>NC_133901.1:36655122-39055122 GCF_964199755.1 Larus michahellis
GACACCAGCCCCTTTAGAGCTTTCTCTGTGTCCCCATCCCTGGGCTTGGGTTTGTTTTGCCTTTTTCCTCATGGTGTCCTCTAGTGAGACCACAACCAGGCTTCGGGGTTGACCGTGGATGGGGTGGCTGGTACCCAGCGAAACCAGGATGCACCCCGCAGCTCTCTAGCTAGCAGAGATTTGATTTTCTTTTTTGGGGGGAGCCTCCAGCCTTCTTTTGCTTTTCCGAGCAACCTCAGCAAGGGCTGTTGGTGACACCACTGCACGCGGGGCAGTCCTGGGAAGGTGAGGGAGGGATGAGGCGGTGTAGGTAGGAGTTGCGTCCCTTCTGGGATGGGACTAAGGACACCTCCCAACCCTCTCGCTCCCCTGGCAGGGCTGGAGTACAGCGACGTGCTGCCCGACTCCTTCCCCTCGGCCCCAGCGGAGACCCTCCCTCACTTTCTGCTGGAGCCGCAGGACGCCTACATCGTGAAGAACAAGCCGGTGGAGCTCGTCTGCCGCGCCAACCCCGCCACCCAGATCTACTTCAAGTGCAACGGGGAGTGGGTCAACCAGAACGACCATGTCACCAAGGAAAGCCTGGACGAGGTCACCGGTGAGCAAACCCACCCCAGCATCCCCAGCCTGCCCTTCCCCTCTCCTCTTCCAGGTCCTTCTGCCCTTTTCTCTCTTGCGCATCCACACTGGAGATGATTTTCCTCCAGGTAGACCAATGGGTCTCTTGGGTTCGTTTTTAGCATTCCCATGTGACTGCAAGCTCATGAGGTCGCTTTTGTATGTTTTCCCCCTCCTCTGTCCATGCACAGTTTCTCTCTCTTTCCACATCATTGGTGAATTTTAGGATGAGCTGCCCCTTTCCAGACCATTGATGAAGGCATGATGGTGGTCACCATACCCCATAGAAGCTCGGGGAAGTCAGCCTGTGTGCTTGCACGCTCACCCTTTTGCAGGACGTGGGGTTGTTTAATGGGATTTGAAAGGCAGCATGTTAAAACTGATTTAAAAAAAAAAAAGAAACGCTTTCCTATAAAACGCCTAATCAACACGTAGGAGTCATTGCCATGAGGGGTGGCAAAGGCTGGCAGCTTATAAAGGGATTAGATGTTTAATGGGTAGTGAGAACGTTTGCAGGTAGGATTTAAAATGCCTTTTAATGGCAGATGAGCTCTTCCCTGCCTCAGAGGGCAAGTCAGCCACTGGCTGCCTGAAATAGGGGGCAAGAAGGTGGTTTAGGCATCTTAGGGGGTGTCTTGTTCCATGGGACTGGGCACCATGGAGCTTCTTGCCCCTTGCTTTGAAACATCCCAACATGAGAACAAGGCGTGGGGGTTGGATATATAATGTAATCAAGTAAATTTGCTAAAATTCGTCTGCTTTAGCTCAGCTCCCATCTTTTCTGCACCAATTTTGGTACCTGTGGGCTGGTCTGGAGGGGAGGAAAACAGTCACATTTCCCATGGGAGAGCGGTTCTCTGTAAACGAGCGTGCGGCATCCCTCATCTCCGGAGGGCTTTAAACCAAGGCGGCCTTTTGAACTGCTGCAGCGCTGGCCCCAGAAGGCAGCCTGAGCTTAGAGGAGAGGCTTTGTCAGCCCAGAGGAGCACAAGTGCTTTTACAGGATCTCCTCTTGTCCCTTTTTGCCCTTCCCCGGCATCTGCTTGGCTCTTCATCCGTGAAGCTGGTCCTTGCTTGGGTGCATCTCCGAACCTCCTCTGGAAAGGGCAGACCATTTATTTTCCCTGTGGCTTTTTGAGCCTTTCCTGAAGCCACTTCATCTGTTCCCAGGGCGTTTTGCTTCCAGAGGACCTCTTTGTGAACGATGGTCAAAAATGCCTGGGAAGGCTGTCCCCCTTGCTTCTCCGGAGGCTGTTGGGAGCACCAGCAGCGCCCTTTCTCTCTTTGGGGCTGCGTCTCCACCTCCCAGCTCTCGCGGAGGCCAGGTCTGAAACCCTCACGACTCCGGGGAAAAGTCAGGGCCGATGAGTGACTGAGCAGCCTTTGCCCAGGGGTTGTTAATGTATTTATAACGTGTGGCCGCACCGGGTCAAGCCAGAGGTTCACACGTCCTGCATGAGGCAGCGGTGGATGCTTAAGGGAAGAACATTGAACCAGGACAATGATGGAGAGATGAACCCTGCCGGTACCCTCCCAGCTTCCTACAGTCTGTGATTAGGGATTCCGTGGTCTGATAGCAATATGTTTTTATAAATACATCAACAAAAAGAGAGCCAGGGAGAATCTCCATCCTTTACTGGATGCGGGGGGGAAAGTTGCAACCAAGGATGAGGAGAAGGCTGAGATGCTTAATGCCTTCTTTGCCTCCGTCTTCAATAGTCAGACCAGCTATCCCCAGAGTGTTCAGCCTCCTGAGCTGGAAGATAAGGATGGAGAGCAGAACAACCCACCCATAATCCAGGAGGAAGTAGTCAATGATCTGCTTCTGCACCTAGACGCACATAAGTCTATGGGGCCGGATGGGATTCACCCAAGAGTACTCAGGGAGCTGGCGGGAGAGCTCACCAAGCCTCTCTCCATCATTTATCAACAGTCTTGGTCACCAGGGGAGGTACCAGATGACTGGAGGGTGGCTAATGTGACGCCCATCTACAAGAAGGGTCGGAAGGAGGATCCGGGGAACTACAGGCCTGTCAGCTTGACCTCGATACCAGGAAAGATCATGGAGAGGATCATCTTGAGTGAGCTCTCACGGCAAGTGCAGGGCAGCCATGGGATCAGGGCCAGCCAGCATGGGTTTAGGAAAGGGAGGTCCTGCTTAACCAACCTGATCTCTTTCTATGACCGTGTGACCCACCTTCTGGATGCAGGGAAGGCTGTGGACGTTGTCTGCCTGGACTTTGGTAAGGCCTTTGACACCGTCCCCCACAGCATTCTCCTGGAGTTTTGGAGCCAGTTTTGTTTAATATCTTCGTCAATGATCTGGATGAGGGGATTGAGCGCACCCTCAGTAAGTTTGCAGATGACACCAAACTAGGTGGGAGTGTTGATCTGCTTGAGGGTAGGAAGGCTCTACAGAGGGACCCGAACAGGCTGGATCGATGGGCCAAGGCCAACTGTATGAGGCTTAATAAGGCCAAGTGCCGGGTCCTGCATTTCGGTCACAACAACCCCAAGCAACGCTACAGGCTTGGGGAAGAGTGGCTGGAAAGCTGCCCAGCAGAAAAGGACCTGGGGGTGCTGGTGGACGGCCAGCTTAACATGAGCCAGCAGTGTGCCCAGGTGGCCAAGAAGTCCAACAGCATTCTGGCTTGTATCAGGAATAGTGTGGCCACCAGGAGCAGGGAAGTGATGGTGACTCTGTACTCGGCACTGGTGAGGCCTCACCTCGAGTACGGTGTTCGGTTCTGGGCCCCTCTGAACAAGAGGGACACTGAAGTGCTGGAGCGTGTCCAGAGGAGAGCTACCAGGCTGGTGAGGGGTCGGGAGACCACATCACACAGGGAGAGGCTGAGGGAACTGGGCATGTTTAGTTTGGAGAAGGGGAGGCTGAGGGGAGACCTCATTGCCCTCTACAACTACCTGAAAGGAGGTTGTAGAGAGGTGGGTGTTGGCCTCTTCTCCCAAGTGAATAATGACAGGACCAGAGGAAATGGTCTGAAGTTGCAGCAGGGGAGGTTTAGATTAGATATTAGGAAGAATTACTTTACTGAAAGAGTGGTCAGGCACTGGAACAGCCTGCCCAGGGAGGTGGTTGAGTCACCATCCCTAGGGGCGTTTAAGAAACGTGTAGATTTGGCACTTCAGGGCATGCTCTAGTGACAGAGATTGTAGGGGTTTATTTTGTGTGTGTGTATGGTTGGACTCAATGATCTCAAAGGTCCTTTCCAACCATGAAGATTCTATGTTAGCAGTGTGGTCCAGCCCTGGATGGATTATCCCCCTGTTAATTTATCTAAATGCTGTTAGGTCTCATTTCTCCTCCAAATCATCCCGAGTTAGTGATGTGCAGCGTGGAAAAAGCACTATATTTCTGGACCCGGCGCTTGATCCACCTCTTGGGTGAGCACCCCTTACTGGATAACCTGCCTCATGCAACTCTTGAGCAAAACAGGCTGGAGAAAACGCAGCGGAAAGGGAGCAGAAAGCCTGGGCGGCATGAGCTTACCCTGTTTTAGGGGGGGACACGTTTGTTTTGGGCCAGCATCTCCCTCTCAGGTGCCAGTCTGCAGGTGCAGAACGTGTGCCGGCGATCTGGGGAGGAAACAGCATCACACCTTCTTCACCCAGGCTTCAAAAGACGGTGTTGCTGCTACCAGTGAACAAACCTAACAGTGCCTTCCCTACGGAGGTGATACCACGCATCTAAAACTCCGCCGGCCTGGGCACATCTGGGAGCTGGAGCCAAAATGCTAGGCTAAAAAAAACCTGCATTTGCAGCACCTGCCATTCGTAGGGAAGCTGCAAATTTCCCTAAGTTCCCTAGGAAAGGGCACGGGGCAGAGCTGGGCACGAAGGGACAGGGTAACAGGGTTAGGCGTGGGCGCCTTTCTAAATGTCCTTGGTTAAAAGCTTGAAAGAAGGGACCTTAAAAAAAAAAAGAAAAAGCTACTTTTAAGACGTGTCTTGAATGAGCTGGGCTCAGTAATGCTCTGAGTGCGTCTGATCCAAAACATTTCATGCAGAAGAAAGCAAAAATAGGCCAAGTCGGAGAGGATAATTCAGAGGGACAAGAAGGGGCGGTGGGTAGGAGCGGCTGTGTTTGGATGCCTGCGAGACGTTTAAATCGTGGCTCCTGGCAGCCATAAGGTCGCTCTGCAGTTTTGGGTAGCCTTTGCTTTCGGGCTTATGGAGATAGCAGGGCATTTGCAAGATGCTCCCCACCTTTCCAGGGCTGCTCGACCCACCCCACCGGAGAGATGGGATGGTTTTGAGCCATCTCCCTCCTGGCTCCTTCTAAAAGCCCTAATTTTTCCAAAAGTGTTTGGCCCAAATGCTTTTTTTTTCTTTTTTTTTTCTTTCCCCCCCCCCCCCCCTTCCTTAAGAGTGGCAAAATAAATTGTATTTCCTTGGCGCGTGTTTGTCAGCTATTCCAGGGGACGGTGGCAGAGAGATGGTAATTGCTCCTCGCAGCGCCGGGAGCAAGCTCACAAAATTACAGCTGGGGAGCACCCGGCGCTCTGTGCCGGCGAACTTGTGGCCTTTTTGTAAATAGAAGCTGCAAAAAAAAAACCACGAGGTAGGTATTGCTAAAAATAAGGAAAAATAAGCGCCGAGTCCCTCCCGCCCTTGGCGATGGCCACGCTGCGAGGGATTGATGCTTCGGGTGAGCCTCAGCATCCTATGGCCCAGGGGACCGTGTCCTGTACGTGGCGGTGCCACCTTTGTCACTGCGTCCCTGCCACGGCCAGGGTGTCCTGGCAGACTTCCCGGGGGGGGTTGATGGAGGCGTGTAACCCTTTCTGGGGTCATTGGGCATGAAACGCTATCGTCCTTGGATTATTTCCTCTAAGATCTTTTATTTGTCATTGTATATTTGTGTTTAAATGGCAGCTGGTAAAGATGATTTCTCCTCACAGCAAAGCCTTGGAGGCAACCTTCAAACTCAGCAGGTGGGAAGGGGTCTGGACAGGGACAGGGAATGTCGGTGCCGGAGGAGAAGGCTGGTGGAGGGGGGTGATGCCTCTAGAATCGTTCAAGAGGTCCTGGTCCTGCCCAGCCAGACTGGAGATAAAAAAAATAAGACAAGACTCCTCTACATGAGCCATTGCTTCAGCTCCAAGTCACCCTCCACAGGGAGCAGTCCCTGGTGTGCAGAGGTACCAACCACAGATGCCTCTGAGATGCCTCCAACCCACTGCCTCTGACCTCGAGCTTTGTGCATCCACCAGCCTTCTTGGGTGCTGCCTCCTTATCACAGAATCCCAGAGTGGCAGGGGTTGGAAGGGACCTCTGGAGATGATCCAGTCCAACCCCCTGCCAGAGCAGGGTCACCCAGAGCAGGTTGCACAGGAACGCGTCCAGGTGGATTTGGAATGTCTCCAGAGACGGAGACTCCACCACCTCTCTGGGCAGCCTGTGCCAGTACTCTGACACCCTCACCGGAAAGAAGTTCCTCCTCGTGTTGAGGTGGAACTTCCTATGGTCAAGTTCCCTGCTGCCGGGCTGATGCCGTCCCTCTATCCCCTTCCAGGGATGCTGGTGCGGGAGGTGCAGATCGAAGTCTCCCGGCAGCAGGTGGAGGAGCTCTTCGGCTTAGAAGATTACTGGTGCCAGTGCGTGGCCTGGAGCTCGGCGGGCACCACGAAGAGCCGCAGGGCGTACGTCCGCATAGCGTGTAAGTGCCTTGTCTTGTTTTGTTTAAATGAACCCTTCTTACACCTTCTTTCCCACTTTGGGGGCCTGAAAAGTTTTCCAGAGGGTACAACCCGCCGATTTTCCAAATTGTTTGCAAAACCTGAGGCATGACCCTGCATCTCAGGCTGAAGAAGCTGTGGTTTCAAGCCAGGCATGGGCCGCTTCTGGCAGCAACACCAGCTGAAAGAGTGGCCAAGGCTGGTCCTGCCCAGCTTCCTGGGACCCCAGGACACAGTGGGTGCAGCTGGGTGGGGTTAGCCCTCTCCAAAAGTTGTCTCCCTGTTGGAATTAGTGCTTTTTGATCAGTTGGAGATGACCCATCCTTGCTGGTATTAGCTCCCCATGCCAGCTCTGAGTGGGCACCGTCCCTACCTGCCTGGGCGAGCGGCCGTGGCACTACCTGGGTTAATACCGCATTGCCCATCAGCATGCTCAGCTCTTCCCGGCGCTTCATTATCGTTAATAACCCAACGGTTAGCACCTTGCAGGCTTTGCCTGAATCAGCGACTCCGTGTCCCTGGAGTCCCTGCTGTCATATGTCACTTCTCTAAGCTGCTGTTTGTGGGTGTCAGCCTGATTAAGGGCGAGTTAATCAGGCTGTTACCCGCCTGAATTTGCTCTCCTGGCAAATAAGATGGCCAAGCTATAGGAGAACGGCCAGGCTTCCCCAGCTGTAAACAGATTTTGCTATTAGAGGGCTAATAATCCAAAACGGAGGTGGCTGGGGAATCAGCTATACTGCTGGAGGATTTAATCTGAACGGGGAAAATGCTACGAGGCTCCTGAGGGAGCCCGTTTGTCCGACCCCTGCCAAGGGTTTGGTGTTTCTCGGAGCCCAGCAGATGAGATGGAGCAAGGTTTCACTGCCCTGCAGGAGCGGGAGCCGCAGCCGGTGCCGTAGCAGAGGATTGCAGCACCATCTAGTGATGCTCCTGCTCCCTTCAAGGCTCTGGAGCCGGACACTGCCATGTCCCACACATCCTTGGGGGCTCTGCTGGGCTTCTCCCCTCTCCGCCCTTCCCCAAAGCACTGGGCAGCCCCTTGCTGAGCGAGCCGGGCTTTTCAGCAGCGACCGTTCCCGTTCCGGCACCGGAGTGTGATGGACGGGTTTCCGGCAGGTCTGGGGAGGTGGCTCAGCCAGGACCACCAGCAAGTCCCCGTAGCTCTGAAATATGGGGATTCACTTCAGCGCCGACGTGGGAGCCGAGCTGTTGTGCAAATCCCTTCAACAAAGAAGGGTCCTGGTGCAGAGTCCAGAGGGTGAAAGCAACAGGAGGGTTGAAGAAACAGTGGCTAAGCTGAGGTTTAGCCCCAAAAGGAAAAGACAGGAGGGGGTATAAGCTTGCAAGCGCATGAAGGAGGAAAGGCGTCATCCTCGAGGACCATGTGCTGTCCCAAATCCATCCTGGAAAGATGCTCCTTTGGCCCCTTCCTCCCAGGACATGTTCTGCTCCAGCTGTGCTATGCCAGAGGGGTTTCCCTACTCGTGGGCCAAGGTGATGTTCTCTCCCCACCAAGGCTTTGCAGGTTGCCCTGTTTCTGCAGTGAGCTGCTAACCCCTGGGTTCTCCTTTCCCTCCCAGACCTACGGAAGAACTTCGACCAGGAGCCGCTGGGCAAGGAGGTCCCGCTGGAGCACGAGGTCCTGCTGCAGTGCCGCCCACCCGAGGGGGTGCCACAGGCTGAGGTGAGCAGCTCAGCAGCCCGGAGAAATGTGCGGTGGGGTGTCCCCTCCCGTTCCGGGGAGAGAAGGGGCACGTCCGTGCAGATGGCTTGCAGCTGTGATGGATGACCTTGCACCGAGACCATCAGCTTTCATTATTCAGCAGAATTGTTTATTTTGGGCAGTGGATCTGTTTTGCTGACATCTAATAACACACCTAACCTCAGCACCTGCTCGGCCCACCTCTCCCACACTTCCTCTAACCCGTCAGAGGGAAGATCTAACAAGGAGGCACCCAATGACTTGTCTGAAGGGGAGCAGTCACAAGCGAGAGCTAAGGGTTGGCCAAGTCGATACCAGATGGGTTTCCCTCACGTGGTAGCGGTGATTTCCGTGCCCACAACTCTCTCAGCCCCCAGGAGCTGTGTGTTGGTGGTGGCCACAGTGTCCCGTCCTTGGCCAAAACAGCAGTAACGTGCCACGGCCAGGCCTGGTTTGGCCCAGCTTTCGAGGAGAAATAAAAACAGTCAGAGGCAAGGTCAGCCAGTCAATGGTTGTGGTGCTGAGGAAATCGGTGGTCTCAGTGATGAAGATGAGGAGGGCTTTGGGGCAGGTCATATGCTGGTCTGGAGGGGTTTGCTCGCCATCGGGGCTGGTGGATTCAGGCCCTCCAACCTGGTGTTTGTCCTTGCTCGTGCCCACAGCCATGCTTGGCAATGGTATGAACTGCGCTGGTATCAACCATTGCGCTTGGCAATGGTATCAACTCACGCCCTTCCCAAACAGCCTAGTTAAACAGTGATGTCCTCGTATAGCGTTGGGGGGCCCTTGGAGACCCTCATGGTGGGGAGCATGTGGGATGGGCATTTCCACCAAAACCCATGCCATGCTTTTCCTGGCTGAGTGTTCAGTTCTCGTTCAGCTTAATCACCATCCTTACCCCATCCCTTCCTTTGCATGGCCAGGTGGAGTGGCTGAGGAACGAGGATGTCATCGATCCCACCCAGGACACCAACTTCCTGATCACCATCGATCACAACCTCATCATCAAGCAGGCCCGGCTCTTGGACACCGCTAATTACACTTGCATGGCCAAGAACATCGTGGCCAAGCGCCGGAGCACCACAGCTGCTGTCATCGTCTACGGTACCAGCCCTTGCTCTTGTGGGGGGACCTTTGCTGCCAGCCCTGTCTCCAAGCCAAGGGGAAATACGGGCACTTTCTGGGAGTGGTAGGAGCAAACCCCACCAGGGCATTGTGTTAAATTAGGTAATAGCCAATGTCTGCAAAATAGGTACCTCTACCAGCTTGCACAGGTTGTTAGAAGAAGTTTTTAGGTGTAGGCATTTGCATGCCTTCTCGGTTGGGTACAAAGGTGGGTGGAGGCTGGACCCAGCCGGATCCCTTTGACTCTCAAAGCAGATGAAAAGCTGCATTTGGCTGAACTTTGCTATGAAGCCAAGGATCTGCTGTGGCCACATGCAAAAATATTTGCAAAGTGGAAAAAAGGACCAAAGCAGGTTTGAGCATCTGCTGCATGGGGTGTGTGACATGAGAAGGAGTCTCGTGATTTGCTTTTCGTGAGGGTGAGCTGTTCCAGTGTCACACAAGATGTAAGGACAGAGGGACTCGGTGAACCCTAGGCTTAGCTCCAGCCCCTGCTGAAATGGGCTCCGTTGACGTGTTAACGCTGTCCATCTCCTCTTGCAGTGAACGGTGGCTGGTCCACCTGGTCTGAGTGGTCTCCTTGCAACAACCGCTGTGGCCGGGGCTGGCAGAAGCGCACCCGGACGTGCACCAACCCCGCGCCGCTGAACGGCGGCTCCTTCTGCGATGGGCAGCCTTTCCAGAAAATCACCTGCACCACCCTCTGCCCAGGTAAGGCAGGTTCAGAAACACTGACCGTCCTCCAGGTTGCACGGTCCAACTGTGCTCCTGGTGCTCCCCAAGGAAACAGTGGCACAGGAGACCGGTTTGAAGCATCTTTCAGTCTGCCAAAACCTGAAAGGGCTGGAGATGTCTGCAGAGACATCCCGGTCTCCCCAAGGAGACAAGGGCTCAGGAGACTAGTCCAAAGCATCTTTCAGTCTGCCAAGACCTGAAAGGGCTGGAGATGTCTGCAGAGACATCCTGGTCTCCCCAAGGAGACACGGGCTCAGGAGACCAGTTTGAAGCATCTTTCAGTCTGCCAAGACCTGAAAGGGCTGGAGATGTCTGCGGAGACATCCTGATCTTCCCAAGGAGACAGGGGTTCAGAAGACCTATCTGAAGCATCTTTCAGTCTGCCAAGACCTGAAAGAGCTGGAGATGTCTGCAGAGACACAACAGGGCTGGGTTTGCTGGGGTAATGCTCCCTGAAGGAGCTCCTCTGGAAGCCCTGAGATGGGCATGGGCACTTTCTGCTGCCGGAGACATCCCAGCACTGGGAATGGTGTTGAGAGGGTGTACCGACGTGCCTGTCTTTGGTGTCCCGCAGTGGACGGCGCGTGGACGGAATGGAGCAAGTGGTCGGCGTGCAGCACCGAGTGCACCCACTGGCGCAGCCGGGAGTGCGCCGCTCCGGCTCCCCGCAATGGTGGCAAGGACTGCAGCGGCGTGCTGCTCGACTCCAAAAACTGCACCGATGGGCTCTGCCTGCACAGTGAGTACGCTGGCAGGGACCGGGGACGTGGGCAATGCTGGTGGCTTGGCCATGATGTTGTTGGCCATGCCTCCAAGTTGACGGGGCGGGTAGCGGTGCTGCTGGCACCTGATTTTTAAACCTTGTCTTTATCAAGGTTTTTTTTAAGTGCACTTACCCCGTCCAAAGCTGGTTCTCAGCCGGTGGAAAGAAAGGTTTGGGGATTATTTCGGTGGGATCTGAATGTCTTCTGGAGCAGCGCTAGGTTTGGGGTCTCTGCTGAAATAAGGCTGGTTGTGGTTAGTGCGGGCAAGCCAGGGGGGGTTTCTCAGCCCCAGCACGAAAACATCTGACCCGGGTCACCGCTCGGTAGAGCTCTGCGGCAGCAGCTAGGAAAAGTCCCGATGATGATAATAACGGTGCTGTTAACGCTCTGAGCGGGCACACCGAAGGCTGAGCAGCCGATGCTGCCACCTGCTGCCGTCTGACACCATCGTCCCCTTTAACGCTGCCACGGCCAGAAATGCCCGAAGTCCTGTGAGATGGGGACATGCGCCCCAGGGGCTGGTCGGGCATGTGGACACCCTCATCACCCTTGCTTCTACCTGGCTTTCTGCATGCCCCGGGGAGCGATGCTGCTCCCCCGTCCCTCCCCACCACGCCGAGGTGCCCCCCAGGCTGCCTTCCGCCCTCTCCACCTTTTGTTTCACCTCATCCTACCATCACCACCTTCACCTTTTGTTTTCTTACTTTTTTTTTTCCTAACAGATAAAAGAGTTCTAAGCGAACCCAAAAGCCACCGTAAGTGCTCATTTCATGGCCATTTTGTTTCTTTGCGAGGCACCGCTTTGGTTTTGTTCTGTTGCATCCATGGTAGGGCTCCTCGGCAGCTGGGGCTGGAGAAGGTTGGAAGAGGGAGCGACTAAAGCCCACCCCAAAACTCCCGTGTGCATTAAATCACATGCTCTGCTGGAAGCAATAAATAGGACCCGCTTTTGCACCCCCGCTCCCGTCCCCCTTTTTTGCTGCTGGCAGTTCTTGGGTGCACCACGACACAGCCGGTGTCACCCCACCAAAGCTAATCCAGGCATCGTCGTCCCCCCCCGTGAGGATTCCCTTCCTCAGGGTGGGGGTGCATCAGGGTTCCCGTTTCTGGCATCCACGTGGGGGGAATTCGGGGATGGGGTGACACCTGCCAGAAGTGGGGTAGTCCTGAGGCGGTGGAGATCCTAAGGCAGTGGAGGTCCTAAGGTGGTGGAGGACAGGGCTTCACTCCAGCACAAAGCCACAGAAGCCAAGAGATGTGGGTGAGCGGAGAGGGAGGGAGGCGGATTGGCCGAGCCTGCTCAACTCCTGCTGCGTTTGAAAATGGAGAACCTTATGGCGGGGAAGGGAAGATGGGGAAGCTGAGGGGAGTCTGTGTAGATACAGTGACACTCGATCTTTCTGGACAGATGAATAGCTCAGGTGCATATACATGAGACACATGGATAGGTGTTAACGTTTACTCCTCGGGGTTGTTGTCCCCGTTCGGATGTGAGGGTTGATCACTCCATGAATCTGAGCTGTAGAAACCTAGCGTTTCTGGGGTTCTTCGTGCTCAGGTAAAGTTTGCAGGGGCCATGGCAAGGTGTCTTCCAAAGGTTTGAGGGGTTCACCCCCATCTCGTCCTCTGGCGTCACTCTGACTTCTGGGCTGCTCTGAGAAAACAACCTCCATCCTCCTGCCACAGCCTTTCCAGCAGGCCCAGTACACGTCTTCCCCTTCGTGCCTATGTCCTGAGCCCGTGGTGGGGTTGGGGAGCACCGGTGGGTCTTGACATCCATTTCTGGTGCTCCTTTTTTCACCTCCCATGTCTTTCATCCCTCCCAGTGCTGGAGGCCACGGGCGACGTGGCCCTGTATGCCGGGCTGGTGGTGGCCATCTTTGTCTTCATCGTGATCCTCATGGCTGTGGGGGTGGTGGTGTACCGGAGGAGGTGCCGGGATTTCGACACGGACATCACGGACTCATCAGCTGCTCTGACCGGAGGCTTCCACCCTGCCAACTTCAAGACCTCCCGGCATGGTAAGAGCCATAGCCCACGCAGGTCCCGCTTGCTGCTTCAGCCCAGGCAGAGAGGACGGCTTTCCACAGGCGTCTCTTCCAGTCAAGCAGTGCTTTTACGTCCCATTGTTTCCACTGCCGCCTTCACCCCATCCGTGTTTTCTCCTCCCGCAGACAACCCTCAGCTGCTGCACCCCTCCATGCAGCCGGACCTGACGGCCAGCGCTGGCGTCTACCGTGGCCCCATGTACGCCCTGCAGGACTCCTCCGACAAGATCCCCATGACCAACTCCCCCCTGCTCGACCCCCTCCCCAACCTCAAGATCAAGGTGTACAACTCCTCCACCGCCTCCTCCTCACCGGGGCTGCATGATGGGACGGACCTGCTTGGGGGGCTCCCTGCCACCGGCACCTACCCAGGGGACAACACCAGGGACAGCCACTTCGCGAACGTGAGGAACAAAGCCCTGGGCTCACAACATCTCCTCAGCTTGCCCCGGGAGCACGGCAACAGCGCCAGCGGCACCTTTGGCTACCTAGGGGGGAGACTCACCGTCCCAGGCACCGGTAAGCCCCGGGCTGGGGAGGAGGGCACGTTGGGCGGCTGAAGGATGAAGGAGTTGCTCTCTTGCCAGCAGACTTGCCTGTTATAAGCAGCCCTTTGCTATTCCAAAGCTGGCTCAGAAGGAAGGCAGCAAGCCATTCCCAAGCCAGGCTTCTCAGGCTGGAGGTCACAGCCTCCTGGGACTTTCCTGGCCCGCTCTGCCATCAATCCGGGGCCAGTGCCTTGCGAAAAGATCCAACCTGTTGTTTTGCTTCCTAATGTGGTGGCCTGGCTCCTCCCTGCAAGCAGTACAGCTGAAGAACATCTGGAGATGTTTCTCCTGGAGTGCTCTGGGCTGCTCTAGCTCAGTGCTGTCCTTGCGTCGCCGGCCAGGGTGGAGGGGTGTTTTGTCCCTGGTGGTTTCTCCCTCGTTTTGTGACTAACGCCTGTGTGTGCCATGCTAGGGGTGAGCCTGCTGGTGCCCCACGGGGCCATCCCCCAGGGGAAGTTCTACGAGATGTACCTGGTCCTCAACAAGGCAGAGAGCGCCCTGTAAGTCATGCTGCGCCACCCGCGCTTCCGCTCTTTTTTGGCCACCATGAGGCTTCCTTTCCAACCAGTGTCCCCTCTCCCTTCCCCAGCCTGCCCTCCGAAGGCACGCAGACAGTGCTGAGCCCGGCCGTGACCTGCGGGCCCACTGGCTTGCTCTTGTGCCGCCCCGTCGTCCTGACGATTCCCCACTGTGCCGATGTCGGCTCCTCGGATTGGATTTACCAGCTGAAAACACAGTCCCACCAGGGAAACTGGGAGGTAAGGTGGGAACCCAGCCCTTGCAGCCGGTGAAGACCACGAGTGTTGTGGGACACAACCCCTACAAATCCCCCCTAGACGACAGGCTGACCCCCAGCCTTGATTTCCCATCTCTCCCTGTAGGAGGTTGTGACCCTGGATGAGGAGACCCTTAACACTCCCTGCTACTGCCAGCTGGAAGCCAAGTCCTGCCACATTCTGCTGGACCAGCTTGGCACCTACGTCTTTGTGGGAGAGTCCTACTCCAGGTCAGCCATCAAGAGGCTCCAGCTGGCCATCTTTGCCCCCACCGTTTGCACCTCCCTGGAGTACAGCCTCAAGGTCTACTGCTTGGAGGACACACCAGATGCTCTGAAGGTAATGTCACCTTGCGAGGCTGGCGCGGGCTGCCCCCGCTTCCCAAAGCAGGGCCCCCCAGGAGCAGACAACCTGATGCAACTGCCTGCAAAGTGACCACAGTGAAATAATAAGCATGTTTACTGCTTTCCCCCTCCTTCCTCGCCCTCTCTGAAGGAAATAACAAGGGTGTTTCTTAGCTCCTATACTGACCCCCCTTTCTGCAGACGTTACACAAGAGGTTTTGCTGCCGCTGGGTGGGTTTTTCTCTCTCCTGCGCAAAAAAACCTCCACTTGCTGCTGTGATTTGCCTCGGGTTTTCTATAGATCCTGTTATTCCTGCATGGGGACATGTCTCTCCCCTCCTCAGGGGGGTTTGGTGACATTGATAGCATCGAGTGCAACATGAGGAGCTCGAGTTTTGGTGCTTTGGCTGCCCGGACAACTGGTGCAGTGGCTGTTTAATTCCCCATGACTTGTCCTGTGGTGTCAGGGTTGCTGCAGTGCCTCTAGGTGGAGATGTAGGCAGCGCTCTAGCTGCTGGGTTGCACTTTTTCTCCTCAGAGTTGCTGGTGGAATAGTGGGATGGTGTTAAAAACAGATTGAGCGGCACTCTTCATTGAAGGGTGCCATGCCTGACCTTTGTGTTGGACATCTGCATCATCTGAGAAGGCATACAGAGATGCCCATGTGTTATAAAATTCAAGTTGTGGGTTGGGCTGTTGTGTGAGAGGAGATGGCAAGTTCTTGGAGAACTTGTCGGGGTGGCAAAGGCCACTCTCCCGCGGGCTTGTTGCTGCTGCTGGTTCCTCTTGGCAGAAACATGCCTGGCTTTGGGTATGGAGAAGGGAGAGGAGCAGCCCCTGCTCATCTCCTGGGTCTCATGCCGCCTCTCCCGCTGCCTGCAGGAGGTGCTGGAGCTGGAGCGGACGCTGGGCGGGTACCTGCTGGAGGAGCCCAAGCCCCTGCCCTTCAAGGACAGCTACCACAACCTACGTCTCTCCATCCACGACATCCCCCATGCGCTGTGGAGGAGCAAGTTGCTGGCCAAGTACCAGGTGAGGGGCTGAGGTGGGGGCAGCGGGGACCCAGCCTGGGGACACCATCTTCAGCCAGGCACCACGGGGTCGTGAGTGCCCTGGTCTTGTCTCCAGAGTTGTCTCCCAAAGGAATGGAGGAGGAAGGGGGACCGGTTTTCACATGGTCTTTCCTGGTGGGATGCTGTCTGTGGGGTCTCTTTGTCCCATCTCATCCCCGTGGGGTGGCTGGAGGAGGCGGGATCTCCCACGGGAGCTCCGAGAGCCTTTGCTAAGCCCATGCTTTGGTGGTCTGCAGGAAATCCCCTTCTATCACATCTGGAGCGGCAGCCAGCGAGCCCTGCACTGCACCTTCACGCTGGAGAGGTACAGCCAGGCCTCCACCGAGCTCACCTGCAAGATCTGCGTCCGGCAGGTGGAAGGGGAAGGACAGATCTTCCAGCTCCACGTCACTCTGGGAGAGGTGAGCGGTGGGGAGGTGATGGGGACAGCAAGGGGACACACTCGGGAGCCGCTCTGTGCCTCAACATCTCACCCCGTCCTTCCCCTTGCAGCATGCCAGCTCCTTCGACACCCTCCGCTCCCACCACAGCTGTGCCACCACCACCACCACCCAGCTGGGACCCTACGCCTTCAAAATCCCCCTCTCCATCCGGCAGAAGATCTGCAACAGCCTGGATGCCCCCAACTCCAGGGGAAACGACTGGAGACTCCTCGCCCAGAAGCTTTCCATGGACCGGTGGGTCGCCCCGTGCTTTGCTTTCCCCTCCTGTGCCCCGGGCAAGGAGGGTCGCTCCAGTCCCTCCCTCCTGCAGTGCATCCTGCTAGGTTTTCTCCGGCTGTATAGCTCCATCCATAAATCATAAATACAGATGTAGCTATGCGTAGTTACACCCGTCTATGTCCACGCATCCACCTGTGCCACAGTCCAGGGTCTCTTGTTGCTTTGACTTGACCCTTATTTATTTGGGACAATGGTTGGGCTGTTCCTGGCTGGGTTTACCTCTGAGGACGGAAGGAAGGGAGGGTAATTCCAGCAAAGCAAAGCTTGCGTTGCTTTCGCGTGAATGCCTGCATCGAACATTGAAGACGATGTCCCCAGGGCTTCGGCATTTGCGTTGTGGCATTTCCATCAGGGTTCACGTGGCAAACGGGTTTGCTGCTCCGGCGTCCTCCATCCCTCCACCCCCAAAGGATGCCGTGCCAACCTGCACCTCCTTTCTGCTCTTCGCAGGTATCTGAACTACTTTGCCACCAAAGCCAGCCCCACCGAGGTGCTCCTGGACTTATGGGAAGCCGAGCACCAAGACGACGGCGATCTCAACACCCTGGCCAGTGCCTTAGAAGAGATGGGCAAGAGCGAGATGCTGGTGGTCATGGCCACGGAGGGCGACTGCTGATGATGCTCCCCCGCGGCTGGTGGGCCGGGAGGACCCAAACGGGGGGCGAAGGCAGGGGGGACGACCCTTCGCGCGTCCCTCCCCGGGCAGCAGCTGAGCGAGGAAGGGCCGAGGCCGTTGCTCCTCCCTCCCTCCCCCCATCACTGTCAGCCTTAGAGACCCATCCTCAGCGTTTACAAGCAATTCAAGTGTTACGCAGCCTTCCTCTTCCTCCTCTTCCTCCTCCTCCTCCTCCTCCTCTGGGGCGGCAGCCGGCAGCGCTCGTGGTGTGAGGAGGAATTAGGGCTTCTCGAGTCGGGACGGGGGCTTTCCTTCTCCTCCTTCGTTTGGGTTCCCCTCCTCCTCCTTTAATAGCATTTCTGCGTTGAAGAGACGAGTACAATCTAGGCGAACGGCTTACTTAATAAGGCGAATAAGAAAGAAAAAAGGAAAAAAAAAAAAAAGTTTCTTAGGAAACGCAAATAATTTATTATCCAGATCTTTGGATGAGTCCTTTTTTAAAAAAAAAAAAAAAAAAAAAAAGAAAAAAAGACCAAAAAAGGACAAAAAAAAAAAAGAAGACAGATTTATAAATCTTTTTTTGTGCGTGAGAGCAAGAGCGTAGCTGCGGTCGGGGTGGCAGAGAGAGAGAGATTTAAGTGAACGTTCTTTTGTAGGGACGAGCGTGCGAAGCCAAGTCGAGCGAAACGTGTTTACATGTCCTGGCCCCCCCCGGGCAGTCCGTAGGGTGAAGTGCCTCTGCGCCCCTCTGCTTCGGGGCCACGGACACCCTCCCCAAGCCTTTTTTTCTTTGAAAAACTCCTCTTTCCCCAGCAGCACCCGGTGGGGCGAGGGGTCCTGCCCCCATGAGGGACGCTGCCCTATTTTTAGAGTTCGGGGTGGGGGTGGGGGGGAGTACATCCAGAAATGGGTATTTTTAATGAATTCTTCCCCTGCCATCGTTTGGGGGAGCTTTTTAGGATGACGACGCCTTCATTTACATAACTTCAGTGCAAACCAAAGATTTCAGTCCTGCACCAACCTACCGACCCACAGGCCAAAGGGGGCTCTTGGGGTTTTTTTTTGGGTTGGTTGGTTTGGTTTTGGTTTTTTTTTTTTTTTAAACCCACCGGGATTTTGCAGTGAGTATCCCGAACCTGGGCTTGGAGCGGGGTGATGAGCAGCTTGTGAAGGGCTCTGGGGAGAGCAGAGGGCTGGCGGGCCGGGGTGCCCCTCGCAAACCACGTCGGGCTCGGCTCCCTGCGCTCGTGCCAGGTGTTTGATGCAGCATCTCAGCAGGGGTTCGGCGGGGGAGAGCGCGGGGTCTCCAATTTGCAAGCCAGGCTGAGCGTGTGTGGGCAGGGGACGGCACCGTAAGCAGTGATTGGGTTCCCATCCTCCCATCGCGGCTGCTTTTTGGACCTGTAATGGGCTTTTTGTCACGACGGAGAAGTTGTGGGGTGAACAGAAGAGTCATCGAGGGGTAGGCAGGGACGAGGTTCCTCACAAAGATACGGTGTCTCAATGAAGGGTAAAAATTTAGATTTGCCTGCGGATAGAAATAGTTACTCAGCGAGTGCTATATCTTAGAAATGTGTCTGTTTTTAAAAAAAAAAAAAAAAATAGGAAGGGGATGGTCAGCTCAGGATTAGACTAGATCCCGTGGCAAGGCTGTGGATTCTCCATCAGTGGAAGTATTAAGAGTGGGGTCTGAGAGCAGGTCCCACTCCGGGCTGCGATGCGCCGTGTCCTGGCTACCAAGCCCTGGACCAGTGTCATGGGATGCCCACAGCATCCCACAGCATCCCGGGGACCGGAGCAAGCTCAGGGAGCCCTGCCAAGAGCGAGAGCATTGCCTTCGTGGGGCGGCTGAGGGTAGGGGGGTAGTTTTCGGTATTGCTGGGACTCGGGTTTGGTGCCTCTTGGCAGCTCCCGAAGCAGCGATGGGACGGGAAGGGCTGCTCCCTGTCACGTGTCGGGGTCCCCAGGGTTTGGTTCTTGCTGGGGTTTTCCAGGCTGTGGGAGAAAGGGGACTTTCTTCATTTGCATTGGGTGGGAAGACTTCTGCTGGGTGAACTCCTGCGTCCTGTAGGAAGGGTTTTATCTGTCCTTTAGGTTGCATTTGAGCATCCGATTTCTGAGCCCCCCCCTGTCTCTGAGCTGGGGCTGGGGCTGGGGGGGGAGGAAATAAGCCAATTTGGAAAGAAATGAAGAACCTGACGTATCAAACTGGCTGCTGGCGTTTTTATAGGGCTCCTTTCTCCGCGCCGCGGTGCTCTGCGTGAGACGAGAGGCTCTTCTTTCGGGTCGCGTTGAATCTCTCTCGCTGTGTCTGCTTCACCGGTCACTCCTGTCCGTCCATCCGTCCAATCCCTCTGTCCCATCCCGCCTGCGGGCGCCTCTGCCTCCATCCCCATCCTTCTGCGTTCCTCTTCCCCATCCTTTCGGTGGGCGGCAGCCGCCGGGATGCACCGAGGTGTGTGTTTAGGGGTGGGTTTCTTCCCATTTTTCACACCAGGGAACCTGCGTCGGGAGCGGGACAGGGGGCAGGCAGGGTTTGTCTCTCCCCCCGAGCGCCTGCACCCATCTCCCATGGGTGCCAGCCCCAGGAGCCCTCCATGACCGGGGGGGTTTCTCCGGCCAGGCGTTTCGGCAAAGGCAAAGCCGCAGTCTGTGCCGTGCTGGCAGCGCCCGTCTCTTTGCTCTGCGATCCGTTTCCATATTTATATGTCCGGGGGATGGACCTGGCAGCATCCTCTAAAACCGCATCTTGTTTAATTCTGTAAACTAAAGAACTGTAAATAAAGTTTAGCATTCCTATTGTAACAAATTAATTTTTATGCAATAAATTATATTTCCTAGTCTAATAATAAAAAAAAAAAAATTAAAAAAAACCAACAAACCAAGAAATAATCTGCTCTCGTGTTCATCCCTCCCCAGTTCCGGCTGGGTTTCACGTCTGCAGGGACTGGGGTCCGGCTCGAGTGGCGGCGGGAGGATGCTCCAACCTCTTGGTGGGGGGATGCCAGCAGCGAGAGGATGCTCCGACCTGTTGGTGGTGGGATGCTGGCGGCGGGAGGATGCTGCCATTGGAGTCCCTCTGGGAGGGAAGCTGCAGGGATTGATTCAGGGTTTGTATGGGACGCGCACAGGCAATGACGAGGCAGGAGAGGAGCGGTACAGCTGCGTCTCAGTGGGCTGAGCCACGATCTCCAGCAGTTCGTTGCCTTCCCCGAGGGATATCCCGCCAAAGTAACGTCCCTTCCAGGACCAGGACCTAGTTTGGGAGCAGGGGATGGCTCTGCCAGAGCAAAGCCGAGGCCAGAAGGGTCTGTGGGGTGAGGTGAGGGTCCTGCCGGCTGTGCCCACCCTCCCCTCGCCCGGCTCCTGGGGACAAGGTGCCACCAGGAGATGGCCACCTTGTCCCTGATGGGGGCAGGCACAGGGTTCTGTGACCGGTGAAAGAAATGGGGAAAAAAATGACTGCCCTGTCACCACAGCAATTACAACAGAGCTGTGCAAAGGCACAAAGCCCTCCCAGCTGGGCTTTCCAGCTCCGAGTCCCATGCCGAGGCAGATACCTTCTTGGAAGTGACCACCTTTTATTTGAATGTTAATTCCTTTAAGCTCAGCCTCCCAAGTTGCTTTCGCTGGGCGCCTTTTGCGCCAACCCATCTTTCCAGGGGCCCAAACCTGTGGATAGCTTTGACCAGCTGGTGACTGATTTCGTCCGATGTTCTCCTGTTGAAATACTCGTCTCGCACGCTTCCCTGCAAAATCCAGCCGGCCCAAATCTTCTCTGCAGTTGCTAGGTTGGATTCGGTTCCCACGACAGGTGTGAAAGCGGCTGCGGTGCCATCGCTGAGTGCTGACGGATTTATTTTGCGGGAGCGAGGCCGCCCGGCAGCACGGGAGCGGGTCACATCGGGGGCTCTTTGACTTTTCCATTGCATGTTCAGGAAATTCCCTTTGAGCCGGTTGCGCTGGATTTTACAATTGGCTCGCCGTGAGCCGCTCTCGCAGTCCCAGTTAACATATTTCACTCTCTCAACCGTTACTGATATGCCCTTTGCTGCGTTACGCCTCCAGCGCGGTGGGAGCAAGCAGCGCTCTGGGATGCCCGCTATCCTTTTGGGATAACCCTCTCTGCTCCAGCACAGCTCACCTTGCTTTCAAACCAGTGCCAGCCCTGGATTTGGGGGGCTGGGGTGGAGGGGGAGCAGCCTAAACCCCACTTTGAGGGTGGAGGTGTCCCTAAAATCTGCCCTGGGTGGAGGTCTGCGTGGCAGAGGGGCTCTGGAGCGTGGGTGATGTTGACTCGAGGGGCCGTCACTGCATCGGCTGAGCGTGTTCCAGCTTTGTTTCCCCCGCTGGGCTGTCACGGTCCCTTGTGCCAATCCCGGGCTCTTCCCCAGCAGTGGGTTTTTGACATGATGGACGGCAGCAGGTGGGAAATACCAGGCGCATCCCTCGGAGCCGACGGGTTACTGGCTCCCATGGGCTGTGCCATCTCCGCAGGTGCTTTCCCAGCCTGGCACGTCAATGCGGATGACAATCCCCAGGAGAAAACCACTGGGGAGGAGCCCACGTGCTCCTCTCAAGCCTTTCAGCACGTCGCCGGTGGGTTGGTCGCGTGCTTCTGCTTGTTTGCTCGCAAAACACGGGGAAAAAAATAAATAGAGCGTGCATATGTCTTGGGCTATTTTGACATCTGGGTGGCCAAGGCCACCTGATGTGCTCTCCTCCAAGGCTTGGAGAGGCTGGAGATAGGTGGTGGCCAGCCCTGGCTCTCAGGTGGTGGCCAGCTGTACTTGTACTGGTGCTGCTGGGAGATCAGGTATCTACATCCACCTGCATTTGTCCCACAGGCAGGTTTACATGGAAAAAAAAAATCCTCCAGACCACACCATCTTCTGCAGAAAAATGGAGACTATTTTCGCTTTGATGAAGAACAGCTGGATACACGTGTGATGGAAGAAAAAAAGCAAGGAAGAGATCCAGGTTGGTTATAATTACCTTAGCTGTTGGAGATGGGGAAGGCTAAAGGCAAACAGCTGGCAACGGGAAACATAAGGTGTAAAACTCCACTAATTGCCAGCACGAGCGCAAGCAAATTGGTGAAGCGTGTCTGAGCGTAGCGGAGCTACAGAAAAGCCGGGGCCCCACCAGTTTGTCGTTTTCCTGCGTGGCTGCCCGTGTGCCGGGGAGCCGAACCCATCCCTGGGGAAGGAAAAGGGGAAAGAAGAGCAGGGGAGAGGAAGGCGGCTAATGATGTTGTCCTTCTCAGTCCCTCAAGGTGAGTGTTAAAGTGTAGTTTGGAGCTAATTGAGGACTTTACACTGAAATTCATCCTAATGGGGCATTGCAGGAAACGAGTGGAGCTCGTGGCCCAGCTCTGGTAAGGGGTCCCTCACCCTCCAGAAGATGCTTCCCATTCCCAGCCCTCACATCCTCAGCAGTGGATGCTGCCGCTCCGTGCTGGGACAACTTCCACCCAAAACCCCCCCCCAAGCTTTTATTACCCCCACGCCACGAGCCGGGGCTGTGAACAACACTGATTTTTTAAGAGCACGCTTCAGATTTAAAACTGGAGCTGCTTGACGAGAGGTCTGATGGTGAAAATAAGTTAAAGTAATTAAAAATAAGGGGGGGGGAAGAGAAGGGAGGGAGAAAAAAGGGAAAAAACTAAAGGGAGAAAGGGGGGGAAAAATAGGGGGAAAAGAGGGGAGAAAAGGGAGGGAGAGAGAAAAAAGGGGAAAAAATAAATTAAGGGGGGAAGGGAGGAAAAAATGGGGGGAAGGGGGGAAAAGGGGGAGGGAGGGAGAAAAAAGGGGGAAAAATAAATTAAGGGGACAAAAATGGGGGGAAAGGGGGAAAAGGGGGGGGAGGGGTAAAAGGGGGAGGGAGGGAGAAAAAAGGGGAAAAATAAATTAGGGGGGAAGGGGGAATAAAGGAGGGGAAGGGGGGAAAAGGGAGGGCGGGAGAAAAAGAAAATATTAAACTAAGGGAGAAAAGGGGGAGGGAAAGGGGGGAAAAGGGAAAAAAATAAGGGGGAAAAAGGGGGGGGAAGGGGGGAAAAAGGGGGAGAAAAGATGAGGGGAAAAGATGAAAAAAAAAAGAAGGGGGGGAGGGAGAAAAAAAGGGAAAAAAAAGTAAATTAAGGGAGGGAGGGGGAAGGACTTGCTGCACCGCCCCCCGCCCGCGGAGCACCGCCCGCGGGGCCGGGCCGGGGCCGGGGCGGAGCGGGGCCACCCCCGGGGGGGCGGAGCGGGACGGGACGGAGCGGGAACGGAGCCGGCGGGGACCCGCGGTGCCCCCCCCCCAGTAAGTGCTGCGGGCGGGATGGAGGAGGGATGCAGGGATGGAGGGATGCAGGGAGGGATGCGGCGCTTCCCCCGCCCGAAATGGAAAGGGGGTGGCGGGGTGTGAGGTTTTTTGTTTTTGCCAAAGCCCTGATTTCCGGCATTTCCCTCCCCCCCCGCCTCCCCCCGCACATGGCTCGGCGCTTCCCCGGGGCGAGTTCTGTCCCAGCCCGGCCGCGCCGTGGGTCCTTTACGAGCCCCTTTTCGGAGCCCTCGCCGCCTCGCTGTGCCCTCTCGTCCCCGGGCCCGCTACGGGGGGGACGTCACTTTGCCAGCCCGATGACGTCATGCTTAACGAGCCATCTTTCGCAAAGCCCCGGGTGATGCTCCCTGCATTCCCAGGCCGGCCCGGGAAGCCCTCTGGCGTCGCCGTTGGCTTCCAAACCCTTTCCGCATTCCCAGTTCCCAGGTCGCTCTGCTGGCGTTCGGTTAGTTTCCAGGCTGTTAATTGTTTACGGAGCCTCCTACACACTGCTCGGACAGGTTTCCTGCTCTGGCAAGGCCAAGGAAGGCGGGTTAATTATTAATTATGGATGGGGAACATGGGTGCTGCCATGCCATCCCCACCGTGACTCGGTCCCCTCTCCCGGGACGCAGCCGGTTCAGCTCACTCATCTGGGCGATCGCCACCCAAAGCGGGTGGGGAGCCGTGCACAGCGGCTTGCGGGCAACAATTTGCACCCTTCCCGCGAGCAGATCTTATTTTCAGTGTTTCTCTGCGTGTTTTTTTGCAGCCTGGCAGCGCCATGCAGCCGGCAGCCGTTGGCTTTCCCCCGGACGAGGAGCCGCTGGTGGAGGAGCCCTCGGGGAGCAGATACAGCCGGCAAAAGCCGAGTGACCGCTTACACGGGGCCTACGTTATTTTCTTCCTCTTGGGCATCGGGTCCTTGCTGCCCTGGAATTTTTTCATCACGGCGAAGCACTACTGGATGTACAAGCTGCAAAACTGCTCGGATGGGGCCGGCCCGGTGGGGCAGGCGGCATCGGATCTGCGCGTGAGTGTCCTGCTTTCAAGGCAGAAACAAAATTGGCTACTTTCTTTCCTCACTCGCTCCTTTTCCCTTCCGCTTCCCCAAAAGGCGAGTGAACTTCCTCCGGGGTTTTGCCTGCTGCAGACCTGGGGT
Source organism: Larus michahellis (assembly GCF_964199755.1). Taxonomy (NCBI): domain Eukaryota; kingdom Metazoa; phylum Chordata; class Aves; order Charadriiformes; family Laridae; genus Larus; species Larus michahellis. Next base: position 36,679,358 of record NC_133901.1, read on the forward strand.
AAGGGTTTATTTGGAGAGGACGAGTGGTCGAGAAAGGTGCTGAAAACCAAAAAGCAGATCGCTCCGTGGTCCATCTTTTTACCTGTATTTGAAGCGCTAAGGTTTAAAGCGCATTTAAAAAATGTGGCTTAACCCGTCCCATCAGCAAGGCTGCCCTTCACGGGACAATTTCCGCAGTGCGAGATAAAGATCTGTTTGCGGTTGGGTTTTATTTATTTCTGTCCTTCATGCTTGGTGAGCCCCTGAGCTCACTGCAGGGCTCTCTGCTTTTCCAGCCGGAGCTCGGCCGCACCTTCCCGCGGCCCAGGAGATAAATTGCCCTGAACTTCTGGCTCCGTGCTGAAGGCGTCGAATGCGTTTTGGGCGTTTTTCTGCCTCGCGCTGGCTGGTGCAGCACTGCGTTTGGAGGTGGCAGCGGGGCTTTGAAGGAGCACCAGCCCTGGAGCTCATGGCTTGCCGTAATCTCAAGCCCCCGGCCCCCCCCATCCCCTTGGATGCTTTACAGCTTTTCCTTCGGGATCTGGCAGGTGGGACTGGAGTATCTCCTTGCAGCGATAAACATCTGGCTTTTGGCATATGGGATAAGGAGCTTGTCACAGGGTGATTGATGAATCGGCCTTGGGGCAACGGGCTTGGTGGCCTTTCGTTTTTTTTTTTTTCCTCCCCCAAAAAAAGCCTTCCCTTGCTCCTGCTGCCGCAAGATTATTTCCCTGTGCCTCCCCCCCGCCCCCGCCAGCACCGACAACGCAACGCCATTTCTTTGTGTCTGAAGAAGTGTCGGCGTGATGAGGCTGCGTCCCGTCGCCGAGCTCGTTGAAGTGGTTTGGGCACATTTTATTTTTATATAAACACAGAGGCAGGGCGTGCCGCCCACGCTTTCCCTGGGATTGCTCATGCCGGCGCGGCATCCGCGGCTGGTTTGACTCTAACCGCTGTGCAGCCGGCTGCGCGTTTACTGGGGAGGGAGCGGAGGGCGGTCGGCGGTGCCTGTACCGGGATGCTGGAGTCCCGGTGTGCCAGTGGAAATGGAGGCGCTGGGTGGATTAAAGCGATGGAGACCAGGCCCCCGCGGTGCCCAAAGACTGCAAACAGGATGCCCCGGTGCTGGCAAAGCTGGGAAGGGCATGATGTCCTCCCGCATTCCCTGCATCCCTCCCACTCCCCGCCGCTCCTACACCAGGTTTATCCGGGGCAATTCTTGAAAAAAAACCCTGTTTTCACGTAAAGTTATCCTGAGGTGTCTTCTTCCTAAAAACTCACTCGCAGCTGTGTTCCTGGTTGGATCAGCCCTTAACTTTGTTGAGATGTTTCTCCTCTTTCGGCACGGCTGAGGCGTGATGCTTTTCGCTTCCTCCGGTGAAAAGCAGCCTGGCTTTTCCGCGGAGGCTGAGCCTGATCAAAATCAAACCAGTTGGCCCCGTTTCTGGTGCTCACTCCTAATTTCATGCCCCCCTGCTCCGGGTAATGCTCCGGTGCCTGCGGCCTCCACTGTGTCCTGCATTGCTTTTCCAGCCCAGCAGGAACCCATCTGCTGAGTCCGGCCGGGAACAGAATAAAAGCTACTTGTAAAAAAAGCACCTTGGTGACGCCAGTGACTAATTTGCCACCACGACGCTTCGTTCTTGTTTGGGGTTTGTTTTTTTTTTCCTAAGGTACGGAGTGCCCGGCGTGCAGCGTGGCAGCGTGTTTGAGGATGCTAATGATGTACAGGGTTAACACGGGGTCAGACACCTCCATTGCGCACCTGGGCTGAGGGGCAACACCTTCCTCATGGGAGGAAGGTGCCAAGTTTGCTTTGTGGGTTATTATTATTGTTGTTATTAACCAGGAAAGGGGCGATATTCTTTCAGTGCCTGCGTTTCTCCTCTAAAACCGTGTCGGTGATGGGGAGCTTGGCCCTTGTGACCAAGGGATGCCGGAGGAGATGAGCCGGCCAGTTGGGGGGGGGCTCAGCAGAACAGGAGAAGAAGTAGGTATATCTCCCGCAGCCAAAAATTTGCCCTGAGAGCCTGTCAGTGATGGGTGGGAATGCCGAGGCAGGGAGAAGAGTTCCCTCCTCAGCTGGATTAACACAAGAGGTGAGGTAAGGATGGAGCCAAACGTTTTTCCCTTGATCCGGGCATGGATTAAATTTGCCGCTGCTGCCTTAAAAATGTGCTTTTCCCTTTTTTCACGGAAACGACAGCATTCGGAAACCCTCCTGCTCGGCTTTTTTCCAAACCCGGCAGGGTTTGGCAGTGGGTGAGGCAGGGTGAAATTTCCCCAGGCAGCGCGGGCTCCTCAGGTTCTGGAATACTTGGTCCCCCGTCCCCTCCCCACCGCGGTGTGCGCAGGTTTGCGGGGAAGGATGAATGTTTCCCCGTAACACAGCATCTCCGTTGGATTACCCCAAGCGTGGATGCGCTTCTGCTTGGTGGAAAGCATTATAAAGGCTTTTTTCCCCCCGCTCCAAAAAAAAAAAAAAGAAAATTAACTTGGAAGTATATTACACATCCCTGGGCTGGTCTGGGGGTTTGTTTTAAGTAGGCTGATAAATAAGTCCTGGTTTTAGCAGCCAACTTTGCATTTGGCTTTGTCTTTTCTCCTCTAATTCCTCACACGGCTGTGGAGCTCTGAGCCCCCTGCTTCGCCGAGCCGCTGCCCTGAGCGCGGGCATTTGCGTCTCCGTCTGCATGGACCCTCCAGGAGCGATTATCAGGTTTCCCGTCGCTTACACTAAAGCTCCTGATAGGGAAGACTAAATAAACGAACGTGCTTGTAAACTGATCAAAAGACTACGATGCAAAGCTTGGGGCGGGGCGGGGGGTGGGGGGGGTGGGGGAGAAAAAAGAAGTGATGTGCAGAGAAAAGGTGCCAAGTGCCTTCTGGCGCTCGGGCGCGACGTGGCCCCCGTGGCTGCAGCTGCAGAAGATGAGAGCCCGTCGCAGTGGGGCGGAGATGGAGGTCATCCTCTTTGCAAGCATCTTCCTACCTGCTGGGCTGACTGCCCAGGCGTGCCCTGTCCTGCTCTATTTAGGACCCAAAATTCATGTGTTGTTCCCCCCCAGCTACCTTTTTTAATTTTTTATTTTTTTTTTTTTTACTTATTCTTCCTGGCAGGACTTTTTTGAGAGTTACATCTCCATTGCTTCGACGGTGCCCTCGGTGCTGTGCCTGATTGGAAACTTCTTGCTCGTCAACAAGTGAGTGCTTCTCCCTTTCCCAGGTCCGTTCTCTGGCTTCAGATGTGGCTACCAGCTCCCTTGGGCGGGAAGCCATGGGGCATGTGGGGCATCGTGAGCGCTAAATCCCCTCGTCTGCCCCTGCCTGAGCCGCAGCCGGCTGAGATGAAGCGGGGCGAAGCGCCCTGTGCTGGGGGTTGGCTTGAGTTGCACCCGCTGTAAATAAATTCCTTGGCTAATTGCTTGGCAAATGATCTTAAAACGGCCATTGCTGTTACCGGCCTGAGCGGAGCTGGGCTCTCCCAGGCAGGAGTGACGCCTTGCTCCAGTCCTGCCAGCCATTGAGCCGGGTTCAGAAGTGGAGCATCCCTGCCTTGGTGCAAGCTGGACTTTACACCTAAAACAGCCCCCACTTCATTTGTACTGCTCGTTATCCCAGATTAAGCTCCTGCGGTGCGTTGGCGGGTGAAGAGGGACATCGTTCGCGGGCTTCATCTCTCGATCCGGGCTGCCGGCCGGGCTCCCCGCCTCGCTGCCCTCTGTCCTGCCAGCCCGTCCAGGCTCCCACATGGGGAATAAGCAACCTCTGTGCTCAGACAGCTAACGACCGCAGGGGGACGTGCCTGGGATGGCTTTTACCTGGCCTGCTCTGTGCCCCGGGCAGGGTTTGTCACTGCTCCGGCCATGGGGGTGGCTCCCGATTTCTGGGAGAAATGGGTATTTACAGCTCGGTCGGGCTTTTAGACTTCGTAAATCCTACTCATGGCAAACGTGGAAATGGCAGAGTTAATATCTGAAGGCTTCTGAACAAAGACATTGCTTTGTATTCCTTGTCTCCCCCCACTTTTCTTTATTTTCTTTGATCCTTCTCGCGGTGTCTCCCACATCGCGCCTCCACGCCGTAGTTTTAAACGCCGGTGTCTCTCCTTCCCCTTGTCCCCAGGGTGCCTGCCAGCGTCCGGATCCTCTCCTCCCTCTTTGTCATGCTGGCCGTCTTCCTGGTGATCACGGTGCTGGTGAAGGTGGACACCTCCGCCTGGACCACCCGCTTCTTCGCCCTCACCATGGGCTGCGTGGTCGTGGTCAGCGGCGCCTCCACCGTCTTCACCAGCAGCATCTTCGGCCTGAGCAGCTGCTTCCCTATGAGGAACCTGCAGGCGCTGATCTCGGGTGGGTGTCCCCCGGCCGCGCCGTCCCGTGGGGGCCGTGCTCCTGCCTTTGCCGGAGCTGGGGGGTTGGTTTTCCTTTCCCTCCCGCCTCGGGTAGGTTCGTTTCAGAAACCCAACTTGGCCTCCAAGAGAAAGGGAAGTTGCCGAAGGAGAAACCCGCTCGGTCACATGAGCCGGCGCTCTGGTTTCTGTAAACACCCATGAACCGAAGTGCCGAGGGCTCAGCAGGGACGAGGAGAGCAGCCGTCCTTAACCGTCACTGCCTGGGGGCAAGCTCGCCGCAGAGCAGCTGCGGCCGGCATGACGGCTGAACCTGGTCATTTGTTCTGTGCAGGGAGAAAAGGGGAAAGAGAAATGTCCCTCAGCTCCTCTCTCGGCAGCGTGGCCAGAGAAGGGCAACGGAGCTGGCAAGGGGTCTGGAGCACAAGTCCTGTGAGGAGTGGCTGAGGGAGCTGGGGGTGTTCAGCCTGGAGAAAAGGAGGCTGAGGGGAGACCTTCTCGCTCTCTACAACCCCCTGAAAGGAGGGGGTAGCCGGCGGTGGGGGGGGGGTAGGTCTCTTCTCCCAAGGAACAGGCGATGGGACAAGAGGAAACGGCCTCAAGTTGCACCAGGGGAGGTTTAGGATGGATACTGGGAAAAGTTTTTACACCGATAGGGCTGTTAGGCCTTGGAACAGGCTGCCCAGGGAAGTGGCGGAGTCGCCATCCCTGGAGGGATTTAAAAGCCGGGCAGATGTAGAGCTTAGCGACATGGTTTAGTGGTGGTTTTTGGCAGAGATGGGTTGGTGGCTGGAGCAGATGATCTGAAAGGTCCCTTCCAACCCAGGCGATTCTGTGGTTCTGTGATTTGCAGCTGGAGGAACCTTCAGCTTTGCCTTGTCTCCTCCTTTCTGTTCAGCATGTCCCTGCCTTTCCATGAGTGATGAAGGGCAGGTTGGGAGCCGTGAGTGATGAGCTCCCTGGAGGTTTGATGACATTATAAATGTGCTGTGGAACGGCTGGCAAACCAAGAGGGGAAGGAGGGAAAAAAAGCAAGGCAGAGAAATTTTTCCTGGGGCCAAGACAGGAGTGTTTTAATGAGTTTAGCCTGGTGGTGGAAATCACTGCGTCCCCGAGATGCCATACCTGTTGCCGGTGGCTTGGGTTCCCGTCTGGGGGAGTGTGGAAGAGAGGCACTAATGATGGGCATTAATGGTGGAAAGCCAGGTTTGGGCTTTGGGCAGGGTTTGGACCTTCTCTGCAGGACTTTGCATGTGCAAGCCCAGCAGGTTGGGTCCCATCCTGACCCTGGCGCAGCCCCATGGTGCTGTTGGGAGGGAGCGCGGGACGGCACCTGGGCTGTGACACAGTCCCGCTGATGGGACCTGCACCCTCGGCCGGGTGTGGGGACCAGCGTGTGGGGCAGGGGGGTGAGCTCCTTCCCCTGGGGGGATTTGTGCACCCCAGGAGGTCTTAATAAGAGGATGCTGCTGTTCCCGGGTTCCCCCTCTGCGTCAAAGTCCTCCTCACAGGAGGTCCTGCCGCCTCCATGTCCCCCGCGCAGGTCAGGCCATGGGCGGCACGATCAGCGCCGTCGCCTCCGTCATAGACCTGGCGGCGGCGGCCGACGTTACGGACAGCGCGCTGGCCTACTTCCTCACCGCCGACATCTTCATCGTCATCTGCATCATGGTGTACCTCCTCCTGCCCAGGCTGCAGTACTCCAGGTGCGTGCACCAGCCCCGGGGCATCCCACGGGCGCGGGCCGGGAGGGTTTGCTGCTGATGATGCCGAGGGAGCTTGCTGGGGGGACCCATGAGATGCATGCTATGCCGGTCCCTGCCCCGCCACCCCCCTGCTCCTCCCCCCGGCCCCAGCATCCCTCCGTGAACTCCAGCTCTGTGCCACCACCATCCACACTTCCCCATTTGACCGAAACCACAGACCGAAACTGGGCGACCGCCTGGCACGTGCTGAGTTTCTAGCAAACCTCCCCGGGGAAGGCCAGGGGGAGAGGGGGGTGCTGACTCCGGGGGCTTCTAAAATGCGTGAAGTCAGCAGAGAGCCGTCACATGGAAGCAGCCGGCTGGGTAGGTCCCCGTAGGGCATCCATATCTACAACATCACGTGCTGATGTGTGCGACCCATTGGTGTTGTTGGTGCTTGCAACCCCCGAAACCACCTGGCCCCCGCCACAAATGCCTGCATGCAGTCAGTCCCCCCTGTGGACCACCGAGGGTGTAAAGCGTTCCCCATGGTGGGGAAGAGGGAGTGGTGGGTCATCTCTTCGTATGAGGTGGGGGCTGGAGGCGCGATGGGGTCACTGGGCCCAGCAGACATCCCTGCGTCGCCAACTCTCCTGCTCGCTCTCCAAATCTCGGTTCAGGTTCCCCCCACACACACACGCACTTGGCTAATAATCTCCCTCCTGCTCTTTTTCCAGGTATTACATGAGCAGCCAGATAGAGAGCCCATCTTTGGCCACCGTGCCTCCCGACAGCTCCATGGAGGATGAGGCAGAGCCAGGAGGCACCACAAATACCTCCTTCCTCGCAAAACGCAACAGTATCCCCCCGCTCCGCCCCATCCTGCAGAAGACGGCCCTCCTCGGCTTCTGCCTCTTCTACGTTTTCTTCATCTCCATCATCATCTTCCCTTCTCTCTCCTCCAACATCGAGTCGGTCAGCAAGTCCTCGGGAAGCCCGTGGAGCACCAAGTACTTTGCGCCCCTCACCAGTTTCCTCCTGTACAACTTTGCCGACTGGTGTGGGAGGCAGATCACCGCCTGGATCCAGGTGCCCGGCCCCAAGAGCAAGCTGCTGCCCACCCTCGTCCTCCTCAGGACCGTCTTCCTCCCTCTCTTCATCCTCAGCAACTACCAGCCCCGGGCTCACATCCGGACTGTGGTCTTTGACCGAGACATCTACCCGGTGGTCTTCACAGCGCTGTTGGGGTTGAGCAACGGCTACCTGGGGACGCTGGTCATTGTCTACGGCCCCAAGATCGTGCCAAAAGAGCTGGCCGAGGCGGCGGGGGTGGTGATGACGTTCTACCTCATGCTGGGGCTGGCTGTGGGGTCTGGCTGCTCTGTTCTCATTGTCCACCTCCTGTAGAGGAACAGCCGGAGGGGGGTGCCCTCGCTTTGCGGTGCTGCTCTTGGGTATTTAGAGGTTTTTTCCCCCCCAAAAAAAAGACAGGTACGCCATGGTTTTGGGGCAGGCTGCCTGTCTTGGGAGGGGGGGTTGCATCCAGGGGGGAAGTCCTCCTTCTGGGAAGGGGTGTCCCCTGTGCTTGGGAGGTCCTGTCGGACCTCTGTCTCTCCCCGGCTTAACTGGAGCAAATGGACCAAAAAAACCCTCGTCCTCCCCAGAGAAGCGCCGGGGGCACAGGGAAACCTGTCCCTCACCCCAGTGCCTGCGGGTGAGGGTGGCTCGCTGGTGCCACCATACTGGTTTTAAACTGAAACTGGGGGCTTTTGAAGGCCCCGTGGGTTTTGGTGCCTCCCAGTTCAGCCCTGCAGCGTCTCAGTGGTCTCGGGGGCTCCCCCTTCATCACGCTGTGACCATGGCCTGAAGCTCGAGGGAATTCCAGCCCTGGAACAGCTTTCAGCAAGCGTTGGGAGCTGGGAGCAGCCGTGCTGGGGAGCAGGGCACTGTTGCGGGGGGGATTTCATCCACTCATCCCATGGAAAAGCATATCTAAGGGAAACCTCTCCACTTGGACTCCTGCTTGCTTTAATTTTTCCAGATAAGAGGGAATGAGGGACTGCCCAGCCCCCAGCACGGCGCTGGGGCTGTACGTCGTGGCCAACCTGACACCATTTCTCCTGCCGTCACCGCGGTGGGACGGTTGTGGACACCAGCTTACCTGTCTGCAGCTGAGCCCAAGGAAAGCGAAACACTGAGTGGCCCTAGCCTGAGGTTTTTAAGGTGCCTTGGTTCTGCATTGGGAAAGGTCTGTAAAAGGCAGGGAGAGCTATTAGGGAGGCTCTGAGGCAAGTGCCACCTGGATTAAATACACTTACTGTGTTTATTTACTCAAACTGCGTGGATTTATGGTCGAGGGGAGGTGACCTGGTCAGCCAGGATGTGATGGCAGAAGTGGCGTGATGCCGCAGGGATGCTATGTGGGAAAATACTTCCTTTAAGACCAGGCCGTTAGCGGATGCTCTCTCGGCATCTCCTGCTTGACCCAGAAGCTGCTGGTCTGGGCTGCCAGCCCATCTCCTGGGTTGCCAGCCCTTCTCCTCGGCGTGTTGGGTGGCCAGAGGGAGGGTGCAGGGCTGGTGCCGTGTCCCCTGTGGCTTTGCTGGGAGAACAGCGGCATCGAGAGTGTTTATTGCCACAGGGTGACATGTGGGCTGGCTGGCTGGGTTTTTTAATTTATATAAATCCTTCCCAGTGTTTAGTTTGGGCTCGTTGGCAATACACACACTGTTTTGCTTTACGGCTGATTTTTATTTAAACATAAAATCCAGGCACGAGTGAGAAAATTTACAGGGTGTGTGGTACCGAGGAGCAGCTTTATGGCCCTTAGTCGTGTGGCTTCGGCAGGTTTGCAGCCCTTCAGCCCCCCAGGCTCTGCTGGGGGCCACTTTGGGCCAGCAGTGACCCAGGTTGAGGTCTGCCATGGCTTGAAGGGCAGCCCAAGGGCTGAGGGGAGCGATGCCTCCCAGCCTGGCCAGGTGCTGCTCAGGAGAGTAAGCGCTCCCATCACCTCCCATGGCACTGGAGCACTGCCTGGGGTAAGGCAATAGTCGGCTCAGGGCTCAAAAACCCAAGCCAGCGCCGTATCGGCAACCGAAACATCCCTTTGTGGCCTTCAGTGCTTCCCACTTGAGAGCCTGCCCGCGTGGTCTGCTCTCCTCGACTCCTCCATTTCCCCCGGTACGATGAGATTCTGCTGGTTCGCTGGCTGCTCCGTCACGTTACAGACCAAATACCTCTTGAGACAGAGCTTAATTACCCGGCACCGTTGCTAATAAAGTCAATTCTTGATACTGTGCAACTGCTGGTGTCTGGAGTGATTTCTCTTGGAGATGCACAGATGCATGCGCTTCTAGTTTGCATCTTTCCTTCTGGTCATCCTTCTCTCTCCCAGCTTGGACTGTAAACTGGGAGAAATCATGGACAAGGGCCAGGTGAAGGACCCCTGAGAGAACTGCTTTGGGAGCCCCGCTATTCTAATACAATGTCTCCAAAGGAGCTGCAGGTAGGCGTGGTGGGCGTACGCACTGCATCTGCAGGGGAAGCGGGGAAAAGGGGGATTTATCCTTTGTCTTCCATGGTGGTCAGCTAAGGAAAGTTAGAGAAATGAGGGGAAAAATCAATACGGGTTCAAACTGGGCAAGAATCGGGTCTGAGTATAAAGCAGGGTGGTACAAAGTGTATATCATAGAATCATAGAATTGTTGAGGTTGGAAGGGACCTTTAAGATCATCGAGTCCAACCTTTAGCCTACCCTGACAAGAGCCACTTCTAAACCGTGTCCCTCAGTGCCCCATCTACCCTTTTTTTAAACACCTCCAGAGATGGTGAATCCACCACCTCCCTGGGCAGCCTATTCCAATGTTTAATAACCCTTTCAGTGAAAAAATGTCTCCTGATATCTAATCTAAACCTCCCCTGACGTAACTTGAACCCGTTGCCCCTTGTCCTATCACTTGTCACCAGGGAGAAGAGGTCAGCCCCCATCTCTCTACAACCTCCTTTCAGGTAGTTGTAGAGGGTGATAAGGTCTCCCCTCAGCCTCCTCTTCTCCAGGCTAAACAACCCCAGCTCCCTCAGTCGTTCTTCATAAGGTTTGTATGTATATGTATGTATATGTATCTCTCTAAAGTGAGTATAGAGCTGGTGGGAGCACTGTGGTATGGGGATGGGTGCTGACGGGCAGGCTGAGCCATGGGCATGTGGGTGATCCCCCCGCAAGAGGGGACGGGTCATTTATAGAGCGTTGCGTGTAACGGCAGGGCAGCAGTCACTGCCCTGGGCTGCCTGGGCGAAGGCACGTCTGATGCTCGGCGTAGGCCATATCAAAGAGCTCCAGCTGAGAAAACGTGGAATGAGAAGGGAAACGGCGGTTGCAAGGCAGAACGAAGGATGCTGCGTCCTGGATGCGTTGGTCGAAATGCAACCCCAGGTTATTTCTTGATGGATTTCTGGAAATGCTCAAGGCCAGGTTGGACAGGGCTTGGAGCAACCTGGTCTGGTGGGAGGTGTCCCTGCCCAGGGCAGGGAGTGGCACTGGGTGAGCTTTAAGGTCCCTTCCAACCCAACCGTTCTGTGATTCTGTGAATGTATCTTTGCTAAGGAATGCAGCCACCGACCCTGGTTCCCAGTTGAGGAACAATGCCTGCTCCCTGCTCTACACCAGCATCGAGGTGGGACAGCCAGCAGAAATGCTGCGGGGGTCAAAACCCTACTTCATGGTATTTGGCCAGGAGGTTATACTTTTTTCTTCTAGGTCCCAAAGAGCTTTATAAGAGGGAGTTGCTCCCCAGGTCTTTGTTTGGACCTGGGCCCCCTGAGGTGCAGAAGACGACCTCAGGTCTGGGCAGGGCTGGGAGCTGAGCTGAGTCCATGGGCCTTCCTCACCTGTCCGAGACGGCATCGATGGATCTTATCTCTTTAATTAACACCCTCCCCCTCAGCTGTTTACGAAAAATGAGCAGGGTTGTAAATGTTTTCACCATCTTCCAGCCAAGGAGAGCTGGTTGCAAGGCAGCCAGCGGGGGAAGGACCACGTGCTCTCTGCAGGGCTTGGCCCCTGCTCACCAGCGGGCACAAAATGAGCGACGCAGGCGCTCGCAAGATTCATGAGGGCGGCCCCACGCAGTGAGGCTCCATCCAAGATGGGCAGGAAGCCCATGGGTGGTGCCAAGTGGCAGAGCCACCGTTTGCCCAGCGCTCGGGGCCGGCATCGCTGGCAAACGGAGATGGGGGATGGAGAGCCCCAGCTCTGCGGAGGGCTGGCAGCCCGGCGGGCACGGGATGCTGCGGCGGCCCCACGCTGGCTTCTCCAACAGCCTTTGGTGTCCAATCCAGCTGGCCGAGGGCAGAGAGGAAAGCTGTGAACCGGCAAAGCAGCCCCAGCGAGCCGGGAGGGCGCAGGGATGGATGGATGAAAGGGCAGGAAGCGGAGGAGACGCATCTGCTGCAGCCTCTGCTCCAAGGAGAGCCACTGAGCCTGTGCCCGACCTTTCCTCGTCCTCTCTCTCAGCTTCGTGGCGCCAGCTACTCCTCCCTGCATCAGAGCCGGAGCCTTTAAGTGTTGGTATTTGGGGCATTAAAGTGAAAAAACCCCACGCTCTAGGAGGGAAGGAAACTTTTGTTACGGAGCAATATTCACGTCCCATCAGTTGGAAGTGACTTTCCCTCTTTCTCTCTGATCTCCGAAGCCTTGTCTTGCTGGTCCCCACTGGGTGGAGTGCCCCACAGGGCAGAAATGCTGCCACCTCTCCATTTGTAATACCAGCCTTTGCATTGCAGAGGCTTCAGTGCAGCGCTCTTACCCTTTGGGGGGAAGAAGCATCTTTGAAACAACCTCGGCATCCTTCAGCATCACCTTGGTGGTGACCAAAGAGAAGCTCTGCTGCCTTTGTACATGTTTTGGGGTAGGACTCATCTTCCCGGTGTTTTGCCAGCATGCACCGTGGGTCAAAAGCTGGAGTGGGATTCGCCTTTGGTGGCTCAACAGTGGGAGAAGGGGCTGCGAGGGCGACCGTACGTGGTACCCAGCAGGACAGGCTGATGCTCTCCAACTCCTGCCCCCCCAAAACGTCGCCGCCTCGCCCTCCGCAGACATGGAAAAAGACCGGTTTTAAGGTATTTTTTTTTAGCTCTTGGCCCTTTTTCCCCCTCCACACATGCTTGGCTGGAGCATGCCAAACTCTGCGGCTTTGTGGCGTGCCTCCGGCGAGCATCCTCCTGAAAGAGGGGCATGCTAGCCAAGGGCTCGAGGCGCCGGAGGTTGTCGTCTGCGGTGGGGGCTCGGGGAGGGCCACGGTCCCCAGCAGATGAGCCATGCTGATCCTGCCCCTCTGCAGGCGCCCCAGAGGGCGGAAAAAACCCCCCACAACTCAGCTTTGAACCCTCGCCAGCCAGCTGCAGGCTTGCCCGGCTGCTGTTCTCCTCCTGCATGTTTTATGGAGCAATTTGTACTATATTTACACGACGGTGATAAACAGTTTTTAAAATGGAAGCGGAGAAAACGCCGTTGAATGAATTGTTACAAAAAGGCCCTGTTTGCCATTCCAGCAGGGGGAAAAAAAAGGGATAAAAATCACCATCCCAGGGACACGCTGTTCGTCAGATCTGGGTATTTTTTCCCTTGATTTGTGTGCCTGATGTGAGGAGGAGAAGCCGCAGATGCATGCTGAATTCTGCAGGGAACATATGCACGCGTTTAAATCATTTACAGCATTTACTGGTGCAATTGTAAAGCACATTATTTTTCTGCATTTGTAATTAGGCTCCAAACAGATGGCGAAGGGCTGGAGCTTCTGATTAGACGGGCTTGTGCTCTGTTGGACGGCCCTGGGAGAAGAAAATGGAGCTGAGAAAGTTTTCTTTCCAATTTATCACGCCGTGGTGGCGGCGGAGGAGTCGGGGGGGGTTTACAGTAGCCGGGGGTGGCTGGGCACGGATTGCAGCCTGCCCAGAGTAGGATGGGCAAAGCCGAGGGAGCCGGCGGGTCTGGTCTCTCTGCTACTACTACTTGCTGGTGGATGGGGTGCACACGCGTATCCCCCCACCCCCACAAGCCACACGGCTCATCTTCCATCCCAGAGTTCGTAATCCCGCCTGGCTCCGTGCTGCGCAGCGTCGGGCACCCACCAGCGCCGGGTGGAGGAGCGTCGGCTGTGACAAATGGGTTTAATAGGAAGCAGGAGGCTCGGGTTTGGGAAGGGGGCTTTGGAAGCGGGAGCGAGCTCCAGGCTCGTGGCTGCCTCTGAAGGGCGAGGGCATCTGCCCGGCCTTAGCTCTGCCTCTTCCCTGCCCTGGCCAGCCCTCGGCTTGGCGAGGCAGGTAGAGGTCTCCTGGGGTCGACCTTGGGAGCTTCTGCGGCAACGGCAGGGTGGCCGGTTGGATCTTCACCTCCAGGACCTGGCTCCTGTTTTAACCGCATCACTGCGGAGACCTGCTGGCCTCGCTTTTTGACCTTAAACAGAAGCAACAGCTCTTCATGGCCAAAGTGCAAGTACCTCCACTCCAAGGCAACAGGACAACGGGCTCAAGTTGTGCCAGGGGAGGTTTAGGATGGATATTAGGAGGAATTTCTTCACCAAAAGGGTTGTAAAGCATTGAAAGAGGCTGCCCAGGGAAGTGGTGGAGTCACCATCCCTGGAGGGATTTAAAAGACATGTAGCTGTGGTGCTGAGGGACATGGATTAGCGGTGGACGTGGCAGTGTTGGGTTATCGCTTGGACTCAATAATCTTAAAGGTCCCTTTCAACCAAAACTATGCTATGATTCTATGATTCCATAAGCCCATGGTCCCTTGTACGCACCCTCACCCCAGCTGGTTGAGAGTCACCCGTCACTGTCCTGTAGTCACATAGAGGAGCATTTATTAGGTCCTATTTGTACTTCTTCCTACAGTTTCTTATTTTCCCAGTTTATCTCCTTAAATTACAAATGTGTGAACCCAACCAAAATGGATCAAATGAGAGGCAAATGGAAGAGGAGGGCAATACAGAAGACCGCCATGTGGGCCTGAGCAGCTCGGGTAGACCCATGGGGCTGGAAGTTGGGTTGCTGGAGGAGCAGCATGGGTGCCCTCCAGGTTTCCCCTGGGGAATCTGTGTCACCACATTTACTTTGTGTCCCCTTTGCTCCTTCCCTCCCAGGTGTGCAGATAGTGGTCGCCTTCCCTTGTGGTTTTGTCCTGCTGCTCCCCTGGGTTACCATGGAGGTTACACGTGGGTGCTCAAGAGCTTGGCCAAGAGGGAGGTCATCGTCTGCCTGGCACAGTGCTCTGGGCAGTCCCTGACCCCAAAAGTGGACAATGTGGACACACAGCTCAGAGACCGCACTGCAGGGAAGGGTGACCTGCTGGGGAGCAGCTCTGCAGAGAAGGACCTGGGAGTCCTAGTGGACAACAGGATGCCCATGAGCCAGCAATGTGCCCTTGTAGCCAAGAAGGCCAATGGCATCCTGGAGGGCGTTAAAGAGAGCGCGGCCAGCAGGTGGAGAGAGGTCATCCTCTCCCTCTGCTCTGCCCTGGTGGGGCCACAGCTGGAGTGCTGTGTCCAGTTCTGGGCTCCCCAGTTCCAGAAGGGCAGGGAGCTGCTGGAGAGAGTCCAGCGGAGGCTACAAAGATGCTCAGGGGACTGGAGCATCTCTGCGCTGAGAAAAGGCTGGGAGGCCTGGGGTTGTTCAGCCTGGAGAAGAGCAGGCTGAGAGGGGATCTCACCAATGCTCAGTAACAGCTAAAGGGCGGGTGGCAGGAGGATGGGGCCAGGCTCTTCTCAGTGGTGCCCGGTGACAGGACAAGGGGCAACGGGCACAAACTGGAACATGGGAAATTCCATGAGCAGAGCCCTGGCACAGGCTGCCCAGAGGTGGTGGAGTCTCCATCTCTGGAGACATTCCAAACCCGCCTGGATGTGTTCCTGTGCAACCTGCTCTGGGTGACCCTGCTCTGGCAGGGGGTTGGGCGGGATGGTCTCCAGAGGTCCCTTCCAACGCCTGCCATTCTGTGATTGTGTGACACGGCAAAGGGTTGGGTGGCATGCGAGAGGTGGGCACAGCCAGGCCGGGCAGGGCGACGCAGGGGCTGTCGTGTGGGTGCTGTGCCTGCAGATGGCACCTTTGACTCTGCTGAGGAGCAATGAAAAACTGAGGAGGGAAAAAAAGCCCTGGCTGGTGACGTGGGGCTCAAAGCGAAGAGAAAGGTGCTTTGGGTACGTGGCATGAAGTGACCCAGGGTGTTCATCCCCGGGGGGGGTGAAGGGCCCGGCCCCCAGAGCTGTCCCCTCTCACCGCAACCGCTCCGGGTGGCCTGTCGCCATCGTCACCGAACAGCCGCTGCTCTCTGCTGTCCCTGACACTGCCCATCGGCAGCAGATTGCACCCAGAGCTGGCTCAAAACCTGCTCAGAGAATTGCTACGAAGGGGGGTATTTTTCACCCTCATTAACCCCTTCTGGCTATAATGAGCCTAGCCAGGGACCACCAGGTGCTCTCAGCATCCCTAGCGGGGGACACGTCCTGCCCACTTCCACGAGGACAACTTGGGCTACCCAGGGAGAGGATGCATTTTGTAGACGTGCTGCTTTGAGGGCTGCAAAGGGCAGAGCTTCTGTTTGGGGTGGTGCCACAAGGCTTTTCGGAGCTCACACCTCGACCCGTGTTGTCACCGCTGGCAGTTCTGGCTACCTAGTCCCCGTTGCCCTGGCCTGGGGGTAGCTCAGCTGGAGCCACCGGTGAACGCAAGCTGGCAGATCCCTGAGGAAATTCCGTGGGAAGTTCCATATACATAACATAGGGAGTTCCATCTCAACACGAGGAGGAACTTCTTTCCTGTGAGGGTGGCAGAGCCCTGGCACAGGCTGCCCAGAGAGGTGGTGGAGTCTCCGTCTCTGGAGACATTCCAAACCTGCCTGGACGCGTTCCTGTGCCACCTGCTCTGGGTGACCCTGCTCTGGCAGGGGGTTGGACTGGATGGTCTCCAGAGGTCCCTTCCAACCCCGGCCAGTCTGGGATTGTGTGATTCTGTGTGAAGGATGCTACACCAGCGTGCTCGGCTCCTGCCCTTCCCACCACCTTTAAACACATCTGCTTTGCCCTCCCTGCATGGGCTGTCACCTTCCGCAGACACAACTGGAAATGCGGTACTTCTGTATTTCTAAAGGAAAAAAGAGAAACCGGCTGCTCTTTCAGCACTTTTCTTCCACAACCCCTCCACTTTGCTCAGATTCCTCTCCAGCCTCCCTCACTCACCAGTTCCTAAACAAACAGCGTGAGCCTCATACTGGCCTTAAAATTCTGTGTGAAATGGACCTGGAAATTAATTTCACACCGGAAAAACCGGCTCACCATCAGCCGCAGCGCAGGTGGTCGGAAAGAGAACCCTGCAACTGCTGTACAAATTAATCCTGCAACTCGGGTGATGGGGTAGCACGGGGGGACACACACGCCTTCTGCCCCGTGTGCTGCCATCCCGACCCACACCGCGATGTGGGATGCTGGAAAGCCACAGCAGATGGAAGGTACCACCATCACCAAGGGGCTCACGGTTTCGGTGGGGGGGGACCAAAATCATTGTGTGCCCCAAGAAGGGAAAGCTGGCGGGGGCGGGGGGGGGGGGCAGGGGCTGCCTCTCCCTGAGCAAAAAGTCCTCCTGCTCTTTCACACGGGTTTTATTTACTGACCGAGGATGGCGGTTTGGGGAAAGCCCATCGAAAGAGCCTTGCGGGAGCCTCCTGGGGAAAAAAGGGGTGTGAAGAAATGACTGATGGCACCGTATTGCCCGTGCTGGCCATCAGGTAGCCGGTGTCCCTGCGGGCGCGGGATCCAGGGCAGTACGTGGTCTCCCTGGCGGGCAGAGATAATTCAGTTCCTCAGCTGGGCAGGATTTTGCACGTGCCTGCGTTTTACCTGCTCCCCGCGTGGCATTTCATCTACTTAAAGGTTTAGAGAGGGGCGGCGATGCCGCCTCTCGCAGCAGAAGGGACAGGGAAGGCAGGGAGAGGAGTGACCGACCACGGGGATCGATGGATGGAGAAATGTTCTGTGCTTAGATAGAAAATGAGGGGTGGGGGAAGCCTTGCCGTATGATTTCAAGGTTGAGTGAGTGGTGCCAGGAGGCTGCGAAGGCCCCGCTTTGGCAGGCAGGGCGCGGACAGGGGAGCTCACAGGGCCTGGCTCCAAAAAAAAAATAAAAATAATACAGTTTCCCAGTAATGAGCCCGTGGAGAAAAGCCGGGCTAGCAGGGAGGTTATCCCAGCCCTCCTGCTCACCGCTGTGCCCCCTGCCTTGCGGGGCTGGCACTAATTGTGGTGGCCTCCGATCCCCCACGGCGACCGGGAGCATCCCCCTGCTCACACCGCATCACTTCATTTTAATCCCTTTTTTTTTCACACACACAGCCCCCCCCCCCGCCCCGCCCAGCTACGAGCTTGTTAAAAGGTACTGGTGATGGCGCATCCCCCGCTGGCTGCGTCTCAGAGCCACGTCGCTCCCTTCAAAACCGGAGCTTGGGAACATCAGCTCCCGAAGTTGGTCCGCGGTCCAGCCTGCAGACAGCTATTGCTGCTGCTGTCTGATTCAAACCAAGCGTGGAAGAGGGAGGCAGCTCACAGGAGACGGAATTCCTGCGGGCTTTGTCATCCCAGGCAGTGAAATCCCACTAGTTCTCCCCCCATGGCGGGGAAGGCGCAGCCTGGGCTCCTCTGGGAATGGGACCAGGACTCAAAGCCGGACCCGCAGGCTGTGGGGAACTCTGCTTTTGGAGAGCTGGCTGATGTAAAAGAGGTGCCAGGTCTCCAAATCGGCCGGGACGTGTGCTGAAAGCCGCGGTGTGAAGGCCAGGCTCGGGGGCCGGGCAGTGGCTGAGCGGAGGAGAGGCGCGTTTCTGTTTAAATAGAAACACTGACCAGAATTTATCATGAGAGTCATGAAGTGAGACATCACTTGTGCAAAGCTAGAGTGGCTGCAGCCACCAACCAGGCCTGAAATGTGCCTCCAAATCACGTTTTGCTTGGTTTTCGCCTCCCCCTTTTTTGTTGTTTCTGCCCCAAATTAGTTCCCCGATTTTAGGGACGTGTCTGGGAGGTATCCTGGCTGCGTGCGTGCTTCTTTGTGGTGAGGAAGAGGACGCGGGAGGGATGAAGGAGGGAGAATCCAGGAGGGAGGATCCTTGTGATTGCAACTTTAGGACATCCCAGCTACCAAGGGCATAATCCTTAGCAAACCCAGTACAACCCAGTACAACCCAGTTGCGATGGGGGGAAACTATTTGCCAGCCCCTTCCTTGACTGCAGGCAGCTCATCGCACTCAGGGGTCTGTCAGGAGCTTATGTTTTTAACCCCAAAGCAGCTGCAGGTGTGCCAGGGCTGGCTCTGCTGTGCAACAGCCCCCACCTGCAGCTTCACCGGGTTGAGGGGGCGGCTCCATCACGCCGGGGGGCTCCCTGCAGCTGGGGGGGCACCACAGAGCGTGTCCCCCCCCCCCCCCGTGAAGGGAGGAGGCGAGAGTACCAGGAGCAGACCTCTGCCCAATTCAAATCAATCAGCTGTGGTAATTGCATAATTAGCAGAAGCTGCTCAAGAGAGGCAAGGGTTTAATTATGCCCTCCCGCTCCTGTGGAGGCATTTGCCCAAGGCTGCTCCAGGAGGAGGGATGCAAAGGTGGGTGTCAGGGAAGGCTCCTGACCTTGTGGGGGGGAGGCTTCAGAAGCACAAACTGTGCTCGTTTAGTGTTTTAATTAAAGCTGCTGGCGATGGGGTCTGGTGGGAAGGTAAAGCTCCTCCAAGCCCAAAGAAGTGGGAAGCTTTTGGATGTTTTGTGTGGCGGAGCAGCACCCAAAGCCCTGGCCCTTCTGGGGCTGGGGGACATGGAGTGTTGCTGGGACTGGTGTCATCGTGAGCTGCTTTTCTATGGCTTTGCTGCTTCCAAGAAGGCAAGAAATGGGGTGAAGCTGTGGGATTTGGCTGCCTTCCCTAAAGCTGCGTGTAGGGAGGGCTTGGACTGGAGGCAGGGGTTGGCCCTGCGATGTCCTGCTGGGCTCAGAGAGGACGTGGTGGCAGGAGTGTTGGGTGGATGCGTATGTTGGCACTGTGGCAAAAATAACACCGTGTCTGTAGAAAGGGAGGCTCTGAGCGCCGGAGGGAGCGGAGCTGGGGAGAATAACCGCTGGTGGTGTGCCTGCTGCCCGTCTCGCTTTCCTCAGCTCTCCTTTCACCTGTCCCACCATATCCCTCATCCATGATTTATGCGCTCCTCGGGGCTGCCAGCCTTTCAGGCACAGAGTGCAGAAAAAGACCAGTAATACAACAATAACAACAACAACAAATTAATTAAAATCAAAGAGGTTGAGTTAAACTTCACGTGGCCGGTGCCCGGCTGGAGCTGGAATTGAAGGGGCCACCGCTGTCTTGGGGGTGAGCCCGGGATTTTGGGGGGGGGGGAGGGGGTTGTCCGGCTGCCCCACCGGGAGTCCTTGGGGCTGGGGTTGGGGCGGGGGGGGGTCGGTGGAAGCTGAGGGTGAAATTCCGGTTACCTGGGCAAGGGGCGCTGCGCCGCTCGGGCTCCTTCCCCTCCCCTTCCTCCTCCTCCTCCTCCCCCGCCGCGGCTCACTCGGCTGGCAGCGCGGCGGGGCCGGCAGCCGCCGCGGGGAGGAGGAGGAAGAGGAGGAGGAGGAAGGGTGGGAGGGGGGGGGACATGGGGGGCTCGCCGCTGACAGCGGGATCGCGACCGGCTGCCACAGGTAATGCCCCCCTCCGCGAGTTTTCCTTATTCCGCCTTTAATTAGCGAGGCGGTGTGCGTGTGCGCGGAGGATGCGCGGAGCCTCCGCGGAGCCGCGGGCATCTCCCCCACCCGCCCCGGGGGTGGCTTTGCGCGCCGTCCTCCTTCCCAAACCTCCCTTACCTGCTGCCGCCGAGGGGACAACTTCTCTGGGGTGAGCCACCACCATCATCGTTATTTTTTTTTGGCGGGGGTTGTGGTGGGGGGGGAGAGTCTCCGAGCGCGGGGGTTTCGATGGCAGGAGGTGGGGAGCCCGACCTTTTGGCAAAATAATAACAATAACAACGTGCGTCGGTGTTGTCCTGCCCCTGGGACAGCAGCACCGTCCCCAGAGTCCCCCCCCCCGCCCCATCCCACCCCGGGCTGTGGTTTGGAGCGGAGCTGGGCGGCAGGAGGCGGCCAGAAGCTGCAAAGTTTCCCGGGCGAGCCGGCGCTGAACTTCTCCAAAGGCGCAGGGATGCTGCCGGGCTGGGCGGCCGTGGAAAAAGGGTTGGGTTTTTTGGGAGGGTGGGTTTAATTATTTCTTTTTTTTTTTTTTAGTCCCCTCAAAAATATATTGAAGGGCAAAACAGCTTTTCAAAAACGACAAATCTTGCCCCGGATGGTTTCTTTTTATTTCTTGAGAAAACGCTTTATTTGAGATTTTATTTTTTTTTCCCTTTGCTTGCTCCTCTTTCCCTTACTCCCTGACGGAGCCTGCGATCCTCTCTTATTTAAATAAACGTTTTCCTGCCCACCTCCAAATACCAACCGCCGCACAAATCCAACTTGGCGTTGGCCAGGCGTCTTTAGCTTTGAACCGCCTGGAGTTGTCGCCGGAGCCTTTATTGTCAGAAAAGGCTCAAACTTCAAGAGTTTTGTCCCCACGAAACCCAGCCAGCTGCATTAGGTCGCCCCTCCTTTTCCCTTGCAAGGTTCAGGGGGGTTCCTTAGGGGTGTTTCGGCTCGTTGTGGCCAGGGTGGCTTTTCCCCTGATGCTGGTCTTCAGTTTGAGCCACACGGCACCAACCCCTTTGTTGCGATCCACGATTTTTGGATGCTTACAGGGAGGTAAATAACAGCCCGTGCCTGCTTGTAATTAGAAACACAGGTGTGGGGCTTGACTGCTGGCATTTAATTGGGGAAATACAAAACCTGGGCTGCTGGTAGTAAAGACTTGTCTGAGGAGAGGGGGATGAAAAAAAAAAAAAGAATAAGGCTGCTGATAGAAAAGGCAACAGTTCTTTAAAAAAAAAAAATAAAAAAAAGGAGAGGAGGAAAAGCAGCTCTGGGGTACCTTATTTGGCCCGATGAAAGGGTGCGGAGGCTGGGGTGATGGGCAGGGGAACAGCGGAGCTGGCTGGGGTGGGGGCGAAACCCGGGGCTCTCCCACGGGTCCCCTGGTGGCAAAGGCAAATCCAAAACCAATCCCTGTGCCAGGGATGCCCGGGGGTGCTGCCAGCCCCCCCCCCCTTGCCAACCATCATCGCTTCCCCAAGCCTCATCTCTCTTACCCACCAGTGTATTCTTGGCAGGGGGTGTGTGATGCTGGAATGGGAAGTTTTCTGTGCGGGTGTGTTTTACATTGTTTTTTTGGGTGGGTTTTTTTCCTTGTTTTGGGGGTAAAGCCCTGTCTGGCAGCAGATCCCCAGGGCAGGACGGATGTCAAGGGGGTCGGGGGGGGCTGGCAGAGCCACCGGTGACCATTGTGTCCAGGCTGTGTGCAATTATCCAGGGTCTTCCCGGCACATCTTATGGCAGCCGGGGACACCTCATGCGCGTGGCTTCAGTGAGTGATAACGCCACGAGATAGAGCTGGTGCGGGAATATTATTTTTTTTATTTCTTTTTTGTGGAGCAAGGCATTGTGATGGGAAACTCACATTTGTCAAAATCCGGGTGGGTGTTTTAGGGGAGGGAGTTTTGCTCTGTTCTCTCCTTCTCCCCTGCCCTGGCAGAGAGGAAATCCCTTCACAATTCCATTTTTTCTTTTCTCCTCCGCCCCCCTCCCTCCCTCCCCAGCGCAAAAGCTCTCTTGTTTCAGGAGGCAAACTGTAGGTCTCGCACCACCAAGTCGAGATAGTGTCGTGAAAATACAATGTTTTGTTTTAAGACCAAGTTGTAAAACACTCCCTTTATGGGAAACTGTAAAAATTGATGTTCTCATTTATTATTTTTTTAATTCTTTTTTTTTTTGATGATAAGTGGGTGAAACGATGTTTGCAAGATGTGGGACCTGTGGAGCTCGGCAGTTTGCTGTCGCCGGGTCTGGGAAGGGTACCCATGTGCCGAGAGGCTGGGTGTTGTGTCCCCCCTGGGGACGTCACCTGAAAATAGGAGGGAGGTGGCACCAAAATGTTTTCTGCTGCTCAGCTGCGATAATTTAGAGTGAAGTCCATGGTATGGCAGCTCCTCTGCTGACTGGGTGGAGGTACGCAAAGAAAAAGGGCATCTTAAAAAGGGTTTGATTTATGAAGTTTCTCAGATGTTCTGCGCAGATGGTCTGGAGCACGGATTATTTTTAAATTTAAGGAGCTTTAGGGTATGGGTTTGTCTTGATGAGGGGCTGGCCTGTGGCCTCTCGTTAGGGTGTAAAATATCCCAGCTGCTCACAGCCCAGCTAATTGAGCTGGAGATTTGCTCTCTGAGCACAAATAGTTCACAGCGCATCCCAGAACTCCGCAGTTTTTTCCCCACTACAGTGTCCTGCTTCCTGCAATGAGACTTTTAATAACGTTACAGGAGGAGGAGGGGTTAGTTTGGGGTTTTTATGTCTTAAGACCTACAAATACTAAAATTCATGCCTTCACGCTTGCGTTGCCATTGGACCAGGCTCTGCAGCCGAGATGGGCGATGCCAGTGGTTAAGGCTCACCCAAATCGTGCAGATGTGCTGGAACCTTGCCCATGGGTCAGGAATGACCAGGATGCTGCAGCGGGGGCTGGAATAGCATTTGTGCCCGGGCTGAGCTTGGTCACCATGGGCAGGAAACCTCGGATGGTGGAGCCTGGTGGCTCCCAGCCCGTGAAGATGTTAGCATGTGGGGCGCCGGTGGGTGCTTGCTGACTACAGTGTGCTCCACAAGCGATCAGAGGGGCCATCCCATGCACGCTTTGTCTATTATTCTGCTAGATAGCCTGGCAGGAGCACCTGCTTGAACCCCTGCCCTGGGGCCAGGGATCCTCTTGGATGTGTTTTGTGATGGAAGCTCCGACCTGGCCGTGGGAGGGCTGTGACATCCCTCCCCAGCCTCTGCCCAAGCCAATGCTGCAGTGAGCTTTTTTTTTTTTTTTTCCCATCCTTAGCCTAAATTCCTTTGCCCTGATCTGTGTATTTGCTGTAATGGTGGCAGGAAGATGTCCTGCTTGGAGTATGCTGGGGAGAAAGCCACTGGGGGTGAAATCCTGCTGGCAATGGTGGGGGAAGGGATGCTGGTGCCCGGGCTGCTGCAGCTCTGAAAAGGACGTGTGGGAAAGGGACTGGACAGCTTGGAGGGTCCTCAGCCACAACTGGGGGCCCAGGAACATGAACAAGCATGTCACCGGTGATGAACCGCTGTCATTAATCCAAATAACTTCATCTCTGCTGACTGCCTTTGCCTTTCGGTGTGAGCCCCTGCTCTTGGAGGGGCTGCTTTTTGGGATGGAGGGATTTTTTGGGAGGGAATTTTCCTCCCAAGTAGCTCCGTCTTCCTTTCCCCTCTGCTGTCTCTACCGCTGGATTTTTTTTATCTTTTTTTTTTTATTTCCCCCCCTCCCCTCCTAAAATTTCAGCTGGGGTGTGATTAGCCGCAGTGTGCCCACAGTGCGACTCCATCAGGCGCAGCCTGGCTTTCATTAGCCGCAGCGGCCAGCGGGCCTTGAAAAGGTCTGTCGCTGCAAAGTGCCTCTCGCTGGAAGTTAAGTGAGCTTTGTGCGAGAGTGGCAAGGACACTTCTCTCTTGATTTGGATGAGGCGAGAAATGGCCTGAGAGCTTTAGCAGCTCGGGTTGCTCAGTGTGAAGGTGTGGGTTGATTTTTTTTTTAATTGGTTTGGGTTATTTTTTTTTGCCCCCTCCTCCAAAGCCACCCCTGTTTCTCTCTCTTTAAGTTCTACCTTTCCAGCCTGCGGCTGGAGTTACCAGAGGAATGAACGAATAGCCTTGTTGCTCCTTGATAGCCACACAAGCATCCAGCCTGGGGCTTGGGAATAGCTGGAGGCAGGGAAAGCGGTCGAGATCCCGGGGGGTGCGCGTACCGGGGGTGCTGTGCTGATGGGGGCTTGGCGCGGTGTCTGCCCAGATGAGCACTTGCCAAGGAAGACAAAGTGAAATAACTAACCTGCCGTCTCTGGCAGGGCTTGGAAATGTCGTTTGGCTGCTGATTGCCAAGAGCTCCTGGTCCCGTGCCTGATGGCTTGTTCTTGACATTGATAATGAGGTCTTTTATTGCGTTGCTTGCACTATTACGGGTGTGCTTCCTCCTGCGGCTGCAGAAAGGTGATGCTGGCCTTGGAAGCTGCGCCCCTGAGTGTGGCAAGGAGGGAGGTGCCGTGCTGGTCCCTGGGGCAAGTGCTCCTGCACTGTGGGGGACAGTCTGGGCCAGAGGGCTTGAGCAACAGCCATCTACCATGTGTTTGCTACGCATGCTTATTACTCTGTAAATGGAGTGGGCAATATTTAGATGAGCACTGGCCTCCCGTTGACCAGCAGGCTCTGGGCCAGGCCTTCAGCATCTTTACCTTTGCCACTTTGTCTGTCGTTGTGTGTTTTTAAGAGTCTAGAGGGCGGTTCCTGTCTTACAAGACCAGACTGTGCATGCAACTCCACGGAGTTCAGCTTTCCACCTCCTCCTAAAGCAGTCATTCCCACCTGTCTTCCCCACCCTCCTTTTTCCACCCCCCCCCTCTTTTTGTATTCCTCCAAGCTAAGCTCTCTTGTTCTTGGCTGCTTTTTCACCTTTTCATCCCTGTGCTGCTGCAGCCCGGGAACCAGGAGAGTTGGGAACCTGTTGGCTTGGTCTCCATGCCCCATCCCAGCCTGCCTCCCAGTTCCGGAGCTCCTGTTCCAGCTTTAGTGAGGTTTTGTGATGGAAAATGGTTGCTACTCTCATCATAGGCATCATAGCAACTGGTGCTGGAGACTCAGTAGAGCCTGTGCTGCCCCACTTAAAAAAAAAAAAAATAAAAAAAAAATGGGTATCTCTTCTTCCATCTACCCAAGAAAGATGCTGCCTTTGCTGTGGAAGGATGGGTGGCCATGGCTGCTGCAATGGGAACACCCCTTCCCAAAGCCCCCAGGGTGTTATTTTAACAAAGCGTGTCTGAAGAGGTGAATTGGATGCTTGTGCCTGTAGCACTGAATGACTTTCCTTGGGTACCCCATGGTTGGGGTGTGCTGCGGCGGAGGGTTTGTGTGTCGCTAACGAAGAGCCGGGCAGTTACCTTGCCTAGATTTTCCATCTCATGGCATATGGAATAAGCGTGGATATGGAATATCTTGTGGCAGTTGCAATGACTTGGAAAACCAGTTTCCCATCCAACCCAGGCCAAATTTTCCTGCGTGGACTGAGACCTTCAAACATAACACTTTCTTCTGGTCTTGGGCTGTTGGTTGAGCAATGTGTTAATGTTATCTGGGAGCTAACGCTTGTCTCCTGTGGGAAAGTACACCTCCTGCAGCCCCCAGCACAATGTTTCCACTCCTGTCCTTGTTGTGAAATGGGAGGAAACTGCTGGAAATGTGGGAAACTTTGGTGTTGCTCGTTGTTAGTAAGTAACAGTTCTTCCCCTGCTGGAAGAGAGGTCTGAACACCACCAGCTGGGATGCTCAGATGTCGGCTTCGTGGGCATCCTCCGGGCTGGGCCGGGGTGGGTAGGTGGGGCAACACCTGCGTCTCCAACCTTGACTTTGCTTTTGGGATGAAGGAAGGGGAGAGAGAGCATCTTCCATGCTCTTCCCCCTGCAAGCATCACCTCGGGGGTTAAGTGGGTCACGGCAGCCCCGTCCCCTCGCTCCCCATTCTGTGTGCGTCCTTCCCCCCCCCCGCCGACGTGCAAACAAATACGCTGGCCTGTATTTATTTAACGAGGGGAATTTTTTCCTTCTCTGCGGGGAATACACGAAAAAAAGGGCAAATTTTTTCACTGGGAACAAATCTCATTTTCAAGAGTCCTGACAAAATGAGCCATAAAATTACAATATTTCAAAGTGCTTCGTAATTCTAGCGCGGACGGCTCTTCATCATGGAATCTGAAAGCTCAGAAAATATAAAACTCATTAGATTAAAATAAACCACCTACCGCGCGGAAGAAAAGCTTATTTATCAATATCAATTTACTTCTGATTACCCTGTTCTGCAATTTGTTATTTTTAGGAATTATGATTTGTGTATAGCCCATGCCAATATGTGGAGGGAAGAAAAAAAAAAATTAAAATTAACTTTTACTTTTTTTCCTTTTGAATTCTACTTATTGTGAAAACCTGGCCAAGAAGCAATAAGGAAAAAAGGTGAATTTCTAGTGGCACTTCCATTTGAGGAGCGGAGGGATGGAAAAGCTGGGAAAGCGGGAGCCGCTGGGTTTCGGCATGAGGTCCGAGCGATGTGCTTTGCTGAAGGAGGACCCTGGGAGTGTTTTCTCTGATGCACCTTTGGTGGTGGGTCTCGGTGGAGCTATCTCCTGACCCTCTTCCAAGGTGGAAGAAGCTGGGGAGAGCAGGCACGGATGGCATAATGGATGGGGGAGAGGGGTCTTCCAGCATGTGGCTGGATGCTGCCGGGCATGGTGGGACTCTGGTGGCATCTCAGGGGCTTCCGCTCTGCCTACGAAGGACCGAATGCTGCAGGTGGGCGGTGATGGCTGCTGGGCTCCCCTCTTTGAGGGGCAACATTGGTGCTGCATTGCTTGGACAAAAAAAACAAAACTTTTTGGGAAGGCGCGTACAGTTTCCTCGCCTGGAAGCCGTTTGGGAGATGCTTTGATTTACACTTTCATTTCTTCTTTATGCTCCTGGAAAGAGCGAGGAGCAAACAGAGAGGCTGACGCTGTAAATCCTGAGGCGCGAGCGCGGCAGTGCCGTTCGGGGAAGGGAAGTGCAGGTTTGGGGGGAGAGAGGGCTGGGGGCCTGGGGGGGATTAAAGGTGCCAGCATCTCCACTAGCGCGGCACAGCCGCCGCTCCGATAGAGGCAATTAAGTGTGTTTTGTGCGCGTTTGAGCCATTCTTGTAGGCCAGCACCCCGACAGCGCGTTTAAAAATAACCAATACAGGTGCACAGCCTGGAAGCTGATGCTGAAGCACCTCGAGAGCAATAGGTGGCCCGGGCTGGAGAAGCGGGAGCATCTCTGCCTCCAGCTTTTGTCAGGGCTGAGATGCCAGAAGGCTCTGGGAGCCTTGTCACCACCTTTGCTGGGATTAATGTGTGCCCAGGACGGGAGCACGTGCCGGTCGGACTCCGTAGCCATGCAGGTGCGATCTTCGCCATGCTCAGGGATGCAGCGGGGAGAAAAAAAAAAAGCTGTTTTCCAGGCTTAGGAAGGAGGCGTATGGCGCAAGGGGGCTGAAAAACCTCTGCTCGACCTGAGCCACTTCCTAAACTTTTGAGCCTCGGGACTTCTTTGTAGAGCGCTGTTTCAGTGGCAGAGTCTCCTCCGGTTCCCATCCATCGCTATTCAATGCCGCTGCTTCCCGCGCCTCGGGGAGCGGTTGCCGGCGGACTGGGAAATCTCTGGTTTAACATCAGTGCTCCTGCAGGCAGGAGACAACAGTTCGGTGCCCAGTGCCGACTCGCCCGGAGACATTATTATGCTGGGAACTGCACCGAGTGCTTCCCACCCAGAGCCTCTTTCAGGCAGAAGGTGCAATTTAATATGCTCTTAGTCACAACTTTTAAGTTCTCCCCGGAGATTTCTCAATCCCGTTCCTAAATTTGCAATATTCGAGTGAACCGTCTCGGAGAACCGGTGAAGAGCTTCAATATTAATGAAGACAGACAAAATCAAAATGACATTTCAGGCAATTACTTACATAATGAAGTGACTGACTCGGAATATACAATATTTAGATTTATCATGACACTCAAAAGGGGATGCTGTCAACAGCCTTTATTTCTACATCAGGCAAATTGTTTTTCCACTGCCCTGTTGCTTTTTAAATGTGGTCTGTGAAGCCGGAAAATGATGTTTCCGCTCACTTGGCCTGATAGCTGTGTGCTGCGTTAGAAGAAAGTTAGTGTTTTCCTCAATGGCATCTGTCCATGTCCGAGATTTTTCCTCTGCCTGAAACCTATAAAAGAAGGGGGATAACTGAAAAATTGGGGGTTTTCTTTGTTAGAAGTGTCTATTCGGTTTTTGCTGGCTGAATCTGAAGATATAAAGGGCCTAGTAGGGTGCCTGGTTCCGGGGGATAGAGGTATTTTTTGTTTAGAAACTGGGTTTTTGGGGGCTCTGCTGGCATCCAGCATTCAGAAGACAGAAACTTGCCAAGGGCTCCTGGCCGTGTCTCGCAGACCCGTGTCAGGTTTCCCAGCGAGACTGGCACGGTACACCTACAATTTAAGCAGTGCAGATCCCAAATGCCTTCTCGGGCCTGTGACGAGTATCCTAAAGACGCATGGAAAAAAGCCGCAAGGCCGTTTTTTCTTGCCTAGGCACAGACCTCTTCCTCCTAGGGACTATCTCATGGCAAAATAGCTGCAGAAGTTGGAATTTAGGACCTTTTCTAGGGTGATAGAGTTGTTATGAGCTGTCGCTTCTGACACATCCACCAGTAACGATAAAATGGTGTGTGTGGCTGTTGCTTTGAAGCTTCTTTAGGAGCATCCGCGGAGGTGGGGCAGGGATGCCGGCTGCCTTGCAGAGGGATGCTGGGCGGAGGTGGTACCCTGGGTTTATGGATAAGGATAAGCTGGCTGTCTTGGCGCTCCCCAAGCGGGAATCGCACGGGTCGCTGCGGTTTGTTGAGGGCTGCTGCTTGAGTGATCTCTTCCCCGGTCGCTGGGTGAGCCAAAACCGGCTGTGTGTACAGCCGGTCGCAGGCGTAACAAGGTCCCAGCCTGGGCTGGTGATTGGGAGATGTGATTTATTGCTCAGGTCAGCCCTTGGTCTCAAGCGGGAGCTGCCTACGTGTTGAGCGCCGGGTTCGCCGCCGTGTTTACCCCCCACCCTCGAAAGGCTGGCTGTCACCTACGCGCTCTGCCTTTCGTGTCCCTGCGTTTGCTGGTGGGGAAAATGTTCCCCCAGCCCACACCTTTCACAGCACCCGCAGAAATAGGGAGAGCGTTAGAGAGGGGTCTCCGAGATGTCCTTACCTGTTTCAGGCTCTGCCTGGGCTGCCAAGGGGATCTGTATTCCCTATATACTGTATGTAAGGTACAGGGGTTATACTTCTAGCGGGAGGTGTCCCTGCCCAGGGCAGGGGGTTGGGATTAAATGATCTGTAAATGATCTTGCAGCCCCCCCATCCCCCAGGCAGTTTGAGAGGTTTGAGGGGCTCTGCTTTGTCCTCGGACATTCCGGTGCCTCCTCAGTGATTCTGGGTCAAGCTTCCCACGCAATTTTGCCAAAGCATCCTAAATCCCAGCGCCGGTGGCTCGCTGCTGCGTGGTTCCCGGGTTGTGGCGGCTCTCACAGGTGGCTCGGCTCAGCCTCTGAGCCTGACCGTGGAGGTCACAGTGGCTTGTCCCCTCCCATGAGATGAGCTGATACACTTTGGAAAGTGGAAAATAAAAAAAATAAAAAAATCACCTATGCTAGGTTAATCCTGGTTTTTTGACTTGACCCTGGCCAAGAGGATGGTTGGGGCTGCAGGTACAAGAAAGTGGTGGTGGTACTCCTGGGTGAAGTGCCCTCTAAAAAAGCCAAGCGTTAACAAAATGTTGATCTCCCGGGTGTCGCCCTGTGGCCGCGGGGCTCTAAGGTGCAAGGTGGGACAGGGCTGCATCCCTGAGCCTGTGCCGTCATATCCATAAATATCCATAAAGGTCATATCCATAAAATGCTGGACTTGACGCTGCCTTTCTTCTTTGACAGGAACCATGAAGCGTCCCACTGCTGCCGGCAGCTTTCTGCTTCCCCTCTTGCTCCTGGAGCTGCTCCCTTTGGGTAAGTCATCTATCTGTCTGTCCGTCCAGTGCCAGGCTCTTCTATCCCTGCTCGGGTCTCACGTTTGTGAGGTTGCTGCCTTTGTGGTCTCCTGGTGAAAGGCAGAGCATCATCGCTGTTGAGATAGGGAGATGTGCCTGGTACAGGTAAGTAGACCATCCATCTCCATCGCATGTGGCCCTGGGGACCTGTGCATTGTGCTCCTGTGCAGTCAGTAAAAGGACCCACATGGCATCAGATGGCCTGTGCTGGGAGGGGTTGGGAAGAGGCTTGGAGGAGGAGGAGGATATGCTGGTGAACCCAAGGGTGGTAGATGCTCCTGATGTATCTCCATGGGAAGACCTTCCAAATGTGGGGTCGCGAAGCCAAAGCTGGTGGCAGACCTCGCGATGCATCCGGCGTTAGGTCCTTTTGATGTAAATTAAACTTAAAGGGAATCAGAGGGAGCGGACACAAGGCAAGGACGTAAACCAGAAGCTTGTTAGCTGTTGAGCAGTGGAGGTATTACTGGCAGGGCTCTCCCTCTGCTTTCAGCAGCAAAATTCTTACCCGAACTGTGCTTTAGTGTATGCTGCGCACGGAAATAACCCCTCTCCGAGCTGCCTTTCTCATTCCAGCTGGAGGGAAGGGCAGGGCTTTGGGCAGGCAGCGCCTCAGTGGTGAGCTCTCCTCCCACGTCTGGGCTCTGCCCCACAAGCGTGATGCTCTCAGTCTTCTTCCCTCCCTGGGGTCCAGCCTTGGGAGCCCGTGGGGCAGAACAACCACCTCCTGGTGCAGTGAATGTGTCTCTTGGGCCGGGCATTGGCGTATCCCGGGATGCATAAGGACTGCAAAGCCCCGTGAAAATTGGGATTGTTGCATGAATGGGCTAAAGCTCCCTGGGGGCGGGGGGAGAGGGGGCTGGGGGTGTGCGCCTGTGTGGCACTTGCCGATAAACAATAGTGAGCGTGTGTCCATTCGATAGCACTGTGCCCTTTGGAATGAAGGCTTTTTTTTTTTCCCCCTTCTCTGCTAAAGCCTCAAGATGGCTGGCCCAGATTGGCAGCCTGATTAAGCAGTCAGCGGATGACATTAGCTGTGACTGACAAGCGCAGTCAATCTCCCTCTGGTGTCGTATTGGATCAAGTATAGCCTCTCCACTTAACTGCCCTGTCATTCCTCTGGAAGGGGGGGAAAAAAAAGTGAGCAAAACAAAAAAAAAAAAAGACAACCCAGCGCGTCCTTGGCCCCGGTCTTGGCCCCTTAGAACTTGCCCCCTGGAGAGAGCACTTGCCACGAGTGGTCCAGTACATCCTGTTGGAGGTGGGATGGTTTGGCTTGCCTGGGTGGGGACGTGCTCCTTCATCCTTCCCTGTCGCAGAGCTGGCGTGTGCCTGGCTGGACATGGCAGATAGGCAAGAGCAAGCCCCAAAGCCTTGGAGGGGGCAGTGCAGGGAAACGCAGATGTGGGGGCTTGTAGATCCAGCAGTGTGTCAGCCCCTCTCTCCTCAAACCTACTCTGCCTGGGGCTTGGTCGTCACCTCCCCGAGGAGTGCCTGTCCTCAATAAGCGAGCGCTGGCACACTGCTTTGTTCCTGGGATTGGGAGAAGTGCATGGATGCCCTGCCACAATGCCCTGGGGACTGCGGGTGATGGAGGTCCTCCCCCCAGAAGACCTGCAAAGCTCCCGGTGAAGCGGTTAGCAGGGCAAATGCAGAAGTGCAGCTCGGTGGGTTTGGCAGAGGATGGTTTAGCTCTGGCACGGCGGTGGAGTCTGCCTGCTCCTACCCAGCTACCGCTGCAGTCACCAGAGATGGGCAGAGACCTTCACCATCTCCAGGCTAGGAGGGACCGAGGGGTGCTGGCTAGAAGAACGCCTCCATGATTACCGTGCTCTCGCACCAGCGATGGCCAAGGACAGGAGTACTGACTCTGAAGGGCAAAGCAGCAGCAGGTTTTACAGGAATAATGTGGAGCAGGCATGGAAGATACGCAGGGCAGAAAAATCTCCCAGCATGTCGAAATGTTGATCATGATCCCTTGAGAGCCTGTTGGTAGCACCTGAAGGAGGAATAAAGGGTTACAAGTGTGTGGTGGACGCCATGGTTTTTTGCCATGCACCTTGCTGGGGGACCGTGGGCAAGAGCCGTGTTGAGGGATACAGTGATGGAATAACCCAGGGTATAACTGGGTGGTTGTGGCAGTCTTGCAGAAGGAAAATCTGGCTGATGATCCATTAGATGAAGCCACAGGTGATGGCTGGATCACAGCAGTGCCTTTGGGAAAGCATAAACTTGCTTTTGGGGTGTGCAGGATGTGGCTGTGATTCCCAAATTAATTTGTGTGAAAGGACTGGCATGCCCAGAGCCAACACTGACAGTCCGGGATTAAATGTGAAAGGGAAAATTCCTGGGATCCTAGACTAGGTGGCAGGATAGATGTGTGGAAGACTTGTGTTTCACAGCCTGGCGAGGCTTTTTTTGGCAGCAGCCAGGTTACAAGAGGAAGACCTTATGGCCAGACCTGAGATGGGGAGAAGGTTCCTGAAGGTGGCCCAAGGACGTGTCCCTCGGCAGTGGTCAGGGCTGTGGAGGAGCTGGAAAATAGTGGTGGCTGGGACAGGGGTGTTTGGGCAGGGACAGGGCTGATGGGGCTGTGGATTCAGCCACAGCAATCCCTCTTTTATTTTTTGGGGAATAGTTCCATTTGTTGTAGCATGCATCTTTTGACCTGCATTCTTTATTGTCTCAGATGCTTTCTCTCCATTCCCTTTCCACCTCGCACCGCCCTTCTGAACGCCGAGAGCCTGGCAGCGCAGGGATGGCCTTGCTCTTTATCCTGGGATTTGCAGCCCGGAGCAGAATCCTGCCTCCGGACCCTGCTGCAGCTTTCCCCAGCTGGGGAACCCTCTTCTCTTACCACGCAGATCCTGTGTGCTTGTGGGCTGGTGGCTCCAGTGCCTCCCAGCACCCGATGCAGCCGGGTCTGGAAGATGCGACTTATATTTAGTATACTGATAATATTAAGAAATACATTTTGACGTAGAGGAGCTTGCAGAAGCAAATCCCCTGCGGGAAGGGGCTGCTTGGTGTGGTTTAGCCTCATCTCCCCTCTTTAGAGCCTGCCAGACAGGTACGAGTGCACTTGGAAGCCCTCCGGAGATGCCATTAGCTCTAAATAACCCATTTTGTCGGGGTCCTTCTCATTTTCTTTCCAGGTACTTAACTCCAGCGGCTGCGATTTAAATGTGCCTTTGCGAGAGCACTGCCTCTAGTGCTTTTCCCTCTTCTCGAGGTGTTTAACAGAGCGGGTGCCTCGGGAAAGAGGGCAGTGCCGAAAACCCCTGCCTTGAGAAGGAGGGAGCCCTGCGGGAGCCCAGGCTGATCCTCCATTCCTTGATTCCCCCCGCCCCGAGTGGGTTTCCCATGGGTGCTGAGCGGGTTTGTGTGGGAGCACAGCTGGGACCTGCGCCTGAAAGGTCCCAGGAGCGTCTCCCTCCGTTGGGAGCTTGGGAAGGCGAGGAGGACGCTGAAACGAGGTCTGGTTCTTGTTCCTTACGGTGGGATGCTGAAGCGCAGGGCAGGAAGGTGGTGGCAGACTCCAGCGTGGTTAGGAAGGAAACCTGGACACCTGACTTCATGCGGGCTTTGCTCTCCCTTTGCCCGAAGCAATGTCTTAGCTACTGCAGCGTGGCTGGGGTAACGTGGAGGTGATGCTCTGCACTGGCTGGATCCATGTCTGGTGCGGCAGGGGTTTGTGAGGGGGTGTCACGCTGCCGCTTGGCTGGCGATTTTTAACACTTGCACCGTCTTGGGTGTTTTGGCTCAGCTCACACCAGAGGCGGTTGCCAGGGGTCATGGGGGAAGCGCTGCCCCATCGCGTCCAGCACACCTCCTTGCCCAGGGGCCGTGCTTGGGACCCCAGTCCTGCCTCTTCCCCTCCTGGGACTGGTTCCAGGGACTCCCCATCAAGGGGGCTGAGCTATTTTGGCCAGACCGGTTCAAACCTCTGCTTTCCCATGTTCTTGGTGCCCGGCGGGTGAACGGCATTTCTCAAAGCCTGTAGGCTTCGCCGTCTCTGGCTGCGTATCGAGGAAAACCCCTCCCTCAGATGCAGCCCGGTCAACACCAAACCTTCTTGGAAAATCACCGTGTTTCTCTCCCGCCGCCTTGTTTTCTGCCATTCCCTTGAATGGTAAATCTTTCCCGGTTGGCTTTTCCCCCGTTTCAGGCCACGGTCGTTGTTCTCCTACGTGCCTGTGCGCTGGATTCTGTCACCTAATGAGGCTGCGGTCGGAGGGCAGGCGCGCGAGCTTCCATCTCCGTGGAAAAGGGAGTAGAAAGGAGTGAGCCTGGTTATTAAAGGTGAAAGGAGGCAATTAGAGGGAAAGGCGATCGGGCGATGGGAGAAGGGAGGTGCACTGGGTTTTGCTGGGATGGCTGACAAGGCGAAAGGCTCTCAACCGTGGGAACAGAGCGAAGGTATTAATCATGTGCTAAAACAATAATTGATGTTCGTCGTCCCCGAGCTGTTGGCTTCCCCCTTCCCCTCTGCCTTCGCCCTGCTGGAGAAAATACTAAAAGAAGAAAGGCTGGCGGAGGGAAGGGGCTCCCCAGCCAGCTTCTAGGGGGACCGCGCCGCTTTCTGTCCTCCTGCCGGCCTTCACCTCAGGGGTACCCATCACCATCCCCATGCCGAGCAGCGAGCCCCGTCCCCTGTGTGCGTCCCTCCTCCCAGCTGCACCAAGCCGGGGAAATAACGCCTTGCTTTTGTCCTCTTCCCAGGTCGGGGCAATCACCTGCCGTACTTCATCAACTACTTCTTCGATACCTACCTGCTGATCAACGAGGACACTCCCGTGGGTAAGTGGGACGTGCCCGCGGGCGGGGGGTTCTGCTGCTGCCGACCCCCTGATGGAAAAGGATTAAAGGAATGCTTTTCTTCTGATTGACAGATGTAGCTTATTTTTTTTTCTTGACTTATTTAGCTAAGGATCAGTTTTTAGTAAATGCAGAAATCGACCCGGTCATTCTCGGCCTCTTTCCAGGCTCTCAGTCTATTAAACTCGTGCTCTTCAATCAGGGCTCGTGACTGGCTTGTAATGCAGGAGGGATCGATTGGGAGCGGGGGGCGGCCAGGTGGGAGCCTACAGAGGCCCCTTCTCACATCTACTGCTGCCTTCAACTGTGCAACCCCACCAGCACTTTCCTCAAAAAAAAAAAAAAAAAAGTGCTCTCACCTCACTGAAGTTGTCACGGGAGCTACCAAGGGCTGGAGGACTCTGGAGAGAGAGGTCTCCTCTAGTGGCTGCTCAGCTCACCCCCGGCTTCCAGCTGAGGCATCTCTCTTTTCTTGGGGGTCTCCTTGGTTGCACCTTTTGCAGCCCCCGTTGTCCCGGTTGTTGGGATTTGGGGGGTGTCTGAGCACAGGGGCTTGGGGGGCGAGTTTTCGGGTAGATGGCATGGAAGCTCCAGGGTGGCGACCGAGCTCTGCACAGAGATGTGTTCTCAGCAGAAGGATTTGGTGGAGCCCTGGGGAACTTTGTCTTGCGGTGATGCTCAGGAATATTTGCAATGGGAAATAACAGTGACAGCCGCTGCTCGGGTGCCTTTATTCACAGCGCCGTGGAAGGCAGGCTGCGAACAGTGTCAGGAAAGGAAGGACCTGACTTCACTGTAATTTTTTTTTCTTCTCCCCCACCCCCGCCAATGACTTGCATCCATGTCATTTTTCATGGTCGTCTTCTGCAAACCCACCCCTTGGAAGTCCCTTCGCACCCGGCTGCTTTGTGTTGTTGTCTGTGTTGTCCCTGCCCCCTCGATGGCCCGTGTCTCCACAAACACACGTTTATTGCTAAATACGCCCCAGAGAAGTCCCAGGGACGGATGCAGGAGCAAGAGCTGGTTGGGAACGGCTTAATGGAAATGCTTCCTCGCCGAGTACGTGGCTCTCGAAGTACTTGAGCTTTGAAATACCTTATGGGAATTGGGCTGAACTTCTAGTTTGGCAGAAAACGGGGGAAGATTTCTGATAGCCTGCTTTCCAGTGAGATATTGTGCGAGTAAAACTGTGCTTGGAATTACTTTGGGGGGATGAATTTTTTTTTCTTTTGTTAAACTTTGTATTACACCGTAGAGAAATGAAATTCACTCTTAAGAATATTTGCACCCTGGGATTTTTGTTTCCAGGTGCACCGGAGGGAAATGTCAGCCGTAGAAATGTTGACAAACAGCATTTCTGTGTTTTTTCCGCTGTTGGTAGATGTTTTCTGAGTTATGCTTATTAACTTTAAAAAAAAAACAACGGGGGGGGGGAAGTAAACACCTTTCTAATGATAAGCAGCAGAACTGTATGTGGTGTCTTAGCTAGAAAAAACAGGGGTCCTTCTCTGGGGGCTGCTGGAAGTGCCCATCACCGTGGTGTTGGGGAAATGCCCCCTTGTCCCTCCCTGCGGCGTCCCCGGGCTCACCGAGCCCCAAAACCAGCAGTCCCCGCTCGCTGCTGCCACACCGAAAGGACTCTTAAGCAACAATTAAGAGATCATTCCCCCTCTAATCACTTACAAGAGTAAATTAGTCTTGTCAGGAGCTATTAAGACAGAGAGCTCGGAATTCATTAGGCGAAATTGGGCCGAGGGAGCTGCTGGCGCTGCCGCCGGTCCAGGCTGATTAATTTCTCCCAAAACATCATCAATGCCCATCTGTTTCGTTTAGGTCCGGGGAGAGCAATTTTCAGGTGGACTGACCCTCTTAGTCAGTTATTTCACCCAGAAGTAATGGAACACACACACACAGAGGGGGAGTGTAGGGAATAGGAGACGTGAGCTCGAGGAAAGAAAAAGGGATTGGGAAAGAAATTTTCAGGAGAAAGGGGGAGATGCCTGGAGAGGAGGAGGGAGGGATAATGGCTGGTGGGACACCACGAGTGCCCACATCAGCTGCTGGTGGCTGTGTCGTGGCATGTTTCACTAGGAAAGCAGAAGTACCAGTGGGTTAATGGCCCTTAGAAGAAGAGTTTGCAGGAGAAGGACCATTTGTCTTTATCGCGCTACTCACCGCCTTCAGGAAAATCATTCCCAGGGCTGTTTCGTCTAATCCCAGCCCTTTTAGAGGGCTGATGGTGAGGGAGAGTGGGGTGGGTACGGATGCTGGGTGAGTCGCTGGAGGTCTCTGTCAAGATGGGATGCTCACTTGGCGTGGTGGCACTTCTGCAGGTGGATTTTCCAGTCCTGGATTTGTCAGCCAGCAGGGATGGGCGGGCAGCGCTCCTGGGTTTTCTTTTGGTTGGGGGTCCCCCCTGCTGCAAAAGGGAACGTCTTTTTAGCATAATGTAATGACTGGAGGCTAATTGCCCAGCAAATGGATTTGCTGTGTGCAGGACAAGAATGGGAAAATGAAGATGATCCATCATGTCGAGTCTGTAACTAGCCTTATAACCACCTAGCTTGGATTCACCCAGGTTTCTCTGAAAGCTTTCATGCCTCAACGCCTTGCAAAACGCATGACAAAAGAGGCCATTCAGACGAGCGCGATTCCACTTTCCCTTCATCCTAGTGATAACATTTTAGTGTTGCTGAAATAATGTTGTCTTAAAAGAGTGGGAAACGCTTTAATCGTTGCACCCGAGCTGATACTGCGCACTTGTCTTTGCTCCTGGGGCCACGCCATGCCATGGGCACCCAAGTGGGCTGGGGACAACGTGTCCCTCCTCCCCGTCAGAGCTTGTTCCTGCACACCCTGCCCAAAACTAGAAGTGGAATAAATTTGCAGGACTGATCTCCTCTGTAAAGCCCGTTGAGGTCGAACAGTGCATGACAGAGAAGGAAACCCGCCAGGATTTAGTGGCAAGGCTTGACCACCCCCCTGGGCGATGTGAGTGTGAGAAGATGCTGGGAAAGGTGCCTAGGATGGCTGGCAGGTGTGGAGGCTGGGCTCCCCTGGGGCTTCTGCCAAGGCTGCCTGCGATTTGATTCCCTCAGTTATTTCTGGGCAGGAAAGCATGCAGCTGAGGCTCTTGGCTCTCCGCCTCACCAGCTTGCCGGGATGCTCTGCTGTGGGCATTGCCGGGATGCCTGGTGGGATGCTCAGCCCTAGGTCCTCCAAAGTTGGCTGCCTTGGTATCTCTTCCTGCTTGTTCCACGTGTGACAGCGTATGGGGCTGTGTTTTCTGCTCAGAGCCCCCTTGCTCCTTCCCTTCAGCTCACTGCCTCTTCCAGGCCGTGCTCTCCATCCCTTGGGTTGGCTGTGGCCAGAAAGCATGGCGGGTGACTGACGGGGAATTTTATGGGTTGCTTCTGCCCCCACCTTTGCTCTGCACAACTTCTGCTGAGCTGGCAAATGCGCCATAAATAGCTGAGGTTTCGGGAGCAGGGTGGGTATGCTCTCATTAGCTTACAAAAAACCCTGCTTGTCTGGGGACTTGCAGATGGTGACTTCCAAAAGCTGTTGCAGGAATTTCGGTTAGTACAGTAGAAGAGAGGGTGGTTGCTGGAGACACCCAAACCTCTTGGTGGTGTTGACTGAGTCACAAATTCTGCCAGGGAGCACGCATGTGGAAGCCTTTCTTGCTCAGGCACTTGGCTGTCCATTGGCCGTGCTGTTGGATGGTCGAGGACTGCACTGTGGCTCTTGGCACCGACTAGGAGAGCTTTGCTGGCTGACAGATTTCTGATGGTGCGGCTTGACTTTCTGCAGTGGGGAACTCGGATTACGCTTTCCCAGGGCAAGCTGGAGCCCTTCCAGGGCAGGCTGCATTGAGCAGACCACCTCCTCTGCTGGCAGGAGAAGGCACTGTGGAATTTGAGAGGAAAGCTGATTTTTTTTTTTTTTCTGGGGATACCCACACCAGCTAAGGGGACTCCAAAACATATGTCTGTTTCTCCACCAAGTTCTGAGGTGAAGAGCTGAACCTTGCTCTTTGTGAGACCTACTTCACCAAAATGGGCCATAGTGGATGTTGCCCCATGGAGTTGGGGCTCTTACTGGGGACCCCAAGTTGTTGCAGCCTGAGAGGGGCCAGGGATCGTGGGGTACTGCTGCAGTACGGGTTGTAATTTGTTGGCTGGTGGTGATTAAAGTGATTGGGTTGTTGTGTGTCACCTCTTGCACTTCAGGGCCTTCTGGGAAGGAAAGATATTTCCCAAGAGGCCTGGAAGAGGAACTTGGTATTTAGCAGGCAGCGGCAGGGCGGTAACTCTGCACGTGGATCTGAGGCAGCGTGCCCCTCTGATATTTGTGGATGACTTGACTTGATTCTCCATCCTAGGCGAGGACCAGGCCAGAGGGCTTTTCTTCTCCAGGCAGGGAAGGCTGCCATCCTCTGTGTGCTCTCTCTGTCCTT
This sequence comes from Larus michahellis, assembly GCF_964199755.1. Taxonomy (NCBI): domain Eukaryota; kingdom Metazoa; phylum Chordata; class Aves; order Charadriiformes; family Laridae; genus Larus; species Larus michahellis. Next base: position 36,718,510 of record NC_133901.1, read on the forward strand.
TCCAAAGCAATCATCTCTTCTGCCACAGCCTTTCACTGCGGTGCTCTGGTCCCGGGCAGCCAGATGCTTTGGTCCCCGAGGGTGCCGGGCGATTCAAGCTGCTGCTGAAGATATGGTTATCTGCCTGTGATTGAGCACGGGCTGTCTCGGCTAAACCCTGCCTGCCTGTTTGATCCCACGGCTATAGGCATCTGCGGTGGTTGGGCTTCTCCATCGTGGCCCTTGCCTAATGCATCACAGGAAGGGGAGAGGGGAGGAAAAGTGCTGGCTGAGGTCTCTGCATACTTCTGGACTGATTAAACTGTTTTGGAGCCGTCTGGGCCAGATATCCATGCGTGAAGCTTGTGGGCCATCTGTTGGGGACAGCTTTGGAGAGGGGACACCGTGGGCGTCTGAGCGTGGGAGCCTTTTCCCTTTGGTGTCTCCTGGCCTCCCTCCTCGCTTGCAGGGGCTGGAGGGGAGGGGACACTGCCCGAGCACGTCTGCAGTTGTGTCCCCCTTGCTCAAAATGAAATAATGGAACTAAAAAGAGAAAATTAATTTCACCTCTGCGCACCACGGGGTTAAAAGTTGCCCTGGTAAGACCAGAAGGCGTTGTGGGTGTGCTGTTAATGAGGTGCTAATTGGGTACTAAGGAGGTGTAACTCAGAGGATGCCTTTAAAGCCTGGGGTTAATTCCTTGAAAGGAGCACATAGGGAGTCCTGGGCAGTGACAGAGCCTTTGTGAACCACACGAGGTAGGCTGGCTTTTAGCAGAATTTGGCAAGTTGGAAAATGCTTTTGCAAAATGTGGTGGCACTGGTGGTAGAGTGGGTGGAGAGCTTGGGAAAGGCTGCTTGTTCGTAAGAAAAGTGTGTTACAACAGCGGCTGTGCCCTCTTCACGCCAGTGCTGCCCAGTGCTCCCTTCCCGTGGCTCTGCACCTGGCTGAGTTTGCGGGGAAGGGCCCCTGTGCCTGCGTGGGGTCGAAATAAGACAAGGGCTGCCTTCCCATCAGAGGTGCTCCATCCATGGGTGCTGTGCCGAGGGGGAAGCCTCCGGCCAGCTTGACCAGCTCCGGCCAGGGCTGCGCTGAGCTGTTCACACCCGCCGAGTTAGCGGGGAAAACTAACCCTGTGTTCTTATGGGTGTCCTGCTTTGCCAAAACAGCTCCAAAAATGCTCCAAAGAAGAGGTAATATCCTTTCAGGAAGGCAAGGTGGGAATGTGCAAGTGAGAGCCCAACAGCCACAGGACACTTCCCCACCCCAGTTACACCAACACTATGTGTTTAGGGTGCAGCCAGCATCTATTTCTTCAAGGTTTTTTCTTTTTTCTTCTAGTCTGTAAAGATAGCTTTCAGCTAGACTAGTGTTTAGGCTGGTAGAGCTGCAAGAACATGTGGACGCATAAGTCATGGGAGGCCAGACAGGCTATCCCTTTGCTGTGGTGTTGCCTTGGATCAGCTTCAGCTGGTGGGGAGGCCATGCTGATGTATGTAAATAATCCCCAGCTGGGAGGGCAAATGTGTGGCAAAACAAGTGGGCTGGTGTGTGCTGGAAGTTGGTCTCTGGCTGGTTGGAGAGTTTGCACAGCGAGCGTCCCAGCATCTGTGTTAGCACTGATGTGGGGGCAAGGGTTTCATGATGGAAAGAACCCAGTAAAGTTGGGGTTTTTTTATGGCTTATCTGGCAGGCAAAAGGTTAGCTGGCAAATATAGGGTAGACCCTAGGCTCCTTGACTTGCTGCTGGGTGGATGTTCTTAGCCATAGACCACACGAGAGGATGCCAGCAGTGGTTAAATCCCAGCTGGAGTCCAGCCGGGGATGTTTCATTCTGCTGGAGCTGGCTCCCTGAGGTTATCCGTCCTGTTCCGAAAAGGACGAGATGGGATCAACTCATCTTCTGGAGGCCAGAAGCAGTTTGCTGCCTTTGGTAAGGTTTGGGGGGAAACATTGCTTTTTCTGCTTCTAAACCCACCCCCTTGACCGGACTGAGTTTGTTGCCACCAGCAGAAGGGCTGCTTGTCCCTGGTGGGCGTGTGAAGCCCAGCTATTTGAAACGTTCTTTGCTCCCAGCAGCCTCGGGGGTTCCCACCACCTCCTGTTTTGGTGCTAGTGTTACAGCAGGTACGCGGACTCTTATTTTCCACATGAAGGCTGGCACCGGCGTGCCCCTTTGGGCTGATGGTACCAGCCCATACGTGTCCATCACCCCGGCGGAGCGCATGCTTGTGTGCAGCCGGCAGAATTGATTTGGCCTTTTACAAGGGATAATTCCAGAGGAATGCGCTCGTCCCTGACTGCGAGAGAGATTGAGATATTTTTGAATAGGAAACCTGCGTGGCGAGCTTCATTACAGGCATCGCTGAGGATGGGTGTGAATATTGTCCTTTGGAAAGGGAAGCTGGTGTCGTCTCCAGTGTTAACTGGAAGCAATATGATCATCCGATGGCTACTTACCACTTAAAGCTGCTTGAGCGTTCTGCAAAGGACCAGCCTTGTTTCTAAGCATCATAACGACCCAAATTTGGGGTCGTTAGAGGAGTATTGTAAGAAGAGGGTTTCGTTCTCCTAATGCGAGTCCTTTTCCTGTTTGTCATTTGAAGGCCCCTTGGTGAAATTACTTGTTGAGCTGTAAAAAGTGCAGCACTGTTAACGAAAATTTAAGGCTAGAAAATTAGTTATTCCCAACATCAGGAAACTTAAGGGGGAAAAAAAAGCTCCCCCCACCCCCAAAACCCTTAACCCTGCATCATTAAATTAATCACTTCATCAATCACTTAAGTTTTCATATCTGCTTTGCTAATAGGCGCTAATGTTAATGCTTATATTTAAGAAGTGAAAGAGGGAGAGAGAAGGAAGAAAGCGTATTTGCAATATGGACTAATTAACATGCCGGGGTAACCTTGCTTGTGGTAACGGCCTCGTCAAACCACGTGAAGGTTGGATCTCGCCACCTTCCGCGTTGGAGCCCTTGCACGGGGGGCGAAGGCCTCTCAGGGGAAATAGAGAAAGAGTGTGTTTGTGGGGTGAATTTTATGCCTGAGATGACTTTAGTAGCATTAATTATCTGTACAGCACCCTCGGTAGGAGCTCCGTTTGTGGGCTGGGCATTGGGCTGTGCTCAACAGAGCCCTCCTCATTAGACTGAAGTGTCTTGGGTGTCAGTGCTGTCCCAGCTTGGTTAAACTTGGCCTTTTTCCCAGCCGGTTGGAGGCATTATCGGGGGGTGACAAACCTGATATAGCGCAGGGACAGGAGTGTGAGTCAGGCTTGGTGAAGCAATAAACACAGGGCAGGGGGGAAAGTGTATATGCATGTATGTATGTGTGTGTATATTCAAATTAGGAGGCTATATACGTATCTTTGTGGAGGTATTAATATTCTAAGGGACTGTAATAGGGGCCAAGAGTATTTCCCTGTACTGTAGGGAAATACTTGCGTGTGCATACACTCATAGTTTTTATTTTTGGTGGGGAAGGTGAGCTGTGTTTTCACTTTGAGTCTATCGGTGGGACCTCGTAGGAAAAAAAGCTGTGGTTGCAAACAATATCAAACGTGCTTGTGTATTTTGCCAGATCTATCCCACGAGAGCCTCTTCTTACACAATTTTCAGACTTCTGGCCTCGTGAAAAATTAACCTTCCGATTAAACTCTCCATAACTGACCACTGTGGAAGTGCTACTTTGTCTTTAAACAAGGAAAAATTCGAACTTTTCCCTCCCCACCACTACGAGTTTGTGGTTGTTGTTTCCTGGTGTAAAAGAAGTCATAAAAAGTGCAAAAAATGCAATGAATAAAAAGGTAAAGAAAGCCCAGCTGCTTTTCACCTGCCTCAAAAATCATCTGAGTGATTAAAACGTGGAAGTTTACTTGGCTAGTCCTTGTTATGGACAACCACCACCTTCCTGTATGAAAATAAGCAGGTAGAAGAGAGTCCTTCTGGAAGCATGTGTACGTGCCATGGTGCTGAGATTGCGGGATAAAGGTCCCACTGTCGGGAATTGTTTTAGCAGGACGCTGCTGTTTTATCCCGGTGAGCATCCCGTTATCCTGGTGAGCATCCCGTGCTCAGGGCCAGGGTGTCGGTAGGTGTTGCACTGCCATAATTGTGCTTGATTGCCTGGGTGGCCTCTTAGGAAGCCTGTTTTCTTGCTATTTCTGCACTCTTTTGGACCCTAGGATGCACAGGGTGGTCGCCTTGGTGTTGCCACATGAATCCGTCCCCTCCCCGTCTCCTGGCTTTTAACCCAATTTATCGCAGGGTTGTGCGAAGGCACCTTTCTGCCTTTGAATGGCTTAATGTGCTTGATTGGCAGGGGGAGTTAATGAACTGGTTCCTCCTGTCAAACCGTTCCTGTACATTGATGGCTTTGGAATTAACTGTAACCACTCGGGGTGGGGGGGGGTATTAAAAAAAAAAAAAAAAAAAATCTGGAGACAGTGTTGTTGGACAACTCAATGAAAACATCTGCTCAATTTGCAGCGGCGGCCAGAGGAGTGGATAAGCTCCGCGCCCTCCCTCTCTTAAAGATTTATTAATATTGCTTTTTACACCGGGGGGAAAGATTTCAAACGCTTGACATTTAATGGTTAGTAACTCAATTTTATTCCATTCATCTGCACGGGTTCGTCAGCCGCCTGCTCTGCCGAGGCCCCGGCGTTGGATCGCCGTCTTTCTGCGGGTGCGCAATTAGGAAGGCGATTCAGTGATTCAGTGCCTCAACGCGGAGGGACCTCTTCCTTTTTCTTTTTTTTTTTTTTTTGCTTTCTAATTGATTATTAGGTTTGAGGTGAGGGATGATACTATAGAGCGTGATACACCCTTTCGCAAACAGCGACATGGCTTCGTTTCTTACTCTGCTGTTGAGTTTCAAGCAGTTAATTTGGAAAAGGCGGGGGGGGGGGTGGGGGGGGAAGACCTTTACCACTTGGCCAAGTCCAAGGGAGACGAAGAACTCAGTACGGGGAGAAGCGAGGAGCGTTCTCACAGGCAGGGATTAATGGTTGTTACTAATGATTTTGGGAAATAGAGGGGAAGAAATAGATACGGCAGAAGACTGTAAAGTAAGTAACGGCACTGCGGAAAAACCTTGACTCCAGAAACGCACATTTCCCCACGAGACAGCCCTATCAAATTAAACACATCCTGCCGGATAAAACAATTGTTTCTGTATGAAAGAGCACTGGTGTAAAACTCAGGGCAGTGGGACGCTCAGGCAAGGGAGCAAAGGGACCAGGGGAAAGCAGCATCCTGCGCATGCATCTCTCCCACCGCCCCCGAAGCGGCTTTCCTGGTCCCCTCTTTCATAGGAGGGACCAGAATTTGGCGGACGTGGCTTTGCACTCAGCAGCAAGTGTGCCCGGCTTTTCTGGCCTCGGCTTCCTAAGCAGCAGCAGTCTTGGGGGGGGGGGGGGCGGGAAAAGGCTCAGGGTCCGTTTGCTGCTCACAAAGAGCTCGGTACTTCACATCAAAAGCCAAAAATACTGCGCTTGGTGGGTGTCCTGCTGTAAAAGCAACTGGAATCTGCCGGACAGGCTGCTTTCCAGTCTTGTTGTGGGTTGGTTTTGATTGTTTGTGGGTTGGTTTTTTTTTTCCCTCTAGAAACATAAGCTCACCCCAGGGACCAGCGATACCGCAGATGGTTCAGTTCTTGTTTTGCCTCTCCTGCATCCTGTATCCAGGTGGCATCATCCCGGCGGGCAGAGGGACAATTTTCACTGGGACGTTGATCCCAGAAATGATGGCATGCCCACCCACCCCAAAAAAAAAAAAGCTTTGGTAGCAGAGATGTGCCTGCAGCCTCTTTTGAGCAAGAAACACCAGCAGTGTTTGGCCGCCCGGGCCGGAGGGAGCCGGTGGGGTTGTGCGAGGGGACGGCGAGGGGTTTCGCCAGGCATGGTCTGGTCCTGCTATCTCTTAAACCCACCGCCTTGTAAAAGTGGAAGTGGCCCCAGGTGGTTGGATAATGGCATCTTTAATTGTGCTCTGAATGAGATTAACTTCTTATCTGACAGTTTGACATCTTTATTATTATTAATGTGTGAATAATACAGTGTGGGGTTGTGTTTTTTTTTTATGTGTAACTTTGGTAGCAAATGTTTTCCTTTTGTTTAGTGGCGTCTGTTACTTTTGCTGGTTAGCCACCTGCAGATTCCTGGGCTCCAAGGGCAGGGATCCCTGAGGTCAAGGGATGCTGCTCTCCTACTTCTTTCCTTATCGAATGGTAACTGCCATTGCACCGCAGCTATTCCTGTTGCATTTATTATTTTTAAGCTGTGAGTAGAGGTGGTGGCGGCGAGCAAGTGCTCCGGTGAGTCTGGAGTTACCCAGGCCAACGGGAAGGGTGATGGGATGGGATGGGACGTCGGGGGCTTGGGACGGTCTCTCCCAAAGGCCAGTCGGGAGGAGCGATATCCGTGGGCAGGGAGGGATGGCTGGCACTGTTCCAGAGGGAGTTTATTACGGCCCTAAAAACCCAGACAGAGGTTTGCTCCATTTACTGTTGCCTGGCCGAAAAAAATTATTCAAAATGCGGTGGAAAAAATTGCTGGCCGTGGGAAAGGCTGCCGGGGAGGGGGCTCAGGATGCTGCCAGGGATGGACGTAGATGCCGATGGGGCTCTGGGTGCTGTGGCAGGGGCTGGGACCCTCTCTCCGAGTGGGGAAGAGAGCCGTGGAGGGTGGGAGGCGGCTGCAATCTGTCGACTCCATGGAAAGTCGTTTCCACGACATAACTTGCTATTAAACGGGATAACGAGGTCAGTAGTGCCTCTGCCTTCAGCCAACACTTCTATCAAAACCAATATTAATTTTCACTAATTAGGAGCTGCGGCTAATGAGTGTCACAGCTAATTTACCTCATCCGTAACGAGGGAGAGGAGGGGGTCAGGTGCCTGGGATCAGAGCCTGCGAATCTGATCTCCCTTTCTCTCTTGGCCGGGCATGTGTTTGTCCCTGGGATGGACATGGGCGTGTGTGTGTGTCCCCTGCCTCCCCTGGGGAGGGCGTGATGCTTTGGGGGGGCAGGGAAGGAGCCGTATGGGGAGAGGCACCGTGCGGCGGGGGTTCTCTGCTCCCATCCAAAGGGAAGGAGGAGGCGAGCGGCTGTTGGGGTGAGGTGGAGAGGAGCGGGCATCATGGCAGAGAGGGTTGGTGCCAAGGTGTTGGAGGGGAGGCGGGCAGGCAACCTGCTGGCTGCTTGGGAGAGTGGCAGAGGGGCTCTGAAGCTCAGCTCCAAGCAGTTGGGGGGGGGGGGGGGGGGGGGGGCAATAAAAGGAAAGAGCTTGGTGGGATTTACAGGGGAAATTTGGGGAATGAAAAGGATGAGAAGCTCAACACGCCCTGGCAATATGCACTGGCAGCCTGGAAACCCCCCACACCCTGCGCTGCATCCCCAGCAGGGTGACGGGGGGGATCCTGCCCCTCTGCTCCGCTCTGGAGAGACCCTACCTGGAGTCCTGTGTCCAGCTCTGGGGCCTCCAGCATAAGGAGGACACGGACCTGTTGGAGTGGGGCCAGAGGAGGCCCCGGAGATGCTGTGAGGGCTGGAGCCCCTCTGCTGTGAGGACAGGCTGAGAGAGCTGGGGGGGTTCAGCCTGGAGAAGAGAAGGCTCCGGGGAGACCTCAGAGCCCCTTCCAGTCCCTAAAGGATCTCCAGGAAAGCTGGGGAGGGACTCTGGATCAGGGAGGGGAGCCATAGGATGAGGGGGAACAGTTTTACACTGAAAGAGGGGAGATTTTGGTTAGATATTAGGGAGAAATTTTTCACTGTGCAGGTGGTGAGCCCCTGGCCCAGGTTGCCCAGGGAAGCTGTGGCTGCCCCATCCCTGGAGGGGTTCAAGGCCAGGTTGGATGGGGCTTGGAGCAGCCTGGTCTGGTGGGAGGTGTCCCTGCCCAGGGCAGGGGGTGGCACTGGGTGGGCTTTGAGGTCCCTTCCCACCCAAACCATTCTGTGATTCTATGACTGTTGTCCTGATGTAAGGCATGTTTGCTCTTGAAACTCTTAAATTAATTTCAAAAGGCCTCACTGTATGTTTCGTCCCTGTTCTCTTCCATGCCTTTTATCCAGAGGACCACTGCATGCCAGGGCACACCAGCCAGCCTGGAAAGCACCCTGAGCATGAAATGGTGAAGCGGTTTGTCTATCACTGCTCATGCAGACCTCTTGCTCACTTTAGGGAGTCTCTTTCCCTGGTAGAGTATTGCTGTTGGGTCTTTGATTTTGGGACAAGCTGGACAAGCATTGTGAAGGACAGGCTTGTTTGTAGGGATTGAATTGGGGTTTTTTTTGTGTGTTTTTTTTTTTTTTTTACTGAGGAACTTGTGTGCCATGCAGGTTGGCTTCCCGCATAGGTCATGGGCAGGAGTATTCCATGGATGTCGCCAACAGTACTGTGATAGAAAGCAAATTTCTGATTTGGCGTTGTCCCTGTTCCTCCTGTAAACTTGATCTGACAGCTCAGGCAAGGGAAGAAAAGGGCACACTGTTCATTGCATCCTCCTAAAATAACTTGAGTTTAACAGCCTGTGCTGTCTAAAACAAGCTGGAGACTAAGAATTATCTGGAGAGATTGTTGTTTTAAGTAAGAATATGCTAGAGAAATTTGTGGTACGCTCTCAGGCAGCTCGTTGTTATGGGTGGCCAAAACTGACCGAATAAATGATTTGTTGGTTTTATTCATGTTGCCCTGACTATGAACCTCGGGAGCCTTCCTTCCTTGTTGGAATTGATCTGTTCTGTTGGTAAAGGGATGAACAACACGTGCACCATCAGCCCGTCCTGACGCGTGCTTGAAGGAGGACCAAAGAGAATTTCCTTATCCTAGGTAGCTTTCCGAACGGGCGTCCTTCTCTTCAGGGTTTCAGAGGCCTTGAGAAAAGGGTTTGGCTTTTAGGCATGGCCTGAGAAACTGGCATGGGAAAGTGATGTGCAGAGAAGAGCATCTCTTGGAAACCATCTCACTGGGAGCATCTTTTTGGGGCATCCTGTGAGGTTCAGGTGGGATGCTGCTTATTGTCCAGGCTCTCATCCATCTGCATGGTGGGCTTTGCCTCTGGCAGCCCACCAAGTTGTTTTTGCTGCTGGTCCATATCCAGCTCCCCAGCTAGTCCTGACTTGGGCTGGTTTATTCAATTTATTTGAGCTGTTGGTCTGTGAAATTGCCACCCAGCCCGTGGTAGCTCCCGGTAGGAGTTTCGCCTCTACCTGCTCTAAGGCTCGCTGCACCCACAAATGGCTGGGCTTTGTCACTTGTTCCTCACCGGCTCCTCCCGTGTCTGTCATCGGCCTCGGAGGGGAGAAGAGTGTAGCAGCAGAAAGGCGGTGAATGGATTTCATATCCATGTCCTCAACGTGCTCAGGGTGAGTGCTCCCCTGTTTGTCCCAAATGCTTTGGTCTACAGCAGCGACCAGGGCAACTTCTGGGTGAGCAAGTCCCCAAAACCTTCATAGCTTAAAAAGCCTATAGGCTGTCCCATAGCCTTTTTCATGTTCTCTGTAGAGAGTTTGACACCGCAGTCAAATGCCTGCTTTCCAAACAAGTTAGAAAGGAGGAAGAAAAAGACATGGAGAGAGCAGGAGGTAGCCCATTCCTTGGTGGTGCGGTTCTGGGGAGGGAGCCTGAGCTTTATGGCCAGCTGCTCATCCAAAATCAGTCTGCGAATAGGTCCTCTACATGCTTTTTACTTTGATACGTACGTGCAACCTACCTGGAGGCACATGCAGACCCGTATTTCCTTTGGGCAGAGCAAATCCAGTGGTCAATCGGGTCCAAGCTGTGCCTGGGAAGTCTGCAAGGCAAACGTCTGAAGGCCAGTGAAAGCACTCCATTTGCATTTTCTGAGCTAAATTCGCTGACCTCTGCAGGGGAAGGGCTCTGGTCTCCCATGAATGGAAACAGAGGGCCGGCAGTAGTAGTAACATATTCCTCTGCTGCATCAACCCCTGGGCTTTTTTCCTCCCCTGCTCCAATCCTTGAAACCTCCCCTCATCCCCTGGCCGCAGCAGTGAAAAAACAGGGTGTACGTAGATAATAACAGTGGAGTTAGCAGGTTACCGGCACCAGGGGAATGTCTGGGAACTCTTCAGGGGGGAAATCCCACCCTGGAGCGATTGTTTAGTGTGACTGCATTGTCTTCGGATGACAAATATGTGGGTTTTTGTTAATGCGCTGGATGGAGTTGTATTTTCAAGGTTTACCCCGATTTCCATGGCGCCTGTTGGAGTTGCAGTACCAGTCACGCCACAAAAATAATAGCGTGGTGCTGACAGTGAAATATAAGCAAGCAGCGGCATCCATGAACTCCTTGATGGTATTTGTGCATAGGAAGATGTCGCCTCATGCATCAAACGTCTTGCGGGAATGGATTCCCGATCCTTGCAAAGGAAGGGTTGGAGGGAGCCGATGTTGTTGGCAAACATCTCATGTTGGCTGAACACCAGCAGGTGAGACTCGCTGTGCTGGGTCAGGTTGTGGACTTTGTTTCTCTCTGTGTGTGTGTGTATATATATGTATATATATATGTACACACATATATATGTATTGCCCCAATCCATTGAGGATGTGGAGTTTGGGATGGGGGCTGCTCTCAAACCAGGGTGTGATTTTCTTTCTTTTTTTTTTTTCCCCCTTTCCTCCCCAGTGGGAGGCTGTAGCCAAAGCTCTGCTGGCCACCAGGCAGATGGGACCTGTGGGACTGCTGTGGCATGTTGGCTGGGGGCTGTCCCCCTCCCCTGTTCTCCTGCGGGCCCGTTGTTGGGGGCCAAGGTGGCTGAGAAAGTTTCTTTGCGCTTATTGCCCGGGAAAAGTGACCTTCAGGCAGAGTAGTTCTTGGGGGGGGGAGGGGGGAAGCTTCCCCAACCGTGACAGATTTGACTATAAATCTCCAGTATTAATGCCCGGGTTCCCAAGGTCTGTCATCCTGCATGCCGGTGAGGCACGTGAGTTGCTCAAAAACAACGTACCGACTCATCAGTCATCTTGGAGGCATGTCAGAGAGCTGTTGCAAGCGGGGAGGCTGAAGGAAGCCTGTGAGCGTGCTTGGAGAGGGGGGTACACAGGGACAGCTGGGAGCACATCCTCAGCTGGGAGCACGCACAGGCATCCCAAAACCTGAGAAGGCTGGGATTATGTCAAGTGCGAGAGACCCAGTTGAAAGAGAAGAGTTTCACATGAGGTCTTTAAGTGCATGAAAATATCAGGGGTGAGGAGGCTCGGGTCTGGAGGTCTGGAATTCTCATGGCTGTTGGGTGGCTGAGACACACCATGGGGTTAAGTCCAGCCCGCGCAGCGGTCCTGAGCCCCATAGCTTCCCAAGGTGAGGGGGTTTCATTGTCCTCTACTCTTTTCAGTGCTCGGTCTCTCCGTTGTCTCCCAAATTGCCCTGCACCCTTTGGGTACTGCTTGAAGCCATGGGTTTTCCTCTGGTTTGTGGCTGTGAACACCCAAAACTGGGCTTGCTGTTGCCTCTAATGTGCTGGCAAATAATGCCAGCACCCAGCCAGCTGCCACCCGCAGCGGGAGGACAACCAGCGCAACCGGTGACATTTTGTCTGGGGGTTTGTGACTTTCTTCGTGAATCATTCTGAAAGAAAAAAAGAGTGTATCTCTTTTCTTTTTTTTTTTTGGGTTTTAAAATAGACTCAGCCTGAGTATCTCTTATTGGTACAGGTATTAAGTTAGTTATGAATTTCTTGCACTTTGGGTGCTGGGAAAATCCTTCCCTTATTCCTTTTGAGTTTGCTCTTGGTTAATAAGGCTTATTAGCACTCTTCAATAATGGCAGATATAATCTTGGCCTAAATTTGAGGAAATCTGGGGAGCTACCTAGGCCAGGGTGCTCTCTGCATCCTGCCAAGGACAAGTGCTAGATTAAAGGACAACAAAAAGAGATGGAGAAGGTGAACAGCTGCCCTTTAATGGGAAGGAAGAAGAGAGCTGCGTTTCTTCCTGATGGTAGGAAAAACGCTCGCCGCCCCTAACGAAGGGCTGTAGATCCCCGTGGCAGGGTTGGTTTGCTGGAGTTGAGGTTTTCTTTGAGGTTTTTAGCTGTGGAGATTGACAGCACGTGCCAAATCCCAGGGCAGTGTCCCCAGGGCTGTGGGATTGCTCATCCTTTCAGGGCTGATGCATTAAGACTTGAGGGACCACTGTAGGGGCCAAAGGGCTGGCCATGGCCTTGCAGTCCCCAAACCATAGTTTCAGGTGGAGAGAGCCGGGTGTTTTTTCTTCATCCAAGGAGTGGTAAAACAGCACAGGAAAGGTTCAGTTCTCCAAAATGGGTTTTCCCAGTTAAAACCCTTAGTACTGAGCTGCCCAGTCTGTGTTTCCATCGCACCCTGGGGAGGAAGGCACGCATTGTTTAGACACTTCTCTTCCTCATGGGAGAGCCACAAGCTCTAACGTACTGCAGCCTACCCTTAAATAAGAAGTTTGCTTGTTATTTGCTGATGGGATGAGGAGTAATCGTTTTACACTGGAAGAGGGGAGATTTAGATGAGATCTGAGGCAGAAATTGTTTGCTGTGAGGGTGGTGAGCCCCTGGCCCAGGTTGCCCAGAGAAGCTGTGGCTGCCCCATCCCTGGAGGGGTTCAAGGCCAGGTTGGCCCGGGCTTGGAGCAGCCTGGTCTGGTGGGAGGTGTCCCTGCCCAGGGCAGGGGTTTTGGAACTAGAAGATCTATAAGGTCCCTTCCAACCCAAACCACTCTGATTCTGTGAATGCTGCTCTGAGCAGGTATCACTTCCAGACTGGGTCCTTGGTCCCTCTGTTTGCAGTGCTGCTCAGTGCAGCACTGTGCGAAGCCCTTCAAGAGAAGGAAGCTGGATTTGCCCGCAGGAGCTGGCACTATGAGCTTGGATGACCAGGAGGGCACTTGAGAAGCACGGGAGGTTTCTGAGGTGCTGTGAAGGGGCTGGTTTTGCATGAGAGTTCGAGGCTGGTGCTGCCAAAGGGTCTGGAAAAATACTCAACATACAGGACGCAGCTGCCGTGGCAGAGGTGGCTGGAATTTGTCTCTGATGTCTACAAGTAGCTGTTGGCAAGTAGATGCTGAATTCGGTGGTCAATACCCGTTTCTCCCTCAATCAGGGCTTCAGGGGAAAGAGAAGCTTTGAAAGTCTTTACTTTGTGCAATTGAAAGAAAAAGCCTAAAACTGTGACTTATTGGATCACTTTTCTCTTCATAGATTTCCACATTTAGAACAGCCTGTAAAACCTCAGTGATTGCTTTCTTTTTGCCTTCAAACAACCCGGCAGCTGGGATTTAGCATGGAGTTCTGTCTTCAGTTTGGATTTTAAAATTGTGTTTGTTTTTATGTATGACTAGGGGAGTTGTTTTTTTTTTTGAGCACAGGCTGGTGTAGACGACAGGTGAGGGGTGCGTGGACTCAGCCACCCCTTGCAGCTCTGGCACAGCTTGCAGAAGGAGCTCTGTGCAGCCAGGTCACCTTGGCCATGGGGAATGTCCCAGGCTGACGTGTGCCATGGGCTGGGGGTCCTGTTGGGGTGACCGACACAGTGACTTGGGTGGAGCTCTTGGGAAGTCTACTGTTGAACGTGGCAGCGCAGCGGGGTGAAGGACCAGCAGCGCAAGGTCTTCCACTTGGTGTCTTTTAAAATTGGGTTGTCTGGCTGGTCTTCTGCCCATCCCTACAGTGAATGTAACGCCATAGAGAAATGGCAGCTTGTAAAAGTAAGTGCTGGATGGAAGTTGAACCCTGCTGACATCCCTGGGATGGGGTCCTGCCCGCTGCTGGTCATCTGCCTCGTCCCGCGTAGCTTCAATCTGCAACATGAGGGTTTGGCAAGCATCGCTGCTTCCTTGTGCAGCATTTGCTTCTCTGGCTTCTTAACAGGGTGACAAAGATCACGGAAAAACCTGTTTCCCTTGTCCAAAACACAAAAATTGCCGTGTTCTTAAACAGTAGAGGCTTACCTGGGGTGTTGTTTCGCCCCTTGCCCTCTGCCAAAGTGCAGCGATCTCTGGAGCAAAGCTTGGGGGCAGCAAGGGAGATGACTGCCTGGGAGCAACGCTCCGTAGAAGACTAAAACTGTTCTTGTAGGAGGATTTGTGACTTCAGACATGTCACACCTGCCGTGTAGGCTACAATTTGTGGTACACAGGCAAGGAGGAGCCTGGGCTTGTTGCTAGCCTGAGGGATCACATCAGTCTTGGAAATAGCCCTTCACTACTTCCTTTCTCACCCCATTTTCTCTTGCTGCTGTGATGAAATTCCTGCGGCAAGCGTTCCCTGGGGTTTTGAGACAAGCCACGCCTGGGCAGATAGGATGATGAATAAGGAGCCCCGTGAAGGCTCGCAAGGTGTTATGGAAGCTGCTGGGAGATGTTTTCACTGGTGTTTTGCGTAAAGTCAATTAATTCTGGTATCCAACTCTGTTCTTGTTCTCTCTGTGACGACTTCTGTGCAAGTTGTTTTGTGCTTTGTGTTGTGTTTGTTTTTTTTTTTAAGGCAATTCAAGCAGGCTGGGTGCTGTGCGTTTGCGTGAGGCTATGGTTTTGTGCAGGTGCTTCCACAGAGCCTCGGAAAGCTCTTTCTGGAGGTACGCCGCATCCCCATCAAGATGCAAAGGCATTCCCACCTGACCGCGGTGACCATTTACACGGCACGAACAGCCCCTTGCCAACACTCAGAGCAACAGTCGTAGGAGCAGTTAGCAAGAAACCCTTTGTCTGAAATATGTTTTTAATAAACCATTCACTGAATATATTCAAATAACAAATAAATTCCTGCGAATCCAAGTCTATTTGCGGACAACTCGCGAACGAGAAAGGCTAAATTAATTGAATGCTTTAGTCGCTAGGGATAATGATCCAGCTGTAACAGAGATCTCCAGATGTTTGTTTGCAGAAGAGTGTGCTTTCACAGGAAAAGGAAAAACACTCGTGGGTATATTAACTCAAAGCAAGTTTACAGCTGTGTGCTCGTGAGCTCTACCTCGCACTCCCACCAGCGGCTGCAGAGCTCTGTTCCGAGGCTTCATCTTGCAATAAACAGCCTCTTTATTTCTCGCTCATTGTCCTCCTGGCCACGTTTAGACATCTGTGACGTGCGAAGTGAGGTAATGGCCCTGTGAAAGCCTCCCAGGCTTCAACAAATATCACCGCCACCACCTCTGGGGTGGACCATGTGTTGCAAGTACTGCTGGACCGCTGCTGCTCCCAGTTTAGGCTGTCACGGCTTGACTTTTCCCTTTTATTTGGCTGAGTTTGCTGCACAGGACCGTAGATTGGGAGAACAAGATGCTGTGTGTAGTCTTGCCGCCTGCTAGGAGCTTGCAGGGATGAGTGGAAGAGCTTTGGTGGATGGAAAAAGGGGAACGCTCTTGGTTTAATTTCATCTAAGGACTGGAGCTTTGCCCAGCTTCTACTGAAGGAGCTTGGCTTTATCAGCGCGTTGGAGTTGTCAGTCCAGTGCGCTCCATCTATTTCCCTCCGTCTTATTTTGTTTCTGTTGTTAAACAGCCCAAGCTGGTTTTTGAAGCCCCGTAGCTGAAGTGCCCCATTACTCATAGGCGAGAGGACAATAGAACATGGGGCCGCTCTTAAATGTCTCTCCACGTCGGCGTCATTAATAACAGTAATGCTGGCATCACTTGCTCCTAAATAGCCTCATTTATCAACAAGCAATTTACTGCGGTGCCGTGGCGGGGACGCAGATAAGCTTGTGCCTCAGATACCCAGGCACCACCTGCCAAGTCTCTCCTCACCTTTTCTTTGGCATCGGAGAGGGAGGGAGGCATGGTAGGAAATTCAAGGCTGTGTTGGATGAGCCTTTGAGCAACCTGGTCTAGTGGGAGGTGTCCCTGCCCAGGGCAGGGGGGTTGGAACTGGATGATCTTTAAGGTCCCTTCCAACTCTAACCATTCTGTGATTCTATTCTATGATTAAATGCTCCATCCAAGATGTGGAAGTTGCAAAGGGTTGGGTTGTGCTTGGAGGAAGGCAGCTTCAAGGCCAGGACCGACAGATGAAAGGGTTGATGAGTTGCACATGTTGTATTTCCCCAGGCTGTCATCTTTGTGAAGAGTCTTTCCAGCATCTGGTTGTTTCTCTTGGTTCCCTTAAGAGTTTTGGTTGCTCTTGAAGGTGTGAGAGGAGCAGGAAATGTAACCTTTCCAAAACTGGCTGTTTTGGGCTGCAAATTTCTGTCCCATTTCTGTAAGTCTTGCTTTTACTGCAGCCATACCTTGGAGATCAAGAGGTGCTAACTCAACTCCAGAGGGATAAATCAAGCGGGGATTTCACTGCGTCTTCATTATAACGAGGCAGAATTTATCACCCAGCACACGTTTTGAAACCTCAGAGAGTTACGGTGACAGTCCAAGGCCAATCTGCTTACAGATCTGAAGTCAGCAGACAAAAAAATCTGTCCGCGGGTACCATCTCCTTCTGGCTTGGGGCCTTTGACGCACATACCAACTCACGCTTGTGCTAGAGCAAAATACCCGGCAGTATTTGGGCTGAGGGCGGCTATATTTATTTGTTCCCCTGAACCATTCAGAGAGCGGAGCAGCTGGGCCAGAGGCAAGCTGTAGCACTGAAGGTTTTGTATTCCCTGGGAGACTGAGAGCCTCGGGGATGTTTCATCTTTTTGTAAGGCGCAGATGAGATTTCAAACAAGACATGAATGAATCCCGCTTGAACTTCACTTGCGCAAGTAAAATTTGCTGATGGGGGTGGTTTTTCTTTTTTTTTTTCCTCTTTTTTTTCTTTTTTCCTTTTCCCCATTCATATTGATCAGCCCCTCTCAGCCTGACAGGGTTTGGTGGTGGAGGAAGCAGCGCTCAGGCAGCACTATTTCGGAGGTGGCGTTTTCTGCTCTGGCTCGTCTCATCCCCGTTAGTGGAGCACAGCTGGCGTCGCACCCATGGAGCGCTGGTACTCGCACGGCTCCTCCGTTAGCACTGCGGGTGTCACTGCCTTACTGTCCGGGGGGGTGTCTCGTCTTACACCCTACAGGTGTCTTGTGCTCCTGCTCAGTGCTGTGGTGGTCCTGGGACCCAGTCCGTAGGCAGCGCGATCTAATGAGCTTTATCTCTGACCTCATATTAATTGCAGAACAGCGTCTCTTTTCTAATTAACACAAAGCTATGTTACCTTGTCTGGGTGAGATGCAAACTATGGCGTGTGTCGTCTTACTCACACATCATTTATTTACACCAAACAGTAAAGCACCTCATTAGCTAGGCTTCTGGGGTCCTGCTTTTCTTCTGTTTGCCCCGGTGTCTTTCTAGAAAGCTTGGTATGGCCAAAGAGAAGCCATGAACTCGAGGGTGCTGGGTCAACTGCATCTTCTAGCCTCCTCTGCCCTCCTGCTTTCTGCAGCAGGTGGGAGATGGCTGTGGGCACGTACTCCTGTTTTTCCAAGTTGAGGAGAGGTGACTCCCATCTGAATGATCTCCATGGAGCTCCTGTTAGTTCATCGCATCCATTAAGTAGAAAGTAATCCCTGGAGCTAGGATTTGGTTTCAGCCCTCATTACTGTCCCAGACATCAGAGCTGGTTGGTCCCCTGCTGTCCATATGGTAACTCTTGGTCCTCTACGTGCTCTTGGCCTCCCTTTCTGGGAGAGTTGGCAATGTCTTTTATGCCTTGGTGGCATGTTTTGGCTCAATTATCCGCTAGGCAAGCCTTGTCTCATCTTTCCTAGTGAGAGTCCGTGGCTTGCTTCAGCTGGTTACCCAGGCTTTATGCTCTACTGGAAGACGCTTCTGAAAATATTGGGTGCTCAGCATCCCTGCTGCTTCTTGGTTTTAGCCAGACACCTCTCAGTAGTCAAAAAGGGCAGCCACAACAGGTCACCTACTGAGGTGGTTTCTTCTGACCTGTGAAGCTCTTTGCATGGTGTCATGGCTTCTCTGGCAGGATCAGGAGTCTCTTGTTATCTCTGTTCTCGCCAGCTGGCAGTCAAAATGCAAGCTTGCTGGACTTTGTTTAGAAAATTAGTCCTCTGCCCTTTGGCTCCCCAAATGGGACTGACCCCAGCACTGTGGTGCTGCAGTTCTAGTCTCTGCCCTTGTTTATACAACTTGTTCCATCAGTTGGTGTAATTTCTTGGTTCTGGAAGCACAGTGACTCTACACTAACCTCAGTCACTACGGAAAGCCCCCAGCCATGTGGTTCTGACCTCAAGATCCATATTCATTTAGAGTTCCCCCCCAAGAAACAACTTGGAGTAACTGCTTGGGAGCAATCTGTCTCTGCACGGAGTCAGTAGAACTCCTGGGAGGAAGGTCTCCTCACCATGTCCATGAGGACCCGTAGTGGTCCCAAGGGAGGTGGGATGTCCTGCTCCCTGCCCGTGCTGGTTGGCGATTTCATGTTGGGGGGACACCTGGCAACCACAGCTTTTAAAGAAAGGGTTGTGACCATAAAGAGAGGCATTCGGCTTTCTTTAATTGAGCTATTTTCATGAAACTTGTAGGAACCCTAGGGTTTTTTCGTGGTGCAAATCCTTCTCCCATGTTGAGCTGTAACTTGCCGCTCCTGAGTTGTTGGGAAGAGGACGGTTGTGGTCACTGCTGGGAAAGCACTTGTGCAGCCTCTGGTGGGACTGCGTGTCCCACCTTCATGCATATCCATTTTTTCAGAGAAGCATGGTCGTCTAAAAGCTGGCCGTCGAGGCAGACGTTGGTTGGAAGCTGCCTTCAAAGATAGCATTTGGGGAAGGAGGTGCTGCAGCCTGCGTGAGGTGTGAGGTTTCTACAGGTGGTTGTGCATGCATCATGGGCCCTTCTGATGAGGTGGGTGTGGTGGTGAACCACCTCTGGTGGTCTCCACTCCCTCTCGGAGCTTGCCCAGGCACAGGTGGGAAATCAGGGTGAGGTGAAGGTCTCACCATCACTGTTGATCTTGGGTTTCTGCCTGTTACTGAGCTGCAATATTCACACAGGGGAGAACTGGGTGGTGTTTCCCTCCACGCTGGTACTGGTGACAGAGCTTCCTTCCACCTATGAGTATTTAATTAGTTGAAAAATGAATATTTTTTTTTTGAGGAAGGTTGGGAGAAGGCATAAAGGAACGAAGGGAAATATTCCTTACTTTTTTCTGGGCCGTTTCTTATTTCAAAAACTAATTAGACAAGGATATTCTATGGATTTAGAGTTTAAACTTCGTGTAAGAAATGTTAATCAAGACCGTATTAGCTAGATTTTCCTTGAGGAGTGAGTATGGCGGGGGGTGGTGTACGGAGTGTTGGGGGTGTTTCGGAGACAAGCATGAGGCGGTGTGGCGATATTTGGCAGCACGGCCATGCAGAAGGAATGGGTTTGCCTTCACAGGTGGGGAAGCACCCTGCTCCCTGGAGCTGCTTGTGGAAATTGGGATTTGGATCTCATCCAGTCAGCCCTGCTGGGGCTATTCCGGGGTGGGGGGTACGTAGCATCTTTTCCTGACCAGTTTCAAAAGCCCCTAGGCGGTGTTGGGGCTTTCTGCCGTCATTTAATGCCTCGGTAGGTTTCACTGCTGGGAAATTTCTGCTAACCCCAGATTTGTGTTTTCCTTTGCTTTTTCAGCTCCTTCTGCCTCCTCCCGCCCCTGTGCCCGTGTCTCATGAGTAGCTGTTAGTCAGGGGAGGGCAGCTCCAAGGAGCCAGGCTGCATCTAATGTTTAGGGTTTTCCAAGAGTCCCCTTCCCCAGCCTCCTCGGCTGAGCCGCCCGGGTATTGACGAAGATCTCCGTCTGATTTCCTCCAGTTGGCAGTGCTCAGAAATGAAGGCAATACTCCTGCCGTGGTGGAACTGGAGACAATTCAGGTCTTGCCTGCTTTGTAGCATCCGTGCTCCTGAGAACGGCCCGCCCTACCCCGGTCTTCAGCAAACCTCGGGCTTTGTAAGGTGCCGTGCACTTCCCCGAGCTGGCGGGACGCCTTGTGCGTTCCCGTCTTCGGTTTGCAGCTCTGATGTAAAATATCCGGTTAATCTCATGTGGTTTGTTTATTCCCCACCTACCCAGCCCTTTTATAAGCCCATGGTGCTCAGTGCTTGCACTTCTCTCGGTGTTTGTTCCCCCCATGCTCCCCTCTTTTTGTATTCATTCCGTTAAGTTTATCAAGCGCGGACTTTCCTCTCTGGGAAGTCCGAATACTTTCATTCCGCCATTCCCCGCTGCTTCCTGACCCTTCTCAGACAAAGGGGGCGAGTGAACCGCCGGTTAATTTCCTTTTAAAATTAGTTTAAAGGTGCCTTGAGCAGTCGGCTCCCCTGCAACCCTCCCCTTGTGATGGGGCTGCTCTGCCTGGAAACAGCATCCCACCCCCCTGGAACCGTCTCTTCTCCTTCCCCTTCTGCCGTGGGGATGAAGAAGGAAGGACAGATGTCAATAAAAATGAATGAGACTTTTTGACAGAGCAGCTTCTGCGAGGGAACTTTTTTTCTTCTTTTTTTTTTATTTTTATGGCGCAAACAATGGATGGAGCAGAATTTGCATAAATCTCATTAGAAAAAAAAGTGCAAGTTTCATAAATCTTGTGATAAATTAATGCGATATCATTCCGAACGTGATGTATTAATTTTAGGATGAAATGAATGGGTCTGTGATCATTGTTGGTAATTACGAGGCTCCCAGGCAGTGTGGAGAGGAAATTATTTTTAAGAGGGCTTTTTAAGTGCGGGAACCCTTTTCACACCGGGAATATCTTCACAGACCCAGACTCCTTCATTTACAAGTGTTTCTCTTCTGATTTTACTCTCCTGTTTTTTTTTTTTTAGTTGGGGTTTTGTTTTTTTTTTTTTTTTGGTGCAGTTGTATTTACTTCCCTCTTTCGTGCTGATACAGCCTATCCTTTTCCAAGCAAAAAGAAACTTTTCCAAACTCTGTGCGTTCTCCCTCCTCCCGGGGTTTTGCAGTGAGACGGAGGGCAGGAATCGCTGGAAAAGGAGAGGCAGGCTCCCCTCCCTGAACCTGCTCCTCTTTGCGGGGGGTTTGCCCAGGGATATGCGTGGGGTTTTTGGGTTGTTTTTTTTTTTTTTTAATCCTCTTTCCCAGGCAGAGCTGAAGATGCTGCAGTGGATATTAAGGCGTATTGGTGATTTCGGCAGCGAAACGCCAGCATAGTTGGAGTGT
This sequence comes from Larus michahellis, assembly GCF_964199755.1. Classification (NCBI taxonomy): domain Eukaryota; kingdom Metazoa; phylum Chordata; class Aves; order Charadriiformes; family Laridae; genus Larus; species Larus michahellis. The sequence goes on from NC_133901.1 coordinate 36,739,574, forward strand.
TTTGGTTAATAAACCGCTAATAATTATTATTATATACATAATAATTATTGTATATAACATAGTATAGTATATATTAATAATAATAATACACGGATGCCAGCAAAGGAGCAAGGGCTGTGACCTCCATCCGCTGGGAAGACACAGCACCAGCATGAAGGCATTGGGTTTTAAACTGGTTTCGGAGAGCTTGCTCGGTACCTGCGGTGCTGTGAAGACCTGTTTGAAGGCTGACGGAGGGGAATTGCTCTGTCTTAACCGTGTTGATATAGGCGTTGACTTCAGTTGGAAGGGTGCCGCTTCTCTGCCCGCCCGTGTGCCGGCAAGCCCGGTGGCTGCGTGCACAGCATCTTCTGGGAGAGCCTCGGATATTCTGTTTATTTTACTGATAGTGTCATGGAAATTCAGTAAACCCTTGGGGCTTGTATTTTAGCTTCCTCACCTCTTCCCCCCCCGCCCCCATTTCCCTTGTAAAGTTAGCCGAAGCTTTCGGTAAATGGCGAAGTAAACCAAAAAAGCCCTCCTTAAGCGTCTCTGGGAGAGCTGGGGGGAATGGAAGCAGGCGATGCCTTTTTCTGAGCTTTACCACCGGCTGTCAGGTCGTCTTATGAGCTCCGTCTCACCACTGACTCCCCACTCCAAATAACTAAGTGCAGCAGAGAAATTACAGGCTCTGTCTCCTGCTCCTGCCGAGGTGTGAGAAAAAACCCTCCGCTGCGCCTTTGGCTTCCCAGCTTGATAAGCTCCCTCAGAAACGGTTTCGATTGCACAGGTTTGTTTGCCCTCATCTCCGTCACCTCCGTGTTTGGCTCCTTTCTCTCCCGTCCGTGACGGGTGATGGCAGTAGCATGTGTGGTTACAGGACCAGCTTGTCCTGGGCTTTTCCCCGCGTAACTGGTGAAGACCTCCTGTTTTTCCGTTGGCAGAAACTGTTCTTCCCTCAACATATTTATTATGAGACCCTTTTTTAAAGGTGCTGGTGTCTCCCTGCCCTTTTTTTCACTTGCTCTGCAGCACAGTAATGGGAGAGGAGGCAGCCTTGGTGGACAGGGTAAGGTGATGCTTCCCATTAGCACCTGGCAAGAGAAGTGTGTAACGTTGAGCTCAACTTGAATTGTAGGAGCGGAAACTTTCTTTGCAGAGTCATTCTGGAAAGTTTTGGCTCAGGTGGTTGAGGCCTTGCTGAGAAGGAGGGCACAGAGAGCATCTGTTGAGGTTGTGTTTACCAAATGAGCTGGCAGCCCCCTGCTTTGGGAGAAAGGCGTGGAGATGGATGAGTGGGTTGCCCTTGTACCTGTGGTGTGCTTTTAGGTATCCCCGAGCGTGTCTCAATGATGTTGGCCAGGCTTTAATCTCAGCACGCTTGTGTGGCATGAGTTTTGCTATTAGTGTTTATCCACGGCATGCTCCAGCTGCGAGGAGTGAGGTCTTCTTGGCAGTAGCAGCTTGGAGCCATGTGGTGGTTAGCCTTTGGAAGCCCATGTCTTCTGCATAAGGCCCACTAAGATGGTCAGAGGGCTGGAGCCCCGCTGCTGTGAGGACAGGCTGAGAGAGCTGGGGGGGTTCAGCCTGGAGAAGAGAAGGCTCCAGGGAGACCTCAGAGCCCCTTCCAGGCTGTAAAGGGGCTCCAGGAAAGCTGGGGAGGGACTCTGGGTCAGGGAGGGAAGCCATGGGATGAGGGGGAATAGTTTTATGCTGAAAGAGGGGAGATACAGATGAGATCTGAGGACGTAAATCTTTGCTGTGAGGGTGGTGAGCCCCTGGCCCAGGTTGCCCAGGGAAGCTGTGGCTGCCCCATCCCTGGAGACATTCAAGGCCAGGTTGGAGCAAGCTGGTCTGGTGGGAGGTGTCCCTGCCCAGGGCAGGGGATGGCACTGGATGGTCCTTCCAACCCAAACTGTTCTGCGATTCTATAATCCGTGGCCATCTGTGGCATGGACGAGGAAACTGCTCCAGGAGGCTGGGACCAACTGGGAGGAAAGCAGGAATGAAGATGGAGAGACTTTGGTGCCTGCAAGAGGTTTTCTGAGCCCAAATGTGTTTGGTTACTCCTCAGGCCCCTCTCAGTGTGCCCACACTGGCATCCCCCCCTCTGTGTCAGGTGGGGTCTCAGGTGCATGCTCTGTCCCCAGCTTGGGGCTCGTCCTCCGTGGGGAAAACGACGAAGCTTCATCCCAAACATGGGAGCAGCTCCCACTTGCTGTAGCCTCTTGCGTGATACTAGATTTTCCTTTCTTTTCCTTGCTAGGGAGCAGCTATCCTCTCCCTCACATTGCTTACGGATTGCTTAGCAGCACAGAACTATTGGCATTTCATCTTTTCTTTTTAAAAAAAAATCTTTGGGAAAACATCACGGAAGGGCTTTTTTTCTTTTTTTTTTTTTCTGAAAGGTGAAAGATAAAATGAATTACAGGCAAAGAAAAAGGAGCAGGAGACAAATGAGAAGAACAGGGTTTGAATTTCAAGATCAGATCCATCAAATCCTGACAGCAGGCGCGTCGGAGGCCGGCCTGCTGTGGTGAACTGGGCTAATGGGAGATGCTGGGGCAAGCGGGGCAGGAAGGCAGGGCTGCTGGCTAGCGGCTAACACCAGGGGTGTTGTGGGAGAAGCGGATGGGGCGCGATTGTCCCATCTCCCTTCCAAGGAAGGAAGGAGGCAGAGCCAAGGAAATCTGGTGGCAGCTACTTTGGAGCAAAATCGTGGTGGTTGCCTTCACGTAAGGGGACTCCTTGCTGGAGGGTGGGGATGCTAAAATGATTATTTATTTTTTTTTTGTAAATAAAGTGGTTTGAGAAGTTGAATAGCCATGGAGGGCTCTCCGTGCCAGCTCGTGACCTTGGTTGAGGACCGTCAGCACTGCTCTTGGCATAAGGGCTGTCTCCCTGCCGCTTCCCTCCCCAGCGTGCCTGGTGCCTCTGATCCGTTTGCCGCTGCTACTTAGAAATTTCTAGCTTTTTATCGTGCAAAACCCCTTGGCTGTTAGCTGGGTGCCCGCGGTGCTGGCAGGCTCCGGACCATGCTCGGTGGCGGTGGCAGAAGATGGGGAGCCAAGAAGCTGCGAGGTGGCTGTGCCCACAGATATGATCCAGAGTACGGGAGGGGTGGGAAGCGATGAGCCAAGGAGGAACAGGCGCTGGCTTTTAAAAGCAGGGATTAAAATGCCTTTAATATTAAAGTGTAGCTGATGCCTGAAATCTTGAGCCCAAAAGCCAGCACAGTCAGCGGAGAGATTCCTATTAACTCCACTTGGATCAGACCTTTTAGGAGAGCATCTTATTAAGCAACTAATTAGAGACCTGCCCCTTCCGTTGGATTCCAGTGCCCTCCGTCCCACCCCATCCCATCCCTGTGCAGACTGTGTCAGCATCTTGCTCTGGCGTCTTCTTCATCCTCTGGCTCTTTCCCTGGCCCTGGGGCTCCATGCTTCCAAAACCCTCCAGGAGCTCTGGGTTTGTTGGTCTCTTCTCCCAAGGAACAGGCGTTGGGACAAGAGCAAAACGCCTCAAGTAGCACCAGGGGAGGTTTAGGATGGAGATTAGGAGAAATTTCTTCCCAAAAAGGGTTGTCAAGCATTGGAAGAGGCTGCCCAGGGAAGTGGTGGAGTCACCATCCCTGGAGGGATTTAAAAGAAGGGTGGATGTGGTGCTGAGGGACATGGGTTAGTGATAACTTGGCAATGTTAACAGTTGTACTTGATGATCTTAAAGCTCTCTTCCACCCATAACGATTCTGTGATTCTCCTGGAGATTTTGGGGTTTTTTTCCTCCTTTCTCATTCCCCTCTTGAAAGCAAAACCCGTTGAGAGGAATTGGGAGGACACAGCCCCTTTGTCCAACTTTCTCCTTGGCAAAATGGAAGGGCAAGAAAAAGATACAGGTTTACAGCTGCAAGCAAATGCTGAGACAGGTGTTCCTGTATGGGGGGAAAAAGAACACCCCATAATGCAGCCAAACCTAAAAAAAAAAAATAAATTAATAAAATCCTAGCAGGAGGAAAACAGGAGGCAACAACAAAAAGAAAAAAAAATCTCCCGAGGTCAATCAAAGTTCAAGACTTGGAGAAAGAAGAAAATCTGTGTATGTGTGAGAAAGAGGGAGAAGTAGCTGTGATTGAGAGAAAGGAGGCAAAAGGAGACAAGATAAATTGTGATTATCTGGTGGAATCAAGACACTTAGCTGCCCTGTCTGATTCCTGAGGGGAAACAAATGGAGCCTATAACTCTGCACTGCAGAAGGATAATTTGTCCCTGTTTCCTCGGCCCTTGATGGAGCCAGGTCGGCACTTGGGCTTGTGGCAGCTGGAACAGCATCCTCAGAGGGGTTTTGGACAGATGTGGCCCTCCCTGGTCTCTGTTCGAGTGGGATGCCCTGATTTTTGCTGTTTTCCCAGTGATACAGGCACTGTTCCGCGCTGCTTTTGCACTCCTTTGGCAATTCCCGTGTTGCTTCCATGAAGGCGAGTGTGGATTCCGGCTGTGGAGCTGAGTGTCGGTGGATCGGGTGTTTGCCTTGGTCTGGCTTCACTTATGGGTGGCTCAACAGCACCTGCCCTGTGATCACCCTGGAAAATGAGGTTTCTTGTGGTCTGTTGAACAGTGGCGGTGGCCCAGATGCTCCAGCTGCGCGCGTTTGCCTTGTGCTATCCACTAGTCCGCTCCTCCTCCCTTGGTGGGGGTGAATTGAGGTGGGGGGAAAAGTAGGATTAAATATAATCAGTGCTAAAGGAACCGGTGGGAGGTGGCTCCCATAAGCTTTTATCTTGGAGCCCACCACCCAGAGTCTGGCCGCAGGCGGTGAAGGAGCCCGGCGTGCTCTGCTGTGGTCTTCTCTCGCTGCGTCCTGCACGCCCCGTTTACACCACACGCTTAAACTTAGCATTCCCCTGGGGTAGAGCTTGCAGAAATCAGAATAACGAATGGCAAAGCGGTTGTGAAGTCTCATTTCTTATTTCAGGGCTCTGTTTCTCATTATCCTCTACTTAATTTATTATTTTGATTTGTATTTTATGCTCCCCCCCCGCCCCATGATGAAGTGGGTGGTGCTTTTAAGTTAGGATGGTGATTACTGGCTGATGGGCAGGTAAGGGAATGGGTAAAATAGCTGTTGCTGTTTAAGATGGTGTTTTCCTGTGATGCAGGAGAGCAACGCCGCAGCTCAACGCTTTAATGTTCTGCGCTGCCCTGTTTATTTCCTGCTGAAGATTCTTGTTTCTAACGACTAAAAAGAAAGAAAAGTTGGGGGGGGTTATAGGTGCTGAATGTTCCCTTCCCTCCTCTTTGACTTGCTAAATCCCTCCTTGATTTTCGATATGCCTTGACCAGAGTGCAGACGAGCCCAGCGAGCTTTTCCCAGGGCTCTAACTCCGAGTGTCTGCAGGCTGGCAGGAAAAAGAAATGCAGGTGGGATGATGCACCCTCCCCAGAAAGGCCTTGCCACTTTCTCCAGGCTATCCTGAATTTAGGAACGAAATTCCCGGACAGTGGGAGGCAGCTGTAACGCAGAGAGATGGAGAAGAGTTAAACGTCGGTTTGCCAGCTGATTTCTTTGCGCAAGTGGGTTTGCGGCGTACAAACCGTGAATGTGACTATGATTAGAACTGGCTGGGACATGGTTTTCCTACTCAGCAGGATTTTTAAGATTGTTTCCCTTCCACTGAGAGTTGCGACTGAGACCTTTTGGCGTTTGAAGTTGGGAGTATTTGCAGTTCTGGAGGGAATTGCAGATAACGCTGTTGATCTAGGGCTTTTGTACGAGATGTAGAGGGGGGAAGTCTCTTTCTCCCGTTAAATTTAGCAGAATGGAGACATGACCCTGGGTTTATCTTGTCCTAGTTACTGGCTGTCACTGTCATGGGGTTGGTCACAGTCTTGCCCATCTTCTGGGGCAAAGAAACCTTTGCTCAGGATGGCTTCAGGTGTCCTCCCAAACAAAAGCAAGCTGGCAGCTTCTTTCATATCAAGGCTCTGAGGTCTGAGAAAGTTGTAGGATCACTCCAGCGTTGGCTTCAGCGAAGAGATGGGAAGGCTGCAGATGAACCAGCTGATCGCAGTGGTTTGGATAAGGACTCTTGTGTTTGGGTCTTTGTCCAAAATACCTTTGATCATGAGCCATCACTCACTTGCACCTCTGTTGGTGGAAGGATTCCCCCCCCCCACAGTGGTTAATTGTAGCTACTCCTTTTAAAACAACTGCTATTCCTTCTCCAAATAGAAATTTGTCTGGGCTTGGCCACTGAGTCTTGCTGTGTGTCCTTGCTCTGGCAAAGTCGTCTTTAAGTATTACATCTTGTCCTCCTTATGGATGTGCTTGAGATGGCCTGAGTCATCTCACTCTTCTTTGTCATAAATGAAGCAGTTCAAGCTTTTAAAGTCCTTGTTAATTGCTAGCTCTTGAACGTTCGTGGCTTCCTCTTGCACCCGGTCCCGAAGACGATGTGGCCAGCCGAGCAGCTTGCAGAATTGCAGCCTTGGCAGAACTGGCTGTACATATTGTCCAATATGTCCATATTGTCCAATATGTCCTAAAGTCGCTCCTCCAAGTGCCCAAATTACACATGGAAACAGCTCCTTGCATGCTTGGACCCCTGGTCCTACCCGAAGGGCTGGTTTCGGGATGCTGTGGTCCACCAGCCTTTTTCAAGGGTGTTTAGAGAAGGGTCATGAAAACAGATTTTTACCTAACAAGCCCAAATTACCAAGCGCTTCAACTGGCTGCTTGGTCCTCCCCGTTATTTGCCGTGCTGTTGCTTGAGTTTGTACTGGCAGCAACTTCATGTCGTGCTAGGGTGTCCCCCGACTGCAGTCAGTGGCCTTGGGACGTGCCAGGCAGCTGGGTCTTTGCTCGAGTGCGCTTCATTGGTATCGTACAGTGCTAAATTTTTAATCAGGGAGTCACGCAGTGCTAAGTCAAATGCCTTACAAAAGTCTATTATTTCTTTGCGGTTACCTTTATCTGCCAAAATTGTAATCTCATCAAAGAATAAAATCAGGTTTGTTTGACAAGGCCTATTTTCCATAAAATCATGTTGACTGGCGTTAATTATGTTCCTATCGTTTAATTCTTTATTAATGGAATCTCATATCAGCTTTTTCCATTATTTCTGCCGTGATTGATGTTAGGCCAACCAGTCGGTAATTGCCCGGGTCGTTCTGCTTGCCGAGCTGTGCCACCGCATTTGCCCTCTGGTCTACTGGAGCTTCTCTCCTCTTCCCAGATGGATGAAATTTTGGCATCTGTTTTCCTTGGCCAGCTGATTTGGGGTTGCAGGCTGCTCTCATACTGCCAAAGACGGCTCAGGCTGGTTTAGCCCCCCGGCCTCCATCCCTGGGGCCAAGTGGCCAAGGGATCTCCCATCCTTATCTCTATTCACCAGCGTTTTTCCTCCTATTTTCTCCCCTGTTCTGCTGAGGAGGGGACTTGAGAGTGGCTGGGTGGGTGACATGCAGCCAGCCACGGTTGACCCACTACCCTTAGACTTTGAATGAAATTAGAGGTGTCACAGAGAGGCCCAAAATGATCTGAGGAGTTTCTTATGGGGCTAAAATGAGAGGGTTTCCAAGGGAGTTGGCTGTCCCTTGCTTTCAGAGCAGGAGAAGTCATCCCATTCTGGGAACAGTGTGGAGTTCACAAACAGGACACGTGGCTCCCATGCAGCAACTTTGGAGGGTCCGGTTGCCTCTTGGGTGCAGTCAGGAAGAGACATTTATGACGACACAGCTGCACGAAATGGGTGAGGGATGGCTGAGTAAGGCTGCTGTTGATTGGGGTATTCAAGATACTGCAGAAGATGGTTTCAAATGTGATTTGGCAGAAGGTAGTGATGGATTTGCCCCAGCATCTCTCGTGCTCTCTGGGCGCGTGGGCTTCACATATGCCAAAAAGACCAGCACTTGGCTGCAGCTGCGGTGTTCAAAATAAACCCCAGGTTTGTGTCTGGCTCCAGGCCCTACCAAATCCCTAAGCCGTGAGGCACCTGTGGGCATTGTGTCAGTGCTCTTGGCCTGGAGATGTTGTTGTATCTGCCGGTGGTGCCCCTCGGTGGGGGAGAGTGTGAAGGAGACTGGTAGGCGCTTGCCCAGAAGAGGCATGGCTTCCTCCACTGCCCCTAGTGCCCGAGATGGCCGTGTTTCTGCTGAGCTAACGTGACTTTCTCTTTTGATAAGGGCGAGGGAGGAGAGGAGCTGTGATACAATTTATCTGTGCTAGAGAGAACAGTAGGACCACGCACAGCTTGACTCCCCTTCCCGCTGCATAAATGTTTGAAGCATTGTAGCACCACGGGAAAATAATCTGGGGATGACTTAAGGGAGGAAGGCAGAAGACGTGAATGTTTTCAGGATTTCTTCCTCTCTGTCCGGTTTCGTTCATGATTTCTTTCCCCTCTCTATCTCTCCCAGGCTCCTCGGTGACTCAGCTGCTGGCCCGGGACCTGGACAATGACCCGTTGGTCTTCGGTGTGGTTGGGGAGGAGGCCAGCCGGTTCTTCGCAGTGGAGAGCGTGACTGGCGTCGTCTGGCTCAGGCAGCCCTTGGACAGAGAGGTAATGCCACTTTCTGCTGAGCGGAGGGGACAAAACCCACATTCTGCTCACATAAATGGTGGCTCTTCACCTCTTGAGTTGGGAATCCGGGCGCCTGATGTGTCCCCGCCAGGGTCTGTCCCTCGCCAGAGCTCCGTGGGGACAGAGGGAATAAGCAGGGTGCTCCGCTTCCATCTGGCGTGTTGGTTTGCCTGGATCCCAGAATAATGTTTGCAAGTTTAGAAGTGAAGAAAACAACAAGAGAAAATGATCTATCAAAGAGGAGGATGCTCATACATTCAGGGAAACTTCCAGGCTCCCTCTTTAAACCTATATTCCAATTAAATTCTTTACTATTTAAAACAGTGTGTGAAGAGATGTGAGGTATCCCTGCTTACTCAGTCTCATCATGCCCTTTCATCATCTTGTAGATTCAGGCTGCTGGATGCTAAATTTGGCAGGATTTTTGCCTCGAAGCTGTTTCTCACACACACACTTTCAGTGGCGCTTTTGGTGTGCAAAGATGTTATCCCACCCAGGTGCCTGTTTTACAAAAGCCCTGTCCCTCGCCGCATTCACGAAGCGAGGAGGGAGGGATGGCACAGGAGCTTGGGGTAAGACTGGGAAAATACCGTGCAGCTTGGGCAGCGGGCTTAATTTTCCCCGGTTGCCCGTGTTTAGCGCTTCCTTTGCCAGCGGCAGCGTGGTGGAGATAAAATCCCATCAGCGCCCCTCAGGCGCTGGCGGTCCCGGTCCAGCTGTGGGGATGGGGAGGAGCGGGGCGGTGGATGCTGCCCAGGCTTGGGGGGGGAGGGCAAACCCCATTTCACGGCGCTAAAGAGCGGGGCCCTGGGAAAAATAAAGCGTTTTTCTTCACCCCTCTCCCCTCCACCGCCCCGTGCCAACAGCTGCTGGCATGAGTCATGAGTCTTCCCTTATTCAGATGCCTCCAGCTTCCCAATACTTGTGATAACAGCCTTAAGCCAAGGTGTGTGTGGGGGGGGAATCAATAGATGTTTAGGTGTCTTTTGGTGGAGGGTGGAGAGGGAAGGAGCTGAGCAGAGCTTGGATGCGAGCCTGTGCCCGTCAACCTATTTCGAGAGCTCAAAGTCAGCGGTGTGTGAAGAAGTTGGAGACGGACGCGTGCCGAGCTTGGTATGGATATGGGAAAGGTGTAAATGACAATTTCTGGTGGAGGAAGCAGGATGGCGTGGGTGGGAAGGGACGGGGGGCGAAGGGTGGAGCTGGGAGCAGAGGGTGCTGGCCCGGATGGGCACAATCAGAAAGTCAGGGAGAGAAAGCCATACAAGAAAAGCGGCAGGGAAAGAAAAGCAAGAGATCAATTCTCGTACGACAGAGGAGAAACAGAGAGACTCGGGAAGGGAGAGGGAGTCGCAGTGAGGGTAAATGATGCAGGAAAAGGGAGAACAGAGAAAAAGAGGAAGGAGTGAATGTATAGAAGCAAAACAATTTTCAAAAGGCTTTTCACTCCCACAAAGATTAGAAGGAAAACAGGTTTAAAAAAAAAAACAAACCAAAAAAAAAAACAACAACAAAAAAAAAAAACAAACCAAAAAACAACCAGACAGACAAACCCCAAGCCTAAAAAAATGTGCTAAAATGAAGGGTGGAGACAGAAATTAGCATGTGGCAGCTTTGTCTGATTATTTTACCAAGTTTTTGAAAGTAAATGCTCAACTGGTTGTTTCTTCTCTCTTGGTTTGTGTTTTTTTTTTTTTCCTTTTTTCCCCTACCGCTTTGTCCCTTGTGGTCCCACCCATGGGCGGGGGGGGGAAAGGTGAAAGGGGCTGATGCGGCAGGGTGGGTGGGATGTGACAAGGGCTGAGGTTCTCCTCTCCGTGGGCATTTCGGCTCCTGGTTCTGCCGGCGAGCATCGCCCCGAGGCAGGAGCCAGGCAAGGCTTTCTTGGGTGGAATTCCCCAGCTGTTTGGGTGGGGGGCCTGGGAGGGGACAGATGTGGGGGTTGGGGGGGGGGGACGACATGTTCATGTGAGCCCTTCCCCAAACCCTTCTCCAAGACGAACCGCTAGCCTGGTGCAAGCAGAGTTCCTGGTCTGGGCACCAGTGGCTGCTGCCAGTCCCCAAGCCGTTCTTATTAGGAATAAATCAAGTGCGTCTCTGCGGCACAGAGAGCCCTTTCCCGCTTGCTCTCCAGCTTTTCCCGCATGATGCTCTGGGAACATCAAGGCGTTGCGCTCTGGCAGCGCTGGGGGTGGGAGGGGATGCTGGAGGAGGGAAGGGATTGCTGGGACTAGGGGAACCAAAATCCAGCTGGTGCCCAGGAGCCAGAGAGGTGTGGTGGTCTCCATACCTGTGCAATTGCTTGGTAAAACATGAGCAAAACTGGTTCCACCTAAACATGAGGAGGAACTTCTGTACTTTGAGGGTGGCAGAGCCCTGGCACAGGCTGCCCAGAGAGGTGGTGGAGTCTCGAACCCTGGAGACATTCCAAACCCGCCTGGACGCGTTCCTGTGACCCTGCTCTGGCAGGGGGTTGGACTGGATGGTCTACAGAGGTCCCTTCCGACCCTATGATTCTATGAAAATGATGGCTGGTGGAAAAGGAATGTCAGGAAGAGAAGGTCTGCCTCCACTAGCAATATCCCCCTGCCCTGCCACCAAAATAATCCCCTCTTCCTCACTTGTCCCTCACCCCCGCACCAGTGACTTCAATATATTGCTGTTTAAGACCAAGCTCTTAATTTAGTTAGAGCAATGAGGGACAGAGAGGCAGAGAGGACTGCACAGGCTTTTTTTTTTTTTTTTCTAATGGGTTTTAAGGGATTTCAGCCAGTTCTTACTACAGAGCCTGTGCTCATCCCAGTGTTCCCAGCTATGTGGTATCCCCAGTGCTCTGCTGCGTGGCGGGTGAGTTGGGAAAGCTGCAGCAAGACTTAGGTGTCCTCAGTGAGACCGTGTTGTATTGTCACCTCGAACAAAAGCTAATTACGTGGCTTTTTCTGGGGACTTTCTTCTCTTTTCGCACTGTCCCTGTACCCTGCAGTCGGAGACAGTGCCGGGATCGCCGTGCGCCGTGGGGGGAAAACTGCATTTCTCCCTGCCTTGCACTTACTCCCTTGCGCTGCCTGCGGCGCTGGGGACGGGGAGGGCGTGCGAAAAAAGCTGGGGCTCGCTGGCATGCCGCAGAAGGTTAAACAGCGGGCTCCTCTCCTCTCCTTTAGCCTAGTTGTCTGTTTAAAGTGCTCGGCTGCTAGTCCCCCCGCATCCTCCTGGTGCGGGGCAGAGCATCTCCTCTCTGCGCCTGCGAAACAGGCTGGAGCCCCGCTGGCACCGGTATTTCTCTGCATTTTATACTCAGTGTAGGTAATTGCACTCAAGCGCTCCGTCTCTTCTTGAAGGTCCTGAAAACGTTTTGCATGTAATAATATTGGCTAAAAGTCCCCAGCCTGCCATCTGCAGATAAACACTACAGTATCTTTAATTATATGTTTTTCTTCTCCTTCCTTTTCAGACTAAGTCAGAATTCACGGTTGAATTTTCCGTCAGTGACAGCCAAGGGGTAAGTGCGACTTCTCATTTCATGGTCTGCGGCACGGGCAGAGGGGAGCGGGGAGGATGAGGATGGGTTGCCAGGGGACCTTCTGCATTGTGCCGGGGGGGTGGGGGGGGTGGTGTCTGAGGAGCAGGACCACCCCTGGCTATCACTTGCCAAAAGCCCCAAGTCAGACAAAGCAGCTGCAAGCTTGCTTTGGGTTTTAAATCCATGCACAAAGCTGACACCCCTTCCCCGTTGTTATCCTTGTGGCCGCAGGTGATCAAAGGGACGGTGAACATCCAGGTCGGGGATGTGAATGACAATGCCCCGCAGTTCCACAACCAGCCCTACAGCGTCCGCATCCCAGAGGTAGGGATCGCTGCAGCCTCCCCGGGCAGCCCGGCTGTTGGCTCTTCCCTCGGTGGCTACGCTTGCTGCCCAGGTGCCACCGCAGAGCTCTCTGCCCGGCTGCCTGAGGGGCCACCAAAGTACGGGACTGTCCTCCTGCCCTGGGCCCTCGCTGTGGCTGGAGGGGAGGATCAAACCTCTGGAAGTTACTGTTGCCTGAAAACGGGCAGAAGCAAAGAGATGTTGTTGAGGGTGTTGGGGGAAGACAGATGGAGGAGGAGGAGGTTTGGAGCTCAGAACCTTTGCAGCCTCGGTGAAGTCTCTTCCCGTGACAAATGTGAAGTTTGGAAATAACAGTAAATGGGAATCTTGTTTCTTTTCCTCTTCCTTTGAGCCAGGGGGAGGTGTGCGGCTCTTGTCTCGGGGTGACCTGAGGCAGGACTAAATATTTCTCCAAAAGCCTGATTTCTGGCAGAGTCCTGCCCAAAGGCTTCTGCCCTTGCTTCTGGTTTCCTCTAACATCTCCGTAGCAGGACTTGTCCCATGACGTCCTAGGAATAAAGCAGGTAGGAAGGGACCACAGAATATCATCTGGATCAAGCTGCCACCAAAGCAGAGAGAATTTTCCTGTCAGATCCGGTTGCTCATGGCTTGATCCAGCCACCTGTTGAATATCTCCACAGCTGGAGTTTTCCATGTCATACCATCAGGGAGGGCTTCTGCACCTTGGCAGAAACGGGCCAAGAATTTATGGATCTGACGGGAATTTAGGCTTTAAAGACGTGGAGTGAAAGATGGTTGCTGGTGCTAGGAGGACAAAGTCAGGGCATTATATTTGCAACAGGGGATTCATAGGGCATTTCACCTCTTCCAGCAGAGGAAAACCTCTCCCTCTTGCACCCGGGTGCCAGGGCAGAGCCCATTTTTCCCCAGAGCATTCCTCGGGGTGTGGATGAGGTCAAGTGTGCAGCGGCGTGTGAGAAATCAAGAGGTCTTTGGTAATTGAGAGGTACAAACGATTGTGTTACCACGATTTATTCAATATGCTGACTGCTGGTGCCCTGCCGGTCTGGGCTTTGATCTTTCCCTGTCCGTCTGCTGCGAGGATGAGGTTTCTTCATTAGGTTCCTGTGATGTACGAGCCGGGAGCTCGAGTCTCATCCTTGCACCAAGTCATCTGAAACCTCCCTTTGAGAATGACAGTGGGTCAGAGTCATTTCTTCTCCTCTCTAAAGCACAAACGGCGCAGAAATGAGTTGGTAAAAGCTGTATGAGCGGTTCCTCGCTTTCGCCTTTCGGCTCAGGCCTTGGGAAGCTGATGGGTGGCCATCTTGCTTTGCTGCCGCCCCTCCCGGCAACCTGTCCGCAAAGCCAGAGGAATGTCAGAGGGACAGAAAGAGACCGGTCTCCTCTCCCCTTCCCATAGATTTCCCTCTGGTTTTGCTATTTACAGCACCTGGCACAGAGGACTCCCTTCTCCATGCACAGAGATGGAAAAGTGGGTTTCTGTGCCTGTTCTCTTAAGCCCCAATGTTTCCATACCCGGAGCAGCCATGCTGTACCTCCTTCTCCTGGTCGCTTCTGCTCAAAAAGCCGATATTGCAAATCTTAAGCCTTCCACATTTCCGATCGTAACCTGCGTCAAGCCCGGGGAGCCGGGAGGGCAAAAGGTCCGGGGCTGGTTTGGAAAATTAAGGCTGGCCGGGGAAAGGGAACCGCAGGCAGGTGATCTGGACAAAAAGATAAATAAAAGAAGAGGTGGCTGAACCCCAGAGCCTGCCTCTCACGTGTCATGCTGCTTTGCACGTCAGCTGTGGTTTTCCTGGGAGGGGTTCCCAGGCGAGTCTAATTGTTCGGGGTACCGCAGGCACGAAGCTTCCCCCCTGCGCACCCGCTCGGCCTGCAGAGCTGCGCTTTTCTGGAGGAGGGCGGCCTCGTCTAATTACCAGGCATCGCGTGCCAGTTTCCAGTTTCTACCCATGATCTTTAACCAAGGGCAACCCATCAGAGGTCATGAGCCACAAACTTGGCTCAGCCAGTATCCTGGAGGCACTTCTGGTCTTCCGCTGGGGAGGTGGCGTTTCCTTGTCAGCAAGGGATGGGGTCCCACCACCCTGACGGGACGTGCGAGCGGTGAATTTCCTCTGTGTGTGCTGGCATGGCTCTGGAGGAAGAGATGCCCTCTTGCTTTGAGAGCTTTGCTGGGCCACAGGTTGTCCCTGTTGCTTGTCCAGAAGTACTGGAAGCTGGAGGTGATGGGGTGTGGAGATGTGCCTCCAGAAGCTGAAGTCCCCTGAGCCAGGGGACGCCTTGGATGCAGCTGGGGCTGGGGAGAGCCAGTCATGGTAGGGGATGACAGCGTCCCCAGGTCACCCCTGTACTCCAGGCAGCTCAAGGCAGGGGGAGCCGTGGTGACATGGGTAGCAAAATCTGTCTCAAAGACCAGGCAGCCCAAGCCGAAGGTCCTACAGCTGATGAATAAGCAGGGGCCGGAGCTTGGGGCTGGAGAACAGGCCAGCAGGAGTGCCTGGTGCGGCTTTGCTTCGTCTGGCTCTGTGCAGAATTGGCAGCTAATGAGGGTTTTTCTCTTTTTAATTTTGAGATAAATGGGTGTATCGATTTGCAGTTGTCCTAGCTAATGGAGCAGCAACAGAAAGGCTATTTAAACCTCACCGCTATTGTGCGGCACTGGGAAAGTCAAAAGAAGAGTGCGCATAAATAAATGGAACATGAAGTAAACTGACCTTTAAAAACAATACTGCCTCTAAACACCCGTCCTGGCGTTTTACGCAGTTGGCTTGATTTGAGAATGGAAATTTATTTGGGCACAGGCTGCAGATGCGATTCCTCTGTAGCTTGGGGATGGGGTAGAGTTTAGCCATGGGCTCCTCCACGTTGCCGCAGCTCCGAATACCCAGACCGGGGACCGCTGGTGTGTCGGGCTGGTGCCACCGGTCCTCTGCGCTCGCCGCATCTCCACGCCATCCCCAGCTCCTGCCTGGAATAGTGGAGCGAGGGACAGTGTGTCGGGAGAGGGACATCGTTCCGGTGCAGTCGTCCGTCCCGTCTGGGCAACAGCCCCCCGCGATTTGCTCATGGAAAGGCACCGGGGCGGCGCGGACGCCTTCGAGCCTGTAAAGGAAAAGGAGGGAATCCTGCTAGAATTGGCAACTTAATTCACCAAGCTGGCCTCGACAGAGCTCATTAAGTTCTCGTGTATTCATTTCAGGCTAATGGCTGTCATGCTGGCTGCTGTTGGATTTGCTGTAATAGACTTTTATGGCTCTCCAGTTTGCTGGGACGCGTGTGCCTGTCTCTGTGCCCCGTGGTGCTGCTGTAGTACATTAGCTAGCCGCTCATGTGCTTGCTACTCTGACCTTCAGGCTTTGTTCTCCTCTCGGGCGCGTCCCTTGCACTTCACCTCTCGCAGGCGCTCTCTGTCACCCTCCTCATCCTCACCCAGACCCAGTGTACCGCGTTTCTGAGAGTCTTGCGGCTGGGCTTTTAAATGGGGGAAGATACATGGCTGAGCCCGTGGCGGGCTGGTCTGGTGATGCCTTGGTTTCCGATGTGTCCAATCTGCTTTATCTAATCTATTTTTTCCATTCGACTGGATCTGTAGGAAAAGCTCCTTCTTGTCGGATTGTCACGGTTGGACAGGTTTAGGTGAAGCGAGTGAAGCGGAGCCAAACCCCCACGTTGGTTTTGTGGTACCTGGTGTGGTGTTGGGAATCGGGGTGGGCTGTTCCTACAGGTACCTGCTAGGTTTTTCTGTCCCAGCTTCCAAGCATGAGACCTTCTGGGGCACACAGACCTCCATTTGCCTTTGGAGAGAACATCCTTGAAGCTGATGTTTAAAAAGCATGGCTCTGCAAACCTCTCTTCTGCATCTGCTACTTCCATGCGCTACGCTGTCTAGAGGACCGCGTCTTGGGTCCTGCAGAGATTCCTCAAATGTCGAGGCCGTTGTGTGGTGCAGTATGCCATTCTAGTACCTTGTCATGAAGAGCTGTTTTCCCCCCGTAGCCTCCCAACACCCTGAGCCCGCTGATTGAGTTCAAACCATCCATGGCCTTCTCTTGGCCCTGGAGCATCATCAGTCTTCATGTGTTGGCAGAAAGATCTCACTTAATCGTCGGTTTCTTTGCTGAATGAGGTTTCCAGTGGGGTTTTCTCTCCTTATGGTGTTCTCCCCACCTCACTCCTCCAGTTACAGTTAACACACTGGGTGATTTATAAAGAAATACGTATTATTGGGTTACATCATCCAGTAAAAAGCTGTCCTCAGCCCGGCTCTGGGCCAGAGACTGCCGTTTGGCACCCCAGCCGCTCACGAGATGACAGTTGCACCACAAAAACTGATCTGTAAGGTGACGGAAGATATTAACTCTAACGGGGCTCTGTTTTTCGAGAGGCACCCACTGCATCCATAACCGCAGCCATGCCCGTCAGGAACGTGCTTGTCTCGTCCTGAGTTCAAGCAAGCCCCCCAGTAAGAGGCAGGGCTGTGGGAAAGCAGTTAAATGTAAAGGAAAGTTTCTGGGCAGCACACAGTGTCGGCTGGGCAACCACAGTCCAGCTCGCGGGTGTCGCGTCGCCTGAACTCAGCCCTGATTTACCAATTTATTTTAATTGGGAGACAGGCGGGCGCTTGCCACCAACAGCAGCCCCTTCTGCTCGGGGAGCAGCCGCTGGGATTGAGCCTTCACAAGCTGCTGGTCACCGTTTCCAGTCCTGAGTATGGTGGTGTAGTTGAAACAGTGGCTTTCATGATGTTTTCTTTTTTTTTTTTTTTTTTTTTAATTGTGCAGAAAGGTGTTTGGCAGGGAGGGGGAGAGAAAGGAGGGGACCGTCACTGCCCTGTCCCATTACACAGCTTGGAACCAGACCGTGCTGGACGGCGAGCAGGGGCAGGGGAGGATCAGAGAAAGCCCCAAAAGCCCTAGCTGTAATTAAAATTATTATTTTGCTTTAATGGTAATAATGTCGGTAATTACATCAGTTTCCCTGCCATCCTGCCCGGGCATCTTCAGGGGCTCATATAATTCTATTGCAATGGCTCGGAGGCCTGATGCCGTGCATACGAAGCAGCTGCCATGAGCATGAGCTGCCACTTCAGCCCCACCAGCCATTCCCTTGCATGCTCACGGACACCTTTCCGGGTTTAGTTTGGGTTGTTTTGGTTTTTTTTTCTCCTCCTCCCTCCTTCTTTTAAATAAAGAGCCTTTAAATTGAAGGAGATGATAACAGAGCTGATAAGAAAGATGTTTCTGCCACGTTGCAAAATGGCCTGTAATCATCGTTGGCTGCTTTCCTTCCTCATTTCTTTTTTTTTTTCTTCTTTTTCTTTTTTTTTTCCCCCCTCTTCTCACTGTTTTCTTTCTCTCCCTGCCCTTACGCTTCTGTGTGGGTTTTAGAACTGAACAAATAATTTACGATGAATACCTTACCCACTAAATCCAGCCTTCCCCCTCCTTCCGCCACCTTTGCGCAGGCAAAAACCCGCGAGCCCATTGAGCTCCCCCGCAGCCCTCCGGATGCAGTTTTATTTATTTATTTGGGGTGTTTTGATTTTAGAAACTTCCCGGGAAGGCAACTGACGAATTGGCAAATTGCTCAGGCTGTGCTCTTTAAGTGCTGTTGGCCAGAAGCAAGTCTGATCCCTGTCCTGGGTAGGCAAGCATCTCCATCTCCAACCCGGCATCCCATCGGCACGGCCGGTGCCGGGGACTGAGGGTGCTGTCTCACCCCTGGTGCCCGTTGGAGAAGTGGGAGGTGAGGCTTTGACCAGTGAGAGGGTCTGGGTCGCGCAGGTATGCGGCGATAACCCGTGGCAGTTGACACGTTTACCAAACTGCCCAAGCATCCTCTTTTTTTTTTTTTTTTTTAAATTGTGCTTCTTGTCGCTGGGTTTCAAAGCCAGCCTCCCTCAGCCCCGCGGGAATAGGCGGCTGACAAAATGACCGGTTAGATCTCCATGCTCTCTCTCTCTTTGGCTTCACGGAGCTGGTCACCATGCCTTTGTTTTGATGGTTCTCCTTTCCAGGTAATTTTTTATTTATTTATTTATTTGGGCAACCTTTAGTTACTTTCCAACTTTGTCCAGTGAACTCGCAGAAGCAGAGCCATGTTGTGAAGGGTGCGTCTGAAGTGCAGGTGTACCGGCCGTCTATTAAAGCGCCGTCTTTTAGCTGGATGAGATGATCCCTTTGAGTGGGTGTCAGCTGCTCTGTAATCACTATGTAGAATGTAATATCCCTCAAAGAACCCGTGCCTTCTCCCCTCCTCTCTCAACCCCGGCCTGCGTCATCCGCCAAGATGGGGCTATTTCTACGTTGCTGGGGAAGATTGAATGTTAAAACGTATCCTTACATGTAGAAAACTGCCAAGTCAAGATTTTGCCAGCGGGGCTGTGGGACGCCCTTTTCCATCAGTCGCCGAGAGGCGGTGAGGGACCATCTCCTCCTGCCCGGCACCGGCACGGGAGAGCGGAAAGGAGGGGAGCTGAGGAAGCAGCAAACAGAGGGGGACGGAGGGACGTGAATAACGTGTGAGTCGTGGGGCTGAGCTGGCTCTGGCGGGGGGAGGCCATGTGCCTTGGCACGCGGGGTGCATTTGCCTCTGGGGCCAGTTTGTAAATATTCATAAAGATCCCCGCTTTCCGCATGCAAGCAAAATGTAAGCGGGCTGTTAAGTGCAGGGAAGTTCGGGCACTGTCTTGGGCATTCGTCCTGGCTTTGGTATGCTGGCAGTTCCTTCCGGTGAGAGCTTGGAAGTGTTCCAGGTGGCGGCTGCCATCTTCTCACTGCTCTTTTCTGCCAGCACTGAAGAAAGGTGCTTAAAACAGGCTGCAGCACATTGAGTAAAACAGCATTTGGGCTAAAGGGTTTGCACAGCTAACAATCACAAAAGGTTAGAGTTGGAAGGGACCTTAAAGCCCACCCAGTGCCACCCCCTGCCCTGGGCAGGGACACCTCCCACCAGACCAGGCTGCTCCAAGCCCCGTCCAACCTGTCCTTGAACCCCTCCAGGGATGAGGCAACCACAGCTTCTCGGGGCAACCTGGGCCAGGGGCTCACCACCCTCACAGCAAACAATTTCTGCCTCGGATCTCATCTAAATCTCCCCTCTTCCAGTGTAAAACCGTTTCCCCTCATCCCATAGCTCCCCTCCCTGATCCAGAGTCCCTCCCCAGCTTTCATGTAGGCATCTCATCAGAGATGTCTCTGGGATTTATGTAGAAAATTTTCTTTTCAAGGGGTGAGGTGCTTATTAGAGAGTTGCGTTTCATCTGTATAATAAGACAAGGAGGATTTGAGCAGTGTGGCTTGGGTAGAGGGGCTTGCACGGGTCTGGGAGGCTTGTGGAGGTCTCTTTCTTTGCATGGAGAAAGCCATTGCATGATGAAGCAGGTGCTCAGACCTGGCAGCATCCTTCCCTCTGAAGGTCATCTGTGTGCAAGTCTTCTGTCATTGTTGCCAGTGCGTACACCGTGACGCCAGATGGAGAACGTCAAAGGGTCTTGAGCGACGTCCTGATGTCCCAGGGAGAAAGAAAGTCCCCGCCTCTAGCAGTCCTGTCACTTGTCTGGCTTCACTGGTCAATAGGAGACCCTGGTCCTTTAAAACACGTGCCTGAGGAGTGAAATGAGAGATGCAACAGAAACTACTGGGGCGGAAAACTCCAAATGGCGTGGAAGTAATGTGTAAAGTGTCCTGGAGATATAACAGTCATTTCCACCAGGCAAAACTTGGGCTCTTTCTGGAAGGATACTGCAGCAAGGAGCGGGGGGGGACAACCTGAAAATTAGAAATAGTCGTGCTGTTCTGACCAGCGTAATGCTGGGGTAGGCGAAGGGGACACAGCAAAACAGAAAGGGGAGAAAACGGCAGATTTAGAGCTGAAAGGAAAGCTAGGGTGGGCCAGTGGGCAATTCGGTGCCTCTGTGGAGGAGCTGTTGTGCCGGGAAAACAAGGCTCCCAGAGCCAAAGAAATAGTCTTGGGGCAGAGGAAGAGAAAGCGTCCAGACACGTTCTCCAAGCGAGGACCATCCAGACAAAGAGGGGAGAGGTAACGTAGACAAGAGCAGGAATCGTTATTCTGGGAAGAAATGGGGACAAGGAAAAACACTCTCAGTTGCTGAGCTCCTGCCGAGACGCGGGCTCGTTCTCAGGTGCTCTGTTGGAGTTTCTTCAGGTGAATGCTGAGCCCTAGCCTCTGCCCAGCCCTCACTGATGTGCAAAGCCCTGAGCTTATTGCGTGCGCCCGTCCCAGACCCATCCCGAGGTCAGGACGGTGTCTGAGCTCAGGATGGCGGAGACCGAGTGACAACGGCTCCTTGGGACCCCCTCGCTGTCAGCGAATGAGCGGGTTGCTGGGCACCCTTCCTGCAGAGCAGAGGCGGTGGCTGACGGTCCTGCCGAGCATCTCTTACCGCAGCAGCGATTCGGGCTTGGGCTGGAAAGGCCGCTCTTCTCCAGGGGCCTGGAAGCGCCGGCACGGGGCGTCGGAGCCCGGCCCCGTCAGTGTAATTACACTTACGCATCTGGGCAGCAGATGGCTTCAAGGTCTCTTCCTTGTCCCCTGCAGGAGGAAGGGCTCTCTGCTGCCAGAAACGGGTGGAGGAGCTAATGAATGTGACCTGCTGGCAATTAGTCTTGTTTTATCTCTCTTTCCTCCGGTTACGATACTCTCCCAGAAGCCTGGGACGTGTAACTTACTATCTCACGCCCGCCAGCAAAAGCCGCATCCCCTCCCTCCGTGTCCCAGTTACGTGGACCTCTCTCTCCCTACATCATTTTAACTCTCCCTACATCGTCTTTTGAGCCTGCAGCATGGGCAGCCTGCAGGTGCCAACCGCTTGGCGCAAGGCAGCGGAAGAACCTTCCCTGGAAGCGCGTTATTTTCTCTTACCCACATGCACGTGCGATTTGTTGGTTTGGGGCTCCTTTTCCAATGGCGCCGCCTAAATGAAGGCACGATTAAGGTGATGCAGAAGCGCGCCGTGGTGGGGGATGCTGCCCCAGCTGCTGCCGTTTGAGGGTACGGGCTTTTTTCCCCCCCTTGGAATATTTGAGCTCAGCGGCGGAGCCGCGAGGCGGGCAGGTGTCGGCATCCTCCCTCGGTGCAGAAGGTGAAGGCAGAGCTGGCAGAAGCAGCTTGCCAGAGCGCTTCCTAATAAAAAAAAAAAATGCTGGTTTTAGTTAAGCTTGGAAATATGTAGGAAAAATGTTGCCGTTTTGACAGCGAGGCTGGGCAGAAATAGCGCTTCAAAAGAACAATAAAAATCGGTCTTGCAAAAATTCATTCCAATTTCTTTTTCAGAATTGCGTTTTGTATTTTATTAGTTTGTAATGTGTCAAAGGCAGTCGTGTATAATAAGCTTTCTACTGCTGGTCATACTTTGTGATAAAATAATAGGCTAAATCAGCCTCTCTGTTTTTTAAATATTTATGCGTGAACTGAACTGTTTGTATCGGTTTTCAAACTATTTTTATTACAAATGGGAGATGTTTGATCGAGGAAGAAGTTTCAATCAGTATTAGGCAGCCAGTGCTTAATTTTGACCATTAATTGCTGTTGAAACTTTGAGTGGGGTTGATTTATTTTGGCAGTGTGAATGATGAAGAAAAGCGGAAAAACCAAATAGAGGGTTCAAGGCAATTTTGTTTCAAGAAAAAAAAAAAAAAGTTTTTAATTTTCAGGGTTTGTTTTGTGGGAGATTTGAAAAAGTGGGTTTTTTTTCCCCCCAGAATGAGGATGCAAACCCCGTGTGGGTGGCTGGGTGCAGACGGGTGATATTGTGCGGGAGGGCTTGGCCCAGGGCAGCGCGATGCTGAGCTGCCGGCCATCTCCGGAGGATCACCGCCGTACCACCAGCAGCCCCGCCCCCTTCTGAGCCACAGAAGTGAGCAAATGTGCGGTAAATGAGCTCAGCAAATACGTTTTTGCGGTTTTCTTGCCTCCCCGCTGCCCCTCTCCTGCCTCCTGCTGCGTCTCCTGCCGCTCTGCCTTGCTCTCCAAATGTCAGGTTTGGCTCTTTCTTGTTTTCAGCATGAGCAGCTCGCGAGGTGGTTTTGTGCACACGCGAGCTTGGATGTGCATGCAGAGGGTCTCGGCAAGTAGCTGTGCGAGCCACTTCTGTGTCCCGATGCAGTACGCCTCCTCCAGATAAGTAACGGAAGTGTGAACAGGTCCATGGGTGGTGGTTGCCGCTCTGTGTCGCGGAGACCTTCGCCCACCCCTGGGTTTAGGGACGGGAGGTGTTTGTCCCTCTTTTGCCGAGGACCCAGCTTGTTCGTTACGGTGCAGGGGTCCCCCTGGGGCCGCCCGCCTGTCTTCTCTGAGCTCAGGCGATGGTTATACCGACAGCCCCTCTGGTTTTCACGCCTGCCTTGGGTTTCCATCATGTTGGTCTGTCACTTCCAGCTGGGCTTGGCCCGCAATTGTAAATCAAGCTTGAAAGGGTAATGGGAGGGAAGGGAGAAGAGGAGATGTTAAATAGAGTCGGCCACCTCCTGCCCAGCCTGTGTGTGATGAGTCTCTGTTGCTCATACGTGTTTGGGAGGCAACTTTTGTTTAGACAACCTGGGGTCTGACTATTTGTGCAAGGGTGACCACCAGCATTACCTTCATACTCGTATTTAAGGAGGAAAAAAAGACGTTTGTAACCCATAGGCTGGTGTGCTCATCCAAGGCTTTTTTTTTTTTTTTTTTAGCACTTCTAAGTTCATTACCAAGAGTGGAAGATCGTAGAGTCATAGAATAGTTTGGATTGAAAGGGACCTTTAAAGGTCATCTAGTCCAACCCCTCTGGCAATGAGGAGGAACATCTTCAGCTAGATCAGGGTGCTCAGAGTCCTGTCCAACCTGGCCTGGAATGTTTGTAGGGATGGGACATCCACCACCTCTCTGGGCAACAGGGCCCAGGGTCTCATCACCCTTACAGTGAAAATTTTTTCCTGATACCTAGTCTAAATCTACCCTCCTTTAGTTTGAAACCATTGCCCCTCGTCCTATCACAACAGGCCCTACTATCAAGCTTGTCTCCATCCTTGCTGGAGCCCCTTTAGGGACTGGAAGGGGCTCTGAGGTCTCCCCAGAGCCTTCTCTTCTCCAGGCTGAACCCCCCCAGCTCTCTCAGCCTGTCCTCACATCAGAGGGGCTCCAGCCCTCCCAGCATCTCCAGGGCCTCCTCTGGACCTGCTCCAACGGGTCTATGTCCTTCTGATGTTGGGGGCTCCAGAGCCAGACACAGTACTCCAGGTGGGGTCTCACCAGGACAGGGAGTAGAGGGGCAGAATCACCTCCTTCGACATAAATAATTTCCACTAATTAGTAAATCTTTCTTTAGAGGTAAGTTGGGAACGGAGCCCTCTGAGCTTTGGAGAAAGAGGGACCTCCCTCTGCTTCATACCACAGCCAGACCTTGATGAGCAACCTGAACGGGGAACCGTTTCTGCTGCGCGTGTGATTTGGAGGACCCCAAACCTACTACGGGTCAGGAACTACTGAGCCAGCACTTGGGGAAAAAATCACTTCATTAAACGTGCTGGAAACACAGGGCCAGATGTGCGTGTGCAGATTTCCCAGCCTCCCGGGAGAAAAGGCTGCCCTCTCCGAGATGTGCTTGCCCGCTCCTCGCCTTGGAGGGAGGCTGAGAGGGTTAAAGCATAAAGCTGTTCCGCTGCGGTGGTTAGCTGATGGCCCGTGAAGAGTCGTAGGGGTTTTCAGCTGGTCGGTGAAACAGCAGGACAGGTGGGTGTTTTGTTTTCCTATGTAGAACTTGGGCGTTTGGGGGAGGAAATTTTGCAAAGAGGCTGTTTCGCCTGGTATGACCCCCCGGCCCAGGACTAGGGCACTGCAGTTCGCCCCCGTCCTCGCAGTCAGTGGGGGACGTGGGTGTGGGGGCTAAAGGCCAGGTATCACGCGCGTGGGGATGTCTCTGCCCCGTGGGACATAGCTGCAGCCTTGCTTCTGACCACGTCTACCTTGCCTGCAAACCCCTGCTGAGGGCTGCGTGAGCTTCAGGGGATGGGCTGGGAGAAAGTTGGAAGCCTGCGTCCTCCTAACGTGGGTGGGCCAGCCCGGCATCCCACCACATATCGCAGGGGAACCTTCTCTGGAAGGTTTTGTCTTGATGATCTCATTTCTGAGGGCCTTGAACACCAGACCTAGCCCTTTCCACAGGGCAAATGGTACTTTTTCAGCAAGGTTGTGCCTCCAGAGTATGTGCTTCATCACTGGTCTCTCGTTATCATTTAACTAGTGTCTTGTTGCGTGCTTGCATGTCATCTTTGATCTGCTGAGAAGATGGCAGGAGGAGGTCAGCTCTTCTCTGGAAGGCAGCAGACCTGCTTTTCACTTTCAGTTGTACAAAACAGCAAATCCTTCACTGCGTTATTTTCTTATTGTGAGCACCTGTGAAAAGGAGAGCCCAAATGGCTGCATTGTGCCCACCTGTCTCTGCAGGACAGATGGGGGTGTTTGGTGGCCCAAGCAGCAGCAATGGTGCTTTCTGCTTGCACCTAATGTGCACCTCAAAGGAGCCTGATCTCCTTGAGTCCGATGCTTTTGGCCTCAGGAGCTCAAGAGGGAAGCGGAGGCTGGAAGAAGAGCGAGAAGGAGTGCGATCCCCAGCAGGAGGGTGCCTGGCAAGGAGAGGAGAAGCCAGCCTAGAGGAGACCTTCAGGAAAGGTGGGAGCAGGACAGGAGAGCCAAGCCTCATGCCAGCAGAAAGTCACGTCCCTTCTGCACGTTCGAGCTTGAGGCCAGGCTGTGGCAGGCTTGCCTTTTTTTTTTGGGGGGGTGGGGTTTGGTTAAAAAGCCCCATTGGAGCGTTATGGAATCAGAATGTGAAGGGTAATTGAGCCAAAAGCCATTCTATTCCCGCAGCCTGCGCTCTCAGATGCCAGCCTGGGAATCCTGCTGGAAACGCGAGAGGTGGGGGGAGCACCCCCTCAGCTGGGTCCCCCCCGGTGCCCCGTGCTTGCAGTCGGGGGTAGGAGATGGTCACTATAGGGGTGACGCAGAGGAGGAGCCGGACTAGCGACAGGTGAAGGTTTTGTGTGAAATGAGCACAGAAAGGTAAACAGGCTCCCGAGCTGTGGTCTCTGTTCTCGCAGGCATCGGGAACGCTCTCCCAATGGGTCCCTGCAGCTTGGGCAGCATCTCCCTGAAGTCCGTCTGTGGTCACCTCTTCCCACCCCACCCCTTCCCCGGGTAGGACGTCAGAGTGGAGCCCCACCAAGCAGCCCCATGTCCCCTCCCCGTGACACCCCTTGTGCCACCGTGCCACCCACAGGTGGAGAAACGCTCCAGAGCGTTCACTGGCACAGCCAAATGGGTGGTATTTTTGAATAATTGGAAGGACTAGACTAATAAAAGAAAAAAAATGAGGAACATGGCTAGTTGGGATGAATGTAATCTTAGAATGCAACCATGAGGTGTTATTCGCTGCTCCAGTCCCTTGCCTCTCTAACGGAGGGAGTGCGTGGAAGGGGATGAGGACTGGGTGAGCTGCCGATGTGACCTCAAGGAAGGGATTAGCAGAAGACCCCTCCATTTCGGACCTCCAGTGCAGCGATGGCGTGAAGTGCGCGGCCCGATTGTGCGCCTTGTCATGTGTTATTGATTGCTGAACAGGCGCAGTTAAGTGCCTCTCATTAATATTTGTTTTGGTCTTTTCCTTGCATTCCGATGAGTGGAGGAGATGCTTCTTATCTCTCTCCTGCAGGTTTTCTTTCTAGAGGATTCCTCTGGCTGGTGACAAACCTGGGCTTTGCAGCCACTCGTCCCGCTTTCGGGAGGAGGGATGAGTTAGTAGCTGACACGAAATCTTGGGTACTCTGCAGAAAGAAGGCGAGGAACCAAAATTAACACAAAATTAAGAGGCAAAAATGTTCTGCTTGTATTGTGCAGATGAAATATGGATTTTCAGGCTCGGCTGGGTTTGCAAATGTCTTAAAAGGGTCTCTTTGGGCACATAGGTCATGCTGGCTAAATTTTTAAACCTACAAGCAAGGATGAATGGTGTGAGCTGTGGAGCAGGTAGCCAGAGACTGCTTCTCAGTCAGTGTTTTTCTAGCTGGTTTTGAGGTTTCAAATTAAGAGCAGATGCTGTGGCCAGTGGATGTATTGTTCGTACCTTCTGGGCTGTCGTGGTGACATAGGTGCTTCAGCTTCTCCATCACTTAGAAGATGGTCTTCTCTTCATTTCCTCTTATCTCGCTGTTCTCCTGGAGATGAGGCCTGGCTTATGCGTTTCTGTGACTGTTGGCCATCTCCCACGTACTGTTTTTGACGAGAGCCTGCATCTCAGCGTCGTGCTGTGGTGGTCCACTCGGGCATCATGCCCGTTTGTATCAGACATTGCTTTTGAGGCAGTCTGCCGTGGCTATACGTGTTGAGAAGCTGCCTGCAAAGGTTTCTTTGACTGCACTTTGACTGCTTGCTTTGATTCCCTCAACAAGAACCTTCTTTAAAGCAAGGCACGGAGGAGGCTGTCCCACCTGCTGTGTCACGTGCCGTTTGGTGTCCTAGGTCTGGAGTGGGTCCTTGCTTCTTTCCTCTATCCCTAACCTTGGTGTGCGGTGGATGACTCTTCTCTTTGCTTTCTGCACCCCTTGTCCTAGGCAGCGGGGGGCTCTAGGCGGCCATGCAGCTCGGAACTGTTGGGTTATGGCCAGTCTCTCTCATCAACTAAGTGATGAAAGGGGCTTCTGAAACTTGGCTGTAGCTTAAATAGGGCAAAGCACTATTTCTTTCTGTCTTGTATAATAATGCCGTGTTTGTTAGGCTTGACTTAACCGCAACTGGCCCACCCAAAGCTATTGAAATGATTTTGAGCAGCAGTTTCTGTCTATTCAGGTTGTGCTCCCCGGCACTTGAGTGCAGCTCCTGAAATGAAAGATTTCTGGTGTGCCCAAAAGCAGCGGAGAGAGCTGTTTTAATGTGGTTGCTTCTCTGGCTTTTCAATGGAGAGCTGGGTTTGGGTCTGCTGTGAAGTGATATTAGAGTCCATGGAGCATGAGAAATGGCATTTGTTTGTGGGTTACAAATGAAGACCTGTCAAAAACCTTTTTAAGCAGAGACAGAAGTTTTCTTTTTCATGATACATTTAACTTAAAGGCTTTGCCTCCCAAGGAGGCTTGGCTCTTCTTTTTCTCCCTTTCTATGAGTTCGGAAAAATATGGTTGGCAAAAGTTGCTCATCTCCTTTTCCTCTGTCTCCCTAACCATTTGGTGGGAAGTTTGGATCCTTTGGGGGAGCTCTTGCTTCTGGAAAACAGTGGGGCCAGGAATGAAAGGGGTGATGAGCACTGGGAGAGAGGGGGAATGGGACCGGGTGCTTGAAGTAGGTGCTTTACCAGCTTCTTGTGGGAAAAGGGTGCAGGTTATTTCCATTGATTTGGTGTCAAGAGATGTTTTTCAAAGGGTAAGTGTGTTTTTAGGATTTCTGTCCTTTTTTTCTGAGAAGGAGGATGTCGTTCCTGGACACGGGAGTTTGCTCAAAGAGTGTCACATCAGTTCTTCATCAACGTGTCTCGTGTTGCAGGCCCGTTCCTAGGTGTGCTGCGCAGGTGGCACGCGAAACGTGGTATTGCTCATTGCTGTCCGCTGCGACTGAACCTTTTATTTAGTGCAGACTCTTCTGGACAGACGTGGGGAAGCTGCTTTCAGGCACCATACCCCAACTTGTGTGCTCCTGGCCATGCCCGTGGCTTCCTTTTGAGCAGCTGAAACATCTGCCTGGCTGTGGGTTTAGAAACACAACACGACTGGGCACATACAGTATAAAAAGGGGTAGTCAGAGTTGATGGGATTGGTTTTTAGCTTACTGCCCCCCGCCCCCAGTCTCAGCTCAAGAGTTGCCTTAAAGCATTCGTGGGTAAGGTAAGACGTTGTCACAACCGGTGTTTTCATACAAGCTCAGGAACGTGAACGCTCCCCTCTGCATATGCAGATCAAATCCCACGGGGAGGATAAGGGATGCCAGGACGTGGGCTGGTGGGTTTCAACCTCTATGCAGACAGGTCTCCTCTCTGCTTTAGGTTCTTCTGTACCATGGCCATGGGGAGGATTCACACCTTTATCTTCCCCTGTTTACAGCAGTCTTCCATCACCATGCATGGGGAAAACCGGTGCAGTTTGTCGCCTTCCTTAGGCCCGCTGGTTGTGGTGATGTCCTACAAATAACGAGCAGAGGTGCTTTATGGAAGGAGGTGTTCCTCTCCTGCTGTTCAGCTGCCCAGAAAAGTTCTTCCCCTTGAAAGGGGATTAAGCTAAGAGCACTTCTTGGCGCTCCAGCTGAGAGGGTCTCATTGCTAATTAGCAAGGGACCTTTGTCAGGAGAGGTTTCTTGCCATGAGCCGCCAGCCCTTTGCGTGCCTGGCTGCTGTGCCGTGGTCCGCTGCTGCTCCTCGGCTCCCAGGTGGGGGCCGTGGCTTTGGTGGGGCCAGTGGGTGTCAGAAACCCAGAGAGCTGCCGCATTGTGCCCGCAGGCACCCTCGCGGGGGTCGAGGAGGAGGGAAATGGAAGAGGAAGGAGAGGAGCTGCGTGGCATTCATTGAAAAAAAAATCTCCAGGACCTCGCTTGCAGAGAAGGAGAAGCAGCGTGGTCTTGAGTGTTTGGGGGTTTTTAGCAATCCAGCGGGAGTCCTTGCAGGGGAAATGGTAGTGGTGACACACAGCGGTGGCCTGCAGCTCCCAGAAGGGCTGAGAGGAGGAGGCTTTAATTAACAAGCTTGTTCTCTTGCAGGTGTTGCATGTCTTTAGTTCATTGCAGGTCCAGCTGTTTCTGCATTTATCTGCATGATGTATTTGCTAAGTGAGAGAGGGGTCAGTGGTGGGCAGTTGGGTCCTGCCCAGGTGTCCTGGCAAGAGAGAGCGATCCCCGGAGAGAAGTCTCCAGCTTCTCCTGGTCCACGTAGAACAACGGGCTGGCGTTAAGTGAAACGACAGCCACAGGTTTGATATCCTTGGCAACATGCTTATGTGGCCGTATATTCCACCACCTGCATAAAGTCTGTCGCAGCTGAGCACCAAGATCCGAAATAACCTAGACGAAATAACACAAGAGAAGATGACAGTTCCCTCCAAACCCTTGGGACTGACCCACAGTCCTGCCGGGAAGTGACTGCAGTCAGATAAGATGGAATCAAACCAGATGAAATGGCAGCAATTTGCATCCCCTTAGCACATCTGACACTCAAAGTTAAATGGATCCTGCTTTAAAACGAACTTAAACCCGAGCTGGCAGGAAAAGCTCAGCCAGCTCTGTGTCAGCCACCTTCCTTCACGGCTGCTGTGTGTGGATCTCCGGGAAGACCGGCAGGGCTGCTGCCCAGGGCACTTGGAGAGCAGGTGGTGGTCCTGCCTTTCCTTCTGTGTGCTCCAGGACAAACCAGAGTCTCTCCAAAGGAAGCTGCGGCACTGTAAAACAAGAGCATTTGTGTTCCTGCTTCTTAAGGAAGGGTTGGACAGAGGGATTGATAGGTGTCATGGGTTTGCCTGCCTCACTTTCCTCGGACATCATCTTTCCCCTCCTTTTTGCCTTGTGCAGGAGGTGGACATCCTTTGGCTCCTGCTGCCCACCAACCGTGGTGAGGCATGTCTAGGGCTGTTGGGGGTGCCCGAGGCAGCATTTCTACCTGCCTCCAGCTCGTGGAGGTAGGGGAAAGAAGATGGCAAGGTGTATTTTGCCCTGGGCAAGTGGACAGGTAGCGCCGACTCCTGCTTTCCATCCCTCAGCAGCTGAGAGTACAGCTCCTCATGGCCAGTGCCATGGACCTGCCCCTGCTTGAAAAACTGCCCCCTCCCTTTTTTTTTTTTTTTTTTTTACCCCAAGTCTCTTTGCTCCTGATTTCTGTATTATTAGCAGAATAGATCTTGCTTGCTTCCAGCTTGGCACGCTCCCGTGTCCCTTCTCGTCCTGGTCACCTGTGGTCCCACCTGATGCTCAGACTGCTTGAGGCCATGTTTTTGGGGTCCTGGTGCCTGCAGGCAGGTTTAATTGCTCCAAAGCCTGCTCCTTGAAGGTCATATCATGTTCCCTGCCCTCATGGTGAATGGAGGACCCCAAACATTTCACCCCTTTCCCTTGCTGTCTTCTTCCAGCAGAGATTTCTCTCGCAAAGCTTGCTTGTTTCGGGCCGAATATTTTGGGTTGATGTCTCGAAAGTGCTTTCATTTAACCGATCTCTTATGAGAGTCGATTTTCTATTGCTTTTTCCCTTTTGGGTGCGCTTGGGGGAATTTATTCTTTTTAACAGGTTTATCCCAGTGTCAGGTATTGGTCTTAAAAGGCTGGGATTTGATGCCTGGAAAATGTATTGGGTTTCTGCTCCCCTACTGGGAAAGAGGGATGGATGGATGGAAAAGAGGAGAAAACTGCAACCTTTTCTGCCCATCTAGCAACAGCTTTCTCATCCTCTGTGTGTGTGTTTCACACTCGCTTTTCTTCCGCTGTCACCACCAGCTGAGTCCTGCTGGTGGTCCTGCAGGAACCTGGGAGCGGATAAGGCGCCAGACGTCTCCTCGTGTATTTTAAGTGGCAATTCTTGCAGGTAACCTGTGCCGGCGTGGCTAGCTCTTTGCATGTCTGCGGGCTGCCGTTGCTATTTCTGGTGGAGCTGTGCTGGTGTTATCAGCCCTAGCGCTATCTGCAGAAATAAGCACTTTTTCAGCCCGTGTTGGGAAGGTGTGAAGACGGTGATTTCGCTCGCAGAAGATGCGTGAGCTGAATGAATTCCCTGTACGAGGACTAGGGGAATGGGGGCACCGAGGCGGGATGATTATTATTATTTTTTTTTTTAAGTGCTATTTTGCCTTTATTTCTCCTTTACGTCCCTCAAGTCTCAAGTTTCTCATAAATGGAACTAGGAGCCTAGAAGGTTTTGATTTGGTGATTTGGTTAAATCTCTAGGAGGGATTAAATTGAGAAATACCCCCATACATCTCCCTTGCAGCTGAGGGCGAATTTAACCACTGATTCCAGAGCTTCCGAAAATGGCTTTGTCTGAAAATGAATTTTGGCCTCTCAAAGTTCAAACATTTATCCTGAGCCAGAAATATACACAGATTTGCTCTCTAATTTAATAAAGTCATCCAAATAATATGATTTCTCCCATAACCATCGTTTATGTTTCACAGCGAAATGATAATGAGAAAGTCATTAGAAGTAATAAACAAAACAAAACGCACACAGCAAATCCTTCACCCAGCCTGACGGATGGGAAGAAGAAGAGCAGTTGAGTCTTAGGCCACGTAATGTTTGCCGGGTGCAGCTGTTTTGAAGGAGATGCGCTCTTGAAACATTATTTCGCTTGTTGCGTTTTAATGGGATTTTGCTGCCAGAGCAGGTGGGCACCAACAGCGCATGGGAGGAGGTCTGCCGTTGGGTTAGATGTTGCTCCAGCACCAGGTTGGCGTTTCTTCTTGCACCTCGTGGACGTTGGCTACAACCGGTGATGGATGGGCATCATTTGTATCCTCCTCCGTATCACGACTTCGGCACGGTGCTTTTATTTTAATTTCCCGGTTAAGACTTGAACCGAGTGAATGTGTAGAGGACAAGAACTACACCAAGAGATCAAAAGTTCTCTCTCTTCTTTTTTTTTATTTATAACTGTATGCGCGCTTTGGGCTGCAACCTGAATATTTGTTTCTGGGTTATCCTCACCCAGGCGAATTTTCCTTTGACTTTGGTGTTTTGCTTCAGTGGGCGTGCTTGGCTTCAGTAGCTCTTTACCATTAACAGCGTTTATTGTTGCTGTATCTCCCTTCAGCTAGCCTTTTGCTACACTAGGGGACGTGGGTTAGTGGTGGACTTGCCAGAGTTAGATTTATGGTTGGACTTGATGATCTTAAAGGTCTTTTTCAACCGAAGTGATTTTACGATGCCGTGACTTTACATCCCTCTCCCTGCTGTGAAGTTGTTCCAGCTGGGACCACGCGCGGTGGCTGGTCTGTATCACCTTCCCTTTGGGATGCTGGGAGTACAAAGCTGGGAGGCCAGAGGGACAACATGCTCTTGGTAGGGGTCTGCTCCCGCTGCCGGGGGCTGATGCCGTGCCAGGTGGTGAAGTCCTGCCTCCGGCGCAGTGTTTCCAGAACCGACGTCACCACGGATTGTTGGCTGACACTGTTACGCTGTTCCAGCTCTGGCATTCGTTCTTTTTGGCCCAAAATAGCTCACATCTGTTGCTGCTGAGTGTTCATTCACCGCCTCTCATCTAGGCTTTGGGGGAGGGACGGGATCTCGGGAACAGCTGATATCTGGTGGTTTGTTGGGACTGTTGGCCTTCCTTTCATGCCTCATTCATTGATTTTCGGATTCGAGGGCACCTTTTGTTGATTTTTGTGCTTTCAAAATCACAGTGAAGGTATGTGGACCCAACATAAGCCTATTTTCTTTAATTTTAAATACAACAATGTGAGCCACTCTTCTATGCAGAGCCAGGTCTGTCATCTGCATGTGTTGAGGGCACGGGTAGATCCTACAAAACACGCGCTTTCTCCAGCCACGGCCACTGCGCCAGCTCGTTCTATTTAACTCCCGTGCTCAGGAGACCACGACGTCCGCTCATGGGCGGAGGATGCAGAGAGTGCACAAGCATCGGTACGAAATGACCCCCCCCTTAGGGCTTCTTTTTCCTGCTCCCACTTGAACTTTCTGTATTTTCAGTGCCGGTTGCTGTTTTGATGCAGTTGTCTGCGTGCGTAAAGGTTAAAACCCCTGCCTTTTGTGAAACTCCAAAATGGAAGGGTTGGGTTGCCTTTTTCTTCTTTGCTCTGGTTTTTGTTTTTGGGGTCATGTCGCTTTTTGCTGTGGAGGACGGTCATTTGGCTAGGAAGCCTGCAGGGAAGAGGGATGCTGGAAGAGGCGGGGAAGGGGGATGCTGGAAGCAGGAAGGTTCAGCAGTGCAAAAAGTTCAGCTCGGCCAACGTAGGGTGGTCAGGACGGGAGACAGAGTTTTCTTCTGCTGTCCCCCTTTCTCAGCTCCTGCTGCCCTCTGTCGCTCACCCCTGGGCTTCACCATCCTCCTAGCTCCCAGAGGAGCTCCAAGGGCTGTTTGTGGCACCAGTGGCACGGAGCCAGGCATGCCAAAGCTCCTCCGAGCCGGAGGATGCATGTGTGGCTCCCTCTCTACTCCTGTCCAAGAGGGTTAATGAGTCCTTAGTTTTCCACCCTCCTTCCCTGGCCTGAGCTAAGTGCTAATAGCTCCTCCAATTTAAAAAAAAAAAAGGCACACAAACAAACAAACAATCCACCCCAAAACAAAAGGGCAGCTCACTTTTTCTTCATCCTGTATACATTTAGTAGAAAATAAATAGCAGAAGAAACTCTGCTGGAAGAAGGTTTCAGAGAGCATGTCTTGTGCACTGCTCCTTTCCTGCTGTACAGTTCCCGTTTGGGCTGATGAACTAAATGATGCAAAACCAGAGCTATAACAGCTCTTTTTACCTTCCTTTGAAAAAGAAATAGTCCATCCAAGCCGTCCCTGGACAAACTCTTGCCTGCTGACATTTCAAAAATTGCTCTTTTAGGGTCCTCCTCATTCCCTTCTTGCTTGCGCTGTGATCTCTCTCCTCTCCCCTCTGAAAAGAAAATCGTATTTATGTTTTCATCTTTGGAAAATGGTTTTTAAAAAAAAAAAAAAAAAGAACAAGTGCCAAACCAAGACGTGCAGGCACTGGAGCTGCATGGCGGTGAGAGAGGAGGAAGCCATTCTGGCTTTTACTCGCTTTTCCTACCCAGAGATGCCGTGAGCCGTTGGCTGTGGGACTCTGGGGCAAAACCAGCTGTGCAGAGAGAAGCTCCCCAGGGAAAATGAGGCTCCTGGGTCTCCTGCCTTCTTTCACTTGGGGGCAACTGTTGTATTTTGAGCATGCTTAGCACTAAGCCGAACACAAGTTTCCCCCAGGCCACTGAAAGTGATTCCCAGGCTGGTTGTTTTTTTTTTCGTTTTGTTTTTTCTTTTTTATTGGGCTGCTTTGGGCAGAGAGCTGCCGGCTGCCTGGAACCTGTGCGAGGTGAGAAGCCGACATGCCCAGAGGGCACGTGTCTTACGGACAAGATGCATTCATGCTCAGAGGGCAGATCTCCAGCTGCAGAGGCCTGAATTCGTGTTTTCCGAGAGATGGAGCCCAAGGATGCTTTCGCAGGCCTACGCCTGCCGTGTCAGGGACCAGCAAAATGAAACTGTTGCCCCGTGTTGTCGCCTTAGCTGCTGGGGTGCTGGGCTGTCCCTGGAGAACTGGGAGGCTTGTGTGGGTGACGGGCTCTGCTGGGGTTGAAAAGAGAAGGACTCATCCCTCGGGAATGCTGGAGGAGATCCTGGTGGCTTCCTGTGGCTTTGTGGCCAGGTGTGACGCAGATACGCTCACCGTGTTCTGTCAAAGGCTCTGTAGGACGGACTTTGCGCGTGGCTACAGCGTGGAGGAGCTGAGCAAAGCATGGGAATTTGCTGTATAAAAGATGCTGAGGGAACACGGCTGTTTTTTATAGGAAATAAGGGGAATTGACAAATCTGATTTGTTCGTGGCCGCAGGGATGCTTTGTGTTTGCTGGCAAAAACAAGAGTTGGAAACCCACTTTTTTTTTTTTTTCCCCCGCTGCCTCTTTTTGACACATTTCTGAGAGAAACGCCAGTGCAGGGGCTGAAATGCTTCCTCCAAAGTCCCTGTTGGGATGTTACCCGGCATCCTCGCCGGGGTAAGAGAAGAGCTCCCTTCTGCGACAGGGTCTTGAGCCTTTGCAGGAAGGTGGTGATGGGGCAGCCGTGTGTCACCCCCCGCCTTTGCGCTCCTCGCGGGGATGTTGGCAGCATCCCCGGGCTAAATGCACACCCTGGGAAAGGGCCCTGGCATCCCTCTGAAGGCAATTCTCATTCAGCGAACGGTCGTTTGGAAATAGTCAGTCATCAGGCACTTATGGATCTTTCAAGCCCCTTTCTCTCCCTAATAATCCCACCTCTTGGGAGGTATTGATTCGCCGCTGTTGGCTGCCTCTTGGTATTCCGCCGTCCGTTTTTTGTCTGTGTAAATCGCTGCGCTGTCATTTTCAGGCGGCAATTACCTACTCTTGATTTCTTTCATCCCGAGTCCTTTTCCAAGTGAGCTAAACTCTGTATTGACAAACCACCCCGGAAGACAGAGACGGGTCGGGTTTGGGAAGGAGTTTTCCACAACAAAAACTTTGGGGAGAGTTTCCCCTGGGGTGTGATCAGCTCAAAGGTGCTCAGTCTGTCATGTTTCCTTTTTTATGGGGTTTTTCGTTTTTTTTTTCTGGGGTCATCCCAAGACCTGCAAGAAGGATGCTGTGCCCCCCACCCCGAGCCTGCAAATATAACCTTATGCCTTGCTTTTTGCTCGTGCTGAAAACATAGGAAATCAGGAAATTCTTCACCTTGCTGCTCTGCAAAGGATCAGCTCGGAGACCTGGGGACAACTGCTTCCCAAGTCATCCTTGGTCCTCTGCTGGGGAGTGAGCATCCATCCGTGTGAGCTGTGGCCACCTGCAGAGGGGTACCAGACCAAGGCAGACCAGATGCAGTGTCAAGCGAGCTGTGCTTTGGGTAGAAAAAAAAACAAAACAAGGTGCATCGTAACACAGATAAAAACCAGCAGCTGTGTCTACCGGAGAGTTCTGGGGCAAAAAAGGCTCTTTTCAGTGGTACCCAGTGACAGGACAAGAGGTAACGGGCACCAACTTGAGCATAGGAAGTTCCACCTCAACACAAGGAGGAACTTCTTTCCTGTGAGAGTGGCAGAGCCCTGGCACAGGCTGCCCAGAGAGGTGGTGGAGTCTCCATCTCTGGAGACATTCCAAAGCTGCCTGGATGCCTTTTTGTGCCACCTGCTCTGGGTGACCCTGCTCTGGCAGGGGGTTGGACTGGATGATCTCCAGAGGTCCCTGCCAGTCTGGGATTCTGTGAGAAACACTTCCCCGCGTGGTGTTCTGAAGAGCTCGGGTCTGCGCGTGGTTGCAGCAGGGCTGGAGCGTCAATGGAGAAAGCGAGGAGGAAAGCTTAGGAGACGTCTCTCCTCCGACAGAAGCCGTTGGGATCAGTCGGCGTGGGTTTTATGTCGCTGTCTGTCTTTTGTGCTATTAAGTTGGTGTCTCGTGTGCGTGGAGCTCACCCCGGTTTGTCACCAGAGGCGGTGGCTGACCTTCGGGCAACATGAGAGATCCTGTGAGCGCCGGGGCGAGACGCCGCTGGCAGCCATGTGTGGGGACGGGTTTTGTCAAGCATGGGAGGTGTCAGACACGTGCAGGTGTCCTCATGCATGGCTCTGCAGGACACGGCAGTGAGCAGGGACAGGGCTGCAGGGGAGATTGGGAGCTCGTGGACCAGCAGCATCACAGGCAAAAAGGACAGGCACCTCTTCATGATCTGTTTACATTTCCAGTCTGAATTCTAAGGGGAAAGGGTTGAAAACGCCTTTAAAATATGAAAACAGAGATTTGTGCTGACATTTCCAGGTTCCAGGAGTTACCAGGGAGAGCAAACGCCTGCAAAACACCCATTTCGGAGGCCTTTTGTACCACAGCAGGTTTTCCTAAAGACATGGGCAAAGTGGTAGACAAAAAAAAAAAACCACAACAACCCAACAACCAAATAAGGCCCAAGAAAGGTTCAGCCTCGGGCCCTTGAGCAGGAATTTCGTGGTCTTGGGTAGTTTTGATGGGGATGAAGGTATCGGCGCAGCAGCTCCCTCTCACTTTGCAGGAGGTGGCCCTTTAATTTCAGCGGTATGGTTGAGCCACCTGGGAATTGTTTTCAGTCCTTGGTGATTTTTTTTTTTTTTTTTCCTTTCCAGGAGGATGAAAGTGGAAGGAAAGGGTGATGTAGAGCAGTGGGGTTTCCTGCAGGCCCCCAAGAAGTGGCAGGTGCTGTGCTTTAACCTGGCACAAAGTCACACCTGCAAACTCGGAGGCATTTTGTTATTAAAGCGGCACGCCTGGCCGGTGAGGGCTCTCACTTGAACAGAATCCCCATCCTCGCAGAGAATAAATTAAAAAGCCAACTGGCCGCGGCTGCCTGAGGAGCGCCGGGACCAGAGATAGGGCCAGAAGTCAGATAACAAACAGTGTCCAAAATTGCAGCGCCTGGTGCAAGGCGTGAAATTAAAACCTTTTTCTGCCTCCTCCTGCACGCTGTAACAAAACAGCTCCTGCCACAGTCTGCCGGCACCAGGAGTGAAGAGGAGAATAATTAAATACGTGGAGAGATTTTTTTTGCTTCTGAGGGAAGGTCTTCCGAGGGAAAGGGTGATGCTTCTCTGCCCTGGACCTTGGTGCTTTGGTCCTGCGTCCAGGTTAAAGCAGGGAGGGCCTGTGGGCTGCCCTGCTGCCCGGAGGTGGGAGGAATCTGTCTTTATTTTCTGTTCCTGTTGCTTTTTCCTCTGGATTTGCTCCCTCCGCCTTCCCTTTGGGGCTCAGCAGGAGCCCTGGGACGTGCCAGTGTCAGATCGGCTCTTCTCTCTCCAGACCCCGGGAAGGACGTTTCTTTGGAGCTACCACCCAGGAGTGATGGAGAGGGCAGCACTTTTTAATCAAAGTTACATTAAGTGAAGCTTATATTATTCACTCTGCTTTATTGCAGCTATTTTTACACGGGGGTTAGAAGTTAATACTACCCAGCGAGCCTGGTTTTGCTGGATTCTGGCAAGCACCGAAATCCATCAGCCCATCCAGACAGGGTAGGAGAGAGCCCAAGCGAGAAATAAACTCACTAGCTGAACTGAAAAAAGCAGTCATAGAGCCAAACCTTTAAAAAAAAAAAAAAAAACAACCAAAACCAAAACAAACCAGACCCTTGATAATAGAGGGTCTGGTCTGGAGGGGCAAAAACCAGGCGGGACCCATCAGCTGTAATCAGCAGAAGGGCGAGCGTTCGCAATCAGCGCGGAAAAGGGAGCAAGAGCCGTGGCAGGAGGGCTCGAGGGGCTGCCGTGTGGCAGGGATGCTTTTTCCCTGCCTTTGGCAAAGGCGGCTGCCTTGTGCTGCCATGAAGAGTAATGTGCAAGGGAGAACGAGCTTGTGGCCACATGGTTCTACCACAGGTAGATCTACCCGTCGAGGACGTTTATGGAAGCGAGGTATGGATGTATCTCAGGCCAAGTGCTCTGGGTGGGACTTTACACCTCCAGCTTCAGTCTGGAAATGAATAGTATGAAATTAAAATGGGTGTTCTGGCTTACCCCCACCACTCGTCCCCGGCGTTAGGGACAAGGCGTGCTGGCTCTTCCACATGGCAGTGGGGGCAGGTTGCCGTGTCCTGACGTGCAGGGTTTGGGTAGTGAGAAACACCTGTCCTGGTGTTCCTGGGTGTTTTGCATTGCTCTTGGGGATGAGAAGTTGAAGGAATAAGAGAGAAAACAAAAAAGTTGTTATTTTTAAGGTGAGGATGAATCTAAGCCATGTCCAACATGATTGCTTCTGTGGATCCACTTGATAAGCTGAGGTTTTGAAAACTGTCATTAGAATTAGGGTGGTTTTTCTGTGACTTAACCGATGAGGTGACCAGCCCTGACCGTGTCCCGTGCCAATGTTCCTGCCGTGCCCTCTGCGCCTCACTCTGTCTCCGCTGCCTTGTCACAGCCTCCGACTTCGCCGAGGCTTGAAAGGTGTCCCCAGCTCCTGTTTGGGATGTTCCTTTGGGATTTAGAGGCAAAAATAGCCGATTTCATTGTTTCAGTAGCTCAAAGCTGTTCGTCTTGTCAGGAGCAGGTATTTAAAGCTGTGGTGTGCAGTTCCTCCAGGGTATCGACTTGGTACCTGCTTGCTTTGGGGCCACCTCTTCCAAAGCTGCTCCTCCAGCCTTTGTTTAAAATGGGGAGACCACGTCTCAGTGTGGGAATCGGTGTGCTGAGCTTTGGTGGCAGGGTTGGTAATGTCTTAGCCTGGTAAACGAGGGGTGGTAATGTTATTCCCTAAGTACATCCCCTGCGGGGATTGTTTAGCTTATCGCCATCTTCAGACCGTGTCAGGGGAGGTATGATGAGTTGGGTCTGTGCCGGCTGGTGGCATTCGTGGTGTAACAGCGTCCTGCTGAGCAGGGTGCCCAGCCCTTCTCCCCTGGGCGCTGCTCTTTGCCAAAATGAGTCACCTGAAGGTCTTCAAGGTCATGCCCAGAGGTTGAAGTTGACCAGTGCCTGTGCTGATGTGCCTCGTTCAGAGCTACAAGTCAACCGCTGGAGAGCTTGGGCCCGGCTGGGGTGCAGAGCAGGCACTTGGCTTTGGGGCCTTTTGCCTTTGCTTTCCTGGGGCTTGTCTGGGGTGGAGGGGATGGGGAGAGAAACTTAGGGGGGGCTTAGAAACTCGGGCTCACCGAGGACTGACAGACAGTAGGTCCCTGCCAGGCATCAGCCATAAGCTTCTGATGGTGATGACAAGGAGGTGAGAGAAGGTGTGAAACAGCAAAAGAAGAGAGGGAAAGCCCTGATTTATTTGTAATTGCTTGAGTTTTGTTTAAGTTTGTAACCTATAAATCAGTCATGCTTAAGAAACAAAGTTGGACCAATAATCCATGTTCTCAGCTGTGAGTGAGGGCAAAGCCGAGGGGAGAGGAGAACTGAAGTGACTCCTGTGAAAAGAATATACTTAACCCCATTCCTCAGGCACGGTTCGGGGGGATTAAGCTGGATTTGTGCACGTTTCCCACCGCACAGATGCTGCCCTGAGCTGAAGGGGTTTGGCCTAGAGCGAATGAAAGGGATTCCAAAACATCGCTCCTTTAATTCACCCAGATGTGCCGGTCCACGCAGCCGGCAAGCCCAGTCCTCTGGGAAAACCCTTTTCTTTAGGAATCCTGCTGGACACAGCACCAGGTGAACACCATCACCCCAAGCTGATGCACCGAGGTCCCAGCCTGGATTAAAGACAAGCAAAGCCCCTGCCAAAACAGCCCAGAAGCTGAATGATTCAAAAAGAGCTTTATCGCCGCGAACGAGCCCTCTATGCTTTAATCGCGGCTTGGAGGCCACGCTGCTGACCGGGGAAGGAGAAGAAACGTGGCTACGCAGCTGCATCCGATGGCTTGCAGATCTGTCCCTCCTTCCCTCGGGGTAGGATCTAAAACTTTTAATCTAATGACAAAAAAAAAAAAATAACTGTCTGTCTGTGCTAATATTCTCGTGCTAATATTGCTCTTCCACTTCACAAATAACTGCTGTTTGCGGGGTTAGCATAGTGTCGGTAAATTCAGAGCATTAGTCCTCGCTCTGCGTTTGGCTTTGAAGGATGCTCTTTTATTGTTGCGGAGCTGAGCATCGGCGTGCGGGCTGACACAAGGTGCCGCTTCCCTTTACAAACCTTGACGCGTTCCCGCTCGCCCCTTTTCCTTTCCTTTTGAGGCAGGTTTGGCTCGTGGTGCTCCCTGCATCCACGGGACCAGGACCTCATTCACCATGTGCCTCGGGGCTCTTGCGCCATTTTTGCCGCAGGAAAACATCGAGGTCTTTGCCTCTGACCTTCCCAGGTGGGGAAAAACCTTACTTTCATAAGAAAAAAAAGAGAGAGAAAAAAGGGAGGAAAAAAAACCCCACCAAACAAACAACCCAGTTCTGTGGTGCAAAATAAGATGAGCATCTTCTGCTCATGTCCTCAGGGTGCCTCATCCTCCACAAGGATGGCAGGTGGCATTGGGGCCACCAGTGAGACAAAGCTGCTCTGCCCCTGAGTGCAGCCTGTTGCACTAAGCAGGGAGTTCTTGGGCCAAAGCAGGTAAAGCTGGGCTGTTTTGTGTCAATAAACCCGTTTGGTTTTTTTTGGTTGTTGTTTTTTTTTCATAGCACGCATGCTAGCAGAGGTGAGTTTAGAGCACCATTCCTTACGCTGTGGCACTGGGATGCTGCGTGAACCGGGAGATTCGGTGCTTCCCTTCACCATTTCTCCCTCCTTTGGGTCGCTAGATTTCCTGTCTTTGTTGTAGGTCTTAACTAGCTTGTTCTAGCTCCTTTGCTGGGTTTTCCTGCTCGAGAGGTTCAAGGACAAGTCAGTAAGTCTTCATATACTGTATTTAAAAAAAAAAAAACGGTATTCCCCATGCGTTCCTTTATCCCGGGTTTGCAACTGCTCCTTCTGCCCCTGAGCGCTGCAGAGATGGTCGGAGATGGCAAATTTAGGGTGCTGGCCCCCAGGGGGAGAGCAGTACCCACATTGCCGGCTTCCCCCCAGGGCAACCATGTCACGACATGGCCCGACAGAAACGCATCGTGCTGGAGTTTGCTGTTTTAACACCAGCTTTTCAGCAGGAGCAAAACCCTGTGAGGAGACCTGAGCTGAACTGGTATCGATCCTTCCTCCGGTAATAAAGCCATCCGCAGCAAGACAGGGAAATATGTTGGGGGTTTTTTTTTGGTTTGGATTTTTTATTTGAATCAGCACAGCTGTATGGATTTTGCTCTCACTGGCGTTGAGAGCGATATGTGTTAGCGGGCAGCTGCAGGAGTTTCTTTTTGATGGATCTTTGGGACCTACAAATCCCAGACTTCAAAGAGGTATTTTCTTTCTTATTTTCCTGAGGAAAAATTACTTGCTCCACCTGTGGTCAGAAGCGAGCCCCTCTGTGCTGCGAGAGGTGCTTTTAGCTTTTCTACCTGAACCAGGGGATAAACCAGCAGTAAAATACATAAATAAGGTGGTAAAGCGGGCAGGTTTCTCTCTGCCTGGCTGAAACAGTCATGCAAGAGGTGGAGGAAAGGAAGGTGGTCCTCTTCACAGAAGAAATGTGCCAGATCAGAGGGTCTTTTGAAGGCTCCAGGTGGTTATGGAGAGCATGTGGGTTAAGAGGAGGTAGCGAGAAGTCCTGGCAGTGAGTTGACGTGAAAACAGATCCCAGACATTAGGAAGAAGTTCTTTACACTGAGGGTGGTGAGACACTGGCCCAGGTTGCCTAGAGAGGTGGTGGAGGCCCCATCCCTGGAGACACTCAAGGCCAGGCTGGATGAGGCTCTGAGCAACCTGATCTAGTTGAAGACGTCCCTGCTCACTGCAGGGGGGTTGGACTGGGTGGGCTTTAGAGGTCCCTTCCAACATGTTCTATCATGATTCTTCTCCTTCTGTCCCTCTGGCTCCCTCCTCCAGGGTGGCTCAGGGTGGCTGGAGAGCCGGGGAGGAATCTGGCTGGCCTGGAGAGGAACGTGTGAGTAGATGAGCACCCGCAGATTGCATGTGGATATTTGCAGTATAAATGAATGCAACAGCTAATGATTCGTGGCTACTATTTGAAGGGCCCCACTGTTACAGATTTATTTGTCATTTCTTGTAATAACACCGATGATAATGAATTCATTTGTATTAATGCGGGTGTCGCGCACTTCCGTTGATATTCTGCATTAATTAATGTACCATTAAAAGAAAGTGTCACCCAATTAATATCAAGTAGAAGCAATGCTGCCAGTGTCCTGGCGCTAGGGTTTCATTTGTAATGCATTGTATTAACGCTCTGCCTTAATGGGAGTCATTTGCAACCTGGAGCGTGGCCCCCATGGGCTGCCATGGGGGTGCTGGTGGGCACCTCTTGCGGCAAGGGTTACCCAGCCGAAGCGATGGGGACGGGCTGCTGTTAAGAGTAACCCTTGTTACTAATTAGACTCGGGCACGGCAGCCTGCTCCGCTCCCATCCTCCCCGGCTCCGACAGGTCAGCACGCTGCTTCCAGACATCCTAAGGCTGGTGCATCAACTTCACCCACCTTCTCGACCTCTCCGTGGGTTTAGAAAGTTAGTGGTGACTGCAAATAAAATGTGATATATATAAAAAAAAAATAATAGGATCTGCCCAGTTTATGGTATCACCCCCAAGCAGAAATTGGAAAAGGGATTCCTTCTCTTACGCCATAATGTATGTTGGCTGGCAGCGGTAAGCCCCACTGCTGGCTTGGTTTTGCAGCTGAATTGTAGTATTGCAGGGAGGGACATCAGGAAGCAGAAATGGGAGAGAATCGGGGCTTCTCCCAACGGGATTTGGGTGCGGGCGCTGGGTTAATGAAATGGTGGCTGCTTCACCACCCTTCTGTCCCTCCCCAGGTCGGTGGGAGACAGACTGCTTTACAGGGTGATCCCCCTTCCTAGGAGAGCTGTGGTCTTTTGGTTTAGGTATAGGATTCTGCATTTACACGTTAAAAAAAAACAACCAGATATTGGTTCAAAGCAGTTGCCAGCAATTTGCTCGATGTCGATGGTCTATGCCCTTTGTTGTTTACCCATCTCCCAGCCTCTGCGCTTTCGCTCTTACAGATGATTGGTAAAAATGTCAAATAATGGGCAAAGACCTGCGGGTTCCTGGCAAGAATCCATTAAAAATAACACTTGCCTGATAATATTCCTTGTTTACAGTTGTATTTTGAGGGCTATATGCTAGCTGACTGTGTTGATTTGGAATTCTTCTATGAGTTAATCAATCTCCCAGCGCACCAAGTCACATGGCTTAGAGAAGATGATGTACCTGACTTTGATTCTGTTGCCTTTTTCTGACCAAGATTGTCGTCTGGTAGAAAGCGGAGAGAGGGAATAGAGCAGCACCTATTGTCTGTCAGTCTTGTGGGAGGTGTTAATGGTGCTGCTTCCCTTTAATTCCCCATTAGCCAAGGGCTATGCTGAGGGTTTCCTTATTTCCCCTGGGGCTGATGGAGCAGAGAAGTTGCTCCCATTGAAAAAATCCCATTGGTTGCTCTGCCAGGGCTGCGGCTGCTCCTGGGTGTTTGCGGGGCTGCCAAAAATCATCGGGAACAGTCCAGCGAGCGCCTCAGCCATCGTCTTCAGCTCTCTTTGGCAGGAGTTATGGGACGTGCTGAGATGTGTCTCACTGGAGGAGGTTGCAAATGTAAAGGTAGACTGTGTTGGCCCTGCCGGTGCTCTCCCCATCCATGTCTTTTTCCGAAGGCAGAATGACCAACCCCATCCGGGTTTTCCTAATCTCTCCGACTGTGCTTCTGTGCTCACAATTTACGCTCCTGTGGCTGTACGTAGCGGTCCGTCTTGGCGGCTTTTTGGTTGCTGGGAAGGTTCCCACAAGGTTTTCCCTGTGCGGAGTATGTAACATCAGCTTTGCTCCTCTTCATTGCTTCTGGCGGAGCTGTGAGGAGCCGCTTGTGGTCTCCTGAGATCCGGGGCAGCAAACGCAAACCCGGGGCGCAGCGTAATAGCTCGAGTTACCTTGAAATAGGGGCTGTTGAGGGAAATGGGCTTCGACAGACAAAGCTGGCTGTCTGCTTGAATAACCGGTGGCAGCGCGGATGGGATGGCTTCTTGAAAGCCAGCGTGGAGCTCGCTTTCTTCTCTTTGCACTCTTTCTCTCGGTGCTTCACCCC
Organism: Larus michahellis; assembly: GCF_964199755.1. Classification (NCBI taxonomy): domain Eukaryota; kingdom Metazoa; phylum Chordata; class Aves; order Charadriiformes; family Laridae; genus Larus; species Larus michahellis. The sequence goes on from NC_133901.1 coordinate 36,784,273, forward strand.
CCTGGCTGCATCCTGGCTGCTTGCCGTCAGGAGGTTGCCGCGGGGCAGGGCTGGCTGGGGATGCAGGGGGACCCAGCACCAAGAAAAGCGTGGCCAGCAGGTGGAGGGAGGTCATCCTCCCCCTCTGCTCTGCCCTGGGGAGGCCACAGCCGGAGCACTGGGTCCGGTTCTGGGCTCCCCGGTTCAAGAAGGACAGGGAGCTGCTGGACAGGGTGCAGCAAAGGGCTACCAAGATGAGTGGGGGACTGGAACACCTCTCTTATGAAGAAAGGCTGAGGGATTTTGGGTCTCTTCAGTCTGGAAAAAAAGATGACTGCAGGGGGATCTTATCAACGCTTATAAATACTTAAAGGGTGGGTGTCAGAAGGATGGGGCCAGGCTCTTTTCAGTGGTGCCCGGCGACAGGACAAGACGTAATGGGCACAAACTTGAGCATAGGAAGTTCCACCTAAACATGAGGAGGAACTTCTTTACCCTGAGGGTGGCAGAGCCCTGGCACAGGCTGCCCAGAGAGGTGGTGGAGTCTCCGTCTCTGGAGACATTCCAAACCTGCCTGGACACGTTCCTGTGCAACCTGCTCTGGGTGACCCTGCTCGGGCAGGGGGTTGGACTGGATGATCTCCAGAGGTCCCTTCCAACCCCAGCCAGCCTGTGATTGTGTGATTTGGAGGGTGGGGAGAGCATCAGTCCCCTGGCTGTGGTGGCTTGGCTGGGTATGGAGGTCGTGGTGCAGCCCCGGTGCAAGCTCAAGCTTTGCCCTTGCCATGGTCTGGGGCAGGTGGCTCCTTTTGCCCCTGAAGCTGGAAATTAAAGCTCTGCCATATAGAGCTTTTCGCCCCCTCGCTTTTTCTGTCGAACGTAACTCCATTCTGGATGAGTGCTTGAGCCTGTTGCTCCCTAGAGTGGAGATCAGGGGGGTGACAGGTCCCACTTGTTGTGTCACTGCCGGGAAGAGATAGTTGGGAAGTTATAAATAAGAGGAGGAAAGTTGTTTGTTTCTTTATTGTCTTCTTAGCATTTCCTTCCTCTCACACCTGCCCTCTCTTGCCTCTCCTGGGCTCATCCCTCAAGCCACGTGCTGTGGAAGGGCCGGGTGCCACAAGGAGAGGTGGCAGAGCCACTCTGTGCCCAGCTTTTAGGGACACTGCGCTGTACATCAGCCACCCGAGCCCCGCGGTGGCAAGGGCAGAATCACCACCGATGGGAAACAGGGTGGCTCTGGGCTGGAAGAAGCGAGTGGCTTTACCCCGCGGGATTCCCGAGCATCCTCTCCCATCCGTGGCCGCTTGCCCTCTGCCTGCTGAGCGCTGTCGTCCTGCCAGGGTGGCGAATTCCCCCGCAGGCTTGCTGGTTGCCATGTCCCTTTCTCTCAGTGCCGTGCATTGGGTCGGGATGTGTCCGCCGGGAACAGGCGCTCTCGGCTCTGCGTGCCGTTACCCAGTCGCTAATTCGGTCTCCAGCTCCACTAAAGCGTCTGTTCCAGCTGTGTTTATGCTGTTTTCAAAAGCCCCTCAATTGAATTATAGCTCTGCGGTGGCCGTTTGCCAGTGTCACCCGATAATGAGGGAGGTCACTTAATAGAGATAGCAACAAGAGATACATATTAACAAGAGCTGATTGAAAGGTAGGGTGAATTTCAACCAAAAAAAAAATTTATTAAAAAAAAAAAAAAGGAAATTAGCAGGTTTTGAAAATCAAACTTTGAAATTGGAAATTGCTTGGCTCGGGCTAGCAGTAATGCAATTAATAAATGTAATTAAAAGTGTAATAAAGACTAGAGGGATTGGAAGTCTGCGCGCATCCCTGGGAGCGTTCAGAGCTGGCAGGGCAGCAAGGGAGCGGGTCCGGCAGTGGGGCCGCTTCCCAGATGGAGCCTGGGGAGGGAAACCAGGACTCGGGGCCAGTTTTTCCCTCTCAGAGGAGCCTGGAAGAGGGGCTGGCATTCCTTCCAAGCCTGCCTTTTGCAGCTTTTCCATGCCGCTAACATAAACCCGGATGGGAATAGGTGACTTCAATCTGCCCCGGGGCAGCCCCGGAAGGAGGGAGCTGGGATTTTGGCCGTGGCAGAGCACTCGGATTGAGCGTCAGCTCTGTTTCACAGCCCCTCCGAGGTGCCCTGCCTTGAGCCGGAGGCATGGAGCCCCCCTTCCTGCCCCGCTGTGGGTCGGGATGGGGGAGCAGAGGGAGGGCTGAGCCGGCTTCCAGCGGAGCACGAAGCTCCTGTGCGGTGCCAAGAGACAGGGGAGGGGGGAAAAGAGCCGCCGGGAAGAGAGCAGCAGGGAATTATTTAAGAGTAATAGGTTGACCTGCGATATAACAGGAGCACGGAGCAGCGAAGCATCCCCTGATGGGAGCAGTCAGCTCCTGCCTTGACGCAGGGGCAGCGCTGGGGGGGCGGGGATGGGGACAAAAGCAGGACCTGAAATAAGGCTGGTGAGATGGTTTTGATGGTGACGGGAAGATCATAGCGCGGGCAGCTCAGTCGGTCGCTGGATGCCCCCCCCGGCCCGTTTGCGTCGCCTCCTCTCATCCCGTCGACCTTCAGACAGCTGTTGGGCCAGATTGCCTGCCGTTTTTCCACATTATTTGCCTGGGTACGGCACGCGCGCCTCCGCATCCTAATCATTGCTCCCAGCTTCTGCTGGGGCGCTGACGGGTGACTTTGCCCTGGGAGGTCAGATGGAGGTCCTCCTCCTGGCCAGCCACCGCTGATGGGCAGCCAGCTTGCAGGGACCATCCCCAGATAAATATTTCTAGCGCCCAAGCGGAGCCTGTCTGTAGGTTGGATGTATTTAAGGGAAAGGAGAGGCTGAGGAACTAACTCTCGCATCTCCTGCACTTCATCTCCCACCTTCATTTCTACCTGACCCAGCTGTAAAAAAAAATAATAAAAAGCCAGTGCCGCGTATTCCCCCTCTCAGCCCTTTGCAGCTAGTGTCAGGCCCGTTGGAGGAGATGGGATGGATCACAGCACATCGGAGGTGTTGGTGGCCCGTGAAATGGTTTTGCTCTGGTGGAAAGCTCTGGAAGAGGCCGCGTGAATCTTGCCCTGTGTGCAGGGTGAGCGGCTGCCTGATGGCCCGGGGGGTTTGATACGCTCCGGGAGCAGGCGCCGTGGGGCAGGTGAAACGGGAGGGACGCTGGCTTTTCTCCAAAACAGCCTTTTCTTGACGTCTGCCTTAAAAATTGTGTGTGTGTCCCTAAAGTTTTCCTTGATTTGGGAGGTTTTTTTCCCTCCTCACCCAGCCCATCCCCATTCCCTGTTGTGCCGGGTGAGGTCCTGCCCTGCTTTGGTCCCTGGGGCTTCTCCTCGCCCCAGCAGAGCCGGCTCTGCAGCCCTCGGGGAACGTTCGGTGGCCGACGAGAGAAGATTGTGCTCTGAGGTTTTTAGGGAGTCCTGCCTGGCGTCCCTCCCATTCGGCCGTGTAATCTGCCTGGTAGGACATCTCGCACCTCCGCAGGATGCGTCTCCTCTTGGTATCGACCGCCTTGTATTGCCACGTTGCGCCGGAGCAGCATCCATCAGGAGCTTTATTGCTCCTGCATTTCGTAGCAGGATTCATAACAAGATATTAAAGACTAGAGGCGTGGCCAGAGAGGGGGGTGTAAATATTTTTAAAAATGCCATTTTCTGATAACCTCTTCTTCTGCCCTTTTGCAAATATCGTGTAAGGCTTTGGAGTCCCAGCTAGGGACACCCACCAGACGTACCAGGGTTAACAAAGGACACGTCTGTGGCTGGTCACTCGTGCTGGCGGGTGGCCCGGGAGGTGACAGCCCAGACCAGGGGAGGGGTTCGCTGCGGTGGGCCATGCTTGGTCCATACCCATGAGAGCTTTTGGACAGAAACACAACTTTCTGGTCACTCGGAAGTTCCTATTGCCTTGTCCTACTGCTGCGTCGGCACAAGAGAGGTAAGGTCTTGGTCTCTCCTTTGCCACCTCCTTGTGCAGGAACAGCCTTTCGTATTTGCACAGGGAGCTTAGGGTTGTTCATTCCTTATCTTAACCTACCTTTACCCTTGCTACCGGTGATCCACTGAAACAGAGTAGTCTCACAATGGTTAAAGGTTTGGGCTCTTGCTGGTTTTGGTTTGGTCTCCCGGTGCTTTGGGTAGCCGGGTGTCAAACACACTATTACCATTCCGTATTTCTTTCCAGCAAACAGGACCCCTCAACTTCTTCCCGTAAGATTTTTACAAGAGTTTGAGGGAGCGTTACTCATTTATTGCAAAATGGGGGACAGCCTGGCTGCCTTGCATCCCCAGCCCATGCAGCTCAGCGGAGCCCCTTGCCTCCCGGAGCTGCCTTGGGCGGACCTGGGTGCTGGACCTGGCTCCTGCTGAGCCGTCGGATGAAGGATGGGGTGATGGAGACAGGTTGGGAGCAGGTCCCGCTCCCGTTCGCCCTCCTCTTCCTCCGCAGGAGGCATCTGTCCGCGCGTTTATTTTTGTCTTGCATCTGCTGGCGTCGTAACAAAGATTTAATGATATGACACAGTTTTGTCACCACTTCTTTTTTTTTTTTTTTTTTTTGGTGGTGGAGTGAAGCTCCACCGCTGACTGCTGGAGGGAGGCGAAAGCTTGAAAAATGATGAAATTTGGCGACTCGTGTAGAAAACTCACCTGTTTGCCACGAGCACCTGTAGGCTGTCGTCTGCCCGTGTTTGCTTTGTTTTTTCTGGACTGAAAAGATAGAATTTGCTGGTTTTGCCTGTGGGCGAGCTAAGCGCAGCCACGGTTAATCTTTACTAAGGCAGAAGAGCCAGGAGGGACAAGTGGAAGAGCCCTATAAATGGGCCAAATGCTGAAAAAGCAGAAAGACGGTCTTGAGCTAGCCTTGGCACGGGGCTTTGCCTGTTATTTACCACCAGACGCAAACCCAGCCCCTTCTGTTCCTGCAGAGGTTTTGCTCCATTGTTTAGATGATGGGCCACATCTTTTGAGAAATAAAGACGTCAGCCTCCTGCTGAGGAATATCTTGAGCCGGTTTGACCCAAAAACGCCGAGAGGATTTTGAAGACATACTTCTTGAGCTTTTTAAGGCAGATGATCTGAAATTCCTCTGAGCCCTGACTGTGCCCTGCCTGGGCACGAACACTGAAAATAAGACCTCATTTTTCCTGGAGGACTGTCAATATGTGATGTCTGCATCCCGCAGCTGGTTTTGCCTTGCCAGAAGGTTAGGGTTTTTTTTGTTGGTTGCTTGTTTTGGTTTGGTTTGGTTTTTTTTAACTTGAATTTAAGCTGGGGAAAAAAGGTGCATTACCCAGAGCACATCTTACAGGTCTGCGTCCTTTGACCTCGGCTCTTGGGAGTAAAGGCACGCATTCCATAGTGAAATTTTCCCAGTACCTGAGTATTTTGGGCAGTTATCAGGGATTTTCCCCCTCTTCGACCGTGCTGTTCTGCTTCGAGCTCCTGTAACGCTCTTCCTATTGCCTGGGGGCCCTTCTGCTCCCCTCCTAAATTCACCAACACCATGCTTTGCTCGTGCCCCCATCCTCATCCTTGCAGGTGCCCTCCCAGCCCCTCTGATGCTTTGGTATTGATGCCCGTGACCCTTTCCCAGGGCCAGCCAGATCTCTGTCTGGAGCTGGTACCCGGCTTGTATGGATTTTTGCTGTCCTGGCCAACAGCGGGACCTGGTCAGCAGAGCTGTAAAATAAGGATAAAAATAAGGTAATCGCCAAGTTAGAGCTCAGGCGGCATCTGCGGGGGCCGGAGCTGACAGCACCAAAGCTGGTGACCTCCGTGTCCCTCCAGGCAGCTTCTCCTTTGGAAGGACGAGGAGATGAACTCTCTTCAAAGCCTGCTTTTGGGCTATTGTATGAAATACAATGCCGGGGAAATCAAGCTCTCCTCTTTCATAACCGGGCCGAGCAGCCCCATAATCACGGGTGACCAGAGAGGATTTGCATGTTAAAAGGAGTGGCTAGGGGCACTTAAAAAGAAGAGGAAACATATTCATCAAGTCCAGCTTTATCCTTATGAATAGTATTATTCCTGGGGACAATATACCCCAGACCTCGTCGGTGCAACCCTGCATCTACGCTGTCGCTGCCTCCCCCCTTCTCCCCCCGTTAATGGTTAATTTGTAATGCTCTTGGTCCTGACATTGATACCCCGGTGGCTCTGGAGGAGGAATTTGAGAAGGCAGTTGGTGGAGCGTGTGGACCATGGCTGTGGAAGCAGCGCCCTGGCAGCAGGGAGAGCAGGGCTGCGGGATGCTCCAGGCTTGGGGGGGAGGCAGGTAGCCCTAAGAGGGGTGGGGAGATGCTCTAGTCCTGTCCCAGAAGGTGTCTTGGGCACACTCAGAAAGCAAACACCCACCAGAGCCCCCCACGAAGGGCTGCTCTGTCCCAACACGCCTCCTGAGCTGACCAAGCCATAGAATCATGGGTTTGGGTTGGAAGGGACCTTAAAGATCATCTCAGATACTGGAACAGGTTGCCCAGAGAAGCTGTGGCTGCCCCATCCCTGGAGGGGTTCAAGGCCAGGTTGGACAGGGCTTGGAGCAGCCTGGTCTGGTGGGAGGTGTCCCTGCCCAGGGCAGGGGGTGGCACTGGGTGGGCTTTAAGGTCCCTTCCAACCCAAACCATTCTGCGATTCTATGATCTCATTCCAAGCCCCCTCCCCTGGGCAGGGACACTTCCCACCAGACCAGGTTGCTCAAAGCCCCATCTGACCACTTCCTGAGCTCCCCAAATGCACAAGCCAGGATTAACGTGCTGTGTGCCTGGCACAGACTCAAGGGCTTACATGGCAGCAGGGCAAGATGTGGGTTAAGCGTGCCAGAAAATGAGCAGTTGTAAGGCAAAGGGTGGCAAAATGCTGGGACAAATGGGCTGGGAAGGCTGTGGCATCTCCATCACTGGGAGGCTTTAAGGATGGGAAAGATTTAGGTGTAGCATGGGGACAGGTTTCTCTTTTGAGGTCCCCTCTAGCTATATCTTTTATGCTTTTATGATTGCTGATCGCAAAAAAATACTTGAAGGCACTTTAAAAAATAATCCTGGGGCCATGCCCTGCGAGGCTTTCTTTAGCAGCTTGATTTAGAGAGGGGAAGGGGAGCAGGGGGAAGAAAGCAAATGAAAAGTCTAGGTGGGGGGAACTGCAACCTCTCATGCTTCGGCAGAAGTGACGCTGAAATAAGGGGAGGTCTGCCGGAGCCTGAGGCGAGCTCAGCTGCCGGAGCGTCCCTGCGTGGCTGGGTGCCAGGTCAGGCAGGTGTGAGGGTGCCAAGAGCTGTGGGACGTGCCCTGGGCTCCTCCTGACCCAGCTCGCAGCAAGTCCTGCCACCCGCCTTCAAGGCAAGTTTCTGCTGGCCTGAGCCTCACTAAGAGAAATTGAGGTGTTTTGCTTCTTTTATGGTGCCATCACCCAGTATTAAACTAGTTAAATCGGATCTCCAAGTGTGGGGTCCTGGTTTCTCATGCTTTCTTAACGGAGGGGCTGGGCTGGGACAGCCTTGCTGTGGTTCACTGCAAGCTTTGTGGTTCCCAAAAAAACCTGAAAATGGCTCAGTTCCTTGCTCAGCTTTGGCCAAGCATTTGCAGGAGGAGCTTCGCTTGGAACCAGTGCCCCATCTTCTGAGCTCTGCATCTCCTGAAGTCTCCTTCTGACCTTCCTGATACTTCTCTGTGAGCTGAGAACAAATAATTTAGTACAAATGAAGTTAATAAAATGCAAGGGCTTGGGAAGAGGTCTTCAGAAATAATCCATATTATCCCAACTGGCCGTAACCAGCTGTTGTCACATCTTGCTCCTGACCTTTTGCTGTCTCCCTTTCAAGTTTTAGCTCTTCGTCAGCCCTTAACGTGGCTGTGACCGTGCTACCAACATAGGGACTTGCCCAAGCGGTCGCGATCCCTGTGTACCTGCAGCCTGGGTCCCCAGCAAAGCCTTTTTGCTTGCGGTCTTGTGCTTCTGCCTTTAGAGAGACAAGAATATGCATTTAAGATTTGCATAGGAACATGCAGCTGTTCCACCAAAAATGGATAATTGTTCTCCCTTCTGTGAAGTTAAACAATAAGAAGTGCCAAACTGCATTTGCCGTTGCTGATTTTGTGCACTCAGCTGCATATTTTATGCATGTAGATTAGTTCCAGATTTATGACGATTTAACTGTTAATGCCTGCGTTAATCGCGCCAGGTTGTAGTTGCTGTGGAAACTACAACTTTGAATTTTACGTAAAGTTCTGTGTTGCATTTAATGTCTTTTTTTAGAGGCTCTCTTACATTTAATGCCTCGTGGTGAAAACAGAGAGGGAATCAACGTTGAAAATAAAAGTGCCTTTGGGCAGAAAACAAGTTTCAGCAAAAAGAGTAATTTTTTCTGGAAAGTTGTGATGTCTGGGAAAATAAGGGTTTGTGATAGAGTGCCATCTTGACCACAGCTGTATAACTGTTATTATAAGTGTGTAACAACTATTATAGCTGCTGCAATACTGTAATAAAGAAAACAACTATATAACTTATAAATGTCCCAAAAATATAGGACTGAAGTTCTTGGGTCTCTAGATATTCCTTTAGGTGGGCAAAGGAAATTGCTGATGTGCGTTGGATGGGGAAAATAGGCTGGTGCACAATTTTACTGATGTATTTCTTTTTTTTTTTTTTTTTTTGATTTATTTCCAGAATACACCGGTGGGCACTCCGATTTTCATAGTGAACGCCACGGATCCGGACCAGGGGGCAGGAGGCAGCGTGCTTTACTCCTTCCAGCCCCCTTCCAATTTCTTTGCCATCGACAGCGGTCGCGGCATTGTGTCAGTGATACGGGAGCTGGACTATGAAGTGACTCAGGCGTACCAGCTCCAGGTCAACGCGACGGTGAGTCTTCTCCTGCCTGCTGCAGGAGAGGAGGCATGCGGCCCATTAAATCCTCCGGGCTCGTTCCCGGTCCGTCATGGTTTATAACGGGTGGTTTTGTAGGACAAGAGGAAATGGCCTCAAGTTGCACCAGGGGAGGTTTAGGATGGATATTAGGAAAAATTGCTGCACTGAAAGCATTATCAAGCATTGGAAGAGGCTGCCCAGGGAAGTGGTTGAGGCACCGTCGCTGGAGGTATTTAAAAGACGAGTGGACGTAGTGCTTAGCGATATGGTTTAGTGATGGTTTTTATCAGTGTTAGGTTGATGGTTGGACTCGATGATCTGAAAAGTTGCTTCCAACCTAGGCAATTCAATGATTCTGTTCTATGATTCTATACAGCCGATGCCAGAGGGGACCCCTGGGAGGGGGTCCAGGTGGCCACCATGGCAAATTCTTGTCACACCCCTATGGGAAACTTCTTTCCTGGTGTTAAATCTGGTGAGAGCTCCATAGGGAGCGTGTGAGTGAGGAGCACCGCACAAGCAGGCTCTCTGTGTGGTGGCTCCTTTCCCATCTCAGATGCAACAGAGGAAGGTGAAATTCAGCCCTACAATACATCTGGCCAACTGTGCATTCAGGAGAGGGGGGGAACCCTTCCCAACCCTCCAGGCAGCTGGCTGGAGCTCTTGAAGCATGTGATTTGATCAAGATCATTGTCTTGATGCAGAGCCACAAATGTCACGAGGACATGGAGGGCCGCGCCAGGCTGCTTTGCTCTTCATGGCCAACGGAGGCTGGGAGTTCGCAGATTCCAGGGCCACAGGCAAACAGCTCAACCTTTCAGCTCGTTCCCTTCATGTTCAAGGCAGTGGAATTTTCCCCAGAAGTTTATTTTTTCTGAAACATACCTCATTTTATTTTAAATACTCCAGTGATAAGAGGCCTCCTCCATTGTTTTTTTTCCAAGTCAGTCTATGTCGCCGACGCGCTCTCCCAGGACGTGCCATTGAGCTGTCTAGCAGGTTAGAAAATCTGGGACCAAACACAATCCCTGATGGAAACATGCCTTTCTTCCACATGTCCCATTCTGGTTTCCTCAAGGACGCTGGGGCGCCACCTAGGTCCATCCAGCTCCATCCAGCCCCGTGTCCCAGGAGCAGTTCCCAGCAGACATAAAATGGTGTATCTGGCACTTGCTACCTAATACACTGCTGGCTTCCAGTGATTTCCAACTCAGGGAGTTAAATATTAAGTCTCCAAATATTTCCTGGGCTCGGTCGCAGGGCGCTGGTAATTTCTAGCAGAAAGGCAACAAGAAACCCTGGGACAAAGCTCAGTCCGGGAAGGAGGATGAGAATTGCGCCAGCACAGGGGGAGCTGGAAGAGCAAATGCAGTCTCTTGCCTGCCTGATGGAGAGTTTGCGTGGTCCGGAGTGGGAACGGGGGTGATGTGGTGAATTCGGTGTGGCTGCAAGAAGAGCCGTGGGGCCTTGGTTCAAGGCAGGAGCCATTTCATGCCGGGGATGTAGGGCAGGAAGAGGCTGGGAAGGTGAGGAAATGTGAAACGTGCTTGCTTTTTCAGTGCTACCTGCAATACCTAACAAAAATTTAAAGAGGTGAAAGAGAAGGGGGAAAAAAACATTATCTGGAGAAACGAAAGATTTCAACCTGATAACACTAACAGCGGAGGGCGAGTTGGAAATAAGCATCCATCCAGGCCATAAACGCTGAGGCCTGCAGGTTAAGAGGATAATGTACGAGCTGTGTTGTTGAATACGGTTTAAATTAACATTAATCTCCTGGCAATCAGTCCTTGCCGCTGTTCAGAACCATTTTGCAGAAGCATGCGGTAACCTCTAATGGTCGCCTTTCACCACAGTGCTTGATTAGGGAGTAAGGAGAGTTTTATTTTCTTCTCCTTTGCGCCTTATCTCTTTGCCTCTGCCCTTTTAGCAAAGGGTTGCTTTCGAGCACCCACGGGATGAGGCTCCAGCAAGAGAACCGGTGGCAGCAGGGCACTGCCAGGACAAGCTGGTGGCAGCCCATGCTGCTGTTGAGTTGGCTGCTGGAGAAGGGCCTTTCCCTGGGAAAGCGCTCGTGGAGAAGGGTCTTGAGGCTCCATCCCGATGGGTTGCGGTGGGGTGTAAGGGCGATGATGCTCCTGCTCAGAGCAGCGATCACAGAAAAGAATAAAGCTGCGACGCAGCCCGCAGGGTTAGGAAGAGCCGTGGAAACGTGAGGGAGCCTGTGGGATTTGTCGTGTTCCAGCCGACAGAGCCCAAGCTGTGACGAGGCGTCGGCGCTGGCGGGGATGAGATGCGCTGCCGCGATGTGCTGGTACGAGAGTCTGCTGGCAACCACACCTGGGTCTCGCGGTGCGGAGGTGCCCTGGGGGCGTATCTGCGTTAGGAGAGAATTTGTATTCTGAAGTATATGTTGAGCAGCATTGCTTCTTTTTCACCCCAAAATGTGATGAAAACTAAATTGGTGCTTGCTTTACTTTAAAAGTGCTAACGCTGGAATGAAATGCATATTGCACTGTGGACAATAATTCCAGCAGGTAGCTTGAAAAAGAGATGATTACCTGGACTAGGCAGAAATTTTGACCCAACTACAACTGTGAGAGACTTAATGCTGTTGAATAATTCTGTGTTTCTGATAGAAATCTTTTCTCTCCCCCTGCCAACCCTTGTGTTTTTCAAGGACCAAGATAAAAACAAGCCGCTGTCTACATTGGCCAACCTGGCAATCACCATTACAGACGTGCAGGACATGGACCCCATCTTCATCAACCTGCCCTACAGCACCAACATCTACGAGAACTCGCCTCCGGTAAGGGCTGCTCTTTCTCTCCCATGTCCATGACTGCGGTGTTGCGCCGGGAGCCGAGGGAGGATGGAGTAGGGTACGGGGCAGAAAGCACAAGGTATCCCAAAAAAGCTGGAGGGAAGCCTTCTCTTCGCAGAGATACTTGTCCTTCCTTCCATCCATTGGCATTGCTCTGCCCCGACCTTTGTGGCTTGGGTGCGAAGACGAGCCCTGTTTCCATGCTGAAGTGCAAATGCTCTGAATCAGGAGATCCCAAGGGCACTCAAAGAGAGGCAAAGCTTTTTCTTTCCGAAACAATGTGTTTCAAGCCAGCTCCCAAGTATTTTACGCTCTTTTTTAAAAAGGGAGCCTAAGCAAGGAGGTGTAGGAAGCCTGAAACCCAAATAGAGTGTTTGCCTAAAGATTTTCTTTAAATTTTATAAAGGTTTTCTGTTGTTCTTAGCACACAGTCACCCCATTTCCTCCCCACAGCGTATATGCATGCCATTTCTAATAGCAAAGTTGAAGAAAAAAGTAAACGTTCCTGAAATGAGGCATTTTGAAAATGCCAGAATCATCAGCCATTTCAGCACTCTGAGCATTTTCCCCCAGGTTTTGCCAAATTGATCCAATCATTTTAGTTCTTCTGCAACTTGGTTTGTCAGCAAACTCGCTGTTTGTGGAAAACGTCTCCCGGTCTCTTAGTACAGCAGGGCTTTTTTTCCACCACCCACCCCCCCTGCAGCAGACAGCGGGGGAGCGTGGTGGGCAGCCTTGGCTTTGTTGTTAGCTCTGCTCCCAGCAGGGGTGCCCAGGACCTTCAGCCCCAGGACCGACCCTTGGCAGCAGCATCCGCCTTCCCAAAGCACAGCTCTGCCTCCCATCGCTTTGTCTAGAGGGCAAATATTTTTGTATATGGATGGGAAAACCTTCTGTCCTCAAATGGCGGCGTGGTAGGCATCCATACCGCACGTGCATCCCCTAACGTCTCTGGTGTGCTGGATCCCAAACGCCGGATGGCTTAGATCATGCAGGGGTAGAGGGAACTCCAGCTCGCTTCACTTTATGCCTTTTTACTCGCTTTGAAGCACAGTGCTGGCTCTGACGGCACGCAGAGTGCTGGATCAATAGGGCTGAGTCCTACTGTCACAAATCCCGCGGTCAGACAGCACATTACCTGTCTGCCGGCCTGAAGACAGCCAAAAAATGGCTTCGTGAATTACTTTCATGAAGTGAGAGTTTCAATGAGTTTCAGTGCCGTTGGGATTCAGGGGTATTTCTGTGGTGGGCAGCACGAGCTGCAGGGAAGCAAAAACGCTCCTTCGTTCAACCTTAACTAGTGGGAAAAGCCTTAGATGAAATTATGCAACTGGAATTCCCACAAGTATCAAAAATTATAGACTCCATCACCTGCCTGGAGTGAGCCGGCATCCAGGAGAAGGGGATCTCTCTCAGATTAATGATATGTAATAAGGCTGCAGCTTAATGATCTCTTTGTGTTGATACAGCAACGTGCATTACAGTTATTCCCAGAACGGGACTGTTTGCAGTAGGCAAAGCAGCAAATAGGTGCTGTGTAACCTGACGTAGGAAACGAATGAAGGAGCACTCACTGAACTCTTGGCAGTTTTCTGACCGGTTTAGAGAAGATTCTATGATAGATGAAGGTTCCATGATTCTATGAAAAGGGGACTAGAGAGAAACACATTAGGGAGCCTATTTCTTCTGAATTCCTAGTAAGAACAATATATGTAAAATAAACGTCTAGATTTGGCACTTCAGGGCATGCTCTAGTGACATAGATTGTAGGGGTTTTTTTGTGTGTGTATGGTTGGACTCGATGATCTCAAAGGTCCTTTCCAACCATGAAGATTCTATGAGATTTTGATTTTCTTGGCCCCATGTAACGTCTCCAAAGGCATGGAGATATCCAAGATGGATAGGTGCCACTGGAGACATGGTAAAAAGGAAGACTGCGGAACGTGGGTGGTACTTTGAGTGCTGTTGCTCTCTGGTTTCGACCCAAAGTCCCATCCTTCACGGGAGAAATCTCCACTGCTGAAAGAAGGACGTGGTTTGCTATGGCAAGCCATGGGCGTTGAACGCGCATTTTCATCTCCCCACGGGAAGTCTTCTCACCAGCTCTGCCCTACCACCCGAGGGAGCCAGTCGCTGTCACCCTACAGAGTGGCTTGGTTACCGAAAGGATAACAGCAAATTTGGCTGAGGAATCTGGGCTCGGCCAACGTGTCCCAAAACAAGGCTTCCAGCTCAAGCCAACGGTGCGTTTGTGGGTGACGTTTGCCTGCCGTCTGCCCCAGCAGGCCAAGGCGTGCTCAAGGCGTTTCATCCCAGACTTGCTGCTGCTCCACACACCCGCTCTCTGTCTCTCTCTTGCCTCTCTTTTTATCTGTGGTGCACAGCATGTCTGTGTTCCTCTATCAATGTATCAGGCGAGAATACCTCATCTGAAGTGTATACATTACCTAATAAAATCCTTCTTATTTGGGATTATTGCATCAAATTTTAATTTCCTCACTCGAGTAACAGCATGTCAGCCAACCCGTCAGTGAAGAGCCGATAGAAGGTGAAAAGAGTGGATAAACTGCAGCAAATTACCGCAAACAGATCTCTATCAGCCCTTTGACTGGAATTGACTGGAATTAAGAAGTGAGAAATAGGATTTTTTTTTTTCCTTGGCAGCTTTCTGAAGCGCTCCCCCCTCCTCCTGCTGCTGCAACGCTGGGCTGCGCTTTGCCTTTCAAGTCCCTAATCCTGTAAGAGGAGAAGGAGAAGAAAAAGGGGTGGAGGGGCACGGGAGGGGAGAGAAGTGCCATTGTAGCTGTTATTTTTCTCCAGCCAGGATCTGGTAGCATAATTTAGATGTGTTTTGGGCACGTGTTTATTCGGACACTGAGAAGAAAGAAATTTCTTATCGGGCAAAGGAAGAGGATGCAGTGGGAAGAGACTTTTCTGTCCCTGTAGGTGTTGTATCTTCTTTCTTGATGCCGTTTATCATCTCAGCGTTCCTTAGATGTCTCTCCCAGGGCACCCAAGTGCCCCAAAGCTGTCTACAGCTTGGCGGCATTGTATTTTTCATCCTCGGAGTCTGTGCGTGTCTGTCCTCACAGCACGTTGATGTTCTCCAGACAGGTTAATAGGGGCTGGAGAAGAGGAGACGTTTCCCCTTGCAGAGATGCTGATGGTCTGATGAGCCCTTACTTTTGGATCTCAGCTGGTGCATGGTCCTGGCAGCATCGCAGCTTCACTTTGGGGGTGAAAGAGGAGGAATCTGCTACCTAGGAGACAAGCTGAGGCCTGTGAACGTGTGCTTTATCCCAGGGGGAGCCCCACGGAGGCGAGAGGAGAGACAAACCCCACTGGTGCTTGGTCCCGAGACCAGCAGTGGTACTCCCTTGCGAGAGCATGGAGCAGATACGCGTCAAATATCACTGAAACAGTTTTAATTCTTCAGCACCATCCCCCTCCTCTTCACAAACTCCTTGGGTTAAAGAAATAACATAGAATCAGTGCTATTTTTGCCCTAGAGTCTCAATAGCTCCGAGTTAATTCTTTCTTACAATATTTCCAGCCCATCAGTGTGAACACTTTATTAAAAGCTCAGGGTTTTATTAAAAAAGGATTGATTTACCCCTGCCCCTCTTCAAAAAACCCTCAGATTTTGTTTGGATAATGTGCCATTCTTTATTTTCTTTGCCTTTTTTTTAAGCATAGGCTTTTCCAGATTATTACTTTTCTAAACCTTCTTCCTCCTTCCCTAGAGGGAGTGGGTTATTCTGTTCTGGTGCTTCGGTCTGTACCCACCACCCGTGTCCTTTCCTTGCAGCCACTGTTGTCTGTGGCAGGCAGCCGAGTTGTTCCTTGCTTTGAAAAAACGTCAGGAGTATTTGGGAGCGTTTTTAAGAGCCGCAGGTTCATGCCACAAATACCTGGGGAGAGCCCTGGGCAGAGCTGTCAGCGCTGGATGTCAGCTTGGGTTTTCCGTGAGTAAGTGGACGCCTTGCCAGATGTGTTTGGCCAGAGACGGAGGGAAGGTGCCCTCCAATTTAGGGGTGCAGCTGGCTGCCTATGGGAGCTAGAGCACAGCGTCTCCTGCCCTTGCCGTGCCAGGACCTAGATAGCCAAAGGAATAGAGTTGTGGTCTGGTAGGGTTTTGGAAGAGGAGTTGGAAATTGTTGAGATGTGGTTGGCGAGAGGTCAATCTCTGCCATTGCGGGATGGCCATGATCAAGGGGTTTGGTTTTGCATGTTTTCCCATTTCTTGTCTCTCCTTTCTGATTAGTTGTCCCTGCAGCTGTGGTGGGCAAGATGCTTCGTGATCATCGCAGGTACTAAGAGATGAGTATAGCCTGGGCTTTAGCGTCATGCTTTGCGTCACATCATCTCCCCGTCTCACTCAGACGTGTGCTGAAGGGGAATGCTCCTTCCTGTTGACCGTGCTGAGTGATTGTGCTCCGAGGCCGGCTGCGTCAGCTGTCACCGCTCGCTAGAAACCCAGAAATTGCCACTAGCTACATGGATAAGCATTATGCCCATCCTCTGGCGCTTGTTCCGCCTCTTCCCCAGAAGCATAAAGGCTTGTCCTAAAACACTGGGCGGATGCTTCGGGAGGGATCGTTCGTTCCTGGGAGTTGGGATCTGCCAGTCTTGTGGATACTGGAAACCTCTTGTGAAGGAGCTGGCGGGAAGGATGGAAACCAGACGGGCTGCGAGGAGGTGCCCAGGTCCCTGCCCCTGGTGTGGTGCCAGGAGACAGCATCCAGGAACAGTAGGGGCTCAGCCCCGCTCTGCCACTTGTTTCACGGTGCCTGGTGAAGTGTGGCTCATCCCAGGATGGGCTGGTGAAGGGGCTTGTGTAGGAGACACATGGGGGCTGCAAGAAGAAGAGGGGGATACCCAGTCTCAGAAAACAGCAGCATGGAAGCCGAGGACCAGGCGAATCTTACTTGCAGCCCTCGTTCTTGGGATCAGATGTCTGGATAATTTCTTTCCTACGGACATCTCTATGGCACACGCTGCTGAGATATCTGACTGAGATTCCCCCCCTCCTCCCCTCCCCAACTTTCCTGACTGTGACATCTGCGCTCATCCTTTTATCTCTCCCGGCAGCCTTTCCCCTCGGCTGCTGGAAGAGGGACCTTTCTTGCAGATAAAGCGGCCCCGGCGTCGGCGTGCCGATTGCTATTCCTCGGCCATCGCCGGGGCCCTTGCCTCCTCCCGCAGCTGCCTCCCCTTCGGAACGTGCCGCGCAGCAGGCGGCACTTATCATTCTGTGCCGCTCCCCGGCTTTTTGACAGGCAAGGAGCCAGCTGTCAGACCCACCCAGCGCCATCGCCCACCGCCCCATGCCACGCAGCAGCTCCCCCTTCACCGGGGAGCCCAGGGGGGCTCGCGCCCGCCCCGTGGGGTTGGATGATCAAAGCACAAGAGGCTGGGAGAGAGCACGCTGGATCACACGCCTTCCTCCTTTCCGCCCCCCCCCCCCCCCCTGCTTTGCCATGCCCTCCTTGCCACATCCCTCATTCTGCATTCCCACTCACTCCTTTCCTACTTTTCTGGTGGTTTTTAGCAGTCCTCGCTCCTTTGGAAAAGGACAGTTATTGTCGGTGATTTAGAGGCTCTCCAGCAGCTGCTGAGCCTCGCCAGCCGAGTGCTGCTCAAAGGCCAGTGACCTGGGATTTATGGCTAATGTTCTCGGTTAATAACGTGGATTTACTTAAGGAGTCTATCGGAATGCCCTCAGAGAATCAGGGAAGGGGCAGATCCGGCTGGCCCAGGGAGCCTTCTTAACGGCCAGCCAGCGGCAAGACATCTCCATCCAGCCCGCAGGGGCATGGCTCCGAAATCCAGGGAGACGGCAAGTCCCCGCTTCCCACCAGTGATGTGTCCACAGCAGTTTTCCCCGTGGCCCTCAGCTGATGGATTGCAGGGCCAACGCCATGCTGCTGTCCCGCTGTGCTCCCTTGTTAGATATGCAAACGCCTCTGTTGACATTTCCTTTGCGGGCAAAAAAAAATTAAAAAAAAAATATATTAAAATGGGTTTATTAACAGTGGGAAAAGAAGCAATGAAAACAAGAACAGCTGAGTTGTAAATTTTTTCACACTACATTAATTATGTGCATGTGGCTGTGTTTGTATTCACATGGGCTCGCTGCAGTGCGGCGGGGGAAGTACAGCTTATGGAGTTGACATAAGCACAGGATGTTTTTATTTAAAGAACTAAACAAGGATTCGGGGTCGCTCTTACATTCTTCGTTGGTTTTGGGGGGACACTCGGCCTCATGCATCTGTCTGCTTTGCTGTAAGAAACAGGTCTGTCCTGCAGGGTGGAGGGTGAGGTGGGTGAGCTGGTAGCTGCAGAAGCTCCTGCCCATGGGCAATCTGCTGTTCTCAGCATCTGTCCATCCCCCATCCTCCTCCTTAAAGGTTTCAATTCAAATCTCTGCAGCTCCCTTGGTTATGCAGCTGGATGCTGATGGCCAGCGTGAGCATCCCTCATTGCCTGGGGTACCTCATCTGAAGAACGCAGGGGCAGAAGAGGACCAGTTGAAACTGGGAAGCCAGCGGTAGATAACGCTGGTCTAGTGACCAGTGCTGAAGCTCGTGGTGAGAGGGAATTGTGGCCTTTGGTTCTCAAGGGACGGCAGGATGAAAATCTCTGCCATGGAGGAGCATAAGCTTTTGCTTGTCAGCCAGAGCTCAGCCTGTGCAGCTGTGAGGAGGCACCTCCTGGCTTTCCTTTGATCGATGCACCTTCAGTCCCTCCTTCCTCTTCTGCCTCGAGCACTCATAGCTGGGCTCACCACGCTGACCTTGCTTCAAATCCTCATTCTCTGGGCCAGGGATGAGCAGCACGGGCAATGAGTCTTGTGGCACTCTCTCCGGTCCCTACGGACACTTGCCCTGGTCCAAGCCTCCTCTGTGGTCAAGCTCAGCCTGCTGGGTGGGTCAGTTAGAGGACATGTTCTGCTGGTCCTACCCTCAGCGTCACTAGCTACATCCTGGGGTGGGTTAGCAGAGTTTTGCAGCTTGCACAAGAGCGATGAGTGGTGAGCCTGAACTGCCCTGAGAAGCTGGGATGGGACTTTTCCATGGCGTGCCTCGTCCTTGGACAGGTTTTCCCAAGCGCGTGCCCCGCGGTGATAGGTGCAGTGCCTCGGCTGGGCACCCTGCGAGGCCCAGCAGTGCTCGGCCGGGGTGGCTGTAACACGCGTCTCCTCTCCCTCCCCAGGGTACCACCGTGCGCATGATAACGGCGATCGACCAGGACAAGGGCCGTCCCCGGGGCATCGGCTACACCATCGTCTCAGGTAAGTTCAGGGGTAAATGTGGTGGGGAGCCCAGTGGGGCTGGAGGAGCTGGCCCTGCAATGAGTCTTTGTACATCCCATGCCTGGGAAATCGCATTTGGCCAAGTTTCTCCTCGACTGTCCTGCTTGTTATTTTGATTTGTCCTTGGCAATTGCCGTAGCCTACTGCTACAACTGAACGTTTTTACCTCCAGCGCTGCCGGAGTGCGGCGTTCGCGGCACCTCCCTTTCCTCGAGCAGCGGGCGCTGTTTCTAACTAATTTGCCAAGATCTCATGGTGAAACCTTTCCGTCCTAATGGCGAACCACAAACGTCTCCGCCTCACAGTGCCATGGAGGAGACCTGCAAAGAGCCAGGCATAAAACTCTCGTTGGCGGTGCGGTGGTTATTGTTTAGGGAGGGAATGGGACTGGTTACACGCTGAAGGGCTCCTGGTGGTTTCTGTGGCGCTTCCCGAAAATCTCCGTGCTGAGGGCTGGCTTCCCAAAGCCTTGCCAGAGGCAGGGGGTTGGACCTGCGAGGGCGCAGGGATGGAGAATGAAGCTGAATTAGAGCGGTGGAGGGTTTCTGTCTCCTGATGGCCACATGGATTGATCCTGCCTTCCCAGCCTTGCTCTGGAGCCCAGGGAACCCTTCCCAGCGCGCATGGGTGGCTCGCTGATACTGGTGTAGCCCGTCGCCCGTGGATCCTCGCTGGGCAATGCTTGGCTGCTTTAGGTCCGTAGCTTGTGGTCATCTTCTGATGGTAAAAGAGCCAGGGTAGTCTGGGTGGGTGTTTCCATGCAAAACATAGCTGTGTTTTGGAAAGGCCAATTTTTTGGAGCCCGGTACCCGTCTCATTTAAGGTGCCTTGAGGTCAGCGCGCCTCTACCATACCCGAGGCAGGCTTTGACACTCGCTGGGCTGCGCTCAGACGCTGCTTTGGTGGCGCTGTGCCCTGGGGACGGACAGAATGCTCGGGCTGACCCAGCAGCAAGGGACCAGCTTGGTGGGGCTGGGTTGTGACCCTGTTTCTGGCTTTGCTTCCCGGGGTGGGGGGGATCCTTCCCGGCGAGAAATGGCAGCAGTGCTTCCTCTCCCTGCGGTGCCTCATGCTTCGGGGGCTGGCTGGCAGCTCCTTCCACCTACACGTGTGGAAATAATTTCCCCGGTTTCTCTTCCTCAAAGCCCAGCCGTTTCAAACGCTCTTTTAATCAACCTCTGGGGTCAAGGTGATTTCACCCTGACTTTCAAGTCCGCTGATCCTGACTGCAAGTATCCAGGTCAGTCTACCTTTGAAGACGCAAGGATTATTTCTTCCTCTAACTCCCTCTGCAATTTATTCTAATGTTCCCCCAGCATGAATTAGATGCAAGGTTCCTCCTGGATTGTGTGTATCAACTGGCCAAAGTGCAGCAGGGACTTTCTTTTGGCTAATACGGGCCTTTTTTCGCTGGAGACTGGACTGAAACCTCAGGCTAATTTTGTGGTTGAGGTTGCAGCTGAACTGCCACGAGGGCGGCCAAAGCCTTCAGCTGACAAAATCCCCACCCAGCTCAAAGCCTGAAAGATGCTCAGCAGCCGGGGAATCGTCCTTGTCCTCTTTGTACACCCTCCTTCGGGCAGCTGCTGATGGCCACGGGCCATTTTTCTGACCCAGTATGCTGCCGGTATCCAATTTTCCCTTGTCGGCCCTGGTGCAATATAAACAGCTCTGGGCTTCCAAGAGGTGTCTTAAACTTACAGAAATAACCGCGCTATCGATAGAGGGTTAATTTGCTAAACGCACCCACCCGCTTCATGGTCTTTTTGCTCCTCGGATGGTCATGGCTGCTCTGCTGAATCAGGGCGGCAAGACATTGGACGCTGGATTTTTACCTGGAATGTTCACACGTGCTCTTATTTTCGTGTCTCTCTCGGGTTTTCCTGCGAAATAGCCACCAAGTCCCTTTCTGTCCCTGGCTCAGCGCCAGAGTAGTCGAAACCTAGCCATTAGGGCTGGTGGGGATGGTGGTAGGAGCCAGGCATGCCCCGGGAGCCTGGTGGCAGCGGGGTGACAGTGACAGGCGGGCGGATCAGTGCAAACAGCCTGGCATCTGCTTGTCTATGCCAAGAGCTTAATCCCTGTCCCCGGTGCCGCCTGGCAGGGGGCAGCTCTCCTATCGGAGAATCGGGCAGAACACATCAAAGAGTGATTAAAATGCTTTGCATTATTTTTATTTTTTTAGTTTGGGTTTTTTTTTTTTTGGCCAAAAATAAGAATTGAGGAGCATTTTTGTAACTGGCCAGGAGCCCTCCTCCTCCTGTCGGCACCAGCATCTTGCGGAGCGGGGAAGGATCAGCCCACGGACGGACCGAGGGACGACTGCAGGCACCCGCTGTCACTTCCTCCCTCCTCCTCATCCTCACCCTACCTTCGGCTTCAGGCAGACCTTCCCAAAACCCCCGAAGCCAGTTTTTGGGATGCTCCGCTCCCGCTTTGAGTTGAGTTGGTTGCCAGAGCTCGCCAGCTCCTTTTGGCTGCCAGGTTGTGGCCGAGGGCAAATTTTAAAGAAAACAGGATTGTGGGGCAGACAGTTTTTTCTCCTGAAGTCAGCAGGAGCGTGAGTGCCTCCCCGGCTCTGCTCAAGGCATTTTCTTACACTTTCCATGATTTTCCTCTTGCTTTTGAAAGAAGATGCTACCTTCTGATGCGTGAGAGCCCGGACATGGGAACCAGCCTCCAAAATCCTGCTCACCCAAGGCAAGCGATTTTTTTTTTTTTTTTTTTTTTTTTTTGGCAGGCAGGTAAAGCCTAATTAACTCGTCATTATCCTCAATCACGATGGTAAAGGTCAGCGAGCAGATTTTGTGCCTGAGCTGGTAAATTTTTATGGCAATTTTGAGAGAAAAAAAAAAAAAAGCAACAACAGTCTAACATATGGGAACAGGGAAGCAAATTAAATTAGAAACCGACCGTAAGCAAAAGCGAAAATGGTCGGTGGAGGTAGTAATTATACCTGGCTCTTCGGCTCGCTTCCACGAGGGGAGGTGGCGGCGATGCTGTTCCCGTTTCACGGTAGGGATGGGTGATGCCTCTCCCAGGCTTTTGGGCACAGAGCTCTGATTTTACCTGCTGGAGTTGAATATACAGCAGCGAGAGAACTGAAAGCTGATAAACGAGAGCCATTTATCACTTCTTTGGTATTAATACCTAAAGCATTGGTATGATTTGGAGGCGGGGTGTAAAAATTAATTCGGACTTGCCGGTGTCCTATTCGGCTCCAGCCCTTGGGTAGCTGCGCCGTGGGATATACTGCAGCAGCTCTTATTTATACGGCCATCTCCTGCACAAGGTCCTCCCACGACAGGAAAACAATAAAACTAAAAGATTAACCCTAACCACATAAAAGAAGACTTAAGACCCAACTTTATGCCGCCAGCTTACAAAGCTGTTAAGCTTGAAATGACGGAGGAGCGCTGATCGGGCTGTGTCGCAGCTTTGGCTACCTTGTCCTGCCGGGGCAGCCGAGGCTGCCTGCACTGGGAATCATTCCCATGTCCTATAGGGAAAAAGCCCTCCAGTCGTTTCTCCCTCTTCCTTCCGATCTGAGGATTTTTAACCCCATGAAAACGCGCCCTTTATTTTTTCGCCCTGCGCTTTGCAAGAAGCGGGGTCACCACTGAAAAGGAAAAAGAAACCCAAATTGACACCTCAGGGAAAAAGAAATCCACATTGAGACCTCGCGATTCGAGCCACTCGGTGCTGGGGATTCCCAATCGCTCCGACGGGTGTTTCTGCCGCTTTCCCCAGGCAAAAAGGATGGTGCAGGCATCCCGGGGCTGGAGCCCCGCGAAATTCCTCCCTCCCCGGTCCCCCGGCTGCGCTTACAGGTTGGAGATGCTCAGCCGCTGAGGTCAGGGCTCTGTTTGAAGGACGGATAATTAATCCAGTGAAGTAATCCGCAGCTCCTTTTCGGCAGATTTATGGAGATAGCCTCTGTACCGGGGACTCTGCCTCATCATCTTTCATTTCCCAGGCAAAGCGAGTGACTTGTTGTATAACACGACCTGCTCTAGATAAGGCTTTTCATTTCGGGGAACTCTCCGCTCTAACAGAGATTGATTTTTTTCCCAGTGGAAATCGGAGGGCCCCGGCACTCCCGGCAGGATCAGGCCTGCAGACGGCAGTGTGTTTTCACGTTTGCCGCTGCTGCACAGCGCCTGGGGTGTTGGGGAATCTGAATCCTTTAGGAGAAGGATTTTTATCGTGACCTAACCGGCAATTTAATTAATAGGCGGGGGGGGACTTTGGCCTGTGAGCTCTTGTTAAGAAAATGTCTTGTATGACCGCGGTCTCACACTTTGCTCGCTAAACTTTGGGTTTCCTTTATTTCCAGGACGGTCAGGAGCCTTCACGTCTCCCAGCACCAGGATGTGAAGGTGACCTGTGCTGCTTGAGCAGGCAGCGAAGGGTTAAACCAGGGGTAAAAGGGTTAAACCGGGGCTGTGCGAGGTGCCCCAGCCTCAGTCTCTGCCTGCCTGACACATTTCAGGTGCCATGATGGATGGGCAACGGGAGACTGCACAAGGGCAATCCATACGTCCTTCCCGGGGCTTGGGAAGTCCTGCAGGAGAGAGGGGAGGGAGCTCTGGGTCGGGTGAGATGGTCCGTAGGGCTCTTTGCAAACCCTCAGGGCATCTTTTTTTCTTCCTAAGTTGATTCTTTTAGGAGACCGGCGCTGTTTCTGGCGAAGCGCTCTCTTGCTAAAGCTGGTGCATCTCAAGGGAAGCGCGAATTAAAAATTATTTGCACAATGTAATAGAAGTGTGAGTGACAGGAGCAAGAAGGAACCTTGTCTGAAAAGAATTGTTCTCTGTCTTTCTTCTGGTTTTCCTGCTGAGGAATAAAATAACATATGTATATTTATATGTAAAAATCGTCGCAGTAACTCTCAGAACGCGTTTCACGTGGTCTTTAACAGATCTGGAGTCCCTCCCTGCCTTCCTTCTGGAAGTGTGGCATGGACCTCTGAGTTAAGGTTAGGTGGCCAAAGTGGCCTCAGCTGTTCACACCTGCCTTCACATTTTGACCCGGCTTAACAAAGAAAGCAAAGCAAAGTGTGCCCCTTAAACCGGACATCAGGGAGGATCCCTGGAATTAGGACGTGCTAATTCTAATATTCTCGTTGCCAGTTGGCTTAACTTTGCGCCGGCTTTTTTCCCCACATTCGGATCGCTCGGTGGACTACTCGGGTGTTGAAATCCTCATAAATTACACCTGCTGGGAGGACCTTCCAGCGTGATTTAAAGGCAGTCATCATAGCAGAACATTTCTGTAGGAGGACACGCTGATGGGTGGAAAAGTGCCTCACGCCGTGTTATCCATCAAAGGCTGTTTTTCCACCCTGGCAATGCAAGGGGACGAGAGACAGCACAAAGAAGAGATGGTGGCTGCGGCCACAGCCCCTCTTTTTTTGGCTCGGTTGCTCCCCGTCTCCCTCCCCACTGCTAATTGATGCTTCATCATTGTGTTGGCATCTTGCTTTGGCTCCCTGGTAATCCAGAAACCACTGGAAACGGATACGGATGGGATGATGGTTTGCATGGCAGGTGGTCTCCCAGCAAACGCCTCTTCGGTAATTAAAACTATACATTCCCATTTATGTGTAAATATGAAACAAGAGCGTATTTTTTGTTTAATTTCTGGGACTGTTTAACTTCCTGGCATTTAACGGGCGTTCAGGATGTTGGCAACCACTGGGAAAGGAGGAACCCGCGCTGTCTGTGTTGGTGTCGGGCCTAGAGAAAACGGCCGGTTCTGAGATACCTTTTTTTTTTTTTTTTTTTTAATGGAAGATTTTCGGAAGGTGTTGAGCCTGGAGATGCGGGGTTATGTTAATAAGCTGGTTGAGAGTTGTTACCGGGTGTATTACAGTGTACTTCTCTCCTGTTCCCCTGGTGAGCCTGCCTGCTGGTGGGGGAGAGGTAGGAGAGCTGATTTGTGGGTCTCTGAATCCAGCGCAGGCATGGTGGCTGTCAAAAAAGTGCTAATTTTATGTGTAAGCATCCTTCACCTGTGGGGTGAGAGTGTCCTCTGCCACCGCTGCTCCCAGGTGGCCATGCCCAGAGCAGCCCGTCCTCCCTGGGAATGCATCTCCCGCGCCCTGCGCGTTAGGAGAAAATCCTCCGGTGGAGGGTTGAATTGTTGCCTTTGACAGAAATGAGGGAAACAAACATTTTATGGCAGTTCTCCCTGCGCTGCTCTGCTGTCCTGACTCACCGATGCAGCTCTTGGCCGCGCTCCCGCGGCAGGTTTTAGGGTTAGATTCATGGAAAGCGGAGAGGCTGGGAGGAAAATGGCCAAGCCAGGCAGGGCTGGTGATTTGCCGTCCCTTCGAGCCACCGAGCGCAGTCTAGATGACGTGGGGGAACGGTGGTTGTGGTCCAAGTCTCAGCACCCTTTCGCGTGATGTATTACACTCGGAGCAGGAACATTTAAACCCTGCGGGCTCTGTTCTCCTCGCTGGTACCCAGGCACAGCTCCCGAGGGCTTCGGGAGGAGTATAGCACCTCGGGTGATAAATCTCTCCTTTTATTTTCTTGTACTGTACATTCTGTCCTTAAAAAAAAAAAAAAAAAAAAAAAAAAAAGGAACAACACGAGCATTTAATCCGAGCTGCTTTTGTGGCTCTGCAAGAGGAGAAATTCTGCCGCTTGTGCTAGAATGGGCAATTAAATCTTTTGGGGAAGATACTAAAAACGCCTGTCTGCGTGTGCGGAGGAGTGCCAGCACACGGCTTTGGGCTGGAACCCATTATCCCAGAGAGAGCTGCATCCTCGGAGAAGAAGAGCAAACCAAAGTCCAGAACAGGAGAAGCGGGCACTGTTTCCTGAAGCATCTTGATTTCACACGGTGTGAAGAAATAAAGCTCAGGTTGTAAGAACCCCCTTTTCCCTTGGAAGTAACTCGCTCCCTCTGAATTTAAGCGTGGGGCGAGGCGTCTGCCCTGGCGTGCTTCCCTGCACATCGCACGGGGTGGGAGGCAAAAACTCAAGGTGAAGAGCAGCGAGGTGGTCACGGCAGCTGATGGACTATTTATACGATGATAACTGTGTCTGTTGCTGACTCTATGAACCACGTCCAACGGCATCTATTTCGGTGCTGAGGAGCCCTGACGGAGCACATTTTGACTAATAAATTATCCAGCGTGAGGTGTGTGATGGGTTCCCCTTTCGCATCTCCTGAAAGTCATCCGCTCCAAGTTCAGCGAGCGGCTCAGCAAGCCCAGGGCCTTCCGAGGATGCGGCTCCCCCGTACAAATGTTTTTTTGGGTAGCCGGGGGGGTGGGAAAAATTCTCCTGCAGGGGGGAATCGGCTTCCCCTGCCTGACAGGTAGTTCTTCGCTAGAGCTGGGCAATGGCTGCATCTCTTCTATGGGTTTGAACCATGCTCAAAGGCCAAAGGGGTAGGGAGGAAGGAGGAGACAGCAATGTCTTTTTTTATTTTTTTTTTTCCATTTCTTTCTTTTTTTTTTCTTTCCCCCCTGGGTTTGAGCCAATATTTTTAATGGCCTTTTTAAACTGTGAGAGCGTTGGCTGAGGGCGATTAAACATTATGGCCTTCATCTATAAAACCCCTCGTTATAGCAGTGTTTCTCCAAAATGCTGCCTATGCCACCATCCGTTCCTCAATGAGCCTGGAAAAACACTCGGAATGGGCTGCTGTGATCCATCCTGTTGCTTCCCAACCCAGCGCCCTGCCTTCCCGGTGCCTGCCCGGCCACGCTGGATGTAGGAGCTGCTGCTGTCCCTGTACCCGCACTCGGACATAGAAGTGGGAAAGTTTTCCTTTTCCTCCTTTTGCCGGTGTCACAAGAAGCTGGGCTTGTATGTCCTGAGCAAGGTGCTCAGGACCTGCTCCCTGCCAGGTGAGAGCAACAAGTCTGCCAGAAATGTATTCATATTCTTGTCCCAAAGTTCATTCTTTTTGGGTTTTTTTTTTTTTTTTTTTTGTTCACACTTTTTCTCTGTCTTTTTGAGTGTTTAAAAACATTGTCTGCTTTGCTTCGCTTCTCTCTGCGCTCCCATTTGCGGCTCAGCCTTTCCCTTCCCATCATTTAACTTCTGCCCCATCTCTGGTTCCTACCCGGGATCCCTCTCCTGGTCTCTCCTGCCTTTTTCCGTGTCCAGCTCCACAGGTTTGCGGTGGTAGCAGAGAGGAGTCCTCAGAGGATGTCCCTCTCTGAGGGATGCTGCCTCCTAGGCAGCCTCATGTTTACTTTCCGCTCCCTGCCCTGCTTTTCTTAAGGCCATCTTTGCTTTCCTAGCACTTGAAAGCAGAGCTCCTCCTTTGCTGGTGGAAACCGCATTTATTCCTTAGCTTTGGATGCAATGGAGCTGGGTTGCCTTGTTCTCTCTGGACGTGCCACATCCTTGTCTGGGTGGAGAAGGGGGTGAAGGACATGTAAGCCTTTGTTTAGCAGAAACCAGAGCATGCTCTTGGGTTCCTTCTCAAACCAGGGGCGTGGAAATGAAGTCCTTGGTCTCCATGCTTTGGTGGCTCAGAGTGGACCTCGGACTAGGAGGTAGATGGCTCAAGCAAGGGCACGTCCAGCAGCTGGCAACTCCTGAGCCAAGTGAGTGACCATTTCATTGCCTGGTGGGTACAGAGCAGGAGGTTGTGCATGCCGTTGTGTGAGCACTGCTCGTGGAAGAGCCTGCAAGGGGGACCGGGAGGAAGGAGGGGGCAGCAGGGGCACCTTTCTGAAGGTCACTTTGCTTCCATGGCAGGTGCGGCCACAATAGTTCCTGTCTGTGTCATTAAAACAGTCTGTAGAGGGCAAACTTGGAGATGGAAAGGTCTGCGCCGCTCCACATCCTTCCCGAAACGGGATTATCGGGGGATCTTGACTGGGTTTGAAATCCCTCTAAAGGTTCTCCACCCACTCTGTGTTCTCCATCTCACATCTGTGCATTGGGGTATGGCTTCAGAACCAGTCATGAGCAAACCACGGTTTGCTCCATTGGCATGCCCAGTACTGGCCAGGCGAGCCATCGGCTGGGGCGTTGGGACAGCAACGGTGTCCACCTGGCTCCGAGACCACCCTGGGCACAGACCCCTGCAACCAGCACAGCTGGGAGCGGGATGGAGCAAGCGCTGGGAGAGGGGTGGAGGGGACAAAGGGGTTGAAAGCTATCAGCCAGGGTGGCTGTCTGCACCGTCACCTGCGCACTAAGCTGTGCTTGACTCAGGCTTGGCTTTTTCCTGGGTCAGGAAGGTGATGGAGAGATAACGGGAGAGAACCGGGTGGGGAGGGGAAATTATACAGAGGTGGGGAGGGAAAGACAAAACTGGCTATTTTCCCCCCTGGCTTTTTTTTTTTTAATTTTTTTTTTTCTTCTTGCTCTGAGGGAAGCAAAGGCATGTGAGGATGATTAGCGAGATTTTTGCAAAGAAAAGAGAGATTTTTGCAAAGAAAGCATCTCGGGGGAGCGTGCATTGTTCGTCAGCGCGAGTACTGGTCAGAGGAATAACGAAGCGGTGGTTGGGGAGGCATTGTAGAGGAAATTATGAAAGGCCTCTGAGGGACAAGTTTGGAGACACCTCTTTCCCTTCTGAAGCTAATTCGCAAACCCAGCAATTCCCAGCTTGCCAAAAGGCACCCCGGGGGGCATCAGATGCGTATCTTCCATCCGAGAGGTGTTGGGGGCGCTGAGCTAGAGAAAAGCCTCTGATGCGCAGCCTAGGGGGGTATTTGGGTCCCTAATTTATTCAGAAAAATGACCGTGGTCAAATATGAAACGCGCAACGACTGTGTTTATCCTTTGTGTCGAATTCCTGCCCTATTGACCTATTTCCACTAAAATCCATTGGTCTCCGCACTTACAGATTCCCACTAGCAGGACAGTATTTTGTGATTAAAAAGGTGTTTTATTACGCTTTATATTAAAGGGAGTGTACCAAGATAGCCCTGATGCATAAACTTTACCATGGCAACATGGCATCCTGGAGCATTTAAATGCCTTGCAGCGGAATTTGCTCTATCTCGTGGAGTGTCCTTCAAATCTGGGATTGGGAGAAGTCTCCTGAGGAGTCGGCCGTAAATTACAGAGCAAAGGTGGGAAGTCAAGATGAAAAGAGAGGAATCGTCCAAGGGAGGAGACCAGAGATCTTTGGGTACGGCAGCGAAAAGTTAAATTAAAAAAAAACCAACAAGCCACAACCAAGGCTGCCGCTAATATTTTAAGTAGCCACGCATCAGTTCATTAGGCTGGCTAGCAGTCAATGGGTCATTTCGGATGGAGAGAAGAGAGGGCCAAGGGCAAAAATGGGAGGCATTTGGTCTGAAAGGAAGATGTAAAGGCTCGGTTACTGGGGAGAAAGGTGTTACGGCACTTAGGGCTCCGGGAGAGAGGGGAGATGCAGGCAGCCAGCCGCTCGTGAAGGCCGGGGGGCTCCCAGGAGAGCCGGACCTGGAGGCTTTGACCATCCCGCGATGGAGCCACCGTGGTTAAACGGGGGATCAGACAGGGATGAGGTGGATGCTGAGCGATGGGAAACAACTTTCTGCAGCAGCAGATGTGCCTTGCAGCTCCCTTCTGGGGAAGTGACGAATGTTGTGTGTGTTTCGCTCATGCTGAGGTATATTGAAAAGTCAGTTGTTGTGGTTTTTTTTTTTTTATTTTGTTTTTGCCTGGGATTAATATAATGTACCTGCAGGGCTTCCTTGCTCCCATCTGGGGCTGGATCAAGGTTTTCTGCACACCGTGAGACGATGCAGGGCGGTGGTGCGGTTGTCCGTATGCCTGTGTATAACCTCCGTGGTCATGACTAATTCATCAGCCTCCTCCGGTGTTGTGCCGGGCTGGCATCAGGTATCCCCGGCTCCACGTACCAACTGCTGTCTTTTGTCTGGCTGACGGAGAGCACATCTGGGACCGTCGCAAGGGCATTCCCTGTGCAGGACATCGGTCCTCTTAGCATCTGCTGGCTGTGAGACTCAAGTGTTGTCTGAAGCCTCTCTGGGTGTCTAATTCCAGAGGAAGGGTGGAGCCGAGGCGGCACAGCCCTCCATGGTGCCCTGTCTGATTCTTCACATGTTAAGGATCAGCACAGGGGCCGAATTTGGCTCGAGTAGAGGAAAACGAGGCAGCTGCATGGGGTCAACACACCTGACAAGAGCATAAAAGCAGGGCGAGTGCCTACAGTACTCACACTAATACTCTGCCTGGCACCAAATATGTCCAGCTAAGAAAATTCCTCGGCTGCATGTGGCTTCTCTGTTATTTGATAGATTTTTTTCTTTCCTTAACCTCCCCAGACTCTCCTTGAAATACGTGTGGACTTCCATCATCCTCAGCATCCTCTGGCAAGGGGCCGCACGGTTAAACTACTGCTTGTCAGGGGAAGAATTACTCGTGAGCTAGGTCCTTCTGCACCTTCCTCTGATTAACCTGGACTGATGTCCCTTAACTCTTGTGTTTTGAAGACGGAGGCTCTGCCCGTCCCAGGGACGCGGTGCCTTGCGAACGCAGGCGGTTGTTCAGAGGGGAGGGCCTGGGTTCGGCCCTGGTTTCGGCTGTGCTGTTGCGTATTATCCATGACCCAAAAACCCCTTTGAAATTCTTCAGCTGCCTGCAGCGCTCACGGCTTATATGTGCTATTGGAAGGCGAGCACCGTTTTGAGCCCTACTCCGGGGCAGGGGAGAGGAAGAGAGGAGGAAGGAGTTTCAGCCATCACCCTTTAAAGCATACGGAGGTGATGCACAGGCTTCTCAGAGCCCGCTGCAGCCCGTGCCCAGGTTGAAGCCCCTGGCCTGGCTGTAAAACCTCTCTTCCCAGCGCCATTCCTGCAGGCTGGCAGGGGGAAAGAGGCTTGTGTCCCCCTGCTCCCCTCTCTGCTTTACCATTTGGCATCAGCTGTACCGGCTGCCTGCGCTCATGCTGCCTGTTCTCTCTCCCAGGTAACACCAACAGCATCTTTGCGCTGGACTACATCAGTGGAGCCTTAACCTTGAATGGGCCGCTGGACCGGGAGAACCCCTTCTATAGCGCTGGATTCATCCTCACGGTGAAGGTGAGAAGCTCCTCTGTCTGCGAGACACACCAGCAGAGCCAGATGGGGAGGTCACCCTGCTTGGGGATGACTCCTTCCAGGTGGAGGCACAAAGCTGGGACGTGTTCCTGTGGGCATCCAGAGATGTGATCTGCTGTTCCCCAGCCAGATGTTTAACACAGCCCCCTTGCGCGGTGGTCCAAAGCATGGTTGCCTCTATAGGGATGTATAAGGTCGTTTTTGGTGCCCTGCCTGGCCTCCAACTAGATCTCCCTGCGGTTGTATCTGCTGGCAGCCCTGGGATTGCAAATAGCACAACACCCCTACATTTGGGCACCTGAATTGTGTCCACTTGTGCCTATTTCCCACATTTCCCCCTCAAAACAACAGAAAAACAGGTATGTTTTGTCACGTCAGCAGGCAGCGGTGTAACAGGGCATCTTCTGCATCTGCCCCGCGCAGGCAGGCACGGGGAGGGAGGGGAGGGATGCTCAAAGTTGTCTCGTCAAGAAAAGGCACTGGAGCGTGATCTTCCGGCCCCACCAGCCCCACCTGAGAGCGGCTCCCTGGCTCCACTCACAACCGCTGTAATTAAAATCAATACCAAGCTGGGCAGCTAGTTGGAAACACATTTAGAAGTATAGATTCTGCTGGGCTGGGGTGGGGAAAAATCAGCGTTGTAGGAAGGGTCATTGATTGGGAGGGCAGCAGCATCGCCTTCTCCTTTTGGCAAGTGCAATGCTTTGTCAGGGGGAAAGGGGGGGGTGACACAAAGGGACAAGAAACTGCCCCTCGTGGTCCCAGGCACAGGTCATACGGTGGGGCTTTACGCATGGGCAAGAATTCCCCATCCACCCCTACCGCCCCTAGGTTTGGGCTTTTATAGTTCAAACTCAGTAGAAATCAAGAGAGGGAGGATTGTCTGTTTTTAATAGGGACAAAAATATCTCTTTGATCTTGGAAAGGTTTGTGAACCTGAAAACTTGCCTGTTTTCCTGCCTGCATGATAATGGAGTTCCAACTGCGTTCTCTTGATCCGACAGATTATTTTTTTTTTCCAATTTATTTCCTCTCCCCACAAACTTTGCATCCTCCCGCAAATGCCAACTCTCTGTGGCCCACATCCCCAGGACCCAAAATGTTCCCTGCTGCTCTCGTCCTGGAGCGTGCACTGAAAATACAGCTGGGTGGCTCCTTGTTCGGATCAGCCTGTTCTGCTGGTGTGTGCAGAAGCGGTGAATAGCAATGAGCCACGCGGGTCGTGTTTAGCGTTGCTTTTCTGTGCCCACAGCAAAGCAAGATTATCCAAAGGACGAGAGGAGGGACTCTGCTTGAAAAGGCTGTTTCACAAGTCTTGCTTCTCTGGCAATAAAATCCACACTCTTCCCTTTTGGGAAAGCAGAATTAAAGTCCTTCTTGAGACAGAGGTGCGATATGGAGCCATGACTCAGCTCTGTATTTAGACACATGTTGCCAAACCTATTTTAAGGTCTAAATCCTGTTTTTCTCTGTTGCCCTAGTTTTCTGTCCTTTCCGTAGTACTATGGTGGTTAGCTGCCTGCTCCTGGTCCCACCTCAGGAGATGGCACGGGAGGAAGTAGGAGTTCTCTTTGCTCCATCGTGGCTGCCCTTGTTAGAATACAATCACAGAATCGCCTGGGTTGGAAGGGACCTTTCAGATCATGGAGTCCAACCATCAACCCAACTCTGCCGAAAACCATCACCAAACCATATCTCTAAGCACCATGTGTACCCGTCTTTTAAATCCCTCCAGGGATGGTGCCTCAGTCACTTCCCTGGGCAGCCTGTTCCAATGCTTGATAAAACTTTTGGCGAAGAAATTTTTTGTAATATCCATCCTAAACCTCCCCTGGTGCAACTTGAGGCCGTTTCCTCTTGTCCCATCGCCTGTTCCCTGGGAGAAGAGACCAACCCCACCCAGCTACCCCCTCCTTTCAGGGAGCTGTAGAGAGCGAGAAGGTCTCCCCTCAGCCTCCTTTTCTCCAGGCTGAACACCCCCAGCTCCCTCAGCCACTCCTCACAAGACTTGTGTTCCAAACAAGAGGACTGTCCCCCACAATTTTTTGGTTTAGATGCTTGCGGTAGGGAAATCGCCTACTCATCCCCTGCCACGACTGTGAGTCCCGACAACCTGTTGCACAACAGGGACAAGTGAGAACTTGGCCACAGCCACCCCAGGGGAAACGTTAAACCTCTGGGAAGGGAGCAGGTTTGCAAGAGTGCTGTGGACCTCAAGGGTGGTTAATGGAAGAGCTGGGTCAACGTCTGAGCATGTCAGTGGGTCAGCGGTATGGAAAGGTGCTCAAGGTTAAGGGGCGACAGCAGAACCAAATGAGCATCCTTCCTCGGCCAAGCGGAGGAAGCAAAAGCTGCAAGAGCCTCTAATCGCAGCATGCAGACTTTTATATTTATTCTTTGAAAAATAAAGGCTGCCCTGTTGTTTTCTCTCCTTGCCAGGCCACAGAGCTGAACGATGACCGCACACCCTCCAACGCCACCGTCACCACCACCTTCAACATCCTAGTCATTGACATCAATGACAACGCGCCCGAGTTCAACAGCTCGGAGTACAGCGTGGCCATCCCGGAGCTGGCCCAGGTGGGCTTTGCCCTTCCCCTCTTCATCCAGGTGCAGGACAAAGACGAGGTGAGGTACCCCTTGCCGCGGGCACGCCTGTCTATCCTGTGTAGGGTCGCAATGTTTTGGGGGGATGCAGGGAAGGATAAGTCACTGATTAACCTGTGATGAGGTGCATGGCTACATCCTGATAGCCCTTTTTTCCGCTCTTACTGCTCAGTCACCAGAGCGCAGACGTGGCGTGTGCTTTAGTGCAGTGAGGATTGCACGGTCCCCCGGGACCCAGAAAATAGGATTGTGTGGGAAGCTGATCCTTGCTCCCTTCCAAGGGCTCTTGTCAGGCAGTCCTTGGCCAGTCTGTTGTAGAAAGGGAGGATGTTTTCTGCTGGGCTCCCAGAGAACCTGCCAGGGAGGACAAAGAAAGGAGCTCGGGGCTCTCCGCCCCCCGGCGGGAATGTGTCGAGGAGGAGGTACGAGATACCCGCGAGCGTGGGGCTGGAGGGAGCGTGGAGGGACTGGGATACCAGCTCATCATTGCAAACGAGCTGGAAGCATTGGAGGCTTGTTCCTCCCTCACGTTAACAGAGCTCCTATTTATTACACGCGGGTCCATGCCACGTAGGGATTGCAGCATGTTTTCCAGCCCTGGGCTTACAGCTCTCAATTAGTCTGATTATTTGACTTGTGCAGTTCACGTCTGGCTGCTTCTGAGTGCCCGTACCTCCAACCCTGCCACACTGCTTGGTGTCTGCTTCAAACAAGTGCTGACACCTCATGGTGAACTTTCCAAAATCCCTCGGAAAGGCTCTGGCTACGGGCTCCTGCCGTCCCTATTCCCCTTGAAGCTGAGCAAGAGAGGAGGGGAGGGGGTTTGTTAGAATAAATGGCATCGTCAGGATGTTTTCCTGATGCCTTGGGGTAAAACGATGTGATGACACCGAGGAATACGGAACGGAACATCTCTCCTCAACCCCAAAATCCCAGCAGGCTGGTTAAAACGTGTGTCTTCTAAGATGCCTTTGCTGGCTGAAATGATGGATCTGCTTTTCCCCAGCCCTGGGTGGAGCTCACCGCGTTTCATAAAGCCGCCCAGAAATCCCATTTTTTTTCATGTGAAGTGATTATGACACAGAACTAATAATCTACTTGTGACATGATGTCACCATCCGAGAGTTTATGAGTTCAGCCTGAAGAGGTGCAGATGAGCTATTAAGCAGATAAAGAGACTGTTTTTTCTTGAAAATGTCAATTGCTAATAAAGAAGATATGGATATGACAGATGCTTAGGATAGTTTCTGAATAGAGCCGCTGTCGTGCTTTCTGAGAGATGTCAGCAGATCCATTCTTGAAGGGCATTGTAACACTTCTGTTTGTGCCAGAAGGATGAAGGATCTGTCATTATTTCTGGTTAAAAGCTCATTTTACTGGAGTGACTCCCATTCAAGAATTCACTTTTCAGCCTTGCTAATTTTAAAATGGGAGAATAAAAAATAGCCTTGCCTTTCCCGCTCGCGCCAGCAAAAAATAGACTCATTCTTTTGGTGAATTTCTTTAACTTCCTGAGATTTCCCCAAAAGAATTGGCTGAGATTTTTAAAACTGCTGAGAGAGGACCTCCTCTGCTAAGGGAGTCTGAGGGAGTTTTACTGTACATGTCTTTGGAGACCATCATATTAGTATGAATTGCTTTGCCTGTAGCATTATTTTCACTGATAAGAAGCACAGGAGAGCTGATGTCTCGGAATATCTGGAGAGAGGAAAGTTATAAGCAATTGGGGGTTATTTTCTGCATTATTCCGTGGTGGATCTTTCTTATTTCCCCTCGTGAATGCTTGCAACTGGATTAACCATCAAGGTAGTGTTTTGGGGGTAAAAAATTGGGGGAGGATACCCAGGTAGTGAGAAAGATGTCTATGAGATAGAAGTGGGACTGCTTCTGCAGCCAGGCAATGTATTTATAGAAGGCCCAAGACCCCCAAACTTTCAGTAAAAAACTTTGGGAAAGGGGGAGATAGTTGCCCGATGGTTATTTTGGATGCTCAAGTACCTTATGAGAGTTGCAAGGCTTTTACAAACCAGCTGGATTTGGGGTAGCCGAGATGGCGCCGGGCCCTCTGCGGGTGGAGGGATGGGACAGTGAGGATGGAGGTCTTCAGGCAGGGAGGTGACTGAGGACGTGGCTGACAGAAGCTATTTCACCAACACGGCCTTCACGCTGCAGATGACACAATTCATTTGTGTAAGGGGCAAAGGAAAACAAGAAGAGAATTATACACATCTCCGGGGAGAGCAGCTAGATGAATAAATGAGAGCAGATGGGTAGAGACACATGAAATCAAAGCTTGAGTCTTGGGGAAGATCATTTTGCTCGAGTTTTGTCTTCTGCCTCCCAACCCGTGTCCTGGGAGAGCCCCTTGGCAGGTTGGTTTCTTTCCAAGCCATCCAGCCGCTTCTGCCCCTCCGGAAAAATGTGATGCTGTTCCCTCAGCCCTCATGCTTGTTGAGGTCCTACTTGGATGGAGCAGCCCACGCCTGAACCTTGCCTCACACAGGGGTCCCATGTGGGTTTTTGGGTGGCTTTGGGGAACCTGCCTGTCCTGGCACCCCGGTTGTGTCTTTGTAGAGCCGGAGGAAGGGTTGTTGCGTGGGGCTGGCCCTTAAAACACACTGCGTGGGCTACCAAGGCCATTAAACAAGAAGGTGTTTTGTATCCAGGCCCACGCGGCCTTTTTAAATGGTGAGGCTTTTTGGCCTTCCTTTCTTCTGGTGTGTTTTGCACAAACTTAAATGATTGCTTTTTGAAGGAGTTAGATTAAACGATTCAGCAAAGCACTTAAAAATGTATTTACATTGCACACAAGACCGAGCTTGAAAGCACGCGCTTGATTTTTACCTCTGTGTTTAAGTGCCTTTCTGGGGCTAGGCTGGCATTAACGGCTCAGACAAGGTACCCAAGCGGGGTGCCTCCAAGGAGAAACCCCTTCCGCTGCGTTGGGCCCTTGCAAATTCCCGGCTTTTGTCCCTCAGAGGTGGCCCCAGCCTTGCTTGAAGAGAAGCTGGCCAGGGGTGCGGGGTGGGACAGGGAGCATCTCGAGGAGGATGCCCCTGGGTTGGGCTGAGATGACCCCAGACGTGGATTTGGAGTGCAGCCAAGAGGTGTTCCACCTCTTGTGCTGGTTTTTCTTTTCGCATTCTCTATGGCTTGTCGAAAACACTCGAGCACAGGAGAAATCGGTGCCCAGGGTTTTGGACCCGGTCTTCTGTGAACCAAGAAAAAAGCATTAACCTCGGCGTGGCTGAGTTTCTCTCTCTGCCGGATAGCCAGCAAACCACCTTCCCAAAGCCGTTTGAGAGCTGCTTATGAAAATGTGGGGAAGTTGCTCAGTATTTAGGCTGAGACACCACATCTGGACACAGCAGAAGACTGGTGTGCCTGTATTTACACGCATTCCCAGCCCGGGGTTGGATTCTCCTCTCACTCTTGTTGCGATAGATCAGCAGGGATGAGTAAATCCTGCGTGCGAGACGGAAGATTAAAGCCTTGAATTATCCGCTTTTGCAGCAAGGTTCGTTTCCAGGTAGAGAGCAAGAGCCCCCAGCTGTGGAATTAGCTTGCGTTAATTGGGAGGGCTGGGTAGCTTGGGCTCGTCTGCTCCCAGGCTGGCTGAGGCGGGGGACACGGATATCCCTTCTGGACATGCTGGTGTGATACAGCCTGGTGCCCTGATGGAGGATTTTAGGGAGAGGGCAAGGGTTTGGCCATGCAGGAGAAGGAGCAGGGCATCCTTCAGTGCTTCCCGCATTTGAGGTTCCGATCGCTGCAAGATCCACAGAGGTGTATTAAGAGAAACCGCAGTGTATTTTCCCCGGACACGCCGGAGAAACCATCTCTTCTGCCGTGGCTTTCGCTTGATTTTCCTTGACACAGTTGACTGAAGAGGAAGAAAAGGGCAGAGGCTGTATACAGCACGAATATGATGGGCTGACATTTTGAAATAAGTTTGAAACAATTCTCCAAAATAAGCATATTGAGGAAGATAAATGGGGAATTTAAAAAGAGAAAATCCAGTCCATGGGAATACACAGTATTTGTTGCTTAAAGCTCCATCAGAGACTCGCACAGGGATATCGCATGTGCCCATGCGTGTGCAGGTGCAATATATGAATCATTCGTAGCATATATATGCATATGACAGACACGCGCACTATAAATATGATCTACACAGCAAGGAACTGTAAAAGGGGAATTGACGGCGCTCGAGTATTCTCTCCCAAAAGTGCCAGCTGCCAGTCGGGCTGAATTAGATTTCACAGGGGTTTTTGCAATACATGGAATTCACCAGCAAATTACCCTTAAAGAGGGAAAATCAATCATTTGGAGCAGAGATAAGCTGAAGGCGAGGCAGCCTCGGATTGATCCCGTCTGTGCAGGCGTGTGTGGAATTCAGCAGATAACCTGGGGAGAGCGGGGAAGGAGAAAACTCCTCCGCGAGGGGGGCAGCGGGCGAGGGCTGACGCTTGGGATGGACAGAAGGACTGGAGAAACCGTCTGCCAGCGTGGGGAGGAGAACGGGAAAGGCCGGGGAGCGTTTGTGCATCCCCAGTGAGGTCCGTAGGGCCGCAGGGGACCAGTGGCCGTGCCCAGGGAGCGCTGGAATGGGTGGTTGGTGGTGTCATGCGATGGGTGCCGGCGGGGGCGATGGGTGCCTGGAGGCCGAGGTGGCCCAGCTGGGCGGCAGAAGAGGGGCAGCAGTGCTGGAGGGGCTGTTCGGAGCACTCCTGTTAAAATGCCTTGAAGTGGGTGGAAAGAATAACCCTCTTCATATTTTCAAAGGAAAGATTAAGCATTATTTGTCTCTGACTAGCTAGAACCAGGCATAAGGTATCCAAGCTGTACAAAGAGGCACTAATTGCTTTTTTTTTTAAAAAAAAAAAAAAAAAAAAGGAAAAAACAACACAACCCTTTTTGTTTTTTTTTTCTCTTCCTCCTCCACCACTCCTGATCTCTGAGCACTTTCCTTTCTTTGCAAACTTGCCAGAAGGAGGGATATTAAACCCTCCTCAGCTTTTTGTAGGTAATAGCCCGTGTGTAGAAAGTGGCTGGGAGGAAAGCTGGAGTTACGCTGGATTTTGTGCTTTGGAAAGGCAGGGCTCTCCATTTTGGAAAAGCAAGCTGCAGCCGAGCTAGGGTGGAGGGAATTGAAGGGAGCCCTGTACTAAGTCAGCACGAAGAGGAGAAACCTGAGGATCGCAGGCTTTTTCCAAAATCTAGCTCACTTTGTGCTGGAAATGCTTGCAGACCACCAACCTACCTCTGCACCTCAGTGATTTCAGGGAGTGGTGTGGTTGAGAAAGTGTTGTTTGCTTGTCTAGGGGTTTGGGGTTTAGTTCACTTTGAGTATTTGTGTAGCCATCGGTAAGTGATGCTAAATACTTCCTTTGAGTGGTGGAAGGTTGAATAATTTCTGAAGCATTTCCACGTGCACTCCCATGAGGAAGGGGCTGGGTGGGGGCAGGAGTGATGGAACAAGCCAGTGGGCAATGTTGGGTGAAAAAGCAGGGATAAAGCTTAGGGTCCATCCTCTGCCAAAGCTGGAACAGCTGATGTGGCTGCTTCTGGCCTCCTGGTGTGAGAAGGCATTCCCTGACTCGTGGTGGACCATGCCCTGGGACCGAGTCTGGCAGGTTTTGGCCATGAGCGGGTCCCACATGGTGCCCGGGACCTCTGGGAGGGACACACGTCCCCACCTCCTGCCATCTCGCAGCCTCATGCCTGAGCTTCTGCCCTTGCCCACTGGTCCCCGCTGCACTATCTGTGCCCAGGGACGGTCTCCCCTTTGCTCCAGCCCCCTGGAATTTAAAAGGTGTATTGGGCATGTGGGGCTGGCAAACAGGTCCCTCACAAATTGTTCAAATGTGAAGCACCGGGGGTAGATCAGTCAGCAGTCGCTTTTCCGGAGGTCGGGTACCGGCATGAGGTTGATGCCGGCATTGTGGCAGCAGGGACACGGTGCGGCTCCTATTACATGCTCTGAGGAATACGCACACGAAGAACAAAGTAATAATTATGCCCAACTGCAGCTACAATTGTCTTTTAGCTGAATTGACATGAAATTTCCATCAGTTGCGGCGCCAGCTACGGCTGGGAGGAGGTTTGATTGCTAGGAAGGAGGCAGCGGGCAGCAGCCTCCAGCCACGGCAAGCGGTGGCCCCGTGGGCTGGCCGGGGATGGGACGAGGTGGGAAACATGTGCCCGTGTCCCGGCTTTGTGAAATAAAGAAATTCCCTCCGAAGCCTGTTTAACAAATGGCTTAATTTGTTTCAGATGGAGGGTGCATGCGGACGGGTCTAGTATTGGAGGGTTGCTAAGGTTTGGCAGGCTGCTCAGTAATTTTGTGCCTCGAAAAGAAGAAAAAGAAGAAAAATTTGGTTTTAGCATTGGGAAAAAACTCGAGCTATACGGGAGCTGGTGGGCAAGGGGTCGGGGGGGGTGTGAAACGAGCAGGTAAAGCAGGTCATGGACCGTTAGCGCGCCCGTGCATCCCATACTCATCCTCAGCACCGCAGAGACGATGCTGACAGAGCCGGCTCATCCCTGACCCCCACCACTGCACCCCGGGACCTTTGCGAGCCCGGGGAGATGTCGCTTGTTTTTCTTCTTTGCGCATATGTTTTCAGCTCCGTTGTTTGCTCTGGGTGGCAGGAGCAGGTAGGAATGGGGGGAGGAAAAATGTAAGAAGCTTCCCGTGGCTTTCTCCGGAGCGGGGGGTACTCGCTGTGAGCCGGGCTGAGCCAGCCCCTTCTGCTGGGCAGCTGATAACAATTTGAATATTCAGATTTGCTTTCAGCCATCCGCGGGGGGCTCGCAGGCTCCGGGAACTAGGAGCAAGGAAAGCAGCATGGGGGCAGAAACAAAAAAAAAAATAAAATAGCTGAATAAACATATAAATGGCAACTCGCGGCAGCCCTCCTTAGAGGGAGACGTATTCCCCTTCTCCAGACCTCACATGGGGGGACTGAGGGACTCGAGAGGCTGCTAATTAGGGATGGCGGGTATCTGGAGGCTGATCTGCTTCCCCAGCTGGAGGGGAATTAATCCACCCGGCTCTCTTCCCACAAAATACTTGGGTTTCTTTTGATGTTTCGACTTTTATCTCATGCCTCCAACAAACTCACTCCTCTCCGGCTTCCATGAAAATCCCTCGCATCTCGCCACCACGAAAGGTGCTTTTGTGTACTGTGGGGAGGGCACCAGGCCCTGGGAGAGACACCAAGGGCTCAGCAGCGGAGCTGGGCAGAAATTCCTCAATGAAATGGCTTTGTGTTGCCGGTGGAAAGTGGTCGTTCACTATAAATTGGCGTCTTAAGGATAGGGTACGAAATAACAGCCTGGGGAGTGATGCGTCCTTCTGCCCTTCTCTGTACCCTTTGCTCCCTCCCTCCTGGGCTGTGTACCGGTGTCGGGGAGCATCCCTCACTCGTGCTGGAGTTGGCACTTCCCAGTTTGCCAGCAAAGCAGCTTTTGGAAGGGGCTAATTCTGCCCCGAGAGGGGTCCCTTTTATTCCCACTGTCCATCACCCACCAGATGAGCATTGCCGGACTCCTGGGGTGATGGGTGCTCTCAGGGGGCTCGCTCGTGTGGCTCCATGGGTGCCCTCAGGGCTTGTTCCTGCCCTGTGGCTCCTCCAGAGATGCTCAGATTGCCCCCCAGCTCCACCGGCTGCTGGGGAATGCAGGAAGGAGGAGGGCAAGCAGGGATTCTGCTCGTGTGGCCGGCTCTCGGCAGTCACGCTTAGCCAGCTTTTGCTATTAGTGCCCCTTCGTGCATTTAATTGGTCCCTTTTTCTGATAGGAGGGAGGTCATTCGGGGAAAATTGGAAATTCGGCTCTGGCAGCTTCTGAACTTGCTTTTCACGTGCTCTGCTGGACCGTGCTTTGCCAAAGGGGCATCGTGCCCAGAGCGAGGGTCCTGCAACGTTGCTGCGGGCATGTCGGTGGTCCTGCTGGTTTGCCGGCCAGGGCTTGGGCGAGGAGGAGTTTTCCAGTTCCCAGTTTGAGCTGTCTTTCTGGAAAGACCCCCCCTGTTTGGGAGAGGCACTCAGCGTGTGATAGATACCCTGGGCCGTGCGTGGGTCTCGAAACA
This sequence comes from Larus michahellis, assembly GCF_964199755.1. Taxonomy (NCBI): domain Eukaryota; kingdom Metazoa; phylum Chordata; class Aves; order Charadriiformes; family Laridae; genus Larus; species Larus michahellis. Next base: position 36,825,987 of record NC_133901.1, read on the forward strand.
GTAAAATGGATTTTTCCCTCCAGCCATGTGCGGCGCGGGTTTATCCCAGGGATGCACATGGGCTTTGTACAAAACGGGTGCACATGAAAAGAAGATTTAGAGAAATCGTATGCATTGTACACCCAGTAAGTGTAATAGAACACAACAAAGAGTGCTTAAGGTTGGTGCCGAACCCTGTGATTCAGTTAACCAAACCCAAGCAGAGAAAGGCTCCCCTGCGTCTCTGGTAATTGCATTTTTACATGTCTGAAGGCGAAGAACTGCTGGTGCCGGCAGGTTTGTGCCCGACGCACAGGCTTTGCAGCCGGGTTGTTGCCTCTGCCCTGTGCTCCCCCTCCAGCTGGTCCATGGTGACCGCAGCCTGACCCAGCGGCTGCGCCTGGTCCTTCCTCCTTTGTCACTGTCAACCTTCCTCTCTCCCTTCCCAGGGACCCAACAGTGTTTTCGAGGTTTACCTGGTGGGCAACAACTCCAACCACTTCATCATCTCACCGACCTCCATCCAGGGGAAGGCAGACATCCGTGTCCGCGTGGCGGTGCCGCTGGACTTTGAGACCATTCCTCGCTACGAATTTTCGGTACGGGTACTATTGGGGCAGGAGGAATAAGCCAACAACCCCTGTGCTCTATGGGACATCCGTATTTTTAAGAGTGACCATTAACCAGTGACCGTTAGTCTCTCTAATCCAGAGTATTGCAATATGACCAAAAAAATGGAAATAATAATAAAGAAAAGAAGGAGGTGGGTGGCCTTCTCTCTCTTTCCAGCATCCAAAGGCTCAGCTGTAAGAGCTTAAGCAGAGCGTGCTCCCCTTTGCTATGTCACAAGGCCATAAAAGCTTTATAGAGCATAAAACTTTGTTTTAAGTTCCCCTATCAGGCACCAAAGCTCTCCCCAGCCTCCTGCTCCAGCTTTGTCCTGCTCTCTGCCTGAGCTGTAAATTCTTAAGGAAGGCAAAGCAGGCTCATGCCACACACCCGCAGTGTTAATCCTGGCAGAGGGGCTTCCATGCAGCTCCTCTTCCATGGGCAAAAGCCTTTCTACCCTTGCTGCGGGCCACGGTGGGGTGGCAGGTTCCCCAGTTTGACAGGCAGAGGCCGGGGCTGCTGAGGGGAGGTGGTGCAGGGTGTTCGGTGCACCCAAGGGCTGAGGTCACCCAGAGCTGAGCAGCTCCCAGGGGAGAGGGAAGGGGCTTTTCTCTATTTTTTTGAGTAACTATGCTTTGGTGGGTAGCATTGAGTTGGCTCCTCTGGTGAGGGAGCTCACGAGAGCATTGTTTTTTCCATTGAAGAATTAGGTGACTCTACCAAACTTCGCAAACAGTGTCTCCAACCCTCCCCTTCACTTCTCTGTCCAGCTCTTTGCAAACGAGAGTGTCCCGGACCACGTCGGCTTTGCACGCGTGAAGATCAGCCTCATCAACGAGAATGACAACCGCCCCATCTTCAGCAAGGCCCTGTACAATATCAGCCTCTTTGAGAATGCAACCGTGGGCACCACCGTCCTCCAGGTCCACGTGAGTAGCAGCATCCTGCGTCTCTTTGCCAAGTCCTTGGCTCTGCAGTGCCCGTCACCAAGGGGTGGGCTGGGGAAGCGTGGTAAGGGAGCAGCGGGAGAGGCTGGCGGTGGGGTGGGTTGTATTCCTCCCATGGACTTTTGGAGCAGATGCCTTGGCCTTTCCTGGTCTGTGGACGAGGTATGTGTGGTTCCCACCAGAGCAGGAGCTCGAGGAGACTCCTGCACTGACAGGTCTCATCTGCAAACAGTGGCTTCTCCTGCAGATACTGATCCTGATACTCATGGTCTTGGCCTCTCCCTCCTCCTTACCGCATGGGATCCACCAAGTATTGCCGTTGTGTACGTGGCGTGTGTCCCATCGCATATTCACTGCCTCTCTCTTACCTTAATTCTTACGGGAAAAGATGCGCTGGTACCTAACAGACTTGGTCGCTTCATCGGTGAGAGTGAACGCCCGATGCTTATCTTTCTGTGTGGGTTTTCTCACTGTTTGGCAGTCTCATCTTCCTCAACCAAGTCGAGGTCAGTTGAGCCAGTGAAAGGGTGAAGGATGGCAAAAGAGGGGAATGACTGCCTTTAGCAGAGCTGGCAGCAGGATGGTTGTGCAGCAGATGGAGGTGGGGACAATAGCGGGGCATTTCTGAAGGGCTCGTCCCTCCTGCCTGGGTTGGTGGAAGCACCCAAAATCCCTGGCGAGAAGGGATTGCCCCTGCTGTCCCAGGACGCAGCCCCTGGCCACCCATCGACACAGGCGTACTGATCCAGAGAATAAAAGCCCTGACAAAAGAGTTGGGTGTAGGCGCCTGTGCCTAAGTGTGTTTACTCTACAAACAGATGGTGTGAAACTGTATAGAGCCCCCGAGCTGTTCCCATCTGACAGTTATTAATATTTCAAGCAGATGTTTAGCTAGTCAGGCCATCAGACACTAAACAATGAGATTGTTACTGCGTCTCCTCTTTCCCCAACTTCCAGCTATGCCAGCATTTCGGAGCGAACACAAAATGCCAGGAGTTGAATCTTCTATGATAAATCAGAATGGATGCAATTAGCGCTGAAATCCAGATTGCCCTCCCAGCTGATCCCAAACTTTTAACAACCCTCGTAAAGTACCAGCTCCTCCTGCTGCTGCCGCTCGCCGTTGGGATGCAGCCCTCTGCTCGCTTCCACGGCACTGCCTGTCTGCGCTGTGCCTCTCCAGCTGTCTCACGTGCCCCAGACAAAAAGTCTGCTTTCCTTGCTCATAAATTCCTCCTTTTCTTTTTTTTTTTCCTTTCTTTTCCACTTGCCTGGGAGCTCTTTATGGATATTCACCCACAGGGATTAGGGATGGGTCTTTGAAGAAAGCCTGGCCAGCTACATGGAGTGATGCTTCTTTGGTGGCCACTGAATGATGTCCTTGGGTAAAGGTATTTTTGTTGGGTCCCCCTGTTCAGGGCTGCAAAATCATAGAATCATAGAATGGTTCGGGTTGGAAGGGACTTAAAGCCCATCCAGTCCACCCCCTGCCCTGGGCATGGACACCTCCCACCAGACCAGGTTGCTCCAAGCCCCGTCCAACCTGGCCTTGAACCCGTCCAGGGATGGGGCAGCCACAGCTTCTCTGGGCCAGGGCCTCCCCACCCTCCAGCAAAGAATTTCTTCCTAATAACTAATCTAAATTTCTCCTAAAGCGTCCCTTTGTGCAAATAAGTGCAGGTTTTGCAGCTGGCTGGAAAGCTGTCACCCTGAAACTGAGCCCCCCTGCTCGGTGGCAACGTGAAGCATCCCCATGTGGCTCTGTCCCCCGGTGAAGGTGCCACCATCCATTAGGGTTGTGTTTCCAAGGGAAGCTGGAGGGCCGTGTGTTTGGGAGAGGTGACGGGTTTCCAGGGTGCTAAGGGCAAATCAGGAGGTTTATGACATCGGGAGGAACAGGCGAACGTGTAGGCTGGGTGAGCAGTCACCAGAAGGTGTCAAGGGGCTTCCCAAGAGCCGTTGCCAGAGGTGGCCAAGCACAGCTGGCAGGGCAGAGGAGCTCCTGCAGCTCCTTCCCGGCAGGAAGCGAGCAGTTAAAACTATGGGGGGCCGAGGCAATGGGAGATTGCTGATCTTCCACCCAGTCCAATGTCCCAGGGAAGGAGGAGATGTTACTCCCAGAAGACCTTGAGCTGGTTGCCCGTCTTCCAGCAAGCGCTTCCTTGCTCTCTCCCCTTTGGCTGTACGTGGTTGGGTGGGTGTAGGCGAGGGGAATCACTCAATCGCATGATGGCAGGGGTTGAAAAAGGGACCTTCAGGGATCATCTAGTCCTAACTCCCTGCCAAAGGCGGGTCACCCAGAGCAGGTTGGACAGGAATGAAGGGGGTTTCCTTCGTGACCCGGGAAGAGCAGCGAGCCTGCCCTCCTGAGCGAGTGCGCTCCTCGCTGCCGCCCTTTCCCCACTGCCCTCTACTTGGCCGGCTGAAAATGAAAAAGGGGGGGGGGGAAGAAAAAAAAAAAGAGCAAGCAGACTTCATTTGCAGTGACAAATGGCCATTCGTCTCTGCAGCATTTCAGCCTCTAATGTCAGTGACAGCAGAGAAACATTGCCTGTTACACGTATAAATCAACTGTAAAACAACCCGAAGTGCAGGCAGCCGGCGGGGACCCGGAGCCTCTGCCTGCTTTCTGCTCTCTGCCTCTTTCCCTTTGCCCGGAGATGCGTGGGGCTCGGATAAGCCACCCTACACCTTCTTGGGCTAATCTTGGTTACTTTCCTGACCCGCCGCAGCCTTATCCCCCATCTAAGATTTTGTTTATCTGCATTTTGTTCTGTATTTTGCATTCCCTCCATCTCCCGGTCCATCCATCCGTCTGTTTAATTCTCTCCGTGAAAGGCATTTATCATATGGGTTCGGGTAGTCATGTGCTTGCACGGGAACATCTGGATAGTCCAGGCTTCACGGGAACGGCTCCTGTTGTGTGCAGGGAGCTGGCAATACACCCGAAGGCAGCCTTCTCTCCTTCCTCTGTGCTCTTGACTTGTGTGAAAAGCCCCTCAGGCCAGAGATTGCTTGTGTGTCTGCTTTTCTGGTGACCAGCGTGAAGGGGTCCTCACTCAAGACAGAGCTTCCAGCTTGCCCTGTAACATAAATCATCGCAGATTGGAGTTAGGCGTGTGTTGCAACCCAACGGCTGAGCAGAGGGGTGGGCAGGCTGCCCTGGGTCTCTGAGTTGTCAGTAGCCTTCCCTCATCCAAACTCCTCTTTTCCCCTGCTCTGAGCCCTGCTGTGCAGGGAAAAGCCGGGCTGGAGAGGCTCGGAGGGTCCCGCATGGCAGCACGCTCCTTCAGCAAGGCTGGGGTGAAGCAGGGAGGTGACCAGAGCTCAGCATGAAGATATGGGCAAGTTCTGCCCCAGCTACCAACAGATATTGAAATATTATTATTTTTTTTTCTGAAACAACTGGCCATGAAGCCTCTTAATAACATAACAGAAAAGGTCAGAGAAAGAATTTCACACTTCTTGAGCAAGCAGGCAGCCGGTATAACTTCATGCCTTCCAGGAATGAGAAGCACCAAGAATATACAGTGTGCCCTAAATTAACTGGGGCTGTGACGCCCCCTGCCAAGTGCTGCCTGGTGGCTTTTGGTGGGTGCTGGCTTTCCCTAGTAGCAGGGAACCGGCTGGAAGGCTGTGCCCTGGGGAGATGCGGTGAACAAAGCTGCTGGCCGCGGCAGAGGGCTCTGGGCTGTGTGTGGTAGGAAGCCCTGAGGGAGGACAGTGCCAGGGTGGATGAATGGCCATTCCTGTGCCGTAGCCTGCAGTGGGATAAGCAAACATCTTCCAAAGCAGGTCCCAGCAACTTGTTTTTTTCCTGGGGTGAGAGGAGCAGGAGAGGGGAGGGCATCTCCAGCCCCGTCTCTCCCACCTGAGAATCTGGAGGAGAGGATGAGCCATGAGACGAGAGACACGTCCACAAGTCTCGGACCAGATGGAGTTAAATCCCTTGCAGAGAGGGACAAATCAATAGGAAGATGAAGGAGGGACAGATAAAAGGGCACGGTCCGTCATCCGCGCCACAATCTAACAGTTTCAGTACGAGCCTTGCAGGAAGCGAGGTCTGGCACAAAGGGTGATGTTCCCAGGGCAAATCCCCTCTGCGGGGAGAAGAGCTATTGCGTGGGAGCAGGGATTGAGGGGGGGAGACCCAGAAGGAATGCCTTCTGCTTTGGGAGGGAGCGTGGGGCAGGGGATGGTGGGGCCAGTCCCTCAGTCCTGTTTGAGCCCCAAGCCGGCAGAAGCCCTCAGGCTGTGTCCCCCCATCTGCTGCTGCTCTCCCGTCCCGCTCCAAGCTGCCCCATTGCCGGCAGCAGGGGGTAGTACCGCTGCATCGCAAGCCCTCATGGAGCATGTCAGCTGAGAAGGGAGCAGAGGTGTCCCGGGGTCCCATGCCCAGTGGCTGTGAAGAGGACGTGCTGGCCAGGCGTCAGACCCAGCTGCTCCTTCCTTTCCAAGGCACGGGGCGGGTGTTTTAAAAGTGGCCCCTGGGCTAACAATCCCATTGGATGTGGCAGGGCTGGAAATTCCCCATGAGGAGCTCTTCTGTGACTTAGGGAGGGGGGGAGGCACTGGCTTTAGATGCAGCATTCAGCTGGGAAACTTCCTGGGGTGAAAGACGCTATGAAAATATGGCCATGCTTTTGGGGTCACCAAGACCTGTCCCAGCTTACAGCGAGCTCCCCTGCAGCAGGGAGAGGAACAGGGAGGGTGTTCAGTCCAGCATCCCCACCCCCCGCGTCCTTTTGGTGCTGTGCCCCTCGCGTGCGGTGGAGGATGCTCGGCTGGGAAGAGCCGGGAAGGTGTGAGCGTGTGTTAGCGCCTGTCATGCTGAGCCTGCGGCGTCCCTGGGACCTGCTGCCCCGCGAGGCTGCAGGGGCTGCGTTCCCCTCCAGACCTTCCCTTGGACGCTGCTGCCTTGACAGCAGCGGCCATCAGCTGGGGTGAGAATGGTGCCGGCTTCCCAAAAGCCGGCGACCTGCACGAGCGAGGCACGTGCCTCACTCTCCGTTGCTGGTGGATTTGCTGGTCCTGCAGGAATGGGGAAGGGGCCTAAGACAACCCAGTGGGAGGGAAGAATTAAGGGGCGGGAGGTCTCCTTAAGCTCTTTGTAGGCTGCAGACCTGCGCAGCGAAGTCCTCCTGAAAATCTCCGATAACCAAAATCATTAAAGCCCAAACAAACCGCAAGTAACTTGTTTTTAACACAACAATGCGTTTGATTTGCCTTGAAGGGTCTGGAGAAAAATGGGTCTCCAGGGAAGTGTGGAAAGTAATCCCAGCTCCGTGATCCCTCCTCCCTGCGTTATTGGCCCCATCCTGGCGTGGCTGGGCTGGCCCTGGCCGGTGGCTGTGGGCTCCATCAGCCGGTACGTGAGCATGAGCGAGCCGGGGGGGCTGCTGTGTGACCCCTTCCCACCCCACGGCTCCCAGCAAAGGGCTGGGACAAAGAGGGGGAGATGTGGAGGGGTTTGCAGGGAGCACGTTGCCCAGCTGCCCATCTTCAAACCCCTGGAGAAGCGTCTCCAGCAGAGGCATTAACCCCTGCGGTTCCCCACGCTCTCCTGCCGGCTCTTCCTTGCTCAGGCCGGGTCGGACGAGCCAGCTGCTCATTCAGGCACCTCTCTCAGACCCGCCGCTCTTTAAAAATAACCTTGATGCCTCCCTGGGATGGTTGTGTATGAGATTTGTGCCAAATCCTTGCTGAGTTGGTGACTGCCTTCTCTCTGGAACCTCATCCTCCCACATCCTCCTGAGGTTACGCTTCTTGCCGTGCCTTGGTGTCCTCCTTACTCAGAGATGTCTCGGCTCTGCGGTGCTGCTGGGTTTCTCCCCACGTTGGGGATGGTTGTCCTTTCTCCCCAGGACAACCACCCTAGGGGATAGGATGGGATTGGATCACCCCTTCAGGGGATGCTGAGACTTCTCAGAGCTTTGAAACGTTCCTCCCCCCACTACACCCGACATTTTCGGGCAAGCCTGTCGGTGTGCTTTCCACAGTTATCTTTTGCAGCCCCTCAGGAATAGTCTGAGCATCACCAGCAGTCCGCAGACCTCAGACTATAAACTGCGGTGCCCGATTCAACTATCAGGCATCGATTTCAGCGTGGGAATGATTTTCTGTACTTGTGGTATGCAGCAAGGCGGGTAAAATAAGCACCGTGTTCCCTTGGGGCTCGATAACCTGAATCTGTAAGACAGTCTTGTGCTTTAAAAAATGCTGCTTTTCCTTTTTTTTTTTTCCCCTGAGTTTCAGATTATAATTTACAGATTATTTTACGGAGCGGGGGAAGAAAAGGTCCCTCTGTCTTTTTTGCAAATGCATTAGCCTATATATTCTCATATATATGTGTGTGTGTGTATATAGATATTGTTTTTATATTCTGGTATATATATATATATTATTTATATCATTCTGGTTCACATTCCTGAATAGTCCCTTTCTGCTGCCCTCCATGGGTTGTCCCCTCCCTGATCATTGTCCCTGCCACATCCATTCACCTGGATTCTCGTCTTCCCCCACTCTGCCACTGCGCTTCCTTGGGAGAAGCCTTGTTAGTAAGAGCCTAATGAAGTAAATGAGCTAATTAACCTTCCATTACTCTCCTCATTAAGGCAACCTTTAATTTGCTTGGCAAAGTTTCTCTCCTTTACCACCCAGCTGTCAGTTTTCTTCTGCTTCTTCGATCTCTCTTTGGCCTCACATCAGGGATGGGGAAAATCGATCCCGGCCTGATTTTCTTTCCCCTTCTTTCCAACCAGCTGTAAACGCCAGTCAACAAGAAAGTAATAATGTAGTTTTCCCACCCTGGGAAGGAGGGTTGCAGACATCAATAAGCACCTATTTAGAATGCAAATCACTTTCTCAATCAGCTGTCAGCCTGCGGCTGGCGTGAGTTTGACGGGGCCACAGGGATGCTGTGGTCCATGGGCTCCTGCATCCTGACCCGGAGCTTTGCAGCGGTCCCAGGGTGGCTTTGGGTTGCCCGGGGGGGTTGCATCCCCCTGGGTTTGTCCGACTCCAAGTGCACATGGCCAACACGGGTGGGACGGGGCTTTGTAAACCTGGGGACGGTTCTTCTGGTTGCCTTCAGGTCTCACCGTACCCTGCATCTCTCCATCCGCTTGGCCAAGGGCTGTCCCCTAACATCTGCATCTTTTGTTTCTTGATGATCTCCAGAGCTTTTCTTTCCCCTTCTTTTTCTTGGCGAAAAAGTGAGCACAGGGGGCAGCAACAGTCTGGGATAAAAGGGAGAATTTGTAGGGGCTGAGCAGAGGAGTTGGCTGTAGCTTCAAGCTGCTGGTGGGTGAGGTGCTGTGTGCCAAGGGGCTCGCCCCGAGCTGTGTTCCTCTCTCACGTAGCGACGGTGACTGTGTGGACTGGCCTTGAGGGAAAGCCCGCATCACTCCAGGTTTTCGAGAGATTGCATGGAGTGAGGAACGTAGTCAGTCGGAGCGGGGAGTGAGATGGGGAAATAGCTCACACATCAATGGATGGATGAAAAGGCTTCTAGGGATCACCCTGCTCTTGACTTCTGCAAGGAATCAGGTGGGAGATGAACCATCCCCTGCCCCATCCGTGGCTCCTGGGGCACTGTCCCAGCATTAGGACTGGAGAGTGAAGCAGCCCACCATCTCACAGGGCATCGGTGGTCAGTAGAACAGCATTGCCCCATGCTGTGATGGGGATACCACAGGGCTTCTCGACTTTTTCCAGTTGACTGATCCTCAAAATTTTGCGCAGGGGGCTGAGTTTGTGTCCTGCTCTGCAGGGAGTCACCTACTGCCCATGTGTTAGGAGCAGCTTGCACCTCCTCCACCTTCCCACAGCGGTATGGGGAGCACAGGGTGGCCAAACACTGGGAGAAGAGGACTCCCAGGTCAACCTCCATCCTTTCTTTCTGCTTGGAGTGAATGGAAAATGCATGGGAAAGCTTTGCTGGAGAGGTTGAACGCCAGGGAGGTGGTAATGGGGGACTGCCAGCCGAACATCCAGGGTGGTGCAGATGATGGGCTTAGGCATGGGGAGAGGACGTTTAGGAAAGCAGGGGGGAGTTCACAGGACACTGGTGGGAATGTGAAATGTCGGGTCAGCAGCAGCTCCTGGAGGCTGGAGAAGGAGGGGGTCTCCCAGTTGGACACCTCTGATGTCCTCCAAGCCTGGACTTTGTCCCTCCTCCCAGCCCCTCACAGCTCACCCTCGGCGTTAGCATCTTAATTGATCTTGTTGTTCTCAATCCCCCTGAGTGCTCCGACTCCAGCTGTGCTTAAACAGAACAAAATCTCTTCCAATTTCCCCACCGCTTAAAAGAAAATTGAATCCTTTATCTGTAAGAGGAGAGGAAAACTGCAAACACACGAAACAGTAAATAGTTAAATAATCAAAGCAGACGAATCCAAATTGCCTGGAAAGTTAAACATGAATGGCTTGTCGTCTTCCTGCGTGCTTCTCCTTAAAAAAAAAAATATATAGAAAAATGCTTGCACTCCTTGTTCCTGTTAAATATTCTTATCAATCCAGCTCTGTAAATAAAGGGAAGGGGAGGACGGAGTTTCCAGGTAGCAGTGTGATTGACGGATCTGAGTCCTCGTCTTTCTGTCAGGGCCCAGTGCTCTTTGGCTGTGTTTATCTCTCTAATCTAAATATCAATCTGTAGGACCGAAATGGGGTGGAATAGGAATCATGACAGCCCGAGCGCCGAGGAGAGAGACACTTATTGCAGCTTTTGCAGCCTCTCCCTGTCCTGATGGAGCTGTCAGGATAAATGCACAGCTAAAGCGCAGAGGTGGGAAAAACAAAACAAAATCACAGCCCTACCCCTTAAAAAAAAAAAAAAGAAGCCAATTCAGCCCGTGAGATGGGAAAGAAAAACATGGAGCAAAGGCAGACCTGTTCCTGTTCAAATTGCATCGAGCACAACCCCGGGAGCAGGATTCTCCCCACCCTTCCCAGTGTTCCCAGCAGGAGGTGGGCTTGGGAGGCTTTCCCTTGCTGCTGGCTTTGGCTGGTGATTTGGGAGATGAATGGAGGATTTTTCCCATGGTGATGCTTGCTGCTGTGCGCACACCCCGGCTTCACACCTCCTTCTCAGCCATCCCTTGAGGGCAACCACCATTTCACCTCCCGACGTCCTCTCCCAGACCCTCAGCAGGGGCAGCTCTGTCCTGCTTTCCCACCCAGGGCCCCAACAGAGCTCCTGGGATTTTAATCTGCTTTCCCGGCTGGCTTCCCCCGTGTCCCTAGCGCCCACGACTCTCTCAAAGCATCCGGGGCTCTGTTTCCTCCAGCGAAGAGCCCCTGTGTGGGTCCGCACCCAGTGGGTGCTGTTAGCTGAAGCGATGCGGTGACAGATGCAACATCACCCTGTGGAGAGACGACCTTGTGCAGCCCCTCATGCTGTTGACGAGCCGCTATTGGGGTGTAAAAGGAAGGATAATTTGCCTGAGCAGGGAATTTGGGAGCCACAAGACATGTATATCAACCTCCTGAGATCCATCACATCATCCAGAGGTCTCTTCTGCCTTGGGCCATAGACTCTGCTCAATCCTCCCACGGCTGGCTGCTGCGTCCTATAACCAAACTTCTTGTGGTGTCTCCAGTCCCAGGAGTAAAACTAAGGCTCTCCATCCCCTCAAACACCTTGGAGAAGCAGCTGCTTGCTGTCTGACTGAGACTCAGGTGTAGATTCTAGCTCCTGGGGAGTGAGGATGCTGTGCTTCTGGAGCTGAGCCCATGGCTTCTGGACCATGGGTTTCCTTGGGCTGAACAAAGTGCATCCCTGTAGCTCTCAGGGATGTGTTTTGGGCTTGCTACCCCTTGCTGACAAACTAAAAAGCCTGTTCTCCAGCTGGGTTTGCTTCACACCGGGAGCAACCACGAGCTGCATCCAGTTCCAGGGTGAATTGTCTTCATTCCTGCCGGAGAATGGTTGGGCTTTGCCGTTCCTTTCTCCAGGCCAGGATTCAACGTGTTCATGTCCATCTCCAGGCAAGCACCCGTTTGGCTCTTCCCTCCTTCTTTGCTCTTGTCCCCCCTCTGCCCGCCATGCCCCAAATGATGCTCATCACCTGGACGAAATGGAATTGCAGATGGTGGAAGGCATGACTGGCTTCCAGGAGCTCTTGCAAATACTTCAGAGATCATTGGGGATTTATATTTCCCCCACCGGACTTTGACCTTAATTTCTTCCGTTTTGCTGGGCTGTAAAATTCATTAGAGACCCGACAGCAAAGTGATTGAGATGTCAAGCCAGGCAATTGCGTGGTTATTTAATCTATCAGATGTGCCGCTTGCCATTTAGGTGGACAACGGGAGAGTATGAAATCAATACGGTTCATTAGCGGAGCACTTGCTCCCAGCTCCAGCGCGGAACTCCAGTATAACCCATTCCAGTATAACCCAGTATAAATATATATATAAGGCAGGTGTCTAAATGGTCTTGGTTTCAACCTTGCATGGTGTAAACCCGTGCTCGAGATGCTTCTCTTGCTTAAAGGCCGTCTTCTGTCGACTCGCACTTTAAAACAGGGTTTCCAGCCATTGCAACAGCCCGGCTACAGTAAATTACTCCTCGCTAAAATCAAGGCTGCCCGAGGAAAGTGTTAACCTGGCTCGCAAGGAGCTGCTGCTGCAGGGAACGCTGTTATAAAACACAATCAAGGAGGCGGCTGTTTTCCCCGGTGGCTGGCAGAAGAGGTGGGGAAAAAGCTCTGCAATTCCCAGGGGGGTTGATTGGCTATTTTTCCCCCCCTCAACCAGGCTCCGCGCAGCCCTCTGGGGTCATTAAGCGGCGATTGAGCTCCTGGCTGGGTGCAGAGCCCGTGGTCCGGAGCGGCTGGGGAAGGCGGTGGCGGCGGTACCCCAGCATCGCCCCAGTTCCCCGCTCCCACCTCCCACCTTCCCAGTTAATCATTCTGCTGGGCTCTGGAGCGGCGATGCCGGATGACTCCGCTTGCACCTGATTGCCACCTCCAACCGGGCGGCTGCTCTTTAAAGGCCTGGGAAAGAGCGCAGTCAGGGCAGGCAATGCCGGCAAAAGAGCTGTTTTCCGTCTGGGAAGGGCATAATGACTTTAAGTAGGTTTTCCACTGGTTTTCTTGAGCCCGTTTTTCAGCCCAGCAATTTCTTCTCCTGGAAGCTCTTGGCCCTTCACGTTTCTCTCCTCCAAGTGACAAATCAAATCCCAATCCGGGTGGATACCAGGGGTTGATTGTTATTCCCCTGGACCCTGAAGATTGCCATGGGTTGCATTTAAGGAGGGATACAGGTTTAGGTGACTCCAAAAATCGGTATGATGACAGGGCATGGCTCCCCACCCTGGGTTGTTTGTGCTGTGGTCTGAGTAGCCCATGGCTGCCCAGTAAACCCCAAGAAGTGACCACGTCTGCCTCATTTTCCGAGAAAACCAGAAAAAAGTAGGAATCATAGAATGGCTTAGGTTGGAAGGGACCTTAAAGACCATCTCATTCCACCTCCCCTGCCCTGGGCAGGGACACCTCCCACCAGACCAGGCTGCTCCAAGCCCTTCCAACCTGGCCTTGAACCCCTCCAGGGATGGGGCAGCCACAGCTTCTCTGGGAGCAGATGGGAGTCTTCCTTCCAGTTGCTTTCTCCCGTGGCCCAAGCCCCAGGCATTTTGCCGGAGCGGCGGTTCCTTGGTGTCCCCACCGCCCAGCCAGTGTGGCCAGGGGAGGAGCAGGCAGCAGCGGTGAGATGAGACTCAGGCCCAGTCACTTCAGTGCCCAGACAGCTTTTTTGACGTTGGGTAATTGCTTTCCTGCTGCGACTCTTTTAAGCAGAGAGCTTTTGGCCAAAGCAATTTGCTCCCCATCAATTTTTATTTCCCAGTTTCTGCATGTGAGGGAGGGGAGGGAAAACAAAGAGGGCGAAGGAGAGCTGCGACCCGCTCCAGCGACCCCGGAAAGGTAGGAAGGATTTGGCTCCCTCGGTGCTGACAGAGCCATCTTCAGGCAGGCAGGACGTGGCAAACTGTCTCATCCAGACAGCATCCATCCTTCCAACATGCTTTGCTCATCCCTGCAACCAACCTCCCGCTCCTCATCCCTCCCCAGAATGATTTAGGGAAAAGACTGCCATCCCAGGGGCTTGGTGGGGGATCCATGTTGCCCAAAAAGGTTTTTTTTGGCTTTTTAAGCCTTTCCATGCTCCGCCTGCCGCGCTCCCTGAAGCTGCTGTGAGTAGAGTTAATCTCGGGCAGTTTAAGGAGTCGCGGAGTGGGGCTCGGCGGATGATGAATGTCGAAACCATCACCGGCGAAGCTCCGTGGAGCTGTTTAAAACGGAATTCTCCCATGTAAATTTCTGCTCCATCAATCCTGATGACATGTCAAACATTGCTATTGTTTCCCGAACAAATTGGACGACATGCCCTTTCCTGCAGGTTTGCCTGCGAGAGCGGAACCGCTCGCCGGCTCCGCGCTTTTGTCTCCGAGCCCTGCCGGTGGGGAAGGATGGACGCGGTAACCCTCGGTGGGATGAAAGGGAGATGTCCAAAATATCTGTGCTTTGGGGCATGGAGAGGGAGGGAGGGAGGGCAGGACTGCGGGTATTTATTTGCGTGTGCCTGCGATTCACCCGCCGGGTGCCCGCGCCAAGCTGTGGCTCCGTAAATTAATCCTTTGGGTTTGCCAGGCTTCCTCGTCCTGTCGCTCTCCCGGAGTTTAACTGCGCAAATGTTGGGTTTGGGGGGTTTTTTTGTGGTTTTTTGGTTTTGCTTTTTTTTTTTTTTTTTATAAATGGTCTGCACCGGCGACAGCTCATAAAAGTACAGATGTGGACCTGAGTTTTCATCCTGCCTTTTTGCAGGCTCCAGTGGGCAAATCCCACTTTAATATTCTGGGCAGGAGAGGAGCAGCCGTAAAAAGCCATTTGATTGCTCCTCCAGGTGGAACCCCGGGAAACTTCCAGCCAGATGCCTTCCCTCCCCCGGCTGTGGGGAGGGATGCATGCGTGCCAGGGGGATGAGGGGGCCAGCCACAGGAAAACAGCTGGCACCCCGGCATTGCAAAAGGCCCCCAAAGCCCTCGGCTCAGTGGGATTTGGGATATTCTGCTGCACCAGTTGCGTGTGCTCCTGGGGAGCCCTCAGCAAAGGGGATGCGTGTCGCCTCCCCAGCGGGTTTGAGCATCTGAGCATCTTTTTTCACCCTGAGAGGGAAAATGTTTGGTGATGGAGAAATGCGCGCAGACCCAAAATTAAATATGCTGAGCTCGCATGGGTTTGCTTTTTGCATATTCCCCGTCACGCTCAAGTAACCCGCTCCATTGCCCTGCGCTGTGTCCGTGATGTTCAGTTGACGGGAAAGCCATCGAGCAGGCATCACCCTCCAACTCCCCTGGTGTAAATGAGGGTAATTAATTAGCTGGTGAGGCGGTGTGCGGGGCAGGGTTAGGCTGCCTGGCCTCATGGCTCCTCCTGAGCTGGTGGCTTTGCCTTGATGGCAGTTTTGGCTGGCCCGGCATCGCCGCAGCGTGGGGTCCAGCCCCGCCTCCTGGCTCGGCTCCCCAGGACCCTGTGCTGAGCGGCTCCATGCTAACCTCCTTTTAACCTTCCTCCTTCCCTATATATATATATTTTTTTTTTTTTTTTTCTCCTCGGCAGAAGAAAATTACACTTTCCCAGCATTGTCTGTCACCACAGTAAGCGCTTCCAAGTGTAATTGTACGGGGCCAAATGAAGGGAATTAGTTTTGCCTGTGCTTTGTGGCACTGTCAGGCCCCCCGTAAATCATTATCTCATCACCAGCCGATCCAGGTGCACGGAAAATGCCTTTCCGGGTTCTGCTCTCGCACCAGCCGCATAGGGATTAGTGGGACCTAGGGGTTCATGGGGGTTGTGGGCACAGAAGTAACGGCTGGGAAAAGTCCTGCCTGGGAGGTCAAGGATGCTGAGGTCAGGCAATGCTGAGGATGCTCGAGGATTTTGGGGAGAGAGGCCCCAAGACTCTGATTGGCCAGCCCCGGCTGCAATTTGGGGGTTTGCCACCAAGGTTGGCAGCCACCTGGGCTGCTGGCAAGTGTCAGGATGGGGGACTAATACCAGTATTAATTTGCTGAGGGAAGCTGGGGTGGGCAGATGGTAGATTTACCCCCCTCCTCCCCAGGTGTTCCCGTTTGGCTCTGGCTGGGATGGGGCATCTTCATAGATGTCCTCCCTGGTGTCCTCTAAGGAGCAAGATGCACCCCAGAGAGGGCTTGGACCTCCAGGAGCAAGTGCCACTTGCTCCATGGGCATCTCTCCGGGCAGATTTTGGCAGTTTCGTTCCATTTTACTGAACGTAAATGCAACACACGTGAAAAGTAAATCGCATCTTAGCAGTGGAGAGGAAAATCGGGAAAATCAGTAGGTCTGAAAGGCTGGCTCCCACCAGCGCGCCCTTCAGCTGGCGTAAAGCAGCGGGAATTTACCACCTGCACTGGGGAAGGGTTTACTGGGGGGGGGAAATGAATTAATTCAGGCTAGTTTTCCTGCCTTTACCCCTCTGCCACCCCGTGGAGTGGCAGGTAAGTGGCGCAGAGGGGTGAAGCTGTTTGATGTGCTCAAGCTCCTGCTCCGCTGTCAAGGGTAATCAAGGCCATCGATAAATCAGGGAGGTTTCAGGAACGGGTTGTGTTCCATGCCAGTCCTAAAATACAGCCTTTTGCTGGTATCTGGATATAAAATGTGTCTTTGACCCTGCTTTTTCTCAGACCTGTTGATGTCTAAGTAATCCGAGCAGGACTCAATTTAGAAAATATACCAGGGGAGGAAAAGGATATTTTGGGGCTTGTATTCCACTTTCCTCAGCCAAAAAAAAAAAAAATTTCTGCTCCTTTTTCCTGCCACCGCTCATGCATATTTTATCTATTCATTAGAGAAAAGACTTTAAAACGCACATAAATCTTGCCTGGCTCATCCAGAGCTGACAGGCTGAGTTTCGCACACCTTCCCCAGAAGGTGCTGGTCGCTTAGCCGTGACCAGCCTGCTCCAGCTCCGGCAGCTGGCGGCGGCTGTACGTGCGCCGAGTCCTGCCGCAGCATCCTGAGAGGCGTCCCTGCCTCGGTGGGCTTGGAGCAGATCGCAAAACACCCCCCAGGAAGGGCTTCTTATGGAAAGCAAGGTCTAAATCCCTTTCTTTGCTTTTCCTGGTCTGTGTTTTAGTCAAGGCGGGGGGGGGGGCAGTTTTGAAGCGGGATAGGTTTTTATTTCTCTCCCTGTCGCCCCAAGGCACGCCATCAGCCCTGAATGCAGAGTCAGAGCTGCGGGTGCAGGGTCCTGGCTCTTGGGCTTCATGGGGCCAGGACGGGTGGGCCGCAAGAATTGTCCACGGAAACCTTTATTTCACGTGCGCTTCCCAGATCGGCTTAATATGTCAGGGAAGATACATACACATTGTATTTCCCATGCCAAATTTTTTGGAAGCGATGCTGAGAGATGTGGATGGAGGGCTGTTGCTGACAGCAGGCCGGGAGTCCGGGACGCAGTGGGTAAACCCAGGCGAGCACAGACAGCCCCAGCCCCGCATCGCTCGGGTGATAAATGGCAGCACACGAGGTCCGTGCTGGGTACACGCAGGTAAAGAGGATGCAATGGATTCCCCAGTGTATGTAATGCAATGTTCCCATAAATACCTTCATTTATTAATTAACTTTTTTTTTTTTTTTTCAGGCAACTGACAATGACGTGGGCACATACGGCAAAGTCAGTTATTTTTTCAGCGATGACCCTGACCGGTAAGTCTGAACCACCGGCGTGACTTTGATTCTTCGAAATCCTCTTCCTACCTCGCTAAGAAGTCACAGGGCAATTAAGGGCATTTGTTATGTACTGCCTGTGAGATACCCAATGAAAACCCCACTACGCTGTCTCCCAAAGCGGTGAGTTACCTTCAGCACATGCCTGATGCTCAGCACGTTTAATTGCTTTGCTGAATCAGGGCCTACAGGTTCCAGTGGTGCTTGGGACCAATAAATGCATTTGCCAGCAAGTAGCTGGGCCTGGAGCATCGCGTGAGACACGGTCGTGGGGGGGAGTTGGGGGAGGAACATGGGCTGCCCAGCAGAAGGGATCTGGGGGCCTCTGAGCCCATTTCTCTGCACTGAGGGTTTCTACCCCGCCATCTGCACTGAGCTCTTGAAGATGTTCCGGGACCAAATATCCCTCAGAAGAAAGCCATGAACTTCACCCACCGTGGTGCTAGCTGTCAGGCTGCTGCCACCCCATCTCTCCATCTCCAGCATCACCAGGGCTTTTCCCCCTCCTTTCCTGTCCCCTCAGTTTCTCGTTGGACAAAGACACGGGTGTAATCCTCCTGACGGCTCGGCTGGACTTTGAGACCACGCAGCGCTACACCCTGACCGTCATCGCCCGGGACGGGGGCGGGGAGGAGACGACGGGGCGCGTCCGGATCAACGTCCTCGACGTCAACGACAACATCCCCACCTTCCAGAAGGAGGCATACCTGGGGGCCCTGCGGGAGAACGAGCCCTCCATCACCCAGGTGGTCCGGCTCCGGGTGAGGGACCAGAGCAGCTCCTTCGCTCGAGAGGGGATGCGCGGTGGGGAAACAGGAGCGGGTTGGGTCCCCGTCCACCCCTGCTGCCATCCCGCCTGCATCCCTCCTAAAAAATCCTTTTTCCTTTACTGCAAAGTGCAACTGGGCACAGCGCTGCAGCCACGGGCTGCCTCCCTCCTCCTCCTCCTTTCCCATAAGTCTCATGCCTACATGGCATCCCCAGGGCCTGGGGCTTCTCCCAGGGCACAGATGCTGCCTCCGTGTTGCCTTGCTCTGCTCAGTAAGTCAGGAGGCACCGAGGGGAAGGTGCTCTGCCTGTTGTTGGTGGAGCCATAAGCCTCTGCTGTGGAGGGAAGGCAGGTAGGGAAGGCCGTTTGCTTCTTCAGCACAAGAATAAACCTCGCCGTGATGCAAGAACACAACTTCCCCTCCGTGGGGCCAGGCTGGGTGGGTGTCGCAGGGAGGTGGGAGAGGGGGACCCAGCGAGTCCTTTCTGGGAGGTGGGATGGGAGGAGAGGCTGGTTTACGAACCCCCTCGGGGCGAGCGCATCTTCTTCCATCGCTTTTCCACTCTCCTTGGGCCCATCCCGCACCTCCCGTCCCCTCGGCTCTCTCCCGTTGCGTGTCACCGGCACGGCTACCGTACCCATTGACTCCCTCTGCCCCTCCCTGCCCTAGGCGTCTGACGAGGACTCCCCTCCAAACAACCAGATCACGTACAGCATCGTGCAGGCGTCCGCCTTCCGTGACTACTTTGACATCACGGTGTCGGAAGGGTACGGAGGTAAGTGCTTGGTCCCGGGACCACGGTGACCTTCCCTGCAGCGCGGACCTTTGTGGCAGGGCTTGAGCCGAGCCGTGTTTCCATGGGTCTGCAGCTCATGCTGGGTTACGCCAGTGCAAGGAGCTCAGTAATGCCCGGCAATGGTGTTTTCGGGGCATTGCCACCTTAAAAAGCCGCTGTTGGCCCTGGGGAGGTGGTGGGGATGGGCCACCCCCCAAGCCCACCCACAGTCCTGCTTGGTGCATGAATGCCCCCCTGACCGTCCCACTTTGCATCCCTTCAGTGATCAGCGTGAACCACCCCCTCGACTACGAGCAGGTGGCCAACGGGGTTATTTACCTGACTGTGATGGCCAAGGATGCCGGCAACCCGCCACTCAACAGCACCGTCCCCGTCACCATCGAGGTGTTTGTAAGTACGGCGCCCAACGATCCTGTCGTGGTTTCCCTGCAATTGCTCCACAGCAGGGACGTAAATCCGTCAATAACCCAGCAAGACTATCCCGCCCTGTGGATTGCAATTACATGTGTCTCATCTAGAGAATCACAGAATGGTTTAGGTTGGAAGGGACCCTAAAGATCATCCAGTGTCGCCCCCCTGCCCTGGGCAGGGACACCTCCCACTAGACCAGGTTGCTCACAGCCCATCCAGCCTGGTCATATGTAAATGTGTGTTATATATGTCTCATGTACATACGTGTCATGCATATTGGTTAAAGAAAGGCTGTGACAGAGGGCAAGTGTCTCTGAGGGGGTGT
Organism: Larus michahellis; assembly: GCF_964199755.1. NCBI lineage: Eukaryota > Metazoa > Chordata > Aves > Charadriiformes > Laridae > Larus > Larus michahellis. Next base: position 36,845,576 of record NC_133901.1, read on the forward strand.
CACCATGGCCAAGCACAGGTGGGCTGCCCTGACCCCATGCACATCCTCCTTCTCCTTGGCCACGCACGATGCACAGGGAAACAGCTGGAATTAGCGTGGTAGGAGCCCCAGCTAACCACGGGGTGAGGACCGGAGCTGGGCACAGGGTGGAGATCTACCCTCTGCCCTTGCTTTCGGCTGGGGAGGTTCATTGAGCACCCGGTGAGCCCTTCTCTCCGCTCGCAGGGAACTTCTGGCTGGGATGCTCTCCTTGCCGGTAGCCAGAGGCGCTCGCTGCAGCTTGGATGCCGAGGAGAGAGCTTTGGCTGCGCGTTAGCACTTGTAGTGTCAGAAATTATCGGTCCCGGAATCAATCACAGGCAGTTGCTTGTTTATCTCCCCAGCGCCGGCTGTCCCCCCTGGGCTGCACGCTTCGCCGTGCGTCTCATAGGTGCAAATCCTATGGAGGGGTTGCTGCTGGCAGAGGTAAAGCATCACGGCGTTCCTCAGGAAGATTAGATCGGATTGTCACTTTGAGGCACATTGTGGTTCGAGGACGTCTGGAGGGGGGATATCAGCGATGGAGACAGTTTGCTTGATAAGCCGTCAGTCTCACGGTGATGGGATCTAAGCCCGGCTGGCGGCAGCGTCAGCCTGGGAAGGCGAAGAAGATGAAGTCCACGGTGCCATAGGATGCGAATAAAGGCCCATCAGCATGTCTCTCCTCCAGCCCCCTCAGCGTGCTCAGGAGAGGGGGAATAAGGCAGTGCTGGGGGGTTAGTGATGGTTAAATACATCCTTCCCATGCTGTGCCTTCGACAGCATAAACATCTCTTTCTAAAGACCCCACTTCAGTGGGTCATCTCCTCCGGGTTGAGCCTGTACACTGGTGGGGTTTAAGTACCTGTCACTTTCCCCACTCTCAACCGAAGGGATTTTCTCTCGACTGGAAAAAGAAAAAAAAGAAGAAAAAAAAAAAAAACAACCAAAAGCCAGAAAATAGGAAGAAAATGAGGAGGAAATATTTCACAACGGCACTTGAGGAACAAGAGCCGTGAAAAGGCAGAACGAGAGCGAGTGTGGAGGGAAGTAATTTTTTTTCATCCTTTGCTTGTTGGTTTTTAATAAAGAAGTCAAACTCGCCTTGTAGATTTCCCATTAGGGGACAATACGCTTTTGTAGAGGGAGCCGCCGAATCAGAACTAATAGCGCGCGCCACGCCAGGATCCGGGGAAATATCACCGCTAATAAGTTTCTGCCTCGCTCCCTGCCGCTGACGCCCCGTTCGGGGCGATGAGCCAGCAACTTGCAGCGTGCCTGTGTCTAGAGACAAGGGGGGTTGTGCGCTCAGCGCAAGTGAGTGTCGGCGGTTCTCGGCATCCCTGAAGATGACATGATGGCTGTGCGAAGCCAAGGGTCGGGGGAGCCGCAGGAAGCTGGGTTTTTGGAATTCGATGAGTGGGGTCCTTTAGAATCACAGAACGTGTTGAGTTGGAAGGGACCCCTAAAGGCCATGCAGTCCAACCCCCCTGCAGTGAGCAGGGACATCTTCGACTAGATCAGGTTGCTCAGAGCCTCACCAAGCCTGGCCTTGAATGTCTCCAGGGATGGGGCCTCCACCACCTCTCTGGGCAACCTGGGCCAGTGTTTAGCAGGATGCTAGCTCCCATGGGAGTGGAGGAAGCGTGCCGGGTCCCATCTGGCATCACCGTGGGTGCCACAGGAGGCAGGCGGGAAGGTTTGCAGCAGGGAGCTTTGGAGTTGACGTTGCTGAAGTGGGAAATGTCCTTCTCAAGTAGAAAAGCCACGCGTTGTGCCGCAGGCAGGTACATGCTGGCTCCGGCCAGATGGAGAGCCGGCCAGGAGCGAGCCCTTGCCTCCTTGGGAGACGGCTTAGCGGGCCGTGGCGGTGCTGAGCACGGCCTGGTGAACTCGGGACCACTAACGAAACAGCGCAGCGTCTGCTCTGGCATGCGTCCACCCAGCCTGGACCACAGCAGCGGGTGGCACAGGGATGCGTGTTCCGTCTCTCCCATTCCTTTGCCTTTCACCTGCCCGGACCTCCTGGGTCGGATGACCCCGATCCAGCTCTGCGAGGAGGAGGAGGAGGGACACGGGGAGGGCACCCCAGGCAGCAGGCAATTTCCTCATTACCCACGGAGGAGATGCGGTGAACGCTGGGCGATGCAAAGGCTGATTAAAGACCACCTGCTTCTGGCAACGAGAGCAGAGGATGGCAATTTAATTGCTGCACGATGGGCATCGTTGGCACGTGAAATTGCCTCAAATATCAAGTTCGGTGGCAGCAGGAGCAGCTGAGCCCACAGGTCCATCAGCAGTCTCCAAGTAGAAAATGTCTCCAGCACAGCCCCAGGGAAGCTTCAACGTCCATAAGGGTGTTTTAATGTTCTGACGGCTCCATCCTTCCCTCCGTAGGCGGCTGTGTTTGGTTCATTTAAGGCAGATTCTTAACATTGTTTAAGCAGCATTTAAAGCCCCCCAAGGGGAGCTTTAAACTGGTCCAAAATCTGTTTTGAGGGATGTTTTGAGCAATTGCTCCTGCCTGGTTTCACCAGGCCGGCCGCGGCGGCTGGCAGAGTCAGGCTTGGAGGGAACGCATTGGTATGCAGAACAGCTTCCCCCCAAAAACGCTGTAGCTGCTCTCTCTGCAATCACCCACAGCATTCCTCGGCTTCAACAAAGGCAGCCAACGCTTAGCAGCTCCCCTGGCCAGTCTGGTCTGCCTGGTGGCCTCATGGCCAGGGTGACCCGGAGCACTAAGCCACTCGTGTGCCCCTGCGGGAGGGAGGAGCGGGTCTGTACACGATGCTGCTGTGCTTCGTGTGGTGTTTGAGCCTTCCCAGGGCTTGTGGTGGAGGCAGGAGCAGCTCAGAGGATGCTCGGCTGCAAAGGGCAGCGGTTCCTCAGGCCTGTTGCATATGACCCACGATGCTGGGTAAGGACACGGTCAGTATTATCCCTACTGTATGGCTTGGCAAAGTCACTAGCACTCAGCTTACCTTAACCTCAGCTGCCTCCGCGGTAAAACCGCGTGCTCAGACCTCTGGTGCCTTACCCCTAAGAGCATCTTCTCCACGCTGATGTCTTGAGCTGGTCACATCTTGAGATGCAGCTGGCCAGGAGCATCCCCGTACCAGACTTCTGCAGCCACTTGACCATCTTGCCTTTTTCCCAACCAGCCTCTCGACCTTCTCTTTGTTTCAGGATGAAAATGACAACCCCCCCACGTTCAGCAAGCCCTCCTACATTATAACCGTCATGGAGGACATCATGGCAGGTATGGAGCACTCCCCTGCTCCTTCTCCAGGCTAGCAGAAGGGCCCTGGGTGGTCTTAGAGCTAGAACGGGGTGGGTGATGGCTTTTTGGGAAGGTAAATCCAGAGTCATGGTGGAGTTTTGTAGCATGGGGTCTGGGGGCATGGCCGCACTGTGCATGCAGGTGAGGGGACCCCTCGGCCAGGTGACCTGCAGGACCAGTGTGGGGTGACAGGGTAGCTGGGCAGAGCCACTCCAGGCTGGGAATGCGTCGCCCCAGCCCTCCTTTCTGCCTCCCCCAAGGAGCCACGGTGCTGTTTCTCAATGCCACGGACATGGACCGGTCCAGGGAGTACGGGCAGGAGTCGATCATCTACTCCCTGGAGGGCTCCTCGCATTTTCGGATCAATGCTCGCTCAGGTGAGCCTCTGTACATGCTCTCCCTCTCCTGAATTTCCCCTGGTTTTCTTCCCCATCCTTTTTCCTCTTTCACCCTCTCCTTCCCCACCCTTCCCTCCTTTCCTCTGAGCAGCCTGCTTAGGAGACACACAATTTAAGGGGTTCACCAGATTTCAGCATTCACTCGGTCACCGTGAGGGCTTTGGCAGAGGCACCAGTGGAAGCTCAGCTCCCGGTGGGAGTAACACCTAAGGAAAGGCTTTGACTGCAAGGGTTTACATTTGCTAAGGAGCTGCTGCCCACCTTCCCTTGCTGGCATCATTTTCCATTCATCATGGGCAGAAACAAACATAAGGGATCGCAGCCAGCCGTTATGTGGGCTCCCATGGGAAGACACAGCGTGAGGTTTGCAGGAGCCTGCTGGCAAGCTGACCCTTCCAGGGTCCATCTATTTGAAACTGTATCAGAAGAAAGGGCCTGTTACTGAAGGATCCTGTCTCTTTTTTTCAAGCGTCCCTTTTTTTTTCCGCCCTATTCACCATACAGCTTCTCTAATCCCTCTCATCTCCTGTGGCTGCAGGAGAAATCACAACAACATCTTTGCTGGACCGGGAGGCCAAATCCGAATACATCCTCATTGTCCGGGCGGTGGATGGAGGCGTGGGCCACCATCAGAAGACAGGCATTGCTATGGTGAGTGCGTGAAGGAGCGATTCTCATCTCCTTGAGCCACCAGTGCCCGCCTGGGGCTGGTGTTGGGGAGGGCTGCCCAGGCACCGGTGCTTCGGTTCCCCATAGTAGCAGTGTTTAATTTTAGCTGTGTGAATGGGTAAAGAGCATACGGTGGGGTCTGTCCCCAACCGCTGCTTGCAGCCCTCGCAGAATGACTGTCCAGGCTGTGTAGACCTTCAAATCGGGCTCCCTTTCCTGGCAAGCCATTCACCCAGGAGCCACTTGACCTTCCAGAGCTTTACGTGTCCAGCTCTCTGTGCGAAGGCGGTAATGGGTACCTATTCCATCCGCAGCACGGCTCCCTTTGTTCATGCCTCTTGAGAAAATGCTTAGTTGGAGAGCCTGCAGGCACGCTTAGTTGTTCCTGATGACGACTATTCACATACTGCCTGGATCAAGGATTTCCAACCGGTTTGTGATGCTGGGGCTCCTCAGAAGGTTCTGGTGGAGGTGCAGGCCATTGTACTGCAGATTGAAGCCTTCTGCTTTGCCTTGCCCTTCGCAGATGTCAGGGAGGCCCGTTGTTTGCAAAGGGTTTGTAGAAGTCTTTGGAAATAGCAGGAGGTGAAAAGCCAAGGGTCCGTCTCTCACTGCTCATGGCACCATGTTGGTTTGAACATTTCATAACATTTGGATGTTCTTGCTCCTGGGACGCTTGATAGGGTTGCAAGAGAGATGTCCCACGCAACAGAGGATTATGCAGAGAAATATTGTGGTTATTCTGAGGAGATCCCTATAATAATTGTCACTACTGCTGAGGGCCATCAGGATGTCTGTGAACCAGCCAGCAGAATAGAAGCTCCCTATGAAGCTGTTCCCAGAGGAACATGACAGCTGTGGCCAGGCAACTGCATGGGCTGGCGGATGCTAGGTTCCCCTTTGGGGCTCCACATCAGATGATGATGTTCTCCTAATAGCTTTATTGAAAGGCAAAACAAGGTTTTTGCAACATAGGTTGTAATTAGGGAAAAAGAAAAATGCATCACGGTTCCTAAAAAGTTAAAGAATATTAAAACTCGGTGAGAAGCAGGTGGCCAAACTCTAGGTGATGAAGAAGCACTTGGGGTGCTCGGGATAGGGGTGGGTCACCAACTTTCCCCAAGGACCACCCCGGTGCCTTGGCTTGTGCCTGGGACACATCTCCGGAGACCGTGGTGTCCAGATTTGCCTCTTCCACCACAGGGTGGCACCAGCAGCTCAGCCTAGTGTGGTGGCAGGACCTGATTACTTGGCAGCCCCAGGAGAAGCTCCACCAAGACACCCCTGCCCCTCTGCCCCCCTTTCCCCCGTACTGCAGCTCTTCCCTCGGGCACCTTTATAGACTCACAGGCTGGATTGAAGTGGGTGATGTGGGGAGGTGAGAGACTTGCAGACAACAGGATGCATCCCACATGCTCACTCCTGTCACTTAGGTGCCGTTTCTCACGCTGAAAATGAAGATAGGTAACACTTCAGGGCACCATCCTCTCCTGTGCTCTCTTGTCTTTGCACCTCCCATCCCCTGTTACTGCACCCTCTCCCCATTTCTCGTTTTTTCCTTTTTTTTTTTTTTTTTTTGCTTTTTACCAGTCACTCAGTTTTTTTTCCTTCCTTTCCTGCCACCCTCTCGCCCACCACAGTGAGCGATTCCCCCCCACCTCCTAGTGAAGTAGCTGCTTGAAAACACACCTTGTGCCCCTGAGGTTGTTTTAGCTGCAAGGTAATAAATACACGTGAGCCAAGCCAAGAGCAGAGACGCCAAGGAGCCTTGGCTGTGAAGGTGGGGAAGGTTGTTCTTCTGAACATGCGTTGGGCACCCGGTGCTGCTGTATATCCAGGGGGACACGCCACCCTGCCCCAGGACCCAATGCTGCCTGATGCTTGCTTGCTCTCTCTCAGGTGAACATCACGCTGCTGGACATCAATGACAACTACCCCACCTGGAAGGATGAGCCATACTTCATCAACCTGGTGGAAATGACCCCCCCCAACTCGGACGTCACCACGGTAGGTGCGAGGGAAGGCGGCTGTCACGCTAAAAGCCTCTTCCTTTCACCCGGCAAGGTTCTCACCTGCTTGGCTGGAGCAGGGAGTCACCTCCAAACCAGTGTCACCCCAAAACCGATGTCACCTCCGAAACACTGTCACCTCCAGCCAAGCACCATCTTGCAGAATTCCATTTAAAAGGATACTCTGAGCCTCCTCGCTGCCGCCAGTCCCATGTGTTTCTCCTCCCTGCTGGAATTATTTCCTTTTTCTCCCTAAATGGTGTGGGTTTTAGCCAAATTCTCCTTTTCTTAGCCTCGCCTGCGACCTCCTTCAAGGACCTCTCTGAAAGACATTGATTTACGGCCTTTCAAGTCCCTCTGGTGAAATAAAAGAGAAGGAGAGAGGGAGGCTTATACTCCATCACGCTGGGAGAAAAATGACGGGCACAGGACGGAAAATAAATGAGGGAAAAGCAAAGAGAATCCACAAAATCATATACGGGGGAAAGCTACGAAGGAAAAAGAGTTGAGGGGAGGGGGGAAAAGAAAGGTCTGGCAGTGCAGCCCGAGCCGGAGCACGGCAGTTTTCCCTCTTCCATAGGGCACCAGCCTCGCTGCTCAGCGCCGGCTTGAAGTCGTCTTGCCTTTGACATCCCAATTAGTTGCTGGGAAAATAATTATTCTGTCACAGATATGATGTAAATTCAGCGGCAGGACAGGCAGCAGCAGCCGGGGAAGTTACAAACGTATTGAAGCTGGTTGTTTTTTTTTTTTTTTAAATGTAAACGTCCCCTGTAATTAAAAAATGTCACAGGGAGAACAATAAAGCACAAAATGTCTGATGGGGAGGAGAACCCCACCAGCGAATTATTTCCAGCATTTCCAGTGTGGCAGCACAAGTTCCTCAGCACGCCTTTTTGTCCCGTTTATTTTATTTTTCGGAAGGGCGCATGTTTTCTAGCCAGCTTTATTTAAAAGGAGAAAAGCCCGTTTGATTGCTGCGTGCTCGTCTCTCTCTTGTCATGCCATTACCTCCCGGGCTCGCAGGCCAATATCGGTGAGATTTAACACCGCAGTAAGGGTCTCAAGGGTAGAAAATCCCTGCAAGTATCGTGAAATATACAGCTGTGTGGAGGAAGGAGAACTTCTTGCTGCTGCTGGTATGGAGAAGCCTGTCATGGGAGCTCAGCCTCGTTATTAGACACCGGTGAATCTACATGGGTATGCACCACAGGAGTTAATCCCCGTCACTCTGCTTGAATTTTTGCTGTTTCTCTGTGGTAGGTGGTGGCCGTCGACCCGGACCTGGGGGAGAACGGGACAGTGGTGTACAGCATCCGACCCCCCAACAAGTTCTACAGCCTCAACAGCACCACGGGCAAGATCCGCACCACCGGCGTGCTGCTGGACCGGGAGAACCCCAATGCCCAGGAGGCCCAGCTCATGCGGAGGATCGTGGTGTCGGTCACTGACTGTAAGCCCCACTTCCGTCCCGCTCCTCCTCTTTTTTTCTTGCTGGAGCACACTGGAAATCATTGGTTGTGCAGGCACCGCCCTCCTCTCCCACCTCTTCCCCTCCCTGATGGCTTTCACGTGTCGAGCTGAACTTTTCTCGGCCTGATTTTTCCTTCACAATGGAAGAGAGGACTTTACTTTTTTTGGAGTTGTTCAGCCTGGAGAAGAGGAGGCTCCGGGGAGACCTTATAGTGGCCTTCCAGTCCCTGAAGGGGGCCTACAGGAAAGCTGAGGAGGGGCTGTTGGCAAGGGCATGTAACGATAGGACAAGGGGCAATGGTTTCAAACTAAAGCAGGGCAGGTTTAGATAAGACAATAGGAAGAAGTTCTTTACAATGAGGGTAGTGAGACACTGGAACATGTTGCCCAGAGAGGTGGTGGAGGCCCCATCCTTGGAGACATTCAAGGCCAGGCTGGATGAGGCTCTGAGCAACCTGGTCTAGTTGAAGATGTCCCTGCTCACTGCAGGGGGGTCGGACTGGGTGGGCTTTAGAGGTCCCTTCCAACCCAACACATTCTGTGATTCTATTCTATGTAGTGATAGGACGAGGGGTAATGCCTTCAAACTGGAAGAGGGGAGATTCAGATGAGATCTGAGGCAGAAATTCTTTGCTGTGAGGGTGGTGAGCCCCTGGCCCAGGTTGCCCAGAGAAGCTGTGGCTGCCCCATCCCTGGAGGGGTTCAAGGCCAGGTTGGACGGGGCTTGGAGCAGCCTGGTCTGGTGGGAGGTGTCCCTGCCCAGGGCAGGGGGTGGCACTGGGTGGGCTTTAAGGTCTCTTCCAACCCAAACCCTTCTATGATTTTATTCAGTTTCTTTTTTTCCTGTTTTGAGTGTAAGTTCCAAAAGATGTTTTTGAGGTTAAAATGATGAGAACAGGTCAAAACAAACCATAAACCCTTGAAAAGCAAGCACAGTAGTTTCGGAAGCAGCCCTGACAATGAGCCTGGGAGGCAGAAACTCCCCCTCTTTGCAGAAGACACTGTTCTTTGCAGGGCAGCTCCATCTGCTCGTAGCGTGTTGCCGAGAAGATGCACAAGTTGAGGTAGCCGGGGGGGACTGTCTCTGGGCTGCTCTGCCAGGTCTGCTGGTCCCTGCGGAGCTGAGCCTGGCGTGGAGGCTGGCTCCACCAGTATCCGGGGAAGTCAGTTGAGCAGGTGGGGGAAAAAAAGAGCTGAACAAAGTGTGAAATGTCTTTTGCTCCAGAAATAGTGTATCTTAGGGAAAAAAATAGAGATAGAGGGAGATGAAGGTATTTCCCCACTATCCATCTGGTTTCCAAGAGCCAGCAGGCACGTATAACCTCAGCTCTGCCCTTTTCAATATTTGCATTGCCTCTGCACAGTGCTAAGGCCATCGTCTCATCCATACCTGCCAGGGATAAGGACAGATCGGTGTTGCTATTGTGTTTTAGCTGCACACAGGGGTAGCTGTAGGTCTGTCTTGTGTGCCTCCTGTTTGGGGGACTGTGCCATTAGTCCGATGGGCTGCAACGCAAGCGGCAACACGGACAGGTTAATGCCTTGATGGGGCAGCCCCATCCTGCACGACTGTCTGCATAAGGAGTGAGGACATCTTTTGGGGGAAAGGGTTGGAAACGGCTGGGGGCATTAACCTTGAAACCCCACTCCTGGCCTCCGCAGGCGGGAGGCCGCCCCTGCGAGCTACCAGCAGCGCCACAGTTTTCGTCAACCTGCTGGACCTGAACGACAACGACCCCACTTTCCAAAATCTGCCCTTCACCGCCGAGATCGCTGAGGGCCTTCCCGCGGGCTCCTCCGTCTTCCAGGTGAGCGTGCCCCATATCTGCTGTGCCTGGGACCTGCTGCTGTCGCAGACATCGCTTCTGCAAAGCAGGCTATCGATACGTCCCCTCCTTCCCCTCCATCCCCTCCTTCCGCTCCATCCTATCCTTCCTCTCCATATCCTCCATCCCCTACCAATGCAACTGGGGGGATGCAGAAGGGGTTGTGGCATCCCATCCCATGTTCTCGCTCCCAGCATGGGGGGGATGCCTCGAGGTGCCTTTTGTTTCCTCTGGGGACAAAGAAATGCTGAGGGTTTATGCACTGTGATTTTCATCATCAGGAGCTGGTCGGGCTCCCCCACGCTCACCCCTTCCCTCCGCTCTCCCCACCAGGTTGTGGCCATCGACCTGGACGAGGGTCCAAATGGGCAGGTGACATACCGCATGCAGGTGGGGATGCCCCGCATGGATTTCCTCATCAACAGCACCAGCGGGCTCGTCACCTCCACCGCCGTGCTGGACAGGGAGAGGATCGCTGATTACTACCTGCGGGTGGTGGCCAGCGATGCCGGTGTGCCCTCCAAGAGCTCCACTAGCACCTTGACTGTCAAAGGTGGGTGCGCTGAGACCCCTTCCGAGCCCTGCCCAGCCACAGAGCCCCCTCTGGTCCCAAAGAGACGGGTGACAAGCACACCTTGCAGGAGATGTGGTTTATATAGGAGACAGGCTGAGGAGTCAGATGGACATATGATCCGACCCGATTTATCTGTTCTTCCATAGGACAGCAGACAGGGAGGGCCACCCGTCACACTGCTGTCCCTGCAGGCTTCACGTCTTGCCCGATGTGGTGTCAGCACAGTGCAGAGACAGGGAAAATATGGTGTTTCTGGCAGGGCCCCAAAATTCTGTATTGTTTTTTCCTCCATTCCCCCATCCCCGGTGTTTCTTGTTCTTTTGGCCTGCCTTTTGCTTCAGCATGTGATTCGCATCAGCTGCGTGTCTGGGCAGCCCACGTAATCCCAGTTTCCTGGGATCCTTATTGTGTGGCCTGCCTTTAATTTAATGCACTTCTGTTTACCGGCTTCACACGAGCCTAGTGCTGAGGATAACCATCATCTGGAAATAAACTGACCCTGGATTCTCCCCAGGCCTGGGTTTGGAAAAAGAAGTTTCTGGTCCTGTAACTCCAGAGCCCTCTGCCACACAGCGGGAAATGCTGAGTTTATATTTAAGCCCCGGATTTTCCTCTGAATGGGGATGGAAATGAGTTTGATGCAAACACTAACTTTAATTACAGTTGTGTAGGGTTTCTCTGGACGTGAGGGGGGTGATCTTGTGTGTGTCAAAGGCAACCAAATTCAGCCTGCATCCATGGGTCCAGTCCTTACGGCCGGTCTGGAGGTGCCCCCACCATGCAGGCGGCAGGGAGCCGCAGGCACAGCATTCCCTGGGATGCTCAGAGCAGCAGGCAGGTGGTTTTGGGAGCCCAGAACCCGTCAGCTTGGCATCTGCAAGAATCTGGGGGGGGGGTCACTCAGCTCTGCTCCCCCTTTTCAGTTCTGGATGTGAACGACGAGAGCCCCACCTTCTTCCCAGCCATATACAATGTGTCACTGCCTGAAAATGTGGCCCGGGATTTCAAAGTGGTCAGGCTCAACTGCACGGATGCTGACGTTGGGCTGAACGCTGAGCTCAGCTACTTCATCACGGGTAAGAACCCCCTTGCAAAACACTGTGGAGGGGACCTTTGGTCATGGAAAGGAGCCGGGCTGCCCCGCACCGTGGCCAGGGTGTTCTGTGCATCAGCCTCTTCCAGCCCCTCCAAACCTTGGCTGGTATCGCCCTCTGCTGAACAGCCCCGCTCGGCTCCCTGCCTTTGCCAACCACTCCAACACCATTCCTGGTCCTGCTCGGGGTGAGCCCTTGTCCCTCTCGGGGTGAGCCCTTGTCCTGCTCAGGATGAGCCCTTGTCCTCCTCAGGATGAGCCCTTGTCCCTCTCGGGTTGAGCCCTTGTCCTGCTCAGGATGAGCTCTTGTCCTTCTTGGGGTGAGCCCTTGTCCTGCTCAGGATGAGCCCTTGTCCTCCTCAGGGTGAACCCTTGTCCTCCTCGGGGTGAACGCTTGCTCCCGAGCATCCCCTGCCCTCCCACACCAGCAGGGTGCAGCCAGGAAAACCATAAGAACGGGCTTAACGCCGCTGGGACAGCGTTGTTGTCGGGACATGGGACAGCATTTAGGGCTGGAAGCCTCTCTGGGGCTTTAGGGCACCTCGTAGCCAGGCGTGCAGGGGGTGTTGGGTGGGCAGGGAGCGATGCCCCCCCCGGGCAGAGCCTGGCTGGCACCGCAGCTGCAGCACCTGCGGCGGGGAAGCCCCTGGCCATGCTTTGACTTGCAAACTGCACATGCGGCACTGAGCCCTCAGGAAGAGGGCAAAAATAGAAGTGCCACCAGAGAGTCACTTTTTCTCATAACAGCAGCCTCACCTATCATCTCGTGGCCCCTCCGGCCTCCCCCCGGCAAGAGAAAAAGTGTGTGTTGTCCCACGGGTACCGCAGGCCACGTGCAAAGTGACCCCAGTTTCCTTCCAAGGCACTGGGGAAATGATCTGGCTCTTACATGATTCAGCTTTTCCTGCAACCGCCGCTCCTCGCCTGCGCTGAGAGGCAGGCACGGCGGTTGGTGTGGCGGGGAGAAGGCGTTCTGCCCCGCTTCTGCCCCAGAGAAGCATTGCCTAGGGCGAGATGCGAGCTTATCCCGCACTTTGCCTGCTCGAAACGCCGTAAAATGCATCCCTTCAGGAGAGCCCGTGCCCAGCATCCCCCACAGCACGGGCTCTCGCTCCCTGCATCCCAACAACCTGCTCCATGTCCTTTGCTGCAGGTGGGAACCAGGATGGCAAATTCAGCGTCGGCTTCAGGGATGGGGTGGTCAGGACGGTGGTGAGTCTGGACAGGGAGACAGTGGCATCGTACACACTGATCCTGGAGGCCATCGGTAAGGATTTCCCACTGTTCCCATGGGACTGCTGCCAAGCAGCCGCACGGGATGGCTGTGCACGTGCCGAGCTGCCACAGCCTGTGTTTGGTGTCAGCATTTCACAGCCCACATGCATTAATACGTCTCCCGGTTCCACCATGACTTTTACAGACGGTAAACTCACCCCTCCGGCTTGCCCAGCCCCGGGGCTTTCCCTTTCCACCCAGGAAGGCAAGACCCCCATTCCCGAGAGGCTCCGTGCTGCCCAGGGCAGACCCCCACCCAGAAATGCCAGCGCCACAGCATCGTTCCCCTGATGACGTGCCAGCCCTTGGCGCAGTGGCCGCCGATTAATCCAGAGCCACCTGGCACAGGCAGAGGGCCTGCATGCCAAAGGCATCTTGGCCGTCATCCCCGGAGCTTTATAATGATGTGCCTGTTTACAGAAGACTCAGGCGTCCCTTTTGAAAGGAGAAATAAGTGGCCTGGTCAGAAATCCCAGTGGCACAGCATTGCAGGTGCCATAGGGTCTGCAGCGGGGATGCTGCACCAGCTGGGCATGCGGGACCGGATTCCAAGTCTGTGGAAAGGGACCCGGGAGTCCTGGTGGACAGCAGGATGACCATGAGCCAGCAATGGGCCCTTGTGGCCAAGAAGGCCAATGGCATCCTGGGGCGCATCAAGAAGAGTGTGGCCAGCAGGGCGAGGGAGGTCATCCTCCCCCTCTACTCTGCCCTGGGGAGTGCTGTGTCCAGTTCTGGGCTCCCCGGTTCAAGAAGGACAGGGAGCTGCTGGAGAGGGTGCAGCAAAGGGCTACCAAGATGAGTAGGGGACTGGAACACCTCTCTTATGAAGAAAGGCTGAGGGATTTGGGTCTTTTCGGTCTGGAAAAAAGACAACTGAGGGGGGACCTTATCAACACTTATAAATACTTAAAGGGTGGATGTCAGGAGGATGGGGCCAGGCTCTTTCCAGTGGTTCCCGGCGACAGGACAAGAGGTAATGGGCACAAACTTGAGCATAGGAAGTTCCACCTAAACATGAGGAGGAACTTCTTTCCTGTGAGGGTGGCAGAGCCCTGGCACAGGCTGCCCAGAGAGGTGGTGCAGTCTCCGTCTCTGGAGACATTCCAAACCTGCCTGGACACGTTCCTGTGCCACCTGCTCTGGGTGACCCTGCTCGGGCAGGGGGTTGGACTGGATGGTCTCCAGAGGTCCCTTCCAACCCTGATCATTCTGTGATTCTGTGATCCTTCATGGCTGCCATGTCCTTATCTACTGAACATCACCCAGCCCTGGTGCTCTTTGGCTGGGAGCTGAGCTGAGCCTTCAGAAAACTCATCAGACCCTTGCCCATCTCCATCTCCCAGATCCCTGACCTCCAGCAGTCCCTTCCAGCATACATCACCCTCTGAAGCCTATGGAGCTGCAAACCCTCTGTTGCTCCATGGCAGAGCTTGGGGGCAGTTTGACTTTTCCTTTCTCTTTCAGGATAGGCAGAATAAAACCCAACAACCCTCTGTGGTTCGGTGTGGGATTTGGAAGCTGCAGAAAAGACAGGATTTCGGTTTAGAAATTTTGGTCCCGTTATTTTCAGCAGCCGAAAGGCTGAGCACCACCTCTGCAAGGAGGAGATGGAGGTGACTGATGCTCCTCTTGCCTTTCTCTCCCGTACAGACAACGGCCCCACGGGGAACCGGCGCACCGGGACTGCCACTGTGTACGTGACCGTCCTGGACGTCAACGACAACCGACCCATCTTCCTTCAGAGCAGCTATGAAGTCAGCGTCCCCGAGGACATCCCGGCCGCCAGCAGCATAGTGCAGGCAAGTGGTTCTCTCCCCTCAGGGCCCCTGGGTGGGCGAAGGGATGCCCTGCTCTCTGGGCCCCAGCACCACGGCTCTCCGCTGCTGGAAGCCCAGGGAGGACATTTCCTCTCCACATCAGTGGTCTTGCTCCCCTAGGCCAGGGCAAGATATGTTCTTGCTTGTAAGCTCCCCTACCCCTTTGCTAACCCAGGCTGTGGTCACCGGGGAGAAGACAGCAAAGCGTAAGGAAAAAATCAGAAATTCACCCCATTTCCGCAGGGGTTGAGCAGAGCAAACCCAAGCCCTGCGTTGGCTTTTTTGCCTGGCTGCGTCCTGACTTCCTCCCTCCTCCCAGTGGAGAAGGGACGGGGCACGGAGATCTCAAGGGAGGGGGGGAGAAGAGTGCCTGCAAAGAGATGCTCGGGGCGGGGGGGGGGAAACAGAGGGAGAAAAGCGTTTGGACTTCGCTTTCATTTTTGTTGCTCTTTGAGGGAGCGGTGGGCAGAGCTGAATGGCTCAGTGAGTGCCGGATGAATGCGGGCATTCACTCGGCCTCCGAGGGCTTCCAGCATCCCTTCAAACCCAGGGCTCTTCTGGAGCGGGCACCAAAGGCTCTTTGCAGAGGGCCCTGGGAAGGCTCCTCCTGCCTTGAATACCTCTCCCGGCACAGGGAAAGGGGCAGCTTTGTCCCTGGCGCTCTGGGCAGGGTGAGTCACCGGGGGAGAAGAAAGAAGCCTTTTGCCTCTTGCAACAAAGGTTTGCAGGGAGTCGAGCTCAGGGCGGCAGGTCCCCAAGTGCCAGCCCTGTGGCTCCTTGTCACCTGTTGCGGCAAAAAGTGGTGGGGGGGGGATGCCTGTGGCAGTCTGTGGCAAAGGAGAGGCGCTGTCTGGGGGAAGTTTGTTTTCCACAGAAAAAAATCAGAGGGACGTGGAAATGGGCGATCACCTGGGCTTAGTTTAATTTACACCTTTAGTGTGAACCATTTGTACTGAACGTCTCCCTCTTCAAACACGTCCCCATGTCCCTGTGGCAACAAGAGAGTTTTTGAGGGTTTCCCCATCCCCATCGCTGAAAGCCAGGCAGCCCAGGGCTGGAGGAGAGCAGGAATGTCCCGAGAGCAGGAACATCCTGAGAGCAGGAATGTCCCAGAATGTGCCAAGGCAGAGCTGCACCTCACCAGGGTCAGAATCCATGAGAAACCCTGAGAGATGGGGTTTGGTGCTCACCACGGGGCCGCGCCGGGCACGGAGACTTCACCCAGAGGGGTGAACTCGGTGGCTGACCGTAGTGTGAGCTTGCAGACCTGGAAGAATTAAACCAGTTTTCTTTTTCCTACTGATTCCTTTAAGCACGTCAGCTTACCTGCTGGCTGTCAGACCCTTCCGCAGCAGAAACGTGTGGCTCAGCTTTGTGCGGTGCCTTTCCAAGCTGGCAGCGCCTGCGAGAGCCTCAAAAGGCCTCTGTAATGCATTTACAGGCGCGTTTACCTGCTTTTATTGTAGAGGGTTTCCAGCAGGCAGCTGTAGCGTGCATCCTTCCAAACGTCAACCGCAGCATCCCACAGATTTTGCCATGGGGTGGTGGGGCACAGGGACCGGGCGGCATGCAAGGGGCTCAGGAGCACTTCTCGGGGGGCAGTCTTGGCTGAGGATTGCTTTTTGGGGAGCGTGTGTGCTCCAGGAGACCTCTTTTCAAGGCAGCCAGGTTACTCTGCTCTCGCCCAGGCTGGCTGGTTCAGGTGCTGCGCAACTTGCACAATATTTTCCTAAAGAAATTAAGCAGCAATGTTTTTTTGGGCTGCCTAGTGATAGCTGCGTGTGGGTGTACTTTGGATGCCTCCGCCTCTCCTGCTGGGAAACAGTAACCTGGAAAGCATTTGGAAACCTGAAATAAGCGAATCTCCTGGAATTCGCTGAGGCGCTGCCTGGAAGTGAGCTGCTTAAAGGGGCTCTGCCGGGATGGCCAGGGTACCAGGGGCTGCTTGAGAAGGGAACAGAGCCTGAACCAAAAGCTTGGGAAAGAATTGCGATGCGGGATGAGCTACTTCCTGCAGAGCAGGATCACATTTTGGTGGACTCCATGACGTGCCAGTCCTGACTGGCGGGGGAGCTCCTAGGGCAGGCGAGCTGGGTTTGGGACACCGGCCGACTCCTCCTGAAGGTGTTGATGGAGCATCGCAGGGAGCCCAACCGCTTCCAGAGCCTCAGCTGGGGCTCGCTGGCATCCGCCGGGTGATGGGGCATGCACTCACGGGGTCCGGAGTGGGCCTGGGCCAGCGCCGATGGCTTGCAGAGGGTGACAAAGATGAGGAAGGTTGCCAGGAGGAGGAAGATGCAGACGAGCGCCACGATGATGGGCAGGGGATCTGCCTTCTCGGGGGATGCAGTAGTGGGTAGGACCAGCTCGGTGGATGAAACCAGAAGCCCAAGGAGAGATGGTGGGGTGGGAGAGGTCCCATTGCCAGCGTCCTCTGCGCTCATCTTCCCTGCAGGGCACAAGGTGACAGAGAGAAGCAACATGGATGATTACCACCCAGAAGTTGGACAGAGAGCCAACCTGATGGATTTTTTTGGCTTGATTTGATGTCCAAGGTCACCCCGGCCATGTTTTCTGTGACACGGGGTGACAGGAGTCTGTGTCTGTCCCTTTGGTAGGAGGCAAAGGACAGAGGTGGGATTTATATCTGCCAAGTACTGCCCTGAACTGAAGTGCAAAACCATCTGGCAAAGAATTCTAGCACAGGTAGTACCACGTACACACGGTACCACGGCCCCGGCGATGAAACCTTGTAGGGAACACACACACATGTTGCGTGAAGCTTTTCTGGGAGCGACAAATAACCGTACACTAGAAAAGGCCCAAAATCTTCTCCCAAGCTGCTGGGGTTTGGTCGTTCTCTATTCCCCAGAAATGTGGTTTTGTTAGATCGACTATCATTTGGGGTTTTTTGATTATTCCCAACGGGTAGTTGGTTGAACCTGCGCCCAGACAAGCCCCCACCAAGGTGCAGTATTGCACCAGCATTACCTTTTTTCTTTTGGGTTTGGTTTTTTTTTTTTTTTTTTTCAGGGGCGAAGTCTAACGCCTTCACCTTGCTTGTGCCTCCTGGGTTAGGTGTTTTGCTGACCTGGTTTCAGGTTCAGACATGCTGCGGGTTTCTCGGCCAGACCTGCAAACAGTTGATGCAAAGCAGCTTCCCAAAGCCTCATCAGCAAGAGCTCTTTCCGAACACCTGTTGGCGACTGTCCTCTCCTTTCCCCACCGGGTCAGGTCCCCCAATTCACATCCCCAGAGCAGTTGGCACCCATTATTTTGCTTCTGTGCACCCTCCTCTGCCTGTTCTTGGCCCTGGACCGGCTGTGCTGGAGGCCAGCATCATCCCAGTTTGGAGATGAGAGTTGGGGAAATATTGCCATGCCAACCCTCTGTGCTCTAGCCTGTACACTGGAGGTAAAGCTTCATTACGCTGACTCTCCTATAGAGATGTGGGAGTAGGAGAGTGATGGAGAGCTGTGAGACTGGTCTGGGGTCCTAGAAAGTACAGATTTGGATTGAGCCAATTTAAAATTAAGAGATTAAGGGGAGAAAGGCAGGGCTGCAGGGACTGCCAGGGTCTCTGGGTCTGCTCTTGCAGCCACCACCCCGAAGCCACGCAGGTTTATGTAGGCAGCAGCCAGACAGTCACTGGTAAAATGTTCAAAAAAGGGGAGAGGAGACACCAGCGACATGTCGCTAATCACTAATTGGAAACTATGAGACACCCCGCAGAGGTGAGCCTGGTGGAAAGCGAGAGGTTGCGTCAGAGGAGACCGAGCATCGCTCACCGTCCAAATCATGCAGGAGGAAGCAACCTCGAGCAAACACTGTGAGAGCTGCAAGGCCGAGTGCGCGGAGGTGGAGGAGTCCTTGGACTCCGGTTGTCTGTGCCCCCACCGTACCTTCTGGGTGCACGCTTACACAGGGGAGCTCCCAGCTCCGGTTTTCCAGGACCCTGCCTGGTCCCCACGGTGCTCCTGCAGGATCCGTGCTGCTCCCCTTGCAGGCAATGAGCTGAGATACAGAGGGAATAAGTTCATAGGTTTCCACTAGAGTTGGGTGCCGGGTTTGAGGCACTGGGGAGGTGTGATTTATTTCTGGAACACTTTGCGTGGCCTGAGCTTGGGCGTTCGAAGCTGTGATGCTGGCGACCTCAGGGCAAGGGTGGTATTGGCCTGGTCAGAGCTCGGGGGCTCTGGGGATATGTGGCCGCTTCCATGAGTCAGAGCCAGGTCTGCGCTCAGAAAATGGGAAATGCAAAAATGAATGGATCAACGTCTGAGAATGCCTTAGCTCGGGTGAATCCCTGTGCGTATTGCAAGGAGGCTCAGGGGAGGGGGCTCTCGTCCCTTCCTTTCCTCCGGAGTGATGTTTCCATTTGCCTTCATCCCAAGCAGACGTCCGGAGGGCGCCCCTGCTCCATGGACAGGCTGCTGAGGTCATGAAAACCAGCAGGGAAGGCTCCTGCTTATGGCGGGCACCAAAAGGTGGCCTGAATCAAGGTCACCGTGGCTACCTTAATTCTGGCATTTACCAACCACACGTGGCTTGGCTTGGTGACCTTATATTGTTCGTTTAGAGCACACCAGGAGGCGCAGGCAATTCCTTCAGGTTGTTTTTTGCTCTGCTGCTGGTGGCTGTAGGGTTTTTATTTCAAAGCCAGCTGGCTTCGAGTTTTCCCCTAGAAACCCACCAGGAGGGATCACAGTGATGTTTTCCCAGGCTTTTCCAGCCATGCCATCTTCTCTTCTTGCTTCCCATCCATCCTCTCCTCAGGCACAGCTCAGCAGGCTGTGATTCAGGGACAGTCCGGGCTGTCCCTCGCCTGATCTCTAAACCCTTCCAGAAATGGAGCCACTAAAAATCTGGGAAATCTTTGCAGAGTACATGTGAGCGGTGACCTCTTTTAGGACCAATTATTGATGTGGACAAAGGGGATCCCCCCCACCACCTGCCTGAGACAGAGCTGCAGCGGTTTCAGCAGAATTTCAGCAAAAAGCTGCCAAAATTGGGGGTGTTATCAAGAGAAAGGTCAGGGCTTGGTAAGAACCACATTCCCGGTGCCCACAGCACATGTGCGGATGAGTTTTTTCCCCCCAAGGGCTGGGAGCTCAGCGCCTTTCCCGAAGCGTGGCCACGGACCAGTTGCCCACAGCATGTTGTACCCCCTCAGCCAAGTGGCTGCCTGCATCCCTGTTTGCAGCATCGCCCCTTCCCAGCACCGCTGTCCCACCCAAGGGACAACAGGCTCATGGAGGGACAACCCCCCCCCCGCCAAGAAGGGTCATCCGTGCCTGGTCATCTCTAACAGGAGACGTCCCCATGAGTGCTCAGGAACCAGCACTGGGCACCAGGCAGCCGAGGATCAGAGAGGAAGAGGAGGAACTGCAAGAAAGCAAAATGCTCCCGAGGAAGGTGGAGAGGAAGACGACGTGATTTTTGAGTGTGAGAAGAAGACGGCGAGCGCTTATTCTGCCCAGCAGCGGGAACTGCCTGCCTGGCCTGGCCCAGCTGCCCAGTTTGGCAGGAGTTTTTCCATACGCTCTCCCTCCCTTTTCTCAAATTCCTGCAAAGAAAAGGCTGTTTTCAGGCACTTCTGTGCCTGTAACACAGCTCGAATGAAAAGCAGCTCTCTTTCCCCTCTCTGTCTTGCTTAGCGACGCTTTCCCGGAGCTCCCCAGCTTTTCCCAATGCGCTAAGTCTTTCCACTCGCGTGCAGGAGGAGGTAATGCTGGGGAGGTACCCAACACCCGGGTAGTTGGGTACCAAAAGCAAAGGGCTGTGAGTGATGCTGTACCCCATCACCCTCGCTGATAACCAGCAGCATCTGCAAGGCTTTCCCCCCCTCCCACCACCGGGACAGACAAAGCAAGGCGAAGGGGAAGGGAGGAGGGATGCCTGACTTCAAACCCACCCCAAACTTCACGTCTCCCCTCCCCACCCTCTTTACAGCCCCGACCCCAGGCGGCTGCAGGGCTGAGGGCAGCAGATCTCCGGCCGGGGACAGCGGCACGTCCCTGGCCTGCCTCACTGGCCACCTGGGGTTAGTTTAAGTGGCCCAGTGAGTGGGTTCGCCATGGGGGTTTGGGCTCCCTACCTCTCACTGGCCAGCTGAGCCCGGGCTTTGCCTCCCGCACGCCTGCCTTGCCGCCTCTCCCACCGCTCCTCTGCCTGCCAGCCCCCTCCTCCCTTTTGGAGGGCGAGGGAGGGTGGGAGCGAGATGGCAGCCGGGCTGGGCACAGCCACAGTGCGCAAAGCCACGGGGGTTCCTGAGCCCCCGCTCGGGTTTTGCCAGCATGGCGGTGCCCCGGGGCTGTGTCCCCGCTGGGATGAGGGCTCGAGCCCCCCGGGACGTGTTTCCCCAGGCTTTGCCCCTGCGGGAAGGCTGAATGGTACAGTCGTGGGCTGAGCCCCCCGTGCCGGGGAGGGGGCGGCGGGTTGCCCTCCGCACGCCTGCTCCCCCTTTTCCCAGCAACTCCACACTAAGCCGCCTGCTTTCTTTCCCCATCCTTTGATTCCCCTCCTCCTTTCCTGACCCCTGTGCAGGAGGCGGGGGTGTTTGAAAGGTGGCCTGCCAAAAGCTGGCTCTGCTGGCTGCCCGCTCTCTCTAGCAGGGGGACAAAGCAGCCCGGCACTCGGCTGCACAAGGAGCTTTGTACCTGCAGCACAAAGAGCTTTTCTCCCACCCTTTGCACTGAAATTTAATCATTTTTCCCAGGTTTGGGACAGTCTGTCAAAGTACCACGTCTCCTCCAGGATCCCAGTGGGTCAAACCAGCAGTGGCCGAGCTTCTTCCCAGCAGCAGGCTGTGCCATTTTGTTTTTTTTTTTTTTTTTCTATTAAAACCCAAATACCTGGGCTGACCCGTTCCACCTGGTTTACGTGCCGGACCTGCCTGCAGCAAATGCTTGGGGGAGCTGGGAAAAGGGCGGCTAAGGGGTTGCAATTTGCTGCTCCCACCCAGTGCTCGTCGTGTTGAAAACCTTCCCGTTTGCTGCCCTTGGAATGCTTTTTCCTGGGCACAGGAGGGCTGGGAAGGGCTGCAAAGGTTTGTCTCCCATCCCTTAGGCTTTGATCCTATCGGCGTGGTGTTTTGGCTGACGGGATGGCTTTTCCCAGGGGGGAGCCATGTGTGTGGCTGGCTGGTCTCACCGTGCCAAGGCAGCTGGTCTGCCCGGGCGTTGCTCACCCGCCAGGTCCATCCATCACATGGGAGAGGAGACGGCCCCGCTCCTGCCCAGAAGCAGCTTCAGGGAGCCCCGAGGATGGAAAAAACTGGTGCAGGAGGGAGAGCTCTCTGCTGTGAAAGGGAGGTGCTGGGTCCATGATGAAACACGGGGTTATCTCCAGCCACAAGCGAGACGTGAGCCAGTCTGGGACAGAGGAAAACAGGGTGCATGGCACACAGCTGGGATATCCAGATAGTTTGCAAGCACCGGGTTGGCATGTTCAAAGATTTCTGCTGACATGGGCTGATTTGGTAGTGAAAGGCAACAAGGGCTGTTTAAGGCATCTCAGAACTGCTTTCTGGAAGAGCATCGCTGACTCCTGCAAGTGCCGTGGGGGGCTGAGGGTGAAAGCCAGCCCGGGGCTTTACAGCTGAGCCCCTGTAAATGGCCTCACTGTTCCTGCTGCCACCTTTGCAGCAAACCCTCCTCTTTTCCATGCAGGTCTGGGCCCAAACCCCCACCTGCCTGGGAAAGGAAAGCCCTGGGTAACATTTACAGGCAGAAGATGTGGCAGAAGATGCCTTGCTGGGGGGAACAGCCGTAGAATAAAGGCTAAGGCATCCCCCATGTCCTCATCCCGGTGATTCGCAAGCTGCTGTGGTTGTGGTTCGGATGCTTTGTGGGAAGTGGTTTCTGCAGAGGGGAGACGCAGCGGCTCCATGCCAGCCATGAGGAAAAGCCCACGTCCTGCTGTCCCTTGCCATGTCCCGCTTCCCAGCTGCCGGGGCTGGCTGGCGGCTGGCTGGGTTTTGTGGGGAAAGCCCTGCAGTGTTGTTCAGCGACACCAGAGGGGACCCGTGCAGAGTCAGACAGAGAGGGGACACCAGAGGCTTCCCGGGGCAGATGGCTTGTTCGGTACCTGCATGGACCGTGCGGTGTGTCACAGCCGAGGGGTGCTCCCACCCACTGCTAGGGGTCTTGCGAGGACTCAGACCAGTGTCCGGACCACCAGTATGGTTGCTTTCGTGTTTCCTTCAG
Organism: Larus michahellis; assembly: GCF_964199755.1. NCBI lineage: Eukaryota > Metazoa > Chordata > Aves > Charadriiformes > Laridae > Larus > Larus michahellis. The sequence goes on from NC_133901.1 coordinate 36,868,215, forward strand.
GGATTTTTGCTTATGCTGCTGCTTGGGTGGCTTGGCAATGGCAAGCAGCTCTCAGAGCCAGTAGACCCAGGTGGGTGTGCTGGCTGAGAGGGGCCATTCCTTTAACATGGCACATGATACACCCCGATGCCATGGGCTGGGTGCCCACCAGCCATGGGAGCAGCTCTCCCTGCCCATCCCAGACCAGCTTTGTGGGCAGGGAGGCTCCATCCCCAGTGGCATCTCCAGTGGGGCAAGCATTGGCGTGCAGGGCAGGACCTCCATCAATGGTTTCATGGCATGGTTCCTCAGGCTCAGGTCCCACCCCAAGCCCATCTGACAGCCGAAGGCTCCCCAGCCCATTGTCCCTGCTGTCGGGTGATGAGGGGAGGGTGACTTGTTTTGCTTAGCAGTTGGTAAGCTCCCTGGCTCAGGAGCAGCAGGATGTGCAGCCTCAGGCAGGGTGGGAGGGGGACACCTTATAGCAGCCTTCCAGTCCCTAAAGGGGGCCTACAGGAGAGATGGGGAGGGACTCTTTATGAGGGAGTGGAGTGATAGGACGAGGGGTAATGCCTTCAAACTGGAAGAGGGGAGATTTAGATGAGATCTGAGGAAGAAATTGTTTGCCGTACGGGTGGTAAGCCCCTGGCCCAGGTTGCCCAGAGAAGCTGTGGCTGCCCCATCCCTGGAGGGGTTCAAGGCCAGGTTGGTCGGGGCTTGGAGCAGCCTGGTCTGGTGGGAGGTGTCCCTGCCCGGGGCAGGGGGTGGCACTGGGTGGGCTCTAAGGTCCCTTCCGACTCTAACCATTCTTTGATTCTATGACTTGTCATGGACTGGAAACCTCTGTTCTTCACCTTCACTGCTTTTCTTTTTCTCACGAAGGTGAAAGCCACAGATGCGGATGAAGGCATAAACGGCAAAGTGTGGTACAGGATTGTCAAGGGTAAGTCCAGGTGCCCCTTTGTGCATCAGTGCGTTTGCACCTCTGGCCAGCCGCACACACAACCTCATTGCACCCTCCATCCTTCTGTGCTTTGCAGCCCACAGAAATGTTTCCCCCACCCCTGGGCAAAACTTCAGCATTAGTGTTAATTGCCAGGGGGTGATTTGTCGTGCATGGACACCTAGATGCCGTAGGTCCTGGCTTGATGAGGGCCAAACCCTGCTGAGCTGAGCCTGACAGAGCTGAAGGTGATGGGGGCCTGGGTTTTGCTCAACAATCTGCTCCCTGGGGAGGGCTCGGCGTGTCACCAGGACTGACGCAGCGGCGATGGGCAGCATCCATCTCGCTTTTCCAGGAAACGAGCACAACCACTTCCGCATCAATCCCAGCAGCGGGCTGGTGATGCGCGGCGTGCGGCACCTGGACAGGGAGCAAAACTCCTCTCACGTCCTGGAGGTGGAGGCCTACAACACGGAGCAGGGACCTATGAGGAGCTCGGTGCGGGTAAGGGCCCCGCGGCCGCCAAGGAGTGGGCAGCAGGGCCAGGGGGGCGGCGGAGGAGTTCATGTGAAATATTCGGGATGCTCCATCAGAGGGCAGTCATTTCCAGCCCTCGCAGGCGTGCAGGAAGTTTGAGCGATCTGGCATGGAAACGCTGACGGAAATCTCTGGGGGCTGACCGTGGGTGGAAAAGAGCTTGTTGGGTTTTGGTTTATTTTTTGGGTTTTTTTTTTTCTTTTTTTCTTTTTTCCTGTGACGTTTCGGTGCGATGAGGCTGGTAAGTGATGTGGCAGTCGCTGATGGAGGGAGTCCCACTCTCCCAGTGAGATGTGGCTCTGCCGCCGGGAGGAAGAGCTGAGCCTCAGGCTGTTGGAAACCGCGTCTCCTGGCCAGGATCTGTTTAAATAAGCCGGGACCACGTGGCAACCATCTTTAGCAGCAACACACCAGCTCCCCACAGTTCCCACAGACCCAGCCCGCTGGTTGCATCTCTGTTTAGACCCCCTGGTGGGGGTGGGCTCTGGCCCAGCGTGATGTGCCCGCAGCAAGCAAAAAAATAGGAGGAGGAATGATGTTCCCTAGGGAAACAGCAGCTCGACCCGCTGAACTTGGAGCAAAATTTCCCACCGAGTCGTCAGCGTTTCTATGTTGTGGGGTCTCTACTGCAAGGCTTCCAGCAGGGCATCCCAAAGCACGGAGGAATTGATATACAGAGTGTAACCACCTCTGGCCGGGGAAGGACCGAGTCACTCTGACCATGGGGCTTGTTTAAATCTGTGATGTTAAACTGTATGCGTTCACCCTCCATCACATGGCGTTTGTAATAGAGATAACGTTTCTCCTGTGCCGTGAGCAATGAATTTCCCCTCACAAGTGTAAGCCGCTGGTGAGGGCTCACGAGCCTGCCCAGCTCACCCATGGTTTCTCCGGGGGGTTTCGCAGGTGATCGTCTACGTGGAAGACGTCAATGATGAGGTGCCGGTGTTCACCCAGCGGCAGTACAACCGCCTGGGGCTGCGGGAGACGGCAGGGATAGGGACTTCGGTGGCGGTGGTCCGGGCCACCGACCGAGACACAGGTAGGAAGCTGAGGGCGAGCTCACCAAAACACCCAGTTTTGAGGGAAAGTGGTGATAACAGCCATTTCACACATCCTTGCTTGGCTGGGCTGAAATCCCCACGTTGGATGGGCTCTGTTCCGTGATTGGGGTTGGCGGTGGTGGTGCCTGCCTCTTCAGGATGCTTGGTCCAACCATCACCATGGTTGCTGCTCCTGCCCCAGGGAACGGCGGACTGGTGAACTACAAAATCCTGTCAGGCGCCGAAGGGAAGTTTGAGATTGATGAAAGCACAGGCCTCATCACGACGATAGATTACTTGGACTACGAGACCAAAACCAGCTACCTGATGAACGTCTCTGCCACGGACCAGGCACCTCCCAACAACCAGGGCTTCTGCAGTGTCTACGTCAGCCTGCTGAATGAGCTGGACGAGGCCGTGCAATTCTCCAATAGCAGCTACGAGGCCGTGATCATGGAGAACATCCCCTTGGGCTCTGAGGTGCTCCGGGTCCAGGCCCGCTCCATCGACAACCTCAACCAGATCACCTACAAGTTTGACCCCAACACCAATGCCCAGGCGCTCTCCCTCTTTAAGATCAACGGGATCACTGTAAGTAGCCACAATCTGGTCCTTCCTGGCTTGCTTGTCCACCCAAGTGTTGGTGGCCAACATGACTGCTGTTCATCCTTGGCAGGGTGTGATAACAGTCAAAGGCCAGGTGGATCGAGAGAAAGGGGATTTCTATACCTTGACAGTGGTGGCCGATGATGGAGGACCAAAGATCGACTCCACGGTGGTGAGTAGCTTCTACCCACTTCCCCACCATCCTTTGCACGGGCAGAGCTGACCTCAGGTCATGTCACTCTTCCTCTGGCATAGGACAGCATGTCCTAGTTGTTCCCTCTACTCTGGAAACCCTGATTTGGGGGAAACCCTGATTTGGGGGACCTGCATGTCGTAGGGTGGGATTCCTCAGAACGTAAAACACCAACCCACCCCCAAACTGTAGAGTTCGCAGATCGCTTGCTAAGATAAAACAGTTTTGAGGGCCTTGAAATACTTCACGGCGGTTTATGTTTGGGAGGGTTATATTTGGCAGTTTCAAAGGCAGCCGAGCAGGGGGGTGATTTGCATTTCTCTGCTGGGGTGGGAGGCACGCCGGCCGCAGGGCGAGCCCGGTCTCCGTGCCGCAGGCAGGGGGGGCTCAGCTGACACTACCCAAACTCTGCTGCTTTGGGCCAGCTGGAGGTGTGGGACCTCGCCAGGGGCAGGGAGTGGATTTGAAAGCCGGGGCTGGCCCGCAGCGATGGGCAGCGGTCTGCGTTTCCAGCACTGTCATGTCTTGGTGCATCTGTCGCCTCTGAAAAGGATGCTGGACGGCAAAGGCGGTGAGGCTGCCAGCCCTGCTGGTCCCCATGGGGACATGGATGGCCCTGCTCTCCGCCACGCTCTTTCTGAGCCTCTCCCAGGGCGAGGGAGCAAATCCGCCAAGCTTATCTAGAAAAAACAAAAGGATGCATCAACAGAGAAGCCTCTGAGTCACCACAGGGGGTTACCCATGGCTCCCAACACTGCTACAGCTGGCCCGCTGCCCCTTGCATGTGCCTGCACCTCCTCACCCCCCACTAAATCTTGGTTCTTTGTTTTCTCTGTTTCCCCTTCCGCTCTCCTCCAACAGAAGGTAAGCATGTCCGTCATGCTGGCATCATCCTGGGGGCCAGGATCCGTCCTGAATTCCGCACTGAGCTGCAGGGAGGGACCGGGACGGAGGTCTCCAGCCCCGTCCCACCAGCACCAGCCCCTGTGACAAGCCTGGGACATGGTGCAGCGCCCGTGAGCCACCCTGCTGCTGGCGAGCAGGAATCCCAACGCCCGGATCCAACGCTTGGGAGAGCAGCTGCCGACTCCTGAATGGGCTCTCCCTGCTCCTGCCTCCCTGTTTTTAACCCATCGGCAACAATAACCCAATCTCCCCGAGGCACACAGCTCGCTCCCCAGCTTCCTCCGGGATGTTGCCGCATTCAGCCCGGCCGCACCTGAGGGCTCGGGGCACCCATAAATAGAGCCCCGGGAACAGAAAGGCTCTTCCTTTCTTGTTTTCTGTGTCGCTCTTTGATTACAAACGCAATGAGAGCATTTCCTCTGGCTAATTGCGGCCAAGGTAGCCCGGTCCCCTGCAGTGGAGTGCCCCTCCGAGCATCTCCTGCCTGATCTATCACTCGCCCATGTGCCTTTTCCCAGGAGGGAGCCGAGGTCTTCTCCATGCCCAGCTTGCCCTGGTTCAGTTAAATAAAGGCAGCTCCAACTTCTTTGTGTCCCTTTAGCTTCAAAGCAAAACCTGCCCAGCCGCTGGTGCTGGGAGCATGGATGAAATCGCTGCTTGTGAAAAACTTAGCAGGAAAGGGTCACCCTGCAGCAGCCTGAGTTGCTCCAGACCCAGATATTTGGAGGATAAAAGAAACAGAGGATGCTCTATAGAAAAATCCACTACTCAAGAGCTGCAGCCCCACCTTGCGCTCTTACTCCGGCCTCTAAGCATCCCCCCTCCTCCTCCTGCTCCTCCTCCACAGACAGGGATGTAGCTTCAGCTCCTGGGCTCAAATACTTGCTCCCATTCGCACCTGGGATGGACACCACTCATGTTCTTAGCACCTCGGGTGGGTGCAGCGTGTGGCGGGGTGAGGGGGGAGGCAGCCCGTGCCCTCCCCGAGCCCCGTGCCGTGCCCGCAGGTGACCATCACAGTCCTGGACGAGAACGACAACAGCCCCCAGTTCGACATCACCTCCGACTCCTCCGTCAGCGTGGCGGAGGACAGTGCCGTCGGCAAGCGGGTGGCCGTGGTCCTGGCCCGCGACCCGGACGCGGGCAACAACGGGCAGGTAAAGGAGGCTGGCACAGCAGCTTTGGGGCTGCCCATGAGGCCGTGGGAGCGTTGAGCGCTTCGCTGACGCCAAAACACCTCCGTCAGCATCTTCCCTGCGCCTTCCCTTCCTCTGCATCCCCGACAGATGATTGGGATCGTTGATGCCAGCGGTTTTGGGGGGAGTTTGTGTAGCGGGTACCGGCGCTCGCCGCTCGAGCCCTGCAGCAGGAGAGGAAAAACATTGTCCTTGGGCTGCCTGGGCCAAAGGGGACACATGTCAAAAGGAGCCTGGCAATGTGAAAAACAGCTGTGGGCTCTCCCGCCGCGGGGAACGGCAGCGAAGCCCTTGGCAGGCTGTGCAGGAAGCTCTCCGACAGTCGTTAATTTTCTTTCCTGTGCAGGCAGGCGTTAACGAGGTCCCCTCACCCTTAATACCAAAACCTGCTAGCACCGTAGGAGGGCCGTGGATGAGACTGGAGTCAGCCCTAGGGTGTTTGCTTTGCGGTGGCTGCAATAAGCCAGCACACCAGTGGACCCCAACACATCGGGCCTTTTAAAATGCTCAGAGACTTCCCGAGGCGATGCTGGCTTTATTACTGTAGGATCTCCTTTATCTGCTTCCCCCCCCGCAGCATCACCTCTGTTTTTGTTTCCCTGTGGTGTTTCCAGGTGACTTTCTCGCTGACGTCGGGGAACATCGGCAGGGCTTTCGAGATCCGTACCACCAACAACACCTATGGCGAGGTGTTTGTGGCACGGCCACTGGACCGGGAGCTGCTGGATCACTACACCTTACGGGTAGGCACCAAACCACCGCACTTACCTCCTTGGCTTCTTCTGGTTTGAGCATCAATGCTATTTTCTTGGGGCTGTGAGCTTAAAAATAGCATGTTTTTTGAAAAATCCATCCCCAACTGCAGATCCAAGCCTCGGATGGCGGCGTGCCTCCCCGCAGGAAGGAGCACACTCTGCGAGTGAACGTCCTCGACGTCAATGACAACCCCCCCATCATCGACAGCCCCTTCGGCTACAATGTGAGCGTGAGTGAGGTGAGCACCCAGCCCTGCTCCTCTCCTGCCACCCTCCCAAGGTGAGGTCTGACCACAAGCCGTGTGGTGGTCAGGTGGTCAGCTGCTTGAGGTGGACCACAAGCCTCTCCTTGGATGATTTAAGGGTTGGTTAGTGGCCCCTTGGAAGCTTCTCCTTGGGCCATTTAAGGCTTGCTGGCCCCTTGGAAACTTCTCCTTGGGCCTTTTAAGGCTTGCTGGCCCCTTGCAAACCTCTCCTTGGGTCATTTAAGGGTTTCTGGCCACTTGCAATCCTCTCCTTGTGTCATTTAAGGGTTTCTGGCCACTTGCAAACCTCTTCTTGGGTCATTTAAGGGTTGTTGACCCCCTGCAAACCTCACCTTGAATGATTTAAGGGTTTCTGGCCACTTGCAAACCTCACCTTGGGTCATTTAAGGGTTTCTGGTCACTTGCAAACCTCACCTTGGGTCATTTAAGGCTTGCTGGCCTCTTGCAAACCTCTCCTTGGGTTATTGAAGGGTTGCTGACCTTTGCAAACCTCACCTTGAATGATTTAAGGGTTGGTGGCCCCTTGCAAGCCCTCACCTGTGATAGCCTCCTAGTTTTGGGCTAGGAGAGAGCTCTTGCAGGCAACTTAAGCCCATGAGCTTGCAGGGGCCAGCAGGAAGGAGATGTGGCCACACACCCATGGAAACGGCCACTGAAGTGACACAAGAGGCGGCACAGTGCAGAATAGGAATTGCTTTCAGGAAGCAGCTCGGCAAGAGCTAGATAATTAAGCAATAAAACACAATCAGGCGTGAGAAAAGACAACTTATTTCCTGACAGTTTAATTCCTGGACCGGGGGGATTCTCAATTTGATGATGAAAAATGAAATACGAGTAATAGCCAGTGACACTTAGCTGTGAGGAAGTGCTGCTCGTGATTAATGGCCTTGCAATAAAGTTATCGCCCTGTTAGGATTTTCTTATCTATTTAATACATGTTCAGAGCCGGTTGAAGAACAGAATTTCTGTTTTGATTTCTCCCCATAATGGGACTATCCAAAAATAATTAGCCGAGCTCTGAGTCCATTACGCAGCCTTCACCTTTGCACACACGCTGGTTTTTACTCTCTCTTGAGCTGCGCCAGCCTGGCAAGGAACCAAACGTGCCTATCCGGCCGGTTCATTGCCACAAATGGGAGATGCTGTAACGTAGGAAAAAGAGGGGCAATGTGGGAGTGGGGAGGCAGCTGGCTCTGGCGACTTAACAGCGAATGTTGCCCGTTCGTTTTATTCCTTTTTTTTTTTTTTTTAAAAATTATGTATTTTGTGTTATGAGGTGCACGTAATTTATATCGCCCATCCCTGCCGTCTCACCCTGCAGAACGTCGGCGGGGGCACGGCGGTGGCCCAGGTACGTGCCACCGACCAGGACATTGGCCTCAACAGCGTCCTCTCCTACTACATCACCCGCGGGAACGAGGACCTGACCTTCCGCATGGACCGCGTCACCGGCGAGATAGCCACCCGGCCCTCCCCGCCCGACCGCGAGCGGCAGAGCTTCTACAGCCTGGTGATCACCGTTGAGGACGAGGGCAACCCTTCCCTGTCGGTAAGCCACTGAAAACGTGCTTTTTTTTTTTTTGAGGTGTGGGATGGAGTTGGGCAGCGCTGCAGGAGTCAGCTTAGCACTGGGATGTCAAGCAAGGAAGGGGGGAACAGGCACGGGGAGCGATGTTTTGGTGACCCGGCCACTCGGGTTAGGTCTCGGGGTCCAAATTTGCTGGTGTGAATGGGAGCCTCCTTTGGCGCCTGATCCTGCGGGATGCCCTCTTGCAGCCGTTCATGCAGGATGTTCTCCATCTTGCTGCGTTGGCGCTGAAGGGAGTTTAGCAGAAGCGTTGAACTGTTTTTCACCCGTCTGTAAACGTCAGAAACACCACCAGCATGCCAACGGGCGAGCGCGCTGGTGGCTGCAGGAGGTGTCCTACCCGCCGGCTCCTTGCGCTCCGAGTCCGAAAGGTTCTTGAGATGTTGCTCTCACCTGTGAGATGAGCTCTGGTAATTATCGCTACAGCCGTTGCGGTCCCCGCCGTGCGAGATTTGGGTGGCTCTTGAGTCGCGTTGCTGCTGTTGGAGTGCCCTGGCCATGGTGAGCAAGGGTCTGGGCTTGCATTTCGGGGCTGATGCGAGACCCCAGCCATCATCCCTTGACCTGGGGAGGTGGCCACCTTGCTTCTTAGCTACCAGCGTGCCGGAGTGCCCAGTGGGGAACGGCACTTAACTGCAGTCTGTCTTCTCTCCCTCGCGCCTTCCTCGCTCCACAAATAGCGAGTCTTGTTGGTGGTGGCATTAAGGCAGACTCCAGTGTGGCAGAATCGAATGAGCAGGTAACTAACATTTGGGGCATTTTCCAGCCCCACGTCCGTCCTAACCCCGCCGGCTCTGGGGGAAGGCAGGCGAGTGGGCAAAGCAAGCGCAAACTGTGAGCCGGGGAGGCATGACACCCTGCGTGACACCCTGCCATCCTTCCTCCCCCCACCTCCACCTGCTATATCTCGCCATCTCTCTGATCTCCCGGCACAGCTCTTGCTGCAAAGCCCTGCTCTACATTTTGAGGAAACAGGTTGCAACCAGCAGTGCAAACTGTGGCTTGCAACTCTCGCTTCAGGCTTGGCGCGCTGAACTCTTCCCTCCCAGGTAGTTCACACACCAGCTTGTGCATCACCACCATCATTTTCTTAAGCCCTGCTGCTGCCGTGGCTTAAATTCCCCAAAATGCGAGAAGGCCCCTGCATGTAACCACCAGGTCCCCATCGTCCCCGCGCCCTGGGAGCATCACCAATGCTGCCCGGGTGAGGGATGCCGTGTGCTGAGCCGGCAAATCCCATTGCCATGGCAATGCCCTCTTCCCGGTGCTGGAGAGGACAAGCGACACGGTTTATCGCTTCACGCTGCCAAAAAGGCGTCCCAGTCGCCTCGCTTGTCCTCGAGGTTTCTGCTGCGTGACCACCACGTCACCGGCACAAGTTATGCCAGCAGCGACGATCAAATTCCCACCACGCTGCAGCAAAACAAAGCATCCAGTGACCCGATTCCTCAGCGGAGAGAAGAGTTTGGGCCCTTTGCGGAGCTTGAGGACACTTAGGGCTTGTGAAAGGCTGTCCTGCACGTCGCTTGGTGGCTGCTGGCCTCATGCCCGGGTGATGAAATGGTGTCTGTCAGGAGTTTGTCACCCACTAGAAACTTTGGTTTCGCAAGTCTAGGCTGATGCAATGATGCACAAAAGGGATGTTTTGTTTGCGATTCGTGCGTCCCTTCAAGATTTGACTTACTTCTGGGAAAGGCAGAGGAGACAGAGCTGGGAGAGGACTTGGAAGTCCCGTGGTGGCCTGCGATACCCAGAACAGCAAGGGTGCAGGGAAGCCTGGCCATCCTCCTGGGAGCTGGAAATGCAGGGGCAGAAGGGCCAAGCGGTGATGATAAAAGGGAAGCGTTTACCCCAAAAAGCATTGCAGGGAAGAAAAATTTCACAGGCCAGTGAGCTGCAACTGGCAGGTCTTGGTGTCCTTGCATGGGAATTGCAAGAGTCACCCCGGCTCTGTCTGACCCTGGTGCACGTCTCCAGCTGCACCTCCCCAAGGGCTGGCCCTGCTCTGGAGTCTCTGGGAGGCTTCCCGCAGCAGGAGGAAGGATTTCTGCCCAGGGGAGCTTCGGCACCCGCAGACCCAGGCACCGGCGGCTGCAGCGAGGCACGGCGGGTGGGCAAAGCCTCTCCTCACCTCCCAGGTGTCTGTCTCGCAGCCTCCCCCCAGCCAGGGCTGCCTCAGCCTCCGCAGTTTCTGTTCCCGTCCGCCCGCTCTGAAACAAGCGTTCAGGTGAAGCACCACGGCTCCTCGCTCTCCCTGCCAGCGAAGCCCCGAGTGCTGATGCAGCGGAAAACAGCCGGCGGCGGGGCCAGCTCGACGTGTGCTCCCGAGCCAGGCGTTTGCGAGAGCCCTGCGTGAGGGCGTGAGCATCTTGCTGGGTCACCGCCACCATCAGCATCCTGCCCGAAGGTGCAGCACCGTGCTGTCTTCTCCATCGGTGGTGGGGGGCAAGGTGGGGTGCCAGCACCCGGCGTGCCAGGGCTCCCACGCCGGCATGTGCGGAAGGCTGGGTAGCCATGGCCTCTTTCCCCTAAAAGTCTTTAGTTTTCCTTCTGGCAAACTTTTAAAGGTGGGAAATGCCCCGACGTGCCACACCAGAGCCTCTGGCAGAGAAGGCGGCTGCTCAGCTCGCCTCTGCCTCCCGAAAAATGGGATTCCTGCAGCGCAGAGGGAAACCTGTTCCCAACAAGGCTTTATTCTCTCGTCAGACAGCACATTTGTTAGCAAACGGAGAGACTGGGAGAGGGCTTCAATGCAGCTAGGATCCGCAAGTAGGCAAATTCCCCACGTGCCTTCCCAGCTGCAGCCACTGGGACGGGGAGAGGGAAGCACCGGAGGCACTGGTCAAGCTTCCGCAGCAGAGCCGGGAATGGGGCTGAGCCATGGGTGGCAATAAAGCCCGAGTCCCACGCTCAGGAATTTACATCCAAAGTCGGGGCGTTGGTGCCGGCTTCTTTATCCCTCTGCCCACAGCCGTAGCGTCTTGAAGTTGCTCTTGCTGAAGCCAGTGCCAGATTAATGGAATCCTGCAGCGGGGCAGGGTGTCCCCAGACCGTGGCAGAGGCAAACGCCGTTTCTTCCAGTCACGGAGTGTGAAAATTCGGCGTGCTGCTGGGGATGCTCTGCCCGGGCTCTCTGCCTGGTGCAGCTATTGCTCAGATCTGACACTGTCTTGGTATGACTAATGTTTATGTTTGCCTAGCAGCAACTTTTTTCCCCATTTTACAACAAAAACAGAAACAAGAGGGAAAAAAACCCCAAAAACTAAACACGCCCTTCGAGTAACAGCATCTACCACAAGGTTTTATCTCCTCGCCAGGGGCTGAGTCACGCTGGAGCCTGTCTCCCACGGCTTCTTTAGGATGAGCGATGCTGGGGTACTGCGTTCGGACGGAGGATGCTGTGAGGGCACCCGCATCCCCTGGGGCATCTCAGGGTCCTCCGGCAGCGGTGCCGGGGATAGCTGCTCTTGGCCATGCTGGTCCCGGGAGGACGGGGGGAAGCCAGACAGAGCGTTTCCCACTGCCCGCTGCTTGCTCCCGTGCCTCAACCACATCACGGGAACATCCTCCGACACCCTCCAGATGAACTTTCCAATTTACAGGCATTTCCGAAAAAAAACAACCCACCAACCAACCAAAAAAACAACACCAAACAAAAACCATAAACATCCTTTTTTTTCTTTTAATCAGCACTGATAATGAAACAAACAGAAAGATAAATTCCCCTGATCCCAAGCCCAGGATAAAACTGCAGCAGAAATAAGGCTCCTCCTGATGTGTGCCCAGCTGAAAACACAGCAGCCTCGCAAGTCCGTGGCCGTCTCAAAAGGCTGGTGAGGAAGGAGGGCTCTGTCAGCAGCAGGGAGCCTCTCCCCTTCCTGTTTTGCAAAGAAAAAGGTAGTACAAGGGTGGCCGGTGACCCTGTTTTGTCTCGCGGTGGATAAAATACTTTACCATCCACTCCCGGAGAGGATCTTCAGTCAAAGACGCGGAAACAGGTCGATGTTGTGGAGCTTAAATCCCTGGCAATAAGTTAAATCCTGGGGGAGCTTTGCAGGTGCGGGTCGTCCTTCCTTCCCCGATTTTCAGCTAGTCCGTCGAACATGAGCAGTGCAGAGCCGTACTCTTTCTCCATAGAAATTGGTAGTTAAAAACCGAAATCCGTGCGAGAGCGGTTCAATTCCAGCCCCAGGGCAGAGCCAGGACAGGAGGCGAGGGCAGGGATCCTGCTCCCGGCTTCATTTGTTAAGGCTTTGCTGTCCCTGGCCGTGCTGTCCCCGTCCCGGGGGTCTCAGCTGGGCGAGCGCGCACGGCAGCTGCCTGGCCTCTCCCAGCTGGGGGATGTGGCTTCCTCCGGGGTCTTTAGGCTTTCAAGGAATTGGGCGAGTCGGGAACAGGATCTGGGAAAGGGCAGACCAGGGGTGTTATTAGTCCAGCTGTGGGAATATGCTTCAGGAAGCGGCCGCTTTTGCGCAGAAAACAGAGGCTTTGGGCCTTCCCCGTCTTCAAAGCCCTGGGACTTGCTGTCCCAAATAACGCAAAGTTTGCCACTGATATTTAACCCCCGCTTTCCCCTTCCCGGCTGCCCCTTTCATACTTATACAATCACAGAATCCCCTTCCCTTTCCTTCCCACCCCTCCCGCAGCGTTCCCCCGGGGGGGGCTCAGCATCGCCCGTCACTCACCCAGCGTGGGGAAGAAGCAGTCCCCGGGGCCGGAGGGGGACAGGGGGGTGCCGGGTTCGGAGAGCAGATGCCGGCCGGACTCGGAGGGCTGTCGGCTGGCCATGTAGGAGAGCTGGGGTCGGGGCCGCAGCTCCGCGCTCCCCGAGGGGACCTCCTCGAAGACGGGGTTTTCGATGCCCTGGGCGCTGCTGCGGGAGAGGAGAGGGTGTGAGGGAAGAGGGGGGGGGGGGGCGGGATTTGCACTTTTATTTTTGTCCCCGGGGTTTTGGCTGAGCAGTGGGGACACCCAAGCAGGGCAGGGAGCAGGGTCAGGCGGTGGCACTTTGGCTGAGAGCAAGCGGGGAGCCCGGCACAGGATTAAAACTTGTCTGAAAGAGGAAAGCTTAACCAAAAGGCACCATGGTCTCGAGCTCTCCAGGGGCGCAGGGAGATGTGAGCCCTTGGCACAGGCAGAAAGAAAGGAAACACTTCCCACTCGGAGGGAGGAAAGAGAAACAGCAGCTGCCCAGAAGGGGAAAGGGACAGGACCCCGGGTGTGGCTGTCACCAGCATCCCCTTCGCTCCGCTGGGCTGAGGATGCACGCTGGTTTGGAGGGGAGGGAAGGGGAGGAGAGGACAAGACCCTTGCGGGGTCCGGGGGTGTGAGAAGGTTGGAGGGAGCTGGAAGCACGTGGGTTTCCTCACCTCTCCATCCTGACGAGCTCGTGGGCACCTGCCAAAGACAAAGCGGTTGGTGTGAGTGCTGGCAGCACGAAACCCGGCGTCAAACTGCCAGCGCTGGTTTCTGGCGTCTCACCCGCACCCAGTTCCTCCTCTTTCCTTTCCCTTTTCCTTTTCGCATCAGCCTCCCCTTTGCTCCCAAACCTCCTTCTCCGCACCCCTGACATCTCCTGCCTCGCGTACTTCGCAGACCGGGGAGTAAATCCTCCCGGGTTGCAAACGCAGGCTCTGAAGAAGGGAGAAGGTGGCCCAGACGGGGCAGACCGGTGTCACTGGGGTGTGCTGGATGGCCGCGTGGCGAGCATCCCGAGCCCAGACACACAAGTTTTTGGCCCAGACTGAAGCGCCCGGAGGAAATAACCTGTAGCTAACCTGGTCTGAGACACCCCAGGAGCAAATCCCCCTGGGTTTTGCCTTCCATCTTTTGGGTTAAATAGCATCCAGGTGATGCTTTGCAGCATGGGGAGGAGCTGCACCCAGGTGCATGAAGGCAGGTGGCCGGTCTTTTTGGCCAGGTAAGGGCTCCTTTTAAAAAGCAGGGAAGAAAAAGCACAAATAAATGCTTTTCCAGTCACTTAGCAGGCAAAGCTTCTATTTCAGCTGTGGGGCGGAGGGAGGGGTGAGTAAATGAGCCGTCTCTCGCAGCGGACGGGGAGGAAAGGGCGCAGTGAGTGGAGAGGGGGGGCTGGCAGCATCTCCGCAGTCTCAGTGTCCCCAGCAGGATCCTGGGGTGCCACGCAGGCATCACGGGTCCCTCTCCCACCCCACACTCCTCACGGGCAGCCCGCAGGCATGGAATCATAGGATCAATCATAGAATCATAGAATTGCCTGGGTTGGAAGGGGATCTTTCAGATCATCTGGTCCAACCAGCAACCTAACTCTGGCAAAGCACTGTGTCTACCCATCCAGGGATGGCGACTCCACCACTCCCTCAGGCAGCCTCCTCCAATGCTTAATAACCCCTTCAGAGTAAAAACTGTTCCTAGTATCCTTCCTAAACCTCCCCTGGTGCAACTTGAGGCCGTTTCCTCTTGTCCCATCGCCTGTTCCTTGGGAGAAGAGACTGACCCCCCCTGGCTACCCCCCCCTTTCAGGGAGTTGTAGGGAGCGAGAAGGTCTCCCCTCAGCCTCCTTTTCTCCAGGCTGAACACCCCCAGCTCCCTCAGCCGCTCCTCACAGGACTTGTGCTCCAGACCCCTCACCAGCTCCGTTGCCCTTCTCTGGACCCACTCCAGCCCCTCAGTGTCTTTTTTGTGGTGAGAAGAGCCTGGCCCTTCCCAGAACAGCTTCGTAGGAGGCACCTGGCAGGGACCTGTCTTTGGGCCACCTTACACGGTGCCCGTGGGACTCAACTGTATCCCACTGGCTCCGGTGGGATACATCCCATCCCACAAAGGCCACTCTGATGCAGCCCAGGAGATGAGACGGGTGTCCCCGCTGGTGGATGGCGAGGGGAGGGTACGTACGTCTGCTGCTGGCCGCTTGTCTCTGCTTGTAAATCAGGAGGAGGATGAGGGGCAGGCAGAGGATGCCCACGATGCAGGCACCCGTTGCCAGCGCGGCGGCCGTGATATCTGCAACAGAAGAGGACAGAGGTGGGGAGGACTCGCCATGTATTTCCTTGGATTCCTCAAGCCCGTACCAGAAGCAGGGGGCAACCCTGGCGTTGCCCCACACCTGTGGCTCCCACACACATGGGTGGCCTGCTCCTAACGGGATTTGCGCCAGGATGATTTGCTGGTTGCGGAGATAAGCTCTGAGGCATCAGTTTAGGACCTTGACCAAAGTCCTTCATTGCTGGAGGACATCCCAAGGTCTGCCTTTGGTCTTCTAGATATGAGGAGAGAAGCAGGGCCCTGATAAAGCCCTTTGAATTCAGCAGAATGTCTCTCCCTGATTTCAAAGAGTGCCAGCCCCCACCCTCATCAAAATCAGGCTGCCTCAAAGTACTCGGGCATCAAAGGGCTCGTTACCCAAGGCCTCCACTAATGAAGTGCCCCTGGGAGAGCTCTCCACCAAGGAGGCTCCCCAGAAAGGCTGGCAGCCTGCGGGCAGGTCTGTGGCCATCAAGGTCCATGTGGGACAGGATGGAGGGCTGCCTAAATCAAGGGCAGGTTCGGCTCAAGCCCTCCTCTGCGTCCGTCTGGGGAAGCAGCCTCTTGCTCTGGGTGTATTTGGCGGGGAGCGGATATTTTTCCCCTTTTCTTTTTTGCTCAGCAGGACAGGGTGTCCCAGCATTTGGGACCGAGGGTTTGAGACACAAAGGACTACTCGTGGGGAGGAGGATGCAGTTTCCCATGCAGTTTCCGTGGCCCCAACCGCGCCGCCAACCAATTTTAGCAAAATCTGCCTATTTAGCAGCCAGCAAAGGGGGGTAGACAGAGCGACCCGCCGAGAAACCACCTGCACAGCGGAGTGTGGGCACCCCCAGCGTCTAGACGCAGTGCTGGGGGAGCCTCATGTTGTCTGAGCGCTCAAGCAAGGTTTGGGTTTCCCCGGCGAGAGAATCTCTGCTTGGGGCAAGGCGGCATGGGCTCAGGATGGCGCCGGGGTGTTGCCAGAGGTTCCTGCGACTCTACCTTTCTGTCCCTTCCCATCTGCTTGTGGCAGCAGCCGCTAAATCCCTGATCGTGTTTTTGGGGGGCTCAGGTGCTTTATAACCATGGAGTGAACGATCTCCACGGGCTTCAGGAGGGTCACGTGCAGGTGGTGGGCCAAAGGAGGCTCTCCTCAGCCTGAGGACGTGCCTGTCACATGTCCGAGGGGGCAGCCTCGGAAATCACCCTCCCGACACCCGACCGTGAGGTGGCACCTGGGCACTGATGTGTTTATAGCAAGTGGCCATCCCTAGGGAAGTACAGAGCCCAGGATGGCAAGCAGTGCATTGGCGGGAGGCGTCTTTTTCCCTTTACCTTTGCTGGCGGCGGTATGAAACGTGCAGTTTTGAAGCCCTCCCCTGCCTGCAGAGGAGAGAAAAGCGCATTAGATCTCAGGGGGTTCGCGCAGGTACCACAGAGCTCCCACACCTGCCAGCCGTGCTCGCCTTTGCCCACCACGATTTGCTCACCAGACCAGCCCACAGCATCCCAAAAGCAAGAGTTTAATCCCGGGAAGCTTACACTGCGGTTCCTGCTGCAAGAACCCTTTTCCCTCACAGCGGCAGGCCCTGTCCCTGGCCACGCAGGCTCTTTTATTTTTGGCCTAAAAGGAAAATTATCTACCCTAATGCTGCAAATCAAGGGCAGGAGATGCCTTCCCCTCCATCTCGCGCCTCTCTGGGTGGCTGTCCCCGCTGGGCTGTTGCCCCGAGGTTATCTCCGAGCCCTGCGCCCCGAACGGTGCCCGCAGCCCTCCCCCGGGCTTGGACCACCAGCCAGCTCCTTTTATGTTGAGGTTTGCTTTCTTCTCTTCCAGAAAGGGGTTGAAGAAGATCAGTGAAACTATGTAGCATGGATTTTATTGCATTCCAGCCTCTTGATTTTTTTTTTATTTTTTTTTTTAATGTTCCAGTGCTCTCTGGCCCTAATTCAACCCTTCAACATCTGCTTGGCTTGGGCTTTCAGCATCAGCATGCCCTGCCTCCCCAGCCCCTGTGCTGCACCCCGGCATCCCCCCACCAGCCCTTATCTGCCGCCATGCCCCACCGCATCCCATCATGGATGCGGGACCAGGATGCGGGACCGGCAGGGGCTCGCCTTGGCTGCCATCCTCACCTTGCAGGATCTGCAGCTCCACGAAACCGTAAGCGGCACGCTGAGGCTTGGGCTTGCCGTGCTCCCACCTGGCCTCCACGGCATAGCAGCAGTAATTCCCGCTGTCCTGCAGCGTCAGGTTCATCACCACGATGTGAAAGGCACCGTGGTGGTCATGGACAAACTCCACTCCGTGATGGCTGCTGGCTTGCCCCCTGAGGGGGGATTTTGGGGTGCCGTTGCCCAGTAGCTCATGGTGCCTGCCCAGGTCATGGTGCAGCTCCTTCTCGGTGACGTTGCGGATGTGCTTCTTCTCGGAGCATCTCTGGTCACCATTGCTGCTGAAGTACCAGGTTTTGTAGAGGAGGTCATGGTGGTTGGCAAGGGGACCGCTGATCCGGCAGGTCAGGGTGACGTTCTGGCCCTCGGGGCAGACGCAGAGCGAGTACGGGGTGGTGATCAGGAAAGCTGCCGGCCCTCCTGCCAGGGAGAAGACACGGCGGCTGAGTTGGAGCCCGCAGGCCTGGGCTCACCCTGAGTGCGCAGCAAAATGGGCATCCCTCCCCAAAAAAGGCACTGCCAACCCCACCACCCATGGTGGCGGAGGGATGGCCAGGGGCTGCAGAGAGCAATCAGAGAGCACCAGCCTGCAGGCAGACGGGGAAAAACACTTCACCCATGCCCTTAAGGCAAGAAAAAAATCATGGAAAAATCTCCCAGTATCCCCAGAGAAGGGAGATGGGAAGCACGGCGTGAGCCTATCGTTTGGTCTGTGGCAGCATCCCAGCAGGGCTGGGAGCACAGCTTCGCCCTAGCAAGGACCCTGGGAGGAGGTGCTTTAAATAGAGCTAATAGAGCATCAGGTTTTAATAGCAGCGGGGAGGCAGAGGTTTGCCTGGGGCCGGCAGAGAGGTGGGGGTTTGCCCCGGGCATCTGCTTAGGGGGCACCAGCCCCCTGCAAAGCGGGGCAGCCAGAGCTGCCGAGACGGCTGAAAAAAAAAAAAAAAAAAAAAAAGGAGAAAAAATATAAAGCAAATAACTAGGAGGAGCCCGTGTGTCCCCCCCTGAGATCAGGCGGGGAGCGGGTCCCACCCTGCTTGTTTTTCAGCCCCTGGGGAGGAGAAGGGGAAACTGGCCAACGCCGACCGCGGGGAACTGCTTGAAAATAAAAACAGTTTTTCAGAAAGAAGTCCCTGACCAGCTGCCGGCTGCAAAACACGGGCAGGAAGCCTGGCAGAGGCATAAGGAGCCTGACGGGGGGAATGGAGGGAAGCAGAGGCGTGTATTGCCGGGTTACTGGGACTGTCCCAGCACACCGGCGGAGGGTACTGGTGGTTAAGGGGGGATGCACATGAGGAGAGAGAAAAGATGGGCCAGTCTTTGTGTTTGCAGAAATGCAAGCATCACCTTGGAAAGCTGAAGAAAAAGCTGATTTGGAGGTCGTTTTCTTTAAATTATTGAGAAACGGGAGGTTCCTGGGGCTGGTTTGCAACAGAGAAGGCGGTACGAGGACGAGATGTTCTTTTATTTTGGTCACATCCTGTTGTGCCATTAGCTCCGCCACCGTTTTCGCTTTGAGGTTTTTCGCTTGCTATATCAAGCGGGTGTCAATCAGAGGCTGGATGTGCGGCGCCTACCCTCCAGCCATCCAACCCCGGCGAGGGGCTCACCGTCACCGGGCTGCCCGGAGAGCATCCTCCATCCTCCTCCTTGCAGGGCCTCTGCCCCGGCACCAGGCTCCGCTTGAAAGACCGAAAGCGAAAATCTCCCCCGCCTTCCACCCCTCGGGGTTACTTCTGGTTTTTAGGGTGATGGGGATCTCTAAGCCCCCTAGGAACAGCCATGGAGCCCCCGAGTCCCAGCAGCCCACCTCCAAGGATGCTTTTCAAGGAAAGGGGGGTCTGGGGAGGGGATCTGCCCCATCAGACCCCCCCAGTCTGCAGCACACGCTGCTGAGGAGTCCCGCAGAGCTGGGAACGGGGTGACCTTTGCCAAACCGCTCCGGCTAATCACTCTGGCTTCCTACAGGCACCTCAGCCTGCTCCCCACAGCACGTTGAGGCAACGCATCTCCGGGGCAGAGGTTTGCGTGGCCGGAGCTCAGCGCTGCCCCGCTTCTGCTCGTTTTTGAGCCCTGGCTGCTTCGCCATCCTCGGATGCTACTGGGGACCGGGATGCTCAGCCGGGCTGGTTGGGTTTTGGCACGCAGCAGAGCGGGTCCCCCACCTCCTCACCCGCAGACCGAGGACAAAAGCCACCTCAGATGTGTTTCTCAATACCTGCCACGACAGGAAGTGCCCCATTCACATCTGGGGTCCCCCGGGAGCCAGGGGAAGGGAAGCCAGGGCTCTATTGGAGGAAGCCGCACTTCCAACACCTTGCAAAAGTATCTGCGGCAGGCTTTGTTTTCCACCTCAAATAAAAAGGGGCCGTCCCACTCATCCCCACATGGTTTTGCAAAGCCGTGCCTCACTTAAACCATCCAGCCTCCACCTCCGGGCCTTGATGGGAACCGTCTGGATGGAAAGTCACGGCAGCCCACGCTTTCGGCAGCGGCGCCCAGCCGCAGGGAGGGGGGGGGCAGAGGTTACCACGTGTGCGAAGCCTTCGGCATGACCAACTTCCCTTCTTTATCCCAAGCAAGGGAAGACTTCCAAAAGCTGTCGAGCGGAGGAGAAAACAGCTGGGGAGGAGAGCTGGCGAGGTGCCGGGGCGGCTGCTGGTCCCTCCCCAAGATGTGACGAAGCTTTAAAGCCGTGCTAGATGCCAGCTGGTGCCTGGAGGAAACACCTTCTGGCAGTGTCTTTGCAGTAAAGCTCATGGTTCTTAATCTTCCCTGGGTGCTGTGGGTTTCTTCCATGCCCAGACCCCAGTTTTGGCTCCATCCCATCCCGGTTGGACCGTTCCCTTTGAAGTCAGTGCCGCTGGCGAATGCCAAAATAAAGCCAGGTGCCCAGCTCCTTGCAGCTCCGACCGAGAGCTGGGGGAGCGCTGGACCGGCCGAGGTCCAAGCCAGGAGCTGCTGCCTCATCACCATCTGGTAGACAGAGGAGGTGTCATGCGGGGTGCCAAAAGTGCCCCTTCGGCCCCTCGGCATCCTCGGCTCCGACCCGCAGCGTCGCATTGGTGTGGCACAGAGCCCGCTGCAGCCCTGGCACAGCCCCGCTGCCGGCACCACTGCCTAGCATGAAACCCAGGAGTTCTCCTTCCAGAGAAAACGAAATGCAAAAAAGTACTAAAGCCGAGGAGCCCGTGTTGCTTTGCCGACCATCAGCTCAAATAAAACAGGATTTTGTGCCAAACTCTGGGTCGGTGACCAAAAGCCTCTCCTGGCTGCTTCTCCTGCCTTTGGTTCCCTGCTCTGGCAAGGAGGCATTTGATTTACCCTCCTGTGGCTTATAGCAGTGATTTCCACATCATGCCCCCCCTTTCCGCTCCAGGGAAATCTGGGGGGGGGGCAGGCTGCAGCCCTTGGAGGGGCTCAGCCGCTGCAGACGAGGGGCTGCCAGTGCCGGAGCGAGGAACCCAGCTTTGATTCCTCTTCTGGGAGCTTTTGTAACAGCCTCACACCAAAGTGCCGCCAGCCCCATCGTCACCGTGCTGTCATTATGCTTCAGAGTTATCAGCCGGGTGAGATGTGCAGAGGCATCCACACCTCAGTACAAGAAAAAACTTACTGAAGATGCCAGATGCCCACGTTAATGGCCCTCATCTCCCGCACCCTGAGGAACCAAAGGGCTTTTCAGCGGTGGGGCTGCTCCCTGGGTACCCATCATCCAGGCCTGGATGCTGCTGCTCCCGCCGGAGGCTCCTGCCTTCCTCTTCCAGCACGGTGCCAACTCAGGAACAGGGTCACAGCACCAGGTTTGCGCTTGGGATGCGATTTTGGGAAGCCCAGCTCAGACGCCATGCCTTGGGTGGAGAGGAGCCGCTTCCCCATCCACCAAGCTGCCAGCGTCTCCAAACCGCGTGGGAGCCGGATGTCTCCAAGGGCTCTACTTCTCCATCAAGCCCGGCTAAAATTAGCTGGGGGTTCAGAAAGTTTTGGCAGGCACACGAAGGTTGCATGAAGCTGAGTTCCTCTGGCACCAGGCTCATGTTGGACATCTAGAGTCCAAGCTTGTTGTGTTGCAGAAGGTTTGGTGTCCGGCCCCGGCACCCGAGATGTGTAAATAAAATCATCCAAGGGAGATGCTGGGAATCGCTCCCTGATGTCGGGAGGCTCACATCCTGATGTCGGGAGCACATATCAATCCACACCAGACTTGCTGTCCCAGAGGAGAGAGGAGAAGGGACCCCCTGCCCCACTGCAGTGGGGCATCGTATCTTCCTGGGGATGTGCCGACAGAAATCCTGGAGGCAGTCACTTTGCCATCCTGGGACAGAGGGAGAAGCCAAGCCCGGGAGAAGCCAAGGATGCTCATCCTCCGCCTGCGCAGGGCAGGGAGGGACCGTGGTCCTTCCCAGCTTCGTTCTCTGACCCTTCCTCCACAGATGAGCTGCGGTTTTAATTGCCACCGCCCCCGTTTGCCCGCCTGTCCCCAAGAGCCCCAGTACAGAACCGCTGCCAGGGCTGGTGCGGAGCCGTGTGTGAAGCAGCCCCTCCCTGAGCATCCCACCGCGAGCAGCCGGCAAGCTTCCAGCGCTGGCAAGCGCTCGCTCAGGGGAAGGGAAACTGGGTGGTCATACAACAGCAGCCCTGGCCCAGCCGGCCGCCCGCCCGGAGAAGTTGCCCAGCACATCCCAGCAATTACGGCGGAGCAGAGCATCCTTAGAGAGGGCATCCCGGCCCTGCTCGCACATAGTCTCTGCTCCCCCGGGGCTGATGAAACGCTCCTTTCAGCGCGGCGTGGGGTGGACGTGTGGCCGGGGACCTCCGCAGCGCCAGGGCAAAGTGCCGTGTGGGAACAGGGTGGCTTTTCCAGCTCGGGATCCCCAGCGGGGGGCTGGCAGGGAGACAAGGGGTGGCTGCTTTCCTTCCGCGCATGTTAGATCAAAGCCAAGGAAGAAGAGAAAAGCCCAATCCCGGAGTTTTAAAACAGCAGCCCCTTCCCCCTGACACAGCCAGCATCGCGTGGGACTCTGGCTCAAGCCCCCCCAACTCCGAAATAACAGGGTGAGGAAGTTAATAAACCCCCCAAATGCCTCAAATTCCTTGTGCCGAGGCACAGCCCCAGACGGGGGAATGCGCTGCCTGGGCAAGGAGGGTTTCTCTGGGCAGGGAGGGGAGGAAAGCAAGCTGGAGCTTACCGAGGGACGCCAGCAGGCAGAGCGTGGCCAGCAGTAGCCCAGGCCGGGGGGACGTGGCCTCCATGGCGGCCGGCGGGGCAGCTCAGCTGGCCTCTGCGGAGCCGTCTGCACGCTGCGAGCAGCCCGGCAGCCGCAGCCGGACTCGCGCACACAGGAAATTTCATTGAGATATCGCAGGCAGCGATGGAGAGAACGGCGAGCACCCCCAGGAGGTGAGATGGGGCAGGGACCTGTGGGTGGCCCGGGGAGGCGGGGGGGGGGGTGGCAGCACCCCAAACAGGCACCCCATGGGTGGGTGACACTTCAGTCCCACCCATTTGGGCAGCAGTGGGTGCATGTGTTGGGTTTTTCCCCCTTTTCCCCCCTTTTTTTGCAGGGCGTAGCTTAGAATGAGGCGCGTGCTGCTTTTGGGGTAGCTGAGGAGGATGCTCACCGTGCCGGGGGGACATGCTGGTCCCCATCCCTTCCCTGGCAGGAGCCGATCCCTTGGGGGCCAAGCTCCAGCTTGCTTCATTGAAGTGCACTTTGCTCGGAATTATTTTTCCCCACCTTTGTGAGGATGAAGGGGGCAGAAACCCTCCTGGAACAAACAGGGAAGGGTAACTCAGAGCTTGGGGAAGGGAAAGGAGCTTTTCCTCCACAAAAAAAAGGGGGAGCAAAGCATCCCCCGTTCCTGCAGCCTGTTTACGCAGCGGGGGGGACTTTACTCTGCCCTCAAATAAGTGGCACGGCGAGTTGACTTGTGTAACTCCTCCTGGAGCTCCGCTTCAAATTCCAAAAGCATCCACAAAATCTCCGGCTGCAGCCGAGGGCCACCTCGTCTCGAAAGGGGGTTCCCTGGAGAAGCGGAGCCCGGAGATAACAGTGGAGGTTTGCAAACCGCAGGGAACTTTGCAGCTCACCTGCTCTGAATTTGGAGCGGGGCGGCGAAATAGAAAAGGAGCTAATTACGGTGCGGCTTTGTGGTTTTCACAGCAAACACGCCTGTGATGCTCTCGTTGAAAAGGTAACCCTTGTCTGGCTGGAAGAAATTTGTTGCTTTGTGCAATTCTGTTGCACAAAGTCCAGAGACTCCAAGAAAATGGTTTATCGTCCCAAGACACCATCTCTGAGATGAGTCCTTAGGCAGGGTGGCACGCTTGTGTCACTTCCCTGTCCCCAGGTGTGCCCCCGTGGTGACACTCCCAGAAGACAGCCTTCAGTAAGGACATCCAAGTGCCTGTGCAGGGCCAGATACAGCTGAAAGAGGGTCAGGACAGAGTAAGCCTGAGCGGCACTGAAGTTGTGGTCAGCAGGTAGATGATGGGACCCGCGGGAGGTCAGGCTGAGATGCTCATTTTTGTTCCTCCCCTGAGCCATGGCAGCAGCGTCTTTGGGTATTTTCCATCTACCACGCCACTCCCCTCGGTAATAAGAACCAAGATGTCTCCAAAGCCAAGGTGAGGACTCACACATGTCTCCTCCACGATGGGGTTCAGCCTCTGGCTTTCCCTCTGCCATGGACTGCTCCCTGGTGTTATCAGCAATGGTGACACTGGGTGGAAAGGAGAAGGAACAAGATTTAATCTCTGCACGTTTATCTCTGTACCCAACCCTTACCTGGAGAGGCATCTGCAGCCATGGCTTGTTTCGTTTTGAGCCCTGCCTCCTGTTTTGGCAGGGTTGAGCCCCCGTTGGTCATTGACCTTGACAGGTCCAGCCTTCCCCAGCCAGCTCCAGGGGTTGTGGAGCCGATCCCTCTATGATGTTTAACACAATGTCCCCATGTCCCACAGGCCACCACGACAGTGTACGTCACCATCCTGGACGAGAACGACAACGCTCCTGCTTTCCGACAGCAGCTGTACGAGGTGACCCTCGATGAAGGTCCCGCCACACTCAACGCCACCCTCGTCACTGTGCAGGCCCTGGACCGGGATGAGGGACCCAATGGCACGGTTGCATATGCCATCACCGAAGGCAACATCTTGGATACCTTCCACATCGACAGCGCCACGGTCAGTAAGGATGCCAGCCCCATCCCAGACATGTCCCTCTCCCACTCCCGTCACTCCTGGTCGCTCTCCCCTCGCCTGCAGGGACAGATCCGCACGGTGAAGGAGCTGGACTACGAGATCAGCCATGGGCGCTACACCTTGATCGTCACTGCCACTGACCAGTGCCCCATCGTCTCGCGCCGGCTGACATCGACCACCACGGTAGGGAGCTGCTGAGGGGGTTTGCAACACAGTGGCCTCTTCGGGATCACAGAGTTCCCCCTTGTGCGAGCAGTTTCACATCTCCTTCCCAGTGGTCACCAGTCGCTTTTCCCAGCTGTGGCCAGTTTGCCCAGTTGCTGTTGCCCCACTCCCTCATGAGGGTTGCAAAACAGGGATGTGGGCAAGGGACGCTTGTGGGTTATTTGGGCCTGCAAAGACACAAACAGAAGAAATTCCGGAACTGCTTTTAAGTTGCATTATGTTTTCTTTAGATGTCCCCTTGGTGCTTATTGCTTGAAGGGACAGTAGGTAGTAAAGCATTGCTATAGCATTAATTTCTGCTTCATCTTTATCTTGTCAGATTATTTATCTGCTTTTAAAATTCCCTTTTGATTCCTCGTATGGAGGCTATTTAAAGCCTGTAGGCATTTTTTTTGTTGCTTTTCTCTCTAGCTCTTCCATTTTTCCTGGACCACGGTGACGTGAACTTAGTGCAGTGCCCAAAGTGTGGGGAGGGCGGACTAGGAGCTCCAAAGCAAACGTTTTGCAGGAGTTGAATATGTTGATTATTTTTGTAACCAAAACCAAAATTTGACAGGTTGTGTGGTAGACGTCCATGCCCAGGCTGATTTTGAGGTCTGCGGGTGGAAGGGATCGGTTAGATCTTCTGCTTTGGCTCCCTGTCATGGACCACCATGCCTCACCCAGCTATCGAGCCAAGCGTTTTGTAGTCCCCCAAAAGGAGTAAAGTTCTTGTGTGCCAAGAAAACAAGAGAAACTGAAAGGGAGATACCAGTGTGGGAGATTTCCATGGATGAGATCTGTCTGCGCAAGCCTGGGAGCGCTGTGCTCCATGCTTGGGCAGGTGGGAAGCCTTCAGATGTGTGCAGCTGCTACTGCTGGAGATGCCTTCCTGGCCCAGGAAAACTGCAGTGGAAACCTCGAGACCTGGGGTTTAACTGCTGGCAGGGAAGGCGGCAGCTGCCGGCGTGCTGCGGGCGAAGGCAGAGCCTTCCCGGCTCTCGGCCCAAGCAGAGACATGAACTTGGAAGCCCCTTCAGCAACAAGTACTGAAGCTAGACAGGATAGGAAACACCCTCCTTACACAGCCCAGGGAGTTTGTGCCAGCACCATACGAAAACATGGCTTTTAGGAGGAGGTTTAGTGATTATTTTAGATCCCGAGTGATGGGAAATCCATCACCCTGATAAGGCGTGCCAGTGTTTGTTTTCTCCACTGCTAGGAAACGGAGCAGAGGCTCAGATATACTCTTCTGTAAAGATTAGATTTAGCCAGTAACGAATGCCCATCTGATGGATTTTACTGTCCTTTAGCCCAGGAGGTCAGAAAGCTCCTCATTTTCCGTAGCTTTCTCATAACCACCCGTACCACCAAAGCTCAACCTTTTATTAGCCACTGGAGACTCTCCTCCTCAGGCAGAGTTTCTCCCCTGTGCAAGTTCCCTGAAGTCTAGCAAGGAAGGGGATAACCCTTTTTGCAATACAGTATAGTAGAGAGCTATATAAACGTCTCCTATGTAGCGTGACTCAATTAAAAAGCAAGACTCGAGTTCGTTGGATCCCCAGCTTTGCTGGCAGCCCCATGGTCTACTCTGTCCTAAAACAGTTGATGCTTTCCCCTTTTGAGATCTGTAGGGTTGGTTTCTAGCCAGCCAAGTGTGTCGTAGGAAGGGATGCGAAGAGAGGAAACGCGCCAGCAGCGTTGGTGGTTGTTCCTGTTGGAATAAGGACACAAGCTGCAAGTTTTTTAAAGTTTACTCAGCAGTAGAAATGAAGGCCTTGGTGGAGGAAAAGGAGTGAGCAAGTGTGCAGCTGGCTGCAGATGTCAGGTCTCTCCAAACTCATGGCTTTGGTGGTCAAATCCACATCTGTGATTTTTATCTGTCCAGCTTGGGTTTCAAGATATGAATGCGGAGAACATTTGACTTTTGTGTTGAGTTCTCCATCATGGTGTGTGTCCCGGAGGTTGAAAAGGGCCCCACCTGTGTGCAGCTGGAGTTTCATAGTGTCACTATGATCAGGAATGACAGACTTTGAGTCTCTGAACTGTAAGCTGGATGTTTGGTGAACCCTGCAAAGCCAGAAATACAGGAGGTATTTTGCGATGTCACCTGTCCATGGCTTCCCATGCTCATGGCCAGCAGGCTGGTCTCCTCTTCCATCCCTCTCCCCTCACTGCCCTCCACCCTTTCGCCCTGACCGCAGGTGCTGGTGAACCTCAACGATATCAATGACAACTGCCCCACCTTCCCACGGCCCTACGAGGGTCCCTTCGATGTCACAGAAGGGCAGCCTGGCCCACGTGTCTGGACCTTCCTGGCCCACGATGGTGACTCGGGACCCAGTGGGCAAGTGGAGTACAGCATCATCGCTGGGGACCCCCTTGGTGAGCGGGGACCTTGGGTGGTGGTGGGGGTACCACCTCTCCTTCTGGCTGCCCCATGGAGGAACCTGGCTTGTGGGAGGGCGGGCGGAAGCCTTTCAGAAAAGCCGTCCTCCCTCCCAGCGCTTCTGCGAATTCAGCCTTTCGACACCAGGAAATCCTGTTTTGAGCAACAGGAAACTTAACCCGTTCATGGCCAGCCAAAGCAGGGTGGCCGGGACTTGTGCAAGAGAGGGGGCGAATCTGCTAAACAATGAGGGGAAGAAAAGGAAAAAAAAAAAAAAAAAAAGGGCAAAAAAACAAACCGCAGAAAGAGAAACTGAGAGCTGCAAGTGCACAGCCCCGTCCCCTCACCCCCATGGGGTTTACAGGGTGTTTGGGGACCGAGTTGCTCTGCCACCCATGGGGAAGCTGTAGCTGCAGCCCCACCAGCATCCCAGAGCAGGTGGCAGAGGAGCCATGGGCATCCCTAACCATGGGGACATAGGGCTGTCCCTCTGTGAACGGGTGGTGACTTCAGCCTAGGGTGTCTGGAAGGCAGAGCCCAGTCCCATCTCCCAGCTGGCCCCACTGCAAAGCTTTTCCAGAGCAAGTCCAGGGGGGTCCGCGCCATGTAGCCCACCCTGATCTGGCCATCACGGGGCATGGGCAGGTGCTCAGAGGGCTGTTGGCATCTTCAGAAAGGCCCAGCCAAGGGGCACAGGCACCTTTTATTTGGCCATTCAGCCCACCCCCTGCTCCTGCTGGTACCTGGGGATGCATCCAGGAGAGTCTCCGGCTGCCACAGTCCTCCCATATCTCCAGTAGCGGGTCATGGTTTTGTCCCCAAACCCTCCCTGGTGCTTGTCCCCCATCACAAATTAAGTCGTTCCCCTGGGGTGCTGGGCCACTCGCAGCAGCATGGTGCAAGCCAGGGCCCTGTTGTCTCCGGCAGGGGAATTTGTGATCTCCCCGGTGGAAGGGGAGCTGCGGGTGCGGAAGGATGCCGAGCTGGACCGCGAGAACATCCCCTTCTATAACCTCACCATCGCCGCCCGGGACCGGGGGGTGCCCCCCCTCAGCTCCACGGTGAGTCCCCTGGGGTGGCATGGGGGGCTGCGGGGTGCCATCCCCCATCCCCACCTCCTTCCTCCTGGTCTCTGCCTTCACTCTCCTCCCCTCCTTCTCCTTCCCCTTGTCCCTGGGGCTTTCCTCTGCCAGACCGTAGTGGGCTGAGTGGGGAAGCCCACCTCTTGCCCAGGGGGGCATAAAAAGGATGGGAGGGATGGATACAGGTGCCGTGTTCCTGCACTTCCCTGCAGATCCTAGTGGGCATCCGCGTGCTGGACATCAACGACAATGACCCCGTGCTCCTCAACCTCCCCATGAACCTCACCCTCAGCGAGAATGCCCCCATCTCCAGCTTCGTCACCCGCATCCTTGCCCGGGACGCAGATCAGGGGCCGAACGCACTCCTGACCTTCGACATAACTGCGGGCAACAAGGAGAATGCCTTCTACATCAACAGCACCGTATGCCCCCAGGGGGGTGGGATGCCGGGATACGGAGGGTGGGCACCCCTGGTCCTGGAGCCCTGCCTTCCCTGGGCACCCATGAGTGCCATCTGGCATCCTTGCCCTGGCAGGAGGTGACCTGGGAGAAGCGGTCCTCGTGTCCCTTGTACCTATTTCCTCCCTTTTTTCTTGGTAGAGCGGCATCATCTACGTAAACCACCCGCTGGACAGGGAGCGGGTGGCAGAGTACAGGCTGACCATCACAGTGAAGGACAACCCCGAGAACATACGCAATGCCAGGCGGGTAATTACGGGCACTGCCAGGGCCTCCAGTGGTGCAGGCAGCAGGGCGGGTGGGAGAAGGGGTTCCTGCCGTGGCCAAAAACCAGATGACGCATTCACCCACAGCGTTTCCAATAGCAGCCTTATCCCCTAAAAGCTGGGGATCACAAGGAGGGGGCTGTAACCCTCTCCCCAGCAGAGAACAGGACCAGTAGGATTTAGGGCAAGTCCAACATTGCATGTCGACTCCATGCAACAGGAGCAGACGTCACGGAAGGGGGGACAAAGTTGGGCTGGAGAGCTGGACAGCCACAATGACACCGGAGCATCCTTTGGCCCTGCCAAGATGTCCCACGGATCCCCCTTCAGGGTGCAGGCTGGGAAGGGGTGCCCAACCCCGGGGCAAGGGTCCCTGCAGACCCTCCAGGATGGTCCAGGGAGCACAGCATCATAGTTGCACGGGGGTCCAGCTATGACCAGCACCAAACTGGAGGTGTGAGAGGCAGGAGTGAGCTCAAGGAAAGGACATTGCTGTCATCACCCTCTTGTCGCCATTTTCCTTTAGGATTTCGACCTGCTGGTCATTTCCATAGCGGATGAGAATGACAACCGCCCCCTCTTCACCCAGAGCTCCTACCAGGCTGAGGTGATGGAGAACTCGCCCCCAGGTAGGTCTCTCTTCTCTCCCTTAAGTGGCTCCTGGGGAGTGCCTTTGGGGCCAGGCGAGGGGAGGTGTCTCCTGGCTGTGGAGGAGACACGACGCTGAGCAGGGAAAGGCGCAGGTCAGTGGGACGGGGATGCTGAGCACGAGGGCTTTCTGCTGACCACCTGGGGAGATCAGCCTCCAGGAGACCATAGCTTTGGTCCATGCTGCTGGTGGAAACCCTTCCTGACACAGGTCTGGCACAACCCTGTGAGAAATCGGTCCCGTTTGGGAGTTGCTCAGCTGCAGACAGCAAGAGGTGCCCACGGTCTGAGCCGAGCCCTGGGGGCAGCCTTGAGGGCATCAACATGCCCAACATCCCTGCAGGGGATGGAGTGCCATCTCTCCATCACCAGCACCTGGAGCCGCGTTGCTCTGGGGGTTAGAGGTAAAACAGTCCAGCCTGTCCAGGTAGACATTTCTCAGCCAAAGAGCTGGGGAAGTTTTGCCTTCCTGCCATTTAAATTGCTCTGTGCTCCAACACCTCAGGTACCTCTCTGTCCCGCCATCAAGGGACGTCTCAGGCGAAGCGTTTGGGTGCCTCCAAGTGATGCCCTCGGTGGCAGGGTGCTGGTGCCACCCATCTGATGGATGTGTCTGTCTGTTTGTTTTTAGCTGGACGTCCCGCCACCTCACCTGGGCCTTCCAAGTCGGTCTGCAAGGCTGCAGCAGCTGACCCCCCGCTGCCTCATGCACTGCGAGGCCCCTCTCTGTCACCTCCTCCATCCATTCATTGCTGTCCCTCATGCATCACCAGGGTGGGAGGGGATGGGGGGGCTCTGCAGGGGGCTGCCACCCTCCCTAACCATTGTCATCCCCTCCAGGGACCCTGGTCACGGTGCTCAATGGACCCATCCTAGCTCTGGACAGTGATGAGGGCAGCAACGCCATGGTGACCTACCAGCTCCTGGAGGCATCTCTGAACTTCTTTGTTATCGACAACAGGACAGGTGGGGTGGCTCAGCAGGTGACTGTCCCCAGCCCAGGGCCACCAGGCAGACATGGGGTCAGTCACCAGGCTTTTCCCCTTCTCCAGGTGTCATTTCAGTGAAGCGTGGCAGCGTGGTAGACCGAGAGGCTTTGCTGGACCCTCTGCTGGAGTTCACGCTGGTGGCTTGTGATGTGGGAGGGCTGAACAGCACTGCCAGCCTAGTGGTGACCGTCCTGGATGACAATGACAACCGCCCCGTCTTCCAGCCAGCTTCCATCACGGCATGGCTGCGGGAAAACAGCCCCCCAGGTCAGGAGGAGGGTGGGACTGAACGTGAGAGCGGGTGATAGGGAGACCTGGGTGTCCCCCTGGGACTCTGAAGATCCAGCTCCCAGGGTCAGGGCTGGTCAGGATGGGGTTGAAGGGAAAATCTGGGAATTGGGGCTGCCCACGTTTCTTGATGGTGTTTGCCTCGGGACTGGGGGCTTGTTGCTGCTGCCCTCCAACCCTCGCTTGAGAGGGCTGTGTCCCCCCTTTCCAGGCTTCTCCATCCTCCAGGTGACAGCCACAGATGCCGACAGTGGCCTCAACCAGCAGCTGGATTACCGGATTGAGGGTGGTGGCCAGGACAGGTTCCTGATCGACACCGCCACAGGGGTGATCCGGGTGGCCAACATCAGCATCGACCGGGAGGAGCGGGATGCCTACCGGCTGACGGTGGTGGCCGTGGACCAGGGCACACCAGCACTCTCGGGCACCGCCACCGTCAGCCTCTTCATCGACGACATCAACGACTGCAGGCCCGAGTTCATCAACCCCATCCAGACGGTCAGCGTCCCTGAGTCGGCCCCCCCCGGCACCGTGGTGGCTGAGGTGACTGCCATCGACCGGGACCTCCACCCTCGCCTGGAGTACTACCTGCTGGAGATCGTGGCCCGTGACGACACAGACGCACTGGTGCCCGACCAGCAAGGAGTGTTCACAGTGGATTTTAGGACAGGTAGGAGAGTGGGAAGGGCTGCGTGGGCGGCGCAGAACCCTCTACTGTCTTCTGCTTCTTCTTCTTCTTCTCTGACTGGAGGTAGGTGCCTGAGGCACAGGGAGATGATGCTCCCCTCTTGCGTCCCCACTCTCCTCCTCCGGCTGCCCCGTCTCACCCTGCCCTGTCCTCTCTCCCCCAGCCAAACGACTTAACTAACCCTTTTCTTTCCTTTCCGGCTCTCGGCCCGCCAGGTTTGTCTCTGTGTCTGTGCTTGTTTCTCTCTCCACGCCACCCATCGCCTCCCTCCTCCATCTCACCCATCTCCGTCACAGGCAGCCCCACTGCGGGCCGGGGGCTGCTCAGCCTTGGCAGACCAGACACGGGCACCCTCTCTGGGGGGAGCAAGGCGGGGCACTCCGGGGTAGGTGGTGGGCTCTACCCTCAAGGAAGGTGGGCCAGGAGCTCCCTGCGTCTGTTTTGGAAGCACGGACCTGATACAGGGAAGAAAAAAATACCTGTTGGGAAGGATACAGGACAGGACTCTCGGATGCTGAGCTAAGGTGGATGGGGTCGTGCAGGGCAGCAGCAGCAGTCGCTCCCAAACACCTCTCGTCCTCACAACCCAAATTCCTACCCTGGCTGAGGCAGCCTGAGACCTTGTTAGCTGGGCAGAGTGGAGCAGGCAGGAAGGCAGGCGATGGAGAGCAGAGGGAGAGAAGTTGTCTCCTCCTGTAGCTATGGAGTGTTTTCCCCATTTAGCCTTTGGGCAGAGGCAGGAGTGCAAGTGCAGTGGAGGGTCCTCGGTGGAGGGGGGACACAAGCACTGCCTATGACCCTCCCCATCTTTTTGGGGTTCCCAGGAGCTGTGAAGATCAAAACTCCCCTCAACCGGGAACTGGTGGCCACCTACGAGGTCACCATCTCCGTCCACGATAATGCCAGCGAAGTCATCGACCGCTCGGTCAGCGTGCCCAACGGTAAGCCCGAACGTCCCAGGGCTGCACTGGGATGAAGCAGTCTGTGTGCCCATAACTGTACCGTGGGAGACACCTGCTTCTTCATTACCATCCCCGTGACATCTTGCCAGCCTGCTCCTGGTAAATCCAGGCACATGCAGATCAGGAGTAGGTCTGAAGTAGGTGAGAGTGTCCACAGCCAGCTCAGGGCAGAGCAGCTTTGCTGAATATTGCCATTTATCTTGATGAACCAGCTCAGTTTAGTTGGGTTTCCTGGAGTTTCACGCTTGTCTCTTTATGACCTTCCTTTCTCCCATCCTTTCTTTGCTTCTCTTTCTCACTTGTCCTCTTCCTCTTCTCTTCCCCTGTGGTCACCACCATGGCCACAGCCAAGCTGACAGTCAATGTCTTGGACGTCAATGACAACACCCCCCGCTTCCGCCCCTTTGGGGTCACCTACTTCATGGAGAGGATCCTGGAGGGAGCCACACAGGGCACCACACTCATCTCCATCTCAGCGGTGGACCCGGACAAAGGTGCCAATGGGCAGATCACCTACGAGCTGCTGAACCTCTCCCCGGAAGGCTACGTCTGTCTTGAAGACCAGTCAGCAGGTCCGTGGCCTGGAGAGGTGGGAGTCTGGGGTAGGTTGGTGGCCTGGGGCAGGTTTCTCATTTCAGGGTCTGCCATCCTCTAGGGAAGGTCGTGGCCAACAGGACGGTGGACTATGAGGAGGTGCAGTGGCTGAACTTCACCATCCGAGCTTCCGACAACGGCTCTCCCCGCAGATCCGCTGAGATCCCTGTGTACCTCCAGATAGTGGACATCAATGACAACAATCCTGTTTTCAGCCAACCATCCTACCAGGTGAGCTGGGCTCCCCCATTCAAGTCCACGTGGGGCTGGGCAGTGCCTGCCTGGTGAGGACGGGCACAGAGCTGGGCGTTCTCCAGGGACACCTTCTCTTCCCTCTCTCTGTGCTTGAACCACATGAAGAAGATAGTCAACCCACCAATGTACTCTGTGTCAACACCTTGTTCTGAGTCCAGCTGTGCCCATCCCTGGGTGCCACCCTATGACCTTGGTTGCTGCCTGCTAAACCAGCCCATGGCAGGGGGATTGGAATAAGATGGTCTTTAAGGTCCCTTCCAACCCAAACCATTCTATGATTCTATGAAACAACTCATCCCTTTGCTTTCAGAAAGCTGTCTTTGAGGACGTGCCATTGGGTACGGTCATCCTGAGGGTCCAGGCCACGGATGCAGATTCTGGGCGTTTTGCTCTCATCCAGTACAGCCTGGGGGATGGAGAGGGCAAGTTTGGGATAAATCCCAACACGGTAAGGAGCCAAGCGAGGCTGGAACAGAGTGGGGAAAGGGAGGGGAGGCTGAGATGGTCCCACCTTCTGCCTTGCTCCCACATCTCACCTTCTGCCCCTTCTTGAGTACCAGCTCTGCCAGATGAGGTCCACCTGAAGGTCTCTGTGTGCTGCAGGGTGACATCTACATCCTGTCAGCCCTGGACCGGGAGAAGAAGGATCACTACACGCTGACAGCTGTAGCCAGGGACAACCCCGGGGACGTGTCCAGTAACCGTCGGGAGAACTCCGTGCAGGTAGGGCTCTCCTCCTCCCACCACCCCTCGTGTGGTGGTCACCAGCAAGGAGGTGTTAAACCTCAGGCTTTCCTCCCCAGCAGGGAAGGGAGGAATTAGGCAGGAGAGCAGATGATCCCAGGGGCTGGGGGGTGGATGGTGCAGGGCACTTTGGGTTGTGGGGACAGCACGTCGGCAGAAGGGGACAGAGCAGGAGGGGCAGGGAAGGGCGACACTATTGTCTACAAGTGCTGCGGCATGAATGGGTGCCCCAGCCGTGGTGGCCCCCATTGTTGGAGGCAGGAATTCAGCTAGCGGAGCTAAACGAATAGCAGGAAGGGGACCACGCTCCAGCGGCAGAGCCGCGGGTCATGGCAGGGGTACGGCACCTGGGGGCTGCCTGGCCACCTCCAGCCTCATGTCACCCAGCCAGCTGCGCTTTTGTCGAAGGTGCTGGTCACAGTCCTGGACATTAACGACTTCAGGCCCCAGTTCAGCAAGAGCCAGTTCAGCACCAGCGTCTACGAGAACGAGCCGGCGGGGACGTCGGTGATCACCATGACCGCCACCGACCTGGACGAAGGGGATAACAGCGTAGTGACCTACAGCATCGAGGGCCCCGGCGCAGGTGGGTGCTGGCGGTGGGGAGCTCCTCCCCAGGGAAGAGGGTTATGATGAGGAGCAATTGGAGGAGACGTAGTGGCCAAGACTACATCTTGTGTCCTCTGGCTGGTTTGGACCAAGGTTGTGCACACGCTCCCAGGAGCAATACCGAAAGCGTGGAGGTTTCGGTATTGCTCCACAGTTCCCAGTTCCTCGTGGTGTGGCATGTTATGGCTTTGCCTGCCTTCGTCCTGCAGCCCAGCCTCAGCTTGTCCTCTTGTCTCCCCCCACCCCAGCAAGGCTTTCTATGTACGCAAGTGTGCCTTGGAGCACACTCACTGCACGCTTTGGGGGAAAGCTAAGAAGAGCTAGGAGGCTGTGGGTGGATAGTGATAGCGCCTGAAATCCAGTATATCTCCGCATGTCGAGGAGTAACAGGAACCAAGCAAAAGCCAGCGTAAATGTAG
Organism: Larus michahellis; assembly: GCF_964199755.1. Classification (NCBI taxonomy): domain Eukaryota; kingdom Metazoa; phylum Chordata; class Aves; order Charadriiformes; family Laridae; genus Larus; species Larus michahellis. Next base: position 36,903,186 of record NC_133901.1, read on the forward strand.
AGGGAAATGGAAGAAAGTTCATTTTCCTGAGACCCATGGGCTCTTCTGACTTCCTTCTGACCACTGCCCTGTCCTGGCTGGTCAGGAGTGAAACACAGCCAGGGGTGGCCCAGGAGCAGGGCTCTTGTCATTGCCCAGTGGCAGGCAGTCGGCAGCGGGCAAGGATGCTCTGAAATGGCAACCTGAGAGCACCCGCACCCCTAGCCTCAGGCAGCCAGCTCCGCTCAATCACCCCTTGACAGGGATTTCCCACCAGTGAGGGGTGTGCTTCAGCTGGTGTACTGGTTTCTAGTCGTAATTTATCCGGCGCCAAGTGTCCTGAGCCAGAGGTGTGTTTTTTCTACCCCCCAGAGGCTTTCAAGATCAATAAAGACTCGGGGCTCATCACATCCCGGCGGCGCTTGCAGTCCTACGAGAGGTTCAACCTGACTGTGGTGGCCACAGACAAGGGGCACCCGCCTCTCTGGGGGACCACCATGCTCCACGTGGACGTCATCGACATCAATGACAACCGCCCCGTCTTCGTCCGCCCACCCAATGGCACCATCCTGCACATCAAGGAGGTAAACCCCTTGAGAGGGAGCGGGGTCATGGCATGCCGAGACCATGGCCGGGAGCACTCCTGCCTACCGGTGGCAAAATCCAATCTCCATTTGCACTGGGGATGGAACAAGACCTTGATTTAACACGCAGCAAGAAGGTTTGGGTCATGGGGCTGAACGGTCAGCAACAGCCCCTCTCCATACGTGTTAGCGGGGATGTCGGGGCAGCTCTGGGGAACAGAAACCACAGCAACATGCAAAATTAGGAAACAGCCAGTCACTGTGTGATGAGTGGCAAGTGACAAGGGACGAAACACTGACATTTAAGATGTTTCTCCTTTCTGAGAAGCTGGGCTTGGCTCAGCCAGTCCTTGGCTTGCACATGGAGCAGCCACACGGCCGAAGGGAATCACGGCTCCTCGTTGCCAGCTGCCAGTTGGGTTTTGAGCAGGAGGAGCCTGCTGACCCTGATACAAGGGGGTTTGGAGGGGCAGGGGGAGCAGGGGGCTCTCATGCAATGCCGGGGCTGAGGGGCTGCACGTGTGCAAGCAGGAGATCCCCCTGGGGTCCAACGTCTATGAGGTCTACGCCACGGACAAAGACGAGGGCCTCAACGGAGCAGTGCTCTACAACCTGCTGAAAACCGGGGCGGGGAACAAAGACTGGGAGTATTTCAGCATCGACTCAGTCAGCGGGCTGATCCAGACGGCCATGCGGCTGGACCGGGAGAAGCAGGCGGTGTACAATGTGAGCCAGGCGGCAGCACACCCGTGGGGTGGCCGGGACTGTCCATGAGGCTGTGGGTCCGGTGCGGGGCTGGTGGGATGCAAGCGATGTGGTGGGGATGGGATCAGCTGCCGCAGTCATGAAGGTGTCACACCTTGGCAGGAGCTGGGTGGTTATCAAGCACCATGGGGGAGTTGCATCCTGGTGGGCCAGCTCCCAATTCCCTGTTAAATCCCCCCAAAATCCTACACCACTCAACCATCCCCTCAGACATGTCTCCTGGCCCACGTGGCTTTGCCCAGGATGGCGCTTTTGCCTCTCTCCCCAGCTGATCATCGTGGCCTGTGACCAGGGCCAGCCAGCCTATGAGACCATGCAGCCTCTCCAGGTCGCACTCGATGACATTGATGACAATGAGCCCATCTTCCTCAGGCCACCCGTAAGGCGCCGGGATGGAGGGGATGGGACACAGGGGATGCAGGGATGGGGATACCGGCAGGCACGTGTGATGGAGCATGCACTGCTGGGCGTCACCATGGTGGGGAGCACAATGGGACGCGTCCACTTTAATTTAAAGCCACCTCGATGCTCATAACCGTCCCTTCTCCTGGGGTCTCTGGCAGAGGGACAGTCCCCAGTACCAGGCACTCTCCGTCCCTGAGCACTCACAGCCAGGCACCGTGGTGGGAAACGTCACTGGGGCAGTGGATGCAGATGAGGGCTCCAACGCCATCGTCTACTACTTCATAGCAGGTGGGTGCCAAGTGGGGAGGGGATGGGCAGCTCTATGTCCCCCTGCACACCCCTCACCAAGGGTTTCCATTGCTCCCAACATCTCCTCACTGCCTTTCTGCTCTGGTCAATGGGCAAGGTGGCATTTTAGAAATGCCAGCCCAAAGGGGACTAATTGGGGTCCCCTTTCTGCACCCAGCTGGGAACCAGGAGAGCAACTTCCATCTGAGCCGGGAGGGGAAGCTGCAGGTCTTGCGAGACCTGGACCGGGAGAAGGACCCATACTACTCCATCATAGTCAAAGCGTCCAGCCAGAGGAACTGGTCCCCTCCCCGGGGCCAGCAGGCAGGCAGAGCCCAGGCCTGGGACCTCAACGGGGACCTGACCATTCAGGAGGTGCGGATCTTCCTGGATGACATCAATGACCAGTCCCCCCAGTTCACCAAGTCAGAGTACACAGCAGGTAAGGGGTGCCAAGGGCTGGGAGGGCACCAGGAGCCGGAAATGCTCCAGGAAAAATCCAGCCAGATGAAGGGGCAGTGAAAGCCAGCCTGACCCCATGTCCCCGGCCTGTCTCTCTCTCAAAGGGGTCGCCACCGACGCCAAGGTGGGATCGGAGCTGATCAGAGTGATCGCAGTGGACGCTGATATAGGCAATAACAGCCTGGTCCTGTACAACATCTTGGGTATCCGCTATATCAAGCAGCACTCCAATGACTCCGAGGAGGTGGCCAACATCTTCAGCATTGGTGCGTATGCTGCATCCCACAGGAGTACGAGTCTGTGGCCAGAGACATCCCCCGAGACCAAAGACATCCCCATGATGAAAGACATCCCCATGACCAGGGTCGCTAATGCTGGGCTTGTGACTGTCCTTCCCCCAGGAACCCTTGATGGAATCCTGCGAACCTTTGACCTCTTCACGGCCTACAACCCCGGCTACTTCGTGGTGGACATCATGGCCTCTGACCTGGTGGGCCACAACGACACGGCCATTGTGGGGATTTACATACTGCGGGATGACCAGCGGGTCAAAATCATCATCAATGAGATCCCTGACAAAGTTAGGCAGTTCGAAGAGGAGTTCATCAGTCTGCTCTCCAACATCACAGGCGCCATTGTCAACACAGATGATGTGCAGGTAGTCATCCACCTTTGAGGTTGCTTCAAGGGGCGGGTAACCTTCCATGTGCTGCTTGGGAGGTCTCCTTTGAGGGTGCCCTGTCTGTTTAAACCATAGACACCCCTGAGCTCTGAAGGTGATGGATACACCCCAGGCTGGGGTGTATCAAAGGGGTCCAGGCCGACCCCATGCCAGGCCTGGGGGTCTCTTGCCACACAAGCACACCTCGGGGCACCCTTGGGAGATGCCCCGGGAGGAGACACCTCTACTGCACTGCAGACCTTGCTGTCTCTGCTCCCCAGTTCCATGTTGACAAGAAAGGTCGGGTGAACTTTGCACAGACAGAGCTTCTGATCCACGTGGTGAACAGGGATACCAACCGCATCCTGGACGTGGAGCGGTACGTCACCTGGCCCGTCACCCAGCCCATTGCCTGGCCCATTAGGTCCTCGGGGAACCTCATTAATGCCAAGATGCCCAAGCACCCCTTCTCTTCCCAGGGTGATTCAGATGATAGATGAGAACAAGGAGCAGCTGAGGAACCTCTTCAGGAACTACAATGTGCTGGATGTGCAGCCCGCCATCACTGCCCGGGCCCCAGATGACCTCTCGGCTCTGCAGGTAACAGCCCAACTGGGGGTGGAGATGGCTACTGCTCGCAGTGGGGCGATGTCCCTTCACATCTTCCATGGCCCGGAGGGATGTTTCACCCAAATAATTTTGGGCGGGTGCCCACTGCTGGGTACTGGCTCCGTGCTGGAGGTGGCCACTACCCCTCTGTCCCTCCCAGATGGCGATCATCGTGCTGGCCGTCCTGCTCTTCCTGGCTGCCATGCTCTTCATCCTCATGAACTGGTACTACCGGACAGTGTGAGTAATGCCGGGGCTCTGCCCCACCGGCCGCAATCTCCCCACAAGCTGGGGGGACCCGCATGGCTGCTCCCGGCCCTGGCAGTGCTGGCAAGCAAAGGAGGGCACCAGCTTCTCCACGCTTTCCGCGGCAGTGTAGTTCCTGAAGAGGTTCCTCAGCTGCTCCTTGTTCTCAGCCTGAGTTCAGAAACTGCCCCTCTTCCCCCAAAATATAATGGTTTTACTACTGATGTTGCCTCTCCCCACCAAACTCGCCGTCCTTATAGATAGAGGGGCTGTTTGCCGGGTTATGGCAAATCTGCACGCACACCCCCTCTCCTTTCGAGCATCTTCATTTTATCCGCTGTATTTCTTTCACAGGCACAAGAGGAAATTGAAAGCCATAGTGGCTGGCTCCACCGGTGAGCAGTGTTTGGGGTTTTCCCGTTGCGTGGGACGGCAGGGGGGATGAGCAGCATGGAGGGGGCACTCGTTGGGGATGCCAGCGGGGTGTAAGCTGGAAGCGATCCTGCCCAGCGAGGCACGATGGTGGGAGGCTTTCCGCAGCATCCACGCTCTGCATCGTCAGCAGCATCCCGGCGTGTTTCTCATGCTGTTGGTGCCTTTTTGGTCGCCAAGTTTCCCTCCCCAGTAAAGAAGTGCCACCCTGTTTGCTGCTTGTCCCACCAACAGGCCGCCCTGTAACCCCTGCCCCTGCCTTTCGCAGGGAACAGAGGCTTCATGGACATCATGGACATGCCAAACACCAACAAGTACTCCTTTGATGGGTGAGGTTTGCCACCTCGCGGGATGGCAGGTTGCTCCCGAGAGAGGGACGCCTGGGTTTTGTGGCCAGGGATGGGCAGGAGGTGGAGACGCGACACCTCTCTGCTCTGCGGAGGGATGCGGTCAGGCATGCCATGTGGGGCATGACGCTGACCCTGGAGCGGTCGCTTGCCTTGAGAACTTTCAAAGCCAAAAGACCTTGTCCCTGTCCAACTCCATCTCTGCCAACTCTGGCCAGCTCTGGGTAAGCAGAGATGACGGGCGGCTGTCGACACACGTCTGGATCCAGAGCAGCCAAATTCCTGGCTGCATAGGGCAGGAGGAGGCAGCGCAACCTCGGCATCCAGGCTCTGGATGGGGTTAGGGATGCTGCCGTTGTTTGCTTGTGCTGAGGGCTGTTCCTCTTCCCGGGCAGGGCCAACCCGGTGTGGCTGGACCCCTTCTGCAGGAACATGGAGCTGGCGGCACAGGCGGAGCATGAGGACGACCTGCCGGAGAACCTGAGTGAGATCACCGACCTCTGGAACAGCCCGGCCCGCACCCACGTGAGACACGGCCCCCACCGGGATGCCTCCTCCCCTTGCCCAACGCCCATGCCACCTCCTCAGCCACTCTCTCCTCCCGCAGGGGACCTTCGGCAGAGAGCCCTCTGCGGCCAAGCCCGAGGATGACCGCTACCTGCGGGCAGCCATCCAGGAGTACGACAACATTGCCAAGCTTGGGCAGATCATGCGGGAGGGACCCATCAAGGTGAGTGATGAGTGTGGGCATCCTCCACCAAGGAGGGTTCTTCTACCACTCTGGCTTCCAGGTTTACGGCCACGGCGCCAGAGGGTGATGTTGCTCTAAAAAATGCTGGGATGAGGCCGACCTCCCTCCACCCAAACCATCTCCCCTGGGTAACCTGTCATCTCTTCCCCTCCGCCCAGGGCTCTCTCTTGAAGGTGGTCCTGGATGATTACATGCGCTTGAAAAAACTCTTTGCCCAGCGGATGGTGCATAAGGCCACCGCCAGTCAGGGGGACCGCTCCTCGGTCTCGGAGGTAGACGGGGTGTGCATGGGCGTGGGGAGATGCTTGCCGTGCCCTCTGGGATGCAGTGTGTCTTCCAGCCCCGCAGCCTGCAGTCGCTCCCCACGGCCACAGTTCCCATCATCCAGTGGTCCCCCCATTTCCTGCTTGGCCAAAACGAGCCAGACGCTGGTTTTCCACTGAGCCTGTTGGCTCCCTGCAGTGCCCCAGCTCTTGTGATCCTCCCGTGTTTCCTCTGAGCATCATCAGCACCCTCTCCCTTGGTCTCTCCCACCCTGGAGGAGGACGCCCCCCTCTCTGCGGGGTGTGCTTTGTCCATCACCTCCCCGTCTCCCCACAAAGGCACAGACGCTCTGCCGAGGCTGGTCAAGATGCTGGAGGTCCCTGCACACACGTGGGGACATTGTCCCTCCCTTCCGCCCCTCCGGGCTTACCCACCCAGCAGTTTTTTGAGACAGAAAGGCTGGGACAGAGGGTTTTGGTGCAGGAGGGCTAGTATGGGATTAAGCAGCTCCTCCCGCAGCCTTGCCCCTCTTCATGGGGGGCAAAACGTGGGGCAAAGAGAGTGGAGGAGAGCACTGGGATGGGAGACACCTTTCAGCCCCCTGTCCCTCCTTGTCTTTATTCCCCTCAAGCCCCAACCAGCCTTGCCTCGACTCCTTTCCTTGTTTGCCTCCTGCCCCACCACCTTCATACAACCACAAATCCCAACCTGGGTCCGAACCCCCCCTTCCTTGGCTGCTGTGGGGGCTGCTGCCAGACCCACCACCCGGCTGGCAGCCAGTGCCTGAGCTGGGGCATCCATGCGACAAGCGAGCAATCCGGCTGGACACCATCATCGTGCTGGTGATCTTCATCACCACGCTCTGAGGTTGCTTCAGAAGAGGAGGGTCTCGTCTCTCCTGCTGGGCTCCAACTTTGCGGGAGGTTCAGAGTCCGGGAAGCCAGGACCGCGGTGGTGATTCCTTCCCCCGTGGACCTTTTGCAGCTGATCCAGAAGGAGCTGGAGGAGGAGGAGGAGCACAGCCCCGGCCAGGGCAGCCTCCGCTTCCGACACAAGCAGCCGGTGGAGCTGAAAGGTCCTGACGGCATCCACGTGGTGCACGGCAGCACGGGCACGCTGCTCGCCTCCGACCTCAACAGCCTGCCCGAGGACGACCAGAAGGTGCTGGGTCGCTCGCTGGAGACTCTGACCGCCGACTGTGGGGGCTACAGCGACCACAACGCCCGCACCGAGTCGGCCAAGTCCACCCCCTTGCACAAGATGCGGGAGGTGATCATGGAGAGCCCGCTGGAGATCACCGAGTTATGACGAGCGGTGGTGGTGGTGGTGCTCCTCTAGGCAAGCCGGGGCCAGCGGGGATGAAGCACGGAGCAAGGGGGGCCATGGTGGGGGCTGGGGGCACCCCAAGACCGGTGCTCGGCCCCCCCTTCCCCTGCAGAAGGAGTCCAGGCCAACCGGTGCAGTTCGCTCCAGCGGCCTTGGAGAGCTTGGCCCCGGGAAAGGGCTCTCAGGACCGGTTTGCTTTTACTCACCTGTCATTTATCCATGAAAGCATTCATTTTTTTTTATTTTTCTTATTTAAAAAAAAGAAGTGGGGTTTTTTTAAAAAAAAAAGAAAAGAGAAGCTAAACGAATCTAATGAGTCCAGGCTGGGCAGCGGTGAAGGCACGGTGGAGCGAAGGCGCGGATGAGGTGCCACCGCGGTGTCCCCAAGGCACAGGCTGAGGACAAGGAGCTGTCACACCTCGACCACGGGCACGGGGAGGGCCAGGGCAGCGTGAGACCAAGTCCGTTTGGCATTAACGTCACCTTTCCGGCAAGGAAAGACAAAAAAAAAACAAAAACAAAAAAAAAAACCAACAAAACCCAACAAAAACCGAAGACATTTCTCCATTTTGCTGGCTTTACCAAAACATGTTGCGACGTCAGAAAAGAGAGAGACTGACAACGACTGGGGCTTCTGGATGTGGAGTGCTCGTGCGTGTCTTTTCTTGCCCTTTTCTTTCCCCTCCTCTCTTGCTTTCGGGTTTGTTCGTTGAGGGGGGGGGCGGTTTGTTTCCAATCGTAACTTTGTGGAGAGTTTCGGGCACGGTCTGTTACGGGACTCAGAAATACACTGTCTATGGCTTTGGGTAACCTGTCTGTCGTCCTTCCTCCCCGGCCCTGACGGATTCATCGTACCCAAACCAACTTTTGAAGAGAAAAACCCCCTTTTTCCCCCCCCTTAATTCACCCCTCCCTCCATCACCTTCGCGAGACGCCACCCCAGGTGTTGCTGCACCCCAGATTTTGGAGGAAGCATTAAAACTCCCCCAGGTTTGCTCCCCACCCCCGGCACCCCAGGAGAACGAGGAGGGAAACAACAAGCTGGGCTCACGGGAAGAGTTTATTTGCAGCGAGATGCTCCTGTGCACGCTCAGGACCGGCTGTCACGGGCGTCCCCCCTCCCGCAGCGGGGAGGGATGAGCCAGCACCACACTGTTCCCCCCACCGCGGCTGGGTCAGCACAGGACCCCCCCGGCAGGGATGTGTGCGTGAAAGGAATTTTTTCTCCCCCAAAACTCACTCATTTTCTTGTTCGGGGGATAATTAATATATATATCTATCTATCCAGCAATGGGCTGGACACTAAATCAGTGTGCTGCAAACGGGCATTGCAAAGACAGGCATTGCAAGTAGATTTAATCCACTTCTAACTGGTGACCCGGGGAAAAATAAAGTAAAATAAAATATAAAGCCACCCCGATTTGAAGAGGGACCAGCAAAGGGGGCTGGGCTTGCCAAAAGCCGATGAGACCTGCGGTGTGAGGCTGCCTTTGGGCAGCAGAAACCATCCCAGCCCACAGGGACGGATCCACGTCGCAGGATTTGGGCTTTACAAGCATGAACTGGTGGGATGGGGATGGAGGGGCATGGGGATGGGGATGGGGAGGGATGGTGGGATTTTGCAGTCAGCCAAAGAGACAGAGAGGCTGAATCTCCAGTCCTGAAAATACTGACGAGTCCCTTAACCTGATTTGGAAATCCAAGCCCCAGGGGTGGAGAAGGAAGAGGCAGAGGTGGCTGGGGTCCCCCATAGTCCCCGCCGGGGTGGTGAGGCCGGTGGGCTCCTGCCGTCGCCGTCCATGGATGCGGGCGCATCCCAAGGGAAGGGGTCCGGGATCCTGAACCAAAGCGGCGGGCAAGTCCAGGCAGCCGGGGAGGAGGCTCCTAGTTCCATAGGTGACGCCGGCAGTGCTCGACGGCCTGCGCGAGAGACGGGGAGAGATGGTGGGGGGAGACGGGGACTCCCAGGACCCTGCTGACCCAGGGGAGGGGACGCAGCCGACACTTACGTTGCACTCAACCGCCGTGGCCATGTTCTTGCACCAGTAACGTGGGCCCCAGGCGCAGGGGTCTGAGCCCAGGAGATCCTCCTTGGGTGAGTCGCAGGCTCTTATTTTCTGCATTGCGAAAGACAACATGGGAGAAGGGAGGCAAAACACCCAACCTCATGGACGCACTGCGACCCTGCTGCCGTCTAGGGGAGCAGGCGCAGCACCCGTGGCACGGGGGCACTTACGGTGCAGACGAAGTTGGGGTCCATCATCTGCACAAGGAGCCGCACGGCTGCCGGCTCGTACTGGACCACCAGCGCCTCGCACTGAGAAGGAGAGAGGGGGTAAGCCCAGTTTGGGGCTGGGGGGGTCCCCGCCAGGCCGGGCGCTCCCCGCTTCCCCATCTCACCTTGCTGGTGAGCGGCGTGGGCAGCAGCTCACAGCCCTTCTCCAGCACATCACCCAGCTCTGCCAAGGTCTCGTTCTTCAGCAGCTCATTATCGAAGTAGGTGATGACGATCTGGCAGACGTTGCAGAAGGCGCCCGCACCCACCGCCAGCTGCTCCAGCGCGGCAGCCCCTGTGGGACATGGCGGGGGGACGTTAGCACCCTCCCATCACCCCTCTCCCCAAGGACCCAGCGTCTGGGTGGCACCCGGGGACCCCTATCTCACCTCGGTGGGTGTCCCCGCTGCGGGGACAGCAGTGCAGCATGGTGCAGACGGCCGCCGGGTCGGTGGCCTCCAGCAGCATGATGACCACGGCTTTGCCGTAGGAGTCAACAAAGTCCTTGCACTGCCCGATGACACCGTGGGGCAGCATGTAGCACACCTTCTCGATGTCGTTCACCAGTTGCTCCTGCCGGGAGAAGGCGGGTGGAGGGATGGGGAGACCCCCTCCCGCTTCCTTACTGCCTGCTCCCCACTTTGCCCCCCTCCCTGGACCGCAGCGGTGGGACTCACCTCCGTCACGTTGTTCTCCAGGAGGCTCTCGGCCGCCTTCACGGCGAACTGGCACATCTCACACAGCGGCGTGGTCCCCTCCCCGTCCTGCCGGGACGAGCCAATGGGACACGTGCCCAACAACCCCTCCAGAACCATCCCCACCAAACCAACCCCTGCGAAAGACATTTCCCACCTTGGAAAAATTGGAATTCTCAAGGGGGGGGGGGGGGGAAGTAAAATAAGGCTTCCCCTCCCCGGCATTTGGATTTGAAGGAGCGCGGCAGAAACTAAGGGGGGTTCCCCGCTTACCCCTATCACGCTCAGGACCTGCACCAGCTTCTCGGTGAGCAGCATGTGGAGGGGCAGCGCCGAGGCGGAGGAGCAGAGTCCCAACCGGCCACACAGCTCCATTGGGTCCTGGGGGGGGAAGAGAGAGAGAGAGAGACACCCCAAATCAGGTGGGCATCGCCCCCCCCGGCAAGGTGAGCCTATGCCCCCCTCCCCTCCCCACCAAGGGCTATTTCAGATTTTTTGGGCACAGGTCTCGCTTACCTCAGCCTGCTGCCGGCGGAGGGGGCAGAAAACAGCAAGGAAAAAAATATAAATAGAAAAAAGAATTAGAGAGGTTGCAAGCCAGAGAGGGGGGGAATATTTAAAAATTTGTAGTAATATAAAGCAGTGGGTTTAATTAAAAAAAAAAAAAAAGAGCAGAGACCCACACTGGCCAATGAGGCCCCCTCGGCCGTGCCTCTCGCCCCCCACGACCCCCCCCAGCACCCACCGCCCCCGGGAGCTGCTCACCAAGTGCCGGAGCAGCTGGGCAGCCGTGTCCGCGTACGCGACCAGGTAGCGCTTGCACTGTGGAGACGGGGAGACACGGCATCAATCCCCGAGTGGAGACACCCCACCACCCCAACAGACCCCCCACCACCACCACAGCCCACCACAGCGTGGTGGCGGCGAAAGATGCTGCCATGGTGGGCTGGGAAGGAGGAAGGGGGAGCCCAGCGGGATGCCAGCGGCCTCACCTGCCGCTCCAGGCCAGGCGCCATGCCCTCGCACACCCACTCGGTGCCGGCCACCAGCGCCGGGGCCATGGCAGCGTCGGTCCCCAGCTCCAGCTGGAGGGCGGCCACCAGCTGCAGGCAGTCCCCGCACACCTCCTCCATCTCCTGTGGGACAACGCGGGCAGGGACACGTCAGTACGCCCCCCACCCCACCCCCCCCCAAAAAAAAGATAAAACCGAGCCCCAACACACACATGGGATTTAAATGCCAGTGGCAATCTGGGGCAGCTTTTTGGCCAGCATCTCTCTGGTCCCGCCCCCCCCACATCCTGCCGTATCCCAGCCCCAAATTGGTGAGATCCCTAATCAGATGCCATTTCAGCTGTGCAGTAATTTTAGGTGTTGGGTTTTTTTAATTATTGTTAAATATACAATGCTTAGGGGATTCTTGCCCTTGAACAGCATCAATGGCATTCTTGCCGGTGCCGCGGTACCTGGGCCTCGCCGCGAGGCGGGTCCTGGGGATGGAGCAGGAGGGGGATGTTGGTGATGAAGGGGATGCCCAGGTCAGCGAAGTCCTCAGCGGGGCCTGTGGAGGCCGGCGGCGGCTCCTGCTGGAACTTCAGGGCCCCCGTGGGGCCCTCCCGGGGCTGGCACAATTTGATGGTCCCACACACCACCTTTGGGTCCGACTGGGGGAGCAGAGGGGTGGGGGCTTGGGGTGGTGTCTGCCCCATTGCCCTGCTCCCCCCCATCCCTGGGTCATTCCCGTCCCCATCTCCGTCTTGCAAAGGTTTTGTCCCAAGCTCCAAAAGCCTCCCTTGCCCTGTGAGCCCCCAAGTCATCCCAAACCATGGAGAAACACAAACCCAAGGGTTTTCCCTCCCCGGGCCAGTTACCAGCACTTGCTTGCCCAGCTGGACGAGGATGAGGATGCCAGTGTCCACCATCCTCTTGCACTTGACAGACCAGTCCTGGAAGGGCAGGTACTGGCATTTCTTATCCAAGAAGGCCCGCAGCTTCTCCTAGGTGACAAGGGGAGAGCTCAGGGCTGGGCTGGCCCCACAGTGGAAGAGAGGGGGGCACATGCCAGCCCCACACCCCCCCCCCCAGCCTTGACCTACCTCAGTGCGGTTGTCCTGCAGGATCTTGCCCACCACAGAGACTGCCACCTGGCACAGGTGACACGGGATCCCCTTCTGCCGAGAGAGGAGATACCTCGGGATGATGCCACAGCACCCAGACATCCCCCCCCCCCCCGCATCCCGCCTTCCTTCCCCAAATCCCACCCCACAAATGAGGGGCACCGCTCATTTTTGTCGCTCACCCTGCAGACACATTGCTGCCCAAGAGCATCAGCAGATGCTCCTCTGGGTGCCCAGTACCGGCGTGGCCAGATGAGGCTTCTCCCCGCAGCCCATCGTTTTGGGGCAGGATGGGCACGTCCCGCCATCCCCCCCTGCCCCGCCGCATCCTCCATCTCCCAGTGCGGTTACCCCCAGGGCCTGGTCCCAGACGGTGATCCGGCAGAGCTCCAGCGTCCCACACTTGGCCGCCGTCGCCACGTCGCGGCACCAGTCCTCCGGCCGCTCGTCACACTGCTGGAGGGGGCTGGCCCTGGCTGTGGGGTGGTGGGGAGAGGAGACCATCAGCCACCTCCCCGGGCACCCCCAGACCAGCTCCTGCACCACCCTGACCCCATTTCCCCAGCCTGAGGTGCTCCTCACCCTCCCGCCATGATTCACCCAGGGCTTTCACAATGGTGGTGGGGTGGTTGGGTTTTATATATGGTTTTACGAGCCCAGCAAAGACCGGCTTCATTGGGCCACCACGTGCTTCCAGGTTTTTTCCAACAGGATGCTGCAGCAGCTTTTGGGCCAGCATCAAAAGCAAAGCTAATTTGGGGGATCACCCTCAGCCTCGCAGCAGCACCCTTCGACACGCTGGGGAGGCGGCTGCTTGTAAAAAACCAGCAATAAATCTTGCAAAACGAGCAAACTGGGGGTGCCAGCGCTCACGGTTAACCACGCCACAGCTCCCGGCAATGATTGAGCAATGCCAGTTTTGGGGTGGTATTTTGTTGGGTTGGTTTTTTTGGTTTTTTTTTTTTTAATTCATTTCCTCCCAACGACAGCATTTTCTCCTGGCTGCAAATCCCCGGCGTGGCAGCAGCGGCGGTGGCGTGGCGCAACACCGGTGGTTTAATTGCCACCTCGGCGTGTCAGGATTAATTTGCGATGGGGCAAGTGTTTCTTCCCACCGGGGGATGCGCCCACCCAGGATGTGGCCGGAGGGGGGTGGCGAGGAGCCGGTGCATCCCAAGCCCTTCGCTGCCCTGCTTTGGCCGGGACCTGCTCCGGGAAGAAGGGGGGGCACATGGGGAGCAGCACATGGACAGATGGACGGACAGACCCTGCTGCATACCCTCTTGCAGCTGGCGTTCTTAAGAACAACACCCCCCCCCCGCCCCGAGAACATTCGCAGACAGCTTTTACCACCCTACCCTTATCAGGTTTCTCCCCAAAAGCTGCCTCTCCCACATCCCGGCTCATCCACGGGATGTGTTGGGGCAGCAGCTTGAGATGCTCAGGGCCACCCCGGCAAGTCCCTGGAGGTGGGACCAGTGGGAAAGGGTGTCCCCAGCCCCCCCCCACCAGCCCTGCCTTCTCCCAAAAGCGCTGGCGCAGCTCGGGTGGTGCCTCAGCCCCGATTGCCCCATCCGGCTGACGGCAGCACCGGGGCAGGAGCGAGCCCCGGGGCAGGGTGAGTCGTGTGTCCCCCTCCCCGGTTTCCCATGCAGGGCTTCTCCCACACACCTCCCCAGGAGCGCGGTGTCGCGGTTGCCACATCACCTGAGAGATATATATTTAATTTATTGGGTTTTTTTTAACCCTGGCGAACAAGAATGGCAAGTCAGCGGAAGCTTTAAGGGGCAGCACCAAAAAAAAACCCACCACCACGAGGAGAGGGGAGGTGACAACTCCACAGCCTGTTCCTGACCCACAGACACGCGCATCTCCCGCAGCCCCGTGACGGAGACCGGACCGGCGGCGACGGACGCTGCCAGCAACGGCATGGGGGGATTCGGCTGGTCTAAAAGACACCGATGGTTTGGATCCCTCGCGGCTGGGTGCTTACTCCTCGCTCTGCCCAAGCTGAAACTCGGGCAACCAGTGCCGGGCCGGAAAAGTAATTAATACTAATCATAAAGCCCAACTGCTGAGAGCAGGGGGAGCTTCCCCGAGTGGAAAACATCCCCACCGGGCAGGCAACCGGTGCAACTGGTGCCCCGTGAGCTCTCCTCCATGTTCCTGAGCTGTGGGGGTGCTGCCTCGTGCTGATGGGCACCCAGGTAGCAGGACATTGGGCAAATAAAGTGATTTATGGCAAATCCCCAGCACAGAGCACAGGATGAGGCAGGGATGCTCCCATGCTGCCGTGGTGGCCCCAGGTTTGCCAGGACGGCCCTGTTCCTGACTTCCAGGCCCCTGGGATGGGCTTTGCTCAGGATGGGGATCCAGCAGCGAGCTGTGGATCTGGCAGGGCCGTGCCGGCATTACGTGGAGCCCCGGAGCGCGCCGGCCAAGCCGGCCAAGCAGGTTGTGACGTAAACCCCGGGGGTGGCGGCGTGGGCCCCGGCGCCCGAGTTCCCAGCTGGGCGCACGCCCCTGTTACAGCGAAAAAAATCATAAATACACCCTTCCCAGCATCAAAATCCTTCTCCGAGGCTTGCTGTGGCCCCCCACAGCTGGTCCTGCAGCCCCACCAGCCCCACCGTGGTGCAGCTGGGCCACCACCGGCTTCCAGGGCAGATGTCACACCAAGGACGGACGTGCGGAGCGTGGGTGAACATTCCTGCTCTGCCTGTTGGTGGCTGGAGGACCTTGGCACGTTCCCACCACCACGTCACGCGTGCGAGGGCATAAGTCCTCCACCGCAAAGCCAGGTCATGTCGGAGGAGCCCGATGGGCCGAGCCGGGAGTAATTAGGGCGCAAAAGGGGTTCTTCCCTCTAAAAAGGGTTGGTTTTTTTTTTTTGCCTACAACAACAGCAGGGATCCATGGCTTCCCCAGGAGAAGGTCCACAGGTAGGATTAGCACACAGAGCCCCAAAGCCCTGGTGATGAGGGGTCTCCAAAGGTGCTCAGGGCTGCAACTCTGCACCCCCATCACCCTGCTAGCCACAGCAGAAGAGGTTTCCTGCCTCCTGCACCTCTGAGGAGGTCCCTGAGGAAAGGGACAGCATCAGGTGGCACCATGGTCCCTCCCTTGTGCTGGGACAACAAAGCAGCTTTCCCCCAAACGGCACGTACACAGCCACGTCCCAACGCCGAGGGCAACAGCCAAAGCAGCCCCTCTCCCCCACGGCTGCCAAGACGCCCCATCAGCTGGCCTCCCTCCTTCCCTACCCCAGGAAAACACCGGCTCCATGCAAATCCCTGCTGCCCGGAGAAGCAGGAGGGGAGCACAAGCCCCTTTTTGCCCCGAAACCATCTTTCAGGGCAGAAGTCACAAGGCCCATGTCCAGGTGGGCAAGAGGTAAATCAGGCGGTGGTGGCACCTGCCCCGGCTTTCCTCTGGCCTATCTCCAACACCAGGGAGGGACGAGGAAGCTTAAAACACTATAGTTTTGGGGTCCAGAGGGGTTTTCCGGGTTCTCCTTGAGTCCTACCCCCAGGCCTGGCCTTACCTTGGTGGGAAGCCAGGCACACAGAAAGGATCAGCACCCAGCCACTCCATTTGCTCTCCATGCCGTTCCTATGACAGTTCTCAGTGGCTGGTTCCTCTCCCGTGCTGCTCCCAGACTGAGGAATCTTGGATGGGTTGGGATAGGTAGTGAGAACCCCACACCTACGCAGGGCAATTACCACACCCCTCTCCTCAACGCCTTGATTATAAAATCATCCCCCGGCCTGCCAGCGGGAGGGAGGGACCGGAGCCGGGCAGGTATTCCCGGGAAGCCAAAACCAGCCCAGAACCTGCTTCCCAACGCTAACCCTGCCACCCCTGGCTGCAAAGGGTGGGGGACAAGTGTCCCGCTGCCACACCAGGGAGCCATTCTCTGCGCTCCTCACCGAACAGAGCACCATCCATTACAAAAAAAAAGGTCGGGGCGCAGATATCAGAGACCTGCAAATTCAGGACAAGTGAATTAATGGTGCATTTAGAGGCTTAAAGCATTTAAAAGACCTTTGTTTCATTCAAAGCGAAGCAAGGGAATGAAGACAAGAGGAAAGCGTTATGGCTTGAAGAACGCACAAACAATTTGTTGTTGTTTAGACAATTATTCTCCCACCCCACGGCGCACCCGCTGCCCGCCACCTGCAGGACCGGCCCTCGGCCGCCGGGCGGCAGCACCCCCTTTAATGATCCCGCTCTCGGCGCTCATGAGGGTGATGAGCGGTGACGGCTCTCAGCCCGCTTGAGGCCAGCCGGGCACCGGAACCACTTACCGGGCTGCGGGGCTCCCGGCTCTCGGCCCCGGCCGCACTCGGAGCCGAGGCAACGGACAGCCTGCGCCTCCGCACCAAAAACCTGCAGAATACAGTCGGTTTTCGCCCCGGAACGAGCCCCGGGGACGCTGCATCGCTCCGCGCGGGGCACTAGGACCGGGGGGGGGGGTGACAGCAGGGAGTCGGACGGGGACCAGGGAGGGGGCTGGCGCCTCATCCACAACGTAAAAATCGGTGATTTTTTGCTTTCCTGCATGAAAACGGTTGTTGTTTTTCAGTCCTTTCCAGCTGCACAAGTCCAGGTGGATATAGCTTTCCCGGGAGCCCCAAATTGGGATATTTTCCCCCCAAAATTAGGGGGGGTGGTCCCCCAGCACAGACCCAGAATCGGGGGGTTCGGGGTATTTCTGTGCCGCGGCGGCAGCTCCCGCTCGGTCGTGCGCGGCCCCGCGGGGGGAAAGTCCCCGCTTTGGGGGAATTGGCCCCAAATCAGGATGGGAAAAGGGGGAGAAGGAGAAGGGGGAAGGGGCGGCTTTGGAAAGTGCTTTGATGTCTTCACGAGAGACTAGAGGGGAGGGCGAATTTCTAAATCCTTTCTACAAAGAGCCTTTCTTTGCATCTTAGAAACCTCGTAGAGCATAGGCATTTACGCCACTATATCTATTTACGGACACACAGAGATATATACGCACACACTTCGAGAATACCTGTTATCTATTTAGACTTGTATAGGATATCTGTAAAGAGTCAGATCTATTTAGACTTAGATGTTAACACTTATTATACAGAACATCTAATTAGACTAGCTATCTGTTTAGACATATATTCTGACACTTGAATAGCTCTTTATAAATAAATCTTTCCAAAATCTTTTCGTAGTCTTCTGATGCCCAAGGCCAACTGATGCTTGGCCAGTGTCTACCCCGGTGCCTGTGGCGACGGCTGCTCCCTCGTGTGTGCTTTTCTAGCTGTCCTCTGTCGGCAAACTGCCTGGTGCAGCCCCAGCACACCCCATCATTTGAGCTCCCCGGAGAGATTTTTCTGTTGATCTTTCTTTTTTTTTTAATGCTTAAAACAAGCAGACATAATTTGGGTGGGAGCTTGGTGGGAAACTCAGTGCTCCCAGCTGATGTGCTTTTGATTGGCCCCACCACGTCCTCGCCTCGCTGCCTCCTGCAGCCCCTGCATGCCAGATCTTCAGGCCAACCCGCTCGGCATTTTCTGTTCCCTTTTCAATTCTGCTTCTCTAAAAGCTGCTGGGGGTGAAATAAAGAAGTTAAGTTTATTTTTAATTCACAGCAGACATTTTATAAACCTGCAGTGCTGAAGATTTTCTTTGACAGGATGAGAGCAGCCAGGCCAGGGGGGATGCCTGGCGAGAAGAGAGGCTGGCAAACCTTAAAATAGTGGCACCAGTAGAAAATGCCTCTCATGTCCCCATCCCGGGGACAGCCAGCAAGGCCAGGCTGCTGCTCTCCCAAGCCAGTGGGAAGCCTTGTGTTTGCCGGTTTGGCTTTTTAAATCTCTGGCACAGAGAAAAATGGGGATTGAGAAGAGAGGGGGGGGATCACATGCAGACTGCAAGCGCGTTTCTACTGGTGCCATTGGCTTTGGAGCTGCGCTGCAGGGAAAAAGATGCCCTCAGGCGCCTATCAGCATCTTGGTAAGGTCAGCAGCATCCTCAGCTGGGAAAAATCTGGGTCTCCCTGCTCTCTAGACATGGAAAACTCCCTGCCTCGGCACCCTGCTCTCCCAACGTGCCATTTGAGGCAGGGAACTCTGTTTAGGATCGACCAAATAAAGCTCCTTTTGCCTGATGTTCACGGCTGGGAGACTGACCCAGACTGAGAGTGGGCTTTCCTTTCTGACCAGCCAGCGTATGAGGAGAAACCCCAGCAAAAGGGAGCTCATGGTGCTAAGCAGCAGCAGTTACCCACTCTGAGCCTTAGCGGGAGAGGAAGTGCCTGCAAAACCATGACTTGTGCCATCTTCTCCCCTCCGAAAGAAGGAAATGAGAACTGCCTTTTTTTAAGAAGTGCTCAGCACTGAGAAAACCCCAAGGGTGACTCAGGTTTTTGGGTGCTTAGCACCTGGTAGGGTGCTGAGCTATTCGGCCATGTTGCCCACTGGGTTTTGCTCGGGATTTGCAAGATTGCACCAAGCTTTCTCCATGCTCCTCTGAAGCCCGTGCTGTAAAACGAGAAGGTTTAGCTTTGCTAGGTGGCAGGTTAGCTGCTAACTCCTCTTAAAACTCCCATTGATGGTGTGATAGTGGAGCACAGGCACACACCAAAGTGCACACCCAGGATGCTCTCCGCTGCGGGGTGTCCTCCTCTTCTGCTCCTCACCAACAACGTCACGAGACGGTCTTAAAAGTATGCAAACCATTTCTGGCTATGGTGAGTTATTAGTATCTTAGCCAAACCCTTGGTGTCTAGAAGTTTGTGAGACGGTGTAGTTTTATCAAAATGTTGGTGAAATATTTAGGAAACTTGAGACTGAAAGAGGGTCCTCAAGCTGAGCACTCTCTTCAATGAGGTATATCGATGCGGCTTAGTTCCTTACCCCGTTGTGTCATTTGTATCTCATCTTTTCTGCTGGTCAATTTCATGATGTGCTTAAATCCATCTAAGGCAGAGGAAGAGAAGAGACCATCCTGGGCTCTCTTTCTGTCCCCAGCATATGTTCTCTCTCCCTTCCCTTGCATCACTTGCAGCAACGTGAGCCTGAAAACTTATCTGTTATTGCTTTTCCTTTGCAGGGTGAGTTTCGAGTTGGATCAGGAGCTGATTGGACCCAATCAGGGTCAGTCTGTCCCTGGACATGGAAGCGGCAGGAGCGCATGGCCAGGGTGCAAGAGGCAGCAGGGCAGCCCCTTCCAGCACCAGTTTGGGCACACGCTTTCACTCCGAACGTCACCTCGGACCCAAGGACACCTGATTTAGCCCTGTCCAGGCACACGTACGTTCATCCTATTCTGAAACACCTTTCGGGTTCGAGATTCCCCAGTCTCTGGGCTGAAGGGTCAGAGCTCATTCTCGCACGTGACTGCTCCTAGTTTGTTTGACCGCCAGTTTTTTCAGGGGGGTTAATTCTTCACGGAGCTCAGCCACTGTTTGCAGAAGGGCAGGCGACGGACGGTGGCTTCTGACATTCCCCTAGTAGTCATGCTGTAGCCTTGTAGGTCTGCTGACAAAAAGGAAGATAACATCTCTGCCTGGAAACCTTGTCTGGCTTGGTGATAACCAAATCCTTGCTACTTAACCCTTACTTACTAAGGGTACCAGGACCTTTGAAGCCTTGCTGACAACAGGGCAGGGTCTTTCCAAGGAAGAAGCTGAAACAAAAGCACTGGCGCAGATGAAGAGAGAAGCAGTATCTGCCCAGAAGCCAGGGGACTTCACCAGGACATCCACAGGGTCAGCCAAGCCCTGTAGCTGGATCTCTGGAAGATCCACCTCTAGGAAATGGCACTGCTGCATGCTGGCAGCCTGCACGGAGGAGACATGTTTCTCCACCTTTGCAGCTCTGGACGTGGTGGGTCTCTCATTTGAAGGGTGTGTTGCAAAGCAAGAGATGGCGTGTGACACAGGGCAGGACCCTCCTGGTGTAAAACCCATAGGTCTCAGAGAGAGAGAGAAGGACCAGGTCCACCTTGGAGGTCACTCCCGCTTTGTGTGGACACCTGTAGGAGGAACTACCACTACACGATGGTCTTTGAGTGCAGCAAGAGAACAATTTGACCTGCTGTCATCAGACCAGCTGCTCAGCTAGGAAAAGATAATGGGGAAACCCAGACGCTTTTGCTAGAAATCACTAAAAATTCCACATATTTTCTGATTTCCCCAGGCAGCACCAGGAAAACCAAGTAAGAGCAAAACCCCGTTTGCTTTCTAAGCTCCCCTGTGAAACAGGAGCAGCTCAAACCTGATAATCCTCATTTTTATGGAAAAGCAGTTTCCAAATCTCTCAGGGTTAATAAACTCTCATTTGCAGATCCGTTAGCATGGACAGAACATGGCTCTGAACCTTGTCCAACTAAAGGAGCACAGAGAGAGATCAGCTGCAGCTGAACAAAAAAATGATAACCTGAGGGGAAGCAGCTGTTGGGTAAGCTTTAAAGGGCAAGGCCTAATGGAGGGAGTTTCTTTCTTACAAGGTTAGTGGCAGGCTTCTGAGATGTTCTGGGTCAGGGCCTCTCTCTGTCCTTCTACAAGCGATGGATTTGACCCAGTGTGTTAAGCCAGGAGTGACATTTACTGTTCTGTGCAGAGCGGTTTCTTGCATTTTTCTCTTTTCTATGGGCTTAGCTGTGCTTTTGTTCTGCAGCTGGCTGGATCACAGTGCCCAGGGTTGAAAGCTAACTCCTACGCCTCTCTGCCCGTCCCTGGGGAAGGATGAGAGGGGTTTTGTTTCTTCTCTGACGTTCACCCTGGCAAACAAAGCATGTCAGAATGGTGAGTTTTGGCCTAGTGATTTCCTGGCTGTAGCTGAGCTTGTGTGGGTGCACGGTGCTGGCTTTTCGCAGGTCTGTGATTTTACAAGCTAAGGGTTAAAATAAGCCTTTGTTCAACTGGTGGATTTTTGGGAAGAGGTGAAGAGCAAGTCTCAAAGACACACATTGGGTGATAATCATGGAAACTGTGATTGCCATGGAAAGCCAGGCTGCAGGCTGGCATCACTTCATTAGTCACAGCACTGCCCATGGAATCCATAAAACATCTCTATCACCCTGGGTTTGCTGTTTTGAGGAGATGCTCAAATGTTCCTCCAGCTGCTGTTGGATGGATAGTGGGAAGGACACAGGAGGGGAGGTTGCTACCAGGGAAAGGTGCTGCTGAGTTCTCCTGTAAAACCCAAAGGTGTTAACTGTAGCTGTCTGCCCTACTCATGCTGCACTCCAGCTGGCTCTTTTTCCTCATCTAAAACATGCTTTTTGCTCTGTGAGACTGGAAGGTGAAGAAAGTTAAGAGGCTTCAGAAGTTTGACACAGGATCACTCTGTCAGACTTGGAGCAAGTGAGGGATGAACGCTGCAGTGGGCAATTTGCTCCCCACCATTTAAATACCAGACTTAGGAGGGACAGTGGAGGAGGGAGACTGAGGCTCTGACTGTGCTTTTAGCCTCTTTTTTTTTTTTTATAAGAGGGCAGAGGGCAACCATTCAGATGGCCGTGACTCTGGGCATGGGTTCTGGTGACCGTAAGATGACGAAAGACCTTGTGGTGGAAGCCACAGTCACTGGTCTTGCCACTTTCCCCCACTGCATCCTTGTGACTTTGATTAATCTGCACTTGTGCCAGTTTTGGCCAGCTGCTGTTGCAGACTCCACTGAAAGCCACTGCCTGGCTAAAAAGGTCCTTGACTGCGCAGCTGAGGTGCGATCGCATGTGAGGAGGTCCTGCCTGATGCTTCCTGGGTTTGTGACCTAAAAAAGGGATTGGAGACTTTGCAACAGCATAGTGACCGGCAAGCAGCGGTCCACATGTGGTTCCTGCCTGAGTTCTGGGTCTGTTTATCAAGATCTCGAACTATATGATCTCCCCAATCTATTTCCACTCCTTTCCTTACACACCAGATAACACCCTGTTTGCACATCCAAATTTTTGAGGTTGGCATACTTGGGCCTTTACTAGCAGTCCAAACTCTTCTGCTTTGTATCATCTTCCCCAAATAATGACATGTTCCCCTCAGTGCCTTCCTTTTTGTTTTGGATAATGAGGGAAGAGAAAGCAAGTAGTTTAACAGCAGAGGAAATTGTATGAAGAAAGTCTGGGGGATGGGTGTCTTCTCAGTTTGGTTCCTTACAAGAGACTTTTTGTCCCCCGCCAACTCTTATTTTTTTGTCTGCAAAGCCTATAATGCTTTTCCTTAAAGCCGTGGTTCCCGGAGTCCCGTGATTATCTAATCACTTCTGTGCGAGCTGAACCAAGTCAAAGCAGATTTTCCATCTGCTGTGAAAGGGCTGGATTGAAATAATTCCACACTGCTGGAAAAGCCTTTAGAGCTTCCAAGTGTAATCCTTGAAAACCTGCAAAGCAGAAAGCAAACAAAAAGAACTCAACCCCATATTTTGTAAAAGCTTTTTGGTTTTGGCAAGCAAATTGCGCCCATTTTTGGCTGGCAGCGCTAAATGCGAGGTGGTGGCATTTGGAGCTGCCGGGCCTGTGTTTGGAGACAAGCCCAAAGGCAGGTAAAGGAGGAGGAGGTGGAAGATGAGGATGGGGAACGTGTTGCCTTTTACCTTGGAGTGAACGCATGGAAAAGAGGAATATCAGACTCTGCCCTGTGACACCTGAGCAATGCTCCGTTTTGTTCCCTGAGGATGGAGCCATGTGGCGCTAACACTTGCTCTGTGAAGGGAAGATATTCTCCCCTCCACACCAAAAATCACAGTGAAAGAGAGACCCTCCCCACTTGGGGACCCCATCAGGGTTAATGGCAAGGCCTGGCCTTGCCTTGCCATTTGATATTTGCTTTGGAAAACGCATGCCCTGCTTGGCAGCCTGCTCTCCAGGGTGTACGCGAAGCTCCCTGCAAGTGCCTCCTTTGAAAGCTGACAGAGTGGTGGTCTTCAGTGGTGTGTCCCAAGGCCACACCGCTGATGTCCCAGCAGCCTGCCAGGGTATGTGCAGGGAGGCGTCAGCGAGGGCTGGGCGCCGGGACTTTCCTCCTCCTAGGCTTTGAAGACCCAAACTAAAAATCTGATTACTTTTTGAAATGCCATCCTTTGAGAGGGGCCAGCTAGGCTGTTTTTTAATAGGTTGGTATTTTCTTTTTTTTTTTCTTTTTTTTTGATAGAGGTGATGCACTAAAAGCACCTTCTGGAAAGTGGCTCTTCATGAGACAGATGAGCCTGCAAAGAGATGTCTGCTCGAGGAAAACAGTGGGGAGCTTCAACGCGACAGCATGAGGTGACAGAGGGAGGAGAGGCACGCATAGGTGAGGGCACTCTTCTGTTCATCCCTGTCTTTTACTGCCAAAATCCTAAAAAGCATCAAGCCTGCTCCTGTTATTGGAGGGGAACTTAGTTCCCAGTAAGCAGCTCAAGTCATCTGCTTTGAATCTTTATAGACAAGCTGGGAAACAAAAGGGGTAGTGCTTCCTGGGGGCTGCTGGGGAGCTTTTTTTTTTGGTTGCAGCATGAATGGGAACCAAAGGTGTCCTAAAATCATCCTCCCCTTGCTTCATCAGACTTTATTTTCTAGGGATTTCTGATATATATTTTTAAATATATTATTCATTTTCCTTTATTTTCTTCCTGGGTAACCTAGATGTGTATTTCTAACGTGTGTGTTCTGGTTGGTTGTTGTTGTTTGGGGTTTTTGGGGGGGCCAGGAAGTAGGATTTACAGGAAAAACATGTGACTTAAATCTCCTTTCCATTTATAAAAAGAAAGCTGTTCCTCCTTCAAAGGTTGTGTCAGAAGCTTGTCTGGCTGCTTTCTGCTTTTACAACCCTGAAAAGATGACACAATGAGAGCAGGAACGGGATTCCGCATCTTTGCGCGCATCCTTTAAAGCATGGGTTTTAGAAGGTGACCCTGCAATGTTGATTCCCCCGTATTTAGGAGGAATCATCTGCTTTTCTGGCGAGACTGTTGTTGTTCCAAGTCTTGCTAGCGCTGGTCAGAAATCCTGGCTCACGCGGGCAAAGCGTTTATGGCTGCTGACTCTCTTTGTGTTGATCTACTTGGTTTGAAGTAACAGTTGCCCTCGCATGTGGCCAGCCTTGGAACAGGGGTCTAATCCCAGTAAGCAGTTCCTAAAATGCTGCAGAAGCCTTGAAACAAAATGCAGCTTGTAACTAAAATGTAAAACTTGTGACAGCTGACAAAGGAAATACTGAAATGAGAATTAGCTGCAGTGATTGGAGGCTTTATGTTACGCTTTGCTTGGAAAATCCAGTGCACTTGATGTGACCCCTTTTTTGATAATTAAGTTGTGGCTGAGCTGAACGTGGAGAGCGTGGCCCGTGATCCTGCCAGTGTTAATTGTGAGCTCTGCTGCGGCACAGCCGCCAAAAGGGGATGGTCCTCAACTGCTTTCACCCTGTGCTGCCACAAGCGTTCAGACACCGAACTGGATCCAGGGGAACACTGCCCAGGGAGAGGGACGGAGCAATCCTAAAGCCGTACGGGTCGCGGTCGCTGGGCTGGGCAGATGTCTAGTCCAGACGGGACCCACAAGCCAAACCATTTGGTGAGTCACGGGGAGGCTGGAACAAACTTCAAACGTGTCCAAGGCTCTTCCCGAGGCTGCCAGGCTGTAATTTGTGGCTGGCTTTGCTTCCTCTCTGACAGCTTGCTGCAGCCTGGGTGGAAATGCAAAGTGGTTTCAAAAGCCAGGCTACTGCAGAAAATGCCTCTATTTATTTTTAATTTTAACTTTTTAAATTTTTTTTTGCAATGAGAATGCTTATCCCGCAGAGCTGGCTGCAAAACCAGAGCCTGGAGGGGCCTCTGGCTGGCTTCCCAAAATTGCCAAACAGAGACACCTCACGTGCGCCGCTTGTGCAAAGCGGGGAACTGGGCCCGAGGAGGAGGAGGAGGGCGAGGCCAGGGTGGAAGGAATTTATGTGCCGTAGGCATGACAAAAACCGAGCATCAGGCTTTCTGGAGCCAGCCGGGCTCCGGTGCCAGCCCAGTCAAACTGGTTGGTAGGGGAAGCACCTCTCCTGGACGCCAGCCCCTGGAAAGTGACTCATGTCTTTTGCTGCAGGACAGTCCCCCGCTTGGCCGCAGCTTTCCAGCTTGAGCAAGGACAGACTCTTCCTACTCACTTTCTCCATGCAGAGCATGCACTTCCCAGAAAATGGGGCTAAAAAAATTTAGCCCCGTTTTTAGGTTTAGGCAAGGAAGGCCCCTTTCTCTCCCAGCCACAGCAAAGTGACTCAACTGTATGTGACTACCGACAAGCCACAGTCCTTCTTGAGAAGCCTCATCTGACACCTTATCTGAGAGGTTTATCTGCTTGGAAAAAACCCAAACAACTCCAAATCTCAGCAGAAATTCAGCAAAAGCGGAAGGTGGATGGCTGCAGTTTGCACCCTCGGTGTGAGGTCTCTCTTCATGCAGTTGGCTTCTTGCATCTGTGAGCTGGACCTGGTCTCGACGGGCTGAGCTGCCCTTTGAGGTTTCCCCACTCTTGCAAACAGTCCCGTCGTCGATGGCAGATGGCCAGAGCTCCAACTCTTGATGCCCTTTGATATTCATTTTTTTTTTTTTAATCCCATTTTTAAGTGAGAAAACTAGCAGGCAGTATGGCTAGAGCAGGAAAGCTATGTCATGGTGACAATTTGTCATGAAGCTGCGGGCCAGGTATTATATGCTCTGTACTTGGTGGTGGTGGTGGGGAAGTCACCAAATCAACTGGAATTGGTGAAGCTCCAGGGAAACCTGGGCTACTAGTTCTCTTGGTGCCCAAAATGAGAACAGGTTGGGGGTGGCAGCTGCTAGCTCAATGCTAGGCCTTCCTTACCCCTGTCCTTCAGTTCCCAGAAGAAAAACACCCTGCCTGCTGAAATAGCTCTCCTGTTCCAGACAGTCTTATTTAACCCCCCTTTTTAAATATTCGTCACAAAGCTGGGTGGGTCTTTTTTTGTGTTCCCAAGCTAGTAGCTGACCGCTGGTTAGAAAGTCAAGGTGCCTTGTCAGCACTTTGTGTGCGCTCCTGAGATAAGAGAGGCATGCTCAGCCCTGCCTAGGTAAGGTGGCTTTAGCACCAGAGTAAAGGTTGTTTGTTTAGTCTGGCCAAAATTGCTGTTTTGGGGGGGTGGTTTTCTGCATGGTTGATTCAGTCCAGGTGCGTCTGGCTCCGGTTTGGGAATTGCCCAAGAGCTGTGGCTCCCGATGAGGGGGGACAGCAGAGGCTTGGGATGAAGCTGTGCTGATGGGCAGGGGGCAAAGGGCTTGTGTGAGCATCGAGGTCTTCCACCGTGTCTCGCAAAGAAGAGCGAGATAACAAGCCTCCCACAGTGGCCTCTTAGCTTGGCTTTTAATTTTGAAAAGGTCTTCATAAGGAGAGGAGAAATGATACCCTGCTTGGTGTAAAGTGAAAGAGAGCACATCCACTTCCTTTAAAAACTGCAAGTAAACCTTAAGTGTTATCAGCAAGTCTCGTCCTTGAAAAACAAACACGTAGGTAGGGATCTAACAAGCCCTGAGATGAAGGCCGATACCTTGAAGGCCCTCATGAAGTGGGCTGGATAAGCCTCGCTGATGGTCAGCACTTCAGATGTCGAAGTAATGAGTCTTTCTGAGTTACGGTGAGGCCGCAGGGGATACCCAAGTGAAGCACTCCAGGCTGTGAGAAGCACCTAAGTTTACCAGGACCCTTCTTCCAGCAACAGAAAAGTGGGTTTAAAACCAGAGGGAATCTGGTCTGGCAGCTCCCTGCAGTCCTGGTGAGCCTGGTCCTGCCCGAGGGACCAGCTCAGGCCTTCAGCTGAGCTGGTTCGGTTTGCTGTTCCAGGAGGAAAATACTGCTTTTTATTATTTTTTCTGGGTTAGTTTGTTGTTCTAGTTGGCCAAATCAGTTCCAGGGATATGGTGGGAGTCAAGATGCTGGGAGATACCAAGTCAATTCAGGCTGTCTTCCTTAATTGCCGTTTTAATTACTGCTCCTTTGGACCACGCAGGTGCCTGGTGACAACAGGCTGCAGCAGTCTGCTGCTGCACCCACACCCATTCCAGCTCCTAACCCCAGGGAACGAGATGGGAAGCTCTGTCATAACACAACTCCTCCTTGCTGCTGTGCACCGCGATGAGATGAAAAGCCAGCCTGAGGGGAGGGCGGGGGGAGCAATGGGCGCCCTCCCGCCTGTGGTGCTCTCACAGCATCTGGAAGGCGCCGGGCCACCTTCTGCTGCCTGTGGGGCCTTTCCTCCGGCCAGGGAGGGCCGTTTGAAGCGGCGGGAGCTGGCAGGCCCTACGCAAAAGAGCCCGCTCAGACCTCCCCCCTGCCCGCCGCCATTTCGCGCCCGCCCGAGAAGAGGCGCCGACGGCGGGCTGCGCATGCGCAGGGGGGCGGGGGCGGGGGGACGCGCATGCGCAATGGCGTCCGGCGCAGCCTTTATCAAGGGGCGGGGGGGCGGCGGCGGCGCCGCATTGCAGACGCGCGTGCAGGGGGGAATGATGGCGCGGCGGCTTCTCCTCTGCTTCCTCGGGCTCCTGGCGGCCGGTAAGCGGCCCGGCATCCGCCTCGGCATCCGCCTTCCCCTCGCTCTTAACCCCGGTGGTCGGCGTTCCTTCACCACACGGCGCCTACCCGAGCGGGGAAGGGGGGCTGAGGGCGGGGGGCGAGGGGGAGGGAGAGGGAGGCCGGGCCTAAAGCTGTTTTTCTTCTCTTCTCCCAGCAGGAGCTACCGGGCGAAGGCTGCCGAGAGGAGGTGGCGGGCGGGGGGAGCGCCCTGCCGGTGTGGGGGCTAACGGTCCCGCTGAGGGAGCAAGGCCTGAGGGGGTGGGTGGGTTTCAAGGGCGCCTTCAGGGGTGGCTGTGGTGAAACAGCTGTATTTTGAGGGGGAATCGCCCCAAATACCCCACCGAGCAGGTAAAGGCAGGGAGGAGGGGGAAGTTCCCGTGAAAAAACAGCCTTTCCTACTGCCTTTAGGGAAGTGACTTCTGGTGGCTCTGTGGTGGCGTGGGGGTCAGTTTGTGTCCATGTCACCTCAGAAGAGCAATTGGTGGGAACTGCCTTTCTGTCGGTAGCTCAATTTGCCTTTGGCTCTGGGTTGTTAATCCTCTTTCGGGTGGCAAGAGGTAGCCTTTTCTGTCGTGTGACTTTTGCAGCCTCATTTCATTGGGGTCTCCTGCCTCCCCCCACCCTGGAAAATTCCACTAATTTTGCTGCTCGCTGCCTTGTTGCCTCTTGTTGATGAGGTGAAAGTGGCGGTGGGAATAATTGATAACCTGCCTTTAGCGTTAGGGCTAGAGGTTAGAAAAGGCAGTGCTTGTATTTTGTGCTTTGCAGAAGCTAGACAGAGCTACAGAAAGGATTCGTAGACTGACTGGAGAGGTAATACACCTTTAGGTTGTGGTATGGGATGGCTGAAACCCCCCCAAATTGAAGGTCTAATACAGTGATGCACCCGATTTTTTTGGAAAATTTTCTTTGAAGTAGGACAACTTTAAACCTAGCGTTTATTTCCCCATGAGTTTAACCTGCAGTGTTTCACGAGTCAACTAAAAAAAAAGCCTGACTAGGCATTTAAAAGCCATAGGAATAGCCATTAGCACAGTAAACTATGCCTAGGAGATCTCACATGATTCTACACTACTCTTGTACTTAGGTGCAGTTTTAAAATATACTGGTACGTGGATAATTTAATAGAGAATCTCAGACTTTTCAGGCTGGAGAAAAGAAAGTAAACGTCAGCTTTCGCTCTACTTATTTATCTGCTTTAATAGTGTGACTTTAGTGTCTGCTCTGCACTGAGTTAACTGCCACCAGTTATCATTTCTGTTGGGACTGTTTCCGAATCACTAAAATTGTTGTAGTTTCATGTGCTTTAAAAGTGAAAAGGATTTGCCTTGAAGTATTCACCAGGTTTCCCATTAGTGTATTTAAGGAAATTGTGATGAGAAACCAGTTCAGCAATGAGAGTTAGCTTGGTTTACCTGTTAAAGGCATGCGTATGCAACTGAGCATAGCAGAAGACTTGTTAGGCCTGTTTTTCTTTACGAAGTCACTGTTTTAATATAAATAAACACCTGTCTTTTTTGACCAAAGTCCTGTTATGACTGCTGATTGACTCACCTATGATAGTATTGTGCAGATTTCTCTGAAGATTCTGCTGTGACAACCTGAAACACTGTTTTCATCTACTAAGCTAACTAATTAGCTGTATCAAAATCTAGCCACCCTTGGCGTATCCTAATGGAGTTACTTGGCTGGCTTACAGCATGGTTGGTAGGCCATGAGGGTTTTTGGTTGACCTACTTACAGTGCTCCTATGCATCTTGGCTTTAAGGGAGGCACGAAGGAATTAAAGCAGGCTGTGCAGGACTCGGGATCTCTGCACTATTCACAGGCACTTTGATTATTGCTGGACTTTGAGACCAGGAAGGAAGGAAGGCTGGGAGCTGAAAGTGTGTGTGTATATATATATATTCTTTTTTTCTTCTAGTAAAATAAAATTAAGCTCAGAGCAGAAAGTAAAAAGTTTGAGGATATGAATATTTCATCCCCCCCCCAATAGTAGACTTAATCTTCTTTCCAAGATTTTTGTATGATGTATGATTCCTCTAGCAAACACTGGTCAGAACATCTGGGGACAGGAAAATTGAAGGCTGTTTTAGTCTGACTTGAATTTTCTGGAGGGTGCAGAAGAAGAAGATAACTGAACTTGGACTATGCTCTGTAGTTTGCAAGCTTGTTGTAGTTGGGAATGTGGTTTCTAACAAAAAAGCTGGGCCAGTGCAGCCTGTAGATGAAATTAAGCAAACCGTGGAAGGTGTCTTATTTCTAAAAAATATATCCCTGTTTTCTTAGAGGAATAAGAGAGTGTGCTGTGGGTATGAGGCACCTTACGACTGTCACATAATGAAGCGGTGCTTCGACAGTGTACCAGTCATGTGGCTTGTGTAAACCTGCCCTTGCACAATCTCCTACTTGTTTGCAGAAGAGGTATGAGGTATAAATAGAAAGGGTTGTTCTTGGTGTTGTGTCTGGAGGAGCTGCGCAAGCTCATCTTGCCTGGTCATGGTTGTGCTCAGAGAAATGCACGATCGCATCTGCAGAGCTTATGAAGCCTTATGCGGTCTTTTTCCAATCTCAGTTTGTGCTATTCAGCATACCACAAAGAAGCAGTTCTGGGAATCTCTGAAAACCGAGAGGATGCGGAGAGTGGAACAAGAGAGTGGGAGCTTGTCAGCAAAACGGAGCCATGTCTCCATCAGGTGACGGTGATGTCAGTTGAGACTCTCCGGGAGGTTGAACTGTGCTGTTTTAGGGAGGGTTTTCTGGTATAAAAGGCAGGAAGATTTTTACTTTATATCTGTGGGGGAGGCAGGACCAGTTACTGCTGGTTGCCAGCGGGTTTTTATTTCAATGCCTTATGTGGATCTGATTTTTCAAGGCAGACTTGCAGCAACGCCTTAGAGCTACATGACAAAAAAGGGTTTCTGTTTGTTTTTTTCTGTAAGGATTTACTCTAGTCCATTTCTGTTTAATTTTTTTTTTTTATGTAGCAGCTTTTGTATTCAGTTAATTTGCTGCTATTAAGAAATTAGAGTTCCTGTTACATGTTAAAGGGGGTACTTTGTGGTCTTTGTAGTGTGTGCGTATATTTTGAGGCAATGCTTGACTGTGTGTTTGGTCACTGAGCAATGTTTAATTTCAGATACCGGTATTTTTCTTTCTCTTGGCATGAAGAGTCTCACGTTTTCACTGTTTACCCTAACTAGTTTTTAAACTTTGTTCTCTACTTCTGTAAAAGTCTGCCTATAGAGAGATTTTCTTGGAGATGCTGAGTAAATGAATCTTGCAGTGAGATTTCAAGGCTTGTTTTTTCCAAATGTAACAGTTTAAAATCCTTTGACTATGTTCACGTCGGGATGCAAGCTATTAGTACACAGAGATTAGAGGTTAATGCTTTCTTCTTTCCTGCTGTATCAGCTGCTTCATCACTGTACTCCTGCGTAGGTTATTCTTTCACCTTGTGCACCACAGTTTGCCTTTTCCAGGCTCTCCCATTGCTATCTGCTGTACTCCCTGAAGCTGCATTTTAAAATGTCCTTTTTCATCCCTCTGGCATACTTTCTGTGCTCAGCTGCGGGGGTCTGATGTCTTCCTTTTCCCTGAGAGAGCTTCCTGTTGAGTTGTCTTCTGTGTCTGGCATTCATTCTGCATTAAAGCACTTCTCTGGCAGCAGTGTGAAAAAGAGCACTACCCCAGAGACTCTTCTTCTGTTTCTTCCTGGCAGTGTCTTGAGCTGCCCTTCTGTTTTCTGAAGTTTTTAGATGCCTCTGGACTTCACTTGTGCTTTCCTGGGACTGCAGTGTAACCTGTGGCAAGTAACTTCTCTCTTACAGACATGGCTCGCTGCATAACTAACAGACTTTTCCATTCTTTGTGGCGTGAATATATTTGCCAGGTAAAAGGGGCATGTTGAATACAGAATTTCTGCAGCGACTTGCATGAAATCTGACCCGACCCCCCCCCAAAAAAAAACCCCAAAACAGAAACAACGAGTATGTTCAAAACATTTAGGTGTATTTCTACAAGCATCTGATGTAGGGGAAAAATGCTTCTCATAACTTCTTGGGAATATCTTAACGTTCCTTATGGAACTGCTTACTCCTGATGACTACCACATGCCCTTGAACATCCAAATATCTCTTTTGGATTCTGTCTTACAAAAATCTCAGGCAGAAGTTGGGGCTTGCTTGGCAACCTGGTAGCAACCTCTGGTCAATGTGGAAATTAATCTTGCAACCTTTATAGTAACGGGGACAATTTACTGGGACAGTAGAGCTGATTTTACTGTCTCAGCTCATCTTGTTCTCTGCTGTCTTTAACTTTGTTGTGGTTGCTTGTACATACCCAAAGTGCTTCTCTTACCATGCTTCTCTTGCCTCCCTCTTCTGGTAAGGGAAGCAGGTGAGCATCTGAGGTAAGAACAATGTTTTGGAGCAGAGGTTGCATACCAAGATGAGAATGGGTTCCCCGCTTTGAGGAAGAGACCAATCATGGTGTTATCTCAAAACGTATTTCTTGTGAATTGCTCTACTTACAAATGTTTCAAGCTTGATATTTGATCAGTAGATACTGGAGAGGAAGACTGATTTTTTTTTTTTTTTTAACCAACGTGGAATACTGATAACAGCTAGCCAGATTTCATCCATTTTTTACATAAATTGCTTGTACTCTCTCAAATACTGTTGTCATTTTACTGCCTCATCAATCCAGAGGCGTAGTAGACCTTTGGCATGAGTTACTAGGGTGTGATATGGTTACAACTTTTGAAATGTTACTTAAACTCACTAACTGACCAGAGAGGCTGTGGAGTAGTGAGCCCTTCAGATAACTCCAGGTTCAGGTCACTCCTTGACTTGTTGACACTTTGTAAGTTTTGATGAAGAGAAGTTGATCCCTCTTGACTTCTTTAACTTAAACACACTTTGCTTTTGCAATTTTCAGCAGAAATGGGGAAAAGTCAGTAAGTGAGCACAGAATGGCAGAACCCGATGCATTCACTTGGTCTATGGGCCACTCCTGGGAGATTAGGAATGGTCTTTTTTTTAACATTGCAAAGTGGGACAGCCTGGGAAAGACCATCCCTCCTGATGAATGTGTTAATATGCTCGGAACAAATTAGACTGTCATGAAGTCATAAGAGTTGACAGCACCCCAAGTTATCTTCCACAATTGACTTCAACCCAATAAAGTGAACAGCAGCTCAGCTCTTTCCCTTTCTTGCCAACTGCAGATTAATTTGTCTGTAAAAATGCTGCTTGCACCAAGGTTTTCGTAGCAGTTTGGTTTGGAGGAGGCTTGAATCTTCAAGCTGAATTTCTTTGTGTTCTGGGTGATAGTTTTCTGGTTTATCCTCCCGACTCTTGGGAATCTGGTGCAGCCCATACAGAGTCCTTGTTCATAGGAGCTTATATAAGGTGTTAACTTTTAAGCACAATCATGAAAGTCTCATTAGTAGATTCAGTACAGCTTTGGAGGGGATTGCTTAGGATGTTTTCCTGAGAATCTCGGGAGGAAATTCAGGCTGGCTCTCCCTGGAAGAAGAGAAGAGTAACACAAACGCTTCAGGGAAGGGAAGGTTGTTCTCAGGTAAGGTAATTATCCAAACAATTTTCCAGTAGCTTTCCATGCAGAATGGTAATCCAGCCATTACAAGCTTCCTTCTAGGTTCCTGTTTTCTGAAGAGAAGGGAGGAACTATGCTTTCACATGCAGGGCTCTGTAAGCTTTCCAAGTAGAAAAGGTGTCATTGTCTGAGGGCTGTCCCTTCTACTTCACTAGCTCCTGACTGTATGTTAGTGTTTCTATTCCAGATGCCTAGTGTTGAGGAAGGAGATAATAGTTGGCACTTGCCCCTTTGAAAAAGTGTCTGAGAGTAATGCACAGTCGCTGAAGTAAGTAGGATAGTACACTGTAGGAACAAGTTGTAGGTTTCCCTTTATCTTCACAGCTTTTAAACTGGGTTTTGTGTGGATTCCTGGCAGAGCCCCATGCGATATGCAGTAGCTGTCACTTGTCAGGACTGCGCGACTGGTGTTCTGACAGTGTTAGGTTGCTGACCTGGGCCTCCAAGAAGAGGTTTCTCCTTCCATTTCTGCTGTTACCCTTCAGCTTATGGAGTATTTTGATCATGTTGTTGGGCTTCAGGCTGTGTTTCTGAGGCAACGCTTGTTCTGGGAGTTGGCTTCTATTGTCTGTCAGACATGAGCACCAGTGAGGGCAGAGTGGGTATGAATCTCTCTTTTTTGTTGTTGTTGTTTATGTTTTTGCTTCAAGAAGCTGCAAGTTTATGCAAGGATCCTAGGGTGCGTTTTGGCTGTCAGCTTGGCTAAAAGCCTGAAAGCTGAAGACTTTCACATCCAAAAGACGTACCCTTTATACATGGATTGCATTTCTACCCCCACTTCTCCTTCCTCCTCAGTTTTCTTTCACTGCTTAATCTAGGAAAAACTTGGTGGAGCAAAGACTGTTCCTTCTAAAATTGGAGAAACTACATCTCTGAAGCAGTTCAAGAAGGGAGGAACCAGTGAAGAGGACAAGTGAAGGAACACCCTGGCATTCACAGATAAACTTGTTTGGTGCTCTAAAAATAGCAGCTTGCAAGAACTCTGGGGAAGGGGGGCAGCTTTGGGTGAGTGTGACGCATGACCGTTGAGAGCTAATCTGTTAGGAGAATAGGAGGAATCTATTTAAAAATGGACGACCTTTAGGTAAAGAAGAATATATAAAATAAAGGGATGCCAGAGATAACTAAGAAGGTAATCCCATTGGGTTTATCCAGCGAGCATTAGGAGTGGTGTGAGGTAACTGACAGTGCTTTGTTGTCTCTTGGATTGCTGCTGTGCTCGGGATGTGCAGTACCACGTTAAGGTGTCACTCTTCTTGCAGCAGAGGCTATTTTGAGGGGGCAGGTAAGGTTACTGTTAAGACTCAGAACTATTCATGCTGATGTGAAACAGCACAAGGTCTTAACACACTTCATTGGCATATTTGCTTGTGTTGTTACATACGTTAATATATGAGGAAAAACACTGCTTCGTAGTTAAATTAGGAGAACAACCTAAAGGAAAAAGTAGTGGGAACAGGAAAGGATTTCAGGCTGTTCTTTTCTGAATCTGCAAGATCTGAATTAATGCAGAGGTTTTTTTAAATTTTGTTTCTGTTTTTCCCAGAACATTCAGAAAGGGGGGGTGGATACTGTTGCAGTGAAGGTGCATCCTTTCACATTAGGCATTAAGTTATGAGATAAAAAACATTTCAACATGATACAGAGTAAACTAATCCAACCTTAACTATATTTAAAGTCACTGTGGAAGATGGAAGAAAAGAAGCCATGCTTAGTGTGTGTCGTCTTTGCTCTGTAGCTGCTTTCTAAAATGTGCCAGTGATGCGTGGCCCTAACAAACAAATTTGCCTAGTCACTGTTTGACCAGAAAGAGCTGTACTGAAAGCATGGAGTGTAGAGTTGCCTTCACAGAAGGAAAGAACTTCCCCAGTGTCCTTTGTAAGTGAAAGGACACTCTTCCGGTTTCTGTTTTCTGTAGATAAGTGTTCATCCTCCTGGCATAGCTGATTCAGGTTTCCTGAATCTGTTGACTTTTTTGATGGAAAAGTTCTCTAGGTATATTGGCATTTCATCTTGCTCTGATGTTGTACAGGAGTGAGGAGTTTAAATAGTACCAGTGGGAAGGTGTTCGGGGTGCTTAATTAAAAGCTATACTTGTAAATAGCTGGAAGCCCTTAATTACGGTGAAAGTCAAGGTCTTGCTTGACTTCAGCCAGGCTTTGACTCTGCCTTGCAGAGCCTTCCTGCCATTGTTTAATACCAATATTTGAAAGGGAAGAATAACTTTTTCTTTCAACCAAGCGTATACTTGGTTATTGTCATCCTGCCAGAGCTGACAGCTATTTGGCTGACCAATCTGACTTTGAAACTTAACTATTATTAGTGCTTCCAGATCAATAATGCTGTGATTTAAAATAAACCATCTGTAAATATTTTGCTAGCCATATATTATTAGAAGCTTTGAAGTCTTATTCCTATGGTCTTATCAGTAGACATAGTGTGCTGTCTTGCTGAAGAGTAATATGCAATCTAGGTTTTTTGCTGGAAGAGAGAGTGGCAAACTTCACGCTTTTTTGTAGAAGATTAAGTATGCAGAGCACATTTTTCTTAAAATAAATGGGTCATTCCTCTGTGAAATGCAGTGTAAACAGGCTTTATAAATCAACAGCTGAGAAGGCTGGGGAATGCCACCTATAATGCAGTGTTTATCTGGCTCTGTTTGGTGTGTAGTGGCTGTGTACCTAGTAGATGCACTAGTAATTCAGCTGTTAAGTTGATCCTCTAATTGCTTAGAACTGAGATGTGAGAAATGGAAAAGTGATTGTTCATCTCTTTATAAACTTACCAGAAGCTTCGTAGGAATCAAACAGCTTAATTCCTACTTCTTGGTTGACAGTGGAATTTTACATCATTTTGTGATGTGTAAATAGCATTGACATGGAAATAATGGCTCCTAAACAACAACACCTCTACAGCTAATGGGTTTGAATGGGTGCTTTTTTTTTTTCCCTAAAACTTCGACAGCAGTGCCTTGTAGGCTTAGATGGTGGCAAATTTCCTTGGAGGCTGTCCACTGCAGGATTTTAGGAGTTGTTTCTTCATAGGTTAGCGCAATGTAGGAGATTGCTGAAGAAACTGAGACTACTGACAGGCAATATGGTTTTAGAGAAGTGGGAGAAGTTAGGTGTCCAGTTCAGAGAGGGTGCGCAAAAAAAAAAAGCTTGGAAAGTCAGCTAAAAGGTGTGGTTGATTAACTTGCCCTGTTAATTACTAATAGTGAAGATCTCTTACACTTCTTTAGGAAGATTGTGCAGAAATGATATTCTAAATTTTACTTCAAAACTTTATAGGTTGCGAGACAATTCCATGTGGGCTGGGAGGTAATGTCCAGGCAAGGACTTGTGCTCTTTTTCTTCCCCACGCATTTGTCATTATACAATGGAAGAACTGACCAAGAGGAAACAAAGTGTAAAGAGATCTAATGGGTTTAGAACTCTTTGATGGAACATGTCTCACATTGTTTTCTGTCCCTCTCTTGCTTTGACACTTGAAACTTTCTGTTCAGTGTTTTGGTCTGCACCTGGCTCTTAAGTCCCCCATGTAATGTGTGCGGTGTTGTGGCTTCTAATCCGATTAGTTTGCTAGCTCTCACGGTTGCTGTATGACGAAAGGGTGGTTCACCTGGGAGAAGGAATGCAGACAGCAATTACAAGCTAGATGCAACTGCTGATTCAGAGTTGAAGTGATTGCAAGGACAGCGGGGTTGTAGCTTTGGGAATCGGCTGTCTGAATTGTGGATTTCTGCAATGACTAGTTTTTCTGTTTTGAGTCAGCTGGTAGTTCTTTTGTGCTAAGCAAAGTGGGTGTTTTGGTTTTAGTTTTGTTTTTGCTTAAAGGTAGATGTTGGGGCAATGGAGTGCTGAGGTGGTCAGGCACTTCAGTAGAGAAGTTCAACTGTTTTGATTTTTCTGGAGTTCTTTGTCTGTGTAATCTGTATTTGGGACTCGTTATTATGTTTCAGGTAGAAATTGCTGGATGGAAATGTGCTTAAAAATGTCTAGTAAACCTAAGTGGCCTAATGGAAAGGTTGTGGTTATACCATACAGCATTAACCTTCTTACTTTGGTCTGGAAATCATTCAAATGTGCAACTGTGAAAGAACGATTCTTTCTTTGGCAGCTGTGGCAAGCCCTGTTTTGTGGCAGAAGGACTGCGTGAAGGGTCCAGAGGTCTGGTGTCAGAGTCTTCGGACAGCATCACAGTGCGGAGCGGTGAAACACTGCCAGCAGAATGTCTGGAACAAGCCTACTGCAGTAAGTATCAACTACTGAGACTTCTTCCCACCTGTAGCTGAGGTAGCTGGTTTCCATAAGCTGATGAAGATTTTTCAAGTCTCTGATCAGAGTTAAATGCTACATCTCACTACGCCTCGGTTACTCTCCCTTAATTTGGGTGCTAGATAAAGGTTGCTTTCCACTTCTCTGTCTCGCATAACTTGTCTGCTGACTTCTCCTGTGACCTGTTGCACAGTCACTGAGCAATGCTTGGGATGGAGCTAGTGGATTTCAGACTTGCTTCTCTTTGTTAAACCGAGTCCTAACTCGTAGAGCCTTTTCCTGTTCTTAACTTGAACAGTGCCAAACTGATAGGCTTATTACAAAAGAAGCTGTATGATTCTTCAGGCCTTTCTCATGAGTTAATGTTCCACAAAAGGTACAGCATATGCTAAATTATGAAAGCTAAAATGGTACAAATGTTAGATTTAGCGGGGCTTTTCAAATTGCATTTGTGGTGAATGTGAGTGCTGCTTTGCTAGATATTCTGAAGTTATTAAATTTCTAGTAAGTGTGAACTCTTTGAAGAGTAAGGTAAAAGAGGTTCAGGAGAAGGCTTCTCGGGGCAGTATACTTTATACTTCAAGGGAGGTGGGACTAGGTAGAAGGAGCAAGTGGTAGCATGCCTGCTTCTTCATACCATGTTGATTTACTGAAGAAACCGGAGCTCGACACGCTTGGAATAGCCTCACTCGATTTAAAAACACCTCTTCTCACCCTCGCTTCGGCCAGTGTTTCTTCCTTAACTTCAATTCCAAAAGTGATGCTCTTCCTTTGCATTTTTATTTGCACACTGCATTTACAGGTACTTAATTCTGTCTCAAAGTAACTCTCTGCTTCTCTCTGCAGAACAGTATCCCCTGTGACTTGTGTAAGGAACTTGTGACGGTGGTTGGCAAGGTTTTGAAGGATAATGGCACCGAGGTAAGCAGAGCTCCCCTTCTCCTTGCCCCAAGGTATTATTTGATTTCATTGTCATAACAAGATTGCAAGGTGAGGGGGTGGAATACTAGTCTGCGTGATGTTTCCCTTAAGCAGCAGATGTTGAAAGGGGACAGAGTACATGGGGGAAAAAGCTTTTAAACGGCCTCTTATGGTTTAGAGATTAGCAAATTCTAGAGCCTCTCGTGCTCTAACACATCCCAGATTGACTGTAGATGCTTAATAAAATTGTTCTTGTGCCAGTGGGCCATCGATCTTAAAAGGTGGGATACTGCCGTCTCTAAAAGTGGGTAATTACACCAAGTGGACTTTGTTTTTGTTGTGGACACTTCTTCCCATTCTGTTTTGTGAACCTGTGAGTCCAAGATTTCACTTCCTCTTCTTAAATGTAAATGTCCTATGCAGGCAAAACTGTGTTGTGCAGACCTTGCAAGCAGTATTTCATGTTTTTACTTCGGCAAGGTCTCATTGAAGGTCCAGGACTGGGGAAGATAGACCTATAGTGTAAAACCTCATTCTATTTTTATTTGCTAACTGGGTGGACCTGCCTGAGTCCAAGGGGCTTTTTTTAGGCTTTGTGTCCTGCATATAAATATAGATATATATGTTGATAGTCTGTAGCCCACCGTATCTTTTATAGGATGAGATCCGTGCTTACTTGGAAAAGACATGCGAGTTTCTTCCTGAGCAAGGCCTGGTCTCTGAGTGCAAAGAAATTGTGGATTCCTACCTACCCTCTATCATGGATATGATCAAAGAAGAGCTAGTAAGTAGATAAAGATTTGCAATTGTTGGAATTAAAAGTCATGCTCCTGTTGATGGCTGAGTTTCTTTTGTACATAAGATTGTGCGTATGATCCCTTCAATCCTGTATGGATCACTGGTGTTGCAGCTAATGGTGTAAATTTGAAAACTGAGTCCTTGCTGTGAAACATTTTCCCTTCCTATCATGTTTCAGCTGAATGACTTTCTACTCTGACCTTCATATGAAAGTGCCGTCAGTCTAGAGCTTTATGTATGTATCTTATCTCCCCTAGGATAAACCTGAAGTCGTATGTAGTGCCCTCTCACTGTGCCAGCCCCTTCAGAAGCACCTTGCAGCAATGAAACTTCAGAAACAACTCCAGTCCAATAAGATACCAGAGCTGGATTTCTCTGAACTGGCATCTCCATTCATGGCTAACGTGCCACTTCTCCTCTACCCTCAGGACAAACCCAAGCAGAAGTCTCAGGTAAGGGTGCAGTGCTATTCCAGCATGCAAGAGAAGTGTGTGTTTTTTACTCCAAAGCTTCAGCGCTCATTTTTGTAAGAACTTACTGATGGTTCTTGGTGTGGGATTGTTGTGCTGGGCACAGATTATGCTGATGTGCTTCACCTGGGTGACTGTCTCCTACTGAATTTTGTTCTCCTGCATGCAGACAGCTACCTTATTGCTTCACCTGTGGGTTTAAAGCTAAGTAAGATGATAGCTGCAACCCCTGTGGACCATATGTATAATGTTGGATTAACAACCACAGTCTATAAAGGCAAGTCTTGTGCTGGGCTGTTCCCATCCAGTGATGTAGCAGTCAGGCAGGTTTTACTGGAAACAATTTCTTCTGAGAACAGGTTTTGCATCAGCGTTCAAAGGAAGAATTCTCTCACATTCCGCGTAGTCTGCTAGCTTCAGGGGAAGCATTCATCTCTGAATCCAGAGGTGACAGACTGGATCAGAAAAGAACAAATAGTTGACAAAAGGGAGTAGATGAGACAATGAACTTGTGCGTAGAGGCTGAGACTTGATAGCAAGCCTAGCTATAGGAGTTAAACAGCTGGATGGGCGGAGAACAAGCTGCTGTGGGTGGAGCAGGTAAGATCTGTGCCAAATTTAGAAACCTTCCCACTGTGGTCTGTAACAAAACCAAGAGATTTTGCAGATTGGGTATCTTAAGTTATCTCGGGTTTCAGAGCCAAGTAGGTACCTAATCTCCATCTAGTGGCTGGTGCGTGTACCAGCAGTAGCTTGTCTGTTCGTATTAGTTCAGGCTTTCGAGTATTCTGTAGTATTTATCGAGATTTGTGTATATTAAAACTTGGTAGTAGCAGAAGCTTCTAAAATGCGCGATGTGAAGATACATCACCTTAAGTTTCCTTTTACTCTTTGTCCAGGGAAGTGGGGATGTATGCCAAGATTGCATTCAGCTGGTTACTGATGTTCAGGAAGCAGTGAGGACAAACTCGTCTTTTGTGAAGTCTTTGGTTGCTCATGCCAAGGAGGAGTGTGACCGTTTGGGACCTGGAATGTCTGACATGGTAACCTATCTTTTTTGTTTAAAAATCTGCTCCTGTGTACAAACATGAAATAGTTTGCTTAGTGCCTTAATCCTCTCAATGTAACCTCTATTTAGCAAAACAAAGGAGAGTGTGTCACATGTGCGATACGTTGCGCAGTATAACAATAACAGCACTGAAATCATAAACTTTCTGGCCAAAAAAGTTGGGGGGGATGGAGTATGTGGGACTTGGGGGGATGGAAAAAGACTGAAGGTTGCTGCTAGCCCATAAAGGCCTTTTTCATAAAAATGATCTGGCAGGGTAATGTGGTCCTGTCCCCCTTAATGAGGGGGAGTGCTTTTGTTCTGAGCGGAAGAGAAAAGGGGACTCATCAGATAAGCAGCTATGTGTGCAATGATTGTGTAACCTGAAATGCCATCTTGTATTTGGGACAAGCTCTGAAAGATAACAGAATAGTTATTAAGTAGAGCAGGTAAATTAATACCTTGAGATGTATTAGAAAATTCTAGATTAACTCTACAGCTGAAGCGGTTTGATATTTACAAGACTTTCTTTTCCCACTTCCTGCAGTGCAAGAACTATATCTCTGAATATTCTGACTTGGCTATCCAAATGATGATGCACATGGTAAGATCCATAGAATATGATGTTTGCTCTCAGTCATTTTTTTCTGCTTTGTGTAGCTAACTTATTTCGAAACAGGAAACACTTACTGCAGTAAAAGTCTGGGGAGGGCCCTTGCTCTGTAAGTCTTGCTGTTAATGCTTTGAATTTGTCATTTATTTGGATAGTAACTTCAGTCTCAGAATGCTTTCTTTAGCACTTTCCTTTTCTTTCACAACCACTTCAGCGGCGCAAAAGACGCTCTAATCCTTTGAAACACAGAAGGTGCATTATGTATGTTCCTCTATAGTCTTTTATCTCAGTCCTGCACTTTACACCACTTCCCCCTGTCGCCAAATACCGTGTTAAGCATATTAGAGTTGGTCTGTCACAGTATTGCAAAATCGGTTCAAGTTTTAGAGATAATTGTGTCTATTCGAAGCGAGATTAAACGTGCTTCTTCTGGAATCACTATCTCAAGACTCCTGCTCTCCGGGCTCTTGATGGAGCCATGGAGAGTGAGAGGTACCACACCAGCTCTGGTCTTCTGCAGCAACTTACAGTATATTTTACCTTTGACCACCTCCATAGCAGCCCTTTATCCAGAGATTTCAAAGTCTTTTAACAAAAATGGGTAAGCCTTTCCTTAAAGACTGCAGTGCCTAGATGCCACAAGTAACATAACAAATTATAAATTATTCCAAATTCATGAATAGAATACATGGCTGACTTGAACCTGAATTTGGCAGCACAGTGGCTTTTTTTTTGTTTCCAGTTGGTAAAGGCTACTGTCATACTGGTTCTTAAGCATTTGGATGGGGAGCAAATCTTTGTTCCAGCAACAGTTAGTTTCTCATTTTAAGCATTGCAATGCAGTGTGTTGTTAATACCCAAAATTGGAGCGTGACCACACTTCGCATCCGGCTGAGTGTTGCTCAGACTCTTTGGAGGTAGTCTTGCCCAGGATGTTTTAATAACTTCCAATGAATAATGCTGGTTAGCACTGTGCAATTAAATGTGCAGCGCTAAGGATCTTTGGGGTGGGGATCATCATCTTCGTGGAAAGAGTATATGCAGTTCCAACTGCTTGACATTTTTTTTTCTCTTAACTGTTATCTTTAATTTCTCCTTCCTTCCTCTGTCTCCAATCTCCCCTGTCAACAGAAGGATCAGGTAGGTGAGCAACTTGCCTGTGGTGATAGCCTGCTTGTAGTTCACTTCTGGCTCTTAAAGGGCTTGTAGTTCACTTCTTGCTTTATAAGCTGTGTACATGGTGTGATTGTACTCAGTGTTGACAGATACAAGGGATGTTTATGTGATTAAATCAGGGAAAGACTATAGACTTCCTCCAGTGGATCAGTCCTACTTCCAGGTCCAGATACCAGTTTGTATCTACTAAGATTTCAGCTTGATTATTCTTTGGCCAGTAGAGCAGAAAATATGCTCGCTTTCATACAAGAGGGGTTAGTTCTGGAAAAAGCATGCTGGTGGCCCCTGCCAGCTTCAGATTTAAAGTCTGGACTCAGAAGGGCTTGTGTGAAGCTGTCCCCGGGTCTTTTCTTGGTTAACCTTTAAATTTAGGACAACGGGATAGATGTTTGGAGTATATGAACTGAAAAGAAGATGTGGGAGGCCTTTAGGCTCCTGCTTCCTAGAGCTATTTGGGCTTTTAATTTAACCAGTCCTGGGAGACCTTGTGTCTGTCATCTCTCTGTGAGACAGCATGTTGTGTGTATGTGGGTGATGCTGTAACATTAATACCTGGAAATGCTTCTTACAATGCATGAACCAAAGGGCTTGACTTAAAGGTACTGCCTGGAGTAGTCTGAAGCAGCACCCTATCGTTGAGATACTGCTTTTGCCTGTGCATGAGGTTGTGGCATGATGTATTAACTGCTCCATAAGCTTCTGCTGTAAGAAGCTTGATGCCTTGGTGACAGTGTGGGGTATGGTCTTCTAATTAGCCATAGGACCAAAGGTCACTTTTGTTATTTTAGCTTAAGTAGACTTCAGGTGGGAAAATACAAGTTTTGTGTATTACTCTGTACAGACTTTCTCACTTTATGTGGGAATAATGTGGCCCCCTTAGAGCAGTTTGCCTCATGTCTGGCATTTATTTTTGCATTTAGTACTATATGTTTCTGAAACCTTTGAGGAAAAGCTTAGAAAGCCTTTTGAAAGGCTTTGTTTCTCTTTGCTCTTTTCCCTCTTACTGTGAAAAGAACACTTG
This sequence comes from Larus michahellis, assembly GCF_964199755.1. NCBI lineage: Eukaryota > Metazoa > Chordata > Aves > Charadriiformes > Laridae > Larus > Larus michahellis. Next base: position 36,946,841 of record NC_133901.1, read on the forward strand.
AAATACAGTTACTGCAGATACTTGTAAAAAGCGTTAGCCTTAGGTTTTAACATGGGTAACTTTTGTTTCTTATAGGCTGTGTTCAGTAATGCGGGAATCTGTTTCTGTTTGCAAAATGTGATGTTACTGGATGCTTTAAAAAAGGTAGTTTGTGGATGAGAAAAGGAGTCCTTTCTTCTAGATGTTTCTTTCAGCTTTTGGGTGAACTCTGAAGTCAGGATAATTAGCCTCTTCTGTGATTACTTAAAGCTTTCAGGGGAGCAGCTTTGCGAATGCAGGTCTAATGTGATGCTGGTGGCCTGTTTTGGTGTTGGTAGCTCTTAAGTCAACTCCTTTGAAGGTCTTGCATAGTGTATTAGCTCATGGTAAATGGGGTTTTTTAAATGGATGTGGTGGCCTAACCTCTTCCTCTTTTAAAGGAATTACTAAATTTTATCTGGTAGTTGTTCTGCCTATAACCATATCAAATGCTTTGGCAATACTTGAAGTAGAAGTAGTCATGAAACTTCTGGTTGTGCTGGAGCCTTTTAAAACTTTGTTCCCTGTGCCTGCTCACAGGCTCCATAGGAAGGGCAGAGTCTTCTAGACTTTTAAAAATTGCTTATGCATCTCTTTACAGCAACCAAAGGACATTTGTGCCATGGTTGGGTTCTGTCCTTCTGTGAAATCTGTTCCCCTTCAGACTCTGGTGCCAGCTCAAGTGGTTCATGAAGTGAAAATGGAAACAGTGGAGGTAAGGTGGACTTCTTGCACTCAACAGCTTTGCCTTCCTTTTTGCCTTAGTGTAATGAACTAGGTGAAAAAAAAAAAAAAAAAACGAGCTTTTGTGCATAGAATAATTCAAGTATCCCTGCATATAAATTCCTCGGGCCGCTTGTTATTTCTCATGTTGATCTGTGAAGTAGGTGAGCTGACTGATTTGTTAGAACAGCAGAGCCAATGCTAAGCTGAAGCTATAAGGTAATACTTGAGGATTGAAATGGGAACTCTTGTTCCAGCAGTAGAGTATAGCAGCCATTGTAAATGACACCTCAGAGGTTAGAGGGCAAATGGCTTCGTTTGATTTTTGCTCTGCATTTGGAGTTATGCTTCAATCGCTTGAAAAAATGGGACAGTATTCTGCACATGCAAATAAGTGATCAGAGTCAGAACGCTGAAGCTCTGAGTTTGGAGAAGCACCTTAGCTTCCCATGGCCTTTGGGTAAGACATGGGCTGAGGTTATTTTGAAAAAGAAAGTATCTTTTGAGGACAGTTAACTTCAGATTAACAGGCTCCAGACAGCTTCCCTCAATTTCTAGGTTCCTTCTGCAAACAGGAGGGTGCTCTCAATTCTAGTAAATTAGTTATTTTGTCCTCAACTAGTTCATATTTCTCTTGACTCCAGTCACTGTGAGACTGCTTACTTCTGTGTCTGCTAGATTCAACTTCCCTTCTTATACAACCTGGGGATTGTAGTCTTAATTAGTCATACAAAATGACTGTTCATTCAAAAAGGCTTTTTACTGAGACCTATGAGGTTGGTTTTGGGTTCTGCGTGACCTTTTGAATTCAGCTCAAGCTGCCCAGCTAGGTAAAAATGAATTGGTGTGCCGCACCTGAATGTGAATGCTGTTAGACAAATTTTACGAACCGTCCCTGTCAGATGTGATTTATTGTTTTGTATGTTTCTTCTGTGTACTCAGAAAGCTTCAGTTCAAGAGAAAACATTTTCCGTGTGTGAAATATGTGAGACTATGGTGAAAGAAGTGACTGGCCTCTTGGAGAGCAACAAGACAGAGGTATTTAAGTGGGGGAAATGGTACCTCTTCCTAAGCTTTGGCTAAAATGGGGTTGTATTAGAGGGGGAAGGAAAACATGTACGAGTAGAGTCAGATTTCTGTACCTCATTTGCTACTCGTCCTTCACTGTGCTTCAGGAGGAGATTGTACATGAAATGGAGGTGATCTGCTACCTGTTCCCAGGAAGCGTCAAAGACCAGTGCAAGGACTTCATAGATGTCTATGGCCAGGCTTTGATTGACATGCTCTTGGAGGCAACGAATCCTGAAGCTGTGTGCGTTATGCTGAAATGCTGCGCAGCCAACAAGCCTCCACAGCAGCAGCCAGGTTAGTAATGAGGAGTCACTGGTGTTGCAAAATGAGCTAGTTCACCTATGATTATATCTCTCTTGAGAATACGTGCTTTAGTACTTTGCTGATGCTGCCTCCTTTCTTCTGTTTGGGGGAACTACCTAAGCACTGATGTTTGCCTTTTGGTTTTTTTTTTTTTCTCCTTCTCAGTGTTAGTGAAACCTGCAGATGGCTTCTGTGATATCTGCAAGATGGTGGTAGCTTATGCAGACAAAGAACTGGAGAAGAATGCCACAACAGCAGAAATTGAGGCTTTACTGGAAAAAGTCTGTCACTTCCTGCCGGAGTCTGTCAGTGATCAGGTAAAGCGCTTGTGCGGGAGGTAGGCTAAAAAGCAATGGTCGTCTTGATGGTTGGGAACTGTCCTTGTGGATTTGTTGGGTTTACATAGGTCCTACAGTGACAATTATGCTTTCCTCATTTTCTAAGTGTTTTGCCTGATATTCTGTCTACATGCTAATTTTAGGTCCGTCTCTCAAGTGTCTCTACTTCTGCTATAAATGTCCAGGTACTCACAATAAAGGTCTCTGTGTTTGGCCAACTGCCTTGGTCTCTGGCTGGAGACAAACTGTCCACAGGTGTTCAGCAACCTGATCCTTCCTGTTTTTTTTCCTTTCATTAGTTAGCATCAATGTGTAGCAGCTTCTCATGTGCAGTAGAGCAAAAAAGAGGGAGCAGGCTTGATCTGAGGCAGCCAAATGAACCACGCAGACCTCGCTGTGCAGCTGCCTGCGTTTCCAGCAGAATAAGGCAGATAGAGATGATGAGAAGGTCGAAACAGCTTGCAAGAGTATTTGGAAGAACCGGAGAGCGGCATCTCTTGGTGTTTTTTTAGAAGAGTAGTCAGCCTGCCTCTGCTGGAGGCTGGAAGGAGTCTGGGGTTCAGGGGGATTAGTTTTTCACGCTCCCGGTCCTTGGGGGTTTGGCAGTCCTTTGAATAGATGGAGACTTCTAAGGCTCTGAATTGACTGGCTGGATTGTTGCACTAATTTGCAGTCAGTAAAGGTTTGCCTGGAAATCCTCTGAGAACAGTGGGTGGGAACAGCTGAAGGGTTTTGTGCTGGTTCCCTCCCCGCCCAACACTGATCCTGTTTGGGGGATTAACAAAGTAATTGGAAGTAGGCTGGCATAATTCCAGTGAGACAGCAAAAAGCAACACCTGTTAGGCCACAGTTATCAGGATTTACCTGGAAATCTTATTAGGTGGCTGCTGAGTGTCAGCAAGTGGCAACTGCTTATAAGTTTACTAGGCATATGATATACAGGCTTTAAAGCAGCTATGAAGCAGCTATTCCCGCTAACTGCGACGAGGCCGTTTAATAGCTGTGGTTTGCTTATTAATCGGTGCTGTTAGTCTCTGCTGAGAACAGCAATATTTTTATGTGCTTCGGAGGTGGCTTCTCCACTAGAGGGCTGACTGCTGTCGATGGGAAGCGTTGCTGCTGCTGCCGCCGCCTGGTCTGAAGTGTACAGTAATTACTTGGGCTAAAAGTGCTTAAGAGTCATTACTGCATCGCTGACGCCCTGTTCAGGATGTTTGTCTCCAGCTTGTTCAGTGTGCTTTCCTCTTGAGACAGCAGTGATCTCCGCCATTAGAGACTAAGCTTTGCAAATCAAAGCCTGGTCCTGCTTGGTTCCTTTCCCAAAGTCTGTCCCGCTTGGTTCTTTTCCTTGTGACCCCCTTCCTCCTCATAACCTGTCTGCCGACAGCTGTAGGCAGGTGTGAGCCAGAAAAAAATGATGTAGTTGTGTGATTAGTGCGATGCTGTGTCCTTTTTGATCTGCAGAGCTCAACCCTGTGGTTTAGCAGTTTGGAGTGTATTATTGGGGTGTCTGGAGTAGCATACAGGCCTGTATCTCACTCTTCTTTCTAAGGCTTTAACAGGAGACTCTCTCCACCTGTGTTGTGTTACAGTGTGTTCAGTTTGTGGAACAGTATGAACCCGTGGTTGTGCAACTCTTGGCAGAGATGATGGATCCCACTTTTGTTTGCACTGTGAGTATTGCATGTAGTTCTATTGCGTAAGGGCTCTGATGCAGTCCTGCCTGCTCTTCTGTGTGCCTTTCAGTGCCTAGCATGCAGAAACTCTGCCGGAATAAAAATCGGCACACTGAATGCTTGGAGCAAATGCGGTTGTGCAAGACCTCGGGCATACTGAATGGACAGCTGTCTGAGTGCCAGCCTTGTGCAGGGAAGGGCAGAAGAAAAGAGCTGCCAGTGGTTGTCCACTGTTGAGGTTCAGTAACGAGGTGTAGTGGGCCCTGAATGCGATGAGAGGAAGTTAAATGACCTTTCTTGAGGAAGGGCCCTTTCTAGAATCTCTGTTTCTCGACACTTAATATGAAGAAGCAGTTGCGGTAACTTAATTCTTCCTTGTGTCAGATTACTGCTTCACGTCTACTCGTTTGGCTGCGAGCGTTACTGCAGCCGTCAGTTGAGCGTGGTACTGTGGGAGCTGCTGAAGCTACCTCGGTGTTGCTTCCACACTCGGTCAGGTGGAAGCCCAGGCGTGAGGCTGGACTTGAGATCTCTTGGTGCAAATAGAAAGATGCTGACTCTGCTGCTGTTCCTTTCACAGAAACTTGGAGTCTGTGGATCGGCCAGACAGCCTCTCCTGGGGGATGATGCTTGTGTCTGGGGCCCAGGCTACTGGTGTAAGAACATGGAGACTGCCGCTCAGTGCAATGTACGTAAAGCAGGATTCTGCCTCAAGTTTCCTGCTGGTCTTTGATAGCTCCTTATAAACTACCTTTCCGGCATCTATACCACACTTTCAAGTGGATGAATTCCAGTTTCAGGAAGCAAAAGGGTACTAGCTAGAGGTGGTTGAGTGTGATCAGAGGGTCTTCCAGAGCCCTTAGCTTTAAAGCAGCCTGTTTCCTCTCTCCCTCGTTCCTATCCCCCACCCCTCTGCTGGCATTTCAGAATCTGTAGTAAGGTACGATGTGAGCTTTATATTTAGTCTGGGTTCCCACAGCCATCAGACCATGTCACGACCTCTCATCAGACTAAAATTTGGCTTCCAGTACTGCTGTGGGCTGATGCGTTCTTTGCCAGGCCTTTTAATGGCTAAGGGCCATCAGCATTCTTTTCTGAAGCTTTTGAGTGGGGATGAGGCTGTTATTTATTCCAGTCCTCTCTGGGATCACTTACTTTGTGACAATATCTTGGGAGCAAATCTGTTTTTCTTAGAATAAGGTGTTGAATTGTGTGTGTAGATGCACACTTGTTTGCAAACAGCCTTTTTTTCCCCACTGACATGCACTATTTCTTCCCCTTTAGGCTGTTGATCACTGCAAACGTCACGTGTGGAACTAGAAGAAGAATTTCCAGTTCTGAAAGCTTGCCATGGCTCTTAAAATTGTGGGCCGAGGTTGGCAGAGAGCTGTATCTCAAATGTCCTTCCTCTCTGCCTCATTAACAATTTGACCTTCAAGTTCCTTTATTGTAACTCTTCTGTAGCAGTGCTGCTGTTGAAGGATCAGATCTTCATTGTTGACTTAACAAAGATATCTCTGATTGTACAGTTTAACTCATACTCCTAAAAATAGTCAGTGTGTTGTAGATTATTTTTTTTTAATTGGTAGGCTGAAGTGGTTTTTAGGTGCTGGGAAGAATGGCAGAAAAGGTGAAATGAGACAAGACGTTATCTTTTAATTTAAAAAAGAACAAGATAGCGACTAAACTTTCAAATGTGTTTGTAGTCAGCATTGGGAAGACTACATGCTTTGTGTTTTTAACATCTGGCTGGAATGTTAATTTTCTGTGTAACCATAGGGGAGCTCTCAAGGGATAATGTTGAATCTGGGAATCCCTTTGGCTGGAATTTTCAAAGCTCTGCAGATGCAGAGGAGGGGACTTAGTGTGCCCAGCTAACTTTCAGAGTAACTGGTACCTAAAAAAGGGATGCGTTTGCATTTGAGTGACCATGCTTTTGCGTTTGAGTGACCACCCTTACAGCTCACGGTGTTGTTACAGCTAAGGAAACCCCCCCTCAGCCTTCGATCATGTCCTTTTTATTTCCTGGGACTACTCAGTCTAAGCATGACTACTGTCAAGCCCTGTACAGTGGGATTTCAGTCTTTTGAAGCATGCTGACCGTACTTAAGGAATGGCTCCCATTTTTTCCTTATCCTAGTTGCTCAATTGTGCTTAGTCTTGCAGCTTCCTACATGCAGCCAGCTGGGTGCCAAGGAGGTGGAGCAAGCTGGGTCCGTAGAAGATGGAAGGGAAAAAGTCATCAGGGGCTGTGCATATGTCAAAGTGGGCTCAGCGTAGAGGGCACAACGCATGGAAAAATGTGTAGTTTTTTTATTGTAAACTGCCAGTTTGATCCTCAGTCTGTTTTTCTCTCACACCATATTTCAGTCATCTAAAACTTCATGGGCGCTATGAGGCGGGCAGTTTCCATGGCTGCCACCCGTTTTCACTGACACTCACCCTTCTGAACAGCTTGAATTTTTTTTCCGGAGTTCCCATTTCTGTTGGGAAATGCGTCCGAGCAGCAAGCGGAGGTGGCAGATAAGAGCAGCGTAGTAGGTGTTTGGCAGCTCTGCTGGCATAACTGAGCACCTGTCTTTCGTGCCTCCACGGCATCCCACTGAAACAGCCTGAACTTCTGAACAAAAGCCTTTCAAGGCGGGCTGCTGCCCTGGAAACCAGTCAGGCCCTCGAGGTGTCGGGGCCTTGAGAATGACAGTCATGCTTGAGACGGACCTTGTGTCCTCTACCAGCATTTAGGGCGTAGTTCTGATGAAGTTAACCCCCCAAAACAGAGGCACCAAAGTAGCTCTGAGAAGACCTTTGAGAAGGAGGAGCTGGGCAGAGGTGAAGCTTTGAAAATTCCCGTCCCTTTCAGAAAGGTGCCGGTAACTGCTGCTGTTCCTGGGGTGTCTTGGGTGAGGCGGGAGCCCCAGCAGCAATGCTGTAGCAGCAGGCAAAGTCACTTTCATGCAGTTTAATGGAAAACCAGCTTTCTTGTTACTTCTTCGTGTACATACTAAATGTCTGGGCAGTATTGACAGCGTTTGTACAGAATGCTGAAGCACTCGTGGCTTTAAAAAACAGAAAGAAAAATATTTTCCCCTAAAGATGTAAAATACCCTCAGTTTTCTGTCCTGGCAGGCTTGTGCAGTGATTCCAGCGGTGTATCCCGGTTGGGGTAGATAGGCCAGATATGGGAAATGGGCTCTCTTCAGCCTCGCTGCTCTGGAGGTACGGGTTCTGTTACACCGGGGCATGTAGTGTGGTATTTGAGCTTTTAAACTGGATGGCGTTCTCTTAATGTGAATCTCTTTGGAGGGAGGGTGGGGATGGATTGACACTTGCTCTTACCCGTTGGCAAGGTTTTAATTTTCTTGGGTTTTTAGTAGCGTTGGGCGAGGTGAACAGGGGGGAAATCCTGTGCTAGCGCTGGGAGTCTCTTTAGTTTTCTCCCTTCCTGTGGACCCTGGCACCTGACCCGCTTGAGTTACACTGAGGGGACACGTGCAGTTGCTTTCTAAAGAACATTGTCTTGATTTTTGCACAAAAGCTTCCTTAATGAACAATAAAAACTTCTGTAAAACGATGTTTGTGTGTTTTGTTTCCTTACTGTGTGCTAGTTGCCGGCGGATCTTGTGTTGGCTTCCCCTTTGCTGCAGAGCTGGGAGAAGGCACATCCCAAAATGTCACTGGGAATCCAGGGCTGAATGGCAGGATTCACATTCCCATTGAGTTGCTGTCGCCCTACAAGCTGCGTGTCCCATCAAGCCTTTTGTGCTCGGTTGAGCCCGGTTGCAGGTTCAAGAGGCCTTGCCAGGGATTGCTGCTGCTCTCTTTTCCCTGGATGAACACGCAATGCCTGGTGTGAGGCAACAGCCCCGTGGTGCAACGTCTCTGCCGTGGGTGGGCTGGAGGCAGCTCTTGCTGAAGCTGCTTGGTGGCAGCCTTCCGTGATGACTCGCATTTAATGCGGCTTTCCCTCCTGCTTTGAGCCACGAAGGATTCATTTCTCTTTTAGTTCATTTTAATTTTCGGTGAGGTCTTTTCTAACACCTGGGAAAACTGCATTTTTGGAAGATTCTAGTGTCTGAATTTGAGGAGCGAGACCCGGGCTCTTGACCCAAGCTGCCAAGGGGATTATTTCATACCACGAGCGTCACATTCTGTGTAAATGAGAAAGTTTGCTGAGGAGATCTCTCTCTCTGCCTTGCTGGCAGCCATGCTGAGAACTCCTTGCCCTGGTGCTGGAGCCCTGAGCCCTTCCCTTCCTCCCGAAGCCGTGGCGCTCACAGTGTCCCACGTTGGCTGTCCCTGGGGGGAGTGCGCAGCTTCCCGCTGATGGGATGAGGCTAATCCTCGTATAGTTCATATTAGCAGCAGGACTAATACTGGTTCTTCAGTTCTATTAATTATTTAGTCTTATTCTATTAAATCCCTGGGGTTTCCTTGTTTTTTTTGCCTTCCCAGGTGGGGAGGCCTCCGGGCCTGCCCTGGCCCCGCCCCCGCCTGTCTTGACCACGCCCATGCACCCACTGGCCACGCCCCCTTTCGGTCCTGGCCACGCCCCCATCCGCCCTGGTAATTGTTAATGTGTAAGTCTAAGCGAATCTAAGTCTAAACAGGTATTCTCTGTAAGTGTAAATAGATAATATTCCCTAAATATATATATTTATATATATTATATATATATATTAGAACATAGGAAGTTCCGTTCAAATACACGGAAAAACTTCTTTACGGTGAGGGTGACAGAGTACTGGAACAGGCTGCCCAGGGAGGTTGTGGAGTCCCCTTCTCTGGAGATTTTCAAGACCCGCCTGGCTGCAGCCCTGAGGGATGTGCTTTAGGCAATCCTGCTCTAGCAGGGGAGTTGGACTAGATGATCTCTAGAGGTCCCTTCCAACTCTGAAGATTCCGTGATTCTGTGATTCCGTGAATGGCTCACACTGGCAAATGAATTAAATATACAGGTGTAAATAGATACATGAGTGTGAGTGTCTATGCTATATTTGGATTTGTGCAGCCAGAAAGCAAGAAAAAAAAGTAGTATTTCGCTCAGGCAAAAAATCACTGTTTTTCACTTTGTGCGTAAGCCGCCACCCCTGTTCAGTCCCTGGTCCCCGGTGGGCTGGCTGCTGCCACCCCCCTGCCCCTGGCGCTGTGCGCAGAGTTATGCAGTGTCCACGGAGCTCATTCTGGGGAAAACCGACTGTATTCTGCAGGTTTTTGGTGCGGAGGCGCAGGCTGTCCGTTGCCTCGGCTCCGAGTGCGGCCGGGGCCGAGAGCCGGGAGCCCCGCAGCCCGGTAAGTGGTTCCGGTGCCCGGCTGGCCTCAAGCGGGCTGAGAGCCGTCACCGCTCATCACCCTCATGAGCGCCGAGAGCGGGATCATTAAAGGGGGTGCTGCCGCCCGGCGGCCGAGGGCCGGTCCTGCAGGTGGCGGGCAGCGGGTGCGCCTCGGCCCGCCCCCCCCTCCTCCCCCGGCGCTTTCTGCATGGCGGCGCTGCTGCCAGGCAACGGGCCGGCGCTGAGAGCGGCGGCCGGAGGGCGAAGCGGTACCGCCGGGGCTCCGCTGGGCTCCCCGCCACCCGGAGCCGCCTGCCCGCCTGCCTCCGGGAGCGGCCATTAGCGCTCTGATACCAGTTCTTACCCGCGCTCCGGGCTGCCCGGAATTGCCCGTTCGATTTCCGGCAATCCGTCTCCATGGTACTGCGGTCCTCCGGGACGCCGAAGTGCCTGTCATTCCTCCGAGCTCCATCCCTATCGTACCGCGGTCCTCCAGCACGCCGAAAGCGACTGTTAGTCTTCTAGAAACCCTGTGCTGCTAGCACTCTTCCGAAACTACACAAAACGGCTGACGATTAACCAAAAAAAATTACCTGAAGCTCACCAAAAGAATGCGACCGCTGTGGAAATGTCTTCACAACAACAACCCGACATCACTTCAACGCGAGAGGTACGAAAACCAGCAGAGATGAGCCTCAATGGAAAAACAACAAAAAAACCACCAGGTTTGGTGCTCTGCCTGCTGGGAAGGCAGGTGAGAAAAGGAGCCACCCTGCCTCTGGCCACCTCTGCGTGTTCTGGGGGGGTTGTCCCTGCACCTCTCCCAGGGGACTGGGGGAAGGGCGGAGGAGGGCCCGAGGGCGGTGGACGAGGCCCGGGGGACATGGGGTCCGGGGGACATGGGGCCTGGGGTACACGAGCCCCAGGCTCTGCTCAGGAGCCCGTCCTGCTGCTGGGCCTCTCTGGGGTCGTAGTTCTGCTGGGCCTTCGGTGGGCTGCAGCTTCGGACGCGGGTCAGCTATTTCAGCAGGTGTGTTTCGGCACTTAGAGAAGCCAAGGTAAGATGATCTAAGACCTTCAGGACCAGTTGAGGTTCAGCAGCCTGTATAGTAGAAAGTTGACTTGTATGGGTGGGGTTTTTTTTTGGTGGGTTTTTTTTTTTTGGTGGGGTTTGGATTTATATTTTTTTTGAGTCAGTAATTTTGTAATGAGTGTTCAGGTGTGGCAAGGTGGTTTAATAGTATGCTCTTTTTTTGCTTTTTGCTCCAAGGTCACCATATTTTCTTGGAAATCCTGACCTTACTGAAGATGGAGCTGTGTTGCTTTTTTTTTTTTTTTTCCCCATCGGTTTTGCTGTATACTGTGTAAGTTTCTGGTATCTCTTAACTTGTTAGGGTTGATGGTGAGATGATCTAACATGGATTAGTATCTTTTATGTACCTGTATGTGGAGCAGGGTATCAAGAAGGAGCATGAGACAGATGATTTTGTGAAAACGGAATGGTGATTTTGTGTTTGTTGGTATCTTAGGTGCCATAAATGATTGTCACGGCAGCCTCTGATGTTGGCATTGGCATGGCGCAAGTGAGCGGAATGTCACGGCGTTTGGGAGGATGAGGGTGTTGTGGAAGAGGTTGGCGTCTCCTCTCGAGATGCTTCTTGCTGGTGCTGTGGCTTCTTTTTTTTTGCAGATGAAGAGGAACCTGGTAACTGCAGGAACATGTCAGTTAGCTGCTTTTTGTGTTTTTTGTCAAGGATGGATTTGGACCCCTGGCCCTCTGAAAGCTGAGTTGAGGCACCTGCAATGGAGATGAATGAAGACTGACAGTTGCAGAAAGGGGTCTGAAAGTTACTGGAGGGTAGAGGGCTGTCCTGAAGCGGTCTCCTTTGGGGAGTTAAAGGAAGCAGTTTAGTCATCGGCATTATGCTAGCACGTGCCTGGCAGGGCGGTTCCAGCCTGTGTCTGGTTTTGTGTAGTTTGTCCGTGTCTGTCTTCTGTGGCATAGACCTTTCTTGGGTCTCAGTGTCCTCTTTACACTCAAGGAGCATGGCGTGGCACCTCAGGCAGCATCTCTAGAGTCTCAAATACCAGTACTCATTTTCTTAGCACCAACGGGGTGCTGCTTTTCTTGCGTTATAAAATTCAAGTGTGGATCTATCTTGTGTCTCGAAAGTTTCGTGACAGCCCTTTTTCATGGATTGGAACTTCTTCGCTGCGTGCTTAAGTTCTTAGGTCTTGAAGCCAGACTTCCTGCGCATACGTCTTCACAGTTTTAGAGTCACTTCTTGTCCCAGGCCATGGAGTTCTACTTACTTTCTGGGGTTTCCTTAGAGCCTCCTCATGTCACCATCATGGACCCGCAGGTCTTCTTGCCCAGTGGTGGCTTCCTTCCAGGTGTCATCCTTCTTGCTGAGAGTTTTATCTCATCTGTGAGGTGCATCATTTGTAGTGTTCTGTGTAGCATTGGTCTGTACTTGTGTGTGTTTGGCTTGGAGCTGCTTTGCCCGGTCGTGTAGATTCAGGGGCAGGTGGAATAGCGGTAAGAGTCTATGGTTAATTTGTTGATCTGCAGGGGATCTGTTGATCTGCTGAGGCAAAAGTGGTACAGTCATCTCAGATCAAGTAGCCATCAGCAGGTTGTGTGGACAGTCAGTTCCATTAGTATTTTATGGGGAAGAACAGAAGTATGTGGGAGGGGCTCTTCAGTGGTGGTGAAGGAGACTGCATCTCAAAGATGGTAAGGCCACTTTGTGTGGGGCGTAATGTTTGTAGGTTTTTGTGGCAGGCTGTAGTTGGACTCTAGATGGTATTTCGAAATAGAGACAAGACCTTTGGCGTTACGAAGCTATCCTTCTGCATTCATGTGACTTCTTTGATGTCTCTTCAGATGCAGAGGGAGAAGGTGTGCAAGGTGATGTACGACAGCCGAGCGGAGCACCATAAGAAGGTGGGTTGGTGTGTGGTACCGGGGGGAAGATGTGACCGCTGGCTCTATGACTAATTATGGTATTTTATTTTTTCAATTTGGAGCTTCAAAGCAACGAGGGGTGTGGGATATGGGTACCGAGGCTGACTCCCTCAAGGTGAGCGGTGATTGGTGGGCTGAAATAGCAGTTATATTTCAGGTGTTGCATTGCTGGTGGAGTTGTAAGCAACCCACGTTGTTTGGGTTTTACAGGTGGTGTGAAAGTCTCCAGGTGGCAACCCAAATTAATGGAGGATGGGCAGGCAAGCTGTGTCGGTCGAGGGGCAGGAGGTGGGCATCAGTGCGTACAGGCTACGGATATGAGCAGTATCTCAGCGTGTTCCGTTTAGCTTGGGTTTTCGCAGGTGCCACACGCAGGCTCAGAGGGGTGACACTGTCCGCTGACGAGCGGTTTGAGCTGGTGAGGTGGTTGTTGGCTGCATTGGTGTCTAATAGCGAAGTGTTAGGTGGCAGCTCGGCGAAGTGTTTCTCTTTTGTTTTTACAGGTGCTATGTGGGCTGCCTTTGGAACCGGATGAGCATTTGAGGTGAGACGGGTAGTAGAGAGGAGGAGCATGGAGCTGGTGATTTCTTGTATATGCAATGGCAATTTTGTGTGTCTTGGTCTCTTAGGCACCACAAACAGTGACTGACTCAGCATCTGACTCTGGAATCTGTGCAGAGCAGGCAAGCAGACCGTGGTGGTGTATCTGAGGTGGGGGATGTTGCAGGGAAGGTCCGTGATGACTGATGGGATGCTGACTAACGGTACTGCTGTGTGTGCGTGTGGGACTGCAGGATTAATCTACTTGGCTGATTGTGGGTTTTTTTCTTGTTGAGGATGGGTTCGGACCCAGCCCTCTGAAAGCTAAGTTGTGGGGCCGTTGCTGGAGACGGTTCAGGGGAGGGAGGGGAGAAGGTTGGCAATTGCAGGGAGGGGTCTTAAAGTTAGCGTAAGGCAGACAGCTGTTCAGAAGCAGTCATCTCCTCAATTACACGTTGCCCAGAGAGGTGGTGGAGGCCCCATCCCTGGAGACATTCCAGGCCAGGCTCGATGAGGCTCTGAGCAACCTGATCTAGTTGAAGATGTCCCTGCTCACTGCAGGGGGGTTGGACTAGATGACCTTTAAAGGTCCCTTTCAACTCAACAGATTCTATGAAATGATGAGGGAAGCATGATAATTGGTACTGGAGGTGACTCGGGCAAGTTGAGCAATGACTAGTGGGCTGAAATAGCGATTCTTTGTCAGCTGTTGTATTGTGGGTGAAGTTCTGAGTGTCCTTTGGGTCTGTTTTACAGATGGTCCATAAGCGTCAAAGTGGCAGCACAAAATCCTGGAGGGCAGGTGGGCGAGAGGCCAGGGTAAAGGAGTAGGAGACAGGAATGGCTGTGGGCAAGCTGAGGTTCGGGGCAGTATCTCAGCATCTGCCTTTTGGTTGGCTTTTCTTTTTTTTCCCCCCACCCAGGTGCAGGACACAGGCTCAGAGGGGCTAAGCCGCATGCCGACGAGTGGGCTGAGAAAGTGAGGCAGTTGTGGGCCATATTTGTGTCTAATAGTGAAGTATTATATGGCAACTTCGTTAAGTACTTATCTTCTGGTTTTGCAGGTGCCCTGTGAGCCATCTTTGGAAGTGGATGAGCATTAGAGGTGAGTCAGAGCAGTGGCGAGGAGGAGCTTTGGGGATGGTGACTTCTCACATGCACCATAGTAATTGTGTTTCTTGGTGTCTCAAGCGATGATGGCCACAGCGTCTGACTCTGGAAAGAGCAGGTGAGCGGGACACCATTGTGCTTTTGAGGAAGGGGTAATTGTGGAAGAGGTCGGCACTGACCTCTCTGATACTTCTTGCTGGCACTATTTGGTTTTCTTTAATTGCAAATGATGAAGAGGAACCTGGTGACTACAGGGTTGTCCCAGGTAGTTGATGTGCTGGGTTTTTTTGTCTGCAGGGGATTTAAGATCTCCGGCCTTCTGAAGGCTGAGTGTCCAGGGCTGGGGAGGGGCTGGGGGGAAGGGAGAAATTTGGGATCTGTGGGGTGGGCGTTTAAAGTTAGAGGAGGGCAGGTGGCTGTCCTGGAGCCGTCCCCTTCGGGCACGTAAAGGGAGCAGGTTAGTCTTCAGCACAACGCTAGCATGAGCCAGGCAGGGTGGTTCCAGCCTGTGTTTGTTTGTGTGGTCTCTCTTCTGTGTCTTAGACCTTCCTTGGGTCTCAATGTCCTCTTTACATTCGAGGAGCACGGTCTGTACTTCAGGCACCGTCCCTAGAGCCTTGAATGCCAGTACTGATCGGCATTGCCCCAGTCAGGCCCCGCTTTTCTTGCATTATAAGCTTAAACAGTGGATCAGTCTTGCGTCTCGGAAGTGTCCGGATGGTGCTCATTTGCAGGGTTGTTACTGGCTGCGAGAGCAGCCCTGTTCTCTAGCCATCCATTTTCGGTGACTGGGGCTTGTTCCCTGCATCCTTAAGTTCTTAGGTCTTGAAGCTGGGCATCCTGCGCGTACATCTTGTCAGTTTTGGAGTTGCTTCTTGTCCCAGGCCATTACATTGTACTCGTTTCCTGGGGTTTCCCTAGAGCCTTCTTGTGTCACCGTTGTGGTCCCGCAGGTCTTCTTGCCCGACAGTCGCTTATGTCTGGGCGTCATCCTTCTCGCTGAGAGTTTTCTCTCATCGGTGAGGCGCATTGTTTGCAGCGTTGGTCTGTGCTTGCGTGTGTTTGGCTCAGAGCTGCTCTGCCCAGTCATGTAGAGTCAGGGATAGGGGGAACAGCAAAAGAGTCTACGGTTAGTATGTAGGTCTAGCAAGACTGTTGAGGCAAAGGTGGTACAGTCAACTCCCATGGGCTAGCCGTCAGCAGGTCCTGGGGGCAGCTTTTTAATTAATGGGGTTTTTTGGGGGATGAGCAGAGCTATGTGGGAGGGGCCGTTCAGCAGCAGCGAAGCAGACTGCATCTCAGCAATGTTAAGGCTGCTTTGTGTAGGGTGTAATGTTTGTGTAGTTTTGTTTTTTTTTTAATGTCAGGCTGTAATTGTACTCCAGATGGTATTTCTAAGGCAAAACAAGACCTTTTTTGGGGAGGGTGGGGTGTCACACGGGGTTCCCCCCAAAAGAGGCAGTTCACAGCCCAAAAATGCCTGAAAATTCATGGGGGGGAATGTGTGTTTAAAAAAATAATAAAACCTGTATACATGGGCATGAGGCATTGAAATAAAGAACAATTTCTCATTTTGATACATATTGAAAAATATGAGTGTATGTATATAAAAAGGAGTTCAAAATAAAAACCTGTATCTACTATATGATATAAATGATGTTATATCATATTAAAAGGTCTGTCCTGTAGCCAATTTTTGCCTTCATGGTTATTTCTCTGTCTGGCTCCCCGTCGCTTCGCCCTGTCTGGCCTGTAGCCCATCGCTGTTTTCTTTCCCCTGTGCCTCCCTTTGCCTGTTTTTCACACACACTCCCCCAACTTCTCTGCCCTGTAGCAGATGGCTGCTGTTTTGGGTTTACGTGACAAGGATTTTGCCAGGGGCTGCAGGGGTGGGTTCTGTGAGAAGACACCAGAAGCTCCCCCCATGTTGGGCACAGCCAGCTCCGAGAGGGTCCTGCCGCTGGTCGAACAACACTGTGGTCAGCAACACTGGCCGGGAGCGGAGCAGAGAGTCCCCTGCAGCCCGTGGAGGCCCCCCTGTTGGGGCAGAAAAAGAGGGCGAGGGGGAAGGAGTGGCAGAGACAACGCGAGATGAACTGACCCGCAACCCCCACTCCCTGTCACCCTGCCTGCTCCGGGGCTACGATGTAGAGAAGTCGTGAGTGAAGATGATCCCAGGAAAAAAAAGAGATGGGTGCGGGGAAGGTGTTTTCTTTAAATTTGTTCTTATTTCTCGTTATTTGATTGACAGTAAATTAAATGAATTTCCCCAAATTGAGTCTGTCGCTCTTGTGACTATGAGCAATCTCTTTGTCCTTGTCTCAACCTACAGGCTTTTTGATTTTAATTTCTCCCCTTGACTCATTGAGGAAGGGCAGCGATAGAGTGGCTGGGTGGGTAGCCAGGGGCCAGCCAAGGTCAATCCACCACAGATTACTTCTATTATGCTCCCTGTCCTTGTTTTTTCATGCTTGACTATGTTTCTTGTACCCGATCTCTTTTGAAACTTTCTTTCTTCCTTTCCATCACTTTCTTCTTAATTCTTGCTTATGTTTCTTGAACCCAGTTAGTTTTAAATTATTCTTGCTACCTTTCCCTCTAGCTGTCTCCCCAAATTAATTTTAATTTCTTTACCATGTTCCTTGTACCCTGTCGCTTTTCATAATTGTCTTCCTCCATCTGTTTCTATGCAGCCCTGCGTACCTATCTCTTAAGTCTTGGGTATGATTCTTGTATCCTGTGCCTTTCCTGTGTCTACGTCTCCTTCTAGCCATTTCCCTGTCTATAATTCCCAATTCTTCCCTCTCTGTTCTGCTCCCTGTCACTTCTTAAATTTTTTTTCTACATCTCCCTGTTATTATTTGCTTATGTTTCCTGTACCCTGTCACTCTTCAAAATTTTCTTTCAACGTGTACTTCTGTCTGGGTCCCTGTTTCTGTTTTTTTTACTTCTTGATGACGTTACTTTTCCTCCTCTCCTGTGTCTTGTCTCTGTCTTCTTATCCTGCTGGTCCCTTCCGCCTCTCTCTCCTGCTCCCTGTCTCTCTTGCTTATTCTTCCATCTCTCTCTCTCTCTTGTGTTTTGCACAGTCTTGCCTTGCTTCTCAGGGCTGTCCTGCTTCCCATCCTTCTCTTCTTTGCAGCGTCCCATTTCCTGGCTTCCTGTCCCATACCTTTTCCCTGTGTCCCTCTGTCCTTCCTCCCGCTTTTCTCTTCCCTTTTCTCCCTCTGTCCCGCCGCCTTTGGGCGCTGAGCCTCGCGGCCAACTTGCTGCCGGGATTTCTTACGCACATTAAGGAATAAACACTTCCTGCCTCCTCTGTGCCCCTGGGTGCATTTGCTGTCCCCAGGGTGCAGAGCTGTCGTTGGGGTCAGGCTCAGGGGAGGGGGTGATTGATGTGCTGTGGGGCTTTGCCAACGGCCCCTGTTCCCAGCGGGCTCCAGCTGGGGCTGAGGCAGCCCAGGTGGGACCCATGAGGTGAGCGTGGGCTGGGCCAGGCTCAGGTGCAGGCAGTGTGGCTGAGGATGGGGTTGGCCCTGGCTGAGGAGTCAAACGAAGAGGGTTCCAACAGGCAGGTGCCTCCAGCCAGGAAGGGTCCCTTCCAGCCATCCCTGACAGAGCGTGTCACCAGTGCAGAGCACCGGGAGCTCGCTGCCTTCGTCGGCTGCGCGTGTGAGCCAGTGGATAAGCCACTGTGCCTCTGGGAAGCATGGCGGGGGAGGAGTTGAATAGGAAGCTGCTTTTTTTTTTTTTTTTTTTTTTTTATTCCAGGTATGCTGCATTTTGAGGAATTCCCAACTTGACTGAAGATGGAACTTTGGTTTTTTTCAGTGGTTTTGCTGTATACCGTGTAAGTTGCTGATGTTGTTTTTCTTTATTTGGGTGACGGTGAAAGTATTTTGCAGGGGGTGGGGTGAACATCTCGAGTCCTCCCTTTTCCCCCGACTTTCCCACCATCCTGCATTTCCCCATTTCTGAGCCCCCTGCTCGCTGTCACCTCTTTCCCCATTTCCCCTTTTCTTCTCCTGTGCCTCCCCTTTCCTCCCCCCATCCTCTGTCCGCTTTTCCACTCTTTCCCCATTCTCCCCCCTGTTTCACGTCACCACTTTCCTCTCTCTTTGCCGCTCCTCCTCCCACGTCCCAGCTTTCTGCTTCCTTAACCTTTTATTCCCCCCCGTTCTAAGTCTCCCCTTTCCCCCCTTTCCTCTTTCTGCCTTCTTTGTTCCCTTTTTTTCCCTATTCCTCTCCGTCCCCTGCCCCGCCTTTCCCTGTGCTTCACTCACTGCCTCCCCCTTTCCCTTCTGTCCCCATTCTCCCACCAAGTTCCCTGTCAGCCCTTTCCCCGTCTTTGTTCCTCCTTCTCCTGTGTCCCCCCTTTCTACTTCCTTTACCCGTTCTTTCCTCTATCCTGTGTCACCCTTTTTCCCCCTTTTCTCTTTCGGCCTCCCCTGTCCCCCTTTTCTCTCTTATTCCCTTGCCCCCCTTTCCCCCTTTTTTTCCCCTCACCCCATTCTCTCTTCTCCCTTTCTTTCCCCCTCGTTCGCCCTTTCCCCATTTTCCTTTTCTTCCCCCGTCCTCTTTCCCTTTCTCCCCCCCGCCCCCATCCTTTGTCCCCGTCCCCTCTTTCCTTCTTTCCCCGTTCTTCCCCCCATCCCCTTTCCCACCTTTGTTTCCACTCCTCTCCACCCACTGTCTTCTGTTCCCCCCTTCCTCCTTTATTCTCCCTTTATCTTTTGTCCCCCTTTTCCTTCTTTCTGCTTTCTCCCCGCCACCATGCCTGGATCCCCCTTTCCCTTTTCTTCCTCCCCTGTCCCTCTTTCTGCTTTCTTTCCCTCTGGTCCGTCCCCTGTCTCCCTTTTTCCCCTTTCCCTTTTTATCCCCCTCCCACGTCCCCGCTTTGCCCCTTATGTCCCCCTTTCCCCCATTTCCCTCATTCTTCCTGTCCCCTTTCCCATCTCTTTCCCTGTCCCCTTTCCCGTTTCTTACCCCTCCCCCCCGCTTTCTTCCTGTCCCCCTTTCCCCTTGTCTTTCTCCTCTTTCGTCTCCTCATTTGTCCTCCCTCTCTTTTCACTTCAGTCTCCTCCCGTGTCTGCCATTTCCCTCTTATTCCTCCCTGGTTCCTCCACTGCCCTTTCTCGCACCCATCTCCTGTGCACCCTTTCCCCTTTTCCATCCTTTTCCCTCTCCCACCTTTCTGCCTTTCTTTCCTCCCCGTTCCCGATTTTCCCCCTTTCTTCCCCTTGACCCCCTTTTTCCCTCAACCCCCTCTTCCCCTTTTCTGCTTTCTTTCCCCCCATCGCCTTTTCCCATTCTATCCCCTGCAGTTCCCTGTCCCCCCTTCCCCCCTTTCTTCACCCGCTGTTCCCTGTTCCCCCTTTCCTTGATCCCTTGTCCCCCCCTTCTTTCTTTGGCTCCTTTCTTTCCCTCATGTACCCCTTATTGCTTTCCCCTGTCTGCCCTTTGCTCTTTCTTCTCCACCAATCCTCTTTTCCTCCTGTCCCCCTTTCCCCATTCTTCCCCCTCTTACCCTCTTCCTCCTTCCATTCTTCTGCCATTCTTCAACCTTCATGCCCTGTTCCATCTTTCCCTGTTACATTCCCCTTGTCCCCTCTCTTCTTTTTATTTCTTTCCCCGTTCTTTTCCCCGCATTGCCTGTTCCCCCTTTCCTTCTTGCCCTATTTTTCTCCCCTGTACCCCCATCCTCCTTTCTTCCTTTATTTATTCTTTCCACCCTGTTCCTTCTTTCCTTCTTTCTGCTTTCTTTTCCCTCTGTCCCCTTTTTTGCCCCTTCTCCCTTATTTCTTTTCTCCTGTCTTTCCCCATACTTCCCATGTGGTTCTCTGCTGCATCTTTAGATCTTTCACCGTTCTTTTCTCTTCATCACCTGTTCTTTCCCTCTTACCCCACCTTTGCCTGTTCTTCCTTTCCTTCTTTCCTGTTCTTTTCCCTTCATCCCCTCTTCCTCCTTTTTTTCTCTTTCTCTGCTCTCCATCCCCTTTTTCTTCTCTTACCATTCTTTCCCCGGTTCCCTCTTCTTCCTTTCCTTCTTTCCCCATTTTTCCACCCTGTCACCTCTTCCTTCTTTCTTTCTATCCCCATTCTTCTAGCCCTCTCCTTTTCCTCTTTTCTTTCCTCCCCTTCTCCCTTCTTTCCCCATACTTCCCCCACTGTTTCCTCTTCTTCCTTTATTCTTCCCCCATCCACTGCTCTTTCTTTCCTTCTTTCCTCATTCTTCCCCTTTTTTCTTCTTCCCCTTTCTTTCCCCCTGGGCCCTGTTCCTCCATTCCATCTTTCCCTTCTCCCCCCTCGTACCCTCTCTTCCACCCCTGTCCCCATTCTTTCCCCCCATTCCCTCTGCCTTATTTACTTCTTTCCTTCCCCTCCCCACCACCCGGCTCCCCTTCCTCATTTCTTTTTTTCTCCATTCTTCCCCCCATCGCCTGTTGCCCCTTTCCTTCTTTCCCCATTCTTCCCCCTGTCGCTTGTTTTCCCTTTACTTCTGTCTTCAGTCTTCTCCCCTTGGGTCCTCTTTCTCCTTTTCTTCTTTATCCTTTTTTCCCTCCAGTCTCCTCTTCCCCATTTCCTTCTTTCTGCTTTCTTCACCCTCTGTCATCTGTTTCCCCTTTCCTCCTTTCCAGATTCTTCCCCCTGTCCCCCATTCCTCCTTTCCTCCTTTCCCCTTTCTTCCCCCCCTGGTTCTCTGGTCCTCCTTTTCTCCCTTCCCCATTCTTCTCCCGCCCCATCCAACATGTCCCCTTTCTTCCCCTCTGTCCCCTGCTCCTCCTTTCCCCATTCTTTCCCCTCTGTCCCTGTTCCTCCTTTACTTTCTTACCCCATTTATCTCTCCTTTTCCATTGTCCCTCTTTCTTTTTTCCCAGTTATTTTCCTCTTGTGCCCTCTTTCTCCTTTCCTTCTTTCTTCATTCTTCCCCCGGCCCCTGTTCTTCCTTTCTTCTTTCCCAGTTTTCCCCCTTGTCCCCCTTTTCTTCTTTCACCGTTCTTTCTCTCCCGATGTCCCCTGTTCCTCTTCTCCTTCTTTCCCCATTATTTCCCCATCCCCTGTTTCTTTTTCGCCTTCTTTCCTTTCTATTTTCCCTTGTCCCCTCTTAACCCATTTATCCCTCCCGTCCCCCGTTCCTCCTTTCCTTATTTCTCCATTCTTTTCCTCCCATCCCATGTTCCTTGTTTCCTTCTTTCTCCATTCTTTCCGCCTGTTGCCTGTTCTTTCTTTCCTTTGTTGCACATTTATTCCCCCATCCCCTCTTCCTACTTTCTTTTCCCCTCCGTCCCCTCTTTTTCCTTTCCTTATTTCCCCATTCTTAGACCCTGTCCCGTTTTTTCATTCCCTTCTTTACCCATTCTTTCCCCTTGATGCCTCTTCCTCCTTTACTTCTTTCTGCATTCTTTCCCCCATCCCTTGTTCATCCCTTCTTTTTCCCCCCATTCTTCCCCCTGTCCTACATTTCCCATTCCTTCCTCTAGCCATCTCTCTATCTAGAATTCCCCAGTTCTTCCCTCTCTGTCCTGCCCCCTGTCACTTTTTACGCTTTCTTTTGACATATCCTTGTCCCTATTTGTTAGTTCTCGCCTACGTTGCTTGTACCTTGTTGCCTTTTGAAGTTCTTTTTCAACGTCTTCCTCTGTCCTGCTTCCTGATTCCATTTTCTATTTCTTGCCTTTGCTTCTTCTTCCCGGTCACTGTGGAATTTTTCCCCGCCCCTTGTCTCGTCTCTGTCTTCTTGTCCTGCTGCTCCCTTCCGCCTCTCTCTCCTGCTCCCTGTCTCTCTTATTTATCCTTCCATCTCTCTGTCTCTTGTGTTTTGCACAGTCTCTCCCCTCTCCTCTCTCTACTCTTGTTTGCGGCATCCCCTTTCCTGGCTTCCTGTCCCACACCCCTTCCCTATGTCCCTCTGTTCTTCCTCCTGCTTTTTCTTTCCCTTTTCTCCCTCTGGGGCGAGTGAGAAAGGTGGTTTTGAGGCTGAAGGCACCAGGAAAGCCCAGAGCCCCAAGGTCTGTGGGGTGATGCAAGCAGTTCCCAGAGAGCTTGAGAACAAGCAACAGTTTTCTTCTCTCTGTCTCCAGAGATGACTTTCACTGCCCCAGTAACCTCTATGCTAAGAGTCTCTACAGAGCTGGGCTCAACAACCAGCAAACATATGGAGATTGCTCCCACATGGAAAATGCCAGGAGGAAAAAGTAGGGCTCCATCTCGCTGTCTCTAGGAACTGCTTTCACTGCCCCAATAACTTCTGTGCTAAATTTCTCCTTAGAGTTGAGCTCAAAACCAGGAAACTTACAGCGATTGCTCCAATATGGAAAGTGCCAGGAGGGAAAAGTGGGGCTTGTTCTAACCCTGTCTGGGAACTGCTTCCGTGGTCCCACAGACCTTGGGGCTGTGCGCTTCCCTGGCGACTTCATCCTCAATACCACCTTTTTCCACTCTCCCCAGGGCCAGGCTCAAAAAAGAATGAATGTCCGCAAATTGCTCCAACACACAAGGTACCAAGATGGAAAAGTAGTTCTTGTTCTCACCCTCTCTGAGAACCACTTCCATGGCCCCACAGATCTTTGGGCTGTGTGCTTCCATGGCGACTTCATCTTCAAAACCGCCATTTTTCACTCTCCCCACAGCCGGCCTTCAAAAAAGAGCAAATGTCCGCAGACAGATCCCACACCCAAGGTGCCAAGACGGAAAAGTGGTGTTTATTGTAACGCTCTGGGGGACCCGCTCCCATGGCCCCGCAGACCTTGGGGTGGTGCACTTTCCGAGGGGCTTCATCCTTAAAACCACCATTTTTCACTCTCCCCAGGACGAGGTTCAAAAAGAGCAAACATCCGGAGATTGCTCCCACACTCAAGTTGCCAGGGGGGAAAAGGGGTTCTTGTTCACACTGTCTCTGGGAACTGCTTTCATCGCCCCACAAACCTTGGGGCTCTGGGCTTTTCTGGTGACTTCATCCTCAAAACCGCCTTTTTTTACTCTCCCCAGGGCCTGGGTCAAAAATAGTCTGGAGATTCTCCCACACTGAAAGTTTTCATCCTCCCACACCTCGTCCTGCCAAGCAGGCAATAATTTGCTACTTATTTGTAGCAAATAATTAGGTTCTGTAGTGGACCTGGGACTGGATGTTCTTCATGAGTCTATCCTTCAGCAAACATTCTCAGTTTATGGATCGCCCTTTCCATGCTCTTTGCTGGCCGTCATCTCCCCCAGCCCCTGGGTCATATTTGGGCTTGCTGTCCCCTTCTACTTGGTGGCACTTTGCTTTTTCTTCTTGGATGGCAAAGCAGGCAGCACCTTCCCCTGGAAAGCTGATGTACCAGGGCTGTACATCATGGTTTTGGGTCCACTGCTGTGGTCTGAGCACCCCCCTGGAGGGACGTCTGCCAGCAAGGAGAGGCTTTAAAATTAAGAGAGAAGCTCCTGGTGGCACCAGAGATGCCAAGAGAGGAATGCACGGGGAAGGCAAGGTCTGGGCAGCGAGCCGGCAGGAGCCAGAGGCTTTTTGCTCTATCCGAAAAAAACGAGGGGGAAGGAGGGACCGAAAAAAGCAGATGTGGGCTCTAGCCACACGGACTTTTCCCCCTCCAGCTTGTAGGACCGGGGACGTGGCTTCCCCGCACACAGTGGAGCCGGGATGGGCTGCCAAGGGCAGGTGGTTCTGCTCCCTGCGAGAGAAACTGGCCCCCCCTCGGACCCCCGCCGCCGAAACCCAAGCTGTCGGTGAGGCAGCACCCGCTCCCAGTACGGGCTGCGACTGGGAGAGTGGGCACCAGTTTGCAAATTACTGGGGTCCGACGTGCTGCCGCCAGGTGGCACCAGGAGCCCGCATCCCGTTTGTCCAAAAGATGGTATTGAAGCGCTTGCTTCAAAAGTTTGGCTTTTTTTATAGTCCTAAAGGATGGGAGCTATCAGCGGCGGAGAGGGTGAAAGACCCCGTTATGTAGTTAGGTGGGGAGAGGTTTCGTGATAGGTGGGTTTGTGTTTAATTATGGAAAGATAATTTTAAAAAAATAAATAAATAAAAAATAAAAGAGCTGTAAAAGTTCCAGCTAATAGTTCTGCGTTCTGGTAAGCAGGCCATGCTTGGCAGAGAGGGTGAAAACACCCTCGTGGAGTTTGTGGGGGAAGGTCATCCAAGAGGAAATGTCCAAGGAGAGGTGGATCGGTGACCGAAAATGGCATCTGGCCCTTGGAAGAAAACCAGCGTTTTCACATTGATGCTTTCCTCATATCAACCCGCAGCCAGTGAGTCATTAGAGCTGTCATTAAAGCACCTGAGAGTGCTTTTCTTGAGAAGGTCAGATATGGCTCATGAGTGGGCACGGTGCGCTCAACTGGAAAACTGGGCCCTCCTTTGGTTTGAAGGGGCATTGGCTGCTTTTCCCTCGAGGCGCAGGTAGCCTCGCTGCTCTGGGATGGCTGTGCATCCACCCCCACGCGGGTTGCACCCAGCTCCAGGGGTGATACACCTGCACCCTGGCACTGAGACAAACCTTCTCTCTCTTCGTAGGTGGACCTTGGCTGGCCAGTTTGGGACCCGTGCTGCATGTTTTAGTTCAGTGTGAGCATCCGTGTGGCTTTAGGTTCCCCATCCCTTTTGCTAGAGGACCTGTGGAGCTAGAGGAGGCAGAGACCTTCTTCTGACATGGGTCCTGGTTCCCTTGGCTAGCTCATGCAGCCTTAGGAGGTCCTCAGCCCAGCCCTAGCCGGGAGCAGGTCCCATCAGCAGCTGCCCTGCTGTCCCCAGGGGGGAATCCTGCAAAAAAAATAAATAAATTTGCAGGTGCCTGTGTATTCCTGTCCCCTGAAACCACTGCACCCAAGTCCTGGCTGCTGGAGAATGATGTTTCCTGGGCTGAGTTTGCAAAAGTCCCTCGCACAAAAGGAAATTGGGGCATTTGCAACTCTTATTTTGCAGCTGGCAGGTCATCTCCTTCCTGTGCACCATCACCTCTCTGAGGCGATGGCTTTCCTTTGCACCACAGCTTCCAGACCGTTTCCAGGTGCCTCAGCAGCACATCCTCCTGCCAGACACCACCGGACGGTGCTTGAATGGACGTGGGTACAGAATTTGGCAACATCCAATTTGCAGGCAAATTTCTAGGCAGACGCTGCCCTGGCTCCAACAGAGCAATGGCCAGTGAAGGCTTTTTGAAATCGGAATCCAACCTGGTCACCACCATATCATCAACTTGGACTGAGGGCGGAAAATGAGCATCAGATGCCTTTATTCCCCGAAACCCCCAGAGCATCCTCGTTGCTATAGCGACGCATCCCCCTTGCCTTGCTCCTGATGTCATTCCGGGTGCCATTCCCCTGCTTCCTCCCATACAACAAGCGTGTGTGCACATGCATGTGCAACATGGAGCGAGGAGAGCAGTCTCTGTTATCCCTGGAGGAAGAGGAGTGGGTGAGGAAGGGAATGCGATCCTGCGGCCGGCGAAGAGCAGAGGAAACACAACTCCCTGCCCCTCCTGTCGCCTCTCTTGGAAATTTGCAGGGAGGGGGAGGCACTCTGTTCCTCCCTGTGCTCGCTTTACTTATCGATGAGGTGGGAAGATGATCTCCATCCAGAGCTCCGTGTGTGCGTGCAGGGAGCGGTGGGCTTCAGCCGAGGCTAAATGCTCCCCCCTCTGCTCCTGCCATCCCCCCTGGGGTTCGGGGGGGACATCCTACAAAAGCAGCAACACCCCTCTCGCGTGGGCGTCCCACTCGCCGCCGGCCTCTCTCTGCCCTCATCTCAAAGCTATTTACGTATTAGGGCTGTATTTTCACCAAGATCTCCTCTGCCCATAAAATCCAAGGCGAAATTCCCTGTTTCAACGGAAATAAGCGAGGAGTTAAAAAATGCTTCGCCATGTTTCGAAACCCCACGAAATTCCTGCAGCCTGCGGCCAGCCAGACTTATCTGCGCTTTTTGATGTGATTAACCTGACAGCCTACGCAGGCCTGATCCTGCAGGCCCTGGGTTCGCTTCATTTGGGCTGAGTTTGTGAGACGCTGCCCGTCACCCCGGCTCCATTGGCGATGGTACAGGAGCCAGAGCTTGCAGCAGGGGTGAACCAGACTTCCTGTGCCCGTCTGCCGCCGGATCACGGAGTTACTGGCTACGGGATGCCCGCTGCAACCAGAAAAAGCAGAAGGATGTATGGACGGGTGGAGGCTAGACCCACAGACATCACAGCCGGCCTTTCTTGAGCTGATGTTTGCATACGGACTGTGCCACCAGCCCCATGCAACACTGGTCAGGTCCACAACACCCCCATGTTAATATATGTCTTTACATATATATATATGTAAAGTACACATGCGTATAGGTTTGCACACACCCACTGTTGCTTCAAGCATGGTGCTGGCACTCCGTGTGTAAACCCGAACGTATTACCTTCACTGATAGGAAGCCACCGATGAGCTACGCAGGTCGTTGCACATGAACGCCAAGAAAAACCTGCATTTTTATTTTATTTTTTTTTTTCGCCTATGCCACATGCGTAGCAGAAAAACTATGCCAGGAATGTGAAAGAGTGCTGAAACTTTTTATGGGGGCTATTTTTTTTTTTTCCGTATCTCTCTCTGCCTGCGAAGCCAGATGTCTTTCAGCTCCTCAGTGTCTAATGTTACAGAGCTCTGAGGGAGTGGTATGAATTTCTGCACATAAGCCAGAATAGCCGTTTCTATAAGCTTTAATGCCAGACCCTCGGGGACAGTGACAGCCCCAAAGCTCCTGGTCCACTCCCAGTAAGATGCTTTGACTCCTAGCCCACACATGCTCGCTAAGGTGTTCAGCCATTGCGTGGGGCAAACCCACCCACAGCTCCTGTGCGGGGAGAAAATGGAGTTCGGTAATTTGGGGAGAAAGTTGCTGACCCCGGAGCCAGTTTTGGCTGGGGATAAGGAGAAGTAGCCTTCCTGCGCCTGCGAGGCAGTCACGGAGAAGACGGAGCCAGGTTCCTCAGGTGATGGGAGGGCAAGAGGTGGGACAGGAGAGGTTTGGAGGAAAAAAAACCAAAACATTTTCCCCACGAGAACAGGCTGCCTGGAGGGGCTGTGCCAGATCCATCTTTGGGGCTTTGCAGGATAAAGCTCTGACCACCCCGGCGTGACCCTGCTTTGGGCAGGAGCCCGGGCAGGAGCGGTACTCGGGAAGGGACTCGCCTCGGCCACGGTGGGACACTTTCCCAGGGGGGTGTGTGTGGTCACAGCCCCGCCCCCCCCCGCCATTAACACCCTCCCAGCCCCCAGGCGACCCCTTCCAGCGCCGGATCGATCTCGGGGCTGGGGCCGGCGACTCACGGGTTTTCAGCCCCGGAGCGTCGGCGAAGCTACGGGCGGGCAGCGGGCGGGCAGGCAGCGGGGAGGCAGCGGGGAGGCAGCGGGGAGGCTGTCCCGGGGACCCTGCCCAGCTCCGCCCCGGGACCCGCGTCCGGGCGTCGGGACCGCTCCCCCCCGCCGCCTCCCCGGGAGGGAGGAAGGAAGGAAGGAAAGAGGGAGGGAAGAGGGGAGGCAGGGAAGGAATGAAGAGGGGAGGGAGGGAGGGAGGGAGGATGACAGCGCCGTGAAGAAAAAGCAGGGGAGCCGCTGCTTTTCGGGACCCGTGCCGTCCGCCCGCACGGCAGGACCAGGCGAGCTCGCCCCGGGTAGGTGCAGCGGCGAGCGGGAGCGATGGGGCTGGAGCCGGGAGGATGGCGGCGGGGGTCGGGCCTTTCTCTCCCGGCTCGGAGGGGAGTTGCGGGAAGTTGGGCGTGCGATGGCGGGGGCGGGGGGGGCCGTCACCCCGCCAACCCCCCCCCCCGGGGGGCTAAGCGGGTCCCGGCCCAGGGAGGCCGGGGGGTAGGGGGGGGGGTCCGCGATCGCAGCCCCCCGCCGGGGCGGCCCCGGGCTCCGCCGGCTCCTTTGTGCTCCCACTGGCCTCGGCCGCTCCTTTGTCTCCGTGCGCCCCCACCCCACCCCCCAACCCCCCGCCCGGCAGCCAGGCAGCGGCGGCGGCGGTGCCTCCCCGCCGGCGGGGCAGCCGGAGGTCCCAGCGCCCTGCCTTGGGAGAGAAAGTCTTCTCGGGCACATGGCCGTCCCAGCAGCTTTCTTTCGGAGGAGAAGAAGAGGGGGGGAAACAAAACAAAACAAAACAAAACAAAAAAAATATTAATGAAATAAGGGCGAGCTCTCCAGCCGCAAGGCTGAGCTTCTGTCCGAAGCGAAGCGTGTCTGCGTCGAGAACAGGAGACTTTTTCACAACCATCCCGGAGTTGCATCATCCGGCCTGTCAGCTCCTACCAGGGAGCACTGGAAAGTTGTCCTCACCCTTTTCCCTCCTGCCCCGGGGCTGGCTGGGGCACACTGGCGCTCAGCTGGCTCCTGGCCACCAGGAGCCAGTGGCTTTTCTGCCGGAGCGGGGGCACGGCCATCCCGATGGCACCCTACAGGTCTCAGACACCCAGACAGGACTTGTTTGGCATGGTGATACCTGGGGGGGAGAAGGACCAGCCGCCCAGAGTCCCTGCTCAGCGCCTGCAGGGATTCCAGCAGCCACTCCCGGCCACGTTTTGGGGAGCTGCCCGCACCCCACCCCACCTTTGCACCATGGGTCCCAAGCCTGGCTTCAGTCCCTGGGGGAAAGTGTCCCTTTTTCCATAGTCAGTGATTTACAACACGACACCGTGGCAGGGATTTAACTCCACGATTTTCCCACATCTGCCAAGTTGCTTCGGTGCAGGACTCGTTTTCACACCTCTGGTCTCCCCGCACTGCCAGAACCTGGGCAGAGGCTGCATTTTCCCAAGGGCAGCAGGGATTCGGTATTTCCCCAGTGAACAACGCTGACCGCCTGTCAGACCATTACAGATGCCCGTCTCAGGGTGAAAATGGAGCGGAGTGGGGCATGGAGCGAGCAGCAGCCCTGTTTTTCGGGGTGGGTTTGGCGGAGGAGCTTCCAGGCTAGCGTGGAGAAGGAGCTTGGGGCGGTGGGAGGGACCGCGGGCTCTACACCCCAGAGAAAGGGCTCATTGAAGCAGGGACGGGCATTTGCGGTTCCCAGTGCAGCCGGGGGGCGATGGCATGCACAGCGGCCAGCATTGTGCAAAGGGAGCCGGGTGGTCCTCTTACCCATCTTGGTGGCCTGTTCTCTGGACCTCCTTGCTGCCCAGCAGGTTGGCGTGTTCGGTCACATGCGTTTGCTGCAGGTGATGGTGCAAAACCCACCTCACCGACGTCTGTGTTTTCCAGCAAGTTGGTTTCAAGGTTGTTGGCTTGTTAGCCAGCTCAGCTGGTCCCCACTGGCTCCTGGTCTGGATCAAACCAGGGCAGCACAGCTTGGTGCACCTGTAGATGTGTAATTTTACCCCCACGGCCAGCACTGATGTCTCTGAAAGTCTCATCACGTTTACCAGGGGCTCAACAGCAACAGCTGTCCCCTCTCCTGGGTCAGGAGAAAACACCTCTCTTTGGACACCATCCAAGGTGAGAGAGAGCAAAGACCTCTCTCTCCTGGCCATGAAGCCTGGGCTGGTCCTGTCACCAGCATTGCTGTGCCCAACGCCAGACTCTAAATCCTTTCTGGGCAGCGGTTTTTGGGACACGAGGATGGGTCATCCCAGAACCCAGAGTGCCTCCTCGGGGGGATGATAAATAGCAGGCAGAAGATGACCACGTGCACCTGGAGTCTGAGAGCACACGCAATGACAAACAAGTCATTGCAGTTGGTGCTTGTTTGTACCAATGACCTCCTCACCGGCATAGTTCATCTCCTGGAGGATGCCTTTGTCCTAGCCGGGACATCCTTCACTAGGGTGCCTGGTTAAGAGGAGAGCTGAGGACCAAGCTGAGGCGGGTTGAAGGACCAAGGGGCAGAGCTGGGAAGGGAATGAGGGGAGGAGAAACAAGCTTTGCTCTTGCCTTAATTTGACCAAACATACAGAGAAGCAAATCCCTGGCCGTGTCCCCGGAGGGCTGCCCAAGCCAAGGGCCAGCCCCCTAGCCTTTTCCATCCTTCCTGGGGGGACATGGCCCCTGCTTACACCATCTGTGCAGCGGTGGGATGGGCTGGGGCTGCCGCAAGCATCAGTGCCCCATCCCTGCCCAGAATGAGCCAGAAGTTCATTCCCAGCTTTCTCCTCCGATGGGGCAGTTTCCGGGCTTCAATTTGATGAGGCTTAGGGCTCTTCTAGGCAACTTTATAAACGTCGTAGGAGGAGGTGACTTTTTTCCCCTTTTTTTTAGCTTGAGTGCACACGTTTTTAAGCAAAAAATACCTGCCTGGGCAGCCCTCTCTGCTACGCCAGGGACTGGGGGGGTGTTGGCAAACCGAAGTGGTGCCGCGCTCGTGCCATCGCCTTGGAAAAGAGCCAGGGGCAGAACGAAAATTGCTGGGAGGTGAAAGCAGAGAGGGAAGCACCGGTGGCATGTTTCCCAAGGCCAGCCCTGGGAGGAAGCTCGTGAGCGGAAATACTTGATAGAGTAAATACAGAGGGGAGCCCAGGGTGGGGGGGGGGGTGTTTTAATCCCCAAGTTTGCAGACAAAGAGCAGCGGGGAGAGCAGATAAGCACTCGTGTGCCTTATCTCTTTGTTGTTCAGCCCCTGTGTTCCGCTGTCTCACCTTGCTGCTGTTAATCTGATGAAGCAGAGCACTGCAGAATTACTCCGGGGCCAGCGAGCTCAGCCGCAGGTTGTCATAGAATCATAGGTTCCCCTCCTTCTCCCGGCAGGTGGGCAGGGATGCATGGGGGGAGGCAGGGGGCTGGATGGGCAGAGGGATCTCGGGCAAGGAGGGAGCGCACAAGTAGGTTCTTCACCGCCGTTCCTCATCCGGGAGCTCCATTGTTGCCTGTTGAGTCACTGGAGGAAAATGTGACTCCATCCAGTTGCACCTCCAGCTGGCTTCCCCGGCCAGCCCGGAGGCATCTTTCCTTTCCTGGATCCCACCCAGTAGGTGTCAGGGGCAGCTGGAGGAGGGGGGATGAGAGCCCCAAGGCTTCGTGAAAGACTCTCCCTTTCCCAAAACTGAGACGAAAAACCCCGGCTCCACTCTCTCAGGCAGGCGGTCCTGCAAAACTGCCCTGTAGAAGGGTGACAAAAGCATCCCTTCCCTCCTTCCTCTCACCATGGGCCTTGCCCTGGGCCACCCTGGGGCTACACTCCCCTTCTCACCCCACCTCCATCCGATGAGCCGACTTGCTGCAGCAGACTTGAATGATTTGGCATCTCCAGTACGTCTGAGTCCTTCCTTCTTGCTGGGTCAGGGTTAAGTTAACTTGCTAGTAGTGGCGGGTATCCACCTGAGCAGCTTTGCATGGGAACGAAACCCCCACCACCCCCCCAAAAGAAAAAAGCCCCTTTGCTAGCTTTGACTCAGCTGGGAAATCTGCAAAGCCTTTTATCGTCTTGACACTGGGAATTGTAGCTGAAAGGAAAAGCATTCCCAGCCTGAGGCATGGGAAAAGGCAGGGAGCAGCGCTGGGGGGGGAGTTCCCCCGAGCCACGTGTGCCACTTTCCGGGTTGTCTCAGTCTAGTGCTCGTGAAAATTACTCCACCTTGCTTTGAGATGTGCTGAGCAAGAGAGTGTTGGCCAGCGGAGATGGTGGCTGTCTGTCCGTCTGCTCCCACCAGTGGGGCAGTGTGAGCGTCCCGCATCCCCCGGGCGTGGGCGTGTGGGTGGTAGCAGCATCCCATCAGCTCTCCTGGAGCCATCTCTGTGCCCTCCCGCAACTCCCGGCCCGGCAGAGCCCCAGCGGGGAGCACACGGGGCGCACAGAGCCCTTCTGTTCCCACTCACAAAGGAACGCTTGTGGCTCGCTCGCCGCCCTGGCCAGGCTGCACCTCGCGGGCCCCAGTGAGGAAGAGCTTTAGGATGCTGAGCAGCCTCGACAGGTTACCCCCATGTGTGTCCCCCCAGCCCCAAAGCTCAGCCCTGCAAGGGTCCCCCCTGCGCCTGCCACCCCCACCCCATGGGTCCCCAGGCAGGACATTGGCAGCCGGCTGTTTATTTAATGAATTATGTCTGCCCTGGGCCTGTGAATTGGGTTGGGTTTTTTTGCCAGCGCTGCTGGAAACGGCTCTCTGTGTCATCCTTGTGAATAATTCCCGGTCTGTGCATCATTTGTGGTCTGGGGACATGAGAGGGGGGAAAACCTCGGGCTAGCTTTGCCAAGGGATTTTGTTTGAGCACGCCTTTACATGCCATCCCCCCACTGCGTGTGTGCTCCGGGCAGCAAGGGAACGGTCCCCTGCCCCAGGGAGGCGAGGGCAGGGATGCAGACCGCTGCCACCGCTCCCCAAGACGCCACAAACCCAAAAATCCTTTGCAGCGGCGAAGGCGGCAGCTCAGTTGGGCGCTGAGAGACCGGGCCGCGCGCTGAGGGCTTTGTATTTTATTTCTTCTCTCATTTGCTCAAATACTCCAAGTCCTGTCATCACGGGGGCGCAGAGTGGGACAGAGGAAGGGGGGGACTCAGGGGATGGCATGGCGAAAGGTACCTGCCCCAGCCACCAGCCTGTCCCCCAGGAGCGGTGTGCTGACAAATTAAACTAACAGGGCTGTTAAACACACACATATACGTGTGCGGGGGGGCGTCCGTGCTACTCACTGCAGGGGGAAAGGGGAGAGCTGGGGGTGGGGTGGGGGGGCGGGATTGAGAGCTGTTGGGGCTCTCTGAGGGCCCTGTGTCCCAACCAAGCGCTGGCTCCCTGGGCGCGTGGGTGTCTCTTTTTAGGAGCTTTTGCTGGGAAGGGGGTGGCTCAAAGCCAAGCCCCAGGAGCTGAGCAGTTTGCTCAAGCCGGGAAACTCCTGGTCCTCCCGCAGAGAGCGCCAGGGACCGGGCAAGCTGGGGACTGTGGGACACATCCTTTTCCTCCTGCCTGTGTCCCCTTCCCAGTAAGCAACACCGAAAAATGCACATTTTTTGGCCCCAGATGGCCAGGGTTGAGGAGGTTGGGGTGTGACGCAACGCCTGGCAGGGCTTCCCCCCTCCACACCCTGCCGAGGGCCTGCTGCTTGGCTGGGGCATCTCCCCTCCGGCAAACCCCGGGGTCCCCCCAAAGGAGAGGGCTCTGCCAGGCTCCCCCGGAAAGCAGGGGTGGTGGGGGGGAAGCTGCCAGGGTCAGACTGGCAGGAGCCAAACCAAATCGAAATAGACTTTCCCTGAGTCAATGGAATTCTGGCCAGGGAAGCGGGACAAGCAAACAGCATTGCCCATGCGGCCAGCTGGACACTGGGCGTGTGAACCAGTGGCCAGGTAGCACGTGTGACAAGTGCCAGGGACCTGCCCCACCATCCCAAATGGCAGCTTTCCCCCCCCCCAAAAAAAACCACCCCTGCCACATCCCACTTGTGGGGTGGGTCTTTTCTGCTGGGAGGTGGTGGGGGGGATGCCGAGTCTCCCGGCGGGTTTTGCATCCTGTGCCAAGTGAATGCATCGTCATTTCGTTGTTGTTTTTTTTTTTTTTCTTTTCGGGAAAATACCCCTGGGAGAATTTTATGACCCTCACAGGACCAGCAGCAGCAGCAGCGTTTTCTGGTCCGCTGTCGTTCCTGGAAACCCTCTGGGTTTCATTTTCATGGCTGAGCAGCCGCTGTCGCGCTGCAGGAAGGCGGAAGCCAAGCAGCCCCAGGCTGGGGCCCTACGGTGGAGCCTGCACCCGTCCCCAAAAGCAGCTCTTTCCAGAGGGCTGGGAGCCAAGATGGCCCATGGATCGGGTTGAGGAGCTGCTCTCACACCCAGGGGGGTCCCTCGCTGCTGGCAGCAGGTTTTTGGCTGGCGGGGAGCAGGCAGCCGGCGGGGATTAGGATTCAGGGCTGGCAGGGGCGGTCGGTGGAGGTGCAGGAAGGGGTCCCATAAGGCAGTGGTATTTTGGGATGGAGGGGAAGCGTCTGATGGGG
Organism: Larus michahellis; assembly: GCF_964199755.1. Classification (NCBI taxonomy): domain Eukaryota; kingdom Metazoa; phylum Chordata; class Aves; order Charadriiformes; family Laridae; genus Larus; species Larus michahellis. Next base: position 36,980,730 of record NC_133901.1, read on the forward strand.
GCTTCAGGCAGCTGCACCTCGTGGCTGGGATGGGAGCAGTATGGAGCACACCCACCTGCCCCAACCTCCCACCCTCCCCCACCCCACCCTCACCTTTTTTACTGCTCAAGGCCTTGTTGGTGATCTCTTGTGGGAAGGATCAGCGTCCCCCCCGACCGTAGAGAGCTGCCACTGTGCTGACCCTCCTTCTCTCTGCAGGCAGGGCTGCCCTGGGCAGGGCAGAGGATGCCGGGAGGTGGCTAGCCCAGGACACCTCCATTGCAGGCAGGAGGGACGTGTGTGTGCAGTCCCCATGGAGATCCGATGCGCTTTGCCCCAGGATTTCTGGGAGCTGCTGCACTGCCTGAAGATGAGGAGCAAGTACGCTGTTCTGCTGGTCTTCGTCGTCGGCCTCGTCATCATCGAAAAGGAGAACAACTTCATCTCCAGGTAGGGAGCGGGTTCCTAAGCCACCCCATGCTTTTAACCCTTCCTCTCCCCCACATCCCGAGCTTCTGTTCAGCAGGAGCCACCCCCAAAACCCCCTGCTGGGACATGGGGTTGGCGCCGCTCCCCTCCATGCTGGGCTGGGTCTCCCCGCAGGGTGTCGGACAAGCTGAAGCAGTTGCCACAGGTGCTGGTGGAGGCCAATGGCACAGAGGCCAGCCCGGCACCGGCTGAGAACGGCTCGCTGGCCTCGCTGCGAGAGCTGGATGCTGCCTTCTCCCAGCTGAGGTCCCACCTGCACAACGTCACCCTACAGCTGGTGGGTGAAGGGGACCCCAGGCCACGGCGACACGTCCTGCTGATGGCCACCACCCGCACCGGCTCCTCCTTCGTGGGGGAGTTCTTCAACCAGCAAGGCAGCATCTTCTACCTCTTCGAGCCCCTCTGGCACATTGAGAGGACAGTGACCTTTGAGCCGGGGGGAGCCAACGCAGTGGGCTCAGCCCTGGTCTACCGGGACGTTCTCAAGCAGCTCCTCCTCTGCGACCTCTACATCTTGGAGAGCTTCATCTTGCCAGCCCCCGAGGGCCACCTCACGCCCTTCATGTTTCGGCGAGGCTCGAGCCGCTCACTCTGCGAGGACCCCGTCTGCACACCCAGCGCCAAGAAGGTCTTCGAGAAGTACCACTGCAAGAACCGCCGCTGCGGCCCCCTCAACATCACCCTGGCTGCCGAGGCATGCCAGCGCAAGCAGCATGTGGCCCTGAAGACAGTGCGCATCCGGCAGCTGGAATTCCTGCAGCCGCTGGTGGAGGACCCCCGTCTGGATGTGCGCATCATCCAGCTGGTGCGGGATCCCCGGGCCGTCCTGGCTTCCCGCATGGTGGCCTTCTCTGGCAAGTACGAGACCTGGAAGAAGTGGGCATCCGAAGGGGAGGCTCCCCTCCATGAGGAGGAGGTGCAGCGGCTGCGGGGAAACTGTGAGAGCATCCGTCTGTCGGCTGAGCTGGGGCTGCGGCGGCCGGGCTGGCTGCGGGGTCGTTACATGCTGGTACGCTACGAGGACGTGGCACGGGCACCCTTGCAGAAGGCGGAGGAGATGTACCGCTTTGCCGGGCTCCCCCTCACCCCGCAGGTGGAGGAGTGGATCAGCAAAAACACACAGGCGCCCCGTGATGGCAACGGTGTCTATTCCACCCGCAAAAACTCCTCTGAGCAGTTCGAGAAGTGGCGGTTCAGCATCCCCTTCAAGCTGGCGCAGGTGGTGCAGGACGCCTGCGCCCCAGCCATGCACCTTTTTGGCTACAAGCTGGCTAGCAGCCCTGCCGCTCTGGCTAACCGTTCCTTCAGCCTGCTGGAGGATGCACAGCCCTCCTGGGTCACGTAATGGCGGGGGGGGGGGATGGCAGCGTGGGGGAATGAGGGGCTGCGGCCACGCTCCCAGACGGCCCGGAGGAGACCCGGGGGTCCCCACTCGCAGAGACGCTCCTTGCTGCTGCCGCCACTGGGTGGAAAGTGGCAGCACCGGGAGCCAGAGCATCCCAGTGGAGCCGACCTTGCGGTCCCGCAGAGCCTGAATTACACAATTTCTTTGGGAATGGGGAAATCACGAGGGTGAGGGGCAGCCGGGTGTTCGGTGCTGGGGCCACCTCCCTGTCTCAGGGGCTGCACCAAGGAAGAGGAGGTGGTGGGGCCGAGCGCCTCCACGTTGTTCCCACAGCTAGGACAAAGCAATGACGAGACCCCTGCAGTGCCAGGAAGGACCCGGACCCTAGAGGCCTTACTAGTTTAGTGCCTTCGTACACCAGCACAGGCTGGAAACCGCCCTGAAGGTGAAGCCGGGGCAGGAGTCGCCCATGGAGCACCGGCCAGCACTTGGGCTGCAATGAAATGAGGTGACTTTGTGGACTGGTGCTCTTCAAAGTTGTTTTTGGGGGATTTGGTTTGGGTTTGTTTTTTTTTCCTTTTTTCCTGTGTATTTGCATACCAGGGTCACCAGGCCCATTTATTTATTTGTTACGTGAAAAAGAGGGGCAAGCAGGTCAAGGAGCTAAGCCTAAAAAAATCAAAGCCGCACACTGTACCGCAAAGGAACAGAGACACACACAGTGCTGAGGTAAGATTTCAGCCGGGGACCACCATGCGCCCTGCTGGGAGACCCCCGGGGACCAACGGGTTATAACCCCCCCCAGACCCCCAGCGGAGCTGGTGCCAAGGCTGCACCCACCCTGCACAGGAGTGACTGCGGACCACGGCGCCTGCTGGAAGACAGTCGGACTTATTTAATTAAAAACAAAAATACAACAGCAGAGAGTCCAAATCACCTCCCATCTCCTTGGTATTCATGTGCCTGGGGAGGGGGGAGCCCCAGAAATGTTTGCTGGTGGGTGACCCGTACCTGGGGTTTGGTTGAGGCAAGGGGAGTTTTGGGGTGTTTGGCCCGTGCAGATGCTCACCCAGAAGCCCCACCTCGCCTCTCCCCAGCTGTTGGCTGAAAGCAAAAATGAATAAGTAAAAATCCGGCAGCGGGAGCAGCTGGCCGCAGCTGGGCTGTGTTTCTGCCAGCGGAGGGCAGCCGGGAGGAACACACCAGGGCTCCAGTGACGAGCCACCGCTGGGCCAACCTCACAAAAGCCGTGTTTTTTGACCCAAGAGGGAGAACAGAGGCGGTATTGAGGAGCAGGGGGCCGGCTGGCAGGGAGCAGCCACGACGGAGCCCCAGGCGCCTGTCCGTGACGGCTTTTTTTCCCCGTGCGCGGCTGCCTCTTGCCGGGGAGCATCTGGGCTCAAGGTGCGGAGCCAAGGTGCTTGACCCCGGGAGAGGGTGCAAAAGTGGGTTTTTCTTTGCATTGAGCAAGGTGGGCGACGCGCTCGTGGCACGCAGGCGATGGAGAGCCATCAGATTCCTCCCTTCCCTGTCTCACACGCAGCTCCCAGCATCGCAAGCAGCCCCGGGTTTCACCGAGTGAATGGGGTTTTGTTTGGAGGCTTCCTGCCGGGAAAGCGGCGGGGTCACTGAGGTCAGCTGGATACCCCGCAGCTGCATGCTGGGAAAAATCCCATGGAGCTCAGGCAGCACACGGGGGCAGGGGGTGGGGGCGGGAAACATGGCCGAACCCACGGCAAACACCTCGCCTGCGCTTCTACAAAAGTACTCGCTAGTTTGGCTTTTGCAAAGCGAATAAAGTTTTTTGTTGCTTTGCAAAGCAGCACGAGGGGTTAAGAGCTGCTCGGCTGCCAGAGCCAGGAAAGGGACCTCAGAGGTGTGCCCACCATCCCTGTCCCACCCCACTGCACGTGGAAGAGCCGCAGGGCTGGGGCAAAAAGTGAGGTGTAGGGGCAGGAAGTACCGAGAAATAAAGGGAAATACAACGCTGAGGCCAGAGGGGATGGCGACAACCCCCCATTCTCACCTGCGCTGCCAGCACGGCCTCAGCCCCGGCTGGCTCCAGCCTGCCATTTCTAGCTCAGTCGAGAGCATTTCTTCCTGGCCAACCTCCAGCTTCCCATCAAAAATGTCACAGGACAGAAAGAAAACGTGCCCCCACCCCGTGCAGATTTCCGCCGGGGCTAATTGCTCCCATTAAAGCCACGCAGCCCTGACTCCCGCGCAGTGCCAGGCGCATTGGGAAGCCATGAGGAACACGTGGCTCCTTTAGAGATGAAAGAAGCTGAATTCTCTCTGTGCCAACTGGGGTGTGTGGGGGGGTGTCGTCCCCCCTGCCCAGGAGAGGCACCTCCTGCTCACCCTGCCCTGGCCACTGCCAGGCCTTGCTCCGGTCTATCCTTATAGGAGGAAAGGCATCGATTCGGGAGAAAAAACATGCTTTGGGAAAGCCATGGCAAGAGGCAATGCCTTAGAGCAAGGCCATACCTGCGTTCAGACAACGGATTCAGCTTCTCCCTTCCTCCGTCCACACCAATGCCAAAAAAAAAACCCCATCCTCTTTTCAAGGGATTCAAGCTTTCAGAAATAAAGTAGGTCCCAAAAGGATCAGGCTTGCTTTAAAACAAGAAAACAAATGAAAGAATGCCCCCTACCCCTTGCTTCCCTAGCCCAAGCCCATCCCTTCCTCATGCAGGTCAGTGTCCGCAGCTGGGCTGCCTCTGGGCTCGCCTGCTCAGCCCACCACAGCTTTATTTTGGGGGAAAATCAGGTGCATTGTGATGTTTATTGTCACCAGAGAGACGTTTCCTGCAAGTAGCCCAGAGAGGTGAGGGGACACATGTCCCACGGGACAGGGCGACCAGCCAAAGCCTGCTTCTCCTCAGGGTTACTGTAGGTGAAAGGAGATGATGTAGCACCAGTAAGAGCTTTAATAAATTATGTATGCCCTGTTCCCCTTTAAATGGGATCTCTCTGGTTAATACTTTCCTCTGCCGGTCTAATCCAGACTTGACTTTGGATGGCAGGTATACCCTGCTGTTTCTCCGCCTCCCTCTTGGGGACACTTGGGGCTTGCTGGGGCTACGCTGATGTGGCTGGCCTTGCCACAGAGGGGCAATTTTGCTGGAGTCAAAAGATGCCAGTCCCCACCAATTACAAAAGCGGTGGAGGCAGGCAGGTCTCTGCGACGCCATCTTGGACACCGTGGTGTTTAATGCATGGCCGAGGTGGCAAACTGCTACCAGCATCTGGCACGGTGGATGTCTGCCAGCCCACAAGCCAAGCCACCAGGCTGGCCCACAGAAATGCATAAAAAAGGCCTTTTTCCAGCTTGGCACAAGGTTCGTCCCAAACTTCCGAAGTCAAGGCTGCTCCACCAGCTGTCCTGACTCCCCGTCCCCTTCTCCTCACTTGCTCCAGCTCTGTTTAATGGGATCGGAGTAGCTAATCCCCCATGTGCCCGCACAGGGCTATCAGATGGGATTTCTGCACTAGGGCTGGAGGGAAACCCATGGCCCAAGCAACCACATCCCCTCACCCAGCCCCGCTGGCTTCGACTGGAAGCCGAATCTGCCCTTGCCCCATGGTGGGGCTCAGTGTCATTCCCACAGGGAGCTGGTGCATAAGCTACAGCTCCATCGCCCAAACCACAGGTCGGTGGGGGGACGCACGGGCCAGCAAGGGACCAGGGGCTGCAGCACACGCGGACATTTTGGCATTAAATGACAGCCTTGTTTTCCGTTTTGTTTTTTTAAGAGACTGTATGCCTGACCAGACTGCATTTCTTGGTCTGCATCCCATATTTATCCTGTAATTACACCTTTGGACAAAGGCTGCCTGTCTGTGAGACTGATTTTTTTTAAGGACACAGTTTTATTACACACTGGGCTTTCACTGCAGTGAAATCTTGGGGGAGAAGGGGGAAGAAAACTCCCTACAATTTGGGGGTGAAAGCTGTTCCTTCTTAAAACCTGCCCCAGGAGTGAAGGAGCTTGCCCAAGCATTCTCCCTTTCTCAAGGAAAACCCCACTGCCGACGTCCTTCTGGAGGTGCTTCTCTACCACCTCATGAAGATTAATGCCACAAAACCCTTCTCCGTGTTGTCCTGTAAGAGAAAGGTGCCACCTCATCACTGAGCTGAGAGCCTTGCCAGAGGGGTCTTTGCAATTCCTACAACCAGCCGGCTAAGCTGGATAAAGGCTGATTAAGCTTCTCGTTGCACCTGCCTGTATCACAGCACAACAAGGGACGAATTCGCACAAAACAGTGTTTCCAAAAGCCCGTTTCCAGGGGTAGGGAAGATTTGTAGCGCACGGAAACCAAAGCTGGAGGTGTCTGAGCAGGGGTTTCCTCCAAGGGGAAGGAGAGCCCTGGCTTTGCCCGTGCTCACCCCATGCTGGGGTGTCCTGCTGCGTCGTGCTGGCGAAGAGGAGCTGGGGTGCACCTCGGCATGGAGCCAGCTTCAATCCCAGGAACAAGGAGAACAGTCCTGTGCAGCCCCGGGACAGAGCGGACCCCCACAACCAGCTCCCCGTGGCTCTTCTTTCAGATACAAAGACCAGCTGGATCACAGAGACCTTTCCATTTCACCTTTGGGGTTTTCCCAAATCCCTTCTCCGTGCGGGATCTGCAACTAGTTTATGGGCTGGCATGTGCACAGGCGCTGCCTATACATATGTGTGACTGGCCAGTCCAGCCTGACCGAAATAAGGTGACTTTGGTGCTGTGGTTTATAGGAAGTGGCCAGCAGCTGATCTCCTCTAGCTGATGTCACCGAAAAACTGGAAATTAAAAACGAGGTTTGTTGGGGAGAGAATAAATAAAACTGTTGATTTTTGCTAAATGTAAATGTTATTTATAAGGTATAAAATAGCTGGTGTTGATATTTAAAAGCAGACAGGAACTGGTCTGAATTGGTTTTTCCAGGCAATTCTTTGCCCTGGACTAATGCGATTCCACCCTTGCTGCGGCAGAGATTCCTGAGACGCGTGGGAGTGACAAGATCAAAAAACGGGGAGCAAAATGGGGAGCCCCAGGGCAGGTGCCAAGGAGAGTCCCAGGGTCTCCTTGGGAGCAATTACCCCTCAGTGAGTTTGATGACATTTGTTCTTAAGTCCTGAATCAGCTGTTTATTTTCTGTGTTTGAGGGGGATGTTTTTCCCTCCCGCACTGCAGCTGGGAGATGTCTCCTTTGGTTTTACAGCAAAGACATTGTCAGCAAGGGGAAAAACAGGACCCTTCCAGCTGCTCAGATTTGTCCAAGAGGGACGGGGGCCTTCAGGCTGCCTCGAGAGGGAAATCACAGAATCCCAAAATGGTAGGGGTTGGAAGGAACCCTTGGAGATCATCTAGTCCAACCTCCATGCCAAAGCAGGTTCACCTGGAGCAGCTGGACATCCTAAGGTCTTCTCCTGCAGCACCGCTGTACCCATCCTTGGATTTACCATACTCAGAGGGATGTCTGGTGGCTGTGGCTGATGTTGCATTGAACCTGATGAGGGGAGGACACAGAGACAGCTAGATACCCACGCTGCCTGCCTGGCCTCTCGGAGCTGCAGAGGTGGGACAGGAGCATCCTGACGAGCCCCTTCCCTACGCCTCTTCCTTCCCACTGGCCTCCTGCCATCCCACAGGGGAACGTACGGTCCATGGGGCAGGTACAAAGAAAAAGCCAGGGAGCCCGGAGGAAGCCAGGGCCGGCGGATCCCTGCCCCCAGCCTCCCCACCTGGCTCTGCTGTACAGATCACCAGCAGAAGACAAAACCCTCTCTGAAGCTGACCTGCTCTTACTGCAGCCGTCTGTTTGCAGTTGTCGGCCACAGAAATATCATCAAAACAACATATTTGCCAATACTGAGTGTGCACCTGCACGCAGAAGGCTCCCTCCGACCACAATTTTAAGCATTCAGAGTTTCTTCCCGTTTGCCCAGAGTTGGGTGCGTCGTTTTCACAAAGGCTCCTTCTACCTCCCCTGTTTGCTTTGGGCACTGTTTTCTCCGCTGGCCTTGTCTTGTTTGTTGGTGCATCTCCAACTCGCTGGCCCAGAAGCTTTTTACACCCTTTGTTGTTTTTTTTTTTGGAAAGGTGGCCCTGATCTTCTGATGTACCACCGGATTTACCTGATGATAGCCCTCATTGCCTTGGAACAATGCTTGGAGGCAGGATGAAGGCATTCATCCTGTGTGAGCAGCAGAATTAAGGGCAGAAACAAGATCTTGTTCTTTGTGGCAGGTCTGGTGCAAATATACCCGAGGGCGGATAACATCATGCGATAGGGAAAAATAGGGGATTACTCTTGAAGTAATAGATTTCTCCCGGCAGTGGGTATGTGCTGTAAAATACATGGAAACATGTGGCATGAAAAGCCAAAAAACGCCTCTATAAAAGCGAGAGCTGGGCACAGAGGAAGGGGGAGGGGGCTGTAGCACATGGGAAGTGACAATTCATCCTCAGCCTCCCCCGTCTTTTAGGAGCGGACCTTTGATCCAGCTTTGCTGCAGTAGGATGAAATGCCAGAGGAGTTATGCACGTAAGGCCAATGCTGCCAGGAAGGGGATGGGTTCGCACACGCCCAGTGCAAAGCAAGCCTGTCCATGTCATTTAAGGGCAGAGCGTAAATCAGGTTTTGATTGCTGAGTTCACCCTTTTAGAAATGGAGATGCGTTTATATTTTTCCAGTTTCTGCATTGAATTATCTTTTTCCAAAGCCGGTCATCGCCAGGCTATTCCAGCAGCCTCCTCAGAGGTCAGTGCCCATGTAGGTACCAGGAGAGAGGACAGGGAGCAGACCTGGAGCGCTGCTACCGTGGGGATACTTCACAGCCTCTGGATGTTCGTAGCTCCCAGATTTCCTGGCCAGAACCAGTGCCTCTGTGTTTAGCAGCTCTAGAGGATTTATCTTCCCCAGATTAACCAAAATTATTTTTTCCCCCATTGAAGGTTTTAGCACCCTCCAGCTAAGTCCTGTGTAACAAAAAGCACAAACCTGCCCCTGGCTTATTTCAGCTGAGGCCATGGGCTTTCCTACTAAAAGGACTTTCCTCCTGGGTTTGTTGTCGGCCGTTCCATCCCTCCTCTCTCAGCTCTCTTCCAGGATGAAGAGTGCCCCTGTGTAGAGCAGAAACACCCCCAATTCTTTTGACCCCTTTGTCACCCTCCTTCCCCACTCCCCGTGCCCTTCCTGCGATGGAGGGGAGGATGTCTGGTGCTGCACGCTGGACTTGGACGCCGTGTCCCATGTCCCCACAGCCGAGCTGGCTGCACCCTCTGGCGGCAGCCCTGCATCCACGCCCTGCTTTTCCTGGAAAAAAAAATAAATGCTAATTCCTTCATCCATCTCCCACCCACGAGGCTGGGGGGAGTTCTCCTGGGGACCCTGCTGGGAAGGGGCTTGGGAACTGGCAGGCGTTCGCTGAAGGAGGAATGGGGAGCAGAGGCAGCCTTCAAACCGGCATGGGAAGGGGAGCGCGGGGGCAGCTCTGCCAGCTGACAACACTGCAGTGTGCACAGCAGCTATATTTATCCACATGGCCAGCAGCTATATTTATCTGGAATGCCACAGGAGCCTAAAGTCTTCGGGGTAATTTCCGTGCTGCGGAAGAACATGATCTAGATGTCATTTTTACTGTAAACCTCCTTCTCTGCTCTTTGCTCCCCTTCTACAGGGGCCGTCACTACCTTCTCAGCCCTTCCATGCTCCTCCTTAAATCCCACCATCTCCACCATGGTGAAGCTGGGCTCATCTTCCCTCCATCCTTTTCGTACAGCCCTCTCTGGGCTCCTTTTCCCGCTGCCACTTGGAACACATACGTCTTCATTTCTCTCTCCGAGGGAAGCATTTCTCTTGATGAAGGGAGTTGGCCATCCTCTGGCTGCGTTGTTCACGCAGCCTGCGGTCTTGGACAGTTTGTGTGTTTCCCGACGAGCCCCTTCAAGCCACAGAGCCAAGGGCTATGAAACCTGAACTCTCCCAGCAAGGGCAGGAGCAGGGCACCCCTCTGCTGCTAGCCCCCAGCTGCCCCCCAAAAGGGGGCACTGAACCAACATGTCATCAGCCAACGTTCACAGCTGACAAAGGACAAGCCAAGGTGGGCAGGCAAAGCCCGATATTCGTCAACTTTCCAAAATAAAACAAACTAAAACCATTTTCTTTTTTGTTTGTGTTTGTTGGTTTTGTTTTTTTTTTAAAAGATGAGCTCATGACTTTTTAATGCTGGGGTTTGGCAGGACTGACTGCACATCCTCAGCATTAGCAGAGCCTCTTGTCTCGCACAGCATCCTTACCCACTGCCAGGCTGCGACTGGCAGCCCCGAGCACGCAGGCTCAGCTGGAGCAATTCCCCTGGTCTCTGGTTGTTTGCCCATCACCCTTAAAACACAGCTCTTGGTTCATAAGATCCTTCCGGTCCCCTTCTCACGTGGAGGACATATGCGGGGGTGTGTAAGGAAGGTGAAAGGGGAAATAGTCTGTTCTTGGGACTCTGATGCTCACCTGGGCAGACACCGCGTCCTGGCAGAAAGCATTGCCCTGCTCGGGAGAGCCAAAGTCTGCGAGCTGGGTTCAGAGCTTGAGAAAGCCACTTCCTCCCTGCAGCTTTAATGCTGCGAACAGCTTCTCAGCCAGCAAAGGTGACTCCACCCGCCGCCGGGAGAGGCGGAGAGCGAGCAGGAGGCGGCTGCGCAGAGCCACATCGACGCTGCCACCGAGCCAGCCGCCAGCTCCCGGCTCAGAGCGATGGGATCCCGCCTGTCCCTGGACGACTCCGTGCGGGTGGTGGTGGTCGGGGGTGGCTTCGGAGGTACAGCGGCCGCCAGCCTCCTCAAGTCTTGGGCCATCCCCTTCACACTGGTGGACATGGGAGACGCTTTCCATCACAATGTTGCTGCCCTCCGCGCCGCTGTGCAGAGTGGTAAGGGCTCAACTGATTTCCACGGCCTTCCCCCTGTGTGGGTCTCGGCGGGTCAGCTCTCTGAGGCCCACCAGTGACCGCAGCAGCTCGGAGGTACTCGGAGTAACATGGAACAGGGTACTGAAAGTGCCTCCTCTGCTCTAGCGATGGTGGAAGACTTGATTTTTTCTGCCTGGAAAACAAATACTTAGCTCTGGGAAGACCCACAGACTGTCTTTGTTAAGCTAATTGCCTGTCTGCTGGGAAAAACTGAGCAAAACCTACTCAGATGATTGTGTTGTTTGTTTGTTTTATTTTGAGAGTTTAGAAGGTGACTAAGCTAAAACCAGCAGCAGCTGGAAGGGGTGAATGAACGTTTTTCTGTATCTGGCACTTGAAATGTTGAGTAACTCAGTAGTGAGGCCCTGGATGGCAAAGCTCAGATGCATCTGGGATCTCACTTGGGAGACTGGGCTAACCCCATTCCTCCAGTCACTGGGGATTTAGGGGGAAAAATCCCATATTTGAGGCTGGGAACAAGCATCAAAGGGATGTCTGAAAGGCAGATAACATGACAAAAAGCCTCTGAAATCATGCCTGAAATACCCTGGACCACAGTGGAGCCCTTACTGACAAACCAGTACAGGAGATTCTGTATGGGGACCAGGGAAAGTAGTCGAGCTGAGGTTGTCACCTGGCTTCTGAGGAAGCCACATCCGAGGCAAAGGTCCTGAAGCAAAGGTCTGCTGGGCAGAGATAACGCACGGCAGAGGCCCAGCCTCTGGTCCCAGGTGCATAAAATGCTTTTGTCTGAGCAAAGATGGTGTGAGGGGAGAAGCAAAGAGGGGTTTGTTAGCCTCCACAGAGGGAGATCTCTTCCCTGTCATCTCCTCTTCCCACAGGATTTGCCAAGAAGACTTTCATCTCCTACTCTGTTACCTTTGGGGACAGTTTCCGACAAGGCAAGGTTGTTGGTATAGACCCTGGGAGGCAACAAGTCTTGCTCAGTGATGGTGAGGTGGGTGATGCAACAACTTGCAATGAGTAACTTGGCTGCCTTATGGGATCACCTGCTAACACGGAGAGTCAGCCTTCAGCAGGGCGTGTTGTGAATCTCACCTTCTCAAGGGTTTTCTTCAGCCATGTCTTGGCTGCGAGAACGCAGTACTCCAAATCTAGGCCATGTTGGTTTTGACTCATTATGTCTGGTTGGAGAAGTGACTTGGAATTTAGGTTTCAGACTGTTGTTTGTGCTTGGAGTCCTCTTGAGGGGGAAAGAGCGAGATGAGCAGGATCACAAGGCACCTACAGAAAATGTGCGTCTGGGCAGGAAGAGGAGTGTAACTTTCATCTGCTAGAGGAGGGTGCGTGCAGGACAGAATCATGCTCTGGGAAAAACAAACTGGACCTTTGCCCTGGAGCTGGATGAGAGCTGGGAATGCTGTTCAGTTGTGGCAAACACCTGCATATCTCCTACAGTGCAGGTCAGCTGAGCACATGAACCCTGACCTGTCCAATACTCCCGGGCTCAAGAGTTCACATGCACAACAGGGTTCCTGTTCTGATGTAACCCTCAGCTTGGCTGAAATGCCTGACCCCAAACAAGCCACAAACCAAGGCACTGATTGCTTTCCTCTAGGTTTCTGCCACCTGTGGGCAGACACACAAATGCTCATGCTCAATACTGGCCCTGTAACCCTAGAAGGTAGGGAGGAATGGAACCAATGACCTACTTCTATGGAGGTCTGCCCCAGAGGCAGGCCCCCAACCATCTCCTCTAAAACCACGAGGCAATGTGGGGAAAGACCGGAGCATTTAATCATCCTGAAGAGCTTGGTAGCTCTTTCTATGGATGCGCTGAACAGCACCATCCCCTCTAACCAAGCTAAGTGGCCTAGAGCTGTGTTAGGATGTTGGTGTGCAGTAAATGCCACACCCCATCTAGTGCTCAGATGAGCTTTTATTCTTAGCGATGGATTTAGAGCTCAACAATTAACCCTGGAGCTCAGATCCTTACCTAACTACAGGAAGAAACAAGGGCAGCAGCTCTGATAACTCTTTTCAGCCAAAGCATCTCATCTCTGTTCAGAAGAAGGTGAAGGAGAGTTAGTCTCTGGAGCCAGCTGTGATGGTAGCTTCAGAGTCTGGGATAAATACCAGGTTATTTCCTGTAAGCTTATGGTAGCTTCTTCAAAGCACTCAGCTCATCTGAAGAATAGTGCTTCTCTCAGACCCTGAGGGAAGGCAGTTAGGTGGTGTCACCTGGACCAGGTCTCTTCCTAAAGTCACTTTCTGACACTGACAACTTTCCTAGTTGTCAGTGGGGGCTGGAGGAGGAGGAATGAGTGAAGAGAACCGAGGAGGAGGAGGAATGAGTGAAGAGTACCGAGGAGGCAACAACTGTATTCTACCTCTGTTTTAAAGAGGTCTAACATCCTATTCCACCTTCTGCCTTCCCAGGTGCTTCACTACTCCCATCTCATTCTTGCAACAGGCAGTGATGGGCCATTCCCTGGGAAGTTCAACAAAGTCATTGACATGGAGAGTGCCATCCAGACCTATGAAGACATGGTTAAAGAGGTGAGGAATCAACTTACTTCCTAGGAAGCACTGCCTGCCTCTGTTCAGCTTCCCTGTCCCAGACACTACTATGCATATCTGGAGCCATCTGTGTCTAAGAACAAGAGACCACGATGCCTGCAGGGACAGGTACAGCATATGGTCCTGTATGCCCCAGGGGAAGACCAGCTGCCCACAAAAGGCAAAACCTGAAATGCTCAACAGTGTTACAGTGTACACAGGAAGAGCGCATGGTGTTCTCATTTTTTGTTTCCTCTTAACAAACTAGGTGGTTTATTGCTGTTGGGCCAGTGCTGTATCTCAGAAAGGTCTATTTGCGGAGTGGATGAAGGTATCTGACCTCCTGCACGTAACAGTTCTCTTGTAACATGAGTTTCTTCTTTACCTCAAGATTGAGAAATCTGAGCGCATCCTGGTAGTGGGAGGTGGTGCTGCTGGAGTTGAGATGGCTGCAGAGATCAAAACAGAGCACCCAGCCAAAGAGGTAGTAGCATATCAGTTAAAATTTACTTCATCCTTGTTTCTGAGATTGTTCTTCTGTGATGGTATCTGGGATCACTGCAAATCACGAGTTTCCATGCAATGGCAGCCTTCACCCCTACTGCTTCCTCTTCTGAGAGCATCCCATAGCCTGTCACCAGCAATTATTGGCACTAGATGCCTTTCACTGCCTCGCTGTCCTTGGGCATAATGCGGGCTGGAAGCTAGCTATAGCTGCTCCCACCTGGCATGTGGTGAGGCCTGTCCCATTCCTGTATCCCCGTTTGCTGTTTTGTCCCCAACAGGTCACCCTCATTCACTCAAAAATTGCACTAGCTGATGTGGAACTGCTAGATAGCGTCCGTCAGGAGGTGAAAGAGATTCTCCTCAGAAAAGGAGTGCGCCTCTTATTAAGTACGTACCTAACAATGCCTCTAAAGATCTAGACTCTGAAGCTCTATAAGCTGCTCTTCCTTTAGCCAGAGCATGTCCTTCTGATGTCCTCTTTCTGATCTTTTTTGACTAAGCATGGCTTCCTTGAATTCCTGTTTCTCTAGATACATCTGGGCTAGCTGGAAATGGCAGCCTAGTAAAGGTTTGTGACCCAAGGCTCTCTGTCCCAACAGGTGAAAGGGTCAGCAATGAGGAAAACCTCACGCCAAACCGGTTCCAGAAGGACATGGTCATAAGAACGGAAAAGGGCACCGAGGTGGTTGCTGACATGGTGGTCCTGTGCACAGGGATAAAGATTAACTGTTCAGCATACGCCTCTGCATTTGGTAAATGAAAAAAACCACTGGGTGGGGGGAGAAGCAACAGAGTTCTTCAACACCTTACACTTGAGTACTGTGAGGTTAGGAATCAACCCTATACAACCTGCAGTGGTTATTCCATGATACAGCAAATGCTCTAACATCACATTAAATACTTAACTGTGACATGTGACCTTTGGAACTTACAGAATTATAGATCAAGTGGCCAACAGTCTTCTCCAGCTCCTTCCGCTAATACCTCCAAGGAACCTTAGTGTCCTAGTTCAGCATGAGGCAGATGACACCTAGAAGATGATGGTAACTCCTGCCGTCAAGGCCAGGATTTCATCCTAGATATAAGCTTGTTGAGTTCTGAGCAAAAAAATAGGCTCAGCACATTCAGCATTCTTGCTGAACTGCCAGTGTCACAGGGCGTTCAGCCAATTAATTATTTGGTGATACATCTTCAGTCTGAATCCTCTTACAGCCCAATTTCAGTTATGGCACTACCACTATGGACCAGTATGACCATTATACAGTCTCCTTCTCAGGCTGCGTACACTAGCTCTTAATGTTTCTTGATGTTTCTACTGAAATATCAAAGGATGATTCATTGCATGAGACTGCAATAATTAACTACAGCAAAGCAAAAAGCGTCTCTTCCCTGACATGTAGAAAAGAGGGTGAAAAACCAACTCCTTACTTTGTGTCAGTGACATGTTCAATAACATCATCAGCATTTTGGGGTATTGGGCCACAACAAGCAACACAAAGCTCCTTCTGAAAACTTACTGTTTGGCAAAACAGGGGACAGAATGGCAAGTAACGGTGCTTTGAAAGTTAACAAGCACCTCCAACTGGAAGGCTACGAGAACATCTATGCCATTGGGGACTGTGCAGATCTGAAAGAACCGAAGATGGCCTACCATGCTGGTCTCCATGCCAACATTGTGGTGACAAATATCATCAACAGCCTGACACATAAGCCTCTTAAAACCTACAAACCAGGTAAGGTAATATCGTAGCACTGGGCCCTAGCTGTTGGGCTGCTTCTCTGTAGGGAACAGCAGTTTAACACATACACCTCAGAACTTGCATGGGACACTAGAGGTGAGGGAACACAGTTGGGGTTGACTGTATAATAAGCTTATAGCTCAGGCTTCATCTTAGTTCTTGCCAAAGACACTGTAGAAGTTAATTACCTGTGTCAGTCTACAGACGCAACGTGTCCTTTCTTCACTAACGTCTTCCTGATAAATCTACTGGTGGGTGTCTGCTATTCATCAAACTTGTTTCCTTTTCTTTAAATTGCTTACTGTCCAATTGAATCCTAGGAAGAAGGAGATGACTTGACTTTCTCCTCGTTTCTCCCCTTAAACTATACAGCAAACACAAACTGAACAATTCTAGTCTCAAAAATCTTGCTAGGTGATGGCTCTCATTAATAAGCAACTGAGGTAAATACTTACCATGACTATGCTGAAAGCTGTTCCATGTGGATGGAGGATATCCGGACAGCAGCTTGGTTTTCAGAGGCTGCTCAGTCTACTCACATTTCTTTCTACTTAAATATTGTTGTCTACCTCTTGGACTCCCTCTTGGGAGGACAGAATAGTTCTACTGCACACACGCAGACAGCCCAATCCTTCAGCAATCCCATTAATGAAAGAGGTAGAGCAGATGGTAGAAAGGAGAGAGTTGTGAGTAGTTAGTTCTCCTTGGGCCTGCTTCCCTCCTTGTCATGCAGTACATGGGTCCTATGCTTAGCTGTGTGTATGGGAACGAGGAGAGGCTTGAGGAGTGAGAATTTGGAGGAAGTGCATCACCCACACATAGTTGGGTTTGATGTTTAGCTTTGAAACTGCTTAACTTAAGCCTTTACATCTTCTTTCCAGGGTCACTAACATTCCTGCTTTCAATGGGCAGGAATGACGGTGTAGGCCAGGTGAATGGTTACTACGTGGGACATCTCTTGGTGACCATTGCTAAGAGCCGGGACCTGTTTGTTTCCAAGAGCTGGAAGACAATGGGACAGACAATGCCCTCTTAAGGGGGAGATCAGTAACAAACCAGCAGGGAATACAGCAACTGGAAGTCGGTGAGGGTGCACTTTTATTGCTTGGACAGACTGATACTGTCTCCTGCAGCACCTCCTAAAGCCACCTATTAGTGTGCTGCATTGAAGGGGGGCCCTGCTTTGCTCTAAAGGGGAAGGAGGCACTTCCAAATGAAGTGCACAGAAGTTCTCATGATAAAAACCACGGAAGGAATGTTTCTTTTGCTTCCCTGTTGAGATAGCTGTGAGCAAGAAACTTGGTTTACCTTATTTGTAACCATAAACACTGTGGTTTTCAAAATCGCTCTGGTTTGTTTATTATGTGGTTTTTCCCTGGCTTTCTCTACTCTTGCTCTTCTAAAAACTACCTGCCTCTTACAGATCCGGAATCTGCTCTGCAGCACGCAGGAAGAATGGCTCGCAGCACTGCCTGGGGAAAGCCTGCTTAAAGCCTTGAAGAGGCTATTGTAATCCTGAAACTCAACAGAATATAATGCAGCTTTTATTATGTCACTTAGAGCACTACAGGTTAGTTGTGTGCTAGGTGTGACACAGTAAGCACTTAATTACAGATGCTGCTGCTTTTTTTCTTTCTTTTAAAGGTGAGACATTCCCAGAGCAGAAGTAGGGTTTATAACAATAACCACACTTGACACATCTTTTTCTTTTTTTCTTATAAAACAAACAAAATCACCATGAAATATTTTCAGTAATTACAGAGATTATTGTGAGTTAAAAGCAAAACAGAAGCTCCTCATGCATCACTTTTAAAATCCCTTTCCCGTCTCTGTGGGCTGGAGGCAGAAGTTTACCATCTGTCCTCAAGGGAGGGGAAAAGGGAGGAGAACATTTTAAAGAGCTTTCTTTAAAGTGTGTGTGTGTGTGTGAAATATTCATCACTACAAATCTAAGATGAGGTTACTCTTTAAAAACTTCTAAACTAAAGTAACAAGGGACACTAAGCAAACTCCTGAAAAGAGATGGTAACTCAGTTTCTTAAGGTGATATACATGGCTAGAGGATGCTGATAGCATGAAGAAATCAGACTAAACCCCTCTCATCTCTAGTCACAGCTCTTCATCAAGTCACAACACGTCACACTACTACCACTCCCCCTCCTCATCACATTGAAAAAATAAAACCCACCTCTAATGCTTTTAATGCTACTCAAGTTTGTTGAAAAATAAAGTTTCATTTGGCTGCCATTGCTACTTAGTGTCTAGCTTGGCCATTTCTTGCACATAGATGCCAATACTTTCACTGTCGAAGAGCAGAAAGTAAATGTTCTTCAAGGAGGAAGAGCTGGTGCCGTCGAAATGGGTGGAAATAGCTCTTAGAGTCACCTGGGCTGCCGTCTGTTTTGGGAAGCAGTTTCTATGTCATAAGGGAAGAAAACAGAACAATTGAGTGTCAGCCATCTGTGCAAGCATTATGTACACATGATGTTGAAAGGAACAAGCCATAGCCGTACCAACTACAGGCTGCTGTTAAGACAGTGCCAGTTGCAGTTCTGCAAGGTGTAAATCCCAGGAGCAAACCCCACGGTTCCGATAGCAACATTCACTTGCTGCTGTATTACTTTCCTGTTTTCGTTTGCTTCTACTTTTTACAACTACATGAAGTTTTTTACTGCTCTTCCTTAGAATTAAACTGTGCTCTGCTGGGCAGGCTAAATACTTCAAGGGATGATTATTTTTTTAGTTGAAAACTGAAAAAAAATTATAATTAATTACATCAACTACTTGTGGGCCAGCACAATCTAGCCCGTGTCCTTCCTCTGAGGCAGGATTACATATAACTTTTCTGCTTCTGAAAAAACATTTGTCGAACCTGTATACTTAAAGATCTTCAGTGATGGGGCTACATGAGAATACACAGATAAGCCATCCCAGCACCTAACAATCCTTACACTTGAAAAATTACGGTATTTCTTTTCATAGCATGCAGAGCTGCCTCTGCAGTGTCTTCTCCTCCCCCCCGATAGCACTGTGATGTGCATTTGTGTTTATTTCCCGTTCCAAGTTTAGTACCACCCACTTCTCCTTACTCAATTTCATGTTAGGGATTTCAGACTACTTACCACATTTATATTAAAAGCTATCTAAAAAAGAGCTTGGAAACTAGTCGTCAAACAACTGCTGTATCCGTGTTCACTCTAGTCCAAATGATTTTCCTACTTTTAGTCCCTGGACAGCATCTGCAGCAACTCAGTTGATAACAGGCCTTTCTGGCAGCAAGCTATCTATAAGAACCTTTTGAAAATGTTTTTCAGTTAATTTATATCTGCTTCACAGCACAAGTAATTTCATCTAAATTGCATTTCCCTACTTTTTAATGACAAGATCATAGAGGTGAGAAGCCCCAGTACAACTGAGAAATCCCATCTATTGCTACATTGTATCAGTTACTGTAAACAGTCCCTAAGGTAGGTGTGGAATAATTACTAAATTGGCCAAGAATACAAAAGTACAGCATTGTTCACACATTAAGGAAAGTCATAAAATCAAGAGGCTTCTGAGGTAGAATACAGCCGCAGCTAGCACACAAAGAATGCAACATCTGTGATTCCCTGTACAAGGTTGTTTGCGAAACTACACGAGGGATGGAACGGAACACGCTTGTTCCGTGGCCTTCCCTTGTGACGAATAGCAGATATGGGGACGAGATGGTACTACGGAACTGATAAGCGGCCTACACGCTACCCGAGCCAACATTTTGTCTAATGTTGATGAAATGCTGTCCTTTTGTGCGAACTTTGCTCACCACAATGTACCAAAACACACCTCCATCCCGGAGGCTATCCGCCCCCGAGGTGTGAACGCTCCTCCTTGAATACATTAATCATAATAAAAGTATGTATGACTAAAGTCACTCAAACTCCACTTTGAAGATAAAAAAATAATATAAAAATAGCCCAAGAGAGAGGGGATGTCAGGGAAGACACCATCGCGAAGAATTCCACCGCTGATTTCCGGGATCAGTCGACGGGCTGAGCCTTTCTTCCCCCCCATAGGGACGCCTTTGGGTAAGACTTCGATTACACCGAGCGCTTTCTCGGGGACTTAGAAATTTCTCTAGAGAATCTCTACCCTACATTTATAGCCAGGCTGTATCGTTTATAGTTTTGTCGCGCGTTTGTATACTTAGCAATATCTTTATTTGCACGTGCTTTGCAGACAGTGTATTTATCACCGGCAATCCTAAAGAACCTGTATATCTGTTGTTTAAATAAACTGCACTGTTTAAGTAGCTAGTCGTTCCGCTTTCTCACTGAACGCGACCAAAACTACAGAGAGGCCGTGCTAGTTCGGGAGCACGACTAGACTGAAGGTGCAGTCCACTATTAGTGTATCCAAATCGTAGTAGTTTAATACATATTAAACGCGATTGGACTGATAGTGCTGAATTGGGCATCACTCAGAATTTAAACCTAGCCGCACCTAGCCTCCCACCTCGGTGAGGAGTGTTAGAACGCAAGGGGGTTTATCTTCTGCCAAAACCGCTTGGCCCCGTTTCACGCAACAGTATTGGCGTAGTCGGCAGGATTGCCATGGATAAACTGCTGCAAAAATATGATTGTGCCCCTTCCCAGGCTGGGAAGGAGTGGGCCCAAAAATTTTGGAAGGATGAAGAGAAAGTGGTGGAACGTATTGAAGAGTGTCGGGTTTCACAGAAGCTCAGAGCAGGGAAAGGCAAGGGTGTGATTTGTGCTGTGTTAGGCGCCTGTTTATCTTGTGCACAACAAGAAGCTAGAGAAACCCCTGCTCCTAATCTGATTTCAGCTGTAGAATATGCAACCCTGAAATCGGAGAACGAGGTGCTGAAGTCATCATTAGCCTTGCAAAAGGAGACAGGAGAAAAATTAAGAACTCAAGTTGATAAGCTTGTGAGTGAGAATGAATATTTAGGAAACCAGAATGCTCAACTTAAAATATTATTAGAAACGGTGACTGGGCTCTTAGATAAAATGCAGCCCTCGACCCAGGTCCAACAGATTCGTAAGTTAATGTGTTATCCAAATTCCGGAACCCAGACCGGAGATTTTTTGTCTAATAGTGAGGATGACGAAGAAGATGAGGAGGAAAGGACTTTTACTTTGAAATCCCAAGTTTTTCCTTTACGTCCTCTGGTTAAAACTGAAACTGCGGTTGATGACGATGATGAAATTCACACCACTGTGCGTACCGTTCCATGGACACCAACCGAGTTAACAAAAATAAGGGAGAAATATTCGAGGCGACCAGAAGAGTCAGCTGTTGAGTACGTGTGGCGAGTTTCTTCTGAAGGGGGGGACAGAATTATGCTGAGTGAGGAAGAAGCAGGGGATTCTTGGGGACCAGGAGTGTTTTTAACAACTATTCCTGGTGGACCTCGCTGTCTTTTTAACCCCGTCGGTCAAGTAAGACCGAGCAGATTCCCTTTTCTTTTGTGTCTTACAGGAACCTTAGATGAACTGTATGTGGACAGACGAACTGTTGCCACCTCACAACGACTGAAGAGAGATGTGACTGGTATCTTAGGAACAGGACTGGGAGTCTTAAATAGTATAGATGCTGAGATACTTGCAAACAAACTAGTCACAACTACTAGTGATCTAGACAAATTAAAACATCCTCTACAGTCCTCTCTATCAGCATTGGGAAATCACCAATGGCTTTTATCGAATATATTGCCTCAGTGGGAGGAAACAGGTGAAAAAGACCATCAGCTGATCACAAATGCACTTGGTACAACCCGAAACAATGTTTCCTTGGCCCTTAGTTGTATCCAAGCCCAACTGTGGATGCAATCTATGACAGCCGCAATTATAAGGGAAGGTGAAGAAGGCACCTTGCCCACCGAAATTCGAAAAGTAATATGGGATAATGCAATTGAGTTTGAGAGAAAATTTCAATCCTGGTGGTATCTGGTTAATTTCACCTATGATCCCACTGAGAGCAAAGCCACAGCTTTTGTCTTAATGATACGCAATGCCTCAGCATACAGCATATACCCAATCATCGCACTGGGGTTGAATCACCATGGAGCTATACTCCATCCGGTAGAGCATAGAGTGTGGGCACGACAAAACGAGAATAAATGGCAAACTGTTGATGTTGAAGCATGCATTTCACGAGATCAACAAGGATTCATTTGTGAGAGTAATACTCTCAAGGCACAAGACATTTGTCTTGACACCAACCAGAATGTTTGTCATTTTGAGATACAACCTGATGAAACCCCAGAAACTGTGCTTGTATATATTGGGAAAGGGTGTGTTTGCATGAGGTCTCCCTGTACTTTTGTATTCGTAGATGACATAGCAGTAGATATAAGTAATAACTCAAATCTTTGTGTTTGTAACTTTACTAACATCATTGGATGTGACTTCAGTTATTCAGCTCCTGTTACGTCTTTTCAATTGCTACAATCTAATTACACATTGATTCGAGATTTGCTGCCTACCCCTATCGGAATGAATCTCTCACTAGTGAAGAAGTTGCTACAACACGATGAATTGAAGCGATTGTTGAAAGAGGCCCAAGAAAATGGACAAAGAACTCTGATTACTGTCCATCATGATGTTGAAGAAATACACCATGTACTGGAAAGGGTCAAGAGAGACGGAGGACATGAATGGTGGGACACCCTCTTTGGATGGTCACCAACAGCTACAGGACTTTTTAACAAGATGCTCCATCCTGTTGTTGTTCTACTAGTACTCACTGTATTGTGCTTTGCTTTGACAATTGTTTTGTATGTTAGACTTTGGATTATGATGAAACGCTTAACTCGCTTAATCACCCCACAAGAAGTATTTGCACTTGATATCCCTCGCCATAAGAGGACATGTGATATTCCCCATCAGTATTGATTATCGTGGAGCTTGAGTGACTGTAGTCACGGGGTGGATTATGTGGAATAATTACTAAATTGGCCAAGAATACAAAAGTACAGCATTGTTCACACATTAAGGAAAGTCATAAAATCAAGAGGCTTCTGAGGTAGAATACAGCCGCAGCTAGCACACAAAGAATGCAACATCTGTGATTCCCTGTACAAGGTTGTTTGCGAAACTACACGAGGGATGGAACGGAACACGCTTGTTCCGTGGCCTTCCCTTGTGACGAATAGCAGATATGGGGACGAGATGGTACTACGGAACTGATAAGCGGCCTACACGCTACCCGAGCCAACATTTCGTCTAATGTTGATGAAATGCTGTCCTTTTGTGCGAACTTTGCTCACCACAATGTACCAAAACACACCTCCATCCCGGAGGCTATCCGCCCCCGAGGTGTGAACGCTCCTCCTTGAATACATTAATCATAATAAAAGTATG
The DNA here is from genome assembly GCF_964199755.1 of Larus michahellis. Classification (NCBI taxonomy): domain Eukaryota; kingdom Metazoa; phylum Chordata; class Aves; order Charadriiformes; family Laridae; genus Larus; species Larus michahellis. The sequence goes on from NC_133901.1 coordinate 37,003,621, forward strand.
TATGACTAAAGTCACTCAAACTCCACTTTGAAGATAAAAAAATAATATAAAAATAGCCCAAGAGAGAGGGGATGTCAGGGAAGACACCATCGCGAAGAATTCCACCGCTGATTTCCGGGATCAGTCGACGGGCTGAGCCTTTCTTCCCCCCCATAGGGACGCCTTTGGGTAAGACTTCGATTACACCGAGCGCTTTCTCGGGGACTTAGAAATTTCTCTAGAGAATCTCTACCCTACATTTATAGCCAGGCTGTATCGTTTATAGTTTTGTCGCGCGTTTGTATACTTAGCAATATCTTTATTTGCACGTGCTTTGCAGACAGTGTATTTATCACCGGCAATCCTAAAGAACCTGTATATCTGTTGTTTAAATAAACTGCACTGTTTAAGTAGCTAGTCGTTCCGCTTTCTCACTGAACGCGACCAAAACTACAGAGAGGCCGTGCTAGTTTGGGAGCACGACTAGACTGAAGGTGCAGTCCACTATTAGTGTATCCAAATCGTAGTAGTTTAATACATATTAAACGCGATTGGACTGATAGTGCTGAATTGGGCATCACTCAGAATTTAAACCTAGCCGCACCTAGCCTCCCACCTCGGTGAGGAGTGTTAGAACGCAAGGGGGTTTATCTTCTGCCAAAACCACTTGGCCCCGTTTCACGCAACAGTAGGAAAGATGAAAATTCACAGAACCAATACAGCATAATTCCTGATCTACCCAACAAAACCAGCATTTCTTGGGCAGACGTGTAGGTGAAATAAAACAACAGCAAAACCATTAAGTTTTATTTGAAAAACTGCCTTTTTTTTCAGACAACTTGGAGGTCGTTTGATAAATCAAGTGTAAACCAGCAGCACCTGGTAAGACATACTCTATTTTCTGTTAGCAGGAGTAATTGTAAGAGCAACAGAGAGTGAAATGGAACTATGCAGCAGAAGCATCTGCACTATGACTAATGCTCCGAGACTGGATTATTCTTAGATAACACTTACAGGAAACACAAGGTCTATAGAGACTATTTCTATTGGCATTAAAAGCTACAGTTCATTTTTGAAAGCTGAACTTCATTATTAAAGAGAGGTAAAACAATTTATCACATTTGCTTTAACTGAACACTATAAAAAGATCCATGTATAAAGGAAGAAAAATCGCTAAATATTGTGCTGTCCCCAATTTATTCTTTCGTCCTTATCCATAAAAATATTATTTTGTCTTGAAAATTGTCTGTCTAAAAATGGTATTTTCACCTCCTGTGTATTCAGTCACGTGTGGTGATTTCATTGATCAAAACACAGTTTTACTTCCATTTTATTCACTATCGGGCCAACACAACTCTACTCTTTGGGCATTACTAAGAAAATCAGTTGTTACATTTCAAATTAAATGTAAGCGTGCAAACTCCAACATGAGAGAACAACTTCTGCATTTAGCAGGGCTTGTGTAAGGCTTCTTGTGATCAGAGACCAAGCAAGATCAATGAACTGTCAGTTTCAAAAAAAAAAAAAATTGGATTTCTTAGTCAAGCACATTTTATTTGCTAGTTATTGAGAAAGAAATGTGCAGTTTCACAGTTGGTGTCATAGTTCCCTTTTTAAAGCAGAACTATATTTGAGAAACATTGATTTTCTTCTGAAAGAAAACATTTTATGTGACTAGTCTGTTTAATATATATTCCCGGGATGACTTAAGTGAACACCTCACATTTACCTAGCTCAGGTTGCATCACTGTTACTTGCCTTCACTGTTACGCTGTTATAATCTTATTAGTACGAATGTATTTTTAATCAGATTCACCACAGCAAAATGAAGGGACACATAAAAACTGAGGTGGTGCAGGCCCATAGTAGAAGAATGAAAATTACTGCCTAGCAATAGAAAACCCAGCGAGTCTACTCAGCACTCCCGTGGGTTAGCTAATTTCTCTGTATAAAGGCTTTCTGGTTGTTCCATGCAAACACTGCACTTCAAGCTCCTTGAATCTGGAGAAGCTTGGTGTCAGATGGCACCTGCCAAGCCCTCTCTGGAGGCAGGATCAGCCCTTTCGTGCCATAGGGTCCACTCAATCACAGCAGCAGCTCTCTGACAGCTAATTATACCATCGCTACCCAATACAGAATCCTCCTATGCAGAAAGAGTCATACCTGCCACTGGGAAATGGAGGGAAAGCCACGGACTTTAACTTCTTGTCTTCTGCGGCTGTTAAGCAGTTCTTTATAGTCTCTTCAAGCTGCTCTTCACACTTGTCTGATCCCCACTGTGGGATGTGACAGTGGATGACAAACTTTGCCGCAAGGCCACTAGACTGAGTAAGTGCAGCTAATACAAATGAAAATATAACATTTAGTTTTGAATACAAACCACCCTGCAATGACCTCTCAATCCAAAGTACTTTCTCTAATTACATTACTTCTCCAAAGAAATACATTAGTGATTGAAATATACCACAATGGCTCACTCACAATCATAATCTGACTGTCTTCTCATTACTTTTGTGATCAATTATTATTTCTTTGGAGACCAAAGAACCCGGAGCTCATTTGGTTAACACAATAATATTTTATAGCTTTCTCATTCAGCATGGCCTGTGGATTTATTTTATGCAAAGTATCAAAACCTTGCACTGAACACAGTATCATTAATCCCGCAACAGACATTTCTGCAATGCTGTCACAGCCTTATCTGAATGCTTTGCACAAATATCCTGCATCAGCATTACACCTCCAGAGTGTTAGGGAGTAACATTTAGACCCATTTCACAGTTGAGTAATTCCAGACAAGGACACGAAAATCAAAGCTGTTTGTTGAAAGTTTCTAACGGATATGTGCAATTAGGAATCTCAGATTAATTTTTCAGAAAGCGTAATATTTCTCCAGGACCTGCAGAGTCCACAGCATGGCATCAGTTTGTTGTTGTAATTGTGACCATTAGCACTTCTGAAAATACAGATCTCAGGAATCTCAGGTTAAACACCCTGAAATTAGCTGTGCAATTAATGTCCAAGGATGAAAAACTTAGGATTTAATCACTTGTCCACCAGAAGAATTCTGCTGCAGGCACAGAGGAATTCTGTCTAATGCTTCACTGTGCCACTTAAACCAGAGGAGAAATGTCAGGCCTTTAACTATAGGGAGCAAATTGACTGAAAACAACACAGGTATCCTGTGAGCAGCACTTGAATTCAAGCCCATTGGGCTGGAGCTCAAGTGTTGGCAGTAGATCTCCAGTGATTAACAACCATTTATTGTCACTTGCTTCAAGACCAGTAGAAGAGGCAATTTCAAACACAGCAACACAACACAATGCTTGAGAGCGTACATTTTCTTATCTATTAAACTAATATTATCTTCTTTGCTGGGACTGTCTTAATAGCATAGGAAGAGTCTATTTTTTAGTTAGGTAGTGTTGTTGACAGAGAAAATAAGTTTACTTTGACGTTCTGGCATATATTTCTGATTCAACGCAAAAATGAAGCCAAGTATCTTGTACAAAATTTTCCCTGACATCTGAGATTATAAAACTAGGCTATTCATTTAGGAAATTTTAAAAACTAGGCTATTTAAATCATTAATATAATCATTAAATAAACTGGTATTTAAATCAGTTTCTTGTGTATTGAGATACTAAGTCAAATAAAGCACTTGGAAGATACATTGTAACTTCTCTCCATCAGCCCTCCAGCCACCTTCACCCTCTATGAATTGGTTTAATTTGTTGACAAAGGAAGACATCATCTCAACCCCCAAACTATTCACTGCTACAGATGTGTTAAACATTTGAAGGGAGCTCTTCTGTAATTTGTATTTCTATAATGCAGGTGTAGTGCCTGGGAGAAGAGCAGCAGTTGCTCTTCCAAAAAGCATGTCAGTTCTAAAGATTGTATCACATCTTTATTTGTGCTCAAAGTAAGGTAATTGGTTTATACTGTTCATCAAATAGGCATAAAGCAGGACAATTTATAAACTATCACTGTTCTTACACCTCTTATGTTAGACTGAGAGCTGTTTCTCATCCTCACGTAAGGAATGCAGTCGAAAAATAGGACAGGAGACACAGCACAAAGGTGGCAGCACAAGTTTTCCTTAATTTTTGGACTCTTACAGACAGAAATTGCCTAAGTTAAATTAATCAGCCTGGTGTAACTTATGGTGGCACCTAGAAGCTCAAAGACTGTATGTGCACAGCACACAGGTATCCTAGTCTTCTTTCTTATTTTTCCCCTAAGCAGGCTGTCCATATCAGCAACAGCTTCAAAGAAGAAACAGAAACATTTACATCACATAAGCAAAGGCACATACATAATTAAGAACAGATCAGGATGTCCAGAGAAAAGAACATATGAAATGAGCTGTTTCCAAAAGAGAGCATAGTATGCTTTTTACCTTCAGCAACTTCCAAAGGTCCTTGAGATTTGCGAAGCTCTTTCACTGTTTCTAAAAAGTCTTTCCCTCCAGCCTTTTCCAATGCCTTGCCTGCAAGGACAGAGAGCAAAAGGCCTTGGCTTCAAAGTATCAGCATGAAAATACAACTCTACATTATTTAAAAGAACACTGTACACATATTATCTGTTTCCCTCTGTCATCAGCAGCTGAAGTTCACATTTGCCGCTATCTAGCCACCGAGAAAGTTAACTTTTTATTGGTTTTGAAAACTCCTGTATGGTTATTACTGGAAATTACTTTAATATAACTATCTGCAAGAATGCTATCTTACTGTGACTTATGGCTAAAATAGTGAAGAGTGGGATTTTCAGGACTCAGATTTTCAGCCTCCAAAATCAACTCAATATACAAACCCTACTACTTTCCGAAAGAAACACAGCTGGGATGCCAGCGAAGGTCTTGATTACTGACTGTATAAAAAACAATGATCCAAAAGCCTGCTGCAAGATTCTGTGCCTCTCTATGCAACTGACTGAGTAGTTTTTACCTCCCTCTTGCTTCAATTTCCGTATTTGTACACTAGCAGTAATAATATTTCCTTCTTTTACATGAGCAGTATAAGGCTTTGTACATAAGTATTTGTAAAGTATGTAAAATCCTACAATGAGAAGCATAATTACAAGTGTTATTAATATATAATTTTTGTCATGGAATTTGCAGAGGCAAATGTAAAAATAATCCAATAAAGGCTGCAATCATGATTATTTACACCTTTGCTGCTCATGTGCTTCAACAAATCATCTGTGCTTTGATTGTTGTAAGGCATCATTAAAAAAAAAAAAGATAAAGTAGTGATTAGCCTGTTATACCTAGTCAGATCCAGCCTGATTTTCAGAAGTGTTGTAAGTGATATTTTATGGCCTGGGGAAGATTCAGATGAAACAGGATGGGATCTCAGCAGGCAGCTAGGAGACCAGCTACTTTCCAGCTCAAGATCTGTTTTTTCTGCGTGTAGCAGAGCCTCACCTATTTCCTCCTTGAGGTCTATTTCAGCAGTTGTAGGGTGAACAATGCCTTCTACTTTCATGGAGCCAATATGGCTGATGTCACTCTGTGTCAGAGAAAGCTGTAAAATAATAATGAGGGAGTAGAAAAAAAATAAAATAGTAATCTGACTGTAAAATCATTTTCATACCAAAAAACTAAAACGAAAGAAGGCTGGACTCAGTCTTTCAGAGATCAGTAGTTTTACTGTGTTCAATATGTGTGAGTCTGATTTTTAGCCTTTAATTAATTAATTTGTACACCACTTTTCCATCATTTTGTGATATGCCCACAGGTTGGAAGTTTGCTCCAGAGGAAGTTACTGCTAGAAAATTCATGTTCTAGCATCACACTTTGAAGAGAAAAGGCTGATTTTGGAAATGCTTTTGTTTAAAGAGAAAAACACTAAAATTAAGAGGCTTTTTTCCTGTAGAAACACTTCCCCCCAGTAAACTACCGTAGGAGTTCAGAAGAAGGGCTGAACACTATCCTGATCATTTGGCTTCACCAGCCAAATAATTAATTGCCCTTTCAGTTCCTGGCATAAATAAAATAAGGAATGCTTTACCCACCCACCCATGCATCTGGATATAGGAACTGAGCAAAACATGAGGTCTTAAGGTGCCCAAAAAAGGCCGCTCCCCAGATTTCACAGCCTCATCACTTTGAGAAACAACAGAGGACAGAAACCCTAAAAATCATTAAAAAGACTTTACAGTTGCTGAACACGTGCCTAGCATACCTCATTTCTTGCAAGATACACTGTAGTATTTAAGTCTTAACCAGAACGATAAGCACTGCCCAGAGAAGAAAATAAGAAGATGGACAGATTCTGGAGGAACTTAAGACAGGACTGAACTCTAATAAAGTAGATTGAAGTTTCATCTACCCAGGCAGATAGCAGCTTTTCGCAAGCTTTTGGATCTATTATGTGTCTGGCACCACTTTGGCAAGACATAGTATCAGACAGACTGAACTCATAAGTGCTCCTTTATACAACAGGGTACATCATCAGCACAGGGGGCTTACAGAAGCAATTTCAGGAAGGGCACTTTTTCTAGATGACCTTACTATTTGAAATAATAATAATTAAAAAATCTTGACTGTGTCTCCATAGTTAAATCTCTAAGCTCTCCCTCCTGGTGAGTACAGGGGGAAAAAAGAAAAAGTATGGGACCAACTTGGCTGGACTCCAAGGACGTGCGGGTTATTTGGGTAGTACAGTTTTGTAATTCTGGCCAGGCAAGGTGTCACAGTCTGTGCTGAGATGGAGAAGTGGGCATGCCCTGCAGCTCTCGTGACGTACTCAATTTGAACAGTGAGAGAGCAGCACCACACAGCCCACTTTCAGATGGAGCACCCATGCTTCTGGCACAAACAAATATGTGGAAGTTGCTCGGTGATCCTGGGACCCGGCCCAGAAATACTCTTTTATAAATAATAAATAGCCTAGAAGGTTAAACCTGGTTAGACACTATGCCAAGCATAACACAGCCAAGTCCAAACTAAGCAAAACTTTAATGCAGGTTAGGCCAAGAAACGCATCGATATGGCTCTCTGTCGAGAAGAAAGGCTGACCAGCATTATTCTTGGAAATCTTTTACCTGCAGACATACATTTTTAGACCCTATGCCCCACTCATGACTTGAGTGAGTTTTGGCCTTAAATTTGAGACCACTAAGGGAGAACATAGAGAAGATTTTGTACTCGTGTTAGATAAAAAGCATCCTTCTGTTTATGCTAGGCTCCATTGTTGTGATCTCAATCTGTTATAACTTTGCATTACCTTTTGTCCTGGCACAAGGCTCTTGGAGGACAAGATAGTAAAACCATCCCCAGGTCCATCTTCAGATGTTGAATTTGAAGTTCCTTCTTTTTCATTGTCCTTTTGTTTGTTCTATTTGGGGGAAGAAAAAAGCAAGAACTCTCAAAGGGAAAAAAAAAAAAAACAAACACAACATTTACCATTATTCCGTAGTGGATAGACTTCATTAGTTACTACAAATCTCACCTTCTTGGATCAATATATTACTCATAGCCTTTTAATCCTCAAAGATTATGTACCAACAGAGGTCTTCACTGTTTATATAATGCTAAAGCATCAGAGGTTCATCTGAGGCATTACATACATTTGTACTCACATTAAGAGTAGGGGCACCCACATCCATCTGTAGTTTTACTAACAATTAAGGCTACATTTACAAGTGGGTGTGTGCTAGTTTATTTCTGCTGGTAACAGAGCAGAGCTCATACTAAATCAAACTGAGTAACTTAGTAACCCAGTCAAATGCTCCAATACGAAGGAAAAAATATCTTTATAATCCGAAAAAAATCATAAGTCTCAGCTAATAAATCACACATTTGAATCCATATTGACAGGAGCAAGCCATCACTCCTCCATATGAGCAGTCAGAATGACAAAATGAAATAACTAACAGCTGAATCTTGAATGCAAAATCCCCTTGGTAGGACGTGCTCCTTCACACAGCCTAGCTCCAGCAGCAGGTAACCTGTTCATACGAGGGCTGCAGGAGCATGTCTTCACATCTCTCAATATTTAATTTAAGGTATGCCAAGAAGCTAACTCTCTCAAACAAGTCCCAAACTCTGCATGTGCACAATTCAAAGTAAGGTGGTAGCTGAGATCAATACACAGAGGCATCCTCTTAAGCATCCTATTAAGCAACTCTGTTTTCTTTTTAAAAGTTGTTTCTGCATATTCTCAGCTGTGGAAATGTATTAAAGCTTCGAGGCCTCCAGAAAGATGTGCTTAACAAAAGTTTTAAAAGCTTAGGTCCAAGCTTAATATCCTTTAATCTGACCTAATCAAAAATTTAGCAGCGTTTTAAGATGCATGCTCTGGAATGACAAACCAAGAACACTGATCTGGGTCACTGCTCTACCAAATTAAACCATTTTGGATGGTGACAGAGGATGGGCAACCGTAAGGAAAGGTGCATTGGTCACGTTTCTATTCATTTATTCGTCTTGCAATTCTTTTAAAAAACACTAACAGCAGCACACCTAAGAACACATGAAACAAAGAGCTTGTCAAAATGACACTTATGTACCATGTCAGGACAAGTTCTCTGGACAGTTAAAAATCTTTAACAGCAACCTGGTAACTGTACAAGGCTGAAGGCATGACATCTCTCAAGTAGAAAATGTTTTAAAATACAGCTTCTTTTATTTTAAAGGCTAGAGTTCACTGCCGCACAGTTAGTGTGGAGATAAAGAGATTCTATACAGTAATGGAGATAAAGAGATTCTATATAGTTATCAAGAAAGTATTGCAAAGGGTGACATGGAAATCTAAAGTTTCCCTCAAAGCTTTGTAAGTTTTTTTTATAAAAATTCATTTTAAAAAAAAAGTGTCTGCCTTTATTTCTAAAGTTTAGAGAAAAAAAATCCTAGTGTGTCTATTATCAACTCCTACCTCCCATTTCCAGTTGTTACAAACAAACAATGCACAAAGTGCTAATATATTCCTCCTAATAATCTTAGTTGGTTTCGATCCACTCCCTCTCCCACACCTCTGGAATCCCGTATCTGCCTCATGCTTACCTTTTTGGGTGTCCGGGCCTTGGTAGACTTTGCCTTCTTCCCACTCTTTTTGTTCACCATGGATTTCCTTCCCTTCTTCTCAGGAGTAGGTGAAAGGATGGTCTCAGATTTGCCTTTGGCACCACGTTTCTTGGCTAGAAGCTCTGGCTGAATTCTGGGCAGGACACCTCCACTTGCAATAGTCACACCTTTCAGCAGCTGCAAGGAGAAGCAGTGTAAAGGAACACATTACAGATTCGCTTAGTCTGTACTGAAGCTATTTTTGCTGACTACATTACACATTCACAAGTAGAGTCCACACTTCCTAAAGCATTGCACCGTGTCCCTTTATCATAAAACAAAACAAAACTAAAAACTATTAGGGAGGAAAATCCACAATGAAAAGAAACCTGGCAGGTCACAGTGAGGTCAGCCAGCACATCCCGGAGAACTCTATTAGTGTACCGGTCAATTACTTTTCTCTCTTCCAGTGCTGGTCTCTCTGCATGCCTCTCCTTGGTGACTCAGCAGCAGTGAATGAGGGTAAGAGAGGATATTAAGCACCTGCAGGCAACTTAAAAAAATGACTGCACCACAGCCCTGGTCAAAGAAGGACTGGTTGCAGATCCCTTTAGCAGGGAAACAAATTCAATGAAAACAAGTATGAGCCCTGAGAACCTGCTTTGCAGAGGTGAACAACAGGAATGGGCTGTGATATTATGCGGAGGACAAATCTGGCTAACTCATAAGAGACAACGCTGCATCTAATCCCTAGTTTACAGGCCAGTGATCAGTGCCATGGAGCAGGGAATGGGCTGAGAGTGTTAGCTAGCATGCTTTTCCCTCTCTCCTGGCCTCTTTTGACTTTCCAGTCCCCTTGACCGGAAACAGAGCGAGGTGACTTCATGGGCACACATTTTCATTATTTAAAGCAGTCAAATTAAGTGTAGGAATCTTTCGAAGTGTGAATGATGTCATACATCTTCACATGGGACCAACCAAGAAAGATCCTCTGATGCTGACCAAACCTTTCTGGAACCCCTGAATGCTGCAATTCATAGCCCGTGCCATGAGCTCTCTTCTCACTCAACAAATTTAGCAGAAGTGATCCCACAAGTGATCCTCAAAGTCAGAGCACTGCAAATCACATTCCGGGTACTAATGGGACCTGGGCATATGGAGGGAGAGGCACTCCTGGAGACAGCAATAGCAGAGAGTAAGTTAGATCCCTACCCAAGATGGGCTTCACAGCCAGTATAACAGAAAACACACATTTCTACAGCTTTTGGGGAAAGGTCTTCCATATGGCACATTTTAAGTACTGGATGTCCCTGAGGAAAAAATTAAGCATCAAGTTTACCCACTTCAACAGGACTCACAGGCTACGGAAGAAGTAAAAATTTATATCCAGAGGATTTAAAATGAGATATCTCCACCTCCTTTTTTGTTTGCTTTTATTCAAGTGGGCACAATCTTCTTGTCTTCTGCTCTAATAATTGTGTTCTCATTCATGTGTCAAACTGAACGGTTTCTAACCTTCCATGGTAGCAGCTTCTTTATGCCACAGCACGTAACTCTTGCACTGAAATGTAAATGGGTACCTGATTCAGTTCCTCATCATTTGCAACTGCCAGGAGGATGTGTCTGGGGGCAATTCTTCCTTTCTTGTTGTCTCGTGCTGCATTTCCTGCTAATTCTAGAATTTCAGCTGTAAACACATTGAGATAAAAATAAGTAATAAAAATGCAACTCTTGTACACCATACATACACATTTTACATTCCTTCTCAATATCCATTTACCTTTTCAGGAGTGTTTCCCAATTTAAATGGTCTTTGCTACAGAAAAGCAGTAACCAAACCACACTCAATGTATTTGTAAATTTATTTAAAGCCATTTGTCCTTCCTAATTCCCTAAAGGATAGCTAGCAGAAAATAAGCTTGGTTCACATGACTTCTTTTACAAGTCCCAAGTCAGAATTCTCTTTCAAAAAAACAAGAAACGCCTACAAAAATGTACATCAGTAGTCCAAAATTTAGCAGTAACCCTGTAACAATAAAACAGTAAAGCATGCAATGAAACCCCAAACCTAGTACAGGCAGCTCTGACAAAACAGCAAGGATTCTCAGGACCAGGTGAGATGAAGACTGAGGTGCATTTAAAGAAACACTTTGAAAGTCAACAAACTAGCCAGGCGATGCTGCAATGAAAGGGCGTGGAAAATCTGTGAGAAGCTTCATTTCAGAACAAGATATGAAAGGTTTGACATAGAGGCAAGCAGAGACAACGTAAGAGCTTCAATGCATGAACTATTGGTAGAAGGTTCTTTGTACATCTCTGGGAACAGGCGGTCACTTCAAAAGTAGTTTCTCTAAATTTGCAATAACATTTATACTGTGACTAAAATCACTGAGTTTTTTCCAATTGCTAGAGAGGAAACACAGACACGTCTTTCTTAAATAAACTGTAGCAATCCGAATAAATCATTAACTTACACAGTTTGGCCCCTACTGAGAAGTTATTTCTCATGTTAAGAGCTCTACTAAAACACTGAGAAGGAAGGAGAAGGGAATGTTTTGCTCCAAAGAATCATAAAAATCATACTCACACCTTGTTTCACTTTAAAGTATCCACTGTCCCTGCCTTTTGGTTTTTGGTTTTGTCTTTACATCTGTCAGTAATAGGGGTAAGAAAGTTACAGCCCACCGGTGTCCTTTTCTTACTATCTTACTCCTTTTTATCAACTAAATAAAGAACTGTAACTATTATAGAAAGAAAAATCTAGTGGAAATCTACATAATGCTCTATGGCTAAAATCCAAAGGATTTCAACAAGAGGTTTAGTTCATGGGAAAAATAAAAGCTTTTAATTTCACTTGTTTAGAATAACAAAAGTGCATACTTGTCACCCAGTTTTCAGTACTATACAGCACACACACCTAACTGAATGTTGGAGATGTAAAAGCCATTGTTTAGAATAACATGCATGTTCACAGTGAATTTTTTAAGAAACGGCCAGTGTCTGCTGAAAATTTTCACAATTATGCATGCACCACTTTCAAGAAACATTATCAGTGTTGCAAAGACAAGCACTTACATTTTAGAAAACATTATTAGAACTGTGGTTGCGATAACTAGGCCACTGCTACAAGGAAAAAGCACTATGTGATTGGACAATCAGAAATAGTATCACACCACAAATACACTCTGGGCCTACTTTACAAGTTAGGCCAGCAACCTCGGCTCTGGCATGTCCTAACTTTGGAGCGTTTGCCTTGGACTTTAAAGGAGACTGAAAAGAGATCCAGCTATGTTCACCCCTGTGGGGGCTGCAGGGCTGTAAGTTTCAGACTCAATTCCCAGACCTCTGTCAGCAGAGCTAGTGCAGCAGCAGACAACAGGAACAGATTGCCATCCATTGTGCAGACCAGCATAGAGCAAGAAAAGAGACCCAGACTTCTTCAGTGGGTTTTGCAGATGTGTGCTGATAGCAGAGGAAAATTGCATCGGGGGGGGAAGCCATCGCATACTTACCTGCGTGGTAACCGAAGTTCTTTCAGATGTGCCAACAACAGGCACATCCTGCTACCTGTGTGCTCACCCCACTCCCCCAGGTTCTGGGTCCTTTGGCCAGCAGCATCCTGATGGCGCACTCAAATGTCCATTGCCTAATGTCAAGAGCAAAAAACGCAGAACACTCAAACGCCAGCCATCTACCACAGGACACCAGGAAGAAGGGAATCCAAGGCAGAGATGATGTATGTCAGACTGTGGAATACGCATATCACTTAACAAAGGACGCCAATTATTTGCTAGGTAAATAATTGCCTTACTTCCTTCTAATGATTCTTTATATGCATATTTTTCTAATGCTGGAGGCAGGTATTCATAGTCTCAAGAATATGAAACAGCACTTGCAAAACGCAACATCAAATCTGGAGGCTTCAGTTATCACATCCTCTGCTGTTAATAACAGATCCCTAAAGCAACTGCTTTACATTTCAAGTAGAAACATCTTGATAGCTGAGGTTAGCTAAACTCTAAGACGACTAGTCTGAGAATATAGGTCCTACAATAAAGTCCTATACTATAACAAGCTCTTTTGAAATCGGGCATCTTGGTAGCCATTAAATTGGTTTTACTTTACGTGCTTTCAGCAGCAGGCATTAAGAATTAAAGTGAAATCTGAAATAATCTTGCTTCCCTCAAGATTCAAAATACACAAAAATGCCTTCACACTGGAAGCATAACTTCAAATTCAGACATCTTCAGCACAGATGGCTACAAGCAAACTAGCTCATTTAGGTACTCCACAGTTCACCTTGGCCTCAGATAGACATCAAATCCTGGTCAACAGTGTAATGCCCAGAACTGTCCCCTGACTTCACACAACACCTAGTATTTTTAAAGGAGCCTTTTCTCTTGTTTGATAAGCACTTGGGACCAGGGAAGAACACAACTGTCTTCCAACACGACCAGTAGCCAACCTGTGGCCTGAACGGGATTACATCTCATCCTGTGACATGCAGGAAAAAAGAGTTTTGTTCAGCTGATGGATCAATACATTTGGAGTGGCTGGGAACTAAAAGCATCCTAAGCAGGCCTAAGGTATTTGTTCAGCTGGGCTCAGACTCCTTTTGTGAAGTGCTCAGCTGTACTGACAAGAAAGATATGAGAAAACTACTGATAGCAGAATTGGAAAGATTTCAGACAGGTTATCTTGTTTTCCACTTCCCCTTTAGGATAAATTGTGACAGATCCTGTTACACTACTGTGTACAAATCTACAAATAATACCTTTGCTCTGAAAAGATGTATCAGATGATGGAGTCCTTGGCCCTCCATTTGCAAGCAGAATAGTATCTGCTCGATTTGTCTCTTGATGGCAGATGAGTACAACAGCCAGAGGAGTATGACCGTTGATGTCCTTTGAAGGAGGAGGTGTTGCTGGCGTTGTGTTCTGCCCTACCTTAGAGAAGATGGCTTTCCATTGACATCTTCCATGAGTTCCTCTGACCAGCACACCATTTGCATGTCTTCTGCTTCCTAATCGAGAGGCGTCTGTATTCTTGGCCTACATTTCAGGAAAGTGCATTATGGGACACATGCAGTCCGCGTTTGATTTAGATGATGATGACTGTAGTCAGCCCCATGCACACTCAGAGCATAGTCTGGCATGCATCTGTTGCAAAGTCCATAAATCCAATGGGACTGAGGCCAATTTTTCGTGGAGTTTTAACCCTGAAGCCAGTGGAGCCCAACATTGTTCCAACAAACATAACCTTCTGGATAGGAATTAAGCTGCAGTTTTGCAATATGATTTTCAAGCCTAAAATATAAACCAGCATAGATAGATTATTAAAAAAAAAAAAAAAGGCTTAAAATACTGATGAGATCTTCTTCACATTAGCTAATCAGTCAAGGTAAAAGTACCTCCTTCTTGAGATACACTGCGATGATTGCTGGCATTTTAACAATGGGGTTGATAAGTCACAGTGCAGATCTGGTGTTGATAATGGCTGTGGGGTGCAGCCACAATCAGTCTTACATACAAAGGGAAAAAACGGGGATCTAGTATCTCACAACACAGAACACATACCAAAGCCAAAACGCAGCCTGAACCACATGGCAACTGGGAATAAGGATGCTCAAGATATATATGCAACATCTGGATGATGCGAGTTGAGAGGCTTGGTGTTTCAGGGCAACACAAATATAGGCCATTGCACGGCTCACAGGAGAATCACTGGTCCATGCCAGGCCCTGCATGAATGCAATCAGACAGCTCTGGTCCTGTTTGACCCCTTCAGCCTCATCCACCTTGCCCTTATTCCAGCCAGGACTTACCTTCAGACATAGCTCCTTTCCTCAGCAATCCACACCTGAGACTTCTATCTCCATTGCCTTTCCTGAACAGTCTCTTTTTCTCCTGTCTACTATTCTCAGTTGTGGTAGTACTCAGATTTAATATTCCTTTCTAAGTTCCTCATTATCAGCACCCCCTCCATCCAGTCCTAGGCCTATGCCCTATTTTTCCAAATTACTCTCCAGCTCCCTGGCAGGATTTTTGGGCATCCCTTGCCATTTATTTGCCCACTGGTCATCAATTCAGCTCTCCCCACTAACCAGATCCATCCCTAGCTCTGTCCCCAACATCAATATTCTTCTCCCATAACCATCATCTCCCCAAAACGTTATGATCTGTTCCCAGTCTCTGACCAATGTGGAACTGTTCCCAGTCTGCTAATCTGCTTATATGGTTAATTCCAGCCTGCCCTTCCCACCTCACGGACAGTAAGCATGATTAGCCTCTCCTTCAACTCCTTCATGTACTCCCCGCCTTCAGTGCCAGACCTATTGCCACACGCCTCTGTGTGACTTTTGTTGGTTCTGCCTTCACATCGGACAGCTTCCTCTCTGCAGTGCCTGGTACTGCTGAGACCACAGAACAGCCACCTCCCTGCTCTCAGTGCTGTGATCGGGAGCAGCTGGGGACAGCAGTGAGAGGGAAAGTCTGAGCACCTGCAGCCATGGGCTAAAGCATGCTCAGCCACCGTGTGGAGTGGCCCATGCACAATCCTGTCATGCTTCAGAGCTGAGAGGTTGAGGCATGCTCTGCCGTTCTTGGGGTACGACACAGTCTGGGCAGCACTGAGAGCTAAGAGAGGCTGAAGCATGCTCAGTGAGGACCAAGTCTTCGGGGATTTATCTGTTGAAATCAAAGGAGTCTCTGCTGAGCATGAGTAACCTGTTGTTTTTCAAAGTTACAGCTTGGCCAAACAGAGCAGATTTCTCTGAGATGGCAGAGACCACCCTTCCCCTTTAGTAAAGCAACAATTCTCTGCTCAAACACAGAGAAGCACCCAGGTGTTTAGAGTTCTCACAAATGTTTTAACTTAACAAAAAACACAGTTCAACTTGCTTCTCTGAAACAGTTTAAGAACCAGACTCCCTTACGCTCACCCTCCCAGATTTAGCCTGAAGCAGTTCCCCGTATGCAGGCTTTCAGCCTGAATAGCTACCATTTCATAGTTGCAAGTCCATGAAAGAAAACTGGAATTTGTAATAGGAAGTATGAGATAATATTAAGAAATATTGCCAGTTTGATATATAACACCCCATTTGACAACAGCTTTGGAAAACCACATTGTGTTTCTAATAGCGCCCCCAAACCAAAGACTATATTCACACATACATATTGGAATAACTAGATCAGCAGGGTTAGATGTTACAACACTGTTTTTCAATTGAACTATCCACCTTTCTAATCTTTTCAAACAAAACTCTGGATGGAGTGCATAAACTTTCTCTTGGAAAGACCACCATCCACAAGCATTGACAATAAAAGCAATAGGTGTTTGCTCAGAAACGTTACTCCATTCCATTACAATATATACAGGGTTAGGGTGAGAGGGGGTTCCTTCTCTGCTGAACCAAGCAGCTTAAAATAGCATTCCCTTACAATTTATGTGGGCCTCCAGCCCACATCAAGCAATTTTCTCGCCTGATTGACTACACATTCTATTTTTCTAAAACAAAGCGTAGGCCCACACATAATCTGCTCTTACCATGTAAATGATTTCAATTAAACCCCACTTACTAGCCAGAAATAGAGCCAAGATATATACTGTTCTAGTTCAGATAATAGGTAAACAGTGCTGCACTGTATGTTATAAAAAGATGACCATAACTCAGTCTGCGCTACTGAAGTGCTGCATATACTAGGTGTGCTGTTGACAATTTATTACTACACCTTGTAACAATTGCCACAGCTCAGAACAAGAATCTCCAAATGTTTATCCTAGAAACTCCTTTGAACGCTATGGATCCCTGTGGAGTGGTAAAAGAAAAAAAAGTATTCCTCCCCAGGCTGAAGGTCAGCAGAGTCACTATGAACCATGTTATTCAGTTATAAAAGTCAGTGCAGTTTCCAAAACTCATGTAATATGGTTTTCATCTTGCAATACCCAGACATCCAGAAGTTTGTGGATGACTTCTAAGCGATTCACAACAGATGATAAAGTAATGCAAACACACCTTGCTATAGAGAAATTCATATTTATGACATTCCTGAAGAGGCCTGAACCTCCGCTAGAAAACATACAGGGACGTGCCAACAAAAACAAGCCTGAAAAATCACTGTGGTGGAGCAGGAGAGCTATGAAAGCTATGAATCCTGTGCCTCCACCTTTCCCCCTAACTCCCTACAGGCTCTGAAGCATCCCTGCTGAGAAGCGCTCCGTGCTGTAGACAGCTAAACAAACTCTGCCAGTCATGGAATTCCCCGGTACAGCATAACTGCACCAGCTCCACTGAGAGAGAGATTTCTACAGTTACAAGACTTCATTTTTAATGTATGAAACTGGATTATGGAAATACGAGTACACATACGAAGTAAAAAAATCTTCTCCAAAATCCCTTAGAGAACTGATCTCTCTCTATGATTAAATGACCTTAATATAAACATGTTTGTTCTTCCACAGTAAAAAAATAAAATAAAATCAAACAAATGGGACAGATGCTTACCATCTTGGATTTTGTTTCTGCTTTTCAGTGGTGTTTTGTTTTATTTTAAAACCAGCTCCTTTTCTGGACTTACCTCTTGAAGGAGATAGGAGTGAACATAAACGCAACCTTAAAAATTTTGTTTACATTTCTTCCACATAAGCAATACTTTTTCACTCCAACTCCAGAAGTAGCCTCAGAAAAAAAATAAAAGAAATAATCAATTCACATCCTTCAATTAATCAGCACAAATGTGGAAGTCTCTGTAACATGCTATTAGGCATCATCAGAAATTTAATTTTAATAGTGAAATTATCACTATTTCAGATTTTCTCCACACCTTTCAATAGTGCTTTTATTGTCTGGTAACGAGAACAGGCTTCCATATGTAAAAAAGACAGCAATGCTTACATAAAGACTGGCATGCTGTTATATGGACATCCAGGCTCCATGAAAGCTTCTTCCATGCCACTTCGGCAATAAACTGTACTCCTGACACACAACCCACTGAACTAATTCCATCCAGGCTTGTGACTCCTCAGAGATTCTCTAATGCACCTCAGCCTTGATCAGTAACACCCAAGTAACCTGAACCAACATCCTCTCTCCACTAGGCATTGTAACAATTTGCTAAGGCGCTATTTTCCACAATTAAACAAGAAAATGAGTAGATATGATTGTAGGACAGTCTGGAATATTGCAAGACATCACAGTATATTGCAGTATATCATATCACCATGTGACATCTGCCCCTTCCTCTGAGGTCAGCTTCAGAAAGGAAGGGAAAAGAAAACTCGGTGTATGTGGGAAGATTTAAACGGTGAAACAATTTCTACATACACTTAGGCAAACAAAAATGATTTTTAAAAGACAAATGAACAATATCCATATTTCATAACACTTTGACATTGTTCTGCAAGGAGAAATGCAGCCCACGAAGCAGAGTCTGTTGACTTAAAAAGCACAAGAGATGTACAAGTTGCCTTTTTTTTTTTTTTTCTGTTATTCACATCCAGGTGTTTCAAAAGCCTAATTTATATCAATTTTCTCTTGGACAGAAACTACCTATATGTGACTTCTCACTCTGCAAAGCAATAAAAAAACAATCCTTCCAGCTAGTGACCAAGCATGGTGCCTCTAAAGGAGAAAATTTCCATCCTCAGCCTCTTCAAGAAGCAAATTAATCTCCTTAGCAAATTTCAACAAATCTTGCACTTGCAGAGCCTGATTTCCAAAAGTGCTGAACACGTTCGTATCCCATTCCATGGATATCCCTGCCTTCTGTGTGTTCTTGGTTTACCTGCTAGGTACTCTATGACAGCTGCCATGTAAACTGGTGCTCCAACACCTATCCGGTACTTGTATGTTCCTTTCTTTAAGTAGCGCATCATCCTCCCCACAGGGAAAATAACGCCCGCCCTGCTTGAGCGTGAGAGTTTGGACATCTTCTTCTTCCCACTTCGGCCCGACATCTTGCAGCTTTGCGCTTTTCAATTTGCTGGTGATTCTTAACCCCTTGCTCCAATCCAAAAGCTGCAAGAGAAAAGAAATGGGATTGGTGCTCAGCATGTGAGAAACATCTTTATACATTATCTTGTTCTTCCAGAAACAAAAATCCAAACCCATTCTCAATACCTGTAAAAGCTGAGGCATTCAAAGTTGGGTAACTGGAACATTTGCTATAACTTTTCTTTTGACTGCTGCACTGTCAGTGTAGCAGTATTACAGAGAAAGTGGTTTGGAGAATATCAAAAAGAAATTACTAAAAAAATCAAATGTACATTACATTAATCTTAAAAAAACCAAAAACCAATAAACAACAAATCACACCAAGGCAGACATCCGCAGCAAGGAAAATTTCCATGCTGATTGCTAAGCGTACCAAGTTATAAACAGCTCAGAAGAACTGGCATAATGGACAAGCATTAAACAAGCTGAAAAGCAGATATGGGTGCCACCTATAAGTAGAGGAAGTCGTACTGCTTACACAGGAGAAAATAAAACCTACCTACAAACACACCACCTCTTCACAGGTCTTTTAAACAGGGAATTCCATGTGCATGCATGGCTGAAGAGATGCAGGCAAGCAGATATGCTTCAAGCACCAACCCCCTTGCGTTGCACTGGCCTCAGGAACTGAGCCCTGGGGGCCAGCTCACAGGCTTCACTGCTTTCATAATTCTCCCCGGATCACCTTCACAGCAGCTCCTGAGAGCCCCAGAAGCCTTCCTCCATGCAGCTAAGCAGAGGTCTCTAATCCCTCATCTTAAAAGGACTGGCTACCATTTTCTTCTGTCCATCAAGCTCCCTGTAGATGTGTTTTTTCCCTGCTTTAAGAGACAATCTAGTCTATACATAGGAGCAAAGAAAACAAATCTCATTGTCTCCTTTTTTTCCTGGCAACAGTGAGACTGCAGGTAAATGGACAACAAACCCCAAAATCAGCCACTCCACTTCAAAGTGTGCATGTGGTTGTAGTTACACTCCTAGGTCTGACTCTCAGTCAAATAACGGAGAACTTTGAACTCTGTTTACAAAAATTGTTTTTAATTCCATTTTGATAGCTGCCCTGGCGGCCTAATTATGACCCTGGTTACAACAAAATAGATCAAGATTCACTCCTCTGAAGTAAACGAAGAGCATATCTACCATAAATGGTATTTCTGCCAATGAAAGCACAGCTACTTAATTCCCAGTATTTACTCATCTCAACAAAAGAAGGAAACAACGGGACAGAGATAATTTGAAAAATATTATAATGACTTTAGGTGATACTGTCAAATTTTATCACAATCCGCATTTTCAATAGCCTTCAAAAAAAAAAAAAGTTATTTGACATCGCTGCAAGCCCTTGGGATCAATCAACATCCACCTGAGGAGGGCACAGAAATCTGCATTTCGTTCTTATCCTGCTTATTACAAATCAATACAAAGAGGGTCACCTGTCCCATATGAAGCCAGACATTCACAGAAACCAGATCATCCGTAACAGCCAAAGTCAAGGGCCGCTTTCTATAATCACCTAACTTGAATGCTGGTTTCACTTACAATATCAGGGAAATAAAATCACCATAGGGTCTGCAGGGATCTATAAAACCCTGGCATGTCCTTGTCTATCATCCAGATAATTTTTTTCTTTCTGAGTACAATATATTATGTGGGCATGATAACAAAAGTTGGGAAAGATTAAACCAGTAAACCTATCAGACACAGACACCTCAAAACTGATGCTGCCAATCATCCCACTCGGAGTTCCCTGCAAACTGTCAGCCTGGAATCATGAGTAGCAGTAAGAGCTCATAAACTGCTGCTTGCAAGTGTGGATTAAAGGCAATGACCACTTCAGACAGACACAAGTGGAAAAAATTCCCAGGCAATCCATTAATTGCATTGATGCAGGAGTAACCAGTTGTGTAGGACAGGGAACAATTGCTAGGCAGCAGCTCCAGGGACTGGGACCAGCAGGTTACAGTGAGGGAAAAAAAGAGCTGCTGTGAAAAGGCAAACCTTGCATCAAGGTGCATAAGCAAGAGGACAGCCAGCTGAGCCGAGGAGCTATGTCCAACCGCAGATACCACGATTCAGGCATGCAGGGCAACGAGAATCCAGAGAAGGGTGATAAGAATGATCGGATGTCTGGCACAAAACTAAAAAGGAAGGCAAAAAGAAGCGGGGAGGCATGATAATGGTCTTTAGAGACATAAAAGGCTGCTTTGAAGGTGGAAAGAGCAAGTGATCCTCATAAAAGTGAAAGGAAAAGAGTGGGACTCCTACGAAAGCTGTGTAGCAGGGAGGAGAGTGGAGCACTAGACTCAGTCAGATGGGGAGGTGGCAGAATCTTCCCACCAGGACAACTTTAAAATGATTAGAGGATATTTGTCAGAAATGGCACGGGCAGCGTTGGATCTACCTTGGGACAGGAGGCTGGATGAGGTGATCTCTTGAGGTCCCTTCCTTCAGCCCTCTTGCTCAACAAAATTCGCAATTTGTGACAAACCCTTTATAAACTTTCCATTTTATATTATGCTACTGATCAACCTTTATAAAGTGTCCTTTTCAGTTCATGATAACTGACATTCAAATTAATGAATAAACGTAGGCTGGGAATTAGGTTTCTAGCCAGCAGAGGAGCAAAATTCTGGAACAGCCTTCTCTTATGAGTAATATTAGCAACAATAACTCATTTTAAGGTGGAACTTAATCAATGAATGCACTAGGCTACAATCTGATTCCTGCTACACTGGCAGGACAGTTTCATCATCCAAGAGTTCAGTCCTGCACTGAAATCCCTACAGAGAGCCATACTGAAATAGTACACTACAAACAACCATGTATCAAAATCATATTAACCTAACCTCTCATATATTTGCTCCTACAATACCAAATCCCAACTGCGTGTAAATCAATGAAAAATAAAAGCAAATATCATGAGATTACATCCACAAAAAATACTGTCGTTGCACTTGATCTCTCTGAAAGAAAATCAAAACATATTTGTATAACTAAGCACCATGCTCTGGGGCATGCTGTTGAATTATATAAATTTCTGTTTAATTAATCACTTCTGGCTCATTCTTCTGTTGCCTCACTGAACTTTCCGTCCTTGTCTATCCCTTTATTTTTCCCTTCTCTCTCACAGCAAATCTCAGCCATTTTTTCCCCCTGCTGCCAAGGCAACCTTTGGCATCCCAAAATGTTTTTCCAAATGCAGGTAACAGATCAGGTATGCTTGCAGAATTTTGTGAGAGACTAAATACAAAAGAGGTTTCAAAACTCTGCTAACACTGTCTCTCTCTTCTTTGCAACTTACACAGTGGAACAGGGTTTACTGAGGAGTGACATATACAACAGTATGTTCTTATCTTGAATCCTACAGGAGGCAATTTTTGGTAGAAAGCCAAGCTGTGGCATAGTCACATCTGCTCCTCCACATACAACTCCTGTGGACCTGGACAAAGATGTGGTACGTTTGGGTTGGCAACTATCTACGCTGGGCACCTTGGAGGGTAGACAGGCTCCTTGGATGGTTCACAGGCTCAGGTGACTGTCAGTCTTTGGGATTTTGAAGCTCTCTTGCAAAGAAGAGCTATACCTGGTCTGCACGAGGCCCCAGGGCTTCGTGCCCTGCCAGCTCATTCCTCCCACAGGCAGGGATTTGGTTTACCTTGGAGGATGCACATTGGCCCAGTCCTGACACAGTTACATGATGCACTCACCTGAACTGCTCCAAAGCTGCCAAGAACTGAAGAGCTACAAGTTGAGCACTGCTCTCCTAATTGTTCTCTTTGAGCAATACAGCTAAGCGTCAAGGGCTTATCAGTTGAAAAGCACTTCGGTCTACTCACATTAGTTCCCTCACTGCCAACTGACTCATCATCCCCGTGTTTGCCCTTATAAACTACAGTCTCCATGAAAAACCACGGACATGTAATTTATGTGAAGTCCATCCTTGCTAAGTTACTGGAACTGCTTCTATATCTGGCTACCACGACATCATGAGGCTTGGGCAATTTAAAGCAACTAATGTTTCCAGTCCCTTAATTCGTCACGGCACACTCCTACTCTGCCATGACTTCAACATCCTTGTGTTGCTATGGGGGCTTTAGTAGCTACCAGATCTCCCATAGCTCTCTACAACATAATGAAAATAGGGTAGATTGAGCCTTCCTCTGTGAATTAAATCTTCTTCAGAGCACAAAACAACGAGCAGTATTTTCCTTCTGCCTGCAGGCAAAAGAGCTCTACCTCCTCACCTCTCTCAGAAGGGTCCTTCCACTACAGACACTATCACTCTGTTTTCTTCCACCATGGTTATCTGCAGAGGGTGATGACTGCTGTACAAGGACACTGGAACAACACACCACCCTAGGACATTCCTCTCACTGTTGTGCAATTTTCATCCCACACCACAACCCTGAGGTATCAAGGTTTACCAAAGCAACCTCAAAACAACTTTCCAGTCCTTCCTACATATACACTCAGAAGAACAAAATCCCATCATCATCTTTAGGTGGTAAGGACACATATAATTTTTAGAAAAATAAGAATAACCTGCAGGCACCGAAACAGACTGCAACCTCCAAATGAGCCTGAACTTGAAAAGCTGGCCAGGAAGCAGTTTCAGAGATTAACATCTGGCAAGAAAGCACAGATGCACATCAGAAAGTTCAATTTGTTACAAAATGTCTAAGATGCATCAGATTTAAATTTTTCTCTAAGAAAAAAAAAATCACAGAAAACAGTAAAATAAAAGAAAGCTTAGTCTGCACATTGGAGCACCAAAACTGTTGCAATACCAGTAGAGAAAAGTAAATTCTGGTCATTCCTCTTCACATCCCAGATCATACAAAGGACAGAGGCAAGCTAAGATAACAGCTATACCAAATAAGAAAAACACACTAGCAACTAGTTGTCACTAAATATTTGAGCAATGATTAGGTAAATTTCTAGTCAAATTAAAACATCTGGCATTGCTGCTCATCCTTCTGGTCTTTACAGGTGAGTACAATGTCATGTGGCAGACTAAAATGTAGCACAGCATGCCAAGTGCCCTCCCTCAGACAACTAGAGGTTCAGAAGTAGACATCACACTGGGTGCTACACCAGAAGCTCACACGGGCTAAACTGCTTGGGTATAGCTGGTTGCCAACTTTGGTGGCCTGGCTCACAGAACTAACGTCTGAGTCTTTACAAGGCTTTGTGCCAGAACCGTTTCTACCAAATATATTCACCAAAGATGCATTGGACACCATTTGCAGATGGTTCAGTGTGCTTGGCATCTAGGGGTCTTGACTTCCAAATATTGAGAAAACTTGAACTCAGCAGGCAAAGACTGAAACCAAGGTCATGCAGGACTATAAACAGTCCTGCACCTTCCTCATCTCCAACTTAAGGTCTGTTTGAACAGTTAGGAGTCGACAAGCAATTCAAAGAGAATATATCTAGGGGTCAACTTAGACTATGCACTCATATACAAACGCACACCTTGTGAAAATAACTTGGAAGACCTCAAGCAGAAGCTTGTTACTTGAATAAATCAGTAAGGCACAACCAATGCGCAAATGTACTATTCAGCGGGCAACCAGTACATCTCCTAGACTCAAACTATTCCAAAACTATAGACACAGAGTGTGTTCCTACTGAAAGAAGCTTCATGGGCAGACTGAAGCCAGGAAAACCTGGGTGTCCTCGCAGAGGCAGCCTCCCCTCACAAACTGCAGAGGCTGACCCGTGTGGCACAGCACAGCTGACGGGGTAGGCCTCAGTATTGACTCAACCCGAGTCTTCTTAGAATCACAGAATCGTCTAGGCTAGAAGGGACCTTTAAGATCATCCAGTCCAATCGTTAACCAAACACTGCCAAATCCACCACTAAACCACGTCCCTCAGCACCACGTCTACCCATCTTTTAAATACCTCCACGGATGGCGATTCCACCACTTCCCTGGGCAGCCTGTTCCAATGCTTGGCAACACTTTTGGTGAAGAAATTTTTCCTCATATCCAATCTAAACCTCCCCTGGTACAACTTGAGGCCGTTTCCTCTTGTCCTATTGCCTGTTACTTGGAAGAAGAGATCACACACCCCCCCCCACCTGGCTACAACCTCCTTTCGGATAGTTGTAGAAAGTGGTAAGGTCTCCCTTCAGCCTCCTTTTCTCCAGGCTGAACAACCCCAGTTCCTTCAGCCACTCCTCATAACACTTGTTCTCTCTCACCAGCTCCGTTGCCCTTCTCTGGACACGCTCCAGCATATCACTTGACTTTCTTGCAGTGAGGGGCTCAAAACTGAACACAGCACTCGAGGTGCGGCCTCACCAGTGCCGAGTACAGCGGGACGATCACTTCCCTAGCTCTGACGGCCACACTATTCCTGACACAGGCCAGCATAACCTACTTTCGACCTTGCCAAGAGCCGCCGAGCTCCAGCCGCCACCAGGCTCCCAGAAGCCACCTCAGGGCCAGCCGTCCCGGCCCGCCACGCCGTTGCCTGGACACCTCCGCCCCGCCCACAACCCCCTCTCAGCGCGCCCGCCCCGCCCGCTGATTGGCCCCAACGGCAGCCCGGGCTAGGAGGGAGCGCGCTGATTGGCCAAGAGCCGTTGAGCGACGGACAAAGAGGCGTCCGCTGCCTGCGCAGGCGCCCTGAGGGTGCGGTGGCGGGGGGGAAGGAGTGGCTGTTGGCTTTCCCGCGCAAACGCTTCCCCCCCGCCGCCGACACGGAGGCTTTCCCCGGTGGCGGTCGGCACCGGGCGCTCCCCCGGAACGGGAAGTCCCGGAGGGAGGGACGGACGGACGGACGGAGGGAGGGAAAGCGGCGAGCGAGGCCCGCGCGCAGCTCCCCGAGGGGCCGCGCGCCTCCCGTTCTCCCCCCCGCCGCCGCCTCCCCGCCGCTTCCCCCGCCTCGCGCCCCAACCGTCGCCCGCGGCCGTTACTCGCCACAGCCGCCCCACCCCCCGCCCTCTTCCCCTCAGGGCGGCCGGCCGCTGCCCCGGCCATGGCTGGGCCCTCCCGGCGGAGAAAGGCGGCGGCAGGAGGAGGAGGAGGTGGGTCGGGCGGCCGGGAGCGGGGAGAGGGAAGGGAGAGGAGCGGGCCTCGCCGCCGCCGCCCCGGAGCCCCCGCGCCGCCGCTCCCCTCACCTGCCGGTGCCCGCCGCCGCCTCCTTCTTCTCTTCCCGTCCTCTTTTTTTTTTATTTTTTTCTTTTTCTCCCCCTCTTTTCTTCCTCTCCCTCTCCTCCCCCCCTTCCCTTTTTGGCTCCCCCACACGCCCCCCCCTCCCTCCCCCCCCGCCCGCCCGCACCCTTGCTCCGCCTCAGCCGCCGGCTCTCCTCCCGTATTGTATGTTTCAATGGCGATGGCGGCGGCTCCTCTTGAGGCGGGGGTGGGAAGGGGTTTCCTCCCGCTCCGCATACCGCCTCTAGGAGGAGTCACTGCAGCCCGGGCCTGCAACAACCCCCCCTATGGCTGCCGCCCTCCCAGGCACCGCGCCGCTCCTCCTTGCCCAGGCCCCAGGGGTGCTGCCGCCGCCTTCCCACAGGCACCCCCTCCCCGCCTCTTCCATCACTCCCCCCACAGAGCCTCGTGGTGAGAATGGGCTCCCCCGTCTCCAGCCTTTACGAGCTGCCCGGCTTGCAGGAGTCGGAGCATAAAGGGGAAGAAGCCTTTCCGTGATCGCAGGGTGAAGGAGTTGGAGCCGTAGCGGTTTTGAGGCAGTCCCAGCTTGGCCTAATGCTCGAGGATAGGTTTTGAGGTGTCCTCCGCCCAGCCCTACCGGTTTTTTGTTAGGAAGGGAGCCGCCCATCCCTACGTTAGGCAAGGTGACCTGCGCGTTTCGGTACGGTGCATCTAACCGAAATGCTCCAGCGTCCCCAAACTGGCTTAAAAGGGCCGTAACAAAGACCCCTGGCAGCTCTTTTGTGTCTTGTTCCGTTGGAGCTGTTTAAGGCGTTCACAGGCTTTTCAACTCAGCCACGAGGACTGCAAACTTAACTTGCTTTCTAAATGAAAGCTGAGGGGGTTGGGTTTTGTTTCCTGCAGTTGCACGTATTCAAGAGCTTGAGCTCCAAGATATGCAATAAATGATTGTATTAAGAGTCTTGCAGTATGTCTGTCGTCAGCGCCAGATACGCGATCCCAGACTGATGCAAACAGAAGAGTGCGGGGCTACACCTCTTAAACTGATCTCGGAGATATTTTTACATGAAAGTGGGTTTATATTGTCATTCCTGTGCAAGCATCCTGCATCGTTGCAATGATTTCGCTTGAAAGGTATATGGGCACTACTGTAATGCTCTGGGAGATACAGCATTAACCCAGCTTGCGTGCAATGTTACGTTAGGACGCTGGCTGGGAACAACAGAACAGAGTGATAAAGAGGCATCCATGCTTTCAGCTTTCCCTTTGTCCCTGATAAAAGTCATAAAGATTCACTGGCTTCCTGGAGTTTGGGTTTGGCTCTGACAAAGTAAACTTTTGTGTCTGTATAGAATTGCATTTGGTAGGGAAAAAAGCGATGGGAGTATTCCTTCAGGTTATATTAATTGTGGACAACGCTATCTCCCAAAGAAAGAGGGCGTGAGTTGAGAGGCTGGGGTTTTCTCAGCTGTTCTGTGACCCCGGGTAAAGCATTTCACTAGCAACTGCTGTGTTTTGGCTATCATTAAAATGGAAACAAAGATACCTTTCCTCTTTTTAAGCAAGTCATTCAATGAGTAAGAGATCTAACACATTTCTGTGGATTAATGCTTTGGAGTCTATTCTCTCCCATTTCTTTTTGAAAGCTAGGTCAAAATTCTTTGAAACCACGGAAGAAAAACTCGTGTATGAGTTTGAATTATTTTACATGTAAGGGGAAGTCTTACTTGTATCTTCCCTGTTGAGACTTTGAACTTAGCAAAGGAAAAAGATATCTGTAGAATTTTAAGTGTATTGAACCATATTGGGAGGGCAGGAGGAATACGAAGATTTTCAAATACTAAGCAGAAAAATGAAAGACAATGTAAAACCCGTGTGAAAAAGGAGGAAGCGTATTTACATTTTTTCTTTTCCAGATACAAATAATTGCATCCAATAATCCTAGCAATCATGCATGTGACACAGAGCTTTGTAATTAAAAATAATTTGAGACAAAATAAGCATCACAAATTTTTGAAAACATTCCCAGTTTATTACAGATTAACATCAAATAGTTGCTGTGTGATAACAACACAAACGTGTAGGAGGTCTTTAAAGAAAATAAAATTATGTCTTCTGTGTGAGATAAACTTTCAACATTAGGACAACTCATTCTGTTTACAAAAACATTTTTCTGTTTGTAAACAACATTGTCCTTACGTTCAGGCATATTTTCAGCTTTAGTTTTGTGTTTGTCACATTCACCACGTAGGTTCATGCCATTCAGATGGATCAGATGAAATAAACTGGCATAAGGGTGGGGCTCCTCTTCAGATTTGCCTTTCACAGTATAACGTGGTCAAGTGTCAGTCTTAGAAGAGGCTTACCACCTTCAGAGAGTGCGGGACTGCAGCCTCCTAATACAGTTTTTGTGTTCCCTGAAATAAGAATCTAATTACCTCAATGTCTTCTTTATCACCCACACCAGCTTGGTATCAGTTTTCACATCACCAGTAAGAACAGTACATCCCAGGAGCAGCCGCGTCTCTGAGCGAGTCACTATGCTACTGGCAGTAGAGCAGGTATGAAGAAGGGATCTCCTATTTTGCAGCTGGTTTCTGCTATTGCTCACGTTCTTTCTGTGGGGATTGCGGTCTGGGAAGAGTTTCTGTGGGGAAGCAGCACCAGCATGGAGAAACTAAGCATGGAGATGCTTAGCTACCCTTGCAAATGGCTAAGGAATCGCCATTGACTCACAAACCATAGCACAGTCTCCCTGCAGTAGCAGACTGAAGGAAGCAGGAGTGCTGGAGAAGCGTGAAAGAGGAGGAGGACAAAGACCTTCACAGTGTACCACTGGTTTTAATTTATTTTTTTTAAGTCAGTCATAGATGTCTGAATTTTAATACCAATTTTCCTGCCTTTGTGGTTTTTATTTGTCCCACTATAAAGTAAATTTCACCTCTGTATTTCTTTTTCCAGTGGACACAGCTTATCCTTAACCTAAATGTTAACAGCATTATATGTATGTTTTATGTTGCTTCAAGTATTTCTGGAAGACTCTGAGTTGCTCTGTGACACAAGAATAAACAATTTTTGAGTACAACAGATCAGAGCAAGGCAGCATTTGAACAGGGAGTTACCACATGTGAATTGTTCTGCAGTAACCGCACTTTTGAAACTGCCTGCTTTTTTAGAGCAGCTAACATACTGGGGTTTTTCTCTCCTGCTCTGAGTTCGGTGATGAACACTAACGCTGCGCTGGAAAAGTGATAAGCAGTAGGTCACCTAAACCACGTGGTGAGGAATTGATGCAGGGTGGATGTCTTCACAAATTCTGTAATGCAGAAGATGACTGAAAGTCCAAGATTTTTAGTCACAATAGCTGAATGTTCTGGCCATTTAGATCTAGTTGTTCAGGGAATAATTGTTACTAACTAGCATTCTTCAACAAAACAATTTGCAATGCTGTATTAAGAGAGAGCTTTCCTGAATCAGCAGGAGCGGAGTCTGCCCTCACTAGGTTGTGCAAAGACCATCTGCCAGTTGACTTCCGAGTGCAAATACAGTCTGTTACTTTGTCAAAATAAACAACATATCTATTGACAGAGCATTTATAGACTGCCGACTGCCTAGCTCTCCAGCTATTAGAAGAACAGCATGTTTATGGCACTCTCACTTTTGGACAGAAGCTGTTATATCTCAAACATTGTAATGAATATTTCATAGTTTCAGAACCAAGAGATATACAGCTTTACTCTTGCTTAGTCTGGCAGGCATCCAGGGTCATCCTGGTAGTACAGTAATGTCAAGTACTCTGAAAGCTCTATTTTATGGGCATATATAACCAGGAATTTTATCAAATCAGTGTAAGTGTTGTCATGTCATTAGGATAACCTAATATGATCAAAGCTGATGTGAGTATATATTACGGCAGTAGATAACAGATGTAATAACTGACTTCTGCAAAAAAATCTATATTTCTGTAGTGACGTTTTCCCCCTCTTTGAGCCATTTTTAACCCCTTCTCCACCTCCATACTGTTTATAGGTTTATTATACTAGTAGGTTGCATAAAGTGATCTTTTCGTAAAGAAACCAGAAAAGCTAAATCCTAACTTTTTTTGAAAGCTCCCTTACAGTGTTTTATTAAATTAGATCATCCCATGTTCTTCAGAATTAAACATTTTTGTCTGTGACAGATTGTGACATGGTGTTTAAGGCAGACTGATGGTTAGGTTGTCTTCAAAAGTCACAGATTAGCTAACACATAAGCAAGAAAGAGAGGTTTTCCCTGTCCAGACATCAACTGATTCTAAAAGTTAAATGATGTTTATTAGCTTAAAAAAATTAAGAGAGTGTTTTCATCCTTGTTACTTAAAAGGAGTGTTATAATCCTTGTAACTCACCCTTAAACACATCAATGCAGACTGCAGAGATCATTGCCTTGACTCAATTATTTCTTAGTCATATAAGTAAAAATACTAATTTAATACAAATATTTGAATAGTTATGGTTACTCGCAATAATAATTTAAATTTTTTTTGGTCAAGAATATATCTTTCAGAATTACGGAAAAAAGAATAAGGGAGCAAAACCCAGAAAATAACATTGTGCTCAGTTGAGTAATACGTTGTAGGATTCCTCTCCACACCTCAGAAACAATAGCCAGAAATGGTTAAGGCATAGGGAAAAGCAGTGTGGTGATCTCACCTATGGAATGGCTTCTGTGAAGAATTAAACAGGTTAGGACTTCCAGCTAAGAAAACTCAGGGGCAATATGAGATAGGACACATCTGATTCTCTTGGCTTGTTGCCCTATGCCTCCAAATGAATGCAATTTTGATATTAACTAGTAAAAAACCTATTTCAGTTTATGAGTTTAAGGAAAGCTGGATGGATAAAGCAATACATTTGTGAGGATGCATTTGGTCACAGATTAATATGATAACCAAGCACCGCAAGCCTGAAGAGGCAGAAAAGCCTCCATCTCTGTAACACCCGTTAATTTCTTGAAGCATACTATTTGCAACAAAGTGTTTGTGCTTTTACTATACCACGGTTTCTTAGTGCAGAAAGTGACACATCCCAGTAGGTGTCTGCACACTTCTGGTGCAATTATGTTTCGGCATTTGTAGAACTACATTTCTTTGTTGAAGGAGCAAAGGTGTAGCACTGTGTCATTGCACCCTTTGATCATCAAATCACTCATCTACAGATCACTACAGATCTGTACTGCAGGATAATTTCTTAGCAAACTGGCATCTCACATACAAACTAGATTATATTTCCCACTTCTCACAATGTTGCAAGGGGATTTTTTGTAATTCTGTCTGATCAGTTTTCCCTGTGCTAGTAAAGGTGTTTGTCCCTTTGCAGTTACACATTTCCTTTCTCCTCTGGTGACGTTTGCAAGCATGTTGTCATCCTGGATGGGACTGTTAAGCTCCAAGTCCTTTTCAGAGAAACTTCACAGGACAGGACAGCACTGCTTGTTTGCTTTCTTAATTGTTCCTCAGTCTGATTTAAAACAGTCAAGTTACATCATTAGAATAACTGACTATTTTTTCCTGCTAACTACAGAGCCCTCGGGGCCGGGGCAGGGCGGGGGGGCGCAGAAATAATCTCAAACTGTGAGCTCTAAATAAATGAAGATGCACTGAAACAAGTTACCTTTGGGTCTCATGTTTGGCTGAGGCAGTACACAGCAAACCTCCAAAACATTTATTTATTACACAAATGCAAAATTTTACTACTCTCCCAACAACATATATCCAGGAGCCATCATTTTTGTAAAGCAAAAGTGACCTTAAAGCCTTAAGGAAAGATAGAAATCATATGTTTCAAACACATTCTCCTTTCCAAGTTGTAGTATCCAAATACGTTCATTTTTCTATATAACTTAATGCCTCCATCACTGTTAAACATCCAGATCCTTGAGGATTTTGGCTCATGACCCAAGGCTCATTATATTTGTACACAGAGGGGATCAGGAGTGAGGCACTTACTTTTGCTGCCTGGCAACTCCAGAGCTAAAGTTTCTTCAGCAAATCACTTTCATTTCAAGGAATCACCACTGTGTCGGTGCATACGTTCCCTTTGGGATAGCACAGAAACAAACCCAGGTGTACAGGAGGGGAGGAGTAAACAGCCATCCCTACGGAGAGCAGGGAGGGAGAGATGGATGCTCCTGGAGCTGCCCCTTTCTCCCTTTTGCTGCAAAAGGAGCCAAGGGAAACTTTCTCCAGTGTAAATGTCTAATTTTCAGATATTTAGAGTCAGATGAGAGGAATATATCACCGTGGGGTATAGTGCAATCATCGTAACAGCTGTCATGTCATTCGAAGTCAAAGGCATCTTCCCCCTTATTACCATGCCTTGCCAAAAACAAGACAGATTCTGCTGTCCCCAGACCATTTGCCAAAGGCTCAGTCATCTGATCTTTTATGGAGTTTCTCCTCCCGCCCCCCCTCCCCATTATCAGGGATTCTTAGAAACTGAGCAAACATTTTGCTTTAGGGTCCCTTAGCAAATAACTGCCGACTCTGGGATTTTGAGATAGATGTACACCTTGTTATTGATTTTCTCAGTTTTGAGGAAAGTAATACAATACACAAAGCTGATAATTGTGATCATTTCAGCATGGACATAAGCAGAGAGTCAGTCTCTACTTCCCTCTGTTCTTGGCTCTGTCCCCTCTGTTTGTGCTTGCTCTCTCAGTTCCACAATTTGTGTAGCTTTGTGTTTTATGGTTGATTAAGTGCCATGTCTTAAGAAAGAGCTCCAATAAGACTATTCATGCAGTGGGATGGATCAGGCTGTCTTTCTCCCATGCGGATTCCCCGGTGTCCGGTAGTATAGCCCAGCTGATATTGCTGCCTTTCCCTTAGCACAGGCACTAACTAGCACTCTGTCCTCTATCCAGCTGTCTATTTTCATAGAGGTGGCGATAACAGTATTTTTGACACTTCTGTACCTCTGCCAAATCGGTTGAAATTTGCCACCTAGTTCCATAGTTACTGGGGCTGACTGGCAAACAGCAGAAGGCGAGATTTCCTTAGGACATTAACCTAAAAACCATCCCCAAATGGAAAGGCGACGTGTAAGAGAATTTATGGTTTGTTATTTGCATTAGCTGTCATTTACAAAAGACAGAAACTGTGTGTAAGTAAACAGGTATTTTTATAAAAGGGAGAAGAGAGTATGTACACCAGACATAACAAATGCAGGTTGTACTGGAATATGTATGGCATGCAAATTAAAATAGAAACTTCTCTAAAACATTGACACAAAGGAGTAAAGCTTCAACACAAGGCACAAGGCATCAGACTCCTTTCGGATAATGATGGGATGACACTTTAAATATGGTGTCACGTTTACCCATTGCAACAACCATCCAGCCCAAGACATTTTTCGTTATCTCCTGCCTGTTTTTTTCAGCCCTCCATTGGTTTTCCAACAGTCCCTTCCCCAAACTAACTTCCTCGTGGAATCTTCTCATCGTTATTGTCATAGTGATATAGTAAATAGGCTAAGGTGTTTAAAATAGCAATATACAGCTCTTGCATAGCACTTTTCGTCATAATAGAAAAGAGCACTTCTGAATAAGATAAGCACAATTTTCTTTATCTGATAAATGGATACTTGGTGATTAAACATATAAAATTTCCACCTTTTGCAAGAAGGCAGAAATGCTTTAAAGGTACTGTAATTAAGCAGCAGCTTACTGTTACAAAACTGAACTTTTACTACTGAGCAGGGTTTTAGTGAGTTCTTTAAGCGTACCCCTAGTTTCAAGGGCAGGTGTGGTTTCATTGTAATCACTGGATGAGCTAATGCGCACAGGAAATGGGTAACCGAGGCACAGTTCTTGTTCTGACATAAAAATCCATAAGCTATTTTTCATTCATATGGATGCAAATCACTTAACTGAATCCCTTGCCTCATGCGTGTTAAACGTTTAATCCTTTAGTGTCTTTCCAGTTTTTATCACTCTAAGAAAAGATTTGCTTAAAAACATAATAGTGGAAAAATATTTATATAGAAAAACAAAATAATTACAATATTTCAATTCTGTTACGATCAGCAACTCCTTATGGCACAGCTGTCTCCGCGTTTCTAAAATATTGCTAGAAATGGTCAACATGGAACTCAGAATTTCCAGAATGAAAAGACAAAACAAATCAAATGTTGTCATATTACTACGGAAAAAGTGGGGAAAAAAAAAAAAGTAAATACTCATTTTGGCTGAATAAGCTCCTGCAGAGGTTGAAAAGATTGTGAGAAAGAATAGCCCTTTGTTCTCTTCATTCTAGGAATTATTTAGTGTGGAATTTTCTTGAAGGCCAAAAAATTCCAAGTAGCTACACTACATGAAAAAGTTGAAATAATGTCTTAGAATCAGCACGATGACAGTAATAATTACTAGTAACACAAAAGTATATTACAGCACTTACATTAATGAATGTCAAATAACACCGTGTATTTAATATACAGGCTGAAAGTTCAATCAAAAAAAAAAAAAAGAAAAAAGCGTATTCAGATTTAAATGTCTCAATCAATAAGTGTTTATAAGAGATATGCAGAAACAATGCCCTGTCAAGATCTACTCATAACTCATCACTTTGCTACAGGTATATCAAATATTGTACATTCTATGCCACCAAAGAAAAAAAAAGTAAAATATCTCTTGTAAAATTCAAGGAAACCAGATGTGCAACAACAACAGATTGCTTCAGAAATCATTCTCCTGCAGGGACTGGGTCATTAATGTCTGACTGATGTTGGTTAATGAGCAGATCTCTGACAGAAAGAGTCCCAGCATCAAAGAATTTGGTGTCCAAATTGTCTAAAGATGAGAATCAGGAGCAGTGCCAATGACGCAAGCATTCCAGGTGTGGGGAAAGTACATCAGGGAGGTAGTTTTCTGTTGCTGTGAGGACTCTGAATGCTACGGGAACGTTTACTTGACACCACACAGCTTTCTTGGTAGACCTCCTTCACCTGGATGGGGGACACTCTCCCACCCATCTTGCAAGCCAGGGCACTGAGAGCAATACCTCAGCACGGCATGGTGCTGGGTAGACGTGCTCCAGAGCAGGTTGCAGGCTGTGGCCTGGCACGTCTGCAAGGGCACCGCATTCCATAAAGCTGTACTTTTAAAGCAAATCTCTTGATCACACTGCTTTTGTGCTTTGGCTCACATTACAAAACAGTCTCCGAATACGCAAACTAGATTCCTGCTAGATGAAACTGAACCAGAAGGTGAGCTCCAGCAGCACGCCTTGTGTCTGAACCACTAATGGCAGGGGTTAGTGGTTCACTGACAGCTAGGCCAGACTCGAGCAGTCAAAAATTAAACAAGATAGTTCCTTGGCAGGACCCGTTTTTTCTTCAGACCTACTCTTCTCATGCAGCACCAACTGGTATCATAGGTATGGCCTGTAACTCAGGCACTACGAGTTGTACCGCTGAGGAGCCCATGACATCTGCAGGCTTTCCCCATAAATCAGAAACTCCCTCCCATTACTGTGCCGTTCAACATCTGGAGTCAATTTTGCATCATTCAAAACTATGAGAATGTTGTGGAATCAGGTCATTCCACCCTGCATCAAAGTCCTTCTTTTATTGGGGTGGGTGGGGGAAACATGACAACAACAACGTTCTGCCCCAGTTTACCCTATCTTTAAATTTAAAATGGTGAGGGACAAGAAGGAATAATAGACTAGCCTGCTTGGTTAGAGAAGTGGAAAGAATGATTGAGGGTAAGTGCATGCTGCAGCTGAGAAGCAGCCTCAATTAGGCCACTGGAGGCCTCTGCTGCCGTGCCTTGTTTGCTGCTTCTGCTCCACCTCCCTCCTTCACACTGGCTTGGGTGCCCTGCCTTTGGCGCAGTCGCAGACCGTCGGTCCAGGTCCACTTATGAGCTATCCTTGGAAGATCCCCCAACGGGTGAAACTGCTTGGTCTGTGGCACTGCCGGTGGTTTGCAACACCAGGGTACAAGCAAATCTTTGCAGGAGAGTTGAAGGGAAGATTTACTGAAGCAATGTTTTGAAACATTACTGGTAGAAAACAATGGAATTATCACAAAATGGAATTTCACGCTCCCAGCAAACCCCCGCCAGAGACAATGGACTGACAAACGGCGTGCAATGGAAAGCAAGAATGCAAGTTCCACAACCAGTCCTCTCATACCTACCATTAATACAACTAACCTACTAAACTTTGTGACAGCAGTTCAAAGTCACGTTTTGCAGAAAAAAAAAAAAAAAAAGAAAAAACTTTAGCAGGTTTTTCTTTAATTGAAAAATCTGCAATATTCTGACTAATTCTGAGTCTATTTAAAAAAGAACAAATTTCTTTAATAACTTCAACAAGCAAACTAGGTCATAAGAAAGCCGGAAAGCTAAACTGGTCTTGCTGCCTGGCATTTTAAACAGTAGAAGCTTTACAGTCAAATCCAAAACTACCAACAAATACCAACAATCTTAATCCATGTTTCGCCATGATGTTCTCATGTTTGACAAAGAAAGGGTACCAGAAGGGAGGAAGCATAGCAGGAAGGATAGATAATAAAAGTGAGTGGAAAAATGTTCAAAACGTGACCAACAGAGATTTTCTAAAAATGCAGAAGAGAAACTAGCTGTTTGTCTGGAACAAAGTCATCTGGAAGCAATAGGGACAAAAACAGGGGAAGGGGAAAAAAAGCCCAAAAAAGTGTAAAAGAAGGGGAGACCCTCATGCGGCAAAGCATGTGTCTCAGTGTGAAGCAAAGCCTAAAGATAAGTCTGAATGGGAGTGCATTGCTGGATTTAGAGGAGGGAAAACAACAGCAAGAGACAACAATACTTAAGTACGTACCTACCGACAGCTTGCCGTTTTCGAGAAAACGTGGGAGTTTTAATGGCTATTTCAGAGCTTTCTAGCTAAGCCGGAGATTTCGGGCTGTAGAACGCTGCTGAAGAGGACACAGTGACTCTTGCCTGACCAATTACTTTACGACAGACCAGCTAATATTGGAATAGACCGTTTCCAATCAGCTGGTCCCTAACATAGCCCTTTTGAATTTTGTCAGTGTGAAGGAAGAGTTTTGGAGAGACCATTTTGTCTGGGAGCTGGTACCTGGTCCCTAGGCATGGCCTGTGGGGATATGTTTATACCCACTAAAAACTGCTTTGCCTGCGTAAAGCACCATTTTACTACTGAACGTAAGGAGGAAAAACAGGATAGGAATGTCCTTAGGACATTTTGGGTGAGGAACTTTTACAAACTTATTCCAAAAAAACAGTAGAAATATACCTAAAAGAAAACACAGGAAAACTGAAAAGAGCAAACCCCAGAAAAATCACTGATGAAAAGAAAA
The DNA here is from genome assembly GCF_964199755.1 of Larus michahellis. Taxonomy (NCBI): domain Eukaryota; kingdom Metazoa; phylum Chordata; class Aves; order Charadriiformes; family Laridae; genus Larus; species Larus michahellis. The sequence continues at coordinate 37,041,067 of NC_133901.1, forward strand.
GTAACATTATCAAACTATATATATAATTGTTTTCATTAAAAAAGAAGGAAAAAAACCACACCTACCGCCTGCAGTTCTGGTCGGGTATCTCCCCTCCTCCCCCCACAAAAAAAATTAAAAAACACAAATAAAATAAATTAAATCTTTCGTCATCCTGGTTCCTAACTGAAACAATTTCTTCCCTCGCTACTCTATTTACTGAATAAAGCTGTTAGAAGTCTTAAGAAAAAAATATGCAGTTCTTCTGAAATGCTGAAACTGAAAGTAGAACTTTTTTCCCTGCTTTTTGTAATCCTGGAATTATTTTAACAGCAGCCGTTCCCTGCCCTGGTGAGGGGAGATGGGTGCTGGGTGCAGGTGTCCTGATCAGAAGATCAGGATTGTCCCAGCTGAGTTGGCAAAGGGTGTTTGAATGAAGGTTATTGCCTTTCTGGGAGCTGCGCTGATTTAAAAGACATCGCTTTGAACTGGAGATCAGCACTTTCTCTCTGAACTGTAACGTGAATTGCCTATCATTTAGTTCTGTTAATGATTTAGATAATATCTTCCATTAACTCTAATAACAATGGCTGTGATTCACCAGAGTGCTTAAACATGCAAATAGCATCGTTTAGGCCAACGGAATTCACACGTTCAAAGTTAAATGTGTGGCTTAGTGCTTGGGCGAATGGGATTCCCAATGCACTCAGTGAAGTCAAAATGTTATAAGTCACGTTGGTAAGATGTGTACTTAATTAATTTTCGCTTTTTTAATAAATAGCAAGAGCTATGGTGGAGAGACACTACAGAGTCCACGTGAACAGAATTTAACCTTCAGCGGTGGGACCTGAGTAAGGGATGCCAGATTTGCATGGCAGCTGGTACAAAGTACCTAGACCTGTATATTCTGCCCTTCAGGTAGCTGGGAAACGTCCTCTGCACTCCTCAGCGCTTTGCCAAATCTTTATTTCCCTTCAATGAATGTATTAAAACACATAACAGTGGAATTTAACCCTCAGGATCCTTATTTTCCATCTGGAAGTACATCTCTTGAGAGGTACCCACAAAAAGGGCTTTAATGGGCCAGCAGAATCATATTTCTGGAGGACTCCAGACAAAATACTTCCAGTGTGCACAGTGGAGACCAAAGCAGAAGTACAAGAAGCAAAGGAATTATTCAGTGAAACCAGATATTTTCCAGACTCCACATTTCCCTTTACCAACAAGATAATTCACACCTTCAAAATCCAGTATGGTTTTCCCTTTTTGGCAAAAAAAAACCAAAACAAAACAAAAAAAAAACACCCCAAAAAAAAGGTCATTTCTTTATAATTTAACAGGATAAGAAAGTTTGTGATGAAAAGGTTAAAGATGGAATCATCAACGATATAGGTAGAAGTTTGTCAACTGGTAACCAGAAACAGTAGCAAAAAGTTTTCTCACATCCTCTCTGAGCAGCACTCTGAACTGGGCATGCCGGGTTTGATTGATTTTTCTAAGGATAATTGTTCAAGAAGGGTTTCTTCCTTGGATCAAAGAATCCCTCCACAAAAATATCGTCCGTGTCTTGCACTCATTTATACAGCAGCTGCTGGAAAATGAGCCTAATTCTTCAGCTAAAGAGTCTGACCACAATAATAGAATGAAGTGAAAATGACCAAAGAAAAAGAATGTAAATGGTGTCATTTTCGGACCCTGCCACTGGCCTCTGGGAGAAGACAGCAAGCAAAGCAGAAAGCGCTGGCACACTGAGCTCCCGCAGGCCCAGCGGGCAGTATCTGGGCACCGATTCCTAATGTGCCGTTGAAGAACTATTCCCAAGCTCCAGGGAGGGAACTTGCAAAACATCTTCAGCAAATCTTCAGGAAGGTCCTTCTTCTCCTTTCATTTTGCTGTTATTTCCCAAGCTTCTCCACCTTCAGACCGGTCTCACTTTTTGGCTATCAGCCAAGGAGTTTGACCCTTGAAGTGGCAGACAAATGGTTTCGTGTGAAAACAACCAGGCAGAATTAACAGTCATCAACAGTGACTTACAGGTTTTAGTAGGGACAGGCCCTGAAACTAAACTGTCAGGTTCAGGGTGCTGTGAATCCAGCTTCTACCATCTGGGTTTTTCTTGAAATGCAAGGCTCTTACGTTTGGGAAGAACAGCTCATCAGTAAAATTCCACTGATTGGCAAACTCTGGTTTATCCCCAGCGGCTGATAGGATTGTGTCAACGGGAGGGGCTGTAGGAACAGCAATCTGAAAGGGTTACCGATCTACTTCAGTTAAAAAAACCCCGGCTGTAGTCTGCAGCAACCACGGGGAATGTTTCTCACCATTTTCCTACCTTTATGATAGGTGAGTGGTTATCTTACACGTACCTTTTGCCCACTACTAGATCAGTTGTTTGTCATCTTCTATACTTTAGTACGACTGCTGCAAATAATCTCAGGTCCTTTCTGTCTGTGTATGCTGCGTGAGGTGCAGTGTTTTCATGGTAGTCAGCTGCGTGAAACACTCGTGACTCAAAGCCCAACAGAGGCACTGTGGGCTTGCCAAAACACCCCCACGCACTAGGCACCCAACTGTCAGCCTTTAGTGTCACAGGCTGAGCTCACAAAAGCATTTAGGTGTGCTCCTGCTCCCTGGAGAAACCTCTGGGAATTAGCTACCACGGTGCTCTTCAGAATTAGGCAGGAGCTGTGTTTTCTTCACAGCTGAAGTCTAACAATCCCTTTTGCCATGATGCAAAAGGAGCTGCTGGTTTGCAAATGACAGTAGAAATTAAACAAGTTTTCAAGTCAGCAGACTTTTCCTACAAAATGTCATTCTCAGAAAGGCTTTAAAATGCTTTTCGCTGAATTAAGTTCAGTGTTTTAAGGGAATCCAAAAGGAAGCATTAAACAAGCCTCTGAAGGTCATAAATTCTGCTGCCCCAATGAGCACCTTTAGAGTCCAGCAGCTAATTTGAAGCCAAACCAATGCTATGATCAGAACAGGCTGAGACAAGGAAGAAAAAGGTAGCAAGGATAAGAGCATACGTTGACACTCTGTGTGTGCCTGTGTTTTGCTGACAGAAAGCAGATGAGTCCTACAGAAGTTGTGGCACCAAAGCCTCTTGTGGTTGGCACTGGTGTAAGTCAGGAGCACCTCCACTGATAACAGAGGAATTGTGCTGGGGCAAAGCTGAAGTAAAGAAAAACCAAACCTCTTTTCCTCAGACTCTTCCTCCTCCCCTGCCTCTTTGCCGACACAAGGCAGGTACTTTCGGGAGGTCTGGCAATTGCATTGCAAGGTCCCCTCTGCCCCAGACAAAAGCTTTCTCCCTCACCAACATATCAGTTGAAAAACAGCCCAAGAAATAAAGCAGATACAGTATCATCTGGAGACTCCTTTACCTTTCAGTAGCTGTGTTAAGACAACATAACAGATGTATGCTTTGTTTGCTTTTGGATAAGACAAACCCAAGCAAAGACAATCCCATGCAGCGCAATCACAAGTAGCAGTTACAAGACAAAAATACACCAGACACCAAAGGGAACGGAAGGCATTGGCAGGTTCTTTCAGGGATCTATAAATTTGGGGGGATTAAATATAGCCAGCATTTTGAGAAGGGACCGAAGCATTCAAACTACCTACCTTGTGGGCTGAACACTACAAGACCAGAGTAGGAATTCACTCCTGCCCCTACTATAGCCTTCCAAAACCATAGCTGCCATCAGCATACCTGGTTGGGTCTTTAGTAACTGTTTTGTGTTTAACAGGTGTATAATTAAAACACCAGAGGTTTATGGCATTCGTTTAAATAAGTGCTGTTCCAATTAGCTAAGCTTCACAGCTGCAAGGCCTTGTAACGGGGAGCTGGGTCTTACATTAATGAGAAACCACACAGGAATCCCTTGCTGCTCTGCAGTTCATTTTCTTTCTGTGCTAATTCAGCTCCATAAAAATATCCTGCATGGAAAAGTTTCATCCAAAGGACAACGTTGGCATGAGAAGAGATGGTTTAAGTATTGTGAATTAGTTTAGGTTGAAAGTTGCAAGGAGTTCCCTAACCACGAGAGCAATCTCAGTCGGGAACAGCCTGCAGGATGGGGAGGTAAGGGACACAGGGTGGCAGAAACCTCACTGTTTTTTAGACGAAGTTCAATACATTTCTGAAAGTGTGAGGTGACAAATGGATTGGAACAGTCAGGGACTGGGCTGGGTTCCTCGGGCAGTCCCTGGCAGGCCTTCTCCTCTGCATACAAGAGAAGCATATCTCTTACTCTGTTCTTTTACTCTGATGGTGCTAAAAGGCTGTATGGAAATCAGCTGGAAAAAATAATTAATTAATAGTTTGTAAACAGATGAATACTTGAGCACAGGGGTTGAATATGGGAGGCAGTGGTGACTGCTTCAGCTGGCAGAGCTGTAGCCAGGAGAAGCTGTTGTGAACACAGCCCGTGGATCCATACGTACGGCACCACAGGAACCTGGTGGTAAAAACTACACAGCGATGCTGTGGGAGAGGGCGCTGAACTCCTTTTTGTGGTGGCAGCACTGCGCGGAGAGCTGGACTTCAGCGGACCCATCTAACTAATGAATTACTGCTTGTGTTTCCCTGTTGGGATTTCTAAGCACTGCTAGCTTCTCTCTGCCCCCCTGAAACTTCTGGGTTGCAAACTGTCTTCCCCCCTTACATGAAGGACCAAGGAAAGGGGTCATGTTTCAGAGAATAGACTTAGACTTCCACTCCTTTCCTAAGAATAGCATATTGTGATGTTCGCTTTAGTCTGATAGTGTAGTTTTTCTTGATGGGTAGTTTAGACTTGAGACATTAACAAAGGTAGGTCAAGAAGGATAACTGCGGTGTACGTATGCAAATTATAATCACACACTCCGCAAATTTGCATGCGACCTTTGTTTAACATTTAAAAAGCCATATGGATTGATTTATCTAATAAACATTCATTAAGGTATCATCGAGGTATTCAGCCATATGCTTAATTTTAAATGAGGCTTTAATTAAGCTACTTGCAGGTCTATATTTAGAAAGATGCTAGAATTTCTTGATGACCGGGGCTTGTTGTCAGGAGGGTTGTTCCAGCTCATGGGAGATGCTCTATTTTATTTTTATTTGTTATTATTTCCAGCTCATGGGAGCTGCTCTATTTTAGCCAGAGGCAAAAGGCTAAGAAATTCTCTTTGTTCGTGCTCTTGGGGAAGGTTTTACCCTTCCTGCGTAGCCAAGGAGCAGCCTCTAGAGGAGCTGGCGGAGGCTGCACTTGGCTGCCTGAATCTGATCAAGAAACAGACCTTGTTTGATAATTATTAATCACGGAATCTCTAAGTTCCTAGCATGCAGTGGCTACTGTGATTTTTTTTTTTTTTCCCCCCAGCAGTACCTTAATTTAGTCACCACAAATTTGTTAATATTTCACTTTAATAAAAAATACATAATATTTTGAAATAGCCTTGAATGATGCCAGCTTGAAAAATTAAAATTACCTTTAAATCTTTACAAGGCAGTTCCTCTGGGCATTTTTAATGCAATAATTTATTAAGTTCCTATATTTATCATGTGTGCACAAATATCATGTAAATATTACAGCTGTACTCCATGACAAAACAAGCGTAATGCAGACATAGAATTATACAGAGAACTGACAAATGGGGAAGAAGGGAGACCTAGTATTTTCTGTACAAAAAATATGCAGCTTTTTGATAATTTGTAAAAATGCATAACTTTTGGCATTTCAGAAAAGAACACTGTATAAAAATAAATATTCTATGTACAGTAACACACACAGGCCAGTCCAGGGTTAGAATCATCACTGCAAAAGAAAACATAAACAAGTGTTAGTGACAATTCACTAACAATTGTTAGTGACAGCTCAGCAGGGGGGGGAAGGACCATTTCATGGGATGGAAGGACAGTGGGATGGTGTTAGGGAAGCTGGCTCTAGGGTCTCCAGGAGGAAAAGAAGTGGTGCTGGATCTCCGCCCAGATCCTTTTCACTTCTCTGGGCAGTGAGGATGAGAGGTTGGATCCGGGCTGACTCTCTGCCTCCACTTTCTTCCCATCATTGTAGCTTGAGTACTTGGCATTAAGGCACACGCAGGTACTGAAGGTGGGCTAGACCCCGAGGAGTGGCAGAGGCACCAATGGGAACCTCCAAAGGGGACTCCTGAGGCAGCTGAACTATCAGAACCAAAGGGAGAGGTGGCGGGGGGACGACAGGTACTTAACACCCCGCTTTCAGTGCTAGCCCAGAATCGAGATAACAAGCCCGTTCCCTCGGTACAGGGTCTTCCCCAAGTCCAGCGCTGCAGCCCAGCTGCCAGACCACCCCTCAGTGGGGGCACTGGGGGCTCTGGCGCCAAGAGCCCATCGGGGCATGCAGGGGCACCGAGCCGCTGCTCGTTCGCTCTGCCCCGCCTCCCGTGGTTATCTGGGGTACGCCAGCTCCCAGCCTCCTAACAGCGTTGACTGGATGGAAATGTAAGTTTTTGCGCAAGTATTAGAGCACTTCAAGGCCAGGCAGCTCAAAGGCCACAAAATACAATTATCTCCCTTTTAGCCTATAAAACTAACCAGCAATATACAAACAAGGGAGAGTTTTGCTTGCTGCTTTTCAGGCTCAGGAAATCCCACGCGTGCCTCCACACCTCTCGTGCTCTTAGCCAGTCTCATTGAAAAACATTAGCAGGACCCATAGCACTGCCAGCTCAGCACAGTCACAGCATTTCCAGGATTATTTTACCTTATTCCAGCAGCCTTGAACTGGAAGGCCGTCTTCCCCCTGCAAAAGAGACAGATGAAATATCAGTTTAGGACACAGAAAATAGTGCAGAGAACGAGCAAAGAAGGCGCAGGTTAACTATTACAGCTGCAACAAACAGTCTGAACCAGGGCTGGAGGAATAGACTGAAAGATATTCCCCACCCCTTTGGAGTGACCCAGGCTTCTGGTTGACACAACCTGCAGCAAGGGCTGGGGCTGAACAGGGGATTGCCTGCGGGCTACGCAAAGAACTTATGTACACGAGGTCTGTAGGCTTGTTCTCATTCTTCGCTGAGGAAGGTGTTTAACCAGGCTTCCATGAAGGAAGGAGGGAACATAGGAGGTACCACTCGGCCAGAAAAATGCCGCAGGAGGTTGGCAGTGGAAAGCAGAAGATGGATGGTCTAGGTCTTTGGGTTTGACTGTATAACACTGAGGTTATAAGCAAACCACAGAGGCAGCACTAACATTGGTCTGAAGGAGGGACTGGAAAGAAACCCTACAGTTCCTTTCTGCCCTGTTTGTTTGTTAAAGGGTTTGCTTTATCACATGAGAGATTGCCCAGCTGTCCCCTCTTGCGTCTGAGAAGATTCTGCTCCAGGGACATTAAGAAGGTAAGAAGCTGGGCAGCCCCTGTGCTGGTTGAGGATGTCTCAGCTGACACTCTGAAGTCTTGGGCTACACATCCCAAGATGGGTGTGTGATTTTTTTTTTTTTTTTTTTAATGTTGAAGAAGGTTGGATACTCTAAGGGCTGAGCCTATATGGTTGGGAAACGCTTTTGTGAATTACTACGATTAATTTCATCTCCATGCAGACCTATTTGATATGAGAAAACAGGAAATTATGTCAATGATAAGGTGCTCTCAAGCAGGAGATAAAGTCAGATGTAAGGAGATACACCTCGGACATGAGAAGTCACATATTTCCACTGTGTGTGCACGTCAGATTCGTGGGCTATTGCTATTACCCGGGAAACTCAAGAGCAGGGAGTGAAATTGGACAACGCACGAGGCAGGCACATTTCTTCATTCAAATGACTCAGTTCTCACTTCTTCAAGTACTGCATGAGAAATCTGCAGTGCATGTCATCCCATTTGAGAAGGGGAAAGGAAAAAAAAACCCGAACAGAAAAGCAAATGCACAGCAGTTCATTGAAAAATAAACTACTTAAAGGAGATGCACTTTCAAGGGACTGATGAAGTGAATGTTGCTACAACCATATTGCTTTTCAAATGCATTTTTTAGACTGTGGTCTCCTTGTGATATTTCCTCCCCCTCCCCTCCACTGTGTGGAAATACTGAGCTACGGGTTAATTACTGGCTGAATTGTGGCATTCCCATTGGTACATGGGTGGTGGTAGGAATGACTGGTGTAGTGCATTGCAGGAGGAGGTGGGAAGTTAGGTGTATGAAGGAATGGGAGGCCAGGGAGTTATAGCTTAGGGATCAAAGGAAGACCAGGGTCACAAGGAAGTATTTGTTGCAGGCGAATTTGCTGAGAACGGAAATGCAACATGCTTATTAGTACCAAGTATCTCCTTCCACATATCTCAGATTTGTAAAGCATTAGTTTGCGGCCTCCGTAAGTTACACACATGGATGTGTCAGCTGGATGCTAAGCTTTTAACCTAGTTGCACCAAAAAACATGCTCATCCACATTCCCAAGCTAGCTTGCATGCCAGAACGCCATATATTAAAAAAATAATGGCATCTGTATTTCAACAGATTTTCTGGCAAGTTTCCCTTAACAAAAATAGGTATGAAAAGAAGTGTATGTTCTAACACGGCCATGCGGGGTGAATCCTAACTGAGAGCAGAGGCATAAAAAGGAAGGTAGTCTACCAGGGCAGTGGTAGAATCCGTGCACCTGTGAAATTAGGTGCCTTATTCAGGCAAAACTTATTCCATAGAAACCTGGCTATTATCAGTGGGAGGCGAAACACGTAGATCAGTGGTTTTTCTCCTTTGTGGACTGTTCTAGACAGGTAGTATTTCACCTGTGGGACTGACAGAATTTCTTTCTGTTACCCAGAATTTACAGAGCAGCAACTGAGACTTTGCAAGTAGTCACCGTTATAGTCACTGCCCCAAAGAGACAATGGCGCCCAAAGGAGGGAAGTCTCGAAGGAAGGCTAATGTTAGCTCTTCATAAAAGTCAAATAACGAGGGCTTTTAATGGCAATTTCAGGGCTAGTTTCCTCAGGAAACTAAGAAAACCTTCCAAACTAAATGTGGCTTTTTTATTTTGGGATACGTTTTTCCAGCTAGTTGAACTAACTTATATCCCATCCCTTGTAAATGGCATCAATTATCTTTAAGTGAGCATAAAGCTTGGAATGCCCATCCTCAAGCAAACCTAGTTATGTCAAATCGGGGCTGGAAGGGTAGGGGAGTACAAGTTTCAACGTATTATGGAGTTGTTGAGACTGCTGTAGGGAGCAAAAGCCTCACCCACGTGCTGCATCTCTGGAAAATCTGAGATTAAATTAATAGATCAGTGATGTTTAATGGAATGTTTAGAAATCAGTTGAGTTTAAGTGTTCCTGAATACCTTTGTCTTACAATAGTTGGGTTAGATGAGGCATGAATGCAATAATCGTCCTTTAGTACTTGAATAAGATGGATATTGGGAAACAGGCAATTGCAAATTCAAGTTTCTTGGATGCTATGGGTATCGTTGGGACTTCTGGGGAGAGTCACAAATTGGAATTACCTAGCAGGAACTGAGGGAGGTAAGTGTCCAGTTAATATGTTTCACATGGGCTTGCTAACAGGATAACCATTTTTTTCAGTCGTCTTAGTGTATAGGGTGACTGAAGTAATACCCAGCAGTGTCAGGCTGTGCTAGCCGCATGCAAGCACTAAAAAACAGAGTTAATGAGCATTGCAGCTCCTTGCTAGAAAGCCAAGCCCGTGCAGAGGCAGATCTTCACGTGTTAATCTACTGAATGTTGTCAAAGTGAAGGCAAAGGAAGAATCAAAGCAGTTGTAAATAAATTTGCATTCCCGCTACATTTTCCCTCATGCCACAAAGTAATGCTGACAGCGGCTGTGAATCACAGCATGAAGGGAAGGGCCTGTTTCTGACAACAGCAGCGCAAGGAAGGTAGGATGGGGATAGGTAAGGAAGGAATTGCCAGGTGTTTCTGGGGCATGCAGCTATTTCAGAGGTATTGGAAAATAACAACCAAGATACAAAAAGCAAACGAGCATGCAGGAAAGGGAAGGTACGCCATACCAATGGGCATGGGGCATCCAGGCCGTCCAGCCCAGGTAACCCCGGCTCACCCTTCTCGCCTTTAAAACCTCGAAGACCCTGTTTATGAAATCAACCACTATCGTTATTTCAGTTAATGCCAGTTACCTCCATGTCACGGGAGGAGAGGCCGAGTGCCCCTCTGGGACTGTCCCAGGGCACTCTGCTGCATACCCAGAGTACAGATGGCCCATTGTTTCAGTTTTAGTTTTGTCCGCATAATCAGTAGTAGCGGTCTCCTTTCTGATTTTCTGTAATCTATGAGTCAAGAGATACTTCTCTGAGTTAAATCTGAGAGGATGAGAATGGTGTTTCCTCCATTACGAAATCATCCATTCTTCCTATCCTCACTAGGAAACCCAGCAGCCAGATTTATAGATGCATGATTCACAAGTACTCCTGGGATTCATAGCAATGCTACAGATTTTTGGCAGTGTTTGCTGCAGCATATGAGTTTAAATAAAAATGTGTACATATTCCTATATTTATTCATATAGATTTATAGACAATATGTTTCGACAGAAACATATCCCATTTAAAATAACTGAGATTTGTTTTCCCTCTGGGTAATGCAGCTCAAGTGCCCTGTGTCGCTCTCAGGCGATCACATCAGCTGGCCGTTATTCCAAGGCAAGAAAAAGAGCATTCACGTTCTGCCATTACATAGACACCGTGACATTAAACATCTCCGGAGAAGAGCCATAACTAGCAGCAAAGGAGACACAGGGCTCTATCTGCAAAGGAGAAAGCCCTGGGCCCCCAGCACATGGGACACCCCCATGTACCCCAAACCTTTGTGAGCTCCAGAAGAGGAAGGAATATAACCATGGTCACTCAACAGCCCGATTGCTCAAAGGATCAGTGGTTCCCCACTGAAGAAAGCAGCTTTGCCATAGAATGCGGTGGGAACCAGGCTGGGCCTTATCTAAGTGTTGTACTTTTGCAAGACCATTGTTTATGTTATGATTTCCTTCTTTCTTCCCCATCAACAAATCTTAAAACAATACATTTGATGAAACAGAACATACCAACGGACAGGGTGCATCTAATCCAGGCGCTCCTTGGTCTCCCTTATCCCCTTTAGACCCTCTAGAGCCTTTCTTGCCCCTCTCCCCCTGTAAATAATAGTTTAGTCCAAGAAAAAAAAGAATACACAAAAGCTTTAGGATCATCCATTTCAAACAAATGTCAGCGATAGTTTAAAAAAGGATAAACATTTAGGAAACATTTTGAAAGAAGAGAAATCTCCCTTTGAGATGTTAAGTGAAAAACAACGTATGGAGCTACTAACCATGACTTAGCTGCATAAACGCATTGGCCATTGCTAAAATCCCACACTGATAGACTGCAAGGGATCAAAGGGAATACAAGTGCCTCTGAACTTTATGGACAGGCCTACGGTCAGCCAGCGGAGCACTCCTCCTCCGCCGCCAGTACCATCGTTATACCACTTCTCCGGTCTTCTTATACATTCAGTACAGTATACATTCAGAGAGAGGGGCACCTTCTGAGAAGCGGCTGACCCTAGACTCACAGGATGGGAAAACACTCCCCTGGGCAGCAGCAGGACACCTCATCTCCATCTCCAGCTGCCTGGGAGGGTCCCTCCTCTCCCACAGGAGCTCTGGGCTAGCACGTAGATGCCTGGTGCCTCAGATGGCGAGAACTGCAGCAGACCCCGAGCAGGCTCTCCTGCTGTAGTAGGAAGGCACTGCTGGCACAGATGCCCTGTGTTGATTGTACTTTTCTTACCACTCTCAATTCTCATTTTTAAAGAAATTATCACTCACAGAAGTGTTTTTAGAAGCATTCCCTTAAACCATTTAATGAACACTGTTTGCCACCTCGGGTTGATAGCTTTTCCTTAAAAGCTGTGGGGTTGTTTTATTTTTTTTTCAATGTGTAAAATTACTTCCATATCCCAGCACAGCAAAGCTTTAACTTGCATGAATGTGCTTGCCTGAGTCTTACAGTGGTTTGTGCACTAGGGTGTGTCAACACTGCTGAACAGAAAAGAGCCAGAGAATGAAGGAAATACTCAGCCCGACAGTCTGCACGGCCTGGTTGTCCTTTGGGATGCTCCGAGTAGTGCTCCCCCAGAAAAACCTGTTAGACAGGGACTAGTCCCAAGCAGGGCAGCCACTGGTCCCTTGCCCTCTTATTTAGAATCACAGAATGTGTTGGGTTGGAAGGGACCCTTTAAAGGTCATCAACCCCCCTGCAGTGAGCAGGGACATCTTCAACTAGATCAGGTTGCTCAGAACTTCATCAAGCCTGGCCTTGAGTGTCTCCAGGGATGGGGCCTCCACCACCTCTCTGGGCAACCTGGGCCAGTGTCTCACCACCCTCATTGTAAAGAGCTTCTTCCTAATGTCTCATCTAAACCTGCCCTGCTCTAGTTTAAACCATTGCCCCTCGTTCTATCGCTACGTGCCCTTGCTGACAGCCCCTCCCCAGCTTTCCTGTAGGCCCCCTTCAGGGTTTGGTGCAGTACAGACATATCCCAGGAAGGTGCGATTCTTACAATGGTTTGATATTATAATTTCTCCACAGGCTCTAGGTTGAGTTACACCAGAGCCAGGGCAGGAGGAAAACAAATTAAAAAATCATAACCAAAGAGGAGGCTTGCTCTCTTGTGGAGGGACAGCATTAGGTCAATGAAAGCCAGCTGCAAGAGGGGCTGAGGGAATGATCAAATGCCCTCAACCAAGGAAGTGTACCTCCCATCCGTTGTAGGTCAGCCAAGGCAAGGTATGGCATGGGGATTTGACAGTTACATGTATACCAAATCTTTCTGTATAACAGAGGAAATTCTCAAAGCTGCTAAGCATAAAGCAGCAGAATGGGCTGCAGCACAGGGAATTGAATTTAGGGTCCTTATGGGGGGGGGGGTTAAAGGAATTAAGGGGTAAAAATCAGACAGCACATGTTGCTGTTTCTCCTTTTAAAAAAAGTGTTAAACCCAAAGCTGGCAAGAGAAATGGATGGGAGAGGAAAGGCGATGAGAAGTCACCCAGAACCAAGCACTGGAACAGGGAGCATAATCCAGGAAAATGCGGCATGAGTTGCTCTGGAGGAAAGAGGAAGGAACCAGGAAGAAAGATGGAAGAGGAGGAAGGGATAAAGGGGACAAAGGTGGACCTGTAGGAGCGAGGAAGATGCACATACACACGAGAAAAAAACCACAGGCATTAAAATAACAGTGAGGATATCAGCTTGGTAGCACAAATTCAGGGTTTACACTTTTTCAGCTGGGTTACTTGAAAGGCCCTCTGTTCCCATTGCTACCTAGTGCCACGATAGTGTCTGCCGGTCCCCAGGCACAGCTGTGCTGTACTCCCACACCGAACAAAGGGCAGCAGGAGCTCTGCCTAAAATAAGAGAGGATTTTGGCAAACTGTTTGGGACCTTAATGAAGTGGATCCTCATTTTTAATGTGCTTAACGCTGAAAAACTTCATATTAAAGCGCTATGTGTACTGCTGCTGTCTAAGAGAGAGGGGCATTTTAAATGAACACACCTCCCACTTCCAAAGCGGCGGGTGTTGTATCCCAGCCCCTTGTGGAACAGGCCAGAAGTGAAGTGTTGCCTCCTCTTTTTCACTTCACAGCTTTCTTTTTCATTTTGAAGTCTCCTGGCTGAACTGCTGCCATGGTTTTGCCAGCAACTGGGAGAGACTGTCCCGTTCTTCTGAGGAGGTTCTGCCACAGAAGCCATGTGTCCCACTGCAGGGGAGACCTAGCACTCAGAGGGGGATACTGGGCTGCAAAGCAAATCCTGGGAAATGGGCATCGTGTCCTGTTCTGCTAAACGATACTTGTCAGATGTCTCTAATGACTTCAACGGGAGGGAGGCATTCAGACAAAACAGCTTTATAAAAGGGACTCACCAAAACTGTGCTGTTTAACTCCTGTAAGTAGTAGTGACCTGTGCACAATTTTTGAAGAGGGGCAGGAGTGAGGGGAAACCGCTGTACAAAGACTCAGTGGGAATGATATTTTCTAGGATCCCACCTGGTACAAAGGTATTGCACTTGCCCATTTACAGGTCTCAAGTTTCTCACACTTTTTCATTTCACAATATTGGCTGCAGTGAGGCAAAGTGCACGCATGCTTCAAGGGGCCAGCAAAACTTCCCACTCCAGCTTTCCAACCGGTCTTCTATAAGGAGGTGCAGTTTCTCCCAGTTTTCACGTGCTTTTGTGCGAGAGCTCAGAGAAATCCTATATACGGCTAATGAAAGATCCTTCTTTTAAATAAAACACCCAGTTTAAAAACCAACTGAAAAAGTCTAGGAAGTCTGTTAAAGTTATTTTTTTTTGTTGTTTAGAAGCCACACAAACAACACAAAATGCATCTTAGTGAAGAGGAAGAAGCAAAGCCAGAAACGCAACGATTAAAAAAGGGGAGAACTTTGGAGCTCCCATGAAACTTGGACCTTTCTCCCCTAGTTTAAGATGCCAATTGGCTACTGCTTTCCAAAACTGCCCATTCTGTGCAGAGTAAGGTCAGAAATACATCGCAGATAAAAGACAGAGAACACTCATTAAGTATCAAAAGCAAATTCATATAATGAAATCACCACACGGGCACATGCACTGTAAAACTTTACATTTTCAGATAAACTTAGGCGATACCAGAATCTTATGAAAAGAAGGTGTATGTGTGAGTACACGCAGAAAGACACACACACGTGTACTATATTGAACTGCTTGACGTATTTATACAATTGTAATCTTAAAAAGATTTTTAATTCAAAAGTCATTTGTATTTCAAATACAAATTAGATTCAACTATAGCTCTCAACTGTTTTTATCAAAAAGTTTCAGAGCCTTAACAGGCAAGAAATCCCTTACGTTGTGGAAAACCTGATGAAAATGCAAGGACCTTCTCAACATGCACTTTTTAGTCATGTTTATCTTTCTATAACACAGGTGGTACAACAGAAAAGCAGCCATTCACGTTATTGGGTTTGACCCAGCTCTTCACCATCACATCCATTCAGGACATGAGGAGACTGCATGTCTGATTCTTTAAGGTAGGCGAATTTAATTTATCTTTTCCAAATTTCCGTCTTTGAAATTCCCTGGAGGATTTTTTGCTAGAGAGCAACCTTCTTTTTCATGCTTCAGGGGGAATTTAAAAGTCATGTAATGAGATTTGCTGACTCCACCTCAGTTAATTCTCATGGGAATCCCTACATGCATCAGTAAACAGATAAGCGGGATTTCTAAAGCATGCGACGTTAGCCTAACTCTACTACATGTGAAGTCCCGTGCTTCAGTGACAACAGAGCTATGGCAACAATTAACACATTAGAAAATTCCTCCTGCAGCTTTCAGATGTACCACAATGTCCCAGGTGATTATACGAGCTACAGGTATCACCTTAGAAAATACCAGTTTGTAAAGTTACTTATATGAAGGTCTAGCAGACAGAATTGCCTGCTGGCTACTTGAGGTTGCTCAGGAGTTAAAGGATCTATCACTGTGTAAAGATGTTAGTAACTCAACACAAGAAATTTGCCTGGTAACTTACCCGGATGCCTTTGTCACCAGGTAGACCTTGTAAACCCTGAAATGCAGCAACACAAAGATATTTTAAAATAAGTAGGCCCCATTGTATTCCTTCTCAAAAAGAAGAATGTGTACCCAGGAGTTTGTTTTTTCCATTTGTACCAATTGCTCTACGGTAAAAAAAAAAAACAAACAAAAACAAACCACCAAAACCCAACTTTTCCAGCAGACAACCTCCTCTTCACCTCCATTAGGCCATGCAGGCTGTAACACCACTACTACTCCTCTAAGAGTTCTTCAGACAAAAACCAAACTAGTTTAGAGAATGCAGTCCCTGAAAGAAGCAACAAACTTCCTTTTTTGTGTTAACAAAGCAGCTCCATGATACCATAAAACTGGAGGTTTTGCCCCACTGTCCCTGTTTTGCAAAAAGTAATCCCAAACAATGGAAGTAACCTCACTGAAGGCAGCTTTTGTCACTGCAATGACAAGACAGAGCCCCCTCAGACAGGTGGAAGGCAGGTACCCAAGCTGTGGAAAGATAAACAGAGCAGATGTGCTCAAAAGCAGTATTTTGGACTAAGATACTTATCCTGGGAGTCCTGTGCAGCTTCTTTTGGTAGTTTGAGGATTGAGGTGAATTAGCAGTTTCTGTTCAGCTTCATCCATCTCATTCTGAATTGTTGTTCTGAAGCTACCGAGCGCTTTCTGTTGCTCTCTGTAGCGTACATAAGCTTTGGTTCTTTAACACCCAACCTAGCTGAAACTGCAAATGCTGTATTACAGCAGCATTTTAAGCTATCAACCACAGCAAGGAAACAGACACTGATAATGAATCCCTAGTACTCCCATACTTACAGGAAGCCCTGCTGGTCCCATTGGTCCTATAACTCCAGGATCTCCTTTACTGCCCTGAAATGGAGAAAAAAGAGTAGAATTTGTCACATTCCTATTCAGTATGAACAAGCATTACTATAGAAGAAAAGTAAAGGACCCGTTTCAAAGCACCTAAAAACCTCATGAATGAAATACTCAAAAATCAAAGAGGCCAAGCTGAGGGCCCTATATGCCCAAGGAAAGAGCAGTTCCAGCTCTAGAACAAGCTAGAGCTTCTCTATCCCAGAGAGCTGTGGTATCTTCAAAGAAGTTACACAGAGCATTGGTCAGTTCTGAAGCAAGCTCACCCTTTCTCCTTTTGGTCCTGCTGGTCCCGAAACACCAATTGGTCCTGGAGTACCCTGTATTTGTAGGAAGGAAAATTCATCAGGACATTTTTATTCTAGGGCCTCATTAAAGCCAGGAGACACTGCTGCTCCTTTAGGAAAAAGCATGGCTGGGAAGGACAGTCTGGTGGTGGAAGGCATCTAGCACCACTACAGCTTTCAGTGTTGGTGGCGATGGATTTGAAGTAGTTGATATAGGCAATTTGAAAAACATGGGAATTGCTACATTGGATCACACCAGCACCATTTTGCAGAGCCTTATTTTTAATTTTGAAGCTCTCTCTTGACAATTGTTACAGCAGGCATTTCTACCAGTTCCACAGGAGGGAATTTTTTCGCTCTAGTTTATATCAGACAAGGCTGAAAGCTGTAGCAGAATAAAGGCTATTTAGATATAGCATAAGCAGTTTTCTTTTCTTTATTTGCTTCTTTTCTTTTTTCCCCCTGGCGTCAGTCAAGTTGAGCAAAAATGAAAGAGCGTGGTTACTCGGTGGCAGGCAGCCAGTCAGTCATGCAAGTTGAAAGACGCCATGCTGCAGAGAGGAATGCTGCACAGACACAGATGCAAACTAAGAGGGGGATCATTCAGTCCCTGTCCCCACCCCTTTTTTCCCTTTTTGCCATTTATGTCACTCTACCAGGCTCTCAATCACGCGAACAGGAAAACCCAGTCTTTTTGCTAACCCTTTGACACAGGGGCCATCTCCGACTAGCATACCAAACTTAATTCCCTGTGCTGCTGAGACTTGCTTGGGCTTTGGGAAAGTCACCCCATCAAAGCTTATCTTTAATGCGGCCAATACAGCAGTTAGGCAATAGTCCTGGCTAAGAAGAAGATTCAAGCACTTTCAACTCTGTATAGACTCCTTGAACTTGTTGTGGACCCTGTTGGAGGGTCTCATAGCACTCTCCCAGAACACATTCTGCAGTTTAGATAAAAGTATAGCCTTCAAATTAGGTGGGTGTACTGCACACTGCAAACTAGATAGTAGAGACAAGCCATTTGCCTTCCTAACCCTGCATCACATACTTTTAGATTAGCAAGAACCATTCAGCTATTCCTTCATGGAGCCTTGATACAAGGATAATTTTGAGGCCCACTACCTGCCTTCTAGGAAGGACAAAGGAGGAAGCTTCTTGAATAGGGAAATCTTTTTCCAACAGCCTTAAGGAAAACGGTATTGCACTTTTTAACGTGAGCTTGCAATCCTTAGTTATGGAAGTAACCCCTCCGATGTGAGCACAATGAGTCATGTGGATCAGGAGGGCTTTTCAGACAAGTTAAGATCTGCAGAATTTAAGTGGAGAAGTAGTCCATGCAGCACACGACTTCAACGCAGTGAAGGAAGTGAGAAAAATCAGGCTCTCCTTAGGTTCAGGCACAGGAGTACACATCATGGAAATCTTAATTGCCTGCATATATGCGTCATTTTAAGATCATTTAGTGCCATGAAATACACTGATAGCTCACCTGCACGTTTATAAAATTAAATCCACAATTTCCCAAAACAAGTGAGTGTGTAAACTGCCATTCAGATTCTGTTCAGAAGTTAGAGCAGCTGAATTATTTCCAGTTATGCTGAGGAGGAGAAATTGCTTTTTCTTTTTAAATAGCAAATGGATTGTACATGGGTGATACATGATTTCCCCGGGAGGTATTAAAAATCTTTGTCCCTTATTTAACAGCTTTTACCCAAGGATAGCAGAATGGTTTGCAGAACCAGGTTAGCATTACTTGTCTCATTCTGAATTCAACAGATTGAGAAACTTAGGCACAAGGAGTTTATTTCCTTCACATCTCACAGCAAGTTAGCAACAAGAGGTGGGAATCTTGCATCATCCTGCTCCACTATTAGATGTCGCTACCTCTCAGATGTATATACCAGACCAGAACACACCCCACCACCCCCAGGTATCTGGGACTAGGGAAGGCATGTGCGGAGCTGCTGAAGGTGCATGGCATTCTGCTGCTGAGAGGTGAAGGGCTAGTCCTGCTTGCAGAAGGTCTTTTAGATGTAAATTCTCCTTGTGCCAAGATGCTTACCAGGCTATAGAGAGATACCTGTAAGCATACCTGCAACCCACGGCAACCGAGCCTTATACGCCATGTGTGAAAACAACGCACAAAGCATTTTGCTCACAGGACAAAACACACCGGCATTATTATGCCTAAGACAAAACTGTAGAGCTACTGTCATGACAAGGTGGCAAGCAAGGCTACCATGGAGAACGACAGGATAGAGACCCCTCACAATAAAGAGGACAGGAGAACAGAGCATCATGGAACCATGCAGAGGTTTCGTTCATCTTGTTATTGAGATAAAGTGGAACAAGTAGGCTGTAATCCCAGGATCCAGACAGATTTATAGCACCAAAAAAAGACAAGCACGTGGCGTCACTTCACAGTCTAAGTTTAACCACCCTCCGCCCCCTGCCCAAGCCTGCTTTGGAGAAAAGGTGGTTATTCCTAGTGTAAACAAGACTCTGGTGGAAGAGACGAGACAAATCATGATACTGGGGAGGAGTAACATAGGGTAATGGAGAAACGGAACTCACCGGTGGTCCAGGCCTGCCGTCTAAACCTGAAGCACCCTGAACAGATTGGGGAGGGTTAACAAAAACAAGGCGAGAGGGGAGGAGGGTGAGGGGGAAAGGAGAGGGGAGGGGAGAGGTGAGTGAAGCAGTGACTTGAGACAAACATATGCTTGCAATAAACAAAAATTAAGATCTCAAGGACAGGTGATGGTACTTACAAGCAAACCAACAAAAACATAGAAACACTGAATACATATATATTGTCAACCTGTAATTTTCAGATCCCCTTAAGAATACAAGTTTCCCTCTCAGTGCCGTGAAGAAAACCCCTGAGGAAGAAGCTCTTCTGTGACAGGTGATGAAAAGTGCAATGCAACAGTGGATTTGGATCATGCATTGCCTTTGTGGCAGGCTGGGCAACACAGACGAGACAGAAGGCTCAAAGGCCTGTGGTCAGGGAGGCATTTATAAGCAGTGCAGAGCCATCAGCCGTTCAAGTTCCTACCGAGAAACTCAAGTCCTCTAGGTGCACACTTAGTCAGCTGCAAGATTGCTCCACTCTACATCCAGTTGTTTGGAGGCTTGTAAAACAGGTGGCTCATCTTCCTGTGTCACCAGTGCAGATTTACACCAGATTGAGATGAAATGGCACTTTTCTGTGCGCTTGGCTCTTGCCCTGAATTTCCTCATTCATAAGACCTAGCAGTGGCTCTGCCCAAGGCCCATCTAGGCCAGTGTCATATCTCTTAACGGTGGCCAGGAGAGAAAGCTTTGGTAGAATATAAGTACCGAATACTGCGTTTTCCTTCACTGGAGCATGACAAATTCCTCAGCTTGTCGGCCATACAGAGAAGCCCAAGGCTACTGCAGACAATCAGCGCTGAAGCGTGCTGAAGGTTCTGGCATGATGTCAAGCCCTAAGTCACATATGAAAAGGCAGCAGATCCAGCTGTGGGATTTTACAGAATCCGTCTTTGAAATATTTCAGTACCTGTTTGGCACTGCATTAATTTTGACAGGCTGAAAATACACTGTATCAGGCATGGAAAAGCTTATGAAGAGGGTTATAGGTAGCTCTGAGGAGGGATACAAGGTCCACAATATCTCTGTTATCTTACTAACAGCTCAGTAACTGTGCTCCCTAGTGGGCCAGCTGATATTGCTGCTCCAAACACAAAACATTTCTAAGAGGACACTTCTGAGCCAGCCTTTCCCCCTCCACAGCTCAGGAGGAGTGATCATAGAATTGTCAGGGTTGGAAGGGACCTTAAAGATCATCTAGTTCCAACCCCCTGCCCTGGGCAGGGACACGTCCCACTAGATCAGGTTGCTCAGAGCCCCATCCAGCCTGGCCTTAAAAACTTACAGGGATGGGGCTTCCACCACCTCTCTGGGAAACCTGTTCCAGTGTCTCACCACCCTCATGGTGAAGAACTTCTTCCTAATGTCCAGTCTGAATCGTCCCATCTGTAGTTTTAATCCATTCCCTCTAGTCCTACCATTACCCAACATCCCAAAAAGTCCCTCACCAGCTTTCTTGTAGCCCCTTTAAGATACTGGTAGGCCACAGTAAAGTCTCCTCGGAGCCTTCTCTTCTCCAGACTGAACAACCCCAACTCTCTCCAGCCCTCTGATCATCCTCGTGGCCCTTCTCTGGACACGTTCCAGCACGTCCGTATCTTTCTTGATATGTGATGATATGATGTGAAAAGCCAAGGGACCCTGGTTTCTCATGGGGCTCATTGCTGTAGCAGAGCCAGATAGCATATTCCCTGCCACACTGATAAGCTTGTCAGGATAATTGCTGGGGCATCTTCTGCTCAGCCTGTCACAAGGACCTCCTTCCCCTATTCTGATACCACACAGACTTGAAGGACTAACTGTTTACGCAGAAAGCTTCTATTTGCATTCCTCAGGGCAAAATGGGGACTGGGTTTTTACTTCTCACTGCTTCACTGAGGCACAATCTTTGCATTTGAGCCTTCTGAAAGCATTGCTTTCTCCCTACTGGTTCTGCATGGAGCCACTGTGAATACCCTCATGCTGAGCTCACTCGAGTGCCTAGAGTTAGATGAGAAGCATCCAGGCCCTAGAAGGTAACTGCTATACAGCACAACTAAAAGAGGAAAACATTTTACAAACGAAGACACACACATTTCAGCCAGAGACAAGGGATCTGGGTGATCAAACACAGGCCAAAGTCACACAGTACACAAGATGCACTTTGCAGTGCTTGTTTCCAGGCAGTAGGTTCAGCAAAGGGAGAGGGTGTGCTCTGCCACCAGTGCTTTTTAAGAGGAGAGAGCTTGGGGGCTGGCGGAGCAACTGGATGGGACTGAGTTAACACAATTTCATTATCGGCTGTCAGCTCAGACAGCGGGTGAAGAGGCTTTTAGCAGATTTGAGCTAAGAGCTTCACAAAGCCTTCAGGTTCTTATCTAAAGCGCTTGTAACTTCTTTGTAATTCTGCCTTGTAATTCTACTGTTAGCAGTGCACTGACAGTAGTCCAGGGTGACCGAGCTCACATACAGCAGGGAATACAGAGGCTTCTACCCTGTCAGGGAAAGCACAGATTCCATTGCAGAAGTGATAGTAAAGTATTGCCTAGTGAACCACCAAGCTTTTGTACAACGTCTGGCCCAGGTGACAAATAGCTGGGAAGGTATTTCCTTTTCCACATCTTTTTGAATTCTGTTTCTGGTCTTGCCCCATTGCCCTGAAGTGCAAAGAACCCACAGGAAAACTACTGCTTATTTTTCCCATTCCTGCCAGAAGCAGGAAGAATTAAAGTGATCACTGATCTGTTTAACAGATCTAAAAGATGAAGGCTCCGTACAGAAATTGAGCCTTTTAAGTTTAAAACGTAAAGGCACAGTTATTTATAGATCATCTTTTTCTTTGACTTTACATATCAAATTTCTGCATGCGTCTCCTATTGAGGGATCTTTTTACAGCTGATATAAATTTGGCTCATAAAGTGCTGCTTGCTTCCCGGATACTTACAGGTAATCCCAGTGGCCCTCTGTCTCCTTTTTCACCCTGGGCACCCTTCTCTCCTTTCATTCCATCAATCCCTGCTTCCCCCTAAAGGAAGGATGGAGCAGAAAATAAACCCACCGTAACACCACTTATATAACAAACATTCCTCCCCTCGGAGCGCACCGAAGCAGCAGAGAGAATACAAGAGGCAGCAGAGAGAATACAAGAGGCAGCAGAGCAATGCTTTAGCCCCATTCTCAGCCCAATCTTAAGACAACTAGTATCAGTCAAATGGCCTCTGTGTGAGGTCACTTGTTTCGCATCAATGGCAGTAAGAGGAGATTCAGGCCCAGCGGGTGAAGATGGTAAAAAGGGAGCTGAGCTCACTTCTCTGTTGCTCTCCCTGCTATTGCAGGGAGCGTCAGGTAAATATAAGTAACCAGAAGTTATACAATAGGGTGGTTTTACATTTTAAGATGTGGGTTCATTGGGAGTGAAAGACAAGTGTCTGTAAGCTTTGAAAAAACAAAGTCATACTGAAACATTTTATGACAGATTTTTGTAAATGCAGAGGCATCAGTTTCAAAATTCGGGAAAAAAAATCATCATTCCTTTTCCAATGGTATTTTTAAAATTCTATATGATAATACTATATATATAAATTCTATATTATAATACTATAGTATTATAAACTATAAAGTAGTGTTAAACAAAATATTCTTTTCATAAATTCAAAGTGCAACCCAAAGCTTTTTTCCCCACCCACTCCTATTCATAAGGCATTTTAAAACACTCTCTTGGTTGCACTTTGAAAGAGAAGCGTCAGAAGAACCAAGTTTGCCCAGAAACAGTAAGCCCGCTTGCCGTACTCTTCTACAATTGTAGGACAGCACATTGCTGGCGCTCTCTACCAGCCCTCCGGCTTCCACACGGCTATGTGTCACTGCCCTACAGTACTATTTGACTCGAGCACATACCTGGAAGAGTTATTTATTTCTGACATGTCTGCAAAGGGTATAAAATGCTCTTCCTCACCACTACTGAAAGCTTCATTACAAAAAGACAGATCGCAGGGATGGAACAAAAGCTTCCACACTTGGACATCTCAGTGCACCTGCTAATTAAGCCTACATGGCTCCTCTCTTCAAGGAGACACTGGTGCAGTACTTCCCCTGCCTATAATCCAGCCTGTGCTGTGCGAGACTTTCATCTGCATTTGGTTGGCACATATTCCAAAGACAACTGCACCTTATGGAAGTTTCCCAGACGCTTGATAGGAGTGGCTAGTGAGTTACACACAAGCAAGACAGATAACTCTATCTGTAATCAACACCTGGAGAAAAGATGAATCAGGATAAATATACCACCCCATTTAACACCCAAATAGCGCTGGTAGCCAAATACTCAGCATAACCAGAAGAATTAAGACACTTTTCACATTTTCCAATCTTTTCTGAGAATCTCAGAGGAAAAACATAGCTCTCCTTGAACATTTCCACTCAAATATTTTTTTGTCCAGGTACTGTTTAATGGCAGGCAAACCAATGGTGCAGGCTGAGCATAAACATATTTAGATGGAGATTAGAAAGCTTCTAATCTTCAAGAACAGTGAAGTTCTTGAATGGCTTTAAAGCGTAATTTAAAGGGTATAGAACCTGGCTAATTTTAAGCTAGAGCTGAGTTAATTAACACTGTACGATAGGCTGTCCATCCAGTGGTACAGACCTTCAACTTTTCAGACAAAGAATTCAAATATGTTCTCATGGGAAGGTTTCCAAGGGCCAGTGGCTTCCCACTTCTCTGGGTGAAAACTGGGGACAATGAATGAGAGCTAAATGAGAGCTAAATGAGTCCTAAAATGAGAGCTGCTAATCCATTTCCTTCAAGAAAATACTCAGAAGTATTTTCCTCTTACCAAGGTGGAAAACAACATTTGCAAGCTAGAAAGTTGTTACTGAAAAATTCTTGCACCTGGACCAGCCTAGTAGAATTTCAGGATAGTAAAGTTTTACAGCCTTACCTTTGGTCCTGGGAGGCCCTGAAGACCCTGTATTTGGGATGAGAGACAAAATATGAGTAATGTTTAAGGATGTGCTTTAAAATACAGGTATTCCCGTTCAGTGTGCAGCATAGAGCTTTTGCTTTCTGACACACAGAGGGCACAAACGCTTAGCCCAGAGGCCTCTTTATTTGTGTAAAGGGCACTTCATGTACCGTTCTCATCTGGTAATGAGGAGGCTTTTGCCAAGAACAATCTGGCAAAGGGCCAGGCTCGCTATTAAGACCATTTTGCAGTTGATCTCTTTAATCCTGTCCATCCCCTCTTGCGACTGTCTTCCCTTTCATCTCAGACTAACATAACCTTCTCTCTTTTCCTATCCAGCCCATCATAGCTCTGACCTACCCTGGGGTGTGGTTTTAGAAGCGATTCTAAGCATGTTCCTGTTTCAACACTGCAGTGTTTCCGTCTGTTTTCTCCACCCAGAATCCTCCCCAGCCACTTCACGCTCTATCCTCATTCCCAGTGCCTTGCTCCTCAGGTGAATCACTCAAAACTTACTGGAGGTCCTGGTGGGCCTTGGGGTCCGGGAGGGCCAGATATCTAGAAAGCAATACAAGAGAAGTCACTGTCATAATCTGCTGCCCTCAGCAGGTGAGGGGGAACTGCTCAGAGGGGAGGCAGGGTAGAGGGTACAGTTGAGCTCTACCAGACTTAGAAACCTGGATTCCCCTTAAGGACTATGTTAGGAAGTGGCAGCAATCCAGGACAGAGTGGCTAAGAAGCAGCAACAAGACTCTGGGGAGGGTTACGCAGCAGTTACAGAGATTTAGGAGGAAGGAGAGCAGTGATTTTTTTCTCTACAGAAAAAGGTCCACTTCCACTACTCTACCATTGTTCCTGCAAGGAGGCACAAGGTCAACAGCTAACAGCTTTTTCAAGAGACAGGAAAGAAGGTGGCTGGCTCCACACATGCAGAAGGGTGTATTGATAGCCTGTGAGACTCCTTGCTGCAGGGCAGTACAAAAGCTAGGGGTGAGCTCTGAGGGGAGAACAGACAAGTTCACGAAGCCAAAATCTATTGAAAAATATATACGTGTAGAAACACGCAGGTATTGTTAAGGAAATCCCTTTACCACAAATGCCAAGGAAAACATTTGTTATGCTTTCCATGATCTTCTGTTCTTCCCTAGGCATTCATTATTGATTGCTTGTCATGAGCTAGATTGTTCTTGTGTAGGGGAAAAGTAGGGCATCAGGAGCTAGAGCTGGTTGGCAATTCAGTCCCACAAGATGAAGCTTGCTGTACTCAATGAGCAGTGCGTCATAAGAGGGTGGGATGTGCTGGTTTTCAGCAGCACTGCTGCCAGATCATCCCTCCCTTACTGCCGAGATTGCAGAAGGAAAGCGAGGAAGGTGACCTACCGATTCTCCTGGATTTCCTTTGTCACCGTGCTCCCCAGGCTCACCCTTCTCTCCCTGCACACAACAGACCCTGTCACCATCAGCTGTACTCTGGAGTCTCACTCCATCAGAAGCCATCTGTGAACCAGCAGCTCCCCAAAGAGGGAGCACAAACATACAGTGTATTTCACAAACAGCTCACCTGCAGCTCTCGTGCACTTCTGCTTCCAGAGCAGACACCCTACAGAGAGGGAGGCCTCCAGGAGCAGTATCTCATGGCTGTGCAAGGGGAGTGCCACAGAGCTTTATTTGCCTTTCCCCAACAGCTGCCTGACACCTCTCTGCTGCACTACAGCCTCTGAGGGAGGGGGCACAGCAAGCGGGTCAGCAATGGTGCCGTGCTGCCAGCAAACCGGGCTGGCATAGCCGCGCAGGCTCTGCGGGCAGCTGCCAGAGCCAGCACCTTCAGGCAGCAACAGGAGCAGATGCCCAGCTGGCCCTCTGTCTGCTGCTGTAGACCTGATGGACATCTGGCGACACCCAAACACCTAGGTCTAAGGGGCAGAGGTCTGAGGCTCCCGAGATATCAGCGCTTTGGGAAATGAACCCTTGTGCATTGCTCTATGCTGTTTTGTCTTTGCCAAGCGGGAAAGAGCAGCCTGTCTTTTTCGTTCTTACTGTCAATCCTGGAAGTCCAATGGGACCTGGCAATCCTGACGGTCCTGGCATCCCTTGGTCACCTTGTTCACCTTTCTCTCCAGTGGGGCCATCAAGACCCTACAGATCAAGAAAGATTTGTGGATTTTTTGCAAGACTAAGTCAGGCAGGCATATGAGACATCATTGCAAGAGCTGAGACTGGCTCTGGTCATCCCAAGAACACTGAAAACCCCAGGCAACCACCAGGTGCCCAGGGGAAACCAGGGCTTCACTAGTACTAAAAACTGGACATGCAAGTGCCTGAACATCCTCCTGTTGTTGTGGATGTGCCAGTCCCGAGAGCAGGGATGGGGACTGCTTTCCTGCCTCCAAGTTCTGCGCACAGATATGCAGTTTGCTGGAGTCGGTGCTAGAAATCGCTCCCCAATAGCCAGCTGTTGTGACAGCAAGAGTTTTATCCTAGTAATCTTGCAGAGAGGCAAAAACTCATTGCATAAACCCCTTTTGACTAGTGCTGGGGACACAGAAGTTGTGACAGACTGAAGCTGGGAGACAGGCACTCTGCCCCAGTTAGCGGCAGGGATGTAAGGGGTTGTAGAGGGCGTGTGTGCTGGTACCTCAGCTGCCTTGCTCACAGTCAAGCCTACTTGCTCACAGCGGCATTTCAGCTTAAGCAACACGCCAGGCAGCACGCTGAGGAAGCGACACAGTGCCCGGACAGCAAGGCAGGCAGCTGGGGACAGCTGCTCCAGCAAGATGGACAACACATCTGCCAGGGAGCCAAGGCCTTGCTTCTGTATTGGTACACTTCATACAGCAGCAATGAGGTGCCTCCAGCACCCACCTCAGCGGGGGAGCTTTGAGGTATCTGAGAAGTCCCAGGGCCTTGACCCATAACCTGGAGAGCCAGCAGGGCTCTGAGAGGCTTCAGTTTATTTACCGGCGAGCCAGCTTGTCCTGGATCTCCTTTATCACCCTTTTCTCCTGTGACCCCGATATGACCTGGCTCTCCCTTTATTCCAGGTGGTCCATCCTTTCCTGGCAGTCCATGAGGGCCAGGCGGGCCCATTTCTCCAGGTTTGCCGCGTGGTCCCTAAAAGAAATTCACGCAACAGAGTGAAACGTTTACAGATAAGAGTAAGGTTACTCCTGCAGAACAACTCCCTGGCCCAGACCCTCTTTCACTGCTCATCCTCTCATTCACAGTAATGCCATTTGAGGACATGAAAAAGCAGATTTGCTACACCATCCTAGCCACTCCTTATAAGTTAGGACTTTGATAAACCATTAGTACTCATTTTTGTGGAGCAAAATACTTTTTTTGCCCTGTGGGAAATCAACTGTGCAATGTCAGTGACGGAGATGGAACATACTAACTCCAGATAAGCTCACCGAAGGAAAGAGCAATCCACAGAGGCACCGTGTCTTACCTTTTCTCCATCATGGCCTGGAGGACCTGGCAAGCCAATTTCACCCTAAAACACAAAATTGTTACTTTGGCAGTTTGAAAGCAGCTACTCTGACTCCTTCTGCATGGCACCATGATGATGAAGGGTGGGCATTACAGAAATAGTCTGCAGGGACTCTGGTAACTAATGGTCTCAGGGGAAAAAAAAAACATGGAAACCCCTGCTGAAACAGTACATTGTGATTTCCTAAGAATTTCACCAGTCTTGTTTGTCCTGACTGATAGTTCACAGCCCCAGTGCTGTAACATAGTCCCCAACAAACACAATCCCTGCACAGAGATCAGTTCCCATAAGCTGCTTCCTAAAGGGGAGGGCAAGTAGAAAGGATCCTTCATCTTTCAGATAAGACATTATCATTGTGGGAAAAGATATTTTCAGGATATTGTACATGAGGAGGAGTGGTACAGGCCATCAGGACAGTCTGATGGTGCTGCACAGGGAGAATAGGAGCATTGGAGAGGGTTGTCGTGGTGGGGGTGGTGTGGGGTGTGTGGAGAATTCTGCCTGGACCACTGCTGT
The DNA here is from genome assembly GCF_964199755.1 of Larus michahellis. Lineage (NCBI taxonomy): Eukaryota > Metazoa > Chordata > Aves > Charadriiformes > Laridae > Larus > Larus michahellis. The sequence continues at coordinate 37,069,359 of NC_133901.1, forward strand.
GTTTCCCTTAGCTCTGCAAGTGCCGAACTGAGCAAATACCTTCTGTCCTGGTGGCCCTGGAGGTCCAGCCACACCTGGAAGCCCTGGGGGTCCCTAAAAAAAGAAAAACTAATTTTCAGATTATCGTCAGGGCTTTTATTTTAACATTTTGAAATAATTATTAGAACAGAGATCATAGGAAACAGTGGACTACTTAGATCCCAAGCACAACTTAAGCAGAGCAAAACAGCACTAGTATTTTGAGCAGATTTCCTGATCACTCTCGACAGTTACCACTCTAAGGAGACCTAGGGAGCAGTTTGGCCTAGCAAGTAATGCTACTTATACCCATTTTGTGCTGCCCTGTCATACTGCATTTTAAAAATCCATCTTTTTTCCTGACCAGGTTTCTTATCCTGAGAAGCAAAATACAGGGGCACTTTTCCCTTTATTTTGGCTCAAAAGAACTACTTTGCCTCTCTTTGTCTTCAAAGGGCTTGTAGTCACTGCTTCTTTAAATGATTGGTTTTGTACAGCACTGTAATGTCAAGTTATGCTTATCAATGGTGAAAACATGTCCTCCCCTCCCATCACAGAAAGTGTCCACCACAGACTGCCAGTATCAGCTTTCAAGCAAGGCACTCAAGGCCTCCTTTTTCTCTGCTTCAGTCAGCCCCCCTTGCTCTTCCCTGCCCCTTCTGAGCAGCGTGTATTACCTCCTGAAGCAGGGAAATAAAGGGCTTGATTAGAATTCAAGTGTCACGATCAGAAGGCAAGATGAGCTGTTCCTTCAGCTGTCAGCTGCCCCAACTTTAGCTCCCAACAGCAAAGGCCAAATGTTTTAGCTGCACCTAAATTGCCAGGCCATCTGCTCAGGATGAACATATGGCCACTTGCTTAAAACCACACAGCAAAGTTAGGAACTCACCATCAAGGCCAAAGTTCGTATTTCCTAGAAAAAAAGTAAAAAAAAAAAAAAAAAAAATCAAAAAAAAGGAAAACAGCCATTTGAAAATGAAGCTTTTTCCTGGAGGTGTTTTGTTCTCCACTAATGTAACGCTGGGACAACGAGCAAGGAGCCTACAAAATGAACAAAAGCAAAAACCACAGCTCTGAGTCCCACGGTGCTGTTATTCTACGATTTCCTCTTTTTTTCAAGTAGAACCCAGGCTAACCCAGAGCTGGGCACAGCCACTCGCTCACTGCAGACTATCAGTGCACACCTCCAAGGAAGCTTTGCAGTCCTTTTATTCACCATCTACTCCAAGTCATGGGCCACTCCTGACAGGCTTCACATGACCTCTATGTCCACCAGTGTTAACATATCAGCTAAACAAGACACACAAGTATTTACCAAACCATGGAACAATGAAGTACTTCCTTTTGCTGCTACTGCTGAGGAAACAGATCTACATTGTTCCTGGTTTTGTGCATCCCCTGGGAAACAGTAAAGCAAGCAGCAGTCACCTCATGGGAGAGGAAGGCAGTTGCTCACCTGGAGAGCTTCACTGATATTACCGTCGTAGTCCATCATCTCATCCTTCCCAGGCTCTCCCTTGGGGCCCTGCAAAATATCAGGTCTTTAGACAGTGCTTGGGGATTGCCCTTCCCATGGGCTACTCAGAGCTGTGGTTCACCCTGAAAAGGGGGTCTCAGAGGGGCCTGTTCCCTGCGCCTCCAGTTTTCCATTTATTGAACAATGCTCTTGAAAGCACATTTGATAGAGCAAACACTACCAAAGTGTAGCCAGACAAGCCTAGATCACCAGACCATCAAAGCTGCCGGGTCTGGTAAGTGGTGAAGTTGAGGCCAGAATCCAGGAACTAGATCATCTGACTGATTGTCAGACTTGGGCATGCAGCAAACACTCTCCTCCTACTCTTTGCTGACATGCCAAGGTCAGCTGGAGTTCAGACTGGGATGTCCGAACCCACCTCCTCCTATGAATGAGCCAAGCATTCATCCTGAGGTGGCTTGGAAGACTTGGCTTGGAAGGCGGTATCTTCTGATGAGGGTATGGAGTGGTGAAAATGGCCTGTCTCAAACTTAGCCATTGCCCAGCTATAAGCACTTTTAGTAATGGTGAGAACATGTCAAGAAAGCAGCGTCCCAATCTAGACTGTCAGTGTGGTCCCACTGGCCCCTTTGAAGGGCCAAAACTCTTCAAGTGTTAGTGAAGGGACACCTACCCTTGGGCCCATGGGTCCCTGGTCTCCTGGTGAACCAGGTTCCCCCTGTAACAAGAAGAACATGCCGTTAGCAAAGCTTATCCTTTCACTTGCTCAAACTCCAGTCCTCTGAAACAGTCTGGGACTAGGCAGCTCAGTTTTAAAATGCTCCTTTTCAGCTAAGTTTTGTGCATGTAGGAAAAAATTTGCAGCTACTGAACCTGGAGCGGGGTTGTGCAGAAGCACTCTGTACCTTTTCCCCCTGTGACCCCGCAGCACCAGGCCGGCCAATGTCACCAGCTTCTCCCTGAAAGAAAGAAAAAGGGAAAAGGATGGGTTTGTGTTGTGTGGCAGGGCTGTGACTTCACTGCTGGCTTTGCCTTTCCAGGAGGAAGAACTGCACCAGCCAGCGCCCCTGCCATGCCCACATCTTCTCAGGTAAGCCAAATTTCCTGGCATGGCTTCACACCAAGTGCCCTTCTCTTCTACTCAGTGCGGAGGGAGTATTCAGCATGAAGGAAAGCACCCAATTCAGACAAAAAGTAAGTGTACAGGAGGGTTGTTCCAAGTACATCTGGGATAGGACCTCAGATTTAAGTGTTCTTGGTGTCTTTTGCCAACGGGCAAAAGTGCTGCTCCTTGAGGAGGTAGAAGAGGAAGGGGAGAAGAAACTTGGAGGGCTTGGAGTCTTGTCTCGGGTACCACAGCGACTAGAGGCTGTTGTTGATTCTGAGCAACTGGTTTCTTACAGAACGTAAAGGGGAGTTATTTGAGCACAAGAAGGGTATTTTACTCCCAGAAACACAGTTTACCAATTCTCTCACCTTCAGCATTTATAACAACAAAACTAACACACTCTGCAGAACCTGATATCGCTTCAGCAGGTAATCAGAGGTGGGCACAGATGAATGCAACCTTTGCCCCTTCCTGCACACCTTGTGCTGGGCACAATCCCTCATAACACACAGCTCACTGAAGTAAAAAAAAACAAAACAAAAAACCGCTCACCTTTGGTCCAGGGGGTCCAGGCAGACCAGGAGGGCCAGGTTCTCCTTTACCTCCCACCAGGGCATTCTCAGCATTTCCTTTCTCTCCCTGTTGCAAGGAAGAAAAAGCCACATGTCACAGTTCAGTCTCTCCATCTCCTTAATTTTACTTGCCATAATGTTGACTTAGAGAGACAGAGCCCAAGGCAAGGTCCATCATCTGGCCTCTTGGTAACCCAGAAACATCACTGCTCCAGAGCCACCAGCTGTCCAGGAACCAGGCCAATATAATTCTGCCTGGGGCCTCCACCTAGAGCCCTGCCAGCAGTCCCAGCTATCATCATCCCTTTGGCTGCAGTGCTGCTGCTCAGCCTTTATTCCCCAGGGCCATATAAAGCTGCCTGCGGACAGATCTCATCCCCCGGCCTTCAGTTTGAACACAACTGTTATCTTCTACTGTTGAAATTGAGCTGATAAAACCACCTGATGATGGCTTTTTTTGGTATGTGTCCCTCTGGAGCTGTAGTCAACAGCCAGATACTCAGCCCTGCAGACGACATCGTTTGCGCAGAGCAGATACAAAGACAGTAACAGGAAAGCTTTGCTTGCACCGAGTTGCCATTACGCCCTCGTCCTTTCCCAGAATGGCCACTGTCATCCAGTGCACTGTCCCCTTTCCCAAAGGAAAAGCACCCTGTGAAAGTCTGACCTGAAAGGTATGATTCCGAGCACAGAGAAAAAGCCAGTTTCAGAGCTTAGCTTTAGCTGACCTGCCCTGGGTCTCTCTGAGCACAAGGCTACTCTTCCAACCCAGAGCACTGCAGTGCAGCTCCCAAAAAGCCCGTCTCCTCCTCACATGTGGATCTTGGAGCAGGAGGGAGGCTAAAATGCCACGTTACATCTGAGGTCATGCTTTTAAAGGGGAACAGGATTCCGTGGTCATGTTCCCAGGACCACAGCCTTGCCCTCACTGCATGAAGGCACTTTGTGTGATCCCATCACATCCCTGGCTGGGGTTGAGATCCATTTTAGCTCTGCAGAACACACTGCTGTACGCTGCGACAGTGACCCAAGAGTGCACAGCTGGCACAGGAGGGAGGAGGGAAAGGGGATGAGAGTGGTCCCCCCCCAAAAATGAGAGAAGATGCAAACCTTCGTGCCAGGGAGTCCAGGAAGCCCAGGGTCACCAGTTCGTCCCTTCTCACCCTGTTGGTAAAAAAGTCATGGTCAGGCTCTGTCCTGGAGAAGCAGCTAAAGATTGAGCTGCTTCTGGTTTCAAACCCTCTTTCCCTTCCCCAGGGGATTTTGTTTTAGGCATAGACAAGGCATCCTCCAGCAGTACCTGCTCAGGCCAGTGAATGTTTTCTCCTGTCCTTTTGACTATCTCAGCACATCATTGCTATTTCTGTCCAAAGGAAGGCAAGTGGGAAAGGGATCCAGGATCCCCCCGTGCATCTTCCTTACCGCTCTGGTCTGCTAAACCCTTTTTCCCCATGAGTCCTTCAGCACAGGCTCTCCCCATTCCACATATCCAAGAGAAGTTGTTGCCCCGGGCAAATTTTATTTGAAGTGCAGGACTTTCTCTGTGCCCTGATAGAGTTCAGCAGTTTTCACAGGAATTGTCTACTGCTTCAGTCTATCCCAGTTTTCACACCTCCTCATTACTCTGTGAATTACAGTGCTTTGCTTTGGCAAAGATCTCACAGCCAATATTCCCACACCTCTCCCAAGGGGTGTTTCCTGCTCCTCTTCCCTAACTCCAAATCCCAGTCTCATCATGCTCGTAAAAAAAAAAAAACAAAACAGCACAGTGTCTCAGTTAACAGCCAAGCTCTGTGACGCATACTGGTGGTGAAAAGCAGTGAAAAGAGGAGTGGCAAAAATGGCAAAGACAGAAGATGATGGTGTAAAACCCCTGATATGATGCCTGAAGAGCAGGCTGAGGAGTATGGAGGCTGCCACAGGGCAGTGAGCAACGGAAGGCATCCAGCACCCAGCATTCACTCGGTGAAGTGACTTTGCTTAGTTCCCCATGACATCCGGGTCATCTTTTGAATATCGGGGCTCAATTAGTGGCCTTTACATTGATGTTTAATTCTATTCAGTCCATTCCATCCAGCTGCTAAACCCATGGTTTCCAGCTACAGTGTACTGTTTGGAAGCCTGCATTTTGCCAGTATCGAGTGGTATCAAGAGATGTTTCAAACGCATCATCACAAAAAGGTGTGTTCTTACCTGCTATCCTCACACCTCCAAGACTTAACAACTTGTACAGATCACAAAGAACAATTCAAAACCTCTTCCCCCCATCATCTGCCTAGGTCTCTCCACAACAGCAGCACACCGGCTCAACAAGGCTAGCAAAGAGCTCCTCTTGGTGCCATGCTGTTGCCTGCAGAGGCTGGTGCTGCACACCAGCTCTTGTCGGAGCTCAAGGGCACACGTCTGACATGCAGGGACTTGCATCAACGCTCTAAGAACAGACATGCACTGGCGATTCCATGGAAAATAATTAACTAGCAGCAATCTTATTTTTTTTAGGCAATTCTAGAGTGCAGTGACCGCTTTCTCTACGGTAATTAGGCCTCTAGACACCTGTAAGGCCCCCACCCAGTTTTCCTTCCCTGCCAAAGCATGCACAGTGCTGCTGCAAATTAATGCTTCTCTCCCTGGAAAGAAGGAAAACATTTGCAGGACCTCATGCCCAAAGAAAAGGGTTGGCCTTCAGGGTTCTTGTGAGGATAAAATCTCTAATCCTGCCCCAGGCATCTGTAAATCCCCGATTCTGCCCTGCTCCGCTTTTGGCATCTTACTTTTCATTCAAGGAGTAGTTTTCAATACCCATGCCCATAAGGGCTACTGAAAACATCCTGTGCTGCCTGAACAGTGGTGTAGGGAAGCAAACTTCTTGAGGAGGGAATCCTTGTTTAGGGCGTTATTTCTGGAGTCAAAAGATGCAGCCCTGTCCTTAATCATTCCCACAAGACTCACTCTTGTGCTGCCCTGCCTGCCACCAGCCCCCCACCTCCTGCAAGCAGGACCACGCAAACACACTTCATCAAGGGGGGCTAGGGCCAGAAAAGGACACATAATACCCCACAAGCAGGACAACGCAAGGCAAAGCAGGCTCCCGCCAGCTCCCACTTGCAAGGAACACAGCACAGCACTGCCAGGACACCAAGCCCAAACACGCAATGTCCTACCCGCTGCCCCCTCTTCCCTGGCAAACCTGGGGGACCCATCCTCCCTGGGACTCCGGGATCTCCCTTCATGGGGAAGAAAAGAGACAGAAGAACGTGTCTGTTATATGGCTGTCGCACGCTGTAACATAACCCAGTGAGCCTCAAACAGGAGGAGCCAGCTGTTCAGAAACCAAGCCGGCTGCTTAGTGATGGAGAGTGATGGGGTATTTTTGTACCGTGCCCACCACGGGAACTCAAACCAGGTCACGCTACACAGACAGGGGAGACGCTGCAGGGCAGCTCACGTGGTGCATGACACAACAGCTCCCTGCAGCAACATGGGAAGACTGCTGGTGGACACAGAATTACTGGGAGGCAGAAGGGGACAAGGGAAGGGAAACATACTTGCTAAGCAAAACGTGTTGTGCATAATTTGTGCAATGGGAGAAAAGGAGGAAGGCAGCTGGAGGATATTCCCATCCCCACAGCCACGAGCAGGAGGGCAGGCATCTCTGTGCAGTGTGGTCCCACTCGGCATCACTGTATGCTACTACCATTTTGCTTACACTGGCACATGCCATTAGGGGCTGGATTTGGGCACCGGGAAGTGCAGAGCTGTTCTTCAGCTCCCTCAGCTGCTTTGGGAGGGGGAAAAAAAAATACACAAACCAACCAGAAGTGCAGGCTCAGAGCAAAGCCTTCTGAGAGTACCTTTTCTCCTGGAGTCCCGGGCTCGCCCTGGTGAGGAAGAGACAGGAAAATAAAGTGAAAAACCAGGAGAGAGTACAAAACCTCCTAGAGCTGTCAGAGTGGAGGAAGGAACATTCATCTATGAAGGCCTTGGGCTTGTAAATAAGGGGATGAGGATGCTTTAAATGCATATTGTTATTTGTGCCTGAAGCTGTTTTACCTTCATTAGCCAGCTTCTAGGCCGCTGTAAGAAACCAGCAAGCCTCAGACAAGAGGCTTTTATGAAACTGAGGAACCACCTTGCAGCATTCCAAGAGAAGGTTTACCAGATACAAAAGAGCATAATAAGACTCATCTGCTGGCATTAAGAAGTTTCCCTACTCCTAGCTCCGTGCACCCAGGAGCAGAGCAAGGCTGCAGTTGCAACCGGGGCTTGGAGGAGGCCTGTGTTGATACGGCATTAATATGGCATCAAGGAGGAAAACCCTCCCAACCAGCCCTGGAGATGACTTATTTATTCCTGTCTTTTTCCGCAGCAGCTAGAAGGAATTGGAACAAGAGGTCGTCGTCTCATTGCACGCCTTGGATCACCGGCGTAACTTCTCGCCCCCTAAATCTGCACCTGGCCCTTCGCTCTGTGGAGTACCACGAGCTCGCCAACCTCCCTGCCCAGAGGGGTGCGGAGGAGCAGGGGTGCTGCTGGAGACGGGTCTGGTTTCCTCTGCCGAAAGCAACAGCAGTTCAGATATTCCCCTTCAGTGGGAGCTGTCTGACCATTTTCCTGGGCCTCCTGCTCTCCTAACTCCACTCTTGGCTCTTAAGCGCGCCCTACTTAAGCCATTGCAGCGTAGCGTAAAACTGACCTTCACCCCTGCGGTGGCCACCCCAGGAGCGCCCTGGCAGAGAGAGGAAAGACAGGAACACCTTGTTTGAAATAAATCGGACACAAACTTTTAAAAACAAAACGGTATCAGCCAGGTGGAACTAAAAAGGCAAAATACACATTTTCTTTTTGCTTTCCAAAACTCAGCAGTAACGCTGTAACACCACACAGCACACATCCTCCTTCCCTGTGCAGGTTGTTCACCTATGGCAGTGGCTCTGCTTTCCAGAAAGCTCCTCCAAAGGCAGACATCACGAGCACAACCCAGTCAAGACAACCAGATTTCCACATCCCCCCTGATTTTAGTCCTGCAAGTGAAGCAAAGGCCAACAAGCAGAACAGTGCCAAATAACTGAGGAATGCAAAGACAGGCTGAGGACCAAACACCCAGTTTAGCGCTTGATCCCAGGTACATCAGCTCAAGCATCCCGAGAAAGGCCAGCTCTTACCCTAGAGCCTTGGTCTTGCTATTTCCCCTCATTCTGTTTTTGTCACAGAAGACAAACCCTGCAGTAAAACGTTTTCAGGAGAGCTCTGAAGCCAGCCACCTCAGGGGGAAAAACGACTTCCCAGCATCGCAATTCAAGCGTCATTCTGCAGTGCTGAGGAAGCCACCACCATGAGCTCACGGAGTCCAGCCTGCCCCCGCAATCCGAGACAGGTGCTTTGAAACCCCAGGAGGAAGCTGCTCCTACAGGGACAGTCACATTTCCCTCGACAGCACTGGTGCAAAAAAGCAGGTCTTCCCTATCAACCCTTCGCTCCAAAATCTCTGTATGCCCTGTGTTAGTATTAGTTAGGTCCTGAGGAAAAGGTCCAGTTACAAAAGCAAATATGAGGGATAACAAGGGTCTAAGGAGAGGGGAGGAGGTGAAGTAGTGTTAGAAGCTGGGAAATTAGAGGGGTTGGGGTGTAGCACATGAGGCAGAGAGGAGGACTGAAAGCCAAGTTCAAAGTGAAAAGAGCTTGGAAAAGTTCAAACAAGGAGGAATGGGGAGCCAGAGAGCAGCAGGATCATACCTCTCAGCTTTCTGAAACAGAAATCAGGGACAAAGCTAAAAAACACAAGGACAGAAGATGGAGATCAGGGATTCTATGCAATAAACGGGGGGGAAAAAAAAGCATTCCAGATTGTCTCAGGGGTCAGTAGGTTTTAGTGAATACGAACAAGAGTAATGAAAGGGATTGCATGCAGCAAGTGGCTTGGGTTAGGCTTTTACAATGCATTTAGGATGCCTGTTCCTGACTCTTTGGTCTTTAAATGGCAGCAAATGCAGATGAGGTTATTTCCTAGTATTTATCCTAAAACTGCAACGCACACACATGCAGGCTTGCTCACACGCTGACCCTGATTCATCGCTGCATTAGTCCAGGTTCACGCTTGCAAAACCCTACTGATTGCAGCGGGCTAACACCATCACTGAAGGTTGTGGCCATCACTCGAGATCCCCAGTTTACAAAACATCAACCCCCTAGAAACATCAGCAATTGGCCGCTCTCACTAGCATAAAGCATTAAGATCCTGATGTTGCAAGACAGCATCAGACTGGGCATGCCATTTGCTTTGTAAAACACTTCTTCCCCCACCACCTCCTTCATAAATTAGGCCCTCTATTTTGCAATTTAGAAGCAGAAAGAATTCAGCTGAGGATAGTCATTGACTAACAGACACACACACAGATTCAGGTGATGCTTGCGCATCAGGGACAGTCAAGTGGTATGGGTGAGATCAGGCAGACAAGCGTCACTCCACTGTTTACAAGGTACCTTAGTGCCATGTCTTCCTGGCAGCCCTGGCATGCCTCTCTCCCCCTAGAAGCAGAGCAAGAAACACAGAGAAAGAGACCAAGAGACACGACATGAGTCCTCCTAGAGCTCTATGAGGAGCGATCAGGGCAGAGGTGATGAGAAAGCCTCCAGGGTGAGGTTCTCTCCCCACCTGGCTCTCACCAAGCTGAGTGCCCTAGCCAGGGCCATTTCCCATCAGCAACACCTCTCAAACCTGTGCTGTACAGCAGGGGCTGGGAAACAGTGCTGGGAACAAAGCCAGTATCCGTATCCTGCTACCACATCCCACACCACAGCATTCTGCATACAGGGAGTAACCAGTCTGCAGCAACTACAGGATGAGCAGACTTATCTGGAGAAATAAAGAACCCAAGGGTTGCTTTGTATTGTTAGCGTGAACTTTATCTGGTGGTAAATGGAAAATAAAGCCTCTTTAGACAGTCTGCTTTTGTTCTGGGCGTTCAGCCCTTGCTTGAAAGGACAGTTCGGAGCGGGTATATGTATATGCTTTTTTTAAAAGCACTTTTTTTAATCTGACATCCTGTAAACTATATTTTGTAAAATGCTGTCTAGTACTGTAATATACAAGACCCAGGCACTGTAGGCACCTCTACCCTATGCAGGATACTTAACTAGGGTATTTCCAGCCATAAGAAAAATAAACTAATAATTATGAATGCTTCGTACTGGAGAACTGGGGACCGCTCTTAGTCCCTTCCCAACTGTGCTCCCTGTTTTTATTCTTAAATGAGACTGAGAAGACAAGGCCAGTGCTTTCTGATGGGAGGCACCCACCCTGATTGCAGAGGCTGCCCCCACACACCAGCCCTGCACGTGAAAGTAATTCCCCACCTTAGAGAATTCCCTGGAGAAAAAAAAAACACCTGCCTGAAGAGCTATTAAATTATTTAGTCCTTAAATATAAATGTAATTATTTATATTTATTTCTAAAGCAAAGCCCACCTCAGTGAGAGGGAGCAAGGTAGCCCCTTACAGGGGACAAGTTACAGAGCAACCACACCGCCCTGTGTTTTCTGATGCTCGTTTGCACAGCTCCCACCGGCACCAGCAGGATCACACAGGCACTAGAGCTAATTAGAAGGCAGAAGCAACAAACTTGACACTGCACCATTAACGAGCAGAAAGAAGGCCCAGTGCCGGAGAATTAAGCAAGAAAGCAACTTTCCATAAACCCTTTAAACCCTTATATATTTGAAAGGCACTGTAATGCAGTACCCACCAGGCTGATCCCTTCACGATCCCTCAGTGCCCTTTGGGCCCAAGAAGGACTGCACAGAGTGCCATAGCCAGGCAGCAGGAACCCACCAAAGCCAGCACTGGAATGGGACAGCCAAGCCAGAAGCCGGGAAACATCACAAAAGACAGATAGGAAAGGCAAAATGGTCCCCAGTGGGCTCCAGGAAGGCGGTCAGCAGCATCTCCTAGCTCTCCTGAGCTGATTTAGGAAATACCCCTATGCTCCCCAGGCCCTCTAGAAGAGTTAGGCTACACCTCCTCCCTCCAGCACAGACAAAACCCTCACGCTCTCTTCCCTACACCTGGTGTGAGCAGCTTTATACCCACTCGGTGCCAATCATGACAGAGCATGCCCCATGCTGATCAGCTCGTTAGCAGTACTGGTTACAGGCTGCCAATTAAAACGGAGACCCTTCCTTTTTTGCTTCTTGCTGTGAAAGGCAGATTATGAGGGGGTTGCTGAGCAAGGCTGTGGGAGGTTTCTTTATTTCTCTTTCCTCAGAGCACGACAAAGAGCCTCATCCTAAGGACTTTTCAATAAAAAGAAGACAATGACATTAAAGCTGAATGTGATGGCTAGGCTGGGGGGCAGCGAGTCAAATGTCTATTCAAATGACCCATGTGATCACACTTATTGGATGTCTAATGGCCTTCATGGGACACAGACGTAGGTCTCAATATGATCAAAGCAAAAATGGTGGCCACAGAAGAAAATAGCTAAGAGAGAATCTATGTTGTGCTGTATCTGTCACTGGGCAGTAAGGAGAGATTATCAAATGAACAAGGGGTCTGTGTGAAACCAGCAAGCCTCTTCAGGCCTGAAATGTTCTTCACTGCCAGCACAAGCAGTGACATGCTATGCAAAATTGACCACTACAGCTAAACTATGAATCATAGTGTTTGTCCTGGGCTCTTCAAAACAAAGAGAAGGTAAAACCTAGCCCAGGTAACCGGATGCAAAGGTGGAAGCATCAAAAACCTTCTAGAGCCTCAACTGATTCTCCTAGCTGGGAGGAGGACAGGAAGAAGCAATTTCCAAAGACAACAAATGCATGTGCTGTGCGGATGTTCAGGAGCTGCTACCGGGTGATGTCTGGCTGGTGATTTAACGGTACCTCTGCACTTCCTTTTCAATTCCTCTGGGCAAGGAAGAAAGGAAGTTGAGAGAAAAGCAATCCTGACAATAACAAATGGAAGTCCATGTGTGAAAGAAGCGGCTGCTATGGGACTGGGGAGGTGCCCCTTCGGAGCTGCGATTTAGTACCACAAAAAGTGTGCTGGGCTTCATCGCAACTCTTTAAGAAGTGGGAGACTTATAAAGAGTCGGAGACTTCCCCTTTGGCAGAGCCCAAATGAAGGGCTGATCAGTCCTTGTACATGGGTGCAAGCAGAGCAGGTGTCTGCTAGCAGTGAAACACAGGAGTGCGAGCAGGGGTGGAACGCAGCTTCTCCTTCCAGCCCTTTCTGCCTCCCAGGCCACGCTCCGACTTCAGTCCTCTGGTTCAGGGAGAGCACCTGGCTGTTGAGACAGCAGCAAACAAACTCCTAGCCCCCAACATGCAACCTGGATGTGATTCTGCTGTCATTTACACTGGCACAAAGTGGAAGAAATTCCATGTGCTCGATGGTGTTACAGTGATGCGAAGGCCGACAGAGGGGAACCTTTGGACTTGACACACATGGCAGTATTTCTGAGGAGGTATTGTTTTCTTGTAGGAGGACAATCACCGCTGTTCTATTCAACTATTAACCCAAAGCCCGCATTCAAAAAAAACCATTTTTTTTTAAACTCGATGTAACACATCCATATTAAGTTCTGAAGGGGCCTTTTCTTCCTTCAAATAGTAATCCACCCAGATGGAAAAAATATAGAAAGTGTATATGCTGCACAATAAATGAGATGCATGCCACATACTAAATACTTGAAATTTATGTGTCACTGTTAATGCTTTTCAAAATATTACAGGACCAGTCTTTTCTCATGATGTTTAAGATGTACGGCATGACACAGTATGCTCTGGCTGTCATGAACACTTGCCAATGTTGTAATGTTTTAAGCACAGTCTACATTGAGTGATATACTTTAAATATATGGGTACAGTAGATTTCAGTGAAATAGATAACATCTGGGCATAGACCATATAAGCCTCTAAAAAGTGTCCAGAAACAGACAGAAAAGCCTGGTGCCAAACCTCAGCCTGAGTTGCAGAGTTTGAGAGGATTTGATGCGTCAGCTAACCAGATTTTACGAGGAAACCCCAACCCAGCCCATCAAATGGGGAGATGTAACAAATCATTAGCAAGCTTCATAGTCGGAGAAATGCCTTTGGTAAGAATCGAATTCCACCAAACGGATAAAGTCTGCTTTTATTGCCTGAGCTTGGAGTGTCTGCCTGTGGTTAATCAGAGCACAGATGTGTACTCCATTAAATACCCCACAGAGCTGCCTCAGACCCAACTTCATTTTACAACGCATCAGCCCAAGGAGCAGCAGCATGATCTGCCATGGTAGAAAACTGTATTTCTGATGCCTACCTTTATGCCAGCGTCCCCTTTTTCACCCTGCCCAGCAAAGGAGAGAGAAAGAAAACAGAAAGAAGGACAGTGAACATAAAGAGAAACCGAGCAAGCAGTACAATCATAACAGCGAGGGCCAAAGAGAAAGTAGTCGAAGGAGGGAGTGTGCGATAAATGCAACCCCAGGCCTCCAGAGAGAACTGGCTCCTTGGTAACATGGTCCCAGCCTGGACACTGGCTGCAGCCCTCCCGCTAGGAATGCAAGGCAGTTTACGTGGCTGGAGCGGGTGCTGGAGGTTGCCCGTACTAATACTTTCCTGCACGTTTTGGGTGTAGACAAACCATCTAACCATTTCATGGAGCACAGTATACTCATTCTCCCAGCCTTAATGCAAAAGCCTCTGAAGGCTGGGTCAGTTTTATTCTTTAACGGGGGCTTGTGCAGGGCTGAACCTGGCCCTGGTTCAGGACAGCGGGGAATCGCGCTGGCCAAAAATTGCCCAGGCCCTTTACACAGCAGCAAGTTTTTCTGTTTACGTGGTTCATACCGAGGCATACTAGAGAACTGCCTCCAGCCCCTGACATTCCATATTCCTTTAGCCTGTCTCTAGGCTTGTGTGCCTCTCATCTGCCCTTGGGAGATGGCCCCACTGACTCTAAGTGTTACCTTGGGGCCAGTAGCTCCAGGGAGGCCATGTGCACCGGGCAGGCCTGACTCACCCACCTCACCCTGAGGAAGAGAAGAAAGAAAACAGAGGAAGAGGCAAACGCAGTGAGCAGAGCAGCAAGAAAAGGAGCCTGTGGGTTGCCTGAAAGGTCAGCAAAGATGTGAGTGGGATGTCCCACACAGAGGCGCCCACCACACACCAACCTACCGTCCGAGTCTCTCTGGGAGGAGAGCAGCATTCCGCTTGTCCTTGTTCACGCATCAGGAAAGATATTCAGGGTGCGAAACGCAGGGACTGAAGGGAGCGGTCTCACTATCTTATAGCAGAGCTAATATTCTTTCTCAACTCTTTGCCCTCTTTTCCCTTTCCCCTGACCCACTCACCAGGGAGGATTTTCTCCCCTACTTTCATCCCTTCCTTCCACCTTTCCCAGAGAAAGGTCACAACCTTGGGCTCATTCCTCTGAGATCAATGCAGGCTCTTTGCTTGGTAAGTAAATTAGCCAGATAAGTTGTTTCATGTAAGAGGAGCTCGTAGGAGAGGCCCTCGCTGCAGGGTCATTGCAGGGACCCCCTCACCGCTCCTGTGTGCCGAGAGCCACCCGCCCAGCGCACACAGAACAGGATGGGCTCTTAATGGAAAAACCGATGGTTCACTGGAAGAAGAGGCAATAAATTGCATCTGTCTGCAGGAGTGGGCTGTGGTCCGCAGGGGCTATAATTTCCACTTCCTGACATAACAAAAACTTCTCAGTTTATACAGAACTAATTAAAAAGCTCTCAGGTCTTGCCATTTTGCTTGCAGAGCACCCATAAACCAACATGGAGATAACAGGGGACACAGGACTCCTGCCTGCTGGGAACATGCGCCTTCCCCTTCTCCAGCTGACATCTCTTTAGCAGTATCTCTTCATTCCCTTTCTCCTCTTTGATCTAACTCTGTGTCTTTCCCCTGTCTCTCTTTCTGTCTCTTCATTACATCCTCTGGGCTTGATGACCCTACTGTTAATTAGCTGCTGCTGAAGACATTCTGGCATTGCCAGCTCCTGCCTTTTAACCTGCAGCAGAATCGACTGTTTCCTGCTTTATTCCAGAGAGCAATACACAGCCAGGGATTTGGCCCTTTCCAGCCTCCTGTTCAGGTCTGGATGCACGAGAGGTATATTTCAGCCTGGAAGTGGGTGTCGAGAGGCACACAGATGGGGAGATGTCTGTACCATAGCCAGTGGAGAGTTAAAGATATCTCTGGGTCCAGCCTCTCCTTATGTGGGTGATGGCAGGGATCCGTGGGCCTGTCACAGCCCCATGTCCAGAGCTCAGGATAGGACTCCAGAGGAGTCTGCAGATTTTCAGCCATGATCCCACAAGGCATCAGTGCAACTTAATTCATTTAACAATATTGGAGCTCCCCTTCTTACCTTTCTGCCAGGGTATCCCTGAATCCCAGGGTCTCCCTGCAAAAGGCAAAAAGACAAAAGAAACTGAGGCTTGGCCTGAGAAGAACAAATCCCTGCCCTTTTCCTGGGGGAGATGCTGGGATGAAAGGGCACTCCATGAGGAAAATTCACCTTTTGCTCAGCATGACTCCACCGAGTCCCTGACCCTTCAGACCTGCGGGACACTGTTACTTGCAGCTGGACTGAGTCCTAGCAGGAAAGGCGCAAAAGCGCTGGCAGCTGGATAACTCATGCCAGCTCCATGACCCAGCTCTGCGGTTCCTACCTCCTCACCCTAGCTAAATATCTCAAAAAACCCAAAAGGGGTGGGTGGTTGCAGCTGAAAAACAACAACACCCCCCCCCGCCCTCGCATTTTGGCAAGTGAATAAATGCGAAACTGTGGTGGAGTTAACAATAGCATTGCAAAATCTGTTCCTGAAGCGCTGGTAAATGCTTTGAGAGTGGAAGAAGCCAATAAAGCTGTGTGTGGCAAACAATTTTGCAAGAGGGGCTGATGAGGCATGCCTTGCTCAGTCAAGATGCAACTCAGACGTGTCGCCTGGACAAAACCCATGAGTCAGCACACGGACTGGGCCCCAAAGGCAATACTGAGCTGGGCTAGAAATCTTTTTCAGCTATTTGATGTAACCTCCTTTCCCCCTCCTCCACCCGTTAAAATGTACATGTCTGTCCTTGCCAGGAGTGTCCACCTCTGGTTATCACCTTGCTCCCTCTAAGCAAGGCCAGACATCTCACCTTTGGTCCAGGAGGCCCAGGTAAGCCCTGTAGATAAAATCAAAAGAATCGTTGGAGTTGGCAAATGTAGATGACATTACATGGACTGCAGGGTGATGGGAGATGCTGACTGCTTTGGTTTGAAATGCCACTTGAGAGAGATGATTGGCACTGGTAAGCTCAAACATCCCCAGTCTGTTCTTCATGGAGATGACTACAATCTTAACACGCACTCCCAAACAAATTCATGCCCATAGTGCTCCATTGCCCCAGCCTGGTCTCACTGAATCTGAAGACCAAAAAGCTGCTTTGCTTTATGCATTGTGCTCCAGAATCTTTTCTGTTTCTCTGGCTTTGCTTGGGAAACTTGTTCCCAGTCACTGTGCAGCTGTGGAGTAAATCAGGAATTTGCAGCTTCCTCTGACAAGCTAAATAGAGCTAATATATTAACAAACAAACCACTTGTGTTTTTAAATGAGAAATAACCAAACAATTTACCTGATATGAACCATGAAGTATACTGGATATGTGTGTATGTAAATATAAATAAACAAAATATCCATGCAGAAGCTGCCTTCCTGATATGAGCAGACGGAAGGAGAAAACTACTCTAGATACGCTCTGATGCCCTTAGTGTTGCCTGCTTATAGCAATTCAAATGTTTAGTCATCACATCTTTGGTTCCTTGGAGCTCAAAGAGAGATGAGAATGCTTACATGACACTGGACCTCTATATTGTGCGTGGAGAGGCGCTTTTGCCTCAGGGACGAGACTTACTTGCCCTGCTAGCAGGCCTTGAAAACTCTTGGAGATGGAAACCATTTTCATGCTGTAGTTGCTGCAGGGCCATGTTCCCTCCCCCCGCTCCCAGCTCCCAGGAGTGGAGCTGGTTTCTGGTACCCACCTTTCCATCTCTGCCAGCCTTCCCAGGTTCTCCTACTTTGCCCTGTTGTAAGAGAGAGGTACATTAGCAGGATTTTCTGCCCTGTCCCCTGCCATTTAGCGATGGTATTATTTTAAACGTTGCTTCTATTTTCACCCTCTTTGGCTGCTTGCTACCAGCCTGAGAACAGGACGGGGACAGGACTTCAAAGGGGTCGCAGGGATTCTTATCAGCCAGGCTTCTGCTGTGAGCAGGACAATTACACCCCGCATGTTACTTCCTCCCCGTGGCCGTCTGCAGGGGCTGAGAAAGAGGAAATGTGCCTGGTGTCACCCACACACACACGTATGTCTAGATAGCAACGGTGCTGGGCACACACCTCTGCCTTCCCTCCTGCACCCCCTCCTTCCTGGGACCTTCTTCCTCCCCACACATCTGCATCCCCTGCAAATCTCCTGTCCATGGCTATCTTGGCTTCAGAAGAGGCAACAAAGGCCAGAGGAAAGAGCCTGAGAAAGACGAAACAGAAGGCTTTTTCGTAACTGGACTTACAGGTGGCCCAATTGGTCCGGGCTGTCCTGGGGTTCCTTCAGGTCCAGCTGGTCCAGTGGGCCCTGGTGGGCCAGGAGGCCCTGGAGGACCTTGGATTCCTGCTTGTCCTTGTTCACCCTGAGGTTCATTAAAGCAAGGGGTTATCAGCAGGCAGAGCAAACCCTTCACACCACCACCCCAAGAGCCCAAGGCAGGTCAGCCTGAAGCAGAAGAGGTAGGAAGCAAGTCCCAGGTTAGTGCCAGGAGAGGTTTCCAAGAGCAAGACAGAGCCCCGCTGAGGGCGGCCGGGCTCCCTGGGCAGCAGGAGCCAGCACCCTACACTTTGCAAAGACACCTGAGGCCACCTTGTCCCAGGTCTCTTTAAAAGGGATCCACAGATGACTGAGCACTCCAAAGAGATATTTTTCTTCATGAGTCAGTCAAGTACAATTTATATGTCAAGGCCCAACATCTCTTGAGATTCTTAGGAGGTTTTCCAAAGCACTTGATAGTCATATGTGAAGCAAAGCCTCCCGTGACCACACTGGTGCTTCCAGGCAGAGCCACAGTGTCTTACCTCAGCCTAGTTTTTTCCCTGTGCTATATTTGTTGGACAACACTCCCTCTGTTTTGCCAAGGACCAAAAGTAGAAACGCCACAAAACCAAAAGAAAATAACACGATCATCATGGCATTTCTGGAGCCCACCCAAAACAGGCCTATGTACGCCAGGCAGAGCCTGTTTTTGTAAGATTTAACAAGCTAGTGCGTGCAGAGCCACCTGCCATTTTAAGCTCTCTGAAATGAAGCCGTTTCATCCGGTTCCTCCCCAGGCCCCTCAGTAGCCATTCAGCGGCTGTGGCTCATGCGTCAGCAATGTCATCTGGCCCAAAGGACCTGGACACGGGACCAAGCAGCGCTGAGGAGACAGTGGGTTGGAAGCGCCACGTTTGAATACCAGACTGCTGATCTAGAATTGATGAATCCAGCGAACCCCTAAGGCACCATGGCACCCACGCTAAGCTATTAGTCTCATTCCCATTAGTCCCATTCCCTTTTCCTTAGATAAAATATCACAACATCATACTGCCAGCAACCAAATTTAAATTTGAAAAACTCTTCTTGGTGGATCCACGGGAAGCTAGTAATCAAACATGGTCATTTCTCAATTATAAATCAGTGGGTGTGCAGTTGGGTCTGCTGTGTTTATCCTCTCTGCAGCCCTATACACTGCTTCTGGGTAAAACTAAGTCTGCTCTCACGCGCTTGTGTGTGCAGGGAAATGCACAAAATCTGTCCCCTGCCTGTGTTCCTACCAAGCGTGCTGTTTATCCTGGCTGCCTTTAGTAAAACATGCAGATACAGGGATATTTGCTTTATTTAGAATGATAAATGAAAGTAATAAGCTGCAAATTTCATCCCTTCTGCCGTGAGCTCTATTTAAAAGAAAATTTCCAACACATGGGCCAGGCTCACGGGAAGCTTGGTCATGTGTGGAACAACAGCCCTTCTCCTCAAGATTGCTGCCTCCTTGCTGCCCGACCCGCATCCCTCACTGGGAAGCCTGCTGAGCCAGGCAGGGAAAGGGCCCTCTCTTTTTCCCATTTTGTAAGTGTATCCTGACTCACCCTGTGCCCCATGCAAGGGGACACAGGATCCTTCCTGAGCTTCCCTATCCTCCATACTCAGTGCTATTCAACCCTCCTGTAAATGGTCTCATAGCTTTTAAATTTGGGAGGAATTTGGATCCAATGAAGACAAAAGGTTTGGAGGACACTGGAGTATATTTCTAGATTTCCTCTTGTCCTGACCTCTCAGCTCAGCTTCAGAGATTTCCCTCCCATTGCATCTTACAGCACCCCACCGTGGATGCACCATGAGAAGGCAAAGGGGGCTCTGCCTGTCTCCCTTTGGCTCTCCCTTCTCTATTCTCTCTGTCAGCCCAGTTCACACTCCAGATTTAGGGCACTAAAAATCACAGAATCACAGAATGGTTTAGGTTGGAAAGGACCTTAAAGATCACCTAGTTCCAACCCCCCTGCCATGGGCAGGGACACCTCCCACTAGATCAGGTTGCTCAAAGCCCCATCCAGCCTGGTCTTGAACACTCCCAGGGATGGGGCCTCAACAACTTCCTTGGGCAACCTGTGCCAGTGTCTCACCACCCTCAGAGTGAAAAATTTCTTCCTAATATCTAATCTAAATCTACCCTCTCCCAGCTTGCAGCACGATGCTGGGAATGGGTTACTGGCACCCTAGCAGGGAACAGGGAGTTGGGGAGAACAGGAGCCCAGCACGGGGAGCGGCTGGAAGGAGCTCACCCAAACCTCTGTTCACATTGCCTTGGCTTCGCTGCCTCGGACAGAGTGTGCTTTGTCTAAGCGAGTGCCCATCCGTACAGATCCCTAAACACGCCGAACATTACTACCACATCATTATTAGTGCATTCGGTACAAAAAGACCCCCACAGATCTAACTGGATGGTAAGCGGATACAGTAAGTTGGAGATCAGGTGTCATTTTCATCCGATGTCATTCTATATTTTTAGCCACTGACTGGAGCTATTTTTCAGTTCTTTTAAACACCAGTTAACCACCACCTTGATTGTTCCCCAGCAATGCAATTCTTGTTCAGCCTCCTAATACAGGTCTCCACTCAGTTTGTGTCTCTGCTAAGTCCAAGCCCAAGTCCTCGCTGATGTGCTCAGAGGCAGCGGCAGGATTTTCCTCTCTCAGGCGCTGGTGCTAACATTTATTTTCCAGCCTCACATTTTTTCTTAGTGTTCATACATTGGGCTCCTGGAATTGCTTGGTGCTGGCAGATCTGTAGGAGTGGATTACACTTTGTTGCACCTAGGGAATGAATACAGCAACAGCAAAACAGATCATGGCAAAATTCTCTGGTGAAGTTAGCCTCCGGGGACAGGGGGAATTTGCAGCCCTGGCTGATGACAGGATGCGGGGCAGCTATTCAAGTTTCCCACTTCATCCTGGATACGAACTTCAGCTTTCAAAGCCTTCCCAAGAGGTCAGTCCTTGGCCTGGCTCTCCAGCCTGTCACTTTGAAGGGCAACCAATGCAATCCACGGGGCTTTGTGTGGTGCGAATGCTGAATTGATAGAAACTGAACTGAGACCACGGGCTCAAGTGATAAGGTCAGGATGTTGCCAGCACTGGGCAAGGACCAGGCACCTCGTGGTAAAGGCTTGTATTGCAGACTGCAGTTCCCTGCAGCCTACACAGGCAGTGGGGTGACAAAACCGAGCCACTTAATAGAGGGTGCCCAGCACACTTCAGCAGGGTAATTGCAGTGGTTTGTCCACACAGGAAAGTTAATCCCAATTGATGGAACGAGGGAGTTTAAAATGGGCTTATTAAAACTCTGACTATGAACTCTGACTATGGACACTCTCATTCACTGTTCATACGTCCATAATTCTTTTTATGAATTCATTCCCAAAATAAACTAAACTAAACATGAATTATGGCCCTGGAAGCCAAAATAAATGTGTTTACACAAAGATGTAATGCAATTTAATGAAACCATTATAAGAGCTTATTTAAACACGTTTTCCCAAGTGTTTTAGACTAGACTAGCCCTTAGAAGAAGCATTTGACTCTTCATTCATCTCAGTTAAATTTCACAGACATTAGTTGCGTTTCAGCAAGAGGTTTCTAACCTCTTCTGGAGATTAAATATGCAGGAACTGACTCCTTAAGGTAGGAGACTGTCGACAGTCCCGGTAACAGTTTCATGGCCCATTTCTTTTACTTTGAAAAACTGGCTTCACTGCATTTCTTTTCAGCCACATTATGACATCAAAGATTTCCTGTGCTTCAAAGAAAGTCCCTCAGCTCTGCCTGCACCTCTTGGAAACCCTTCTGTAGGGGAAGAAAGACAGGTAGCAAGCTGATTAATCGCAAGCATCAGGGCATGCTTAGAAACAGGCAATGAGGAGGAGAAGTCTACCTGGAAAGTGCGTCTCTTTATGACCGGAGGTGGAGCCAGCCGCACTGAATTGAGGAGAGGCAACAGCTGAAGAAGATCAAACCAGAAGGTCGCAGGGCAAAGGAGGCCATTAGGGCATCAAGAGTCAGAGAGCAGACAGGGGAGAGAACAGAGAAGAGGGGAACAGAGAGATTGCCATGAAAATAAACCACCATGCGAGAGACGCACGTGGAGGTGCGTGGCACGGGTAGCTGCTGGCAGACCTCCTAGCTCCTCCACACTGTGCGTTGCTCACAGGGGGATTTGCCGTTGTGCCAAGCCCGGCAGGGACAGGGTGGCCACTCGCCAACCTGATGCTCCCAGTGCAGAGAGCTTTTACTGCTTTCTCTGCTCAGAGACAAAACTTACTCTGCTCCACTGCTCTCCTCAGGCAGTATTTATCACAAGACATCCCACACACTGGCTCTGCTAAGCTCTCCGGTGACAGGACTGTTTCTCTTAAGTTCTCATCATCAGATTTGCGGTAACTATCAAAATGCCGATTTTGTCTAAGTTTTCCAAGTGCAGTTTCCTATTTCTTTCCACCTCCCTTACAAGAAGCACAGTGTATTGCTGGGCCTCACCCTTCCTCGGGGTGTGGAAGGGAGTGCAGGGAGGTTAGCTGGGGCCAGCAGCAGGCATCACAGCCAGCGAACAGGTCCTGGTGGTGTTCCGCAACGCAACTATCACGGCCAAGGGAGAAGACTGGACCCTGGGGCCTCTGAGTCCCAAGCAGGGTATTGCCTTGGGAGCCTGTGCTTTGCTTTTCCTTGTTTAATGGTAACATCAGCCTCTGACTGCTTACAGCCAGGAATGCTGCCTTAGGGCACAAAGCTGACCCGGACACATAGAAATCAAATGCACTAAAGCTCAGGAGCATTTGTTCATCCTTCTGCTGTATCCAGTTTCCACTTGAACGCATGCTGCTGGCAGCCTGGCAGCCACCGTGCCGGCTCCAGGCCCAGGAATGCTCCTCTGGCCTGATCCACTTTCCTGTTCCTATCAGTTTTCCATTGAAGCTGCTCTTGATTTACACAGAAGAGAAACAGGCTTTCTGTGCACAGGCACAAAAACGTGCCCCTGCGTGCGATGTCTCCCGGTGTGAGCTGCGCACTCAGATCTAAGAGGTGTGCCTGTAGGTCTCCCACCACAGTAATCGTACGCATCCAAGCGGCGCGCTTTAATCCCTTTAAACATTGTTCTTTGTGTTTGCAGTGAAAGCAAAGGATCCAGTCCTGTTGCAAAGTGAAGTGGCAACCCAATACTGCAGCATTGTTGCCCTGCGATCAGGCAGCTGTGTTCAAATGCACTGATCCGGACAGCCACAAGCTATCACAACAAAAGCAATGCTGCTGGAAAATCAGCAGGGCTGATTTTACCTGAAGGAAATCCTTCTCTTTCTGAAAGACAGTGCAGGAGAGGTCCCATCACTCAGGAGAGCGTTCAGGACTGTACCGACCTTCTCAAGGGAGATGTTGCTGTAAATCCCCACACCCCCATGCTAGGTGCGCTAGCAGGTCTGTACGAGTGACCCAGACCCAGCTGAGCTGGCTCCTCAAGTGGCTGAATTGTATCTGAAATACTATGCAGCTTATAGAAATGCAGAGGAAGGATGCTGGAAAGGATAAGGAGGGAAACAGAGGGAAGCAGTCCTGAACGCAGAGGAGAGACAAGACCAAGATTCAGGTGGGAGAGTTTAGAGAAGGAGCCTCTTCCACCCAGCTCCTGCCCTGCCCTCTCTGTGTCCCAACAGCAAGTTTTTCTCAGAAGGCAGCGTGCAATATTGGATCTGCATCCTCAAGCCTTTGCATCAGAACTGGGTCCCATCAGACCGTTACCCACAAACCTTTAGCGTAAGGATCTGGTTAGACCGCAGGGCTGCAAGGGTGGTACTTAGGTATTCCTAGGGGACAGTGAAGGCACATGACACAAAAGGGGTCAGTTAGACACGTGGCATTTCTGAGAGGAGATGGAGCACAGCTGGTCCTCCTCTTCCCTGAGCCGAGAGCCCTTCCCCAGGGCAGTGCTTTGGAGCAGGTTGAACGGCCAGCTCACACCGAATGGGCAGCCCCGCGCCTCGGCCTCCCCCTCACAGCAGTGCAGGCCATATGGACTCATAGAGAAAAAAGATAGGAAACTGCAACACGAGCCAAGGCATACGTCCTAACCTTACATTTCCTTCCTAAGAAAATAAAGATGAAACAAGACTGAAACAACACCCCTGTTTTTTCAGGCTGCTGCTTTTCATTTCCTTGCCCAGAACATCTGACAAAGGACCTTGTCAATCAGTAAAGCAAGAACAAATTGCAAAAATTCAGTCAAATGTGTAGCATTTTTACAACAAGGCTCATCCTAATTTTCATTTTGGGAGAAAGAGAGGGAACTATACCTCTGTTGTCTGACGTGCGCCTGTGACCAGACCCGTGGGGACAGCCCACCCTTGAGCTGATCTGATGACAGTCACCCTTCCCGTGAGCATGTCTCTGCCTGGGAACGACTCATGGGATTTTTAAAATGTTGAGCTTGCTCCCTGATGACTCCAGAAGTACCTCTATGAGAGCCAAGGAAACGTCACCAGGTTTTGCTGGGATGTGAGGCTTTGCACCTGCCCTTTCCTCACCGTCACAGCCCTGCGGCACGTCACTCCGGGATGCCTACAACCCCCAGCCCCCAAACCAGTGTGTGCCTTTGCCCCCAGGTCTGAACCCAAGCTACTCCCAGTGATGCATGATCTGCATCTCCATTTCCCAGTGTTGCTGTGGGTCCTGCTGCCGCTGTTCACCTTGAGCACTGAGGACAGTCAGAGCCAAGGGCTGTAACAGGAACCCAGGACACCTCTGGGTGAACATTGTTGTTAGCTTCTTTTTAACATAACGATCTAGTGAGCCTGCTCGCTTAAATAAACACAGCTGACTGGGTATTATTGTAGCAGGGCTGGCACATACCGATGGCCCCCTTCTCCCTCACCGCCAGCCCAGCTCATTCCCTTGCCTCTGCCGCACAGAGCATCCAGGGCCCCGCTCCCTTGGGGTCAGGGACCAGAGCCCAGCTAATTGTCCAGAGGCCCACCAAAAATAAACAGAAAGCCCTTAAGCCTGTCTCCCTGTACACCCAGATTACAAATTCCAGGCACTTCATATGATGTCGTTCCAATGCATTTCCAGTGGATTTTCAGCAGTCCAGCTGTTTTTAGAGCTGGTTACATTTTTACCCCTGTAATCCCCTCAAACCCCGTGATGTACTCTCTCCTCTCTTGGCTGTGGTATATGCCAGCCAGCTCAGGATGAAGAAGCAAGCGGGGCAACATCCTGGCTTTCACTAAATGGATGCTGGCATCAATCCTCCCTCTCCTCCTCTTCTTTGCAGGCAGAAAGCCCAGCCGGCTGGGGGACTGGCATTGGGACCAGCTCACCAGGGACCAGCCAGAGCACTGTGGCCAGGGTGGTCAGGATTACTTTCAGGCAGGGAGCACAACCCTTCCCCTCATCTCTAGGCAGGATTGAGACCATGAGGGAGAAGAAAAAGGGAGGAATGATGATAGAGTCTCCCCGAAGTCTACAAACCCCCAACTGCTCCTGGCCATGCAACCACAGCAGTCTGAGGAAGCAGGACAGAGCTCATGGAGCAACACAAGGCATGAGTGGGTGACCTCTACTCCTCCAGAAACCCCAGGTTTTGTTGGGTTTCAGGGTGAGGATACGGACATTCCCTGCTCCAGCACAGAGCATGGGAGGGTCTCCAGGAAGCAGCAATGACAGCATTTAGTTGGGGGTCAGCCCTGGTGGGCAGGAACAGTCTAGAGAACCAACATCCCTCCTGGCAGCCAAGCGCTGCCCTCGGGGCCCTGATGACACAACTTGTTAATGAAACGATTTATATTTCCAACAAAAAGCCGTTCAAACAAAGGAGGGTTAACACGCAGGAAGGCAAGGGACATACGATAATAACGCTAATGACTTACCCTGTGTGGGTATTCTGCACACTGACCCTGTGAAAGAAGGGGATTAAAAGGAAATAGTTTAAACCACAAACAGAGAGGACCAAAATAGGCACGCAGGGTCAGATCCAGAAGGTGTAAATCATTGTGACTATATTGAATTCAGTGCAGTTACGCCAATTTGCACCCGACAAGCACCCCTCTCCCCACAGCCCTCTGCTCTTGCTGTATTTTTCAGCCACTCAAAGTCAGAAGGAGCAGCACCAAACCCGCCGAGTCCCTTCCCTGCTCATTTTTTACATTTAATTTTCAACATGTCTCCCATTAAAATTACCTTTTCTCCTTTTTGTCCTGGGGGTCCCTATAAAGGAAAAGCGATTAAAAAAAAGCCCTCAGTAAATGAAGGAGTTCAGCGCATGCAAGGGGAAAGGGATTAGGAGGTGGTGCGACTGCAAGGGATGGGATACTTACGGGTTGTCCCCTGGGACCTGCAGCACCCTTTAAAGAAACACATTGTTGTGAATGTGAGACGGATTCCGATTTACAGTGACAAGACAAAACCTCTCAGCGTATGGAGTAGGTGGAAACTCAGCTTTTAAAAACAATTGTGGAGAAAAGTTCCCAAGAGAGATCTGTGTTCCCTTTGTTACTCTGGAGGAGTGAAAATGCACACATGTTCTGGCTGCACTGCAGGGGGCAATTATTAAAAGGAGAGGGGAAAAAATCATCAGGAAAACACACCCTTATTGTTCCCAGGACCTCAGTTGACAGCGCATCTCCTTGGTCGATGCACTGGGATTGAACCAGAAGCAGCCAGGACTGAAGCCTGAGCTGCAACTGCCTGAGCCAGGATTGCACAAGAGGGGGATGTCAGCTCACCCTTCCACTGAGGAGCGGGGAGGGGGGACCTTCAACATGTGCTTGCCAGAGGCTTAGACTGGCTCAAAAAATAGAATTAGCAGAAGAAAATGTTCAGCATTTCAGTGAGCGAAGGTGGCTACAGAGCTGCTGGCTTGGCATACTCATGTTTGGGGATTTCATCATCAGAGATGTCAAGAGGAACAAGACTGCATTTGGTTTTCCATCAAGTGCAGCCTAAGCTTATAATTTTCAACCAAAAGCATTTTAGTACAGTTCACATATGAAACAGAGCTTCAAGAGGGGAAAGACAGACATTTAATACATAAAATATGCTTTTTTTGTTGTTGTTAGATAAGTTGAAAGCTGCCAGATGGGTTTTCAGAAATCTTTCCATCAACTTTTACTTCTGCTATGAGGCCAACTACGAAAAATGTCAGCTCCCGGTGTATATTTAAAGAACATAATTGCTAACTGCAAGAAAAACATATCCCATGCGTAACTAGAGAGTTGCTGTTGTGACATTACGATCTGATAGCCATAATGTAAAAATTACAGATGTGCATCCCAGCACTGCTATTATAAAGTTACAGAATTAGGGACGTAGCTAGTGGATTAGCTGAACTAAGATTTCCACCCTGCCTACGAGCTCGTTTCCAGCTGAGAGGCACTGTCATTTTAAATCAACCCATCACCCACAGACAGACATTTATTTTTTTTTTTACCATCTCCCCCTTCTGTCCAGGATGACCCTGAAAAAGAAAGAAAACATGCATCAGCTTCAGCCTCTGGAGAAGATCTCTAGAAGATGTTGCCCCTTGCCTCGGGAGGTGCCCGCAGTTACTATACCTGGTCAAGGGAGATGCAGTGCCGTGCATGTGGAGCTCTGCTCACACGCCTAACAGGACACGGCTCCCTGCTACCCAAAACTCTGAGAACAAAGCTCTGGAGGATGAATCCAGGGTGCAAAGGCTCTGCGGGGCATGGCCAGGACAGGGCTAAGCTCCCCTTGCGGTGGCAGAGCAGCTTCACCTGAGCGCAGTGCGCTGTGCCTTGCTGGGGCTCACATGTGTCCCCTGAGCAGTACGAGAGAGATGCTGCTGGATCTCTCTTAAGGGTGATGTTCCTCATGGCAAAAACAGGGTCCTGCTGTAGGAAATTAGGTGCCAGAGGTATGTGCGACCTGCTCCTTCTCCATTACAGCCTCCGTGGGTTTCATGTCAGTTGGGTTCATAGTGAAGGAGCCTTATTTCTGCCTAGCTCTCTGAAGGATGGGGATAACTTAGGTCTCTCTCTCTCTGCTACAAACCTGATTATAAGGAGGCTCTAAAGACAGCATGGAGGACTTTAGGGTCCTTTCTTCTTCTACTGCAACTCTTTGCAGCAGAGCAGTGAAGAGAAAGAAGCTGTAGGGTTGACTCCAAATGAAGCTGTCAGCTGTCTAAGGCAGAGGGACGGTGCCTAGGGGACCTGCTCCGTCTGTCTGACTCAGGGTGGGAGTGCCTGCTAAGGCTTTCCCTGCAGCAGCCAGGCTGTTGCACTCGTGAAGAGCTATTTTATAGATTTGCCTAGAAAGGGAGCAGCCCCACTCTGCCTTCTCTAATCTCCTGACTTCTGCATTTCCTCCAAGGCATCTGTGGTATCCTCCTGCCTGCCACCCTTCTAATTTCCTTTTAATCCATGCATTTGCGTGACATTGCAAAATAATCCTCTTAAAAACATACTCTATAACACGCAGGCTGGCAGGACAGTGGGACCTAGCAGGAGGCAGGGCAGAAAGCTTTGAGAGAAGCTGTTTGCTTACCGGTTTGCCGTCCAAGCCAATAGGGCCCTGAAATAAAAAAGGAGAAATGACAAGAAATGCTTTCACTGGGGTGTCTGTCCATCTGCCCCAGCAAGCACTACATGTCACAAGATTGCACAGACTGGGGAAAGGACACAGAGGTGAGGTGACTCTCTCTGCCCTCCTGCCGAGTCCCAGCAGGTTCCTGGCCCACTGGGTACCAGCCCAGTTTCCCAGTTGCTTCTGCAGGGACCTGCTCACTGTCAGCCCATTTCAGAAGCAACGCCGGACACAAGAAAGGAAGGGAGGAGGGATTCATGGTCAATTTACAAAAAACCCTCAGCATTTCAAATTACACAGTGTACTGTAAACTAGTTGGAAATCGGCGAGTTTCTTGAGACTTTGATTTAAAAAGGCACCCACCTTTGGGGGAAGAAGAATTTTTGCAAATGACAGAATAATAAAAGTGTCCCAGGGAAGAGGTGACATACAGCTCAGCTTCATTCTGAAGGTACTATTTGATGAGAAACAGGCTCCACAGAGCACTGTCCCACCCGGCATTTTCTCATGAGCTGGGCTGATTTGTTTTCTGCTCCTCCAAAAGCCAAAGACCACAAAGTCCTGGAGAGATCTGCTTCTCCTCAGCCCAGGGGCAGCTCACAGCCCCTCTTTTCGCAAAGGGCAGAGCCATGGAGCCCGGTCAGATGGCTCGGAGGCTGCCAATTCCTCCTGTTTTCTAGGCGTGAGAGTCTCCCCCATAGACCTGCTCTGGCACATTGTGTGTCCTGGAGCAGCAGCTGAGCTGCCTGGCGGGAGCAAGGATACGGGGAGTATTTGTGTTTGCCTTAGGCTTCCTAGTCATCCAGGATAAATGCATAAGAATAAATAGCAACTGTTTGAGTTCTCTAGCAGCCTCAATGCTTCAGAGGAGTGTTGCCAGCAACTGTAGGACTGAAATTAAATTTGCGTTGTCCTCTCCTGGGCTTGTTTTCCATTCCCTTGCCCGTCTGTAACAGCGTTGGAGAAGAATCGCCCCCCCTTATGTTTTTTGTACTTTCCCTTTGGCGTGACTACAGTATGGCCCCCAGCCGACCTGCATCACGCAGGGCGCCATTTGGATTGCAGTTACTCACCGCTATTGCAGTATCACCTAAAGCCTCAATTAAGGTTGGAATTTCACCTACCTAGGGGTTATTTTCTTTGTCTGGGGGTATTTCTTAGGATGGTTTTCTTTTACTGAACAGCTCTGCTTCAACTATGTTATTTTAACACTTTGGGGGTTTCTAAATTAATTTCCTTTCGGAGTTGTGTGGTTTGTTTTTTGGTTGGTTTTTTTTTCCCTAAGTATCATTTAAAAGAAAGAAAAAACAGTTCAGATCAGCTCCTTGGTCTCAGACAGAAATGGTGAGATACAGCGAGCACTACTGACATTTCCCAGTAATATTGCACACCCATACCTCATAAATTAGCAGTTGCACTTACCGGGAATCCAGGAAAACCTCTTGTTCCAGGCTGTCCCTGGGAAGGACGAAACGGAGACAGCAGTTTAGAAGAACTGAAGTAGATTTTGACTGACCTAAGTCCTCCCTACGTAGCCCTTCCTCCAGCCTCTGCCCATTTATCCTACGACTCTCTGAAGAGCTACCCAAGACCCAATTCTCATCCAAGGGGAAAGCGTCTTGGGAAGGAGGGGAAATCTCTCATCCCAGCTCCAATTTGTACGGGGCCAAGAAAATCCTGGAACGGGTCCAGTTTGGACTGCAGGCAGTTTCCTTGAAGTTTCTACATTAATTAAGTGGGTGTCCCTAGCCCATACGCTAGGCTTTTGGAGTATATTCCAGGGGCTGAGCTCATTTTATGGCAATTCTTTCTGCCATAAACTGGAGGCGTTTAATGTAGGGTGCTGCTCTGTGCAAGACAAACCTTGCAGGTCACTGGTGTCAAAGCCATCCCTCTTCTCCTCCTCCCCTAATCTCATGTCCCAGTGCATTCATTTCCCTCACAAATAATTCCGGAGAAGAGATGATTAATTTTTTTTTCTTTTCTGTTTTTTTTCCTGTGAGAGCTAAGAGAAAAAGGAGAGTTAAGTAGTGTGATGAGAGGAACATGAGCACCATGTCCTTTCCCCCGCCTCTTTCTGGCTAGCCAGCGTTGGCTACCAGTTTGGGATCAGGTACAGCAAATACTGGCTTGGGATGTGTTTGGCAGCTTCTTCATCACCCACTTAAAAACACTGAAAATAAGAAAATGTCCTGGCTGTTCATTTTTCATAGTTCTTCAGTTTCTGGGACCTGTGACATCCCAGGTCACAGGATACCCTAGATTTGTGGGTATCCAGAAAAGATATCACTTTACTTAAGGATTTTTTAATCTCAATTTCCCGAAAAATGTGTTAGCCAAATCAGGAAGCAATATGGACCAGACTTCAGCAGATCTGGAAGCACACCCATGTAGATGGAAACAGCAGGATGAGGTAAATCCTCTACCACAGTCGTCGAGTGACCGCTGCAGAGTCTTGGCTTCCCTGAAAGCCGTGCTACGATGCCTAAAAGCCCAGGTTTCTTCTGTGTTGTCATGCTTTGTTTTGGGGAAGAAAATGCTTTGTTAGGCAATTTGAGATACCATAACCAGAATCTTTGAGTCCCACAAGGGTCTCCTATGAAAGAGCTGGGTATAAACAAGGGTTCACTTCTGACAAGAAATGCACCTGGGTGCATCTCTGCATTAAGCAGAGCTATCACTTGTGGTGCCAAGGGAAGGGAAGGGGAAGGAGGGGACGGGCATGCTGGGCTGCAAGGCTGAGGTTTGCCGCAGCGCAGCAATGCTAATCCCTTGAGAGAGAGTTCAGAGCCACATTGTCAGGGAAAACCTTCACCTTCAAGTTACATTTCCTCCAGCCTCCCTCTGCTTGCAGAGAGAATCAGAGAAGATCTGGCCCTTCAGAGATGGGGCCAGATAACCTCTTCGCGGAGTTTGAGGGATGCCCCTACCTCAAAACGCCTTGCGCTGTGCTGAACGGTTGTGTTTTTATACACAACGCTAGCAGAACCTAATCCCATTTGCACTGTTTTTTCAGTTTTGCAAAGTTGAACTTGGTCAGCTTTGCTTTGCAAGATACATATAAAACCACCTGGTCGTGTTGGCCAGTGACCAGGAGGGAAGATAGGCTATAAATTAAAGGATCTGTCCATCGCTGGTTTCTGAAAAGGCAAGAATCAAGAAAAGCTTAGCCACAATTCATTAATTTTGGTTCGCTGCTGGACACCTCCCTGTACAAGAAGTGCTAAAAAAAGATTTACGGAGAAAACCTGGAAATTGTGCAATTTGGCTTCCTCTGCAGACTACAGACTGCTGCCTCTTTGTCCTTAGAGGACGGCAGAGTGATTTGCACGGTATCAGGCCAAAACAACAGTTCAGCAGCGAGCAATTCCAAGAGACTGGTTTTTTTGGGTGGCTGTTTTTCCTTGTCTTCTTTTTAAAATGTTGATCGTATGAAGTATGCAATCTTGGGAGCTGCCAAATCATGGAGACTGTCTGTTTCTGCCACTATTGGTGCACTGTCCCTCTCTGGCCAGAAGTTAAGCAGCTCTGAGCTCTAGCGAAAACTTTAACCTCCAAACAAAAATCTGGAAACTATTTGTCATCCCACGTCTTTCCAAGTGGCTCCTTGGCCGGGGTTTCCATGTTTGTCTTCAGTGCTCAGCCATCCTTTTGACCTATCACCAGCTCCCCAGGAAACTGGATCATCTTCACAGGGGGTGAAGTGTGGAGTTGTGCCAGTCCTGGCACCTCGGAGCTTTGACTAGGGTAAGCAAAAGCCCATTTAAAATATCGTTTGCCATCTAAGTTCTCTGCTGCTTTGGAGATGCAATGTGTTCTGCGCTTTCTCAAACAGCAGAAAAGGCAAAGCAGCAGCACCAAAGCAGACATGAAAAATTGTCCTGCAGACCAGGCATGTCTTCAAGAAAACAGTGGTGCCTGTCTGTGTTTGTAGGACCTTCAGTGACAGGGACTGACAGATTTTCTCTCCAATTACTATAACCACACTATCCAGAAGGCTGAGAGATACAGCTTGGAGGAAATAGCAAAAGTAATGGGACATTTACCCTCCAAAACCTGCTGCTTGTAGAGCAAGGTGGCCTCACTCAGAGCTTGTCATGGAGGGACCTGCCAGCCCTTCCTCCTGGCCTGGCCACACGGCCACTCTGCTGAGCATAAAACACTTGGGGAGACCCGTTTGTGTCCTGGGCTTCAGTTCTGTCACTTTTCAAACTCCAGCATGCCAAGCAGGTGGGCCTGGGAACTGACAAAGCTGTTTCTTATTAGAAACACTTATCATGGGGCTTTTGCAAAGCTAATTGTAAAGCCAGATGTAGCCAAGTGTTTGCACTGCCTAGGTCTCTCTCACTTGACCTCCTCTGTGAAACAAAAGTTGCCGGCAGCCCATCCTCTCTGCGGGTCAAGGACGGTGCTCTTCACAGGTTAATCAAAATCGGAAGTGCCCACTAGGAGGGAGAAAATTGAGTCAGCAGGTCTTTTTTCATGGAAATCTCTGGTGGAGGCTGTGCAAGGGTGGAGTAGGAAGGACTGGCTGCATCTGCACAAAAGCAGAGGCTTGATGGCTGAACCACAGTGCAAGAAATACCAGGCATTTAGGGCACGTAAATGCTCCAACCCTTCATGTTGATCTTTTTTATGACCCCATCCTTGCAAAAAGCTTTGTCTGGCTGACTCGTTGCACCTGGCAGGGACACTTCTGCTGGAAGAGGGTGCAAAATCCTGCCTACACTTTTCTCATCTCCCCAGCCAGCTAAGGGACTTTCCAGACAGCAGTAACTGTGCCGTCGAAGAGTTTCCAAGGTTATGGGTACTTGACAAGGACCTCTGAACAACCCATGTTTGGGAGTTCCCCAGTCACCAGCTTAGCTCTGATCCTGCTCTTCTGCAAAATCAGGGAGTTCGTCCTCTGCTAATGAAACCAAAGGCATCAGCCAGACAAAGGGCACATTTTCTCCAAAAGCAGTAGCAGCCCTGTTGCAAGAAGGAAATATGCTTCTTCCTTTAAATACAGGAATATGGTTTCCTCGCAAAGGAAGGCTTCCTCATTTGTTCTGGAGTATGAGCTGTAATTTCATTATATATAGTATATAATAACAGTATAAAACCAAGACTGGTTCAGCATGGGAACCACATTATACAGGGTTTTTGCTCTCTCCAGCCGATGCTGTGTCTTACCACCCCTCCTAAGTCTTTCCCTGTAACTTGCCCACATCCTGCATCAGTCAAAAATAGAGAGAAAAACCACTTACGGGTGGACCACGGGGCCCGATGATAGACATGCCTGCTTCTCCTGGAGCACCCTGCAGAGAGACAAGGGAGAGGAAAAGGGGTGAGAAAAGGAGGAGTGGAAACTACAAAGACAGTTATAATCCCATCAAGACCAGGGTTAAATGACAGTCCTCAAGGTGTGAGACCTTCAGGGCTTATGGGGCAGCTGCTGCTCTGGACTCCCGCAGCTCTTACCCCACGCTTTAGGAGAAGAGATACTGTTTGGAGCTACTCAGGCATGTCAGAAAGTGGAAGCTGCACAGCAATGAAAACTAGAAAGACATAAAGCACTTTCTGGCAAAACAGAGGTTCTGCCCTATTACAAGTGTGAAAGACGGCCTCAAATCCTTGCTGTTTTCTTCCTGCGAGTCCAGGAGGACTGTGTCCTGCACAAGAAAGAAAAGAAGGAGGGATGTGCTGGGCTCCAGGGAAATGGGAGCTGCGGGCAGCTCACTGGCTGCCTCCAGAAGCGCCTCCCTTGTGTGCTCCTCAAACTCAGTTGGGATGTGGATGAAAATAGCAAAGTCCTTGCTGGAAAGCAAAACAGCTGCCTCTCCAGCTCCTAGCCACCCACGACGTGTGATGGGCAGGACATATCCCTGTCTTTGGGAAACACAGCATATTCCTGAGGGCAGCTCCAAAAGCGCCCAGGGCTGAGGAACCTTGGGATGGAGCATTCCATAAACCAAGCAGCCTGCAAGAAAGCAGAGCTCTCTGCAAAACAAAGCTGAGGCCTGCCGAGGACCTAGGACTCTTACGGAAGGCTTTGGGAAAGCATGGACAATTAAGAGTGATTTTTCCTTTGTTTGTTTGTTTGCATCTATCTGCTGTCCCTTCATGTTGAAAGCTTTGGTGGAGACGTGCAAAGGTGCAAGGACATGCAGAGAAAAAGCAGGGCGGCTTCAGGCAGTGAAATCTTGGCCTGCTAGGTAATGTTGGTTGACTCCAATGAGAAAGCAGAAACTTGAAAGCAAGGCAAGAGAATCTCCGTCCCACCTTTTCCTTCCTTGCTGTTTTTCTTTCTCTCCTATGAATAGGAGTACACAGGCCTGGTATGGCACAGATGGTCCCCCTATCAGGTGAATATTCACCCCTTTCCTAGTTTCTACCTGTTGTTATTCAGTTATTCACCCTCCCTAAACACCTCCATCCTGCTGTTCTTGCAGGTAGGAGGTACTCACAGCTCTTGGGAAAATACAGTAACACTGAAGTGTCAAACACCTCAAAACACGGAGGCCAGCAGCAGGATGCTTTGCAAACCACGGCTTCTTTCGAGGGACAAAACACCCATTTGCTGCACGGCAAACAGTTTGGGAGGTGGCTTCCCGCAGGCTTAAACCATACCATCTGTTTTCCTTAGGAGGAAGAGGTCCCACCAAGTCAGAAGCGTGCCATGCCATTTTCTTCCTTGCCACGGCTTGCACGGGCAATCAGGCTAACCTGGGAAGCGGAGGGGAGCTATGGGTTGATCAGGGCAAGGGGAGCTGCCAGCGGGGAAGGAACTCAACAGTTAAAACCCAGGAAGCCTCGAGGGAAGCCCTGTATGTGCCCACTGGCTCTTATGCTGT
Source organism: Larus michahellis (assembly GCF_964199755.1). NCBI lineage: Eukaryota > Metazoa > Chordata > Aves > Charadriiformes > Laridae > Larus > Larus michahellis. The sequence continues at coordinate 37,104,523 of NC_133901.1, forward strand.
TAGTAAATTGTCATAAACAAGAAACGCAATGTCTTTGGAGGCTGAGTGGCCTGGAAGGAATTTGGGAGATAAACTCGCATTACCAGAGATGAGAGGGCAGCCTGGGGGGGTGTGTGAAAGCCCAAAGCTGGCTGCAGTGGCTATGACTGTGACCAGGGGGCTGACCCTAGAGGAGGACAGTTGGGGATGCTATGGGCTGCGAGGAGCCGACTCACCTTCTCTCCAGGTTGCCCTTTTAGTCCCTGGTCAGTGGCACCCATCACAGCCATGTGCAAGAGGGTGCAGGGGGGGGAGAGAGAGAGAGAGAGACACAAACACAGGCATCAGCGGCAAAGGCATGCTCCCCCGCCCCAAAACCCTGGCTGTGGGGCTGGGATGAGCAGATTGGCCCCAGCTCCTGCCCCAGTCCTCCTTCCCATCCTCACCGTGGGGTGCCCGAGCAAAGAGCGGCTCCAAAATACAGTGCTCAGCCAGGCAGGGGATGGCCCCACCTTGTTCAGGGCAGGGTTATTTGGAATGGGCAGCTGCCGGTGGCAGGCAGGGGTGCATGTTAGCAAGCCCACTGTTAGCAAGCCCAGCTGGTGCATGAGGTGGCAGCAGGAGGCACCCAACCCAGGGGGATGCTGAACTAGAAGAGGGTCTGAGCAGTATGGCAAAGGGGATGGAAACACACTCCCCCCCGGCACGTATGTGATCAGCATGGCTGGCCACCCTGCTGTGACCAGGAGAGCCCCTCAGGTGTGGAGCTCAGGGAGGGTGGCTTTGCTCAGGCTGATACCTGCCAAGGGTCATCCTAAAAGCCACACCAAAACCTTGGGGGTTGGAAGAGGATGAGGAGGACAAGGTACATGCGAGATGTTTTGACTTACCGGCCGCCCAGGGATCCCCATCGCGCCTTTGTCCCCCTGGCAATTAAGGCAAAATCAGAGGCAATTGGAAACTGGCCAAAAGCAAGGTTATAAAAACAGCACGAATGAGCTGTGCCACAGACACAGCTTCCTGCTGTGGTGCAAGCATCCAGGGATTTTGAAAAAGGAAGAAAGCAAGTGAGAGAGAGATGAAAGTGTGTTTGCATGTGCCCGAACCTGTCTTTAACAACATGCATAAGCCACTAGTTCACTTGTGCATATGGCAAACCAGCACGTCTCACAACAGAAATGACATATAGTGATTTAGGCATCAAAAGGAGGGCAAGAGTTTGCAGCCTAACAAAGTATAATCCCAATTTCCAACACTTCATAAAATTCAGGTCCTGGGAACTGGCTTCTTGCAGTAGCCAACTGTCACATTTTTTTCCCCTAGTGTTAGCTATTTATTTATAGCATTATCACTTTAAAACAGGATTTTCTTAGAATTGAAAATACGGTCCTGTCCAGAAGCAAGAGAAAAATGTGGGAAAACAAGCTGACACAGGAAAAAGCACGTCTGGAAGAAGACATATGAGCAGCTGTGTTCAGTGTCCTCTATCCCTTTGAGATACTTCTCAGTGAATTGTCAGGGTGTGAACCATCCTAACAGTGGTTTGGGGGATGACTTTGGGTCAGGTGACAGTGAACAGAGCCTTGTAAACACATGAACACAAGACTGGTGGCAATTTTCTTTAGCCACTTACCTACAAGGCAGTGTTCTGCCTCTTACAGTTAAATTTAACTATGCAATTTAAAAAACAAAAATAATGATCAACCCCCTCTGCATTCCTGGTCACCAAATTTGAAGGCTGCGCAGATTTGGAAGATAGAAGCTGATTGCTGAAAGGATCTTGATGATTATGGCTTCAGCGGTCATGTAGCTTTTCCTATATATTTTGCAAAAAATGACATGATAATGATCTCTCAGTTCTGCTTCCAGCAACGTTTGGAGTTTCCTTATGTAAAACGGAGCGTTCCTGCCTGTGGCTGCCTTCATCTGTAGACATAAATCTGGTTTTCTGGTTTCTGCAGCTGGAGACATCAGCCCCATCGGTGTCACCTCTTTGTGCCTTCCCCCATGTTCAGTCCCAATGTGCATGAACGCAGTCTGAAATCTCTGGAAGGGGAATGCGCTTAACTCTATCTGTTTTGCTGGGTGTACGCAGAGGCTCCTTTGGCTGTGCATCCCAAACTCGGATGCTATTGCCTGGGATCAAACCGTTACCTGGTGAAAGCCTAGCCACTTCCCTCTGCGGATCTGGGGGGCCGTTTGGTGTTGGAGCATTCTTTTCCATGCAGCGCATGCTTTGACAAATTGAAAAGCGGCAATACATGCATTGCAAAAGCATCCCTTGCAGATGGATGCAACGCTAAACAGCTGCTTGATTTTAAATTTTGTAGATGATATATTATGGGAAACTGCTTTCTTCTAGGGTTTTAGGCAGGTTCTCAGTCCCACTAATATTTGCCAGCGATACTGTTCTGTGTGCCGGCAGCGAGCAAAACTCCTGGTGTCAGCATCTTGCCCTGGGATTACTTTGTGGCTGCTGGAGAACACAATGCTGAGCTTTCCTGTGCTTTTAGTCCCTTAAATGCTGCTTTTCTCCAGAGCTGAGCTCCCTCCTGGTTTGAGGTAAAAGCTGATTTTGTTTCTCTTGGCTCTGCTGTAGCTGGTGCCCGAGCAGGAAGAGCCCGAGGTCGCGGCCGAGCTGTGTCTGGTCTCCAGCGAGTACCTGGTGTCCGAGTGGTACATGACAACACCGTGTCTGGTATGTGGCTGCGCAGCGTTACAGCCCTCCAAGCAATAATAGCAAAGGGGGGAGCTCACGGGAGGACGGCAAATAAATGCCAGATGTTTATAAGGAAAGGTTGTCTGTGACAGGGAGCCAGGAAAGAGCGCTCGTGGGTGGATGATACCGTGTATGTCGGTTACAAAGTCATGCAAAGCTGCCTGCAGCTCCCACACTGGAGCTACAGGAGCATGAAAGGCAACAAGCAGCCTCTGTCCTGAATGAGGGGGAGAGCCAACACTACAGTTTGCATTTTGTTCATTAGGAAACTTGCTGTTACGGCTGTTGCAGTCTCCAGGTAAGCAGCAGCCCGGGGAGCAGGGAGCCATCGCCAGGAAAGCACGCAGCCGTAACCCTGAAACCCACACTTCTTCCTCACTCATGACTATCTCAGATGCAGATACTGTTATTATGGACTTTTGCATTTGTCCCAGGCCTTTTAAATCCTCCTGCAACTAGCAAGCCTCATCAGCAAGAATACTGCACCTCTTTAACCTCAAAGGTGACAAAGGCATCTTCAGAAGTAGAGTATTTCCCACATGCAGGGGGCTCATAGGGATTATATTACCCTTAAATTTGCTCCTACAAAGCTCCTGTGGTCCCTGCTCTGTTATGAGCCATGTCCTGTTTGCAATATGCTGTTCTTCCACATCAGGTTTGCTATGCGAGATCACTACTTTCTCTCAGCTTACAAACCCCAGGGGCCTTCTGATGAAAGTACTGCCAGACAGAGAGCACGAGGGAACAAAAAAGAAGGAATGAAGTATTTACCTGGAGCCCTGGTCTTCCTGTAGGGCCCTGAAACAAAATACACAGAAACAGCGAAAGTTAGCCTCAAATCCTGAAGGGAGGGCTTGATGAAGAGACCAAATCACATGTAAGGGTTTAGGAAATGGAATGGTTAAAAAACTCTCCACAGCTTCTTAACCATCAGCTCTGATTGCTTCAGTTTCCTAATCCCCTCTTTGTTAAGTTTTCTCTCGTTTCAGCATGGCTCTACCCACAGCTCTCTGCACAGGCTCTGAAGGTATCTGCAAATCCATGGAGAACGAGCTAATTACAGGGCTCTGACTTTCTTCCTTAGTTTCCATCTGCTAAATATTATTTTTTCATGTATGGAATTGCTGCAGTTGCCACAGAAATGTTGCATGTTCAGAAATGGGAGAGAAAATGTCCGTGAGAGGATCTTTTCCTTCGGATGTGGTCCAGACAGCGAAAGAGTCCGGGAACCTCAGGACTATTGCACGATTTCATCATTTCCTTCCTTCCTTTGCCCCTTTTAGTCCCAATCTCACCAAATTTCTTACGTGATTGCGGGTTGCCCTTCCCTTCACCAAAGCCTCGACTGACTTCAAGAATAACCATGGGAGCATCTGTTGGGCAAGAGGAGAGCATGAAGGCCCCTTTGCCTGGTGGGGTGTTGCTCATCCATTTCCCTGGCTTTTCTCCCGGTCATCCTAGACTACAAGCAGGGCTCAGCACGTTTCTAACGAGTCTAACGAGTACTTCGTGCCCATCCCCACACTCAAGCTGACAATGGCACCAGGAGCTAAGCCCTGTCACCTGGCATATTGTGTTTTGCAAGCTGTGAAAAAAACCCCGGGAGAGAGATGTGGGGTTGTCAGCGTTTTGGAGTCACTATACAGAACATTGTGTATGACATCCAGCCAGGCAGGAGCCCAGGTCTGTTGCTCATAAACTTGAGTTTCCATGCGGTTTTAATCATGAGAAACATGGCGGGGGGGGGGGGGGGGAAGCGGGGGGGATATTTCCTATAGCAACATGGAGGACTCTGCTTGACTCTTCAGCGGCGAACTTTTGCTCACAGCAACTGAGCTGCTCTCGCTCACCAGACGATCCAAAACCCCAGAAGACCAGAATGAGAAAAAGGTGCTGTTAGCCCAAGACAAATTCCACGTTGGTTAACGATGCTTGGTCTGCCCAACTTCCTCTTGTTATTTCCATGGGCTGCAGCATTCCTCACGGCCCGTCCTGAAAGTCTGCGTGCAGAGACAAGTTCAGGGGTCGCAATAAGCTGGGTAGGATATGGTAGCGTATATTGTTAGCACTTCTCTGGTGGTCCCATGTGTTTCTGCCAGACTTCAATCTTTCATTACGATATTAAATTTCTAACCCTTATTGCTGCAGAGAAAGCCTGGTGCGTGCATCTTCCTCACCCTGCAAAGGCGCAGACTGCTCTCCAGGAAACGCTGGCTTACTGATTTCTCTCCAATTTCTCATGGCAATAATAGAAATGCCAACACTGCTACCAATTTTGTGCCCCATCCCTTTAGTGCCAACAGGTGCCTGCCCGGGGCAGAGTGGCAGGGACAGCTCTGGACAGACTCCACTTGCAGCCCCCTCCAAAGTACTGCTTTCCTCCCAGTAACCCAAAGCTAATGCTGAAATACCTCCACTTCAGCAGCCAGTCCTGAAAGCCCACTGGTATAAGCTATCACTGAAGGTTTGCATGGCTCAGGACTTCCAGCTGTAAAACGCTTTCAGACCTTTTGGCCTGGAAGGTGCAACTTTTTGGAAGATTGTTGTCATTAAATTGGGCTGTGCTCATGTATCTGTGAGAGTTCAGTCTATAGCATTTCAATTTGACGAAAGGGGCAAATAGGTTGTGTAGCAACCACTCCTCAGAACTGCGAACTCAGTCATCTGCAAACTGTTTAAGATGTTTTTGCATGAGCAGACAAAAGATGACTACCGTATATTTAACTTCTCATGTTCCTTCACAGAAACTCAGTATAGTTACTCTATTGTACATGAATATAAACCATTTCCTCTGTAAGGACTGTGCTAGAGACAATACAGTGTTTCTTTATAATCCTGAGAGATGTCGATACATGGCCTCATTCCTTGCATTGCTGCTTCTGGTTCACTGTGGGTCTCTTAATAGCTGTAAGAAAACTTCTGCAATAACCTAGCTATTTTCCTGAAGCCCAAATGGTCTGCTCTGAGGTTTTGCATTAGCTAACATTTGAAAAGGAAGCTGTCAACACAATTTTTTCTCTGAAATTGATAGTCGTGCAGCTATACTTGAAGGCCCAACAGTTCAGCAAGCCCGAGTGAGTAGCAGGGAGCAAGCCTCTGCAGCTCAGCTCCTGCCATGTGTTTGCGATCTATCTTTCCTTTTTTCGCAAACACGTCTCATTCAGCGTGTGGCATCCAGTGCATGTGAAGTGCATACAGCCAATTCCGCTGGGGTATTTGGGGCTAACTGGTAACACACAGATATGTGTCCCTTGCGTTTGCCGTGTCCTAATCCCTGCGCTCCCTCAGTTTCACCCTCAGAAGCTGCAATGCAGCCGAGAGCAATCCCACCCAACAGGGGTCCACAGCACCCGCAGTACTTGCTGTTTTGGAGATCCCAGGGTGCCAGGACTGCAAAGGTGGCTACCGCACCAGACACCACAGACAGGAGACTTTGCTAGTTCATGCCCCGCAAACTCTGTGTCAACAGCTTCTAAAACCATAGAGGTTTGGTACTTACAGGTGGACCTGAAAGAGAGAAGACAAACAAACAATAACTAATTTTTTTAATGCAATAAATCTCAACAAGGACTAGATAAACACATTGTACCATCTTGTGGGGTTGATCCTGATGCTGCTCCCATTTGCTGATGCGCTTTCACCAACTCTCTGCTCATTAATTAAGATATGCCCCCAATTAGCAGCACTGCATACAGTCACCGTGAGCGTAGGGCAGCCTCTGAAAGCCCTGTGTTGGGAAAGCCATGCAAGTCAGGCTCTCAACACTGTTACACTCATTTTTGGCCCTTTGGCACACAGGAGTCCCCTCCCTGAGTGTGACACCTCTGAGCATGGGGGACTCGGTACTTGTGTGACTCCCGCTTGCATCCTGCCCACCCCTTGGGGTTGAGAAAGTTGAACCTGGGGAGGTGAGAGCCCCTTTGCTGCTAAAATGCCTATGCATTTTCCACCAGCATCAGTGATCTCACAAAGGTGTGAAAAGATTAATGGGGAAATTGCAGCTATTAAACACATTAGGTAACTTTTCTCTTTAGTACAAGCTAATTTTCCCCTTTGTTTCTGCCTCTGATCCCATAGGAGCCAGTCCCCCCTCCTGGAAGGAATTCCCTGAAATCCTTTACATTTCTTTTATTTTGGAAAGACTTTTGGAAGCTGACAGCGTGCAGCACAGCATCTTCCTTGTACAGAAGCATTGCACAGTAAATATCAGAGCTTAAACAGCACATTTCTTTCATCAGTTCCCAGAAAATTCCTCAAAATCCTGATAGATATTGTGCGTGTGGAAAGTAACCCCTGGACTCACTATTTTGTGGTTTCCTCTCTGTGGGAGAAGCAAGATACACCATACAACTGTCAGGGGTTTCTACATTTTCCATACTTCATAGATGCTCTGTTTTCATTTTTTTTTTTCTTTATGTAAAGTGCCAAGAAGTAAGACTAAGCAGTATAACAGGCGAGCTGACAGATAACAGGTAGCAACCTCTTCTTTGCACGGGAGGCAGATACCACGATGAGCACCTGCAGAATACGTCATCATCCTGAAAATGCCCCTGGCTGAAAGTCCCTAAACAAAACTGGAGACTTTGGATGAACAAACATTTTCTGCATTGGAAATCTCTCACTTAGCGTGACTCCTTCGTACCGTGGACTATGGTAAATGGTTTGGCTATCGGGCTTTGGTGACTTAAAATTGCACTGTCAAATGCCACTCAGACTTTTGCTCGGCTTCCATTGTAGTTGATCAAAAAGGGTTGCCTCTAGAGGGTACCTTTTGGTTAAAATAAAAAAAATAATAAAGTTTAGCACCTTCACAGTGACCAACAGACAGAGCTAAGATCAACACTCACAGCCAGAAGGCTCAACGACTCAAAACAACTCCACTCAAACTTAGGACAGGAGCTCAGCAGGGACTCAGATTTGGTTGTTCCTAATCGCCCATCAGAGGTGTTGGTGCTGAGGTCACTATCCTACTTGGTATGCCAGGTCTAAACAACAAAAGGGTTTCTGATCAGAGAGTTCATTTTGGAGGGCAAGGTCAGACTCAGATCCAGGAATCCTAATTTATGCCAGACTGGAAGAAGAAAAAAAAAAAAAAAAAGAGTTTTCCAAGTCTGGCTTGGATGACAATAAAGTTCTGTGAGAGAACTGTTTTGGAGAGATTTTGTTTCAGAGTGAGCTGTCACAAGGTCAATGCTTATAGCTTGCCAAGACACAGACTTTATTTCCATTAGCAACGCTATAGACCCTTAATAACCCACCTACCCGTCTGTGTGGGTTTGGGGCACTTGTTGATTGCATGAACCAAATTCTTTAGCTAACATTGAAAGAAAAATTTAAAGGCAAGCAAACCCTGAGCCATCCCTGCCCTTCCAGACCAAACACAACCAGACAGCAGTACAGCCTGTAATGGTATTGCAATACCACTGAGACAAAACATAAGCTTTTGTTTGCTCCAGAAGCTATGTCCACAGAGCAGAGTAAATCAGCGTCGCCGGCGGCGCTGGACCCATCAGGCCAGTCACCCCACACAGATCAAAGGCAGGAGGCATATTGGAGGCCCATCTTTGTTATATGCCCTCTATAAAATTAATGGTTATGTGAAGGGTGGGCTGCACAGTCTTGTGTAAACACACATCAGTGAGCTGTAGGGACATGGTCTCGGCTGCAATAAGTCAATCGGTAGAAGCCATCAAGGAACTGAGCTTCAAATGCCAGGACTGTCCGGGTGACCCAGGAGAAAGCAAGGCCCTTGGATATAGCCAATTCTAATAGCAACATCATCTTACATGGGCTGGAGGAGGAGGAGGGAAGGTGTCCCGAGGACAGTGAGGAGGGAGGAGGTGCTGCTGGATAAGCTGTTGCAAAGCACTGGGGATTTTACAAAGTGCTTCAGCAAAGTGGATTTGTCATGTTCTGTCACGGTGATTAACGAGAAGGCCGAGCAGAGCTTCTAAAGAGGCTCAGTCTTTAATAAAATAAGAAGCAATTTAACACACACTGGAGGAAAGAGCAGGCAAAGGAGGGAAGGGATCCTCACGCCTCCGCTCTCAACCGCTCTAACCACCGGTGGCTGGGCTGAGCCAGCCTCTGCCAGGCAGTACTGGCCGTGCTACAGGCAGTGCACCCGGCTTGCCCCTGGCCAGGGGTCTGGCAGAGCTGCCCTGCCCTGGTCAGGGATGATGGCAACCCTGTAAGCCAAGGGAGTAAACCTACAAGTTGACCGGGCTGCACAGGACCCTTCATGAAAGCAATGTGAACTGCAATGGAGCCACCACAACATCACTGCGTGTTGTCCCCCATGCTCCCTGGCTCCTGAAGTCCCAGCCAGATTGGGGCAGCTGTGTAGAAAGAGGCCTGATTGCTACCAGGTGAGCCAGGTCTCCATGGTGGTGAACTCCAAAGAGCTCCACAAACAAGTAAGAACTAACAATCTCGACAGCCACAAGTGCAAATTACACTTACGGGGGTCCCTCCTCTCCCACATTTACAGCAGGCTCTTTTGGGGTGAGACAGAGGCAGTGCCACTTAGGAGATGTGCTAGATGCCCTTTCCATAAACAGCCAGCAGAGAAGGGACAATGAATCAACAGAGCAGGGATCAAAGCTCCAGTGAACATTTCTAAGACCATTCCATCTAAGTCCAGCTGTCCATCAGACAGACCCAGAGCTCCCAGATCCCCGAATTCGTTATCCTTGTGCAGAACAGAGAGCCCACATTTGTAATTAGCACCTCCAGGTCCTGTGTGTTTTGAACCTGATCTTGCTGGGACCAAAGCGATGCTCGTGCTGCTGTGCAGGCTACAGCACAAGCATCTGCCCACAGCGGGCAGCTCAGGAAGCATCTCTCTGTGCCAGCGTCACGCTGAAAGGCACTGGAGGGCTGCAAGCGACTGCGATCACTGTTTATCCAGCTGCGGCACTTGTTGAGCAGCGGGGGAGGGAGCAAACATGTCGGGAGTGGATGAGTGGGAGGAAGCAGCGGCCTCCTGCAAAGAGAAGACCTCCAGAGCACCTTTGAAAATGAACATTAAGAAAACAAAGAATTCTTGTGGGGGTACCTGGGGTCCCTCCAAACGTAGGACTTCTGGAAATTAGCACCATCTGCACTGTCCCTTCTCAGTACCTGAGAAGGCTCTGGCTTTTATGCAGATAGAAACTTTCCTTAAAGCAGCTCTGCCCTTCCTGTAGCCCAAGCGAGCAAATGAGCAGCCATGGTCTGCAGACAGGAGGAGTCCACCTTATTGCACGTGTAGAGGGGGGCACACCCTGTGATGAACAGCAGGGCTGTGCCACAGAGCCCTCTGCTCACTTGTCCTTCCCCATGGCCCATTAAACCTTTAACGAGACAAAACAGAACCGCAATGACCCTTTTTCCCTTACTCACATAAAAGAGATAAAAAGCCACCCGTCCACACTGTAGCCTCTTTGGGCTCAGAAGAGGAGATGATTAGTTTTGTAAGTGGGTCATATTTATCCTAATCTGGAAAGTCCCACATCCCAGAATATCAGACCTTAAAAGCTGGACAGTATTATAGTGGGTCAGCATAGTGTGAGACCTGCTGATGGCAGAGATATCCTCCAGCTTCAGAGACAGCAATGCTCTCTGGACTGATAGGATCATTGAAATGATCCCATCCATTTAAGGGCATTTCCTGATGCCCGGGAAAGTGTCCATTCTTAAAAGGCTCTCAAATGCTCTTGCTTTTTTTTCTCTAATTTCTTGGCTTCAGGCCATCTAGTGTCTGCAGCGTGGGTGTCTTCCACTCTGCTCCAAACACTCACATACAAGGGAATTTTTTTTGCTCTATAGCATATACACTAGATGAGGAGGACAGAGAGGGAACATAAAGACATTATTGTTACTTCCTTGGGTCATCCTCACTATGCACTCCAGCAGAAGGGGAGATGTAAACATGTAATCCATCCCTGTGAGGAAATCCAGCCATTTCACAGACCCAGAAGGCAGCCTTAGCGAGTTAGAGAGATACAGTTACTTCCTGACATTCAGGACTATGTTAATTAATAACAAGATAGCTGTGGCCAGGCAATTAGTTATGAAATGTTGATGAAATGTCATCGGCCCAAGCATGACCTTATCCGGGGTGTCAGGAAGCCCCTCATTCACAGCCCCATTTCAGAGCAGGCAGACCCCAGTTGGGTCCATGGAGCCCAGGTGGTGGGTTTGGCCTTTTTTAAAGACTGGCCGTGCTGCAGTTTTCACACAACAGATCCAGGGTACTCATAGTCTTTTAGAGACACCTTCTCTACCTCTCTCAGGGGACAAATGACACAAGAGGACGTGGAAGGAGCATTAACTCAAAGAGCTGCGAACGCAACGGCAAAAATGCCACAGGCATGCCATAATTCAGTGTTATTAGTTGCAGTGGAAATGAAAGACAGCAGAAATCTTCAAAACAATATGAAAAATTTCAAACAACGGTGATTACCCAAAGCACACCCTCCAGAAATTTTGCTTCAAGTGTTGTCAGCAATAGCAGACAATCTGGGTGTAGAACTGCCTCCAGAGAGCACAAGTCCCTTGCAAAGGCCAGGCCCTTCTGTCCCCAAAACATCCCCCCTCTTGCCTACGCCCCTGCAGAGCCAGCAAGAGGTTCTTCAAAGGATCACAGAAATGTTGGACAGCAAAGAGGCTATCAGGATTTCACTGCCAAAAAATGTGACCAATGCTAAGCTGAGGCACCAGGTTATGCCAGTCACTCAAGCCCGCCTCTGAAATCAAACGCATGACATCACCGAGACTCGGCAGTTAATATCAGCAGCTGTTGAGTATAAAAGTCACTGCTCAGGCACTCTGAGCATCCCGGCACACCACCTCCACCACCACCAGCCCCTGCCAAGGAGAAGGCCTCAAGCACAGCACCGAGAGAAGTCCAGAGGAAGCCATGCCCAAAGCGAACAACGAGGTGGAGCCTCACAGAAAAATTAACGTGATTAAGCAGCATGCTCAAAAATAAAAGAGAGGGCCTGATATCAGGGTTAAGCCACAGACTCTAACTGCATCTCTGAGCATCTGCTTGTTTCAAGAAACGTCTATAAGGATGACAGGAGTCACTCAGCCTCCAAAGCCAGAAGAATCTGATGAGAGAAATCTGGGCCATGGGCATAACTGCAGTGAGCCTGTTAGGCAGATTAAAGTGCTCAAAGATGAGGGTTCAACAACAGACAAACAGAAATATTCTGACAAACATTTGGGAGAGCCCCTTGTGAAAAAAAAGGGTGGGGGAAAGTGCCGAGAGCAGATGGCCCACACGGTGCTGGCTGCACCCAGGATGAACACAGCACCTCTGGCACTGCTGGGGAAAGACAGTGGGATGGCCGACACAGGGCAGAACAATGCTCGTTTCAGGCGGGCATCCATGGGTCAGCAAGCTCTTTCCAAAAAGCAAACAATCACATTTGTCCCTGCCACACTGCAGCACTTAGCACCACAGAAAGCAGAGAAAACAGGGCTGGGAAGGGCACCTGGGGTCAGCTCGCCCGGTGGGTTTTCACGCTTCGGATCTGGAGGCCCCCTCAGGGTTTTCCAGTAGCAGTGTGGGCCCCTGGATGGTAAATTGAAACCGGCTGGTGGCAGGCTCACTCTGGTCCGCCACCTTCTGCCAAAGAACCAGCATGCCCCCAGGCTCATGCAAACCGCCAGCCAAAAACCACTGCTCTTGACTATCCCCTTTCTCTTCCCCTTCTGCCTCCCCTGAGCAAACCAAACAGAGATTAAAGGATTCCTGGAGAATGAGAAGGACACGAAATTAAGAAGGAAACATCTTCAAAGCAAACAAAGGAGAAACGTCTCTACCTAGCCCATTTGGGCAAATATTTCTTTAACCTGTTGCTATCCTCTGGGGATGGAGAGACCACACTCTTTCCTAGTGACCCAGTCCAGGCGATACCCATGCCCTGACTCATGAGGCCAAATTTATTATCTTTCTTAGAGACTACCCAAAATTTCCAGTGTTGCTGCTTAAGTCAGTCAATGACCTCTCTGATGCACAGTGAACTCAAAGAGAAGCTTTTTTCCTCTCCTTTTTGCGGTTACCTTTCATGTGTTTGAAGTCTGCTGTCCTGCTCCCCGCAGTCTTCTCTTGTCTTTAGACTAAACAAAACCTAATTCTTCCAGTCACTCCTCAGAGGCCATGTTTTCTGGACCTCTGGTCATTCTTGTTGCTCCCCCTCAGCAGCCCATTTACCCCTTGAAGTGTGGTTCTCAAATAGCAACCTGCTCTCTGGCTCACCGCGTGAGTCAACAGCAGACGACTTGGTGAAGGCAGAAGACATGGTGTCTATTCACCTTATCCACAGGGTCTTACTGAGTTCCCCCCGTCACCACCTCTGCCTTGCCCTTGTCTTCCAAAATATCACTTGTCCTCCATGAGCCCTCAAAGGCTCAGAGATTTCTTGCAGCGTTTCTCTAAGAAGCTGGTGTCCCTGCTGTCTAGTGTGACCTGCTGTCATCCTCCACTGAGGAGGAAGGTTTCCTTCTCACTCATAATGAAATTCTTCAGCATTTTCTTGGTGCTATCAAGCCCCACCTCAGCCTAGGCTTTCAAATTTTCATCTTCAATACCCATTAATTTTAAATCCTTCCAGCTTTACTTTTCTTCTGTCTTGAATTTCACCTTGCTGAGGAGTTTATGATTTTCTTTAGTTGACCCCTTCCTATAACTTCTTTGCACTGGGACAGTTTTAACTCCTGCATTTAACATATTTTCCCTACCAGACTGCTGCATCTCCTCAACTTCTTACCTAGCTCTTGCTCTCCAGGGGCACTACCCCACGAATTCTCCAGCTCCTTCTGTATTTTTGAAGTCCACCTCACACACTTGGACATTTCCACAAACACCTTGCAACTCTTAGTCTGAACATGCCAATGCAACAAGCTACGACTCCAATAAAACTCTTGGCAGAGTAGGTAGTCTCCCTGCAGCTCCCACCCCACATCCTCTAACACATCCTATTCCATGCCAGGGATATGGAAGGTGGTGTCCGAAAAGTTTGAAAACTGCAGCTGGTTACTCAGGAGAAGTCTGATATTCCTCCTCCGAGGAGCTGATTGCTTCTTCAGCACTCGGTCAGACCCTGCACAAGTCCTTGTTCCTCAGAGAGCTGCAGAATTAGAAAGGAATCAGAGGGAAAAACTGGCCAAAGTAAATCATGGCTGGGTAAAGCAAAAAAACAAAATCCACAATGTTTTTACTTCCCGCTGAAAATGACAAACTCTCTCATAATGTGGTTGTCTGGGAAAAGTAGAAAGTTGGAACTTACTATAGCTAATAATTATTAAAATAAATTCTCTGATCATGAACTTAAAATGCAAATAATACATTTTACTCACTTGTCAACTTGCATAGATTCATTTTCTTCCTACATAGTTTTTGCAATTAGCAGCTGATTTTAATATCTAGTGCACTGTTACTTTTCTTTTTTTTTTCCCCCAATTCTTGTTATTCTTCCCTCTTTTCCATCTGCTAACTCTTTTCTTCTTCCTTCCTCCTTCCAAAATACTTTGCAACTTTTATAACAGCAAATTCTGTCACCTACCCGGGGAGGAACAAAAAACCATTGTCTTCAATTTTATCTTTTAATAGACTCCTTCCTCAAATACCTCACGGACTGCCAATACTGTCTTCCAGACCCTGTCTCACACCCTTTTGAGTTATAAAAATGTTTGGGAGGGTCTTTCCTTTAACCGAGACATTTTTCCACCCAAGATGATTGATAGCTCCCAGTTACCACTAATTACCCTATCAGCAGTTGGACATAAGCCTAGCCACAGCACTCTTCCTCCAGAGGCCAGCAATGCATCCCTGTCACTCGTTATCCTCTTCAAGGATGGAACACACTGACTAATTAGAGACACCATAAATTCTTCCTTCAGGCGCTTTCCTGATGGGCCGCCTTGTTTCCAAACAGGGCATGTGGAGGAGAGTGGGGCTGGTGCTAGTCCTTTCAAAAGGAAAAACGCGATGGGGTTTCTGAGCCCAAGCGGGTTTGCTCAGCATGTTTTATTGCACAGGAAGAGGAGAGCATTCATTCATTCATCCAAACCTAGCTGATGCTCTCTTAGCACGTCTCAAACTATGAGAGGTTTGCTTAGCTTGGCTACCCTCGTGCAGGGCTCTGCCTGGTGGGAGCCAGGCTGGGGCAGCAAGCACATATGGAGACAACTCACTTTGGCTAACAGGGATAAAAGGATTCATGGCTTTCCTTACCTAGAACATACTGAGTGTGCAGATCCCTTCCCCGTCGCCGCCGGTGCCCAAACCAGATGCTTTGCACAGCACATGCGGTAGAGAGAGCCACTGAACTGGAAAGGCAAAAAATAACCCCAACGAACTGCCGCCTGCCTTTTGAGCATAGTCTGGAAAGCACCTGTATTCTCTCATCTTCTCACTGTGGCAAATTTAACTCAATGAATGAGTTTGCTAAACTCTGTCGGGACCCCTGTCTTGTTTGAGACTGAAATATTTTTCTTATTTAGGCACACAGGTGACCACTTTTTAAGGTAGTGAGAGATCTCACAGTAATTTCAAGAAGAAAAGAGAGCACAATGAAGATGGAAAAGAGATATTTTTCCCTGACACTGGAGCAGAGAAAAAATAACTTGCAGGAAAAAATAACTTGCAGGAAAATCAACCAGGTTTAGAAACTAGTTACTCTGAAGCTCTTCCTCCAGCCAAAAGGAAAGGTCCTGAGGGCACAAGGGGAAAAGGGCATTATATTTAGAGAGAAGCTTCTCCAAAGTACATGGGGTGGGTGGTGAACATGCGCTGCAGACACGCACGTCTGGCAAAAATTTGTTGGGGCCGCTCAAGAGCCCCAAGTCCAACCAAAACAGCAAGACCTCACTGTTCTAGGAAAAAAAGAGTAAAGAGGAGGAATGAGGGCCGAGGTCTGCAGCAGTTTGCTGCATGGGAAAGGCACATGGAAAAACCCATGTGGAGGAGGAGGCAATGGCTGAATGCATGCCAAACCACACGGGGCCAGGGACAGTGCATGTCCTGCACCAGCCCTTGATCCAAGAGTTGCATGTTTGTAGCTTCCCTTCCTAAAGGACCTGAGAACCACTTCCTATCACTGTTCCAAGAAATTTCAGGACCCCTGCCCATTAAGAATCAAGGTAATGCAGTAGCAGAGCATAGGGATCTATCCAGGATGGCTTTGAAATTCAGGGAGAGAAATATTCACACCACATCTGATAACCCCCATCTCCCGCTGTTTCCCCAGAAGAAAAAAAAAAGAACAAACCACATTTACTATTAGTACACAGGTCATCCATAAGCAAGAGATCACCACACACATGAATTGGGGGTAAACTAAGAAACACGAGGCTACATCTTTCAAAGAAGCCACACTTCTTTCCCCTCTCCTCTCCTGCTGTTTTTAAGCCCACATTAAATCACATTGCACAGGGGATACCAAACAGCCTTGGAATACCATGGCTTCCCCTTGGGTTTCAGACAGGTCAGGGCCAGGTACATTGCTTCCCAGTGAGCAGAGGGCTGAGATGTGGCTCCCTCGCTGGGGCTGTGCCACAAACCCACAAGCTCTGTGGGGTGCTTTTGGTGTTTCAACCCCTCTTTCATCTGTGTTGTATATAGTAACGTTTAAGGGGAAGTTAATCTGTAGGCAACGGCTGCCGTTTTGGGAGACATAACTACTCCCTCTTTGCTGCCAAAATCCCTCTAATAAGGAGCTAATATTTAAAAACTAAATAAAAAAGGGAAAAAAATAAATAATCCCAGCCCATTGTGTGCTTCAGCTCCTTTAGGGACAAGGCCAACACAAAACTCCCAGCAGCTGCCGTCGCCTCCAGCAACATCTCCTCCCTTGGATGGCAGCAGCTGACGATGGAGGAGAAGGACAAGCAAAGAGCAGCCACTGTGATCTGGCTGGGTCCACCCAGCGCCACATCCCGGTACCGAGTTCAGCCTTGGTTCCCAAAGGCAAAGGACGGCCTGCAGCCCCGCAGTCCTCTACCTGCTGCTGGTTGAGCCGCGCAGCAAGGGGAGCCTGGTGTGGAGGGGATCACTGGGTGGTCCTCGGCATAGCACACACGCTGCCCAGAGCAATACCAAATCATAATAAACATGTCCCTCGCACAAAGCTCTGTCAGTTCAGATTCCAGTTCGGCTGATATAATCTTCATGTTCTCTTTGAAAGAAAGGGAAAAAAAAAAAAAAGAAAAGAAAAAAAGAAAAAAGACATCCTAAGGGAGAGGAGTGAGGCAAGCAATGGATTGATATTGCCCGTGTGTGCCTCAGCCCCCCGGCGTGGGGAAAATGTGCTGTTAATCAGCCGCCCCCCCTGGGGAATACACTGATTTAATTACCTCCTGCTTGCACAGTCCGGCTGCGATGCTGCTCGCCCAAGACATCGCATTAGGAAGAAACAGACACTGAGCCTCGGCAGCCAGGTTGGAACGGGATGGGCAGGCAGAGCTGGAATCACCCTGGCCACGGTTTGGGGGTGAGGGGGTGAATTGGTCTAGGGAGGCTGTGCGAGCAGCCTGCTTTCCAAACCCCTATGTGCAAGAGGGAGATAGCATCAAAGGGCACCAGAGCCACGGGCACTGCAGAGGGGCTGGATGCATCAATGAGTCGCCTTTTCCCTATCTGAAGCACAACCTTGTTTTGGGGGAAATACAGCAAAGACACGCAATGGGCAACAAGGGGGTTTCCAGATTGGAAAGAGGAGAAATAGCCAGCTGAAATGAAGGGCAGATGCCCAGCTAGTAGGTGTCATGCCACAGCCACCTCCCCTTGCCAGCTGTGCAGCACAGACCCCGCACATGAGCACCCTCCGATTGTCATGCCACTGGCATTTTGCAACATTAATCTGGGATGCGTTGGAGCATTGCTCCAATGCAGGCAAATATTTTCCAGGGCTTATGTTTCCCAATGCTTGTGAAGGTCAGAGGCAGTGCACAGAGGGGCAGAGACCTGCTCCAACTCCTGGAATGGGAGTGCTGTGTCAAACGCGTCCACCCTCAAAGCAACTCACTGCACAGTCACTTTGAAAAGCTTCAGCATGAGACGTGGGTTTCTGCTTTCCCACCTGGGAGACAGCCGGGATGTTTAATAATTAATGGCTGTATGTTTGCCTGCGAAGGCCGGCATGAAAAGTGTCGCTGCGTCTTTAACGGCTGCCAGCGATGGGAAACTCATTGGAGTGTATGTTTGGAGGGGAAGAAGGTTAAGATGATTAACTGGTGCTAACAAGTTTAGGATGTGGAAGAAGTATTTTCTTGGACATCCATCAAAGAGAGGATTGAATGTTCCCTAGCAAGGGAGGGGAGGCGGGGCGGGCCGTATGTGTTTAACAGATGAGGTTTCTGCCTCCCGAAGCCACCCAGCCCCGCATGATGCAACCTGTCCTTTTTAAACCGCTGCCTTTCCCCCTGTCCCATCAGCCGTACCTGTAGCCCCAGCCTGGCATGGGGGCTGAAAGGTGATCCAGGGGGAGGAAAGCCACCCCTCCGCTCTTCCTGTTGATCTTCACCCTGGGATACCCTTTGGGCACCGGCAGATCAGCCTGGCCCTTGGTCCCCATCTGCCGGGCGAAGGCGGATGCCCGGAAGAGCCAAGAGGGAATCAGGTATCACCACACTGAAACCCAATGCCCCAGAGAGGAGGGATCCTCCTGGGCCTCTGCATCCCTGCTGCAAAACCCTGCTCTCTGCCCTATTGCAGGGACACCATGCAGAGCCATCCCTGACACTGGCTGGGCTAGCAGCCTGCTTTTTACCTCCACCATTGCCCTTGAGCACACAGCGTCAGCTAACATTGGCGCCGACGCAAAGTTCCCTTTGCAAACAGCTTTGGAGCGAGCCACTTGGCACCTGCAACATCTCCCTTGGCCTGTCCCGGGTATTTTCGGTGCTCTTTGCCGGCTGGCAGGCGCCCACGCTTTGCGCAAGGGACTTGGATGCCGCTGGGCGCCATGCCCCACTGTCAAGCCTGGTGGCCGGTGCGACTCGCCTTCATTCCTCCGGCCGCCGCAAAGCTGCCAGGATGGGCAGCACACGCGAGACCCACGTCGCGGGGCCCGGACATGCGTCAGCGGCTGACGCAAACCAGCTCCGCCATGTGCACACAGCCCGGGCCTGGGAAAATCCTCCGCCCTGGTAGCGCGTTCGCACTGAATCAAAGCCGTCGCCGTACAGTAGCAGCGCAATGTGCTCTTCGGTTTCCCCAGCCAGCTGGGATGTTTTTGCCTTGCTTTGTCAAGGCGCTGATTTATGCCCATATGTACCATATATATTGTAAGCATAGGCACGCAATGGTGTAAACACGTCTACCAAACATCTGTACACAAACCCGTGAAATATGCAGAAGCTCCCTGCTGCAGCCCTCAACATGCGTCCCGGGTGCCCCACAGGCAACCTGTTGAGCCCCAGTCTGCGTGTGGGGTGCCATTTGCTGCTGGACACGTTATTTGGATGTGGTCTGGCAGGGACGGTAAAGGTCACGGTGGGACCCATTACCTGATATAAATCGGCACAGCCACGGTGCTTTTCTGCTGTGTCAATCTGTGCTTTGGGCTGCAGCCCGCCTGGTTATCCGCTCCTGTGCGGTGCTGTGCATCCGTTCCTCCCTCCCAAATCTCTGTCTTTCCTGCGCATTTAATCCTCAGCGTCTTCCTCTGCGCCATACCCTTGTCTGGGGAAGAGGTTAGTTTATCCCTGTTTTTGGATGGAGGATGGCTGTACCGAACAGGCAAGGCTTACCCGAGGCCGCAATGTAACATTTGAGATAAAATATACAAGCACCATTCAAGTTAATGTTTGGGCCACCAGGACTCATGCACACCTGGACACAAATGTTCACCTCTTTGCACCTTTGGGAAGAGCTCAGCTTCCAGAGGAAAAGACCTGCAGCAATTCTGTGTGTTTTGGGGGGATTTCCTTCCACCTTCCAGACAGTTTAAAATAATTAAAAAAAAAAAGCTTAAAATAAAAACTTTAAAATAAGAAAGCACATAAAAGGACAAAGAGAGGAGCCCTGGAGCGTCCAGGAGACAGGCCTGAACACGGCAAGAGGGAATTATACAAGCAAGCAGGTGGGCGTAAATAAACAGGCCACCCTCTTCCAGAGCACTTGTGCCCGTCATTGTGCCTCAGTGCCTTCCCTTTCTAATGCGTTGACTGTTTCTAACCATATTTTGGATAAAGAGGGAAAGGCAGAGGTTTTCGCCTTCCTAACTATGGTGCATGACAGCACCACAAGGATGTGCTAGCCCTCCAGCTATTTCACAGCCTGGGCAGTGCTCACAGCTGTATTAATGGCTTACACGAGCCCTCCTACTCTGTGCTGTGGCAACAACAGCAGGTTCATTAAAATCAATTAAATAATCCTTAATAAAATCAGTTTAAATCCCAAACTCAGACTAAGCTGGATGAGTTGATGCTCAGAGGTGTAAGGAGCATCCTTGCTCCCTCTTACTATCCTTCAGCCACGGATGTGGCAACCTCCAGGTGACAAAAGCCAAGGCA
Source organism: Larus michahellis (assembly GCF_964199755.1). Taxonomy (NCBI): domain Eukaryota; kingdom Metazoa; phylum Chordata; class Aves; order Charadriiformes; family Laridae; genus Larus; species Larus michahellis. The sequence goes on from NC_133901.1 coordinate 37,124,729, forward strand.
GGAGTGACTCCTTGAGCTGCTCCAGGGAGTTGCGTAAGAGCACAGCTGCCTACGTGTTCAGAGAAAGAGAGTTAAGTGACCAAATAAACTGTTTGGTTTTTTCCTGAATTGTTCAGGCACATCTATTCATAACTGCTCACAGAATCCATGGAATTCATTGTGTGGTTTGCATCTTCAAAACAAATGAAACAACAGTATGTCTAAACCAAACAAACCCCAACCCAAAATACAGCCAGCAGGCCAGGGCGCATGAGCAACCTTCAAGGCTGAAGTGTGTGTATACTCTGGAGGGCCCAAAAAATGTGGATAGGGGGAACATATTTAAATTTCAGGGAATAATAGTATTCCCAGGGAGGTTTTTTACAAAGGGGGGAAAAAGGGAGGTGAAGTATTGAAGCAATGATTATGCTGCAATTTTTCTTCCAGATGTGCCGTGCCATGGGGATGCTGTGCCAGCAAATTGCATTTCCTGACACGGCAACATGCTGCTGTGGCTGCGGTGGTGCCAGATGCCCGGCTCCAGTATCCCAGGCCCTGCTTCCTCCAGAGCTCAGTTCTTTAGCCGGCCCAGCCACGAGGGCTGTGACAGCGCATTCACGGGAAAAAGGCGATCTGGAAAGCTCAAAGCTTTTGGCAAGGAGCGCCTGCTTGAGACAAACATTCTTTTTTTCCGATTTTTTGGTTAAAGGTTGTCAAAAAGTTGCGTTTAGACACTTCTAAAGCAGAAAACACCTTTTGCTCAGTCAGCATAGAAAATCATGCTGCCTTATTGTCTTGAAAACGTATCATAGAATGGTTTGGGTTGGAAGGGACCTTAAAGATCATCTAGTTCCAACCCCCCTGCCATGGGCAGGGACAATGTCAAGCTATCTGAACTCCAGGGTGAAATATCACTCATAACAGCAAGCATTATTTGAGTTTCTTTTCTTCTGATTAGACATTACAGAACCACAGAATCACAGAATGATAGGGGTTGGAAGGGACCTCTGGGAGATCATCCCTGCCGAAGCAGGGTCACCTAGAGCAAGTTGCACAGGAACATGTCCAGGCGGGTTTGGAATGTCTCCAGAAACGGAGACTCCACCACCTCTCTGGGCAGCCTGTGCCAGGGCTCTGCCACCTCAAAGTAAGAAGTTCCTCCTCATGTTTATATGGAACTTCCTATGTTCAAGTTTGTGTCCGTTATCTCTTGTTCTGTCACTGGGCACCACTGAAAAGAGCCTGGATATCAAACAGAAAATGGTATCAAAGAGAAAACGGTAGCATTTCAACTAGTTCGATGCACCTCCTGACAGGAGGGCCACAGGGATGGGTGTTTCATTGCACACTCCCACCTCATGTTCCTTGTGGCTCTGAGCTAGGGCCACCCAACACAGCTCATGGGTGCCAGCATTTAAACAGCCGGCATGACCTTTCCACACCCTCACCCCACCCCAGGGATCCCATACACCACCTCCAATTTTCAGGGCTGACCAGTGTTGTTCAGGCGTTTAATCTCACAGGAGCCCTCAGATCTGTCCAAGCAGCCCTAGCAAGCTGAAAAGGGATCGTGTTAAAAATGACAGCAAGAAACCATAAAAAGCCATGAAAACAACATGGCAAGAGATGGAGCATCCCAGCCAGGGTCTGGGGCAGGGCTGGGGGAGCAGGCAAGACTTGGGCACTGACCCCCTTTTTGTCTCACCTTCCCAGAATCATTTGGGGAGGAGATAAGAATCCCAAGGGAGAAACGGATGCATCCACTTGGACGCAATATCCTGCTCGGGTGCTGCGGGGCCAGGGCTCAGCCTGCGCTGCCCAGGGGTCTGCCCCTTCTGCTGCCATCCCTGCCGCCCCATTGTCTGCCAGCCCGGGTCCTGCCCTTCCCGACATTTCCTTTCCTGTGGGGCCAGGCAGGGGTCAGGATATGGGAAATCCTGCCACCTCCTGCCAGCTGGCCCTGTCGTCTCAGGGCGATACATCCTGGGTGGGAGCCAAAGCCCCACTGCAGCCTTGTGCCATTTCTTGCTAGCCTCCTCCAGCAGCTGATGCTGTGCCGAGGGGTCCAAGCCGGCACAGGAGGGGTGTACCCAAGGGGGCGAGCAGAGGGTGAGCAGGATGCCTGGAAAAAGTGTGCACATCATGTGGCCCACAGCCCCGGAGTGCAACTGGGGCCACCACTGCACCTTTGCTCTCACAGGCCACCATGCAAGATGGGAAACAGCAGCAACAATTTTGAGTTGCGGCAGCTCCTGCTGCTATTTCTGTAAGGTCAGCCGGAGGTGAAGAGAGTGACCAAGTGGGCACCCATTTCTGACAGGAAGGCTGCAGGAAGGGGTTTTGGTGGTAATCCCTGGCTGTTTGAGACTGTCCAGGCAGACCTAGCCTGGATCTGCAACTGGGTCTGGATTAGACCAGGAAAGCTTAGGTTCTCACCCTGTCAGCCTGGAAAACAATGCTTTTCCCTCGCAGCATTTTGTTGTGGTGTGGCAGAAATCAGCTAGCCAAAGAGGATCCTCCAGCCCCAGCCTCAGCCTCCTGAGCTCTCAGCCACATCCAGATCCCATATGGAAAACAAACATTTCCCTCATCTGAGCAGAAGTCATGAGGGGAGGCTCATTCCTAGATAGCAGACCCATGGTCCCAGCAGCACCTGCTGAGCCCCAGATAAACTCCCCAGGTACCATCCTGCCATGCAACAAGCTCAGATCAAAACCTGTGCAGAGCTCCCTGTCCACATTTGGCCCTGGCATGGCACAGGGTCTGAGGGTGGTGAATAGCTGGATACAGCCATTGCTGCCGTTGAGGCTTCGGGACACTTTCCCAACCTGTACGAAGCTTTCCCAGGTCAGTCTGGCAGACAGTGGGGACAGAAGGAATCACCCAGGTTATCTGTCAGATTATGGGAGCTGAGTCATAAATTTTTCAGGAAGGTTGTGCTAACCTTGGGGTCTTCCCCACTGAGACACTGCTGGAAAAGTCCGTTGTGACCTCTGAGCTCAAAAAACACAATGCCAAGGAGCGACATCTCGCTCACAGGTAGTCACACCCAGCCCTAGCAATCTGAAGTAGCAGCTTCCCAGCCGAAGGAAACTTATATTTCCTTATCGTTTGCTATAAATACATCTGCGATGTTTTCCTGGCTGTGTTATTCTGACAGTCCTCATCACACGCGCTCAGATAGCCGCAGTACAGTCACACATTTCACAGTCATCTTGCTTCCCATATTCCCAGCTTTTCCAAACCTTTTACCTTCACAACGCCCCGTGTCCTGAAGCTCTTCTATGGCAATGGGCGACCCTGCCTGGGACCTCCACATCCGTACTGAACAAATCAGCAAATGAACTTGCCTTCCTTTTCCCCTTCTTTGCCATGCAGGGACCTGGCTCACAGTTAGGGATGAACTCAAACGTCACTTCTGATAAACACTTCTTTTTGGTGAGGAACATGATGTGTTTATAGGCGGTGGAGCGGCCCAGTGAGAAGCAACGGGCATGTGCCAAATCTTGCAACATCTTGATGCTTCTCAGTGCTTCTGAATACCTTGGTCTCCCGCAAGGGTCACGTTGTCTGGTCCTTAGGGCATTTTAAACACATGGGAAAAAATGCACTGGGGAAGAGGATTCCCAAGGTCTCATGCTGGAAGAGAAACCATGTTGAAACAGCACAGCAGTGCTTTCAGGTGGCCTGCATTGCATCAGCTTGAAGACCAAAGGGAAACACCCCAGAGCAAAGGGTCTGAGATGAGACAACAGCTGGCTGAAGGTGCCTTCATTTCTGCACTGCCCAAAGTCAATCAAGACACATCAGCTTAGGACCATAACTTCATTTCTCTCGATGCATTAGCGGGCAGGGTGGGGGAAATTTTTACAAATAGTTTCTGTGTACATAGGGTATTTGATGAAGACAAGCAAGTTTGACAGATAAAAAGGAAGCCTTTATGAGCCATTTATTATTCTTGTTCTCCTGAATCAAAGCTGTCCTTCAGAAATACCATGAGCTTAACGGAATCAGCAGGCACCTAAGCATTATGAAAAATCCAGCACCAACTGCTGCTGTGGCTTCAAATGGGATGTGAATCTGTAACCAAGTATTACAGTCTTGATGCTGAAGCACTTGGGCTATCACACACATGGTGCAGGGGCTCACCTTCAGGTGGCCTCAAAAATCAGTGAATCTCTTTTTTTTCTCTGCTGTGCATTCAAGTTCTAAGTTTCCTTCTCCAAGCTGGCTCAGAAACACCAGGAGGATATTCATTCCTGTGGTTTTATGGCATTTATATGTCAAGTCTAGGCAGGAACTTGAAAATGGAGTAGTGCTACGATTTGTGTTCCCATTGAAAGGAAAAGATTGAAATTTAAAAACAGTTGAACTCAGTTTTGATCTGATCATTGGAGAAGAGATACTTAGAAGACATTTTATTTGTACTGCCTGTTAAATTTAAACCAAAATAGTTCTTGTTGTTTCTTTTTAGGACTAAAAAGAAAGTCCAACAGTCCTGATCTGGACTAGTCAAATCAGATATTTTCCAATGGTCTACAAGTCTGGATACTGCATTTTAGTACTTTTCCATCACAAACTGTATAGCTTTACCTCTTGCTTTTACAAGCTGCTGTGTTACAAATCCATCTTAGTCTGACAAGAGACTGTACCTCCTATGTCTGTACACAGGCCTAAACACACTGATTACAAGACAACGTCACCTACAGCGAAGACAGACCCCTTCATCATTTCATCCACCATTATCCCACTGTTGACCATACTTCAACATACTTTGATACGCGTACCACCAGACGCTGTGAAGGACCTCCCAGTAGGCACCAAAGAGAACCAAGGGAGAAACCATAGAAAATGGAACCACCGCTTTCAGGTGTTTATCCAGACACAACTTTCCCTGCCTTTTTCTTTTCAAGGTGAGCGTCAGCTACTCAGTTTGGATACACACATTCAAATTCTCCCAAAACTTCATCAACTTTGGATGTGAGTGGTAGCTGGCACTTCTTTATTTTTTTTCTATACAGTCAAATGCATCAAAAGACAATGAGGAAGGCTGTGTGATTCACGGCAATGGAATGAAATGCCATTCACAAATGTTTTTTCCATAGCAATTTGTCACTTATTATATTGAAACCACTTCAGAAGATGTGCCTCAAAGTGCCTTTTTATATTAGCATGATTAAAAACATAATGCAATTAAGCAATCCTGTAATATTTCTGTATGTTATATGAGCAGGACCTTGAGTGACCACTTCATTCAACCCCCTGATAAATGGCTGCTTCTAACAGAAGGCTGTTATTCTGCAAGATGCCTCAGATAGCTGTATAACACCAAGAAATTCAAATCTTCTCACCCCAGAGGCATTTTGGCTCACCACAATTTAGCCGTCCAGCTTTGGTGTTGGGTCTAGCCCTCTGTGTCTCAAACTTTCTCACATCAGCCAAGAAAGATGCACTTCCCAGGAGCCATTCTGCCCGCTTCAAAACTGATCTCTGAAATTAATGGGAACGTTTACCCTCTAGATGTATCTTTCTCTCTTTATTGACTGCTTTGTTGACTGGTAGATGCCTACCTGGATGTCTATCACTTTTCCTGCTGTTCCTGTCATATGCAGAGTTAGCATTTACATTTGTACCCGACTTGTTGCAGGCATCTCCATATTGATTTCCTATACCTCAAGCACACTGTTACACAAGTATACATAACTTTGCATTCATGTATTTTAACACATACATTGCATTAAAAAAATATTTCAACAAGATGTCAATGAAAAAGGCCCTTCCAAAGTGCTAGCTGTCGCAGATCCCTACCTGCTGGGCAGTTGCAACGCTGGTGTGTCTCTCGAACTTCTCGATGTCTCGGCAAATGAAACTTTAATTTCTGTCAAGGGAGGAAAAAGAGCAAAAGGATTCATTAGTACTATCAAAACCAAAGTCTCAAATTCTTGGAAAAGCGGGACTGGGGGATGCTGCCCAAGTAGAGATGGAAGAGACAGAGCAGAACAGTTTGGGAACGAAGACAGACATTAAAGTTCATAGTCTTTAACTAGAAATGCGGGGTTTGATTGGAAGCAGGCTGAGGGAGTTTCATAATGGCCTCCAAATGTGGTCCTCCTGACAGGCATTACAAAATCAAGAGCCAGCAGTGGTGAATAGAGGTGACTGTGTCCTCATGAGAAAGCCACATTTCTCAGAAGACCCACTCAGCAGATGAAAAATAGAGATCTGACGCAGGTACTCCTTCCCCCCTGCAGCAGACTCCTTATGCTCACCGAGACACTTGGATGGGCAGAAGGGTTCCACTGAAAAACTGAAGGTGAAGGTGGACTGGAAAGAGCAATGGCGTTTCCTGAAACCTTCAGAGGCTGTGAATCTCCAAATGCAGAACAAGACAAAACCTATCAAGAGCTTCCACAAGCTAAAATCATGTCAAGGTGTTCATTTGCAATGATTTTGGATTTCTAATGGTGCCAGTGTGTCGGTTTCCTGTTCTTTGGCCCCATCTGCATATCTCTTAAAGGGGCGATAGAGTCCACCTAAAGCCACTGCATCTTCCCTCACTGTCATTAAAATTGACCCATGTCCTGAGCAAAATGCACTTTAGGGACAGCATCCACACCATCCCTCATAGACTTCATTAAAAGAACTGTGATTTAGTGCAGCAAATGCAAATCAATGCAAAAAAGTTATTCATTAATGCCTGTGAACTGCACTTAGTTAATGATTTGAGAAGACTGAGCTGCCTGGGTGCTAAGGAATCACTTCCCTTCCACCCCTCAGACCCAACTGTTCATCCTGGTTGCATCTTCTTATTGTCCAACCTAGCTCATAATCGAGGCCAACATTTCGAAAGAAATAGCCTTATATTGGGCTCAACAGAAGCCCATGCCCAGGATCGTAGAGACATGACTTGATTTTCACAAGCAAGAGAGCACCTTCCTGCAAGAAGGCATCAGTTTGGGGAAAATTTCTTTTAGAGAAAAAAAAAATAAAGCAACGTATTTCTGCCCGGGATGAGGGAAGGCAGAACTGGCTGGAACACTTCTATTTTTCATTTTGAAAGGACTGGCTTCCTTACTGGAAGTCAAAACCAGTAAGATTTGTTGTGACTGACTAGAAATTGAATATTTTCAGAGCTTTTTTTTTGCATGGCAGACTGAAATGTTTTGATAACAAGTTGATTTGCTATCAGGGTGAGGAGAGGCTTTCACGCGAGAGTTGCCAGTTCCCATACAACATTTTATCTGTGTTTATCTTCCCAGTTTAAAAGCACAGATATGTGAATCTCTGCATTTGGGCACATTCCCATCTAGCTGCCACCCCCAGATGGCATGGCTCTGCACCACAGCACTTCCTGGCTTCGAACACTTTGTGCTAATGGTCAAACATGGGCACAAATCGGACAGTGAAGCCTTTATTTGGATACTCGCACTGGTATGTAGACACACGCGTTCCTGTTTCCATCTACACATGTGCCAACCAAAATGTCTAAACACGAGATCGACACATTTGGGTGGGGTTCCCATGTTTGGGAATTGGGCTTAGCACATGGGAGGGGTGATGGTTCACACAGGCAGGAGCAGAAAGTCATTTCCTTATCAGTGAGGGTCCAACACACTGCAGCAGGACCCTTTCTAGAACAGAAATCTGCAAGGAAACGTAGAATCATAGGATGCGTTGGGTTGGAAGAGAACTTTAAAGGTCATCTAGTCCAACCCCCCTGCAGTAAGTAGGGGCATCTTCAACTAGATCACGTAGCTCAGAGTCCCATCAAGCCTGGCCTTGAATGTCTCCAGGGATGGGGCCTCCACCACCTCTCTGGGCAACCTGTTCCAGTGTCTCATAACCCTCATTGCAAAGAACTTCATCCTAATGTTTAATCTAAACCTGCCCTGCTCTAGTTTAAACCATTGCCCCCTGTCCTATCGCTACATGCCCTTGCAAACAGCCCCTCCCCAGCTTTCCTGTAGGCCCCCTTCAGGGACTGGAAGGCTGTTATAAGGTCTCCATGAAACAGACCCCTGCCCCACCAAGTGCAGAGGCACCCCGTGGGCTAACTGGGAGCGGACGGGGGGAAAGCAGAGTTCAGGTTTGCTGCAAGAAGCTTTGGCTGGGTTGCTCTGCTGGCGCACAAGTTCGGAAGCAGCGTAACAACATTGATCAGGGGAAGTGATGACCCAGCAGGACTTGAGCATGACCCGGAGAGGAATAGGAGAGATAGCATTTCCCCACGACTTTATCTGCGGGGTCAGGGTAGTGGAAACATCTTGGAAAACTGAAATAGCCTTCTCAAGAACGGGGCAGGCAGGGCTGGCAGCACAACCCCCAGCACCAGTACCCTGCAGCCATCGGGCACTCACTGGCACTGGGGATTTTCCCCTTCCCTGGCCATCACGGTGCCTCCCTGGATCCCAGGAGCTCTGCACATCCCTGGGGAGTGCAAAAGGCACTGGTGCCGTGGGATTGCTCCCCTTCAGTAGAGTAGGAGGCAGAACCTACCAGGAATTTAGGAGCGCCTGGAGTTCAGTTTCCTGCACAGTCTATTAAACAAACATTGACTGCAACATAAAAAATCCTTGGCTTCTGGAGACCTCAGTTCAACTTTGGGTTGAGATGGTGAAACAAAATCAATTCCCAGCCTTCTCTGCTTCTCTCATTACCACTGTGCAAAATACTGCCTGGTCCAGCATGAGAAGCCAACTTTGCTCAGGAAAGCAAAAAGAAAGGCTTTCCTCTAAAAGTGGCCTCTCCAAGTGAAATCTTCCATTCCCAGGCAACAGAAAACTATTCAATTGTAGGGCAAGGTTGACTTCTGTGAGCAAAACTAAAAGAACACAGTCTCTGGGAATCTAGAGCTTGCAATCTCCTTTCTGGGGTCTGGGGTTTGCTTTTTCACCAGGGGGACACCTAGAGCACGCAACTGGCTACCTCTTGCCCTGGCAGAAACGCCGAAAACACTTCTTACACGGAGGAGCGGCTTGTCAGCGCAGCCTGCTTGCTCTTGCCTGTCATGTTTTCCAGTGACATAAGGGCTGCATCTTCCCCCTACACATATGAAAGTGGATAAAAAGCCTTTGCCAGCACTGGAGCCACAGCTGACCGGCTGTGGAATGGGATTGCACGGGGATTGCATGGGGAATGTGCACCTCTGCGTATTTAGGGAGCCATCACACATTGCAGAGTCCAGAAGAAAGGGGAAAACCGTCTGTCTGCAGAAGGGCAAGGGCAGGAGGGTCGGGCTGAAAGACATGCTGGAAGCAGGCAATAAAGCTAGCATGGACTTTTCCCATGGGTTTTGTTAACTCACCGCTAGCGTGACAGGACAGGGCTGGCTTGAGCGGACAGAGCAGTGAAAGCAAGACGTCTTCTGACATTAAAGCACCGTGGCTGCGGGCTCCTAAACCTTGCAAGTGCCTGTCCATTTTGGATGAGCACTTGAGATTAGGTAAAAGAGGGGGCGCTTCTTCAAAGGGGGCAGATTAATAGCTCTTTAGCAGACGTAGTTTTTTGCAGTCACCCGGGGAGGTGAAATCATTTCCCACCGCTATCTAACAGCTAAAAGAAACATGTCTCAAATAGATAATCTATTACAGCCATCAGGAGGATTTCAAGGGCTGGTGGTTTTGTTAACTTTCATTATATTATCTCCATTTTACCTGTTTTTTCTTAAAGGCCCAGCTCCTGGAATCACAGGACCACGTGGCATAGAGCAAAGGCAAGCAGTGAACCCTCCTAGATGGAGCAAAAAGCTTGGAAATAACACCATCTAGGTTCAAGGATTGCAGGCAGCTGGAAGAAAACAGGACTTAGCTACCAGAGGAATTGGAAGACAAAACTAGATCTCATGATTTTGGGGTGGAAAACACTAAGCTAAAGATCGAGGCAGGGGATGCTTAAAGCAATCTTGCTGACCCTGGGAAGCAGAATTGAGCAGTGTGCTTTAAGACATTGAAGTAAAAGGAAGGAAAAAATAAAGCTTTAAGTTGAAAGGGAAAGGGAGATTTCAGGTATCCCTCCTTTGCTCACAGAAGAAGAGAATCCCAGGGAAATGAGCCTATTGGGAAAGCAGTGAGGATCAGTGCTCCCTCCCCATCCATGGCACAGCCCCTGAATCCCTTCAGCATCACTGAAGACACAACAAATACCTTCAGCACAACTCCCTGAGATGCTGAGTGCACTCATCACAGTGCAGAGAGGCAGCTGATCTACCCCCAGAGTTTACAGGATAACTGCTGTTGTGTTACACTCACATACTTCTATCTCTACAAGCACACAAATTCTGGGGTTTTTTTCGTAGCAGCAGCACCGAATCCCTCCTCCTCTCCACCCTGTCGAGTTTTTGGTAAGCAAAATAGTACCAAATTTTACTCAGCATGGGAAAGGACTTTGTTTTCATCTTTGGAAAGCTTTGCCTCTCCTGCAAATACCAGTAGTGAGTTTATTTGTGCTCTTTCTATGAATTTCTGATGCCCCATAAATTCCTATGTAGAGCTAAAGTTCTCCCGGAATTACCTGCTTCTGGCCTATTCCGCACAGATGTTTTTGTGGGAAAACTTATTCAATTTGTGTCTGGTAGAAAATTCCCCTCTGGTATTCTCTGGCACCAGGCAGAGATTTACACAGTAGTGAGTGAAGCAGCATTTAGTCAGGCTGCTTCTGGGAATGCATCTGCCGCCCTCTCCTTGCTCATCCTGAACTGAGATAGAAACACTGCCACAGCCAGACGTGGGTGCTCCAAAACTGGGCTCCAAGACCAGGAAAATATCCCCACCAGCTGGCTTAAAATTAACATTTTAAACAAACAAACCCAGCTCCTCTCCCTGCCGGTTTGCTTTATTTTTGCTTGTCTAGAAGAAGAACAGCTAACAGGGCATTTTGCACTTTTCGGTGCTCACAGACCCATGGGGACTTCCAGCACACACCTGGGCACAAGCGTGGCACAGTCTGGAGGGCAACACGAGCTCCAGCTGGGACAACAGAGGATAACCTCAGCTAGCTCCTCTACCAGCCCTTGCAGACTTTGCTTCTTCATGTCCCTCTAAGCTGATCTTCACAGTCACCAGAGCTAGAAATGTGCTCCTGTGCCCATGGCTCCCCTCACCTCCCACCTCCCTGCCCGGCTCACACCAGCGCTTTCTGAAGCTGTGGTTTCTTCAAAGCTTTGCTATTTTATTTTGTGACGGGTAACACTAAGCTGGCAGCTGTGAAACCCATTAAGGTCGAAAAACCAGGATGTGGCAGTGAGAGGCAGTGAGGGTCTGAGCAGGGAGGAATGAATATCCCGCTTTCACATCCATCACAGCAAGCCTGGCTGCAGCCCCTCTCCCCTGCTCAGCACTGTCTTTTTCTTTCCTCGTTTTTCTTCTCCCATCCTTTCCCTGCTCCCCTTTATCTTTCCTGTTTTTTCTCCATCCTTCTTGTCCCTTGCCAGCCAGCCTGGGAGACCCATCCAACTTAGCCCCTCTTTAGACCTAATGAAAAGGAGGACCAGGGGGATTTGTTTTTCTTTCCTAAGCAAAAGCCCCATATGCCACCCCACCATCTGTCCGCTGGCAGACCCCCACCCTGCACCTCGAGCTGCTTGGCCCACACAAGCGCTTCTGGCTGAGGTGTGGAGGTCTGAAGGAGCTGTTTTAGGAGCTTAGATGAAGTGGGCAGCAGAGTCGTGGATGGTCTGCTCCCCAGGAAGCCCAGTCCTCCTTCCCCCTTAGGCAGCAGACCTTCACAGTTGTAAAGGGACAGGAGATTGGGACCAAGCATCCCTGCTCCTCCACAGGCTCCAGCACCTTTCTCCAAGCTATTTTTGAAGCTGTAGCCCAGAAGGGAGCTGGCAACCCCAGCGGTACCCGGGAGCAAGATCTGTCCCCTTAAGCAGTGGTTCCTGTCCCACAGCTGCTCCCTGCACTGGCTGGGGAGGTCTCAGGCCACTCCAGGGGCTGAGGAGGGGCTGCTCAGAAAACAGAGGCACTGCTGGGCACGTGGGCATCATGAGAGCCCCATTTCCTTGCTAAGCCGGGATATAAAAAGGCGGAAAGGTGCTGCAGCCAGCGGAGCCAGCAGGACACAGGGGGCCATCCGGCCCCGGGCACCACTCCCAGGAGGCGTCCTGTGGCAAGTCTCAAATCACTCGGTAGAGATAAATTGCGACTTCCCAGGAGGCTTGCGCCAGCAGCAACGAGGGGAACGCTGCACATTTTTGCCCAGGGACTTTGTGCAAAGTCCCTGTGCAAAGGTCCAACTGTGGGGAACAAGTCCAGCCACTTGCAAAGATTCTGCCGCCCCAAAAAGCTTTTCTCTGCAAGGTATTGCCCCATGTATCCTGTGTCCCCCTTATTCCTCATCCAAAGAGGCCACTCAAAACAATATCCCTCAGCTCCTACGGTGTTTGCTAACTCGAGGTTCACAGTTTTTGGCTGCAAACTCCAGTCAATCCAGGGACTGCTCCCACAAGACTCATAAACGGTAGTCGAGCCTGTCAGCTGTAGGTTTAAACTCCTCACGGCAAACCTTCACTGCTCCTGAAAGCATGGAGGGGTCCCCAGGTCCCCCCCGGGTGCCAGGCAGCACTGCCTCAAGGCACGTCCCAATAGCCACCACTCTGATCGTCCGGCTCCTCACCTTGTTTCGCAATAGCAGCACATGAGATTTTTTCAGACAAAAACAGTTTTTGGGATAGCCCCAAGGATCTCTGCAGCCTGTCTCATGGAATAAACAGAGAAAAGGACAAGTGGGTGGAAATGGCCCCAGCCCCAAATCTTAGCCCCGAGCCTCCCTCAGAGCTGGGGGAACAGGTCAGTGTGGACCTGACTGGAGAGTTCATGAGCCACCATCTGCTCCCTGACACATGTCAAAACCGCTTCAAAGCTCCGACAAGGCAAGGAATCCTGCAGGGTACCCATCCCACCCAATGCAGAGGAGACCGGGCAGCCCCTAGCAGCATCAGCACAGCAAAGTAAAAGGTGTCAGCAACAAAAATCAGCACTTTTGGGCTCTCTCCGTATTGACCTGCTGAAGCTCAGGCTTCTTCAGCAGCAGCTCTCCCCCATCTTTAGAGGAAGAGCCCACTGGCTCCAGTGGAGTTTGGATGGGGCTCGAGCGCACACAGCACAACCAGATGCTCTGCACTGATGGTCTGGCAGTACCAGAAACTACCCTGGCAGTGTCAGCATGTCTCATTTTCCTGAGCCAGGAACCATGGAAGGGGTCAGGGCTGGCACGGCAGCGAAGCCAGCCTGTCACAACATTGGTGTGTTTGCATTTACCTCCTCTCATGGCCACGGCAGCTGCGGCATGCCTTGCCGGTCCCTCTCCCAGGGCTCAAAGACACACTGAATTCCCAGGTTTAACATCTAGCTCTAACTCTTTCGGCAGGCAATGCCACCAGACACCAAACAGAGAGGTCTAGAGGTTCTTCCCTCCCTGCTAGGACCAAGGATGAGGTTTCCCCCTTTGCAAAGTGCCGTGGCTCAGCCACAGCATGGGCTGGGGCAGAGGGAAGCAGACACCGGGCGGGTTTGAGAGGTGGGAGGGACCTGAAGGCACGGGAAATTCAACCCAGCAGCATCACTTGTGCAGAAATACATTTTTAAGGGAAGAAAAGAAATAGATAATGCAACTATGCAAGCATGCACATGCCTAAAATCTATAGTACTGCAAACTATACATGCAAAATGAAAGAACACCGACCTCGTCAAGCAGTTGGTCAACTCTTCCCAAAATAGCCGTCTCCATTTGGTCTGCTGAGAGCCAGGCAGGGAGCTGTGCGGGTCTGTCCGCTTCCAAGTGGGACACCCGTGACTGCAGATCAGATGTCCGAAAGTACAGCAGGAGGCTCAGCACCAGAGAAAGCAGGGAGACGCCAGGTAGCCCCGAGCCCAGCAGGAGAGGGAGGCGGCAGCATCTCTCCCCATTGCCGGTCCTGGGGGGAGCCATGCACCCCCTGTCAAAAGCTGCTTCGCCGACACCTTTCCAGCTCTTCTCCTCCAACATTCCCTCCCTGTCCTGAGAAACAATAAATAAATAAATAGAATAAATAAAGCCTCACTCCTACTCCAAGAAGCACAATCCAGAAGGCATAGAAAAAGAGCATCCAAGGGGATCCCAGTGCCAGCAAATGACAAATAACATCAATAGTGACAAAAGTGGACGGGGGGGGGTCTTTAAAAAATAAAAACAAACCACACACACATAAAAGGGGTGCAGAAAAAAAGGATCCAACTGCAGCAAAGAGTAGAAGGAGGGGAAAAAAGTCTGATCAGGATTTTTCTTTTTTCCTCCTGTGTTTCAGTCTTTTGGTTTGCTGGTAGGATTTTCTTTCCTTCTAAGCTGCCAGTTTCAGTTCCTTCGCAGACCAGCCAGGAGCTCGCACATGAAAGTCCCCATTAGAGAGAGGTAGTTCTCGGCTGCTCCGGCGACGTTGTGCTCTGGCTGATTGTGGGTCCCCTGTAACATGACACACTCCCTGCGAACTACGGGGCTGGGATGAGCGAGCTGCGCGGCTTCCCAAAGTAACCTCCTCTGCTCACCCTCTCTCTCCACCTCTCCCTTGCTGCATGATTTATTTATTTATGCAAAGCACCGGGGTGGGATCCAGCAGTGGGACGCCCCTGTCCCGCTCAGTCCCCAAACCACATCTCTGCCGCCAGCCCTTCCCTTTGAAGTGACTCTCGACGAGGTTATTTATAGCGGCAGGAAAGAGATTGTAAAGCAGAGGCTGGGCTCACACCAGCCTGCATCTTTCTTTCCTCCCCGCAGCTGAAGAGCGCTTTATGGGATGGTACAAATGGGCTGTCGTGTCCCCCGCGCAGATCCCAGGGCAGCCCTGAGGCGGGGTATTTTTGATCCCGATATTTTAAGAAGAGCAGCCAGGCAGGGTGAGAACCAGAGGGAAACATCTGGAAACAAGAGCTGGCAGCTGAGGGCTCTGCAAAAAACAAGCAAAGGGCAGCAGGGAGCAACATCCCAGGCAGGCAAGCTGCAGTGCAAGGGGGGAACCTTTTGGGCTCGATTTGGGCGTACAACCCAGCCTGGGGGGCACTGAGGGCATTCAGAGGAATTAACTGCTGAGGCCCTCTAGTGAAGCAGAGCTTCCCATCACCTCCTCTGTGTCCCGCCAGACTCGGGGCACTGGATAGAAAACGCCCGTGGTGGGGAGCGGTCTCCCCAACACGTGCCAAAGGGCAGCTCTGAGCCGCAGGTCTGGGAAACAAAGCCTCTTTCTGTTCTTCGGAATCAAGGGAGGCCCACCTCTCCCAATTTTTCCGTGCACGACATACAATATTTTATCCTCCAGGGTGACACGCAGGCTCTGCTGAGCCCTTGCCCATCCGCCTGTCTATCCTTTGATCCCCTTCTTGAGCGCACACAGCAGCAAAACAGCACAGGGTCCGCTGTGGCGCACAGTCATTAAAACCAGGGCAGCAAATTGGTCTCTTAAAATCTGGCTCCCTTGTGGCTCTTTTGCTGTCATTTACACATTTTAAATGAAGATTTTGCATGCAATCTGTGCTGGAAATTACTGGCAGAGAAAACTCATATTCATCTCTCGCCTAGTCTCCGTTTCAGGGGGCTGTAAGGAATAGACCTTCTGGGAGCAGGTTAAAGCAAGCACGAGCTGTTTCTTCTCCATCAGACAAATCCTTGGAGGGCCCAGTAGCACACAGCCCCAATTCTTTGAATGGCCTCATGCCTTTCACAGCCACTCGCTTCCCGAAATGGGGTTTTAGCGTCTGCGAGGCAGGAAATCCTTCCTTTATTTCTTTTAGCAGGTTTCTTGTCATCTTGCTGCTCAAATTCGCATTTCTGCTCCGGCACACATGGAAAACACCCCTCTGATGGCTGCAGCCTTTCAACAGTTTCTCATATGAGCAGGGCAGAGCCATGTAACCCATAGACCCAGCGCTCGCAGGGTGTCTATTCGTTTGGGAGGTACAGGCACCCCCATCTCCTACCCCCTGCTTGGTCTCTTCCCAGCTATGCCTGTGTTAGCAGCCTATTTGGGAAAGAAAAGGGAGTCTGAGGCTGTGGCTCTGCCAGAGAGAAATGATGGTCTATGGAGTCACCTAAGATGCCATCTGCCATCACAGCAAATAAGCGGACAGTGAGAAACGAAGGCGAGATACTTAGAGGCTGATAATACAGTGTTTGGGAAGGGAAATAGCAGTTGGCAACTGGGATGCTGGGCATTCTAGGAGCTCTGAAGCACATTACTTAAAGGCTGAGGTTGAACTACTGATGACGGCAGCAACCTGCCCACGTTATATGCGGCTTCTCTCTCTCCTTTATACCAGCCCAAGCACTAAAATCACAAAAATGCACCCTCTAAGCTGGAAACGGAAATCTGCTGGGTGTCTACATTTCATTTCCCCACAGTGGCTGGGGAGAGCTCTCTGCTTTTTTGCTCTGATTTGTGATAGAGATCCTGCTGTCCAGACACGAGCATCGCCTGAATGACTCTGTAAGTGCCTTTTCCTGCCTCCCCGCCAGCCCCTCTCCAGCTGATCCATTCATTTAGGGGGTGTATCATAGCTGCTACAGGCTGGGGAGCTGCACTCAGCCAGGTTTCACGTGGAAGCCTCAGCTGCAGATGTGCAGGAGGGTGATTTTTCTATCCGTGAGGCATTAAGGAGCCCTGTCATCCTGTGCCAATACAAATGGACTAATTTAGCAACGAACCTGAGCCAACTGCGCATGTCAAGTCTGCAGCACTGCTCGCCAAATGAACTGCCTCCAGAGACGGGCCCCGGCATGTGGAGTCATCTCATCACTCCTTGCATTGAGTACATCAACCTTCATCTCTCGGCAGCCCCAGATGAGGTGGGTGCCAGCCTGAAACCAGTCCTCCTGCAAGTTTGTGACTCTCAAGGCTGGTCGAGTAGAAGGAGATGCTTGTTTGCAGTCAAAGGGAGTGATTTCACTGACCAGTGACTCTTAAAGCAGACTAGACTGCCTTCAATACACTGAGCTTGAAGCTATATCCCTCTCTCCTCAGGGAGGTTGATGCAATTCCTTACAAGGACAGCAACCACACACTTCCACAGCTTCTAACAGGTCCTCCAGGGTGGTTATGGACCTCAGCACAAACATGCAATGAAATCTGGAACAAATACAGAGCAATATATACCTCCCAAAGCAGTTGAACTCCTCTGTACAATGAAAGAAAGCGTTTCACATCTAGCATGTGGCACTGGGTCAATTGAGGCACTGGAGACAGTTATGTATGTGTATGCAAGCCTCCAGGTTTGTCAGTCTGTAGCTGGAACTGGCACTTTGTCCTTATCAGGGGGACTTGCACACGCGCAAAGTGTCTTACAGAGAGGTTGCCCAGTGCTGCTCTGCAACAGACAGACAGTGCTCACAAAGGGGCATGGACCACTCCACACCACAGGCCAGAAATAGAAAAACCAGGCGTGGATGAGGTTCTCACCTCTATGCGCATCATGCAAGCCAGCAAGTTATCTAACAGCAGGTCTTCATTTGGCCTGGAAAGGGGTGGGCTACAGCAGCAGGCCTTGCTCACTTTCCTTTGCTTTAACCAGAGCCTTTCATAAGGAAAAAATAAAATAAAAATAAAATGTGTCCTTCCTGACACTAACTGGAAGTTGAAGCCAACTGCATGGAGATGGCCATGCGCTCAGTCCCATCAGTAATCTCCAAAACTGCCTGAGGACAACTTCCCCTTTTCAGGACATTTACTAGGGAGGAAAACCCCACCCCACTTCTCTTTTTCATTCTGTTCTTTTTTTTTTTTCTTTCTCTCAGGAAACGTGGGGGTCTTGGTGTGCTCGAACGAGCCATTAACTAGCAGCCGACATCTCCAGCTATTGTAAATATATTAACTCAAGGCCTTTCACTGCGTTTATTAGACTCAAGAACAACATCTGGAAACAGATGTTTTTTGAGCACAAAGGAGGGTGGGGGGGGGGAACAAGGGGAGGGAAAAAACGACTCTTGCAAGTGGAAGTGTATGGGTCTGCAGACCATCCCTTTGCAAAATGCTGCTCAGATGGACCATCGCGAGGGGCTGAGGTGAGTGCTCCTGTGCAAGGAAGCAAGAGCAAGATATCTCAGGGGTGCCTGTCTGAGAGAAACAGCGATGGGGGGGGATAGAAAAGCTCATGTCTGCATTCAGCGCCCTTGTAAGGAATAGTCATAGCACTCTCACAAAAGTGGGGTATTTAAGGGGGGAGAGATTTGGGGTTTTTTTCGCTTCCTAGCCCTCAGTTGCTCTGTGTCCCACAGATTGCCAGGCTCGTGGCGGGGTAATGTCACCTCCCTGGCAACTTGGCAGCATCTGCCACAGGGACCCACAGAGTAGGCAAGGTCTGGGGCCCCCCATGGGACACCACCACAATGTCCCATCTGCTCCAGGCAGCCCTTCCTCAAAGGGTAAGCAGAGTGGAAACCTCCCATCACAAGGACTGTGAAGGACCAAGGGGTCCTGCTCTGACTTGACTCAAGTTTAGACAATATTTAGACAATGACACAGCATCGCTAGGGACAAAAAGCAAGCAGGCACATATGTACTTAAAAATATATCCCATGACATTATTGGTGAAACTCCATTCTCAACTAGGTACATCTTGGCTTAAGTACTAGGTATGCTTAAGGTATGATAGAGGTCTGAAATCAAAGCTTCCCTGCATTTCTTTTGACGGAAATGCAGTTGCACTCATACACATATACTTGCTTTTTATAAAAAAAGGGAAAAAATACAACGGGTATTTTGTTGTCTTTAACTCCAGGTTCACCTCTGACATCTCCAGCCCTGTGTCTGATATGCAGCTACGAATACTTTGCTGGTCAGGTCAGAATATTGAGTATTACCTACCTAATTTGGCAGTTGTTTATAGGAAGTATTAAGTAGCCTATGGAGCAGAACAATTCCCGCCCGAAGAGCTGCTCTAACCCATTGTGGAGTTATAGAATAAAGTCACATTTGATCCTTTGGGAAAAGGGTTATGAAAATACATGGAAAAAATGTACTGTCCGCGCATAGTAACATCATGGCTGTTTTCAATCACTTGGTCTCCAACAAAACAAAAGGGCTCACTGCACAATATAAACTCCTAGTCTTAACAACAGCAAGGGCAGAAAGGAAGAAGCAAATCTAGTAGTATCTGCTTGGGGCTTTATATTTTCATAACCCTAAAATGCTCATGTTGCATCCCTCCCATCAAAGCCAAACCAGCTTCATGCAGCTGCAGTGGTGGGAACCCATCCCCGGAGCTGCGTTAACGGCACCCAAGCAGAGCTGGGCTGTGCTGGGGGAAGGAGCAAGAGCCCGGCCACCAGCAGCTCCTGCAGAGGTTGGGTCAAAGCCTCCAAGGGAGGATGAAGCAAACCCAGGTTTTGCATGAGTTTGGGGCCAACCCACCATAAAGGCTGACCACTGCTTCTCCCTCACCCCCTGCAGAGGGAAGGCTTTGCAGAAGAGCATCAAACGGCAAGTAGCGGACGCACAGTTAAGCTGCCCACACTCCTCCTCCTCCTGTTTTCAACCAACCTTTCACCTTTTGTTCAGAACATGAGGGGAATGGCTCTGAGCAAACCAGGGTCTGCACCCTTCTTCATGGAGGAAGGAAATTTTCCCCCCTCAACAAAAGCATTTCATGGCCAAGTTTGGGGTGGGGAGAAGTTTTACTTCTTTTCAGCAGCAGTTTTCGTTTGATTTTTTCCCTCCTGGTCTGGAGCTGATTTTTAATGGGTCATGCTCAGTGCCATTGGAGTCTACAGAGATGGTCATCTCTGCTGGCCTGATTTTCACTGTTGTCTTGGTTCTTGCAGAGCCTAGGTGGGAAGAACACATTGCTACAGATAAGACCAGAAAAAGTCTCCAGCCCTGCAGCGCTATTCCCCCATATCGTGCTAGCCTAAAAATACACACAGCAGCCTGTGGGAGATGGGTTTTGCTCAGGTCTGAGATATACCGAGCCCAGGAAAACTCCTTTGCAAACACTTATAGCATTGGTAAACCCAGAAGATCCCTGGTGCAGACTGTTACTACATGCTCTCAGCATGGCTAGAGCAGCGCAAAGCATTAGCCATAGCAAAGAGGCACTCAGACTGAACGCTCAAAATGTGATCAAACAGGTGGAAAAAAAAAGGGTGAGATTTTCAGGCATGAAACCATCAGAGCCAGCTCCAAGGCTGTGGGGCAGCTATCCCTGGAACACAATGCTCTCCAGCAGAAGGCTGGAGCTCTGGGGAGTTCCTCAGTTCCCCACTGCAACTCCCCTCGTCCCCTTGCCGAGCAGAAAACCCACCTTTAATAAAGCCAAGCTCAGGCATTGCCGGCTCAGTTAGTTACTCATGCACCGAGCTGCTCGCCACGATGCATTGTCATGCATGGGACTGATAAGTCAGAGCACTGATTTGTGTTTGGATTTACCTTTAAATAGTTTAGTGAGAAGCTACTGCTGAATGCCTTCAGCCTTGCTGCCCAGATGGGATATTGCATCCACCCCAAAGCCCATCCTCCTCCTGCCTCCCCCTCACCTCTGCCAGGCACAAGGTTCCTCTTCATCCTCCACTGCCTATTTACACACACGTGGCTAAGAAACACCTTTCTCTTCACCTCTGGCATATGCAGATCAGGCTTGTGGCCAGGATGCCAGCAACCCAGGACAAACAGCTGGTCGACATATACGTGTTGGACACGCTACAGGGTGAGCTGGAAACCCCAAAAGGCCAGGGCCAGGCAGGCCTGCCCCGGGGAGACCAGGTACCACATACACACCCGGAGGCAGGCAGAGCTCTGTCTAGGAAACCAAACCCTCCAGTGCTGGGGCAGGCGCGTGTCCCTGTGCAAGCAGCTGGGGAACCTGCAGCAGCTTTGTACAGATTTTGAAGCTAACGAATCAGGGCTAGAAGGATTGGGAAACCCAGGCTAAGTGTCAACGGCAATGGGGGGAAGCAAAAATAATGAAGCAAGGCTCCCCCAGAAGACTGATTGTTTCAGAGTCCAGGAGTGAAGGGGAATGGATACAGCAAACTCAGGAAATTGAAAACAACTTTTGGTAAGTACTTCCTCTCACTCCAACACTTGGTCTTTTATCAAAGCTTGTTCAGACCCTGACAGCAGTGTGCAAAGTGACTCTGCTCCGTCATAATGCAAAAGACAGGCCCAGCGGCCAGGAGTTCAGCAGCTAGTGGAGCAGAGTTGGGTTCAATTTCCCTGGAAATTGCTCACAGAGGAAAGCTGTGAGATGAGGAGCACAGCTAACGTCCTTCAGTGACGCCACCACTTCCCCTGCACAGGGCAAAAACCTTGCTCGTGCCCTCTACCTCTCACACTACAGCTCCCCGCAGCTCGTTCCTGCACTCCAGCAAGGATGGAAAGCAAAGCAAAAGTGAAGCAGGAAGGACACGAGCCCCCATCCCTGGAGCACATTGATGGTGTCAGAGAGCTGATCTCTTTTTAGCAGCATCACAAGGGGATTGTGGGAAGATGCTTTTCCACCCCAAAGGCATCCCCTGGCGAGGCCAGTTCACATGTTGGATGCGCAGGGCACAGCCAGGGCTGCAGTATCCCATTGCAGCACTGCATCCCCATCAGGCTGGGCACCAAAGGGGCATGTCCAAAGCAGAGTGCCAAGAAAACAACTTGTTTTAAGAGAAAGGGCCCAATTCCTCTCACTTGGGACTCATTAAAGTCAATGGAAAAAAGCCCTTTTTAGCTTCCCTAGGCTTCACCACTTATGTCTCACGCCAGCCAGACGTGAGTATAGTCACTCCAGATTTATGCTGGTTCAGAAAAAGGGAATCCGTTGTAATAGGTCCCGATGAGAAGAGGGGAGAGCTGGGTCCTCCAGACACAAAACTCAGTATCCATGTGGAGAAGCCAAGCCCCTCATTTATACCACAGGCATCTGAAACCGCCTCTTGCTGCATTATAGCATTCTCCCTCTTTCTCCTCAATAAATCAGTGCTATCCACTTCGTATGCATGAGAATAAAAATAACTGGAAGTTACACTTGAGCACTGGTACCTGATTCAAATTTGAGAGACCTGTTGCTGATTACAAACAGCGGGGAGTAATGTATATATACTTACTAGATCAATATTAAGAAGTAGTAAACACACCCTTGCAATTTCCCTGTAATGGTTCACATCCTTCAGGCTCAGGCTCAAAATACTTTTTTTTTTTTTTCACCCCAAATGCTGCTACCAATGCAGAGAGTAAAAACACACTTTTCTGTTTTAAGCAGGGAAGAAGAGTGAGAGCCCTCCCTTTGCAGGCACTGCTGCCCAGCACCCACCTTGGCAGACACCCATCCTGCTCACGTCAGGCAGCATCCTGCACAGGTAACGTACAGCACCGCAGACTTCGTGATGATCAGGGCAAAGCCATCATAACCCATCTCATCCGTGGAGGTTTGGTTTGCCTTTCTCGAGGGCTCTGCTGCATGTCAGCGAGAGGAGAGCTGCCTCCCACCGGTGACCCTCCTCGACAGCAGGGAACGGTACTTGGCTGCTTGCACAACTGTCCCTGCATATTTGGAGCACAGGGGTTAGCGCAAAGGCTGAAATATCACGCCTATCAGTTAGGGCCCTGTGAACAGAAAATAGCAGAGGATCTGGTGGCAGTTTCCTTTCAAGACATACAGGAATAGCAGCAACATCTCTGCCGGATCATATGGACTGAATTCCTCAGCCCGAATCCTTCAGCTTTGAATTCTTCTGCAAACCATTTTTCCCCCCTTGGCTTGTTTGTTGTTTCAGGACCACTAAACTACGGAGAATAATTACCCTGTCCTTATTGCATTTCGGGGAGGAGACTCTGACAAACAGCCAGATCTAATTTGTACTTTAAATTGGCTTCTGGGCCAGATAGTCATGCCTTCCAGATGGAAAATCTAGTTGCACTCAACAGCAGATACCCCGGTGCATTCAGGTCCCAAATCAGCTTTGCCCAAAGCATGCTGTGGCATGCAATTTGTTTTTTTAGAGCCTAAGAGAAGCTGATGGTCACCGCAGCCCCTGATGAGGCAGCATCGCTTTCCATCACCTGTACCAGTTCAGCTGTCAGCCCTGCCTTGCTGTCCTGTTGTTTTTCCTAGAAGCCTATCTGACAGCTGTAGCAGCTTTATAACTGCCAGATTTGGGATTTATCTCCCTGGGAATGTCCTTTCAGGTTGCCTTTTCCAAGGATGACTCTCTGCTATGCTTGCTCAACCTGTTTAACGCTACCCCAAAACAAAAATAATGTTAAGAAAGCAAACACCATGCGTCTTTTCACACATGCAGAGACCGGGATCGCGCGGGATCCTCTTGTCTCCTGCCAAGGCAGAATCAAGGATACATTGAACCTTGGTTTAGGTTACAGGCAGGGCCTGGCCAGTGGCACATTATGCATGGGACACTAACATTGCTCACAGCCACAGAGTGTTAAAATGCTGCCATTGAAGTGTCAAGTCTGAGCTGTCATTTGCTTTGTTGGGGGCTAGCGAGGCGAGATGGCAACTGCCTTGAGGCAGCACCCAAACGTGGCTGGGAGCAGGTCTCTGAGCTGCCCTGTTCCACACGTCCAGTTTGGGGACCTGGTGGGAACAGCAACCCAGCCTGAGACACACAAACTATATCTCAGGCAAGTGTGATGCCTGGCGCCGGCCACTTCCTTGTATTCCTCCACAGGGAAACAGCATTGGAAGATGCCCATCATCTGCACAGGAGACAGATATAAGCCTGGATCAAGGGTAAGCCTCAGATAGAGGCTCTGTGGCTTCCTCACAGTCCCTGTGAGTTTTTTGGGGTCTTTTTTGCCTTTCTCTCACAAGCCACATATAATTCTAGGGCTGTACGACCTGATAGGTAAACTAACAAAACTAACAACTTGGTCCTTTTCCCACCTCTGCCGCTCTTCTACTTGGTGGCCTTGGGCATGGCTTTCATTCTTCATGTCTTCATCCCTTTCCTCCACAGTGAAATGAGACTACTCTGTAAATTGCTTTAAGATAAACTGCTGACCAGGGTTATCATTCGAGGAAAAGAGATTAATACACTGCCAGCCGCAAAGCATTTCAAGCTGGAGTTATCAAACCCTTACCTTGCAAGTCCTGAATCTCATGCTGCCCATGAACACATCCTCCTCCTGGTCTGGAAAGACTCCTGTCACCAGGACATCATTTAAAAGCCTGGTCATGTTCATCTCACACCTCCAACAGACACATGCCATGTATCATCCAGGGAAAGGCAATGAGTGATGCTGAGGGAGACGCGGGAAATCCTTAGGGGCAGCACTGGGTGAGCCTCCCTCAGTCTTAATGCTTTGTCTGGTGCCAACAGAAGAACAACCATCCCATTGCAATCCCACTGTGTCCTTCCTGAGTTTCTCCATGTTTTCAGAGTCTTTGTCTGCCTAGCAACAGCAACATGCATGGGACTACAATGAGCTTTTTGGTGTTCAGCAACACACAGCAGCGACAGGCAGATCTGCTGCCAGGTCTCCTCACATAGCCTGAGTCTCCATCTCCCAGCACCTCTTGTAGGGACACACATTTAGCAAAGAAGTGTAAACCACCATCAAAATCTGAGTGGCTGCACTTTACAGCCACTTCTGCTCAGGCCCAAACAACCGCACAGAGTCCACAGTAGCGAAGAACAGGCCCGTGTATTATTTTAAAGGAGTAAGTTTGTTTTTGTTTTGGTTTCACTCCTCTGCCCACATCTCTCCGAAATTGCCCTCTGTTTGTTTGGGATATTCGCAGGCATACAATGTTTTCCCAGCCAACTAAGTGAGGGACATTGTCGTCCTAACAGGCTCTCCCTTTGACTCCGGTGCTGCTGTGGCCAAATCCTTGGACTCCTCTGCAGACTAAATCAAATGACATGTGCAAAAGCAGACATGAAAAAATAACATATGCAGAAGGACAAGCATGTTCAACTATGAGCAATACCTGCAGGTGTGCAAGAGAGCTCCAGGGCTGATGCTTATTGCTTCCCCGGATAAAAAAAAAAAAAAGGTCTCAAGGACCAGAGAGCTACACAGCAGGATCCAAGTCAAACTCATGCAATTCTCCCTAGAAACTGGCATTTTGGAAAGTGGGGAAACTGCAGCACAGTGAAACCAAAACTGTTCCCAAACACTCTCAGGTTGTAAATAGCCCCGTCCCCCTCTCCCCAGCCCCTGCCCCTGTTTGATGCTCCCCTCGTGCAGCATCAGGGGGCCCAGCAGCAGGGACTAGTGAGAACTGGTTTCTGAAAAGTTGGAAAACAAGTTTCCTGAGGGAAAAGAAAAATCAGGCTTGTTTCACTTTGAAGGCTTGTTTGTTTGGCACCTTTGGAAAAAGGAAAGAAAACAGTGATGTTTCTGATAAAAAAAAATAATGCACAAATGCCAGAAGAAATAATGAAAAATGAAATAAGACAGTTATGTCTTTTGACAAAAAAATGTTGGCCACCACACTGCTATGTATAAGTCAGACATGGCTCAGCATCGCTCAGCAGCAGCAAGGGCCCTCACAGACCATTGCTGGCAACTACCACTGCAAAATCCTGCCCCCTCCCGCTATTTATATTAATTGTCTGCAATCCGTGTGAATGGTGTGATCTCAGGAGCATACATCTTTCTCTACCTGTTAATGCTGTGCTGTCACCTGCTGCACACTAGGGTCACTGGGTCTCTCTTCTTGCTCTGCCTCCATAAAGACAGGGCTAGGTTTGCAGCAGCAGACTGATAGTTTTTTCTACTCCCGCCATACTGTACCAAAAAGCATCCATGCTGGATCAAGGCCTCTTTCCCTCACAGAACTTCTTTCATAAATACCTTCATATGTTTGATTTCTTAGGGCTGCCCTTCCAAAGAGCCACGCGAGGGTTCTTATGGGAAGCTGGTTCTGGAAGAGCAGACAGTAAGCAGTTAAATATTGTTCCTGGTAAAAAGCTAGGGCTGCCCCATGCTCCCAGCCCCACTAGGACAAAACCATGAAGAAAGATCCAGAGAAGTAGTCCTCAATACTCCCGTTTAGTAGGAGCTAATCTCCATAGTCATACACAAAGTACATGTGATCCTACAATAAGCCAAAGGGAGGGATAACTTTCTTGGCATAGCTGTGTCTGAATTCACATCACAATAGCCATTAAATTATGTTATCTTCAGTTATCTTTGCACATATCTATCAGATGTCCCATAGTCAAAACAGGTTGTCTCATGAAACGCATTATCAGTTGCAAGTATCAAAGCAACTTTTCTTCTTCCTTACTTAGACAAAACATATTCTTGCCCCAGTGAATTAACACATTGTGGGGTTTCTTACACGATTACAGAAACCCAGGAGCTCTGGTGCCAAACCTGCGCAGCCCCGTATTCATCATCAAAACATCTCGTGGTCTGAAACTGAAAACCCACCCAAATGCTTCCCTTAACTGGCTTTCAACACAGCAAAGTAAAAGCCTTCTGTGGACTCAGCAACCTGAACTAGCGACTGCAGGGCTTGAGCCCACGCCTCACGGTCACGTAAATGAAACCCACGTTTCTGTGCTTGCTATCCTCCTCTTTCTCGCATAAATAATGTGACCCAAGAGCAGACTGTGGTGGGTCAACCGTGTCCTTCTGCCTGTCGTCCACCCAGCTCCACTCACACACGCATGTCCCCTCGTCAGCAGGTTGGGGCGCGGGGAAACGGAAGAAGGTTGTGATCCCCCTCACCAGTCACTGTCTTAGGCAAAACAGACTCCACTTGGGGAAAATTAGTTGAATTCATTACCAATTAAAATAGATTTGGATGTTGAGAAACACAGGCAAAATTAAAACCGTTTTCCCAGCTGTGCACTCACACCACACACACACCCCCACACACGGCTGTTCCTCATTCCACCACCACCACCCCCCATTCCTCTCATTTTTCTAGCATTTTTTCCCCTTTCTTACCTCCATTTCCCCAAGGCATCACACCAATAGAGCTGAGGGGCTGGGCTCCGTGTCGCTGACAGTACCTTCCGGAACTGGCCACACCCGGGGCAGCCCCTGCCTCTCCTCACGGAGCCCCCCTCAGCCCCACTGCTGCCCCTGGGCCCAGGCACCCATCCCCAGGCAGAGGGAAACCTGCCCAACCTCAGTGGTCTGTAAATCCAGGATAAACTGGAGCTGGCGCCCATGGAGTAGCCCCCCCCTTTCCTCACAAGGGACCACCCGAGGGCTGCGGTGCTTCGCCTCCAGCCAAAGCTGCCATCTCTGAGGGCCTCATGGCCCCGTACGCACATGCACTCCTACACTCGACGCACCTTGGCCCACGTTTCCAGAGATGACAGCAATTAAGCTGCAAATGCTGTGCTTTCTTTCTCCCCGCCTCCATCTGTTTTCACTTAAACAGCAGAAATATTTCCTGGCAGCTGTCTTCAATTGAGGGCAGGGAGGAAGGTAAGCTGGTGGAGAGGAGAGACCTGCAGAAGGGACACACTCTTAGCCTTTTTGGAAGGGGAGAAAAAAAAAAAACGGGGGTCAAAGGAGGAGGAAAGGCGTCATTGCTCAGTTTTTCATGTCAATGAAAGCTGCAGAGGAGGCAGGGAGTGAGTACCTCGGGTCTCGGTGACAAAAACCTCACATCCATCATGCCCTGCGGAGAGCTGCCCCTGCTCTGAGCTGCAGCCTACCTCACCAGGGAAGGTGCCCGTGGCTTTGAAGCCCGGAGGTGCTTCGTAAAAGGTGGAGCGACTTTGCAGAAACCCATCCAGAGTAGCATCCCACTGGCAAATCCCTCCAAGATGCCCAATTGCAAGAAATGGAAATGCTGGGGAAAAAACAGCCCAAATCCATTCCTTCAGCCCCAGTGGCTGCAGCCATGGTGGTTTCATGCAGAAAAACTTCAGTTATCCTTTGCATTTTGTAAACCAGCCCCCTCCAGCTCCCCTGTCCTTTATAGCCCCTTGCATCAAGGGCTGTGGAAGGCAGGGCAGCACAGTGAGGATGGCTGAGCACCAGCTCTCTGCTCTTCCACCCAGTGGGGCGATCTGGGGACAGTAAACGAAGCTGGTGGGCAGCTGGCTTGGCATTGAAAAGAAAGAAGTCAGTCTTTACCCAAAGCACAGTCAAGCTGAGGGAAAATTGCCTTCACCACCAATGGCCAAAAGGGCACGATGGTTTGCTGTACCTTGGGAGTGAGGGGGCACTTTCACACACCACTTTCCAAGCCCTGGAAACCTGAAGTGTTCTCTGAAATGCCTCCGCAGGATTGACAGCCTCCTACATTAGATCTGTAGAGCCCATGGCATTGCAGGCAGCAAGGGGTGGAAGATGATGCCGTCTTGGCTTTATTCATGCTTTCTTGCAATGAGTTCACGTCTCTTCCAGGGATCTCTATTCACTTCTGGGTGTTGAGAAAAAGGTCCTTATCTTCGGTTATGTGCTTCCTTGCCTGAAATCAAACAAGGAGAATCCCTTCCAGAATTAGCACAGCAGATATCAGTGCAGAAGCCAAACCAGGAACAGTAACATTAGCAAACACCGCGCTGGCCCCAGCACAACACTCCTGCATGGGAAAGCACAGAGGCACCACGTACATCCCCACTGCTGTGCACTCACAAACAAGCTGCAGGGCCAGGAATTAACCTCCTTGGCCAAGACCAGGAGCAGAAAACAGGAGTCACAGGCTGAAAATCAGAGCTGGAAAAAATCAGAAACGACGGCAAGGTGGAGATCAGGATCCAAACCCGCTGCATGTTGGGGAGTGCTTGGAACTGGGTTCAGAAGCCAAGCCCTGGCCAAAAAGCTCAACAGCTCCTCTTCACTGGCAAAGACTGATGCCATCGTGTTGCTGGGCAGAGCTGCCCTGTGCCATGTGAACAATGTAAAACGGTGTGGTGAATTATTGCCTGTAAGCAGCTCTTACTCTTACAAGCTAATTTCACCTAACCTCCATTCGCTGCACGCACACACAGAGCTTTTTTTCCCCTCTTTCCATCTGCAGGACATGATGTTTTCTCTTCAATATTATAACCCTTCCAGCAGATCCACTTGTACTTTTTTTTTCATATGCTTGCTGGGACATATTGAAAAAAAAAAAGCTAATGCAAAGCTGTTTTCCATGGCATATCCTCCAGTCTGACCAGTTCCTTCCCACAATCTCAGCCTTTCTCCCAAACCCACCTTGTACCAAAAACTAACGTTTATTTACACTTAAAACACGCTCCTGCTGTGTCGCCACCCCTATGTTGAAGTACCTGCCACTTCCAGAGGGAAAGCCCAGTAATTAATGACTACCGCAGCCCCCCTAATCATTCTGCATGCGTTACCTTTGCACAGAAGCCAGAAAAGAAATAAAATCACCAGGGCCGGTGTGAACTACTGCATTGCCCAAAACATAATCACCTGCTGCTACGGTATTTCCATAAAACCCCATCCCCTCTCCTCCCAGCCCATTCCACCCCCACATTTATTTTGTTGCACCATGTCCTCAAAGGGCAAATGTCCTCATGCAGGTTTTGTCACATCCTAGGAAAACACCAGAATATCTTGACTAGGTACCTGCTTTTATTGTTCACCTCCATAGCCTGCAGAAAACCTGAAAAATGCTAAAATAAGCATCACAATTAGAAACCAGGCAAATATAGTCACATTCAGTGCTCAGAGCTCTGCCTTGCATAGAAATACCCAGAAAATCCTAATTTTGCAATATCCTCTTTACCGTTCAGGTTACTCTATGTCCTCAGTCCCACAACGGGACAAGCTGAGCCCCACCTCTTGAAGAAACTGCTTCTCCTTAGCTCTTACAACCACATGCTATCAGGAAGATTGCTCTTGCTGCCACGCTTCCAGGTGGTCTCAATTAATCCCATGGAGTACAGCACACAATCAGGAGCTTGCCCATGCAGTTGGCAACTGGGAACCTCAGACATGCTGTATTTATCTGTAAATCAAAGTGAAGCTAAGCAGCTCCCTGGCCCTAACAGCACTGGTGTGTCTCCCAGAACACATTACAAATGATATTTATGACATGCTATGTGTCTTTCCATGTTGGACAACATGTTTACTCAAGAGTTTCTTCCGAAAAAATGCCAGGGGCTGTGCACCGGGACCAGAATAAATTCAGGAGGATATGCTGTCCTGTTTTACTTTTTATCCATCAATAGCCATTGTGCTGTTTAAAGAACTCAGAAGAGTTTTGTTAGGGGAAAGCTTTTCAACGCTTTGATTTCTCCCCGCCCTTCTTTCTCTGCAAAACGCCACTTGCAACTCACCATTATTTTTTTCTCTGGGTGATTATGTTAAAATTTCTGCCCAAAGGCTTCTGGCCAAATTTTTCCCTCAGATATGTGTATTCAACTGCTGGTGAAATTAGTGGCTTCTTTGCGTGCAAGTTGGAGGAAGGAATTTGGCTCCAGCAGCAGCATTTTCCGAGCGGCCACAGAGTGCACACACACCAATTGTTTGGACCCATGCTGCAGACACCATGGCCCAGGGGCAGCCAAATTTCCAGACTCCCGCAAATCACATACCAATATCTCCACGCTAGTGAGCTGCACAGGAAGCATACCTCGTCCCTCAGCACTGGAGAGGGGTGTAGCACACCCACGTGGCACACCAGAATGGGAGCTGGATGCCGGCTTTGCTCTCCAGGACCTCTCCACCTTCTTGGCCACGACCCTGCTCAGCTGCAGATAGGGTCAGCATGGAGGACAATTGGTGTTACGCATTAAAAAAATGTGCATTGTCCACGCATTGAGAATCTCCCTGGGGTTCTGGTGGACCTCTGAGTGGTTCAGTTTATGTAGGACCTCACTTGCTCTGCACCAATTACAGAGGGAGATGGGCATCTCCATGCGCTGCCTGGAGTTATGTCACCAGACACCCACAGGCTCAAGTGTCACATCCTATCTGCCACCCCACACACAGACAGGCTGCTGCCTGACGCAGATACTGCTGAAGCTCGGTCATGGGTTTAACACCTATGGGACATCTAGAGGGATGTTTGAGACAGGCTGGGTCCTCTGTAGCTCTTGCAGGGAAATCAGCTGCTTCCTGGTGGAGGGGAGTTTGCTTTCACCCTTCCTGGCATCTGGAGTGGTACAGCTACTCTTCCATCACCTGCTCCTCTTCAGGCTGGTACCTCCAATGTGTGGTGGCGGAACGGAGGAACCTCAAGGGTGGCTCCTCCAGCTCCTCTGATTGACCCTGGCAGAAAGGAACAGCAGGTCACAGAAGGGCTGTTTTCAGAACTGTAGCAGACTCAGATAATGACTCAACCAACGTTGTGCCCAAAAGTCAGACCTTTCCCCCAGACACACGTGCATTTAAATATGTGCATACGCATACATACAGGCAAACATGAAGTTAACATCTCTCAGCCTTTCTTGATTCTGGTAAAAAGGAATTATGATGGATGCTAGCCTTATGTTTTGGGATCCTAGCGTGACCAAGCTGTCTGAGAAAAAAAACCCTGTTTTGGAGAAGTCTGGCTCCTTCTTTCCTCTGCCCACGTGTGTGTGCATGCGTGTGGTGGTCTCTGGGGACAAATCTGACAGTATGGAGAAACTGGGACAGAGGAAGAAGTGCTGTGCGTGGCTGGTCCCCATGTTATTTCAGTTAGTGGCAGGGCAGTAATGAATTCCCAGATGGGTGGAGGGTGGAAGAACAAACCAGCCCAACATTAATCTCTCTTGTTCTAACTAGATTAGCTAACAGCATAATCTCCAAATGTCCACAGACCGTTCTTCCGAAAAAGAGGATAAAGAACAAAGAATGTAACATGCCCACCACATTTCCAGCCCAAAGGCCTTTCTGGTATTTGTGTCTATCTCTGTTCCAGTCTTAAAAACCCTTCCTCCATGCTGAGACACATAGGGAGAAAACAGCATCCCTGACCCAGAACCCAGCCAACATCCTTTAAAAAAGCGGTTATTACCTCTCTTGGGTTTTGGGAGCCAACCTAAACACACATCAAACCAGGCTGTTCATAGAAATCTCCCAGACTGGCTGTTGAACTGAAGACAAATAAGGTATTTCCAGTCTACAGAAGCTACCTTTTTGTCAACAGGATTTCTTAACAGCTGTGGACCAGCACCTTCTTCCAGAAATGCGTAACAGTCTCCTGACGGTTAAAGGCTGCAAAAGCTTTCAGTCATTCAGTTGCCTTTCTTGTCCCTTATCCTAAGGTTCGTGTTCTGCAACAGTCCCACTGACATCCGTGAAGCCGATCGTTGAACAAACACTCCTTGCCATCAACAAGAGCGTCGGGAGGTGACTGTGCGGGAACAGATGTGACTTACACACCTGTTGGCATAGTGCAAGAGTTTCAGACCTTCTACCCAGACAGCACCCACAAGTGATGGGCTTCCAACAGCTTTGCTTTGATTTTTGACCTGGAATATTTCTAACCTTCAAAAGTCTCTGTACCTCAGTAAATGCGAGGGGTTTTTGGACTGAACCTTTTCTCCGGCATCCAAGTAGTCCCAGTGGGGCTGAACCAAAAAAAGCCCAATAAACTGCTCAACTAAAAGAACATGAATAATTGTCCCCAAAGGAAGAACCTCTCCAGTGTCTTGGCTACATAATGCAATGATAAACCTGAGTAAAAAAATAGTCTCGTTTTCAGTTGACTCCAGAGACCTGGACGGATTTTGTTGCCGTCACTTTGAACTGAAGGACACAAAAGACCTCATTTATTCTTCCTTCTTCATTCCTGACATAAAAGCCCAGGAAATGCAGTAATATGGCATTTCCAGTGCCGTTTCATTCACTTTGTGCCTGAATTATTTTTATTTCCCAAGTCAAACAGAGAAGTGAGACAAGCGTCCGTCCTTAATTCCAAATTTCCTGTCATTGACCAATTTAAACCATAGATCTAATGTTGTTAGGACAATATTTTCTTCTATATGTGTCTTAATAGTGATGTTAACCACTTACTGTTTATTTCCTACAGCAGCTGGGAACATGGAAACGTGTACTGAAAGGGCTGAGTCATCTCCCCATTGTCTAATGTTAACTTTGCAACCTGGACACGACTCCGTAAGGACGTTCTTGCCTCTGAAACCAGGAGACCCCCATCAGGGTCGAGCACAGACCTTCAAAGAGGAGAAACAAGTAGCACGGCCGAAGTGGGAAAGGCCAGACAAACGGCAAGCAGGGATGGACGGTCAGACCTTAATCCCGCTAAATGGAAAGCGGGTAGCACTAAAGGGAGGGGAACTCCAGCTACTCTGTCTCACTGTCTGAACAGCCAGGATTTCAGCTCTTCATTTACACTTGCTGGCTGGAGGAGAGCCCCCAGCAGCAGCCCCTGGCACCAGCCTGGGGACCCCCCATGGACTCAGCTTGGGTTAATAACATCCATCTTCCCTGGGAGCCAGGGATTTGTTGTGGAAATACTGCCAGAAGGACCTAACTTTGGCTCCTCTTCCCAAACATTTGTGGAAAAGCTGCAAAGCATCTGCTGGGACCCCAAGCTGAAGGGAAGCCAAAGGCAAGTGGGGAGAGATGCCCCATCGAGGCTGTGGTTCCTGCCAGAGACACGGTGCAACATCAGCCCCTGGCTCTCCAGGGCAGGGACAGGGAGAGGGTTCTCTCCTTCCTTTCTTCCTTGCCAAAATCACCTTCCAGAAAAACGGGGAAAAGCTGGATCTGAGGGACTCATTGGCACTGGGGTGAGAGCATGAGGGCACTCCACCTTTGCACCTCTCCATTGGTAAGGAAGGTGACATTTAGGAGATAAGCAGGGGTGCAAGAAAAAAAAATTGCCTTTCTACTTTTTTAGGAAAATAAAAGAAAACAAAGATGGAGGACATGAGACTTCCAGCAGGAAACCAGGTCTTAGCAAAGTGAGGTGTAATTAACAGAAAACACCAGTCCATAGGGCGCTCTGCAGGGGACAGTTCCAACCGTAATGGAGCCATCAAAAAAATATTGTTTTCCTTGCAGTAACACCTCAAGCCCAACTTACTACAAAGAGGAGAGAGCTGTAAAAGAGTGGGAAGTCTCTTCATCCACTGCTGCTTCCCAGGCACTCCATGAGGACGGTTCAATTCGCACCTTTTATCACCCCTGCCTGCATTTCACTTGTTTGCAGGAACCTTCTCCCCAAGGCAATAAAATCAAAATTACTGCAGAAAGCAGGCCATGGAAACGGTTCGCCTGGAATTCAAAAGGGCTTTGCTGGGGCAAAAGCTGCCAAAAGACACTATCGGACCTCTCTGCCCCAGGGCACCCAGCAACCCTCGATCCAACCAGCTCCCTTCACAGAGCACCAGGTGCCCGTTCCCTGTGCTGAAGTGGTACAAGCCGAGCTCTCCCATTTCTGTGGATGCCCTCTCACCCGTGCATTTCCTTCTACCTCCACTTGGAAGCCCCAGCCTGGTAGGAGCTGGAGGCTGAGTCCACCAGCAAAGGAATACTTACCAGCTCTGCTCAATTTTTCAGCTTGCAAGCTTTCCCCCAGCTTGGCTGCTTGCTCCTGTCATGGAAATACAGATTGACCCTCCAAACTACAGCCCATTTTAGGGCCCAGCTGCTAACTATGAGAGCAGAAAGCCCATCTCAAAGTATTTTCCATAATTTTTCTTCTCCGTTTCCAGGAAATGAGGGTCCACGCAGGTCTCTGCCTCTCTACTGCTGCGGGGCTGCTGAGAACGAGAATTGCCTTGAGGAGCACTAAAACAAAAGGAGCTGGTGCAGGCACCAGTCAGGACACACAGCACCTGTGTGGAAAGGCAGCAATAGGAGAAATAAAGATTTTCCCAGGGGGGTTGATCAGGGAGGAAGTTTAGGTGCCTAAATGCATTCAGATTCACGGGCAGCCAAGATCCTCACTGCTGCCAACCCCCAGTTTGCTCCAACCTGCAAAGGGCATCTTTACCCATCATCTGCATGGCTCTGCATAGGCAAGAAATTGGAAATACAGGCAGCCCTGCTTTTGTGGGCTGATAATTGCTGTGAGCTGATAAACTGCAGCTCTTCTGCACAACTGCTGTGACCTGCCGAGAACCCCCTCCCGGACCCAGCCCTCCTCTCCCACTCAGCTTTGCTTTCAGGAAAAATTAGGCTGAGTTTCAAGCAAACCTGGGCCGAGCTTCAAGTGAGCTGGAGCCAACTCCTAATTTAAGCCGTCAGCGTATTGTTTGGGGTCAAAACCATAAGATACATGGAGGCTTCGCCTTGGTTTTGCTCCAACCTGAAAGCACATCTGACACATCCTGGCTGCGTCTCGCTGCCGGGAGTCACCTGGATCACAGCACAGGGCAGGACTCATCTGGGAGCAAAAGGAGGCAGGTCTCAGAGGCCAGGCTGGAGCAAAGGGTTAACATGCAGGGTCCCAAGTCCAGCCCAGGCAGTTATTTCAGGGTCATGCTTCTGAGCGATAAATTCACAAAAACACATCTCGCTGCAGTGGAAGATGCTGTTACTCTTAATTAGGCAGAGCTGCATCTTAGCAAGTAACCCTTTGCATGCAAGGGGGCTGTGCATGAGGTGACACGGGAAATAGGTTTCTGGAAGGTGCCAGGGGCAGCATGGCTGGACATCACCCCTGGCTATCAGGGTTCAGGGCCAGGGCATGAAGGGTAGGGCTCAACTAAGGAAATGCTCCTTCATTTAGGAACACCCCAGAGAATAATTTTATTTTATGGATGCTGGTGTACAGGGTAGGTCATCATACATGTCTGTCACTCTGCAGGCACAAGACACTGATGACATTTAGCTTTGCCCCCTTCTCTCTCATCCCAGCCTCTTTTGAAACATCGCCTCTCTCTGCGTCCCTTTTTCCAGGGCAGGAATGGGGAGACTTGCACTGGGCACGAGGGCCAGAAAAGCCACTGACCCATCTCCATAGCAAGGTGAGCATCACAAGCCAGGGGCACACATCCAGAGCCCCCCTGCTCCCCACATGCTGACTGAGACTACTCACACCACACCACCACTGCCAGAAAGGCAGCTCACAGTGCAGGAAAAAGGCTCACCTCGTAACAGATCTGCCAGGCAAACTGGAAGGTAGACTTTCTCCCCAGTCCTAACAGAGTCCTAACCTCACAGAGAAAGGTTTTGGCAGGTTAAGGCTTTGTCTGCACCCCAAAAAAAACCCTCAAAATCACCTTGAATTAGCAAGGGGAGTGGTAAATCAAGTCAACATTGAGGTGCTGAGATGGGAGATTC
The DNA here is from genome assembly GCF_964199755.1 of Larus michahellis. Lineage (NCBI taxonomy): Eukaryota > Metazoa > Chordata > Aves > Charadriiformes > Laridae > Larus > Larus michahellis. The sequence continues at coordinate 37,160,781 of NC_133901.1, forward strand.
CCCCCATTCCATGAGTTTTAGCAGCAACACTGGTGGAAAAGTTGGCCAAGCTTCACCAAGAGCCTTTACCCCACACAAAAACTCCCATATACATGTGGCATATAGGTATGACATACAAAGTGCGTACAAGCCACCTCTTGGTCTTGGCATCAACACAAGAGGCAGACCATGGTCTGCGGTGGCTAAGCAGAGGGTCTGTATTTGCTTTGATAGCAAATGTTGGCCTTGAAGCTGCCACTGAGATGACATAGAGGCCATCATCTCAGTGGAGGAGTACAGAGGAGCACAGCTCTTCTTCTCTGTGAGTTTTGCTCTCTCCTATGGGAAAGTTTAGTCTTGCTGGGAGACTACATTTATATTGTGGCTGAAGGAGTCACTCCAAACTGGAGACCAGTAAGTTAAACAACCTCCCCAGCTTGTCTTTGCGCTGCAAACACGTTCCACAGCACTTCAATAGTTTGGGCAATGGTGGGGCTGTGCATCGTGTATTATTTCTGGCCATCTGGAACAAGCATTAACCACAAATAAGCAAATTTGCTTGTTCTTTACTGCAAAGAATGAAGAGCCTTGCCAGAGAGATGCTCATTTCCACCAATGACAGATGTTTTGGGCATGCTTGGGTACCGACTGCTGCATGTAAACCAGAAGCAGCCCTCCCCCACCCTGAGGAACCCTCAAGTTTTGTGGGCTGAGATTCTGAAAAACTAGAAAACAGGGGGGGAAAAAGGGGAAGAAAAAAAAAAAAACCACAAAACATTTTAGGTTGACTCAAGTTTACTTTTTCCCCTGGGTTTTTGACCCGGTGTCCCTGTGGAGTGAAGTGTACCCAGTGGCTCTCTGCTTCTCCTTGCCCTACCAATTTTTGCAACCCTGAGCAGCTTGCAGGCAAAGCGGCACAAGCTGCCCAGGACAGCCACGTGGTTGAGGACAGATAGGCACGTAGAGGCAGGGCCCCCCGTGGACCATCTGAACTGGCGCCTGGAAAAATCCCCAAACCTGGGGATCGCAAACTTCCTAAAGCACCAGCCCCACGCTCTCCATATCCGTACACACACGCCTGCTCCCCTTCCCTCTCATATACACATGCACGCAGGCAGCTGCTGCCTTACTTTCAACCTCCCACATGAGCCAGAGGGACAAAATGAAATCAATAAATAACCACTGTTAGCTCCTGCATTTTCAAAGTAGTGCATGGGGATTTGAGTACATGTAACTTCCATTAACCTCATTTAGAGTCAAAAACGTAACACCCTGGCCCACCACTCTGCAAACGCTGAGACCGCTTCAAGCCACTAGTGCTGGCAAGCCCTCGCTGTTTCTTTGCCCAGACCAAGGTTGGGGTTTGGGAATTGTTTTTTTTTTTTATTTTTATTTAAAAGAAGAGCAGCTGCTGTCCTGAAGTTCTCATTTTCTCCCTGTTACTGTTTTCAGTTGCTGGCATTACTCAGAGCAGGTCTGCGATCCAGGACCATCACATCCCCATATGTCAAGACTTCAGCAGCAGGCTGCCGAAGTGCGCTGCGCTTTACTGCTAACCTGCGGGTGCTTGGAAGAGGTGCCCAGGCAGTCCCCTTTCTTGCAGAAGTTGCCTTAAAATGCATTTGTCAGGAGATCCTGGCTCAATGCAGGAGAGGTTTTAAGTATGCACTCTGCTTTCTCTTTCCAGGCTTATACATATGTGTATGTTTATTTCAGGATAGGGCCAGAAACCAGCAAGAAAATAAAACCTGCAGGAGGTTGAGGCCACCCCACTGGTGCTCAGAAGCCTCTGGGACACCCCACCATCAGTTCTGTTCTCCCGCCAGCCAGGAGCAGATACAGGCACATAAGCATCACAGTGCAGCTTTAGGAGGGCGCATCCCCTACATCATTCTACAAATCCAGAAGATTTCCGTGAAAAGCTGTAACACTGCAGAGCGCTGACAGCAAGCGCTGCCACCCAGAGCAGGGAGCCATATCCCGCACCCCTTTGGCAATCAAGACACCACTGCTGCATCCCAGTGTTGCAGGCATTTGTCATTCCTTTGATAAACAACCCTTTACACCAGGTAAAAACCAAAAACCAAAGGCTCACTTGCTGCAAGAGTTACTGTGGCCTGAGAGCAAGGGATATCTTATTTTTGTATTTTTCTAGCCTTGATAAGCAATGGATGTAACTCGCAAACTAAAGCGATTGCAGTCTTCCTTGCCTTTGCTCTGAGTAGCACCGAGCAATCCAAACTGTGGCGCAATAGCGCATTGCTGTGCCTTTACACCCCGATCAGCCCGGACCTTTGATTGTGTATTTTTAGAGAAGCCCTAGGAGACATAGCAATTGTCTTCCTTCTTAGGAAATCCTTTCCAAGAATACTAATTTCTAATCAGGGCTGGGCACAGAAGAAAATGTCCTTCCACAGGAAAGGGCCTTCAAAACGGCCTTCAAAATGTTCGGCAACAAGTTTGGGAGGCAGGTGAATTGTTGCAGGGTTTTGCTTTGTACTCCTTTTCTCTTTTTATCTACTGGAAAGAGGACAAAAAAAAAAAGTCTATCTTTTCTCTATGACAAAACTTAAATATTTTTGTAAGAAAAATGGAAGAGAGAGGAACATGTACATTTAAATTTCATGTAACTGAAAACCCCATTTCAGGTAAAGACACTTCCATAAGTGTTTGCTTCCTATGAAAAAAAAAAAATCCATTTGCAACACTCAAAATGTTTTTAAACAAATGCCTTTTGTTTAAAGAAATTCAGCTGCACCTCAAGCAGTTTAGCACATGTAAAGAAAGTGTACATGCTGCTGGCAGAGACATTTCTCCATCAGAGCATTTGCAAGGCTTTCTTATTAGAAAGAGCAGCTATGGGCTCTTTTCCTCTCCCTCAGCACCACCAGCGTGGATGAATTCATGAGCTGAGTAAGTAGAAAAAAACATCATTATGTTGGCTAAAAAAAAAAAAAAAAAAAGCAATGCAAAGACTACTTTTGTTCAATGAGTGCCTTGTCTTCGGCTGCCTTTAAGCAAAGCTTTCAGGTCACGCCTGGAGACAAGCAATCAACCCCCGAAAAGCTGTATTTGTACACATGGATGCACTTCCATACACCTGGTCATAAAAGAACAAGTCCGTGTATGCAGAACCACTGGCACAGGAAGATACGTGCCATTGTACACAGCTGTGGCGTTTATGAAACCCCATTTACTTTCCTCTGACTTGGAGACTCTGGTGTCTGATATGAGCTGTGCTCAGACACAACCTTCCCCTCAAGCAGCACATGGAAAGATCTCTTGTTTGTTTGGTAGGGTTTTTTTTTCAACCTTTTCGCAAAGGCACCTATTTTCCCAAACACTAAAAAAATTTAAAAACTCTGGGGACTTTTCCCTCCCTGCCCGTCTTTCAGGCTGAAGGTAGCCAGTGGGGAGGGCACACAGCAGACACCTCTGCGCTGCAATCACATCCCACATCATTTCTGCAAGAAAGCTCAGCAGAATCAACTGTGTGTAAATACTGAGTCTCTGCTCAGTTACGCACCTTCACTCAGGCATGAAGCGGTATAAATGACAGTAGAAAACACTACCTGTGGTGCAGGAGTGCAGGTGACGTCTGCCTAGAGGCACACACAAGTGTCCCCACACACCTCTCTCTCTCCATCAGCTTTCCCCTTGGATAGCCCGGGATCTGCCACCCTAAAAATAGGCAGCTGGCCGACAGCTGATCCCCACACAAAAGACCCTCCGTATCCCAGGAATTTCACATGGCCGACAGACAGGGGAGTAGTCCTGCTTTGTGCTCCCAGCCCTGAAATACTGCCATCAGCCCGTTTGTCCATCCCTAGGCCCGCAGCATCCTCACAGCTGAGCTCACTGCAAGCCCCAGCAGCCCCATGCACGCCCCCACAGATGCCTCTCCTCGTGGATTTACACTGGGATATACAGACCCGGGCTTTTCTTATTCTTGCAGGCTGGGCTGATTTTCCATCATGTGGATTTTGTGATGGGTCTTTCCACTCATTACCCTTCCTCAGCCTAAATCTGTTCTTTTCACCCTATTGTTGCCAAGTTCTCACAATCTTTATGGTAGCGCTTTACAGAGCCCATGCAAGCTGCTCAGGGCAGGACACACACGTCATGGGAGCCAAAACCTGCCAGCCCCAGCAGCAAACTACGAAACAAACCCAGACCCAAAAAGCTGTCGGAAAGACATTGTCAGAGTGCTGCCACAGGTAATGCTCTGAAAATTGTGGTGGTTTTGAAAACAGTCGGCAAGGAGAGGATTAACTGCCTACCGATACACCACTCTTGGTATTTTAAGAGACAGCAGTTTTCCCCCCATACCTTTGGTGTTGCTATGGCAAAACCAACATTGCATCAACCCATCGTAACTCTATCACTGTTAGCCTGGCAGCTTTGTTCACGCCCTGACAAGGGGTGAGGAAGTGGGGTAGAAACGTAGCGTCTGGGGACAACAGCACCTCAGGGGGAAACACAGCCCAGCCAGGAGGGCACAGGACAGGAAAAGCCCAGGTGAACCTGGAGGCTGCCCAGCAGGACAAACCAGCCCCCGGCACAGAGGCCAGGCACCCTGCAGGAGCAGTGTTTAGAGCTGGATAAGCTCAGACATGGGGCAGCACATGGCAGGTGTCACTGTAAATTACCAGGGATAGAGCTGGGAGAAGCAGAGCACCTTTTTAGGACGGCAACAGCCTCATGTAGGAGAAGTCTGGGCAGGCGAGACAGGAGCCAGTGGCTCCAGGCTCTGGCTGGAGGGTTAGCAGACATGAGGACCATCCAAGTGCACCTGCTATGGCCAGTCAGTGTCACAGGGCAAGCCCGCTGCGGATGGACAGAGGACCATAACAGGCTGATAAATCTTGTCATTACATTATCCATATGCGCATAAATCCCAGAGCAGATTTCACTGGCTCAGCTCAGCTGCATTTCCCTGCTCACGCCTGTCAAGCTGGGCAGCAGGAAGGTGCAAGTGCTGCTCTGACACTAAATCCCTTTGTTGTCTATTTATACCCTGTTCTCTGGAAGCAGCTCGCTAGCGGCTGTCACTTGGCGTCTTATCTCTCCTCACTTTGCAAACTGTCTCCTGGCAGCCCCACTGCACCCCTGCCACCTCTTGGGACGCTGCTGCCATCCCACTAGCTCTTTTCTTTAAAAAAAATAATAATAATAACAATAAAAAAAGGACTGTAAGGCACCCAGATTGCACTGTTTGGTTAAAAGGCAGGGCTTTCTCTCCTTTTCAAAGGCATAAGGATTTGCCGACGATACCAAGATGCAAACCATAACCTTAATTTTTGTTCCTGGCATGCAGAAGTTAATGCCTCCTGTTGCACAAGTGGGTACAAAAGGTGCTGAATGATATTCATTACAAACTGTAACAGTCCCCCTACTTACAGAGCCTTAGATCTCAAAACCCTTTAAAAGAATTTCCATATCATTATCCTGATTTTGCAAAAGGGATAACAGGGGCACAGAGGAATTAAATGACTGCACACGTACACCCAAAAGCCACAACCCCAAATCTTTTGAGCTTGTAAGACATGGAGAGCACCAGGCCAGCAGTGATCAACCCATGGATATCTTTCCCTTCATGTCCATCTCTGTCAGCATTTGAGGCTTATTCTATTCACATCTGCTGGGATTTAAAAAAAAAACAAACCCAAAAAAAAACCCACTAAAACATATTGCCCAACCACGATCGCTCCAGACAGTTTCCCATTAAACCACATGCCCATGAGGCCTTCACCCCCCATGGACCTAGGGCAGAGTGGATGGAGGAACTTATCTCCCCCCAACTCTTTCCAAAAGCCACCATGGGTAGCACCGCAAGCTCTCCTTGCTGTGGTGCAAACACAAATCCGAGGAGCTCTCTACCCTCCATCATAGCAAATGCTCAAGGGCAGGGAGGGGGTGGGCTCAGGGTCACGCCGGCTCCTGGACCATCTCTTTACAAAGCCTTGTAAACCAAGGTCAAGAAGGATAGTCTAGCAGTTGTGAGAAGATACTCGTCTCTGGCTGGTGAGGCCAACCTCCCCCACACAAGAAGCCCCATCCCAGCCCCACATGGGGACATGCCCTGGGGAAGGACTATAGTGCACCCAGCAGGGATGCTCTGGGCACCCTGCTGGAGACCAACCCCCTGTTCATCTCCAATTTTTCCCTGCTCTGAGAGACAGGGCAGCAGACAGACTCCCAGGCAGCAGGAGTAACAGACAGGGTTTATTTATGAGCAGTGCATGTCTCTGCAGCCCAGGGAGCTTCCAGCTGTCCCTAGAGCCACTCACAAAGCCATCAGGCCAGAAAGTGTCAGCTGGGACTGGAGAAGCCCTCCGTCCCCAGGTCCTGTTGCACAGTCAACTGGTGGGGACAGAGGAGGGCACCCATGGGAAGCAACAGGTCTGTTGGCACCTGCTTGTCACAAAAAAAAAAAAAAAAAGCAAAAGCAAAAAGCAAAACAGCCAATGCATGGAGCAAGCAGGAGTAAAGCAAAGCTGGGCTCTCCAGCCCAGATGAAGGGAAGGCAATGGAGTGCCAGAGATTCACAACCCCACCACAGTGGCAGGGATGGGCATGACAAACGGGGGCACTTCACAGGAGGCTTGGGGAGAATGAGAGCCTGCAGACACCATAGCATTCAGCAGAGGACAGTCCCACAAACGGGTTTTGTAGGTCATGTCCCAGCAACGGCTTGTAGGGGGCAGCCTTTCTGCAGAAGGAGCACTTCTGTGTCTGAAGGCAGACTGCAATTTTCAGGGAGGGGATGATTTGGCTGGACTATACACATACCAAATGAGCTTAAAATCAGGCTGTAGAGGCTTCAAGATGCAGCAAACTTCACCTCCACAAAAGCCTGTGAAGACCAAAGTGCTGTCTATAAGTCATCTCAGACCACCTTACACCCTGAAACACAGCTGAGTTGTTTGCCATGTGCAAGAGCTCCTTATTTAGCCGAGGCCACATCTGTCCCAGCAACAAATTCCTCCTGCCAGGAGGAGCCCAGTGACAGCAAACTCCAGTCACTATGACCAATGTCCAAAGCATTTTCCATTTGCTCTCACAAAACCCCATTGCCTTGTGCTGGTCGGCTTTGGGGCAGCCTTAGAAGCTTTCTGTGTGCCTAGGGCTAGATGGGGTTTTCACTCAGTCTCCTTCAAATTAATCCAAAGCACTGGTGAAGCTCCGAGTGCTGCATTGTTTCCTAAAACATTGGTCCTCTGGCCCAGAAGGGCTCATGAGAATGAAGGAAGCAAGCACTGCCTTCTGCTTGCAAACAGATTGCTTCCTGGTACCAAAAGCTAAAAGAAATCACTGCAAAATGCAATCCTGTGCTTTTTGTGCTTTTCTCTTTAACATTTTCCCTGGAACTGGGGGGAAGTTGGTTTGTGCAGAAGCTTTGCATTTCAGCTCTTCTCAGCAGCCCAAATTTGTCCCAAAGCTGGGATTTGCTGAGCTCTCTGAAGAAGGATGGCCCATAACTGGACTCCCTCTCCCACCCCTGGGCTAGTTTTTGGGCAAAGCTTAAGCACCATCCTCCCAGCAGGCCTGGGGTCTGACAGCTCGCCTGCTGACATGCTTTTTCCCCAGCTAGAAGAGAAGCTATAACTCTTTCCCTCCCTTAATAGCCACATGACAGCTTGGTCAGAAGATCAGAGCATTCATCCCTCCACTCCTACACCTTTATGAAGGTGCTTATGTGCCTCAGGGGCCGATAGGGACCTCTCAGGCAGCACTCACCATTGCACAAAAAATTGCTGCCCTATAAAGTTTCCAAATAGTTCATGTGCACAAAAATACAGAAGCAAAATCATCTCATAGAGATGTTCAGCTCAGGCAGAAATCAATCCAGGCTGTAAAAAATACAAAAAAAACCACACAAACAAAAAATCCCAAAAAACAACTGCAAGCTTTAATGATGTCTCCTGTGAGACAGAAGCCTGGAAAAAACACGTTAGAGCCCCAGGAGCATTGCTGGGGACAGGCTCACCATCAGCCCAGGTTGCCCGCTGCCACAACAGTGGCTCCCCAAGCACCCTCCCCATTTCACCCAGCCAGGTCTTCTGTCCTTTTTATTCCTCCTGCCTCCCAGCTGCCGTCTCTCAGAAATGGGCTGGAAACACAGTCCCAGCTCTGAAAAGCTGCTGCCATCTCCTGGAAAGAGGCTCCTTCCCTGGAGAGAGGCAAGAGCGTGCAGGGGGCGTGGGACGGGTGCCAGAGGGGACCTGTGGCCACCAGGCACCTGCTGCTCTGGGGATGGCCTAATCCTCCCCCATGGTGTCATACCTGTCACCCTGATGACGGAGGGTTATATAGGAAAACAGGATTATGGGCTTGTACTGCAGAAAGCAGGTGGGGTCCGTGGGGACGAGGTCTGGGGCCACCCTTGATTTCAGCACAGGCTTTCCACAGGCAGGAGCATGGTCCTTCCCAATACCTTTTTAACCAGCGTGGGCAACACTTGGGCTTTGGGGCTGCTTTCTCCCTCTCCCGATTGCAAAACTAGAGCCTTCTCTGGAAGGAAACTGCGGGGGATGGCTCCCCGGCATCAGGACCCCATCACCATCAGGAGGCTGGGGGGGGGGGGAGAAATTGTAACACTGCAATTCTCCTTCCATCTGCAGCTACCACACAGCTGCCCAAAATATAACCTGCCACTGCCATAGGTCCACACAGAGATAACTTGCAGTCCTAGGAGCCTGTCTCTGGCACCGATACACACTTTCGTAAACACACCTGTCAAACAGGGTTGGGGTGGATTTTTTCCCCCCCCTAAAAAATAAAGAAATCTTAACCATCTCTCCCTGATGCTGCAAGAGTGAGGGGTTCAAATTGCCTTCCCTGCATGGCCATGCCTGCCAAGGCACAGCTGATGGCCCCGCAGCAGGCTGCGCGTCACCCATGAGCCGGCCTGTGTGAGCGTCACAGCAGTATTTATATCCTTTTATTATGCTTTAAACCACTGGGGAGAAACAGGTGCAGAGTTGTCTGTGAAGGAGTGGCCAGCAACGTTCCCCCAAGCCTCAAGCTGTTATATACACCAGCATGGACATGCACATGCGGGAGGACAAAGTCGGACCTTTTAAATCCCCACCGAGTGCCGAAGTCGTGGATAAAAATCAGTCCTGGAGGAGCACCCACGCCAAAGCACAGTGAAGATCTGATGGGTAGATTAAACCCTCACAGACAATTCCTCTGATAATGACACCCTGCTTCAGCTGATACAGCCATTCAGAGGGGGCACAGCCGGCTGGGGACACCCCCATGCACCCTGGGGAGCTCTTTCTGGCTACTTCAGCAAATAAATCACTGCTGCCCTTCAGCTGCTACCCCAGGATCACAGCCTTAGCAGGAGCTGCTCTCCCAGAGGTACCTAGAGCAGGATGCGCAGCTATGAGGCTGCATAAAGGCCATTTGCGATGTATGTTTGTCTTGGACTGTGCCTCTTACCTTGTTTCTCTGATTGCAGTTGCAGGGGAGACGTGCTGTGATGCATCTGTGTCCTCCGTGGTGAGGAGGTGTTGTCTTCTTCAGAGAAAAGCAACTCTTCTGGACACAGACCAGGCTCTGCCCACTCGAAATCCTCCAAAAACTCCCCATCTTCTTCATTAGGAGCAGGTTGGTTGGCACCTTTCCTGGGAGGATCCCCCAAAGAAATCTCCTTTTACAACCTGGAGTGGAGCCACGGTATCCTCCAGCAAACCAGAAGAGAAGCGTGGCCTGGGGTGGGTTTTTTGCCCTCACCGCAGGCAGGGTGTCACCGTCTAATCAGGGATGAACCTGAACCAAACTTTCCCAAGGCAAAAATCAAGTGACAGCAGGAATACACCAGCAGCTTTATAGGCTCAGGTCAGCTAAAGCAAGACAAGTGTCCTCCCCAAGCAGGTCAGAGGTTCCGCTACCTGGGCTGTTCAGGGACACCTCCCAGCCCTGTCCAGCCACATAACACCTCAGGATAAACCCCATGCAACGGCTTCAGGTTCACAGCTGGCTAGCAACCCCTCACTTCTCCTTAAAACAGGTGGAGGATATTAGGGTTAGCAACGTACTTCCCCAGTGCCTTGAGCTCACCTGTCCCGGGGCAGCAGGTTTGAGTCAAACCTCACCAATGCAACTTGCATCAGGACATGCCTGGTCTTCATGGGAAGGAGGCAGGAAGCCTTGGGTTGATTGGTACAGCATTGACACTTCACTGCTAGAAATCAAAGCTGAGTTTAGCTTCAAAACCTGTCTTTTGTGGGTGGATGCATCACCTGGGGCTGCATCATACTGTATTACCCCAGACCAGGATAAAGCCAGCTGCCACTGTCACAACTGCTATTCAGCCTTTACCAAAAGTGAACCCTTTTCCTTCCTTTCCTTCCCAAGCAGGGGAGGAGCAGAGGCAATCGGTGTCAGTGTCCCCTGCAGTCGAGCACCTCATAAATCTCCCCTTTGGAAACACAGGGCAGCCCTGCTCTGCTCCTGGGGAAGAAAGCGGGTATTGTTCAGCCTCGGGCTCAGGTACACCACAGGGAGCATCTGCACTGAAACCCAAACGCATGTGCTGTGGGATGGGCTGCTGCGACAGCCAGGACAACCCAGGCTGATAAAAGACCACAGATTTCCTCCCCACCAGGCTACAGAGAACAGCGCTTCCAATTTTTACATCGCTTTGAAGATTAATGGTGCACTTTATAATGTATGAAATGGAAATACTGAGATCAGGTTCGCCTCCACTGCTCCTCCCGCACACGTGCTGGGGGTACGTGTTGCTGGATGAAGCTGGGAGGTTTCTGTTTCCCCCAGTACCATCCCCCAGCAGCACAGAGCAAAGCTTTCATAGCCCGTTTGCCAGCATTCTTCGCTTTGCCTTCAAGGCAAAGCTCTGGGCTCCTTTCCCCACTGACAGTCTGGGTTTGCGGATCTACATAACATCTGGCTCTGCAAGGGGAGACCCCCGTCCTCCGTGTCACTGCCATGGGGAAAACGCTTCCTCTCCCTCCACACACCTACCCTGGGAAACCAAAGGTCGGGGAGCCAGAGGGAAATTTATGGGCTTCCCCTCCTAAAAGACTTCTCCAGATGGGTCTCCAACACTGGGTTTTTTTCCAGGTGAAGGGAGAGGGGAGGAAGGAAGGAGAGGAGGGGAGATGGGTAAGGGCAAGACTGCAGGTCACATTTTTCTGCTCACAGCAAATGCATCGGGCAGAGGGGCCAGCGGGTGGCCAGGCTGCTACTCCTGCTCGAGCTGCAACAGCATCAGATGATGTCAGGCTCAACAGGGAGCACGAAGCCAGCTCAAGCTCCGAGTTCCCAACTGGTACCCGACCAACAGCAAAAAATCTCCATAATAGCAGCCAGCAGCTAGAGCTGCCCCCTGGAAAAGCTCCCTGTGCAAAACCATGATATTTTGGTAATTTGATGCAATAGCCCACACTGGGGGCAATAGCCCACAGTATTTTAAGGGGAAGAGGCATGGCAGATATTGTGCAACACCCTGCCACCCCATTTTGGCCAGACCTGCAAGCACCAACCTCACCAAATCCCAGTGCCGCCTTGGGCAGCAGGGTCGGGGGTGTGACATTATTTCAGTGTCCCTGCTTTTCATACCAGTCACCTGCGGGCAGGCAGACGGTACAGCAGGACCACTGGCATCATCCAGCCTCCCCAGACCGCCTGTCAGGAAGAGGAAATGCCGCACGTTTTCCAGCTGCTTGTACCCGCGCCAAGTCTAAATGCCACCCCTAAAAATACCAGCAGGAAGGAGAGGCACACCACCGGCCGCTCACCCCCGGAGCCAGGCCACCACAGCCACCCAGTTATTTTTGAATGAGGCAGCAACATGAAGCAGCTGAGCGAGACCCAGCCTGCACTTTTATACCTCCCCAGGCGGGTCAGAGGGTGACAGCCCGGTGTCACCCACCACAAGGCAGCAGCAGAGCCATAATAGCACACACAAAGTGGCCGTGTGCAGGGGTCAGCATCCCGGGAGCTGCTCTCAGCATCCACTTCAGGGCTTCAGACATCGCTCCCAACAAAATTAAGCTCCTGCGATGCTTCTGTCTGATCAGCAGCCTGTCCCACATGGCTTTAGCTCAAGCAATTTTGATCCCAAAAAGCATCCTTTAGCCCCGGACAAGTGCACCCAGCAAACCACGAGGCCCCAGTCACAGCCTGACTGGAGCAGCTCTCCTGATTTATTGTTTTGGTTTTTTTTTTTTTAATTGAACAGTGTCTTATTTCAAGGTCTGACTTATTCTGGGTAAATCAGGCTGAAACCATCCAGCCACTGAGAATTACCTTCCAGTTTCCCACTGCTTTCCTGCCACTAACAAGCAGGAGGGGGTGGATGGGACAGTTCAGGGAGGCATGAGACACCCCAATGCCTCATGGCTCTGCAGCCCAAACCATTCCTCTGGGGGATTTGCACCTCCCAAAAACTGGCATGGTCCAAGGGCTATCGCATTGCTGGCGCTGGGCAGGGACAGCTCGGCAGCATCTCTCACCTCCCCATCAAAACACCTCCCTGCAGCCGATGGCGCCCACGCGATCCTCCCCAACATCTGCCTGAAACCAGGGGGGAAATTATGCTGTTTGCTGTTAAAGAGCTGCCACCTCCCACCCCAGCTCCACATGCATTCCAGGGTGCAATGCTTCAATGGCACCCACACACAGCGCGATGGGCAGACGACCCTGGGAGTCCTTCTGAGGGCAAGAAATGCAGCAGCTTCAGCTCTGCAACCCCTTTGAAGGCATCAATCTGCAGAGCCCACCTCTGCCTGCACCCAAACCGTAGAATAGAAACAACTTTCCTGCCAAATTTATATAGACAATTTGCTTAAATATCAGGCTGGCTAAGCAGGACTCCATGGTGCTTATTTGGAGCTTGTTTGGATTGTGATTTCTTTCTGTGCAATGCACTCTGATCACCTCTTTGAAGCCACCCCAAGCTCTGCTTAGACATCTGGACCGGGCAGATCCACCTGATGCCTGTGAGCATCCCAGGACAAAAGGCCTCTGTGAGGATGAGGCGGTTGTCCAGGGTGGGAGCACAGAGGCCACCAGCGGCACAAGTGCAGCTGCCCCAGATCTGAAGGGATGCACCGGCACGGCAAGGAAAATTGATGATGATGAGGGAAGTCCATCAGGCCGCACGCTGGCCCCACAGATTGATGGCCTCCACAATGAGCCATGCATAATGGCCAAGTTCAGGCTATGGTGAACAGGAGCTGAAAGGCAATGGCCATAAATAAGCTGGGGAAAAGAGGGAAGACAAAAGGCTGGCAGGGATAAATAAATACTCGCACTGCAGCAGGGCTGGGGGAGGCACGAGGAGAGGGGCTGCAGCACCAGGATCGAATGTAGCCCACATTGGGATGGAGATGTTGCCCCAAAGGTGGCTGCTTTAGGGTGAGAGAGCTTCCCATTCAATAACACTGAGCTGTTTTCCCCCAAAACCATCTTCCCACCTTAAAACCACGGCCAGCTACTAGGAGGGCCATGTCACACATCCTCTCCCAAAATACACCAGGAGGACAATAGTAACTGAAGAGGCTTGGTACAGGGGATCTTAGGGTTATAATCCCACCATTACCAAAGATCCAGCTCACTCTGATGCTTCCCCCACAGGACCTTTACACCTCAGCAGGTTTCTCCATGACCAACCTGGCCAGCTGGGCTTCCCTCATCACCTTCCTCAGCCAAAAGTACCAACCTCACCAAAAGTACCAACCCTTAGGCTTTTTCCTCTTTCAGTTCTTGGACACCGAGGATTAGGGGAGACAGGGGGAGCGGAGGGCACAGAGCTGGAGGTTTCCCTCATTGTCCCCCATCTGCTTCATTCAGGCCAGTTACTCTTCTCCGGCTTAAATAAGTCCTTTGCATTTTGTTGTGGTCTCTTCTCTTTTTCTCGCCTCCACTGTTTTGTCAAGAAAAACCTTGCCCAAAGAGACACTATGATTTACTGCGGCGTTAACAAATGTCAGAGCTTGGGAGCCTTGTAGGAACCGCTCGCTGGCAGCCTGCCTGGACAAACATACTAAAAGTCAACCCTGGCATGGATACTTGAGGAATTAGTGTCCATACAAAGATGCATTAAATACAGGGAGAAAGACGGGGATTTTTACAACGGAGGCTTGAAAGCTTCCTCGGGGCTGTTTAACATATGGCGCTTCTCCTCTGCACCTGCCCCACAGCCCCTCACCAGAGCAGCTCCTGTGTCCCCATCCTTGTCACCGGACCCAAATGCCACTCGAGTTATAGTTCCCAATGGGTGCTGCTTGCCTGGCAGGGGCTGAGCCCACCTGCAAGGTGGTGTTTTGTGCATGTATGTTTTAACAGTTAATTTTTCCCCCAAACCCTCTCTGTCAGAAGGTCTTTGCTGGTGGTGTGCACATCACAGAGCAACCCCTGCTTGGCCAGGCAGGGTTCCCCGCTTGCTACCAAAAATGTATTTTTAAAACGCAGTAAGTTGGAGGGGGAAAAGAAAAAAAGCCATAAATCCAATTTTTTGCTCATGAAGTCCTTACATCCAGCTCAGCCACAGGGGAACACATCAGATCCAGGGCACCCAGGCAGGAAGAATCATCGGGAAACCAGAGACACACTGGTCAATATCATGATTTTTAAAAACTCTCAGTGTTTCCTCGGTGGCTGCCAGCAGCTCCCCAGCCCTGCCTGCGTTGGCTAGACCATTGCTGCAGGCAGGCCAGGCCGGCCATACATCCCACACAGCCCCACTGTTCTGCTATTGTCGTTTGCCCCAATCCCAAACGCTGCGTTAGGGAGGAATATTTCACACATGCATTGTGTGTGTTTTAAAGGTTAATTCCTCCTCCAGCACCTTCTGCTCAACAGATTTGTCCAGCATTGTCTGCACCATAGAAAGCGGCCCTGTGCCAGAGAGGCACGCTCAGCCTTGCAAAGCGCAGCCAGGCAATGTTCCTCCGCCGATGCCAAATCTCAAAAAAACCCAAAAACAGAATATAGAAAAATATCACGTCCTAAAATAAAAAAAATGAAATAAAAAAATAAATACCCCCAGGAGCTCTCAATACAACAAAACATTTTTCCCAAGCAAATCCATTCCCATATATGCACCGCCTGCCTCTGAGGAGGGTTAGATGGGGAAGGCTCCGGAAAGGCAGTTATGTGAACTGATGCACTGTAAATCTCCCACATTAAAGGGGATATCATAACCCATGGTAATTTAGCAACTTAAGAATCATTGTGTTGACCCAGCTGACATGGCATTACTACAGTTCACCTCTACGTCCTTCTTCCCAAGCACAGCTCCTCACTCATCAGGCAAGACCCGCAGGAACACACCAGGGACCGAGGGATGAGCTGCTGGAAACCTCTCCCGGGTATTTATGTAGATGGAGGAAACAAAAGGAAATTTGGAGGCCACCAGCCAAGTGGTACGTTGGCAAAACCACCTCTCAGGGGAATGCCTGGGGTCCCTACCCATCCCGAGAAGAGCTTTCCCGTCTTCAGTGATCATGGTGGAAATGCAGCAGCACACCAGATCAGGAGGGAGAAGGGCTGCCCAGCCCAGCCGCCCAGCGCTTCGCCCCACAGAAGACTCCCCAGGGACCTTCCTCCTTTTAGGGCTGCAAACACATGACCCGCTCGTGTTCCTCAGTGCAAGGAGCAGGCAGACCCTTTGCCAAGCAGGGTTGGGGAGGGAATGGAAAAAACAGAATTTCCCCTCCCCACCCCCACCCCATCCTCACTGAGCAGGGCCAGCAGAAGTAGAGCCATCCTGCTTCAAGCCTGCGCCTCGTGTCCTCACCCCAGAGGTTTGCCTGCACAGCCACAGCCAGGAGCAGGAAGATCCAGTCAGAGGGTCCCTCCTGCCTGGTCCCACAAGCCACTGGCCTCACATTAGGCACAGCTCAACATTCCCCAAAATGCATCTGCTGGAAAAAACCCTTCCCGTTGCCCCCCACCCCCCACCTCCACGATGACTTTTCCCTACCCAGCCTCTCCCTACCAAAAAGCTGTTCCTCCACCACATGGCTGCCAAGGACCCAGGAAGAGGCTTTAATCTTCAAAACAGACAGGCTGTAGGAGGCAGAGGGGCCTCACAGAACGCTCTTTCGGCACAGTAGCTGACCCACCTCTGAACAGCAGGAACAAGGGACTGCTCAGCTCTCTTCCCAGACTTCCACTCTTCCACACCAAACCAGAAGCAATAAAAAGATAACAACCCCAGGCTGGGCTTAAATAGAGCCAGCCTATGGATGTAGGGAAGCCCCAGGTGAGGCTGTTCACTAAGGCCAATTAGTGCCCTCAAGGCACACACAGGGATACGCAACTAATAACTAATCCAGGGGCCCTGTCCCTGTTGGGGCTTGTCCCTGGTGGGAGTGGGGGGTGCTCACAGTACCATCTATCCCCGTGCTGTGCATACCCACTGCACTTATTTCACCGTGCCCTGGTTAATCCTGCACCCAGAGTTAAATCCAGTGCAGGATTAGTGCACACAGCCTTTCTTCGCCCATGCACAAAGCATAGCCCAAAACTCATCCTTGCACCGCAGCATCCTTGCACCGCAGCCTGAGCCTGTTGCAGTAACCGCAGGGCAGGGACTCAAAGCAAAAGGCCTCATTTTTTCACCCTGCCAGGCAAATAAAGTTTGGCTTGGTTATGAGCTGAGTCCCGAAGCACAGGGAAAGCGGCTTCCTGCCACAGGAAACTCTGACACCACCACAGGGCCACCAGCTCTTCCATCATCCGCTGCCGATTCAGTGGATACGAAGCCCGGTCCCAGCCGGATCCAGCACATCCCACCATCCCTGAAGATGCCTCTCCACCCAGCCCGGGCTGCGGCACCTGCAACAAAGCCCAGCCTGTTCCTCACCTTCCCACTGGTGCCGCGTATATCACCAGGCTCCCCTCTCGGCTTTGCCATAGGAGATGGCTCTGCAATGAATGGGTCCCTGTTTCACCCTTGCTGTGGGACGAGCAGGAGGGTTTCAGCCTCCACAGCACTTCGTAACTTGGGATTTTATTAGCCCCTGGCCACTCCGATTCCGAGAAGTTCTAAAAAGCAACTTTGATTTCCAGGGTCTGTTTTTTTCTTTGGGAATTAAAATACTTTTCATCCTTGCAAACAGCACAGCAGAGTTACAGAAAAAGGGTGGGGAGGAAAATTAAAGTAATTGGGGGGAATTACTGGAATGCATGGGGCCTCTCCGAGCTCATCCTCCCCCCCTAGGAAAGGAGCTTTCACCCTATCTTGGAAGGGCAGGAAAAGTCTCCATAAGATTTCTCAGCCTTTTGGGCACACAGTGAAGCCCCTCTGCATGAACCCAAGGCAGAGGTGCAATAGGGAGCCCTTGGCAGAGGTTTGGTGCAGCCTGCCATGGGCTGCTCAGCCCTGAAACCCAGCCAATTGGCTTGTGAGAGCCTTTACAAGCCCCCAGACTCCCACAGAACAGGAGCAGAGCCATTTACACTGCAGGTGAAATCATTTTTCTGTTGAAAAAGTAAGAAAAAAAAAAGGTACTTAAGAATGCTGACTGGAGTTAATAAAGTCAAGAAAGTCATATGAAGAGTAATAAGAGTTGAGAAAGGGCTCTTTAACTTCTATTTTAATACAAATACTAGATCAAATGTGTGTTGCTGTGCATTATTGGCTGAAGTACACCCATCTTACTGATTTCTTCTTTCAAAACCATGGAGGTTTTAAAGACCTGCCCGGCTGGCCTAGGGAGCTCTGCTGTGGTGGGAACCCATCCCACGTTGCTCTGGTGAAGCCCACACAGTTTGGCCCCGGAGAGCTGGGTCCCATGGCCAAGACCTTTTTTTTTATTATTATTATTTTATGTATATATAAAGATGTGGGAAAACAATCTGGCTTCTAGAAATATGAAAATGCTGGGCCAGCCCCTGCCTGGCCGGTGCCTCTCCAAAGTGCCCTACGTAGCAGGGCTGTGCCAGCGTATCCTGGAGGAGCGCAGGGGTTCAAGGATGGAAACGGCGCGTCACTGCAGAATGCCCTATAGCAAAAACCCCTATAGACACTGCTCTCTGACCCCACTTCAAGCCTTGCCAAACCCTGTTTCCACCAGCAAGGTTTTCCTGCAAGGGGTTACACCAACAGTAATCAAGAAGCCGCAGGGATCCCCTGTCTGTGTTTTACGGGGATGACCTTGCCGGGGTGAAAAGTACATGGGGAACAGCAGGGAAGGCAACACAACCCCCTCCCCTCCTGCCTGCTCGTAGTTTTAATTTGTTTTGTGCAAATCCCTGCTTCTGCAGCAAAGCTGGGACGTCGCCACGGCCTTACCGAGAGGCCAGTGGTTTGGGTACGACAACGGAAAATGAGAGTTGGGGAAGAGTTGGTGGCAGAGGTGCCCCACGGCAGACATTGGGGGGACAAGGGCAGGGCTTCAACCACTGCAGCCCCATCGCTGGTCACCCGCATGGCATTTGCAGGTGAATGCAAAAGGGTCTCGGATAAAGACTGACCATAACGTATTCTTCTCCTGGTTTTCTGCAGTCTTTAAGGAGAAGATCAGGCGAGGGGCCAGCTACACTGCACTCCCGCAGGAGTCCCCAGGTAAAGCCAAGCTCAGGCGAGTGGCCATGGGAGAAAAATTTGGCCAGTGCTATAAGAAATGCGTCATTTTTTCCCCACTCCAGGCACCTCTCCAGGTTTTTCTCCCTCTCCAGTAGCGGAGCTCATTTCCCTGTATGGGCCAGGCTGCTTGGAAATAGCATGAATGCAAAAAAGCAAACAACCTGCTGAAATAATAAATAACTGGCACATAAGTAGCTTAAGAAGCACGCAGGGAGCTACAAATGCTCTCACTCGGCCCCTCCAGAGACGGGTACAACCACGACAGCCACAGCCATGCTGTGGCACGGACCTTCAGGCCAGGAAACAGCCTAAATCAAGCTTCTCCCCTGCAGTATCCCAGGCTGCTTCCTGAGATATTATTGTTTTCCTTTGCTTTGCTGTCTTGATATATTGTCCTGTAGCATATTCGGGGTTTCCCAGAGTGTGCCAAGAAACCACTGACTGTGACTCATCAGCCTGTTTGTAGGTTGCCGGCAGCAGCCTAAAACGGTGGAGGAGTGGGTTCCCCCACCTTCTGCTCCAGGGGAACCAGATGCATTCATTTTTAACACAGTTAAGGGATGGGAAAAAACAACAATCTGGGGGAAAGAGGATGATGAGCAGCGTCTCTGTGGATTGCATGGAGCTGTCTGCAGAGCAGAGCCCATCATGCCGCTCCAAAAAGTAAGCTGTCCCCTGCTTTTTCCTGCATCCAGCCAAATAAAGCAGCGAGGGGAAGGAAAAAAAAAAACGACCAGGCCACACCTTTCCTCAGCCTGGTTCCCAGGCAATAAAAATATCCCGGAGTGGGAGCCCCGGCTTTGCAGCTCGACCACTGATGCAATCGGGTTGTGGGCCAAGGCAGCAGGGAGCTTACCTGCATCGCTTGGCTTTGCTTTTCCGTGGGGTGGTTTTTGGGGACCCCAGTTCCCAAGCAGCATTGGCAGCAGCTATTTGAGTATGGAAATTAATGGCCTGCCCTTCCTGACGTTCCCTTCTCCTCCTCCCCCTTGCAGTGGTGAGCCCCTGCAAACTTGGAAAGCTCCCCTGGGGACCCCACGCCCTGGGCCACGTTTTTCCAAGCATCTCTCCAAATATATATGTCAGCAGCAGAGAGGGGAAAAAACATTTTGCAAGTATCCGTCTGCTTGCAGATCATTAATTCTCCCTGGGGAGTCCCAGAGCTCTTTCATCTGCTTTTCGCTAAGTTTAGGTTAGGGAGGGCTTTGGGTGCAAGCGGGGTTGGGGAAAGGCAAAGCTGCCCTGAGCTTTAGCAGATCACTGAGGAGGAATTTGGGCAGGCAACAGGAAAGCTCTTTCCCCGGCTGGGAGACATCCAGTCAGGACAGAAACAATCCTGGACACTTTACACTCACACGCTGAACATTTTTATAAAAGTAAGAAGAATGGATGTTTACTCACAGGAAAGCGAAGAACGGAAAAAGTTATCAACACCATTGTTTGCCGCAAATAATTTCACCTTCTCTAGTCATATGGTATATGCAAAAAACACCACTCTTTCGTATTTAATGCTGCATACTGGGGACTACATAGCACCTACGTAGCTGGGCTCGCCCCCAGCTGGCCCTGAGGGCTCAGCTCAAGCCCACTTCACAACAGAGTCCGTTTCCTGTCACGTCTACATCACTTTCTCACTCCCAACGCCTTGTGGCCAAGAAGACCTGACACGAGCCCCACTTTGAGAGCTGAGCTGCCCCTCTGCGGCTGCATTTATGGGGCTGACAGCTCTTTAATCGCCTTTTATGAAACACCCTGCCGCAGCTCAGAGCACAAAAGCTCGGCTAACAAACCACCTCTAACCTATGCTGGCCACAACACGGTTTGCCCAGGGTGTCCCTCCCCAGCCACCCCAGTGGGGTTTGGGGGTTCACAGGCTTAGGCATAGTCAGAGCAGCAAAGGACACAAAATCTCCTCAAAATATTGCTCTTTAGGAATAAGTTGTGGTTTGTTCTTCTAGCGACTCTCTGCATTTTTGTTCGAGTCCTCTACTTTTGGAAAAACCGAAAGCATCCCACAGATGCCCTGCATGAGGTTGGCTTGTTTCTGCAGGCAATTTGCGGGGACCAGAGTCAAAATCAGCCGTGTTTCAGAGGTAACGAAATGCTGCAGGCTGATTTCACAAAAGGTGTGCAAGGAGGATGCTGGAGTCACACCCCCAGGCACCAGGAACAGGGCATGCTTCTCACGGGGAAGGATCCTTCCCGGTATGACCCATGGCTCCCTGGTTTTCCATCTTGACCTTACCAGACATGATCTAGCGTCGCCTTCCCCACTCTCGCTGCCCCTGGCAGCCCCCCACAACTGACAGCTCCCTGGAAAACCCAGCATGCCTGAAGCCCGGCATCCTGGCCTGTGTCCAGCCAAGGCCAAGGGCGCGGGATCCCAGCACCACCTCCTGGCAATGCACTGCCGTGCATAGCCCACACACCAGCAGTGGCAAAAAATCCCCCAGCGAGCCATGGGGACCACCCAGAGAGAGAAACCGGGGGCCATGCGGACCCCAGCCCCTCTTGTGTCATTCCAAGCCCAGGTATTTTCCCCTTTCCCAAGGGTGGCTGCAGGTGCAGGACCCGCAGTCACATCCCCCGGTGAGCAGCAGCTGCCTGCTGCGGGGTGATTAGCGGCGTGGCTCGCGCGAGAGGCGACTGAATTTAATTCGAGCTGAATGGGCACCTCCCTGCCACCCATGACATTTTAATTGCAGGCTAACAAGGGGAGAAAAATCCAGTTAGGTGACAAAGAGAGTCCCTAATCAGCCATGCAGCCCAGCATGGGGCAGCCAGGATGGCGCGGAATCCTGTGGGAGAGCACGGGAAAACAGGGAAACCCTCCAAAAAGCTCCTCTTGCAAAGGCCAAACTGCAGGATGGCAAGGCTGCTGAAGTGCACCCAAAAAAATGTATTAATAAATAAATATGGTTACTATTTGCACCTTCAGGGTCCCATCCATAAGTCTCCCAGACCGCTGAGATAAAGCTAAAGTGGCTCAAAGCAAGCCAAGCAGGGCAGGAGCACCTTCCAGCAGGATAAATAACCTGCAGCCACGAGCACGCTGCTCCTGATAGAAAATACTAATAAAATTTGGCAGACTCCTTCTGAGGCACCCACCCACCACCAAATATTCAACAAAATCCGTTTCCAGGAGCAGGTGAGGATGAACCGCATCAGGGTTTATTACCAGAGGAGCTTCTTCAAACCACAAAAGATTTCTGATAATCCTGCATTGCATTTTTTCCAGCAACAGGTGCCCTTTCATAGCTTTAACATGCGCAGCCGGAGTTACCATTTGTCTCCAAGCCCTGGAGCCTAAAGCAAGGGGGGGGGGGGATTGATGGTGGGTCACCCTTGGGCACAAAACCCCCTCCTGCCCAACTGTGGGGACATTGGGGCATCACAGGATGCAGCAAGGGCATAAAAGCACACTGGGAAATGTGAGGGGGAGGGCACACATATGAATAACTGCTGGGTTTTTAAGGAAGGGTGATAAATGGGAACGCCGTGCTCCCTTGGGAATTATTAACAGTGGGGGAGGTTGAAACCTTGGCTTTGCCCCGGGAGGAGCCAAGCTGTGCCGTGAAAGCTGGTGGGCGGGAGCAGGTAGGGGGAGCAGATGGCCAGGGGAGGTCAGGGTCCGGCTGGGAGCTGGGGCTCCCTGCTGGCACAGCACAGGGGGCTGTGGCAGGGTATGGAGGCTGCATGTCCCATGGGACACAACTGGATGACGTGAGGGGAAGGACCACCAAGGTCGTCTTCTCCCTGGAGCCCCTCAGGTGGCTCCAGCCACAGCTCCAGGTGGCCACCGCTGAGTATTGACCCAGCATTATCTCAGCTCCCACCTTATCAGGGCAAGGGCCAGCTCTGGGCACCAGCACCTGCCCCATTAATCTTCCTCCTGTCCCATGGGTGCGAGGTCTCGGCGGCTGAAACAACCTGCCCGAAGAAGGGAGCGGGAGGGCCACTGGTGCCTGGGGATGATAGATTGGTACCCAGGAGGTGACGGGGTTTTTCTTCTTCCCTTTAGCTCGTGCGAGTGCCTCTGCCTTGGGGAGGGGAGGGTGGGAAGGCAGGTGCCTTTATACCCGGCTATATCAGTGGCCATGTTTTCCACTGAAATTTGGGTAGGCTTAGAGATGTGGTGCCCTGAGGAGGAGAGGAAACAAGCTTCACTTGCATACACAGGGTGGGTAGGGGAGGGAGAGATAATTTCCCTGCAATTGCTATCTGAAATAACAAGCTGAGGCTGGGCGAGGAGCCCAAGCTTCACCCACATCCTTCAGGGTGAAGATGGAGATGTGATTCCTCCACGCTGGGACCTGCTCCAGGCAGAGCTGCACAAAGACCAGGCAAAAATCACATCTGAGGCCCAAGAAAAATGAGGTAAAACCTCACAGCTCCAGCTGAAATGAAAGCAAAAGGCTTCGCAGCATCTTCATGGCTGCAGCTATGCAACTCCTGGCTGTAGGGGTCAAACGCAATCAAAAACGTCCATGGGAACCATTAAGCACAAAAACCTGTGTGCGTCCGTCAGGGAGGGAAGCCCCGTATTTGACCAGGACAGGAGACCCAGTGATGATGGGGGAAGCTGAGATGGTCCCAGATGCCTCATCCCAGATGCCGTGCCCTGGCGGGCACCACTAGGAGGGTGCATGGAGCTGTGAAGGGGCCAGCAAGCACACGGGGGAAAACTCATGTCTCCTGCTTGCCCCAATATAGGTTTTCTAGTAGCAGCCAAGGAGGCAGGATAACCCGAGCAAAAACAACACAGAGCTTTTGCCATAAAACCGACCTTAGGACACTGTGTGTCTGGGAATGAAGACGGATGCCGTGGATGTTATCATGCTCCTTTTCCTCTAGGGAGGCAGATCATCACTAAACGGTCTAAGCTGGGAAGACTTTAACTTTGCCAGCCAGGGACTTAGATTCAAAAGCAGATAGGACCTGCTCAGAGATTAGTTAGCACGATCTACCCCAGTTCTAAATACAAATACACATTGATGTATCCTTTTCTTCTGCACTATGAAGCTCACAGCTCCAAAGGGGAGATGTGCACCAGGTCGGTCTTGTTAGAAAGCAGGACTGCCCCATCAATCACATGCGGAAAGCCCCTGAGTGGAGGAGAGGACGCTGTGGGGAGAGAAGCCATGCTGGTGGCTGCCCCTCAAAGGAGCTCACTGCTTGGGTGATACTTTTGCTCTCTCCTTAAAAGCCCCTTAAACCCTAAGGTTATGTTTCCTTTGACACAGAGAGGCCCAACTCTTTTGGCAAAGGTGCCACGTGAAACCCCGGCAGGCCTTGAAGGCAGCTTGGGGGCACTGGCACCCAGCGCCGTCCCCCCCTCCCGCCCTCTCCATCTGGGCAGCATGTGCAGACCGGGGACCAGACAGGACAGAGTTTCCCCTTTCCTTACACAAACTTGGGATCTCCTTTCAGCTATTGCTTTTTTTGTATTGATTTTTAAAAGGGGGCACTGCGGCTTTAAAGAGCTTCCCAGACTTGCCTTTGTGACCGGAGGAGAGGGTGGAGTGGTGGCGGAGGTGCGGACCCAGAAGAATGAAATAAAGAGAAGTACAACAAAAAGAAGTTAAAAGTGTGAGTGACAAGTTTTCGGCAACAGGCTTCAGCCCCTGTGGGGTCGTTTGGGCGAAGAATGGCAACAAATGAACAAATGAGCTGGATTTTCATGCTTGGTGGACAGTGAATGAATAAGCATCTTTTAAAACCCTATCAGGAACTCTTTGGATTGTCATTATAGCTGGGAGGAGTGGGGGGGGGAGGGAGGCAGACTTTTGAGGGCTGACCATGTGAAAGAATTCCGATTCTTCGCCTTTTCTCCGCCAGCGAGTGCAGCTACACCGAAACGTGCGGGAGGACGGGCGTGCAGCCGCAGATGAGCATCCTGCCACGGGCCAGTGGAGGAGCACCTCTGGGGGACACGGGGGCACCCCGATCCACGTTGGAAGAGGCAAGAGGGTCTGCTCCGCTTGCAGGATCCCCCGCTGATTCCCAGCAGCACAGAGGGGAAAGGCAGCCCCAGCTTCCTCCTCTGCCAGGAGACCTGACTGCAGTGTCAGACGCAGACAATGTGAGAGGACAGGAGGCAACTCACTTAAAGCCATACTTAGAGTGCAGAGTGGAGACCTGAGGTCAAAGGAATTGCCCTGGGTTTATGGGAGTCACCTTCATTTTCTCATTAGCCTTCAGACACAAGGAGCCGTCCAGGAGCAAGGAGGAGGTGGACAAGTCTGTCGTTGAGGAAAGGACCCTAGTGTTTCCCCTTTCCTAGCCCTGGCAATGAGCCTGGCCTCTCTGAGCCATGCAAATAATTTACAGGCCCTGTTTTCAACTGTTTGTTACCCTCAGTCCCTGATTTTAACCTTGAGCAGAACAGAGCATTGTTGAGGAGGAGACTGTGCTTTGGAGGCACAGACAGAGTTTGCTGAATATCCCTACAACCAGAGTTCAGCAGTAAAATGCAGCTACAAGGAGAGGGAAGGTTCAGGAGGAGACAGATTTAAAGCCTTTTTATTTCTGTAATAGAGGATAATATCACATACTCAAAAATTTTCTTGTTGAAACAGAAAGAGACCTAAAACTTTTTGGGGTCTGAAAACATCATCTTGTAGCTATGGGGTCTCCCCTGTCTGCAAAAATAAAAGTCGAGTCTGCTTTGCGTGGGATTTCAGCAAACAAACCTGGCAGCGCCCGGGCTAAATTTGTTTCCAACCCATCGCCTGCAAGTACGCGAGGGCACAAGCCTGCATCTCTGAAACGGTCATGGTCCCAGTGGCCACCTGTTTCTTCCATATCAAAAAGTCTGGAGGCCATTACAGCAGCCGTGGTTATAAAGGCCAGGCGCTGGCGCTGGGACAGCCCCATCAAGAGAAATGAGACCATCATGCACTAAACATAGAGAAAAGATAAATGGAAAAAGAGTCTTTCAGTCTTCATTATCAAGTTTCCATGGGTTTGCCAAAACCATAGCAACCAGTTCAAGCAATGATTAACCTAATAATGTGGAGGCAAAGAAAAAAAAATGCATTCAAGCCCCTAAAGAAGTCACTAGTTCTCCAGAGGTAGTAAATCCGCCCGCCTCCCCCAACGTATAGCCCCATGGCTGGAAGACCAGAGGCATCCTAAGTTTCCAGATAAAAGAATCTGCAATGCGGTAAAACCCACGAAACTGACCACTTTCCAAAAATACAGCTGTATAGACATCACTGGGGACTTTTGTAGTACGTGCTCTTCATGGGACTCTGGGGCTTTTCTTGCCCTTTTTCTTGCCTGTATAGACCTTGAGCTCCCTTTTGCAATTTTTTTTTGCAAAAAATGCTACTTTTGCAGACAAAGTGAGTGTGTTGTTATCCTCTTCAGTCCTGCAGCACACGCAGATAGCTAGGGTGAGGTGACACCTCCCGTGGAGAGATATCAGAGTGGACCTGGGCTAGCAGGGAAAACATTAAATGATTTTATCACCCAAATAATCATGGTGTTTTGCCTGTGGCCACACACGAAGGCCTTGGAGCACTTTGCAGACTGTTAGAGTACGAAAACAATACACAATTCAGCCAGAAAGGGGGGAAGGGGGTGGAATACTATTAGGTCTTTCATTCTGCCTATCTGATCTACGACGCAGATAGATCACGTCCAGGACTATAACAGTACACACAGAGATAGCACACACAGCCTTTTCCTAGTCCTCAACCTTGCCCCATGGCCTGCATTTCTCCAGAAATGTGGATATTGCTTCTCAAAGCAATGAACAGGCAAAGTAGTGGGGCTCTGCGTGGATGAACAGGTCCCAGCAGGCAGCAGAAAAAGCAGATCTCCAAAAAAGCTCAAGTAGGAAGTGAGTGCTGTTCGCCTTGCTTGTCAGCACTGGCACCGTGGTGCCCTCACTCCCTTCTCCTGGG
The DNA here is from genome assembly GCF_964199755.1 of Larus michahellis. Lineage (NCBI taxonomy): Eukaryota > Metazoa > Chordata > Aves > Charadriiformes > Laridae > Larus > Larus michahellis. The sequence continues at coordinate 37,187,241 of NC_133901.1, forward strand.
TCCATGGGCCACCTGTGGCAAGGTTTGTTGACCAAGGCTGGATCAAGTGCAGAGGAAGAGATCACTGGTTCTCCAAACTCCACCAAGCCCCGTGTGTTTTCTGAGCTGCAAAGAGTCCTGTTAGTACTGGGGCCAAGCCGTCCTCTCCCTTCTCTTCAGGACTGGGTGATGTTGCCCACAGCCCACCTGAAGGCACAGCTCTCCACTGTGCCTGGGGCTGAGTCCAGCAAAGTCCCAGGAGAGACGCACCGGGCAGGGGGGCTTCCACACCAGGACGGATTCCCCACAACCCCGTGCCTAGCCAGGGCAGACCCCAAAGGCCGAACGCCGGCGTGGGGAAGGGGGCCGAGAGACCTGGGGCGGGGGGGAGCGCCGCGCCGCGCCCCCGTCCCTCCCCGGGCCCGGCCGCCGCCTTCAGCACCATGGCCAGGGCCCGCGGCGCCGCTGCGGGACGGGGCGCGGGAGACGCTCCACGCATCGCTACGCGCAACCGCCACCCCCCGACCCCCTCCCCACCCCGCTGGGTCTCCCCCTCCCCAGCCCGCCCCACGGCTCCCGGGAAGCGGGAGCATCGCAGAGTGAGGGGGAATAGGGGAGGATGGGGGGGATGGAGGGGGATGCCCCCCCGGCCCGTCGGTAGGACGGGGAGGGGCGCTGCGGGGCAAGCCCCCGGGATCCCGTACCCGGTCAGGTTTCACTCTCTCCTCTTTTGTTGCGGTGCGGGAGAGGTAGGGGGTGTTGCGGGGAGGTGGGGGGGGAGGGGTGTTTGTGCGTGCGTCTTTGTTTCCAGTAACCAAATTTCTTTTGTTCTACAAATTGCCTCAATAGCGTCTCTTTGCCGCGGGCAAACGGGCTCAGCTGAGAACAATTAGCATCACAATGGGCTTTTGGCCTCGCGGGCCGCTTTGTCTAGTGACTGCCGCCCCGCTGGGGCAGCGCGGAGAGGGGAGGCGGCCCGGCCGTAAATCTACCGGCTACAAATTGAGTTCCCTGGGAGGAGAGGGCCGGGAAGGGCTCGCGGGATTCATGTGGCTTCTCTTCTCTTCTCTTCTCTTCTCTTCTCTTCTCTTCTCTTCTCTTCTCTTCTCTTCTCTTCTCTTCTCTTCTCTTCTCTTCTCTTCTCTTCTCTTCTCTTCTCTTCTCGTGGCGTGGCGTGGCGTGGCGTGGCGTGGCGTGGGAGGTGTTGCTTTTCCCACCTGCCCGTTTTTAACCGGCTTGACGCCCCCCCACACTTCCAGCCCCGGCTCAGGGCTGCAGGGGGCCGAATGCGGACACTGCCCCCCAGAGCCCCGCGCCTGCCCCGGCTAAACCCTCCCTCGGGGAGGATGGATGGGGTCGGCCTGGGGTAGCGGTGCCCCGGGGACCCGCACCGCCCCAGGAGCTGGAGCTCTGCGCCCCGGGGAACATCCCCAGAATAGCCCCAGGGACGAGCCCGGGCGCTGGAAATCCACCTGCGTTGGGGAGGGCTGCAGCCGGGCGCACCTTGCCGGGATGCAGCTGGCAGAGCAGGGCGGAGGGACAGAGTATCACACGGACCGGTCGCAGCCCTGCGGGAACAGGGCGTCGGCAAAGAGAGGCCGGTTTTAAATCCTTGCGTGGGCCCCGACGGGCACACGCCGGCGTGCGCACAGGCGCAGGACTCCACTGCGCCACTCGCCCTCGCCGCTCTTCCCCACGCAGGAGAGCCCCCCCCCGCGCCAGACACACCGTCCCCGCACCGGACACATTGTTCCCGCACCGGGCAAGTCCCCGCAGGGCCGGTGCTGCCCTCCCCGGCGCGGGTTGCGCGCGATTTTGAAACCCCCCGGCAGCTCTCGATGGAAAAAACACGGCGAAACACAGGTCTGACCGCGACACACTTTATTCTACTCCTCTTCTTCAAAAAACCCCCAAAATACAGCCGTGGCTCCCCTCCCCGGTACAAACAGCTGGATCACCGCTGCCAAAAATACTCTTATATACAAAATATATATTTGTTACGAAATATAATCAATAAATACCGATAGCGACAAATTAATATAATTTACCGTTTCCGAGTACAAAACCGTGATTTGTTTTTGTCCGCCCGCTCCCGCTGCGCTTCAGCCGAGGGGGACGGGGCAAAGGGGGGAGAGGGGCGCCCGCCGCCCCCCGGCGCGCAGCGCGGGGAGCCCCCTCTCGGCTCCGCCGGTTATTTGAAGGCCAAAAGCGGGGGGGAAAGCAGGCGGGCGGCGGGCTCAGAGGAAGGCGGGGAAGGCGGCGGGGCCGCGGCGCAGGGCGGCGGGCGGCGGGGCGGCGGGGCAGGGGGAGTCCCAAGGCCCGGGGGAGGCGGTGGTGGCGGCGGCGGCGGGGGGTGGCGGCGGGATAGGGGACTCGGGCAGACCCTGCTCGGCCAGGCGGAGGCTCTGGGTGAGCGCCCAGATGTAGTTGTGGGCGAAGCGGAGCGTCTCGATTTTGGTGAGCTTGGCGTCGTCGGGGAAGGTGGGCAGGACGCTGCGGAGCGCGTCCAGGGCGGAGTTGAGATGGTGCATGCGGTTCCTCTCCCGGTCGTTGGCCTTCATGCGCCGACTCCTCTTCTGCTTGCTGAGCAGCCCCTCACTCCGCGCCTTGCCGCGGCCCCGCCGCGCTTTCCCCTTCCTGCGGGCCGCCGCCTCCCGCGGGGCCAGGGCGCTGCGGGCCGGCGAGGCGCCCTGGCTGCCCGCCGAGCCGCCGCCGGCTGCGGAGGGGGGGTCCTCGGCGCCGCCGAAATAGGGCTGCCCTTCGCCCGGCGAGCGGTCGCTCTGCGGGGCCATCCTGCAAAGCCAAGCGGGGAGCGGTGCGGTGGCCGGCCCGGGGGAGTCCTCTCCCCCGCGGCTGTACCTGCTGAGCCCCTGCGAGGCTGTGGGGCAGGAGAGCAGCTCTCGCTCCGCTGTCCGCCACCCCCCGTCGCCGGTCCCCCCTCCCCGCTTTCCTTCGAGTGCGGGCAGGAAAGGTTGCGCGTCCGGCACACGACTGCCGTTTAGCCCCTATATATATAGGGCCGCCAGACAATGGGGATTTCCCGGCCGGGCGGCGTGTGCGCCCCCCCGCCCGCACCCACCCCTTGGCACGCTTTTATCTTATCAGCCCGGCGGGAGCGTGCCGGGACCGGCACCGCCCGCCGCCCTGGCCCCGCCACCCGGGACCCCGCCGGCTCCCACGCCGTGCCGGGACCCCCCGCCACTGCCCGCCCCCTCTCTCTGTCCCGGACCCCGCCCGCCATCCCCCGGGGACCCCCGGGCCGAGCCGCCGACCCCGACAAGCGGGGAGGGCTGCACCTCGGCCGGAGCGGCCGCGCACGCCGGAGCTCCGCGGGGGGCTACGAAGTGGATCGGGGCGGGCGGTCCCGGAGGTGACAGGGGGCTCCCGAGAACCCGGTTGCGCAAAGCGGGGCAGCGGCGGGCCCGACGCCCCGGCATGTCCAGGGACGTACCGCCGGGCCCGGCGGGGTTCCCCCTGGTGCCAACTTTTGGGGATCCCCCTGCCCCGCTCCGGCTCCGCTCGCTTCGGCAGAGCCACGACCACCTCCCGCCGCCTCGGCGCTGCGGGGCGCTCCCAGGACCCCCCAGGAGGAGCGAGGGGACCCCCCCCGCCTCGGGTGGTCCCTTTCCTCGCCCCCGCAGCGCCGGGGACAGCCCCGCGTCCCCCGGGCACCGACCGGCGGAGCTGCGGATGCTGCCCTGAGGGCGGCGAGCGCCGGCACCGGTGTGGGGAGGGGGCACGCCGTTCCCTTGCCCCCCCGCGCCGTGTCTTTGCTCCCCGCAGGGAAACGAGCGCTGGGTCCCACGGGGGAAGGGCCTCCCCTCACCCCCCGGCCACCCTCGCCCCGCCAGCCCGGCGCTGGGCCCGGGGAGGACGGCTCCGCCACCAGCACTCAGTGCGCAAAACGTGTCGGGGACTTTTGCGCACCGGCTGCGGCGGGCGGCGGGGACCAGCCCGGCCCCGGGGCACCTTTCCCCGGCGGCGGGCGAGGGGGCCGGGGACGGCGGGGTCGGATCTCCCCCTGCACGGCCCGGCGCTCCCGGGGGTGCGGGCAGGGCCGCCGGCAGGGCGCAGCCTCGGCGGGGCGGGAGCCCCCCGCTCCTTCACCAAAGCGGCGCGGCGGACCCCGGACGGGGATACCGGCACCGGGAGCGGTCGGATCGTCCCGCTCGGGGCCCTGCGGTGCGGGGAGCATCTTCCCCGGCCCGGCCCGATCCCCGAGTCCCGCGGGGCGGCCGCGGTGAGGGGCGGTGCGGTGCGCTCTGGCTCGCCGGGGAGCGCGGCGGGCGGGCAGCCCCGCTCCCCCGCGGCGGCGGCGGCGCTGGGAGGGCGGGGGGAGCGGGGCCGGCCACGGCGGCGGCTCGGGCGCCCCTTCTCGAGGGCCGGCTCGGAGGGCAGGGGAGGATGAATAGGAAGGGCCCGGCGGGGTTTGTTGGGTGTTTTTTGTGTGTTTTTTTTTGTGCCTGTGCAATTGGATGACAAAAAAATCTGGCGAGCGAGTTTCCAAGCCTCAGACTGCCCACTTCAAACGTCCTTCAAACAAAAGCTGAAGAGGAAAAGAAAGCCCCACCTGGTACCGCTGTTTGCTAAAATAATAATAAATAGATTTCGTTTAATAAATAATTACAAGAGATTGTAAAGTGGAGTGCTTTGGGAAGCATTAATCATGGGTCTGGGGGCAGACATCACCTGCTGGCAAACAAGACAACTTTATTGTTAAATCACCTTCCCACTGCCACTTTCCGATAACTCCCTCCCGTCGCCTCAAAGCCCGGCCGTGTATGTTTACCCATAGTTAGCATAACAAGCACCATATTACCACAAACGTGATAAAAATCTCCGGGGGCACCGCGGCGGGCTCCCACTCACACCTGGCCGGGCCGCCCCGGCGCGGAGCTGGCACCCAACCGCCCTTCCAGGAGGGGCCCTTCTGCCGTTTACATTGGCCTACTTTATGCTCCTTTATAACAGGTTTACTGCAATCCCTATCTCCCGGCCCTATTTGTCTTATTTTATTGAAAACATATGGTAACCAGCCCAGCCCCGGCGCATCTCTCGCCTGCCAGGCGTCGGGGACGTTTTGCGAACGGGGGCTCGGCCGCAGCTCGCCTGCCCGCCGGGGGCTGTTGCTCGGGAGAGGGGAGGGTAGATAAAGCCGGGCCTGCTCCCGAACCCTTCTGCCCCCATGGGCCGGGGGACCACCGGCGGCTCCGCTCTCTCCACCCGCCCCGGGGACCGCCGGTGCGCGCGGTGGCGGGGGGCGCACGGCGGTGGCACCTGCGGCGGGTGCCTCCCCGCTTTTCCCCTCTCCCCCCGCGGCCGGGGGCTGCTCAGGAGGTACCGTGATTTGCGGTGCCATATGTCGAGCGGCTCAGAGCCGGAGCAGCTGCTGGCCCGGGCCCTACCTACCCGGCGCATAATACCTGGGAGCCGCAAGCCCCGCGTCCCCACCCCCCCACCCCTTCCCCGCCCCCCCCGCTTTTGAGAGGGCAAACGCGGCTGGACCGGCTCCGCGCCTCTGTTTTCTGACTTTATTGTGGCGCCCAACAGATGCACGCCTGCCCCTCCTGCCCCTCGCCCCAGTGCGAGCGCGCTGCTCGGGACACAAGGAGCACAGATGCCAGGCGCAAGGTGCACCAGATGCCCCGCTTTGTGAATTCAAACAATATTTCTCCCTTCCTCCACTCCCCCCCCTCTTCCTCTTCCGACAAGAGGGAGAGGACAAGGGGCCGAAAAAGAAAAATATATTTAAAAAAAAAAAAAAAAGAGGAGAAGAAAGGAAAAGCCCCGGCAAGCGGCGCCGGGAGCGCGTCCGCTGGAGCCGCCCGACGGGGCGCACGGCCGGGCGCAGAGCGGCGGCCCCGGACAGGAAAGCGGCACCGGGCAGGGAGAGCGCAGCGCCGCGGGGACACCGCGGAGCATCCCCGGGAAATCATTCATTACCCGGGGAGCTCTGAGGAAGCGGCCCCCCGGGATCGGGAACGGGCGGAGAGGCAAAGGCTGTTCGGGAAAAGGAGGGAAAAGCCCGTTTCGCCACCGTAAACCTTCCCGGCTTTTGTGACCGGGGTCCGGCGCAAAAGAAAGAGTCCAGGGCAACAGGTACACGCACTGAGGGCTCGGCTAGCAACATCTCTCCCTGGTATGGGGCCAGGGCCACTGGAAAATACGTTCCTCCCTTGGGTGTCCCTCTCTGCAAAGTGAGTTCTGGTCAAGGCTGTTTAAGGAGAAACATGTCCCTAAGGTTAGAGCCCCTTTCTGCACTTCCTGCACAAATCCCACCAGCTGCAAAAACCAATCCTGTCCATAACCATCTGGCAGCCCTCTCCCTCTCTGTGCTGCAGAAATCTTGCTCAAAAGCCCAATCCATGCCAGAGCTGGTGGGTTTTCCCCTAGTCCCACTGGGAGCTAAGCTTGCATCTCACAGGCTCCAACTTACTAGAGCTGGGGGCTAATGCTACGCAGGGGCAGGAATAACCCAATGGAGCCCTGGGATGAGGGTTGCCATCACTGCACCAGAGGAGGAGAAGCCCTGATAGCCCACAGGGAAAGAAAACCCAAGAGTTTCCAGTGCACAATCCCGCTTTACGATAAGCCTCTTTCCATGCTTATGTGCTCTTAAAACAGCCTGGCAGGAGACGGCTTCATAAGGCTGCAAGAGCAGACAGCTGTTCTGAGACCAAAATGTAGTTTGGGTCAGAATGCAACACTCTCAAGTACAGCAAAAACCTGGATTATCTCTGGATAGCACAGAGGAAAGGAAAAGAAACACCACAGAAGTGAAAGGCAGGGAACAAATACCAAATCCAAAAGGGTCAGTTGGATAGTGGGCTGTGATGCCTACAGGTGGGTGCTTTGAAACCTCTTACCTTAAAGTCAACTATTCAAGTATCTCAACTCAAGTACTCAACTATACAAGTATCTGCGCAGGTAGGGAAGGATGGTCCTCACCTCTCTGTGAGTCAGTTGCCTCCCACCATTCCCAGTTCTGCCAGGCTTGCTCCCTTCTCCACTTGTGGCAGTTGGTTCTTCACCCTCAACCCATTTCACCTGCCAGAAAGAGGGTTTCTCCTTTACCCTGATGACAGCCTGGGCAGACAGGAGGGGTTACACATCCAGCACACTCTCTCATTCAGGTTGTCCAAGTGCTTTAATCTTTAGAACAAGTTTCTGGTGAGATCTCGCAGAAGCCACCGCCACCACGTTCCTCTGATGGTTGAATGAAACACAATGGGGGCTTAACAAGTGTTCAAGCGCACCTCCATCTTTAACTTGTCAGCAGCCCCAGTGGCCCAGAGTAAGCCCGTACTTGTGTATCTGCCTGCACCGAAAGCTCAAAGAATAACTGTAATTAGAAATTTCCTGTCTCCACAGCTACAATTCAACAGGACGAAAGTTCATGGCAGGATATCTCCAGCACTCAGACTTTGCCAGCTGGCAGGGGTCGTCTTCAGGTAGCAGTTGGACAACACAGATTGAGGCCTCAGTATTTATTTGCATCAGCCCTCCTTTAGCCATCAATAAATAGTCGAGGATATACTGATCTCAGACTACCATCTTCCTGATTGGCACTTCTCTCCTGTAAGGGCAAAAATCTAACTTCTAGCGTTTTGATGCCCAGTGAGATTCTAAGCACAGTGTGGACTGGCCATATTGGCGCCCTCTGAAACTCCTCACCTCCCAGCTGCCCAGCAGATAGACAGCACTTCCCAACCTCCAAAAATAATGTGTTTTCCTCTCTGACTTAGAGGCTCCACCGGTCAAACTTTGAACAAGCCAGAAGGCACCAGAGCTGGCTTTTGAAAAGTGAAAATGTTACTAAAAGCCAGGAGTCTGGAAGGAAATATCCTGGAAGCAAGGGCAGAGGTGCCCTGAGGGACACACACACACCACTAACGCCTCTCCGGATTTTCATCGAAGCCCTCAACGCGAGAGGAAGCAAGGCGTGGGTGCTTTGACGTTTCCTTTGCAAACCAACATTACTGCCACTGCGATGTGCCCAGCATGGTGCTGGGGTCACCGCTCCAGCTGGACCACTGCCAGCAGAAGGGATGTGATGTGACCCATAAAGGTGTGGTGTGAATATTTTGCCTGCTGTCCCAGTGACTTGCCCAGAACCAGCTCATGCTCCTCCCAGTGCCATTCCCAGCTGTGCCATACACATCTGGCACCCTTCAGTGCTGTGATGACAACTCTGGTACTGACCGTCCCAGGGGGCTGAATGCAGTTGCAGCCCCACACAAACCCAAACAACACCAGCTGCATAGCTCACCTGCCCACACCCCCAGTGCATGACCCCATCCCCTACTTGACCATCCCTGTACCAGCCCAGTCTCTTCCCATCTCCTTCCAGTCTCAGGAAGAAGCATGCCTCCTCACCCACCTCCCTCCGTCCCAGCCTCGCCATCCCCTCAGTCCCATCCCTGCATCTTCGTGCCCCTCTCCTAGCATGCCTTGCGCTGGTGTCCCTGCCAGGCAGCCTTGTCACCTCCTTCCAGCTTTCCCGAGCTATCCCTGCCTATCTGCACACACCCCACCCTGCCTCCTGATGCTGATACCCCTCTCCCAACCCTTCATCCAGCATTGAAGTCCATCTGCTGAGTCCCTGACCTTTGAATCAGAGCCTTCTCCTGCCCATTACTGCAGCACTGAGAAGACAAATTTAAATACAGAAAGGATCATTTTATCCTCCGAGTTGAGGCGTATAACAAACCTGGGGAGCCCGTGAGTGGCACAGCCTCTCCTGCCAGCCTGTGCCAGGACCTCTGGGAAGGTGAGCAGCAAGCCTGACTTCTGTACCTCCATGAGAAATGATGTATTTTCAACAAAAAGGAAAAAAACCCTCTGGATATTTTCACACAGAACACTGAGCGATCATAACACATCCTTTTAGCTGCAGCCCAGCTCTGCAAGGCAAGTTGTGACCAACCTGTACCAATCCATGGCAACGCGATTTTGTTGAGCCAGGACCAAACCTCGTGGGGACAGGTTGTAGCAATGGGAGCAGTGATCTCATGGCAGGTAGCAGCAAGGAAACCTCAAAACACTCTACCCACCTGGATGCATCCAGAGCATTTTAGCCATTTGTGTGGCAACACCAGCCCCCATCTGCAGGGAGGGGAGCACCAGCTTATTGCTGGCCATGCCAGAAAAGCCAGGCTTAAGCCCAAGGCAGGGAGGGATGCTCCTGCCCAGAGCCCAAAAGGCAGCCTGCAGGGATGGGGCTCTCGCCCACAAAACCCCTCAGGGATGGAGACCATGCCCAGCCACCTCGTGAAGCTCTGCCAAGTCCTTTGAAGTCCCGTGAGGGTCTGAGCTGGGTCCCACAGTGCTGGCACTGTAGACATTGGGGGCACTGGGCTGCCATCCCCGCCATGAATGCACAGGTTCGGGGTCCCAGCAGCTTCCTGGGTTTTGTCAGCACCTTTATCAGTTTCCTTCAGGACAACATTTCTTCAAACCTACTACAGCTCTTTCGGACACCCTGCCCCAGCCACGCCCGGCAGCTCCCGGGTACTGGCACCTTTCAGGGGTCTCTGGCTCCAAGCAAAGTCCCCATGGTCAGGGACACATCATCCCACATCCCCTTATCATCCAATATCCCCCTGCCTGGGGGCTATGCCTCCCTCCCCCAGCTCTTCACCACAATCCCCACCATTTTTCACCATCATTTAAGTTTCTGAAGTAATTTCTTTTTTCTTTTTTGTCCTCTTTTTTTTTTTTTTTTAAAAAGCAAACCATCTACCATATGTTCTCCCCTGAAAGGGGTAATTGTTAACAGATCATTAAAACACCGTGGCGAGTGCTCTGAGATTCCTTCCCTCCATCTTACGCATTATCCCATCTCTGTCACCCTTTCAATGCGGCTTTGAGGGCTCTGCTTTTCTAACTTCCTTCTCGAGGCGGGGGGGGGGGGGGGGGGGGGGGGGGCGGGAAAAAAAAAAGAAAAAAAAAAAGAGAGAAAGAGCCACTAAAGTGACCCTCTTCACAGCTCTCCTCCTTGCTTTTCAATGTCTTTTTCGACACCCAACAATAATCAGGGTGGGGGGCTGGCATGCCGCCGCTGCTGCCACTGGGCTGGGCACAGCAGAGACACATCCTGCCCCTTTCATGGGATGCCAGGGTTGGGAAGGCAGAGTGAGGTGCCGCAGGGGTGCTTCAGCCGCCCCATGGGCACCTACGGCCCCTCCTTCCACTGCTGGGCAATGGGGCTGCTTGCCATGGGATGCTCGAAAGGTGCATCCCATCCGTCCCAGAGCCTTTGTCCCCACTCCTGGGGCTGCAGGATGACCCCATGACACACACATGCATCCCTGGCTGAGACAGAGAGTATTTCTTAAAAAGCTCATTTCCTCGGGTGGATTGGATGCTTTTGGTGGCACAAATACATTTTATATGGAAATAAGCTAACAGCTGGCCAGGAACTGAACTAAGCCCAGAGATGGAAGTGTTTTGGGGGGGCTTGGACATGTCGTCTCCCTTTCCTGGAGGACAAACACTATTTTAAGAAACACCAAATGCCAGGGACCATCAGGGCACAGACCGCTTTTATCTGAGCCACTGTCTCAGCTGAGGTGAGCACAGGCACACCACCAGCATCTGTCCCCTTTGCTGGGACAAGAACCTTCCCAGAGCTGTGCCCATGCGTCTCCCAACCCCACATGCAGGGAGAGGGACCCTGGGAGGGCTGTGAACACCACTAGCAACAGCAGTCCTTTTAGCGCCATGTTCAACAATGTCATTTTACAAGGAAAGCGAGCCAGCAAAGCTACGACAAGTCTAGGATATGTCTGATGCTGTGGCAAGCCAGGGGACTGAAAATCATCGCCATCATCTCGGTTGCCCTGAGATGAACCAGGAGGGCTTGCAGCTGCACAGCCCCTCACCACTGAGAGAGGGGCAAGGAGAAGACCGAGGAGAGGCAAAGACGTGTGCCAACAGTGGCATTACACATGTTCGATTCCAGAGTGATAGCTGCCAAACTCACATGAGCACCACCAGCAAAGGCTGAGGGACACCTCATCACAGTCTCCCTACTCTTGTGATTGGAAAGGTTGAGGCTTTCAGAGCTCACTTGTGTTCCTACCTGCATCTTCTCCCCTTCTAACACGGACTTGACCATTCCCCCAGAGGACTCTGTTCCCCGACTCACCACAGCCTGCAGCCGAGCTTCAGGCATGGTTTGCACTGCTCCTTCGGCGCAGGCACCTTTCCCAGCACCGATATGAAGCCCTTTGAATTTGCATTTCACCATCCCAGCAAAGGAGCGTGCTGCATTGACCTGAACTGGTTTGAGCGACACGGGACTAATTTATCTTCTAATGCTAGGGAAAACTGCACTTTTAAAAGACTCTAGTGCCTGAATTTGTGAAAATACTTACTTTATAGCCAGCTATGGTACATGGGTTTGAAGGTCTCAGTGTTTTCGAGTTGGCCGGGTGCGGGTATGAGGAGGAGCGAGACCCGGGCACTTGACCCAAGCTGGCCAACAGGATTATTTCACACCATGAACGTCACTTTCAAGGTAAATCAGAAAGGTTGCTGAGGAGTTCTCGCTCTTCCATGGTGGCTGCCATCCTGAAAACTTCTTGCCCCTGTGCCAGAGTCCTGAGCCCTTCCCTTCCTCCCAAAGCCACAGCGCTCACAGTGTCCCACATGGGCTGTCCACTGCCAGGAGTGCATGGCTTCCCGCTGATAGAATGGGCTGAGTATAATCCTGTATTGGTATTGGGATCAACACTGGTTCTTCAGTATCGTTAATGTTAATTATTTAGTCTTATTTTATTAAATCTGTTTATATTTCAACCCTCGGGTTTCCTTATTTTTTTCCCCCCGGTTCCCCTTCCCAGCTGTAAATGTCTAAATGAAGAAAAAAAAAAAACAAAACAGAAAATTCAAAGCCCTGCATGCAAACTGCTCCAGGAGACAATAATCTCCAGCAGCTCAATGGCTTTGCCAGTGTCCGCGCGTAGCTCCAGGGACCTCACAGAGAGCTCCTTCTTCGGTCTGAGCTGCCAGCCTGACACACCAGCCCGTTACCCCCCTGGCTTTTGCCCTTCAGGAGCAGGTTTGTCCCAGAACCCCCCAAACACCCTCCCCCAGGGCATCGTTATGCTCATTTAACCCAGCAAGCTGTAGTCTCAAGTGGGAGAAGATGCTCTGCCGAGGGATCAGCCCCATGCGGTTCCCACCGCGGGGTCACTGAGCATCCCAGGAGCACTCAGACGGTGCCGGCAGCTCCATGTGCTTCTCCAGGCAAAGCCTTCCCATCCCCAAAACCTGCTGCAGGCAGTAACACCCTCACCTACGGCACTGACCCACAAGAAATCTCCGGGGAGGGCTGAGCACCGTGAAGGGGTGCAAGCTGCAAACCAGAACCCGACGTGGTTTTGCCCTGTTGTACACATCCAGGCAGATCGGCTCTTCTCCATCTCTCCTTTCCAGGATGGCAGCTTTCACCTACCTTTCATCTCTTCATCGAGGAAAAAAACTTCCCATGGAAGAAAAAGTACCTCCTGCAAGGGGGCAGGATACCCGCTTTCCCAGAAGGATTTAACAGCCGTCTTTGCTCAGGGCTCTTGTCGCTGCTGTGAGGCAAAATTTTAGTCCTTACAGCTGCAGAGGCAGACTTCAGGCCAGGAGCTGAATCTAAACAAAAGCAGTACTCCCACTCCAAGTGCAAAACTAGTCCAGGATTGGGTCAGTTTTAAGAAGCACGACGAACTGAACATAATTTCGGCAAGTTAAAGAGCAGCGCTGCTCTTACCACCACAGATGAAGATGCTGCCCTCTCTCCCCACCCCCCAGAAAGGCGTAGACATCAAACAAGGATGCCAACACAAAGCAACTTCACGTGCCACCAGTGTGCTCAGGGTCGAGCTGATCTCCCTGGCCCAGTAGAGCCCAGAGGATCCCGGGCAGCGGGAGAACCTGCACTCTGCATCTGAAAGACCCACCAGGTTATTTCTTACCTGAAACCACCCAAGCACCTTTTGATAATCAGCTTGTACAGAAAATCATGAGTGCTGCGAAGCCCTGGTGAAGCAAAGGGCCTTAGGAATACAAATCTGCAAAACAACTTCTAGCTAAATGGTTTTTAGGTCTTCAACACCGAGGTTTTTTCCCCATCAGTAGGAAATTAGCTCACCCCACCTCCGAGGATCGTTTTCCAGGCCAGGTTGTAATGAGCAGCCATATCCCGAGCGTCCCGCTCTGCCTCATGAACAAATGCTAATTGCTGCAGAGGTTTGGGGCTAACGAGGGATTTCCAGCTTGTGGGGGGGTGGGGGGACACACACAAATCCCACACGAGGGGGCTTCTGGAAGCAGGGCCTGGGGACAGGGCCACCAGAGAAACGCTGGTGCTGTATGGACATGCTGAGCGGAGATTTAATTCACAGCCAGCAGAGATTTAATTAGTGCCTCGTGATATGGCATACCCACACCACCAGAGGGAGAGCTGCTTGGCGTTTCTCCTCTGGAACTGCACTAATGAAAGATTTTTATTGCGTAACATCACTGTACAGCATCAACCGTGCACGATGCTCCAGCCAGACCCTAAGTTCACCTTAGTGTGCATCGCCCGAGTGCTGTGCCAAGGCCATGCCTGGATGGCCTGTAATTATTTGAAATATAGAGGCAAATATCTATTTCTAGCTGAATGGTGCATGGTTCTCAGTGAAAAAACCCTCCACGTTGCTGGAGCACAAACAGCTGCCCAACGTCCACGGAGGGCAGGGAAAGCAGGAGCACACAGAGGATGAACCATAGGAAGACTGCAGTTGTCGGAGCACTTTAAAATTACACACACACACACACACACAAAATCCATAATAGTTCTGGGATTTTGGAGAGTTGCCTCAGTTGTTTAAACAGCAGGCAAGGAACATTTCCTAAAGCAGATTAAGGATGCATCTGTGAGGATGAGGAGTGTGGCTGCTCCCACCAGGAAGGCAGGGATTGAAATAGACCAGCATTCTTCACCCGTTTTAAAATCAACTTTCGTGTCAGCTGTCTAGAAAAGCCCAGATGACCTTTGCTAGTACGTCTGCAGTGGTTTTCACTTAGAGACAAATGCAAAAATCAGACCAGGACAACATTTTTAGTGCAGCCCTTTGCGTTCTTCCAGTCGAGTTGTTTGCAGACACAGGGACATGCATATATAAAAAGAAAATGCTGGCAGTGGGGTCAGTGACACCTGTGGAGCACCAGCTGGAGAGGAGCTGCAGATTGACTAACACTGCCACCACGTCCCCTCCAGACCTGGCTGCTGCTGATGAACCGGGCAGGACGGAGTGCATCCCTGCAGGGTCAGCAGCTAGGGATAAAAACAGCTATTTGTAAGCACACGAGACACCTTGTGCACATACAAACCCACTCAAAAATCAATCTACAAACGGGACACAGCATGGCACACTGAGAAGAGCCAAGCCTCATGCTTAAGAGTAAATTCACACAGCCCCATCGCGGTCTCCCCATCATGCCCCACAGCTCAGGCAGCTGAGCAGAGGCCCGCTGTGTCCCTCTCCTCCAGCCAACTCCTGATCAGCATCATCCTTCCCTCTGGTCACCACGCGCCTGGGAAGCCAAGAGGTAATTTCTTCAGATCCGAGGGAACAGGAAGGATCGACAGTGTTTGCATCAATCATTTATTAAACAGTCACACAGGCTTAGTCCATGATTGAAAGGTAACTCCCCCCCGAAACACTGCGTACAACAGAGAGCACTGAGGTTGGCTGAAAATTCAGTACAGCCCACAAATTTCCTTGCTAAAGGAGTTTCTCCTGGTATCCCCAAATACTCTCCCCTGTTCCGTTTAAACCACCCAAATTTTAGCCATGCTTCCATCATCTCCTCCTTTCCCGAGTATCTTGTACTTCAAACCACCATCACATTTACAAGACACTATTAGTAAAGAAAGAAAAATTGCCTTTGTCATCAAAGAAAAATTACCTTTGTCATTCCCTCCTTCACATTTTATTACACCCTTCCTGCCATCTCAAATTCGAGCGTTAGTCCCCTCTTGCTGAAGGCCAGGGCACGGCTCTGCATCCGATGATACCTCAAGCTCCTGATGCCTTCAGCTCCCACCTCCCCACCTCGCCCTCCACAATAAACTAGTTTTGGCTTCAATCTTCCTATCCTTCACCAGCAGTCATCCCGGTCCTCTGAAGCTGCCCCCTTCCTCTTCCCCTTCCTCCCTTTGTACACGAATCCACCCTTAAAATACACCTTTGCTTCTTAACTTACCACAACACATTATTCAGGACAGAGATGAGGAAAATCTAGGCGACGGCGATATGGAACAATTAAATATGTAACCATGTTCGGTACCCAACGCTAGAGTGTGCTGTGTAGGAAATAACCTCATACTGCGGACGATGGCCTTGGTAATGATGCGGGATCTCTCTCTCCAGACACTGTCAGAAACACTGAAGAACTGGATCAGTCATTTTTTTTGGCTCCTGGAAACGCATGAAGCTTCCTCAGAAATCCTTGGTGAGGGCGGAGAGCTAAGCAGCAAACACAGAGTTTTGAAGAAAGCATTGAAGAAAGGACAAGACACGTCCAGGACAAGGAAATTAAACAAAAAACAACAGCAAAAACAAACAAACAAAAAAAACCCCCACCCCACCACAAAACAAACAAACAATAAAAAAAAAAGCAGAAGAAAAGCAGCAAGGAGAGAATTATATCAGATGTTCCTCTGTGTGACTCAGTGGAGTGTCAGAAGAGACAGGATTCACAAAGGCAGGATACAAACCAAACCCACTTTATTCTCCTCCTCCTGAATTTGTTTATTTGAAGCATCGTGATAATCAGGTCGTGCATTTTGCCTGGCTGGGGGCTGGAAATACCGCAGAGAAAGGCTCAGGACAAAGCAACGACAACAAAAACCCTAGAGCCCTCAGCGACTTCCCAAGAATTGTCTCTGATTCACTCAGAGAAGGAAGCAAGGCACAGACCTTCAGGGTCTGTCCTAAACCCCAGGCAAGTCAGCACCCACGCCAGAACCACAGCTCAACGTATTTCTACCTCTTGATGCAGCGTTTCAGGGACAGGCTTAACTTAGATAAGAAAATAAAAAGCATTTTAAATAAAACCTTTGTGCTTTTTTTAAAAAAAAAAAACCAAACTTGTTTTTATTTTGACAAGAACAAAATTTAGAAACACCTCAACATACAGAACTCAAAAAAAAAAAGAAAATCATAAACTTCCTAATTAATTTACTAAATAGGAAAAATACAGTACATACAAGACTCAAACATCCTGTAAGTTTATACAAAAGCCAGACAGTAACAAATTGCATTAAAAATATATCAACCATTACCTGACTGATTCGACATCGGCATTTGCCCCATTATTAAAAGGCATAAAAGACTGAGCAATGAAAGTGTTCAGCATCACATCCATTATTGTCAGTAAATTCATCAAGATTAGCATAAAAAAGTCTATTAAACACACGTTTAATATTCACCATGTAGATCAGTAAGAAATCATTTTTGGAAAGAGTAAGAAAATAAAATCGGAAAAGACAAACATTTAAATACGACATCCCAAGGCGCAAAGGCTCTTCCTAGAAATCTACCTTTAAGTCTTCCCAGAATCATTTTGCCAGCTGCGTTATCACTCAGCAATCATTTAAAAAAAAAAAAAAAAAAGAAACAAAAAACCCCCAAGATTTAATGATCCACCAGCCCACCTTCCAGCAGCGTCATGATAGCGCAGCAGCATCGCCAGCGGCCCAGAGCCCTCCTGGCATGTCTTTGGCTGCAGACACACCGAGAGCAATGAGGCTACGGGGGTATCAGCCCGTCTCCTGGCCAATGCATTACACCCCCAGTCTGTAATAGCCAGCACAAACCGCAACAGGGAGATTTGCCTTTTTTTTTTTTTCTTTTTTTTTAACCATATCTGAGGTTTCTGAATTCACCCCGGGTAACACATGCAGCAGCCGGCTCCAGTGAACTCAGGGGCAGATCTCTGCCCCACGTCTTCAAACAGTCTTTCGCTCAGTTTGTGCTCGGTGATGATGTCTTCCACCCGAGTTATGTACAGCAAGGACAACAACACCCCCAGGAACTGTGAAAGGAAAAGGGGAATCTCTTGTCAGGGATCAAATACTGCTTAACTTGCGCTTCTCGCAGCAGTTGTTACAAATTATGTATACGTACGTCGGACATACGGGCAGGCATGCCATATATATACAGACGGAAACTCACATTGTTATTCTTCTTTGCATACAGGGGAATAAACGGACCGTTTTTGTGAAGAGCTAATACAGCAGAATTACCACCCCTGTGCCTTGGAGCATTGGAAAGTCTTTGTGGATGCAGCTCAGGGGAGGAGAGGACTCAAAAAAACCCCAAGCAAAACGAAATCAACACACTAAACCCTGTAATATATCACAGTAATGCTACTAAAATAGCAGAATGCCACCTCAGCTTATCGGTTATGTTAAATTTAAATTAAAAATTATAATTAAATATAGTCAGATGGGATTTCGCATCTCGCTGCACCTGGTCCAGTGGGAGGTGTCCCTGCCCATGGCAGGGGGGTTGGAACGAGATGATCTTCAAGGTCCCTTCCAACCTAAACCATTCTATGATTCTATATTGTAGTGACAAATCAAATCCTCCCTTTAATGGAGAATGAGCTGGCCCCTTCTTACCTGGGGTAGCAATATGCCGAGCAGCACGCCAGCCATGATGCTGTAGTTGTCCAAAAACCAAATGAGCACCGCATTCGTGCATCCACGGACATATATAATATTCTGAACACTCAAGCGCTGCAAAATAGCAAAGCAGACACTCAAACAGGCAGTCGCACTGATGTATGATACAGTTAACACGTGGTAATTTCAGGGAGGCAAATTTGGTTCTCCTTCCCATCTCTTTAAACCCACTGAATTTGACACAAACCTCATCACTAATTCTTCTGTCTGTTTTTAAGTTGTTCCCCACCCAAACAAGTTATTTCATTTTTTAAACCTTTTTTTTTTTTTTTTTTTTTTTTTTGCAACTACTTTTCTAAAAGAAATGCATCCCATTCTCATTTTAGGCCACTTGGAAAGTAGAGAAGTCTCCCCTTGGCTTCTACCTCTGCTTCCAAGTTGAAAGTACAGCAGTGGAAAAAACACAAATCAGGGACAATGCAACAGACTCTAAAAAGGGCAGGAACAAGAGGATTTCAGATTCAGTCCTGCAAGCTGCGCTGCACCGTGACCCCAACCCATAATACAGAAAGCACTTGAGGCTGCGAAGGGTCCTAAGCAGATGAATGGGGTAAAATTAAGCATATGCTTAAGTGCTTTGGGCGTTAGAGCCAGGCTGGAGAGTTGAGGTGATTAAGCCATAAATCAATGAATCTGAATGAAGGCAGGTCATATGTAAAGATAACCAGTAATCCCCAAAACCAACAACCCAAGCCGGCATTGTGCGCCAAGTGCCTCAAACGACCTGGGAGAGGGGCTTTTTTTAGACCAACTGCCCGCACCAGCACTCCAATGCCAGGAGTGGAGAACTTAGAGCGGATCCAATTACTGATTTCCCCGCTTAATCACTCTGCAATTAGTGCCTTGAGCCGTCAGTCTCTACTCTGGAGTCACTGGGCTTTTCCCAAGAGGGAAAACCAGAGGAAAAGGAGGCCCCGTCCCGCTCCCGGAGGGAGGAGAGGGCTGCCAACACAACCTGGGAAGTCCCACTCCTCTTCCAGGAATAATTAACAGGCTTAAAAATAAAACACCCACTACTGGGATATAAAATACTTAGAAACAGCTAAGTTGGCTTCAGCGAAACCAATTTTACTCAGTGAGAAATTTGGGCTTTTTGGTATTAAAAGCTTTCCCCAAGTCAAGTTGCCACTTAAAAGTATTAGAGCATCTTTCTTTTTATTAACTGTGCAATTAGCTTAAGTGGGGAGGAGCTTTGGGAAGAAACGTTTCATACACGTCGAACAAGGCATCATGGAAGATACCAGGAAGGGAAGATACCACAATCAAACATGATTAATTTTTTTAATATATGAAAGCTACTCCAGATAAAATAATTTTAATTGCTGGTTTAACTGTCTGGTAGATTTAAGTACGCAGAAGACAGTTTTATAGCTGACCAAAAAGAATGCAGAGAAGCACAACCTTTTGCCCCGACAGGATGGATGCCGGTTACTTTACCTCTTTGTCAATGGTTTTGTATCCGCACATAGTGTTGATGATGTCTGTCTGAAAGGAAAACAACAAATATAAACCATAGCAGAAAACAAAAATCACAAAAGAAATTATTTTTACTCTTCTTGTGTTCCCTTTAGTTCATCTAAAAGCAACAACCGGGGATTACTCGCCAGCCCAACACCGATTTCTTCCCAGCAGCCCCAGGGTCAGACGTAGACACAGCTCGACGTGATTTTAGAGAAATCAGTCCTGCCAGTGTGTCACAACACAAGACTGTATTTGAACTATATCTATCCAGCGAGACCAACGCGGCACCAGAAACCAATGCCAGCTGCAACAGAGCTCTACGCCACAGCTGTTTCCACGGAACAAACAGCTGAGTTCAATTTTACGGCCTTAGTAACTTAACACATTAAGAAAACCAGGGATGAACGCAGCCATCATACCATCACGATGACAAATTTAAGCTCAGAAGTATCTGAAACCCAAATAACAGCCAACACTACAAATGCTTACAGGAAAATTTTACAAGACTAAATTTATTATGATATATTTTTATATGCCATAATATATATGAATATAAAATTCTTATATTTAAAAAAAAAGCCACTGAGCGCTTGCATTTATCACAGATTAATAATGCTTTTTCGGTGGCCATTTTAATATTTTGCTTGCATCCCGAAGCTCTACCTGGCCTGGCAAAGCTAACGTGGAAATACCGTCCTCCACTTGCAAGTCGACCAACGTAAAGCCCAGCAGCATCAAAGGAAGCCAAAGACACGGAGGAAAACGAGAATACGCACATGAGGAAAACAAGGCAGAGGAAACTCCTGTTTATTGATATACCCTCCTACTAAATTAAGACAAGATGTAGAGACGTTTCATTTACATTTTTATTTTTTTTTTTGCTAAGGGGACATTGTGGCACAAGAAAACATACACAACAGAGAGAAATGCACTAGAAACAGAGGTTTATAAGCATTTGGAGATGGATTTTTATCTGCTACGCTAGAGTAAGTGTTGGATGAATACTTGGACTTGAAAATAGTCCCTTCAGAGCCTCCCTCAGAATGAGCCTGGCTCGTCTTAGCACAGGGCTTTTTAAGAGGATCAAGATCCAACCTCCAACATTAGCGGGAGTTTTCCATGACTACAAAGCGAATGAGTAATCACAAACCATATCTGTAGTTTTCCAGGACAGAAACCAGCCTGTATTTGGAAGCATTTGTCAAACATAGAAGATTTATGCGTCTTCTGGTTGGGTTTTTTTTTCCATACAGCCAGGGTGTTAGTGCCATCCTGCCAAGTACGCATCCATGCCGCTTGGATGTCACAGGGCACACCGATGGCATCCCGGTGTGGCAAAGCCACAAGCCCTAATGTACTGCAGCTTCTCGCCAAACAGCCCACCCTTAAATCAGAAGTTTGCTTGTTATTTGCTGATAGGATGAGGGGTAACGGTTTTAAACTGAAAGAGGGGAGATTTAGATTAGGTAACAGGAAAAAATTCTTTACTGTGAGGGTGGTGAGCCCCTGGCCCAGGTTTCCCAGAGAAGCTGTGGCTGCCCCATCCCTGGAGGGGTTCAAGGCCAGGTTGGACGGGGCTTGGAGCAGCCTGGTCTGGTGGGAGGTGTCCCTGCCCAGGGCAGGGGGTGGCACTGGGTGGGCTTTAAGGTCCCTTCCAACCCAAACCATTCTACAATTCTATGACTTTAGGGCTTCTCCCCGCCTTTTGATTAACTTCCCTGAGCTCAACACTTTGCCAAGCTACCTTTAGGCTGCAAGTATTCTCATCTCCCCCTCCCCAGTTCCCAGTGCAGCATACGGAGAATATACTCCCCGTTTTCCTCAGAGTAGTTTTTATTTTAGCACTTTCCCGCCTGACAGGTTGCACTTGAAACCCACAATGTGTTTGATTATTTGTGCCACCGCTGCACAGGCACCTGGCATTAGTCGTCACTGGTTATTGCAGCGCTTCGCCTTCACAGTACCGCTGTATTTCCACACACATCAACTAACCTTTTTAAAACAAGACTTCAGCAGAGAAACCAGGGCTACAGAAAAACAAGCAGTACTTTGAATGACAACTAAAAAGCCAGATTGCTCTATCTTCCTTTACCATCAAAAGAGCGCAAAATCCTGAGCTCTTCTGCTCAGTGCAGCTGTGGATCAGCAGACACTATTTTCATATCCACGGTTTTCTTATTCTCAAACACCTAAGGCTTAAAGAATAACTGTTTAACTTTGGTTTCTGAGAATAAATCAAAGCTCAGCGTAGATTTAAACAGTCTTTCTCAAACACAAAAAATGTGTAAGCATACGTAATAAACACCTTCCTATTATACACATTTCTCAGCAGGATTACCGACACAACTATTGCATTTATTTTTTTTAATTAAACAGCCTTTTTTTTAACTAAACAGCCATGCTCCAGGTAGAGCAGCACATAACAGGCACCAGTTGGCTATCCGCCACAATTTCTACTGTGTCTGCTTTTACACATACTCAATTTCTCTGTCTCATGTTCAAGACCAAAGACCAAAACCCAGTGAGGTGGGGACTGCCAATACTGGTTTTAAGGTGAAGGAATAGTTCTTTATCAAAATCAGCATTACGCCCATCCCTCAAGTGAAGAGCCACGACTTAAAACTGCTAAAATTTATATAAAGCACGTTTACATGGAACTTAATGCCTGCTCCTAGTGCTGCCAGCACCAGTTAATACCAGTTCATTGTAGGCTGAGAAACTGGTCCAGACTCCAGCTGACAGGTTGTCCCTTCCAGGGAGGATTTTAGCGGGTGGCAAGGCAGGCAATTTTCAGGGATGGGTTAAGGGCAGAGCAGCAGCTCCGGTCTAGACCTGCACCCACAAAGATGCACCAAGCCTGAGGTCACTTGCCGACATTTCTGGATTTCTCTGGGTGACAAGGTTGTTCTGTTCAGTTTTTAATTTCCTTTTCAGTACGTCCAGGCTTCCTGGCAAAGCAGGAGCAGCAAACCCTGGGGGAAACACCAGCAAGACTTAACTTTCAGCAGCCCTGGTCCAGGTAAGCCAAGAGGTTAGAGGAGCTCCCAGAACCCTTCTGCATAGCGGGACAGTAACATGGACCAAAACCAATTCATTATTTTCTCCTTTTCAAGCTGTCAAGACCCCACGGATCCATAGCTCCTGTTATCAGGAGGGACCCATTTTCCTTCGCTTCTTCCCCCAGAATTTTCTAAAGTAAGGTACCTTTATAAGTGAAAGCTGGTGACCCAGCAGAGAGCAGCGATGCCGAGATGCTGGGACTTACCTTATTTGTGACACAGCAAGAGTAGGGCACCCCACAGGCCAGCGGTCCCGGCGCCGCACAGTTGTGGTATACGTTTTGTGACCAATCTCTGTAATCTTCCCCACCGCAGCACTTAAACTGGAAAAAAAGGACACAAAAGGCAAAGGAAAAAAAAAAAATTAGTATCTTAACAGAAATTCTTCTAAGAAGTAGAAAACAAAGTAAGAATAAAATAAAACAAAGTTAGACTGATGGTTGGACTAGATGATCTGAAAGGTCCCTTTTCCGAGTTGAAAAATTATCTTTTCAGGTCTGGACATCATTAAGTAATGTTTTTACATCCACTTCATCTCCAGATGTAATATACTACTTCAATTTTTTTTTTTTTTAAGGATTGTGACTGCACTTCTAAATGTAGTCTAAAAACCAAAAGTGTTGCTTTAAGGGACAAAAAAAAAATCTCACCAAAACATTTTGTGTGTAATTTAGTAGAACTGAGATCTGGCAAACAAATACCGTAAGTTTACACTGACTTAATACAAATATTCACTTTATATATTAATGAAGGGAAAAGAAGCAGCTTATTTAATCATTAAAATGTATATTCGCTGTAGGTATACATAATTTTGGGCAGTGCATGGAAACTTTAAAGCATTATGAGGTCTAATGACAGAATTTCCTCAGGATGGTTTGCTTTTGACAGACTTTCCATGCTAACTTTGTTTTTCAAAGCAGGCTGCCATCTCCATAACGATGTCATAAAATATACATGACACTTCCTCAGTTAAATTATTTTTTTTGAATCATTATTTGTCATGGTCACTGACATCACACGGGCCCTCACATCACATTTCTGAACGTTTTTTGCTTCTTCTTTCGTCTCTAAACTGCACAGCAGAACTCTTCAACAATCCAATAAACTTTTCAACACACCAGCCTTAAAAAAAAAATAAGGCTGTGAGTCAACTACACGTGCCATTAAGTAATGCTCAGCTGGGCTCAACACAGTTTCTGAATTTTAATTACAGGTATATACACTTCCACAGGCGTTTTCTTTGAATAACCACCTTGTTAAAAGAGCTCGCTAGGTGCCCTCAAGTGAAAATACAACAGCCCAGGTTCAAACAGCCTAATCACCGCCTAATTTCTCTTTATCCCATGCCTCCCGTTAATGAGACACTTTTGAATGTCTTGGACTAGCCAGCAGAAATGCTGAGCACAAGAACTTGGGTGGCATTTAGGCTGAATTTGTCTGTGTGCAGCTGTGGGGCCCCTATAAGCCTACATGTTCGCAGGATCTGGCCCTGAGCATTCGAATCACACCCGCCAAGGCAAAAAGCTGCATTTTGCACCCCCACTTCTTGCAATGATTTAGAGGGCTTCAAATGCCAGCTGGGATGCTGGAGGAGCCCTGCCCACAGTATGACGCATGATATCTCATCCTCCTCATCAATAAGAATTTGATTATCACATCACTGAATAAATAAATAAATAAATAAATAAATAAATAAAAATCAAAGGTGTCGCCCAGGACCTACCACACCTCAGCACTGAATTAGTCCCAGGAAAAAAAAACAAAAACAAACCCGCTTTTGAACAGAATCCATGATGTTCTTGAAGTCTAAATCATCGTAGTAATTCGCAATTCCTCTTCTTATATTGTCGTTCAAAAATTTGATTGTCTAGAAGGCGGCAGTAAAACAAGATGCATGGGTTACACACTCCCAAACAGAATTAAAAGAACAGGTTCAAGTGACAAGTTTAATTGATAAGCACAAGGAGAAAGGTTTTCTTTTGTTTTAAAGAAAAAAACCACCCAGTTAAAAATCAATCATAGCACAATCCTGCAGGGACTGACCCTCCATTCTCTTTTTAGGAAGCAGCCTCACTGCTGGCTTTGTGCTGAGAAGTGCTAACAGCGTGACATCTCTCCAGCGAGCTCCTACTTCTCTCGGACCCTCCAAGCTTCTCCCAGAGAGAGTCCTGTTGTCTCCCAGGCTGAGAACTGGAAGGCAGGATCCCTCCCACTGGGCACTGGGGATCCCCATCGTTTTTTGGGTGACAGAATGGTAGGTTTGGGTGGTGGGTCTTGGCACGGTGGTCTGCACCATGCCCCGGGCGACGAGAGCTGACTGTCTCCCTGCTCACCATCTTCCATGAATTTCATTTTCCTTGAATTTCATTTTTCGAGGAATCCATAATTGCCAGATAATGAGATTTATTCCACCTTAAGCAGAAAAAAAGTGGAAAAGATCTCATATCTGTATGTTTTACAGTCATGGTTTTGAGAAATATGGCAGTGGAGTGGTGGCGGATATAAAACGGTACCTCCTCAGCTTGGCATATTAGAAATTAAATCAACAAAACCCTTTTAAAGCTTAGAAGATGAGGCAAAAAAAAAAAAAGTATTTAGTTTTCAACATCCAGCACCATCATAGCATAGCAAAAAATTGAGACTGAACATAACCAGACTGTAACAATTTCCCTTTCAACCCAGCTGCTAAAATGATCAAAGCTAAATCCTTGCCAGGTCAGAAAGAAACCTGAAATACGCCTACTCATTTTCTCAGTATTAGAAACCGGAACACTTAAAAACAAAGCAGAATAAAAACCATTATCAAATTCAGCAATTAAAAATTACAAAGGATTTTGCAGGACTATCCTAATTCCAAGAAGGAACAGCAGCACATGCCAACTACTCTCGCGCTGCCTGTATCACACCTCGGACTCGACAGATTTGAGACGGAAATAGAGAAAGAAATGGGAAAAACCAGTGAGACGTGCAAAACGATCAGCATTTAAATGGAGGCTATTACCCTAAGCTTTTATTTAATACTTCCTTCTCCTCCCCATACTAACCCCAACTTCTCCATTAACCTCATAAAACAACCAACCAAACCTGTCCCTGTGCGTAGCTGCCCTGCTCAGACAGCCAATACACGTGTCAGCAAAACACTTACTGCCCCAAAACCACAACAATACATTTTCTTTGTCCAAAAGTCAACAGCAATTCTTCCTCGCCCTCTCAGCAAATACCATCTTTGGCATCTACTTAATTTTCGGTCAACCACATTCTTTGCATCCCATAATGCCCACACTCCAATGCCAGGCAGGCTGATCTGCTTCCTTCAGATGAGCCTGGCGCTCACACCACAATTCGGAATAAATCCTTGTGTGGGGCCAAGGCGAGACCTACGGCAACGGCTGACGACAGCTTATAGAAATGAAGATACCTCATCCCCTGCTCCTACAAGTCAAGTTCATGACTCTGGTCCAGCACGGAGTAAGAAGAAAATACTAGTGAGAGAGAACAATCAGTTGCTTTTTTTTTTAAAAAAATCTTTTTTAAGAGTTTGTTGTCTTTTTTAATAATGTATGTAACATATTAGGTATGACTTCTTTTTGTGGAAACGAGATGGATAGGATTGGGGTGGGGAAAGAAGAGGTCTTATTATTTAGCATCTCTTTTTACTGTTTTGCCAGATTAGGAAAAAAGAAAATATCAAAGCATAGAAATCTAGTACTTGCCATAGTAAACACATGTATGTTTTAAAACTTTTCTAGCAGAAAAAAAACAGTCTGCTGCTTTCTGTTTAGAAAAAATAATGTTTTTATATAGTTATAGCACTCTTGTAAATGATGAGGTCTCCTACCGAAATTACTTCTGTTCCTTATGGGTGTGGGCATGGAAGCGCTGTCCTTTAGGTAAGGTAAAACATTTTAGCCACTAAAAAAAAAACAGAGTCTCCGAATCCATCTGGAAAATTCCCAATTTGGCAGTCAGAGTCCCAGAAGGCAAACGAGAAGAAAGCACTTTTTAATACACGAAGAGCTGGAAACTTGTTTTACCTGTATTACACATTCTTAGTTACCACATTTTCTCCCAATTCTTTAGTCTGGAATTCATCTCCGGAACAGGTGGCCAATCCCACACATGCCTGAACCTGAAACGTCCTGAAAAGCCTGGACTTGCCTTCAGACCTCCATCAATTAGCGTTCAGGTGACAATTTTAACACCTTTTACTTGGTCAGTAGCGTAACCATAACTGCAAGGATTGTAAGTCACGTTCTTAGTGAGCAAAACCTAAACGCAAGCAGCTCACCTGGTTTCTGAAGATCAGGGCCACCACTCCACCAGTCAGCTCAATCAGCAAGCAGATACCAAGAATGTACATGAACTGCACAAAAACAATTGCAAGTGAGACATTAAACAGAACAAATCCCAATTACTCTTTCAATTAAAGGCCTTAAGTCTGTAACATCCAATTGCCAGCATACTTGGCTTTCTGCACGTGAGACGTCATTCTAAAGAAAGACAGAAAATTATGGCTTTGTTCTGATAAAACCGTTCATGTCACGAGAAAGCCTGTTCTCCTCACTTGAGTCATTCTGGGTTTTGCCCAATTGGCAAACGCGGTTTTTTTCTGCTTTGAACGGACCCAAAACCGATAAATGCATCTATCGTGCCAAGATCCTTCTCTCCATAACAGCATCCCAGAAAAGCACATTAATGGACTGCTACTGGACAGTGTGGACAAACCACACTGAACATTGTGTTTTAATGCTTCCTACAAAGACAGTACTTACCTGCTGGGTTTCATTTCTTGGGTAAAGCACTGCTTTAACACAATCCAAACCACCTCCTACTAAATTGCCAGTGTTAAATCAAAGCAAAAATCTGGGCTGGGTACCTTTTAGTGTGTTGCTTTGGAAGAGGGAACCGAGCCGTCCTGCATTACCGAGGCTGCACTACGGGCGCTAACGGGACTCACTATGCTCAACGCTAAGAAAAATTATACCTCTTAGCTCTCTATTTATTTATGTATTCATCTCTGTATGTATATACATGCACTCACACACAACCACAGCGGATGCATCTGTGACCACTTACCAAAGCACACACAAAATACAAATAAGGTGAAGAAATCCAGAGCAACACCATGAGATAATTGCAATGTGCCGGTACTTGAAATGTTCTTCCAACCCAAATAATTCTTTAAGTATAAAAGATGGCTGTTATGGGAATTTAGGTCTGGTTCTTAACAGCAAAATTCAACAGGAAAGAAGTTTTAGGATCTCTCATCTGAAAATAATCTCTAATGCTCTGCCCTGAATGCTGGTTTAATTTCTGTTCTGGTATCAGTGTCACAAATTCACTGGGCAGGTATCTTTTCTCCTGCTAAATCGGGAAACAGCCTGAGAAGCAGACATCAGGGGCTTTCTTCGTTTAGATACCCTACTGGGTTTGCTACTGCAAAGGGAACCGAAAACATCCTCGGCATCAGGCGAGGACACACCACCACGCTCAGAGTGAAAGAAGCCACCACTGCCCAAGGACAGGCTCTCAGTAAAATTCCAACCTAATTCCAAAATCCACAGTTACCTCTTGCTTTGTCCTATGTAATATACCACATATTTAGCATTTCTTTACATTGAACTGACATGAAAGTCAAAATTATGTTTTCGTGCTCTATTTTTAATTAGTCGTATGTGTAACTTCCATCTGCAACCACAGCGTTCTATAGGAATCCCCCTAAAATTTGCCCTTTCATGGGCACTGCAGAGAAAAACTGCGTCCCTGTCACTTCCTCCTTATGGCCCACCTTTCAAAGCCCTCTGGTGCTACACAGCTAACGTCGTAACACGCGTTTCTCCCCTCTATATTCCACTTCTCAGCTGAAGGCAGGCAGACAGACAGACTCCAGCCACCACCAGCCTGATGGACATCAGCCTGACCTGGGCTTTCTTTCTCCAGCAGTTTCCTCCGAGAAGCGTCTGAAGAGCCATCAGAGACCGCAACTCATCTCTGCGTGTAACGTAAGCTTTAGGAAATCCCCTCGAACTGATGGGGAAAAGCTGCAGCCGAGACTTCGCCTTTTCCATCGGCCAAGGGGCAGCACTGGTTCCTCCTCTCCGTCCCAGCAGGGCACAGCCAGGCCAGAGAAGGAGCAGGCACCGTGGTGCCAGGCTAGCGTCAAACGGTATGTCAACAGCTGAGTTTGCACAAGATCCACGCTGGCTGATAATAATTCACATTCCTGGTTATTTTCCATAAAGCCCTTAACTACTGGAAAGCTGGATTTCTCAGCGCTGGGTTCTCGCCTGTCCTGTCGCTGGCAAGGTGAAACACTGCTGCTCCCTGAAGGAGGGACGTCCACAGACCACATTTAGGGGATTAGAGCCATAAAGCAGTTTCAGATATAATTAAAATTAAAAGAAAAAAAAAAAGCAGCTTTATTAAAGTATTTTTCAGTGCAGACAATTATGGGTTTGAATTCGGGTGACACTGGAAAGTAAAAGCAATAAGCCTTAAAAATTAAGAACCAAAAAACCCCAACACTTACTGCTTGAAGAAGGCATAAATTGTCTCTTAAAGAAGCCAGTACACCCACAAAAGATACCAGGAACATTATAATGCCCAAAAGTATTAAAATAATTGCTGGGGCTAGAAAGGCACTTTCTAGAGTTTTGTACTTCTGTCTTTCAACTTCAGCATAAATCCCGACCGCAAGGACAAGGGCTCCGATCACCTGAAAAAGAAAGAGAGAATCATAGAATCATCTTCATGGTTGGAAAGGACCTTTGAGATCATCGAGTCCAACCATACGCACACCAAAAGAAAACCCCAGAAGAGCACAGATGTTACCCTTTCTCCCAGTAAACACAGAGGTGACGTTTTGTGAGTACGTGTGAACCTGTGACTACTCACTTTAGAATTAATTATAAACAACGAAAAACTCAAATCAGAAGTTTTGATTAAAACAAACAAACAAACAAACAAACAAACTCAAAGAGTGAAGCAGAAAAACGCTGAGTTGTTAGGAAAAAAACTGAGTTTTGTTCATTTCAAAGATATATTTAATAATGTTTTAACATTCTGGAAGTTAAACAAATTGAAACACACGTCACTGGTTGAAATGTAATTTATTACTCATCTGAGATCACATATATTACACACACTAGCAAATACCATGGCATTAATATTCCTCCTTTGCGTGTCTGTCGGTCCTTCCCTTTCTGTGTGTGCATGTGTGTATGTGTGTGTGTGTGTATATATATATGCCCCTAACACAACACCGTTTCTAAACCTGCCTGCAATCAACAGCTTATATGTCCCTTTCTATCGGCTCCTATTGTATTTAGGCTCAGTAAATCTGGCCATCCTATACCTCCAGACCTCCTGCCATCAGAGGAAACGCACCACGTTAAAAAGAAAAAAATAAAAAAGCCAAACCAGCAAGTTTGAAATTACGCCACTTTCTTGAGCAACTACCTGATAAAGGTGACAAATGAAGCAAGACGCGATGCATTTCATTTAACAAAGTAAAGATATTTCAATCAAAATAATCACGGTTAAGTCAAAACCATTTCAGTTTGGTATTAAGCCTACGGCATGCTGCAAGTTGCTTTGAATTACGCTGAATTTGAAAAAAGAACAATAGCCCACAACACTCAGTCATGAAAACTGCAGTGGAAAAACTTTCTGCCGACTCCCAGCAGCCAGGCACATCCTCAGGGAAGAGCCCAGATTTGAACCAATCATTTTGGCAATCTGATAAACAGCATTCCCCTCTTCTGACCCCACATTTCTGCAGTAACCCCAAGTCTGCTCCCCACACACCAATGGCAAGGAGAGCGCATTTCTTAAATATACGAAGCTTTCTGGTCTCACGCGGTATATCCCACGCAAAGGTCCAGACGGACATGACATACTTAGTTGCAAGATCGTGAGTCCAACAGTTGAAATATTCTTTAGTTACGGGATATCTTAAAACAAGTAACAATGTGCTGGGAACTCTTGATTTTTATATAGGGAAGAATAAAAGACCCGAAGGACATTATGTGAGGAATGCCACCAAGTTGTCGCTTAAAAAAGAGAAATCTCAGAAGGGTTTACCCATAAAAATAAATATACCAAAGCTATTTAAAAAGCAACTTAAAACTTCACATGGCCAAATTCAAAGTAACTCCCCCTCCGACAAATTCAGAAATCGTACTGATTATAGCAGGCAAAAAAAAAAAAACCAACCAAAAACACAGAAACAAAAAATACCCACACGCTGGACAAATAACAGGTACCTAAATTTACCATTTATATGCTTTTACTGCAAAACTGTAGTTAGGTTTTTTATTACTAAATGGTCAATTTGCAGTGTTAGCTTTATTCTTTAAAAAAACTCAACGCTTTGGGTAATAAATTATAAATTTATTTTCCAGCAGAAAGTAATATAAACAAATCAGGTTGACATTTTTAAATACGTCCATAACAATTGAGGAAAGAGACTTAAACCAATTACAGAATATAAAATTAGTGACTGTATGTGTATGTGTGATTCAGGAGTTCTAGTACTGCTATTATTAAAAATAAAAAAAAGAAAACAAAAAAAAACACAAAATGAAGCAACAAACTAAAAACCTGATACGTTTGTGTCCAGGCCACATTTACCCTGGCAGTAAAATTACGTCACTCCTCAGGAAGAGGACTACAAAACACCCCTCTAATGGAACTCCCTCGAGCAATCCTAAATTAACAGTTCGGCAAACCGTGCCATACAGAGGGCACCTGTCGTGGGGACGCTGCCTTCAGCAGCACCGCTGCTATGCCAGGGGAAAAGCACTAAAAAAAAATAAAAACCTCAGGCTGAGCTATCGTATAATAGACATACACACACATTTTATACAGATTTTGAAGCATAAAAACTATTGAGGGGGGGCAGGGGGAGAAGCTCACCTAAGCACGGCAATTAAAATCCTCACTCCTTACGAGCAGGATTTATGCTTTTAACATCTTCCTTTTTTTTTTTTTTTTAAGCATTTAATAAAAATCTTTTAAACCTTTAACATGGTCAAACCAGCAGCAGCAATTATTTACGCCAAGCAGATCGTAGCAATCATCCCACCCGTGTCTCTTCTCCGGGGCTGCGCTCTCCTTTCCTGTGACCAGGGGTGGAAACGCCACTTTTCCGTAGGTAGCCCACCAATACACAGACTGTTTACATCCTGCATCCTCCACAACAGCTCCCGATCTGGCAATTCACTCCACGTCCGCAGGAAAAATTAGCTGGCCTTGACTCAAGTTAAAGGAGTCCCGCAAATATCAGGGGCTTTCTCTGGGTCTTGTGCATGCACTGAAGTTGCTTTCCCCCGAGAAAGAGAAAGGAAAAGCACTTATTTCTAAGTAGCGGTTTTAATCCTGTATTTTCAAAACATTCTTAAATAAAGAGCCCACCCAAACAGCGCCTTCCCTTTAAAATGCTGGATGTTGTTTCAGCCAGGTGACAAAAACGACCTTACAGCCTCACTCACCAGCAAAACAGTTGCCTGGAAAAGTTACAGTGCCGACTACTTTTTAAAAAAGCCCCGGGTGACGTGGGAAGGAAGACACAGCAGGGACAGGGCCTGAAGCAAACGTCCCCTCTGACATTCCCACGATGCTTCCATTTCCTTTCTGCTTTTGGATAAGGCTGATGTTTAGTTCCTGGTGTTTTTAAGCAATCCTGGGGCGTTCATCGCTCGCAAACGTACCGGAGGAACAGCAACAGCAGGGAGGAAATCGAATGGCCTCAGCATCCCATACCTCAAAGTCCCAAAAAGCAGCAAAAGAACACATATACCCCAAAATTTAAGCAAACCAGTACTCCGCAGCCAATCTTTACTCCCATTTACACCACTTTAAGAAAAAAAAGGAAAAAAAAAAGTCAGGAGGACTAACACGCCTGAAAAAAGAATCAGATCGCTGATATTTACGGCTAATGAGATCTGCTTCACTAAACTAGAATAAAAGACAATTTCGAGGGAAGCCCACGTGCCGTGCCTCACGGAATCTGGCGTGTGCTCAGCCCAAACCAGCCTTCCCAAGAGCAAACGTCAGCAGCCCCCATCCTTCCCCCTTCCTTTTCCTCTTCCCCTCTCCCTCCTCGCAGCCCCCACCACCCTCCCTCCTGGAGCAAACCATCACCCCGGCAGAGGACTGAAGCGCTTGGTCATAAACAAGGGCAGAGTGTTGAAAATCCAGAGCGAGCAACTGCAGAGAGTAAATAAAATCCTCAGGCTGCCTGAAAGAGACTTTGTCCTTCTGGGGGACACTCAGAGAAACATTTCAGAAGGGCCCTTTTTCTGCTACCAGATTAATTTTTACACCCCACCAGCCAGGGCCCTGTCTGCCAATGGAAAATGTGGAGTTGACAACACGCATGATCCTTCCTGAAGGGCATGCTACAAAAAAAAAAAAGGGGGGGGGGGGGGTGCGTTGTTGAAGAATAAACACAATGAACTTCCCTCTTCTGAAAATGGCACCTGCGGAATAGCTGCTGTGGAGTAACGCAGGGAACGTCAGGGGTCAAAACCCAAGGGTTTTCCTTGGTAGGTTTGTTTGCTAAGAAAGCCAAAAGACATCCAGGATCCCAAAGAGTCCGAATTACACCCAAACGCTTTGCATTTCAATTTTTTTGTTCATCCTTAAATCGCAGCTTTAATCAGATGCTTGTTATCAAACTTGGCGGATCTAAACCTCTCCTCCCAGGCAACACGCCAAAAGCGTTAGGCTCCCCCCTTGTAAATACCACATCTACTGCGGCAGAAACACAGGCCGGCAAAACAAGAGCTTAAGCAGCTTTTGAACTGAAAGAGCCAGAAAGAAACCCTGCCTCAGCATCTCCTACATCAGTACAGCCCGGAGCCAGCACCGCATCACCCCAGCGTTCCCAGAGCCTGGAAAAGCACCTTTAAAAATCACAATGGTCTGGGCGAATTTGCCACACTTGAGAAGTCGGTGGGAATTATCTGGAACCCAAAGGCTGGGGACTTTCACCACTTTCAGGAGCCAGCACGTGGGTTCTACCTGACACATGGCCGAGGTGTTACCCCTTTAAGTTCTACAGCTTCACAGTATCAGCTAGCCAAGGCGCATAATTTTCCTACATACCGACTGCGTAGGGCAAAGGCTTCATCTGCCCAGCTCCCCTCGGGGAAAGAGCAGTATTTTAACAGATGCGTACGCGATTTTTATCCGCCGAAACCAGTCTGTCCGTCCCTGGGGAACTACACCCACAGGTGTGCCGGCGGAAGCACGAAATTATTGCCAAACCCCGCTGTCTTGCCCGGGAGGGACCCCCGCTTCCCGGGAAAACAAGGGAATACGGGACCCCGACGACATGTCCCCGGGGACGGCTGATGCGCGATGCGTTGCCGCTGCCCGCCCGCCCACCCACCCACCCAGGCGTGGGCTCACCCAGAAGGTGGTGGAGTAGGTGATGAGGGTGAGCTTGAGGCAGAGGTAGGAGAACCTCCCGCAGTACCGCACTTGCTCCGCGTCCCCGGCCGCCATCCTCGCACCTGCCGCCGCCCCCGCCGCTCCCGGCCCCGGCCCTCCCCTTCCCGGCGGCCCGCGGAGGGAGCGGCCGGCTCCGGCTCCGGCTCCGGGGGCGCCGCTGCTGCTGCTGCTGCTTCCGCTCCGGCAGCAGGAGCGGGACCGGCCCCGGGGAGGAGGGGGGTTGGAGCGGGGAGGGTCACCCGAAGGGGTGCCCTGGGGGGGGGGAGAGGAGACACGAGCGTGGGAGAGTCATCCGAGTGGGTCCCCGGGGGGGAGGAGAGGGGAGGGTCACCCGAGTGGGTGCCCTGGGGGGGGGGGGTGTGTGGGTGGGTGGGTGTCACCCGAGTGGGTGCCCGAGTAGGGGAGGGGGGGGTGGAGCGGGGAGGGTCACCCGAGTGGGTGCCCTAGGGGAGGGGGATGGGGTGGGTGGGTGTCACCCGAGTGGGTGCCCGAGTCGGCGGGGGGGGGGGGGCGGGTAATGGAGCGAGGGTCACTCGAGTGGGTTTCGCACGGCGGCGAAACACGAATAGCACGGGAGGGTTAAAAAATACCAGAATCGAAATGGTAAGCTCCGAAACGCTCCCAGCTGCATCTCATCTTTTTTTTTTTTTTTTTGTGCAGTTCCCTTTGCAAATGCATGCCTGCCGAGGAGTTGCCAGGTCAGGAGCTAGCCTCGCAGCTGGAGAAGTCCGGGGAAAAATAAAAAATAAAAAGTATAGCTCCTCAACCAGCCATCTACCACCACCTGCCCTGGCCCAGAGCAACGCACGTATCCACAAACCTCTGCAATTGCGATTTAAGATGGCGCGGTGGACCAAAATACATAAATGCAAAGCTGCGGCTTGGGTGCTGGGTTTTTTGGTTAAGCGTACATAAACATCGCAAAGCAGAATCCCTGCGCTCTGCTGCTTTACACTCTGTTGCACAATTAAGCAATACCAGAGCTTTTACCTTTCATTACAACACCCAGATGATTGCACGTGCCAAAAAAAAAAAAAAAAGGCCCCGTCCTGCAAATAACAGGGCGTAAGTGCAACAGTTAATGGGCATATTGCTCCGGCCGCGTTTTCTGCCCACACCAGTCCATCCACGTCCTGCTGCCGTGACAGTGGGTCAGTGTTGGGTATTACACAGTGATCATGAACTGCAAACGCCATTCATGCCTACGAGATGAAATAAGCCCTTTCAAAGCTGGCAGTGCTGCGCTCCTGTCCCACAAAGGACTATTTTCCTCCAGGGGAAAAAAAAAAAAAAAGCCTCATTCAAAGCGGCAGACAACGGTCACGGAGTTGGTTGTCGCATCCTGGCCCAGAGTAGAGACAGGCAGCATTGAAATCAGCGTCTGGTATCAGAGAAGATGAAGTGCAGCAGCGTTTATTCTTAAGTTATCTAGCAAAGAGACTGGAAAACCTCTGAGCTCTGCATCTAAAACCACTTAAGTGGTCGGTACATACAATAAACCAGTAGTTGCTACCAAAACCTAAAAAATATTCCTGGGTAATTCTATTCTAAAATGGGTTATTGCTTCTGGGAAACAAGTAATCCAGCCTGGGTCCCTGCCAGCAACAGAACAGCTCATCACCTCTTACACTTCTCACAATAATACATAATACAACGTCCTAGAGCATTCATCTTCTAAAATATCAATGACTTCAGTTTTCAGACAAATTTGCAAATACCCCTGACACACACCAATGGTGTGCAGGCTGGAAATCGCATCACGTCTTGAATAAGCATTGGGAATTAGAGTCCACCACAGGTTCTTCATGTCTCACGGGCATTGTTCACATCCAAACGTGTTCCTGTCACTTATGCATTTTCCTTGCTTATGTATTTAACTAAGTAGTTTTGGTTTGACTTTCCTAACTCCTTACCTTGTCATTCCGCAAATAAAATTTCAGGGCACGACCAGCTGGATGAGGAAGCCGATTAAAAGGAGCGTCCATTTTCCTGTTGTTTTCAGTCTGAACTGAGCCAAGACATCAAAACAGGTTTGTGTTACAAACCCTGTATGAAAATAATTGAATAATGCTTTTCTTTATGTGAATCCCAGGCTTCGTCTAGACAATGAAACAGCAAGATTTCTGGACCCAATTAAGATAGTTTAGCATCAAACGGTGGTTTAAAGTAAGATATTATCAATCGCCTGCGGTGCTGAGGGTCCTTCTGGGTTGTGCTCTCTCCACCTCAGCCCGACGCAGTGCAGAGCCGCAGTTTTCCAACCAAGAGCTTTCCATCCCTGCCAGCTTCAAGGCAGATCGTGCATTGCAGCATCTGCTCCCAAGGCCATCCGACGGCCCACCTGGTAGTGGGTTTGTTCGTGTTAAGAATCGGTAATTTACACATTTCCTTGCTCGGCTTCAGGACTACCAGGGTTGTTGCAAGCGTGAACAGGGCATGGTAGATCCCGTGAATGGCCTTCAGAAACAATGGTCTGCAGCATGTTTGAACCCGGGCTTTAGGAGATCTGCAGAAAAGGGAATTCAACTGACAGCTAGTCCTGCACTGGTTCAGAAAGACCCTAAGCTTTTCAAAGCTCCCAGCGGCATTTCTGCTGCTTTCTTCCAGCCCAAGCCTGGATGATAACGCTGCAGTCCGGCTGCACCTTTCCCTAGCCAAGGTGGATGCTCATGGCCCTGCTCTCAGAGCTGTTGCCTGGACAAAGGTCCTTCCTTCCTCCCAGAGCTGGGTCTAACATGCAATTCAATTAAAGCCTCCACTGCCTTGTATTACCTTGTATTATTTTTTCCAAAAGACATAATGCACCTTATTCACCCTTCCAGACCCGCATCTTTTGTTTGCATCTCTCACCCTTTGCTCAGGCCTAGGATCGGTGACTCAGCAACGTTTGACCTCGAACAATCCTGCCCATAATAAAAACAACAGTGAAACCAGCCCAACCCAAACCCCTGCTCTCAGACAGTCCCCTTTCCTGGTGTAACTCCAGAATCATTTGAGAGGAGGGTTTTGCCTATAGTCCCAGGCAAGCACAACTTTCCCAAGGAATTTGGAGCCTGCCTGTGTAAAAAAAAATCGCTCCACTTGGCAAGTCAAAAGGCCAATAGCACACACTCTGCATCACTGGCCAGGCTCCAGGGCAATAACCTCATCAATGCACAACCAGCAAACGAATATAAGGTGTGGGCGTGTGTAAACGAAAGCAAGTCCCTGCTGACTCCTATGATGAAATGTTGACCAAAGGGTGGCAGCTCCCTGATTATCACCCAAGTAACAGATCAGGGACCAGGGCAGATGGTTCAGAAGAAGGTTCCTAGGAAATGCTGGCACCCTGATCATCTTCAAATTCAAAGGCAGCTGAGAGAAGTTTTGAGTTCACCAATGAAACACGAAAAAGTACAGTCCTTTTTCCAAGGGCTTTCTTATGTTCTGCTATCTATAACAAAGACTGATGAAGCACTTTAGCTTCACGCTCGGATAAACTTATGGAGGTTCATGTTCATATTCTCTTTGGGATTTGAAGAGATAAGCAAGCCAAAGGAAATAAATGTGAAGAACACTATTAGCTGTTGAATTCATGTTGCCAAATCATGAAAAGCCCTCCTGGATGGCATACGGAAAGCGGAAGATTCACAAGCTGTTTAGTGAGGCATCAGTGGAAGACTTTCAAGATGAGCCTGGAACAGCTTTGGAATGCCCATGAGAAGACATGCAGAAGTGTATTTCTGCAGTTTCTGCATAAGGCACCGAGTGGGATTACCTGCAGGGAAGCCCATCATGAGGAGAAGGAGATATTACATGTAGTACTGCAAGTATTAATTTCTAAAAAACACCACTGGGGTAACACCACATCAGAGAAGACGTGCTTTAAAGAGTTGCTGTCGTTAGTTGATGGGTTAAACTGAAGGCTGCCTCCAGAAATTAGTGAAGCAAGGGAAGAGTCCAGGCTGACCTGGTGGAAAGGATCCTGAACCGATAAATACAGCCCTGATACAGGGGAGCCTGGCATGGCTGCAGCTCCAGGAGAGCTGGAAAACCACTGCCATCCCTGTGCCACATGCACGGGGGCAGTTTTTCCTCTGCTTTACTTGTCGGGAGCTTTCTGGATCCTGAAAACAGCTTTTAATATCTGAAAACAGGTTTTAACACCTGAAACGCTTTGAGCTCCCAGCAGAGCAGGCATGAGCCGGTGCCAAGTTCTCTTGGAAATCTCAGCCTCAACGGGCTGCTTATGTTTCTGTCACTTACTGCAAAGCCGAGTGCGAGCAAGAGCGCTGCGCTCCCAGCAGAGAGGGGAGTCAGGGGTTCTCCTGTCCTAGGAGGACCAGATACTGCTCCTTGCACACGCGAGGGCAGTAGGTTTCTGCAGTGCACACCTGGAAAGGGGAGGCAGCAGTCCGAAGGGGGAATGTCCCTCGTTCAGCCCCTCAACATGGCAGA
The DNA here is from genome assembly GCF_964199755.1 of Larus michahellis. Classification (NCBI taxonomy): domain Eukaryota; kingdom Metazoa; phylum Chordata; class Aves; order Charadriiformes; family Laridae; genus Larus; species Larus michahellis. The sequence continues at coordinate 37,225,365 of NC_133901.1, forward strand.
GCGTGGAGCTGAGGATCCTTTGGATGTTTCTATGCTAGAGAGGACCCTGGGTCCCAGCTTCCCACTGAAACCTTATCAGAAGTCCCAATTCAGGTCTGGCCTTGACAAATGCTTCTCTCCTAGAAGTATTCACCAGCAACCTTTCAAGCGCCAACAGCGCTTGTTTCTCTAATCTAAATAAATTAAATCATACCAAATCTACTAAATACGGCTGGTTGAGCAGTATGGTATTGGGCCGTCACCATTAAGCAAAATGTATTAAAAACGCTTGGTAAGCCTCCGAATAGTTGCAGAGAGCAGGAACACCTTGCTAAAATTGTGCTGAATATATTCTGTTTTGCTATGAGAGCTTGCAGGAAACTGGGGAGGGTCCTGGAAACGCGAGGATTGCAGGACTGGTAAATCCAGCAAAGTAGCTACCCTTGCATTTAAGCCTGTAAATCCTGATGTAGCAGCATGTCCATTTCGGAGGTTATTTCAAAACACATGGGGAGGGGAGAAAAAAAGTTTCAAGTAGCACTTTGCCACGTTTCATTTGATGTCAAACTGGCTGTTTAGTTTTTGCCTGCAAGAGACTCCACCTCCTTTCAAAGTCCCCTTAAGCTCTGTAGAGAATTTATCCCAGTACGGCTCCTGCATCGCACTTAACAGTTACGCAGGCGAAGAAAGCCAAATGTCCTTAGTCCCATGCAGAGGATACGGATACCTGCTGCCTCGGAAAACTGCTGCCCTGAAAAAGAAGGATTTCCACTTGGATTGAAGTGTTTTCTGGCTTGATAATTCCATTTATATTTTCTTGTCCCTAAAAATAATCTAAAGGAAGACATTGCCTGTCACTAACCTGGAAAACACCTCCCCTCCTCCCCCCGGCTTTTTTTTTTTTTCTCTTCCTTTTTTCTTTCTTTTTTAGAGGAAAAAGAAACTCAAGGGGGAGAGCTGTTCTTCAGTTTTTGCTCTTCAAGCGTAGGCTAAAATGCCAGGCAAGGAGGAGGCCCTTGGTATCGCTCATCTCCTCCTGGAACTGCATTGCATCGCTTGGAAAACAGGACGAGAGGACATGAGGCATCTCATCCCGATGTCTTTTTAATGGCACTTAGTCATATGCACGGGAATTCACAGCACCAGCATCTACTGCAAGAAAATGAGCAGATGCCAAAAGATTTTATTTTACTCTTAGCCAAGGAAAAAAAAAAAACATGAGCACATTTTCTGTTTTAAATACTAGCAACGTTTCGCAGGCTGACTCCCTCGAGGACGGCGGCAATTGGACGGCAGTAACCCAGTTTACCCAGCCGGGATGGCAAATTGCTTTGTGGGCTATCACCTATTCCTTCATCGTTATCACATCCATTGTTGGCAACGTTACCATCATCTGGATCATTCTTGCACACAGGAGAATGAGGACTGCTACTAATTACTTTATTGTTAACTTGGCTCTTTCGGATTTGCTGATGTCTGCTTTCAATACCATCTTCAATTTTATTTATGCCAGTCACAACGTCTGGTATTTTGGTGAGGAATTCTGCAGGTTTCAGAACTGGTTCCCCATCACCGCAATGTTTGTGAGCATTTACTCCATGACAGCCGTGGCTGCAGAGAGGTAAGAGGCGAATGGAGAAGATAAGGTCCGAAAAATTAACTGTTAAGCTATAAAACATTATCGCAATACTTTGTGCAATTGGCCCCCACCTACCGTGTCAGGTGCCTTATCAGCAAAGTGGGAGGAGTGCCAGGCAAATAGACTACAGGCTTAGATGCTAGTTATGGCAGGAAAGGAAGGCTCTTCTCTCTGTGGAAGCGGCTGGTATTTTATTGTTCCCATGTTACTGATCATAAATTGTTTCCCAGTCATCCCGTAAACCCTTGCATCCGCAGTCCCGTTTGTGAGTCCAGCAAACCACCAGAAATAATGGGAATTGAATCAGAAAGGGCAGAGTCTGCTCCAATAGTTCGCAAGAATGACTTATTCCAAGAGGGAGGAAAGTAATTACAGTGATTTTGTTTGACTTGTGAGGTAATTTGGTATTTTCATAATACTCTCTTCCATTTGCCAAGTCTCTTTCACTCGAGTTTAAATTTGTGGTGTCTAAATGTGTTTATAGCTTATTGTTAAGTAGCGTGACGGTGTTTTTCTTTTTACTAGAAAGTGGCCAAAAGTCCATGGGAATTTTCTCTCTTAAAGGCAATGACACGTAAAAGAAGTAGATGAGGTTCAGCTCCCTTCTATGCTCTTTGCTCTCCTTCCCTCCGTTACTTCCATCCTCTGCCTGGCGCTGGGAACTTCTGTATCTTTTCCATCCTATGTCCCTGACACAACCCCACGGCGAAGGTCTTCCCCTGGGCAGCCAGACCTGGCATCCAGAAATATCTGGCGCTCCATTATCAAGCCCTCCTGTTGACTTTGCCCTTTCCTTCAGCTTTCCTCCATTCCTTATCAAGTGCGCGTACCCACCAAGGGCCCTTCCAGCTCCCTCGGGAGCAGAGCCAGCATCCCTCGGGAGCCATTCGAAAAGCCTTGCTCCATGAGTCATCAGGGTCGCTTTCGTAATTCCCGCCCCTGCTCCCAACCCCATTCACCCCGGCACACCCAGGGAAGCAAGCGACAGGACAAATCAAACCAGACAAATGAACTGGCAGGAGAAGAAGGAAGGCTTGTGCATGGAACGCCTGCTGAAACCCCCACCTTGAGTTGGGGATGTGGCCCGGATTGACACAGTGGCCCCGGCGGTCGTCGGAAGGATGGCTAATGAGCACAGGGATGAGCGATGCGTTTGTCAGCCTGCAGTTGTCCAGATGAAAGCAAATCCCTATTTAGAAGTAACGGCAGCTCAGTTTTAGACTCGAATATTCTTTTGCTCTTCCTGGCTTCAAATCAAGGGCTGTTGGTAGCTGCTGTTTTATACATGTGGTCTGCCAGAGGATATTATAGCTTTAAAAATAAATCCATTTCTGCCTGTCCTCAGGTCTCCCTAATCTCATTCCTCGAGGACTTTTGGTGAAAGTACCTATACAGCCAAAATCTCTTTAGTCACATGGCACAGATCAGAAAGAAAAGTTGGCACCTCACTGCAAACCATATTTAGCTATTCTTTGCTTAACCTTAAAATAGATCCTGACACTGTCTCCTGGAAACTTGTGGCTTTCATTTATTGTTATGAGAACTTGCGTCCACTTGGGCTCCGTTGTTTAGCTTTGATAGAACCATGTCTTTTGAAGTGGTTTATTGTAAGGAAGGAGGCTAAGAAGTGACAGCTCTATAAGTCACCTTTGTCTGCCCTGGTGATGTTGCTTACCGTCGGGTTTAGGATCACTCTGTTTCCCCATCCCATGCTGTTTCCACTACATGCTTCCCGCAGCACTCCAGGCAGAAATGCAATATATCAGCTCAATCTTCCCGCTCCAGTTAGCAAAAGCCTCCTAGGCCCTCTTCGGAAAGCGTGCAGGAGTGTCCGAAACTCAGCTTGTTTTGTCTGTGTGGGATGAGGACCAGAGGAAGGGTGTTGGGAGCGCAGTCCCAGCATCCTGGGATGCCACAGGGAGCAGGGCATGGAGAGAGGGCACAGGGAGCAGGGGGACAAAGGCAGCCCTGCCACATAGCAAACAGGGACCGGGAAATCTCAGCAGATGGGGTAAAAATCTCCCAACTTGCTGGAGCTTGCCTAAAATCGCAGCTCACCCCTGGCTGAGTGGGAAAGCCTCCACCTAGCAGCCTTGTAATCCCTTTGGTACCCACAACGCAGGATGCTGCCATCAGGCTTCATCACGTATACCTGGGACTTGCCGTTCATCAAGAGCCACGGATCAGCGGTTTGGGCACTTCCGTGGGCAAATATTTTGGAGAATATTCGCCACTTGATTCCACTCTGACCACATTCGAGCGTTGTACACTTCTGCCTACAGTGAGCTAAAGAAAAATGAGGTGACATGAAAATTTTATAGCTAAATAAGGTCTGGCTTACTTACTGTGCTGTCTGCCCGTGCAGCCACCCGCTCTGTGTCCTGCAGCAGCAGCTGGGCTGAGCTCCCTCCCAACAGCCTGTCCAAGAGACAGCACAGTTTGTCAGATTTTTGCTATGAAAACCAGGAGGCAATTGGCATTTTCCACTCTATTTTGCTTTCGTAACAACCGTGACAGAGAGTATGGAAAGCATGACAAGAAATGCATAATTGATTATGTACTCATTACGATACCACGCGTTTCTACATGTGGAATTTAAAACCGGAGAGCGCCCCGGACTTGCAAGTAATCTAATAGTCAGATGTGCCGTGAGGGCTCTGAGCAGGTGTGGGATGAAAGGGTCAGAGGTGGATGGCACATGAGCTTTCCATGGCTAAAAGATCAGTGGGGAAAAATTCAGGGTAAAAGATACTCGAGACCCCCAATCTGCTGTGGTGGTAACACGGGGCATCAGAGGAGACTGACATAATTAGGGAGGAAGAGGGTGTTTAGGCTTTTTTTTTGGTAGAGGAAGGAGAGAAGGGCATGGTATTAAATAGTGCATAACTCCAAACTAACACAAACAGTTCACAGCATGAAATTTCAGACCAAAAACATAAAGTACTTAAAAATGAATTAAAAAAAAAAAGAGGAAAAAAAATAAAAATTCTAAGTAAGCAGAATACTTGCAAAGACCATATGCAGAAGGCACAGATGACTGCTTCCTCCTCACACCAGAAACATAGAACGGTTAGGGTTGGAAGGGACCTTAAAGATCATCTAGTTCCAACCCCCCTGCCCTGGGCAGGGACACCTCCCACCAGACCAGGCTGCTCAAAGCCCCATCCAGCCCGGCCTTGAACACCCCCAGGGATGGGGCAGCCACAGCTTCTCTGGGCAACATGTTCTGGTGCCTCACCACCCTCAGAGTGAAGAATTTCTTTCTAATATCTAGTCTTAATCTCCCCTCTTCCAGTTTGAAGCTATTACCCCTCATCCTATCAACAGACGCCCTTGTAAAAAGTCCCTCCCCAGCTTTCCTGGAGCGTCTTTAGGTACTGGAAGGGGCTATAAGGTCTCCCTGGGCCTCCTCTTCTCCAGGCTGAACAACCCCCAACTCTCTCTGCACCCATCCACACGAGTTTAATATATTCTGCCTTAAGACTTGAAATCATTGTCCTCAGAACAGATTTAACTCCTTCTAATTATTTATAGCCTGAAACCTATCAAAATGTCTAAAAATAAATCCCACTCTACCATCTGTGTGAGTTTTTACACCTGCTACATTTGTTGTATAATTTACCAATGCAACTGTAAAAGCATTACCTATTTTTCCTGCAGGTACGTGGCGATAATTCACCCCTTCAAGCCCAGGCTCTCTGCTGGAAGCACCAGAGTCATCATAGGAATCATCTGGCTGGTGGCATTTGGGCTCGCCTTCCCGCAGTGCTTCTACGCCGAGATCACGACAGACAACGGAACGACAAAATGCATTGTTGTCTGGCCAGATGACGTCGGATCCAAGCACCAGCTCACGTAAGAGAAACAAAAAAACCCTCCCAATTCATGCAAAAGTTAACTATGAAATTAATTTAATCTCCAAACTGTTGGCCAGGGGAGCTACGCAGCTGGGGAGTACGAGTCAGGGGCAGCCCATCTAAGCTCAATTTAAGCCAGCTGTGCATAAAGCTGCTAGGTGATCTCAGCTCAGGGTAAAGAAGGGGGTTTTGCGCCATCCTCCGCTGCTTTGAGAAGGTGTTATAAGGTCTAGAAGCCCTAGACACAGAGCTTGGATTTAAGAGAAACCAGGGTGAAAAGTCTTTCAACAGGCAATAAATCCTGGTTCCGAAGATTTTTGGATTTTCTCCCTCCATCAGGCAGGAAGGAACCAGATATTGTTAATGCTGAGAAGCCACATAATTAGCTAAAAATTATGCTGCTCTTTGGAGGGGGAGGAAGAGGAAAGAGGAGCGTGTTTCAAACATCCTAAGGTTTTATAGACTGACTTATCTGGGCACGCATCTGCGCTCCGAATTCTCACAGCAATTTCCTCCTGCTTTAAAGCATGATTGTTCAGACAGATGAAACAAGCCATACCCCCACATTTAGGGGATCTGCTGTGATTAATCACTATTGGAAGCACATGATACACAGAGCAGTTTGAGAAATTTATCAAGCAAAACATATTTATACGAAGGAGTAATGGAAGAACTGCAGAAAAGGAACAAATTGCTTAACAAAATGGGAACAATTTTTCAAACCAAAACCAAGTGCTAAACCCATTCACCCATCCATTCTTCGCTGTGAATACTTTCGCCCAGCTACGTGCACCGGGGACGTTTTCCCTTTCACAGTTTTCAACTCTGGCAGACAGCTGGGTGCCTCCTGCGGTTAGTTATTACCCAAACTAACTGTTTTTTGCACTAGTTATGTGCCAAGTTCCAAGGAGCTTCGTGTAAGTTTGGCTGAGTTGCAGCATATTCAGGCATTGGCGGTCAATTGTCCCCAGCCTCCAGTGTCACAGGGGAGGAAAAGAGTAAAATCAGGCTCACATTGCATTGGGTGGTGTTCCTCCTGGGGCTTCTTGGCTGGTACCCCATGGCACATGCTGGGCAGCACAAGATGCCAGCCTCCTGCCGGTTAAGAAGGAGGGATAGTAGATACTCCCTTATTAATAAGTCACTGATGACTATTTCGTTCCGATGAAAAACGTGAAGTTTATTTCTGCCGCATCGACAGTTTGGGAAGGATTGAAACAAGAGTTTCCCAGCATGCCAACAAGATCTCCGCGGGCTGGAAAGGTTGGTCTGGAACGCAGCAAATAACAGGGCAGGTTCTTTCTGGGATCCCTAGCTGAAGAGCAGCAGCTCCCAAACACAATAAATCACTTTGTACACCAGCTCGCTCTCCCTGAGCAGCCTCAGATCTGCAGGTTTCAGTAGCTCTCCTAGAAAGGAAGTTGGAAGCAGTGCTCCCCAGAAATCATCTTGAGTGATGGATCTGTTGGGACAAACGCCTGCCATACAGACCAGGGAGAAAAAGCCACGTGCAGCCACTCATGTGCTAGTCCAAATACTGAGGAAAAGAAATACTAAGAAACCCAAAGGAAAAAAACCAAAGAAATGGAGAACTGGGTTCCTCTGTTGACCGTGGGTCCTCCAAATCCTTCGTAGCAGAGTAAAACCAGCCTTCAAGATTTCTAGACTTCAGAACAAAGGAAAATCCCTTTCTGCAGGAAAAATGTGCATAATTATGGTAGAAACACATCTAAAAAAACTCAAACAATGCACCCTACTGTGACTGCCAGTGCCTGAGAAATCTTGAATGTGAAGGGACTAAACTCGTATAAGTTTAACCAAAATCAAGAACCTTAACCACAGAGAATTTTAACCTGGTGACAGGTTAACTTTGCAGCAAAGTAGCAAAACTACAAGACTAAAAGTTTCTTTTTGCCACATGCTCGGGCTTAGGCTCCCATCCTCTCCTCCTCCTCCCAGGATGGGCACTCTAAAAGGGCTTTGCTGCACTCTACACGCAGTATTAGACCTTCAAAAGAGATATCACTCAGAGGACAATTGGGAAAGGCGGAAAACAGGCAGGGGCAAAACTTGCCACCTTTCACAAATACATTTTTCTGTATGTAGCCACTGGCCTGATATTTGCCACCACCCCAAGGAGCAAACACCACCGAGCGCCCCAGCACCCGTTTCGATGCTCATCAAAGCTGTTGACCCCACTCGCTAATGGGGAAAGTAACTCCAGAGCCTTGTCATGCTGAGAAAGACCATTTGCACCCTGCCTTTCCTGGTCATTGCCAGCAGCATGTGCCAGAGCCCTCCTGCCTAATCCTGGTTTTTACACTGTTTATGTTAATTTGACAGCCGCTCTCACCAAGTAGTACGCAGGTTGTTCCCTCCCCATAAATGGTGGTTGCTTAAAATAATCAAACCCCAGCATGAGGGAACCAGCAGCATCTTGTGGGATAACATGGAAAGCTGGGAAGGGCCAAGCTAAAATACATCCAGAGGAGATGCCAGCGCTTTCAGTAACCGAGCAGCCTGTGGGTGATATATAGTCGCGCGTGCACTCAGATAAAAACAGCCAGCAAGACAAATGCAGCAATGACTGCCATTCACTTTCTGCATGCTATAAGCAAGCAATACCCCTTCCTCACTATCTGCAGCATCTTCCCTGCCGAATCCGTGCACCCTATTAGCAGCCAGCTACTTTTTGAAGTCCCTGATCCATGTTTTTTTCATGGTTGCTGGAATTAAGCTCTTGGCACTATTGCATTCGTCAACTTATTCTGCAGTTTTTGAAATATTCCTTTTCCATATCTGTGATTTAAAGGTTCCTATTTTTACAGCCACAAGTTTCAGACGTCTCTCCTGACTGCAGTGGGACAGCAAAATTCAAGGCAGGTGGCCATGGACTGTAACCCTCTGATAAAAGATAAATGATATTAATATTACCCTGTCTTGAAAGAGCAGTGAATCCAGTCCAAGGACTAATCATCACAACACAAGAGATACGAGCTTTTGCTATTTACAGAAGTCCCTGTAACAATGTTTGTAGGTGAAATTCCTGCTTCTTTATGCTTTGGGCTTGAAGTTAATGGGAGCCAGATACACATGTCCAAAAGACAATTTCTGAAAGAGCCCTTCAAGAGACATACTGACTATGAAAACGTGCTTCTTGTTCTTTTTCAGGTATCACATCGCAGTGATCGTGTTGATTTATTTACTGCCTTTAATGGTGATGTTTGTTGCATACAGCGTTATAGGAATTACTCTGTGGAGCAGCGCGGTTCCAGGCAACCACCTGAACAGAGTCCGCTACGAACACCAAGTTAATGCAAAAAAAAAGGTCAGAAGCGAAACTTAAAAATAATTACCCTCAGTGCACCAGCCTTGCTGGCACCAATTCCAAAACGGAGCTTGCATTTGATACAAAATCTTGTGAGACTGGGCATGAAAGGTCGACAAAATATTTTGGGCTAGGGGCAAAGGGCACCACCTAGCAATATGAAAAAAAATGGGGATTTACATGCACCAGCCAGCCTCCAAGGAAGACAGACACATGTTGGTAAGCAGTTGAGCCACTTCCCAGCAGTCCTTAGAGAGTAAAAACCTGGTGTCCGGTGAATCTGCACTTTGCAGGATAAACCAGACCCAGGAATAACACAATGGTTCTGTGTTTCCAGTTTGTGAAGACCATGGTCGTAGTTGTCATCATCTTTGCTGTCTGCTGGCTGCCCTATCATATATACTTCATCCTGGGGAGCTTCAAGGAAGACATCTACCAGCAGAAGTACATTCAGCAGGTTTATCTTGCGATCTTTCTCCTTGCCATGAGTTCGACGATGTACAACCCCATCGTATACTGCTGTCTTAACCAAAGGTGAGTGGTGCACACACATGTTTGCAGAGAAAACGAAAATCTCAATCTGAAAAACCGTAAATCTCTGGAGCTGAGAACAACTGTGATTTTCGACTGCAGTCCACTGGCCGGGTAGACAAGTTAATTTATGCTCTGCTAATAATGTAAGATTAGCCACACTGTGCGAGTGAGATTTTAACTCAACCCTTAAGAATTCCCGCCTCTGAATAAAGCATGGGCAGCAGGTGTATGGGCAGCAGGTGTATGGGCAGCAGGGCCACATCTGCACCAGCTTCCACACGCAGACTACCTTACATCTACCCATTTTTTAAATCCCTCCAGGGATGGTGACTCCACCACTTCCCTGGTCAGCCTGTTCCAGTGCTTGACAACCTTTTCAGTGAAGAAAATTTTCCTAATATCCAATCTAAACCATCCCTGGCGCAACTTGAGGCCATTTCCTCTTGTCCTATTGCTTGTTACTTGGGAGAAGAGATCGACCCCCACCTGGCTACAACCTCCTTTCAGGTAGCCGTAGGGAGTGAGGTCTCCCCTGTAGCAGTAACTTGGCAGTGATAGGTTAATGGTTGGACTTGATGATCTTAAAGGTCTCTTCCAACCATTCTATGATTTCCAAGGAAGGAAGGACTCCGTAATTTCTGCAATGCATCTGCTGATCTATTGCCGAGCTGCCTTAACCACCCCACTCCTCCTGCGCCACCACCCCGCAAGCACAGCCCTGAACCCCCTCCATGCAGGCGCAGGACTCATCCCTGTGGGGGAGAGTCAGAGCAGCCCACGGGTGACCTGCCAAGACTCCCGCCCAGGCACTCCCCCTGACGGGCATGACCTCGTGGTGCCAAGAGATGTCTCTCTTGCTCCGCGCTGAGAACAGGCTGCTCTTGGGACACTGGTGTGGCAGGACGCCGAGCGTGGGAGAAATAGTTATCAGCACACCTCTTCCAGCACCTCCAGTGCCGTCTCACTGGAAGCCCACCAGCAAAACACCTAACTCCAGAGCGATGCTAGGAGGCTCCCTCCTTGAGAGGGTTTCAAACGGCATCCTGCCCCAAAGTTCGCAAAAGAAGGCAGCTTTGCAGCCCATTCAGCCGATCTGCGTTTAATGTGAAACACCCAAACACATCCTCCTTCTCCTCCCTCAGAAAGCAGACAGCTTCCTCCCTCATTTAATTATTCATGTTTTTTTAAAAAGTTTCCAGCGGGTAAAGACATCCGCTGGAAGACACCGTGTTTTCCTCAGATGCTCTGCTTCTCACCGAATGCTCTAATCAGCATGGTGAGCACCCTCTACCGAGCACATCAAACATCCTGCCATTTATCTGATCTTATATATTTACTTAAAATATAAGGGAATCTGATCATAAACTCCTATTGCTCTTCCCTCCATTTAGCTCTGCAACTAGCTCCTTTAATTTCAATAGAAAGCCGTTATTTCCATGGTCATTCAGAGGTAGAACCAAGTCATGTATTTGTTCTTTCTCTGTGCAATTGAAAAGATCATTTTACCATTTAGTTTCTTTTCTTACATTTACAGATTTCGTTCTGGCTTCAAATTAGCCTTCCGGTGGTGTCCATGCATAAAAGCAACTGAGAAAGACAAACTTAAACTTACATCCCCATCTCTTTACCAGACAACCCGCAGGAAGTCAGGAACAACAAGTTTCAACACAGAAACGCAACTGAATGAGAAAGAGAAGACATCGTTTACCCTCACCCAGCTGACACTTTGATTTTCTCCTCCCGGTTCTGGCTCTGTCCTAATAACACCATTTTCAAGGCAGCGGATTTGTGGAAGCCCGAGGCAGGTCTTTGTTCTGAAGCAACCATTTTCTATGGGACACTTTCAGGTGCCTTCAGCATTGAAAGCAACCCGCTGATAATACTTATACCCATGTAGGTCCAAATATCACCCAGCTATGGATGCAAGTTCAGCCCTCTCTTACACCAACAACTGCAATACAGAACAGAGGTCAAAAAAGCAGCAAAGCAGACCTCAGGCAGTGCCAATCAGCAGAATATCAATTATTCTCTTCCAGATAGTGATCCCCTGCCTTCTGTTCCACCAAGACGCTTACATCTGGAAAAGAGGTGATGGAGCAGGAAGGCTGGGGCACATCTGGCTCAGCTCGGATGGGCCCTCGGGGCTGCATGGGCAGTGAAGGCCCATGGCTCAGCAGCGCCAAGGCAGAGGAGGCCGTGGAGCAGAGCTTGCTTACAACAAAGGCAAATATTAATGCGTCCAGACTGAAAAGCCTGCCTTGAATTTTTTCTGAATTCCAGTATTTTCAGACCTGCAATTTCACCAGCATCATCCCTCATCAATTGAAAGTGAGAAACAGTTCCTTAAGATGTTGTCGTTGCATGGATTTCGATAACCTCGTACCAAAACACAATGTCATCTTCCTGTTAAACTGTGCCCAAGTGATCCCTCTGACTTCACATAGTTAATTGTGGTGCCTAATTTGGAGAGCGAGGCTCTCTGAAGAGTCAGTGGCCAGGTGTGGGATGCTCAGTGGCTTGGTCAGGGCTCATGGATCCGGTCTGAATCCACCTCCTTTACCTTCTCTTGGTCCTAACTGCAGTGTGACCCATCGGGTTTTTTTCCCAGATAGTCCCTTCATCTTCCCTTTCCAGACTTACTCCATGTTTATTATGGCTGTTCTTCTCTTCTCAGACACGAAAATAAAGGCTGCAATATGTCATCTTCAAAGCCTGAGCCATTATGTGCAGGCATGCAAAGCAGGAAAGCTGAAATATAAACGTTATATAAAAGTAACACAGCGTTAAATACTGGTGTGATAAGTAGCACCTCACAATCACCTTCACCTTTCATGACAGGTTTGTATATAATATCACAGAGCCATACCTTCACATACAAAAAGCTCCTACAGTGTTGACAAGATCCAGTTACTTGAAACATTCCCCTTTGCTCTGCGAAAACAAAACTACAAACTGTTGCCAGGCTTAAATTCTGCAGTAAATTCAGAGAAAAGATGCGTGGCTTAGACTGAAAGAGTACTCAGGGGTACAATTCTCCCAAGTCTGTTTCAATACAGGAACCAGCAGATATATCTTCCTTCTCCACTCAGTCTTCTTCCCCTCTCTGGCTGCTGTAGAGAACAATTACGTTACACAGAGGCCCAACAAACTTGTCCCGCTATTGGGACAACAGAGCATAGGGCTGTATGCCCTTCTTAAAAAGTTAATTATTTTAAATCATTCAGCAGGTAGTTTCTATTCTAGATATTACCTGTCCAGCCTTCTTAACTGGCCAGCCTGCTCTTCCCGATACCACACCGCTGGGGTGTCTGCAGGGCAGAGCAATAAGAAGCATTTACCGACAGCCACCACCAAGTCTTTCTTCCGAAGGGATGCAAAACCATTTGGGAGGGACGTTCTGCAAGGCACGCATCTCTGGGATCCTACTAGAGGCTGCAAAGACTCTTGCTCCGAGGAACTGAAGGACACCTACACGCAGAGTTCACTATTTCATATACATAGGCTGTATCTCTCCCACACTCAGCCAATGTGACTGTAAGGCCTTTAAACCCTTTAAATCCCGCAGCTTTCTAATGCAGAACTTTTTAGACCAAACAGGCCTCTCTTGAGCATCCCATCTTCCACCTCATCGTAACAGCCAGCCAAAGCCTGTTTCAGATGCCCCAGTGTCACGCACGTGCTGGCATTGTCTCCCCTCTGCAGTCCCCGGCAGACACCGACGTTTTTCTGACAGCGCGTGGCATCTCTCTCTCTCGTGTTTGTGTGCAGAAAGCAGAGGATGATTTCTTCAGGTTGCAAGCAAAACTCCCCGTGTGCCCCGAAGGGCTCACACTGCAGATGCCGAGAAGTTTCTCCGCTAGAAACAGCAACAGTTAAGAGAGCAGAGACGCTCCGACCCCTCGCTAGATACTGGAAGAAAAGGCATGCCAAGGCAGACTACATTATTTCCTGTGATATATGAGCTAACAGGAACACCACGCTCCACAGTAAATACATGCAATTCTTCATATAAATATAGACATGATTAAATAGCACGCAGCAGTAAAACCCCTCCAGGTCAGCAATAAATCCCTCCTCTGCACGGTTAACTCACGCTCTCAGCAGCAACAGAGACCCTGCAGTCAGTAAAGAAAAACGTTTGAAGAATCTCTTTCTTATGGCAAAGGAATGAACAAAAAGCACAGAGCAGGGTTCAGAAGTTCAGAAACACTTTATTTTTCCTTCTGCTATTTTCTTAAGAAAACAAAACAAAGTCTGCTTGTTTTAAAACCCATTCAAAAGGCTTCTGAGAGAACCCCCAGAGGAGCAAGGAGCGGATGACATTACAACAGTGGTATGCAAATGGTCTTTTCCCCAGGAAATATAAGATTTTAGTGTTCATATTGCAGTAATTACAGCTTAACAATTAAGAGGACTATGATTTTATCCACCAAGCCTAAAAGCTTTAAGTAAGACATCCCAGTCATTGCTTGGATAACATTGGAGACATTTCTTCAGACAGTTATAGCTTGTGATTCACTTGGAACAGTTTCCTAGGGGTAAAAAGTATTCTGGAAATGGCAATCGCACCAGGTCTCCCTTTGGAAAAGAACTGCCGTGTCTTATCCAGTACGTCACCTATGGTCCACAGTAGGAAAAGCTGCGCTGTTAGAAACACAATCTCACTCCCTATTTGTTATGAGCTGGATCCAATAAACAAAACGACCTATGCCAGCATCTCCAAAATCCACAGTCACCCTGAGACCAAGTTTAACTTCCACTTCTCATTCATCCTCTATCCTGCACTGAGCCTAGCCCTCAGATGCTAAAGAGCTCCGAATTCAGGTTCCCAGGCACATCTCACACCACCCCTACAGCACTGCCGACGGATGGCAGGCATAAGATTCGCAAACCTTCAAGCAATTAATATGCAATGCGTCCCCTGTGCCCAAAAACTTTCTCACCTTCTTCTGTCTCCTATTTGGGGTCATAGCTGCACGTCAAGGGTGTCAGAGACCATTCAAGCTGTAACGTAAGATGGGTTATTGGAGAAGCCCAACTTCAGTGTATGCAAAAAAGGGCTTTCATATACAACTCCAACACAGGATGCGCAAACCCAACGGTGTAAGAGCACCTGACACTGTGATTCCGCAAACATTAACCCTATGCACACAGGGAGATTACGGGACTCTGACAGGCATCAGAGTTCGGCAGGGACACAGCGACTGTAACGTACCCATCGCTGTGTATCTGGCAAAGCCTAGCACAATCACACTGGCTTTGACGCAGCGGGCCGAGGTTCTCCTGCACTGCAGATGCCCCCACATGAGCCAGGGCGCAACAGGCACCCGGACAAACTACACGCGCCCCAAGGTTTGGGTGTTATCAGCTCCGTGCCTCTGCTGAACTGCATTAGGAAACACGAGGCATGGGGACCTGGGTGAAATCCACCCTGTCTGAATCTGACCCCGAATGCCCGTGAATAAAAACACACACACAAAACGCAGGCACCACTGGGATTAGGTTGCAGCTCTCCCTACACAATAGCTCTTCCCAAAGCACTAAGCCACCAGCCAACAGCACCTCTTCCAGAAAGAACCACTAAACACCAGTTAACGCACATCAAAAAAAGTTTAATATTTTCACAAGTATCACGTAACACTAGTATCAGAGCTACTAGTGTGCAAAGTAAAAAGACTCTCTACCTTTGCAAAACCAGTTAGGCATGCAATTTTTTCAGGTAGACACACAATTAAAGCTGCAATGACTGTTTGTGACTCACATGTTACTTCACAACATTCACTCACAGTGCACCATAATGCATATTGAAATGTTATCGATAGGTAGGGCAATCCAAATCTTAGAGGAGTGGAACGAGGACAAAGAGGAGTAGCCTGCGAATTTCCATCTACTTTCTGCAGGAAAAGGCAGCAGGGAAAACCATGCAGACATCTCAAATTCATTTTTGGTAGAAGAGCGTGAATTAAGGACTACTCTGTGGCCTCCCTCTTTGCAGAAAGTGCCGTGACTTGCAAATGTTATTCAGCGTTTGCCTTCCTAACTGCTTCTCAATTTTAAGTAATGCAACTGGTATGCAAATAATGGCATCAATTCGACAGAGGACAGGATACACCAAGTTTATAAGTGCCTATGATCTTTGCTGTTGCTTTAGTCCTTGGAATAAGCTGGGTCCGATTTTGGCTTTTTGTGGTGTGTTTAGTTTATGCACCCGGGTCCTCAAAGGCAAGATCAAAATCAAACCCTCGTATTCCTCTCTGATCACTAACTCTGGCTGAGTGTTGTGTTTTGAGTGGCTGCTTAACAGTATTAAAGCAAATACCCATTTAAGGCGAGAGACGGAAGTATACACATCTGAGTGAGGCTGTCTAGCTGCAGATTTGGTAGAAGGTCTAGGCTGATCCAGACTAACAAGAACAATAAGAGATGGAAAATACTTTTAGTAAGAACTCTTAAACAGAAGAATACAGCACAGCCTGCCTAGGGACCATATATCTACCAACTTCCCGGGTCTGGAGATTTGGATTACCCCAATCACCAACCACTTTGTTTGGCTCTTTAGGGATTTCTTGCCAAAACGTGACAGATTTTGCCCAGAAACACAACACTATTCACAGAAGCAATGGGAAATACCAGTGGAACCAGATCCGTGGGACAAGGGCATTTACTTTTACCATGACAAAACAGGAATCAAGGAAGCAAGTAAGTCGCATTGTCAAGTCCCACTATAGAGTTACGTGTGTGCACAGTGCTGACACACCATAATGTTTCCACAACCGCTTTATATGAAACAACAGCAGGTAGATATGCAGGAGGGAGCTGTTGCTTCCCTTTTGCTAAAAGCATCAACACCCGGGTCTGGTGGTCAGTGTGCTGGCAGTGCGCTTAACAGGGATGCTGCAAAGAACACATTTGGTACGATGCGACGGTAGCTCTCAACGCACATCACTTGGGGGCAATTTCATCTCAGACAACAACTGATTTTTGACAGCTGCAGAAATTATAGACTGATTTTTCCATGACCTACAGATGGGGAAGGTACCAACAAGGTGAATAAGAAACATGCAGATTGGGGTCCAGAAACAGGAGATATTATTAACAGCACACATTCTATCTTGTATCCTATTTTTTATGTCATTAGTTGTATTTTTTTTTCCCCCCGATAAAGCAGTGAGTTCTGGGTTTTTACCAGTTCTGACTACGCAGTCGCTGCTTTATGAGAAAGTGCTCACAAGACAGAATCGGGGCTGGGATTGTGGAGTTCAGTTCTGCTCGGCATCACGAAGCCTGCATCCCACCGCCGTGATGAGCGCTGCCCCTTTCCCGCTCCCGTCCTCTGACAGCAGGAAGGTCACGTCGCAGTTGGGTGCCAGGTCTTTGACTGTTTGGTGCATGATCCTCGAAAAGCTGTGGAAGGGAACAACAGCAGTGAGTGAGGTGGGGGGGGGGGCGTCCCACAGCACCTGCAGAGCATAGCGCTGCCACAGGCCTTTGCGGTGCTCCCACTTTCCCTGGGGAAAGAACTAAAACGCTGAAACTAGGGTGGACTTGAGGACTGGGAGTCAAAGGAAAAAAAGCACTTGCGTCCCATCCCTGCCTGTGTGTGGCTAATGCGTATTGCTGGTACCAAAGCAAAGGGGAGAGAAGAGACCACGTACAGTCATCTTCCCACTCATCTCCCTCCACGCACACCACAGATGGGCACTAGGTCCTCTCCTCCTCCTGCCACCAGCTCTTTTAGACTCCTGCCCTTGCCTGCTATTGCTTCGCAGCAGCCCATCTCCTCTGCACACTGAACAGAAGCATCCTCCAAAGGGGCACCCAGCATTTCAGCACAGCGCTCTCGTTGCCTTTCCATAAGCAAGAGATCCTTACCTTGCTGTGCAGCTTCCTACTTGTATGGCAAGCTGCGTCCCCCTTCAGTTCATCATTGCCCCAAGAGTCCTTTTGGATCCTCTTGTTGCCCTTTAGAAAGCCCTAACCACCCCTGATTAAGACTTCTTTTACCTGGCTCTTACCCTAGCAAGTAAGAGAGACCAGTTTGGTGCCTCAAAAGGACGTACAAGCAACGCGCTACAGATCGCAGGCAAGCAAATGCTGAGAAGGTGAATGAATACTCACTGTGGATGTAGTTTGTACAGAGTCCCATCCACACCAACCGTTATCTCCAGGTGCTCTAATCCTCTGTTCTCCCTAATTTTATCTACAACTGCAGCCATTCCAGCACCGCACAACTGAGCTGCTCGCCTCGACACCGCTCCACACACAGTCTTGACAATGATGCTGTCGTCGCAGGTGCTGTTGAGCCCCAGCTGCTGGAGGATGGTGCGCACCTGCAGCAAGGCTAACCTGTCACTGCAGAAGCAGAAGAGCGTAGTGTTAAATTAAAGGTTTCCCTCAGTCAAGCCACGGCCACGCCACTGCACTGATGGCTGCATCCACACCAGGCGGCAGCCTTGCCTGCCAGCACAAGAGACCTCAGGGAACACAGATTCATTCACCCCAGCACCGCGCTGGGGTCGTTCATCCTGGAGGAAAGGATGCTGAGGGGAGACCTTATCACCCTCTACAATTACCTGAAAGGAGGTTGTAGAGAGGTGGGGGTCGATCTCTTCTCCCAAGTAACAGGCAACAGGACAAGAGGAAACGGCCTCAAGTTGTGCCAGGGGAGGTTTAGATTGGATATTAGGAAAAATTTCTTCGCTGAAAGGGTTGTCAAGCATTGGAACAGGCTGCCCAGGGAAGTGGTGGAATCGCCATCCCTGGAGGTATTGGCTGATGGTTGAACTCGATGATCTTAAAGGTCCCTTCCAACCTAGATGATTCCGTGATGCTACGCTGCAGTGCAGGAGAGGGGCGCAGGCGGCAAGGGAGGCTCTGAGTCCAGCTCTGCATTGTCTCCCCTTCTCTTTTCTTACCAAAGGGCATTTCAGGAAAATGTGACCAGCTTGGGGTTTTTCCCCCCTCCACAAAGACTCAACAGCCTCGAGATTACTTTAAAACACAGAGTCCAAGCAATAAAGACACAAAAATATCCAGTAAAGAAGTGCCCGTTCAGCTAGTGTTCCTTCAGTTCAACAATTACAGCTAGACACACACAAGGGCCACAGGAAAATGGCTTGATTTCCAAGCAAGCAAATAAAATGTTACAGGAAGGGAATCCTTGACAGCCCTTCCCATGATTTAGCAGTGACTACTGCTAGAAATTCATATGATGTTGTAAAGAGTCCTTCTGCACATGCGCAGGCTCTTGCTGAAACCAAAATTATCTCTGGAGAACCAAGTAATGCTCTCCAGCTGTCCCTCCCCTCCAGCAGTGTCACCAGAGTATTTCACCCTGAACTGCCTGCCGTGCAGTGCTCTTACCTCTCAATCTGAGAAAGGAACTTGGTTTCAAAGATATGTCTGGTCTTTAGCGTCTCTGAAATCTGGCCTCTGAAGAGGAAGCCCCGTTTGGTGAAGTCGATCAAAATGTTGCGGACTATTTCCCCCAGGTACATCCCGCTGATCATTTTCTCGTACCTGCAATGAAGGAGAGCGGCACAGTTCAGAGGGATTGCTGCTCGCATTTGCAAAGGCAGCATCGCAGCTGCGTTCTCACAGCCAGGTGTCCTGCCCACATACATTGGGGACATGAAATAGGCAACCCAATTTAGACAGAATGGCCGTTTACTAGAAAAATTGGGCAAGAAAAAGCATGAAGACTCAGCAGGAAGCCTTGTGAGCCCATCTATAAACACTTCATCTATTCCTCACTGCCATGTTCCCCCAGCCAGGCTGTTGTTAATGACGGATGGTGTTTCTCCCAAATGGAAGAAACAAAAACCTGTCGCCAGTGAGCAGAATGGTGCCCAAGTGAAAGCCAGCATCCCCCAGTGCAGCATCCCCCAGTGACAGCCCTGAGTGGATCCCAGGGAAAACTTGTCTCCACTGCACAACACTTGAGAGCCCTCCTGAAGCACAGTTGAGACCTTCATCAGGAAAAGTTCAGTGGCTCCGTGCAGCAAAATTACAGGAAAACCACAAGGTACAGTCACTGCGAGTGCAGTGTTTTTAAGGGAGTCCTGTGCTGCAAAACCCTGTGAAAGATAAAAGATGTGAAAAGGTATGTCCAACATGTTTGCAGGATCACTGACCTGTAAACCAGCAAGCTGGGGGGACAGGGTTGGTTTATACTTTTCCGCTAATCCCAGCACCTGGTTTCCAGAAGGGAACCAGTGGTCCAAAAACCACAGGGAGGAACCAAGCTGTCTTGAACCCCTCTTTTCCCTGACTTTGCAGACAGGACCCGGGTTTCCCACTTGCGGGCCTGCCCCCAGGGAACAGAGGGAATAGCTTCCGCCTGCAGACCTCTTCCCGGCACACGACAAGGAGCAGTCTACGAGCAATGCTTGGCACTGGTACAGGGCAGCCCTGGTGCTGAGGAGGGCCAGGAGGTCTGCTGTGCGCTCCTTCCCCTCCAGCATCATTCTGGTTTGAAGTGAGCGTATTGGGGTCCGTGAGCTGTGCCCTCACCAATAAGAACTGAACACTTTTCCCCATTTATTGAAAAGCGCATTCAGTGACGCATCCTTTATTTCATGTCCTTAAGCTCTAAAGCAGGGTTTCTGCCCTGGATTGAGCGGAGCCCAGCACGCCATCCTGCTGGAAGCAGGCCATGCAGTCCATTTAATACTATGAGCTCTCTCAGGCTTGTACCCAGCAAGTGTCCTCCCTCTTGAGTGCCTAACTCTCTGGATTAAATTATTCCCCCTGGCTACTGCCTTTGTCTGCTTACTCCATGCCAACTCTGCCGCTGCATCAAGGCTCGCTCAGCGCCTGCCTCTCGGGGTCTGTTCGAGCCTTAACTTCTGCAGAGCTTCCCAGCGGACTTGCCAACTTTTCTGCATCCCCCAGATTTTCAGGCAGATTTACTCTAGTCACAAAATCTTTTTAAAAGCTCCTGGCATCACCACGTTGCTGCAGAGAAATTATGAAAAATTGTGGCCTGAGCATGCAGAAGTCTCAGACAGTTTAATCAGCACTGGATACATCTCCTTGTCAGCCCTTTCCTGAATGGGGCAGGGAAGCACTTGCCCAAACAAGCGCTGGAGCCCCAAAATGGGATCCAACCTCCAGGGCCAAGAAAGGCAGGTCCTCTAACATGACATATTTCATCCAGAAAATCGCCTGAAATCAAACCTGGATGCAACTGCTAGAAAGCTCCTGACTGCTTTACAGTGATCAGCTGCGAGCTCCAACCATACTGGCCGGTCTAGGCTGAGGAATTCAAGAGGCAGAGCCCGCCATAAAGAGAATTTAGCTAAAAGAGATTAAACTGAGACTGAGAGCAAAAGAATGACAAGCCATCTTAAACCCCTCAGTACAACACGGGATGAGAAAAAAAAAAGGGTCTCTTAGTAATTTCAAGACTCATGAAGTTCTCACCAAAAACCCCACTGCAGTCCCATGGCAGCAAATAAGCCGCAAAAAAAACAGGGACCAGGAAAAGCACAGAAGAGGGAGATCCCACAGGACAGCAGAGCCGCAGTCATTTTCTACGCCTAACCTCTCCCTTCTCTGACTGGGAAAAATCCAATTCCCTCTTAAAAGCATTTAAGGCAGCCTGGGTTATGTTTAGCACACCATTTATCCCGCAATACCTTTGCTTTCCAGCATTTAGTGAATAGTCATCAACTGCTTTGTCATATACTGTCCTGATATCGTCCAGGCATCCATTATCCCCGAACGCTCCCCACTCCGTGTTCACGCACATCCGTCCTTGCTCACCATCCACCATCTCTATGTTTCTCATCTCTTCCATGTAACAGGCATTGCTGCCAGTTCCTGCAAGAAAATAAATACTGAAATTACTCTTTGTTTGGAACAAGGCAAGACTAGAATAAGCACAACAGCCCTGAC
Source organism: Larus michahellis (assembly GCF_964199755.1). Lineage (NCBI taxonomy): Eukaryota > Metazoa > Chordata > Aves > Charadriiformes > Laridae > Larus > Larus michahellis. The sequence goes on from NC_133901.1 coordinate 37,246,600, forward strand.
AAAACCTTCTGGGGCACCTTGAATGTGCTTTTTCTGAATGATTAAGGCAATCATTATTTGAAATATCACAAAAAAAACCCACTCTTCGATAATCCTGAATTGAGGGACGATATTGCCACTGTGGTGCACCTCTCAGAGCGGCTCGGAGAAGAAGAGGCTCACCAAGGCCAGCGGGTGAGGGTCCCCCGCTACAGGGAGGAGCAGCAGTACGGCACTTTTGGCGTGCCAACCCTCCTGTGCTTCTGAACCCAAAACCGCAGTAAGCAACCAGGTGGATTTTGAAGTTAGGAACCACCTTCCACAAAGCCCAGGCACCCACAAAATCTGGGGGGGAAATTTGCCAAACTGAAAACCTCAGCGAGTTCTGAGGCATCAGGCAAAGAAAAACCCAGGGGTTTTACCAGCTAATTGCAGGGTATTTTTGAGTTCTTGCTGTTTTTTTTTTTTTTTTCTGATTCAAATTGCTTAAATAGTTTCCCTGGCAGGAAGGTTGCTTCCATGTTGAAATGGTGCCATATCTGATTCTGCTTAAAGGGGATCCTAAGGAACATGGCAATTACAAAGTGCTCCACGTACACAGAGGCCCCAGGGAGCAAAGCTTTATTAGCAAATAGAGGCAGCTTTTGCTGCTACCTGGGGCTAAAGTTTTCTATAATTTGCCTACCGAACTCTCATTTAGCAATGCATCACAGATTCTGCACCGATTATTTCTGCAAGTCTGTTTTCCTTTGCCATTTTTTTTTAGGATACTATATCAATAAAGTCGGAGCAAAAATACATCTTCCCACAGTACGCCCCTGCTGCAGGAGAGCTGAGCCACAGCACAGGGTTTGGGGGTGGAAATCTGGGCTTCCAGACCAAGACCCACATTTGCAGGACCAAACCAGAGCAAACCCAGTTGTGGACCATCAGCACTGGCCAACCTCCCAACAATGCCAAGTCTCGTCATCCAGAACAAGATAAGTACAGGCTACCTGAATATGCAGACACCTGTTAAATACAGGCTGTTGGACTGACAGGCTTTTAGATGATCTCCTGTTGCCACCAGATGACAAGCAGAGACCTGGTCTCATCAGCAGCAGTTTCCAAAGCATTCAGCAGTGGAGGCTCAAAGCATTGACTCTCCTGGGCAGGAGAGGTGGCACTGAGCAGAGACAGGGCACCAGCGTGATGTGAGCTCGCCCTTGCAAGAATATTTTTCCCTGCCAAGCAACAGCGTGAAATTTCACCCACCTGCCTGCACTGGGGAGAGCAGGGTGACTGCTGGCTCACGCAGGCTCCTCAGCAAGTGCCATCAGCCTGGCCAAGGCTATTCAGAGCCCCAGGGCTTTTGCTCTCATTAGCCCAGATGTGCCCAGGCCACCTCCGACCCCCTGCTCTGCACGCAGAGAGGCTGGATGGAGAGGGTATCTTGCAGGATGCTCTCAGCACACCCAAGGACACGCTGCCCTTCCTGCAGGGAACTCTGTCCCTGACAACACACCACCGACGGAGCTGCGCAGACACGGCTTCCTACCCACACTGCACAGTGCTGACTCATCCTGGACATTTTCCAGCTGTCTGGAGGAGAAATCGGTGGCATTTTATTTTCCTACAATGACCTCGCAACCGAAACTGTCCTTAAAGCTTGCAGGTGCCTCATCCCCTTCTCTCCCAGTGAAAACTCATTTCTCTGGAGAGCTTTAGGAATTCACGGCGCCTTGTGCCACAGGCACCCCCAGCGTGGCATGTGCAAAGGCATCGGCAGTCGCCTGTGGAATTATCTCAGCTGTCTCACTGCTGGGAAGGGAGCTGTCAGTCGCCGCGCTTTGTCTATCAGAGCTTTCCATCACATGCCGTTCAGGAATCGCGGCTCTGCTTCACAAATTTATTCTGAGATACCACATGCTCAAGGGAAGCTGTGGGCTACCTGAACATCCCGGCAGGGAAACTCTGATAGGCTAAACCAACAGATACTCCAGGAGCTGGTGAAGCTACCTGAGCCCACAGTTGCTCGCTTCCCAGTTAAAATAGGCAGGATTTGTTCAGCATTACGGCCTGTGCTTATCTCAGCTGATCACGCACAGAACTGGCTGTTAAATGTTGCTCTTAATTCCTTCACACAGCTTGCTTCTGTTAGCCTCGAAATCTTCCACTCCTGGACACCCTAGCTCTATTTTCAGTTAAACACAGGGATGTCTCCACGAGAATACAGACAGATGTGTCGATGTACTCTTTAATAAAAAAGTGCCAAATAACAAGCGGCTGTAACACATACCCACAATGAGTCCAATTTCACAGTTTGGGTCTTCATAAGCACAAGTCATCATTGTGCCTACTGTGTCATTCACCACGGCCACCACATCCAAGTCAAACTCCTTTGGAAGAGAGCAATAAAACAGTGAGAACTCTGGGTTTGGGACAACCCCCGACACCAAAGGTAACACAAAAGGAGTTACACCATTGGGAACTCTGTCAAAGCACACTGGAAACCAACAACTGAAAGTACTGGCCTGATTTTACACATGCAGAAATAGGAACTTAATCTACTAGCGAGTAGCTAAGGCTCCTCGCATGCTTTACCTACAACAGACTATGTCTTCAGAAGAAAGGATATTCCTGGCTGTTCTCTTTGCCTTAGATATACTTAAGTGCAGATCTTGTATACAGGTATATGGTAGAGGGCTATTGCCATTCTATATTACAGCAGTGTGGTAGCAACTCCAGTAGCAAAGGTTTTTAAGATTCTTTTTTCACTTGCTGATAAAACTCTGCTAAAATTAATGCTCTCCTCAGGCTATTTTTCTTCCTTTCCCAGAAAGATTCAGCTAAGCTGCTTGAGGCTTTTCCAAGAACAGGGGCTGGGAGGGGGAAAGCTGTCATTTAGGGTGCACTGAGGTGGATTCCTGCAATCACTGCGTTGAAACTCCCTGCCTTCTCCATGCTCTGATGCAGTGAAAATTGCCCCAGGGCTTGAAAGAAGCCTTGAAAGTTCCACCAAATTTAGCAAGTTAGAAGTCTCTGGGGAAAAAAAAAAACAAACAAACCAAAAAAACCCCAATGAAACAAAATCCCCAGCATGGCTCACTTTGAGTAGCAATTTTGGTTTGGTGGCTGAACTCTCCCACTGCCTGTAGACCACCCTATGTGACGGTCAGGCTATATGCCAGCACAGCCACACAGTGTGGGCGGCTGCTGCATCTGGACCTGCTGCAAGGCAAACTCTTTCTGTGCAGGACAGGAGGCACAGCCTGTTTCCTCAAGGCGCACAAACCCTGCAAGAGGGAACCAGCCTGACCTATGAGGTCTGTGAAGTCTGGAGGGGAAGGAGAAGTAGGAGGAGAAAAAGAAAATAAAACCAGAAGAAAAAAAAAAAAATCACCTCTCTTCTTTTAATTCCTTCTCTAAGCAAATACACCACATCTTCTCCCTCGCAGTCTGTAGCTTTGAAGCCTTTTGTCCAATTGAGAAGGATACCCTAAAAAGAAAGAAAATAGGTTATCAAGTTTCCTGGTGCGCTTCAGATCGCCCCAAAAATCCTACAACCCTCTAAGGGACAATCACTGAGCACTTCTCTCTGATAACTTCCCTGCATTTGCTCACCTCCTCAGCCCATAAATTATTTATGGCCAGTCGGTACATGGACTCATAGAAGCCCTCAGCTGAAGGAGGAGGGTCGCCAGTATTCACCAATACGGGTACCACATTTTGCTGAACAACCTGTCTTCTCTCTCAGTCACACTCCAAAGTCTCCCTGGCTTGACCAAGCCTCCTATCATCAGCAAGATGACAGCTTTTTAGAGCTGGACATTTGAATGCCGCTCCTAACATCACTGCCTAATTTCCTCATATATGAATGCTCATCTTATTTTTGCTAAGACTCAAGTGTTACTGTACACTTGACATTTCAAATGCTTTAGTGTGAGGTTATACGGAAGAGTCTCTATGAAAAGGAGTATCTCTTCATATATGTGGAATTTGCTTCTAAAACTACTAACCATGCTTGGTCTACAAATTTCCAGAGCAATGCAACAGACTCAAAAAAAAAAAGAAAAGCACGACAAGAAACAACAAACTCAAAAAAAAAATAAAGATTTGTCAGAAAATATGTCTTTCTTCAAAAAAAGTGCTAAGTAGACAGGAAACTATTAACAGCTAGACAGGTGGAGTTTGTGGAAGTATGTGGCAGTGAGGAAGTCAAATATGAAAGCGAAAAGAAAAAGAGTACACACGGCAGGGACACACTGCAGGCTACACTGTCACCTGCAGGGTGACATAGCTGAGCAGGCCCTGGTCCATCTGCTCCATCCGGGGAGACCAGACCAGCTGGGGGACAGGAGCTGGCAGTAGGGACGGACTTTTGCTTACTGCTTGCAAAACCCGGGAAGTACCACAGTCCAGCAGCTTTATACAATTGGAAAAAACACAATGCCTTAAAAAAGGGACACCACCACCACAGAATGCTCTTATCTGTCACAGCCACGGGCTGAGCAGCATTTGCACTGCTGCCTTTAAAGGAACTATTTATAGGAGCGGCTGCAGTGGTCAGGGTCAGAGCATGAAGCCTCCCCTTGTACAACCTCCCTGTAAGTGTCACGCAGATGGTATGAAGGCAGAGAAATCAGGCCTAGCATAAGCACAAAAACAGATTCAAAAGATACTAAGGAACTTACAGCATCCAGACTGGTCTGCTTGCAAGGGAAGGAAAACGTGAAGCCAAGAGGAAGACGTGCACCTTTTATCCCCATATAATCCAGGAAATCAGAAATGCAGGTAACGATGTGATCGAACAGCTTTAAAGAGAAAAGTCACACATATGAAGTTGTACACGTTACACACTCTTAAGAAGGTACAGAAAAAGTTGCAGACCTGCAAAAGAGAAACACAAATACCCACCTCTTCTCCTGTTCCCTGCATCACCTCTATAGGAATGGCATAGATCTTGTTGTGCATCTCAACTGTTCTCCTTTTACCACTGCGGATTTTCACCAGCAAAACTCTAAAGTTTGTCCCTCCAAGGTCAAGTGCCAGAAAGTCTCCGTTCTCTGTAAAAGAGTATGTGTGTATATTTAAAGAACCATAAACAAAATCTGAGGAAGTGCTAAGATTTTAAGATTTTAATAAGTGCTACGAAAGCACTTTGATATAAAATCTCTTAGAAGCTCTCAGTTGGGAAGTTAAACTCATCAAAGGAGAATTTTAGATGTTGTTCTGAATATTCCAGCCCTTTTTTCTTGTGGTTTTGTTTTGTTGCAAACCAACAAGGGAAAGGGAACCCCCACAACTGTTCCCTGAGAGAAAACAGAAATTTGGCCAGCCACCCTGAAATGTAAAGAACTACTCAGGTTGTGCAGACAGAGTTCAGATGGGTTTGGGTTATGGGTTTTCTCCCTCCAGGTCCTGGCTTGATTGCATCCTGGGGCAAGGACACAGGGCCGGGCTGACAGCAACCGGCACAAGGGCAGCACAGGCTGCCCTGCCTGGGGCTGGGATTCCCTCCTTTGGACGGCTCAGGAGGCTCCTCCTTCCATTGCACCAGATCTGCTCACCCTCCACCAAACCCAAACCCCATCACCCAGATATGCCTCTACCTGTCCCATCCGGCGTGCTGCGGACAAAGGTGGGCAGCATCTTCACTTTGGCAGTCTCATGCGTCTTCTTCTTCAGCCCCGCTTCCATCTCGGCCCTCATCCTCTTCTTCACCTGCAGCAGCTGCTCGTGGGTGAGCTTGAACTCGGCCAGCGTCTCATCGATGAGCCGGTGCTGTTCCGACAGCCGGTAGGCCACCGCCGTCACCATCGCCGCTCCCTTCCCGCTGCCGCTCTCCGACAGCAGGAACCGCACTTCAGAGTCAGGCACCAAGCGCCGGGTGGTTTTGTGCAAGCGCCGGGCGTACCTGCGGGGAGGGGACGCTGCAAGCCCACCACCTGCCTTGCCTCCCCCACCACCCCCCAAAATCTACGCTGCTGACACGGACCGACCGCAAAGGGGAGCAAGGAGCATCATCACACCCAAACTAGTTACAGCCTCCCAAGGAGGAAAACTGCCAGGGGAGAGCAGTTCTTCCCTGCGGCCTCTTTTCTCCTGAATTTCTAAGAAAGGCCAGCAAAAAGCAGGAGGGAGCATCAGAGTCTCATCCCCTGACCCAAGATGGGAGAAAGCCCCTGGCTCCAAGGCTGCTCCCATCTCCTTTCCTGGGGCCATCAGGCTGTCCTGAACTCACCGGGTTAGATTGTGTGGGGAAACAGTTCAGAAAAAAAAAGTTGCCCGTGTATTTTATCTTAACACACCCCAGACCTGCCCATCTGGAAGAGCCAGCCAAAATGGCATTCTTGGAAATTTTTTTGTTTGCCAAAAATTTTGTTGTTCTTTAACTAAGAAAAATATATTATTTTTTTTTCAACAAAATAATGAGAAAATGAAATGTAAAACATCTTTCTCCTTTGAAAAGCTTCCTCGTAAATGACACTCAGCCCTCCCAGACAGCTCCAGTGCCACAGTATGTCCTGTACGCTGGGCTTCTGCTCCCCTTCGGTCCCCACAGGTAAATGCCAGAGCCCAGACTGGAAACTGACTTGTTATCCCCAGTTACTATTTACTAAGTAAAAGCCTTTCACCATGTGCGCATAAGCCACACCTCCACACTGCATAGTTCTTTATTCCGAACTTGGAAACCCTTACGCAGGTGCTGCTGCTCTCCCAGTGCACAGATTCACTCCCAAACACCCGCAGCACTGGGGCTTGGGCACTGGGGTTATTTTTGACACTAAGACTCACACCAAACCCTGTTACCAGGACGAGGTACACCCATGGCAAGAAGAGCTCAACTTCCTCTCCAATTTCTACATAAATCTAAACAGCTGTTCGATTAAAAATGTGACTTTCAAGGCAGTGAAAAACAAGACAAAGCCCATTTTTAAAAGGCCACGGAAATGTAAGCACCAATTTTTTCCCCCTGGTTTCCAAGTATATCTTCACAAAAGACTTGAAAAAAATAGGGTTCAGCACATTTTCAAAACAACCGAGCTTAAGTTGAAAATGGAGATCAAGATGCATTAATGCAGGTCTCCTCAAAGCCCAAGCCATGGGCACAAAGTAATATTTTGTACCAAGAAACTCTCCTTCCAAGAGGTCTATTGAGATCCTTTAAGGTATGTACTCAAACCACCATAGTTTTCACTGATACTGCAGTATCCAGTTACTCAGGGGTTTGATTCTTTTCTTTGTGGTTTTGTTGTTTTGTTTGGGTTTTTTGTTGCTTGTTTTTTTTTTTTTTATAATCTCACCCTACTTCTTGAGTTTAGGACATCTCTCCTTTCCACCGAGCTCCCCATCTCAGACCAAACCCCACACCCATGGTTTGGGTACCTCATCTCACACCCAAACCACGTGCCTGGGTGACATCTTGGGGTTACACGCTCGACCCTTTCCAAACCAGAAGCCGTGGCAGATGAAGAGTATTAACAGCAGGAGCAGAGGGACTCACTGCGGATGCATCTTGTAGAGGGAACCATCGACCCCCACGGTGGTCCGGAGGCGGCCAACCCCTTTGTTATCCCGCAGCTGGTTGAGGATGGCACCCAGTGTGGAGGCTACCAGGTTGGCCGAGCGGAAGGACACAATGGTGCAGACATGCTGGACGGCGATGCAGTCCTCATGGGATGGCTCCACCCCCAGGCGGGTTAAAATTTCTTTGGCTTTGTTCAAACCTTCTTTGCTCCTACAAAGAGAGAGCAATAAAGGGTACTCCTTAATGGAAGAGCTATAAAATGCAGGACAGAGGCACATCCAACCATGGGTGTCCCTGCCTGGGGTTTGAGAAAGGGATTAGAAAGAAAATTTCTTAGAGATCTGGACTGGGAAGCTCCATGAGGCTTGAATTGAAATGCTATAAATATGCATTCATTCACAGACAGAAACAGCTTTCCATTAAAGCCCGGTACAAACAAGCCACCTACAAACCACGCAATTCAAGGTACTATAGCAGCCACCCTACGGGCAGGACGACTACTCCCATGTGTACCCAAGAGCCTGCCATCCTTCAAGTTCATTTCCCACAAGGCAAGAGGTACACCGTGCCATTGGAAACCTGTCCAACAATAACCTCTCCAACGCTGCCCACATTTTCATTGTGTCAGATGGTCAGACCAAGTCTCATACTTCAAAAGCAGAAGCATCCCCCACGTAGCTCAGGCTGCAGTTGGTGCAACAGCACGGGACCCATGACAGCTCCTTCAGCGCACCCCCAAGAAAGGTAGCAACTTCCAAACACTTTTACAGACCTGGAGGAATTAAAATGCTTTTTCATCACCCTGATGCTTTAGACTCCAAACAGCTTGTCCTCTCTGGAGCAAGACACGCCAGCCGCACAATTCAGCACAGGTCTGTGCACACTCCTAATCCCACGCTCGCTTGCTCATATGTCTCCATAAATTAAACCCAGTCTGAAAAAACCTAAGTGAAGGTTGTCCAAGTGATTTCATCCTGATGGCTCCCTTTTCAGACTTTTACAACCTCACTGAATTTCTGCCTCTTGTGCTGCATTTTCCCACATCAGCACCCAGCCTGAGAGCAAAGTCTCTGGCAAAACTTATCCAACATCCACCTCGGTCGTCTCCCAGACAAAAACAAAAGGAGTATATCTTGTCATTACTAACTGCACTCCATACATCTTTTTAAGGACTCTTGCATCCTGCTAGCATCAGCTAGAAATTTGAAGCTGCACAGGGATGTGCTCCCCACTTATAATCAAAGTGCTCTTCAGGGAGTGAGGTGGGATTTCAGGGCGAATTTTGCGGAATTTCTCCATAACTGCATTTTTCTCATTGTTGTTCAACATTACGTTGGTCCATGACATGGACCTCTGTGGTTAAGACGAATGAACACGCACATTTCATGGAAAGCTGTTCAGATAGGATGGTCTGCAGGGACAGGAATGAAACGGGGCCGGGGGCAACAGGCATTGGAGAAGTTACTGGCTGTTCCCTTGGCATTGTGCTCGCAATCAACAATACATGTGCACCAAAGTCAGCAGCACTTCGAAAAGAAAAAGCCAGCCCAATGACTACAGTACAAACTATCCCAGTGATGTGAATTTTAAAAACATGGGGGGGGGGAAGAGCCGGTAAGTACTGACCAAAGGGGTGATGACACCATAAGAAACCAACTGGCGCATAGCTCAGAGGTCACCGTGTAGCACCCGGCACTGCCTACGAGACTGAATGCTCTGCCTTGTCACGCTTGTTTTCTTTCTGCCCAGCGATCCCGTGGATACAGCAAGGAGCGACGCAAGTATTTGCTAGGAGGCACCAAGCCAATTCACTCCTGCGTTTAGCTGCAGGGTAGCAGCTTCTGAGTTTTTGTGAGGAGGGTGAGAGGTAGCACAGTCTGGTAGGCTTTTTCATAGCTCCTCCCAGCACAGAAAAAGGAAGAAATCTCAGGGAGAAGGGCACAGGCCGTCTGCTGAGGGTCCCTACGTGCTGGCTCTGCACCTGCACTGGAAGATAGCAGCCACCCCCAGCGCAACACATCTCCCCAGAAAATGAAGAGAGATGCTGGAAAATTAACATTCAGAGTCCCTGTGATCCCCAGGGGGGTGAAAAAGGAGAGGTACTCACTTTTCTATGGCAGAAACATGCTTCGTCTCAAACTTTCCTTTGGTGAGAAGCTCAGGGGTGATTCTCCCCTCAAAGAGCAGCCCCTCCTTGGCCATCTTCACCAGGATAAGCCTCACCAGCTCCCCCATGTACAGCCCACTGACCATCTTCTCAAACCTGCAGGAGAGGACAGCAGCGGTCACCCAGCTGTGCCACTGCACCATCCGGCCCAGCCTGCAGTTTGCCTCACCGTGGGCAAAGCTGAACTGATGAATTCATAACACAAGTGGAAAAGGGAGCACGGAGCGGAAAATAAAAGCAGCAAAGCTTGTAACTGCCTCACTCACAGCTGCTTCCCAGGATTAAGGGATCCACGGTCGATCTCTCGATCAAACTCGGTCCTGATGTCTTCCAGTGAGCCATCATCTCCGAAGGCCCCCCACTCCGTGTTAATGCACATCCTGCCCTCGTCCCCTTCCACCAGGTCAATGTGCCGCATCTCCTCCATGTAACAAGCGTTGGTGCCAGTGCCTTTAGGGAAAGGACATCAGAAGGTGCTAACCAAACAGGCCAGGCAAAGGGAGAAAAGCCACGTGCATGCTGCAGCAGCAATGTGCATTACCAATGATCAAGCCAACTTCACAACGCTGGTCATCAAAACCACAGGTCATCATCGTCCCAACGGTGTCGTTCACAACAGCCATGATATCTGCATCGTAGTCCTGATGGAGAAAAAAATATGTTACTCGAGCCATATGGCTTCTTTGGAAAACACTGCTTGTGTTTATCACCGGTTTGCTTATATCAACTAATTTCACAAGGAACAGGAGACAAGTAATTTGCCTGAATACCACAGCTCATCTTTTTAAATATCACCAATTCCATCTGCCAGATCCCAATCCCACACACCCAAGGAGACAACGAGACCAGACTAATGCACCAGGCAAGCGACAAAACAGCAGTAGCGTAATTCTAGAGAGCAAAGACCTGCTCTCACATAAGCACCCTTAGGCAGGAAAGAAGAGGGCTATACATGGGGGAGGGAAGAACTCTGCAGTTAAACGTCATGGAGTAATTTGATGCAGTTGCTTGAGAAGGCAATCTAGAAAATATTCCCAGTTTACTTATTTCTCATAGAATTCACTTAAAACGTCTAGGAGTTTTATTTCAAGTGAAGATTTGAGTACAAAAATATAAACAAATAATGCAATTAAGCAAGCTATCCAAATGACATGCACTCGTTCCTTTCCAGCTTCTTCAGTGTTTTATTCTACCTGATATCAAGTCTGATGATAGTAACTGACTAAAGTAATGTTGTTCGGTGACAGTAAAACTCAGGTTTGTGTAAGAGTCCACAACCGCCCAAACAGACCAAATACTGCCCAGTTTCCGATGAATTTGGATGCTGAGTAAACAACACATCACCTGGCTGCAAGCATTATGCAAACCCAGATTCATTCCATCTCACGCTCAGTGCCTTTTTATTTAAATCAGCAACCTGGTCACCTTCACCCTCTATAAAATCAGCAGTGAGAAACTCACTGAGCCTGAAACCCCCCTTTCTCTTCTACCCTGCTCCTCTCCTGCTCCCAAGCAGGGCAGTTGCACAACGCGGCTGAGCCCAGACCAAAAGCTGTGGCACGGACACACAGCACTTTCTTAGTTTTTGGAGAGTGATAAAACTGCTGAAGGTTGCCAGCGACAAACCACAAGACAGTAACTCAGTCATGAGCTACGAGGAAAATCACAACTTCCACATCACGACTCTGACATCACCCCATCTTCCCAGCAAACGGCGAAACTGCACATCTTCATGCAAAAAAGCAGAGCTGCGCCATCACTCAGATCACACACTCAACTCAGTGATGCGAAGGGTGGTCTCTGACAAAGAAACGCCAGTTTGCTGCTCTGATACAGAGTTAAAAAAAAGAACGAAGTACAATTTACCCCACGTTTCTTGATGGCCCTGTTGAGCAGCCTCACAACATCTGCTCCCTCCACTCCACTTGCTTTGAAGCGCTTCGTCCAGGTTATCAGAATACCCTGATAAAACAAGAAAGCAATATTCAACAGGATGCCACACGACACAAATTGATTTTTTTTTTTCCTTAAAAACAAGATTTTATACTCCAAATGCCTCTTCAGGTCTCTTTTGTACGACCTAACAACCCAACCTGAGACAACTGGAGGTCTTTGATTCTCATTACAGTAAGCTGAAAGACGGGACATTGTTTTCCCCTCCCTTGTTAGAAACTGGCTGGTTTGCAGTTTGTATTTTCAGCCCACTCTTCTCCCTGCTACTCCTCGACAGTTTTTCTTGGAAAACCATTTAATCCTTTTGGGCCATGGAAATTGACTGCTTTCAGAAAAAGCTGACTGCGCGGGACTGGCCAAAGAGCAGGGATGTGATGTTTGTACACCCAGGACTCAGCTGCAGCGGGGATCAGGCTGCTGCACATTTGCTGCCTGCGTCCCAACTGTCTGGGCTTGTTTCAGTGGGGGATCACGTTCTTGGGTCAAGGCAAATGGAAATACTGGAAACGTAGCAATGTGCATCCCCAACTTACAGCGTGGACAAAAAAGGAAACCCTGGTATTGAATTCTTTGCCTGCAAACTGTCATAAAGAGCCTGCAAAATCCCCCAAGGTGATAAGTACATCTGATTTTTTTTTCTACTTGGCTAATGCCTAGCTGATTCAGAGCATTCCATATATAAGTAAATAATAATAAAAGAAAGAAAAGCGCATTCACAGTAGTCAACAGGAAAAAAGACGCAAATCAGCTCAGCTTTTCATACCCATCACGATATTCACATCTATCACAACAAGAGTCCAAGAAGCTAAAAACCAGAAAAGCTGAAGCCTATAGACACAAGCAGCCATTGCCGAGGTGTACCTTTGCCCGTATCTCAGCTTAAAAGTCAACCACATGTCTTGTGCACATTCACCCTCCCAACTGCGATAGCATTTAGCCCTGAAGCTATGGGGGACAGAGGGACTAGGGCAGCTCTTTCCAGACAGGAGCTATTCCTACCACTAAACCACAGTTTGCATAAGTTTTGCCCCTGTGCCATCCTCATTAGCGTCATTTTGAAATCCAGCAAAGCCCTGTGGTGCTGCGCAGGAAAACCATGGGCCAAGCTCACTCTGTGGGCATAGCTTTAATGGTCAAAAAGGCCCCTCGGTCCACGGAACTTTTATCATTCAGAAAACGGGTCAAACCACGCTGGCAAAGAGCGGCTCTTCTCAGTGTGAGCAGCCACTTGTGCCAGGAAGATTTTTTCTTCTCCAGCAAGGCCTCGGCACACAGGGAAGAGTCCTTGGAGTGCAGCAGGGTTGAGCGGGACCCAACCACACAGTGGCCACCTCGTCACTCTCGGAAAAACCAGGGACCCCCTGCCTCCTTCTGCTCACCAAGCATGAGAAACCAGCACTCCGGCAAGCACAGCCCTGCAGGAGCAGCAATCCAGGAACAAATCTGTCCCGCAGAATCCCAAGAGAACATATTTTTCAAATGCCCAAAATACCACAAAACCTCTCAGAAAGAAAGTCCACTCTGCCACTGCTCATCCCCATGTCTCTACAGGTGTCCCCAGCCCATCCCACACGCTACCTGCCTGCCCAGACTGGAAAGCCGCACCAAAATCAACTCTTCTCTTCTCAACTGATTGAGAAAAAGGCAGCCCTCTCGTTCTCAGATACATTCAGACCCTGAGTTAGTAAGCCCCCTTGGTTTCAGCTCTCAGCTTGCTCAAAAAGTATGAAATGTAATAAAAACCGTGTCTCACCTGGCCCTCCTCAGCACCAACACCTGGGGAGCTGTCGCACCAGGCTAACCTAGAGACTTGCAAGCTAGAAAAGGAGGTCGCGCTTTAACACTGCAACCTCTTAGCGTTTTGTGCGGATTTAACTTTCCTGCGTTAATTGGCTACGCCAGTGCCACAGCAACGCTGTACCAGGACACTGCCAAGTCATTTGTGATATAATGAGCAAAAAGGAAGAAAATATCATAGCATCCTTGCCACGGGGATCTCACCAGTCACTTCATACAATGCTGGTTATTTCCATCCCTTTTTTAAGCACGTCGCTTCCAGGTGCCAGCGGCACAGCTCAGCACTGCTGCTCAGGAGGGAGATCCTGATCTCCATCAGCATGTTCGGCAAAACCGTGAAGTTCAGCAAAATCTGAGCAAACATTGTTGGGCTGGGTCCTTCCCAGTTATGCCCCATGGAGAGGTGGAAAAGGCCGCACAGGAGGCAGGCAAAACCCCTGCCGTGTTTACACAATAAACCATAATACCGAGGAGCTCAGGCAGAGGCAGAATGAAACATCGGTTGGCTCTTCCTCATCTGTTAACCAGGTCTTTCAGACAGAAACATAAACACAAAAATGAAATCTGACAGTGAAATATAAAGCACTCATTTATCCCAAAAATGAGACCTGTCTGGGACACTGCTTTCAGAGCAGCATTTTCGCAACACGGTAGCTCTTCTGCGTATTAAGAATAAGAAAATTGTGAAATCTTCTTACCTCGTCTAGCTTGGATTGTCGACATGGGAAAGAAAACGTAAACCCTACTGGCAATTTCTTGTCTTTGATTTGTTGTTTCTCCATGAAGTCTCCCAGGCATTCAGCAACATGATCAAAAAGCTGTAAGAAAATAAAAAGTGTAAAACCACCATGATTAGAGATACAGTTTCAGGGAGAAGATATTTCCAGCAGCGTATGAAAACCGTATGGGGTGAGGGGAAAGGGGAAAACATCTGCTCCAAATTTTTAAAGATATATAAATGACATAGCTATGAAAATACTCTCAGGCAATGTATATTAATATCTTAATAATTAATAAATTATGAAATACATTGTCCTTTTATGCATCTAATTCTGCATGGAATCTTTTACACCCATATAAAAATGCTTTTCCTGAAACAATCAGCATGTGTCTCTTAAGCCTGCCATAACCCTTCTACTTAACATTTGATGAGAACAAAAATCTTCTTCTAACCTTTCACTGACAGGAAGGAGCATCTCAAAAGAGCATTTGGGATCCAGCCCCACATGAGGTTGAGCACTCCTACAGCTATGCAGAGAAGATCAACATCTGCTTCACTCAAGCGCTGCTGAGACCAAGAGAGCCAGCACTTTGCAGAAGCCACCCAAAAGGACAAAAACTCAAACCTATTCCTAAAGCACACAACAAGCAAACAAAAAGGAGACCCAGGGGATTTTTCTAAATATTTCACATGTTCTGAGAAACAACCTGAAATGGCAACGTTTTCTGCATTTTTTTTATAATGCTGAACTATGCAGGCAGCCTGCAGGTACCAATTCCCACCCAGCCACCTCAATGGCATCCCTCGGCGGTGCCCTGCAACAATGGTGCCATCTGTGCCCGACAGCCGGGCCAGGTGCCAGGCACGCCAGGGAGTGCAGGGGCTCGAAGGCAAGGGATGTCTCTCCCACCAAACTATTTGGAAAGCCCCTCAGGGAGATTTGCAACACTCACAGCCAAAATCAAGCCTTGGTGATTGAAGCAACAGAAATATGCATTTGTATCTAGCAGGACCAAAAAGCCAGACATGCCTTGAACTGACCCATACCAGAAATGGATGTCAAACCTATTAACAAGTCATCACCTGCCCCAGAAGATAACTGTGCTTCACATTTTAACTCCCTGGAAAAAAAAAAAAAAAAAAACAAACCAAAAACCCACATCCCTATCTGCAGCACTGGTGGGATAAGGCCAGGAAAACTGCCCAGAAGATCAAGGATAATAGGGAGGGAGTACAAAAAGATATCTGTTGGTTGCAATTAGCCTGCACGGCTTTATTAAGAACAATTTACAGAGCCTTGGAGAGATGGGAAAGCACTATAGACAGGCTGCAGCAATTACAAAAAATGAAGAGGAATATTCGCCGTTCGAAGCAGACCGAGAAGCGGTATCTGTAACATTCCAATTGAACAGAAGACCTTGAACTCACTCCCTGAAATGGGGTCAGATTTGATTAAGCAGAAGTACAGTAGTTTCCAGGGAAAAAGTTGCCATTCATTGTCCCAGGCAAATCAAGGCTATTTCACCGAGCGCAGGCAGTGAAACAGCATGGGAAAGCAACCCACGCTGCTGCGCTCCTGTAAGACTACTTTCAGCTGTCCAGATGAGGGGGAAAGAAAAAGGAGTTATGAAAAGAAGAAATACAGTTAAGTAATAAAATATGGCAACTTCTCCATGGGAAACACAGAAATAACAGGAGCGCACGTTTTTATTATTCTTTCCATGCGAAAGTATCTTGCTAAATGTTAAAGGAGACATCCCTCAACACTAAATACTCAATCCTACTAAACTTTCAACTGCTCCCAGGATTACAAACGATAACCAGCGGCCAACCTCAAACCCCGCAGGAATTCAGAGAGCAGGAAGCAGAAATATTGACTGTAGATTTTGCTACAAAAATCCCTGGGCATTCCCAATGGACTCCAGACGTGCCGAAGCTCGCCTCCGTGAGCTGTCGCGGCACGCTTGCTGCAAGCAATGCACGCCGTGAGGCATTAGGGCTCCAGGCTGGCAGCGGGGCACACAACCAGAACCTGTCCCGCAAATGCGGTTAACTATTAGCCACGTTCTTGACACCACAGTAGCAGTGTGTAGTCAGTGGTGCACGGTCTGGCTGTGCTACTGTTTTTAATAAAGCACAGAGGGGAGGCGTTACTCAAAAGGAAAAAAGAAAAAGAGGAGGCATTTATTTGATTTTGCTACCATTGATGGTCGTAAGATTTTTCCTAAGGAGACAGGAGGAAGCATCTGTATGTGCCAGTGCCCAGATTAACATCCAAACCTTACAAATGCCAAATAACTTGGACACGACAGTAGAGGCATGTGGATTTCACTAAAGTAGGGCAGGCGAATTGAGGAAAAACCTAAATTCCCATCCACCCACAGGTGTACGGTAGGGAACAGTACGAGCCCAATAGCTTATCAAATGTCAAAGAGATAGACAGTGCAAATGCCACTGCCAAGAGGAAATGACCAGTCAGATTTTACACCTTTATAGACCTGAAGCTACGCAACCACGAGACACTGAGCAATGTGATATTGGGCTTCATTACTTCCTCTGGCCATGAAGTTGCCTGCTCAGGTCGGGCTCCAAGGAGTCTCCACAAGGACGCATTTGGCTGGCAGCCAGCAGACTTTGGCGAGCAACTGCAGATCTGAGCTCAAGCTCAAGCCCCTGAACAGGGAAGATGTAAGGAGCAAGGAAACCACAGCTTCAGGTTCGGAGAACCTGCACAACCTACCTCCAGTGGAGGCAGAACACAAAAAGCAGCGCCAAAATCAAGCCTCAGGCACACTCCCATTTGCTGAGCTGACACGGAAAACAGGCTTCTTACAAATTTTAGACCTGCTATTACACTGATGAAGTCAAGGAATTTTGCTCTTGACTTTGACAGGGAACCGTCTCTGACTGGCAAAGCTGTCAGCCCATGCCCGATAGATGGGCAAAAACAGACGTTTGAATGCAATGAACTAGAAAATATCAAAACAAACCCTGCTAGTGAGGCATGAAGCCATAAATCACAATTCCTTCAATAACCTGATTATATATTAGGCTTTAAGAGTATAACTCACTGAAGTTAATGACACAGCTTGCTGAAAAACATATTAGCAGCCTACCTCACGCCGGCAGTTCAGTCCAAGCATTCCACTAATCTGGCTCAGAGATTTCAGAGAACCTCAACCGTATGCATCAGTCATAAGCACCAAATCATCACCTGCCTGCGCAGCTCCCGGGCATCCCCCATGCTTCCCTGTGAAGTCTCACAACAAGCGTTTTAGTCATGGCTGGGTATTGTCATGGGGCAACTCCGAACCCAGACGCAGTTCTGATGATGATTCCGGTTCTCCTCTTCTTTTCCTGGTACTTAAATACCCAAAGCGACTGTCCCCCCAGGCACAGTGGAAGCCTGGCAAAGCCTGTCAGTCTGAGCTCCATGCTGCTGGTTCCCGACAGCCAAATGGCCTTCGGATACTTAAAAATTAAAACATAAACGCAACAAAGCCCTGGAAAAAATGCAGGCCTGATGTCTCCTTTCCTGGGTTCTCCTTACTACCTTTACCCTGTCTCCATTGAGTCTCACCTTTAAGTCAGCCCACCTTGCCTTCCCGGGACAGACACGTGTGGGCAACCCTGCTGCTTGTGGGTCTCCAGCTCCCGACACCCCTTGTCGATGGACAAACAACAAGACTCCAAACCTGCCTCCAGACAGCCCACCCGACCCCCTGCCTCCCTCTACCAGCAACAGGCAGCTCAGCTCAGCTCCCCTCCAAAACCGTTCTGTGGGAAAGCTGCTTTTTGCCAGAAAGGGAAAGCCCTTTTGGCCAGATAAAGTAATAATGTTGGCAAAAGTCTTTACAAGAAAGGTATTTTATTGCTGTGATTCAGATACCACAGCAATGCTTATATCGGAGCTACTTATAAGCCATGATCATAGAACAGTTTATCATAGAATCACGGTTTGGGTTGGAAGGGATCTTCAAGACCATCTAGTTCCAACCCCCCTGCCCTGGGCAGGGACACCTCCCACCAGACCAGGTTGCTCCAAGCCCCGTCCAACCTGGCCTTGAACACCTCCAGGGATGGGGCAGCCACAGCTTCTCTGGGCAACCTGGGCCAGGGGCTCACCACCCTCACAGCAAACAGTTTCTTCCTAATATCTAATCTAAATCTACCCTCTTTTAGTTTAAAGCCATCACCCCTTGTCCTATCACAACAGGCCCTTTTCAAGAGTCCCTCCCCATCTTTCCTGTAGCCCCTTTAGGTGCTGGAAGGGGCGATAGGGTCTCCCCGGAGCCTTCTCTTCTCCAGGCTGAACAACCCCAACCCTCTCAGCCTGTCTTCATAGGAGAGATGCTCTTACACTCACTATTGCATAAGAATGCAGCAGCAGTTATTAGATACATATGTTAAGGGTATTCAAGTTGACTACAGAAAATATATTAAGGGTAGAAATATTGTTTGCACAGTTTTTTTTTTTTCCTCTTTTATTTATTCTTCTGAAACAAGCTATAAGTTTCCCCACAGGTCTCTCATACTGCTAAATGGCACCTCATTCTAGTAAAAAGTGTAAAAAACTTGCTTTTTCCAATGATGAAAATTACCTGCTTTGTCTTACACTGGCATGGAGACAAATCTGTCAGTAAAATATTCATTGCAATCAACTTCCTGATCATAAAAAGAAAAGAAATTCTTCCAAAAATCCCAATTTGAAATCCAAGTAAATGGATCCAAACTTTTTTCTATTTTTTGGAACATGGGAGACTTAAAAAAAAAAAACAAACCTCTACCATTTATTCAGCAAAAATTAAGTTGAAGTTGTGCCAAAACAGTCTGTCAGCTTCCTGTAATTTTTCTAATGTACTTGTACTTTTCACGAATGCTGAGTTGCTCAGACTGCCAGGACAGATATGTGGCTGTCATGGGTATTTCTATCCCTCATCTAACATTACAATTGCAGGGTTGGCCATGCTCATAGCTTACAAAGACTAAGTTGTTTTCCTGCTCTCCGTTCCTATGCGTGGAAAGTAACTTTACTATAAAAGTCAGAATTTTTACTCCTAGGCCTTTTTCTCCTCTAAATCAGCCAAACTCTGATACACAATGACAGCAGATTTGCAGCACTCATGCATGCTCTATTACGCTAACTACTGTTTATTTATTTTCAGTATCAACAAAGAGCTGTAGTTGAGTCCGTGCACACTGGAGGTGCGACTGTTAAGATGCTAAGGTCATTCTTGTCGTGTTTTTCTGAAACGGCACCATGAAAGCAGCTAATCTTTAGAGAGACATCCTAAGGAAGAGGGTGCTTACCCGTGTTCCACTGCCATGCATGATATCTTCGGGCGTATTATAAATTTCGCTCTCCATTTGTACGGTCTGCTTTTTTTCATGCGATACCTTCACCCGGAGAATTCGGAAATAAGAACCACCAAGATCCAGTGCAATGAAATCTCCTTTCTCTATGTGGAAAACAAGACAGGAGCAATTAAAAAACATACACAACACAAATCTGGGAAACATCAAGCTGTGTTAAGTACAATGCACAGGCAAACGCCCAGTGCCTACAGCAAGGAAGTTCTAGCTGCAGGGC
Source organism: Larus michahellis (assembly GCF_964199755.1). Lineage (NCBI taxonomy): Eukaryota > Metazoa > Chordata > Aves > Charadriiformes > Laridae > Larus > Larus michahellis. Next base: position 37,266,317 of record NC_133901.1, read on the forward strand.
GTCTGTCAACCTGATTCCCTGCAATTTAACATGAAGTTGGTGCAATGGCAACGTCAACCACCATTGGTACACAGGCAACTGCAGTGGGGGTTTATCCAAAAAGAATGGACTAACAGTGGGCAGCCTGTATCCAGATCTCACGATGAAGCTGGCAGAGCAAAGATCTCAGGAGAAAGCCAAAAAGATGTTGAAAACAGAGACAGTGCAATGAAGGGATGCCAGACCACTGATGAGCAGTCTTTTGCTGTAAATGAACCTGTGTCATTTTGGCAAATAACAGTGAATGGTGGCTGGATTGTGCACTACCCTAAAATCAACAAATTACACACATTATTTCACCCCCTGAAGCTGAGATTCACAGCAAACTGCAGTCAGGTAACAGAAGTCAGAAAAACTGCAGCGAAAAATCACGAGGCGGCCCTGCACTGCTGTAGGAGTTATTCAGAAGTTACCATCCCTTGCACAGAGCTCCTAAATAACTCCCTGGGAGCCAGGGAAAGAGTTAGGATACCTCCGTGTCCCTCTGTGGTAGAGAGGGATATGGATTTCAAGGTCTGAAGCCACATCCACTACCTCCCCACCTCCACAGACTTCAGGGTGCAAGTCAGGCATCAGGGACGCGTGTTCTGGCTATCTGAGGAATGACACTTCCAGCACCCCCTGGAGAGCAAGGCAAATAAACATATTTGACTGAACGGCTTATGCTATCTCGCCTTATCAAAGAGGGTGCAAACAAAGACCGTGATCGTTAAAGTCTGCAAAAAGGTAACGTTCAGGGAAGCAGCACGCACACCTTATCACACAGGAGAGCGTGCCTAGGCTGAAGTTAATTGCCGAGGCTCTGTGCAAGCATCCCTGTCTGCGCACAGCATCCCCGGGGCTGCTCGGAGGGCAGTGAAGCAGAGGCGCATGGCGCTTTCTCACCCCAGTTTTCTCATCGATTTGTACTTTTCTGCGGTGTCAGAAGTGCCCCAAGGCCACATCAGAACAAGCTGCCTCTCCATCGATGCGTATTGCCAGTCCCATCCTGCGGCTCTCTGGCCTCTTTTCATTCTGCCTTCCAACCTTAAAGTATGACTTTGGGAAGGCCATTCCCAACATCGCCATTTTTCCATTTCTACTTAAATTCAACGTGGAAAGACCTCTAGTGGTTGGGAAGACCTCAAACTTCAACTCAACTCTCAGAGCTCTCCGACCCCACACTATCACCAAAGTATCGGGTACGCAATTAATTCACAAGGACTTCCAGACCCAGACTTACCCCTGAGGTTACCCTGCCCAATCTCAGACAAAAACTCCTGAAGTCTGGCTTAGTGAGCTGCTCCTCCTCACTACCCCAAGCACCACCAGGAGCCCCATCCTGCTCAGAAAAGGCCGTGAGCTGCACAGGGCACCCCTCAGGGCAGGAGCTCTAGCAGGAACAGCCTAAGAGAGGCAAAGACGCCGCAAAAGCCCTTATGGTTTTTCAAGGTTGCAGTGTAATACAGAAACAAAACGCGGTCACGCAAGAAATCACAGAGAACCTCCGTACAGAAAAACGTAGCTAAATGACAGTGGGAGCCCCCAACTAACAATCCTCCTAATTTTACTGCATGGCAATGCAACTTTTCCTTCTTGCTGGGTGAGACATGGGGAAGCTCCGAGTTTGCCGAAATACAGATCTAGCAGCGCTTCCCTGCCTGTTTCTGAGCAGCATCACTTTAAATGTCACTTTGTTCCAATACGAATGTTATTTAAAACGTGAACATACCCAACCTGTAGATGCAGTTCCCTTTGTCGGGTTCAGCATAACAAATTCTGTAATTCATAACCCCCTTCACCACAACAAGACCGAAAGCAAAACACCTATCACAAGTGTCTCATTAAGCCAAACACTGGAATAAGCTTCATCATCCAAGTATCACTTGTCGAATGCAAACCATTACCTCCAATAAATAATGGAAAAATCAACACTGGACCAGATGGCCCTTTTTCAAGCCTAAACGCACTTTGGTACATACCTCAAACAAATACTGCACTTCAGAAATATCTTCCCTGGCAGTAAATTAACAGATAAGCTTGTTTGATTTTCAGCACGATCAAGCTCATCGCAAGACAAAATTTATTAAGAATTATCCTTTTCAGTTAAAAAAAGAATGAACTCTGGATTAGAATGCAAAGCTTTCTGTATGCAAAGTAGCAGTTTTCTTTCAGTGTATTTCAGGAATTAAACCCAAGTTTTAAATTAACCCAAATGTGAATTAAACCAAGCAGCACTTAATCTATGCTTTATAACACCAAGATGCAATCAAACTTGCTATAAATTAATCTAGGAAGATCCTTTGAAAGCATTTTGAGTTAGCTTGAGATACCGTTCTGGGCACTCTGGACAAAAAAAAAAACTTGTGGCTTTCGTAAATTAAGCAACTCTGAACGAAGCAAAAAAACCTTGCTAACAGCAACATCTCCAGAGTCTCTAAAATTATCACTCAATAGCTCCTTGTTAATAAACTACACAAGCACAGGTCTGAAACTAAACAACAGTATTTTCCTGAACAGTCAGCTCTCATAATAATAACCAGACTCAGAGGAAAGAGCTTACAAGGCAGTAATCGGAGAGGGGCGAGAGAAAAGGGCAGGCTTTCAGCCTCTGGCTTTTACGGAGGGACAGCTGAAGGCAGAAACTGCTGTCGGCCAGGAGCCGAACCCATGTTTTGGGCACAGCAACACGGACACGTCCGCGAGGGGCCCCCCAGAGCCTTGCGGGAACGGCTGAGCCAGACGTAGCAGGCACATGCAGGTGAGTCAGGGAAAGAAATGCCACGACACTCACCCACAGCAAATATTTCTCATACCTGGGGTCAGAACATGCCTTTCCTAGGCAAATGATGGCATGGTTTTGCCTGCATTTCCAACAGCCATCCAAAGAGACACTTGCAGCACGTACATACAGACGATTATGGTGCTATACAGGAATTGCCCTGGGCAGAGCACTGCCTTGCTCTCATCCATGCTGCACAGACCCAGAGAGGCCGGCAGGAGCCAAGTGGGCACACGATCAAGAACCGAGCACCCCGCGCACACCACACGGGGTTGCTTTTTTAAGTAGGCGTGTAATGCGTGATCTGAAATGAAAGCCTTGACAGACAGGCATACGCTCCGACCAGGGTCACCCACCACTCTGGCTCACGCTCGGTCCCAGCAGCATCCAGCAATCTCTCTCGCCTCTCCTGGCCAGATCCGCTTTTCCCCTTGCCATATTGCATCTCCCCAGTTTGTGCCATGGAACAATTCGCAAAATTATTTGACTCGCCGCAAGCAGCTCAGATTTGCAAACCTGCAGTGCCTGACAAGAGCAAGGTCCTGGGGACAGGTCTGTATTCAACTGAACTCAAACATGCAGGATGGAAAAAACGGGGATTTTGGAGTCAGTAAAAATGCTGGGATTCCACGCAAAATCTCCCAAGCCACCTCACCTGCAAACCCTCAGAGCAACCTCTGCCTGTGACCCCGCTGTGTGTGGGCAGCTTCTGGCTTTCTCAACAGGCTGCAAATTTCAACACAACATTTCAACATAACAGCCAGGAGCGCTAAATTAAGGGAAACACAGGATTCAAGCTTGTTCTCCCTTTCATTTTTTTTAGATGGAGAATCACATTTCAACTAAAAAGCTTAAGGTGGCGGAAAGCAACAGCAAAGCAGAACTATCAAAGATTTCCACCTGCCAGACAGCACCAAGTAACACAAAGCACCAGGCTTCACGTTCTTTCCCCCTATAAATTCTTGATTTTTAACTCAAAAAAGCCTCAAAACAGGTAACCGCATTATGCAGTTGTTGCAACTGTGCAATTTCTGCACACAGGGACATAATTGGTGGTAGGCACCAAACTACAGTTAACCAACCAATGCTACACGAGAAGGAAATCCAGTGTCACCACTGAATAATAAACACTATTATATACTGATTATAAACACATTTATGTACTCTATATATAGTAATTATTTTTTTATAAACACTAAAATAAGTAAAAGGGGCAATCTTGGTTTCAAATACCAACGCAACATCTTTTTGCTCTCTGATAGCTCTCCGTGCCGCTTTTATCAGGTACAGCGAGCACGGAAAAACCGAGTCCTACCTCTGGGTGTAAAAAACCTCAGTACACCCAAGCAGCAGCTTTAGAGCCACACGCTGCAGCCTCCTTGAGTTCTGCAAGTTTGCCCTAGACCAGCCTGCGAGAGGTAGCTACGAAACGCAAAACGAGTGTCAGGAAACTCAAGTTCAGCATATAAGGGTTCACATTCCCACTGGGGAAAAATAAGGGAGAGAAGCGATGTTGCGTCAAAGAACAGGTGATTAAAAGGCACTGTACTTGTTAAGACTCTGGATCACATGAATATGAATTGCATAAATCAAAAATCTTCCTATATAAAGTATTGATTGTTGGCAGACTAATCTCAGCATAGATGTATTGACTGTTGCTGGAATGACTGCTAGGAAGGGCTCTTCCTTTGGCATCAAGGCGGGTTTGACACAGGAAACACAAAATCCTGCATCACCTGTGGGATCAGACCGGCACACAAAGGGGAGGTTGTCTTTGAAACGTTGCCTGGGCTTGTCAGAAAGCAAGTTGCTCTTGGTTTTGGTGAATTTCTAAACAAGTGCACCTTGTTTAATACGGAAAACAAATACTCAGCTCCTTACCTGAACCATCAGGAATGGACCTCACAAATGTCGGAAGCATCTTCACTGTAGCTGTTGGGTTAAAATCTCTGGAGAGGCCGTTCTTCATCTCTCTCCTGAAGCGAGCCATAATGTCTATCAGCGTTTCGTCAGAGAGCCGCATGGCGTAAAGGTATTTATCAATCTGGGGAAAAAGACAAACACCACCGCGGAGTGAAAGACTGCCCTGAGGTGCCCACGTGGGGCTACACCTCTCATTGCAAGAATAGCGTATAGCCCCAGCTTGGCCCCCGGGCTCTGGCCAAGCTGACAACACAGCCGTACACTTCGTGCCCTTGTCTTTTGACTCAAAATCAAGGAAAATGTGGCAAGTGAGCTGAGGCCCACCCCATCTTACTGCCTTCCCAAGGCAAGACTCAGTCCCACATCACTGCCCCCTCTTTTCCTCCCAGAACAGTTTGCCCACAGCCTCGCACCGCTACGTCCAGCCCTCGTCCCACTTCTCAGCACTGCTGACTGCCCATGAGCTGAACGGCTGAAGGTAAAAATCCCTCTTTTAGCGCTTTGTCCCCACTGGGGTGACGTGGGTGTTGCTGCATCCACAGAGGTGCCTTGTATTTAAAGTCTTTCCCTGCGAAGGACTTGCCACAGCGGTTTTGGGGCTGAGAAAAGCCCTTCTGTGTAACAGACCATTTTCCCTGTCCCACTCCAAAGTTATCACAACCAGAGGGCCAGGAGAGGCAGAACTCGGCTGTGGGCAGGTAGCATCTTCCTCCTCAAGGTAAAACATCAAATTGAAAGTTGTTGACTTCTCCCTTGTGGCTTCCCAAGACAGGAACTTTCTTTACCTCCCTGGAAAAAGGAGGCAGTTCCGGTTTTCCAATAGTGTTGTTTTCTGTAATATTACGCGCATCTTCATCATCAGGAAGAGTGAGAGATGCTTTGATGCCTCAAAAATACATCTTGGCCTTGGGGGGTTCTTGCTAAACACACGTCCCACCCCTTTTACCTCAGCTGCCAGTCTGTTCTTGCCTTGTTTCATTATCTGCCTTGGAAATTCGGCTCTGCAAACAGCTCAGACTGAAGCCACACCTTTGGGATCACTTTTGCTTCCAGCTTAGCAGGACCAAGAAAATAACACCCTGCCCATGTTTTCTGTCCTCAGCAAAACTGGAAAAGTCACCTCATTTTAAACCCCAGGCCATCTCTGTGACAAGGCCACCCGCGTTTCTTGAGAGCGACGTGCCTTGAGAGCAGCTCATCTCTCAGCTGGCGTTACATCCTAACAGGACCAATGCCCCCATAAAACAGCCCACGTGAAACGTGTGTTTGCAAGTGCTCCATATACTGGGGACTTTGAGACAGGAAGCGATGAATAATGCCATTCGCGAGGGAAACGCAGACAATCAAAATGTAATTAAACCCTAATCTGACCGTAAAAACAAGCGCCACTTTAATTGCTTCTGCAGAAAGTACTTCTGTCCACACGTAGTCGAGGTCTGCACCAAAGATAGTGTATCTCCCTGAGCCAGGCGCCCTCCCACCATGACCAAGCATTTACAGAGCTGGGGGAGGAAGGCATGGGTGGAGGGTGGCTACCCAGCCTGATCCTGAGCCACCAGTCCGGGGACCAGGCAAGCCGAACCACAGGGGCCACCACTGGAGGCTGCACAAGCTGTGAAGTGTTCGGTGCCGTTGCTTGGATAGGAAGAGCAAAAGACTCATCAGACAGACGCTAAGTGCAGCAATATGAAATGATGCACCACGCATTTGCTCCACGAAGCGGTGGAGCGGCGGTGCAGGCATGTAGCTAAAGGGCAGAAGAAGAGCTGAGCCCAGGTTCTCTGCAACAGAGGCCAAGTGCAAGGCCCCAGGGCAACATCCCCACATCCCAGTTGTGGCCTCTGCCGCCCTGGTGGGCTGACAGCCCCCTCACAGCGAGCCAGTCACCGGAGTCATTTCACTCCTAGAACAAAAACCTGGATGAGATGCACCCTCTCTGCAGCCCCAGGCGCTGCGGGGATGAATGCAGAGACTGGTGTCGGGCTGAGCACAAAGGTCTCTCCTCCGTGGCAAACCTTGCCATAGTTTGGGGTTTTTTTTTAGCAGAGAGTGTCAAGCCAATGATGTCAGAGCATCAGGTTATTCCCTTTTAAAGGCAGGGGGGAGCCCTCTTATTAAGGCTGAGCTTTCAGCAGCCCACGCAGCCACTCAGGCCCAATTCCCCAAATCCCCCGGTGAAAGCTAGGCTAACACCTCGTTCGCACAGTCAGGGTTCACTGTCCAATTAAAATACCCCTCCACAAAGCCCCGCTGCCACATCCTCCTCCCAAAAACAGGGATGAAGGATCCCCCAGCCCCGCAAAATGCCCCGCTGTGAACACAGGTTTTGGCATTTGCGTCGTCAGGACCAGACAAGCCCGTTCCCCCCACTTCTGCCCCCGTGCTGCCCTCGGCATGGAGGGGAAAACGGGAGGCAGGGCTCTTTTTCCTCCTGTGAAGAAACCAATGAGCGCCGGCCAGCGCCCTTACATAATTGGGCTGGACCCTCCTGCGCGCGGGGAGCATCGCCTCGCGTTGCATTGCGTTGCGTTGCCGTCGCATCATCACGTTGAGGCCATCTTCACCGCTGAGACTCACGGGGCGGCGGGGGGGAGGGAGGGAAGGGGGAGATGGGGACTAAACCTCGGTTTGAAACAAGATCACTCCTGCATGTTAACAATTCCCAACATTTTTAATTTTTTTAAAAAAGCAGGTTTTTTTTCCTCACAGGCAGGGGAAGTTTGGTTTTTTTCTCCCAGGCAGCTACGTTGCAAGGGGCAAAGCGCTGCTCTCCTGCGCTGGCAGCACAGGCAGCACTCTGAGGGCAAAACCTCAGCAAATAGCCATAAATAACTTGGGGGGGGGGGGGGGGCGGGGAGAACTGGTGGCTGGATTACAGGATGGAGGTTTAATAACTCCCTGCTCTGCCCGCAATAAAAGCCGATCAGAAAGCAAATCTCAGCCTTATCCGAAGGAAAGCGGTGGAGGGGCCAGCAGGGCCAGAGATGGGGGCAGACCCACCAAGGCTCCCATGGCTGCAGCCCCATGGGAGATGGGTGCCAGCCCTTCCTGGGAGATGATGGAGAGCAGGAACAATTTCAGGCAGGCGGTTATGTGGGCAAGGAGCAGAAAACGCTCCTTTATTTAAGCTGCCATCTCAGAGCCACCCCCCCACCCCACCCCCATCCTGAGGAAGGGCATCTTCCCAGAGTGCCACTATGGGAGCACTGCAAGAGCTCCATCACTTTTCTCTTTTCCTTCGTTTTTTCCTTAAAAAAAACCCAGCCAGACAGAATCCGTGAGCGATTTTTTTGAAATAGGATTTCATAATCCAAGACATATGCACCTAATTTTTCTTAGTCACATAGGAAAGACTCTTTTTGTCCTTGGGGAAAAGAAGTTTCTGAAATTCCAGCAATTGCAGCAGCCTCCTCGGGAAGTTGTGAATAATTGCAAGTGCATAATGAAACAGGCAGCACTAAAGGCCATTCCTTAAAAACACGCCTCGGTCCCCGGACACTGACAACAGTCAATGGTATCCAGGAACAGAGCACTCCCGCAACAATTTCAGAAATCATTAGCACCTGTTTTACTGACACAGCCTTTGCACGAAAACCCTTCAGCATGTGAACATTCTTCCGCAGAGCTAATCACACTCCATGCTCCTTTCAGCGTCAGGAAGACGCATCAGGAGCTCAGGCGCGTTAAAACAGGTAGTTTAGACATGCTGAAACTGTTCGTGTTTACTTATGATTTATCAGATTGGTTCTTAAAAAGCCTTTACAGTGGCAGGTCACCACTACTACTTGATGCCAGTTGCTACATTTTACACCCCATTTCATGACGTTCTCTTCAAGGTTAAACGTTATTTAAGTGTCACTCTTAGATCGCAATTTTTTTTTCTTCTTTTGTCAGGTAATACGACAAAAAGGCATTGTCCCCCTGACAGACAGAAACCAGGCAACACCTAGAGGCTCCCTTTGCTGGGGCCAGCTACCGCAGGTACAAACCTGTTGGAAGCAAAAGGTACTCCAAGGCGGTTTTACAAAAGCTCCCCTGCGCACGGGCCAGCGGCACAGACGCCAGGGACGCTGCGTGACGCCAATATCCCTGAGGATGGGAGTCCGCCTTTTTGGAGAAACTGGGGCCCCGGTTTGGGTTGTGCAAAGTCCTTTGTCACAGCCAGGATGCTGCTGAGCTCCTGGCTGCTGCCCCCCCAGAGGACCACAAACATCCCAGGAAGAGAAGTTTTCAAAAACACCCGGATAATTTATCCTGCTTGGAGTAAAACCTCAGGCGTATTTACACAGTACAGGGCATCGTACATTGCTGGCTTGCTTCTGCACAGTAGGGTCACGTGCAAGTGCACGTACACGTGATTTCATGGGAAAATGCCCCGTGAAAATTGCAGGGGCTGCAGGGCCACAGGGCTGCCAGCCTGCGATGAACAACCCACACCTTCAACACTACACATCCACCCTGCCTATTCCCCCTGCTTGCCACGACTCATCTCAAACAATGTTCCAGAAACTGCAAATTTGGTGAAAAAAAAAAAGTAAAATTACTCTCAAACTTCAGGGGCGTATAAAATCCAGCAAAACCAGTAGGGAAGCACTAGTTCTTAGACCCAGGGTATCCTGAGGGCCTGAAACCACCAGCCCCATCTGTGCCCCTCGGGGGGTTCCCACCATAGAAAGGCCACGCTGAGCATCAGTGCCATGGCAGGGATGGGAACCAAAAAAAAAAAAGAAGGAAAAGGGTCACAAGGGAAGAATTACGTTCAACCTCAGAGCAGCGGAGACATGGTAACAAATCCATTCCCAAATTCACCTTGTTGGTACTTTTAATCCTCTCCCACCCCTCCTGCGACCCACAGCAGCATCCTCAAGGTGGATGTGCCACCAAATGCTGAGCCGATCGCTGCCATGGACCAGCAAGGCAGCGGAGCAGCTGCCGTGGCTAGGAGCCCCAGGGGGCAGAGTGGCAAACAGGGACAACGCCTCAGCCGGCAGCCCCCCGGCCGCAAACACGTACCAGCAGCAAGTGCTGCTTTTCCGGAAGCAGAGGAGAGGGAGGGACCTGAAATGAAGCCATGCAGGCACGTATTCCCATAAGCGGCACGCCGAAATGAAGCACAAACCCCTTTGCCCTTCAGGGAACCAGGGAGTGGAGCCCACCGGCACCCAGCAGCCATGGGGCAGCAGAGCAGTGGGGCAGAGCCTCTGACTGCCACAGAAACCCTCCCTGCAGGACAGCCAAGAGCAAGGGGGCCCAATATCTGTTCCAAAAGGATATAAACAGGAAAAAGATGTCTCACATCCTCCCAAACCAGGAGCCTGTTTTTGTTTGTGGGTTTGGGGTTTGGTTTTTTTTGTAATTGGATTTTTTATTTTATTTTATTTTTATGACAAAACCAGATTGAGCCATAAGAATCCTTTACAGCTCCCTGGCCGTCAGACAATAGCCGCCTCATGGTGCCAAACCAGCCTGCAATAAATAACCCCCGGGAACACCACAGAGTTTCCCCCCCCTTGCCTGTATGCTCCCACTGCGCCTTCCCCACACAGCCCTTCTCTGCTGCTCCCCGGCCAGCGTGCACCCTTCTGCTTATCTTGGGTTTCTAAATATAACAGGCCCAGCAAAACAGAGAAGGCCTTACCCAGGCATGCCTGCCTGGCGCCAGCGGCAGCACTTACAAATCCTCCAGGAAAAGGAAAATAAGGGGCCTGGGGAAAAGGGAGAGCCGCGTACGTGGGGACGGAAGATGCAGGGAGCTGCAGGCTGCGCACAGCCTTCAGCTCCTCGCGAGAACCACCGGGCGGAAAAAGCAAAAGACCTAAACCATGGAAGGAGACGTGGAAAATATGTGGTGCTGTCTCGGGTTTTATCCAACAGAGGAGCAGGCACGAGTGAGCATGCCTTGAGCGGGGCACGATGGGTCACCCACACACAGGAACCGAGGTCTCCCCAGGCACAGCCGGCCACCCAAAGGGAAGAGATGCTCTCCTCCCGCCGGGGACGAGCCCCGAGACCACTACAAATCAGCCCTGCTGATGCTGAGGCTTCCCCAAAATATTCTCGGGATGCCTTCAGCAGGCGCTCAGCCCTGCGCCGAGGTGGGTCACGCAGCACCGCCGGAGGAGGTGGCGGGGGGGAAGCCTCTGCTTCCTGACGTCAGCCCGACTCGGCGATATTTGCAATTATTTTCCCAATTTGTGTCCCTGCATCCCTAGCCCCAGGCTCCCCGCTCCCTACAGCTCTGCAATATGTTCAGCCGGGACGCAACTGCCATGTTTTTATTTATCCTGCGCTCTGCACCCGTTTCCTTTGTGGCAGTGCTAAATCCCAGGGCTGCACCAACATACAGCAGCAGTCGCCTAACGCTAAAGGAAAAGAAAAGACGCCCATCGAAATACTTCTTCTTTTTAAGCACAACCGACAACTACTTCCTGTAAATTCAGAAGCTGCAGTGACACATCATTCAAAAACTACCTGCTCATCACCCCTGTGCTGGAGTGACAGATGCCCACAGGCACCCTGGGGAAGAAGGGGAAGTCCCCTCTCCAGGGATGCTGGAAAAGCCTGGTCACCATCACCACCACCCTCATCGCCAAAGCCCCACGCTGCGGACGCAAATCCTTCGCCCAGCTGGGCTTCCGCGGCCTGAGCGGCAGCGGGGCATCACCCGCGCCCGACACCGAGAGACCCCGCTCCGCTCCCAACAGGGGATGCTTTGTGGGGACCATCCGGCTGGGCTTAAAAACGGGGTTTATCCCCTTTTCTCCCGCAGCAGGGTCGCTACGGGGCCAAAGCAAAAAAACCATCAGGAAGGAAAAAAAAAAAAAAATATATATATATATAAAAAAATGTAAAAAGCGGTCTGGCAGCCTTCCGGCTGGGATTTCAATCTACCTTTTTGACCTGGTCCTCCTTCAGCTCCGTGAAGTAGTAGGCCAGGAGCTGGGCGGCGATCATCCTGCCGGCTGCAGCGGGCGGCTCCGCGCACGCAGCGATGCGGCGCCCGAGGATGGCCGCGCCGCCGCCCGGCGCCTCCCCTTCCTCCTCCTCCTCCTCCTCCGGCCCTCCCCGGCCCCGCCCGCAGCCCCGGTCCCCCGGCCGGCCAGGGATGTGGCGGCACGGAGCCCTCTCGGGGCTGTTTTTGGCATGCAGGGTTGGGGGGGGAGGAGGAGGGGGGGGAGGAGGAGGAGGAGGAGGAGGAGGAGGAGGAGGAGGAGGAGGAGGAGGAGGGAAGGGGCGGGGGGGGGGGGGTAATGCCCGGCCGTACCCCCTAAGGGTCTTCATACAGGAGCCTTGGGGACAGACTGCTGAAGGTTGTCCACCGCTCTGCTGTGGTACGGGAAGAGCAAACCAAAAAAAAACAAAAAACCAACCAAACCCCACCAAAGAAAACCCCAAACCCTAAACCAAAGGTGTTTTCAGAAGGGCCTTTACGCTCAGGAATCTCCGAGAAAATAGGAAAACTGCAGGAACCTCCACTAACACCCAACATCCCCCATCCAGGTGTGTTGCCTCCTCCGCAGCGAGCAGGACGCAGCCTGGACACCCCTGGGCTGTGGGGTGAGCTGCTGGGAGACCTGTAGAGGCACCCTGGAAAGCGGATAATTGCTTCGACTCTTGTACTTTTGGGGATCCCACATTCATATTCCACCAGCAAAATCCACACTGATGGACAGGACCTCCCATCCCCACGCGTGATGGCCGTGTTTTTGCCATGTCAGGGTGCATTCCTCAGCACCCCAAGGAGGCATCCACCACTGTGAAGCCTCTGAGGGCCCCACATCCACTAAAGCGAAGAGACTCAACGCCCCTCTGAGGGCCAATTGCAGATGCCAAGGTGACACGTGTCAGCAGCCCACAAGGTTTCTGCCTGCACCCTGTCCGTCCGCAGGGACAAGAACACACACCCATGCAAACAGCGGTGATGCTGCAGGCGTGATTTGCATAGAGATTGTCTACCAAAGTCCAAGTGATTAAAAACCTGTTTCTTGAGTTTCCGGCTTCCCTTTCAGTGCTACTTTAATTAAATGGTTGCACCGGCCAAAATCAGGAGCTGCTTTGGCAGACACATCCTCATTTAGACTGCCCTAGCCACTGCAGGCAGGGTGGGCAGGATTTCCTCCTCCACCTCACCGCGTTAGCTTTAAGCTCGTTCCCAGTGAGATTTTCATCAAGCCTTTTCACTGATCTGCATGTGTTACTCCAGCTCGTTTGTTTGGTGAGCTAACGAGCAGACATGCCTGCACTCCCCGGGGTGCAGCAGCGTCGCCCTGTGACCTGGTGCAGTTGGAGCTTGTGGGTGGCACAGAAACGTGGGGCTGAGTGGTCACATCGTCCCGACGGCATCTGGCAACGTCACCCAATCCCTTACACAGGCTGACCGAGCTCTCACTCAGATGCAATTCACTATTCAGCCACGCTCCTCCTCTTCTGCTGGTTAGAGAATATCTTTCATTCCCAATCCTGGCTCGCTCCTGTTTTCAATCCATCTGTCATCTGCTAAACCTTGTCTTTCAGCTGAAATTGCACTCCTCTCTCTTGGGTGTTGGCTTTCTATAAATACAGAGGAAAGTAACCGCATGCATCTTAAGCTTTTGCTTCACTAGGCAAGACAGACCTGGCTCTTTTTTGGTCTCCTTTCACTGAAAAGCCTAGGCTGGTTTAGCAGCCTTTTTCCACACTCGCTCCAGCCTGAACTCGTCTCTATCGAACACGGCAGCTAAAGTCAACTAAGCTGTTCTGAAGGCCAAAACTCCTGTGCTGACATTCTCAGTTCTCCTACTGGAAATATGTCACCAAACCCCTTTCCATTAACAACCATAAACCCTGAGGCTCCTGAGTTTAATCGGGATACCAAGATCGCCCCCCACCCCATCAGCCACCGCTCCCAGGAGACAGCAGACCTTTCACCCCACGCCAAAACACACCCCTGTTCCTGCTTCCCCAGCGTGGCCAGTGGAGTCCTGGCTGCTGCAGATGTCCTCGCCGACAAGCTGCCCTGCAGCAGCCCAGGTAAAAAGTCAGAAGCAAAAAGTTGCTTTTCTGGATGCGTGCATTTACATTTGCTGTATGAACACAGCCTGGCACACTTTAGCTTTGTGTCCAGTTCTGGGCACCTCAATATGAGAGAGATATCGAGATGCTGGGGCGAGTGCAGAGGAGGGCAACGAAGCTGGTGAAGGGCCTGGAGAATAAATCTTACGAGGAGCAATTGAAGGAGCTGGGACTGTTTAGTTGGAGGAAGAGGAGGCTGAGGGGAGACCTCATCACTCTCTACAACTACTTGAAAGGACATTGTAGAGAGGTTGGTGCTGGTCTCTTCTCACAGGTAATTAGTGATAGAACAAGAGGGAGTGGCTTCAAGCTGCAGCAGGGTAGCTTTAGGCTGGACATTAGGAAAAAATTCTTCACGGAAAGAGTGGTCAGACACTGGAATAGGCTGCCCAGGGAGGTGGTGGAGTCACCATCCCTGGATGTGTTTAAGACTCATTTAGATGTGGTGTTAAGGGATATGGTGTAAGGGAGAACTTTGTCGAGTGGCATTGATGGTTGGACTCGATGATCCCAAGGGTCTTTTCCAACCTAAATGATTCTATGATTATGATTCTATGCTCAGTTCCTGCCATGTCTGTGTTCACTGAGCTGCCTCTACACAAGGTTTACAAGCCCTAGTCTCTATCCCCTCCAGCTCAGATACCTAAACACCACCTAAATACAGAATACTCACCTCAGTTACCTTGCTGCAGGAATGCTTACTCAGTTAGAATGCTTGGACACAAGCTCCAGTTGTTTTCAACTAATCTTTCATCAAGTGAAAGCAATTCAAACCATCTCCTCTGGCTCTCAAGGAATTTCAATCAGCCAGCTAAAAGTCTGGGAAGTCCGAGATATTCAAAGTACTTATGAATAAGAATGATCTTCTCTTTAACAGAACACCTGTCTTAAGAATGTGCAAGAGGAAGACAAGTTTGGTTTTTTTCATCTGCCAAAATTGTGACTTACAAGCAAATTGAAAATGTCACAGATAATTAAGGCGGGTTTTGGCTCCACTGACCATTTGTATTACGGCGTATTTCAGAACTCACCAGAAACAACTGCCTCAGGTTTCCTTTAAGCTACAAAAACCAAGAAGTTCAAAACACCACTACTTTGAAGCCCTCTTGGTTCTATGCAATGAAAATAAAACACACACACATTGCAAACCCCCAAATACGCTTAAGTAGGAGGTGGTTCGTGTGACAAAGAATAAAATATACATCTAAGCAGGAGATGGTTCATGTGACAAAGTCAAAAGCAATTAGGGGATGGTTAAACAAGTATTGCAAATAATTTGGTTTGTCTTCAGTTGCTGAGCATGGCATTCAGGAAATAATGAATTCTACAACATAAAAGCCATTAGAGAAAAAGTAACAGTCCATCCAAGGCAAAACGGCTGCGCTGTTTAAACATTTAGTATTTTTAAACAGCTCCTTGCAAGGATAAGTAAGAGTGCATGACCAGCTTGGATGCTGTAACCAGCGCTAGGATGAACAAACTTCCCTCCTACCATACAACTGGAAGGGCAGCTAAATACCCCTATGGATGCCCACACCATTTGCAAGCCCTCTTTGCATTGCCAGGCCAGGGGTACAGAGGTGTTATTTGGGGGGGGGGGGGGGGGCATGGCAGGAACTGTGCACAGGCTGCCCAGCATGACCAACCAGCTCTTCATCTCCGCCTCTGCGAGTCTCTCCTACCTCCTTACCATCCAAGCCCTGAGTTTTCCCTTCTGCTTTTACTGGAAGAGATCAATTCAGCAGCCATTTAATTACCAGCACCTAATGCGCGCTGCCAGGCATCCAGCAGGCTATTTTGAAAGCCACCGTCCTTTAAGACAAATTACTGGCGGCTGAACGTGACACCCGATGACTTGCAGCTATTTTGATCATGCTCTAATCTTATTGTCCGGGTTTAACTGTACTGAAGTGTTTCAGTTGACTGAAGTAATTCAGTGCGTCGGGTCTCCTGGGTGTGGGTTTGGCGTTTTTTTTTCTGCTTTGCCTATTTCTTCATTAAATGTTTATTGCTCTGTACAAGTCTGTGTTCAGATTTGACTCCTATACAATGAGGAAATTTTGTTTATAATCGTGTCCATCACCTCTTTTTAATGTACACAGTTGCTAGATGCTTTCTACTTTTGTAAGGAAACAGTGAATTCTTGGTTGTGTTTGTTGTTCTTTTTTTTAAGTGTCTGGAAAATGATCAATCCACTTTTCCCCACATTGCATTTTCCTTTTACAATACTTCAGCGAAGTGAAAAAAAGCACTATCCCTAAGAAACAGTAACTTTCCCGTCAGCACCTCTGACTAACAAGGGAATTTTTAAGTAACCTTTGAAGTTCCCTGGAGGGTAGGGATCTACGTGTTTGCACGGAGGAAACCATCGCTCGTTTGTGCTGAACTTGCTGCAGAAGCTACTAAGAAAATCTAAAAGCATCAGAGGTATCGATTTGATAAGCAATTCAGCCAAACGAGGTTAAATGCGTTACGCAATTTCACCTTGCCAGGAGGCACGGCAAACAGGCACTACCCCATAGCCAGCCACCGCACCTTCGCTCATGTTTCCCCTATTAAGAAACGAGATTAGCTAGGAACACCTCGAGGGGAGCTTAGAAAGTGGTTTTTATGCTCCAGGAGCATGTTTCTAAGAGGTGAGCGCTTCCCCTGGGAAACATGGAGCCAGGCACTGGAGGGCCAGGACGGGCTCGGTGTGTCTCACCGAGCTATCTGCCACCGCAGGTTTTCCCTGCGCCCAAACACTGGCGGGGCTTGTAGCCAGGGACTGCGTGAGCCTGCCGGGTTCTGCTCCTGCTAGCGTGGTCAGAGAGAGGATGGCCACCTCTGGCCCCAGGAAAGCAGGGCCTCCCTCTCCAGCCCTCCGGCGACGAAGGCCGAGGGCTGCAAGTGCTAACGACTGGCTAACAGCTTGTTTTTCTTTTTCATTTATAACTTAGTTTGATATTTATTTTATACACGTGATATACAAATAAATCTATTCTCATATGCTATCAAAATTATAATTTATAATTAAATTCAAATAATTTGATTGAAAAGCTAACAGCATTTCCCGTGCAGCATCACTACCACACACACACCTCTGGCAGGGGCACAGCACACACAGGGTCTGTGCCAGCCCCGACACTGTCCTCATCGGGTCCCCCAGGGAGGGGACAGGACGCAGAGTCCACACAACATTGGGGATAACGCAAGAAATCACCCTGCATGCTTTGTTCCCTGCCTCTCAAGAGGGTTGCCGCAACACCCAGCCGTGTTTTAGGCAAAAAGGCTAGCATGGGATTCTGCCCTGTTTTGTTGGGGTGGCTCCAGGGGGAGGGCGATCCACTTTTTAATAAAGTCCCTTTGGAAGGATTTTAGCACCATTCACTGAGCTGTGCATTTGAGGGCCAAATGACACGACGCAGGGCTATGGCTTTCAAGAGCTACATCCCAGTGACCTCCAAAGACAAGGCAGTATTTCTGTAAGCTGCATACTACACAACTAAGGATCACAAACAGCCATGTCTAGAGCATGGCCATGGTGGGAGGAGAGTGGAGAAGGAAGGAGGAGCAGCAAAGGAGGAGCACTGTCTACTGGTTCACACGGGAACAGACTCCTGGGCCAGATGGAGATGCTCCGTGTCTCAATTCCCCACGTCAGAGCATCAGGCAGCTGTGTTTGCTTTTATTTCTTTAAAGTAGTTGCTGTTCTTCAGCATCAGAGGGATTCAGGGAATATGACCCCCACAAAACCAAGAGATGCAAACCAGAAAGCAGATAGATAAACACAAGCCCCAAACTCGCAGTTTACGATAAAGCCCCACTATTTGTGAGGCCTGACTGATGATTTCTTTTTAAGCCTCTTGCTGATGGCAAGCTTCATTAAATTCATTAATTCATTTCCATCTTTAGTTAATTGATACTTCCAAAAGCTATGGGTTGCATGAGCTACACTGCAAAGGACTTCTCTACCCAAACCCTCATATATGTGGGGAAAAGAGGAAAGAGTTCCCTGGAGTCACACCACCCCAAAACTTAACCCCTGGCTCCTGTGTTGCAGCTCTATGGAAGCTGCTAAAAGTTCTGCATTCTTTAGTGGTTTCGTGTGCATTGCTTCAAGAGAGGGGAAAAAAAAAAATCCAACCCAATGCACGCGAGTGGGCACGAAAGGCAGAACAGCTGAAGGGTCACAACTTCCAGGGAGGATGAGCAGCACTGTTTGTGTCCAAGCCTCTCCTGCTGGCTGGAGGTGAAGTGGGACGAGTTCCCTACTGTATGGAAAGGAGTCTATTCTCTGGTATTTTATAATGTTTAAAAGCAACTTGAAACCCCAAATACTGTCCCACGACAGACTCCTTCCCCACAGCAGTGTACCCGGCAGCTACAACACGCAGCAGCTATGGCAAAGGGGCACCTTTCTCACAGCACGGGCTCTCTTGTGCTGCAAGCATCACCAAAAGCAGCACAGGGACTAAACTGGAAGAGACAGCCCCTTCTGCTGTGAGACTGATGGATAAAGTAGGGAACTGTTTACCAAAAATCTTTCATTCTGTGGCAGAGAAAGTGAAGTCACTGCTAAAAATGCTTTGTGGATGATTACAACCTGGTGGACAACAGGATGACCATGAGCCAGCAATGGGCCCTTATGGCCAAGAAGGCCAATGGCATCCTGGGGTGCATGAAGAAGAGCGTGGCCAGCAGGTCGAAGGAGGTCATCCTCCCCCTCTACTCTGCCTTGGTGAGGCCGCACCTGGAGTACTGTGTCCAGTTCTGGGCTCCCCGGTTCAAGAAGGACAGGGAACTGCTGGAGAGGGTGCAGCAAAGGGCTACGAAGATGAGTAGGGGACTGAAACACCTCTCTTATGAAGAAAGGCTGAGGGATTTGGGTCTCTTCAGTCTGGAAAAAAGACAACTGAGGGGGGACCTTATCAACACTTATAAATGCTTAAAGGGTGGGTGTCAGGAGGATGGGGCCAGGCTCTTTCCAGTGGTGCCCGGCAACAGGACAAGAGGTAACAGGCGCAAACTTGAGCATAGGAAGTTCCACCTAAACATGAGGAGGAACTTCTTTACCCTGAGGGTGGCAGAGCCCTGGCACAGGCTGCCCAGAGAGGTGGTGGAGTCTCCGTCTCTGGAGACATTCAGGACCCACCTGGACGCGTTCCTGTGCCACCTGCTCTGGGTGACCCTGCTCTGGCAGGGGGATTGGACTAGATGATCTCCAGAGGTCCCTTCCAACCCTATGATTCTATGATCTCCCCACCCCAGAGAAGAGTCCCCAGCCATGACAACATCTCTGGCTCAGTAATAGCTCGGGGGAGTGCAGGCATGAGCCCCTGTACACCCACATTGCCAACAGCCATCCTGCCACTACCCATCGATCCCAGTCAAGGAAGCACGTGGTTAAAGCAATGTCAAGTTAACAGTAAGCCGCCAACGCAGAATACAAGCCATTCCTGTCCATGCAAGACACTAGGTCTTGTATGATGCGAGTTACAATGAATTAAGTCAAGAGGTTTTCCAGTCCACTGTATTTTTTCTGACATAGACACAGCCTGCTCGCATGCCTGAGCACTTTGCATGCAAGTCCACTCACTTTACTCTTCCCTTACACACTAAAAATGAAATACAAGTATAATCTATCCAAATCCATCTCCTTCTTCTTTCCCCTCCTGTCCTGATTATTCATCACAGCAACTTCTCACTCCCCAGTGCCAGAATTATAACCCATTTTCCATCTCTGCAAAGGAAAGCAATAACCATCCCAGTTTTCAGACTCAACTTGGGGCCCTGCATTAATTTAACATTTTTGCCATTGAGGTGAGAACTGCTGCTTCAAGCAATCACTTTTTCTAGTGCATTGATAGTAAGCAATTATTGCAGATGGTATACATATAAAGCAGACCATACAAAAACACAGACATATTTATATGCACACAGAAGTATATCAACAAACTCCGTTTTTAAGGCAGTAGAAGAGCAGTGGTGTTATGCTGATGAACGCAATGTCAATGAGTTGCCATTCCTGACCAGAAGGTGAAGCATTTTGTTTCATTTCATAAAACATCTCTTGACTCCAGCAAACCGAAATGAGCACAAATGCATATTTCTGATACTCTACTAAATCTCCAGTGCTAGTAAAAAATGTTAAAAGAAATTACACTGGAAAAAGGGCAAAATATAGAGTGCAAACTGGTTTGACATTTCAGAAGTCAAGAGGTAAGTTTAAAGTATTTGTTTCATTCAAATCCTTTATCTTGAGAAGAGGGAGTTCAATACCGGTTAAAGGATGCCTGCATAACCAGCAATTCACTTAAGTGATGCAGCAGTTACAATTACTTAAATGAAGGAAAATATAACCTAATTTATTGTCCTTTATAGAGAGAGCTTTCCTAAATCTGCTTCCAGCTCCTCACAGATCATAGAGTTCGTTCGTCAAAGTTAAGCTCGAAAACACCCATTGTGTGGGAAGACTTGCAAAACCAAAGCCAATCCTTCGTCCTTGCAAAAAAGCAGTTAACCTCCGGGATGCGGCTGGTTTCTGTGCACTGGTGTGCACTATCCCAAGAAGGTTTGAATGGCACAGCCCAAATCTGTGCCTTTTAATTACAGTCCGTCTTTTCTACGCAAGCAGTAAACCAGTAATGAAGTAACTTTCAGCATAGAGGACGGGACCTGCCACTCTCAGCTACCCACTAGTAACCAGTTCAAAACAAGGCAACGCCTCTCAACCCAGGCTAAGAGGCAGGTTTCCACTACGCATACGCCTTTCTCCTTGATGCAGCATTTGATGCTGGTGAAAATCAGTTTGCATGGCGAGTACCAAACCCACAGGGGTGCGAGGCATCAATTGCAGAGGCTTTAGGCTGGTCCTTTTCCAGCAAGACCCAGTGTAAGAGACTCTCCTCCCAGGCCAGGTTAATATCCTCACGGTGCAGAGCTCTCCCCAATACTCAGTTAACCACCCCCACCATTTATCCCAGAAGAGGTGGCAAAGCAGTACTTACTTTGCACAACGGGGAGCAGCAGTAGCCAGGCACTTCAAGGGCATTCAGCTCCTTACGCGTGGCCATAGCAGGAGCAACCTCTTGCCATGTCACATTGTCATCACAGTGGGCTGTCAACAAGAGAGGAGGCAGAATTGTAGGTTTTCATATCTTCCTCCCCCCAACCTCAGGATGCCTTTGAAAACCACTCTCCCCACAGACAGGTGCTCCCTTAAAAACCCATCCAGCAGCCAGGATACAGCAGATGCAGACCCATAGTTAGCATCACCCCAAGAGACGGGGGAAACTGGGGGCATGTGGGCTATGGACCGCAAGCGTGACCCAGAATAACGGTGGAGATAGGGGATGTGGAGAGGGGCAAAGCACTGGCCCTCGCATGGCTCCAAGGTACAGCGGTGCCATGGGATTCCTGCCGTACACGCAGAAGGAGGATTTAGCAAGCAAATGTTGTGCAATAAAACACCTGAGTCCTGCTAACAGTTTGTTATCCTAATTAGAAGAACCCATCAAGCCTTGAAAATACAACATATTTGCGTTAAAAAACAGCACAGGAAGACAGTCACAGATGCCGAACGCATGAGCATCATCCAGGAGCAACCGCAGATTTTGAGTTGCTCTGTGATAATTTGGTAATACCATTTTTTGGCCAAAGTCCAAATCTGTCTCAACAGAAGAGACTGGAGGCAGATGCAAATGGCATCTCCAAGCAAAATTTTGGCTTCTGCAATTTTACAGGCTGTTGTCACAAAACAGATCAGAAACCCAACAAGGCCAGCCCCAACCAAGTCCCAGGGCATCTGTGTGGCCTGTTGGGGGGTCCTCCTCTCTCCCCACACCAACTTTTGTTCCCTCAAGCCACTCTGGCTCTCTCGGGTCCCTCTGGGTGCCCATGCCCAGGGGTGGCAGTGGGACTGAGGAGTGCCTGTGAGAAGAGGTGGGAGCTGCCCCGAGCTGGAGTCCTCGCAGCCTGTGGGGAGACTGCGGTTGGGCAGGTATCCATACTGGTAGATACTGGTGCACACTGATGGAAAGTGTTTTAATTTTGTCTTTGTTTCTCACCACCCAAATCTATTTTAATTAATTTTCCCCAAATGGAGTCAGTTTTGCTCGTGATGGTGATTGGCGAGACATCTCCCATCCTTATGTCCACCCAGGAGCTTCTTCCTCCTATTTTCCCCTCCATCCTGCTGAGGAGGAGACAGAGCAGAGTGGGCGAGCATCAGGCAGCCGGACACAGTCGATGCACCGCACCAGGTCAAATACAAAACCTAGAAGAGATTCTAGACCCCTGTTTTCATACTCAGATTTTCACACACCAAAAAAGTGGAGGGGGAATAAACAACTTTCAAAAATTCACGTACGTGTCAGAAAGTTCTTATTTTAATTAAATAGGTTTCTCCATCCCTCTGACGCATTCCTGGTAGTAAAGCTGAAAGTCTGGCTTCACACCCTAGCTACAAGAGATGGGTGATGGAGAATCACTTTTTTTTTTTTTTTTTTTTTTTTTTTTTAAATCTAACCCAAGAAGTTTTTCTTGTCTTCTCAGTGCTTTAAATGGGTGACCCAGCTCTGTGGGCTTCCTCGTTGACAGCTCTGGCCCCAGATTTCAGCAGCGGTCCCCAGTACGCACTGCAGCAACACATAAGCCCATCCTACTTGTCTCACCCTTCCTTCCCTGAGGAAGATACAATTTTCGGCGAAGCAAAAGTATCCTCAGAAAAGCCCCGATATCTTAGGGCACTACAACTCGTCCCCTGCTAGCTCCTTTGACAGCTGCCATGAGTTCATCAGTCCCATCTGGGACCTGACCCAGCGTCAACAGACCCGTGATCTCGCTCAGGGCGTCTCTGTCTCCCAGCAGGGTACAGACATTTCTGCTCTTACATTTGATATTGATACAAACAAATATTTTAATCACAACTGTTATCTATAAACCTGTTGTGGACAGAAAATGACAACAAAAGTCTGTGGCTATCAGTCAACATATGAGACCCAGAAAATACCCTCAGCTGTTTTATCACCTGCCTTTAATATCAAGATGCCACTGATTCAGGTCTCCAGCTTTGCAAGGATGCAGGAAAGGTGCAGGCAAGGAGGTCTCACGCTTATCAGTATCAGCCTGGTCAACCCCGCCTTCCCCCTGCACAGCACTGTCATTGCACGTGGTTTAACAGATGCTGTCCTGCGTGGTGGGATGAGCACCCTCCTTGCACAACTTCGTCAGCACCCCAAGTACCCTAAGTGGATTTTTGCCTCCCTCTGCAGCACTGCGTATTCAGAACGACAGGGTTTGACACGGACAACTCCAACTTTGACCAGAGCTGGGACAATAAATCCAAACGATTTCCAACTGTGAAAGAGGAATTTTCTTAAAAATAAAACTGAATTTTTCACATACCCTAGGCTTTATCTGGAGAGCAGTCTGGACAGTAAGACACAACCACCAGCACAACAGGATCCCAAATATATTTAAAGAGCAAAAGAGCCTCTCTGCAGTCGGGTGACGATGGTGCTTCATTTGGATCTGCTTTCCAAACACTTAACACAGCACCCCCTTCCAATCACAACATGCCACTTTGAAATGCCAGCACCACTTAGCTCCTGAGTCTATTAGACCATGAAGCAATAAACCCAGAGAAACAAAAATAACCCAGATACCTACTTTAGCACCCAGTTGAGCTGCCAGGTGTTATCCCGAGGGCTCCATGGCAAAAGCATCCTCAGAAATGCCATACCTTGACCTTTGCACAACAGGTGGCATGAAGCTGATCTCCAGAAACTGTAGCGTCTTCCCCAAAGGTGCTAATATTAACTATAGCCCTTTGTTTCTTTGCACTCAAGGTTTCTCCCTGTCAGCCTTCTGGCATTTGCCAGCGTGGTGCACGCTTTACTGGGCAGATATTGAGCTGCAAATTCCTTCATACTTCTCTATCCACAGCATTCTGCAGCTAAAGCGCTAGCCAGCCAGCAGATGAAAATGCCACTTGCTGCTTATTCCTGCTGCAGTTCGTTGAATTAAAACCTCTTTGTTTGCAAGCTGTAAACAAATTCTTCTTAATCTTTCAATAAAAAATGTCAATTATGCTCTCTAACAATGTAACTTCATTGTGGTGAAAGAAGGCATTGCTATTGCTCTAATCGTGATAACATATCAGCTGTTTTTAGAGTCAATTCCTTTTTGTGCAAAATTTAATGACCATGCAATTATTCAAATTTCAGACTAACAGACTGGGCTTTAGACCTACAGCGCTGCTCCCTCGCTCTGAAAACACACACTTGAAAGCAACAGAAACGTCTCTAGAGCAGAAGTTCCGAGTTCAGAACGCAAAAAACCTTCACAATTCATTCAGCACGGCCGGGCTCGGGCCCATGTTAAACACAGCTACTTCGTTGGAGAGCCAGGGAAAGAAAGCCGAATTCTTGGCATGCTAGTGCAGGCGCTTCTCAGGCTCGTGGCTTTCATTTGGCGTCACTGGGAACCGTGTTTATGTCCAGCTTCCTCATCCCTCTCTGGTTTCAGTGCATTTCCTGCAGAATCGCTGGCCGCAGCAGATGTGCCCTTCAGGCATTTCAACTTTTTTTTTTTTTTTCCTCATGCCAGTA
Organism: Larus michahellis; assembly: GCF_964199755.1. Classification (NCBI taxonomy): domain Eukaryota; kingdom Metazoa; phylum Chordata; class Aves; order Charadriiformes; family Laridae; genus Larus; species Larus michahellis. Next base: position 37,290,683 of record NC_133901.1, read on the forward strand.
TTTATCCCACTTGTTTCCAGAATCAGCTGCAGCTCCCAAATCAGCGTCCGTAACTTTCCGCTTTGAAGTATTCAGGACATGCCTGCTGGGAAAGCATCTTCCTTGTTTACCTGCTCAGACCCTCACAGACTTTCTCCCCGCCGTGCCCTCCCGCCATCCATTTTCTCCTCCTGCAGAGAGCTCCCCTCTATGACCAAGTTGTCCATCACCAGCTGATCTGCTTCGTTTAACCACTTGCGTTCCAATAACTGCTCTCAGCATCCTAACCACGCTTTATTTCTGCTTTCATGCAGTCGCAGCCAGAGATGGCTGCTGCCCCAGGAGCTCATCTCGCCCCATAAGGCACCTTTTATCCCCTGCGGAGGGAGTGCCTGTGCTGAACTCAGGGTCTCATCCCCTCTACATCTTGCTCTCCAACTCTCTGTGGCAGCAGAAGACAGCCTTTTTCGGCTCCGGGGAGGGGGGACAGCCTGCAATGATGAGGACAGTCCTCTATCCATGGCCTCGGAGGCAGCGGTCCCAGTCCCACAGCTAAACAGATGGCCCAGCATCACTGTATGACTGGGCACTGGCCAAGCCAGCCCTATAGGAACGGGGACTTCCCAGGTGCACAGAAACCTTTGGCAAGCTGAACAATAAGAACAACAAAATAAGCCCTCCAGAAAAGTAAATCTAATCAACAGCACTGGTGGTTTTGAGAACTGAACCCTGGTATTTCTGAAACGCCTGAGCTGGGGCTGCGAGCTACACCTCGCTTCCAAGTCCAAAGAAAATGGATGTCAGTAAGGTAGCAACCCCATTGCCTCCCTCCCCTTTTATCCTGCCCACAGAACAATAAAAAACGAACTAGTTAAATCAGTTACATCCTTGAATAGTCCTTAAAATTCATTGCTTTTAATATATCACACCTTGCATTGCTGTCATCCCTTTTCCCTGCTATTATGACTTACTTCAAAGTTTTTCTGATATGCAAAAACAAATTTATGGGGAAGCTTCAACTGTTGATGTGCCATACTCTTCACACATCTCTCCCCTCCTGTCCAAACAGCCGTTATCCTTCCCAACCAAAGGAGAAAAGAAAATATAGTTGCAGTGAAACAGACTCAGTCTCCTCCATCTTTTTTTTTTTTTTTTAATATAGCTTTGGTTTTGTTTTGATTTGGTTTTAACTTATGCTTTTCTAGATAAAAATAAGAATTTTGTGGTTTGGGTTTTTTGGTTTTGGTTTGGTTTTGGTTTTTGTTTTTAAACCAGTCAGGAAAGATAAAGGATGAAAGGACCTTCTTTCACTCCTTCCAGCAAACTCCTGCTTGCTGAGGTTCCCCGGCATTTGTGTCTTCAACTCCTGCACAGGAGACCTCCGGCCTGGAGCCCTTTGTTCATTTTCCTGTAACCAATTCCTTGTGCCAGCGGCAAGGGTCTTCTGGAAGAACCCATGTTTACCAGGCTTCTTACCAAATCTATTCTCTCTTCACAGCATGCAGCAGTTTTTACTACCTCTAGAGGTACCTGGGCTGCACAAAGCCCTCGGACACAGAGTGCAGACAAAGCATGAGGCTGGGTAGGGAAGGAGCTGGCATCTGGAGGACATTAAAAAGCACACAAGAAGATCAAAATCATTTTGGCATTCCCCTCTCAGATAGGCATGACCCATCACGTTCACAGCACCTTCAGTGTGCACCTGCAATGTGATACTATCAACGGGAGAGGGGAAAATGTTAATTAAACTTTTGGTGGTTTTGTATCTTGCTTTACATCAGCTTTACGGAGTAGATGCAGTGCTGGGACAAGGCAGACATCTGACTTCCCTTCCCACTCTCACCCCACCAGGCCATCCATACTCATGTACAGGAATAGGTCTTTTTTTATTATTAAAAAAAAAAAAAAAAAAAAGTATCATTTGACAAGCTAGCCACTTGACAAGTCAGAGAAATGCTCTGGATAAGCCCTAAATGACAGTCCAGGACAGCAGAGGTCCTTTCTAGAGAAATTGTTAAGTCTATCCAAAGCTGGACAACATTCACCAAGTCTCCCCCACTCCCTCCCTCCCTCTCCACCTACTGCTACAGTGAAGTTGTACCCCAGACCCCCAAACAAAAAACAGCTCATTTCACTAAGCGCAAAGAAACAGAATCGCAACAATACTTTCATTTCGGTATTGCCTACATTTCAGCCTCAAACTCCTTTGCGCTAATCTGCTAATCCTATATAATATTGACTTCCCAAGAAGTGAGATTAAGCTAATCAGGATTTCTGAAGGATTTGCAAACGATCCTGTATTTACTTGTGAACTTTGTCAGAGTGACAAAGGGAATATGTCACCACTGAGCTGCTGCGCATTTTGTCTGGATTAGGAGGCAAAGCAGCAGCACTGTCCAAATTGATAGCCACCAAAACGTCCTTCTAGGAGGCAAACCAACATATTGAGGATCATCCTTTCCCCACAGAAAAGGGTAACTGCAACCATCTACTAGGAGTTTCTGAAAAGGTTCAGGAGTTTCTGAAAAGTTTCAGGACAAGAGGTAATGGGCACAAACTTGAACATAGGAAGTTCCACCTAAACATGAGGAGGAACTTCTTTACCCTGAGGGTGGCAGAGCCCTGGCACAGGCTGCCCAGAGAGGTGGTGGAGTCTCCGTCTCTGGAGACATTCCAAAGCCGCCTGGACGCGTTCCTGTGCAACCTGCTCTGGGTGACCCTGCTCTGGCAGGGGGTTGGACTGGATGATCTCCAGAGGTCCCTTCCAACCCTACCATTCTGTGATTCTGTGAAAAGCACAAACCTTAGTACCTCCACCCAGTAATACTTATCACACATGCGATTTAAAGATCTTCAAACTTTCCAAATCAAATATATGACCTAGATCTGAAAAAGGATGTTCATGTCTTCAAGAAGCATCAAAACAAAAATCAGTAAATTCAAGAAGTATTAAACATATTGGCTGGAGGGACGACCCACAAAACACACAGAAATGAAGCATCACAAAGCTATCCAAAAACCAGTAGAAAAGCATATCTAAGATGTGAAACCAGAAGAATCTCATTTTATTTTAAGTTGACTAACAACTTCACATGATGAATTGTACAACATCTTTTTCAGCGTATGGTATGCTGTGTTACATTTAATAGAAGGCCTCTACTTTTATTTTAAGCTAGGGCTTTAAACTGAATCTCCACATATGATATGCAGAGAAGGGTTTTGGTTCAGCAGCTTAAAATCTATACAAGGGAGACTGCAAGTTTGCAACAGTCTTTGAGTTTTCATACGTCAACATGATCAGGAACATGATGCTGCATCATTAACCAGACGGAGAATACTCTGTTTTAGAGTCAGCCGAAGCATCAGTGTGTTTATGGGACCCCAGGAAACTACAAGTTCACACCCCCCCAGTAAAATCCCACAGTAGCCAATCCTTCCCTTCTCCAGGGCTGCCCAGTGAATCTTTACTCATTCCCTTTCAGAAAGCAGCAGCCTTCCCAGCTTGGATGCCATCCCTCTGCCCAGCAGACGTGTATCAAAGCTGCATGGGAGCTGCCTGGCTTCAGAGCAAGCCAGCAGCCTGCAGAAAAGGCACGAGCATGCGTGTCCTGGGCCTTAGGGACCTTGACAAGAGCTGTAGGTCACACAGCCCTTCGTGAGCAGTTTCAGGTTCATGTGATCGCATTCCATGACACCCACAGACCCACTGGAAAAAAACTGCAGATGCAAAAAAATAATACTGTGTGGGCTTAGTTTACTGCAGAAAAGGAGCAACCGCAGCTGAGGTGTAAACTGACTCTCTGTGAATATTTAGTTTCCAAAAAAATATTATAAAAAAAAAAAAAGCAAAGCAACATAGGATTTCTTTCTAAATTTAAACCAAGGATCCATGCAAGGAGTTTACCTTGTTTTGTTACTGATTTGCATTCCAATTGCGCAGAACAGACTTTAGAATAAAAGTACAAAAGATGCCCTACACCATACTCACATGGCCATCCTGGGGCACGTCCACATCACCTCATTCCAGATACCCAGGGACATACTTCATCCACAGATGCACTTTTGCAGATTAGCACAACCCAATCCCCCAAAAGGACCCCAAACTACACAGACGGTACAAGATTTCAGAGTGCTGAGGTGAGAAACAGGCAATGCAGAAGGGCTGTTTCTAGGCCCCCACAGCCCCAACACCTGATGTTTTTTTCCTTCTATGCCCAGCCCCTCCAAATTTAGCCTGTTCATCGCCAGGAAAAAACATCTGTTCCAAATAACTCTGCCCCCACTACATGTCAAGCTTTGGTTTCTGTGGATCCTGAAATATAAGGAAAAAGTAAAATACTAAGTTTCTTGACAAAAGGAGGAAAACATTAAATGTCACAGGAGTTCACAACTTGTCTCTTCCCAGTTGCTCAGCATAGCGAGCTCAGCACCATGAGGAATTCCTTCAGAGGTGAAAATTATTTCCAAGTACTATTTTTTACCCATCCAGCAACTCCAACACAGACACAGAGCTGTTGACATGTTTCTTTTAAAAACTACAAAACAGGAAAGGCCTTTAGCTTCAAGTTTTGAATTTTCCGTTGCTAAATTTAAACCCATCGGCCTTGTTACAGATTATTTACATAAACCCAACTGCTTATCCCCTGCACGATAGTTACTTTTGACCTAACTAGGCTTAAAGCACATTTCTTGGCCCCACTTTCTGCTGCCAGGCTGAAAGGAAGCAAATACCCAAGAAGAGAGGATTAATGGAGATACAGGAATACTTGAGAACAGAGAATCGCAGGCTACAGATTTGCTGCTTCTCTGTCCATATTATTGTTTCAGTTTGTTCTGGGATGGGTAAGCCAGGGGAGGGACGTTTGGTCACACAAGGGCATGGGCTCTATCCGCAAGCCACCTTCATAAAAACTGCAGTGCTGCTGAGAACTGTTATAGATAGGTTTAACGGAAGCTCCCGCTGCCTGCGTGTTCTTCCCACAACTCAGAAGAGGCACTAGACAGGGAAGCAAAGACTCACAGCACCACAGATTTATTTACAACAGACTGCAGACAGGCAGAGCAGCAGGCAACAGAAAATGAAAAACCAGGATAAACTCCTTTCCACAAAATGGAAACTATCCCCTCATGAACAGGCAAGGAGATAACTGAGGGAAAACAAAGAGGAGAAATTACAGAAATTCACATGATTATTTTTTTTCTCTCTACACCGCTATTTCAGTGGCCCAAAGACGAACGGATTTGATACTTTCTATGTAGCCCTGACATAGGCCCTGTAGCCCCCGGCAGCAAAAGAATCAGTCACAGTCAGAATCCACCCAGCATTAGTTTAGGTTTATGTGCACTCAGATGAATTAATGTATTTTGACACAAACTGGCACTCTGCAGAATCATATTTTTTTCCTTTACATTCATCTATTAAACATGCCTCCTGTACTCAGGGAAGTATTACATTACATTACACTGCAACCAATGCAGCGGAGGAGGGAGCATTACCAACCGAAGTCCATTAGTTTATTTTACCTGCAGATTTATTGTAAAACCTGTGAAGCATTGAACAAATATGTCCACTAGATAGGTGCAACATCAGGATCTCAGTACTCCTTGAGCCAGGCCAAGCCAAAACTAAAACACACACAAATCCCAAGAAACTGGTGATAAACTCAGTTGTGGTGCAGCAGCTTAATTAAGCCACTGTAAAAAGACACATTTGGGGTTGATTTTGTTTTGTTTCATTTTGTTTGTTTGTTTGTTTTGTTTTCACTCTCCAATGCACATTATAGATGCACTGAAGGAAGTGCAGAACTGAGTAGATTGCGGTATGCCAAGACATAATGCCAGTGTGGAGCAGAAACACCTGATCAAAGTTATCAAAGGACAAAAATTCACAATCCTGGTTGGTCAAAAACCAGCTGCTCCCTGAAAACAGGTACCTGTGTACTGGTGTCTGGCAAAGCTATCCTGAATCACCGCTCAGCAAATCTCTAGTGCACACGCCTGGCAGTGCTGAAATGACTTGACCTCTCATTTTTACTTCTGTCCAACATTATGCAATCTTTTTGCTACTGCAGTAATGAGGGCAGCTCCCTTCCCACTTCCGTCTTCAGAAAGCATGAAAGTCACATCACACTGAGGTGCCAGTTCCTTCACTGTTTCCTGCAGGACCCTAGAAAAACTGAAAGGGAAGGGAGAGAAGAACAGAAGATTTTAGCAGCTGCTTTCTGGTCTGAGATCTTTATAATCATCTATTAGCAAGGAACCACAACTTCAACCAACGTCTTCCACTGGTTCTCCATAGCATCCCTTTCTGTTTGTTTTTCCTCCTATTCATGAAAGAGACAAATTTCTGTACACAATCAAATTTTAATTTCTATTTCTCCGCTTTAATTTTCTTCAGCATGATGCCAGATGCAACCCCCCTTGCCTTTAGAGATCATGGAGGAGGCTCTCTTCTCCCAGCTCAAAAGCTAATGCATCTACTTCTGGGCCTTGGTCACAAAATATTGACCCGGCTCCAAAAAACCCAACACAGCTTTCCATCTGGGATGCCCAGATATTGCAGAAATCCCCCAAAACATTGGAAAAAAAAATACTAGAAGAGTAAGTTCACTCAACGCCCCAGAAAAAAGAGCCACCCAGTGGCAACTGGACTTGGCTTTGTAACTTTTGGTCCTTTGGCTAGGCAAGAGAAATGACAGGATGCAGGGAAATACATTAGATCTTTATCCCCTCTCTCATTTTTTATCATCTCAGTAGAAAGCTAGCACAGCTCGGTATGTTTCCACAGTAGAAATGAGCAAACAAGCAAAGGGAAGTGGTACCAAGGTACTCACTGGGGATGGAGCTTGTACAAAGTCCCATCTACTCCAACGGTGATTTGCAAGTGCTCCACACCTCGGTCTTCTCTCTTCTTCTCTACAATAGCAGCCAGTCCTGCCCCACAGAGCTGGGCGGCTCTTTTTGAAACAGCTCCACACACCTCTTTCACAATGATGCTGTCGTCACACGTGCTGTCCAGGCCAAGTTGCTGCAGAATTCGCCGGACTTGGAGGAGGGCAAGCCGGTCACTGCGCAGAGGGAAACACATGCAGCAGCAAGACATTAGGGGAAGCTTTGTCAGGCATGCAAATGAAAGTCTTACAGCTGAGGCTCTGACACGATCCAAAGGAAACGGAACCACCTCTCCAACTCCAGCACTCTCCAATTGTTTTAAGGCAGATTCCAGTCTGAATTCAGATTGAAAACTTGTGCCTGGAATGTCCTTTGCTGTGTTAGATTGCATTTCCAGAAGGCACAAACAGTAGTTAATCACTTAACTCCCAAAGTCATGAGGGAGCTGAGCCATATCAGCCACCTGACTTATTTTTGATCCCAAGGCTGAGACACTATCTTTCAAGGTTTTCAACAGTAGAAAGAGTTCCAAATAGCCTGGAGGACCATTGCAATCATGCAGATATGTAGGTAAAGACATATTAATGACTATTCATGTATCACTGACTTTTTATATTTCAAATAAGCACTATTTTAAGTCGAGAAACACTCCAAGTATAATCACGCTTGATGGTTAAGGCATCCAAGATAACACAGCTGCATGGACAGGAAATTATAATTCATATAATTACACAATAATTCTGGAACTCCCCCAGTTCCTCCATTTTGGCTTGTATTCTGGGGATGGGGGAGCACGGCACGTGCACAAAGAAGAAAACTGTAATTGACTTCCTGAAGGAAAGGGCTCCCTCCACACACTTGCAGATTATTTTCTAGAGGTCCCAAGGATTTAAACCACATAAATCTCACAACTTTACCTCTCAATCTGAGACAGGAATTTTGTTTCAAAGATGCCTCTTTTCCTGAGTGATTCAGAAATCTGTCCTCGGAACAGCAGTCCTTGTTTGGTTAAGTCGATCAAAATTTGCCTTACTATTTCACCTAGGTACATTCCGCTGGTCATTTTTTCATACCTGTTATATTATAAAAGAAAAAAAAAAAAGTACTTTTAAAAAGATGGCATGTTACCTCTGTTTAACATGAGTGGCACATACACACCCTATCAACTCTTACAAGAGCAATAAAAGCTTGACAAGCAATAGCCACTGAACTCCATCTTTCAACCATCAAAAATCTGTTGCAGTGGCTTCAAGTGCAAACATAAATTACAACATAACATATTTACCTATGTTAAAAGGTAACAGAACTAGAAAAAAAAAAAACCTTGCAATATTAAACAGAACACAGTGTTAAAGCCAGAGTCCACGCTGAAGCGAAACATTTCCCTGTACCCCCCATGCATTCACCAGTGAGTCATACGTAATCAATGCTGTCTTTACGAAACAAAGAACGGTCAAGTTCAGTTTATCCTCTTGCACAAGTTGTATTTTACCTTTGAAAAAACACTCCAAGAGGATGAACACAGCAAGTCCTACACTTTGCAGTGAAATCTTAAGAGCTGCACTGTTTGGTAACTGTCCTAAGGTGAAAACAGTGCTGTGGGTTTTTTCTGGATACCTGCATTACTTACCATGCAACCAATGAAATGTAATGTTAGAATTTCCTTTTGATTATTCATTCATTAAGCATATTTTAAAAAGCAGCAAGCATGTCTCGAAGATTGACTTCATCAGGCTTTTAGCATCAGGACCATCACATTTACCTCTGTTTCCCTGGGTTTAGTGAGCCTTCATCTACTTCTTTATCATATTTTGTTCTGATGTTGTCAATGCAGCCATTGTCACCAAATCCTCCCCATTCTGTATTAATGCACATTTTTCCTTCATTCCCTTCCACTATTTCTATGTTTTTCATGTCCTCCATGTAGCACACATTGCTGCCCGTTCCTAGGAGGAAAGAAATTACAAAGCTTCAGACAGAAAAGTGAAGTAGCAGCTGAAACACCTGGAAGTTGACAGCAACGATCATCTTAAAATCTCTCTACCCGCTATCCCAAATTTCAAAGATCTCTCCATATCTTACACAAGCAAGTGCTAGCCAGTAATGCTAAGAATGCTGTAATTTATCACAACTGAATGTTACCAAGGAAAATGGGTCCTGCGCAAAAAATTCCAAGCGTTAGAGCAATGAAGACTTTGTGTTACAGGTCAGAAACGGCTCTGGCAGTTGTTGGCCAGCACTGATCAGTCTTTGCTGCCAGTCTGGTTGTAATGCACCACAAATCATCTTGCATGACAGCAGGCTCCCAAAAGCAAACACTGCCAAGAGCCCAGCAGCCAGTCAAGCAGCTACTAAGTCTGAAATGATTTCATGAACAGGGCATCTTCACTTGCAACATGGATTACATTAACTAATGTAAGGACCAGTTCTCCAAACAAAATAAGACAGCTGGTGAACTTAGCCAGCCAGAAGAGTCTGTTTTCCAACTGGGGCTTCAGTTCTTACAAGCTTAGATGTATTTCTAGATGACAACTTGGAGAGACCTACTGCAGGAATCATCTAGAAAGCCCAAAAGAATTCATTAAGATTTTAAAAAATATTCTCTTGTTCCAAGGCCTATGACCTGGCTACACAGTAAATACAAATACACTTGTCAAAATAAGGATTCATGCTCTATCTGCTGTTCTCATATTCTTTTAACATGTGTACACTTGTTAAGCACCATCAGAGATATGATCAAAAGTCCAACAGATTCAGGATCCTATCTGCTACTGGTGTTATCTGTGGAATACCATGCAAATCTGCCAAGAAATCCAAGTGACTAGTAACACCATATATCAAACTCAAATAAAAGATGTTGTTTTACAAATAGGGTGTGAAGCACCTGCATACATGCTTTCATCTGACAGTGTTCACTTCAATATCACTGTACCTGCAATAAGGCCAATCTCACAGTTTGGATCCTCATATCCACATGTCATCATTGTCCCAACGGTGTCATTCACCACTGCTACAATGTCCAAGTCAAACTCCTAAAACACAATTCAAAATCAGTAGTGGGGTCCCAGAGGAAGAGGGAGAGTGCGTTAAATACACCAAAAAGAGCAGCAGAGAATAGCTCACATTTCTTCTCCTGATGGCCTCTCTCAGCATATCAACAACATCTTCCCCCTCACAGTCTGTTGCCTTGAAACCTTTTGTCCATCCCACAAGCGTTCCCTGAAACAGAAGGGGAAGAAAATCATAAGTGAACATAGAGAGAAGATTGTACATTCCAAGCATCAGTCTTTTCTTCTCTCCAACTTCCCTCACTGCCTTTTTTTTCTTTTTTGTTTTAAATAAGGTATTTCCCTGGACAGGTTACTGTGAGCGCCTAGTGGAGGGCGTGTGCATGTGTATCTTTGCTACTCAACTGCTGATGGCAGTGAATCCAGGTTTACTCAGCTATTTATCAAGACACTGCCAACTCAGTGCCTTCTAAGACTCTAATTTGGAAAACCTCATCTCACCTACTGCGCACATAGCTATTGCATTATCTGTGGCAGAAAGACTGTAAAAAATACTTTTGCTGTAAATAATTAAACACCCAACAAGCATTAATGAACATCTACTGGTTAATTTTTGGCTCATTTACTGAAGGACACTTGGTATGATCCCACGACTCCAGGCAACACTAAGTCGTTTCTTTTTGGACAGCTACTTGACAGAAGTAGATCTCCAGGTTACACGAAGTAATTAACTTCTGCTTGGTAACTGGCTCTGGAGTGTCTATCCAAATAAGAAAATGAGAGGGCAACTGGGAGAAAAAGCTGCTCTTAAAACCACCCTCAAATTCTAGCAACAGTAAAAGACCAAACACACAGGCCGATGTACTATAAAAAATCTGGGTAAAAAACTGGCTGGATGGCCATGCCCAGAGAGTTGTGATTAAAGGGGTGAAATCCTCTTGGTGGCCGGTCACCAGCAGTGTCCCTCAGGGCTCAGTTCTGGGGCCAGTTTTGTTTAATATCTTTATCAATGATCAGGATGAGGGGATTGAGCGCACCCTCAGTAAGTTCGCAGATGACACCAAACTAGGTGGGAGTGTTGATCTGCTTGAGGGTAGGAAGGCTCTACAGAGGGACCCGGACAGGCTGGATCGATGGGCCAAGGCCAACTGTATGAGGTTTAAGAAGGCCAAGTGCCGGGTCCTGCATTTCAGTCACAACAACCCCAAGCAACGCTACAGGCTTGGGGAAGAGTGGCTGGAAATCTGCCTGGCAGAAAAGGACCTGGGGGTGCTGGTGGACGGCCAGCTTAACATGAGCCAGCAGTGTGCCCAGGTGGCCAAGAAGGCCAATGGCATTCTGGCTTGTATCAGGAATAGCACAGCCAGCAGGAGTAGGGAAGTGATGGTGCCTCTGTACTTGGCACTGGTGAGGCCTCACCTCGAGTAGTGTGTTCAGTTCTGGGCCCCTGTGTACAAGAGGGACATTGAAGTGCTGGAGCGTGTCCAGAGGAGAGCTACCAGGCTGGTGAGGGGTCGGGAGACCACGTCACACAGGGAGAGGCTGAGGGAGCTGGGCATGTTTAGTTTGGAGAAGGGGAGGCTGAGGGGAGACCTCATTGCCCTCTACAACTACCTGAAAGGAGGTTGTAGAGAGGTGGGTGTTGGCCTCTTCTCCCAAGTGAATAATGACAGGACCAGAGGAAATGGTCTGAAGCTGCGGCAGGGAGGTTTAGATTAGATATTAGGAAGAATTACTTTACTGAAAGAGTGGTCAGGCACTGGAACAGCCTGCCCAGGGAGGTGGTTGAGTCACCAACCCTAGAGGTATTTAAGAAACGTGTAGATTTGGCACTTCAGGGCATGCTCTAGTGACAGAGATTGTAGGGGTTTTGGTTTTGGGTTTTTTTGTGCACGTATAGTTGGACTCAATGATCTCAAAGGTCCTTTCCAACCACAAAGATTCTATTCTATGGCACCCTGACACAGATGTGTCTCTCAATTTGCCACCACTGCTGTGGAAATTTGTTTCCTCACCATTTGTCAAGACCTAAATACTGCGTTGTAGGTTTGGAAGGCATATTGAGTGGTCTCCCCACAAATAGTCAAGTCCTATTGCTATACTCTTAACTGTGATCTGAAAATTGAGACAGAGCAGACTAATTTCTAGACTTAGAAGCTATGGTGAAACCCAACAGGATATAAAAACATTCAATGAAATAACAGTCTCTTGTTTCCCCAATATCTACATATTTGACTAGAGTTAAGCAACACAACTTCCCCTGCCCCTCTTTGGAAATGCATCAAAGCAATTGAGAATTATTTCTTCCTGAATTTTATTTTTTTATTCTATTTTTTTTTTCTTACATCAGATCTGGAAAGATGAAGATATAATATCTGTCAAAAAGCCAACCTTTCCAAGCTGAACAAGCAAGCTCAGTTCTGCCCACTGACACTCAACAAAAAGAAACTAATATAGTGCAGAAGTTATACAGTCAGAGCTGTGCAACACAATCAGGAAAACACCCTGGGACTGTAGCTGAGCAAGTGCGAGGCATCTGTTATCTCTTGCCATTGAAGAGTTACGGCAGCATAAGAGATTCCCAGGCTATTAAAAATATGCAGTCATTTCGCTATCATAAAGGCTTAATCTTTATAGAAGAAAAGCAAGTAACATCCATCTCTTATGAGATACAAGAGGTGAAAATTCTACCTCCCATAATGCATATATGATGATAACTTTCTCATGAAACACAGCTAATTTGCACAGTAGAGTAATAAAATCCCCATAAAACAGGTGAAATATTGTCTCCAAAGATTAATTTGTGCACACACACACACATATGTATTTCCAACCTTGTAAAGTCCTGCTTGGAAGAAAACATTTCAAAGAATAACTTTTTGCTTGCGATCTCCAAACAAACAAGTCACCCTCACCAAAATTACGTTATTTACCAAGGAGATGCATAGCTGCCATTTGACCCATTCTGTGTTGCAGTTCTTACCTTGTCAATGCTGGCTTGCCTGCACGGGAAAGAGAAGGTGAAACCCAGAGGCAGTCGAGCACCTTTAATCCCCATATACTCCAGAAAGTCTGCTATGCACTGGACAATATGGTCAAAGAGCTGGAAGGAAAGAAAAAGCGTATAGATCTCTCAGTAATCCCATGCAATGCGCCTTGGCTGGGTCATTTAAACATACATTAGATGTTACCTCTTCCCCCGTCCCTTGCATGATCTCCAAAGGAATGGCAAAGATTTTGTTATACATTTGCACCGATCTTCTTCTCCCACTTCTAATTTTGACCAGCAGAACCCTGAAATTTGTCCCACCAAGATCAAGGGCAAGGAACTTTCCTTTCTCTGTAAGAGATGAAAAGTATTTCATTTTGGTGCTTCTCATAACATGTTTGCCAGTCAGAATGCCATATTCTGCCACACATCCCCAAGAAACTTCATCTGTGCCTAAGACAGCACACTGCCTATGGCATTTATTCCATCAGTCTGTTAGCATGGGGCTGAAGCGACCAGCCAGATAACATCACAGGAAGCCCCGGATGGCCAGCATAAATCACCCTGGCATTTGCCAGAATAATTGGCGTATTCCCCTTGGAAAACAGACAAGCAACTTTCCTGAACCACTTCCGGGTGATCAGGAAATGACTTCACCTGTTCCATCTGGTGTCCCACACACATACGTGGGTAACATCTTCACTGTGGCACTGGCTTGTGTCTCTCGCTTTAGCCCATATTCCAGCTCAGTCCTCATTTTGTTCTTAACTTCTCTGAGGGTCTCCAGGGACAGCAGAAATGGTGCAAGAGCAGCATCAATTTTGTTGCGTTGAGCAGCCAGCCTGTATGCCACTGCTGTGACCATGGCAGCCCCCTTCCCGCTGCCGCTCAAAGAGAGGAGGAACCGAACATCACAGTTTGGGACCAGCCTTCTCACCACCTTGTGCAGACGTTTGGCATACCTACAAGAACAAAGAGTTCCTTCAGACTCTTGCAGGCACTTCATGCATGATTTACTTCACATACACTTCCAATACTATTAATAATACTAATTATTAGTATATAATACTAATAATACTAATCAATACCAATAATAATAATACTAATCTGATAGCCTTCTATGATGGCACGACTGGATGGATAGATGAGGGGAGGGCGGTAGATGTGGTCTACCTTTAAGCAAGGCGTTGGACACGGTCTCCCACAGCATCCTCATAGGGAAGCTTAGGAAGTGTGGGTTAGATGAACGGACAGTGGGGTGGATAGAAAACTGGTTGAAAGAGCTCAGAGGGTCGTGATTAGGGGCACAGAGTCTAGTTGGAGGTCAGTGATGAGTGGTGTTCCCCAGGGGTCAGTACTGGGTCCAGTCCTCTTCAATATAGTCATCAGTGGTCTGGACGAAGGGATGGAGTGCACCCTCAGCAAGTTTGCTGATGACACAAAGCTGGGGCAGGGGGTGGGGGTGGCTGACACACCGGAAGGCTGTGCCACCATACAGAGAGACCTGGACAGGCTGGAGAGCTGGGTGGAGAGAAATCTTATGAAATTCAACAAGGGCATGTGTAGGGTGCTGCACCTGGGGAGGAATAACACCCTGCACCAGTACAGGTTGGGGGCTGACCTGCTGGAGAGCAGCTCGGTGGAAAGGGACCTGGGAGTCTATCCCGGACAACAGGATGACCACGAGCCAGCAATGGGCCCTTGTGGCCAAGAAGGCCAATGGCATCCTGGGGTGCATGAAGAAGAGCGTGGCCAGCAGGGTGAGGGAGGTCATCCTCCCCCTCTACTCTGCCTTGGTGAGGCCGCACCTGGAGTACTGTGTCCAGTTCTGGGCTCCCCGGTTCAAGAAGGACAGGGAGCTGCTGGAGAGGGTGCAGCAAAGGGCTACCAAGATGATTAGGGGACTGAAACACCTCTCTTATGAAGAAAGGCTGAGGGATTTGGGTCTCTTCAGCCTGGAAAAAAGACAACTGAGGGGGGACCTTATCAACACTTATAAATGCTTAAAGGGTGGGTGTCAGGAGGATGGGGCCAGGCTCTTTCCAGTGGTGCCCAGCGACAGGACAAGAAGTAATGGGCACAAACCTGAACATAGGAAGTTCCACCTAAACATGAGGAGGAACTTCTTTACCCTGAGGGTGGCAGAGCCCTGGCACAGGCTGCCCAGAGAGGTGGTGGAGTCTCCGTCTCTGGAGACATTCAGAACCCGCCTGGACGCATTCCTGTGCCACCGGCTCTGGGTGACCCTGCTCTGGCAGGGGGGTTGGACTAGACGATCTCCAGAGGTCCCTTCCAACCCTACCATTCTGTAATTCTGTAATACATGCATACATCCAACAGCACAATTGCTGAAGCACAGTCAAGAGAAGCACAAGGTCAGAAACTGGTCTAGGAGATGGATACAATGATCCTTATTTCTGGCTATTCTGCAGAACCTGTACACTTACAGGAACACGAAGATACCTCTACAAAAGTGCCTGTGCCACTGGAAAAAAGCCAGGCAACAGTGGACAGTCACAATCACAAAGGGTGAAAGTCTCCATCTTGAATCAGACTTCCATCCAGTTTGGGAAAGCACAGATTTGGGGAAAGGAGGGGGAAAGGAGGGGGAAAGGAGGGGGAAAGGAGGGGGAAAGGAGGGGGAAAGGAGGGGGAAAGGAGGGGGAAAGGAGGGGGAAAGGAGGGGGAAAGGAGGGGGAAAGGAGGGGGAAAGGAGGGGGAAAGGAGGGGGAAAGGAGGGGGAAAGGAGGGGGAAAGGAGGGGGAAAGGAGGGGGAAAGGAGGGGGAAAGGAGGGGGAAAGGAGGGGGAAAGGAGGGGGAAAGGAGGGGGAAAGGAGGGGGAAAGGAGGGGGAAAGGAGGGGGAAAGGAGGGGGAAAGGAGGGGGAAAGGAGGGGGAAAGGAGGGGGAAAGGAGGGGGAAAGACCCACAGTGAACTGCAAGTGCCCTGGAGTCACTTGAGGAATCAATTGCTCTTCCCCAGACACCATTATCCCATCTGTCATGTTGTTCCCACCCCAAGTTCTAAAGTTCCTGAGACAGCTTTGCAATAACTAAGCCAGTCTGACCCTCCGCACTCTACCAGATCTCACCCCAACCCTGCAGGAAATCCAGCAGTTCTCTGAAAAGCCACACATATACGCAGGAGGAGACTTTGCAACATCAACACGTGGCCAGTAATTACCAGATCCTCTTTAGCTACTTACTGGGGGTGGGTTTTATAGAGTCCCCCATCAATCCCAACAGTGGTTCGCATCCTCAACAGTTTTTTATTCTCTCTCAGTCGGGTCAGTATGGCTGCTAAGGCAGCAGCACAGAGGTTGGCTGAGCGGAAGGAAACGATGGTGCAGACATGCTGAACAGCAATGCAGTCCTCTTCAGAGGGGAACAGGTTCAGTTCTGTAAGGATCTCTTTTGTGTTGCTCAGACCTTCCTTATATCTACTCCAAAACGAAAGAATATATCATCTAATGCAAGGATATTAAGGCAACACATAAATCAGTATCTGCATGTTGGCTCAAAAAGAAATGAGAGAAGACCAGGGCACAATAATTGGTTCCCATAAACCAGTAATGTCTTTCCCACACTATTCCCAAAAGTACCCGGGGGAGAGACCAGACTTTTAAGAGGCTCCTTCCTGGGGTTCGGTTTTTGGTGAGACATACCAATTAGCTAGCCAAGAAGAGAACAGGATAAAATATTTAGTCCATAGAAGAGGGCACAGGAATAAATGTACAGCTTCACTCAATACAACAAAGAAAATTATTCCTGGAGTAACAATGAGGACCAGGATCCCTCTTCAAAACACCAGAATCAGCCAGTTTTCCATGTAGTCATCCACTAGCTGATCCAGAGTCTATGCCACATCTCCACAACACCAGCATTCCCACATCACAGAAGGTGAAAACTGCAACAAACAGCCTATGTACTCAGGTCTCCAAAGAGGTTATTTAAACAACCCGCATCTGTGATGATTAACAATACATTTGCTACTGTGGAACTTTGCTAAAACTTCATCTTCCACCAATTCCTACTTACAGAAAGATCAACTTTTCTCCTAGGCAAAAGCAAAATCAAGTTGAATGGTTCAGGATTTTTCCAGGACTCACAGATTATAATTACACGTTCATTATCATTGCTGTGCTTGTGAAAGACTAACAGCCACTCTCAAACAGCATATTGCAGGTTCTTACTTTTCCATTGCAGACACATGTTTCATTTCGATCTTGCCCTTAGTAAGCAGAGCTGTTGACACTTTCCCATTGAAAAGCAGACCCTCCTTTGTCATTTTTAGCAGAATAAGCCTTACAAGTTCCCCCAAATACAGGCCGCTGATCATCTTCTCAAACCTGGAACGGGGCAGAGGAAGGATTACAGGTGTTCACCAGCTACCACAGCTATGAAAAGTCTAAATACGAACATCTTATGTTCTCGTGCAGGTTGATCACATTTAAGCATGTACAAAAAGGGGTTGGGAGATAAGTTGTAGATGGGATGCCATCCTGAGGTCCTGAGACCCAGCAAGAGCCCCTCGAGATGTGAGGAATTAAAGAGAATTTTCAAAAGACTTAGGAGCAGCTCAGCCAGTCGAAGCAGTTTTGATGAACCAGGCTTTAAATATGCCCTTTGTCTACCTTCCTCATCTCTTTACCCCTCCACAGCATCATACCAGAGCAACTACCTATTCTTAACAACCTATTAGCAACTGCAGCAGCAATCCCTTGGCCTGTGAGGCAGGCAGGTGTGCAAGGTACCCACCCTTCCCAGAAGGGAAAGGTCTGGATAGGATAGGACAGGACCAGGAATCAAGTCAACTCAGGTTCACTTAACCCAATTCCTGTTCCAAAGGGGCTCCTGGCATATACTGGAAACATACAGTCTGCAGAGGCAAATCAGCCAGGGTATCACTTACAATTGTTTTCCAGGGTTGAGAGATCCCAGATCAAGCTCCCGATCAAACTCTGTGCGGAGGTCATCCAAAGCACCATCGTCTCCAAAGGCACCCCACTCTGTGTTAATGCACATCCTCCCTTCATCGCCTTCCACCAGATCGATGTGCCTCATTTCCTCCATGTAGCATGCGTTGGTGCCAGTCCCTGTGCATGTTGGAGACAGTGTGGATAATTATCTATTTGTTCCAGGTTTGCTTTTTGTTTAAGTCCATACATCTGGGAATAGGTCAGTATATTTCTTTGGAAGAAAATATAAATACATAACCCTGTGGTACAGGATGCTAATATCAAGCCACCCGCTCTTGTTAAATAATCATTTCAGAGTGAGTGAAAAATTTTTGGAAATTAATCTCAGGCTTGACTTGTTTAAAAACATTTTTTCTTTTTCAAATGTATTTCTATATGCCTTAGAAAAGCCACCACAGTGCACGAAGCAGTGACATTCTGGAAAGCGTAGCTGATCTTAACTACCAGATGTGAGAGGAATTCAGCTTTCTCTGGACAGACAGACAGTAATTTTCTATACAGTCAGCAGAAAAGTTTAGTATGCTGGTCACAACTGAACCCAGACAAAATGGGGACTGTGGTATTTGGTGGCAATGTGATCAGCATAAAAACAGCTGCTTTACAGAAGGCAGCCAGGCTTGAAAATCCGACCATTGTTATTTCCATTTTCTTCCTGCTCTTTCCTGTACTGGGACACTCCTTTCTACTCCAGATTTGTTAGGATTAAACAAATGAGGGGGGAAAAAAAACCTACTTAGTGAACAGAAAAAATTACCAATTATGACTCCAACTTCACAGCGCGGGTCATCATATCCACAAGTCATCATGGTTCCCACGGTGTCATTGACCAGTGCCAAAACATCGAGGTCTATATCCTAATAGCATAAAGATGGGTGATTAACAGAAAAAAAAAAAAAAAAAGCTTAGAAAGCCTCCTGTCTGTTAAACAACAGCACACAGACATACTCCCCAGGCTGTACTTTGAAGGCCTGGTTCAGGAAAGCTCTTCAGTTGAAAGACACACCACTTCCTTTTATAACAGTCCCCACAACCCTGTAGAGTAACATCTCTGAATTCGCAAGTGCTTGGCCAGACACAATCTTTGCTTGCAGGATTTGTTTTTCTCCACACCAACCTCGTTTGCCAGAAAAAGCAACATGTTATTGGTTTGAATTTTGTGATATGCTAGGACCCGCGTATCTATCCTTATGAGCTGCATGATAGGATAATGTCCTACTGCCTGAGCAGATCCCACCAAATGGGACCAAAAATATACATACATAAACGCAGCTATTCAACACAAGGCCATGCACCAGTATCACACTCAATTAAAAAGCCTTTCCATCAAGGCTGTGCAGTTTTCCTTTCACACTGAGGTAACTTGATAAAGTAAAATCAAAGTTATCAAAGGATTCTTGTAACTCAGATGCCAACACTAGCAGGGAGCCAGACTTCACCCAGGAAGTCTCAGATCCTTTGCTCCTGCTAACTGCAGCAAGACCGATGCAGAGAAAGAAGTGAACCAAAATCGAGGCTGGATTTTTACCATCTGAGAAAACAGAAGAGTTTCCTCTTTACTATAAAGTTATCAAGGTATGGAAAGATGCTTTGTATTTCTTAGATGGTGTTACCAATAGCACTGAACATGAAAAACAAGGCTTTCCAAAATATTAAAACACAATGTTATTCAAAGGTATACACTAGTTCAAGGGCAGATTTAATCACGCCTTACTGCTGATCTCAAAAATTACAGTCAGTCACCCCATCCCACAGACTGAAGTGGACGGGCAAGCGCTGGTAGAGTTAGGTGTGCCAATCTGAGATGATACCTTCCCCCCTTCCAACCCTCACCCCACAAGTCAGGCTACGAAACACACTGTGTATGCACACCTTACCGAGTAGGTTCACAACAGACTGCCTTTAGCTCAGACAGACAGCGGGGCACTGTTCACTGTCACCGACAGCCTGGTTTATCAGTGCGCAGTCGCCATCACTGTTAGACTGGCCTGGGGCAGCCTCAGTTGCAGCTGCATGTCCCCTCTTCCACAGCTTCAGCTCCGAGGGAGAGACAGATCTACTAGATATACAGCCACGTTGTCCTTGAAGGCTGTCTGACAACTCCCAAAACAACCCACACACCAAGAGCTGATCTCCCAGGAGGACAATCTAGGGCAACCCGGATTTGCAGGTACCCTCCTGCAGGTACAAAACTTGCCTTATGCTTCTGGAGGGCCTTGCGCAGAGAGCTGACCACATCTGTGTCCTGAACTCCTCGGACCTTGAAGTGTTTTGTCCAGGAAAGAAGAACTCCCTGCAAAGTAACAGCCCAGTGACCCAAAAGCTCCGACTTTAGCATACAAACCTGCCACAAAGACAGCCAAGTCCAAAGTCTGTGGAGAAGCCCACTATGTCTCTCCACACATTAAAATGTGGGCCAAAATAAGTTATAGCAGAACATCTCACCTTGGAGTGCCTGTCAGTAAAAAAACAACTAAACAGGTACAGTAATAAAGTCCCAGTCCTGCATATGCTTCTCCCTGTGCTTTGTTTAAAGCATGTGTGGCTTTATGATGCTCACCACAGACTAATAGCATTAAGCACAAAGCGTCTGCAGGACTGGGACCCAAAGCACAGATCCCTAGAAATAAAAGGGAGGCTAGAATAAAAGGCCACAAAATAACTGCAACCAGCCCTTCATTTCCCCATGTGGCCTCTCAAACAGCTCAGCTACAGGTCTTTCCTATTTAGAATTAACTGTAAAAAAGAAATTGAATGAGAGTGATTAAAAAAGAAACATGCTTCAGGACACAAAAGTATGTGTTTTACAGTCTAACAGTCTTCATCAAAGAGCATGTGGTTACTATGGAATTGAGTACTGATTAAGTAAAAGAACACCTTTAGCTTAAAGATTATGTTGCCTTGAGATCGGAAATGAGCGTTTGAATGGCAGCCAAGTCTAGTTAAATGCTAATGGTCATCCACGCCTTGTTCGGAGAGCTATGTAAACATGACCCCACAAAAAGGCCAAAGGGTAACACTCTGATGCAATAGCTTCTCCAGGTCCAGCTAGGCTTGCCAACAATATTTCTTTTTGCATCTTACCTTGTCCAGTTTGGTCTGTTTGCATGGAAAAGAAAATGTAAAGCCAAGAGGTAACTTCTTATGCTTCAAGTTTTTGGTCTCCATGAAGTCTACCAGACAGTCAGCAATGTAATCAAAGAGCTGCATGAGAAAGAGGACAGTCAGGCTGCGTCCAGCAGGGATGCGCTCAAGCGCAGCACCACCACAGAAGACCCTGCGTGCCCTACCTCAGCTCCGTTCCCCTGTATGACCTCCTTGGGTGAGGGGTAAAACTTGCTCTCCAGCTGGCTGCTCTGCTTCCCGTCATCAAACACCTTCACCTGGTGGGCACGAAACTGGGAGCCACCCAGGTCAACAGCAAGGAACTCGCCCTTCTCTGCAACACAAGTGGGCAACCATTACTGGGGACAGCCGAGCAGCGTGGCCTAGATGCCATGATGAAGGCCCAGGGCCCCTGCCTCACCACAGCCACAGGCTCTCCTACTCCGTAATGGTCCACATCCTATGGGCCTGGGAGCATCACCAGGAAGGCTAAGAGCTGGCAACCCTAAGCAAGGGTACCAGGTCTGTCCTGTTAGCTCGCTATGTGGCAGCTAATTTCATTTTTATTTAGCAGCCTGGTTTTGCCCAACCTGCTCCTTCCACAGCAGCATGTTTTCAAGCTGCAGAAGGATAAGCTTCTCAGGAAGAGAGCCAGCCCCAAAGCAACTGCAAGGCCAACCAGAGCACACAGGGGCTGCAAAACTGTACCCCTGACATGTGGGAAAATGGGAGTTTGAGAGCATTACCTGCATGTCCAGTAAAGGATGCAGGATTTGCAGTCACATGTTTAGACTTGGCCCTACTGCGGAAGTCAACTTCCAAGTGGGGCAGGACTAATTTGCCACCCAAAGTCAACGAACACAATAATTTCCAAATGCCTTTAGTTGTTTCTGTAAAACAGTTGTTCTGTTTAGTTTTGTTTCTCAGTCAGCAGCACTCTTAGCTCAAACACATTCTTCCCTGGCAGGAGGCCTCAGACGGAAGGACAGTTTGGCGTCACTGCTACAATAAAACAATTATCCCTCCCACGCACAGGAGAAGGCCCTTCCCAAAAGGACGATGCAGTGGTATGTTCATGATCTTCGTTTCACAGTCCAAACACCTGACTAAATTTTATCAAGTCTGGCCCTGAGAGAGAACGAAGCAGGAAATTCTACCTGTAATACCATGGTCAGATAGCACAAAGGTGAAGAGGCAAATGGGTTTACTCAGTAAACTGTAACATTAGTCAGACCATTAATCTCTAGATGATCAAAAACTGATGGTGCCCCATACAGGTCATTTCAGGTAGTAACACTGAGGGCACTGGAAAATCTGAAAGTTTGTTGATATTGCAGATGTGAAAATCCAGCCAAGTTTGAGCTGTTTAAACCTGCTGGAAGTTTTGTCTGGAAACAAAATAACCAATAAGGATTTTGCAAGAGAGCAAAAATAGAAAAATCAATGCGATACTTAAAATAGGCAGCGTGTCAATAAGACATAGTCCAGCTTGACCCTGCAGCGTGTCCTTGACACAGCGGAAAGGCCACGCAGGCCAGGAGAGCATTATCCAAAGTTGGCCTTGAGGAACATGAAGTCTTGCAACAGCAATACATGCTATTTGCCAGGTCTCCTGACATCAGGGGCTCCCCTGCTATTTCAGGACAGGATCAGTGCCGTGTGAGACCTCAGGACCAGTGATGGTCACTGCGATAGCAAGGATTAAGCTAATATTTCTTTTTCTTTGATGAAGGTTGCAGGAAAAAGAAGAGTGCCCAGTTCCAGCCAGACAGTTTGAGGGGACTGTATATAATTTCTCTCAGAGATCCCTCATTTCAAGGGACTAGCCTCCAAATGTTCCCCTTATGCCATTAAAGCCATTATTTCTCATTTAACTGTAGGAAAATTACCTTCAGAAGGAATAAAGTCCTGTGGAAATGAGGTACAAAAGTAAACACTTCTCTTAATTGTTCTGCACAGCTGTTACACATTGAGTCCTGACCTAGGCCAGACAAGGAGTCCTGCACAAATTCACAGACTTGCTTAAACCTGGGAAAAACATAATTTTCTGTCAGCCTGCATTGCTGGGAGCCAACTGAGCCAGGAGAGTTATTTTGGATGTGCATACTTCTCTCAACAAGACAGGCTTTTAGATCCTACCTCATCTCACATCCTCCCAGAAGACAACATGGCACGTTCTCCCTCTCTGTTTAAGCCTCAGGGGCAACTAGAAACAAGGATCTAGCTGCAGAAGCAGAGTAGGCTGTTTCCTGGTAGACCACATCCAGAAGCAGATTTTCCCAATGCAGAAGACAAGGAAGGGCAGGAGGGGAATCACTTTGGGGCGCAATAGAGAAAGCAGCGCAGAGTTTGCTGTCAGAAGCTGAGAGGGGATTCACAGCTCCAAGAACACAACGTTGCTGCCACTTTGCAACCTGAGGGGTTTCACTGCTGCATCCTGCCTTCCCTGTAGCTCCACGACCCCAGGGCCACAGCATGGCCCACACCTGCAGCGCACTGCACTGCAGGGTCTGGGCTGTAGAGGCTGCCCTTGCCGTGTCCAGCCACAGCTCCTGCATAAAGGCCCGCGCTAGGTACAGCCACATTTGCAGACGAACAAAGCCGTTTTCTGAGCACTTACTAGGTCTTTTCTTCAGACAAGCAGCGCTAGGTCAAAATCCACCTGGTGCAGGGAAGAAAAGCCCTCTGCCAGCACTCCCCCAAGCTGTTGTCTCCTCAGGACACTCACCTGTGCCATCAGGAAGCGAGCGCACAAATGACGGCAGCATTTTTACGGTTGCCGTGGGGTTCGTGTCTTTCCCCAGGCCCTTCACCATCTCGGCCTGGAAGCGAGCCATCACATCCAGCAAGACATCATCGGAGAGGCGCATGTGGTACAGGTACCTGTCAACCTGGAAAGACGACAGGTGTTACTCAGGAGGCACGCAGGCTCCTCAGTGCTCAGTGCTGCCTGGGATGAGCACTGCTTTCACACTACAGGGGGACTCTCCTGTGTGAACCAGGGAGGGCTTCCTTTATCTCTGTCTGCAAGCAGAGAAAATGCAGGAACTTCCCAGCCACTTGCAATAGTTTTGTAACCATCAGGGATGCAGTCTGGCATGAAGGATCTGAAAATCCTGAACTCTAATTCCAGCAGCACGCTGCATTATGCTGGACAAGAATTACTATGCTCATTCCCACCCCCTTGATGGACATGAGGCTAAATAGATCCTAAGGAGACAAAAGAATTCTTTTTATATATGTAGCAAACTGAAGGTGAGCATACCACCTACGCAAACCCCACCTGATTCTACAAGTTCATTTCATTTTTCACCTCAGCACCTCAATTCCCGTGATCACCAGTGCAAGCAAGCTCCGGGACATCATCAGAACTCAACACTTACTCTTATAAAAAACTGTTTTTTGAAAATGCTTAATGCAGCCTTGGTGAATTACTGTCAAAAAGTTAGCCGTCTTTTCTGATGGCTCAGTATCTTGCCAACATACATAAGCCCATGAGACTTGCCTGAGCCCCTGACAAGCTGTTTTTACACCATAATCTCCTTCTATACATACGTGTAATGAACTAGAACTGCAAAGTATCTCAACCTGGAGAGAATTTGACCTCTGAGTCAGGTCCAGAAAATGCCATCAGTACCCAAGCGTGTCAGCCACAACCTGAAAACATCTATTCAGCTACTGTTTCCCTCTACAGACAATTAAATTTGTTGGCATGCCAGGCTGGAGCTCAAAGCCCTTTTCTCACTCCAGCTCTGCCCTTCCTTCTCTTGTGATTCTAGGATTACACCTACAACACATTCTTGGGTGCAACCAATGTCCTTTCTTACAGGTCTATAACTTGCAGCATACATTAAAATAAAAGCCAGTTGAATTTAAAGGGAATCAAAAGCATCTATAAAATAGCAGACAGTCATTCAGATAAACTGGTAGAGTTTCTGTACAGCTGCATCAGGGCAAAACTTAAAAGTTTTCTTCTTCAGGACGACACACTGCTTGGACTGACATCTCCCTGCAGGGCTGGATACATGGCTGTAATTAAGGTGGCCTAGAAACTACATAGCTGGGTACAACAAAGGATTAACGCAGCAAAATAAGTATCTGTCAGCATCCAGATGCTTTTAAACTGGGAAGCCAGACTTTGGTGCTGTATGAACAAACATGATGCAGGCATAATAATTCTGTGCTCCAAACAGCTGGATGTCCCCTGGAGGGTAATCTGTGTTAACATCCCGCTCCCCAGGACATGAGACTTGAGACTTGGGGCCAGAGGCGGTGGGCAGGGGAGAGGCGTGGGACAGCTTCCAATGCTTTTTGAATGCAGACGCTCAGCTCTTGCACCATGGGCTACACCATTACACTGCTTTATCTGTTTAGAGCATTTAAGCAGTCCCATTTACATAAGGAGACCTGGAGGGTTGGGAGAAAATGCACAAAACAAGTCCCAGCAGCAACAAGGCAGGACTTAAAAGGTCGCACTGTTTAAACAGAGGGGAACAGGTTGTGGATAAACTGGCCTCTTCTGCAATTTGGACTGGCCACCTATATTAATGAGGCACAACCTAGTTAGCTATTCACAGTCCTATTTGAAACTGATGGCCGGCAATGACCCACCTGAAAAAGCCAGGACCCTGAAAGTAACTCTAGCACTTACCTAACAGTAAAACATACACAGACCGAGGAGAAAGTCTTAAACTACAAGACACAATTGGCGAGGAGCAGCAGCTGCCTTTGGATACAGCTGTTCCTTAAAAAGGCCATTATTTAGATCTTTCTTTGTAGCTCTTGTTTGCACAAGCACTTGGTTTCTTCCAAGCCTTTTTTGAGGCCCCATCACTGTGTAGGATCCACCTTCTCAGCCCAAGCACTAGCACTGCTTTTTAGGGCATACCAAAAAAAAAAAAAAAAGAAAATACAACGACTGGAGACATACAGCACTCACGCATTCTCACACATTCTCACACAGAGCCAAATAACCTTGTGACAGAAGTCCCTGTGGAAAAAAAACCTAAACAGTAATAATGAATGACCATATCTGTTTGCAGAGAACACGCACCAGCTCCGTGCTCCCCATAGAAACTGCATTCCCCACCCTGTTTACCTACAACCACAGGAGGGGACAGTCCTCTCCGAGGAACTAGATAAGGCAGAGCCCAGGAAAGCCTGCTGACTCTAGCCTGATTTACAACCAGAGCAAAGGCCTGCTCACACACCATTTGCTTGTAAGGACAGGAATGGCCAGGCCGTGCAACACCAAACGCTGTCTTGCTGCCTCCCTCCCACCCCCACAAGGACAGTCTTTGTTTTTAAGTGTCTTGCCTCAATTATGGAAACAGCACTGTTTTCATGGAAGGGAGGCTCTTGTTCTTGCCACCAGAAAGCAAATAAGCCTGGGGAGGGAGGGATGGGAAGGCATGCCTTCTTTCTAATTAATTCTGCTCCATAGAGCCTACCCTGGACTTCTTAAAAGAGAACTCTAAAGAGCATGTGGTTTCTTGCCTTCAGGCAGGGCTAGTTTGCACCTAACAGAAAGATTTATTTTTTTTTTAATGGCTTTGGCAGAATCCCTCTGCCTTCTCCTCTCCACTGCCCTCACTTCAGGGAAGTTCTCCCTCAACTACTGGATGTTTCTCTGAAGAGCCCACTCCACCCAAGCACTGCTCCACAAGATCTCTTCCTTTCATTAGCAAAAAGAAGAAATAGTACTGTGTAGATGAGAGATCTTAGATCAGATCCTCACACAAGGAAAGGGCATTAGGGCCCCCTTCTGATCATATTAAACCCTGGGGATAAAAGGACTGTGACAGAGAGAGTCAGAGACATGTGACTGTTGAGATACCAGGACCTCTCTTGGAAGGCTTCTCTTCAAGGCAGAATTAGTGGAAGAAGCCCCCCTAAGAACAAGCCACTCGATGTTTAAGCAAGGGCACAGAGAAGACAACCCAATGTTGCTCGCTTTACTGATGAGCTCAGCAGTGCAGGCGGATCTACCCACCAGGACCTTGGATCTCCTGCACTGCCACATGTCTGCAGACAACCCCACCTCCAGCTGGCTGGAAAACAAGAGGACAGAGCCTGGCAGCAACGTCCACCAGCAAGCATTGAATAGACATGCCAGGAGAACAGAGGACCCGCAGGGGACATGTCTAGAAACCAGAGGACCTCCTGACCAAAGAAGCTTACAAGGCCCACATGGTGTTATGATGGAGAGCCAAAAACCCATTACAGCATGGCCATGAAAGTAGATTAGGGAAGAGCAACCATTAGGCAGCTCACTCCCAGTACTGATGGCTTCAGATCTGGGCCATCTTGAGCTTTTCTGACTGAAATAAAAGATCACATCTATAAACGTCAGAGCGATCAGCCAGGTGCGCTTCTCCCACACCAACACTAGACACAAGAGACTAACTGCCTCTTGAGTCCCAGAAGACCTGGCCCAAAGACCCCAGGAGTTCTCCCTACGCCTGTTACAACACGAGTGACTCTGATTCCTGCTCAGCTTTAGAAATCCCATCCTTCACACTACACTTGGAAAGCAATTCAGCTAGAGGTTCCTTTCTGCCCTCTGGACTACACCACACCATGGCAGATAAAGTTTAAGCACCACTTTTCCTTACTGAAGATCATTTGCTCCAATACTGGAAGACAACTTATAACTGTGCAGGGAAAAGCACTAGCTAGACCTATTTTCACACTTGTCAGATGGTTTAGGGTCCAAATACTTCTTACCCCATTTGGCTGCATGGCTTTAGTAGATACTGCCATTAACTAGTCTGCATTACATACGGCAGACCCCACGGTATCCGAGTAACAGTTCTCAAAACAGGAATCAGCTAATGCTGCATCTTACCTTTTTTATTTGATCCTCTTTTAGCTTTGTGAAATGGAAAGCTAGCAAGTGGACGGCAAACATTTTCTTGAAGCAGATGGATGAGTCAGTAGTGACAGAGCTGCTGTGAGTAACTCCAAAAGCAACAGGTCTTTATTCACGAGGCTGGAGCTAGAGAAACTTCAGCTGAGGCATATCCCCCAGGGTGAGATAGTGGAGTTCCTGGGAAATTGAGTCCAGAAATAAATCCATCCAGTGTGATCAGTTCAATGATTAAACTTCTGTCTCTTCGTATCACTCCCCCACCACATCAACCCAAAGTCCCTCCCTCCCCAGCTACACACTTCATTGTGCCAGAGCAGGCACCTGGAGAGCTGCCAAGCCGAAAGGGAGAAAAATCCGTTTTGTTACTGCCCCACTTGGGAATTGTTACCACTTTGCAACGCAGTTGCTACGCACCCTGCCCTGCTTTGCCCCGCTTCGTCCCCCGGGGGCTGACAAGCTCCCACCAGCGCAGCAGGCAACAAAGTGCCACAGGGAATCTGCAAAGTTAGAGAGGATTTTAGGAGGTTTCTTCCCTGTGCGCAGCACTCCCGTTTGTGAGACAAGCTCTTCTGCATGAATTAACCCCGCGCTGGTTCCGCACAGTGCACCCTTATCTGCAGCTTTTTTCCAATCAAGCTTCAGCTGTGTAAAGGAGCGAAGAGACACACAGACCCCCTACCCCCCCACTGAAATATCTCTTTCACAATTCCCAGCAGAGAGGTTTTGTACAGATTATTCTCCCTTCACCCCTCCTGAAGACAAAGTTTCAGAGCAGCGCAGATCCTCAGTATTGCAAAACCTGGGGAGGCAACAGATTTACCTGGCAGCCAACAGCACACTGCTATCACACTGCCTCACTGAATAAATGCCTTTAAATGGGAGCACAGGGTGCCTACAGCAAGAGCAGCTTCTTTACACCACCACAGCTGAATTTGACACAACCTTCAACTATTACTCACAAAAGTTCATTCCGAATACACAAGTGTTTCCAGGACTTTGTCACTGTATCAGGTGATATGGACTATGGAAACATCATCCAAAGGAAACTCTGTGAGATGTAGACACAGAGGAGAGAAACAAAAAAGTAAGGGGCTGGGGGGGGAAGGCATTCTCATGGGTAATTAGAGGCTCACTCTCAAACTACAACTACACCGGGTGTGTTTCCCCCCCACTACTGTTCAGTATTTCAAATGGAACTAAGCACACTTACTGCACTGGCAGACAATTGCCATCCAAAATTTTACAAAACAAGATTACAATCAAAGAAATTTTTGATAAACTAGAAAAACAGCCTCACAACAGGGGGAGAAGAGGAAGTTGGGGGGGGGGAGGATTTCAAGTAATGGGAGGAAACACAAAGAACTACTGAGCAGAACTAGAAAACCATCTACACAGATCCAGAGCCGGGCAGAAGCAGACAATTAGCAGAAAAGGATCTCAGGCTGTATCAATTCATTGCCTAAAGTGGACCAAACAAACTCATGCTGTTGTAAAAAAAAGTACAATTGACCATCAGGCTGGGCTGTATGAACAGGAGTATAATCCACAGATGCACAAAACAACACCCAACTCCATACTCAGCACCAGTCTCAGGAAGAGGACTCTGCCCAGCCCTGGCAGCTCCAGCACATCAAGAAGGCATGGATCAGAAGAGGATTGCTCTGCTGAACAACAGGAGCAGTCACAGGTCATATTTTTTCAGCCTCTGATCACGAGGAAAGCTGAGGGAGGCGAAGGGAACTCCCTCTGCAGAGACATATTATACAAAACCTCTGCTAGGAAAGGTTGAGGTCTTTTTTTTTTTTTCTTTTTCCTCCTGCCTTGCATCAGAGATGAGCTCTGGACACTGGGAGATCCCGCCAGCTCTATTTATTTTCCACTATTCTAGAACAAGAGTAAAGCAGACAGAGTGGCTGAACAGTCCATAAATAGGGCTTGTTCTAAAATTAGGCCTTTGATCTTCAAGAGAAAGAGAGAAAAGAAAGAAGAAAAAAGCCATGCCACCAGCCAGAAAGCACGGTTCACTTCTTCTGTATTCATCTTTTAATAACTGCTGGCTCGTTAAGTCAGACACTGACTCCCAGAGGGACTGTCTCTTTCCTCATTGTTTACTCATGCCATCCGAGTCACAACCCCTCTGGCCAGCAAAATTGAAAACATCACCTTTCAAGCTCCATCCCACTTTGATCCAGAGCTCATTGTGTCCGTAATACGGCAGATTTATTTTTCATTCTCTCTTTTCTTTCTTTCTCTAACGGATACCACTGGAAAAGGGTCTCAAAGATCTAAACATTACTAAACTGGCAGCAAGCTCTGTTAAATACCTGACATGTCAGAATCACTGCGTAACTTGTTTGCTCATCCCTGGTGCATCCTAGCTTCAGGCAGGCTGTTGTGTAAGACAAGACATTATCTCACTTTTCCCCAGACAGCAGCTCAATGCACTAAGGGCCCAAACCCCAAATACGTTACAGCCATTTCGTATATATTCTGACCTGTACAGGGGAACCAATCCAGTACAAAGTGAACAGGTCAGCTACAATTGCATACAGCTTGGAGGCTTGAGGTGACAGTGTTTTTTCCCTTTGTTAGAGCTGCACCCAATAAAAGGTAGTGAGAGACCCTCCCTTCCCCATTTGCAAGGGCCAACAAGACTTCAAAGTTACGATACCGCTCTCTCTACTTTCTTCTCCTGCATTCTCCTTCCAAACCCTGTCTCAAGGCACAATGGAGAATCCTGAAGAGGCTGGTACTCACGTAGAATACGTTTCCCCTCCCAGTAGCAGCAGCTTTGTCCCCCATTATATTCCCACAAGTTCATCAAAACTCAGAACAGAAAAGGGGTCCCCGCATTCGTCCTGAATATGTCCCTCCTAGGGGAACATCAGGCTGCAAGCCAGAACAGATGAGGGGACTGACCGGAAAATCCACTCCAAGGACAGACACTATTTAGAAGAGATGGAGACAGCACAGACAGAAAAGAGCACACAGGCTGAAGAGAAACAAGAGTTTTACCAAGTAGTGCTGCTACAAAAAGCATTTTACATTTGAAGCATAACAAATAAACACAAAAAAATTAAATTGTGAAATCGATAAACTTCCAAACATCTGTAACCTGAATGCCTGAAATTAATCTGGAAATCTGAACACCTGAAATAAACAGTTTTGCAAATGTGATTCCCAGATCAAGTGAACAATGTTGATGCTTTTCAAAAAGAAAAAGTTTTGTCACCGCCCCATGAAGAAGAGCAAGAGGCCACTCAATCCTCCACCAGGGGCTTGCTCGCACAGGGCACGTTAAAAATGTGCAGCTGGCATAGCTTTGCGCCACACCAGTCCAGATTGTACCACATGGGACCAATTTGGCATCCATTCTAATGGAAGTCAATGACAGCCACACCATTAACTTAGAAGAAAAGAAAACTTTCATAAAAAGTCAGCCTGGAAACGCCTGAATAAACTTCAGAGCTCTTAAAACAGTTACTATGGAGTCACTATGGAAACAAGCAATGAGTTAAGCCAAGTGCTAATCTCAGCAAAATACAAAAAAGAATGCTTATAGTCATTTAGCTTTCTTATTGCAAGGCTTGCTGCTCAAACACAGGGCTGGCTTATACCCCGAAGTCCCAGCCACTCTTTCCTTGCTCAAAAATATACACTAGTACACAGCTTAGCATACAATTAAAGCATAAATTTATCAAAACAGACTAGAAGCAAAGTACAGCAGCAATGTGGGTCTCCTGCAACCCAACCCCACACACACTGGGGGGAAAAAAAACCCCAAGGAGTCGTCCTTGCACAAGTGTGGTTTTAAACAGTGGTTTGCAGATTCAGCACAGAGTTTGCAGTCCAAGAGGTAGGTGGGCAAATACACACTGACAAAACCCATCTGCAGGCTTGAACAACAACTTCCCTTCGAGTCAGTCAAGTATAAAGGACACAAGGAGGCAACTGATACCACTCAATCCCGTAATCCGCATCACACAAGCTATTTAAAGAGTATGAAACGGAATACATTTGTAAGGGTTAATTGCAAGCTCGTATTCTGTGCAAATCATGTTGCTGTTAAGCAGAGGCTGTCAGGACTCTGGGAAAGCAAAGCAGAATTACTCATCCACAAGCAGAAAATTCAGGACATTCACATGGCCGTTGCCACACATACATAGCTGCTTGTTTTTTCTTGGGGGAGGAAAGAAAGATCGGGCTTTACAGGGGAAGGACCTAAAACTTTCCCTCCCCACCAGTCTAGTACTGAAATCAGCAGGAGATCATGTGGACTAGAAACATTTAGGCATTGCTTGCTTTTTAGTAAATAATGGGGAAAGAGTACATGAAATACACTGAAAACAGCTGTAAAAACATTACTCAAACTGCTGCAGACTTGTTTGTGAACAGCAGCTTAAAGGACTGATACTAGGAGGAAGCAAAGGGGATTCGGAGAAAACTAGCAACCTGCAGAAATATGTGGTAGATCATTTCAGAAATCAGGTATTTGATACAGGGAAATTCAACCTGGGTTTTACACGTATTCCAACATTAACACCCCAGAAATATGGTTGCTGCAGCATTACTCTTCAGACAGCCCCAGCGAGATGTCCCTTTCTGTGAATACACAGGAATTTCAGCATCTGATTCTTTCCATTCTCCAGTATCCCTACTGGGAGCTCAAAATCATACCTTAAAAGCTCCTCACACTAAAAACAAATGACAGAGCATCTGCGTGTGTGTGAAAGAGACACAGCCTGCTGGTGCACTGCCTTAAACATTATTTAGTGACACTGCATCAAGAAAAAAAAAAAGTCCTTTTCCCAATAAACTTAGTTCCAACAAATTAAGCTTTACCCCAAGTGGTAAGCGCCTAACTTTTCCAGTTTATGATAGCCACGATAAAACAGTAGTATGTGGAAATACCACTGGCACAAATATCAACCCACAAGCTGTTACCTAAATTATAAGCTGTTATGTGAGCTTAAGTAAAATATTTTATGTCTCCTCTCAAAATTCAGATATCACAAACGAACTGGCATGTGAAGCAAAAAAAACATTTATGAAGTGCAACAGAACAAGATAATCTGTATGAAACCAAATTACAAAAGCCAAGGAGAAAGACATCTGAATTTCTCAAAAGTAAATAAATTATACTTATTCCTCTAACATCTGCTCCTCCCCCCCAAAAAAATCATAATCCAACCTTTTTTTTTTTTTTTTTCTCTCCCCAAACTTTGCCTGAATCAGTGTGATGAGCTTTTCCTAGAAGGAAGTATACAATTGAAAGTGCAAGGACAGATTTTGCTTTGTTTCAGTAATCACCCTCAGATGACAGAATTGGAATTTACTCAAAAATTCTCGTGGCCAGAATTTCATCATTCCCCAATGCGTTAACACAAACGCTTTTAGTCTCCTTCCACATTTTCACAGGACACAAAGGTTAGAGGCGCACAACTCCTATCACCACTCTGACCCAGCTTCCTGCCAGGTTGTTCATTACGTGTTTGTTATCTGTTAAACTCTGCCCTTTGGGAAGGGATGGAATGAGTAGCTAATTCATTACTAGTGTAATATCTGATGTTTATTAATGACGTGAGGATATCTTGCAAGAAGACATCAAAGTTCAAATTTTCACATAGCAGTAGATCATACAATTAGGCTGAACACCATGATTGATAAAGTGTACAGCTGACTAGTAAAAGCAAACTTAGAGCCTCTGAGCTTTTAAGAGTCCATTTCTCCGAGTGCTCCACATAACTGGCCACAGGAGGAGGAAAACATCAGGGAGTTGCAGCAGTGTAAACATGAAATGCCAAAGAAGTTATTAAAATAGTATTTTATTTTATGAATAAAAACTAAACAGAATTAGGACAAAGTCCTATTTTTTCTTTTTCCCCATTTCCTTTGAACTATTCTGATCACCTCTTTTTGAACCAAGGCCATATCTACCATTTCTGTGCTGATCCTGCCACTCACTCTCCAGCTGTCTCAGCATTTCTTGTGTTAGAAGTCCTTCACGCAGCAATCTGTTGGCAAGAGATCCACGTCCATGGCTTTTCAGATCCTCCTGCCTTGTAGCAGATCGATAGGCTTTCAAGTTCTTGGCTCTTCTTTCTCCCAGAACTTCCGCTGCGATAGAGAGTGCCTCTGTGGATTTTGCATCATGACGGTCTAAAACCGTCCTGGTATCCCTCTTAGTCCTTGAAAGAGGAAAGTTTTCTGACACAACTGCTGCTGTGCCAGGAGCAGCTGCAGATTGCGAGGTTCGGATCAGCTTCGTGATGTTGCAGACACCAATTTGTATAATGTCATCTAGTTTTTTCTGAATATCCCTTACAAGGACAGCATCAGGGAACATATCCATGAAGCGGTAACTGAAGAGAGGCAAAACAATACACAGTTAAACCTTTCCACTAAAGGAGAGATGACTAGACAGAAATGAGATACATACTATGTAAAGTTAAAAAAAAAAAAATAAATTACGTGTTGCATGGGAAGGCCACTGTATTTTAAGTGGCATTTCAGCTGCTCCAGTCCAGGGTCACCTTGTTTCTAACTTTCTCTGTCAGTCACAAACCATTCTCTGCAGAACCCGCGACTTGCTCCCACAACATAGCTACATTTGCATTTGTCAAGATCCTCTAAAGGGCCAAAGGAGCCCATACTGCACCACATACACACAGGCTTGAAGACACTGCTTTTCTAGGACTGTAAGCCATAAGTGTTAGGAAAAAGTAAAAATAAAAATAATTTTTAAGCACAAAGACAATACCTTAACCACAGATAGAGGTCAAAAACATCATGAACAGCTTCAAGGTGTACAAGCTCTTTGATGTTCTTTGGAGCGGCTAACGGCCATTTGGTGTGCCGACAGAGCCAGTCAAACGTCAGAGGCTCATTTCTACTGAACTGTCTTGCAAACTGAAAAACAAGCAGATTCAGTGAAGTCTTCAGCCAGGAAAGAAGAAATCCCAAATGAGTTAAGTTCCCTTGAGTTAGCATACATAGAAAAAAATACTTCAGAAAATACTTGCTTTGTTTTACACAGCCCAAATGCCACACATTCTTTTACTTAATTACTCAATACAGGAGTCACCTCTCCTTTCCAAGGCCTCATTAACACAATTTGTCCACAGCCCATGCACAGTTAATCAACAAAAGTATAGAGCTATTCAGAAAAGCATAGCACTGCAGGCATAGGACTACATCTAGCAAAGCAGACAGACTTTGTCTTTTTTATTTCTCCTGCTCCTATTCTGTTAATTATCTTGTTTCACAATCTCCAGGATTGAGAAAACGTTAAATGTGTTCCCTGATTTAGGAAACATGCTATTTGCCACCCAAACAGATTAATCTGCACTAGAAATCAGCCCTTCTCAAACCTAGACATCTCAGCTCTTTTACTAACATATAAACCAGCCAAATAAGATTTACATTTAAAATCTTCAGGAGCACTGATGACTTGGAATAACTGCTTCCTAACTGGCTGATACTAGAAGGGTTCTTTTTTTTTTGCCAAGGAATGGGGCTTAAATTCACACAAGCATTCACGAGAGTCTACCTCCCTCTGACATGACATTATGCCCCTCTGCACCTTCATTACTTGGGGATCTGAGCACTCAGCATTTTCTTAATGAGGCACTTTTTTATTTTTAACTCTTTAAAATCAATCACTCAATTTTTAAAGAACTATTAGCTGTTTCATAAAGCACAGGTGTAATATCTGTGACATGAGGGCATCACTTCAGTTTCATTATTACACTATTTTATTAAATATGTTTAATGCCGTGTCTGAAAGGGGACAAAGGCAATACTGTCTAACAAAGTAACAGTCCCAAACAAAATTACTAATCCCGAAAAACTGAACTCAGCTGACTACAAATTCCTCAAAATAATCACTCCGGAGGCACAATGTAAAACAGTTCATCCGGGCCTGAAAAGTGAAATGACGTATTTCTGAGAGCAACTTGTAGCACTGTATTTTCTGGGCTTTTAATTCTATTTAACTGCATTATAACATCAGCAATCACACTTAATCCCACATTCTTTTCTTTTGGTGACAAACTAACACCTTGAAGCAGTGGTATCTTAGTTCCTAAGGACTACTTTTAGACACACTATAGTGCAAAGCTTAGCAGTGCACAAGTGACTACATAACACAACTCTGATCTCTCCCAGTTCAAAGATCACCTGCAAAGCAAGCAGTAGGATTCTCCAAGGCAAACAGCAGAAAAGCTATTCTAACTTACATCACAAAATGAGAATCGGTTCTTAGAAGTTAAAAGTTTTGCCCAATAAACTCCTAAAGAATGCAATTCTAAAAAAAAAATAAATACATATCCAGCTATTTTATATGATGTAATGATAAAACCCACAATAAATATAGCAGCTAGATAGTCTCAATGCACCAAGACGCACTTGCTCCAATATAAATAACACATTTTTTGGAGGAAAAAAAAAAAAGCTGACCTTCAACAATGTGGTACACACAAAAGGCTCTTTTCTGTTCAAGGGTGCAGTGCAGAAGACATAACGTGATCGCAGATTTAGTGGAATGTGCTGAATCATATCTGCTAGAAATTTAAAGTCATCAATATTGCAGACAAAGTAAAGCCCATCGACTTGTGAGAGACTCACAAAAATATCCTGTGAAAATATAACCAGATGAAGGAGGATGTTATTACAGGAGAGGGTTGCTAAACTTTTTTTTATCAAACCAAAAAATGATTTAGTGTTTCAAAGGCTAGTTATACTGAAAGAACAGTTAGAAATATCAAATTTGACCACAGATAAAAAAGGGGGCAGGGGAGTTCCCTCTACTCTTTTAACAGGATTTTCATTAAATTGTCTCACACAGGATCAGAGGAGAAGACAGAACACACTACGCTTTATTTAAGCATTGTCAATTAGTCTCTTAAGTAACAAATACAGTGTTCTGGAAGCGCACAGTTTAGTTACAAAGAACACCATCAGAGGAACCAGTTATTACTATGTTTAGAACTTCTTACAGGTTTGTCACTTAGCATGACCCAAAAAACTAACTTTACAGCACAAAATTCAATGATTGAGGTATTTTTAGCCCAATGTCAGGAACAGATCTATTTTAGGAAGAAAGAAATCACAAGATAAATACAGTATTACAATAGAGGAGTTCAAAGAATACCTGAAACACATCCAAGGCAAGAGATGCCACTGCACATTGCAGGGGGAATTTTTATGGGCCCCCAAAATTATTTCTCTAGTGTAAATCTTTGAAAGATTTTTTAAAAGATCTTCTAAGAAACACTGAGCTTCTTTATTAAGTATGTGACTAAATACTTAAGAGATCAATAACAACATCAGGATTTTTATCTTAATACTTCTATGCTAGCCCAGAAATTCTCAATAGTAAAATTTTAAAGGTGTGCTGTTACCCTACGAGCCTAAGTCTTCCAGGAGGTCTCCAACTATAATCTTTTACCTTAAGGTTAGAAATTATACACTTTGCTACATGACAGCACATCAGCAGAGAACAATAATACCCATTCAAATCCAAGAAAGCTGCTAAGACTTTCTCAGTGTACTGAAAACTGTGACACTAGTTTTCAAACACAACATTGGAAGCTTAATTCCTACTTTAAAAGGTTTAGGCACTTCCAAAAATTCTACTATCCAGCTAATGATAAGATCAAGTAGTTCCCACAAAATCTGTTTTCTCAGAGTTAAGCAGAAACTCTTTTACCATAAAGCCCACAGAACCAGGAAAAAAAAATCAGGTAGCTCTCAGATGTACAGAAATCTGACATGACGAGCCCAGTTTCCCAGGAATCTTCACATAAATTTATCAAAATTTCAATCTCTAATATTTTCAGCCTCAGACCAAAAAGTCTACATTTAAAATACAGGAAAGGTGAAATGAAAAGGTTTGGTTGTTGCCCTCTCTTCAACTCGGGTAAACATATTCACACACATAAACAGCTTTCAAGTTAATTATAACAAAGAAAAGTTAAGCATTCTAAATGTGGTAGAGAGAAGAATCCAACTGATAAAAGCTACGCACAAGGCTGTTTGTCAGGTTCATGAAATGCACATTCATACAAAAGCAGTGACCATAAGCAATGCTTAATTTTTAAAGCAGAAGCTAATATTTTGATCATTCTTACAATTAGATTGGATAGAGTGGCATCAGGGAGATGATAAGCAAACATTTCTATCTGCTCAGGAGTAGGATGCAGGCCAGCTGCCTAAAGGGAAAACAAAGAAAGAAATGTCCATTAATCCTCAATATTGTTCTTAAGTTAATGCATCAGAAACAAAATCTAGAAAGACAAAATGCAAGAAAACAAAGCACCACACAGAGTCCAGTTTATTTAGCACGCTTTTCTGGAACTTGAGAACTTTCGTGTCTGAGCTTTTAATTCTTAAAAGAGCGCCTTCAAATGGGACATACATTCAAAGTCACTCTGGCATGACACAATCCATTTTTATGTTTTAACTTGTTTTAACTTGTAAACAGACACAAGAAAAAAATAATTTAGGATCAGAACACAGTAAAACGGCTCCAGAGTACACCTGTACAAACTGAATACTGAGCCACTCACCTTCACAGGGCGCACAGGCTCACTTAAAATCTCCTTCAGCTGCACGAGGTCATCACGATGCATTGTAGTGACTTCACCTTGTTTGAAGGATGAGCCATAACGCCCCGCTCTGCCTGCAATTTGTAGAGCCTGAGAGGTTGTAATGGAGTCTATTTCCTTTTCTCCTTTCTCATTGATAGTTGGCTTTACAATAGAGTTAAAAATTATTCTTTTTATACACCTGAAACATTTGAAGAAAAAACAGAGAAGAATTCTGAAAATTGTTTCCAACATACAACCTACTACAGAAGAATGAAAGCTTTTTTTTTTTTTTGAGCTTTTTTCTCTCTGTAAATTCAGGGACCACAGATACTACTTATGGACACAGCATATTCAAAAGGGCAGCATAAGACTGGTTACTTGCAGGGGAATCACCATCCCTACACACATCAATCATGTTCTAACAGGGTCACAATCCATTCGTCATCATCATCTGCTTCAGTAGTTTATAGCAATGTGACTGCATTACTTTCAGCAACAAAACACATCTGAAACTGGATTGAACTTGATCTACATTTCAGAAATGCAAGAGACTGATACTCTTGACAACCTAGCATATCTGACTCCAGTGAATCAAAAGGATCTTAACAATGCCTACTATCACACAGGATTAGGCCAAGTGAGCTATTAAATTCTTAGAATCGGTTTCAAAATTCATCAAACCGACTCCTATTTCAGAATTAAAATGTATGTACTGTGTTATCTAGACAAATCTATATCTAGACAAATCAGTCAAACTGGGAAGAAACAAGTGAGGAAATTAATGCAGGTATCACACACAAAAAAACCCAAAACAAAACAAAAAAAGCCCCACACCCCATACCATAACCTGCTCCAAGTACTTACAAATTGAGTCCCATTCCAATTGCATCTGTAGCAACTAAAATTTTGCATGGATCATCAGGATCATTGAATTTCTTTGCCTGTTCAAGCTTTGTTCCTAAAACAGAATGACAAAACACTTCACATAGCAAACTTTTCTTACAAAACAAAGACTATATATCACTAAGGCAAATCCCTTTATAATAGGCCAAAAAAAAAAAAAAAAAAAGGTATTTGGCCGTTGTTGGAGGAAGGGATCAGGAGGGATTTAAGTCATTCCCAGAGCTGTGCACAGACCTCACTTAATTACATCTATCTGAAGATTAATAATAAATACATAATAAAGGTCTAATCTCAAAATTAAAACACCAGTCAACGAAAGTTGGTTAATTTCTCTAACTATATAGAGATGCAAAACTAGGAAAACTTGTACTACTTCATTTTAAAAGTTTTTCTAAGAAAGCAGCAAGAAGCAGAACATTCCCTTAAAAATAAAAGGAAGAGTGCTTTACCTGGTGGCAGACTGCCATATATGACAGCACATTCTAATCCTCTGGCTTCAATCTGTCGACTGACAGAATAAATGTCATTCTTACTGAAACAGACAATGCAGTCCCCAGGCTGGAGGTTATCTAAAGATTCTAAGGCATCATCCAGTACAGTAAGAGGAGTGAGTCTCTTGTAGTTTCGGACCTAGAATCAAAGGAGATGTCAAAAACAATGTTTTTAAATGAAAAATTCCTGTGGAATATCGCCCAGCTTGGTTATTATCACAATCGATTGTAACACTGAGGAACCTCTCACAGTCCTGAAGGGACAATTACCGGGGAGAAGGCGACATACACCTTACGCACTTGCATACTTGCAGCACTTCCCAAGCTGATAACTACACAGCCTTTTCAAGAAACAGAAGAACTATGTATTCTTACATGTAAACTCGATTCAAGAAAAAGCATACAGGCTATGCAGCAACTCTATCAAGAAATGAGAGTCTGTCTTCATTCAATCATCCGAATACTGTAACTGGTCCCCTTTCAGAATTACAGGCCCCCCACCATGCACAGATATATAAAGCTACAGCTAATTCACCAGGAAATCATGCAGGCTTGACTTTCTTCGGCCCAAATGTTATGTTTTTAAATACTCTTCACAAACGAATCTTCCCAAGAAAAAAAAAAAAAAGAATTTATGCCGGAAAAGTTGGGTTTCAGAGATCTTTCAATCACTTTCTTCTGGAGGTCTTAGCTCTTAACTCCTTTCTTCCTCATATGGAGAATAACTATCAACAGATCTGGTAACCTCAGCAAACTTGAGGGCACCATGCACTCCAGGAAGAACAGAACTGTAAAGAGAGCCTCTAA
Source organism: Larus michahellis (assembly GCF_964199755.1). Classification (NCBI taxonomy): domain Eukaryota; kingdom Metazoa; phylum Chordata; class Aves; order Charadriiformes; family Laridae; genus Larus; species Larus michahellis. Next base: position 37,331,290 of record NC_133901.1, read on the forward strand.
ACAGCTGTAGCATTCCCTGAGGGGAACTCAAAGCACTTACATTCTTTAAGTAAAACAATACCACCATTTAAAAAAAAAAAAAAACAACAAAACAAAAAAAACCCACAACTTTGCAACATTTCCTTTGGTTTACAGGAATTGAGAAACACTTTAATAAGAACTCCTGCAAGAATAACTTTGATCAGTGATACTCCCCAAAACACCTAAATTTTAGCCTGTTTTCCACCAAAGAGAACCTGATGTTCTATCTGCAACTTTACAGAATTAAAAAGCTTACTTCAACTTCCTCCCCTGTAGTGTACATGAGTTCTGTCACCAAGTCAATAGCAGCAGCTTCTCCACAAACGTGGATTTCTTCCGCACAGAGTCCTAAACAAGATCCAATGAAATAAAATGCAAAATATTACATACTTACAGACAACAGTAGCTTTAGCTGACTTTTAAGTTAGCCAAAAATTCCATTTGGCTTGCTAAACTTATCAGTGAGTATATTTCACCTCCTTCAACATCCCAAATTAGTACCTAACCCCTCTCCCATAATACACTACTTCCTTAGAGCTGTTCTTTATCTCCTATCAGCAAGTGATGCTTGGAAATCCATGAGTACGATAGTCAAAGCAGCTAATACTTTGTTGCACCCTCTCAGCCAAAACAAGAGGTACTCTTAACCACTGAGCAAATGGAGCAAAGCTTTGAGTATGTTTTATTTACTACTTATGCTTTACTAACTCCCAAATCATAGCAGAACTGAAGAGCTTTGTTTTCTGCATGACCGTCTAAAATTATGAATATGTCTCTAATGCAGGCAGAATAGAAAAAGGGAAAAAATAGTCCGAGAAGTGTGACAAATCATCCTGTTAAACTTAGCATCAAAAGTAGTGAAGGGAAGGGGAGGGGGGGAAATCAGATTCCAAACTTCTGTTCAAAATCTGAGGAAAAATGAGTTTCAAAAATTCTAAAATTATCAAAAGAAGCAATCTTTTAAGAACTTAATAGATCAATGCAGCTCTATAAATAAGCCATTTGAATTTAACACTATAAAATACTTAATGTTTGCCATGTTGCCATACATTTAACAGTACTTCTTCATAAAGAAATCTCTGAAAAATTGTGTTAATTGAACAAAAAAGCATACTTCTAGAAAATAATCAATATAAATGGACAGCATGGTGTAACAACACAAAGACTCCGTATTATCCAAGGAAGCAAAACTAAGAGCCATCTGTATAACTTAAAAAATAAAATTTTTAAGAAACATTCAGTAAGTAAAACTTGCTGTGAGAAGACATATGAAGAAAAAATACTTCTATTTTGCATCACATATTGTAACTAGTTATGAATATACTGACTGATAAGCTTGAATTTAATGTGCCATTTATAGTCACGTTAGACTAGTTCATTGTCAACACAAACAAGCTTACCTAGAAGGGCTCTTGTCCAAGCCCACCCTCTGGCAGGATCTCGGATCATCTGAATTTCATCAATCACAGCAACTTCATCTTAAAACAAAAAAGAAAAATATGATGTGCCAAGGAGGAGCATCTAGAACAGCAATACAACACAGGAAGAACTTGAAGACTTTCTAAAAAAAGTTGCTCAAATCAAGTTAATCCTCTACCATCAAAAAGCTATTCTGAGATGATCCATGTTTTATTAACTGCTCTTAGTTCAGAAATTTTTCAAATAAAAGTGAAAAGGAATAGCTCAGCTACTTCAGAGTACAAGCAATAATACACATAAAGATACCACAGATATGACTGAAACAATTATGTATACATACAAGGCGTATTAGTGCTGCACATTTCAATGGTACAAGCAATATGAGGAGCTTGTCTGGCATCTTCATTGGCATACACACGCTCTTCTCCTGTCACCAAGTCACATGGCACATTCTAAAGAATTCAGAAAACTCACATTAAGTTTCTTTAATATAACAGAATCTCCTTTCCAAAGGGGGGGCGGGGGGGGGAATCAGTTGATTACAGTATTTTCTAAGACAGTATAATGGAAGCTATCCAGAAAATAACTACCCAGCCTTTGGAGACTTGTGCCCTGTATTTAAGTCCTATCAAACTGAAGAGGTAGTATCTGTAATTAGATGCTCTCCCCTACTCCTGCAGGAGATTACATCTTCCTCTGCACATTTCAGAGCTGTCACATGTGCAACAAAAGAACTGTCAGAACAGCTGTAGTACAAGGGGCTCATAAAGCAAGGCCCAGCAGTGAAGGAGCCTTGTGAGCTCCAGCCTCCTCCAGTTCACTTGGTGATTGCCCTGTTGGGTGTCTCACCTGCTGCCTTATACTCACACAGCAAGAATTCATGAGGACTAGCTGTGAGAGACAGCAGGGGCCACCACCCTCTGCCAGCTCTACACTCGCTGACTCTCAGGCAGATGGCTGCTCCTTCCATGTCTCCAGCCACCTGCAGCACCACACAGGAAGCCCAGTTCAAGCCTCAAGGGCTATGCATGATCCGTGAGCTGCCAAGTGAAAAGCCCTCACGCACACTAAACACATGGGAAAAAAGTGCAGTAACTAACAAGGAACATCACTACATAGCATCCACATTCACTATGCACTACACATTACAGATATCTCCTAGGACAAGCCAATCTTTCTTACGTGTTGTTTTGATAAACCACTAATAGGAATAACAAATTTTAAATCATAGACTTATCAAAAAATGATAAAATCATAATATTATTTGGTAAACCCTACTGTACATACACACTATACTGCATTAACAAGTGATGTGTTATTGTAACATTCAGAACTGGTGTGATTCTGTGCAGCTGGAAACACAATTGGTGAGGAGCCTTCAAAAAGATGCTGGAAGCAATAAAAAAAAAGTACTTATGAAAGCTTCCTCCAGGGACCTGATATAGGGCACTGCTCTTCAACTCAACACATCTGAAGCTACAGAACTTTTTCTTAGGTGGTTGAGTGAAATATATTTAAACATTGATGCAGAAGGTTGACGGAAATTAAGCAAGGGTAAATTCTTGCATACAAGCTTAAATAAAGGTCATGGTCAAAAGAAGCCATGGTTTCCACGCTGAAAATGCTGACAGTAGAACCTATATAAACCCAGGGAGGGAAAAATTACAGGAAAATAGAAGCAGGTTACACGGATGATTGCACAACACGTGCTTTGGGGAAAGTGACGTTCCATTTAGGGCAATGATGTTCATTCTGCTTGCCTAAAGCGGAAATGCACAAGTGGTATTCACATGAGCTGATGCTACTGCAAAGCAAAGGCACCATTCAAGCACAACTGCTTCATGGACTCCCTTAAGCAACTACAGTACTTTACAAACATGCATTCATAAGACTGTTCCTGTACTAAGGATGTAGGTAAGTAATATAACATACTGACAGCATCATTACTCTTTTGGAAGATCTCATGAGCCAGAAGCTTTAGTGGACCGCAGTATATTCCAGATTTTGCTGACAAAAATCTCTGGATGGCATGGTAAGTTTTTCCACTGTTTGTAGGACCGGCATGGAATATTATCTTTCTCTGAATAGCCCTGGCATCTGGATACCTAAAACATACACAATAAAGCAGATTTGTTGAACATTTACCTTGTGTTCTGGATACTGATTCAGGGGAAATTGCAAATTAGCTTAAGCATTTACTTACTAATAGACTTTTTAATGTATCTTGAAAGCAGAAAGACCAAGTTCTTAAATAAAGACAGTATAAAGAGGTTACTAGGTCTTATGCATTCTTCTAAATCATACAAAGCTTTCAAAGATTTAGAGTGGAATTCACACACTGTGTTCAAAATAATTCTCATTATTGTGGTCTCTCTCCTTGAGAATATTAACATTTTAATGTTCTGGTGCACTACCTCCCAGATACTGCCAGAAGACAGCTTTCTGCAAAGGCAATACCAACTCAGCAACTTTCATTGCTTATTTTCCTTTTAACTGATTGCAATATATCTTGTAACAAAGATAATTCCTGACACAAATTATTGTAAAAACAGAGAAATGGAATGGAAAATATAGAGCAACTATACATCATAAAGCTTAAGTCCACAGACTATGAAATTCTATGATACTAAGAAAACACTACGACCACTTAAACACACTGACCAGTTGGGTGGCAATCTTAAATCACTGATCTTGCGCAGATCATCCATACAGTCCAGCATCGGAAAGATCTGCTTTGCATGCCTCAAGAAAAATGGAAAGAGATCATCCACGTGACCTAGAAGACAAACCCTTTTAAGAAAGTCTGCTAGCTTCTCTGAAGGTGCGTATCATATGTAATTCTTTCAACTTCTGGCTCTCTACAAAATTCAATAATTCTCTCAATGGCAGAAAGATAAACTAACATGAGTACATGGACTCATTAAGCAATGTAATGCAAATATAATATCATGGGAAAAAAAATCTCATTTAAGTATATTCACTCTGGCTAGCCTACACATCTAGAGAAATTCTAAATAAAATGAGAAGCTATGGAAAAGCTAGTTGAGAAATAGCTTTTCTGTCCTAAGAAGATTTTAGTCTTTTCCTCCTAAATTCATGTGCTGCCTTGGAATAAAATAAAATAAAAGCTTCTAAAATGTTTTTATGAATAAACAGAGAAAAAGAAAATAGTTTGTAACTTCCCTAAGCTACTAAGACTTGGGATATTGGTTCAAAATTGTGAGTCTACAATCCTTAGGTGAGAAAACAAAAATAGAAAAAAAAAAATCAACTCAGAAGAAACACCCAGGTTCACTCTTCTGAATGTTTGCAGGGTAGACACGTGGTCTTAAAGGTCTCATTTCAGGTCACAATCCAATCATCCAAATCTTATAGAATTTCAAAGAACTATCTGGATCTAAAAAACTGTTATTATAAAACACGTACAAACCAAAAAAAAGTGCAACGTTTGGGGGTTTTTATTTTAAATTGAGAATTAGTAATCAATGAATCAAAATCATTGTGAAGAATTTAAAAAACTTAAAAACTGTAGTATTTTTAATTATCATCTTTGGACAAGCAAAACTCAACTAAAAAAATTCAAAACTGCCACAATAAACAGCCCTTTACACTCCTATATATGTGAGCTTTGAGGCATACATAAACAATGCTCATGTATATGTAAATAAGGAGTGGAAGTGAGGAAATCACATGGAAGATTTTATGCACAACTAATATAAAAGGTTGTTTAAATTTCCTAAGAAGGTAAACATTTAAAATCTACACATTTATATTTTAAGACTAAACTAATGGCCACTCTAACCTTTAAATTACTATCATTAAAAACACATATAACTATGCCCCAAAATCCTGAAGCTCAAACTCTGAGGAAGGCTGTTTCTGCTGTTACCAGCTAGCATCACCTCTTGGTTAATAGCCACTAATTACAAAACACGATGCAGTAAGCAAGCAAACAACACTCATTTCTATTAGTGTCACACAGAAACAGAGCACAGTCACAGAGCTGCATTCCCAAGTACTTAAAGCCACCTGGCCAGGAGAAAGCTGTCAAAGTGCCCCCTAGTGACTACTGAATTTTTAAGAGAGGAATAAACTGAACAGTACTATTATAATTTCAGCAATGACTAGATGCTATAAAACAACAGGCTGCTTCTTGCTAAGACCTGCACCTCTTCCGTTTCCACTGCAGAAAACTTAAGGACAAAACACTCCATAGGATGGGCACAGAGGTTTCTGAAGGAGAAGTACTGACTTTTAACTTCTACAGCATAGTAGGGGGATTCACAGGTACGCAGGTAAGCATACAGGCCAAAAACAAGAAAAAAAATGCATACTTTATTTTACAAGCACTCCAGATACTTGCCTGCGCCACAGCATATATCATTGAGAATAATATGCAAATCAGCACTCACAGAACTGGATTCCATGATATACTTCCTAAAGCTTATAAACGCTTGGTGAAACAGGCGAGCTGCAAAAAAAAGGAACAAAGTGAATGCCACTGGGATCATAAAACCATATTTGTAAACACCCAATAAACCACTGAAGTGGCCCATTAAAAACCTGTTCCTTAACATGAAATATTAAAAGTAAATATAAAGGTTATTTGAATCGAGTGACAGAGACAACCTAAACAAGCAGTGTCATGAGACCCTGCATCAGATGTACCTAATTTCACATTCCAAATAAAAACAGATTTCACATTTTAAAAAAAAATAAAAAATAACTTTGAACATTTTCTTACCATCTAATCCATTTTCTGCTCCTAGTCTTTGGATTTCTTTTCTTTTGTAGAACTTATTTAAGTTTTTTAGAACTTCACCTGCAGAAAGAGAGTAACATTTTTTTAGTTTGCTCAAAATTAAATCAGTTCTGCTGACCCAAAGATAGATCACAGCTCCTAGTCTCATTACTTTGGAGAGAGGGAGTCTTTGCCATGCTGAATAGACTCAAATGATTTCTCCCTAAATTAAACACAATTCATGATTGAGCCTATTGTGGAAAAGAACAATCTTCAACTGCCACAGAGTAAGAACTGCCATGAAGATGACATCAGTATTTGAGAGATGCTCTCCCTAGTACTTAATAGGAAAACACAAAAGTGGGAACCTGCAGCCAACATGTTATGGAACAAAATAATTAAGGTTTTGGGGTGTTTTTTGTTTGCTTTTTATCAGCACCTATCAGGAAACAGCAAGTTTTAATGTGAAAAGTTAATATGCTTAAACCACTTAGTAACTGCTTTTACTAAACATTCTGAGAGACTTCACACTGCTTCCAAGACACACACTCTCCAGGAAGATTAGGGAAACCAAATGCAGTATTATTCCTATTTCTCAGATTAAGTAAAGGAGGAGAGCACAGAACTTAACAGACTTTCTTCATATATACCACAAATTACTTAGTTTATACAAAATCTCTTATTATAGAGTTATTAATAAACGCATGCCCTCCCCTGAAAGGCAAGTTCAGAGTTGCAAAATAAACTGTATTTACTAATGTACACTCTGAATTTAGTTTATTAAATGTTAATCACAATGGCAAAATTGTGTCCCCTCCCCATCTATAGCACACATGTCTGTGACATCAGAAATTCCCACCAACCTAGCAAATATCATAAGCATCTATCCATAAACTTATGTTATTGTGAAAATTCAAGTCTACAAACTCTGTATTATAAAATGCTAGGACTCACACATAAGGCAGCATACCACTGGTCTGCCAGCACAAGTGACTGAACACAACACTGCCAAGCTCTCTGCAATTAACTTTGTAACTCTTTGAAGTCTCTGCCACAACATAGACAGCTTCCCCTGAGATCAACCTTGACGCTCTTTCTAAAAAACTACACTCTAGAACAGAGATAACCCACTTTGCATAATGAAAATCATCAGGTGACAAGAATAAGGAAAAAATTCAACTGCAGGCAAATCCAGAAGCACAAGAGCAGTGGCTACATCCCATACCTTGCGCATCATTACAGTAGTCTATTGACAGATTAAATTACAGTCTGAAATGCTCACAAAGGTAACTAAGCAAGATTGTCAACAGGCTTACATTTACTACACAGGCATCCATACTCTCATCAGAAAACATTTAAGGGCCCAGAAATCAAAGACAGCTGGGAAAACACTACACTAAAAGAAAGCACAGGACTAAATTCTCTTCAAAGCCTCCATAAGAAGTTATAACAGTTAACAAATCATCAGCCATGTAGCTAAATTCACACCCTACTGGCCTTGCTACAAGATGAAAAGGTCAATGCCAGAACATTTGTCACTATCCACACCAACGTGACACTGGGACCATGGCAGCCCTCAACAACCAAGGTCACGATCCTTCCCAAGCACAAAAATTTGTCTTAACAATAAGGTATATCAAAACTAAACAAAGCTGGCATTGCAGTCCAACTAGACATGCCCACATTAGATTAATCTGACTACGCGTAGTATTACCCATTTCTACAGCAACAGCTGGCAATTAGGGCACCTACTCAGGAGATCTGTGTCCTGCCTCTACCGTTACACTTGTTATTATTCACTCCTGTTTTAAGATTTCCCTTTCTTTACCATTTATGCATTCTAGAACAGCATTTTAGCTCTTACTCAATTACTTTGACTTCTCAGCAGAATTTTTTTAAGGTTCCGTGTAAAAAGACAGCCTGACGCTATGGTTAAACTCAGAAATTTTGCAGTCAGCCTCCAATGTATCAGGTTCGTTTAGATGTTTCAGCCCTATTTGCAGGAAGACTTTTCAGTCAATTTTCTCCATCTGAGACAACAACAGTCCATTTCAGTAAGCCTGTAGGCTACCCGGGGACAGCTGAAATGCTGTATTATAAAATTCCTCCAGAACTATTAGACTTCTATTGTCCAGTCCAAGTGACTTTGTGCATCTGACTAATCTACTTGTTCTGGCACCACCTGTTTCTGACGCATGAATCGCTGACAATACCTCATCTTTTCTAGCTTACATTTCTCACCAGTAAGCACAGCCCCTGGGTCTTACAATTGAAGCCACAGAACTGACATTCAATATGACAACTGAGTGTTAGAGCTCCAAATCAACAACTGTATCAAGGATCCTGTGAAGCCACAGGGCACAAAGTGCTGATCTGTCATACAGTAGATTTTTCTGTTTATAATTATTTAAAAATTCTTCATGGATCATCACCATACCAGGAGGCCCACATTCAAAGCAAACCTAATTTGCGCTGCCCACTGACTTGGCAATATTCAGGTCTGGTGCTGAAGATCACAAAGCCAGGCACCAATCTTTCTACCTCTGTACTGACTGGACATCACCATTACAGTATCTTCTCTCATCACTCTTTACACTCCTTTCTTTTGATATCACATGCATGAGCAGACCTCTTGTCCCTTTCACCCTCCTACCTCATTTTAACATCATAGTTTCTTTTTTATACATAACTGCTCCTTAGATATTTCACTACAATGTGCTCATGTGTTACCTAGTCACTCAACAATCAGTTTGTTTGATGAATAAATTATACGAGGGGTTTAGCAAACACCTACTTAGCTCTTAAGTCATTCCATCAAACAGTAATTTCATATGGTTCTATTGTTACCCATAACATGCACATTTGGGCATTTCAGAAGGACATCATCATCATAAAAATATATCAGAAACATTACTAATGTAAAAGCAATGAAAGGGTGCAGAAAGACATAATCTGCCATAATCTCTGTACGAAAAAGCTCAATAGCAAAATTCATGCTCACTGTAACCTACTTGACACTCCGAAATGTAACCTACTTGACACTCCGAAATTGAAAGCATACATCACTCATAAGGATCCACTTCGTGTGAAGTCACAGAAAACAGATGCAGCTGTGAATGAATTCCACTAAGCGGCAGGTGTGTTAGAATGGTTTTGCAAAAGTAAGCATCTAAAAAGGCTTCTGTTATACTGACAGTGTTTGACTAGTGTGAAAACTATGAGCGCTGTATCACTTCAGCAAGTTAACAAGGTGATTCACACTGGAATTATGCACACTATAAGTAACAAAGTTTCTTCACAAGCTGTAACCAGAAAGCCTGTAAATACAATTTTTTCTTTACTGAATCTAGTTCAGCATTTGACAGTAGAATCTGACAGAGTACCTTCATTCAAATTATAAAAACAAACAAACAAACAAACAAGCACACACCAAAAAAAAAACCCAGATGCATGATACTGTGTGTGGTCAGAATCTGAGGCAGGGAAGCAGAGGAAGATTATTTATTTCATAAAAAAGAACGGGATGATATCTGCTAAGGAGGTCTCATTCAGTTTCCTCTTTAACACAATTGATGGGTTCCAAAACACAAAATTACTGTCAGCACTACATGCCAACAAGCCAGATGAGCACCATACAAGGCTGGTATTCCTTGTAAGTCTCCCAGGCTGTTTGGAGTAGTTCATTTTCACCTGTGGGAACATAAATAATTTTAGCCAATCTGTTCTCTCTCAAAAGTTTAGCAGAGGCCAAATAGAAACTATACTTTCATTTTCCTGGAGCATTTTAGTTGCAACTTTGAAGAAATCCAACATAATAGCTTATGTAATAAATGAGTAATGTACAAGTAAGATGCCACCATTCATGTTTATTGGTATCTGAGGAATGCACTACTAATTTAAGCTAACACTCAAAAGACAAGTCTGAAAATGACAGATTTGATGCATTACAGCTGTTCAGGATTTCCCTCCTAGCTAGGTCTTTTAGCTGTCAGGGCCAGGTATTGTTTTCTTAAGGGCTCTGAACAATTCAAGATCATTTTCTCATGCTTCCTATAACTGGAGTTAATATAAATAATATGCCATCAAAACACTTAATTAGGAGAACATATGAAGAAAAGGTTTCCATTTACACCCTCATTACTTTGGGGTCACCAAACATCAGAAGAATCACAAACTTGTTTCTTATTTACCAAGTCTTTAAAGATAATGTTCTGGCACAGATAGATAAAAGACGACCTTTCCTGAGCAGAAGACTGAACACAGATGAAGAACAAACAGGACGTATGGTTTACAATTAAAAATAAAAAACAACACTGAAAAAGCAGTTACAATTAAAAAAAAACCCAACACTGAAAAAGCAGTTACAGCTCACTCAATAGTTCCTGAGATATAATTACATATAAAGACATCAAAGAACAGAAGCATAGAGCATCTAAAGGTCAACAACAGAATTTCTTCTCTGTTTCCACTTAAATGTCAAAAAATTAACGTGTCAGGTAAAATGACAGGACACATACCTAGCAGACAGACAAAAGAGAAACGCAGAACATTGAGAAGGATGTTATTTTACTCAGTTTAAACACCCTATTCTGCTTTTGACATACTCAGCAGCTCTCATAACACAGACGGCACTGAAGCACATAGTTCTTGACACAGTTTTCCCAGTTGATACACAGAAGCCTACGCTTAAAGTTTACTCGCTCATACTTTAAGACGTGCAAACCCAAGAACACACAGACCAACCTGCACTATTCTAACTGAAAGTGAAACTTCAGTTTCTAACGCTGATGGCTAATAACTAGAAATACTGAATGCTCTGCCCGATTTTGATCTAGGCACGTTCACACACTGATGATGTTCTTCTGCCTATAACAGCAGTATCTGAGAAACCTATGACTTCTGAGTTCAGACACAGTTACGATTTCGGAAGGCCACACGATCTCAGTTTAGCTTAGGACCTGCCCCCCCGCCAAGCACCTTTACCCTGACTGCGCCGAAACAGGGAGTGGAGGAACTGGGCCAACAGATTTTTCCTCCACACGGGGCACACCTAATGGGCCTTAGTAGGAAAAAAAAAAAAAAAAAAAAAAAAAATCACTACCGGCCCTATGACCTTCTACCTGACAGCTTTTATCCCCCTTTCACCATGGCGGGCACCGGTCAGACCAGACCCCCTGCTCTCCAGAGAAAAACCCGAGGAAACAACCCGAAAGGGGCCGGCCGGTTCCTCTCCGCCCTCGCCAGGAGCCTCACCCCCGCAGGCGGGGAGGGCGGAGGGGCAGCACGCCTCAGGTCCTGGCGGGAAGAGGCCGGGCAACGCCTGCGCCGACCCTGCCCGCCGCCGCCGCCTCACGGTCCCTTCCCACCGCCTCCGGGCCGCCCGCACTCACCCTTGTCGAGCGGCCGCGTGAGTTCGGCCCCCACGTCTTCCTCGGCCGCGTCGCCGACGGGCTTCAGCGGCACAGGCACGAAGAGAGAGGTGTCGGGGGCCCGCGAGCTGCCGTCCCCTCCGGCTGAGGAAGAGGATGAAGCGGCAGCGACGGGGCGCAGGCGGGCGGCGGCGGCCCCGCCATGGCGGGGGACGAGCCCCGCGCGCGCCGGGAGCCGCAGTAGCGGCCACGCGCACCGCCTCATCGGCAGCGAAGGGCAGCGGCGGCGGCGCGCGGCTGGCGCGTCATCCAGCGGCGACAGACCGGCGGCCCCCGCCGCGCATGCGCACCGCCGCCCGCGCCGGGCCCCACCGCCGCCACAGAGCCAATCAACACAGAGGAGCCAGATGTTAGTGAGAATACAGCTGTTTTAATAATTCAAATAGCAGCTCAGTACGCTTTCCCGTTCATTATACATGGTTGCACAATCTGAGGCTGGTTAATACAATCAAGTTTTCAAAATCTCTCAGAATCATTTCCAGATTACAACATGCAAGTGACCATGAAAATATTTGGCTTTTTAGTTTATTCTTTTAAATTTCTGAACAGGCACTTACATGAGGGAGTTAAATTTGCTCTCGTTCAAAGGTATCAGCGTTAGAAGTATCCTAGCGTAGAGTACACAGAGTCTTTGTCTGCTTTATCAAAGTGCCACAGTAATAAAAGTTCTTACAGAAACGTAATTTGATTATTTTTACTTACTCATAAAGTAAGGTTACCAATGACACTTGCACCAGAGTTGAAAAGTCTTGGTTTCAAGGCCAAGTGAACCACAAGCGCAAGTAGCCTTCCACGCAGCAGGCTTCGGTCTGAGCCCAAGCCCCAGGTCTGACCCCAGACTGCATGCTCAGTTGTGAACAGATGAAGACTGACACCTTTAAAAGCTATTTCTTCAAACACTAAATGCATATGAGATGATCAAAACAAATGAGCTGCTGTGCCAGCCAAGCTTCCAACGCTTTTAAGGCTTGCCTGGCTTCAAAATACCTTTCCAGAAGACCACAAAAAAAAACTTGTTTGCCCTCATAACAGGCCCAAATGGACTAGGAGAAAGAGGAGGGTGTCCTTCAAGGACGCTTTGCCTCTCCTGTCAGGACAGTGAGGAGACAAGACTGTGAAGACAGTGGAAGCATGAAGCCAGGAGGAACCACAGAGTTTCACAGAGTTGCAAAATAATCAACGTTACCAGCATTTATTTCATCAATAAGAGATAACTACTTTTAAATACTTTCCCCACTCACCACCTGCAGGTGAAACCATGACACCTCCACAGTCACTAGTGACTGGGCGATGAACTCCCAGTGATCAGCGAGACTCACATGAAAGGCTTCGAGAAGTACGGTAGAGAGAGAATTAGGGGAAGGCAAAGATGTTCCTAACATTCTTTGCTGCTGACAGATTCAAAGCTTCTTAGAAACCTTGGTAAGGTGTCCGAAGGCTCCCCAGTTATCACAGTCGTAGTGCATATACATGCAGTTTCAGTTAAGCCCTAACATAGTAATTAGAAGTCTTAGGACAAATTTACCGTAAACCTCGATTTTTAGTGTGATTTAGTCATTCTGTCTTATTGTAGTTTCAAAACAAAAACAAATGCAAATAAGCAACATTGGAAAGAAACATGCAATAAACAACATGAGAGAAGGGAAATGCTTTAGTCTACACTGTATAAGTGATCAGCAAAAATCAAATATACCAGCCCACCATGCATGGAAATAACTAGACTTAAGCTTATGCATATCCAAGTGCATATAACATTATCAAATAAAAGTAAATGTGCAGTATAAAATAGTAGCTTAAGAAAGTTCCAGTGTTTGAGAAAGCACTTTATTTTAAATGTATATACATACTTGAATGTTTAACTGAAGAACGCTTTAGTAGTATGGTAAATGCAGCACTGCAAGATGAAGGAAGACAGTTGTAATGGGAATTTTGGCCTTCTTTTCCCACAGGCTGCTGCCATCTTTAACCTGCTGAAGCATCGCCAAGTTTTTCATCTTATACCAGTTCACATTTCAGGTTGCTCAGCAGATGCTTGTGATTCTGGAGATTCAAATCGCTGGTGAAAGTTTGTTCGTTGTTTCCTCAGCTTCTCAGGAGCTTTTCTCCATAAAATTATCTCCTATTTAAGGAAGGAAACACTTTTGAAATGACCATTTGCCATTAAGCCAGCAGTATCAAGTACCATTTTAGGTCCCTAATAGGCAAAGACTTTTGAAAAAACTCTGCATCCCCATTACTTTCCATATGTACTGCACTGTTCTGTAAGTAACAGGGGACACAATTAAGTTTAGATATGTAGTTACTGCCCGAACACGTACTTTTATCAATCCCAAGCATTCACCTTTTCCTTAACAATCCCACTTTGATGGTATTAAAGGCTTCAAGAAGTTTTTCTTCCTCCTTTTCTCAAAATCCAAAGCCCATCATAGCCATAGTATGTTCCAGTTACCTTTTGTTTTCCTTATTTGATTATATTGCCTTGTCTGTTCTTTAGAAAGGAGATTCTGATATACATTATGTTGTAATCCACACAGCTTCATTCCAGTGAGCCTTTTCACTATTCCTTTCCTCAGCACATCCTCAACTGTTGTTATGTTTTCAGTCAAAAGCCTTCGTCCTTATTATAATTTTGAACCTGGGCTAATGCTGAGAGGGGAAATCTACCCACGGTAGTTTAAGAAAGCATCCAAACAAATGCATCTGTATCTCATTTTAGCCACTAAGTGTTTTGTCTGGATATTCACAGTGCAAGGTTGTTCTGTGGCACTGAGCATCCTTATCCTTGCTGAAACAGTATCCATCACCACCCCCCCCCCCCCCGGCTCCTTTTTGCAAGGTAACATTTTCCATACAGCTTCCAATACACTCACCAGCAGAAATGCTTAAGCCATACATGAAGCACAGGTGGCTTCTAATGTGCTGAACATTCAAAGCGGCACACACAACAGTCCCGACGGTTCTGCACCAAGACTGACCATACCTGTTGTTTGAAGTATCGCCTGTCTTCTTCATCCACAAGCACTAGATTTAAGAAGTACCTCACTGAAAATTTTTTGTTCACATCCCTCATTGTAGGAGTTGGGTCATAGCCTGCTAAGAACAGTCTGATAGGAATTGATTCACCTTAAAAAAGAAATGTTCAATTAGTTCCTTAAAACTGGATGTCATTAACGCAGTTTCAAAAGACATGCAAAATAAAAGTAGTTTCACAAGCACTGTCTGTGTCCCTTCCCTGGTAAAAAAAAAAAAATTACAGAAAGCCACCAAAAACCATCAAAAACAACACTGAGCACAGACAAAAACACAACACTGGACACAGATTTTCAAGTGTGAAATCAAAATTTTTGAAATCAAAAGTGGAAACATTTTCTCAGTGGAAGCACGGTAGCCAGGCAAGACGAAAGCACTGGTATCTTGAACTCTAGAGCTGGTCTACACCACGGGAGTCAGGTTTGAACCGAAGTGATAAAAGTATCAGACATAGAATTTCCAATGGTAAACAAGGGTAAGAATTACTAGGATCCCAAGTGAAATGCCCAAAATCAATAAAAACTATCTGCTTTGAATTGGAAAATCCACTATCATTTCAGCCTAAGGAGAAGTGTGGTTTCTCCACGAAAAACGTATACAAGTCATCTCCTCCAGGTTTGGTGTTTTGGGTTTTTTTTTGTTTTAAATACAGTTTTAACTCAAAAATGCTTACCCTTTTAAATAAGCACAATTATTTACCTTTAACTGGCGCACCATCCATTATTTCATACTTTGCAATAGTTTCGGTCTCTGTTGTGGTACTGGGTCCTGGTGAAACAAGTTTTCACTGTGAGAACACACGGTTCGGTTTTAAACACTTACAAAGCTTTATCACAGCAATTTCTACTCTGCAGAATTTAACACCATATTTTTTGCCTTTGTCTTGCATTTAAGTTACACACAGCTAAAGCAAGCAAAATCCTCTCCCAGGCAGAGCATCTACTTCTCATTCTCTCCTCCCCATGCTGACACAGAAGAGGCAATAGCCAGTGCTTCAAAGGAGACTTGGGTATGTAGGCTTTAAATAAGGGACAAGCACGCAGGGTAGGACCTGTGAAACAGTTCTGTTTGGTGGGCAGTGGATGCAATTTGATAATGCTAGGCTGTAATCACACTAGAAAACTGAAGGGTTATCACCCAGCACAAGAGCCACCTCTCTCCAGGGCCTAGGATGAAGAAACCAGAGTACCTAATTTAGTCACAAAAGCCAACAATGAAGTAGAGCTTTCTGCCCTTTCTCTATTTCTATGGAGGCTTTCTCATTCTCCACACAAGCAGCTCACTAGGGTTCCACCCACTGGGGAATGAAGTCATGAGCCACAAGCTCTTACTGCCTTCTTAGTTTGAGGGTGTGCAAGCCTGATCTGCAATAAACAGGCTGTTTCTGCATCAAAGTCTCCTGATATTTCCATCCTATCAGCTTTAGGCTGACAGAACATAACACATTCTAGAACACAAGAGATTCATGCTAATCTTTTCCAAGTCCACTTTACCAGCTAATAGCTGCAGAGTCAAAGGGGTCTTCAAGATGCGTTTTACATCTTTTCCCTTGTTCATTATCTATCAAGGCTGCTTAAGCTGATGCATATTTATGCCTGAGTTTCACTAAAAATGGTTCGTGTTTGTGAAACTAGCCCAACTGTCCCATAATCCCAGAACAATGCTAAGGACCTTAGGCAAAGTTGACTACTAAGTATGATTACCAAAGCACAAAATGCAGATGGTAGACAAACAGCAGTGAGAAAGAAGCATATGCAGCATCGGTTTAACCAAAGCTGCAACTGTTGATTTCATTCTCCACCTTTGCCTAATGCTCAACTGGCATACAAGCTGCCATTTCTTTTGCTCTTTTTCCTCTTACCAATTCCAGTGATCTCCTTTTTGATCAGCTGCAACTCCATGTGCTGAATTTTTATTCTCACTAACAGGAAATAAATTTTTCCAACAATCACATCCTTTAAGTGATACCTTTAAAAGAACAGAGTGGGGATTTTCATTAAAGAATAAAGACAACTTTTACAGCTTCTTGAAAACAAGTTATACAGGCAATTACCCTATCTGGCCTGTTAATTACTCAGAGCTCGCGTCCCCACTGAGGTAAGCACCTCAGCCAGACCAGTGCAATTACCACCTTTCAATCACTGCACTATTTGTAAAGGAAGGAATATAGTTATAATCAAAAACCATAAATGCAGAAATCAGGTCTTAAATATTTGCTAGTGACCTTCCATTAGTACTGAAGGCAGAAGAGACAAGAATTCCTCAAAAGAGTCCACTGTGTAATTAGTAACCAAATAATTCAATAGAATAATCATTGGAAGTGTTGCTTTATGTTAAGTCCCCAGATACCAGGTTGTTCGCCAAATATTATGTACTCTATCTTTTTATCCCAAGATATTTACTTGGAATGCATCTCATTTTAAGCCACACTTACTTTGACTTATTGTATTCAAACTCTATATGAAGACAGTCTTCAATGCCTACTTCCATTTTAATGGAGTTGTTTACATCTGGGTACGTAGCAAGCTGGTGAACAATCAGATCATATTCTTTCACCAAGTCTGACAGCCGTCTCACTATTGTCACTTTTAGAAAATACCTAGTAAGAAAGTTAACCAAGTTAACCATCATTATTCAGAATCACATAAATAAAAGCCTTTATGTTCAGAAGTACACGTATTCTTTGAAAGACAAGCGTACATTCTCTTAAGACTAAGCAGAAAAGAATAAGACACCAAATTATGAGAAAAAACACAGGTGGGAATGTGGAGAAGGGGTTGATTGGTTGTGTTTGGGGTGTTTTTAAAGGAGAGACACAAACTGTTTTCACTTGACTGAACTGAAAGAATTTGATCTACACAAACGCCACTGAGCAATTCCAAATAAAGTAGAAAAGGCTACGTTATAAGACTATCTCAACAACTCAAATCAAGGCACCCTAGCTGCTGGCTGTTACATGTCTGATTTGAAATCCAAAAGGAGGAAAGGGGACAATATAATGTCTAAGTTATGATTTTGCTGTAGGGCAGAAGGGGAGAGAAGGCTTAACAGTTACAAACCTCAGTCTGACATTGGCACCAATGTAGGATTCGTATGGCTTCTCAACCTGCATGAATTCAAAGTCATAGCTTCTGCTTTGGGTCAGTTCTCCGGGTAAGGCCAGTTCTTTCACTAAGTTTACAAATTCATGAGTATTGCTTTTGTCATTGAAGAGCTCTAAAGATGAGGAAGTTAAAGGAAAACATTTTTCAGCGTTCTTTTTAGCAAACAAAACCGTTTCTAACTTGTCAGGAGCACATGGGAGAGGACAACAGAAGCAATTAATTTGATTTAAGTTATACATATCTGACCAAATGTTTTATGCATTTTTCAAAGTTATCTTCCGTTTCAGCAACCTACAGTAAGCATTCCTAAAGAGCTAACTGCAACGAACAGAACACACATCTGCAGCTTCACTAGCATGGCTTTTTTTCAATTACAGTTTAGCTAACTATAATAAGCACTTCTTGCCTTGCATTCTCTGTAATTAGCATTGCCCGATTTTGGCTTCTAGCATTTATCACTGAAGGGACAAAATGTAAGCAACATCAAGACTGGCTTATTTAGGACAGGCCAGTGATCCCAACTGGTATCCCACAGATCAACACCACCTATCAAATGGTTTACTACTGCTACTGGTCTACAATCATATGGCTTATTACGACCACTGGTCTAATTAAGTCATTTGGAAACAAGCTTTTAACACATAAGCACAGACACACCAGTTTCACAGCAATGGCATCTTCTGTCCTCAGGCCAGACCACTGTCATTATTATTCATCCCTAGATCCACATCATGCAATTCTTACCAAGACAAAACTTAAGTAGAAAAATTTAATATTGCCATAAAAAAAAAATCCACTTTTGTATATAAAAAACAAGCTTCTCTACAATCTACAACTGAAAATATCAGCTAAGGTTTTACAGAGACTGAAGCTTTCCAGAAGAGAACAAATGAACTAAACACAGCACAGTTTATCATTGCCAATTTGATAGAAACTGATACTAACTGTTAGTTTGTAGTCGTATTAGAAAAGCAATTATCTAAGGTGTACTTTGTTTGCTATGATAAGCATTCATATAATAATACAAGGCTTATTTACTATTGCATATCCAATACTTTCTGTGCCAGTCAGAAAAGTTACACTCTGAAGAGTTGATTTAAAATAGGTCTTTGACATGCAGCTGGAGCTAGTCTTCAAGTAGTGCAGAGACAGATCACGCTACTGGGATACTTTTTGTATTGCTACATTAAAACTTGAAAGGATGCAAGAAAACATGGAGAAGTACAAAAAGCAGTAGCTTAAACCACTTCTGCATAACTGGCAACTTCTAAACTGTAGCACAACAGGAAGTCCCAGGAACACATGAAATTCAAGAAATACTACATCAAATTAAAGTCATTCAGAGAATAAACTTTATGTATCAGTAGATGAAGAACAGCCCATATACCTATTAGAAGATAACAAACTAAATGAAGCTGACATATAAATTACTTCCAAGGGTGACAATAATGTAAACAGCCCTCTAACGGAGAAGGAAGGAATTTTAGCATCAGTCTAAGGGTGCCAAGGTTACCTCAAGTGGTAGGAAGAGGTTAGATGTGATCAAGATTCTTCAGAGTTCAAATGTAACTAGATTCGGATAAAGTTGTAGGAAAATGATATTTCTAATGTCAATGCCACATTATCTTGCTAAAAAGCACAAAGATCCTCTGAAGCTTCAATATTATTTTATGTTAACAGTATAAAACTGTTTTAGAAAACCAATCACCAAAGAATTATTTTAGAAGCGTACTCCTGTAGGCTGCCCCATCATTTCTTTTCTATGCTTCTTCTCTTTCAGAGACAGAATTAAAGCCAAGAACTAAGAAATCTGGCACAATAGGTACATCTGGTATTTTGGCTCAGAACCTTAAATACATGCAAAACAAGGCACAGACAGAAAAAAAAATAAAAATCAAGTGCTTTAATTTTGCTTTTTACGTCAGGGTCATTCATCATTTATAATCAGAGGGGTGACTGTGTTTTAAATTAAAAATGAATAGTCTGAAATGTACAAAGCACAAACGACATGTACCATGGCCACAAGTTTAGTTTTTAGAAATCTCTAGTGGTTCTTAATCAAACTCTTAACTGGTCTGAGACAGACAGAATACTCACCATCCCAGTTCTCCCTCACATGTAAATATCTTACCTCCCAATGACTTTATGACTAGCACAAATTAGTACATCACTTGCATTAAAATGAGGAGGATATAATCTCCCTTTGGCACTTGTAAAAGCCTCTAACCCAAACATGTTGCAATGTTTGAGCCAAACTGCTGACAGTCACAAGTGCCAAGTTCCACAAACCACACACACCTGACATCCCCTTTATAACTTAAACTCACCAATTTGTCCTACAAATTCAATTCTAATTCCTTGGTGCTCTTGTCTCTTTCCAGGCTGCCTAAAGGAGACGTTCACCTACCAAGGCAATAAAACACACCTGTTAATATGTTTTCATTTTTACTAATGTCATGTATTACAGTGAAAGTGTTGAAAAAAAATTTACTACATGCCTACGAAAACTGAGACCTCTTCTCAACAGCACTACTTGAGCCTGAAGGAAATCAAATCAAACAGCTGGTTATGAAATTAAGCATTACCAAGGTGCTACTAAAGCATTTAAGAAAAATCTGATCACTCACAAGACTGAATTTAATAACTAAGCTTGAAGCTTTCAAGTTCCAAAATTAAGAATCCAAGCCAGAGCTTAAGCAGAATTCACATAAGCCCATCGTGACCCTCTTGCCATCTTTGAAGGCAGAGAGCTTCAAAGCATCTTCTGAGGGTCTCATTTGGAAGTCGAAAAAAGAACTGCCATGACATGCAGACGTTTCAAGTTAACTGAACTTAAGTCCCTTCCTCAGCAGATAGTTGAGGAATTGGAGTTAGAGAAGTCAATGAACAATAACAGATAACGAAACCTACTATCAAGATCTTCATTTGTGAATTTGACTCTCACAAACAGACCTACCTCACGAGAAAAGATTCCATAAAGTTACTTTATATGGAAACATGTAAATATTAAACATATATAATGTTTTCCTACAATTTAGTGATGACAGAAAGTCCTATACCTTAAAATCCAGTACATCATCAATATCTGAGTAGGAAGTAAACCACTTGAATAACCTATCTTTGTGATGAAAATGAGGACATAGGTCAATGGAAGTTATCCAGTAAATTACTGGTCTTCCAAGAACTCCTCATACCACTGTGCTTCTGTTAGACGAAACTCTTCAGGCACCTCTCAGGCATCACTGATACAAGCAAGAAGTGCTCAGGCCAGTGAACAAACAAAAGCTAATTTCCTGACTTTAAGGCACATCTTGTGACAGTTTCACATCCCTGAAAGGATCTTTCTAGAGAACCAAGATTTTGCATGGCAATATATCTTCAGAGCAGGAAGCTGCCCACAGACAATAGGTCAGTCAAGATTGAAGCAGGTATTTAGAAGTCCATCTCAGAACCCAATGCCTGGCTCAAATTTTTTGGAGAAGTGGATCATAATGGAAATAGTCAGAGAGTAAGAATGACTCCAGTAAAACCAGAGTGATGGCAAGGAGTTCTTAGGTACAACACTGAAAGTAGAGAAATCCCTCTGGCAATCTCAACTTCTTCCCCCCCATCCCCAAGAAAAACTCTTGTTGACTCAACAGCCAGCTGAACTTGATATGTTGTTCCTCTGATGCAATTTCAGAAAACACTTCAGGGCATGAAACACAAGGCTCAGCTTCAGGGTATGCAAAGCAGGTTGGTTGTGACAGCCAAAAATTACTGCTACACATGTTGGGTTGTGTATTTTGGAGTTCAAAGGGAAGCGGAAGCAGGGGATCCAGTTTGGAATAGTTTTCTTGTCAGAAGCAACGATAGGATTGCACACAAAGCTGATTCATATATACAAGATGCCCAGAACTAAAAAAACCAGCTACTGTTTCCTCTTTGAATAATATCACAAGCTGAAATAGCAGCTCTTGCTTGTATCAGTTTTTCATTTACATCCCTATATGCATTTGCATGCCAGAATCATTAAAGTAATTAAGTCACTTAAAAAAAAATATTTACCTTTCCAGAAACAGATTCTCCATCGTAGAAGAGAAAATGCTTTTCTACTTTACCGTCTTCTGTTTTTATTTCTGCTGTTTTCCGTGTTTCTGCATCATTAAGAATAACATCAATCTCACAAGGAGGAGCAAAAAAACCTCCAAGAAAACTCTGGAATAACAAGAATTAGACAAGTTACTACACAGTGGACACTCACTTTTAATTAAATGTGGTATTTACTTGCAGCTGTACACTGTACATTAGGGAAAAACATTTGTGTTCCCATGAAGTTACAATGCCATTATGTATTAGAGACCCAAGAAACAGCAATGACAAAAGACAGTTGTTCATCTAGCAAATAATGGAAATCAGGTCAGTAACAGGTCCTATAAAATATAATGTGTATAAGAAAGTACACAGTATAATTATCATTATTACTACTACACTAAAATACTAACAAATATTTAAAACATTACTGTTGCAAACACAACTTTGGTTTCTGTCACTAAAAAGTTCCCAATCGTTCATTTCACTTTAAAAAAAAAAAAATAATCATTTTTAAACCACACTTCAAAAAAAAAAATCTCTGTAACGAATTTATCCCATCTAGTTTAGGATTTGAGATATTATGCCAAAAAGAACTATGTATTGCTTTATACCCACTACAACATACTGCATAAACAGCAGTAACAAGGGAGATCAGAAGTAAGAGGAATAAGAGCAAAGCAGGCTGAAAAAAAAAAAAAAAACAAACAACAACAGGGATACAGTACAAGGCCTAAAGCACCCGTCTGGCAAAGGGGAATAGGGACTTTATTTGCTGCCTCTACACCCCATGGTAGGAAGGAAATCTCTCTTAGCAAATGAAGAGAGCACTAGCAAGTTAAGAGGCAGGGGTTCTTCATATAACCTATGCTAACTATACAACTCTGCCATCAGACAGAGTGGATGTTACAAGTTCACCTGTAGCACTGCTCCAGTCACCAACCCATTATGAGCATTAAATTTTTGTCCTCTCCTTAAAACAGCATTCCCTAGGCATGAACTTTTGACCAGTATCAAACACAAGAAACCAGGAGAGATCATCCTTTGACCTTGCACAAACATTTATTACAAGAAACTGCAAAACATGCTAGCAGCACTATGGGAAACTCAACAAGATTAGCATAAAAGCCCACATTTTCTCCTAAGAATTAGGCACTGATCTGCTTTGATGTACTGAAGCAGACACCACTTCACTAATTCAGTGCAACTTTTTTTGTTTGTTTTTGGAGAAATTACACTGTTCTCTATGAGAGCATCCACTTCAACTAGACAAAACAGTCATTCTCACTTCACCAATTCAATCTCAAAAACTGAGTAAGAATACATTCAAGACATTTTGGGGACCTGAAGTTTGAAATGTAACATTAATAACAAAGTCTAGAATAAAGTCTGATCTGAGTGCTGCTGCCTAGCAGTAAGAACACTGAATGACTTTTTGCTTAGGCATATAAGTCAAGCAAAGATATGGCGCAATTCTGAGCTATAAAACAACAATTCACACAAGGCTAAACCAACTTTGTTTAGATAGCAAGCAGCCCTAGTTCAATCCAGAGAGATGTCTATAACTAACTGAAACCCAGTTATATCTACTTCACATTCTCACAGGAAAGAGGCAGCAGATGACCAACAAGGTTGCCAAACTAAGACCAAATGGTCCTCCAAGTCTCTGCCAAGCACACAGTCACATTAATTGCTGAAATAATAATTCATTTTTTTTTAAATGACTGCACACTAGAACTATTCTTGATTTTTGGCTCCTAGGAAAGGGAGAGAGAGAAAGAGGAAACTTTCAACAAGAATTCCAGATCTTTAGACTATCTGAAACTGTTACACAGATTACTTTCGGGCATGCCTGTATTTTTTTCCTCAGAAATTCTGCATTTGTTCTCCCGGTTAGCCTTATACTTTTTCCCCGAAAGCAAACAAGGAAGCACATTACCTTTAAGTAAACATTATACAAGATGTACTCACAGTGCCTTCCAAATTATGAAGCTGTACCATCATTTAAAGCAATGAGTCAGAACTAACATTGGTAACACATCACTTCTCAAGACACTGCGTTATGAGTATTTCAACTGTACCCCTCAGAGATTAGCCATAGTCTCATCCAGGGAGGACAAGAACATATGGAATAAAGAAATTAACAGCCGGTATCTCCCCCAGTTGCTATCGAAGATAGGGCTGCAGGGAAACTATGCAAAACAAGAAGTATTTTAAGAAGCCATTGGCGTATTATGTTACAGCTTAAGAAAATGAAGACAGAGAACTAAGGTTTTCAGAAGCTGGCCAAACGCTAGGTTATGTTCTTGATTTCATGCAAAAGACAGACGCTAAAGATTTTGCTACATCAGGACTGAAAACAATCTGCATTCAGTCCTTACGTGTTATAGCTGTACAAAAGGACTTGTAGGACTCCCAGCAGCTGACAAATGGTGCAGAAATCCCAGCCTCGGCTTCACATGGAGCCCTAAAATGCTTTTGCATGTCCAACAGAGATTGAGACACACGTTAAAGAACCCACAAGCTTCAGAAACCCAAAGTACATTGATCTAGCTGGTTCTTTAAGATACATTTTTTTTTAAAACCTATACATCCCAGCACACCAATCTATACACCCACACATGCACACTTTGCCTAGGCCAAGTCTGCTGGGCACCAAGTTGGCCGCTATTTCACCAGCCCTGAAGGATTACAACCAACCCCTGTCATTTTAAGTGCTGCCTTACGGGACTGCTGAAAGATTTACTGATGTTTCCCGGACCATCACACACACTTTCCCCAAAGCCTTTCTGACAGCAGCTGTGTAGGAAAAAGCCGAGTTTCACGACCAAACTCCGTGTTGGCGAGGACGGAAGAGAAACAGGGGAAAGCCCCAAGACTTAACCCATAAATTGTATTAAAAACACCCTAAACCGTTGTTTTTCGCCACCTCGCCCCAGCGCCGTTTTGCCAGCTCTCCCCCGAGCCCGCAGCCGCCTCCCTCCCTCCTTCCCCCCCGGGGCCAACCTACCCGGCCTCGGCCGCCGCCAGGCCCCGGCCCCGCTCGGGGCGAGGCGGGCGGCTGGGATCAGCAGGCCAGGGAGGGGGCGGCCAGACCAGCAGCGGCGAAGGGTGAGGGGGGAAGTCACCAGTCACTCCGCGGCCGGTCCGGGGAGCGACTGGAGAGGGACAACCAGCGGGCCAACTGCGCCCGGCGGGGCGGCTTACCTCACGCACAGCCCGGAGCCACAGGTGGGGAAGAAAGGAGGGAGGAAAGGAGGCACCGCCCGGCCCGAGGCAGCCCAGGCCGCCGCCTCAGGCGCGGTGCGACCGTTGGCGGGTAACGGCCGGTAACGGCCGCTAACGGTCGCCCCCCCGCCCCTCACACACTCACCATGGTGCGTGCCCCGCCGCGGCCGACTCCCGTCCCGCGCGCCACCAGCACCAGCCGCCCCGGCCCGCGCCCCTGTCATGTGACCTTACAGCCCGCCACGCCACGCCCCTCCCCCGCCGCACGTGACCGCCCCCTCCCCACCCGCCTTGACGCCACCGCCCCCTCGCCACGGGCCCGGGGAGAGGAGGGGGGGGAGGGGGGGGCGTGTCGGGGGTCGGTTGGCGCATGCGCAGCGCGGCGGGAGGGCGCCGCCTAGCGGCCGGGAGGCGGTAGCGGGGGGGGTATCTCTGACAGGAAATAACGGTCGCGGTCCCGAAACGTTTATTTGCCAGATTTTGTGCTTTTTTTTTAGGGAAACAGGGAGGCGGGAGGCAGCCACTCGGGCGGATTTTAGCTGATTAGCTGAGGGCTGGAAAAGCGCAGACGGCTTCTGCCACGCAAAGTTTTTTAATTTATTAATTCATTCTGTGATTATAAATATATTATTTAATTTATTAAAGGCTTTTAATTTCTTCCCCCTGGAGCACGGTGACATCCCCACAGAAAACCGTTTTCCCCCCAGTTGGGATGGCCGCCCCAGCCACTAAAATCAAAGAGCAAGTTCACACCGAGCAAAGATGATTATTTTTTTTTTAGTGAGTGAAAGCAATAAAGACCTTAAGGCAAAGTTTTATTGACTGGCAGTTGGTTTAAAACCGCTTCGTGGTCGTCGCGTCAGGCTGGGCACCGAGGAAGGGGCGAGAGGGGCCACCACCATCACAAGGAGGCCGATGTCTCCAGCCCTACAGGAGCAAATCCTCCTCCACCAGCTTCTGCTTCAGCTCGCCGCCCCGCAGGCCCTCTAGGAACACGGGCAGCTTCTCCTCGGAGAAGCTGTCGCTATCGCCAAGCCCCGACCCAGAGGCTGGCTCTGCTTCCACCACAACATCAGACCCGGAGCCAGACTCCTCATCTGAGAGCGGGAATATGTCGCCCAGCTCCTGGTATCTCTTCATCCTGAAATGCAGAGTTTATTCCAAAGTTACTACTTTATTATCTCTTAAGTGGACACGCCAAAGCCTCACATTCCCATGGGTGAGCCACACTGTGACAGGACCATCAAGAAGGGAATACTGCACGTTTTTGGGTTCCAGCACCAATGACAAACATGCAGCACATGAACTTACAGGGACGGGTCTGCCATGGGAGGGAGGATCCTGTTGGCTCCACCGGTGGGCGTGTAAAACCAGGGCCCCTTCTCTTCGATGCAGTTAGCGGACCAGGCATCGGGTCGGCACCTCACTCTCTTGTACCTTGCCTTCTGCATGGGAGCACCTGATCGAATCAGCCGTGCATTATTCACCGGGACCAGGACGTTATTCAGCAGGACCTATTAACTTTATGAGCACCTAGTAAAGCTTAAAGGAGCGGAAGAAAGTAATTTGTGTGGCCCCGGTTGCTCAACTGCCAAAAAATAAATTAACCCTGCAGGCTGTTTTTCAAACAACGCCTGATATCCCTAAGTGACATCCCTGCTATCAGAGGCGTCAGGCACATCTCGCACATGCCACTGGGAAATCCATGGGAATAAGAAATGGAAATCCCATGGGAAACCACCGCCTCGCACTGACAAGGGCTCTACTCTGGCTCAGGGCACAGCACGTCCCCAGGGACCTGCGGGCTCAGCCACCTTCAGCTCTCCCCGAAGCTGATGGAAGTATCTCAAGATCTCTGGGGAACGAGCCACCCCAGTGGAGAGCTGGCTCCTGCCCCCTCGCTTTCTCTGTTGGCTCCAGCGAGGGTCAGGACCAACCCCACTTCGGCATTGCCCGTCTCAGCTCAGCTCCTTCGAGTTTTGACGGGGAGGCTGGAAACTCAAGGTATGCAAGAGCCGCCTGCCACAGGAGCGGATTTGGAGATTACGTATGTTCTCAGAGCATGTCACTGGAGTAGAGACGGTTCAGGCGTCTCCTAGACAGGGCCCAGGGTTACATAAATCCACGGTATCGTCCCCCAGGTGCCCGATGGGGGGTGTTGCTGAAAAGCGAGTCTTCAAAAAATACCATAAGGAAAAAATAACAATTGCAAAATACGACAAAAATAGAAGCATTTCATCCTTCCTTCTGGTCTTATGAAGTTAATTTGTTCTGAAGCCTCCTGGCGCATTCTCCCCCTGTTGGCACTTTGTCTATTTTTTCTCCGTTTCTTGGGACTCACTTTCTGTAATTACACTTCTCTATTGCCCTATATATTTCCCTAATGCACTAGGTGACTTTCAACTACCTCCTACACTCCTCTGAAAGAGAAAAAAGATCTCATGGGTATAATTTCCTGCTTCTTTTACAGCATATTCCTTTTTCAAACTTATTTTCTTCTCTTAGCATATTATTAAAAAAGTTTTTAATAATAACAGTGGCAACAAAATAAAAAACTGCAGCTGAATAATTTAGAAAAAATGTACAAAACCAGGCCATAATCTCTCAGTCTCTGAGTGGTAGATACATAATGAAAGCCTACCACTATCACAACCTTGGTTTGGGGAGAAATGATACTCTGCGTGCTTGAAAAGTGCTTCTCCCTCGCAAGAAACAGATCCACAGGGTTCATTTCATCATGAATCAACATTTCCTTTTAATTGTTTTAGTGTTGCATGTTGCAATATTGCACAGAATAAACCGTTTAATTTCCTCATACTTACAACTAGTTTCCTTTCCTGCCCCCCCAAGAAAGCAGACCGTAGTAGTTATGACATGGGAACTGTTACATAGTCTGCCTGTAACTACATAACGGAATAACAGTATGTAACCAGACCACTACGAAAGGTCCTGGTTAAAAAAAAAAAACAAACCCAACATATTGAAATATATGTATTAAAAATATACCCACATATAGCAACTTATTTTATGAAGTCTTTTTCTCACAGAGGCTGGGAAAGAGACACAGAAATGCTCCACTAGCAAAAACCACCTTTTCTTACCATTCCCCCTCCAGAAAATGAAATGTTAGCAAAACAGGTTTTCTGAGTCGATCTCATTACCCCTAGAAGAAGGTCAGTTTGAAAAATTCGGAGGCTGCCTACTTGGCCTACGCTGCATAGCCCAGAAAGAGGATTACCGAGAGAACAACCACACCGTTTTACCTTGTGCTGTGTATCCCACAAAGAGGATTAAACAAATAGCCAGGAAAATCCTGCCGTTACATCTGATAAGGAGCTGCATTTTGGCTGGCGTCCCCCCGCTTGCCACGAGCTTTCACCACGGCTTCACGCTTCAGAAATACGACGGGGCGAGGAGATCGACTTTTAGAAAAGGTTTCCAAAACCTCAAACCCAACCCATAACCTGCGTCATCACTTCCTGATTGACGAGAGTGAGACATCTACAGAAAAGCCCAGCACTCTGGCCTCCTGGCCTTCATCACTCAAAAAAAAAAAATCCCCACTGCCTTCATCTCCAGTTTTGCCCGAGGAGAAAAGCAAACCTGGGACCAACCAGCCCAACTGAAGGCAAGTGCTGCCAGTGCCTTGTGGTCCAGGCGTGCATCCCGCCCAGTGCCTGCCTGATGCTCAGCGGGCTCCAGGACGTTTACTTTTTCCTCCAGAGAGAAAAAGCAACAATTCATGTCCCCCGAACTTCAGCCAGCTGGGTTTTGGTAGCAGCATCAACAGTGATTTGCCTATGTCAGTCCACTGGGAGGGTTAGGAGCCTCCTGTTTACAGCCAGTGCAAGTTTCACTGACTGGGAAATAATCTTTGTTCCACAAAAGTAAATTATTACCTGAGGAATCTCACACCAATTTTTTTTTTTTTTTTGAGAGCAGGATCTTAGATATTCATGGTTCAAATGAAAAAATGAAAAAAAAAATTAGAGAGTAGATCCTGTCATCTCCTTCCTGGAAAGGGCACAACATATTTTCTTGGCCCTGACAGCTGAGCCAGGGGAGCCAGGTCATCATCGCACCGTGCGAGCACACCAGGGAGCATGGAAAAGGGTTTGGATAGTATGTGGCTCTGACAGGAGCCCGGCTGGGAAAGCCGTGAAAGCCCTTACATAGATATATGGAAGCTGCCTTTCGGCTAGTTCATACCTTTTGCTTGCCTTTTAGCTGGGATTAAACCAGGCTTGAGTTCACTTAAGCATAAATTAAAATACAACAAGGTTATCTAAGCAGTGGGGGTTTTTCTTAGTCATACCATTAGCTGCTGGATTAACTGGGGCATCGATGTGTGGGCCTAACATGCTGACAGCACCTTTGACGATATGGCTGATAGTGTAACTTGTCTGTGGTAAGTCTATTTTTACATGGTGGAAAGTCCACAGAGGCCCCCAGTGGGGATTTGAGCTGCGTAGTGACTTTCCCCGGGGCACAGCGCTCCACCAAAACCTCACAAGTGGCAGAGGAGACCCCTCCAGCAGCTTCTCTCTCCAGGCTGGGATTTATCACTGGACCAAGGGTTTGAGCTGCAGATCCAGCATCGATGCAATTTATTATGAACCACTGCACATGAGGGTTTTTCCAGCACGGGAAAAATAGGAGACTCAAACCAAGCAGGTGTGGAAGGACTTGCGTGCAGCAGTTGTTCCTACCAGCCTCTCTTCTACTTTGTATTTTTAGCATCAACTCTTTTTTCTTTCTTTTTTTTTTTTTAAGGTGGTGCTTAGCATCAATAGGAAGCTAGGCAAACACATGTGGGGAGGTGATCAGCCTCCACCCGCTGAAGGCTGCAATAACACCTCTCATTTTCCACTGGTCACGGGCATGTGCTGACCCCTTCCACTCCCCTCCAGCATGCACAAACAACCCCCCATGTGGGAAAGCACCCCCCCGCCAGCTATTTCTGCCCTTCCCACCAGCCAGGGGCTTTTTCCACCCCGGCACTGGAAGACCCCCAGGATGCGGCCACAGCAGTGCCCACCAGCAGGCATCCCGCAGGAGCGGGGGGAGCTGCCAGGGATAGGTGGTAGCCACAAAGCCCCTATAGGTGGAGAGGGATCTCACAAAGCCAAGTTATCTGTCTCCTACCATCAGCTGATGGCAGAACTTGTAGCGCTGGCAGTTTTGCCACATGGTTTTGTTATTTTCTTCTGTGTCAGCGGCGTGCCTCAGGAAATGAGATTACTCTACAATTGGTAACCATGGGAAGACGGAAGCAAATTTTCCACTCTCCCGTCTCACGTACACCTGCGTAATGGGGGCCAGGAACTCGCAGGCAGCTTCAGCCTGTGCCCATCTCCTCCTGTCCTGCTGTGCCCCACCATGCTTGGCAAGCAAAGAGCTTTCCACCTTCCAGCAAAGGTGGAAGTGATACTGGAGACCTGGATAAGAGGCAATCTGGGATGTGCAAGTCTTAAGAGTAAAGCATGCCCTTTGTGGAGTGTCATGGGATGCCACTCAGGACATAAAATGCAAATAATCAGCAGAAATAAAAAATGCTGTCTTGAGCTAGAGGCCACAAGTTGCAGAAAGATAACACACTTTTTTTTTTTTAAACAGAGAACAGCACATGAGCCATACTATATTGGAAAGCTAATCTTGAAACATGCCATTGCATAACTATCACAGTTTAAGACAAAGAGGGATAAGAATAGCAAACTTAAGAAAGATATCCACAAGTCCATGGGACCCGATGGGATCACCGGAGAGTGCTGAGGGAGATGGCGGAAGTCATTGCTGCGCCGCTCTCCATAACCTTTGAAAGGTCCTGGAGAACAGGCGAGGTGCCTCAGGACTGCAGGAAAGCCAACGTCACTCCAGTCTTCAAAAAGGGCAAGAAGGAGGAACCTGGGGAACTACAGGCCGGTCAGCCTCACCTCCATCCCTGGAAAGATGATGGAACAGCTCATTCTGGGTGTCATCTCAAGGCATGTGGAGGAAAAGAAAGCTATCAGCAGTACTCAACATGGGAAATCATGACTAACTAATCTGATAGGCATGACTGGATGGATAGATGAGGGGAGGGCGGTAGATGTGGTCTACCTTGACTTAAGCAAGGTGTTCGACACAGTCTCCCACAGCATCCTCATAGGGAAGCTTAGGAAGTGTGCGTTAGATGAATGGACAGTGGAGTGGGTAGAAAACTGGTTGAAAGACAGAGCTCAGAGGGTCATGATGGTCAGTGACGAGTGGTGTTCCCCAGGGGTCAGTACTGGGTCCAGTCCTCTTCAATATAGTCATCAGTGGTCTGGACGAAGGGATGGAGTGCACCCTCAGCAAGTTTGCTGATGACACAAAGCTGGGGGGGTGGCTGACACACCGGAAGGCTGTGCCACCATACAGAGAGACCTGGACAGGCTGGAGAGTTGTGGGGGAGGAACCTTAAGAAATTCAACAAGGGCAAGTGTAGGGTGCTGCACCTGGGGAGGAATAACACCCTGCACCAGTACAGGTTGGGGGCTGACCTGCTGGAGAGCAGCTCGGTGGAAAGGGACCTGGGAGTCCATCCCGGACAACAGGATGACCATGAGCCAGCAATGGGCCCTTGTGGCCAAGAAGGCCAATGGCATCCTGGGGCGCATCAAGAAGAGTGTGGCCAGCAGGGCGAGGGAGGTCATCCTCCCCCTCTACTCTGCCCTGGGGAGTGCTGTGTCCAGTTCTGGGCTCCCCGGTTCAAGAAGGACAGGGAGCTGCTGGAGAGGGTGCAGCAAAGGGCTACAAAGATGAGTAGGGGACTGGAACACCTCTCTTATGAAGAAAGGCTGAGGGATTTGGATCTCTTCAGTCTGGAAAAAAGACAACTGAGGGGGGACCTTATCAACACTTATAAATACTTAAAGGGTGGGTGTCAGGAGGATGGGGCCAGGCTCTTTTCAATGGTGCCCAGCGACAGGACAAGAAGTAATGGTCACAAACTTGAGCATAGGAAGTTCCACCTAAACATGAGGAGGAACTTCTTTACCCTGAGGGTGGCAGAGCCCTGGCACAGGCTGCCCAGAGAGGTGGTGGAGTCTCCATCTCTGGAGACATTCCAAACCTGCCTGGACACATTCCTGTGCCACCTGCTCTGGGTGACCCTGCTCTGGCAGGGGGGTTGGACTAGACGATCTCCAGAGGTCCATTCCAACCCTACCATTCTGTGATTCTGTGTGATTCTGGTTTTTAAGTCAAATATTTTAAATCCACAAAGAAGACAGTCACCTCAAATCTACCTCCCATGAACTGCAAGGAAGGTTCAGTCTTGTGTAGATCCTGCATATATATTGGAAGACTAAATGCCCCAACAGAATAAGCCCATAAAAAGAAGAAAATAAGTGAGGAGTAGGTATATGAGAATGCAGCTCGCGCCTTGAGGCCAGAGAGAGGATTTCAAATATTGTACAAACACGATGGAAACGTCACCATCCATGCTCACCTCCTGGCTATGTTTTTGCATAAACGTTTCCCACCCATTGCTCACTTTCCCTGAGCATTTCTTACAACTACCACACTGAAGCACTGCCATTATTGTCAAATCACATGCAAAGCAGATTAAGAGCTTTGCATTTTTCTAAGGCATTAATTTAGGGAGCAGGGGGCAGGCGGAGGGAGGGGGCTGCCTCAGCACTGTGCACCCAGCCCCTCAACCAGACAGCAGGGTCTTTTCATTATGTGCCTGAAATATCCGGGAGTAGTCCCTAAGCTATTATAAACACTTAAAAATCTAACGATGAACCACTCGTAACTCTCAGGGCTGCTTTATCTCCCACTGGGCTTCAGGAGTAACATGTAACATCAGCAACATCACTGAATGGGGGCCACACCACAGGAGTGCCCAGTATGAGGACATCCATCCTGCTATCAAATGCAGGGGATTTAGGGCAAAAACAAATGCCCAGCAGGCCCATTTCAGTAACCCAGATGGTCATCATGGGGGTGTTTCAGCCGATTCTTTGGTGGACAGCCAACCCCTGCCCCGCTCTAGCCTGGATAAATGCTGCAGCTCTGTCTGGAGGAGCGGTCCAGAGGAGCAGTCTGACATAGCTGCGTCAGGACATGCTCTCCGCTGCTTTTCCTCACCTGGCAGCACAGGTTTGCTCTGCAGCCTGTATTTCCGACAAGCAGCCGGCCAGGGGATGGCTCCCATGGGTGCATGGGCAGCCACAGTCCCAGTGCTAATCAGCAATGCACACAGGCGAGGTGATATCCATCCAGATGGGGAGTCCCGATAAGGAAATTTCTCATTCATTACTGCTCAGAAATCAGATAAACCCCAACAGCTGCAGGGTCACTCTGCTCTCAGGAGTCCATTTTTCCCCTGCTCAGTCCTGGCTTCAGGGCAGGGGGTCCAGGCTGACCCTGGCACCCCTCAAACACTCCTCCCCCGTGGAGCAGCAAAGGCGGCAGCCAGCTGGAGCAGGAAGTGGTCTGAAGCGCTAGGTCCTGCCTACAATGCTCAGCTCTTTTGTTTCGCTGGGAAAGTGGAAAGAGGTATTTTGTAGAGGTCACCGCTCTGGGGAGCAGCCAGTACAGAAAAGACTACATCTGTCACAGGTAGAGTTGGGAAAGGGGATAAAGAGAGAATGATGGCAAGAGATGAGAAAAAACGGAGGTCAGGCACTGAGCAAAGGGGAAAATGTCTGAATGGCAGCTGGGTTGAACCTAAGGAGCATTTTTTCGCTCTGGTGAGATCCCACCTGCAGTACTGTGGCCAGCTCTGGGGCCCCCAACATAAGAAGGACGCAACCCTGTTGGAGCAGGTCCAGAAGAGGGCCACAAAGATGCTTAGAGGCCTGGAGCACCTCTGCTATGAGGCCAGGCTGAGAAAGTTGGGGTTGTTCAGCCTGGAGAAGAGAAGGCTCCAGGGAGACCTTATAGTGGCTTTCCAGTACCTAAAGGGGGCCTAGAGGAAAGATGAGGCAGGACTCTTTATCAGGGAGTAGAGTCATAGGACGAGGGATAACAGTTTTAAACTGAAAGAGGAGAGATTTAGGTGAGATATCAGGAAGAAGTTCTTTACTGTGAGGGTGGTGAGGCACTGGAACAGGTTGCCCAGAGAAGCTGTGGATGCCCCATCCTTGGAAGTGTTCAAGGCCAGGTTGGATGGGGCTTTCAGCCACCCGGTCTAGCAGGAGGTGTCCCTGCCCATGGCAGGGGGGTTGGAACTACATGATCTTTAAGGTCCCTTCCAACTCAAACCATTCTATGATTCTGTGATCTTGTTCTTTGGGAAGGCAGAACGGGTTTCTTCCCCAACACTTGCTGCCAAGGTGGAAAGAGATCTGTTGGACCTGGACATCCAACAGGCCCTGAGCACCTTGATCTGTCTCAGAGATAACCCACGAGCTGCTCTGTTAAATGCCCCAAAATGATCCTGACCCCCCTCAGCAGTGAGCCCCCCTCCAGGCAGGCATTTCATCTAGATTTAAGGATGCTTTCTGCCACCAGCTCATGTTCAACCAACCAACCAACCTTTGGGGACTGAAAGCAAAAATATATCCTGCCTCAAAATAGCAAAGAGCTGGCAACCCAGGGAGAGAGGTTTGGGTCGATCTGGGGGGATTTCTAAATCCAGCCCTGAGCAAAGACTGAGTTCAGCGCCTGGCCCCCATGTTCACCCATGTACCCGGAGCATCATGGCCCATGCAGCAGGGCCTCTCGTGCTGGGGCTTGCCCCTCTTGCCTCCGAGGGCAGTATCAGGACCTGGCCTGTGAAGATAAGATTCAGATCTTGCAAGAAATCATAAACGCTCACATGCATCACACAGAAATCGGACATTCGCTGCCATCTAGACTGCACAGAAGAGCAGCTCCTCCTTTTTTCCCATGGTGAAGGCCAACAAGCACCCAGGGAGGACCTTTGCTAGAAAGCCGCAGCTGCATCAAGATTGAACACAGCCACCGACTGACAGGAAGCAGCCAACGGCCTTTCCCTGCCAGCTATCTCCCCTCTGCCAAAAACATTAACAGAGCAATGGGCCTGCCCTTCAGGAGGAGAAAAGCTGCTTTCCTTTGCGATGGGAGGTGCGATGCTTTCTGGTTCCATGCGCTGAACCCTGGCACAGCAGGAGATTTTGGCTGGCAAATTCAGGACTGTAGTTTAAAAAGCAACAACTTGTTAAGACACAACACAGCAGCCAAGCTCTGGTTTCTGATTAGGGAGGCAATTTCAGTAGCCGTCCTTGCTTCTTTAAAACCTCATCCCAGAGTAGCACTAGCCCCGGAGTAGAAGCACCCAGCCCTCACTGGATCTCAGCTATTTTTCCATAAGACGGTTTCTCCAGCACAGGACAACCTCTCACGAGTGAGCTGCTCAGCAGCCTTTAGATGCTTTTTATCAACCCTGGACCACCATCAACCCTGGATCCACCACGAGCAGCTCACCTTACCTCCCCTCCCTGCACAAGCATGAACCTATTTCTAAGCACAAGCACTGCTGGTACCACATAAAAACTTCACACTGTGTGTGGGGAGAAAAGGCATCATTAAATTTGGGAAGATGAAAAGGAATGGGAGACACGGACACTCCTGTGGATATGTCCCCGTGAACCAGATCCACTGCTCCCATCCTATGTGTAAACCAGATCTTCAGGCCCCAATTAGCCAACCCTTTACCTACTGTTGTGGTTTTGTGACCTTCACTGAGTTTTTGGGGAAAGAGGTGAAATTACATTTAGAGTAGAAGAAAACAGGTTGGTTTTTTTTATTTCCTATCAGCCAAAGGACCTGGGCTTTCTTTAGCTAGTTTTAAGCATGTTTGTTTTAGTAGAAATAGCCTTTTGTTTTGAAATGTGACACTCGTAAGAGAAAAACGAGGAAAGGCGTGAGAAGCAGGCCTGCCATGGGAACCTCTCCCTGGTGGGACTGGCACATCCCAGCAACCAAGCCCCTTTTGAAGGGCCTGCTCTGTGTTCTTGGGGTGGATGCTGCTGAGGCACGAGGCAGCACGCTCGAAATGGCTCTCCCTTGTGTTTGGAAATCGCCCGTGTTGTCAACAAAGCTGCTCTGCCCTTGACAGCACAGAGCATTTCAAGATGAGCACATCCCTTTAGAAAACACAATTTGCATTAATTAGGAAAAAAAGCATTTTTTGCCTTTTCCTACTCAAAAGAGACAGGCTCTATAATAGCTCTATTTTTTCATCTCTTCTAGCACAGAAGATGACTCAGACAGGGGTCAGCCAGCAGGGAAAGCCAAAGCCTGGGGCAGGATTCATCTCATCTAAGCTTACCAGCAAAGAGTGCAGCAGGGAGGCCAGGATGGGCCAACCAGGGAGGTGAGACTCACAAGACCTTTACACTTGCAATGCTTTGTGCCTTACAGTGTAAAGAATTAAGTATGTCCTTCCATGAGCCCTATGTAATGCCAGCAGCTCGGTGCCGTAAGAAAACATTAAGGCAAAGTACATAGAGAAATTAAAAGAAAAAGGATTTGAGAGTTATTTGCCAAAAGTTCCAGATGTGAACAGGCAGGATGGATAGCAATGTGTGACACTCATCGGCCCTAGGTGTCCACACACAAACCATTGGTAAATATTTGGTGTTCAGAGCAAACTTTGCTGGCAGGAGGTTATGTTGTTCTTTATTGTCCCCTCCTCGCCTGCAGACCATGTGCTGGCAGTCAGATCCAGCATCACCATTTTCATCTCCTTGTCTGTACTAGACATTGCTTCTAGGGTGTCACTACCTCTGTTATATAAAAATTCCTGGCTTTCTGGTGGAAGGAGGCACCAGGCCCCCCTGATTGTATCCTCTTGTGGGCTGCTGTGAAACCTCTCTGGTGTTTGCTGAACCCACTGGCTACCCGGAGATGGGCTCCAGGAAAGCAGACGTAATTTCAGGGCTGACACCTCAAGCTGTTTGAGACCCAGCGTGGGAACCGCTTCCTCTTGCTCCCTTCCAGGACAGCGTACAGGAAACCATCTTGTTAATTCCTTTTTTTTTGCCCCACGTATTTCACCCATGGATCTCAGAGTAACCCTCTGACGCAAGCACTTGCACTCCTCTTACGGCGTTCAGTGACTAACACCAGCTCACTCCATCACATGCCCATTGTGATCTTCCACTTGATCACTCATCCAGTTCCTCTATGTTTCTGCAGAAAATTGCATTAAAAACCTGAAAGAGTGAAATCCTTGCATCCTTGTCTGATGCCAACTAGTAAGTCTCCTTTACAGTGACAATGAGTGTGTAAAAAGACTTTAAGCATTTTGTGCATACCAAATGCCAAAACCTCAAGCACAAAACATTTAAAACCTTGCTAAAACCACCTGAATTACAGTGCTTGGTGTTAAGGGACCACATTGTTAACAGTCATTTTTCTAAACAAACGCTGGATACCACGGACATTTTCTGTTCTGAAGGCAAGTAACATGTTTGCAAAACGTGCTGTGTTTAATGTCCCCTCTGCCCAATGGTCTCTCTGGCACATCATCCAGATCTTCAGCTGTAAAGACACAATCATGCAATGGTTTTGGAAAAAAGGCAGCCAGGCAAATTCTCCTTGTCAGGAAACCACTGGCTGTTTGTACGCCTACCCATGACAAGGAAGAGCTAGAAATCACCAGCCAAACTGCAAAACGAAAAAGAACTAGCAGGCACTTTGGACAGAGTTCCTGGGAAGTATGTAAAAGCAGGGTTCAAACCAAATTTAAACTCTGCATTAGTAATTTGTGGCTAGTTCTGAAGTTGCCAAAGATGTTGCAATTGAAGAGGAAAGAAAGTTGACAAATGCTTTTCACCACAAATTTACACACTTGATTTTAACATAACAGTCTTTAGTTCTGTAACTTCAGGACTACAGAAGGGTTGGCTTTGTGAGCTGCCTGTCCAAGTCCTCCTCAGCTACTTCTGGGCATTTTGTAATGAAAAGTTCCGTAGAAAACATCTCAGCAACACTGACTAGCTCAGTCTTTTAAATGAAACACACAAGTAAAGCTCATCTTCCCTCTCTCAGTGCTGAGTGAAAGGAAAACACCAAACAAAACTGAGACGCGTAAAGCCATGCAGTAACAAGATCACCCTTGTTTCTCGTTGTCTGATGTTGAGCTTAATCAGGCTCCTGCAAGGTTTCCGGACGTGGAAGTGCAGCAATCACACGCAGCGCGAGCACGGCACTGATACATGGAGGTTACTCCATTTTGCAGATAAAGGAAGCCATCTGCCTCGCCAGGACCACGCGAGCCTGTGCCAGGGCAGGACCAAAACTCCCACCAAGCAGCTTTCAGGCGGGCGAACAGAGCAAACCAGCCCGGGGACCTTTTGCTTTTGCCACAGCAAGGCAGCAACCGCCGCTGCTGTCCTTGCAACACAGGGGAGCCGCTTTTCTGCTGCAAAGGGGAAGCGAGGGCTTGCTTCTGCCCACTTCCCCTGGTGTTTCAGTTAGCTTAAGAGGGGAGAACAGCAAACGACGCGGCTGTCACCTCCTGCCGCTCTCCTTGGGTCCGGTCCCATCAAGGGAAAAAAAAGAAAGAGGCCCCTCTGATGGGCTCATAGGGAGAGACAAAGAACAAGGCACTGGTTTCCTTCTCTCTCGAATTATTTAAGCACAGCACCACCTTTCCGATCAACTCATTTTATAACGCATACCATGAGAATTAAGAGCATTTGAATTAAAACAAAACTGCGTTTTTAATCAAGCCAAATTACTTCTCATTAGTATTATGCACTATTTGAAGTAGCACACTGAGATTATAGCCTCCGAGTTCAGGAGATCTCACACTCGATGCAAATTCTGCACAAACACGGGCTTCTTGTAAACCTCGCTGCTTTATGCTGGCTAATGAGAAAAAACTAGCAGAACAACAAAAAGGTTTCAGTTGCAAGACTTTTTTGCCGTACAAAAAGGAATAGAAATGCAGGTTAAATGGAGTTCACAGGAACCTAATCTTTAATTAATCTTTGCAATAAACGCCTGACCTCACACATACTTTAAAGTTAAAACTCAGCATTCCTGAAGGGAGCTTTGCTGCCTAATCCCAACAAGCTTTCCCCCACCTTCTTTTTTTTAACTGAATACACAATCTTAAATTCATTCTCTCAAATCATGGAACAAATAGGAATTATTCAAAAGGTTTCCTTGAAAAGACATGCCCTAAAAGAACCACAATACAGTGTGTTGTGCTGAGCATCCAGCACAATATAGTCTCCAGTAATAAAAGACACTTACCTGGTGATAGTCTTGAATGTTTACTGTAGGAGATGAAGAATTGGCATATGCATTTATATGACACACATTTACATTGTACTACACAGTTTTTAAGAAGAGCGGCCAAGCTGAAGTGTTCTGGGATATCTTCAGAGGAGAGAGGTCTCCAAACCACAGGCCCAACCACATATCTGTGCTGAGAAGCTCCGATCCCTCTTCTTTCTGGGCCTTCTTAATAATGGACCTGCTCCTACCTGTCTGCTGAGCTCTCACTAGGATTTCAGTGAATCCAGGGTGTTCCTCTGCCCAGAACAGCTGGTTAAAAGGGACACGTAACTCCTTGCTTCATTGAGCTTTGCCTACCCTGCAGGTAACTTTTAACACTTGCTTCAGACCAGTATTTGAAGGATATGGCAGGATTATTCTATTTGTAAAGAAGATATTTCGTATGCTGGTTTAGCCCACAATCTATCCTTCCCTAAATTACAAGTAAACTAAGTTTGATGAGCCAATCCTGGCTTTAAACAATTTGCTTAAAGGCCCTCATAGGTGGAATAATAAAGCATATGGGAAGGGGCGGGGGGAATCACCACCTTCTACTCAAATACGAAGCTAAACATTAGTAGAAAAAAATTAACGTTCAAATTATGAGTTTGTGGTAAAAGTGCACACTAGCTTTAATTGAAATCATAGAAAAAAATAACGCGCAGTACAGCCCGCTGAGAACTGTTTCACTGAGAAACTATGGGCCGCCCTACCTTCAGGCCACAGGAAAAACTGAATTAAAGATCTGGCAGCAGAGAATAAACTCCTAAAGGCTGAGTAGGCAGTTATTTAGCAAGACAGAAACAACACACACGGCACGTGCACTGCACTCACTCTCTCCCTTACTCTACATACATGCAGGTAGCTACTCTAGATTTGAGTTTTGCTGCCTCTCGTTTACAGGACCCATTTGTTGCCCTATTTGTTTGTGGTTAGACGTCTTCTGCAGAGACTTCTGCAAGCTAGAGATTTTTACCACACGTTTAAGATATACGCACTTTCTTGCTTGTGCATGCTTTCCCCTCACACCCTCCAAGCTAACGTCATTTCCCCCCCTCATTTTCCAGAATAATACACTTGTTTGACTATTTTTTCTTCGATACCCTCTATTGCTGTAAAAATCTTCCGGTGAACTTGACAGCAGTAAGACTGCTGGTGCACAGAGTGGCACACTACTGCCCACCCCATCACCTTGTCTCTTCACTTTCCCCATATCTCCTGGCATCTCTGACCGTAACCTTTTAGTATATAGTTGGGCAATGTACTCGGCCTACATTTTATCTAAAGCAGGTCCTGGTTCGTAATCCTTCTATGGACACCAGAAATACAAAGACAACCTCTGTGTACGTCTTGGGTCAGAAATGCAGCCTGGTCTTCCATAAAGAGTAAATAGGTCGCTAGATTAGAACAAGGCAAAGGGAACGGGTTGTGTAAGACCAGGAACATTGACAGATCAGCAGGTCCTTAATGAGAATCAGGACAGCTTTAACAGAGAAGTTACCAATCAACGACACACCGACAGATTTTGAATAGCACCTCAGCAGCGCTGGGACCTAGAACAACTTCAGAGAGGTCACTACTTGCAGCTCCTGCTAAGACAGCACCTGGGCTCTCTGACCATGAGGCAAGAAGCCTTCCATGGCATACCAGGCCTTTAACCTGTTATTTGGCAACTTCCTGGAGCACAAGAGCACAGCACCTCTACCCTGAGAATTCTTTACAGTGTATAAAGAGCAGGGTACCCCCTACCACCCGCAAGCAAGAAAGTTTGCTGCTTTCTTGCTCTTGCTTCTGGCACTTAATTGCACACGGGTTTCTACTGAAGACACTCATGTTGGAAACACTTTCACAACTATTTATTTTGGCCAAAGTTGTAATGTATATCATATCTTACTAAGACACACGGAAACAGAATTTTATGGGCTCTGGAAAAAAAAAACAACAAAACATTTTGCCAAGCTAGTCCATTTATTGAGCCTCTATCGACCAGGTTTTGATTAGCAAGAGAACACTGAACAACATACAAAATAAATATTTAAAATAACAAAGTTCCCTTCATACAGATAAAGTTTTCTGGGGACAAAGGTTAGAAAATATATTCTAGTTGGAAGAACATGCCTCAGGTTTCTTAGAAAAATTTTCCTAGAGAAACAGATTCTCTTAGAAGAAACAATTTTCATAACAGCACTACATTTAGAAACTGAACCGTATGCCAAAGGAAATAACCATAAGGGAGAAAAGGTTTATATTTACATACAGGACAAACAATACAAAGCATTAGCTGGACATTCACTTTACATTTAAAGTTTATACCATTAGTGTGGGTGAGCTACTGAACTGGAGAGCTCTGAGTTTCTCACTAAGTTAAACTACTGCAGGCTCTAGGTGGACTACCGAACTGTAGACACCTTAGTTCTATCAACCAGTACAGAAGCTGTCTGATAGCACTGGTTTTGACAGATAACATTTTAATAGTGCACATTTCCTTCAAGGCAAGTATTTATATGAATGGACACAGCTTTGCTCTTAGCCTCTCCATTCTTGTTGGAAGAAGACCCACCATCTCCTTACTAAGTTCTAGTTCAGTTTCAACAGCACGGACAGCATCTGGGTACTTCTCACAATAGTCTACCAGAAACATGTAATATTCCAATGATGTCTGCATATTTTCCAGTTGTTTTTTGCTATCCGAAGTAATAAGCTTACCATACAGTCGTGCAATATGAAATTTAGCCACCATTGCAGGGCGAAGAACATCTTCCTCCAGCTGTTCAGGAAACACCCTATCTGGGTTCCTCAAAGAATCTAAGAAGAGTTCATAATACTTGATTGCTAATTGAGCCAGAGAATTTATTTTTTTAATTGTGTGGGAGTCTAGCTCCTCTAACCTGTTACCAATAGCTATCTTTAAATCCATCATTTCATAATAGGTGTCGGCTAGTTCA
The DNA here is from genome assembly GCF_964199755.1 of Larus michahellis. NCBI lineage: Eukaryota > Metazoa > Chordata > Aves > Charadriiformes > Laridae > Larus > Larus michahellis. Next base: position 37,373,504 of record NC_133901.1, read on the forward strand.
AACTGAAGCTGCCTACTAATCAACAGATAGTACTGAGGATTCAAGTCTACATATATAGACTCCAGCATGTCTAGTCTACGCTTGTGCATTTTGCAACGTCTCTCATAGTCTTCTTCAAAGAAAGCAAGTACCTTAAATAAAGCACTGTGATCCTGAACAATTTCAATATGGTCAGTAACATAACCATCAACCTGAAAGAACTCTTTCGCTTCCAGAACATAGTTCTGACCAACTAGGAAGATTTCTCTGGCTTCTTGAAAATCTAAAGGATATACACTGCTCACTTTCTCTTCAATGGCTAAAACAGAGTCACATATATCACTCGTCCCAAAAAGGACAGCTTTTTTCCTGCCCTTCTCTTTTTCATCCTCTTCTTTTTTCCTTTGGGCTTTAAGTTCCAATTGCCTGTCTGGATCCAGCTCTCCTATGTTATCCTGAAATGACAAAGCATACTAATTAAAAACGCTTACAAAGAGTGACTTACACTGAATCACTTTATGTATGAATTACCTTTGAAATACAACCTAGTTAGCAACAAGACAGAAAAGAAGACATGTTGCCACATTAGATCTTATATACACAAAAAAATCACGTAAATTACAGTCTAGATTGTGTAAAAACATAAGACTAAGACAATTTGGTCTCCCTACCCTGTGTGACAATATAGCCAAAACAATAAACATAAAGCCCGAAGGCCCTACTTCTACAAAGCATTTCAGCAAATGCTGTTTTGAACATTCAAATGAATGAAATGAATGCCTGAATGAACCAAAGCCTTGAATGAATGAGAACACCAGCACACAAAACTGTTGCATATTAAGATGTTTTTACTAGCAGTTAAATAAGGAGTAATCTGCCAAATCAAGCTGCAAGAAAATGTGCCAGAGAGGAGAGAAATTCACAGAGTTGCTGTACAGGCAGCGCACTGATCACACTACAGAGCTGATCTCCTATCCGTGCTTATTTTTAAGTGCTGCATTAAAGTCAAAGCGTACTATGAAACACCTGCTACATCACAAGCATTTATTGTATTATTCATTGGGCAATTGTCTATCATCTGCTACCAACTATGAATTGATACCTGCTACAGACATCAAAACAGACTTTGTTTTTAAACAATGACAGCTACAGAACATATTTTTGTCACCTCAAGTAATTTCCGAGCGCTTTGCAGGAGATTCAGGCAATACTTAATCCAGCACCTTGCAATTTCAGCTTTTCTCTGTCGAAGGTCCTGTTGATCTTGCTCTGTTTCATCTATTGAATGGACAAAAACACATAAAAACCTTAAGTGAAATCAAGCACTCCAGCAAGAACATCAAGTGTCACATGCAAAGAATACGTTACTTGTATTTAATTAATTTTTCCTCATTTTTAGACAGAAACATGTTCTCCATATTAGTTTATACAATAATTCTGTAAACTGTCACTCTGGTTAGAAAATCATACAGATTAACATGGATTTGTGATGCATGAATTCTTCCAAAAAAAATAGATCATAACGTATGTTTAAAAAGACCTTTGATCTTGGAGGTGTTTTACCGGAAAAAAATTTTCATGTCTCTGTAACAAGAGAAAGAAATCAGGACAATTTGTTTTCTGAGTTTCAGCTGCCTGCCCAGTAATTGTTTCTAAGGATGATTAGGGCAACGGGCCCCAGTCTTGCTACCAGAAAGGGAACAAAAGTAGGAGAAACTTCCTTTGGTCAATCTACCTGGCACCAACATAAGATATATTAGCTCTACAACTTCTGTATTTTGCTCCCCGCAGTCTCCCCACTGTTAGAAGTAGCAGCACTGCTGATGTCTCAAGATAAACATTTTCAGAAACCAAATGGATTTCAAAGAGAACTCATTTCCCAGTCTCTAGACAGAAGGCAGCATGTCAGCTGAATAAGGAGGGGATGCTAGCATTCCTGTTCCCCAAACAAAAAGCCAACTTCAGATTCAGATCCACTATCTTAATTATCTTTCATTAGAGCCAATCAAGTTGTTCTTATTAAGGAAATAAGAATTGTTGGCAACTTAAGAAAAGGCACCTTTACTCAATATCTCTGTTTATATTCCGATTAGCCTAAAATGAATGTGCTTGAGACCAGCCAATGCTGTGTATTAGTCTTTGTGTAAGTTAGAACGTTCTACATAACGATCTTCAAGTCCACAGCTCAGCTCTCTATACCATGAAAAGGAAGGGAATATAGGATAAACGGTTACTCCACTGAAACTAACATAAATATCACTACTCCCATTTGGTGTAGGAAGAAGTCAAGATAGAAGTTAGTTGACTTGACAAAAGTCACACAAGAAATCTATACAGTACATTTAAAATTAGGACTCTTCACCTACAACATCCAGTCTTGCATCTGCATTTGAGACCATAACTGACTGTATGTTTCTGCACACCTACCGAAAACATAACCTCATTTTTTGGCTTAAGTATTGTATTAATATCCAACAACAGTGCAGTCAGGTAGCTATGGAAGCCCACAAACACTGATTCAGCCCTACTGAATATTTTGTAAAAAGGGCCTAACAGATTAGCATAACCTGACTCTCGACAGCCCTGTTTGCCTGAAACTGAAAAGCTTTTGGGCATCATCCTCAAAGTATTTAAACAGTAAGAAAAGCAACTGCATAGAGTTCTGTATTTTTTGAGCTAAGAGAAATACTAAAAGCAATTAATTTAATGTACTGTCACTGAAGTTCAATTAAACAAAACTCAGTTGTGTCTATTTGGGTTATATTTTAATCTGAAATAACAACAACATCAGCAGATTAAGGAGTTTGTGTCCTAAACAGCTCAAACCATTAAAAGTTAACCAGTGTATTCACCGTTCAAAGTCAGAGTTATAAACTCACACAGGGGCTACCCTGAGTACTTGCTCACTCTCTATGAGTTAAAGCTCAATTGATTTGAAGCTTTCAGTTGCCCAAGACACTGAATGTAAGAGGCCATGCTGTAGATAAGCAAAGACTAAGCCTAAAAGCGAGACTTTATGTTGAGTACTGACACAATCACATAACAAGTAGTCCTTAAAATTGTGGTCAGTTCTCTAAAAGTTTCTTTTATTGATCTTTGCAAAGGAACAACTTTGTGGTTCAGCACATCAATACCCAAAACAACAAGGAGGGGAGCTACAACTCCAAACCCAGCTGTTAATGAGGCTGCAGCATCCAGCAACGACAGACAATACAAGTAACTTCTGGATTTTTAAGAGCTGCAGTTTCCCTCCCTCTTTTAAAACTATTCCCAGGAAGCATCTGGTTTGGTTCATTGAATCATTGCCCTCTGATCACAGACAAGCAAAGGTAAGCTGCATTTTAAGCACATGTACAATGACAAATGGGTGAACAGAGACATTGCCACCATTGAAATGGATATGGTTTTAAATTTCACTTTTATACTGGTGTGCTTTCTGAAACACCCACAAGAAGCACTTGAGTTTCTTCTCACAGGGTTTACTCATAGTCAGTCTTAAACTGTAGTAGCAGCTCTTCAGATGCATTCCACTTTACTGGGTTAAATTTTGTACATACTGCTAGACTTCACTTCTAACATTATGTATCAATGATGCTTAATTCACAATATTTTATTCAAAACTTTTATATGAACTTACTGTCTTCAGCAGATGGCACCTGTCCAGCTTGGCTAAAGATGACACTGGCCGCTGCTAGACAGTGCCGGGCCTCCATAAAGCATTGCTGGCAAAAAGAGAAACAGCAGCGTTTATCAGTGGAATAAACAGCCCAGCCACTGCTCTCAGCTTGGCTAAACCCCTCGCCTCAGGCAGTAAAGATACATGAACACAAGGCAAATGACAGAACTGAGGCTCTGGTGCGTATTCCCCTGGCCACTGGAAGAAAAGAGACAATTTTTCCATGTCTACGATTGAATACAGTATTTTCTAACCAACCATTTTCTATGACAGCCACAATAGCAAGCCTTGCTTTTAATATTAGACACATACATTGTGAACATTTTCACTGTTCTGATCTATTATCGCTTCCTTGCGGTAAAGGAAGTGACGTCTTGTGGTAAAGACTGTATCACAGGGTGTTAGTTGGACACACAACACAACATTATGAGTCAGATTTAGATTCCTTTACTCATATTTGGCAGTGTATTGTTTAATGAGCAGTGCTATCAATGCATCAAAAAGACATGAAAATTACAAGTTACTATTCAAATTAGTGTTAACTGGCTTAGGTATGGCAGAAGTCTTTTAAACATCAGAAAAGAGCATCTGAAGAGTCTAGAATATAGAAATTTCTAAAAAAACTGAAGCATTTCCTGACACAGTGGATTATTTTGAGTCACCACAGATGCGTGGAAGCAAACACCTACCATCTTACATATTTGCTTTAATGTTCACACAGGCTCAAACAAGTCTTAAGCACATGCTAAGGTTCAAAGGACAGTAATTTACAGGAAACATACATGTGCAATACCTTGGCCCTCTGATGCTTTTGTTTTTAAACTCTTTATTATAAGAGAACAATATAAGAAGTGTTACTTACAAGCATGGTGTCATATCACTGTTGATACTTCATAAACCACAGAGCTTTTCTTATGTCTACACCCCTGCTCATTTTTCCCACTGCCATCACACCACCACAGGAAAGCCACTATGTCCTCTTCAGAAAAAACTAGCAGACGTTTTATGTCAGAAGACAACTCGTGGTCTTATAAGAGCACATTTTGAATTCGACATGGAGCCCTGTCTCAAACAGCTGTTTAAACAATTGATAATTATATTTACGATACAATTACAGCAGAAAAATATTAACTATATTACCTTAGAGAGATAGTACTGCGACAAAGTAGCAGCATTGAGTGCCCATTCTACTGGATTGTAGCCACAATACTCAAGCTGTCGTTTAAGAGTAGTATGGCAATACTGAGCAGCCTTCTCAATCATCTCCAGGTGTTGGTAGACTTGTGCCAGATAATACAGAGTATGCGTATAGGCTTTTTCAAATCTGGGAAAAACAACAGTCTCGTTAGGTTTCTTCTTTTATTCCTCCCTAAATACACCCTCATAAATTACAGAAGTAATAATAATCTAGGTATGCTGCTACGCGCCCACCTTTTGGATCTTTCTTGGTCTGTGATTTTTTCTTCTTCTGCCATGAAATGTTCACTAGGATCCAGGGGAGGATTTCCATCCTGCAAGAGGACGTGATATATTCAGTCAACTACATTTCTCTTGCTTTGTAACATAGTGCTCCCTCTTCTGGCTGCAGATGATTTACCATTTTTCAATCCCAAATTCAACAAAACTTCATATAACGTTATCTACACCTATCTCAATGTAATGTCTCTGGAGCAATTCCACAAACCTCAGAAGATCTGGATGAAAGATGTGTAGATGAAAGCCCCAATTCCACATAGAATTACAAGGTTTTCAGCTTGTAGAAGACTTCTGTTTACATACTTTAAAGTAACACGTTGCCTGCACCAGAAATACTCAGCCTGGATTCTGCAGGACTATATAATTGGGCATCTTTGTTTTGTATGGCAACAGAATGGGTTTTAAAGCATCAATTTAATACTAAGCATGCCTTCAAGTGTGAAATATTCGTTTGCCCAGCTGCCCTAATCAGTAACAAGAAAACATCCTGCAGGAAGTACTGCAAAGAACATTATGTGCAGAGAGTACTCAGCAGACCTGCTGTAAAGACTTACCACTGCGAAATGACTCCCTTTATTCATAAGCTGGTAAGACTATTTACTCAAATATACGAATGACAGAACAAGCAATGTCTTTAGATTATGAAGCTGCTAAACCTTGATATAAGGCATGACCTACCTGCAAGTTACTAATGATGTGAACTACTTCATTTAGAAGCGCTTTTTTGTTTTTTAAACCATGAGTTCTGTCAGAATCCTTATACAGAGATAGATCTCGTGACACATACAAAACAGCTGATTTTCCTTGAGAAAGAACTGAAAGTAAGATATTGCTGTGCACACAGAAGTAACTCTGATTTTAAACTTATTTTTATGCATTCTGTGACATTAGTTTGAGATGAACGCAGAACAGTGACAACTATAAATCTTTCAGCAGTGCTCTGTTCAACCTTGCTTTAAAACAACTGTCAATAAAGTTAGTCACCATAACTGTCAAGATCAGCAGATTAACATAGCTTATGGCAAAGTTTTATTAGTCTGTGCTTATCTAATTTCCTCTGTAACTAAGTTCAGATGCCAATTCTAAAACACTACATTAAGATGTCTTTCTAAAGGTGGCTTTTTTCCATTACACAGTGCGTCCTGAAGGATGTTCAACATGTCTGCTAGCAACACAGCCCAGTTTAGCATGCAACTTTCCCAGCCCTTTCCTAACCTCATTTATTTCTTAACCCGAGAGAAAGTAAAGCAACAAATAAAAAGCAGTCCAGAGAAACACTTTTCGTAAGATAATACAGACTCAGGCAGGATCAGAAGCAAAGGCAGAGAATGCATTCACTTTATAGGGAAGAAAACATATTCCTATGTTTGTAGTTCTTCTCGTTAAAAATCCTGAAGGGATTTGTTTGTTTGCTTTTAACGTAAATGTTTTATTCGTCTTCAAAAATGGACAAATGGGTCTGAAATAGATAGGGACAAATAAGGGTGTTTAACCTACCAGAGGTATAGATTTTTATGTAATCTTTTAATCTTTTTCCTTTGAAAAGAATTTTAAAATAGATATGAACTCAAAGTAGTCCGGAGCAGAAAGTAAAAGGATCTTTTAACTTTAACAAAATAATTTTTTTCTTGGAATTGCCTTGGATTTTCCTCTTTAGGGGAAAAAACAATCCCAACCCCATCCAATTTATAAACTAACTAGACCCAGTTCATAAATGTGGGAAAATAAGGGAAGATTGGCGAGGAGGACTGTAAACATGCTCGAGTGACTGGCAGCTGGGGTGCAGAAAAACAGATATATCATACTAATCATTTAGTCTCGTGTGTCTGACAAGTAGAACACCTGTGTTTAAATAATATAGGCCTGAGACAGACTGAGAGGCACCCTATCAAGCATGCCTGAGATTCCTCCTCTGCCATGGGAAAGATCAAAGCACAGTGGTAAACTACACCTGCGTGAATCTCAAGAACAGCAGGTTTGGTGATCCTCTATCAATGGACCGAGCTCCACTGTGCCTGCATCCCCCTCTTGTGTGCCCAGGTGCTGCTGCTGATCCCTCAGTTGGTGAGATAATGAAATTAAATTTACTCTTTGAATTTCATCTGTGGTTTGTTCTCACACAGTAAACAGCTAAATCCACCAGTTCAGGAAAACACCTCAATCATCAACAGTTTACCAAAGATTCCAAGACAGGAACGCTTCCCAATAGCCTAAAAATAGTGAACGTTAAGAAAAGTATATTCACATTTTTATAATTTGTGAATGATGAACATTGACATGACTGTACAAATCCTAAGATCAAACACCACTGCAGGGAACTCAAGTCCTCTTTATAAACCATAAAGCAGTTAGAGAAGCTCCCCCATGCCCTGTGATTTTGGTTGGGTTTTTTTTGTTAATTCTTTGTAGCTTATGGCAAATACAGTTCAGTATCTTCAGAAAAACATGACACAAGTCCAATAAAGTTACCACAAAACCAGTCTTTTGCTGTAGTTCATTGAAAAAAAAAAACAAAACAAAACAAAACCTCTTTAGGCATAGCTATGTTTGACATATCATATAATGCACTGAAATATAAGTGGCAAATAAAAAAATGTTGGGCAAAAAAGTGTGACAAGTCATCTGATGTGAGCTAATTAACAGTCGTGTATGTATACCCTAGTCAGGCAGCAAAGCCCCAGCAGGAATATTCACTAGCCACTACTATCAAAAATTAAGCATTTCAGAAAAGTCCACAGTGAAAACTGTGAAGTATTTGGCAGCATTGTTTAATCCACTGAAATATATGGTAGTACCAGTTCAGTTCAGCTTCACAATCACTGGAGCAACTGCCGGAATCTTTTAGAGGCGATGTGGAAGTTAACAATGTCGTACCTGGCTGGGTATAAACATCAAAGTTGAACATCAGGAATTAATTAGAGAGAGGGTCTGTAGAGATGTAGTATCTCTAGTTAGACCAACCAATCCAGAGGGTGGAAAATAAACAGACAAGCTTTTTAGCACAAGTGGGGTTTTTTTCTGGATCTGTGACCTCTCTGACCACTGTAGACCAGCATGGCTACAAAGGAGGGAATATGGCAGTAACCAACCAAGACTCTCATTCTAAAATTTCCACAAGAATAATCTGTGCCATAAACCGAGTTCATGTAAAAACCAAACTGTAATTTCATGAAACTAAGTTATGTCCAACCTTTATAGCTGTCCTGAGACACAGATACTGCTCCTTTAAGGCCACAAATGTTTTTAGCTCCCTCACAATCTGTCCCTGAAGCAAGTCATTGTAGGAATAGCTTTGCAAAGAGCTTAAAAATAGCACAAGGGAGTCTTTGTTGATACACAGAAGAATCCACAACTCAAAAGGTTGTTTAATATGCATGAGAGGTTTAGCTGTTTATAAGATTGTCCCCTTGGATATAGAACTAAATTACCTGCCTCTATGAAAGACTGTGCAAATATACGAAAACCATGCAAATATTACAGTTTTGTTTCCTTTTCCCACTGAAAGCAATGCACTGACGTTTTACAGCATTTCCAAGACAAGATCAAGAATAGTCTTAATTAAAAGCCAAATCCTACCTAGCTTCAATTTTGGATTATCAATTCAAAGAGCTTTCAAAAAGGACCATTATTTTTGAGCAAAATTATTTTCCTGAATAAGTCCATTTTGAAATTAACAAGTGATACTCTAGTTTGCCTCTTCCTACACTAGGCAACACAAATCACGTCGTTTTTCAACAGTATCATAGCAGCCAGTATAAAGCACAGAAACTCAAGTTCCATCGTACATTTTTTTTCAACGATTACTAAAACTGTGAGTAGCACATGAAAATAAGACCTATTAATAAACACAGTACCTCTTTCATGTATTGATTATACAAGGCTTCTGCAGATTCCAAGTAAGTTTGCGCAGTTTTAATTTCATCCCTTAAAGACCACAGGATACCTAGATTGTTCTAAAGGTAAAGAGAAAAACAAATTAGTTATTTTCCCATTGTGTTCCAATTACATTACACATTTTCTCCAAACATTTTATCAGTCTTCACGCTTATATGTGTGTGTGTGTGTGTGTATATATATATATATATATATATATATAATCTGTTCCAATACAATGGATTTCAAAAAGCAAAAGTTGTGCCCACCCATTTCGTCACAAGTTGCTCAAGAGGGAGAATTCTCATACAGCAGCAAACACATACAGAAGTCGCCTCACAAACTGTAACTTTCTGTGTTTACTCTGCTAAATAAGGACTGGTGTGTTGAAATAACAAGCTTTTTCCATCCAATATGTTCTGCATCTGATTCATGCAGCTTTTATATCGTATACAAATATCATAAAAAGAGCCAAGGAATTAGAAGTTTGTCATCATGACTGTAGAAAAATTTAACAGGGAAAAGATACGCTAAGAATGAATGCTTGTATATTTTCAACAATGAAAAGAGATGAAAAGAACCATTAAGATGCAAAAACTACAGATTACTGCCTTCAAATCTAAATTACAGCAATGTACATAGTAACGTTACTGCATCTGTGAAGCCAACTTTTACAAAAAGTGCCTCTAATTTTATTAATAAGATGAAGGCATTAATAACAATCTGTGCCCGATGTGCTCATTTAATTCCTAGGCAGTGTTGTTACAAAATCCAACAGGGTTAAAAAAAACATTCAAAAGAGTTAGAATGTGTAGTTAGTTATGTGCCATCCCTGTGCCCCCTTCAATTCCATTTATTTTATTATTTTTATAAGCAAGCGCAACATAGCACAATGCTTATGAACAGAAATACTTTGCCAAGGGCCAAGCAGTGGAACGGACCAAATTTTATTAGCCAGAAACTGGTAAACATCCTTATGCAGAAGCTCAGAAATTAGAAGTAGGGCTCCAGAAACCAGCCCAGCAGGAAAAAGGAATGCTCCTTCTTTTAAAATAGAAGTCAGTGCCGTGACAACAGGCAGAACGTGGCCACTGTTGACAATTACTGCTTCTATATCAGAAATGTTTTTAATTAAATACTCAAGTCTTTTAGAGCCCTTGGGAGGGAAAGCTGAGGGCGTGCTCATTTACCACCACTGCTCGGCTGCCTGCCTGATGGTAGTGCCAGACAACAGCAGACCTGGGTACTGCCAGACCACAGCACCTCACACGCATAACACAGAAACTTTATCCTGCTGTTTCCTAAAGGCCCCAAAACAGGAAAAATCCACACAAACGTCTGTCCAACAGAGAGAAGAACTGGTTTCCAAAACACTAATTCAACAGCACAGTGGAATCCCCGTCCCTCGGCCACAAAAGCAACAACTCCCCAGCAACACACGCTGGGAAGATGTTACCTCATTTTGACTGGCTTCTCAAGCAATTTCCAATCTTACAATGGGTAACAGATTCGTAGCAGTGTACCCAAACCCTCACGCTGAAGGACAATGAGCAGATGCAGCCTCACGAATTCCAGACAACTCAGTTAATTTAACCAACATAAGACAAGTCACACTTTAACTAGCGCCTTTCCGCATGAATACACAATTCCTTGACAGTTTTGCAATGTTTAACAAGAAAGTACTACTGAGCCTTTTCTAATTAGAGCAGCCATTTTTGACAGAGACATCTAAATAACTGCTCTATTTAATTTAAAGTCGAGAGACAGATATCCAACTATACACCAGCTACCATGATGGAGTGGTTGAGCAAAGGTCCTTTTGTGAATCTTCATACAGTAAAAACTAATTTTGTTAATAGTATTACTTTCTTATGAATAAAGAGGTGAATATTACTACATCTAACCCTACAAAGATGTATTTACCCACCCGGAATTAAATATAATAGATTAAGAGAAAACAGGCAAGGCTGAAAAGCAAGTGACAACTTTTGAGAACAGTTTACCTTTTCAAGACACTGCGTAAATAAAAGCAACTCCCAACTTTACTTTGACAACAAATAGCAGTTAAAGAATCACAAATAAGTTCTAGACGTATTAAGGTCTTCTACTAATTTATTCTTGCTCGGGTCTTACAAGCTCTGTCCCAGCCTATGCTGAAGAGTACACTGCCTTGTCAACACCCCACTTCTACGAAGAGGACACAGTGTTGGATCAGGCATCAGCAGCAAGCTTGGACACAAACAGCATCCCTCCACAGGCCTCACCATCAAATTATTTCTTCGAGCATGAAGAAAACACCAGCAGCGCTAGCGTTTATTATCAAACAAGCCACATCTATTTTAAGGGGTACCACCGATCTCCCTTGCCCTGTTTGCAGCGACCACACAGCAGGGCCCATGGACACAGCACCCCTGTCGTGGACTGGCCGCTGTTTTACTTCAAACCAGGACAACCCTCCACCACCCCACGCCAAACACGCCCCTCGGAGCCGCCGGCGGCCACCCCCTCTGGCCTGCTCAGCCCCAGCCTACCTGGGCCTGGATGTAGAGGGAGACGCAGTCTGGGGAGAGGCGGTGGGGCTCCAGCAGCTGCGTGCAGCGCTGCAGGTGCTCCTCACCGGCCGATAGCTCCTCGGTGTCGGTGTGGTTGACGCCCAGCTCGTACTCCAGCACGGCCCGCCGCACGGCCAGCAGCCGCGCCTCGCCGCCCTCCTCGGCAGCGCTCAGCAGCTGCTTCACCTCCTGCAGCAGGGCCCGGGCGCTGTACTTGGAGCGGTAGGGCTCGGTCTCCGGGTCTTTGCGGGACTCCACGGTAGAGAGCGTGCGGGCGGTGCGGAACTTCTCGCACACCGCGGCCCAGCCGCCGCCCGCCGCCGCCATCTTCCCTCCTCCCCCGGCCGCCCCGCGTCACGCGCGCCGCCACCTGACGCGCCGCCGGCCAATCAGCGCCGCGCTGCGGAGGGTCGGCCCCGCCCCCGTGGTGACCGCCGCGGCGGGTCCGGCCCCGCGCTCCCGCCGCCAGCAATCCCCAGCGGTTTCCCCCCACAGCCGCCGTGAAGGGGGCTGAGGGCAAACGGTGCCAAGCGTTCGGCATCAGCAGACGGCGACAGGCAAGCGGAAGCGCCCCAAGAGCCCTTGGGATACTCCCAAGGGAGGGGGGGGTGGTGTCAATCTCAATTTTTTCTGAGAAAAAAATTTTTTTAGAACCAGATTTTTTAATGCAAGGGTTACTGAACAGGCAAGATGCAGTAACTGTCCGTGTTTGGAAGAGCGTTGTTCCCCCACAGCGCCGAGTTTCCAGTGAAACACTCGCTCCTCGAGGTGTACGTGGTGTTTGGTTTAATGGCAGGAAAATGGCAGCAGCTGGTTTGCCGGGCAAAAAGAAAAATCTTCCAAAAACCCCAGTTATTTCAGCAATCCTCAAAGACAGGCTGCTTTATCATGAAATAAAGACAAAGAGGAATATCTAACAGGCTTTTACTTTTTCATAAAAATCAGCTCAGTCCCATAGCTGTCCCAGAAGCTAATCAAGTGACTTGTTAAAATCATGTCCCCTGTTTCCATTCTTAAACCAGCTGTTTCTCTTGAAGCCGCCATCACCTTGCCTGCCATTTCCGAACCTGGAGAACCCTCGTCCTGCCTCCTGTGGGTATTCTTCCAGCTCAGGCAATTCCTTTGCCACCGACAGTTGCCATCGCCTGGTGTCCCTCCACTGTTCCTGAAACAAGACCAATGTAACGAGACTTTACGTGCCCGCAGGGGTGCCCAAGGTACCCTATATCATTTAAAAGCAACACTGAATGCAAAGCTGAATGCAAAGGCATTTCCAGACAAATCCCACCCGCACTGAAATAGGTCAGCAGATCCCTCTTGGGAGACAACTCATAGTCCTGTGACAAAGGATAAATGGTCACAAAGGGACAAGAGGGACCGAAGTCAACAGAAAAACTGGTTAACTCTCAAATACACTGAAGAGGTCAAAACGCAGAGTACCCAAAGAACAGAGGATTTTGTTTAATAAAATCAGGTAATACAATGAGAACTGAAATGAGACAGAGGCATGACAAGGTTATTTTCTATTGACTGTGCTGCGCTCTTCCTAACGACTATGTTGTCTATACAATGTCCTTATTAAAACACAAACCTTATCCTCCCAAACCACCCTATATTCAATCCTATATACAGCAATCACCAAATTTCAAATCACCAGGTTCCAAAGCCAATTCTGGCTACAAAAACGTACCTGTATGTTACTCAGTTCATCAACAGGGATATCAAAGCACACCCCCTATATCAGGAAAAAAAAAAAAAAGATATATCCAAGATCACAGACACACAATTCCAGACAGGCAACAACTGCAACTGCTCGTACATGCCAAGTGTAGAAACCAGAAATGTCGGAAAGCATGATCTTTTGGGGCAAGTTTTTTTTATAAACTGAACGAAAAACGCAGTTAAAACACAAAAACTCAAAACAAAATGCAGATTCAAATGTTCTGTGCTGACAGCAGCATTGCCTGCAATCAGCCTGTCCATTTAACAGCAATACAGGCATCATCTGGCACCACAAGCTCTCTGAGAACACACTTGCACAGGAGACGAGTGTCAGACACGTCAGGAACCAGGCTGACAATCAGGTGAATGCTGAACTGCTCAGGTCTGGCAGTCGCCTGCCCTACTCTACAGCTGCCTTTTCAACGCAACGTTAGCGTAAGTTTACAATGAAAAAAAGAGAGGTCACAATATGTGTCTCTGATGCTCTCTTTTTTAGGAGAGAATTCCTGCATTATCATTTAGGAACAACGTCTCCACTCAAATAAGTGTCTTTTAAAACATGCAACTCACTTCAATGCCTTTTTTTTTTTTTTTTTTTTATGTAGCGTATACCTAAACAGCCGTTTAAGGGGGCCTCATGATAGCTTACCATTTTCTGAGAAACGAGACTGAGTAGGGATAGAGTGAGATATCAACACTTCTATACTGGTACTTAAGAACTCCTGTCTCAATCACTGCAAAAAATGGCCATATGTGTACACACACCCTCCTTCCCCAAGGCTGGGCCTTCTTACCGTCTTCCCCTTGAGAAAACGCATTGCGGATACTTTCGCATCTACTTCCTCACCAAGCTGCTCTTTTAGTCCTCTCCAGGCGTAGCTCATGGTACGCATTTCTATTGAACACTTTAACACCATGGTCACAAAGCCCTTCAGGAAACAAACACAGAAAAACGTTTACAAGACTAAACTTGGTTGGACAGCCTGTAACTTACTAACTAATAACTTATGCAATAACTTGCTATTGTAGTATTTAATCCTAAGAAATCAGCTAACCAGAAGTGAAGCAACAAAAAACTTCCTCAGAAGCTGAAGGCATGCATTTAACCTAGGATTGCCCATTGATATAAAGGCAAATACCATTTCTGTATTTCAGCCAGAAACAGACACAGAGTCCCGTTAGAAAACGGGTAAAAAAAACCCCAAACTGATACAAGAAGCAGAGTCCAGCCACACGCTATTTCCAAAATTGTGTTACCATGCAACAAACTGGGCCAAGTTCTCCCTGAATGCATCAGAAAAAGGAAAGGTTGTACTTTTCTTCTGTCAAGATCTGTTTGAAACCAGGTAATCACATGCTAGACTTACTTGAAATATTACAGAAACGTAAAAGCTTCCCGGGAAGAGAAAACTGCAATAGCACAAACCAGCCTATTAAATTGTAAAATGTCATTAGTTAAACTCTCTTAGAGCATCACAGTCTTCTGTCACTTAGATCGCTGGAGAAATTCTTTTAACTCTCATTACAAGAAAATTTACTGATTTCAAGTTTCTCTGGCTTCCTGCAGAGTGCCAGTAAGAGCTGATTTCAGTTAAGGAACAAGCAACAGACCTGAAGCTGGGGATAAAGCTATTCAGAAACCCTACTGAAAAAACTGAGAATAAGACACCACACTTGGACTGAACGCAAGCAATTAATTTATCCACTCTTGTTAACACAGGTATAACGTTATTTACCGCACTTGAGTTGAGTAAGGAGCGCTGTTGTATGTAAGATGCCCCAGAAATATGGGCTAGAGCCGCAGCCAGGGCAGCAACCGCCCCTTTTTCGTCTATGAGCTCTTGAGCAGATTTTCTGAAGTAGTCTACTGCGGAAGGAGGAATGGCCTCCAACAACCTACATGGTGACAACAAAAGTTTAAGAGATCAGCAAAGGCCAGTGTGAAGTGCAGTCATGTTTAAGACATAGATTTCAGATAGCTTTCAAGATTAACAAATCATCTCTATGAGCCTTGGCTATCACGCTCATGCTTCACTACCACTCATTTAACTTAACACCTTCAGGATGCTGAATATCCACCACCTCTGTTCATTAAGCCAAGCCTCTTGAAAGATGTGTTCAAAACTGAGGGTGCACAATGTTGCATGCTTGACAGCATTGATTAAAACATCAAGGGAAGGCTCTAAAATATCAGCATTCTTAAGGCTATACCCGAGAATCCACAAGAAAGTGTCTCCAGCAAACCCAAGAATCCCTTGCTTCTATTTTACATGGAAGAGAAACAAACCACTACAATGCCACTGCTGGGCTGGGGCAAGACACTTCCTGCGCTCAGTGTAAGCTGATTAAATTGGTTATTTCTGGGAGAGGCAGTGAAAACAAGCTGGAAAACTGAGAACAGCTACTTCTCTAACGCTTTTTTTGGTACACCAGCACTTCCCACCATTTTTCAGTATGCAGTGAACCCAACACCATGCCCATGATCTCCTTTACACTGGTCAAATCCTCACTAATTATAATAATCTCCAAGCTAAAAAATCAGTTTCCCTGCATGACAGTAATTGCCTGTTCTGCTGTTGATTTCTGATGATATAAACAAAGGTTATTTTTCGCAAGACAATTATGTTCTATGAAAAGATCTATGTTCAAGCACACAGAGGTTTATTGATACTAGCTTATGAAAACAAGTCAGTGTCTACATGCAAACCAGCTGACTTTTACGACATAGGCAAAGACATTCTCACATACAGGTCTGATCCCTTCCAGCTTTGCATTAACGGCATTGTTCTTGGTAAGATCTCTAGACATCTTTTAAGAACAGGCAAATAAACTTACTTTTTGGCATCGTTACTTGAAGCTTTAATTACATCTGTAGCAGAGGGAACACCTATACGCTTAAATGTAATCCCCTGAAATCAAGAAAAAAATCACAGTCAAAGGTGTTTTCAGCACTCTCCAACTCACCCCTGCCTAAGTCACATTACTGAGACCTCTAGTCACTTCCGGTTTAGAACCTCAACACAGTCTTCACTCAATTTAAATGACTTCTAAAGCTAGAATTAAGCTTTTCTTTAAGTTCCTGTCTTTGTTAATCTGGAGCTACTTTACACCAATTTACATCCAGATTGTAACAAAAGGCATGGTCTCCTTCATGTCTGCCTACTGACAGCAACGGTACTGCCAACACAGGGAAACTCATGAGACATTAGAACAGGTTGATACAAAACCATTTATAAACGCTTATCAAATATATAAACATTTTAGACCTACTGGACTATGAGACAAGAGTCCCATACTGGACTCATGGTTACAAAGTCTAAGAGAGGCAGAGTCTTTTTAGGAGCTGAGTAATTTCATTAAGCAGAGGTCTCGGGTACAACTCACCGCTTTGTGCTCAACTTGTTTCAGAAGATCTTCTTCTCGTCTCTGAAATAAACAAATGCAGATCCCAGTCCGGCCAGCTCGACCCGTACGTCCAGAACGATGGATGTAGGAATCAACATCCTTCAGAAATTCAGATTAAGATGAGAAAACCTTACGTCATTTAAACTGTTGACATTTATACATTGTAGGAGAGCGAAAATGCAAGCTAAATTCTAATTCAGAAGCCTAAGAAGTGATACATTATGTTTCTATACCCAAACTTGTAACTACACACAAATCACCCTGCCCCACGTATGCTGCCTCAGGTTTAACACACACTATCAACATAAGGTTTTTAAAACAAAAAGCTCCACTCGAGTTTCCAAAGAAGAAAAAGGCAGCAGGAGTATTTTAGAATTGTAATGAAACTCAACAATGTTCAGAAGGGATTCAGAAATGCTGAAACAATGTCAAAAGCTATCTTATGACTTTCCAGAGTAACCAAAACCCATCACTTCAACCAAAGCTCAAAATACAAAAGCTTAACTAGGAAATTCTAGGCCTGCATTTACAAAAAATCCACTTCATTTGTGAATCGGAACATAATTCTGGTGAAACAGAGAAATAACCCACTGTTCTGTCACAAAAAAAAATAAAATACAATTTTAGTTTCCCTGATTGACTTACTTTTGGTGGTGAACACTGTATAACAAGGTCAACCTCAGGAATATCCAAACCACGGGCAGCTACATTTGTTGCGATCAGAACTTCAAAGACACCATTTCTAAAGCCTTTTAATGTAATTTCTCTCTGTTTCTGTGGAATGTCACCATGCAATGACTGGGCATCCTATTAGTGAAAGAAACCATTAACATGTCATTTAACAGGGGAGTCTAGGCTGCAGTATCTAAAGACATTTAATTAGAAAACACAAAGTATTTTGCAGAGCAACAGAAAATAGTTACACAGCTGATATGAAAGGAATATAAAGCATCCTACTCTGTGGTTTGATCCTTCTCTGAGACAATAATACCCATAAGCAGTAGTTTTACCATAATGTTATTATTTGTAGCATAGCAACAGCAAACTGCACCATTTTGCCATGGCAAAAGGGCCCACCTTCAGCTTTGACTTCCACTGGAACAAATGGAAGCAAATTTACTTAAGCAATGCTTGTCAAGAGCTGACGAGACTTTGCTGCCTTCCCCCTTCCCTGGGAAGTCATCCCAAAACCCACAGAAGCTGAAGTGGGGTTTTCAGGTAATTCCCAAACCCTACAGGTGATCTGAACAACCTCCACTTTTCATGGGACAAAAAAATAGATCAAGTCTTTGACAAGGAGAAAGGGGAGAGTCACAAGCTCAGAATTCAAACAAGTAACATGCTAAAGCGGAACTTACTAGCATAAGAGAAAAATGTGTCGCATACTGACACAAGAACCAAGTCATTGGATTTACTGGGAAGGCAGCAGGGCCAACAGACAAAAACTGTTGCTGCAAGATTTTAATGTGGATGGTATATGGCATTTATCAAATACTGGGCAAACCATGTACTCCCACCACTGCTCTTTCTCCGTAAATTAGTATTTAGTATCAAACAGGATTTTCTCTGAAAAAAAAAAAAAAAAAACCAAACAAACCCAAACAGCACCTTTCCCCATGCTCAAAAGGCTGGTAATAATCCAAGCAAGCATAGAAAACCTGCTTAATGTATCACCTGAGTTCTGAACAAACTACTAAATGACCTTCCAAGGGCAACAAGACATTCCATTCTACCGTATTAGTTCAATTTTCCTGAATACTGACTGTTCAAAGAACAAATGCTATTAAGAGATGGGAATCCAAAAAGCACACTAACATGAGATGGAATACGTGCACTACACTACCTCTTGTTTATTACCATTACTACTATCTCCTGATTATTCAGCATAAGCTGCGTATTTTCCATTGATCCTGTCCTGTACGATTTTAAAGCCAAAGGAATAAATTCATAATCACAGCCAAGAGGGTATTTTAACTGTAAAGCTCTACTTTTAGAAACAGCTTCAAGTTTTAAAACAATCCACAGAAACAACTTCATCCACACAGTTGCTACCTCCATCCCCCGAATATCCACGACCGCTGCTTTTCTGTTCAGACGCCAGTACCTGTTTGAGCGAAGCATTCATAGCCAGCTCATTTGCTTCCTTCTTGGTCTCACAAAAGACAATGGTCCGCCCATGGCTGCCACTGTAGACTTGAATGATATCCCCAAGAACTCCTGCTCTCTGAGATGAGCGACACTGTATGGCCAAATGCTGTTTGGGAAAGAAACATGATAAGCATCTATATTAAATGTAAGACACACTTAGGACAGACAAAATGAACACAGAATTTTATTTTTTTTTTAAGTTTGCAAACTACTGTCCCCATATGAAAGCTCTGCTTAAAAAAATTATGTGTCAATCATGTGAAAAGTCATTCCACGCCCCCATTCATAACATCAATGCACAACCCCCTTCATCCAGGCCACATGCTCTCAGGACATGCACTGCTCTGCAGCAGAATCACTCACTTCCACAGTCGTGGCAGTCCTTTGAGTCTTCTTTCCAATCAGGTCAATCTGCTCGTATTCATCTTTCATGTATTTTTTTGCTACATCGTATACCCATCGTGGACAAGTTGCAGAAAACAGCAGTGTCTGGGGGTTGTTCTCAGAACCTGGGAGGAAGGGCCACTGATTTCAGTCAATCATCACAAAAGCAACAGAGCTGCCCTCAAATTGAGAGGTTATATGTGCAGTAAGTCAACAAGAACAAAACTTATGAGCAATTAAAACATTTTTAATACCACAGGCAAAATTACAGTAATTTTAACTGGACCAAACTAAATCCTTCACCCTGTGCAAGAAGAAATGCAAGACGCATTTCTAGATCATCTGCTAAAAATGGTTTAGACTGTGACTGAAATCCTCCCACATACCTGAAAGAACTCATCTCAGTCCCTCCTTCCTTGGTTTTCCAATACTAACTGGATGTGAATAGTACGGCTATATGCAAAGGAAAAAGGCAGGATAAAAAGGACACTCTGCAGACCCCAGGGGAAGAATTAAATAACAAAATAAATTACTCCAGGTAAGAACAGTTTAATAAATAGTATCTCGAAAAAGTTTAACCTTCCTTCATAGCTCAGCAGGATCAGCCACAAAGAAAAACACATTGCAAAAGAATTCTTATTATTCCCTACAATTTGCTTTCCAGGTACGAAGAAAACTTTCAAGATTGAATAATTATGACAACTCTTCCAAAACTTACATAGATTTCCTTTTTTTAAAAGACGAACTGTACTTTTTGGCTGTTAGGACAAAGACCAACTGTGCAGAAATGGGGAAAATGTAACAGTCAAGTAAAAATGACAGTGGCTGTACTTGGACAAACCTGAGATCGATGAAGCTTACGTACTCTCCAACAGTTGTCAAGTATAGTTAACAAACGTGAACAAACTCTGCCAGCAACCAGCTTTTTGTTGCTTCTAGAGCCAGAAGTAATAACCTTGCTTTTAGTAATCTTTGGTACTTCCACCTCCAGTAATCCATCACGTTACTTTTCAAAACTTTTGGCAACAGCACAACGTGGCAAGGATTGTCACACTATTAAAATAACTTCCTCCTGCTCCGTACCTGCTACCTGATGGCTTTGGTGAACACCTACTACATCAGAAAAGCGCAAATATACCCTAGTTGTCAACTTTGTGTGATGATGAGCGTACATACATGCCCTAGCCCTAACCCTATGCTCAGTCATCTCTCTCAGGATAAAGAACACTAGGGCTTAGGGAGCTGGGTTGTGTTTGTTGCTTTTTTGTCTTTTTTTTCCCCCCCACCTCCTTCCAGAGATGCCATTCCAGCTCTTCAGACATCTGTCACCTTGCTTTGAACCTTCTCCAGTTCTACCTTACCCTTTTCTCTGAGGTCCGATACTAGCATTGCACAAAGGATTCAAGTTGGGGGGTGCACCAGCAGTTTTCAAACTAGTATAATTGCGTTTTATGCGCTGTCCCCTATTCCTCTCCTGATGATGGAATTTACCTTTTTTATAAGCAAATCCTAAGATTTCTTCCACTTGTTCAGCAAAGCCCATGTCTAACATGTGATCAACTTCATCCAAAACAACATGCTTCACGCTGGAAAGTTCCAGCTTGTTATTCTGAATGTGGTCTTTGATCCGTCCAGGTGTTCCCACTAGAATATCAATGCCACTTTTAAGGAGATCAACTGGAGGAAAAGACAGAAAAACAAGGACAATGTCAGAATGCTAAGAGACAACAAGGTAAAAAGTTACCAGTAGACAGCAACACTTCTCATTTTAGAACCAAAAAGCTACTGCCCTTCACTTTAATCTCTGAATAAAGCACTACGTTCAGTCCAGGTAACAAAAAGTAAGCTTAATGGCGGTTCAAGTTGCTCTGTCAGGAATAACAGCTAAACCACAAGCAAAGCTACAGTAAGATACGCCAATTTCCAAGCAGCAATCAGCTGGCATTAGAAATCTACAGAGCTTTATTACAGAAAAATGCTGATTTATCAGCTAAATTCTTTTTCACAACTACCTCTGGAGACAGACAGAGCCACACACACATACACAGTTCTCACTTTTCCTCAATCATCTAGTCCCAGTATATGTCCACACAAAAACCACACAAACACAGAATAAAGAAGAAACTAAAAGGACTAGTCGCTTTGCATACCTACACCTGTTGTTTTAAATAAAGATTTATTTGAACTAAAATAAATCAACCCAGGCTGTGTGTGTCCTTTGAAAGCAATGTCATGGTTCCTCACTGAAGTGAAACAAGCCAGTTTTATTCATGGAATGCATTTGGGGAAAGTCAGCTCCAGTCCAGTAGTAATTCCTTAGCATTTACTTACGCTGTTCTTTGTACGGTGTTCCTCCATAAAAACAAGCCACTGACAGTTTCTTGGTGAGATTCTTGAAGTCTTTGGCTACCTGAGTGGCCAGTTCCCTGGTTGGAACAAGAACCAGCACCTGGAGTGAGTGAAAAGAGACAAAAATGCAGCTGCACTCTGGAGAGGGTGCTAGGAGAGAAGGGTTTACTTCACATTAAACAGCTTGTACTCCCATTCTTATTCCACACTTCCTGCAGAGGTCCCCACCATCCCAGCAATGTTTCCTGCTGCCTGGAACCTGCACAACACAGCCTCATAGCCAGCAAGTGGAAACAAGGCAAAGCATTACAAGACAACCGAGATGTAGAACAGCAGTATTTTTTTTTCTTAAATTAATGCCAGGTAAAATAGACACTTCAGTAACATCACCAAGGACAATGAAGAATTCAGCATCAAAGGCTAGAACAGTCACTAAACAATCTGGAGTCACTAAACAAACTATGTGATGCACTCTAGCCATATATCCTCCTTCTCCACCTACCTGCCTTCCTCCAGTATCTATCCTTCCCCACTATGTTTTCTTTAAGGATTAAATGATAAAACAAAGAGCTGAACTCTTCTCTAGAAATCTTTCAGACAATAAGATTTTAAAACTTACATTGCCTTAAAAGTTAATAAAATAGAACGATGAAGTAGGCAACAAATCTGCAGACTGTAACTGTTTATCAGTCTAATGATAAATATATACAGTTCATTTGCATGGGAATATGATATCTGATCACACAAATCTGGATACCAATTCCACCTCATGCTTAAGTAGAAATGTAAACGCCGCTTGCATCCATTAAGTTGAGTCTCCAGACACGAGGGGTGGGGTGGGGGGAGAACCCACCAAAAGCCTTCAGTTACCACCATGGAATTAACAGTGAGAAACAACCTCAGTGAACAGAGACAAGCCCAGATGACCCAACCACTACCTGAGAAGAGGCAGGAGATTCAATCCCAAAGCCACATGCTATCTTCCTGAGGATAGCAGGCTGGAAGTCCACCAGCTACTACTGTCGTGCCCAACCATTCTCCCAAACACAGTCACAAGGAACCCTAAGCGTGAAATCTGTTACCACGGTGATGCTGCAAAATCTCTGTCACAGTGTAGCGCCTGATCTGAGGAAAGCGTTCGGCATTACAAACACCAATAAAGGAGAAAGCAGTCCCAAAGAGAAGTCCCCAAAGCGATTACAAAAATCACTTTTGAAAACTGCCATATTCTAAAGGTTTGGTGTTAACCCTTAAGTGGTAAGTTACCTTTGGCGCACGGCCTCTTCTCCCATCTTGCGAGACACTCTGAAGTTTTTCAATCAGTGGAAGAACAAAAGAATAGGTTTTCCCGGTTCCTGTTCGAGCTTGAGCAATTAGGTCTTTGCCATCATATATGGGTTGAAAAGTCTTCACTTGCACAGGGAACAGGTATTTTACACCTCGAGCTGGAAGATAATCCAGAGAGGTTTCGTTAAAAGGTGCGGACTCTACTGCAATCTGAACAAACAATTTAGAAGCCCTCATTATAACTAGGCGGAATACAGAGGGCACATCATGTCAAATCCTCTACAGGATTTCTCTAGAGAGATTGCATCTCTAACAGGAGATGCAACTTATAAGAAAACCACATATCTTTGGTTTTACTCCTACTCTATATCAAAGGATATTCCCCCAAAACATAGCTGAGTGTCCATAATGGAATATAGCCTACTTTGTGATGTTTGGCATAAGACAACAGGAGAGGAAGGCAAAAAAAAGAAAAAAAAAATCCAACATGTTTTTTCTGATACAGGTCAAGATTTTGTGGTAGCTCGGTTTTAAAGGTGGGGAAGAGGTGAGGGCGTTTGTTTCAAAACATTCTAAAACTTCAGAGAGATTTTGCACAGTGGAAGTGAAACAATCCATCCAAGAGAAACTTCCAAGCAAGGAAAACATAAAGGAACAAGAATTTTGTCTGAGGAACAAGAATCACACAGCTTCCCAACACAGAGGACAAGAACTCTACAGTGATGACTTCTCTAACAAACATATCTCAAGAAAAGATATGAAAATGCCCAAAAGAATGATAATAATCATAGACAATCTGTTCACAGGAGCCAAATAGTCTTCACATACAAAACACCATTGTGCTTATTTAAGAAGTGATACTGTAAACAGATATGGGAACTGAAGTAAAGATACACAGTAAGTAGAATGATGCTGACAAGAGGAGAAACTGTGTCTCTAGAACGTGTATCTAGGAATAACCACACCACGGAAGAATAAACTCACCTTAAGGCATCTGAAATTGAATAAAACAGAAACTTCGTTCCTACTAACAACAGTAGATTCTTTCAATCTACAGTGACTGCTCACACGCATAGTCTTACCCCAGAATAAATGTAAGACAATTTAGGACTATTTCCCTTGGCTTCCATCTCCACTTATACAGGTAACAGCGCAATTCTGGACAAACATTTACAGACATTTCTTTTACGTTAACTAACCGTTGAGAAGATTGATGGTGTTTTGTGAGAGAGGAAAATTGGAGAAGGCGCCTTCTTTTACTTCTTCTGTCAGCTCCTAACAGGATAAAAGAAAAAAACGTTATTAGCTCTAAGAGATGGGCAAATAACATACCCTACCTAGGCACACAAGAAAAGCTGTGCATTTACTTTACTACCACAGTTTTACCAGCTACCTCCTTTCTGTTTAAAGAAAACTCTTGTGATGCAAGTACCTGACAAACAAAAATATCATCACAGCATAAAGTGGGAAAATTGCATCTAGCCACCCTCTATTAGAAGACAAGACACACCGACACAGGCTGCACCGCTCATCGTGACAGAATTCCTACAAGCGAATCCTGGTTTTACATCAGTCTTAAGTAAAGACTTCGTGCCAAAGGTCTTCCTGCTCGTTACCTGCAACCACTTGTTCAAAACCACGACTACTGCTGTTCCATCCCTAATTCAGATATACCTGCACCATCTTTTAAAACACATGGCAAACAAAAGGGAACAACCGCATCATGCACGTATTCTTGGCAAGTCAGGAAAGGGGACAGTACTTGTTACAAATCTTAACTGGACTCCACTGAAATCATTAAAAAACTGTTTTTCACAGCAAAACATATTTCGTGTCACAAATCACAGCTACTCAGTACACCACACAGCTGCTTAACTTTGGACACCAGTAGATACTTACTTAAAACTCACAATTTAGCTTCTACTTCAAAGACCCAAGAGATGACACCATTACACCCAACGTACAAAAAGCACTCTCTTGATTCACATTCTCACCTTAAACAAAGGCCCTGCGCAGGGGAAGGCAAGCTGTGGGACCCTCTCGCACACATGGGCGAGGCCAAGGGTGAAATCTGAACAGGGAGAACTCCAGAAGCAGGAATTAATGAGGATATAACCATGACCTTCCCTTACAGGACACCCTGCCAAATACTTCTTCAAAGGGGCTGCCAGCAGAGAAAGCGCTGTCGCGGCACAAAGCGGTGCATGCTTCTGGGATGGCAACCGCCTGTGCAGCAGGGAGAAACCCTTGTGCTGCAATACACAGAACAAGCTGCTACACGAAGACAAGCTACAGCGTGGAAACCGCTTCCAGCTAGCCAGCCTCCTCCCCTGCAGGATAAGCTACTCCAAACGGCTTGGAGGGGGAAAGCACGGCAAGGAGAGATGGCCACCACGTGTTGGTGCACGTGCTGCAGCTTAGGCGGAAACAGGCGTGATGCCAGGTGCCGTGAATCGACGGGGAACAGCGGCAAACATCACACACAACAGCAGCAGCCTAACGCTCCCACAGCCGTCAAGTGCCAAGTCTCCACACGGCACATGCGGCTAAGCCCACTCGTTACCAGCGGGACTTTAATTAAGCAAGACAAGGGCTCCCCGGGCAGAGCGTTACTACCTCCGCATCGCTGTCCTGCTCTCCAGCTGCTGCCTCACCAGACACGCTCTGGCCCACCAGGGATGTCACGCCATTGCTTGCAGCAGAGGAAGGTTTCCCCGTATGCTGGGAGCCGTCGCTCTCTCCAGCCAGACCGTTGCTCTTCCCCTTGATTTTTTTTGTCTTCTTCGGCAGGGGGGGGTCAAGGTCGCCGTCGCCCAGCCCACTCTCCTCAGGCTGGGCCTGCTCGCCCTCGGCCTTCCTGCGCCGCTTCACCTTCTTCTCCTGGGTCTCCTCCTGCCGAGGGAAAGCGGGGGTTACACCGAGGAACCGCCTCCGTTGTAACCCCTCGTTATTCGACTTTAAGGCCTGAACTCCCGCGCGCGCGTCCCCCCCGGTCCCCTCAAGCCGGCGGCAGGGCCGGGCCGGCCCTGGCCGCACAAAATGGCCGCCCCCGCGGCGACACGTGTGGCGCGGCCGCCTGCTCCCACCTTGGCCTTCCGCCGGCGACCGCGGCGGAGGGACTCGGCGCCCGCCGGAGCCTGCGGCTCGGCGGGGCTGTCGGTAGGCACGGCGGCGGGCATGGCGGACGGCTGCTCCCCGGCGAGCTGGGCGACGGCGCTGCTGCTGCTGCTGGTCTCGCCGCGGCAACCCCAGGAGCCGCGCCCCGCCCCGGCGCGCAGGAAGTGGGGCGCGTCCGGCGGGCGGACCGAGCGGCGGGGCAGCACCGCCACCGCCGTCGCCGCCAGCAGCGGGCCCGCCCGGCCGGGCAGCCAGCACAGCCGCCGCCGAGCGCTGAGCGGGGCGGCCGCTGCCGCCGCCGCCCGGGCCGCGGGGAAGGCGAGGCGCGCCGGCCGGCACCACACGCCGCCCATGCAGCCGCTGCGCCGGCCCGGGCCGCCCCTTCCGCCGGCGCTGCCCGGCCGGTCCCTTCCGCCGGTTCCCCCCGCGCACCGGAACCGCCTCCGGCACGGTTCGGCAGGCAGCAACCGGGCTGCTGCACCAGCAAAACGAGACTCCCCACACCTGTACGCCTCTTCTATCATAATATCGTACTCCAACTTTTAAAACCTTCCAACATCGGCTATGAACTCGTAAAATAGTATTTTATTATTATCTTTTTTCTTTGGAAAATGTACAGGTTTGACCAGGAGTTAAGATCTATATATTATACAGTGAGCCAGGCTACAGTTTTGAATGCGGCAGCTATATTCTGGAATAAAGATTTAGGTCATACAGTTGAAATGGCAAGGAGAAAAAGAAAGGAAACAATAAGTTTTATTTTTCTTGTGTTTTTTAAAGTGAACAGGATCTTGTTTATGACCGAAGTAGTACTGAGCGGAAAAAAAAAATCTGAATGACAGACTCTTTCCAAGTGGTACAAACACAGGAAACAATAGGAACAGCCTATTTTAATGAAATATAAAATACTGCAGTCCCATTTTTTCCACTTCTGAATTATTGAAGTTAACGATCAAATGCTCTGTCAAAACTTCGTTTCTGGCCTCTGCCTCTGAATCTGTTTCTACCAGAGCTACCACGCCGCCCATTCCTGGAGCTGGAGAAGCTTCGGCCGTTTCCTCCACCTCCTCCTCCTCCTCGCTGTGATTCTACTAACTCTGGTAATTCAGTCGCCACGCACAAACGCCACTGTTTTGAATCTTCCCATCTTGACTATTGAAATAAAGTCAGACATATTAAGTTAAATTCTAGGAATGCGTATACAGGGTATTTCATAATTACTAAATTTGCTCAAGTGAAAAGAAAAAGTGTGAGCTAATAGAGGGGATTCAGGTTTCTAACTAAAGTGATCAATGCTGGTTTCAAATTTCAAGCGTAAGAGCTACAGTGCACCGAGTACACCTCAGATACTATCAAACAGAAGTGAAACCCACCTTAGAGCTTTACAGAGCAGTCTCATCAGTAAACTCTTCCCCCACCTTTCATTTATTAAGAATACCACTATAATTATTACTGATCAGAAATCCACACCCTCCCCTCAATTCCCCTCTAAGCCAGAACCAAACATTGTTTTAGGGGTGAATGAATGCCAGGGCACGAGGGTATGGAAATGCACTGAGTGAGAAATACCTGCAGGAAAGTCTAGGGAATTTTGGCATGGGAATATTAATTCTGCCAAGCAAAAATACAGAATTCACTTTTCTGTGGAGAGAATTCTGGGTGAAAAGAATGGAGGGGGTAGAAAAAAGGGGATTTTATAGCATAACGAAACTCGTGGCCTACAAAGATTTAATCCAGCAGCAGTAACAAGGGGTGGATTGTTCACACCACCACTTTTCTCAGTGCAAAAGTTTCAAGCTACAGATTTTTGGAGACAGGGGAATACTTCAGGAAAGGAACACCGTGTGTTTGTTCTGTTCCTTAATTCCTGCAAAGCCATCCCTTTTGCCACTAGGAAAAGCAGGATACAGGCCACATACTGTTTTCTGCCTAACCCAGTCCAGCCAATTTCATCTACAGTCCTCTGTAACCAGAAATTTCAATGAATGTACCTCTATTTCCTTTTGGTCTGCTGCAGGAACATCAAAGCACACACCCTAAAAAGAGACAATAATTTTAACGGATACAAGTCTAGCCTTTTAACTGGCTGCAACTAAATTAGATAGAGCCTACAAATCTATGTACTAGAATAAACAGTTTTATACTACAAAATGTTTTTTTAATAGAGATTTAAGATGCTTCAAAATCTTTGAACATTGAGAGCGCTGCATCAATATTTCCCAAAACACCAATACTTGCACTTCCTTAATGTTTTCCTCAGATACACACAGATTTTTCTTTCCTCTGCATAGCCAGTACTTCCAATTCACGTTTTCTTGCTCTTTAACAATAAGCTTACAACCCTCTGCATCCTAAACTCTGGTCTATTGACTTTTTCATTACTCATTTTGTAAATTCTTTCAAATCAGAAGTTTTAATCTATAATAAGAAATGAATACACCCAGTAAACTTAATATTTAGGTTCAGACTAAAAATCTGAATTTAGACTACTTGAATTATTAATATATAAGTATACTTAAGTATATATACTTATACTTAAGTATATAAGTATATATAATATATTAATTATTAATATATAATTTGCGTGTTAAAATACTATTCTTTCTCCGAATGAGCAATCTGGATACTGAGAATTACAAATCTGATGCAGGGAATCCATCCAGAGATAGTGTTCCACACAACAAATACAGAACAATGCTGTGAATAGAGACAGAGGCAACAACAATAAAACAAATCTTAACAATTAATGCAATATCAAATATCATGTATGAAGGATGCATTTCAGAAAAAGTGCCAGAGATGGAAATAATAAAAACAGTGTCCTCAAGTCAAATTTAAGATCAGAAGCATCTGGCCAAGAAACTTTGTGAACTATGTGTGAAATTCATACAGGAAGACATGCGGGTTAACTTTTACTCAAACAGCGAACGCAGACGAGAATACACACAGCACCCAAGATAAGAACCGGTTTTATTTAAAAAAAAAAAAATAATAATTTTAAACTGTTGTTCAAGTGCGGGCTGTCCCTTGCTTTAGGCTTTCTAGTTTACCAAGTCTGGGTTATCCTCAGTATTGGCATATAGATGTGCTGTGATTTTGCTGATTTGCTGAAGTAGGTGCCATCAACACCTGCCATTTTTATATCTCTCTCCTTTTGGTACTTCCAAAAAGCACCTGTTCCACCTGCACTCACACCAATCTTAATTCTCTACAATGCATCTCTACATAAAAGTAGAGATTCGTTCAACATCTGCCTCTGAAGTGTCCTCTCAACTCACCTCCAAACAGTTTGGGGATCTTTTTAGTTTGCCTATTGTTCTCCCCATCCCACACCACCTTAAACCACACAAGAACAAGGAAACAAACTGAATCATTCTCTGTAACGACACTTGGTATATG
This sequence comes from Larus michahellis, assembly GCF_964199755.1. Lineage (NCBI taxonomy): Eukaryota > Metazoa > Chordata > Aves > Charadriiformes > Laridae > Larus > Larus michahellis. The sequence goes on from NC_133901.1 coordinate 37,402,871, forward strand.
GTGTCTGTGATGGAAACTTCAACATGGATATGAATGAAGTACGCATGGCAATGCAGGTGTGTGAAAGCACCGCAAAAATAACAGCAGAAGAAGGGATAAGAGAATGGCATGTGTTGACAGCATGCAAATTAAGTCATCAAGATCACAGCATCTCTCTGTTCTGTTTTATTGACCTGGGCATGTTGAGAAGCAAGAAATACACCCAGAAAAACACAAAGATGAAGCAAATCAGCAATAATGCCAAACAACTCGCAAAAGCAGGACACAATATTCCTTATCCTATGTGTCACCACAAATAATCCTGAACAGACTGTTTGATCGCACATTCTCATATTTGTGAAAATGCATGCGAATTCTGAGACAAAAGTAGCGAGGGGAACCATTTTTGTTTAAAATAACTGTTTCTGGACAAGCTTTGCTACAGTTGTTGCAACACTGTTAGGCAGACAACCCAAAAAGTAACTCTGTGACCTTTCCATTTCAGGTACGAGAAATATGGGGGACACGGACTATCAGAACTGGCTGTCCTGAGAAATCCTGTTCTATGTTTTATCATTAAGGTACAGTAACACTGTTCGTACCTTTCACCTGTTCTGCTATATCCCTGTAGCCATGCTATATACTGCATTTTACTCCCTCCTCAGCACGTCAGTGGAGCAGAGCCCTAAGGCCCTGCCCTAACAAAAGATTGAGGCCCATCCTTCTGCCAGAGTCTTGTCCTTATCACTAGAGCCTGGAACGAGGGAAAAAAGACCAAATATCTCCCTTGACAACTGCTGAGAAAAGGCTACAAAAAAAAAAAAGCTTACCATTTTTCCCTTGAGGAAACACATTCTGTTCACCTTTCTATCAACATCATCACCCAGCAGTTCTCGCAGTCTTCGCCAAGCATAGCTCATGTTGTTTATTTCTTCAGAGCAGCGTAGTATCATTGTAACAAATCCCTAAAGAGTAAGAAATTGGGCATGCTCTTATTCTGTCAGAGGAATAAGCTTCAGCACATCTATCACACACAAGAAACCTGCTAATTTACAGTTTATAAACTGACTTTTCAAATGGATACTGTTATGGGAGAGCGAGTATATTTATAGCCACTATATTCTTGCTTTTAACCAAATTAGTAGTTCCTGGTGGCTTACATACAGTTCCCAAACTATGTCACAAGGAGACAAATAAATCTCTACACAGAGATGTGTTGGGGTTTTCTTCAGATTCAAGACAAATGTTAAGCCCTTACCGCATCCGAGTTCAGCAGGGAACGCTGTTCAATGGAAGTAGCACCTGAAATATGGGCTAGAGCTGCAGCCAGGGCATTAACTGGTCCCTTTTCTTGTATTAGCCACCGAGCAGATTCTTTGAAATACTCAATAGCAGTATGAGGAACAGAATCCAGACATCTAAGTAATTAAAGCAAAAAGATTAAAAAAAAATTAGACACTAATATTTACTAGTCTCTGGAACAGAAGAAAAACAGCAGTCCAAGACTTAAATAGTGATCAGTTCAGAGAGACAGCAACGAGCAATCCAAACAGCCCTTCTGAAACAGGAAGCTTGGAAGATACAACAGGGCTTGAAGTCACCGAACACACCTGATGGCATCTTTGCTGGAAGCCTTTATTATATCTGTTGCAGTAGGAACACCAACACGCTTGAATGTAATGCCCTGAAATTTAAAAAGCAAAATACGGATGAAAGTTGCAGACCAGAAATAATTCAGTTCTAAAGAAACAGTATTGGACTGTAATGAAACAAGCATCTAAATCTATCATTTTTCTTCTTCTTTTCACCTTTTAACTCACAACTTTTGCTAGTGAAAATTACAAGATCAAGCTTATAGGAAAATGGGTGACACTTAAAAGCCTTTTATGTACCGGTCAGTTTACACAACGCAGTGACAAACTGAAATAAACAGAGACCATTTTGGCAGATTCCAGGGGGAAAAAAAAGTTCTACAAATCCTAAATTATTAATTTTTGTCTCGTTTACTTGGATTTAAGTGCAAGTTACACAGCCTTTCTAAATGTAAGTCTGAGTTTTACGTGCCAAGACTAAACCATCTCATCCCAACTGAATACTTAATTGGTGAGAAAACTACCATATGGAACAGTGCAAAAATGCAGGTAAGAGTTCTTGGTAAAGCTACACATATGCAAATCACTGATCAGACAATAAGGCAGGGAGAACACCAAACTGAAATCCCGCTAGCTTCTTCTCATTTCCACAGATACAATCTTACTGCCGTTTGCGGAAAAAGCACGGGCATGACAATCTGCAGCGCACTCCCTGTTCCACAGTAACTGACGCTGTACCCAAACTCTGCAAGGTAACTGAACCTCAACTGGATCCTTTATAAGCTATATTCTGTAACTGAACTATTGAATAAAACATGAAGATTTTACATGCTACCCTAACACATTACATTTTACTAGAAGAAAACTATACTTTACCGCTTTTTGTTCCACATATCTTAGCTGATGTTCTTCCTTTCGCTGATAAAAACAGATACAGATCCCAGTCCGCCCAGCTCGACCTGTGCGTCCAGAACGATGGATATAGGACTCCACATCCTTCAAAATAAATAGCCTTATTACTTACCTAACTTATTGTAATTTAATCAAATCATTGCATTCACATAACTTAGCAGAAGCTATTACAGTTAAGCCTGAATACATAATAACCGCATCAGAGAATTAAATTAAAAAGCATTTTTTCACTGAAGTCAAACAAATAAGCTTTTCCATAACCCTCTAAAAATCACGGTTTGAAAGCCAGAATCATAACCATGGACCAACTAAGTCCTGTTTTGGTATCACCACAGACAATATGAGAAAACATTTTGAGTGTGCATACATCTATAACAATCCCACCCACGCTCCTGCATATCAACTTAAGCATGGTAACTGAGATATTAATAGGGAATTCACTGAAAAATTAGTTTGCTTCTTTGAAACCCTCTTAACTTCAGCCAACGCTCTCATTGTTGGGGTGCCCTCTTCATATATGCCCCTACTTAGTGAATCATTCTTGCAAGACAAACAGCCTTTCTTCACTTTCCACTGCTTCCAGACTCGCGGTCACCAATCCTTGAAGGGAGAGGCTTTAAACAGCCTTAAAGGAAGTAATTTTCAGGAGACCATGTTGCATGAAGAGGGGCCAAGCAGTTTTGGCAGAAGATAAACCCCCTTGCGTTCTAACACTCCTCACCGAGGTGGGAGGCTAGGTGCGGCTAGCTTTAAATTCTGAGTGATGCCCAATTCAGCACTATTGTCGAGTCACGTTTAACATGTATTAAACTATTACGATTTGGATACACTAATAGTGGACTGCACCTTCAGTCTAGTCGTGCTCCTGAACTAGCACGGCCACTCTCGAGTCTTTGCTCGTGTTCAGTGAGAAACCAAAACGACTAGCTACTTAACCAGTGCAGTTTATTTAAACAACAGATATATAGGTTCTTAGGATTGCCGGTGTTAAATACACTGTCTGCAAAGCATGTGCAAATAAAGATATTGTTAAGTATACAAAATGCGCGACAAAGTTATAAACAATACAGCCTGGCTATAAATGTAGGATAGAGATTCTCTAAAGAAGTTTCTAAGTTCCCCGAGGAAACACTCGGTATAACCTAAGTCTTACTCAAAGGCGTCCCTATGGGGGGCAAGAAAGGCTCAGCCCGTCGACTGGTCCCGGAAGTCAGTGACAGAGTTCTCCTGACTTGTTTGCGATGGTGTCTTCCCTCATTTCCCCCCTCTCTCGGGCTATTTTTATACTATTTTTTTTATCTTCAAAGTGCAGTTTGAGTGACTTTAGTCATAAATATTTTTATTATGATTGGTGTACTCAAGGATGAGTGGTCGCACCTTGGGGGTGGGTAGCCTCCAGGATGGAGGTGTGTTTTGGTACATTGTAATGAGCAAAGTTCACACAAAGGACAGCATTTCATCAACATTTGAGGAAATGTTGGCTCGTGTAGCAAGCAGGGCCGCTTATCTGTTTCGTAGTAAGCGAGTAGGCAGCTTATCTGTTCCGTAGTACCATCTTGTTTCCATACCCGCTACTCGTCATAAGGGAAGGCCACGGAACAACCGCGTTCTGTTCCATCCCTCATGTAGTTTCACAAACAACCTTGTACAGGGAATCGCAGATGTTGCATTCTTCGTATGCCAGCTGCGGCTGTATTCTACCTCAGAAGCCTCTTGATTTTATGACTTTCCTTAATGTATGAACAATGCTGTACTTTTGTATTCTTGGCCAATTTAGTAATTATTCCACAGACCATCTTTAAACACACTCGGGACTGATGCACTCTAAAAAAATCCTCTAAGAAACTACTTCTGCATATCAGGACATTCCTTACCCTTAAATGCAATGCTGATATGCTCCGTGTGGTGAACACAATCACTTGATAGCCCTTACTGCTTGAAAACAAACCTATAAATTATTACAAGACACCCAACATAACCGTCTCCTACCTTTGGTGGTGAACTTTGTACAACCAGGTCAACTTCAGGAATATCTAAACCACGGGCAGCTACGTTGGTTGCAACCAGAACTTTAAATGTACCATTTCTAAAACCTTTCAGCGTGATCTCTCTTTGCTTCTGCGGAATGTCACCATGCAATGACTGGCAATCCTGAAAAACAGTATTATTATAAGACTGTACCAAAATCCAAGACAGTGCTCCATTTTATGGTCAGTTTTGGGTACAATATCTTGGTGTTTGATAGATACCGTATAGCAAGAAGAACTGAACTACCAGAGTTTATATTTGAGGTGTCTTACAATATTTACTCGGTACTTCTTACTCATATGCCTCAAAGACCTTTAACAAAGGTAGGAGGAAAATCACAATGCGTGCCTTTTCTTCTACACCTCTAATTACTGTGATCTACGAGAACAACTATGCCCTAACTTGCCATCCACACCATCTATGCAAGGCTTAGCTGTTTCAAAATAATCATCAACAATTTTCTCAGGCCTTCTTAGTATTCATTCAAAGAGATCAACTCCAGCTTCAGAGATAATTTTAATCCAAACATTCTGGAAGTCCTTCTGTATCACAGCAATAACAAGTATGAAGACTAAATATATAAAAATTGTTTTTTCCTCCACTTCACATTTCACAGCTTGCCTATAAATGGCTACCAAGTTTTCCACAAGTTAGCATCACACGCTAGGGTAATACACAGGTGCTGCAGTCAGCACAGAATTCAATTTTTTTTTTTCCAGACAGTTTTGGATTAGTGTCAGCTGGTAAATGGAATAGGCATATATTCTGTTCATGAGTATTAATATGCTAAACCAGAAACATCTAAGTAATTTCCTTATCTTACCTGCCAAGATCAGAATTCTGCATTGCCTATGCAAGATTTGGTATCACTAACACCACCAGTAACGCAGGATAAGGCTCCACGCTCAGGTTTAGCTGTTAGTGAGGTCATCTAGGAGTGTGGGAGAAACACTCCTGAACACAGCTGTGGCAGATGAAAAAGCTTCTCCTTTCCCTAAGAACACAATGCTATACTGCTTTCTATACATAACCCATCTCCTCAATGAAAACACATAGAGAAAAAGTAGTTGCTGTGATACCACCACCAAAAATGAGCATGCAGTGCCAGTATCACTACATATCATAAACATTGCACCACTACATCAAGTAGTTATTTTCCAACAGTGCTAGAGTGTGTTGTACCACAAATCTCAGCTCATTCACAAGAGACGGCAGATTGAATTATTTCTGTGTACACATCTTTAAACTCTTCCTAACAGCTAAGAAACACCTTAATGAAAATACAAACATATTACAGCTCTAAATTCTATTTCCCCGCCCAAACAACAATAATTATGTCAGCATCACAGATCAGTAACTGCCATTCCAGTACCATGACCTGTTTATCCTTAGCTGTCTAAGTCTGTCTCCATTTTATAAACCAAGACAGTCCTCTATACAGAAAAGAATTAATTCACAACTGCTTCGTTTAATGTCAATGAGAACTCTTCTTTTAAGCAAAAAAAAATCCTTTATAGCCCCATTCTGTTAGCCTAGTCCTGAAGACTATAATGCTATAAACTTTCAACCGGATAGTTTTGGGTTTTTTTACAGGTTCTTTTTGGCAGTTTTGAAACTAGCTCAGCACCTGCAAAAGCCTGCCGTATCCACTTTGAAAGCCTCTCTTTAAAACTTAACTCAGCGTAGGTCTGGTATCAGCTTAGGGTTGATACATCTCTGACAGGTTTTATTACTTAACACAGATGATAAAGTACCTGTTTGATTGAAGCATTTAAAGCCAGTTCGTTTGCCTCCTTTTTGGTCTCACAAAACACAATCGTCCTCCCATGGCTACCACTGTAGACCTGAATGACATCTCCAATAACTGCAGCTCTCTGAGACCAGTGACACTCTATTGCCAAATGCTGTGGAAAAGAATTCCAGTGCTTAGCTTACATAAAAACACAATATTGTTTTTTAATACATTTGAAACTGTAAAATCCAGAAATCCTAAAGAGTTATACAATTTCCTGATGGGTAAAATATGCTAACTCATGTTCCTGGAACATGTGAAATCCATAAGGCTCTTATGTCCACCATGATTGGTCTAACATTAAGCGAAATAATTACAGTAATAGGGGGGGGGGAAAGACGACAGTCTATAAATCACTTTTTTAAAGCAAGGGGAAAAAAAACAAAGCAAATGTCATACCATTTCTCTGGAGGACAGTCAGAGGTGCAATATTTTATTACAGTACTATCGACTAAAGCTTTATGTCAGTGAAACAAATAAATACAGTGTGTTAAAAGTTTTTTTCAAGCACAAGATAAACATTCTTTCAATCCCGCTGATAAAATCATCATGTCTCCAACTGATCTGTCAAAGTAACTGCTAAGCAGTACTTAAGCAGAAACAATAATTTATCAAGTAAAGATAATTAATTCTGACTTCTAGCATGTATTGCATTCCTTGCTATGGTATTTACTGCATAGCAAGCAAAGGCCTAGTGAGGTGATATACCACTGGAAGTTTGAAAAAACCTCCTGTACACGGAATAGCAGAATTTGACTGCGATGTCTGTGGTAATTTAATGCGTGCCTTTTGCTTCCAACTCGGATAAATTCAGATACTGCTTTTCTCTGAAAACCAATAAAACTAACTGATAACTGATCCTTACTCTACCTGAGATGTCTATAAAGTTACTGGATGCTGTGAGAAGAGAGACAGATCCTAAACCTGGAAACAGTTTGAGTAGCTGTAATGTACCTTATGCTTGAAAAATAATTCTCAAAACAAATTTCAACACCACCCCGATAAGGTACCTTAGGACAGGATGACCTTTTGTAGCATAAAGGAAAAGGGAAGAGCCCTGAAAACATTCCACATTCGATAGATTACTCACTTCTACTGTTGTAGCAGCCTTTTGAGTTCTTTTCCCAATAAGGTCAATCTGTTCATATCTAGACTTCATGTATTTCTTAGCCACATCATACACCCAGTGTGGGCAAGTTGCAGAAAACAGTAGTGTCTGGGGATTGTCTTCAGAATCTTAAAGAACAAAACAATGTTTCATCTTACAGAGGTATACAAGTTGATTATACAAGTTATTAAAATATGAGGTAAAATATCAGTATATAAAATAAAGAAGGCTGTTCTGCTTTTTAAATTTATGCATTACCAACATCTAGAGAAAAAATACTCTCAAAAGTCTAAATATTTTCAATATTAGGAAAAAAGTTACTATGATCAAAAATCCAGTCTATTGTCAAGTGGTGAAAAGGGTAAAGAGCTTCTAATTCCTTTTAACTGGAAGAAATCTAAGTACAAATTATATACAGGTGTCAAATAAAGTTATTTACAGATCCCTAGGTACTGGATTTTAAGCTTTGCAAAGGTCCTGTGAACGATTCCTCTTTTGCAACACTTCCTCATGTACTGCGGTTCACAGTACATTTCCTACAATATAGAGTATTCAGTCATTTCTAAAAAAGCCACCTTGCAACTTTCAGAAAAATATACCTGAATTTTAGCAGACTAAATTGTTATTAATGTTTCCTACTGTTTGTTTAAATATTGAGATTACCCTTTTTGTATGCAACTCGTAAAATGTCTTCCACTTGCTCAGCAAATCCCATGTCCAGCATCTGGTCAACTTCATCAAGTACAACATGTTTCACCTTGGTAAGATCCAGCTTGCCATTCTGAAGATGGTCTTTGATTCGACCAGGTGTCCCAACCAAAATGTCAATGCCACTTCTCATGAGATCAACTGATAAACAGGAAAGAGCAGAAGAGGAGTTAGCAGTGAAGTAGGGAGCACTCCACATTAGAAACACACGGTAGCTAAGTAATAATGAAACAGCTTCTTCAACCATTCAGAAGTACTTTCCTTACAAATTTAAGTGAGAACAAATGATGAACAGGAGGAGAAAACTTGAAGGTAGAAGAAGTTCTACTGCTCTACCTAAAGGAAACAAGATTTCCTACCTCACTTCCCGCTCCCCATGATTTAAATAAAGTGGCAAACAAAGAGCTTCTTTTAACATACTTTGGAAATAGTTGGCTCTTCCTAAATTGTCCACATTAATTGGAAACTTAAAAAAAAAAATCCTTTATTTAACTATCCAAATTAGTGAAATCATCTCCTTCCTAAAGTTCTGTGGGAGAAAAAAAAAAATTCATCCCTAATGTCTCAAGATGTATTATGATGAAAGAGCTTACTCTCGTTCCTGCTCTCATTTGCCTTGTTTACAACCATCGAGACAGTAAATTATGCTGTAACAACACAGAAATTCTTTTCCACTTTACAAACCCCCTAGATATCCCACATCACACAAAAAAGCCCACACCAACTCACAGCTCTAAGACTAAACAGTTTTTAAAGAAAATATAAATGTTTACAAGAACCTAAACCCAAATACGCTGTATACACACAGTATATCTTTCACTTAAGATATTAACTACAGTTATCTCTCACCAGAAGATACATTCTGAGCTACTGAATTCCCCACAAATACGCTCCAGTTCTCGAGTTAAAAGTGTGTGTTTGTAAGGATCCAACTGCATTTCTCAAATATGTCAGTCAATCGACATTTCCATTATTAGTGATGTGTCACTTACTTTGTCCATTATATGGAGTTCCTCCATAAAAACAAGCTACTGTTAGCTTTCTTGTGATGTCCTTGAAATCTTTGGCAACCTGGTTTGCCAGCTCTCTTGTAGGACAAAGAACTAGTACCTAGAAAGAAGAAAGACAAACAGATGTTCTCTCAGCACAGCTTCTGCCAAGAAACCACTAGACTTCGAGTCATTAGCTTAGGTCTGATCATTCACATAATTTAAAAAAAAAAAAAAAAAGAAAATCTGGTTTAAGTAGTTATCTAAGCAAAGATTAGAGAAACGCACTGATTAAGTTTCTTGTAACATCATTAATCTCCTTCAGCATATACTCATTTAGGACAGGATAACTTCTTTTTAAATGAGATGGACAGGAGGTACTTGAATCTTATTTAACTTCAGCTCTCGAACACATCAGCTACAAGTTTTCTTCTACATGCGCATATGCTGTTTGAGTACAAGACTGAAGGATTTGGGTAATAAAAGGTTTTTACACATGCTCAGTAACGCTTCACAGTCCTGCGAGAAGGCGTAAGAAACAGCTATCAACTGTCTCCCAGCTTCCCTGTGACTCAGAGAAACATATGTTCAGTCTGCAAGGCTGGTGTTCAGCACAGTTCTGCAGCCTGTGCTAATGTCCTTGCAGAAGTAACGAAGGAACCATCCTCTCTTCCAAAATACAGGCTTCACCACAGGTGATGGACAAGCAACTAGCTAGGAGATTTAACTAATTTAGTTTAACATGTGATTACAGTGCTGCTCTCAAACCTGGCATCAGTGGCTTGGCAAAAGAAACCTTAAAATCCTTAACCTGTTACTTCTTTCAACATTGAAACACGTTACAAAAAAAGAAATTAGTAGTCTACTATGGTAGAGTGAGGTCTGAAATCCTTTTTATTTTAAGATTTATGACTCCCTCAAAGAAAACTTTCCCTTTTCCACAAGACTGTGCCAAATCTAGAGCCAGCATTCTCAGTCAGACAGCCAACATGATGGGCAGATGCAAATAAAAAAGCTAGTACTAGTTTTGAAATGAGTTTTGGGTAATCTACAATATGAGTGACAAGATGAAATAAACCGGGGAAAAAAAATCCACCATTAATGGGGTTACAATAAACTTTGGCCTATCTAGTTTTGGAGGGCATCATAAGCATTTGGTGAAAAAAAACATATATGGTTTTCCCTCGCAGAATGCAGACAGCTCATAATCAATCTGCATTCTCTGGAGCAGAAGCTCCAATATCTGGTGGTGGGCCAAGTGAAAACTAAGTCTATTTTTAAAACCTCCCACTATTTACATGTTTAAACAAACACATTTAAATAGACAGCTTTTATCAATCAGAAAAAGTCACTAATCTCCTGCTAATTTGGGAGAAAAGCTAGTAACCACTGGTAAGGTGACTGAACAAAATTAAACAGGAACACATTGAACACCTGTAGTTTCGGTCTCCCTGTAGGCAGAAAAAGGAACTGACAAGTGGATAGAACCATTTTGCTCTTAACTCTTAGTCAGAGGGTAAAAGGCAGCACAGCATGCAGGCAAAGCCCAACAAAGGCAACTTTCAAAGAATCTTTAATGCGGGTTAGCTTATCCCTGCACAAACCTGAAGAACTTTTCCAGTGGGTTAAGACTCTGAATCACTCGGACATAAGACAAAGCAAAATCAGCATTCTAACTAGGCATAGTTACCTTTGGTGGACGGCCTCTTCTTCTTTCCTGTGAGTCTCCCTGAAGCTTTTCAATTAAGGGAATAGCAAAAGAGAATGTTTTCCCTGTTCCAGTTCGTGCCTGAGCGATTACATCTTTGCCAGAATATACTGGGTCGAAAGTCTTCACTTGCACGGGAAACAGGTACGTCACTCCTCGAGCTGTGACAATTTCAACAGACTTCCTTAATATGATCATTTTACAAGTGTTCTTGCATACAGAGGAAGTTATCCCAAGCAGAACTTCCATCAACTCTGAAGTCAGCCAAGACTCTATCATCACCTCCACTGATTTATTTAATCACAAAGTTCATCTCCAAAATGTGCCCTGGGACTGTCCATTTTATTCTCCTACTTCCAACCAAACATAGTGCTAGCGGGGGCAGATGAAGTTAATGAAAGCCTTTATTTATGTAATACTCCCCACCTATCTATGAAAATCTCTTTCTTTCAAATAAGACATATATCAAAAACACTTCTATTCTCAATTTCATACTGTCATGCACAAAATAACATCAAAGATATTAAATAGAACTCATTTTCCTTTACTCACACTGAAATAATTGTTAATTGAAAAATTCTCGCACAAGATTAATTTTTTTTTCAGCTTATGTAATTTAAAATTCTACTGTAAAGGCTGAACTGGGCAACATTGCAAACAGAAAAGTCTATATTTGAAGACATATTTAGAGTAGGCAATCAATATGCTTTCTGTACAGCATCAGTGCTTGCATACGCACAACCAGAGCGCATCTCAAAGCTCACTGATTGAATACGTTGAGCACCAAAATACATGACAGTCATAATTTACTTTCTGTGGTCACACCATACCAAGAAATTTACCTTGAAGGAGCTGAACAGTCCCTTTGGAAATAGAAAAATTGGAGAAAGCACCCTCTTTCTGTTCTTCAGTCATCTCCTGTTTGGTAAAGAAATTAGATAATGTTCCATGTGAATATCATACTATTGTCGGAAAATTCAAGGTAATGGCATAGGGCACTAGTGTCATACCCAAGGGTCAAATTTTCAGTGACAGTACCCCAGCTGCAGCTAAAGAGCCTTCTTTGTTTTACTTACTATCATATTTCAAAGTTAGACAAAAGTGATCTGTAATTTAAATCAAGACTCTTTCATATCTAATGGCATAACCCTGTAAACGCAAAACGCCCAACTTAAAACTCTGAAAACTTTTAATTAAATTTAAACATTGTTTTACATAATTACCAATGGCCTAACAGATCATGTAGTAATATGCAAGAATCAGGCTTGAGATCTAGCCTATTTCCTACTTCCCAATTAATACACAGTGATTTACAGATACAGAAATTGATCCCCAAAAGAATAATGTTACAAGGTAGAGCATCAGACGCGCCTACTTAGTAATGCCTCACTTCCATATAAGTTTTCACAGCACAGTGATTAAAACGCTAAGCGTGAGGAAAGGATGTTAACCCTGGAAACCATGGAAACCCTGGATGCTTTGTGAAGCATCACTTGGAACAAGAAACAAAACCAAGCAACTGCAGAACATACAGGTTTAAAGACTTTTCAAAACAAATCCTAGGTACAACAAGATATGTCTCCCTTCAAAAAAACTCTGGTTCACGTCAAGCAATTAAAGGAACCCAAATCAAACAGTCAGACAAAATAAAAACATTCTTACAGAAACACTTAAGAAGACTTACAGAACCGTTACAACTTATTTTATTACATTAAGGACCATCTTATCACATTAACAACTACTATTTAATAAGATCATACATAAAAACATATTAATACATAACTTTTTTTTTACTACTAGCTAAAAACAAATAATTCTTATTTCTCTACAGAAGTACTCATATACCAAAAAAAAAGTCAATTAAACTGTATTTGTGGCAATTACAATCATATCTAATGATGCTGAATCATATTAAAGCACCATCTCACTGCAGCTTGTTCGTCTGCCAACAGCTACCACAGTACCAGACTGTCGAAGTGACAAAACTAAGGTGAGCTAATCTCGAACTTCAGGACTGCCATAATTTAATTTTTTTTTGCAAATACTACACAGAAGGGACAGATCAAGTAGCTTTAAACCCAGGAAATTTACAACAGTCTTTCCTCTGATTAAGAGAAAAAAAAGGAAAGATAACCCGTTCTAAATTTAACCTTGTTGCAACACCAGAGTTGAAAGCTAAACACATCGCTGTAACTAAATCAATCATTAGTTTTACCTGGTCTTGGTCACTGTCACCATCACCACTTGATGTTTCACTGGAATTACTGTGCCTTTTTTTGTGGGTGGATTTAATGCCTAAAGAAGACAATCTCGCATTCTCTGGGCTTTCCTCTCTCGTGTGACCGTTTTGCTTAACCCCACTCCGCGATTTCTTGAGTTTTGGGGAATCAGTGTCATCCTCTGACTGCTCACTTTCATCCGTCGGTGCCTTTCTCCGCCGAGATTTCTCACGGCGTTTAGACTTCTTCTCTTTTTTCTCCTTCTGGTAAGGCAAAAATGAAAACAGGTGCATACGATCCAAACGCCGCGAAACAGAGAAGACAGTTAAAATTAAAAGTTTTATCTTCTCGTTACGGACAGGGGGGAGGGGCTGGTGCGAAGCCACCGATCCCTCCCCACCGCGCCCGGCGGCATTTTCCCAACCACGAGACACCCGGACCTTCATTTTCAGGACTCTCCACCCCCCTCACCAGAGCGCTCCCCGACGGGGACGGCCACACGCCTGCTCCGGCGGGCCCACCGCCCCCGCTGGAGCCGTCCCGATGCCGAGGGGGCGGCCGCGGCCCGGCGCCGCAGGCCCTGCAGCCCGCCCACCTCCCGGGAGGCCCCGCCGCCGCCGCGCACGTGGTCGGCCGACCGGCCCGGTACTCCCCACGACCGCGCCGAGGAGACCCGCCCCGGTCCCCACCACCGGTGGGGGACTGTCCACGACCCGCCAGACATGATCACCGGCGCACAGACGAGGCGGCGCGATGGTTGCGGCGGGCAGGCCGCGCCCGGCCGCGGAAGGCCGCGGAGCCCCCTCCCCGGTACCTTGCGCCGCCGCCGGCTGCTCTCCAGAGATGACTCAGTCTCCATAGGGCACTCGGAATCCGACTCGGCCTCGCTACTGCTGGCGCTAAACCGGGTGGCTTCGGGCATCTCCGCTCGCCGGCCGGTCGCCACGCCGCCACCGCCGTGTGACAGGAACAGAGGCCGCCCACTGCCCCGGCAACGCGGGGCGGGGCCGCGCCGCCCGGCAGCCAATAGCATGCCGCCGCCGGACTACAAGGCCCAGCACGCCCCGGGTCTCCCGGCTGGACTACAAGGCCCAGCATGCTCCGCGCCGCCGCCCTCGGGCGTCCGCCATGGTGGGCGCGAACAGCGGGCGGAGCTGGGGGCTTCGGGCCGGAGGGGAAACGGCCATCGGCGCCATTTGCACCGCGGTTTACGTTATGCTGCTCCCCATTGCACGTGTAAGTCCCGGGAGGGGTTTTTAAGGAAACGGAAAGGCTGCTGACGCGCCGTGGGAGCGTGAGGCCCTGAGGGCGGAGAGCCTCTGGAGAAGCCTGACGGGAAAATGCCGGTCCCGGCGTGGCTGAAACCGGCCGAGGCGGACAGGAGAGGGTGCTGCGGGGCTCTCCTCAGCCCCAGCCAGCACGAACCCAGTTTCTTCCGCTTCTTCACAGCCAAAGACACCTTCCCTAAAGGAAATCTCCAATATCATTTGTGAAGACTAAATCCTGCTTGCTGTATCTAAACGGGCCAAGTAGATGTAGGAGGACATCTGAGATTTCTTCAGGACACAGTGAGGAAAACCTTAGGATTCAAGGAGTTTTTAGAGTAATAAGGTGCGTGCCAATCTAGGTTTTTTGCTTTGTTTTCTGACAGGGGAGACAGAGCATGCTGTTACTTCTGTGGCACAAGTAGGAAACACTTTCAAGAATTGCAGTGTGAAACAGTCCTGTCCATCAGATACAGTTCCTATTAGAGCAACACATACCCTTTCCCGGTTAATAGCGTGATCTGAACGAAGTATTCTCATTTTTATTATCACAGGGAAGCAAAAACTAATTAAAGATGAGAGCAACAGAAATACACATCAGCTCTCCAAATACTATGGTCAAAAGTTTTAACAGCTTTGATTTGGAGACAGCCTCACAGATGTGACTGATCACACTTAGAGTATGGTTACATTGTAAAAAAGGGAAAGTTTACAACAGTCATTAAAAAAATAATCAAATATTCATGACCAGAGTTAGCTGAAGCAAGGAATTTTGTTGCAATTGTCCTTCCACTTTGTCCTCCTCTTTGCATTAGTATTTATGCTTTCAAAATTTGGCAGGAAACTTCATCTTGTTTTCAGTCCATCTAAAATAACAGAGTTATTAGACATTAGACTTTACATTCTAAAAATAAACTGAGTTGCCTTAGCTTTTGGTACAACAGATGGCATCAATACGAACAATCAAAATGACCCTTTAAATGTATTTTGCTAAATAGCATCCAACATATTTCAAGTGTACATGTCCCAGTAACACTAGAAATGTGCTTTAAAGAGTGTACAGCCAAAAGCTGCTTAAGGGAAAAAAAAATAAAAAATTGGCAGAATCTCTTCAAAAACTATAGTATGTAATGTGTTGCTTCATATACTGGCTTCTCAAGGTGACAGTACATATCTAATGAGAACTCCAATGGTTTAATTACACTGAAGTACCAGTCCTTTAAGATCTTAAGAATATGTGTTGCTATTAAAAAAATTGATACAATTTTTCCCTCACAGCATTTTAACTTATATTCTTGCCAAGTTAGTTAACAGTTTTGTAGGTCTTCTCCACATGCAACAGTGTAAAAACTTGTTTCATACCAATTCGTTTTCCATTAAGGGATTTTTCAAGTATAGTTACAGGCAAAATCTACCCTATGAAAGGAAGCAGAAGCTTCTAGCACAAGCGATGTATGTGTTCTCCTGTCTATCGTGAGCAAGTTGGATGGTATTTTGTACTTTTAAGTTTTGATTGAGCATCTCTATAAAGCACACTTTATTCTTCTTCTACAAGAAACCGTGACAATATCTGTAATGTCATATAGCAAGATCAATGCAAGCTGAACCTGTCTGCTAACAGGAGTTTATCAATCACCATGTTTAACACTGAGTTTGTCAACCACCACCATGTTTCTTAACATTTCTGCACTTAGCCATCTCCATCTGCAAGGCCAAGTTCATACTATTTTCTTGCCTTATGAAAACAAATGCATAATATAAACAGCAGCATCTGTATAGCTGAATTAGGGGGAATGTTCATATAAAAAGATGTGGTAGAGCTATACCATTTGAGTATTTCTGGGACATAACACTGAAGTTTTTAAAGATAATAAGAATTTTGTTGGGGTGGTGGGGGGTGTTGTTATAATTTACTGCAATATTTCTGCCTAAATTTGATCGTTAACTTGAAGATAAAACACCTAGCATAGTTACATGTGTTTTCCTACCTTGGGGAGTCAATTCCACTGTCTCCTGTAATGCTGTGGTTTTCTGTCCCTTCCGAGTGTTTCTGTCCTGGTATCACAGTACATGCATTGTTAAAAACCAGATCTTTTTTACCCAGAGGGTTTCTTGTTTGGTTGGTCTGTGAGCCCAAATCACAGCACGCCACTACTTCACCCATCTCATAAGTGAAGTTCTGCAAAGTGTCAGCATCTGAGTCAGCCTCATTAGTGTGGCAGAAATCTGCTACAGATGAACCCTTCACACATTCAGTAAGGCCAGTTTCTTCTTCCTTTCTGTGACCTATCGGAGTAACCTGACTGTACAAACAGCTTTCTTCTGCGAAATCTGTTTTTGGATGCTCTTTTGAGCCATCTATTGACTCTGCCAAACTAGCACTTTCCTTATATCCGTGCTCTCCAGAGTCACGTTTATTTACAGTTGTGTTGTACTGGGCAGGATAAGTATTAACCTTACAGTTTTTCAGGCATGTAGCTGTCCCCAGGTTTTGCACAGCTTTACTCCAGTCTCTTGTATCTGAACGAGCATATCCAGGAGGCAGGTGAGGTGGTTCACTGCCTTTAAAACTGTCATCAAGATGTAACAAGCTACAGGTGTCACCATCATGTGCTTTTTGGTAGAGGAGATGGCAGTTCTCAGTAAATCCTTCACTTTCCAGCTTCATTGATCCAGGATGGCTGGCACAGTCATATTTAAATATAAATTCACTCTTTTTATCAATCTTTTGTCTGTATGTCACACCAGTTTTTTTTACCAGGTTAGCATTGGATGAATAATTTGAAAGATGGACATTTTGGAATTCATTTTCTGTTTGATCTAATAACTCACACACAGTGTCAGCTTTGCACCTGCGATACTCATCTTTCAGATGTAGTGAAAATTTTGCATCTTCTTTGCACACACCATTCTCTCCAGTGTAGGAGTGAGGGGATTTTTTACTATCCCCAGGATTTTTTTTTACTGTTCTTCTGTAGGTTTTTTCTTCAGAAATATTACTCTCCAGAAAGTATTTGTCTTTACTATCTATTTGCCAAGTACTGCCATGCAGATAACTAAAGTTTTCACTTAAATTTCCTTTCTTTAGTTGGAGAGCAGACCTATTAGCATGGAGTAGTTTGTTTTGCTCTGCTTTGCCAGCCTGCATTTCAGTAGCCAGCTGTTCAGTTTCATATTCAGAGGTTTTTGAGGACTCCAAGGACTGTGGCCTTTGTAAAGCCCTTTCTTGCTTTCGAGTCCTGGACTTCAGCTGACTGTTAATAGTACCTTTGTACGCTTTTGCATAAAAGTTGTGTGTCCATGACAGACCCTGAAAAGGGTTCTTAATTTGTTTTTTATATATGACATAGGATTCTACTGCTACATCAGATGGCTTTTGGTTTCTGATCAGCAGTGAAAGGTTCTCATCCAGTTTCTCATTTTGGGATGTTAGCTCATGGACATGAGATTTCCTGTTGCTTCTGCTAATCTGCTTCTCTTTGTTTGATTTGGTTTTCCTGCTGTGTTTACTTCGTGTCTTTTGAACACAATCCTTTGAAAGATAGTTTTGCCTGAGTGTTGATGCTTCAGCCAAGGTACCCTTACTGATATATTTTTTCTGCTCTTCAGACTTCTGCATTAGTATTGTGTGTTTAATCAAATTATCAATGGTAAGAGTAGGGTTAATACGCTTGATGATTTCATGTTCAACATCACGTGGAATGTTATCTAAGTCATCTTCATCCCTGACAGGCCACTCCTTGGGAGGAAACTGGTCTGAAAAAGTGGAGTACTCCTTAAGTTTTTCTTTTGTAGAAGCACTTCTCCAGAAAAGGCCAAGGCCAAACCTTTTGCTTTTCAGTTTCTCTTTCGCAGATGTCAGGGATTTGGTGGTGTCCCAGGGATGGTTTTGGGCAGATGTGGAGATCCCTTGAGTTTGAATTGAAGGCTTCAATTCACTGCAGCCTTTCTTACCTCCTCCACTAAGCTCACGGTTCATTAGCTGCCGATGTCTTTTTTCACGGAGCACATTCTTGTCAGGGAAACAATGGCAGGACCTGTAACAGGATACTTTAGGAATATTTTCTTTCACTAGGTCGGCACAGCGCTCAATGTTTACCAGGTAAGTGACGGAAGACGATGAACAGCAGCAACTGTCCTCCAGCAGGACCCTTCTATTGTCTTCTGTGGCATCATTTGTGATAAAGTATGTGTTGGGAGTGACAATGAAGTATCCTTCTCCCGTATGATAGATTTTCCTTTCTTTGATTAGAGTGCCAAGGATATTATATAAGATACTGTAGGAGGGAACTACAATGCCTACAACAAAGATGCAGATATTTCAAATCAGAAATAAGTTTTCAAAATAAAGTGGGAGCTGGCCAAAACAAAAAAAAAAAAAAAACAAAAAAAAAAACCTGTCATACAACAGATCGGTAAGCAACTGAACATGAAATACCCAATGTTTTTAGTTCACAGGATTCCAAAGAATTTTGAAACTGACCTGGCAACTGAAGTTTAAGTAGCACATACTCAATTTCAACATGAAAGTGTCCAGTATCACCAGACAAAAAGCAGGATTTTCTTTTTTTAATACATCACCACTCTGCTGAGCTTCCAGAGACAGCAATTGTGCTTGCATCCAGCTGTCCCCAACCCACAGCTCTGGGCTCCCTGCACAACAGAGACACCCTTCTCTGCAGTGGTGTCCACACATGGAGGGCAGCGAGGGCTACCCCAAATCTTGGCGTCGGCACAGGCTGCAGCTCTGAGTTAGGGAGAGCCCTCCTGGGCCAGCCAGGTGAGGGCAGCACGGAAACATCATCCAGACGAGGGCTCTGGTAGGTGCAATCCTGCCAGTGTCTTACAGAGCATACAGATTTTAACTCTGCAACGGCCATTCCTCACTCATGAGGCAAGGTCACCCCTGAGGAAGAAGGTAAAGGCCAGCTGTGTTTCTGGTTGTTACTGCAGCACTGCTGTGATGGAGCTTAGCGTGTTTTCCTTCAAAGAAGCAATGGTGTTCTCTTTGTGTCTGTCAGGTTATGATATTCATGAGACACACGTGCTGCCAGGTGCAAGCCAAACAATGTGTTGTTCATAGCATTTCCCTCTTGGCAGGTTATTCAACGGTGGCTTTTAGCAGTCTTTCTGAAGCTTCTGGTATAATTTTGTCAGATGACAATTGCTACCGAAGTCTACCTTGCTGAGACTGGTCTCAGCTGCTAGTTTCCCCTCAGGTATTACAGTCCCAGAGTCATTAGTCTAGTGACATCTGATCTGCTGCCCCAGGTTTCTGCTGATCCCCCATCCCCAAGAATTAAAACTTCCAGCAAAGCGAAAACACAGCAAGAAATACACCTTCTTCTCTACAGACTTTGAGAGTGCTGCTTCCCCCTGACCTGAAAATGCTACCTTGTGGTTGTCTCAGTGCACACATGGACTACATCACATTCTTGGCAGGGTTCTGGGCCTGTTTATAGGGTTGCATTAAAAATTTTCCTACTAGCGAAAACAGTTACCAGATCAACCTGCAACATTTGCACAGCTATAATATTATGAAGACTCAAAAGAGGAAGTTCAGTATCAAACCAAGCAACCTCCTGCAGAGGGCCACAATGAGCCTTTACAAAGTGTCACACGCAGGCACGCACATACTTCAATACTGCAGATCTAAGGGAAAATGAACAATTTTCAGATTCAAAAGAAAATGCAGCATTTAAGGGAAGTGGCTGCTACCCCATCAGAAGAGAAGGAATAAAGCTCATTTAGTGAAGCAATTTGCTGTCATGAAAGAAGGGGCAGGAGTTTGACCAACAAATCTGAATTTGAGGTTGGTTTTATTTTCTGATAGCAAACACCAGATGTAGACTCCTACCCAGTCCCTTTGCCATCAAAGTCAGCTATGTTCCCATCTCTTAAAAGAGGACTCAAAGTCTGTGATCTGACACATAGTCTATTTTATGCTGTTACATATCTGGCACCTAAATACCTCATCTATGCTTTCCTACCCTCTAGAAAGGGCATACTCTCAACATGCTACTCACTCTGTTCCCTCTCTTATTCTCAAAGAAGATTTATTAAAATCTGTAAAAAGGATTACATTCAAAACAATGTTAGTGACACTCAGAAATTTATGAGGATAGTATGCACATTCATGTATTCTACCAGTTGCCTGTTAATTTATATTCTTTCATATTGCCAGCTTTGCTTGTAAACATCAGTGATCACTTGCCCAACATCAGACACTCAACTTGATGATACAGTCACTTCTAAAAGGAGAGAGAAATGAACACATTACCTGGATAATTTTTCACTAACTGCTCCATTAAAGTTTCCTGCGTGACCATCACATGATCTGCATTCATGTCTGATATGGTACGGCATATTTCTTCTGACAGAGAAATGGAGCGTGACTGCGAGAGACGATTCATGAGAACAGGGATCACATCACCTGAAGTCCAGAAGGAAGGGGAAAAAAATTGTTTTAATGGAATAGCATTTCATTTTTTCTATTAGCTGTAACAGATTTTCACTGAAAATTTCTTGCACCTTATCCTCAGCTAATTTTCTTTGGCAAATTACTTTGAAATATTTTTCAGAGAAGGGAAATGGCTCTAGCACTTTTCAAGTGCCATTGTAATGAAGGAAACAAAAAGTTACTTTAAGCACGTTAGTTTGTTTGGTATTAAATTCCAGCTTAAGCCATCATTTAGCTTAATAAAGAGGAAGCAGAGAGAGAGAATTATGTTTGATGACTGTTGACTCATTAGATGACTGTTTACATACGAAACCATGCAAAACCTGTATTTTTCTAAATAGCTAAAACCTTTATCAAGCACAAAATCTTCTCTCAGAATTCAGGGAAAAATAGATTAGCATCAGACTTTGTCCCTTATCTAGCACACAAATTTGAACAGAAATAATAAAAATTCTGGGTTTAGACCAGGCTCTAGAATTAGAGATTACCTACTCGACTGGGCAGAGGGCAAGTTGAGAGATATTAGTCGTTTAGCTTAAATAAGCAAGTTTTAATTAGAATAAGTTACTTAGGGTTATAATATGGTGTGATTCATGCTGTTTGCTTAGCTTTACCTAGCACAAGTAGCTAAATTTACTGAAACCTTTAGGCCACAATACAGTTAATTTTCTCAGTAATTTTCCTAGCAGCTGGTACAGTGCTGTGTTTAGTCTTTTAGTATAAGAAAAATGTTGGTAACACACTGATGTTTCAGTAGTGTTTTCCCTACATCTGGGACTTTTCAGTTCCCCATGTTCTGCCAGTGAGCACAGGTGCACAAGAAGCATAAACCATAAACCAGAAGATAAGGAGGCTACAACCATCAGCAGAGACTGCAAATCAATAAGACAAGGGCAGTCAACAGCCTGCCTAGACACAGAAAAAAGAATCCAATAAGGTGTTAGAAGACCCCAGACCAAAAGTCACTGTTGGACTACAAGACGCATGAACAGCACGTGAGGGACGGGTGTGTAGATCACAAGGGTATAATTGCCCAGGATTTCTTTGTTCGAGGTGTCTCCCTTTTCAGAGGCACCTAGTCTGGGCTGACCTTGCTGCTGTACTTTCAATTCAATTACTTATTTTTATAAAATCTGATGCCTGAGACTCATTTAACAGGGCAAAAACTAGTTACAACTGCACAGATTTTTTAGGCTAGGTGACCATCTCTCCTGGTGAGAGACAGTAGCAGTTGTCCCTGTTCTGCATGACAAAAAGCAGAAGCTCAGAAGGTCTAAAAGCATGGCCAGGCTCCCCCGGTAACTCTGTAGCCCCAGCCCAGGGCGCTGAAAAGAGCCTTAGTCCTTCACCTCAACTCACTCATCCATAAAACACAAAGATAAACACTGCCCTCTCACCTTTGCAAGATGGCACGACTAGTAACAGCAAGCCCAGCAAGTACTTCTGACACAGTACCAGAAAATGATGGAGGAAAACCTGAAATCAATATTTTCTCTGAAAGCCGATGACAAAGCACAAAGCAGGGACTCACCTGAGGCCTGTGCATACAGTAAGACAATGAGTGCATACACCTTCTCGGAAAAAAAAGGTTTTCTTCTTTTTTTTCTTTTTTTTTTTCCCCAATTAGACCATCTGTTCCCACTACCAGCTGCTGTTCTGTGCTTCCCTGTTCTGTTGCACAGAAAGTTACTTAAATGCTAACAGTAATTTTCCCACAAGTAAGAAGTGACAACTTAGATATTCACGTTTAACTAAACTTCAATTGGATAATCTGCTGGATGACTCTGTAACCCGATATTTATCCTGTAGGCAGAAGACTACAACACAAACCTTTCTCCAAGTAAATAGATTAAGCAACAGCGCTTTTAAGAGCTTAAATTGCTCTTGACCTTTGTTTTACAACTGCTGCTATGTTCAACAAAAAGCACTCAGAAAAAAGTCCTGGCATACAGTTTCCTCAGTGATGTTGCTAGGATACTCCTTGCAGGTGCAGAAACCATTGCAAGCTTTCTTTTTGTATGGGAAGAGACCATCAGCATTCAGTAATAACTGTTGTGAATAGTTGCTGTCTCAAGTCTCTGCTGTAGGCATACCTTGTTGCTCCCAGTTTTACCGTTTGTTCCTGCAGAGCACCAAACTGCTAAGGAGTAAAACACCAAGTAAGTGTAATAAAAAATTATTCGTTATCTTTATTACTATTATCTTCTTATTGATAATTTATTATTAAAAACTTAATTCCATAGTTGAATAACTATTGTGGTACACTTTAGATCTTCTCCCAAGTTTGATGGAAATACATAAAAGCTGCATCCCTTAGATTTGCCCAGAGAGCAGTCTTAATGATTTGTGCAAAGTACGTCTCAGGCCTGATGCAAAATCCCCAAAATGCCATGCTTCATTAAAGCTCTTCAGTATCTGTACCTTTACAGCTCAAAAAAGACTGCAGAAGCCCCTGCCCCTTCCCTACTCTACATAAATCATCTGATAAGAGTCATCTTCCTGGTTTCTTCATAGTTTTTACCAGGACTTTTTTACGCCTATGTGCAAGGTACCTGTCAGCAGTCAAGCAACACAGGCTAATCCTCTCGATAGTTTAAATACAGCACAGTTCCCATTTCACGCTCTGTAGCTTGCTAGTACTCATGTATTATCATCCTTCAGTTTTGTTTACCTGTCTATTCAAACTCTGTTCATTACCTGGACACCCGAAACCCAAGAATACCCTTTTGGAGCACATATCAGTCACAATGTGGGGAAGTAATCTGTAATACGAGCATCAGATAACAAAACTCAGCACACAGAAAAGTCTCTAGGTATTCTTGACTAGCACAAAGTGATTTTTTGTTCTATCTCTGTAATGTGAACTTTACCATTTTTCACTGCAGAATTTTTGCATCTTCTGGTTCTAAGAAAAATTACATACAAGACTAGTTTTATCTGGGTAAAAATCCCCGAGTTTTGGGGAACTGAACAGAGAGGCATTTTATTACAGTAGTGCTCAATTTACTTCTTAAAAGTTTGAGTAAACAATTTAAGTAACAATAAAAAGTTAACAGTAAATTCATTCCAGAAAAAAAGAAAACAAATGCAAATCAAGACTAAACCGCCTTATACGATTCCACTTACATCTCTTGAGACAGGGAAGACACAGCACATCACAGAAACAGAAGACTGACTTTTCTGTTTTGTAGGTGGAAAAATCTATCTTGGAATTGCTTTGTGTGCTGTATTAAGTTGAACATACGAAAGATCCCACAGGGCCTGTGCTTCTTTGCATGACAACCCTGGTGTCTGATGCACTTCACTTTTTGCAGAAATGCACCAGGAAAGCCATACGCAAGTACAGTTCTGCTAGAACTGCAAGGCTTCTGCTTTTCTATAGACTAGAGAGCATTGTGGTCACATTTTATAGCAAAAATTACATTTTATAATTAAAGACAAAGAATTTTAAGGAACAAAAAGTTAATAAGAACATCACAAAGTTGGAAACTGCAGCAGAACGCTTTTTGAACATTAATGAAGATTTTACAAGATGATTATTAAAGAATAAAAATTCTTTAGAGATTATAAAGACAGCGTTAGGATCATGAAAACATTTTCAATCTTAAGTATATAACAGGGAAACTATTTGGCACAAATATTGTGTGCTAGATCCTGTTTTCTGAAACATCCTTTTACTGAAGCAAAGAGTAAATAGTTCAATTACATTAGAACTGTCAAATCTTGTAACATGTTTAATCCATTACTGAAACAAACAAAAACTCTCAGGAACAGCAGACAATATCTTTCTGTTTGATTATTTTGTACAACTGTCAGAGAAACAAGACAATTAAGTGTCAGGCAAGGTCAGTGACACTTCTTCAGTTGACATTAAAAAGAAGCTACACACACATTGAAACATCAGATTTCTATACCTACCTATTCCTGCAAGAACAGACACTACCAAATCAGGACAATTAGGCAAACAATGTCCTCCATTTGGACTCAATTGTTGGTTTTTACAAACAAAGAATGATGCCATGCAACTTGGGGGGGGGGGGGGGGGGAAGGCAAAACAAAAGCCAACCACTTTTTCTGCCTCCCCGACAACACCCAAAAGTCTAGTTGCAGCTGCAAGTGTTATGAACTTTAAGAAATATGGCCTATAAATGCTTTCTGAGGTTCCTAGCCAAGAGCCATCAAATCTGTACTCTGATCTTAGGGCTAATGACAACCCACAGCCATTTTTTCTTTTATCAGCAATAAACCACCATCACCACCACAGTCAGGTATGTTGAAAATAAAGCAGGATTCAAGAAGAAAGGCAAAAGCTTTCTCCTGCAGTCTCTGTCCAAGCTCCCAGATAGGAGCAAGTTACACAGCAGACACCAATATGTCCAGTGTGGTACAGTTTTCCTTAAGATGAACACAGTGAGAAAGTTTTTGCCATTGAAACGTGTATCTCTGATATTCGGAGAGATCAACTCTTCAACGCTTACCAAGGCCACTGACATGTCCACTTAAATGCACCAGAAACATCTTGAGAGCAGGTTTCAAGCTCCAAAGGTACTGACCAAACACATGAGCAAGCACACAGCTTCAAATAGACTGTTTAAAAGAACAGCACTTCTGCTTGCTTGAAGACTGGCAGGCAAGTTGCCTTGAAAGATTTGCGTTTCACCCACAACAGCTGGCAAAGTAGACAACAAGCAAAACCATATAAACACATCTGCCTTTGGGGCATTCTCTGGCAGAGAAATTGAACTATCAACAACAGCACTCAAGATAATTATTTTTTCATATACTTTAGCAAGCCAATAGCTTTTAAGTCAATTCACATACGGCACTGAGCATAACCAGCACAGATGATTGCAAGGAAGATCATCTTTAGCCATTTCAGCATTCAGCATCAGGCTTGATCATAAAAGACATTTATTCAAAAGCTTCTTTGCAGGAAGATAAAAATAACACAAAACGAAACGGTCCCAGGTAGGTTGTAAAACTGCCAATGAGTAGCCCATGGAGCCAAACAACAGAACAGGAATAAACCATTCACTGGCAACCTCTCTGGCTCCTTTAATTGTCTGCAGGTGGTGCCATCCACTGCTACAGGAATTTGACACAAACACATCTTTTCCACTTGGCCTGGTCCAAAAAAGGCCCTTTGCAACCCTGGCATTTCTCCACTAAACCAGCTCTGCCTTTTCCTTGCTCCCAGCCCTGTTCTCTCTTCTGCAATAAATCTCAGACCATCCAAATAGCTCTTTAATGTCAAAAGCTTTGTTCTAGCAGAAAGTGTTACTAGATGTTGTTTAGATACTTACCTATACAGTGAAAGACTTACTATAAAAACATCTGTTTAGCTAAAGGTCAACTCCAACTGCTGCAATATTCCCAGGGCTGACTCCTTTGCCTGGAAATGTGCTGTCACACAAAAGGCAGTCACAAAAAGTACACCATATAAAGCCAGAGTCATGGGAGTAAGATACACATACGGTTATGTCTCCTCTCCCCAGAATGGACCAAAATTCACTTCTTTGCACACTGCATGGCTTCAGCTCACATTTACCCCAGCCAAGGAAAGTCACACATGTCTTTCAGAGACATAGCACCCACAGAGCTATTCAAAAGAGAACAAACCCCCCTGCAGAGGGTTTCCAGCAAACCATGACTCAGGGGACACATGACAGCTATTATGTCCAACTCACTCCCAGGCAACCCTTGGCACAATGCCACCCACTGCAGAAGAAGCTGTCAGAGAGCTTGGTGCAGTTGTAGCTTCCCTAAGACCCAGGCTCCTGGCTTGCAGTGAGGACAGGAGCCACCACCACACACTGAAGTGGAATGAAGCAGTCCTCAGATCTTGTTTCAGGGCATACCCCACTGCAGGAAGTTTTTTTTCCACTCAGCTGAGAACACAGCTTTGATGGTATATGGGCAACTTCATACCTGCCTCAGCAGCTTGGGATGTTGATGGATATGCACAGCTGCTTTGCCTTCCGCTCTCCGAAAACAGATACCCAACTTTAAAGGTGTTCCCTATGCTAGAAAATAAGTTTCTGCACCATTTCATTGGGCTGGAATTTATGGCCCACAGGAAAAAAAAATACAAAAAAAAAAATCAAAATCCAGTTTAGAAACAAAAAGCAGCATCTTTACCACCATAGGAGGTCTCAGAGGAGTTGTTTGGATACTGCAGATTAAACAGCACTAGTTTGGACTTGAGGTCCTTAGCCCACAGTTCCCAAGCCCTTCTCCATGGCTTTGGCACTATTAAACACCCTTTCCACATTCCAGTTCATCTAAATCTCAGCCAAAAGGAAGTGACAGAAGACAAACAGAGCAACTGAGCACCTCCACTGCATTACAGAAGATTCAGTAAATATCGTTTCAAAAGCCAGTTTAGCAGAACCCTTACTGTGAAGATACTGGGTTGCTGGATCTCACAGACTAAGGTGAAACCTCCAACAGAAATTAGAGACATGTGCAGGTGCCTGTGGGATATTGAAAAAGTAGTAGAACAATTCCATGGGAAAAAGTAAATGACGCAGTCCATGAAGTACCTAAGCAAGTGATCTGAGTGACAGACTTGCTTTGCTGCAATATTTTCTTGGGAATAAGCAAAATATTTCATAATTTCAATAGAGTTTTCAACCACAAAAGATAAATGCAGTATCCAGGAAAAAAGATATTGCTACAAGACAAGAAATAAAGCTCACACTTTTTTTTTTTTTTTTTTAGAAAAGCAGAATAAAGTTCACAGAAGTTCGGTTTATTTCAGTTTTTCAAAAAAACAGTGCTTCAGCTTTCAAAACAGACTGAGTTTGCTAAACAAACAGCAGCTGCAGTTTCAGTTGTTTCCTTGCCCAGGAAACACTGTGTGCTTCAGTACAAATCAGGCTACTGACGGAGCTGTGCACCGCCAGTGAATGGAACATGGGTTGCTGTTGATGCATCAATATAAGATAAAACATACTTGGAAAAAAAAATGTTTCGCATCGTATATTAATTATTCCCAAGGGCTTCACTGTATGCTCACCGATGTGAGTGGTTTGTTAGGTTTTGAATCTTGAGCTCTCTGTTTGTTAGCAGTTTGATAGCACTGTGTGAGCCACATTAATGATACACACTACTAGTATCTCTTTACTTCAGTTCTCCCAGGAGTGTTTTTATAAAACATAGTAAGGAATTGGCAGAGTGGCTCTGAATGTATGTTGTTTTAGGAATGCAGATACCTACATCTCTCTAACATGATGTTTAAAAAAAAAACCCCAAACAGTTGGCAATAAAAAGCTCGTGCAAGTACCACAGCAATTTTATCAGGTTAAAGAAAACCATGTTGCCATCAACCTCAGCTTCTCTGTGCACACCATCCTTCATTCCGCAAATGTTTAGCTCTTGGACTGTATAAACAAAAGATCACTAAAGCTCTCTAAGTATGAAACAAGAAGAAAAGTTGTCTGAATAAAGCCACTCACCTCTTTCTGCTGATACTTGTAATCAATTTTTATTTGGTATTGAATGAAAGCAAGCCTTTTAACAAGGCTCCTCAGTATTGAGGAGGCTCCTATTACTCACACATCAACGAAGGCCAAGAGCATCCTGGGCTGCATATTAACAGGAGCAGAGCCAGTAGACCAAAGAAAGTGATTATCCGCCTCTACTTGGTGCATATTAAACCACATCCAGCATACTAAGACTAGTTTGGGGCCCCCAATATAGAAAAGACATCTGTAAACAGGGGTGAATTCAGCAGAGTCTCACCGAGATGGTCAGGGCTGAACACTTGCCCTGTGAGCCAAGGCTGAAGGAATGGATCTTGTTGAACCCGGAGAAGAAATGTGTTTGAGGGGACCCGACAAGAAGAGCTTCTCCTGATGAAAATCTTTAGCACTGAGAAATACACAACACATATCAAGTTCTTCACAACTAAGTTTGTTAGAGGCTATTTTTAGAAAAACATCGGAGTAAATGAAACTGAATGCTGCTTATTATAAACAAATTATACACTCCTGCTCAGTGGTACTTGTTAAACAGTGTGACTAGAGACTTCTTGCTGAGACAGTGAAAACATTTGCACGCACAAACGCTTTTGCAGGTTAGACCTTTCAGGCAATTCATTCTGAGCAGATCTGATAAATGCATTAGGATTTTGAAGAACATTGCAGTACCTTGCTGCTGGGAATTCAATCAGTATTTTGAAGATAGCATTTGGGTTTAGTGCAAAATGTATTCAACTGAGAAAAGGCTTTTATAATACAGGATTAATACCTTAGTAAGCATTTGATATGGAAATGCATGAAACGTGCAAAAACATGAAACATACTATCTCATCTGTAGTCAGTGGTAAGGGCTGAATGCCAGCTTAAATTGGTGCTAAACATTATGAAATAATGTAAGGTTTACATAGCCATTGCACAGAGAGAATTAAATTAGTCCGCAAATAATAGCAAGGCAGATAAAAAATTGTCCTTCAAGGAGTACAAATGTTTTCTTCCTTTTTTTCCTCCTGAAAACATATCAACAGACCCACCACTGTAACAACTGTGATAACCAGGAAAACCCAATTACAACAGAATATGCAAGTTAGTAAATTCTGAATCAGATACCTTACTGAAAATAACTTTAGAAGTAATGTTTGAGAATAAAACAGTTAAAAACTCAGTTAAACTGTTCTTCATGTTCTGGCAGCCTTTACACAGCACCGCAAAATAAAGCGCAATTTTAGGTCATCCACTCTTTTCAGGCCTGAAGAAAATAAAAAGGAATAGAACTCTAAAGAATCCTAAACGGCCCAATACAAAGTTTGACCACATAGTGTGAGTTACACTTTGAAGAAGCCAGCACCATTGAAGTACAAAATTATTCTCCTTTGACTTGCAAACCTACATCCCTGTTTGTGAGGCAGGATGAAAGACACTGGAAGAAAGGGACTCCAAAAGAAAGGAATCCCATGAAGCACATCCCCAGCCTCTTGCTGAGCTGCCATCCGCATTAAGATTGTGTGTTCCTGTGTGTAACTACAGAGTGCCCGACTCCAGAATCATGACCTTTTGTAGGCAAAAGAGGAATCAGCTACTTACAAGGCCATGATTTCATCTGTAGCTTCATTAGACACACAGCAGATAGTGACACTAATTGCTGTGAACAAATTTAACTTATTCAAAGGAAATAAATCTGGCCTAAAAGCTTGCCAGGTCCATTTTGGAAAATAATTTGTCTCTTATTTTAAGCAAGACTGAGAATTGCTAAGAAGTAGAGAAGACTCAAGTATGCAGTTATAAACAGACTCCAGGCAGCACTTCAAAACTGCTCCTGAAAGGTGGCAGAAACATGCAGAGCAGCTCAGCGTGCGAGGACCTCCACAGCGGGACAGCCAGGGCCTGCAGAGCCGCGTGTCAGCACTGCAGAGGTCACTTGGGAATCATCACACAGGAACAAATACAGTTTCCCCAAAACTGCCCTCCCCTTTGGAAGGTAATTACAGCCTGTAAATACAACAGAAGTTTTACTCCTTACTCCTCAAGATGTTGCTGAACTTTTTTCAGGAGATTCAATTCCACCCCTCTCCCATCACAAGGATTCTGTCTGAATATCAAATCAGCATTAACCCCTCCAAAAAATCAAGGAGCTTTGGAGACCATCTCTGCCCATTTTTTAGCTCCTTTTCTGAGTGCTTCTCTTCTCCCTAAATTCTGGGAGAGACTCACACAAGGGAAAGAGAAGTGAGGAGACGGACCTATCAGATTACTCCCCAAAACGCACAAACAACAGGAACACAAAATAATTCCTTGTCTGATCTCATTCCAGTTCGGTCAATACTTCCAGCAAAAACGGATAAAACTTAACACTTCACAGAAAAGCATACTGTCCTTTCGATGTCACTCCTCGATAGCATATTTTCCAATTGAGATAAATTTGCAGCCTGCAGCAGGGACTTAAAGGCTTAGCAGAGCCCAACAAGCAGATTTCTTATTAAGAGAGGTCGATCAACACATTTCGTGACAAGAAGTCACAGTCTGCAAGCCAATCTGCAAAGTGCAGGGCTTTCTTAGCTTTCCTGGGGAGTAATTCGTAGCCCTGCAACAGAGATGCTGAACCAGCAGCGAATCCAGCCTCCCAAGGCTAAGCAAAAATGTTTCAATTTTCTGTTGTTCCCTTCTACCCGCTAAGAACACAAAAAAACCCGAGTCAGGCAATTCAGGCATATGGAAAATGCTGCTATCACAGAGAAGGCGGGCTGGGATGACAGAAACGAGTTGGTTATGACCAAGGACAACATGCAAGCAGCTACTGACATGCATTCTCTTGGAATATCCACCCAGTTTCTCTCTTCAAAGGCTCTGAGGGGCAGTGCCCTCACATTGCGTATTTCCAGCTGTATCTAGTAGTATCTGTATCTGATAGTCCCCTGTTCCTCTCCCAGCACTGCCCTGCACGCACCCCCCGTGGCTGAACAGGAAAGGTGGGAGGGAGCAGTTTGCCCCTCGTTTGGTTAACAATTGGCTGAACAACTCAGCTAAGCACAGGAGATGGTCCGTCAGAGAGATGTTAGCATTTCGACAGACTGCTCAGTTATCAGATCAAGGTGAAAAGTTGTTTTTTTTAAAAATTAGCCCCTACTTCCCTCTCTGAGGGAGATTTGAATTGCCGTGGTTTTCCCTCCTTCTTCCCCTCCAACCCCCAGGGAGGAGAATATAACAGCTCTCACCCTGTCCTGGGTGTACCTTGCAAACCAGAGAAAAGCAGAAGGGAAGAAAAAGACGTTTTGTATTTTACCTGGGAATAAATAGAGCCGGACAGATTGTGATTCTTTACAATTTTAGGACTGGCTTTCCCCTTCATCTGATTAATCTTCTGGTGGCTGACATTAGTCAAGGTGTAGTCTATTCCATAAACCCAGGATTTCTAACACCCCAGTATGTTTCTCTAGAACTAACCTCATTTGAAATGCTGGGGTAAAGAGTAACACAAAGATCTGTGGGACCCCAGTGTCTTCCGATGACCAGAAATTGCCAGGAAAACTCCTTGAGAAACGGCAGTGAAGAGGACTCCTGAGTGCAGAGGGCTTTAAAACCAGTGTGCAACAGGGACTGAAGCATGCCAAGACCCTAGTGTAATTCTTCACTGAAGTGTGATTTGGCAAAATTAGCACTGCAATGCTACATGCCCATTGCTTCTCACTTACTGCCCAAACAACTGGTTGTGGATTAAAAAGGAAAAAATCTCAAAATGGTTAGCTGATTTTTTTATGAGTCTGAAAACTCTGTCTCAACGCTTTTCACGTACCACGGCCAAGGATAAAGATACTGCAGGCCAAGTCATTGCCATCACTGACACCTGGTGCCCCCAGATATCTGTGAAAACTCACCAAACACTGCTGGAGTTTGCAGACGCTGCTATTGCTACATGCTGCAGGAAACGTTTCCTGAGAACCACTTCGGACATTGCGTGGTTCCCAACATCCCAGCCATTAGTCATGAAGCATGGGAAAACCAGGTGGCTTGAATTCCACATTATTGCAAACAACAACATAAAAACAGGTAGATTTTTTAAAAAAGCAGTGAAATATCTCTCTATATAAAGATAGCAAATGTGATACCAATACCTTCATTTTTAAATATAGTAAATTCTTTCAAAAAACAAAAACCAAGCAACCTTTGTCCCTTGCATTTTAATTGTCTAACTTGTCACTTGCTTTCGTAGAGCAAAATACATATAAGGAAAAAAAGTCTTCCAGAGCAGAAAATCATTGTTATTGTTATGACTGATGGGAGAGAAGGCACAAATACATCAGTTTTAACCAGAAAATCACCTAAATAAAGGCACTCAAATTGCAAATTGCTTTCAGTTAAGCTTCCAGAAATGGAAGTAAAAACACGAAAACATCACTTCAACATCAAATATCTGAAAAAGTGAAATTCAGAAAGAAGCTTCTTCGAAGGCATTCAGTTAAAGAAACTGTGAGAGAACTCTTAACTTGTTAAAAACCCCTTTGAATGTTACTGCAGCAAGAGACAACCTGGTAGAGGAAATTATGTAACTCATTTACCAAAGTAATTGACATTTGGATTTAGCCAGCCATGCTATGCATCAGAAAAGAGGTTACTGGGAAGCAAGGAGGTAAAAAACAACGGAGTGAAGGACTCTCTCTAAATCATCCCCAGGAGACTGGCAAGTAACATATCAATATTTACCAGTGATATAAAAATTAACTATAGAAGAGAGAACCATTCACAACATACAGAGATATTACTGCTTTTTAGATCGAGACCAGTAGTAAAACACTGTTCTTCCTTACAATACCTCACCTGTATTAAGAGTTAAGAGGTCAGCAGGCTACTTGTGATCAGGGAAGATGAATTTATGCTGGAGCAGATGTTACTGGTTTAGTAAAGTTAATAAAGAATGCCCGAGAAATGAGACTGCACGAAGAGATTGATTTTCTAGTCAGAAAGTGGGGCTGCAACAGGGAGCCGCTATTCTGTACAAATCATTGGGAAAGAAAAGTTAATGCCAGAAACAGGGAAAAAAATCCAACCCAAACTATGGGATTTAATCTAAAGCCAGTGTTAAGAGAAGCATAAAGAGATTGACCTGGCCAAGAACAGCACAGGCCAGACATCACAAATTTTCCGGTTAAAAATTTGGAAACACAACATGAAGAATTCCTCAAGTCTGCCAAAAGTTGACAAATTTCTTGCTTTGAGAAAGAATTAAATACTGCACTTTTACTTGAAGAATTTCTAGTTAACATCAACAAAAAGTTTTTGCGATCTAATTATATTCAGTTCTGCTTAAGCTAAAACGTACTTCTAACTTAAACTATAACTCATCCCCAGACAGAGAGGATTACAGAGCTACACTCAGGGAAAAACAACAATATATCTCTCAAATAATGACAGCTGTGAAAATCCCTACTAACCTTTGGAAATCCAACTGAAAAAAGGATTTGTTTGCACTTCGCCAAGTACCCAGGTAAGTATTCACTTCAGCATCTTCTACTCGGTTGTTAGCAGCATTCCTGGTTTGCCTGCTAACGCTTCTGATCCTTTAACTTTGGGAAAGTTAAAACACAAGCAGTTCACATCAGAAGGTTAAAGCAGAGATCTAAACTGACATGAAGCAAGGACTATACTGCTCATTTATCACTTACCTGCATTATGCTCAGTAATTAGAACTTGGTATTTCCTATATTCACCTTCAACAGAGAGCAATCCTAATTTACCATGTCAGAACCACACAGAAAATTGCAAGATGTACAGAAGTGCCATGGTATCAGTATCGTCTCCTCCCACTAAAGGTTGGTCAGAAAAGAGCAGTCTTCCAGGATGCTCCGCATATCAAACCAACACAAGCCCCATAAGACCAAGGGTAAAACAGACTCAAGGATTAATGACCCCAGCATACTGAGACCTCCCCCCGCCCTGGAATTGCAAACAGTAAAGGGATTTACTGACCAAACCCAATACCTCGAGTGAAAACTGAACAGCTGCGAGGCAGCAGTCAATACCAGGAGCAGAAATTTAATCTACTCTGCTTGTGAATCACAATTATCATGCTGGCTGGCGTATTCTGCAAGCACTAACATTTCGGAGGACTTTTTCTGGCAGCCTTGCATTAAGAGCACTCAATAATCCAGCGGCTGTATAGACCAAGCCCTTGATTGCAGCCTGGCCTGATTAGACTGCAGAGGTCACTAGCACAATTAATTGAATATGAACTAATTGCAGGTAGCAAACAGAAATGATGGCTAAATACCCATCAGTACAATCTAGTTAAAAGTACTCAAAGATTATTTCCCTTGGGGTTGTTTTGTCGTTTTTGTTACTGTTGTCAGATCTGATAGCACGTTCTTCATGTATCCCATGAAAGATAATAAATTCAATGTAAATGACGGGGGAAACAAGACAGTGCTGCAATATGTTATCTTCTGCAGAATTCTCACCCTCTAAATTTTTAATGTGAATAATTACATATTTAAGGTAGCAGTCTGAATGTGTCTGAGCCTTATTTCTTCTTAGAACTTACATCAATTTCACTTTTATGCATTCTTAGAAAAGATTTAACAGATCCCTTTGTGGGTTGGTTTGTTGGGTTTTTTTGTCAGCATTGCCAGAGGAATGAAAACTAAAAGCAGCTGCTGACCTCAGAGCATCATGTCTTCATTAGGTAGCAAGTGCCTTCCCTCCCAGGCAGCTGTCACCCCACCCACGGTGCTGTGCGTCCTCCACCTTTACCTTCTCTGGTGGCAGCACATTCTGCAGCTCTTTCTCAGAGAAATCTTTGTGCTGAGCCAATCCATACCATACAGCCCCAGCATTTCTTTCTACAAATCATCCTTTGTCTAAAAACATTCATGATGAATGAAACTAATTTGGTCTTCCACAGGGTATGAATCCACCTTCCAGTTCGTTGCAGTATCAACCTCTGGACATGTTATATCCAGCCACCCGCTCAAGGAAACATTACCTACAACAGAAGACTGAAACCAACCAGCACACCTGCTTCCTATCACATTTTTCCTAAATAGTGAGTGCCTGTATCCACATTGCAATGACTCACTGGGTCACTGCTGACTTGACTTCAAACCAGACTACCAGCAGCTGAAACCCAGTTCGTCCCAGTGGCTGTACTGACAGAGAGGCTGTTCCTCTGGAGAAAGCTGTCTTGGCAATGCCCTGCTTGCTCCTCACTTTTCTGCCAGCCAAGTTTTTGCCTGCCAGGATTCACACTGATACCCCTAATCACAAAACGCATAGGCCAAAGTTACCTGCTGTGGGAGAGTGGTTTGGTGCTTCCAGCTGAAAAAAGTTTGTGATGGCAGCTCAGGTTACCCTGCTTGAATCAACCAGCAGCTCTGCAAAACAGAGAGGTTCTCGTCATCAGGATCATGTAGGCAGGTGGTGAAGGAGATAAGAAGTAGGGAAGATGAAAGCAAATAAACTTGATGACACTGGAAGGCTCCAGCAGCAGCTGTGCAGCCACTGCGGTCAGCCCTGCCCCAGCTCTTCCCTCCCTTCCCTCTCTGCTGCTCCAGGATGGGGCACTTGCTCTCCAGAAAATCCCACTCTGGGCTAGAGGAACCTGCCTCTATTTTGCACTAAAATTTCAGGGAGACAGAAGACTCCCACCCCACCCCACCCCCATGTTCTTTTCCCCCTGTCTCAGATTACTCTTCGATGAAGTGAGGCCCTGTCAGAGCAAGCAGGGGAGGCACTAGGCACAGGCCATGCTTTAGCGCTGCTCTGCACGGTTTTCACCTTACTCATTCAGTTTGTTCCTGTTGTGCAATGCCACAGAGCACATCTTCCCTTTACTGTGGAAAATCCTTCTCAGGCAAGATCAGGGCACTGCTCGCTTTGGAACCTGGTGCTCATGGAGCGGTTTTGTGCCCAATTCAGTGTGTTCTTTAGGGAATTTGCATAGGCTCTTAAATTGCAGGTTGCATTTGGATAATCTTTTTTTCAAACTGAATTAATTAGAATAAAGACCTAAAGTGGATTCACCTTCCTTTTCTTTAAAATGTGAAGTAGATATCGGAATGAATCCACCGCTCAGAATATCTGCACAGCCATCTCTTACCAATCCTACCTCTTCTGAGGCCCTGCTACCCAAAGGTACTCTATACAACTTCTGCTTTTGTCCATGGATCACAATTATTGTACATTGTTATTACCCCTGCAAGCCCCCGTTTGTGCTGTCCATCATTACATGCCCAAATCACAAGACTGAAAATGCTGACTGCACATTCCTTGCAAGCATATTACCGGATCCCATGGATAATCAGAGGATTTATAAATGTGCTGCCACCCATATGTGTCCCAGTACTAAAGGTCATCTATCCTTCTTCTCCTCAGTATAATGAAAAGATAACCCCATCTCCAAGAAAAAAAGAGGTCATTAAGCTTGATCTCAGGAAAGACACCAAGGCAGAAAATCAGGTTCAATATTGGTAAGCAGCTAATCTTCATTTTCATCTGTTTAGTCACATTATAAACGGCTTCCTTGCATCAGAGGAGATACTTGACAAGCATAAGCTTTTCTCTGCAAACAAACATTTCAAGAATACTTGCGAATTGCATTTGGAAGCCCTTCCCCAAGATTTTATAACTTGTAACATGAATGTTCTAATAGTTACATTTAATGTAACGTACTTAATAGAAGTACTTAATTTGCTTGAACAGTACTTTGATAAAAGAAGGCATCAGGAGACACGCTGAAAAGGAAAGTCTCTTATGGGAGACCCAGACTAACTCTTGTGAAACAGACAGGAGTCTTTCCAGATGTTTTACGACAACTTCCAAAACTCTCTCATTTCTTATTAGAGCCAAGCTGAAAGTCTAACAACCCATTTCCCCAACCCGCGTGTACATTATACTTACAGTGAAATTGCCTCCTCCTCCTTTAACTTTTCCTCTGCACACATACAGTGGACTGTTTTACAGACCAGACATCAGGCTGGTCTGAGAGACAAGTGTTTTTTTGAGACCAGCATTGCAAGGTACTTTTATCTCCAACTATTCATTTCTATGATATGACATATGGCAGCAATTTCTGCTTTTTCTTTATATACAAATCAGCTAGCTACCATCTAGCCCTGCTAAAAAGGGACCAAAAATGAAGGTTGCTGTTCTCCAGCTGTTTCTGCCCCTTGCATGGCAAAACAGGAATGTAACCGGATGACCCTGTGTCAGGAAGGCCAAAAGAATTAAGCAATATAGGGGGAAAAAAACCCTGAACTCACACTCAAACAAATCCTTCTGTATACCACTAAAAAGACTGCAAGCAAATAATAACACAAATTAGTAGCGTAAAAATATTTGCTGAAAAGCAGAGTGGGGAGAGTTCAGGCTGGGATTCTCTGCAGTTCCTCCCCTCCGCTCTTCCCCTCTACCCAGCTGTTTGTTAACCATGAAACATGAACAATGATTCGGTGAACAGGATTCTTTCACTTGT
This sequence comes from Larus michahellis, assembly GCF_964199755.1. Classification (NCBI taxonomy): domain Eukaryota; kingdom Metazoa; phylum Chordata; class Aves; order Charadriiformes; family Laridae; genus Larus; species Larus michahellis. The sequence goes on from NC_133901.1 coordinate 37,440,569, forward strand.
GCTCCTCACTGGACTGCAGGAAAATAACCTAGGAAGCTACTTCCCATCAAAACGTGTGGCTCTGGGAATCTGCCATCTTGGCTGAAATCCAGCTCACGTATTTTCTCCAAATATTCAGAGCCCCCTCACAGGACTATTATTACCTACTTGTTCCAAAAGTTCACTACAACCCTCCAGTATCTGCCAAGGTGGAAGATCCCAGAGCATATGAGAGAAGGGACTTTTAGAGGTACCACACAGCCTATCTCACTTGCCCACCGCTAAGAAACAAAATGGTCACCACACTGAGAGATCGCTTGCCTACAGGAAGTTCACAGGAACATGCCCTGACACTGCAGACCCAAGTTATTAGCAAGAATAAAAGCTAGCTATGCAAGCTCCTTCCTCAGCCTGGCGCAGATACAGAAATGAAGACTAGTAGTTCTAAATAGAAGGACATCACTGAACAATTTCAGCCAACAAAGTATTTCAACGCACACCTGTGGCTTAACATGCTTCGTAGATGGTCTGAGTGTAGTGAAGTATTGCAGGAACTAGAGAAAAACTCTAGTCGTTTAACCTCGTAACCCTGCGCCAAAAAAAACCCAAATTGCAGCGTGCAACAAACAAATCTACTCAGCACCACTATTTTTCTGTCATTTTAGAGAGAAGAATGAAGAGAACTGAACTAATACTGGGCTAGATACAACTGCTTGCAGGATTACTGAATCACCTGAAAAAATAACTAGTTCTTACATGTACTCTTACATGTAGAGTATTCTACCTGAACCCTCAAACAAGTTAGAATCCACTCATTAAAGAGAACAACAATTTAAAAACCAGGAGGATACAAGAAATCAAAAGCAGCATACAACTGCAGTGTCACGTTTTCAATAAAAATCCAGGTATCAGATATCTAGAAATTCAGAAGCAATGTTCTTAACTACAGTTGAAACACTACACAACATACAACTTCACGCAATATTTGCTGTGTTCCAAAACTCTGCATTTATACTCTGTATCATGATGCTGTAGATTATATAGTGGATGAATAAAAAAGGAAAATTATTTTTGCTTGAAAGTAATGCATTTTGTTATTAGAGCTTTTTACTGTAACTACTTTCCTGCAATACATCTAATGAGACCCAGTATGCAGAAACAAAAACTTGGTGGGAAACACTTTTGGTTTCCCACTGGTGGGCAGTTTTGATAGCTAAGTAGAGGTGTTCACCGCTTATGCCATTTTTATTGTCGCACTACATGGCGACACACAAGTCCCAGTTGAATTTCAACTTCAACCATTTCTGCTTTCTGGAAAATATTAGCATAAGCGTATTGACTGTGCTACCTACCCGTTTGATAATCTATTGCTGTCCATAAGACTCAGTCACTCGAATTATTTTATATTTTATATTTTTAAATATAAACTGCACTGAACAAATGCATTCAAGGTAAGAACCTGACCTGGGTACACAAAGATTACAGAGAAGCAAGAGAAAAAACACGTTTTGTGCACATTCTTGGTAAAATTATCAGTGAAAGTTAACTGTGTTACAGAAGTCCAAACATATTCACACAGTACATTACTCAGCAGAAAGAGGGACTGAAAGCCATGAATCCCTCTCAGAGCAGTTAAACATTGACAAAAAAAAAAGTTACATTAAAGGACTAGGCTTCATAATGTTAGATCCTGAAACAACTCAATGGCGAACACTGGATCTGTGGAAGCCCATGGGCACCAGAGAGAGAATTCCAGCCTCTCCATTGTACATTTCAGGGCACCCCAGGCTGAGGGAGAGGACACTGGAGAAACCAAGCAACAACTGGGAAGTGATTTTGCAGCAGTGCCCAAGTGCTACAGGCACAAGCATCAAGCACTGGCTGAGTCAAGAAAACACGACGTGTCTTCATCACGGTAGAACATGCAGCAGTGCTGGAAGCAGCTCCATTATCCCACATGCAATCCTCAACACTTCAGAAAACTTTGGCAAAATTCACTATTGGTGTATTTGCCACTGTTGCTATGCAGCGCTGAAATGATATACTTCTGCCTTTTCATTACCAGAGCAAAGGCAAAGGGCCCTCAAAAGAGTCTGCTTTATTCTAGACCATTTTGCATGCAGATGTATCACTCGGAACTTTCTTCCTAGCCTTACTCACAGACATCCACTTGTCTGAGTATCACTTTGTAAGGGTTTAACTCATTAATTCCTCCGACATAGACAAAATACAAAAGGGGAGGGAAATAATCTCTAAAGTGAGATCAGATTCCATTTACTGGCCCGCCGTAGCAGTACTTTTTCTACAGAACAAGGCAGTCTAACATTTAGAACTTTCCATAGAACATCTATGATGATTTTAAAACTACAAACACATTGAACGTTGAGGCATCAGAGTAAGACCTGGTGTAGGCTCACTTTTACCAGCCTTTCACCAGGAACTGATACGTAGTGAGAGGCTTAGAAATGGAAAACCCATGAGGTGGGAAGCGTGGACATGAAATGCAAAAACATTGTCTATATATTAAAACTGACAGAAGACTGCTTCTCCAAACCTCCGTTAGTGATACTCTATTCAATTTTCTTAAGAATTAGTTATATTACCAAGAAGCTTTAGCTAGCCACCAGCAGGGATGCTGTAAATATATAGAACCTTGTACTTTTGGTAAAGCAACTTAAACAGTCCGTAGAGGTGTCTGTTCTTCCTCAGATGGGTTATGCTGCAGGAGACTGGTCAAGCTTTGTGTAGGCTGTAAAGCTTTTCCTTTTTTTTTTTTTCCCCTTTTTCCTTTATTCTTTACCCTTTTAATTTCCTTTCCAACATAAATGCAGACTGTACATAGTATCTGAAACGCTATTACATCAAAGCAATATAGAGAAAGATTACACTCATTCTAACAAATACTTCCTTAAATACTGTAAAAATCTGTATTACTCTAGCAACTATCTCACAGGGCCACTCATTGAAACACAAGATAAGGCCTGCTTGTTGCCACAACCCCTTTCAGCTCAGGTGTTTAAGGTATAAACACCCCAGCAAAATATTTCAACAGTGTACCTAAAAAGATGTTATCTTAAATTCTAGAATTCATGAACAAAGCATTTCAAACGCAGTCCTTTCAAGTCTATTTAAACAAACAGTGCTCAATGTCAAAAACAAAACATGCTGTCAACGATTTGTAAAAAGGTAAAGGTGAAAAATAGAATCTGATTACAAAAGAATTTAACACCATCTGTACACCACAGATAATGCTTTTCATAAGATTAATTCATCACCATCCTCATTCAACCATTCTAATGAGGTTATCTATTAAATCGTAAAAGCATGCATTTTCTGTGTACTTCTATGCAATAATTAGTGTTTTTGTAGTACTTCCTACTTTAGTGTGAACAGTTAAGATATTATACAGTGAAATGAATGAGGGGGAAGCTTATGCATGTTATTTATTACTTGCCTAGCTCCAAAAGAGCCAACAAAGGTAAGTGATAAAAGCACCAGCTTAGAGACTCTTTTGAACATAAACGCGGCATTTTAACGTGTATCTCAGTAAAGCTACGTGAGTTTCCATGTAGGTTATTCATACATGTTACGGCACTTGGACTCTCCTAACAGGTATTTAGTTACCTAGGACATCTAGGCTAAAAAAGAAGAGGTATGCTAAAATAAACCATATCTGTAAGAAAACACTTCTGTCCCAACCTTCAAACCCTTTAATTTTCCTGGAAGTTGCACGAAATTACAATTGTTCATATTTCACATTATTTGGATAAGTTGCCTTTAACAATGATGTCATGTTAACTTTTAAGTTTAGATCTCTAGTGATTTGTGAACAAAGGCAGGCAATCTTACCCACTTTCCACAAACCAAGTTGTGTCCTGCTCCTTAGTAATTATAACACTGAGTATTGATACTTGTGTATCCATTCTTTTGTTGGACTAGTCTCTGAAGGAATTACACATATTAAGAAAGAAGTCCAAATTTAATTAAAGGCGGCTTACAATGGTAGTTTTTTCTCCATGTAAGGCATTATTCTGACACCTACTGGCCTGGTATCCAACCATATGTTTTAATATACTGCATTTGTTATTAAAAAGAAGTATATATATCAATCCAAAGATACGAATAATTAAAGGAACACAAATGACATACATTTAAAACAGGCCTGTGCATTTTCATATAAATCTCACAACCCTACCAGTATTTTGGTAGGTTTCTATTGCTTTCTTACCTCATCTGAACTACTGTATATTACGAGGCTTTAAATACAAGCAGCTTTGGGGAAGAAAGTTACACTTGGAAGGGAAAAGAAAGTTGTGACAAGTTAAAAAAAAAAAATCCAAGAAGCTGGTTTTTTTTAAAAAAATCTTTACTTGCAAAATTAAGCAGCATGCTATTTTGTGATTTATATTTGAATTTAAAAAGACTAATTAGACCGAAATAAAAATAAAAACCTAAAAATGGCAATTCTATAAATAATGAAAATTTTGATTTCACTAGACTTTAATGAAAAACATTCGGTAATTAAATACTTGCTACTGTTCATTACGTTGATGAACTTTATTAGGGTTAAAACTATAACAAAGTTCATCCTAAAACGTTTTGCAATGCAAAATTATTTTCACTCAAGGAGTGTCTCAAATTGAATGCTAAGAATTACAAGCAATCTTCAGAAGCAGACACTCACATTCATAAAACTTTATACATCTTTTGGAACTAAGATATTTATACTACTAAAATCAAACATGCATCACTTCCCATACATTCTGGTATCATGATTTATATTACATTATGTAACACCATTCTTCTAAACAGCAGCAGTTTTATCATACGTTTGCTCCATTTTCTTTGGATTTCTGATCTTTATCTTCGTTCTTCACAATATCCTTTAAAAGAAAAAAGGGGGAGGATAACATGAATTCTAGCAGTGATATTTCTCACGTGAACTGTAAAGCAGCACAAGACAGAGACAGTATTTAAAACTGACGCCAAACAGTATGGGAACTGATATCTTATTCAGTTTAGTTATAACCAATTAATATTTCCAGTATCTTCCTGAAGAATTGAAGTGGCAGAAACTAAACGTGACCTAAGCACTTCTGAAAAGCACAAAAACCATCCCCAGAAGCCTCACTTCACAGTCTAAAGGTTTGGGGGTTGTTGGGCTTGTTTGTTTGTTTGTTTTCCGTTTGTTTGTTTTTCAAAGAGCAGGTGAAAACAGGTGTTTTTTTGCAAAATCCATTAAATTACGATAAATAATTTACCGTAACAGTTCTAACACAAAATACTTACATTGGTCAAAGCCACCTGAAAACACTAGACTTAGAGGACATTTTCATCTCAAAAACACAAGACAGAACGAGCAATGTGATTTAACTGAGCTAAAAGCATGGGAAATGCACAGCATGCAGCGCCTTCAGCTGCCGATTCTGGTGGAGTATGCAGGGAAGCACAGGACTACCTAACCACACTGCTGACAGAGGGCTGTAAGGTACTGCCAGTTTAATAAGCTACCGTGACTTACGTGATGCATCACTTGTATCCTACAAGGGGGGAAAATAGTTCTAACATTTGTCAAGTCTTCCAGGGGTTTTTGTGTGTGTGGTTTTGCTTTGTTTTTAGAGCTTTTGTGTTATTATGCTATACTGTCTTTTCAAAATAAACATAGAGAGAAGTAGAAGCAAGGCTCCCTCTTAGTTCCAATTTGCCAATCAGTAGTCTTTATAACCTACTTCTATTCATCCTTACTTAATAGGCCCCAAACAGCATTCCTACAGAGTACGCAACTATCTTTCTGTTCAGGGATAGAGATGCTCCAGAGCATTATGCTGGTAGCTTAAAACTCATTTTACTGAAATACCCCCACATAAATTGAAATAATTAAGGTCTGCCTTGAAAAATTACTCCTAACTGGTCAAACAGAAGAGCAGATTTGAACTCTTGGAGATGGACAAGATCAGCACAGGAAAACATTAAGATGATTTGAGATCTACATTAATTATTTATAAATTTTTAAAAACATTTAAGACAAGAACATGTGTTTCAAGCTTAGAAAATACACATTTTATTTGCTATTGTTAAATAATATCACACTGAGCATCTTATATATGTATGTTAAGATACTACTGCCCTGAATTCATGTGAAGATTCTTTTTTATTCTGACGTTTTTGTTCTGATAGTTTAGTCTACAGGAAGCCTGCATACAATAAAAAAAAATGAAATTAAACAATTCTAACCTGTTTAAGAACACTCTGTATTTCATCCATAACAGTAGCTAAATTTTTGATTGTCTTATTCAGCTGACCCTCAAATTGCAAATTTTTGTCATCTGAAATCTTCAGATTTTCTTGCAGTTGGCTAAGGTCCTTTTTCACTTCTTTGAGCTCCGTAGACAGACTTTTGTTAGAATTCTCCAGTTGTAGTATGGTCTTTTCATCCTCATCTTACAAAGAGAAAAAAAAAAGTCAGTGACTTCTAATGCTCTGTACTTTGCATCTTAGTATTCCATTTGCATGCCAACACCATAACTACTAATTTTTAAAGAACATTAAAATCTGCATTGCATTACCATTTGATAAAACTCAATTCTGACTACATTTGGAAGTCTTACATTCAACTTGAATAAAAAAAGATAAAAGCATTTCAGCATGGTGACAACGGTACTCAACAATAGTTGGTATGCAAGTTCAAAGGGCTTGGAAAATAGAAAATACAAGTTTATGGTAAGCAAATAGCTAAGAAATTTAGGTCACAAATATTACTCAAATTGGTTTATCTAATTAATAAGTCTTAGCATCTTGCATCCATGTTAAGTACCACCTTTGAAGTAACGTCCCACCTGTTTTTTCTTCTAGTAACTGAAGCTTTTGTTCTATCTCTGCCCGCACTCTTTCACTCTTCTCCAGCTTCTGTAAAAGGCTCCCAACATCCACCATAGCTCCATTGTACACAATGAGGCCGACATTTTCTTCTATGGCTTTTGATTCTTGCTTTATAGTAGGCGATGGTAACAGTAATCTGTTTCCTGTATTAGATTAAGTAGCATTAGAAAATAATAATTCTGTCATTTTTCAGTTCTAGTGATCAACCTCAAGAACTTCTTAAAAGAATAAATATAGATTCAGGTTTGCTAGTTTATCCCTCATTTCTCTCCTCCCTCCTTACCCCAAGTCTCCCCTTCAAAGAGGAGCATGCTCTTTAATTGCATTCTTCTATGCCTCCTTTCTGCAGTAATTTGTCTTCAAAAAATCAGGCTCTGTTCTACTACCTACAGCACTGATCCTCCTGACTGCAAAACTGCTGTGAATGAGAAATGTTGTTCATCAATATTCAACATTAACCTCTGTCCTCCTTCCTGTTCCAAGATATTAAGATTTATCCTACAGATGCAACAAGCTGTGTTGGAAGCCAGAAATACTGTAATTTATGAACGGCCCAAGATTTACTTTTCCAAACTGTCAGGTTCCCTGCAGACCTGAATTAGTTTCTGCAAGACAGCGAGTATCTCAGAACTCTGATTATCATTCACTCAGAAACAATTCTCTGGAAGTTTGTGGCATAAAAAGAAAAAAAAAAAACCAAACAAAATACCACCTAACATATCTTCCTGTAGTTCTTCAGACTCTTCTTGATTTTCTTCATCTTTAGAAGTATCTGTTAGTCTTCTGTAGAAGCAAGATTCTCTAAGCACTACTTTATTAAGTAGCTTCTTAACCTAAAATACAGCCATTGAAAGAAATAGTGTTACTTAATGCACAGACGTTATATTACCTAAACAAGAATGTTTTAACTTGGAAAACTTAGCAAAATTGCACAGCTCTTTGAACTTTAACATACTGGGGCTTAAAATGAAAGTGAGTTAGGGGAAAAAAAATGATTAAAATTTGGAGATAAGAGCTACATATACAATATGCAGCTCTTAATATGCCCAAACTTCACCTTTTTATTCCAAGACAAGTTACAAAAGATTAAATTAGCATTTCATTGTAAATATGAAGTGGCTACATAAAAATCAGGGATCAAGTATGCAAGCAACAGCCTTTAGAAGCTGAACTATAGCCCTCCCACTTACAGCTTTCCTGTAATATTTTTAAAGAGAGTTCTATTACTACACAAAACCTGAGCACGTGACAGGTGTAGTCCAAGAGTGTAGAGTATCTCCTCCATGTCCTTCTCCAGAAGATATCCACAATGACTTTGATCAAAATATACAAAAGCCATCAGAAGATCCCTATTAACAGTTACCATCTGCGTCTTGTCTTTCTCCTACAGAAAATTCGTTATGAGATTGTTAGGAAGTTATCATATTCCCACCACCTACTAAAAACTATACATTTTTCAGTTTACAAAAGTTTTCCTCTGTTCATTTTATCGTTACTTTCAGATGAGTGATTAATATAACTAGCATTTACCTACTGAGCTCAAATATCATAAGCAAGGTATTTTGGGCAAGTAATCTTTCAAATATTTAAAAGAATTACAGCACAGTGAACAGTAACATCTGGTAGACACAATTCCCTTTTGCTCATGCTAATATGTCAGAAAACGTGAAGAATTAACCTAATTAAACAAGTAATAGTAAACATCCCTTCTCCTCCCAATCATATAATTTATTGGACAGCTGTTTTCACAGTGAAATCCCCATAAACGTGTAATGAATGAGCATCCAACTTTTGCAGCTACAGCAGTTCTGCAGACTGTGTTTTCCCATTATTCCTATTCCTACATCTCCCATTTTTCCTTGAAGAAAAAAAAAAAAAAAAAGAGAGAGAACCAGAATCTTGTTTTATTCTTGCATTTATAAAGAAAAGTCTACATGTAACAAATCAAACTTATGCTGTCCCTTAATCTAAATTGTGGAGCCAAGCTACTGGCCTCACAACACAAAAAGCATCCATTTTCCTGCAGGGAGATGTAAATACATAACAGTACCAGAATCTCATACAAGAGTCTTTCCAAGAGCTTTCACCCAATGAACTTTAAAACCTAAGTGAAAGTAGGCTGTAAGCACCTTACCCAAAGCTGTCACAAGTTCCCTAACTTCTGTATACACTTAACGTTTCAGACCAGAAGTGCTGAAGGAATCAAGGAGTACAAACAGGTCTTACAATAGAAATAGAGTTAAGCCCTAATTAGGACACCTCTAACAAAGTTATATGTAGTTAATAAAGGTGTCAATTACTTTATCTTTAGACGACCTCTCTTTACAATGCCTGTTTCCCTCTCTTCTGTCCTCCCGTTTGTTCATCTCCTCTTCATCCCGGTCTGTAAAACAGAAAGAAAATTCAACATACCCCCAGCAAACAATTCTATAACCATTATCTCAAAACACCTATGTTAATTGAAAAAGTTCACATAAACCCCCACGTATCTGAAATTAATATATTTCCCTGAACGATAAAAAAGCCAAGTGGCATTTAAGGGAGTCCTGTTAAGTTTTGATTATTCTCTGGTCTTATTTTAACATAAGCCATTTGCCATTTTCCCCCTGCGTTTCCTCCACACACAGAGGACAGAACTGAAACAAATGCTAACTAGGCCCAAAATGAGCTCCACCAACATCTATCTAAGTGGTGCGCAGGAAATGAGCCTCTCCTTAATGAGGCTTGGCAGAGTCTGCATTCAGCTATGGTTTTTCCTATTAGGATAAAGTCAGTACTATTTACTCTCAAATACTGTGTATCATAAAAACCATGTAAACTATACAATTAAAAGCATGTGAGTGACATATTCTTTGATCCTATGATTTAGATTCTCCAAGAAGTTACAGATCACATCACTTATTAGATGTGAATTACAAACTGCAGGGTTTTTGTTTAAAGGTAGACAGTAAAACTAAGTCTAAAATCAAGAGAGGAAGAGGAACATGACAACTGCAGGGACGGATTATGGCATGCAGCTCTGTACCTTATACGCAAGTCTTTGGTCAGAGAATCACGTGCCAAGTTCAGCTTTAAGCTCACCTTCTTGTAAGGAAAACTTTGCAAAAAACTACGTATCACAACAACTTGTCTAATTTTGCCAACACGTTTCTGAGAACCAATAGCTTTCTCCTGCACCTCCATGGTATGTTGGATTGTTCTCAGCAAATCTGACTGGGAATGGCACAAGGACAGATTATGGGAAGTAGCAGCACGTGTACAGAACAGGCAAGCCCAGGGCGCTCTCACCACCAGATTATAAGCAAGTAAGAGTTATTTTGGAAACCACGGATTAGCACCAATTTTTAAGGCTGGTGCAGTACTCTGACAAAAATACGACTGAAAATGCTGGTTAGAAAATGCCGGGACTGCAATATCTAAGCAGTTCAATCCCGCATCTCTAGCAAAAGCTCTCCACAAAAGGACAGAAACTCCAAAGTAGTACAAACCAAAAAGCATACATCATGTCTTACGCCTTTCTGAATCTCTGAGCAGGGAAAGAGGGCTACTGCTGCTCCCTGGAGACAGGAAAAATCCCCAGCCCCTTTCCCCATTTCTTCAGGCAAACACAACTCCACCCAAACAGAAATCGACTCCGCATAAAATAATATAAAGAGCATCCCACTCTACATTCTGGCCTAATAAGAACAGGATGACATTTCAGAACTGAGAAATAGGAAGTTAGGCACTTAAAAGTGGCTTGGTTTTTCAGAGGTGCTGAATACTCACATCTCCTACTGACTTCAATGGGAGTTGCGAGTGGTCTGCATTCTGAAAAAAATAAAACCACTTCTATATGCATGCCTTACTTTGAGTACCACAGCTAGATTATATTAACTATGTTCATACAATGCCTAGCACAAAGGCACTTACATTTTAAGCAGATCTGGTCAGAATTAATAAAATAAAATTAGTCTATTAATGCAATTTTAAATTGTCTAGTTCCAGTGCATCCTCCAGCTTGAAAGAACGTACTCAGTGGAAGTGAAAGAAAATTCTGAAAGTCACAAAATCCATAATTCAAGATACCTTCATCTTCATCTTCAGCTTCTTCTGCCTCCATTGGATCATATTCCTCTTGATTATTGTCTTCTTCAGTTTCTTCTTCATCTTTAGAATCATCTTTCCTTTTATCTTCCCTCTGTAACAAAAGTTCCTAAAAATTTATAGTCAGAACAAAAAAACAGGAAAGTAAAAACCTCACTACCATTCATTCAAAATTTGCTTATGTTTATATTTAGTCAATTAAAAGAACTAATATAAATTTATGTGATAGCTGAATGTTAAAATACCCCAATATATCTGAGTTTTTGAAAGCAATGAAGTAAAATTCAAATAGAAACGGTTTAATATTGATCCAGACAGGATAGTACTTCATATGAGCTAGCTGCAGACCTTCTTTTCATCTTTATCTTCTTTTTTGTCTTTATCATCTCCAGATTTTCTCCTCTTAGGTTTTGGATCATCTGTTTCATCATCTTTTTCTTCCTTTTTTTCTTTTCTCTCATCTTTTTTGCCTTTTTTGTCTTTTTTGTCCTCCCTCTCTGGGAGAGAAATTAGTGCTTTGTAAATTCTGACACCAAAATCTCTCTGAAGCATTTCATTGAAGAGTTCTGCAAACAACGATACCTGCACATAAAGAAGAATGAAAAGAGAACTGACAAAAAGTTTTAAAATACATATTAAAAATTTGCACACATGATTAAATAGCTATGAGGTGCTACCTTACCAACTTTTACCATATCTCAGAATTTTATGTACTGTCAGATTTCTTACTACCTGCTTAGAACATGTAAACCTTAAACAGCTTCATAAAAATGCTTCTTCCCTTTACTGCAGCAGTTTAGGACCTAGTCTCACTGCGTAAATTTTAAACTCGGTTCCCTATCTGCCAAAACCTGCGCGTTTCTGCAGTGACTATACTGCTATTGCAAATCATGTGCCAGAGTAAGAAATGTTTTTCTAGGTATTGCACGAATAAACTAACTAACTTAAGTTTTATTTTGATATGCTATCATAAACTTTTACAATTTAGGAATAGTGCAGCTATCACACATAATTAAAAAGAAACAAGAATGGCTAACTGTAAGCAGCATAGCTAAATTACCTCAAAGGAATGTTCTTTATTGTCTTCTAATCTATAGTCCAGAAGAACACTGAGAGACATAATGCTGCAGTCAAACTTCCCACTCTTTGCTGCCCAGTTGGGATGTACAATGATCGCTGGTTCATCAGGCAAGATATATCGTCTCTCCCGCCGCTGACGTTCCATTTCTTCCTGACGTTTTCTTTCCTCTTCCTGAAGAGGCAAAAAAAATAACATACAGCATATTCCAAAGCTGAAGTTTTAGCCTACATTAGTTTTAGGCCTATATCAGCCTATTAGGTTTTTAGGACTCACTGCTTTGAAGAAAGTGAAGGAAAGCCTACGCTGCTGAATGCAACCCAGAAGACAGACTGAAGTCACAGAATTTCCAGAACACACACTGTGTCCACTGCCAACACTCGCCTAAGACAACTGGAAACTAGAGCAACACAAAGCAGGACACGCAATGCTGTTCAGCCCACGAGGGCCTTCCAACTATCTTATGGTGCTGACCGCAGCATATTTACTCAACATCAGGAGGACTCACACTAGTTCACTTCAAGAAATAGTATGCAAGCTAGCAAAGGAATCAATGCTCCCGAGGGTCTTTTGTTTGTTTAGAGATGTTTTTAGAGCCGTATAGGACAGTAAGCATTATTGCTTACATAGGAAGAGTAAAGGCTTCATACATCATCTTACCCAAGATAATCCAACTCAGCTTTAACAATTATCCATCACAATTTACTACGATCTTTTGATTATGGGAAATGCAATCTCTATAGATACAACTGATGCAAATCAAACAAAAGGTTGAAGAAGGTAAAATACCAAGCAGCCTACTGACTGCCAAGAGAAAAATATTAAAAGTCTTATGACTATGGAAAAAAGTCATGGCAGAGCTTGTGCTGTTTGAAAAAGCAGGCACAAAGCTCTTTCCCCGAATCTTAAAAGAAGCTGTGGCAAGAAAGCCCAGGATAGTTGAAGCCCATCCAAGCTGTGGGAGAAGGCAGCAGCTGTCAGAATTAGCAAGCACATGGCCTTTGCTCCCTCAATGAGGTTTACGCAGATATTTATCATCCCACATTGGTTCACAGGTAATACACAAAAAAGTAGGTTTAAAAGCAATTAACATACAATACATTCTCCAGACATTTATGCCTCTTTTCTGTGGTTGAGCTTTGGCCTTACTGCACAGACCTATTTATCCTTGTGAAATGGGAAAACAGACTAAGTACTACTCAAACTACCAACTGCAAAAACTGAGAAACTTCAATACGGTTTATCCAAAAGCAAAAATTAAAAGCTTCATAATAAGGCAAAACAAACCTAAGCAGATCATTAGCCATGTGAAGAAACTGAACTGTTTGAGACACTATAGCCTTTTACAGACTGGAGCCTGCCCTCCTCCCGTTTCCACAGTAATTCCCTAAGGTTTGTAAAAGCCAATACAACTAGGCAACTGCTTTTCACATAGGTTTAAGAAACTAAGATTGTTAAGTGTGTTCACCTGTTCTCGAGCATGGTTTCTCTCAGAAGTTTGGGATTTATTTTTCCTTACATTTAAGGTCTGATGTTAATTCAGACACCTTAGTGCAGTTGCACATTTCAGCTGACTTTGCTGACATAAAGAAATTCAAACTTGCCAAGATTTCATTCCAATTCAGCAGCTCAAATTACAGCAGGAGTTCCCAGTACAGTCATCCAAGAACTGTAAAATCCCAACAAAACTAGGCATATTCCTGTACTTTTTATACTTACGGATATTTATACAGATTTTATATGTAATGTTTTATGTGTTTATGTGTATTTAATAAGACTTAAACCAAATATGTCCAAAGCCTAACCTCTTTGTCATCTTCAGATTTCCTATCCTCCTCCTCTTCCTCTTCTTTCTCAGACTTCTCTAGCTCCTTTTGCTCTTCTTTTTGTTCCTCTACTTTCAGCTGCTTTGTCAGTCGAGCTATCAACTGAGATTTCAGTCCTTTAGAGCTAAGGGTTCGACTTTCTAATTCTTTGCGAAGGTCATTTACCTGGCAAATAAAAGCTCTGTAAGTGGTATCAACCAGTGACATTGCAAAACATGTGATTAGCAGAAAAGGTGAAGTGAAAGTTATGTAAGAGCACTGAAAAGTCAACTGTATTTTTTAAATCTGTACTGAAAAACACTAATATTTACTGATATAAACCATACTACATTTAAAGTTGTGTTCTCAAAGAACCCCTTTTTGAGGGGCTTTTCACAGAGGCAGGGAATGGATTTTACTGTAGTAAAATAGTTTATTACTATTAATCCTTTCAAGGAATCTTTTTATTACATCTCCTGACATATTTTTTTGTATAATTATTGTCTTTTTAAACTAACATTAAAGTATTTTAGACCCCACATTTTTTGAATGCAAGTAGATACGACCAGATTACCGCAGAAGTTTCATTTTCCAGTTAATGTATCATATGTGATACACTTTAATTGTACAAAGTTCAAAAGTTCAGAACAGTTACAATTAGCTGTATTCACTTATTAAAATGAGGAATCACACTCACAAACGGTGATATCACATCTAATACCTATAAAATCAGCAAGGAAGGTAAAACACTGCTGAAGGTTTTTTCTCAGTTAAGGGAATATACAGCTGTATTTCAGGATGCGCCTTAAAAATAGAAATATATAACGGAATCCAGTTTTATGAAAAGTGTTAGTTACCTTCATTGTTTTCGGATCCAGTTTAGACCAGTGCGTAGGTGTAGAGATCTCTTTAGCTTCCCCATCATCCTTTTCCTCTTCGTCCTGACAAATAAAATTTAGAAATTATCATTCAGAAAGCTTGAAAGCATTTCAGTTATTTTTTAAATTCTGTTGCTGATCTGTGCAAGGTCACAACTGTTTCAGATAGTCTTCTCCTAAAGTTATTATTTAGACAAGTTCACACACACATTCTACCACTTTATAAATGATCACAGTGCCACTCAGCCAATACAAGCCAGATCTGTGGAACACAAAAGGGTGAAGAGCAACACCACAAAGAATATCGGGGTTACACAGACACTGCTGGTCTCCATTAACCACACAGCGTGTGATCTTCCCCCAGATTTTAAATTCCCCAAATTACACTTTGTTCAGTCAGACCTTCCCTCATTCCAAGATGTTGATCAGCCACATGGCCTGAAATTCAGATGTTTCAGACTAGTATTTGTTCAATTTCAAATATCACAATTAGAACTGGCCACAAGAGAGAATTTAGAAATTTTAGAAAATGGCAAAATGTTTAAAGACAGCTATTCATAAACTGCATCTCACTCAACAACTGGTCCCAGATTCCAGCAACTATGTCTATGATAAAAAATTTTCTGCGCATCGTAAGCACAATTTAATTCCATTTGTGATATCAGCATACACATTTAAAGTTAGTGAACTAGCTGAAATAAAAATAAAAACCAACATTCGCTACACTGCTGAAAGCTGGTTTACCAGTCATTGTTACCAGTTATGTTCCTCCTATGTATGTATGTTGTGTAGTATGTGGTGTGCATTTTGTGCCTGTGTTCCTGTGCCTGTGAGAAGCAGAAATAGAAAAAGGGATTAGCGTTCAGTGCCTGTTCTCCATCAGCCTCCTTGCGTTCACCCTGAAGCTTCTCGACCAGCTGCTGCTTGTATCCTCGGGAGAGGGTTTCCCACTCTGAGCGGGTGGGAAGGCAATGCCAAACATCCGGGAAAAATAAAACCACTGTCTCCACATGAGCTGGAACTGTACGCCCCTTGTGGGTCTCCTCAGGGCGATGGTAGCGAATCTCTGCAAAACGGTACCTGTTGCAAGGGAAGAAGCATGTTGGAAAAAAAATTCTACAATACATTTTAAAGAGCCTAGATCACTTGTAGCACATCAAGTAAAGAAACTTTGCTGCAAGACCTTGAAGTTTATCTAAAGAAAAAAAATCACGGAAGCCATATTTTCTCTTTCTGGCACATTCGTAAAAAGGTATCACAACTGAAAAGGAGGAAAAACAACAAAACTCTTTTATGTCACTTGTTGTTTAGCACACATAGGTTTAACGTGCAAATAAAAGTTGCTGAAGCACTTTAAATTTAGCATACAGTAGACTTTCCTGGTATCAGTAAAATCGCAATGAGTGTTAAGGTGGGACAAAAACTCATCAAGAGAAAATATGGCTATATAACAAACGGCTATTTATTTATAACAAAAGAACAATGAAATGAAGTTCTCTTGACGATCTTCTCCAGCTATGCACAAAATGAAAAATATTTTCAACACACATTCATTAAAAAAATTACAGCATAACAAGTCAAAATAAATTCTTAATGTAGTATTCAGCACAGTTGGCACCCATCAAACTTACAACAAAACAGAACATCCTTTGAGTAGTTTACCTGCACTACCAAGAGTGGCCGACAAAGAAAAAGAGGTTTTTCCATTTTTTTTTTAAACTTCTGGCAACAGACAAGTGTTTCTACAGTGTACTTTGCTTTGCAGTACAGTACTTACCATTGTGTGCACACACTTAAGTCAATCCCTGTAAGAGCCTTGCAACAACGAATAGCCGTCTTTATCAGCACGGAAGGGTCCTTTTCTGGATCAGGTCCGTCCAGTGATGGGGACCAGTGTCCTCCAATAGCCATAGCTTCATCTTTGCCTTTCATACCCACTAAAAACTAGACAAAAAGAGTCTTCTGAATGTTCCCCTACTAGGGGTAAAGAGCCATTTTGCCAAAGCGCAAAGACTATTTCATAGCACACACAGAGAAATCCATGAGTTAACTGTCACATTATTTTGAAGTCTGAAAATGAAAGTCAGTCAAGAAAGAGTTCAGTTATTTTTTTTCCACAGCGTATTTCAGAAATGGAATAGGTTTAAAACATCATCACTCATTCTTGTTTGCAAGACTTTCCATCATGTTTCTTTATTGGTATGGGCTTGTTCCTTCGCAATTAAAAGCTTTCTAACACAGGAGACAAACAGATACTAATTTAAATGGTGTTTTAATTGCGATACACATTTGTAGATGTTCCTGCTTAAAAGTGATAAAGCAAAGCTACAAAAGATAAGACCACAAGAGCACTATATCTAAAAATCGAAGCACTCCCATTTGCTTTAAGATGATGGGGTTTAATTGGAAAACAACTCCTTGTCCTGAAATACTGTAGCACTTACAGGTTGTTCCATTTAACAATAGTTTTATTACAATTGTTACTTAACTGTTGCTTCATTTGTATTCTCCTCGCAGCTGAGCCCTTAAAAAAAAAAAGTCTAAGTGCTTGTAAAAAAAAAAAAGCTAATGAAGCTGATTTTCATATAATTAACATAGGTTTCTCCAAACATTTACTGTTTGAGTTTGACTAAGTTGAAGAAAGCAGCAAATATGAAAACAGTGAAGATGGAGCTTCTATAAACTGGAAAAAGAATTGACATATAAAGTCTCTTCAGAGGAAAAATGAAACCGTTATTTAGCTTCCTACAAACTTCCCCCTTATCAACAAATATTTTAAAGCTCTATAACCAACCTTTGTTGCCCAAAGTGTCTGGCATTGAAACATATTTACCTTAACAAGTCTAGCAGGATGCTGAAATCCTTCACGAAGTTCTTGGGGATCTTCAGCCAGAGCACATGACTTGTGATAGAGATCTTCCATACTAGGACTAGCCATCAACATCACCTGTTGTGTAAGTCAGATCAGTCTTGTGAAGGTCTCCCACTAAAACTCCTAAACAATGCCCACAACTTGCAAACACCTACACAACCGCACTTTTCCCTTCATGTCACACACAAAAAAAAAATAATCAGAAAAAGTAAAGGTAAAATAAAATTGTAGATCTGAGTGTTAAAATGTCTGCCAAGGACACATTTCCCTCTCTCCCATATGGATGCAATATATGATCTTATTAAAAAAAAAAATAAATCCAAAAGCACATAAAAGCAATATGCTTCCCTTGTTACCACTACATGCCAAACACCCTATACCAAGAAGCACACTGAGTACATTCCTAGTTTTGCATCTAAACCTATCTTTAACACAAAATACTTTGAAAACAGATTGACCTAGAAACCTCAGACCTGTTTGTTTTGACAATGAGGTCTTTTCTATATCATTACAGCCCTTGATGCAGCATTTTTTGACATTCAGATGATCCCCAAATGCTCAATCTACTCTTGACAAAATAATAAATACTGAGATGAATCTGAAAGAAAGAAAGAAAATATCACTAAATGGAAGAGCACAAACTGCACAGAAAGGGCCCTTGAAGGCAAAAAAAAAAAAAGGCTCCACTAACTATTCAGAACGAATTGCCTAAGAACCACCTTCAGAAATCTTGCAGGAGTTGGATTTCTTTCCTACAATCAGATCAGTGCAACTGAGCGCAGAGAAGTAAAAAGACCTCAGTAAAAAAAAAAAAAAACCAAAAAAAACTACAACACAAAACAATATTTGGGACAGCTCTAGTAACAGAAAAACAAACTGTATTTCAGTCATGAGTCTTCAAGCTCTACATACTAGCTCTTTACTGAAAAATTTAAAATGTGGGTTTTGTTCAAATCACTGTAGAATATTTTCAGTTCAGTTTTCACCCTATTAGTAAAAAAAAAATTTCTAATGAATAGTCATAATACTGGAAACCCATACAAACCTTTGCACTGTATAGATGATCAGCATCAGGCGGATCAAGGACAGCGGCATTTTTATCTATAGGATCTACTTCTCTATGCATTACGTAGAAATTACAGTAGTTTCCCAGCTGAAATGGTCTAGACATAGGAAAAGCATCCACCCATGTAAACTGAGCATCAAAGAAATCACTCGGGATATACAAGTTCTGGTAACGCCTCCTCAGCTCCATCATATCACAGCTACGGCTGAAACAAACAACATTATTTGAAAGATACAGCAATAAGAGAACCATTAATAAAGCACATAATTAAGAGGTATATTAATTGGAAATACAACCACTGTATATTTAATACTATATATATAAAATTTAAAGAGCAATATATTTAAGCTAGAATGTCAAGTTTAAAAACAAATAACTACTAAAACCACTTCTGATTAAGGTGTCTACATATTAGGGAATATTTATTAAATAGGGTTATAAAGGTATTTTGCAACAGCATTCAAAAATAAAAAAGAACCTGGAAAAATTTATCATACAAAGTTCTCAGCCATTACATATTTGATCTTTCTTTAAAGTTAAGATCATCATGTAACACTCACTACACACGCGTATGTTGACATGGCTCACAGTAGCCTGTGCCCACAACTGAAGTGAGACGTAGGTAAACATCTGGCACTATAAACATACCAGTCCAGTGAAAACTTGGAAAACTGAACTGTGTAACGAGGAACAACACGTCGTGGTCTTCGAGGCGACCTCTCCCTCTCTCGTCTAGGTGATCTCTCTCTGGAGCGTTTTCTCTGGGGTGATCTTTCCCGAGATCTACGTCTCTCTCGTTCTCTTTCACGACTTAAAAAAATGCAAACAAGATACAAATATTTTTGCAAGCTGGTAACACAAGATGGTTTCTAGCACGACAGAAGCAAGATCTGTCAGAGATGACTCGCAAAAAGGAGAGGAGACATTCCTCAGTTTGTTTCAGTACCGTCTCTTTACAAGAGGGGCTGATTATGCAATTCCTTCATTTCAGATAGACAAGAACTCTTCATGAGTATCTAACAGTGAAGCCACTTGTGCATGTCACTCGCTCACTCTGGAGCAAGCAGCTCAGCTTTGTTTGAGGACCGGTCTTTACAGAATGCTTTGATTATAGTCTAGCCTTCTACAACATACCTCCTGTCATCTTTTCGGTTTGGCATAGGATCTCCTCCTCTGTCATTCCTCCCAGAAAATCTGGATGGTGGGTCTAATCTTCGAGCTGGTTGAGGCTGTGAAACTAGACGAACAGGGGGCTGTAACAAACCACCTGAAACAACAATTTACAAGATCAGTATGTAATAGGGGGCAACTATCTACACCTTACAAACACTGCTGCTTTGCAGTTGTTCCACTTGTGTACCTTTTCTAAATTAACTCGAGTCAAATAAATCTATTTATTAATAACACCCACCCCAAGAAACTTGAGACCGACGCTCTTCTTCACTGATGCAAACTGAGACTCTAGTAAGCGAAACTGGTCTAAAAGCATCTTCTTCAGATGGAAGCTAATATAATCTAAGCACATAGAATCTATCACAGTAAATAGCTAAGCCTTTTCTTGGAAAAGTAATTTGTTTTAAGATAAATATACTACCTACTTATTGAATTAAAGAAAACCTAAAACTTATTTTTGAGGCTATTCATAGGTAAAAACAATCAGCTTCCTGAAAAATTATCCTTAAATCTATTTATTATACTACTGCATCAATCCCCCAGCACATACTTTTGATGTCTCAAGATATTTAACCAACTGATCTGTAAATGAAACAAACATTACTAAACACCAATAAACACCTAGGACTAATTAAATTGTAATAAGCATTGATCCAAAACAGTCTGCTTAGGTGTCAGCTTCAGATCTTCTCCCCTTGCTTTTACTGTGGGTAAAACAAGTCTGAATTTTATCTTATTATCAATCCCATTACTGATTCTTCAGACACTCAAAGTTCAAGTGACCCCACAACCACCTTTGTTTTAGGTCTGCCATGTTCAGCAGTGCTTCTTCTCCCAAATGCCAACTTGGCTAACTGAAATTAATAAAACACAAATATAGAAATAACAGTTTTAACAATACAGCTTTGTGAAACCTGATCTTGTTGAACACTCCAGAAGATGCTGAAGAACTTCATTGCCATTAATACTTTTAACTACCCAACTTGTCTGTGAAAGTGTCAGAATAAGAACTACACTGAATTTGGTTTCAGATTATGAAATCTTAATATGAACAGGAGTCCATGGGGATTTCACTAACCAGGTGATTCTTGAGCTACTGCAGGCCATGTGCCTTGCACATAGCTGCAGGAAGATGCATATTCAAACTGAAAACTCTATAGGGTCCTTTCTGTGTTATTTCAACTACTTTGGTCTTCTGAGTAATAAAAAAAAAGTAATAATCACACCACTAAGCACCAGAAGGACTATAACAAACTTTGTGCACTGAGGGAGCACCTTTCTGCTGTGGCTGCTGCAGCAATGGCTGAGGCTGTGTCTGAAGCAATGGTGTGATAGAAGCTGCAGATATCTGCGCCTGAAGCAAGGACTGCGGCTGCGGCTGCGCCTGAACACTGAATGCAGTCTGCTGTGCAATGGGCTGAAGAACGGCCGGAGGTGTCTTCAGTAACGGCTGAGCTTGCGTCTGGTTCTAACAGCAGAAGAAAAAATGAGTTGTGAGTGAGCCCAAACCAGAAGCCGTCCATACAAGCCACACTGGGTAAACCATATACCTGATTTGGAAGTGTCTGGATCCTTTGTGCATTCCATTTGAATGGCATATTAGGATTGTAAGTGGCTTCTACCAAAACTCTGTCACCCACCTGAGGTGTCTTTCCTTTAACAGCACTGCAAACATTACAGAAAAAATATTGCGAGAGTCTTATTTAGCTAGTCTTACATTTGCAAGTTACATTTACAGTTGAGAGAAAGCAGATAAAATTCATCCAAAAAAAGCTTATAGGAACAGCATCTACCCCCCACATCAGTGAAAGTACTACCTGCTTCAATTCGGAGTATGCACAGGAATTTAATTCCCGTCTTTGGCCCAAAAGCAGAAGTTCCCTAAACAGCACTGAGTTAAAATAAGCAGATAGCAAGTTATATGCATTTAGTCACCCACAAATTCTATAATTTCGTATTATAAGGCGTTTAATACCTTCTGAGTCTCACAGCTTTGGGTTTTGCATTAAGAAAACTCAAAAATTCACATAAAGGAACTCAGATATAGTGTCTATTGACTTACTTGACCACATGACTTTCAGCGCTGACAGAAAAACATACTAACTGCAGACACTACCAATGGAGTCACAGAATTAGAATGCAATAATCTAAACCTTTTACTTAGTGAGGGTATCACAGAGTACATCCGTGGCTAAGTATTTACATCTTACCTAAGTTGAAAAAAGACATCTTCATCCACAAAACCAAAGGTATCATGTAGTTTAGTAACCACCCCGGTGAAGACACGCTGCTTTTGTGGTTGGGTTTGCTGCTGACTTGAGCGGGGTGCTGGATAAGAAACAGTTATCTGGGCTGCCGGCTGAGGAGTAGACAGGCTAAGACTGGTAGGTAGCGCAACAGCTGGCTGTAAGCAAAATAAAACAAACTATAAATCTTACAACCGGCTGACATACCTGCAAGGAACACTTCCTTTACCCACGCAGATGGGAGTTTAAAACGTCTCTAAAGCAATTATTCTGAATAGAGGTTCTCAAAAAGTGGAAGTTGTTTGGTGTTTTTGTTTGTTTAGATTACTTTGAATGAAGACTGGCTTTGCTTATCCTTTTCTTTCAAAAAAGTCAACTTCCCCAAAATATGCACATTGTCTAGAAAAAAAATGAAGACTGCATTATTTTTTACAGGTAACCTGTAGGGTGGGCCTGAAGAGGAGGTAAGTTCCTAACTTAGCCAGAAATACATGCTTAGAGATTGTTCTCCATTTATGTCCCAACTGTAGTGTCAGAAATCAGTAAAGGTTGAGGCTAACACCAGCCCTTCCTTTACTCAACAATTCATATGCTTGCCTTCTTACAAAAGCAGAACACAGTGAGATAATGAAATTAAGTAACCTATTTTTACCTTTTTTTTTTTTTTTTTTTTTTACAAATATGTTTAAAAGGTTACGTGAAAGTGGAACTAGAGCAACTTACAGTGTGTTAAATGGTTGCACGTTTTAAACCTGTCAAGCTCAGCAGGATTCTTTTTAAACCTCTCTGTACGCATACTGCAATAATGTTAACACAGAAAGTTAAATCCCTTCTCAAAGGAGAGAGACAAAATTTTCCTGGTTTGTTACTTACTGCAAAATCCCTGAACACTTGAAGTTCAAACCAAAAAAAAAAAAAAAAAAAGAGTAATCAACACACATATTCCCTTCGAGATTAAGGAAAAGTGGTTGCCATTAATTTTTGAAACCAAGGCTATGCATATTTTAACATCTGGATAAAGTAAACCTGTACCAATAAAATGTCCATTCGTATTAGTTCATTTTACAGATTAAACTACCCAAGATGTCACAAATTTGCACTCTTGCATTATCTGCGTTTGGGGATGAAGACCAAACAATAAAACCAAACTAACCTGAGTTAAAAGGGTCTGCTGAGGTTGCTGCAACTTAAAATAAATAAAGTTATAAATTAATTTTATATGCTTAAGGAAATTGTACAATTTTATCTCCTCTTTACAAGTAAGAGTTTTTGCTTAGTCTGAGGCAGTAAATAGTCCTTTGAGGTTTGGTCATTTCAGCAGTTTGCATATGCATAAAATTGTGCTCATGTGGTTAATTTTAAGATTGTATAATCCAGGTTTATTCCGTAAGCAGAAATGCTGGGTGTTTTGTAACTGAAAGTTAATAGCAATACCAAAAAAAGTTTTGGCAGCTGGAGAAGCTTAGGCCTGTAATTTCCATGTCTTTTTATTCTTTTTCAAAATCCTGTTAAGTTCAAAGATCTTAAAACATAAAAGGGAACTTTTTTTGGACAGCATCTTTCCAGCAGTTAAAATACATGGCCCTGTTTAGAGCAAAGTTTAGCAGGAAGTGTGTACACGTGAATAGTGTATCTTTTTAAATTTCCTTTTTGAATGAAGGTAGGCAGGCTTCCATTCTGGATACGTCTCTCCAAGTTTAGGAACTTCAAGCTCTCTTTCACTACAAAAAACATTACTTAGTTTCCTTAACAACTTCCCATACAAAGATGATTTCGGAGACAAATCCTACAAGACACACAACCAACATTATTTTTAAAGGTATTTGTGATGTACACAGTAAGAATCAGACAAACCTGTTGCTGTACACTATAGAGAGTCTGCTGAGGTTGTGAATATTGCTGAAACAGATAAAAGCAAAATATCTCATAAACAGAAAGTATTATTACCTCAATAATATAAAAATACAAGTTATTTGCTAAGCAGGTTTTAGACACATTTAACAATTCTAATACAAGACATAACTAATAGTATCAACATATTACTTTCATAACAAATATTCTTAGCCTTTAAGTGGACTCTGATTACTCTTTCTAGCTAAAATCAGCAATTTTTGTTAAGCTTGACACATATACAGTATCTAGGGAACAGTATGAAATCATGCAAAATGCTATTAAGGATACATATAGTGATGGAAGATACTTGAAACTTGAGATTCTCAGTTTAGGTGCAGCAAAACTCCTTTTCCCAAAAGGCTTTCCATACCTAAAAGTCAACACCTCCATAGCCAAAATTCTCACCTTCACAGATTAATACAGCTATTGATAGCCGCAGACCTAAAATCCCACTATTTTTTAAACAGGTTTATACTGCAATGTTCTCCATTTCCCATTGTGCTTTTCTCCTGGATGCTTTACCTTTACAAAGCCACTGCTTTATATAGTTAAAGTTCATATAGTCAACACCAAATGCTCTTTTTTCTTTACCTGCTGTAAGGCAGCTGCTGCAGCTGCAGCTTGCTGCTGTAAAGCAGCTGTCTGAGTGAGCTGATAGTTTGTTGGTGTTTGTGTAGTTAGGCCTGCTGCCGCCAACGCCGTCTGCTGGGTGTATATTGTAGGAGAGGCTCCAAGCAGCGATGGCTGCTGTACACCGAGAGCAGCTGAAAAGAGAACATGCACAGTAAGCACTAAGAGCAGCTTCAAACAGCTGAGGTTTCTGACACTTATACTAGACACAGCACGTGATGCCTCACTCCCGAGTCAAGCTCGGGAAGTAGGCCAATCCAATTTCAAAATTCAAGATAAAGGATGACATTCACTAGAAGCTTCTCTTCTAAATTCGTTTACTAATACTACACCACAGCAGAGGCACAGACACCACTTAATTTCCTTCTCTCAAGTTGCTCATGATTTTATAGCTCTAGTAGCTGCCCTCCTCCTCATCTGCGCCCATCCCAACACATAAACACACTGTATTCTTTCTTGAACGCATTTCGGGATTTGTATGAGCCAGATGAAGACTGTCGTTCTGTTCTGTACATTAACTAATACGTTTCATTCTATCTGAGCGCAAGACAAATCTTTACTGTAATGCAGCTATGACACAGAGGCTTACGGAACGTGTCCTTTGAAAATGCACAAGGCTTTGCTTCACTCAGTACTGCCTTTGTCCCCCAGTGAGCTGGATTTGGAGATGTCGGGGCTGGTAGAGAAGGAACAGCCTCCTAACAACAGGGAGTTTAATTGGTCCCCACATATAAAGGGACCAAAGTCGAGCTCTCTCCGGCTCTTACTAGGAAGGATTTGTGCTGCTGAGACTCAAACTGCCAGGAAGGAAAGATTAGTTTATCTTGTTGTTATACCAGCTTTTAATTCACTGCAGAAGATTAAGCAAATCATGAGGAGCGGCCATCCATCTACATGCTATGATCCTTATGCATGCGATCATTCCAAGCAAGGTACGCTTAAGCCTTACAGATGGAACTTCTAGGGACACAGAGCCCTGCACAACGCAAATCTGAGTGAAGAACCACAAACATATCTAGAAACCTGCTCCCTCTTTGGCAGAGGTTTTAAAAAAGTATCTGCAGCTGCATGATCAAATATCACTTCATTAAGCTATCAGTCTAGTTCACATATTTAAATAAAACCAAAGAGAAACTCGGTCGGGAAACACATCACCAAAAAAAACAGGTCACCCAGCCACCTTCAGAACTGAAGAGCATTCAACTTGAACAGGGTTCCTTTCTCTTACAAAGCCATTAAAGAGGCACAACAAAACGATGAACAGATTTACAGCATTCCTCCTGCAGAGTTTGTGCTCCACACAATTCCTACTGGTCCAAAAATGGAGCTGTCATTCCTGACCCAGGGATGCAGTAAGAAATTGCTGGTATTTGGTGATCATCACCATAGAATGCGCAAAAAATGCTGTAACCAACTCAACAGATCCTCTACCACACAGTTCTTTCCAGCAGAGTAAAATCTTCAGAAACCAAGTTGGTGGCGGCACTGATCATCTTACAATTTTGGAATGAAACGTGAAAGCAATATGTAAACAACAGTGAAAATAATCACCACCACTATGAACTCCATCAAATATTGTCACATAAGCATTGCAGGAAGTAATACTATTTTAATAGCGAAACCAAGCATTCTACAATACAGCAAAAATTACAGTATTTCCCATATTACATTACTTTTTCCACTGGAAAATTCCAGCATTTAGGTTTCTTTAGAAGCCAAGCAAGACAAATTTGAGGCTTCTCCTGTGACAGGCCTTCCATTCTCTTGATCCTCCTGCTTGTCCATCAGCTCCAATTTGAATGTGCATTTTTGACCATCCAGAAGCACGCTCTCAGCCAGAACCTCACCAATGCCTCAGGTAACACACCTTAAACAGACCTTTACATCTAGTGAAGATGCTTTGCTGCTGCAGCCTGGGAGAACTTTCACTTTCCTTGGCTGCATTACTTTGCTGGCTCACTCAAAGCAAATAAGCAATGCATTAATCTTTCTCCTCTTATTTCCACATGCTGAGCAAAAATTCCTATTAGTGCATAAATCCACTTGATGCTATTATCTTCGAGTCTGTTTGACTACATTAGCTATTGGCATTCAGTCTAATGTTCTATTCTAATGTTGCACCAACACCAGGGGATAGAGCTCGGAAGCATCATCATGCAAGTTTCACAAGTTCTCTCCTACTTTTTGTACCAAGGATACCCATAAAAATATTACCATGCCTGCTCCCAAAACCAGATCCTGGGGTTACTGCACTCTTCAGTTTCCACTATGACAACTTTGTTTCCAGCATAAACCATAATTATCTCAAACAATTCCCAGCCCACCCAAAGACTCTCGTCCCATTTTGTCCATTAAGAAAAAAAAAAAGATTTTTTGCCATCTCTACGATCACTTTATGAGCATTTAATATTAACTAGGTATCATGTCATCTATGTCACTGCAGATCAACTTATTAACAAAGGGCAAAGACAAAAGACTGATGAGATCCCCTCATAGCCTAACACCTGTAGTAACAAGTTTTTCAAAGCTGTATCTTGTTCCTACCAATTTGCCCTGAAGAATTTCAGGAGTTTAATTTGACTACCTTTCATCTATGTACTCATCCTGGTCAAACAGGCTCCAATTAAATAGGCGACTGTGTTTGCATTACTAGTTTTTTTTTTTAAAAAAAAAAAAAAAGAAAAAAGGAAAATAAAATGACACAGAAAAACAAGAGACAGAGAATGAATTGCAGACCAAGTGTGGAATTGACATCTGACTGCCTCATTACTATTACTGCCAACAAGCATTTGCAGTGACAAACAGTAGCTTCTTAGGATTTGTAATTATCTCAGTAAGTACAGTGATGGAGACACCTTCCTTCAAATGCAGTCTACAAAACTTCCACTCGCACCAAATACTGCACAGCACGACCATCTGTAAGGGCTTGGGTACAAACTAGAGTCCTAGGCTGCAGTCCAAGCATCTTTCCAAGTAACAGAAATTTCTGTTGTGGCAAACAAAAAGTAGTCCCTCTTGCTGCTTCTACATTCCAGAGACCCTTTTAGATTAGGGAAACGTCTTCAAAGTATGTAGCTACGTATAACTGCTTGGTAAGTGATGTAGATTTATTAGGATTACAAGTAAAGGAATACCCTATCCAGGGCTTTGGACACTTTTCACAGTCGTCAGAAATTGTGAGTTTGGGTTCTTGGGTTTTTAAGTTTCTTCAGGCTTAACATGCTTGCAACACAAATGCTATGCAACCTACTCCAAAAAAAAGAAAATAAGATATCCTTTTAACAGGCATACAATAGAAACTAGGTTCAGCATATTTACCACAGGACATCTGCTTACAGCAAGCCAGCAAATTGTGCAACCACTATTTCTTAGTGGCTCTGAGATCCACTACATGCTTGTCCTATTCATACAACTTTTCTTTAGTCACCTCATAGGGGCCACCAGCGATGGCAAGACACTGAGCTTCAGGGACTTTTGCTTTCATCAGGTGCCCTGTTCTTCACTCTAATGCAATGAAATCTGGATATAGCAAAGACAACAACACTAATCAGACAGAACATGGCATAGCTGGGCCTTCCCCTTAACTACAGTCCTATAAAAGGGGGCTTCATTATGCAACCAGAAACCTTAACCCTGAAAAGAGCATACGCCAAGTGCTGTGATACAAACCAAAGACACGTCAAATATTAATAGCTGAGAGAATAGGAGGGTATTCTCCTTTGCAGGCGTTTCAGGAACTCACACATCATTATGCAAGTTAAAACTATAAAGAGTACTTGCAAACAGCAATCTGTGCTATCTAGGAATATTTTCGTTTTTAAAACTTTAATTTTCTGTACTAGGCATGATTTAACTTATGCTTTAACAATGCTTAACTAGCACAGCAGGGACTTTATTCTGGTTTTAGTCATGTGATGCATAAAACCATGAGACAAGGAGTAGAGAAACAATTTCATCGTGTTACAAGTAGGAGTCTCTCTTCACACACAGATCTTTGCTGGCACCTGGAATTACCCGTCTCTCTCCTAATACCACAGGCACAGACAGCAACTAGTAAGCTATCCCAAAGGGATCCCAGGAACCCTTCATTACACAGCAACATTACATGTCACTCTACAACTAACTTAGAGTGTCACACCTTAACTCATATAGTTATTCTTCATCAGGGATGGCCAAGACAGCATCCAAGTCAGCAACACCAAAAATAAAACCAACCAACCAACCCCCTACGAACCTGAAATTACCTTTTTGCAGTTATCAAACTGGGTTTATAACACCGTTACTCACCACGTTTGACATCAGCTTAGGAAAAAGCTATACGTTGTGTTGCTTATGTTATGAAAATCCAGATCTCCTTCCCCCATACCCAAGCACCCTGATGCTTTGGAGAAGGAACCTGACACTTGGATAAAAGCAGCTGGCATGCGTAAGTATATATAACACCTTTTGCCAATCATCTGGTAAATGTAGTTCTTTTAAATCAGTTTATGAACATTGAGCTTCACAAGGGTAAGCCAACCTACACAACTTCTTGAACGTGGCTACAGGTGAGAAGTAGTACATGCTAGTCAGCATGCCTGAGCACTGACAGCATCTCTCTCCATCAGGCAAGCAACCTGGCGGGACAGTCATAGCTTCATGTTGAAATGTGCATGAAAGGTGACTATTTAGCTGCAGTTCTTCAGCTCTCAGCAGGGCCCAAAGGCACCGCATACATTTTAAAAGAAGTTTCCTGTGCTCTGTACTATAAATCAGCACTGACGGTAAAAAAAGCAGGGGACAAAGTATGTGCACAGGTACTAAAACAGGAGCTGGGTGGAAGAACCCCAGGGACTGGATTCAGTAGTACAGACAGGGAAGAAAGAAGATACAGACACAGAGATTGTGTATTGCAGTAGGAATAGGAAAGAACTGCACAGAAGGACACAGGGAGCTAAATGCCTTCAAGAGATACTGGAGAGAAGATACTACAGTGCGAAGAAGGACACTAGAACATGAAGGAAGGTGGAACTAGCACAGTAAGAAGGCAAAAGTGGAACCAAATGTTAGTCTTAATGGCTCTCATCTTTGAGTCAGGTGCTGGTGGATCAGATGAACAGCTAAAAATCCCTGGAGATACTGTCCTCATCATGCACATGAAAAAACTCTCACAGCAACTGATGCTGACTAGCCCTATCCCAATTAAATTTGGCACTAGATTTAATTTAAGGAGGCTCAGAAGTAGGCTAGCCAAAGGCAGAGTCATAGGAACAGGAAAACGGATAAGAAGTTGGTGTGTGCTTCGAGTGCCCTTTCTCCATCCACCTCTTCTCCAGGGCCCCCTTCTGGTCCTAGCTCAGTGATGCCTAAGATGGCTACCAGCTCCACCCCTTCAGCAGGTTTCACGCAGCTTTCCCTCTGAAACAGGACATGGACCTGGCCCTCAGTTTTCCACCACTATTTTTGAAGCACTAGCCGTCACATCAGACAATGCACCAAGAACACTCCAGCCCAGATGCTGCCACCCTTTGACAGCTCCAAGGTATCGCCCAGTCTGACACGAGAACCAAAAGCAGTTTGTGTTTCTCATTTTCCCAAGACTCAGATTGGACCAGCGTCCAAAGGAAAAACCGGACATGGAGGAGTCATTTCAGGAAAGAAAACTGAATCAGGAAGAAAGATTGATTCTTTATTTTCCCCCAGACATGCAACTCCCAAAGAATGGCTGGCATTCCCAACTTTTGCTAAGCTCCCAGACATAAAGCCACTGACAAAGGAAGTACATCATTCAATTCCGTATCAAACTAGAGCAAGGTGCAAAGGACAACTGCAAAAAACATACAACTCTTTAGAAAGACATCTCTTCAGCAGAGGTTACTGCCTGTGCTCACATTTTGACATCCTGATTCCTCAAAGTTCCAAAGCTTTGTTGAAGTCTTTTCACACCACACAACGAAAATACAATATTTAAGAAACACTTTGTATTCAAGAAGAGAAAAAGGCAGCCCAGAATTGGAAATGGAAGCACCAAGATCCACTCCACAGCAAGCTTTGCATTCTTGCCTCAAAACCTTTTGTGCTATAAAACAACGCGAAACATGAAAATCTAGCCAGCTACGTTTTTAAATACATGAGCCTGTGATTAAACAAGGCTTCTTCGCTAAATCAAAGGAAACCCTCTATCATTTTCAGGGCGATACCTTTGGTCACAGAGATGCTAGAGTTCTAACTTGGCATTAAAACAAAATAAAATATACCCCCTCCTCACCCAAAATTTCAGAGACCTCTTCACTACGTGGACTATGTGCAATATATTAGTAAGTGCAAAATACTTTGTAAGCATTGCTTTAGGCTGCCTGGGAAATGAAACTCAGTCAGCGCTTAAAAAATCTGCAATGCCTTATTAGTGCTGTTATTATTTAATCTCGAGCAATGCAATTTGATGAAATGTAATTTGATTTACAGATCTTTGGATACTAGTAACTTAATGCCTTGTTTGCTGAGAATTAACAAAAATTCACCTATTTATCACCCTTTAAAAAAAACCCATACCAAGAGCTAGTATTAGGCAATGATCTTTAATGCCTATTGTGTGAAAAACTTCAACTTAAACCATTTAAATAGAATTTAAATAAGTTAGTTAGCATGGTGCCTCACAACTGCATACACAACTACGGTATCTCCAAATCTACTAGATGTCAGGGTTCAAACATTAAGTGATACATAAACTGACCTGGCTGAGATACTGCAGTGGCTGTAAACTGAGTAGCCCAAGGGGGATTCTTCTGTCCTCCAAACTGAGCCATGGCGAAAGGCAAAATCTCCCGGGTGTCTATCTTCTATAACTGCAATCTATTAAAATAAAGTGCAGCTACAATCTTTGAAACATATACCATCAGGCTATTTTAATTCTGGGTCAAAAGAAAAAAAAAAAAGGAAAGGAGAAAAAAAAAAAAGCGTTGAAAGATTAATCTTTAACACCCCTAAACCTGGTGGGCAACATGCATGGGAAGCGGGAAACACAAAAAAGTTGCGAGACAAGTTGTTATAGCTTCCTAAAGCACCACCTCCACCCTTCCCGTCTTAACAATGGGGCCGACGTTATTTACGCGCAAAAAAATCTATCCGAGTTTCCAACGAAGACTAAGGGAAAGGCGACTCTGCAGGAGAAAGAACTCGTGGGGTTTTTTTATCACTATTATCACTATAATTTCTTTTTTTAGGGCTGTGGCTAGGCCGCCGCTCCCTCTCCCTGCACAAGGGCACGCTGCTCCCCGCGCCAACGCGGACGGGCCTCCGCCGCCTCCCCTTCCCCGGAACGGCTACTTTTAAAAACGACTTTAACCCCGCACCTAACGCCCCCACTTTTAGTTGTGTGGGGGTTTTTTTATAGGCTTGTTTTTAGCTTTTTTTTTGGTTGGTTGGTTTTTGTTTTTTTGTGGTTTTTTTTTTTTAGCGCGCAGCTTCAAATACCCGCCGCCCTAACCGGGCCCGGGGGCCGAGGAGCGGAGAAAGGAAGAGGGATGGCGGCGGGCGGGCGGCGGGCCTTCCTCCCGGCCCGGTGGCGGCAGGCCGGGCGGGAAGCAGGCGCCTCCCCGCCCCCCGCCGCGACCAGGCCGCCGCCCGCCCCTCCTCATCCTCCTCCTCCCGCCGCCCCCGGCCAACAATGCGGGCCCCACGCCCACCCTGCTCCCCCTCACCCTTCACCCCAGGCGCCGCCGAGGCCTCCGCGCCCCGCCCGAGCCCCTCCCGCCGCCGGTACCTGATCGGCGCCTCGCCGGAGCCATCGCCGGCCCCTCCGAGCCTCCCGCACCCAGCGCCGCCCGCACCGCGCAGGCGCCAACACCCCCCCTCCTCCCCGCGACGGCGGCGGCGCGCGCTGATGACGTCCGGCCGCCCCCGCCGCGTGCGGAGAGGCCGTGAGGAGAGGGGAGGGGCCCCGGCGCCATCTTGGCGGCGGCAGTGGTGGGGGGGGGGGCCTGCCGACCGCCATCTTGCAGCTTGGCCTGGCTGACCGTGGCCTTCCCTTCGGTCTCCTCAGGCTTCCACTGTTGGACCCTCTGCCCTCGCCACACAAACGACTCGGTGTGGGTAGTTTGTAGGCACTTCTCATGGGTGCCTTGCCGCTGCGGGAAATAGGCAGCCTTCCGCCTGAAGCAAAGGCACGCGTGAGGCCATGAGAGCTGATTTTATGCGCACAAGCATTCAGGCTGATACGGGCCGGGGGGGCAGTAGGATCACCTGAGGTGAAGGGAGAGCAGACTCAGCAAAGCACTTAAGGCTTTGAAACAGAAATTGCAGCCAGGAATGGCTGCAGTAAGTAGTCCAATAGTTGATGAGCAACAGTAACTTCCCTTTTCCAATGACTTAGGAAGAGCCTTCCATCCCTTAAATAGTTTTTTGCACAAGTTTGCTTTGAGGTGAAATACACACATGGGATATTACTTAACATTTGAGAGTAAAGTTGACAAGACATGCTTTGAAAATAGGACTTTGAAGTGTTTCATTTGTTGTCATTAAAAAAAAGTTAACAATGGAATTAAATCCACTTGAGAAGCAGCAACATTAAACTCTCACTTGCAGTGGGTGGGATTATATTGTCGGAGGGCAACCAGAGAAAGAAGCAGGAGACCAACAAGTGAAGGTAACAGATCTGCCTCAGCCCTTTAAACTATAGTGCAAATTACATGAGGGTTTAGATGTTTTACACTGATAAACATAGTTCTTAGTTTTTAAGTCTACGCATTTTAAACCTTACTCATGTCTCTTCCTGGTATAACACCAGTTCAATCAGTTCACTGAAGCAGACTCTGTTGTCTTTAACCTGTAAATAAGATTAGAGGCTAAAAAGGTAACAGGGTTTTCTCCCACACTATAAATGAAAAGATCAGTGGCAAGATTGTATTAAAGGAGAAAATAATTGTCAGTGAATGTCCAAATGTTATGAAGTAGCTCTATGCTTCAGTCTGTTGTCCCAGAGCCTTTTTATCAGACGATGCGTTATTCTTAGTGATGCTCTCAAAGAAGGCCTTAGAAGCTCTTAGGAAACCACAAGCCTGATTTCCTGTACCTCAAGTAGAACATTACTTTGTGTACTTTCTCCTTTCCACGTACATATTGCTACCATTAGCTGGCAAATTTTGCCACTGCCACTTATAGCATACTAATGACTCCTTTTGAATTCTTTAGGTCTCTGTACCCTCTTTTCAAGATAAACTGTGCTGTTGTGGTGAAGAATGCTTGTAATGGAAATCGCAGTGAAAAAATGTGAGCACTTCTAGTCTTGTTTCTAAACTGTAGGCTTCCTAAGTATCTTTTAAGTGCATTGGACTGTTTAATCCAAAATTGGTGAAGGGGCAGAAAACTGAAAGATACCACATTTCTACAAGTTACCTTAAAATAATTGGTCAAGAAAAAGATACAAATTAGAAGGCAAAACCTGTAAAGCATATCCTGCTTCCAGCCTTCTTGGTGGTTACAGGAGTTAAGAACAAGCTGGGGATATGGTAGAGATAAATTATTATTTTTAGAGCTTATAATCAAAGAATGTCATGTGTATTTTGGTACAATTGTTACATTTAACCAAGATTAATGGAAATGCACAAAGAAAAGAACTTTGGTGTCAGGAAATGCTACATAGTAGTAAAAATCTCATAGTACAAGTAGTTCATACTTTGTATCTCTGCCCTTTAGTACTCAGCTACTTACCTTTGCCAAGGAAAGCCATGAAGTTGATCTATGGCCCCTTCCACAGTGGTGTACATGCTCTTTACTAACCAGAGGTTTTCTGGAAATCCCCTTTGAACAGAGGCTTGTTTGGTACTCAATGAAGTACTATTATTTTAAAAGGTTTAAAACTAACAGCCTTGTGGTTTGTTTTTCAAGGATCTGTGACTAAAAGAGCTCTCAGAAACAACACCTCTTTGTGTACACAATCATAGGAATAAATACATTTTCCACTAGCACAACAACGCCCAGCATTACTGATTCATCTCTGTAGAAGCAACAGCTAATACACCAAAAAGTATAAACACTGAAGTAGCAAATAGAAGCATGCTGATCTTGATATTGGGTGTAGGTGGAGTGTGGATTGAGAAGTGGGTATCACCGGTCTCTAAGGAGCGTACTGGGTGCTCAAAAAGCTTTGAGATAGAGGAGTTTCTTCATTAGCTCAAGGGATATGAAATTTTACGTTTTCTGCATATGGTATAAATTGTAGACCTGCACTGATGTTGGTATGTATCAACATTTGGCACATTGTATTTGTTGTTTGGTGCAGTATCTCACCTTCAGATGAGAGAGAAAAAAAAACAGCCAACAAACAAACAAACAAAAACCCCACCCCTGTAATTCATTTCAGAGATACAAACATATTTGCCCTTAGTGAAGCCGACTAATCACTCCAACTTCAGATCCTGGAGATGTTGAAGAAACAGAAAAATAATCACATTTGTCATTACACAAATCTTTACTGCCTTCAAAGTGCCCCTAATATGTCTCATAACAGTTATTGTATCATAAACTTACCTCAAAACAAAAGTGTGTGCTGAAGGGGTTTTGCAATCTAAAAGGAATGACTGGGTATCAGCTGCAAATAATATTTGGCATTGCCCTTAGAAATGCCTTTAAGTTCTAGCTCACAGCCTTCGAAAAGTAGACATCCTATTTCTGAAATAAAGTGAAACAAGAAACTGTTATAATGCTTATCCTTATTTTGAAAATGAGAACATGGGTAAGGTTGGTTGTAAGGAAACTATGCTTCAGAGGCAGGTTCCTCTATTACCTACACTAGCACAGATGGCTTCACTATTACTCTTTAATAAACCACTATACATTATTGACACTACATATAGAGTTCAACACCATAATAAATATGTTACGGCTGAACACCAGTTATATAGCATCCTTTATACAAAAATTAAGCGCTTATCAGACACTTGTCACTGTACAGCAGTAACAGAGGTACTATGATATTTCCCGCATCAGGTAAAACAAAACTAATTTGAGGTATCTTAGGTGTGTGCTGTGAAAGAAAAATGGAGAAGAAAATGTGGAAGAGGCTTATTTTTAGTTGAAGAAAACCAGAAACAGATTTAACTGTAGTTGTACTGTGTATTTAGGGGAATTAATTGTAGGACAATCATAGAATGGTAATATTCTAATAAACATAGTTTTGACAATCTGTACACTTGAGAAAACATGGAAATTAGCATTTCATATCCAACATGAAGCTACTGGACAGAAAACTAATAATGTTTAGTAGCTGGTCGTATTGTACCTGTCCAGCTAAATGTAAGAGCTTTGCCAATTACAGGGAGATAGTTACTTCACTTCATTTTGATGATGTAACAACTTTGATGATGAAAGATTATTATATAATGTTTTTTCGTATTCTTGTTGGAAATACGTTTCTATGCATCCTGCTCATTTCCGAATTAACTTTCAAATCTATACGTGCTATTAGTGGAACATGTTCTTTGTAGCTGTTGATGGGTTTATTTATGTATTCTCTTCAGAAGGTCAGAAAAGATCATTCAAGAGATTCAAACACATTGTTACATTTCTAGATCTCTAGGAATACCTGTTGATAACAACAGTTCAGTTAACGGCTTTTTTGACACCTAAGTTTTAGGAGACAACTTCAGCAGCATATAACCTTCTGGGCAAATTACCGTAGTTTTCTTCTTGCACAAAAATTTCTGTTGTAGTCTTTATGACTGTAGTCATATGTACTGAAGCTTTACACTTTCCCAAACACACGACACATTCAGTACTGCAAGTTTATTACATAGCACTATATAGAGTATTTGACAAAAGTGTTTCTGAACTGCCCAGACCCCTCAAAAACATAGGAGGGCCATCACAGACTTAACCTGATCAGGCTTAGTAGGTTGCAAATAACATTTATTTACTTGTTTGTTTGTTTTTAAGAGTCACAGGGTGAGGAAGGAAACGTTTTTATGGTCTGCTATATTGGGACAAAATTAAATGGGTTGAGAATGGACTTCTGACAAAGTTTGAATTAGTATAAATGCCCTAACATAAATAAAACAAAATTTAATTATTTTCTAGCTAATATACATCAGGAGCACAGGGAAAAATTTTAATCTTTGTATAAGAAAGAAATTTTTTACAGTGAGAACAATCAATCACCGGAAGAACCGCCCCAGGGATATGGTGGATTCCCCATCACTGGAGGTTTTCCAGATGCAACTGGACAGAGTCATGTAGGCTCCCTTTTCCACAAAAAGTTGAACCAGATCTTTTGAGGTGTCCTCCAATCTGGGGTGTTCTGTGATATGTGAGCATCACATACAATATACTTAACTGGTAAAGTTTGCTGTCTAAAGGAATTAGTAGTGATTCGGTAAGATGACTTAAGATCATGCTTTCAGCGAGCTCAGAGAAGGGAATCTTATCTGTTGGTGAAAGCTTTTAGCATTTATTGATCTTGCAAAAGCAATTGGAGATCGTAGTCTGATAAAGGTCTTGTTTCTAGAATTTTTATGTAAGGACTTTTACTGAATGGGTTGTTTGTAGATTTTAATCAGAATGTTTACCATTCTGGGTTAAAAAATTGCAGTCTCACAGTACAGAGAAAGGGCAGTACAGCCTGTGCATCCCCTAAATACTGAATTTCTGTCACATTTCTATCTGTTGTATAGGTTTGTGAGACTGGGTGCACTTGTTACTGTTTCCTTAAATTTAAGTTAAGGATACACATATCTGACAAGAGGTTGGTCTTTCCTAAATTCAAGTGTGACCCTAGATCCTGGAGGGCTAAATCCTAGAATATTTTACAGACCTGACTGCATTTGTATTACATGCAGAGGTTTGACCCAGTGAAATTATTAGCAGATTGGTCTTGATACAGCTCATTTTACTACCTCTCATATTCGTGCCATCTCTAATTCAAGAATAAGGGTTTCTGCATTTTGCTGTAGTTTGTAGAGATTAAATACAGCATTTAACCCCACTGTGATCTCAGTAAGTGGTACAGTGTTTATTTACACTGAATTTAGAAGGTAAACGGAATGAACATCTTCCCCAGGCATAGAAAAAACCCTCCTTATTAAGGCTGGTAGGTGTTCATAGCTGTAATTTAGCCTTACTTGAATATCTGGCACTACTCCTGGGGCTAACAGATCATAGTGCTGGGGGTGGGGGGCCTAAGGCATACTTTCACTGAGGCACCCCTGTGAACTCCATCAGAAGCACCAAGAATTTACCCTCAGATAAGCTTTAAAAGTCTTTAGAGGTTTACAGAATCATTTAAAAGCTAGAATGAACTCAATACTCCGCAGCTGCATTGTGCATGATACAGTTCATACAAATAGTATTCCAATATATTTCACAAAAGGTTTATAATTGTCACTGTGATGGATAAGGGGGATATGACAAGGGATATATAAGAAGGCTGACTTAGTTCTGAAGAGTGCTGACACAGAACTGAAGCAACTCCCATCCTAATGCAGTCATGTCCAAAGTTGACGTATGAACAAATAAAAATATTTAGATAAACAGTAGCATTTTTAGAAAAGGATTTGCAATCAGGTAGAAAATATGTAGAAAAATTGGTCTGTTAGTAGGATAGCACTGTCCACAGTGACAGCTGGACTGGAAAGGAGACGGCTCTTTAGATGGCAGTGATGAAGGTCTTTTTTAACAGAACTGCATTAGTGCAGGCAATGGTAGTGACAGTGCAGAAGAGATGCATGCTATTAAAGGGAGCCTTGCTGTTACCCACTGGCTGCAGTTATGGTGTAAAGCCTTGCACAGCCTCTCTGGTTACATTAAAAAAAAAATAAAATCCGAGGCGATTCATAAAAATCTTCAGCTAAAAAATTTGGAACACAGGCTAGAATCAAGAACGGGACATGTTTCTGTACAAATCAGAAAAAGAAACTGTCAACATGTTTCTGCTAATAACTTAGTGGTTATTCTGAGGTAAATAGAAGAATGAACAGATTGTCAGTGGTGCCGAGGTGAAACGTAAGCTAAATAACGTCTCAGTGCCCTGTTAATGAGGCAACTCACCACTAGTGAGGTAACTACGAAAAAAATTCCTATTTCAGTTCTGAACTCAGATCCCTACACAGAGGCCTCCAGGGTCTGTGCTGTTTACAGCTATTCTTCTGCCAGCCTCACGAAAGCTTGGCTTTCATTCAGTTGAACTGATGCTTGGACATAGCAGTTTTATACAAGCAACTAAACATCTTTTTCTAACCAAGTATAAAATACCTTTTTTTTTCCTTTTGAATACTCCCGTTTGACACTTCAAAATTTGAAAAACCCCCATTCTTATGATGTGTTAGAAGGAAACCTGTTTGAAAATTGTTTTGGATTATCATAGTTGATGTGAAATTTCAGAGACACACATTCCTTGCAAAACGAGGAAATCTTTTGGAAAATGTAACTATCTTTTAAGAGTTACAGTAATTTCTGAACTAAATTCAGGCAGATTTGGTTTCAGATTTTATGACTTTTAGTTTTGCTTAACCATTTAACATTTGACTTTAATCAGAAGTACTTACCTGAGTCTTAGAGTTCTTAGGGGAGTACAGGATAGCTCTTACCTAATGTTGGTTGAAGGAGAAAATATTATTATGAATGTTAGTTTAATGTGAAGCTTCCTGTCTAGGGAGAGCTGTAATGTTTGGATCATTCCTCACGATTCATGGAAGATAAAAAGGAGAACAGGAGTAGCTGCTCCGCATAAGGGCATAGGTTTTAAGGATTCCTTTCTTCTAAACTGCGCTGACTTGTATTGGAGTGCTTTAGGAAAGTCCCCAGTACCTTTAAGAAGGCACTTTTTTCCTAGGTGTATCAGATTTGGTTCCGTATAGGAGAAAGGATTTCTCATCTATCTCCTTATAATCTTGGGGTAGCCACGCTATATGAAAGACAGAGCTAATGCACTTCTATAGGCAGGCAATAAAGAAGAGGGATCTGATGAATCATCCTGACCACCTTTAAAATCTTAGCTCCATTGCTTGAAAAGCAGGAGATAGAGCTGGGAACATATTTCCCTTCTGCTACTGCCTGCGATATTTAGCCTTTTCCCATAACAGAGCACAGGCCTCTGATCTGAAGGCCCTGCAGGCATAATTCCCAGTGCAGTACAGCTGAGCCTAGAGATTCAGAGATGTAACCTGCCGAGGACCATGCAGGCTGTGAGTTACAGGAAGAGCAGGGAACATCTTGAGAACTTCTATGCACAATAACAGGTCCAAGTAATGCCTCTCTCAGTGTGAAAGGGCAAAAGAGAATGACTAGAACTCTAATATTTGCTCAGATGCAATGGAAATTACATATAAAGGGAATACTTGCCTGTACTCTTTGGGGCGATCCAGAGCCTCAGGCTTGTGGTGAGCACTCTACAGTAAAGCATTCTTGGGTTTTTTGGTTTTGGGTTTGTTTTTTTTTTTTTTTTGACTACATAGTTAGTCAGATCTGACAGGAACTACAGCCTAAGGCGGGTTGTTAAGCAGTGGCACATGTGAGACGCAGCTTCTTACCCTCACAGAATAGGATAATTTGCAGCAGCTCAACAAATCTCACCCTTAAAATTCGTAGAAGCTGTAACCCAGATGAATCCTTTCAGGGATTTGTGGCAGTCAGTTAGACTGTATCATAGAAGCGTTTGCTTGATGAAGCATGGGATTAGTACATCATTTCCCTGAAGGGACTCCTCAAGTGAAGGGAGTAGTCATCAGCATGCAAAAATAAGAGTCTACATGTAAAATAAGTGGTCACAAAAAACTGAACTGCTGAGTTGTTACGCCGGAAGAGGCAAAAGTTTTACTGTTCTGAGCTGGAAAATAAGGCTAAGTCATGATGCCTCCAGTAGCAATTCAGGATGACTTCAGTATCAAACAGTGAAGTGCTACCTAGTTATATTATGAATGAATGGAGATGTACATGTGGAATAGAAGGGATTTTAATTAATTTTTGGCCTTGTCTAAAAAGACATGGACATTTTCAAGAATTTGACTGCTAAGAATTTTGTATAGCTGGTGTATATCATAAAAGCAGAAATAAGCAGACTGGACAGGGAATCAGAGGCCCATCTTAGGAACTGTGTTCCAGCCAATGGTATTGAAATAGCTGGGTTTAAATTTACACATTTTAAATATTTTTCAATGTGTTTTAGATTAAAAACACAGACGGATATTGGTGGCTATTTTATTTTAGACTGTATAGGTGATTTTTTTGAACCAAAACACTACTAATTGAAGCACCGTCTTGCTTGTGTTTAGATTACATTTGAATATGATGCTGGTTCTGATGTACAGAATTCACAAAGTCGTATATTTCAAGGAATACTCCTTTTGAAGATGTAAACTAATATAACAATATATAACAACAGTAACCAGCAAGAGCATTATCCAACAGCAGTCAAACCTTGCCATTCTATGTTCTTCATCAGGTATTAGAGCACTGCAGAGACGTGTAACTGCAGCATTAGCCAAGACATTTATCTTGCTGTGGTGGTTTAACTGCAGAGGGCAGGTAGGACTACGCAGTCACTCGCTCACCCCCCCCACCGCGAGATGGGGGAGAGAATCGGAAGAGTAAAAGTGAGAGAACTCATGGGTTGAGATAAAGACAGTTTAACAGGTAGAGCAAAAGCCACGCACACAAGCAAAGCAAAACAAGGAATTCATTCACTGTTTCCCACTGGCAGGCAGGTGTCCAGCCACCCCCAGGTAAGCTTGAAAAGGAACTTTGTAAACTTGTAAGTTTATTAGCAATTTTAGTTAGCAGTTAACACCATTTTAATAGGTATCGTAATTTAAGAACATAACATTTTAGGAATTCAAAAGCAACCAACTGTACTACATCAATATTCTATTACCTGTATAATTTATATATGAAATCTGAGATATGAGAAAGCACTGAAGCCACCTCCAGATGTTAAGCTCGACAAGATAAACTCATGTTTGGCAACCTTGCAGAGATGCCAGGGAAGGTAAATTTGGTTTAGTTTTGTTCCCACAAGCTACTGGTGAAGCTGTGTTTTAAAATCTCAGTATGCAACATGCTCCATAACGTATGAAGAAATGTACTCTGACTGGGAACACAGTACCCAGTGGGAATGCCAGGGAGGCAATATGCAATTGGCTGGCAGTACCTGAAAGGGAGCTGGAAGATGTTGCTTCTCATCAATGTCTCTCCTTTGATAATTATGTTTTTGGGTTTCCTCCCAAGTCCTTTATGTGCCATTCAAAATCTACATGTGCCAGAAGTTACAGACTCTAATATCCAACCATGGAACGCATAGCTGTGTTGAAAGAGTGGTTGGTACAGTTTAGAGAAGGCCTGGAGCAAGCTGGGAGATGTTGCTATCAAAATCCAGTAATGATTATCCTCTAAAAGAACAGCAAATTACATAGGAGGGTACAGGCCTTCCTGTTGGATTACCACATTCAGCTCCCAGATGCACTATATCACCTAATGTAGTTTATGACTAGGGAATTACTGAAGCCTGAGGACAGCAGCATTTTCCTGCCCTCTAGGAGATTCC
Source organism: Larus michahellis (assembly GCF_964199755.1). Lineage (NCBI taxonomy): Eukaryota > Metazoa > Chordata > Aves > Charadriiformes > Laridae > Larus > Larus michahellis. The sequence goes on from NC_133901.1 coordinate 37,482,660, forward strand.
AGTTATCTGTGAGATTATTTTAACAGTAGCTTTTGCGACTGCACTTACTGGTGAAGGAAAAGAAGCAAACATGAACTTTTCCTCCTTTTCTTCAGATCTAAAGGACCGGAATTCTGTCTAGTATTGTTCTACACTAAAATGTCACATAGTAAAGCAGACTAGCACTGTTTTGTCTTGAGAAAAAATAACATACCCTCTGATTTGAAGCAAATAAATAAAACCTGGACTGTTTCCACTGGATGGGGATTAAAAGCCACAGTAAATGATTCCCATAACCTTGCTCTGCCAGACAGGGCTGGTAGAAAAAAGAGACACTGTGTAGACATGTTCACAAACCGTTTTGTACTTTTTAGTCCGAAGTAGTTTAGAATTTTCCAGCTGCTTTTCTTGCTGCACGGCTCTGCCTGGGACGGGTCAGTCCTGCATGAAGCAAGGGCAGACTGACGGCAAGGACCAGACAGCAGAATGATTTAAGCCCATTCCTTTTCCAATGCAGAAACCTCACTGACTCAGGTGAACCTATAGTCCTATAGGGCTGAGTTAATTCATAAATGTATTTCTACACACAACGATGGTTAGTAGTGATAAGAGCAAAATTTCTGCAGGGAAAATGGGTCATAAAATGAAAATACATTTATTAGCAATTATTTTCTTACTCTACCCTTAAAAAGATGTTTTACTGACTTTTGTTTTACTGATAATAGGGTGAATTATATAAACATACAGAATCTAAAGACTACTACTTTTATTAGAGTAACTCCTTGCTATTGTCAGATCTTTGATGAGGTTCTCAGCACCCCCAGATACGCTGCAGGACTAGACTACTTCTAGCATTAGAATCAGTAATTTTTAAATTCCTGGTCTAAATTTTCAAGCCACAAATAGTTTTAAATGGGGCGTACACATAGCATTATACGCTGTATTATAAAGCATGGCATTAACTTTGCTGTAAGCTGTATGGTACAGGCTCTCCTGGCCTAAATTTTGAGTCTTTACTTACTTCAGCATGAATTTGTTTTGGTTTGCACTGGGAAAACAACTTGCTTTTATTTCTCACAGCATTTTACAAGAGGGAATGCATGAAAAATGCAGGAAAGAAAAATTAGACGAGTAAGTGCAAAATAGAAGTATAAAATTTATTTAAAACCACCCACAAAGTTCTGTGTAATCAGGAATGATACAATTTGTAATAGTCTTTTTAAAAACTCATGACAAGATTTAAAATATATTTTCAATTACAGTATTCATTTAGCCTTATTCAGTTAGGACAATAAAAAAAAAAAGAAAGTTTACGTTCTAAACAGATGAGACACACAAGAAAAATAGAACAGAACAGACAATTTCCACAACAACAATTTTTACATGTATGTTTCAATACTAGTATCAACATTTCAATGCATCTTGCTACATAAACATGAAATCATGTACAACAACTGCTTGCACCAAAAAACATAGCTTAATTAGATCTTTCAAGTAACATGCAGTCACAACTCACAAGTCTTCAAGTACTGCTGGTAAGGGTTCCCTTGTCTGCAAAGAAGATTTTAAGGTTGTTTCTCAGCTAGCGTAACTCTTCACAGCTCCACCAGCCTCATGAAGCTATGCTCAGTTATACTAGGAAAGAATCAGGCCCCAAATGTTTTTTGTTTTTTTTTTTTGAGAAAAGAAGTAATTTTTCTACTTTCTCCTGTCAATACTGTGACATAATGAAGTGCTTTTTCTTTCTGATTTTTTTCTCCCTGTACATAATCTTTTGTTTAAGGAAGATAATTTTATGTTCCAGATCCAAATACAGTAGGTTGGTAACTGGAAGTAATCCAAAACCTCAAAGTTGAAAAATAAATATCAAATGCATCCCAAAGAAAGAAAGACAAAGAAAGAGAGGAAAGAAGAGAGAGGAAAGAAGGAAAGAAAGAAAGAAAGAAAAAGAAAATGCTGACTTTTATTTTATTTTTGCTTTGGCATACTATTAATCTTTTAATTTTGCAAAGCAGGAAAGAATTCATTAGCCATAGCATTTCAGTACAGTGTGTCCTTACATATTAATGTTCTGTCTTACGACAGCAAATTCTGAACAGTATTTATGACCTGGTATGATATTGTCACATTACGTAGAGCTGTCTCTTCCAAACTGCACAAATAAATGTAGACTAATTAATTGTTAAAGACTGAAATGTCTGAATGTTTGTATTGGTTAGAACTAGCTTTCTTTTAGTGGTACTGGGATATCACATTTGTTTTTCTTGCCTACAGTTATTTTTTCATTTTGAGGACAAGAGATTCATGAAGTTCAGACACTGCCTTTTGAGTTGCATGGCTTAGACTGGCATTCACAAAGTTAGTATGAAATCTGTTCCTCATAAGGCTCTGTAGTATCACAGCAGTTTAGGAATTTAAGAACAAAAATATATTTCCTTTTCCTCAAACTTTTTTGAAAGAGAAGTTTGCATTGCGTTGCATTTCATAACTGCAATGTAGCGGGGCTTGATGCTTACATAAAGCTTCCACCGGCAGCAAGGCAAGCTCTGCATGACTTGAGCACGCAGGGCGGCTCCAATGCTTTCACTGTTGAGTACCACCACAGTCAGGGCAGTCAAAGTGTTGGCTTTTAGCTTTGTGTCTCAAAACTCACCCCAGTGGGACAACGTCACACGACACCACACACCCTGTTAGGTCTTCATGTCAGAAAAGAATGGAGTTCAGTAGATTGTCAAAACCCCATTTTATATAATCAAGTGAAAGGGATTGAGTTATGATAAAGAGAAGCAAGTATTTTGAGAAAAAGTACCAAAGCTTAGGAATAGTATTATTGGCAATTCTGTGAGATTTCTGGCCAGGCCATTACCTACAGGTACAAATCTTTTACCGCATTATCTTTGTATACAATGTTGGGAAAAGGAGAGCCAACATAAGCAAATACCTCAAACCTGATAAAAACCAAGTCAGTTTCTTTTCAAACTGTATTTCTAAACTAAGAACAATCTGGATGTTACTGGCCAGTATATGCACAATAGGGCTATCATTAAATTGATTTCAGATGATTGTACAAATAAGTCATTTGTAACGGTTTTGATTTATACTACTGACCTTTTATACAGTTATCACTGTAATGAGATACTCGGAAGGATGTAAGTTAAATTGACGTCCATTTAAGGCCCCTTTATCCTTTTAATGTAATGCAAAGGACAGTAGCATAAAGGAGAATTAGGGCCTTCATTCTTATTTTAAGACGACTCCCAAACCCTAGACCCTTTTCCATTACAATATTATAATAAAAATACAGATATACATGTAAAATATTGATCAGGTCACAAAACTTTCCACAACAGCATTGAAATGTTCTGTGGCAACAACTGCAATACTGAACATCAAACTAGCAGTTCCCTTGCTCCACTGCAACAGCACTTCTTTGGAATACAGTTCATCTGCTCTACCTGGCATCTCTCTGTAGATTAACTGCCAAATCTGTCCTCCTTCTCACATACGTAGTTTTTTTGAGGTCTAAACCTGCATCCTCTGACTTTATGAGGAAAGCTGTTACGGTGTGCCGAGTGTTGGAAACAGCACTGTTAATGAGTCACACCGAACAGAGCAAGCCACCTGCATGTTAAGTTATTTAGCACCCCATTCTTGCATTCACTGCAAGTATGCTGTTGGAAGATTCTAGCATTGTAATGTAAGTATGTGTGGAAAAATAATGGTCCAGTAGAAGAGAAGAGAAAAAGAGACTCTTGTGGGAAGAATTAAGGATACAGCATTGAGAAGCATCTCGTATCTTTTAAAACTGAGGTTATGAGTATGTGGTTAAACACTGCAAAACAACGTTGGGATGATGAACTGGGAAACTGGACTGAAAAAGGATCCTGAAGTCTTTATGTCTCAAAGAGGAAAACCGTGATGCTGACACCCCTATGCCCTTTAGTAAAAGGCTCAAGCTCAAGCAATTCCACTTGCTGCTACAGAGGAAGAACAAAAATAAAATCCATTGTTCCATTCTTTTCTTCCAAGCAGTCCCATGTTAGTTAAGGCATTTAACTTACGCAATACTTGCGCTTCTCACACTGACTATGACTGGTCTTTGCACAGGGATATAACCAGAAGATGTAAAGAAATGCTCCTGCTCTTGTAATTGTGCAGGGTCTGCAGCAGCCGTCTTGGGTCAAGATCTGAGCAGAGCTGGTGGAGTAACTCAAAAGAGAAGAGGGCATTTCACAGAGGTGACAGCAACAGAAGCAAAAATCTCGTACTCTGAGAAGGGATGACTTTCTCTTCTCAGAGGATGAGCAGTTTTCTAGTCTTGCAACGGCTCTTTTGTTTGGCTACTTGCAGATATAAGAACAGAGTACAACAATTACATCAAGAAATCTGAAAATTAACTGGAAAATTGATTATTTGATTTAAAAAGTGAGAAAACACCGATTGTGACAGATAATGAATTATCCCTCTTTCTTGGAATGAAAAAAATATCCAACTGCAATATCCTAGGCTCCCTATGAGAGCACATGTAGTAAAAAAACCCCTAAAACTGTCACACATAAAATAAAAGATGATTGAAAGAAATCAATTTTGGAAGAGTCACAAGGAGAGTTAAGTTCTTTTGATATTCCTGAGATGAAGACTGGATGATTTACATACAAAGCAGCGACAGCGTGCGCGGGGAATTCACGAGCAGGCTGACAGCTATACTGCTAACGTCGAGTACTGAAGCAGATCTGCAGAGGGACAGGAAGAACTCCTGGAGTACTTACAAGCACTTAAACCATCGAAGCGGCAGGTTACAATGCGATCTAGCACTGACTGTGAGAACAGCTAACCACAGCAGACGATCCATAAAGAGACCACGGAGTGAGAAAGGTGGCTGTAGCATTCAACGTTGTCCGTACAGGCTAGAAAATCACACATACTCATCAACACTAGTCAAATTAAGTGTTCTTCAGGAAGACACAGCTGAATTAAATCTTCATAATTTAGTCAAGAATGTAAGTGACAGTATTGAACAAGAGGTTTTGCTCACCCCTCTAAAATAACCAAAAGTGTTTTAATAGGGAAGCAATAAAGTAAGTACAAAATGTATTTTCAACCACTCTTTAGAAGAAGTGATCCATATGAATACTGGTGCCTGATTAGATACTACTATTAGAAATCTCTGGTCTTTGAGAAAACCTCAAATAAAACTCTTTCCTTTATGTAATTATAATTTTGCAGCAACATACTAGAGCAGCACGCAGACAACTTGTGAAAACTGAGTAAACATCAGGTAATTCCAGAAGACACCGAGGCCACTTTCTGTACTGTTCCACTAAGTACCCACATCCTTGTGACTCTTGACACTTGCCACTCAGCTTAATATTAAAGGACAACATCAATGTGTCATAGACTAAATAAAAAAGCTTATGAATTTAAAGTTAGATGTACCATAAAAAGTGTCAAGATGAAGTAGTACCCTGGCAACTACAACATGCGTACAGGGAAGGCTGCCTCAAAAGCCAATTGCACCTTCACAGCTTTGCCTGCGACTTATTCATGCCGTGCATCCCATCAGCTTTCCACATGCTCCAGCTTCATTGTGGGAAGGAGCAGACGACTGGCCATGACAGCAGTGCTTGCCACCTTGTTCTTCTACACAGATTAAAGAAAGGGTGACGAGCTCTCTCGCTCCTCTTTGTTTTTTTATTTTATTTAAACCAGTATATGCAGGCAGAGAACAAAGGAGAGATTAATGTCTCCAGAGGAATCGTGGAGAGCGAATTTGTACATAGATCCACAGCTGTGTAACGTGATAACACATCCTTACTGGTTAGAAACAGTACTGTAACACAGGCATTGTAGTGCCGTACCGCAGTGTCACAAAAATCAATGAAAACTTTCTCTACAGTTTAATTTTATGGAAAGCTATTCCCTCTGCACTTCCTCTTGAAAGTCTGATCAACACCCGATACAACTAAGAAGAAAGCCAGATTTTCCAAATGTGACTGGACTGTTCCTCATCTCTAATTGTGTTAAGATCAGATCACAGACAGCATCATCACAAGTCACAGTTGGGCAGACCTCTTGCACACAAGAAATAAACCACAATTTTATGGAAGATATGTCACAAAGACCCTAATCTGAATTTTACTGTGCACAACAGACCTGAAAGAGAGTTTGTTCAGCACTGCCTGGATGTAACTGCTGTTACGTATACAGAGTATAGAAGTGGACATGCAATTTAGTTTTTCGTATATCTGAGGGCACAGTTATTTTCTCCTGTTAACCTAGAAGTTACAGGATTTCTGTGCAAAAAGAAAAAAAAGGGAAAAAATTATATAAATGGATGACAAAGCTGATGGCTGCTTGATAATAGGAGCTAATTTCAACATAGGAGAAATTTCATGAGAGATGAGAGGGCAAGACGGACCTTACATTTTAAATATAAACCCTGAAATTGCAGTTTTAGCATGCTTCCATAACATCTCTCTCTCATTGAACAACCTATCAGATAAGAAAAATGAAAAAAGCTGTCAAGCGCATAAGCCTGCAGGTGGTCTGAAACAGACCTGCCCGCGTGCCCTGAAACTTGAGGTGAAGGTATTTGTCTCTCTGCAGACCTGGAGTCACTTCTCATGCTACAAACAATATAACCTCTGTCTTTAACCAGAACTACAACATTTACTCCAAATCTCTCTCCATCTGTCCTTGCAAAACCTGTTAATTTTGGTAAGGTTACAAGGGTCTGAGTCGGCACAGACTTTGGGCAACTGTTACCCATGTCCACCCAGTTAGGTATGAAAATCGCATGAAAGCTTGATGAATAAGCGCATTGCAGTCAATAGGGCTGTAGCAACGTAAACAGGACCCAAATTTGACCCACCAGATTTAGCGTAATACTGCAATGATATTAAAAAGGTCTTTAAGAAACACCAAACAGTTGTATGTTACAAATAATCTTAAGTACTAAAGAAGCTGTCATTTACCCATGCTTAACATAAAATGTTGCTTAAGATACTACAGTTTTTTCCTGTTCTAAGTATAGGGAAGCACTGTCATAGGTAAGATAAGGACTTTTAACAGCAGTTATTTATTAAGTAAAAGTTAGCTTAGAAAGTCCTTAAAAAAATAATAATCTGAATACAACTGTTACAGCTAGAAAGTCACAAGTACTTGCAAGTTCTTAAAAAGCTTTTTGGATCTTGTGACTAAAGTATTTATAGAAATATTTTTTCTATTCTCTGTAATACAATAGCATGTTACAAATCAGTAAGCGCAGAGAAACTGCATGAGTAAAATTCACTGTTTAACTGGGCATGACTGCAGTAACTCCAGCAGGGACTCGGCGAGTCAAACAGAACTGGCTCCTGCAGAAAGCACTACTCCTTCCCTCCAGAGCGAAGGGGGAGCAGTGGTACTGGACCCAGTAGAGAAAGGGATGAGAGGCGTTTCTTCTGGGAAGTCAGAGGTGTCCCGTGTTGGATCACCAAAGGATCAAAACCAACCACCAGCTGGCACCTGAAGCCATTTTCTTGGTTTCCTCCAGAGCACAGCGCCAGCTGTTGGAAACCAAGTCAAATGTGCAGGTCTGACCTAGCCAGCTACCTTCATTTTAGACCCAGCTCCTGATCTGCCCATCCTGGAAGGACTTTGTTAAGGGGTAAGAGCAAATTACAAGTGGTTGTGTGGGCTGCAAAGGAAAGCAATAGACCCATAGATTTGCAAATTTTAAGAGACAAATACTGTTATAAAATGATAACCTTACTCAAAACAACATAATTTGTGTACAAGACTGATAAATATTCTGAAATGTCACAATAAATAGCACACAGTTGTAAAAACAGTAAATAGTTGCATTTTCTAGACCGCAGTACAGCAATAGAAAATATTAGCTTCTCAAATCACAACCTGCTACGTGCCACAGCAGGAAATACAAGTGGCCAGCACACCTGCCTGTTACATACACGTTGAAAAAGTAGTTACGTGATAGACAGTCAAGGAAAGAGCACCGCAAATGATATTTTATTGTATAGATGATATATTTTTCTCATGTAAGTAAACTTAGTAAAGTTGTAACTGTGAGTTTTAGCACCTATCAGTTAATAGCATCAACTATTATGTTAAGAGATACTTTTCTCTGTTAAAATTGACGTTTCAGAAAAGGTAGACCTGGACTTACTGAAAGTCTACAGGCACAGTCACTTGAGCAGTGACTTGCCAGGGGCTACGTTTGGAGGGATCCTTTTAGATCCACCTTTCAGTTTCTCACTTCTTTGAGGGAAGCTGCTGGTTTTTCAATGGAACATTTTTATCTCAAAGTCGCCAATCATACATAAGTTAAACGCGGGCATTTACAGGGGAAGATTCATGTAAAAATGATGCACTTTAATGATCTGAACATTTTAAAAGCTAAAGAGATGGCTCTGTAACTTAACTAATTTTGTGTAGAATGATAAATGATTTTTTCAGTTTACATTCCAGAAACTAAAGCCATCAGCACCATCAGTGAAACCAATAAACTTATCTTTCTGTAGATGATTGATCGTGGTGTCGGACAAGGGTTTTCAGATAGCAAATACATGAATGGAACAGCTAGAGAACGTACAGTACTACTTACTGTATGGACAGCTGCAATTCTTACTAATCTTCGGCTCACCAAAAATATACAAGTTTTAAAATGGAAATCTAAGGCACACAAAATACCATAATGATTTGATGTATACTGTATATTACATAGTCAAGAAGCATAAAACTGCTGGTACAAAATGATGGCATAATATTGTTTTTGTTTTATTATTATTTACAATCCCTTCATATCCTCTATTTGAACTAATATTAAGCTTTGAACTAAAATTTGCAGCATACCCGGTTTTTTACAAATTTTACTTAAAATAGGTAAGATACAAAGAATAGGTTCAATTCGGCCATTCTCTGCCATCAACATTTTTGTTAATTTCGACAGGAACCTGTGGAATTGAACCCAAGGTCATTACATAGTGATTGCTACTTCAGACCTTGCTCCTGCAAACACTACGCATGTGTACATTTATACAGGAGGATGGTCTCATTGATCTACAGCCGCATTAAAGTATTTGTAGCACCAAGGTCCTAACTGGCACTATGTGTTAAAAATACAATTTATGTACTTTTCGTACCGAAACTGTAAATATAGCGCTTACAGTTGAACTTTTCAAGGAAAAAGCACCTTGTCTAGGTTTTTAAATAAAGCAGATCTAGATAGTTCATATTCCTCTGTTACAGCACCACTACATTATAATATTATCAAGTATATTATTAGCATATTTTCGCACTGGAAAAACTCTGCCCTCATTATACCTACAGGTTACCCAGCCGGGGAGGACTCCGAGGCAGAATTAAGGTACAGCTTCGTCTCTGGGGCCTGATCCTGCAGCTCTCAGTCACGAGAGGAGTCCTGGCTTGAGCGGTCCTCCTGGCTCTGACCGGGCAGGTATGGCTACGCAGAGCTGTTCTCATGGAAGAAGTTGCAGGATGAGGTCTATCCTTAGCTAACATTGTCATTTGGCAATTTGTTTAAATAAATAAGTTTAAAAAAGAAATACATAGGAGAGGAGAATCAGAAAGAAGAGTGGGATGCTACAGTATTTAAAAGCAATGGAGTGTCTGTTTTTCCTCTGGGTTAGCAAATAGTCATTTCATGATATGTCACTTTTTCAACAGAAATGGAGAACATAAATTTCATATGTTTGGAAGGAAGAATACAACCCTTTCTACATGAAATGTAGAAATCACTTAAAAAATTACAAAACATTTTTGTAAAAAAACTGAACTGAGAAAGCTGGTGAATATTACACATCAGTTATTCTTAATGAAAAATTTGCTGTTAAATATTAGAGTTTTCCTACATTTCCAACACTTCTTTTGTATTTTCCCCAAATTAATTTTTTTTTTTTTTTTCCAGAATAGAATAAGGCAACTCTAGGGGGTATTTTTTTTCATCCCAAAACAATCCTACCCCTGAGGCATTAGGAACATTTGGTTGTTGTGTTAACTTAGAATGCTCCAAACGAACGAGACTTATGCACTTATTGCTCAAAGAAATCCTAACAAATGCTGCCGTTAAAAAACCAAATAATATTCATAACTCCCAATAGCAACACATGTATTGACTAGACGTCTCCTAATTTCATGTTTGTACACTCTCTTGAAAATAATAAAATGCTTCTGTATTTTATAACTGTTGTTTATATGCAACATAAAATCTTCGATGAAAAAGGGCAAGTCTAAAAACAATCACATATGCTATTAGCATACATACTGCAGCTGTAACAATACAGAACTCTACACAGCAAGAATAAAATGATTTCTTCTGTAGAGTATGCACAAACCTTAGACAATATGATCCTTATACTATACTATTTCAAGTTAATTTTAAAAATAGAAAGTGCTTTTAAAATATATATTTACAGCTTAAAAACAACTTCCAGCCATCATTACCAATAACTTCATTTCATACATAAGGACAAATCTAGAGAAAAAATTCATTGGTTTTCTAAAAGATTTATCTGTAATTTGGACTATATAGCAATGGTTGGAAGTTGTTAAAGCAATGGCACCATGAAGTAATAATTCAGCTTATTTATTTTTAACTGTTTGATGTGGTTAAGCACCAAGAGCTGTGTAGAGCTATTACTGTATATCTTGATTTAACACCATAAAATATGAACCTGTTAAAATCCCTATAAATGATTTTTGTAGTAAACAGACTTGATTTAAAGCACCAAAATATAAATTCCTAAAGGTAATAAACTGAATGATTCAATCAAGGTTAATAACCTAAACAAAATCTTTTTTAGAATGTATTAAAACTATACAACTTTTTTTTTTTTTTGCTTAAAATGTGCTTGAGCACCACCAAATGTTAAAGTCACAGTTTAAGAAGAAATCCCCCCCCCTTTTTTTTTTTACCTCAGCCTTAAAATGGTTGAGATGAGCAAATAGTAAACGACACGAGACTTGTTCTTTAACAGCACCTTAAAGAAACACTGTGTAACACTGCACCAAGAGGAGGCATTTGATACTAACACCTATGCCCAATGGTTGTAAGGCCCTGCCACTCGTGTAAGGGCATAAGAAGATACTGTTATTACGTTATCCTTAGTTACTGTTAATGCTCTGCGTGATGGGATTTGGTTGAACTCATTGTCTTCATAAAAAATATCTCTGTTTTCACTCGTTTGCTTTGTTTTCCTGCTGCTAGAGTTCAGTTCGGTATTCTCCGTTCCTAATCTTTCCGCTTCTTTTTCTTTTTCTTTTGCCCTCTCAGCCATCTTTGCTTCCCACATGGCTAAACCATGTTTTGGCTCATTTAAATTTTTGTGTTGGTAGAAAACTAAAGAAATTCTTGTGGGATGATTGCGGTTGGGTTTCTTAATAGGTGTGGTAGCATGGAGTTCTCGTCTTGCACATTCAATTAAGATAGAACCATGAGAAGGTGCCACAGCAACCCCGCCAATGTCATCATCCAAAAAATTGTGCTCGCTGTCTGACCACATTTCCTCAGCTTTTTCTTCGGAATCAGTCGGTTGTCCCAGTGCACTGTTTGGCTTTTCGTCAACACAGTCAAAATCACACATCTGTTCTCGATGGGAGCTGCCCTTTTCCACTGGGCATCCATGGGAACAGTCAGCTTCATTTCCGACTGCATCCTTTGCCGGAGAGCTTAGCGGTACTGACAAATCACAAGAGCTGATCATCTGTGAAGAAGGAGAATTGTCTAACTGGAGCTGACAATTCTGTTTGTCTGGCTGATGTTCAAGTATAGCGGGCAGGGGGTCTTTATGGGCTGGGGGGCCTGGAGCAGTGACCTCTGGAAGAATCGGTGGCACACCATTCATCTTATCATTCAGCAAAATTCCAGTATAATCTTTGACCGATACATCAAAGTTCTTACAATTAACATAAGGTGTCACGTGAGGTTGCTTACTACTGCATTCAAAATACCCGTAGGGAACTGAAAAATCTTGTTGAATATTGGTCACTGCTGTTATGCCAGGCTTATGTGCTAAAGATGAATACGGATGTAAACTATCCACCTTAAAAGGGGAGGAAGCCGTATACTGTTTTAATAAAGAGCAATTTTTAGTAGTGTTTGAAGTATGTTTCATGGCATAGAGGTGATCGGAAGTCTCCGTTTTTATTCCAGGTTTTAAAGCATCTGTTTTGTTCCCTAAAAAAAATGCACACCAAAGTGTAAGTACTTTTCCTCAGTTAATAAAATAGACCTTTTATAATATTTTCATACTTGCTTTCTAATATGGAAGATATACATGATGACTACAGGTTTTTCAAAATGGTTATTTTTAGCTTTTCAGGAATACCTTTTTGACTTTAAGTACATACATCACAACCTTGCTGAAGTAATGGCTTACCCTTTTCTAGTCAGACTGCCGGTATATAAAATAGAAAGGTATTCCACAGAGGGATGAATAAAATAAACAGATAAAATGAAATAACCACTCAGCCACGACTCACACAGCCCTCTTCTACACGAGCGCTTCCCAGCAGCTCAGGGCTGGCCTTCAGCACTGCCTGGGCTAGCAGGAAGCACTGTGTAAAAGTTTTTACATAAACAACGAAATTCAGTCTGTCTGAAATTAAGTCCGCGAAACAAAGTTCTCAACTGCCTTAACCCCATATTATGATTGAAGGAAAAAGTATGTTTATAGATCTTGTCCACTGCAGCAATTAAGTTACCGAATTACAATGATTTGTGCATTAGCAAGTAACTACTCAGAAATTTTCTTTTAGAAAGAGGCATCTGGCAACAGGCCCCAGGTAAATCCATCCTTACAAAGCTGCATCGTGTGATTTGGCTGTCTTCCATCTAATTGCCACACATTAATTATTTCAGGTCTTTGTGGAGACATACTTGTTCAATTTATGTCAGCTCCCTAATCAATTTCTAGTCCTGGCACCCTGCAGTTGCGCTTGTTTGTGGAACGGTCTCCTCAAACAACCCGTTCTCCTTGTGGATAAGTTCAATCCAGAGTCCACTGGATTAATGGGAAAGAATTCCATCAGCTTTGTTGGGCTTTGCATCATGCCCTGAAATTGCTTTACATGTGTTTTGCTGGCAAACTGGCACCCCACAGAGAGCTCTCACAAATTCTCATAAAAGACCGTCTCTGTCAGTGTTTCTTCTTTGTTCCATAAATACACAGAATGTTTAATTGCTCTACCCAATATAGAAGAACTATTCTTTATTCTATTCTGTCTTCTAATAATTTATAAATAGTGATGGATTAAAAAGCATTCTTACAATAGGAATGCAAAAAAGGCAAAGTGGGATAAATTATGGACACAATAGTTAGTATGCAAATACTGAAGTTGTGGAGAGACATAAGGAAACCGCATCATCTCTTTAAAAACCTTTTGTATGAAATCAAACTCAAAGTATTTAATTTAATTAAGAACACCCCTCCAGACCAAGACCTTCCTCCAAAAGATCTGAAACAGTATTTGAGAACAGCACTGTCTATCCTATCTCTGAAGAGAAACCTACATTCTCTGAAAATAAACTTTAACAACCCACAGCACCCTCAAAATGGCCATGGCTCATGCAAATTCCCCACCTCTTGCCAGAGGTTCCTTGCTCTGCAGGGCCGAGTAGCAGAGATCAAGAGAAATTAATTCAAATATACGGGTAGCGGGAAATCAGTCATGGTTCAGATAAAGCGGCATCACTCCCCAGGAAAAACCTCCTGTTCAAGCAGAGTCTGGTGCACCTCCCCTGGGAGCTGTTGGCTGAAGTGGCCACTGCTCTGCTGTGGCCAGCTGAGAAACTGCCTCTAGGTTGGTGGTGGTTCACCTTCTGTTCTATATGGGCCAACAAGAATTGCTACTGTTTATGGAGACAAAAATAACCTTCCCCTCTGTAAAGTTTATTCGTCCAGAATAATGTGGTTAAATGACAGGACTATACAAGGAAGGATGCAAGGCCTCTATCTTTAATATATATATTTCATAATAATTTAGGATTTCAAAAGCTCTCAGCATTAGCACAAATGTGAAAACTAACAGTTGTGCCACTTGCTGTTGGCCAAAGGCGCATGGCACCAAGCCTACTTAAGCTGTCTTCAGCACTCAGAAGGTCCTTCTCACCACCATCTTTGCTGCCAGGTAAAGACAGTAAAGAGGACAAGACAGTCCTCTCTTATCCCTTTCTAATTTCCAGTTCTCCGTGTGGTGAAGACATGCAGGTTAGAGGAGGCTCTCAACCTTTCCAGGCTTTCCAGCTGGGGGATGCTGCAATGGCTCTGAAGTGACAGTCAGGTGCCTTTCAAAAGGATATACTACATCTGCCTGATGGACAACATGGCATAGCCACCCTTGGGACTCCTTTACCATCCTCCTGGCTACAACAGAAAGCGACAGCCTCACATGGCTGAAAACATGACTGATAACTCCACAGTTATCTCATCTCATTGTGTGTTCTCCGTATTCTTTTTAATATTGAAAAAGCCAAAGCAATATTCTAAACTCCCGTCCTCATTAGTAAATCAAGTACCATACATTACACACACCATTCATCCTTACCTTTTCCTTTATAGTTGAAGTGTAGCTAAGCATTCTTTTGTTCTGACATTAGGAAAAAATTTAACAGTAGTATCTGATTGGCTTAACACACCTTTAGCAGTACTTTATTCACTGCTTACATAAAACTAGGTAAGCAGTATTTGTTTGTCTTCCCCTGGTAAGTTTCTGTCTTTTTTTACTATTTTTCGATCCTTTGTCTTCTGTTTTATGTTTAAATGGTGTGACCAGAATTGAATGCCAATATTAATATAAAGGGATCCTGATTTAAATAATTGTTTCCTCCAGTTTACCAGCGGGAGTGACTACTGGATAGCCTAGTTTCAACTCCTCTGCCTCACAAGCGCATTGATTTTGTTTTCACATTAAGCCTAACAATCTCAGCTAGACTAAAATTTTCTGTTCCTCAGGACTAAAATGCTACCTGCCACTGACAGCATGGAAGAACCAATCAATGACCAATCCCCTATAACTGCAAAAAAACCTGTACACACACATATTCTAAAACCATAATTTACAGGCCTTTGCATTTCACTGTGGGTTAGGGGCAGAGCAGCAGCGGTGTGCTCTGGTCTTTACCCAGCCATCATCCTCTGTGACTAGAATAAACACGTAAAAATGACGTGCATAAATGCTTCAAGTTATTCATCCCATGCAGAGCACAACACCTTGCCCTCTGCAAACCTGAACTTCCTCTGCTGCTGCTGCCCAGGCAGCGAAGCCCCTTTGAAATTGTTCACGTGCCGTTGGCAGATTTGGGGATTACAATGTTGACATCTACTTTGAGGGATTCCACTATCAAAACTTCCATCACAAAAACTGCACTTTTGTGAGAGAAACTAAGTATTTCTATTCACATTCTTATTTTTCTACCTCTGAACAACTTTCTCACTCATAAAAGTATTACTTCCTCGCTCTGTGACTTATTTTCATGAGCCACCCTTTTAAATTACTTTAGCGGAATACTTCAAGTCCAAACAAATTATGGAAGTTGGCTTGTTTACACAGTTATTTTATTATTTTTGCATGTTCAAGGAATAAAGTTCTATGTTCCCAAAGCATATGGCAAAACTCTGGATACTGTACCATTTGTTAAAGGCATGGTTTTCAGGTATCGAAGCCATGGCTATTTGTAACTACAATGTCATTTAGAGGTAGGCGGTTCATAACTCTGTTTCAGTGTTTCAAAACAACTTCCAGTGAGATCAGACAATTTCAGAATTCCTTCCCAAACCAGAGTCCTCTACTGCTTCCCCGAGCACGATGGAAGTTATTAATCATTGCTGACGAGCTATTGTTGGACGTCGTCCTCAGCCTGAGAAGTCCTTTTAGATTTGTTTCAAAGCCTGGACTGTGTCCCCCAAACTCGCACGCAGATAAACTGAATGTCTGTCTAATTTCCTAGGGATGTCAATAATCCTGCTTTTTTTGTTCTCATTCCATCTTGCTATATGCAAATTTTACGGGTTGCCCTGACTCCTCTACCGAGACAAAGCAGATTATGAAAATGTGTCAAATGTATTTTTTTTCCTTTTAAATTTTATCCCACCAATATGTTCTTATAAATACATTTAACTCTTATTCTTCCCCTTAAATCTACTACATATATCTGGATGTCTCTCATGAAAAAAAATTCAAAATTGTAGCAGGTTGGCTAATTTTCCTCTCTTCTTCCTGAAAGGCAAGATAGGCTATGCTTTAATTACTTTTATTTATTTTTTCCCCTCTAAGAATCTAAGCCCATGGCTTCCCCCACCTCTTCGTTCTTTTCTGCTTCTCATGACTGCAAAGTCCCGGGGAACAGTTCTGTCCTCTGAAGCACCAGTCCGAACTCCGACCCCAGGTACGAGAGCATCCCCAGGCGCAAACATGCCTCCACCCAGCTCAGTCCAGGCACCATTCCACGCTGCACAAACCCCTACGGCAGCAGAAGGCTCTGCCTGTAGTCGCCTTGTAACAGAACCAACACGGCATACCTTCTACCTGGCTGCAGACAGACGCCACCTGCTAATAGCATTTCAAGGAACAATTTGAGAGGCACTGTCCTATTTGATAAAACCTGGGTTTTTTTTTGCAAATCTCTTGCTCTGCAGCAGTATCCATGCCCTTGACAGGAAATTATCATCAACTCAGATTCTGAGAAAGCCATTGTCTTTCACAGGAAGTGGATAACACAGCTCCTGAACTTTCAAATGACAGACATTCACATCCCTTATTTAGGTAAACATTCCTACAACAGTATTTCAAGATAATGCTACTGCCATTATTTATTAGAATAAGGGAACTTGGAAATATTTCACTGGTGCTCACACACTGCCACAAACTTATCTTTGGACAATTATCTGTTTGGTTTTTTCCTGTGCCAAGAGAGAATATTGACTACAATGACTTGCCCATTAACCCCTAAAACGCAGAATATACGAGCATTTTATAAAACCGAGTATTAAGGAGCTTTTCCTTCCCCTCAGAAGGAAGGCAACATAGTATCAGAAGAGACTGCCCGAATTTAATGAGCACCACTCACCTAAACAATGCAAAGTGTTACCAAGATTTTCTGGGGCTTCAGTTTTCAGCTTCAATGGTGTTGAATATTTTTTATCTATTAATGGCTGCTTTTCAGTCGGGGTCCTCCTTGTGTCTGGTTTCTTTTTCTTTGTAGCTCTGAGAGGCTCAGCTAACATTCGTACTTCTCTGGGAAAAGCTGTGAGCACCTGTATGGCTCCGGCTTTTATCTTAGCTTCCAGTCCCTCTTCGGTGCCGAATTCATCTGTTTGTGAAATTTTGTAAAGGGGTAACACATGGAGCTGTTCGTCACTTGGAATCACCCCCACTCTCCGGTTATCTTCCTTCGTTAGTGTACAGACCTGGCAAGAACAGAAACATTTACAAACACAACCAACATACATAAAATAAAAAAGTTATTTAAGTATTGAAGCACTCATCCTAAACTTCATTGTTTCCTCGTATTTTATGGCCTCAATGCTATGGGTCTTTCAAATGCAAACATCTGACAAATATTTGTTTGATTTATGATGATGCAGAATAAGATTCAAGGCAAATGTCTTGGACAGGAAAAATTAAACTTCGGCTCAACTTACACTATACACAAATATATGCCAACCTTGGTAAATAATGCGAGTTGTAAATATACTGTAAATTCCTCAGCATTCAGATTTTTTTTTTTAATACATATTTGATGTTTAAATTCATTTTTAAGGACTAAAGAGTATGAAAAAATTACTGGTTTTGGATTGAATAGGACGTTTCTATGACACAGAACTGGTTTTGTTTTTTGTTTTGGCTGGCAAATGAAAAAAGCCCCCACAAACAGTTACTCATGCTGCTCTATGTTTTTAGCAAATCTCAGCTCTAACTCCCTCTCTTTCCACACGCTGTCTTAAATTAACACCCTTCCCAGCTCTGCCTGCCTGCCTCACCAGACCCAGGCAAATGTTTGGTTTCTCTTAGGGCACTGACCTACTTTCTCTTATTAAATGATGTGCTGTGAGATATGGGAGCCAAGAGAACACTGGTTAGATCCAGTTTGATAAGGGCACATCAGAAATGCGGATAAATATTCAAACTTATTTCAACAGTTTTCTTACTAGAATTTTTCCACGTCACTGCTGAACCTTTGCAATACTTAGAATTTTCAGCACTTCTAGAGGTCCAGCCGTATTAATATTAACCCTTCACCCTTAAAAGAAGCGCTAAAACCAGCAGTATGCTTGCTGGCTTTGTTCCCTGCTTTCCAAGGGATGGCGGCACTTTTACACATATGAGCACATGTACCGATAGTCACATCATTTCTAGTTTTATTGCTTACATTCATAAGAGACCACACTACATTCCTAGAAAGCCATGCATTAATATCATGGCTTAGTTAAGCTGGTATTTCACAGAGAATTACTACCTACACACATACAGGAATTTGAGCACCATCCAAGGATGAGATGATACGCCCTAAATGGAAACGCTACCGTTCCATCATAGTGTAGGCTGAATGTGATGCCTATCACAAACAGTTAATCCAATTTCCCAGAGTCTTGTCATCATGCCTAACATTCCAAGGGAAAAGAATATTATTGTTATTTGGGGGGGTAAAAAACCAAACATTTTTATTTTATAGCACAGCTTTCACATAAAGGCATCACACAATTATTTCTACAATAATAAAATTACAGAATCACAAACTAAAAATCCTAAATCAATAAGGTGGTGGGGTTAGGGCTTTACAAATAGCTATATGCAAAGCTTGACAGTTGCAGAGCAGCAAAAGGAGAAAATCTGAGGGGCACAGACAAAGGAGAAGAGCTTTTCAGGTGGCGTTTTGAAAGGATCGAGAGAAGGGCTCTTAAGAAGGCAAAGTGAAGGGGCAATTAGAAGCTGATGAGTAGCATTTACTGATGTGCTTGCTCCATGCGTACTTACCTCTACGGGGCAGCCTTTGGACTATGAGGAAGATTTAGAAAAAACAACAAGTTGTTCCATGAGCAGCAAATGACGCCTGGTTCCCTATGGAGTTCTCCGTCCCCGCGCTCCCACGCACCCGACCCCAGCACCATTTCCCCTGCTCCCCTTCCTGCTGCGCGGCCACCTCTGCTGGGCACCAGCTGGTGGAGGCAGGGCACGGCTGAGGCTACCAGGCCAGCAGCCGCACGCAGATTAACCCAGCACCGCCTCCTCAACGGAGGAGCTAGCCTGCATCTGTCTTCCCCTCTCAGAACTGAAATTTCACAACTTGGAACAAGAGGTTAAAAAAAAAAAATATCTCCAAAGACAATTAATTTTTGCAAAGCTCAGTAAAATCTCGTTGAAATTCGCCAGCAGATTCCAAGTTATTCAGGAAGGGTGAAAGAGGGTAAGACATACAGAGAACACAATTACACATGACTCATGTTCTTAGAAAGCCCAGCACATCCTCCCCTTCTAAATTAAAAACAAAAGCAGTAATAAAATAAGCATGGAGGGGCCTAGCTGCCACTTGTTCTCAGCAGAAACTGCGTGAGTCTCGCTCGTCTTTTAGAATATTCTGTCCAACCTTTGCCTGGACCCATGCACTAGTCTGAAAAATGTCCAGATCTTGAAGATTTCAATCCACAGTCTTGCTTGTTTTGAAAACTGAGACCCTCATCCAATTTACAGTTCTAAATTTTCATGCATTTCACCAGACATTTATTAGATTTATACTTTTCCATAAAAAGATTTACTCTTAAAAATGTATTAATAATCTTTCATCTGACTTACAATTAGGCAAAGGTAGATTAGCTCTACATTTTCACAATGCTTAGCCCAGGGGAGAGCATACAAGTAGAGACAAAAATCAAAGCTTGTACTGGTTGACGAAAAACCTATTCTAATCAAAAAGGAGATTTTGTCACTATCAGAAAGCCAACACCCTCTTTAGAGGATGAAACCTAAAAAACTGTTTTGAAGAACTAAAAAAGATGAAGTCTGCCGTATATTGGCAGAACTATATTTAAAGTATAACCAACTCCAACACACGCAATACATTAAATACCAAGTTAGAATACACAAAATTAAGAAATTAATGTGTATTAAAACTTACGTTAAAAAACTGAAGACCAGTACACCTACAGCCTAAATACCATGACAGCAAATTTAATATATGTAAAATTTCCAGGTCAGTGTCTCCCATCATATATTTTAATATAAAAGGAAGGGCACAATGGCAAGTGGATTATTGCAAAGTTAATGTTACAGGGAAACCAGCTATAAATTTAGGCCCTAGAGATAAGTTAGCAATTTACAGCTGAAGTAGAGCACTCACCAAATAAGAAACATCCATTTCAAAAGCCAGTCTAACATGCAAATCTGTGCAAAATATTCCATTAAGAAACTTAAAGAGAAGCTATTGCTGGGAAGTTAAAAGCAACATTTGCTGCGAACTGACCAAAATTAATCCCATACATGAGAAAGCCATGGGCTCTGCTAAAGCCCATTTACACCGTGAAGCTGCACACTCTGCTACTCTCAGTACTTTTTCCAGAACATGCAGCGAAATCATCCAGGATGCTCAAAAGCCAAAGAAAATGTTGGCCAAGTGGTTTGTTTAGGTTTCCAGTGTGCTTGGTGATCAAAGCCATTACCTATTCTGGGTTGAGTGATGTCATGGTAAATCTTGCATATTCGTACAAATTGTAGTTATTTTTTTTCAAACTTGAGATGCACTCATGAACTCCATGTAATTCCCTCCACAGATCTCCAAAGAAACATCTGTAGCCACACAGCTCCCAGTGCTTTGTTCTGAGACTCTTTGATCTGCGTTTGTCCCCTCGAACTTCACATGTAGCAATGATGTAGCCTTTTCCGCTATGTTGTAAGAACAGATGTTTTAAATTCAAGTTTCAGCAAAGCAGTCAAACAGCCTCTGTAAACTTGAAAGATGGAATCAAGTTTCCTATACCCGTCTTCCCTTTGCAGATGGAAAAGCAGCGGGTGCCGTGTGGGACTCTGCGGTGCTGCTGCATCATCATTGCTTCCCATTACAAATACGATCAACACTGCTCTTCCTTTACAGCTGAGACAAACTGCGCTGTTTTATTGGCCTGTTACACCCTGAGTAAGCGTGCCTGAGTATGAGGGTCAGAGAACGGAACCCCAGGCATATTTTCCTTCTGACCACTAGATACACAGACAGGAGGTGACATCAGGCAGCATTTCTGTACCCTACGCTGTAATGTGCGCACGGCCCACAAACTACTGTCTAGGAGCTTGCAGGTTACTGGAGTGAACTTCTAATGTTTCTCCATTTTCACAATATAAAGAACAGTAACAAAAATCCTTCCTTTACAGCCCTGTAGGATTTATCTTTTCTCCTACTTGTTATTATCTAAACTACCAATTTAAGCATCTAGTACTTCCGTGGCAAGCTGCGGCACAGTCCACACCATCCATGGACATTCCGTCACTTACTGCAGAGACCTGGACTGATACCAATGACTCGATGAGCTACAACTACAGAAATACAGTAAGGCATTGGAGGAACAGAGGATTATTTTTTAAAAAATAAACGAGGAACAGTTTCTTGATGGATTGCTGATTGACACTACTTAGTTCCGCTGCCAATAATAAATTTTGTACTGTAGCTGGCCTTGGAGCATAGATTTATCTTCCTCCCCTCCTTCCAGAGTGCCTGCTACAGACTGTGTGGCACCAATGATTACTCACAACTGCAGCTGGTCTCTCTCCTTCCTCAACTCCAGCAGAAAGGGCAACGTGCCCCGTAGCATGAGAAATACCTATGTACCTCCTATAGAACTAGCGAAGTCTTCGTTAACGATTTTGTTCTAGTCACGGTAAAACCCCATATGTCAGTGATACAAATGGATTCACACAGGTATGACGAATACAATCCTTTGCAGCTAATCCAATAAAGAAACAAAAATACTGACATTTCACAGACTCCATTAATAACTGCAAAGCTTTTATTTATGTGTTGCTCATTTACAGTCTGGCTTTGTATCCACAAGGAACACTGCACCCTAACACTGCAGTTGTAACGTACGTCAGTGGCCCTTAGGAGGACATTAAAAGATGACAAAGAGTCTGAGTAAAAATGGATGGTATATTTATTGACTTAAAGATTCTTTAAAAATTCAATTCATAGGCAGAAATTACTTTTGCTTCTTTCACATAAACACATTAGTTTACACCTCTGTAAAACTGCCAAGTGTTTTCATTCTGCTACACAGCAAACAGGGAATATTCATTTTTATTTTTAGCTTTTCTACCAAAAAGCAGCTCTACTAAATTCAGGGTGTGACTTTGCCAGCCAGGAAAGGTGTTCAGCAAATCAAATCTCCCACGGTAAGCCTCAATTTTTGTAAGATGTACCATGCTATCTTGTATCTACAGAAGACATTTCCAATACTTTTTTCCCCCCACTGCTGACAAAAATGACAGCCTCATTTATTTTCAGTCACATACAAATAATGCAGCTGATCATCAATACCCAGAAAAATACAAGAACGCTCTGCTGAAATTCTGTCAGGGACACAGCAAGGAAATTGTTATTGGCAGCTCATTAGATAATATATTCTTTTAAGTTTACAGTAAACTCCATGCTTATCATTAAATTCATTTAAGTGCTTTGCTGAACTCATGTCTCTGCCTGGTTTAAATAATTTAAATAGATTCTGGCTTTCCTTTATTTTCAGTGCACCGTACAGCATTCCCGTTGTATTTGTGGTAAACAACTGAAGGGAGAAAATGAAAAGGCGTCACTTACGCCACAAATAGTGGTGGTGACAGAGCGGCAGCATTCATGAATACCAGCTTATAAGGTATTTATTTTAGCCTTTTTAGTCTAGAGCAACTTTAGGTTTTATAAATGAAGATGTTTGTGTCAGAATAAGAAGGAAGGGAAGAAATCTTACCAACGCTAACAAGGTGCAAGATGACAACTACACTTTGTACAGACTTTAAACTGTGACTACCATAGAAAAAAATCAAATAAACAAAATAAAAGAGAAAAATAGTAAATAAAGTTGTGGATATTTGAGGTTTGTAAGGCAGTGCAAATCACTCTCGTTCTGTTTCTTACCACATTATCAGAAAACAATCAGCTATATAAAAGCTGTCACCTCTGTTAGATGTATTACTTGCACATGGTACATTTTACAGACAAAGTATGTCATAGTTAAGATGTAAATGACCCCTCCATCATTATTACCCGCGATCTGTAAGAAATCATAGTGTACTTTAAACCAAGTAGGTAGCCAGAACAGCTTCTGGAACTAGATGGGAATGCAGGAGATGACCAGAGAGATGCTAGAATCACGTGCAATAATTTATTTTTGTGTTCTTATCACTGGTTTTCCTATTTTATTACCAGATTTGGCTGGAAGGTAAAATTGAAAAGCCCAATTTTGATCATCAAACTGAGCTAGACTGAAGCAAGCTCAGCACGTGCTATCACCCTGTTCACAAAACAGCAAAATCCTTTCCTTTAGGCTTCCAATATGTACCACTGTAACCTAGATAAACCTAGACAGGCTAATAGACAGCAAGCTCTACCTGTCCTATCCATCACACCCACCTCTTCTCACTGTGAGGGCTGTATATAGGTCATTAGGTAAGTCTGAACTCTAATCCACCTTCCAAATATATAAAGTATATAAACTCCAAGTATATAGATTGAGTGCTAATATTTGCAACTATTTTCTATTTATATATAGCCCTTTGTTGCAAGTATGTTAAAATAAAGATATACCAAATCTAAATAAAGAGAATATCAGGTATACAATATTTATTTCTATGAGCTATCTGGTGAAAATCAGAATCCAAGGTATAGTTCTCAGCAGTTATAATGATTTGATAACGTTCTGCAAGACTTACAAAATTTGTCAGAACTTGCTAGAAAGACAATTTTAAGTTCTGGCCTACATAATGAGATACTTCACACAGGTCATAATTTACCATGCTGCTTAGATTTGGAATTACTTGCAAACGCACCAGGTGCAATCCATAGAAAGAAAATATCAACGCTAGTAAGCATAATCTGAAGCTGAAATAACATCAGATGATTACAGATAAATACTCGTTCGTAAAACTATTCCCCAATAAATTCCTCCCAAAAAAGGGCTAACTGTCCCTCCAGTCACTTCCGACCGTAAGTTACGACTTTTCTGGGATCCAATATGACAGAATGAGTAGCAGACTCAGTTTCCATTTCATTTTGTCTTTAAGAGGCAATGTAGCACTTAAAATACAATTATTTTCAGAATGCCAATACTGAATTTCATTAAAAAGTATACCACGTAGTTTGTCATGAAAAGGAAGTCTCATTTTCAAATCTGGCATCTTTAAGGGGTCTGAATTCCACACTTCAGGAGCTTTGCAGTGACTATACTCACACATGAGCTTACTTACAGCATCTTACTAATTAATATTTTGCAAAGTACGCTTCCAGCATGTCTTACAAAATATCTGCATATAAGTGGCATTCAATGCTAGGAAAAAAATATTACTCTATTCAGGACTGGCACTCCTGGTGAATTCTGAGACCTCCTTCCATACTTTAAAGCAACAGACATTTCCCCAACATAGAAGCACACAATCAATATCAAGCAATTGTTCTAGTTATTTCATTGCTGTTACATACAAATGCTAAATATTAAGTATATATGTAAATGCAACATTTTATTCAATCACAGCAATATAATGAATCAATTTTCACTGCCAAATTTACAAAAAGACTGTTTCTAAGCAGGCGGGGATTTTAGATGGATTTCTTTTTCCCCAGATACACATCCTTTGATAGCAAAAACATTCTTGAATGTTACCTCCGCTGATGTACAAGAAGTCATCCTAGCTGTTTAGAGCATTACAATGCTCTAACTACTAAAAAAATCCAGATTGTCACTTTTATTTTATCTTTACTTTTTGGAGATTGTCTTTCTTCACAACTATGGTCTCAGTTTCTAAAAGATCACTTAACTTAGTTCCCAGCTGATTTTCTCACTAGCGATCCAGCAAGGTATCTAAAACAACACATCTGTGGGTTTTCCTTTCATACTGAGACTTAAAGATCGTAACAGTCACCTGACTCCACCACCTACCCCATGATATCACACTCTCTACTTTCTGACTAGGAACTATACCAGTGCACAGTGCAAGAAAAAGTGAATTTGATGAGAACCGAGCCTGAGGGAGGTAAATTACTGAGTTTGTTTTAGCTCTTCCTCTACAGAGATATGTAGAACTCCTCAGTTAAATAATTATTTGCCTTTGAACATCAAACCTCTACTGTGAATAGGTTATCTGTCCTATGGACAGTGTTCTCCAAAGGGCCTGGGTGTCTTAAAAGAATTAAGGTATTTTGTAGAAAGGACCACTCCCATACCTGTCTTGATCTGTTCTGTAATAAGATGAACTTATGTCCTCCGTAGACCAGTAATAAATATATGCAAATAACACGGTAATTTATAAATAGGAACATACAGTTAATTTCATAATTGCCTTAAAAAACTTCATGCAAATGTACCCACTGAATCAAGCAGCATTTTAAAACACACAGAAATCACAAGAGCATACAGTACAAATGAGAAAATCCTATGTACGTACCACAGTGCTTCCATTGTGCATGTTATGTGTGTCCTTATGGGCATGGGCACAGAAATCTATGCAAGCTGTGACACCAGAGAAAGGCCTACCATCCTTGGATCCAAGCCGACAGTCTGGGCCCATGTGTTCATTTTCCACCTGAAAGTAAAATAAACTACAGGTACTTGGGACTGAAAGTGAGCGACTTGAAACCCCATGAGCCACAAATGCACTTGTGATGGAAAAAATGCAGCCGGTAAGAATGATCAGAAAGCACGCAACACTTAGGACTGCACGTCAATGAGATGAGCAGCTCAGCCAGAGTCAAAATGTCTTTAAATAATAAAAAGATTTTATTTACAGTATTATCTGCAAGCCGTTTCCAAATGCACAGCTCAAGGCATAACTTAACCATGAGCTGAAGTATGAAGAGTGCAGTATTTTAAAGCTAACCAAATAAAGCAACCACTGTAAGCAATCAAGGGGATTCACCACATCTGCAAGGTCTGCGGCTTCTACCCATGAACATACTTTGTGGTTTCATCTTGTTTTCAAACTACGCTGCCTGTTCAGAGCTACAGCTATACCAGTTGAATGTCACAGACCTACCTGGTTCTGGAAGGCTTCAGGAGCAAGCTTTTTATAAACCGGAGCCACATCGGTAGCTAAAGTTTGCAAATTATTTTCAAGAAGTTCCTCCTGCAGAGAAAGGCAACATTTAGAGCGCTGTAATTTGCTTTAAAAGAACCTAATACAGTTTAGAGATGCCTGACAAGTCAGACTCTATCTTACAGTTTATTAATCTGACTTCTGTTCTGCTGCCTTGTCACCAATCTGCTTTGGTGGCAAATAAGCCTGCTTCTGCATGACTAAAATACCAAAATTGTTAAATATAAGTCAACCAAATAACAATGGAGGATATCAGGTACAGCAAAGAAACCCAATACACAGGGAACTAATTTCTGCATCACTTCCTCCTTCCGATACATAGTCAGTCAAGGAACAAGGTATGTTCCACACAAAATAGAGAAGTAACTTCTAGGAGAGAAAAATTATACCGCCTGCTGAGAGGAGATGGAACCCCAGGTCTTCTTTCAGTGTTTTGCTTGTGGGGCCTTAATTTATGTCGATACAGCCCTGCTAAAAGAATCCTAGGTTTCCACCTTCTTTTAATTGTATAAGTAACTCTCCATAGCATTTAACACTAATTTCAGCTCTTACGGGAAGAAGCGCATTTCTAATGTTGCAACAGAACTCTTACTAGGAACATTTGATAAATATTTTGTTCTTTAGAGGTGCAAACCCCAGGACTTTATGGAAATATCTACTAGATTAGGAAGGAATACTCCTTTCCATGGGGTAAGCCACATAAACACTAAACTAGCTAAGTGGGCTTCTATGGCAATGTAACATTTAAGCTCTTATTTATCGAAATAATCCCCAAATTCCTTTCCTAAATTTTTGCTTTTACAGGAAAAATCACCAACCAACAGGGGAAGAAAAGGGTGGTGACATACTCCCTACTTTGTTCTCCTCCAAGGGCCAGGCTTTGAGACACAACTGTAGCTTCAGTTTTGCATACTGTATAGTGGCAAAAAGTAACAGCTTATTTTATTTTGTTTAATAAAAAAAAAAAAACCCAAATACAACCATCACCATATACTGTAAGCACCAATATATATATAAACTTATGTGAATACTTTGACATTTTTCAATGTGATGTTACATTACAAAACGATACTGTATTTTTAACTCATAGCCAGTTTATTAACTCTTGATCACTACCACAAGTTTTTCTGAACTGCATTGAAGGTAACGCATCCTTAATGATCTATCCTATGTACTATTCTTACCTAGGTATATTACACCCTTAACCTCATCTCACTTCATCCAGTGCCTCAAATGATCCAAATCTTTCTGGACTTCGAACTATCTTCTTCTTAATTTGCTCTACCTCCTAGCTTTATGTCATCTGCAAAATCATCAATATCCAATATTTAGCTAAAAGAAGTATCTGCCAGAAATATTAATGATAAAACCAAAAGAAGAGAAAAATTATTTACCAGTAATTTCACTTCTTTGAGATGCATTGACAACCTGCATGCACACTGCAAGTGCCCAAACACCGCTGTTGCCCAAAGGGGCACACGCTCCCCTCGCAGGCAAACGCAGCTCTGGAGAACCTGTGTGCTGCGCAACCCTCATCCCCTCTCAGCTGCAGAATCCAAAGAGGCTTTAAAACAACTTCCACAGAAAAGGGAATGCACTTTTAGATCACACATCTAGAAAGTGTCCTGGTTAAGTAATCTCTTTTAAGCAACTGCTTTTACACTGTGGTAGAAGGGGTTCTCCTCCAAAAAATTACAGGTTAGCCGTCAAGTGAACAGGCAGCACCAGACAGCTCTCATGAGTGAGGCATCACTTCCAGAGGCTGCAGCTGACGCTGCTGTGCTTGACCAAGGGTTCAAATGAAGCTCAAGGTGGCCGCTGCACAGACTCGGAGGAAGTGATGCCACCAACAGAGCTTGCAGTCTCACAGAGCATATTCTGATCAGACAGATCTATTTGGGCTCTCTCATATGAGATCTGGCACAGCCTAATATTTCATTAGACAGTACATATGAAGGTTGCCACCTCTGTTGATCCGCCAGCTAATGTTATTAAAAATACCACCTACAGAGAAAACACATGCACAGAATGCTTCGTGCACAGCATCGTGCAAGGGTTTGTTTGCAAGGGTGTGTAGCGATAGGACGAGGGGCAATGGTTTAAACTAGAGCAGGGCAGGTTTAGATAAGACATTAGGAAGAAGTTCTTTACAATGAGGGTGATGAGACACTGGCATGGGCTGCCCAGAGAGGTGGTGGAGGCCCCATCCCTGGAGACATTCAAGGCCAGGCTGGATGAAGTTCTGAGCAACCTGATCTAGTTGAAGATGTCCCTGCTCACTGCAGGGGGGTTGGACTGGATGACCTTTAAAGGTCCCTTCCAACCCAACACATTGTATGACTCTACGATTCTATGCAGGGGGAGAACCTAAAAACACAGGATCACAGAGAATGGAAAAGGACAAAGGAGAAGGAATAGTACTTGTAAAATGAAGACATGCCCAATAAGCATATTTTTCTATGAACTGAAAATTTACAAAACAAATTCCTTCAAAACAAGCAGAGCTATTTACAGCTTGTACTGCCTTAGTCATGTATTCAGTGAGAGGGGCAGAAGGGCTGAGGCAGAAGTTCCCCACTTTAAGGACTAGTGAAGTTTGTGACTACCCACAACGTGAGTGGACAGCACAACTCAGACGAGATTGAGGGTTTTGCATTCAGGCACATACGTGTAAAAGATGCTGTGTCAACTCTTTCAGGAAAAACTTAGGCCTTGGGAGGAACATTTAGCTTCAGTGAATCAAATGACATCTTCCTATAAACAATTAATGTTTCACATTGTGTGTACATACATGTGTGTACACTACACATTAAACAATGCAAGAATACCTCTGCTACTGTCTGGACTTCAACCAGCTAGGTCTTTTCTGTAGCTGGCAGCCGTGGAGTTCAGAAGCCAAGAAAGACTATCGGCAGGGTAACCCAAACAGAGAACTAGGTAACTGACTGCCCTACAGCGTATGTCTCTTAAAGCATGCCAGTTGTGCTAGTAAAGACACAATACTTTTTCTAAGAGTTCCACGGGGAAGTGGTGTTACAGACATCTACAGTCAGAACAAAAGGCACTTCCAAGTTACCCTGAGGAACGAACGTTCATCAGGCAGTGGTTATCAGTTTACAATACCTTCATTCCTTCTTCATGAAAATATTTTCAATGTAAAAAACTAATTTGGTTCGGTTATTTTAGAGGTTCGTTACTTCACATAAATCCATCACTGTATTTTCTGTGCTATCTTGGCTTTATGTCATCACTAACACTCATAAGCAGCAATTACGGTATCATTTCACTGCATGTTTAAAAAACGCGCTGTCCACAGAAAAAACAGTTTATTCTAGGTGGCCAAGAGAAGACCAGGCTGTCAGGCAGTCAAACAGCAGGGTGCAAGCAGTGCAATCCAAGGTGCAAAATTTTCTATGACAAGGCAAAAGGACCAAATCTCTGAGATGCAGCCTCAGTGCTTAGAAAAACCCTTTAGCTGTATTTTATACGTACAGAGAACTAACTTTTCATCGAGAGTTATGCAGAGGAGCTAAATATGCATACAGAAAAGCACTTAGGGATAATTTTAGGGTATTTAAATACACAGTAAATGACACAGAGTTTTCATACAGTGGAAAAATTATAAACACTACTGTTACCAAACATTTAGTTGGGTGCCTGTGCGATAAGCTGTGCATACATGTATGAGAGAGGAAGGGTGGATACCCACAGATTCCATTTCTAGTTCTGAAAAATAACTGGAATAAGTGTTTGGAGGAAAACAAAACAGTAAAATAAGTAAAATAAATCTTACTTGCTTAGGGTCATCCGTGAGAAGCCTGAATTTCCTGGGGTTTTTGCTTCTGGCAAATTTACAGCCATTGAAATACATACTCCACGAACAGCCAAATGAGAATGACGCTCCACAAGTTTCTGGATCAAGTCCTTGACATGCACAAGTACGACTGTAAGGAAATAAAGACATGTCAAGTCACCTGACAACGCAGGTTTGGGGTTTTTTTCCTTTTTTCTTTTTACATCAATGTTAGTTGCATTTTTATTTATTTATTATATTTATAATACATAGTATAACAACACAGGAATTTATAAAACACAGTTTAACCAGACATTTTCTGTTAAGGGAATATTTATGCGTAGATGGCTAACTTTTTTCCCCCATAAAGACAGTCTCCACTCCTCAAAGTCCCACTTCTGTGGAATACCTAACACTGAGTTATAGCTATATTAATGTACCCATGCTGCTTGATTTTGACTTCTTCAGTCGGAAAAAATTTTTATCCAAGAAAATACCACTCCTACTAAAGGTTACCCCTAAAGCCAATAATTATTTTTTTATGTGCTGCAATACTATTAGCTGGCAAATTGATCCAAACTTCAAAATGGAACAACCCCACTTAGTCCAGCCCTTTATGAACACGAGCATTAGATTCGGGTCCCGTACAGTTATTAAGAATCTGCTTAAATGCAGGCTACACAAAAATCAGCACAAAGGCAGCACTGCTACAGAGCCTCAGTTGCAATATATTATATCTAGCCAAGTAAACTACATTCCTTTCATAGAGACACAGAGAGGAAGATCCCAATTTTGAGTGTTCAATCTTTCTTTTTTTTAAGGGTCACGTATCACCTTCTTAGCAGCTCTTTGGCATGGCTGTGTGTGCCGAGGGCACACTGAGCGTCTCGGGCAGCGTGTGCGCAAAGCCAGGAGAGAAGTTCATTGCACCCCTCTCCCTGGGTGCAGCGAGTACAACCATCACTTAGAGCCTGGTCTCCAGGAAAAGCCAGGAACTAAGTTTTATACTGAAATGACACCTAGTGGTTTGTAATTTTACATGAGCTTTTGTGTATTTATTTTATTAGTCTTACTATCGAATTCTCAAGTTATTTACTGCAGAACATTCAAAGGGCTACACCACAATCGTTTACTATTAAAGTCACTTACTCTTCATTTAACGCACACCGACGGCTGGTGGGACAGCCGTATTTTCTGAGACTCTGGGTCAGTTCTTTGTACAGCGTATCAGCCAAGAGATGAGGGATCCCTTCCCAGGCCAGTATGAGAATCACGATGACGGCAGTTTGGCAGTGGTGTCCTGCACGCTGACGTACCAAGCACAGCAACTTTTCCTCATCGCTACTTCTTCGTATCACCTGGAAGAATCATTTTGTTTATTCTTTGATAGGTGTAGGAAACACGTAATGCGTTACTCTTCTCTGGGACACGTAAGGGCTGGAAGAGTAAAAAATACTGCTGCCCAGAGAGTGTCCCTCAGCAAGTAGGACTGCGACAGCATCACACACTGATCTCTGTTCTGGAACAGGATTTTGCGTCACCTTTTTACCTGTAGAAGAAATAGCAGCGCATTTTACAGGAGGAGGAATATTTTACACAATAAAGAAGATGGATTAAGAGGAAAATAACTACTAGAAGAAAATAATAATCCTGAGACAACAGTTACCTTGAAAATCATACAGAAAACATACTGCCAAACCCTGGAACGCAGGTACATAAAAGCACACCACAAAAGCACCCGTATGCATGGGTTAGGATGGTTACCACAGCTACATATCAGTACATAAAATAGTTCCCACCTCGCAAAGTAAGATCAGAAGAAAGTGATGAAAATAAACTGTGTTCTTAGGGAAGGAAGCAATGAGATTTTTAAGAACATACCCCTAGACAACCTAGATTAAAGTTCTTAGCAGACTGCGTAAGTTTTTTTACTAAACTCTATGATACGCAAAGGAATCTTTGTCAACCTCATTCATAAAACACAGAGACTAACACAACAATAAACAGTTCAATATACCACTGAACTAAAAAAAAAAAAGGGGGGGGGGAAGAAAAAGCTAGACAGCCCTAATCCCACATATTTAGGTTTTTACCACAATCTGAAATAGAGTTGCATTGTAAGATGACCAAAAAAAAAAAAAAGCACTCAAATAAGGCAATACAAGAACATAATCTTTGAAAATATGTTTATCTATTCTCCAAACATGTTTTAGCCAGCATAGCCTGTACAAGGTCTCCAACAAAGGTGTCAAGATCTCAGCATTAAGCTCCAAGCACACTGTGCCTGGACCTCCCTCCGGCACTAGAGGCTAAATCCTCTTCCTCAGCTGTGTCGTCCTCACAGGATGGGGACCAGTGAGTCTCTTCCTTTCTGCCTGCTGAGGCAAGCCCTTACGTTGCAGATATTCTCTGCCAGCTCTGTAGCAACACGCTTGCTCAGGACAAGCAGCCGGTCATCCCAGCTTTCCACCCAGCACTCCCTCTCCATTAGCAGAATGCCCTCAGGCATCTTACTAGTCATGGGCTTCAAAAGCAACTCACAACACTTATTCTTTGAATATCTCCAAATATCTGCATTTTCAGGCAGATTCCCTACTGGACTGCTGTCAAAGGTTCTTTGTTGCCAGATGTGCAGCTGTCACTCATATGTGACCCTTAGCCTGATCAGCTGTGAATATCTAAATTATTTGAACTCATTAAAAGTGAGGAGCAAAGCACACCTGTAATTAATCTGCAACTGAAAAGATTTCCAATAGATAAACCGTTTCAGAGGGAATCTGTGCAGGCTTAGCAGCAAGACGCAAGCTTAGAGTTAATTTGTGTCAAGAGAGAAAGTATCATCCTTCTGAATTTAATCATACAGTCTTACAGACAGCCTTAAACTTGGCGAGAAAACAAGCAAATGCATCTGAGATACCATTCCTCAAAAGGAGTCTTGGTTGTGACTGACCAACCAGTACCGTATTTTTTATAAAGAAAGAAAAATAATGCACCTCATTTACATTTGAGTGAGGTTTACAGAAAATCTATTATGGCTGGGATACAATGCAGGTTATTCACATCAGAGTGAGTTTTACATTCCCGAGGCAGCACAGTTCCTTCAAGTCAGAAGGAGAAGAATTTAATTTTGTTACTCAGCATGAAGGGTGATGCTTCTACTCTTTTTTCTTCTTTTTGGTTTCTAGACTTTGTAACTACAATAAAGAAATTTGGTACCTCTTAGTTTCCCAGTACGACATCAGGTTGTCCTTTTTGAGTTCCCATATAGTTC
This sequence comes from Larus michahellis, assembly GCF_964199755.1. Taxonomy (NCBI): domain Eukaryota; kingdom Metazoa; phylum Chordata; class Aves; order Charadriiformes; family Laridae; genus Larus; species Larus michahellis. The sequence goes on from NC_133901.1 coordinate 37,516,001, forward strand.
TCAACTGGAAATACACAATTCTAAACTGGAAAAACTACAAACTGACAGGAAGGAAATTTACAGTTTCCTTTAAATGGTTTCCTACAGCTTCCTTTTCTTTAAGGCCACACCTCCCTGGAGTTAAACATAAACTGGAATTTGATTCATTATGCACGCGGTACAGAATGCAATACTCTTCTTGGACCCAAAAACATTTTACAATACATCATCTTTCAGGCCATAAAGGTAGATTTATTCGTTGTCTGAATTTAATTCCTGTGGCTCTTAAGAGGTTACATCCTATGTTCATCTGACTACTACAGGTGGAGCACTCCTGTCCTTTTGTTACCAGAGATGAGGCACTTTCCTCACCTGACTGTTGTGGAACCAAAACAACCACAGTACCAGACCAACCACGGTTCCTCCGTTCCCGCAGCCAGTGATCGTGATAGAGCTGGAGATGTGTTGCTTTTACCATATAAACTGATGATGTCCCTCCATGTGCTACAGCTGACGTTCCCAAAGCAGCAATAAACAAGAGTCTCCCTTTTGTAATAACAACAAACCCACGGCAATACCACACTCGATATACAGCAAAGCACATTTGAGCAGGACAACTGAAACTATAGAATAAATCCAGCCAAGAGAAACACCGTGTCATACTCGATGATTTAACAGTTTTTCTGGTGGGGGAAACCGTCACTGCGCTGCTTGACTTGGTGACTTCTCAGTTAACATTAACACTAACGTAAATCCATTTATTTCCAACTTGTCATTTGTCTTCAACTGCCTGACTACATCATATGGATTTCTGAACTCTACAATAAATTGTATTATAGGTATATACATATCAAGTGGAAGTAAAACCGACTGCATTTGCTTTTGTTACTAAACTTGTGTTTATCTGAGTAATTACTACAACCCAAAATATGACAAGCTGTGGATGGCTTATCAATATTTTGCCTGATGTGCTTACAGCTCAGATTTCTTACTGTTTTTCTAAGTAATGGATGCAGTAAGGCTTTAGTTGACTGATCATTTCTTCAATTAGTCTTTATCTGTCTCCAGTTTATTTCTTTATTTCTATTCCCGTTTCTGCAGCTCGAAATTACTGGGGATGGTTCCAAGATCTTCTCACCCTTAAACATCCCCAAATCATACAGTGTTTTAACCAACTGCCTCCCCTCTCCTATTTACTTTATGGAATCATCACACTTGTTAAATTCATACAACAGCAAAACCGCGTTAATGATATCATCAGGAGAATAGCATATATAAAAATCTCAGCCTGCATTTTAGTTTGTTTTGTCCTTTTGTCAGCATGCATTTGACACAGTGTCCTCCTCAGTAAAGCAAATGGAACTAGTACACTGTCACAGCCACAGATAATACAATAATAATACCATTTATTAATCAATTCTTTATGCAATAATTTAAAATGCGTATTTATTTGCTATTGAAAGCTTGCAAACATAATTCCCAGCGTACTTATTGTTTACCTATGAAACACCAAGATGCCAAATATTAAGTTAAATATGCAACAAACAGAGCAAGTCCCTCAACGTTTCCTCCGACTGTGAACACCATACAAATCAGCTGGCCAATCTTGTCACCAAAAGTTGTTGGTACCACTCATGATTTCTTTGGTGTAGTTAACAACAGAGATAAAGTAAATAATTTAATACTTCAGTTTGTTTAATTTTGGTCCCTAATGCATTTAAAAGGAAAGAGAAAATAAGCATTTGTTAAGTGGTGTAACTTTAAAACTAGCTTTTTAAAATGGAAAAAATCACATAGAAAAATAATATAATCAACCAAACAGACTTGTAATAAGTTTGTAAAGCATTAAGTAACACTTAAATGTCATATGGTCAGCTTTTTACAGGTATGCAGGGACAGATTATCCCTGAACTCATTTTAGCCAGCGGTAACTGTCATCAGTACTGAGTATCCATCAAAAGATTCCCACACTAACAATGAATAATCTGCTTCAGCTGCAAGGCAGCACTTCTGGGAGGTAACAAACTCCCCTGCAATGCTTGACCAGTCCCTACCAGCCCCATTCTGCACTCACAACAACGGGGCATGAAGTTACACGCTCCCCACTCCCTCACCTGTCTGCTAACACAACCACAGCTAGGACAAAACGAAAGGCTGCCATGGGACACACCTCCTTCCAAACAGCTTTCTTATGCACGTACATATTTGGACACACAACCCCGCAAGTACCACCCTTGTAGGTTGCCAATTTGGGCAGGATGCTCGTTTATTTTAATCATTTTCAAAACCAAGATTTGTACATCCCTCCTGTGCTGTAGTCGGGGCACCCACCCCTGCTGCTTTCTGTACCGTGCTGCTTCTGCGTCACTACAGCCATTCACATGTCCTTGTTTGCGTGCATACCTAAAGGAGGGCAACAATTCAACTAATTTATTAGCTAGTCCAGATACTCTCAAATGGCAGAATCTGAGAATATGAGCACGCCTTCAATGCAAGACCCAGCCAGCCAGCTAGGACAGAAATACAATCGACAGCTATTATGGCAACATACTGTAGCTACACCTCTGTTTCTACAGGCCACAAAAGTAGAATTTTACTCAATTTTCTTAACGGAAAGCATGAGCCAAAAGCTAGGGTAAGTTTACTGAAGAGGTGCCATATGCAACATAATTTGCTCCAGCAATTTAGCAGCAAGTTATGGGATCAACGAGAGGAAAAGTTAGTTTTTTTCACTCCCTCACATACAAGGATAGCGAAGAGACAGAAAGGGATGCTGAGAATTCAAGAGCAGGATGAGGTCAGAGGCGAGGACTGTCCAGCCTTACACCCTGATCCTGAGAGTGACTACCAGTAGTTGCCCCTGGGATGAGTAGTAAGAACAGCACTCGGATGTGGAGATGCTTCTCAACAACTGCCAGGCACCTCCTAGCCACCTGCCAGCAGCTCGGGGGATGTGCTCTCTCGGCTTTGGAAGGATTTGCCTTCTTTCCATTTGTCCACTCACTTCTAAATCCATGCAGCATTTTACCATCCACTACATTCCCAGGCAAAGCTTAATTCCAGACTACCTGAAAGAAAAAACACTACCTTTTCTTCGTGCTCGCCCCCTGCTAGCGCCCTCTAGTTTTGATAAAGGATGAGGCAGTGAATAATCGATTGCTGTTCAGCTCTTCATGCCACCAGACTTTAGAGAGCTCTGCTTTCTCCCCTTCCATCTCTGCCAGGCTGAGGAGTCTGTAGCTCCACCTGTCTTCCCCAGCTCTCCTGTGCTTTCGTCAGCTGGGGGACCAGAACTGCAGAGAGTATGCAAGATCGGGGTGCAGCATGCTTTCTCACAGAGGCATAATTATGTTTCATGCTTTCTTTATTCCTGCCCAGTAATTCTCTCTAGTTTCTTTTGTTGTTTTCATCACTCAGAACACTGAAGACGATGTCTAATCAATTATTATCCCAAGCAGTAACACTCAGCCTAGCGTACAGCTCTGTGTATATGAAACTACAACACTCCACTTTGTGTAACTTTATTAAGTGAGTTTTAGCTATCATTTTAGTGGCCATTATTCTGGATCACAAGTCCTTCCTGCTCTTCATGATACCTGTGTCCCTCCTCTTCACTATCCTGAACAACTCTGTATCATCAGCAGTTCATCACCTCAGTGTCTCCCACTTTTTTCAAATAATTTCTGAACATACTGAACAGCATCAGTAAAGTTACACTATCAATAAAACCTGCTTCAGCTGTACAGATGCTTCAGTTCTGCTTACTTGAATTATTCCTTTCAGATTGTTGAAACAACTGTCTCAACCCTTGGCAGGAGCTCTAGAACAAGGAATAAGTACACTGTGAATAAAAATTACTTGATGTCCTTAAACACAAGCCAGTCTATCTAAATTAGCACGCACATGACTTATGGAAGTAGCTAAGAGTCAGGCTGCAGAAGCTCAGCATACCAGATGCTGAATTACCACATGGATGAGAAATTATGTTCCAATTTAGGATCACCAGAATAGTTGTGTTAACTTTAACATGATATAAACCAGACACCACTAGCAAATAGTACAAAATTTTAATTGGGAGTTAAATACACTGCTATCAATTACTGGATTAAAAAAAAAATAATGGAAGCAACAAAAATGTCCTTTTTATGTTTATTTCATCTCCCTGTGGTTCCACTGCAATATTCCCTCCAGCTCATTCTGAATTTCTTCAGTAAAATAGCCGTGTCACCTTTGCAGGATATCAGTAGCTGATTTTAAAGTGAGAACATAGCTTCACTGCTCACTGTAATTTCCTGAAATAGGCAACTCATTTAGAACAGTTTGGCTCCAAGTTTTCTAACCTGCAGATTCTGCCTCTGCGCAAAGTCCATGTATGGAGCCGTCCCTACACAGGACGAGATTTTCTGCTAAGCTACAATGCCATAGTAATCTCCACCAGCGCAAAGTGAGAGCATGGTGCTGTTAGAACCTGCTGCTGTTCTCCAGGTGATGCTGTGTAACAGACAGCAGTTGTTTGCCACAGAAGCGAGTCTGCCCTCCTGTTTCCTAGTTCACCCGCACACACACATTAAACCACATTAAACTCTTTCTTACTGGAAAAATGTTACATCCTTTTATTCTCAGCATGTCTAAGAGATTTTAAAATGGAAGCAAGTTCCACTTGCCTAAATTATCTCTTCTCGAGTATTAGCAGACTACATCAAAAGAGTTAGCACAGAACAGTTACTATCAATCACAATACTATGAAGTTAACTTAGGTATTTTTACAGCAATATCACTGAAGTGTGATATTTGCAGTTATCTGCAAACACCTTTTTTCAAGTAGGTACTGGAAGCCGTATTGTACTGTTTACAAATGAGCAGACTGCAGTACGTATAGGTTAAATGATTCTTCTCTCATCATGCAACCAATATGGCAGAAATGAGGACAAAATTCAAGTCTCACCTTCCAGTGCCCCCTTACTGCCTCAAACTTCCCTTTCTGTTATATTGCAGGCAGCGGTAACCTGCACATTGTATGAGATGGATGACAATAAGAATCTGCTCTCTCTGTTCAGATATCTCATTTGTTTTCATTAAGGTGGTGATAATACCAACTTAAATGCTTGCTCTTTTATAATACTTAACTTTGCTTATCTTACCATAGCTTTTTTGTTTCATGTTTACTCTATTAAAATATTTGAGTAGCTCTTCATATTAAACAATATTAACACACTTCTATTTACCTCAGAAATCATGGAGAAGTTTCTAATAATTTTGAATCTCAAAGCATAGCAACACTTAACCAAGAACAGCTTTACTTTGGATAACGTTACAAACATTTTCGTCCAAAATAAACTCCTCTAATTCTGTATTTAGCAGGCGTGCCTCCTAGCAAACAGTGAAAATAGTACCTGCACAGCTATAGTACCTGCCACATACACTAACTCAACCTATTACAAGATTATGGCAAGAAAGCGATGCTCTAACACAACGTTGTCCAAAAGGGTAAATGAAACCCCCACCAACCACCCTCTCCATGTGCCAAAATTAATTTCCTTTCAGGCTTCTACTATGGAGAACATCATTTAATCATTAAGACAGTTTAAGAAATTAAATAAAAGCTTGAAGTACAGTAAACTGTTTAAAGCAGAATGGAGCAGCACATTCTACTTAAACCTGCGGCCAGGGGACACCTAGTCGAAGAGAATTTACTTTAAAGCTCTTTTCAAATATATTTCAAAAATTCCCTGCTTTATCATGTTCCAGACAGCACAACAGCTTCACTATGCCCTAGCTAGCAGTGCTGCACCAGGCCTCCCGACCATTTCACTGCCAAGTGGGATCCAGAAAATAAGTATCAGAGAGTCTGCTTACAGGTGCCTGACTTCCTGATAAAGTGGTCCTCTGACAGCTCAGTTGGTCAGTAATGATCATTCACTGCAGAGCAAGGTACCTGGCTCACAGAATCAGAATGGTCTGCGTTGGAAGGGACCTTAAAGATCACCCAGTGCCACCCCCTGCCCTGGGCACGGACACCTCCCACCAGACCAGGTTGCTCCAAGCCCCGTCCAACCTGGCCTTGAACACCTCCAGGGATGGGGCAGCCACAGCTTCTCTGGGAAACCTGGGCCAGGGGCTCACCACCCTCAAAGCAAAGAATTTTTTTCCTGTTACCTAATCTAAATCTCCCCTCTTTCAGTTTAAAACCATTACCCCTCCATCCTATCACTCCACGCCCTGGGAGTCCCTTCCCGGCTTTCCTGTAGCCCCCTTTAGGTAGTCATTCATCAGTTCGTTTTCTTTAATAAATTCCACATCTCTTCTAATACTAACAATAACTTAATACATAGAGAGCCTAGAAGCTGGAGTAACTTCTCTGTTTTCTTGCTTTTTCAATTCCCAATATCAACCACTTTCTCAACTCAAGCTAAACTAGGAAACTAAAAAAAATCATCTTCTCCGCATCTGCAGAATAATCTATTGTTATTAAGGCTCATGCAGCACATTGCTGCTCATGCAGCAAACAACAAATTGTAGTTTCTGGTATTCAGCGACAAATTCCTATCAGTTCAGTGATGTATAAAATCTTGGTTATAATAGTGGGTTATCTAAGCATTACTTTTAAAAAATTAATTAATCTCAGTGGATAATATTAGGTTCAGGTCTGTAAAGAACCATAATTTTGAATTTAATTATACCTTAAAAGTATTTGTAATCGTGTTTTTTACCTGTTTTTAATCCACCCCTATTGTTTTATTATTTATATATCCTGCTAATATACAACCAACGCTACAAAAAAGATAATAAAGATCTGTCAAGTTATAAATATAAAACCCAAAAAAGGCAAAGAGTACAGAAACAAAAGAGGAACTACTTGCAAAGGCTAAGAGCCCCATAACACTGTATTTTCAAACAAATTAGGGCCACCAGCAAGCTAACAGAATCTGAAGCGTTAACAGATCATCCAAGTGTTTAAAAAAGAAAAGAAAAAAAAAAGCACTCGGAAGATAAGGCTCAAGATGCAAACCCGCCTTCTGCTGTGTTCACAAACAAGAAGTGATTCCTATGTCAGAAACCTTCTCAGAGGACAGCCAAGGATTTTTTTTCCTGAAGTTAAAGCCCTGACAAAAGTGGTTATAGGACAATAATGACAAAAAAAACCCAAACCCGAACCAAGCCACCACCACCTCCCCAAACAGCATCAATTTGCCAAGGTCAGATGACATCCACCAAGAAACTCAAGGATGAAACAACTGAAGTATTAAATGCAGTGTGCATTGTCTTGATTTAGAATATGTTAGTACCAGAGGGCTTGAAGATTAGCAAGAGGATACCACTGTAAAAAGACCCTGGAAGAAAGACGATTCAGTGATCACCACAGCCTGGTGTCTGTGTGGGACACAGCAGTGACCACACAGGAAAAGTGTGCACAGGGAAAAGTAAAATAAACTTTTCCTGAAGTGAAGTCACAGCTCAGTCATACTGCAGGCCTTTCTAGATTTCCAAAAGCCATTCAGTAAGGTCCCTTCCTAAAGGCTCCTGAAAAACCCCTAACGTGTCTTGGGACAAATCAAGAGACCACATACGAATAACTGGTGAAAAGACATGAAACAAAGGCTGGTATGTCTCCAATGGGAGCTCTGTAGAACTCTGCTCAAGCTTGTGCTCTTCAGCATGTTTGTGAAGGGTAAATAAAAGGATGACAACATTTGTTGATGACACTAAGCAATTCAGAGTAGTGAAGACACGCACAATCTGCAAACAAATGAAGTAGTTGTTCATACTGCTGAGCAGGCAGTAAAATGGCAGACGAAATTCACTGTAGATGTGCATATTTAACACACATGGTGAAAACAATTCTATTTTTAGATAGAGATGGACTCTGAGTTGGCCATTACCATGCAGGAATGAGGATCTGGCATAATGATAGAAAGTGCTACGAAAATGCCAAATCACTGCTCTGCAATGGAGAAAAAAGCAAAAACAACTGCTAGGAATTACTGGGAATAGAGCACAAGGTTGAAAACATTATGCCACCATTTTAACTCCCAGCATAAGAGAACAGGAAGGAAAAGGAGAAATAAAGATGACAACGTTTATGAAAGGCAACTGAACACAAGGATGCTGCCTCCAGCTCAGGGAACCAGAGCTATGAATTACTGGAAACGAAGCGAGTCTTCTGGGAGGCAGCTCCTGCTCTTACACTTTTCTGCTATCGGTCAGCGCTGGAGACGGGACATCAGCAAGAATCACCTCTGCCCTGACCTGGCCGCTTTTATCGCTTCTTATGTCCTATCTTTATTTAGAGCCAGAGCCTTAAAAATTACATTGCAACTCTGAATAAAGAGAACAGATAGCAACGATACCTTAAGTTGATCCAATGTCCGCTGAAACCAGGAGAAGGAACCTATAGGAAATGGGTTTAATCCAGAAAACACTACGACCCGAAGCTGCCCTCCTCTGAGGTCAGGGACATGTATCTTTGACTGCAGTGCAGGAGGATGATGCCTAAAGTGAGTTACTCATGAACAACTAACAAATCCATAAGCCATTTCATATAAATTGAGGTAATTGTAATTTACCATCAGACATACTGAGAGCAGAAAAAAACCAACCACACAACACACCCGTTATCAGCTAAAGCACTGACAAAACAGTGGGACCGATATGAGTCAAATCATTCATCACTGGCTGGTTATAGGGGATTCTCAGTAACATGAAACTTTTTAGTATATGAATGGGCTACTTAGACTAACGGACCAGCAATTTCAGTATTTCAAATGTGGGGTTTTTTCTAACTTATGAAGACGTATGATGAACTTGGACAAAGCAAAAAAAGCAAAAGCAATCCAAAGAGAAAAGAAAGAGGAGTACATTTACCCCAGCATGTGTCACGGAATGGTAAGTTATTTTCTAATCACACAGTTATCACCTACACAGATATCCACATTTGAAATCTCTGGCAAAACCCAATTAATTCTATTTTGACATAAAAATGAGACGATACAATTTCTGATGCAAAAAAATCAGAGGTCACGCAGCCTCCCTGCCGCTGCATGTAGTGAAAACAGTGGCAAGCTCATCTTCGCTGCACACAGCTTGGCTTGTGTGGGTGTCAGCCTAATGCTTACACACGTAACTACCAAAGGGTTCCAACCCTCAGTAGAATTTACTAATATTTAGGTTCAACTAATAGGAGCACTCTTGTCCACATCCAGAGGGACAAAGTATCACCCTAAAATACAATACATCAAAAAATACAGAAGAGACAGATGTTTAATTCTTCTCAAAAGAAGACTAAAAGACTCTGCAGGTTTATGGTAACCTGAAATCTACGAAAACATCAGCTCCTTTTGGGTAAAGGAGTCTGTCCCCATAAATGTTTAACACACCAGGCCCATCTTTGGAGCCATTTAAGCAAAAACAATTTACGAGAGAATCAGTATTATGAAATGCAGAAGAATGTATGGACACAGGTATTTTAGAAAGCCTTCTTTAATCTTAAAATGTTTCTAATGAACCAATAAAACACAGTTATCTAATGGAAATAGGGAAAATTGGGAAAAAAATAGTTCAATATGATCAACAGATACATTCATATTTTTTTTTTTATCATATTTGCTTCAGCAGAGCTCCATCACGGTGCTCTCACCAACAAGTCTCTCAGGAGCCCTAAGGGCAACAGTTTGTCCATCTGCAAAGCAGAAACGAGCCTGTCCCAATGTACACCGTAAAGGAGTAAGTGAAAGTCTCTGTGCAGCCGACAGAACCTCGTGACTGCAATTATCAGAGAGCACAGCAAACTTTTTCCATATGCTTTCAAACAAATTTCACAATTATGTTTCTTTGGTCATAGCCAAAAACCAAATATGCCCCATTATAAGGATTAAAACTAGCATTGCCAATGAAAAGTTAATGCAACACATTAAGAATACCAACCCCCAAATGTGGATTTTATACAGGATGAAACAGTTCTACAGAGGAGATTTCAGTGATTTCCTTCCCTCTCTTGCACTGAACAGTCACACAATAAGAGTTAGCAGACTTGGAAAAGCGTTCATCCTCTCTACGTCTGAACTCGCACACAAAAAAAGTCACTGGTGCATAAAATAAAATTGGAACTTAAGTTAAATGAACATTAAAGCTTGCTCTTGCAAACACTTTACATACAGATATGTGAAAATCTAACTAACTGGAGAGCAGGTCCCCATACCTTAAAACAGCTTTTTCTGTCTGTATCCGAGTGCTTTCTGACTGTCATATTGTAAACACATGTTGGACACCTACAGCCATGCAGATATAGAACAAAATCTATCATTTCTGTTTTACATAAAAGACAGTATGTTGATACTGGCAACAGAAAAATCAAGGTTAAGAGTTAGTTTTAAATGCCTTCTCCCTTTCAACTGCTCACAACTCTTTCTGAGGTAAGATTTTTCACTCCTGTCCTGTGTTAAAATTGAGTGTTTTATTTAGTTGAAACACCGAGAAAAACCATTCCATTCTTTTTGGGTCTGTTGTTTATGAAATTAGTTTTACCATCTTTTTTTCTTGGACGTTGATTTGTTATTAAATATTATCTGAAGCAACACGCACATATGGGATTCCTTTCTGAAAAATAGTTTATGTATTTAGTATGAAAAACACATTTTGACTGTTCCAAACATAATCAGTAAATCTTGACCATGCAATACCATTCACATACAATATGTAATAGCCTTATTTTTTGTCATGTAGTTACAAAGACTAGTCTACCAACTGTACAGTTATTGTCACCGTTTTTTCAATCAAGTCTGAAATTCTTAAATACAGCAATAATTTTTTTTCTTTTAACAATCAAGTTCTTTTATAATTTTCCAAAACTCAGTTTACAAGATTTCCAGTCTACTTTTTACCTCCCTCGGTGGTTTCAGCAAAGATTAAGGACAATCAATTCCTTCCAAGCTCTCTCCTGGAGCTTGTGTCTGTTACCTCATTTCCTGGCTCCTATGAAGCAATGTGAGACAAGACTTTGGTGAAAACTATCACCATAAAATTTACATTTCCAAATACTGAGTTCAGTTCCTCAGAAATAGTAATGAACTCCATGGCATATGAGACTGAACTTCCTCATCCATCACACTCTCTTTTCTTCAGGTGTTCATACAACTGAGAAGGGTTTTAAAAAATGTTTCTGGATAGTCTTCCGACTCTCCCAAGTAACCATCCCTTCTTTTCTCTCTTTCACACTTCCCAATAACTTATTTCACTAGACGCTCCAACTTTCAGACACTGTCAGGGTCTTCTTACCCCTGATTTGGTCATCTCTGCTGGCTCTGTTAAGCTCCTGTCTTTCACACTCATTCAAACCACAGCATAACATATAGCACCACATCTTAAATAATTAAAAAAACAAACCGCTTTCCTAAACTTCATCATTCAGGCAGACTTGCAGATCAATTAAATGAAGAACCAGATCTTTGTTAAAGATCAGATTATATTTAAGCTCAAGGATTACACATCAGTTGATATTTAAAAGCCATACAAAACAATTTTACTGCTGTAAAATAAAAACTTACCCACTTGGCAATTGGACACCCCTGAGAGCTTTTTCCTTCCTTTCCTGTATAAACCACTACCTCTATTCTTACAGCGCTTCCTTTTGCTCCATACCTGCATTAAAAAAAGTTCATGAGTAAAACAAACTGCTGTAGACCATTATAAAACAGGAAACATTTTCAATAAAACAGGAATAACAAATTTATTTTTACTTTATTGAGAGCAAAAGAAAACCAAAATATTTATAATGCCAAAAAATACTTTTAAATTTAAAATCCTATTTGCAAGCGTGGTTTTTGTCATCTGTCTTCTGATAACAAGCTGCTGCCACTAAGGAATCATAATTTGGGGAAGAAAATATTATCTGCACGTAAATCCTAGTGCACTTAGTCACTATTGCGACCTTTCTGTTCACTTTGCCACAGCTTCTTCACATGTAGGACACCAGAAAACCTAATTCTGCCAGCTGATGATCTCCTTTTGTTCCACTTCACTGGCACCTAGCTAAAAGCACACTGCACTTGCAATTCAACCTTAAAATTGCAAGAGCTCAGGAAAGACACATGAATTTGGAACTCAAATGCTAGTGCTCAGCTCACGCACATCTGAACAGGAAAACACTTCACAAATGAGTACTGCAAAAAGTTTAGAAAAACAAAGCTAAACATAGCACCTGTTTTCTCATAGCTCTTCTTCTTTCCTGGTTAGACAGTCAAAAATACTGTGAGCATTAAATGCTGAATTTTCCTCACCTGTTCTCCATTATTTCTCTCACAGCAGCAACACTTGGTCCTGTCCCGAGGTGTGTGTAATATGGGCCTTCATCTTTCTCTATAATTTGCTCTGTAAGCAAGTTGAGAAAACTAAGTTGGCACATACAAAATTTATTTACACCATTACAAGTAAGCTTAGATTTACAGAAACATCTTCCAAATTCAATTAAAATAAATAAAATTTGTCCCTCAAACGTAATGAATAGAGTACGACAGATTTTTCTCCTCAGAGGCATCAAAATTTTTTTGTACTTGTTTCCTCCTATTAATCTGCTAGTATTTTTATTTTATGTCATGAAGTTATCATAATTATAGTAATATTTTGCATTCTTTACAAATTTTCATTACAGGAGCTGGTATGTATTGACTAAGTAAGCTTCCCAATATCCTTGCTGGTAGGAAAACATTATTAATTCATTTGAGACAAAAGGGAATTGAGGAAAAAAAAAAATTAACTGATAGTCATATACTACATAACAGAAAACATAATCCAGGCCTGTTAACTAGCACTCTGTTGATTCAGAACAGTAAAGCAAAGATGAAACAATCTGCCTGTGTACAATTTGTTGTTAAGTCTCTGACTCATTTTTCCGTCTGTGCACTTTGATAGTCTGAAAACACAGCATGTCTAATGCCATCAATCAAGCTGTATTTGCAAAATCCTCAATCCTGAGTTTGGTCAGACATCTCATCCTGCAATGCAAATTATTATGTATGTGGCCTTCTCACCTGAGCTCCACCGTACCTCTCCTCTCTGCAACGAGAGGTGTCTTGCAGCTGTTGACAGGGACTCTTCAAGGCAGACTGACATCAGTCATCAGGACTAACAGTGACAGGAACAAGACCGCCCACAACTATGCCCTGCCACTTAGCTAACTGCATTTAGGCAACAATGACAATACACTGGAAAAATTCTGCCCAGCCCATCTCAGGTACAGACTAGTTCTAGACCATAAAAATCAGAATCTGACATACTGCAGATAAACTGACATAGAGCACAAGTCAGCAATGAACAAAACAAATAGAATAAACTCCTTTTCCTTCTGGGTTTGAATTTAAGTAGAGAATTTAAACCTGCCAGTTGCACTACCAAAAATACTCAATTCTGCTGTGCTTTGCAGCCCAAAGAACACCAGGCAAAAGTTACGGAAAGGGAAAAAGTAATTTCCTCCCATTTCCTAATGGTAAAACATTGATCTGTGATATATATGGAGAGATATATATATATATAGGATATATACCTGGTACTTTTGCAACAGCCAAGTAAGTGTTAAGTACACTTCCTCACATTAAAAGAAGCAACATGAACACACCTCCATCTGAAAGGCACAGGCAAAAGTTTAGCAAAAAGACTTACCAACACAGTCACACGTTGGCAATTCAGATTGTCCTTTTTTTGTAGGTGTATCTATTAAATTTTTTGTAGGGGTGTCAAGGAACTTCATAGGTGATTCAAGGAAACTGCTGAGCGTGTTTTTTGCTGGAGAACACCCTGAGTCACCTGTGCTCTGTGGGTGGTCAGTGCCCAAACTGGTGGACGTCAGAACGGTCACCTCGCCCGCGCACTCCATGTTCCTGAGAGCTTCAACAGCACCTGGTACCTGGGCCCCACCACAGGGAACAGGCAGCACCTGCGACTTCGGCTCTACTTGTTGTTCGACAGCACCCTGCTGAACATAGGCTTTGTCTTCACCACGCGTTTCGTTAGCTCTCAGGTTAGACTGATTAAACGTTTGAGGCAAAGGATGCATCTGACTGACATTCGCTGTTTGCTGTACCTGAGAATTAAATTTTTCTGTAAACATCTGTAAGTTTTCACTTGGTCTGTTCAATAAGGATGCTGTTTTTAACTGTGAAACAGCCAGAGGATTGAGGGAGGACAGGTCACTATATTCGTTACATGCAGCAACTTCATTTTTCAGTGGATCAATGCCTAGCGGGTCACCGGAGCCTGCAGTTTTGATTTGCTCATTCACCACTTCACAGCCAAACAGCCTGTCTTTTTTTTTCTCTTGCGGTACCTCAGGTAAACATCTATGGAATTTTATCTGCGTTTGCGGGAGAAATAATCTAGTTTTTTCTTGTGATGCTAAAGTATTTTGATTCAGTGCTCTCTGTACTTTTGTTCTTGGAGACTTCTTTTCAGACGGAGCTATTCTGGAGTCCTGTGGCACGGTTTGACCAAGCTTGTGCAGTTTTGATGATATCCAAATGTCCTGTAACTCGCCATGCTGGCATGACAACAGCTCTAGCTGGTTTTGATTATTTTGTTGATAGCGTGCTTCTTGAGGCTTCTTTTTGTGTCTTGGTTTCCATGGTACAGTATTTCCTTTTTTATTTGTTGTTTGTTTTTGCTTTAACAGTAACGAACTATAATTATGCCTAAAAAATACAGATTCTTTTTTCTGCAACAGATCTTGGTTATATTTTGGCTGCCTCTCGTGTGATATTAGATTAAGCAGGGATGCCTTTATGTCATTCTTCTGCTCTGGATTTGTCTGGTTTGATTCAATTAGCGCTGCAAGTTGGGTTAGTTGTGTAGCTACATCCTCTTCATCCTGGCTGTGAATTCCTCCTTCTCTAATCAAAGAACTAGCTTCCAAGTTCAAATCATTACAGGTTGGCTTTTGCTCTAATTGGCCCAGAGTTTCCAAGTCGTTGCTTGTTTGCTGGACATTATGTGAGGCACTGCAATACCGTGCAAGGGTGACTGGATCATGAGCGTAATTTTTCTTGGTAGCATATCCTGAAAATGATTTTGCATTAGATGTTAAGTCAGACAAAGTTTTGGTATCTCTTGAGGAAAACTGTAATTTATACATCTCACCAGCCAGATTGGCAGGTTTATCACGCAATTCAGAAATTGAACTTTGGCCATTGTATAACACTGCCTTATTAGGGAGCTGCTTCTGCGAGTGAGCACAGTGAGCCAAGAGCTGTTGCTCATTCTGTAAGTAAGTGTCTTTGATTTCTTTTAATGCAGAAGATGTGAAGGAGGATGAAATATCCCTCTTGTAACCATGGAGCAAGTTGGAAGTTGTTCCTTCTGTACATTCAGTACTTTCAGTTTTAGCTGGTGAAGTTTCTAAGGGGGCTTCGGATAACTGTGTTAAAGCTTCAATAGCTACAACCTGCTCCACAGTTAAATTTCTGGTTTTAATCAGGGACAAGAAAGTTGTCTGGAGTGAAGAATCCTCATGCTGTGTCTCCGCGTTAGGTACTTTAAAGCCATCCTTCCCTACATGCCCTTCCTCTCCAGGCCGTGGAGGAACACACAAGCTTTCCTGAAGATGCGAAAGGGAACCCGTCTGCAAAACTGCCTCATTAGAACCCTGAAAGATGCTGCAAGTGCAGCTCTCCTCTTTCATTACAACATTTCCATGTTTTTCTGGGTGAATGCAGCCAACACCAGTTGTCAGAGTGTTTACTATGTTATTTAGATTGGTACCCTTCGTCCATTGCATGTGGGAGTTGCTTGTCAAATCTGCCCTTTCCTCTATGGATACTTTTTTCAATGAAGCAACTGCTTCCGGTGGTGAATAATG
Organism: Larus michahellis; assembly: GCF_964199755.1. Classification (NCBI taxonomy): domain Eukaryota; kingdom Metazoa; phylum Chordata; class Aves; order Charadriiformes; family Laridae; genus Larus; species Larus michahellis. Next base: position 37,531,818 of record NC_133901.1, read on the forward strand.
TAGGGGTTTTATGCCATTTTTGATGGTCTGTGCAAATGATTTTTTTGGCTCAGCTAACTGACTGGGAGAGACTGCTCTTTCACTGTCTTCAGCATTTTTCAAGTGTTCGTTGCCTGTCACAGTTCCATGGATATCTCCGTTGACATGGACACCAAAAGATGGCTTCTCATTATGCGCCCACCTCTCTGCTTCTAAGCCCGTCATTCTTTCTTTCTCCTTAGACTGCACATTTTCAATGGGTACTGTTTGGTTTGTTTTCACCCTGTATTTTTCACCATGACCACATATACTGCATTCCATGAGTTCTGGTCTGCGGCCATTTACTGGTTTGTTTTCTAAATTTGCCTGTAAAATAATAAGAAGAAAGTGGTTGTAACAGCTGTTCAAAAACATTAAAAATAAGAAGCATAAGATTTACAGCAATTAAACCCTACTTTGACAGATATAAGGAATATCCCAATTAAGCACAGGCACATTGAAAAAAAACCCCAGGAAGTCATAAAAAACCCTGAAGCCTAAAGACCCTATCCATATTTATAGCTATTTTTTCCACTGTTGGGGGAGCAGAGGAAGAAAGTGTGTGCATGTGGTGGTAAACTAAAGAAATGAATGCACAGATAAGATAAAGGACTTCAACATTTAGAATCAGATCTAAGGATTCAATTTTTAGAGAATTAGCTTAAGCAGATGAAAATCTCCCTTGAGTTCAAAGCAGGATTGAAATCTAAGGGATTCTACCACAGAAAGTTTAGTAGTAATTTTATATAATTGTATGTATTTTGCTAGACCGAGAAACTGATACAACACTTGGTTGGTCACTTTAACAAGAATGGCTGGTTTCAGGCTTAGTTTCAAGTCCTTAAAAAATGACAGAACCTAAGCTGAAATGGAGAGTAAGGCAATTAACAGGAGCTCACCTGGACGTTACCCTCTAAACACTGTGTTTAGCTTCCGTATTTAGATGGTAACTTCCACGTTTCTGAACAGCCTCTCATGTAAGCCACCATCATCAGCACTTTAGTAAACTCTAATATTTAGTTAAACATTTTCTTCATCTTCCCTGATATTATACAATTCATATGGTTGAAGCAATGCCAAAATCTAGACAGTCAGAATACTGTGTCCTGGAAGGAGTACATATATAGGCTTCATTTAATATAGTAGTATGCCTATCAAGTAAGGAGTTACGCAATTTAAGTTTGAAAAAAAAATAATTAAGGCAAAGAACCCAGGCAGAAACAGCAATAAAGGCAGGAATCCCATTTTTATTATGCTAATTAAAGTTTATTTCTATTTATATTAAATTCTCTTTCAAAATTAATTTTTAAGTCACAATAGACAGTGGTAGTACTTAATTTTATTGTAACATCTAAGAATTATTTAAATATTCTGTAGCCTTAAGCCCTACTTAACAAGAAAACCAGTACTGCTTTTTGGATCAGATATAAGCAATACAACTGGTTAATTAACCATGCGTTGGCACAGTACATCTTAGCAGTTCCCAGAAAACAGCACCCAGTTTAATATAAGATATTCCATTAAATCAGACACATTTCTGTGTTCATACCAACTAAAATGCATGGACTTCTCTGAGAAAATAACTAAGAAGAACAAATGCAAAATAGATTTATGATTAATCATAAGCATCAAGATGGAATTGCCAGAAACCTGCAGACAAGACAAGGCATACGGACCCAGCTCCATCTGGAGCCCAGAGTTCACCTCACAACTGGTTCCTGATTGATAAAAAAGAAAATGGGGAATCTATAGCATGCCCTAGACATTACCAGAGGCATTATAAATTCTCATGGAAATGCTATGTAAAAACCATGTCCAGCACCTATGCAGCTACATTAAACCTATGGAAATCATATAAAGATAAAAAAAGATATCTTATTTAATGCTTTTTCATTACACACAGATGCTGACTAACAGGTCTGTGAGCCTGAACTCCTCTGGATCCTGGCGATTTTCAATCAATGATCCACAGACCCAGGGGATCACTGAGCAATTCCTAAGGGATCCGCAAAAGCAGTTAAGACGGCCTGTTGTTAGCAGGGGTAAATGCATTACACGGGCCTCTGCAACTGTATTTCAAGGGTCCACCATGGAAAAGTAAAAACCCACAATTCTGTACCTGTGCAAAAGCTAAATTTCAATTATCTCTATTTAACTTCAGAAAGAACTAGGATATGAAATGGCCAAGTTTTTCTTCAAAAAAGTATATCCAAGATCTCTATCACTCCAAAAGTTGTCCCAAGAATGTAAAATTGTTATTAAAAATTACTTAATTAAACAATTATGAGGCTAAGCAGTTGTCCCAAGCATGTAAAATTGTTATTAAAAATTACTTAATTAGACAGTTATGAGGCTGAGGAAATAGAAGCAAATAGTTTAAAATAATTCCCCAGCACCTGTACATTTTCAACACAACAAACATTTTTGTATTCCTTTCATTTTTAAAAGGTGTCACTCACTACATTAAAAAATATTAATCCGTCTGGCAGATTGAGAACAATGAGAGGTATGACACTTCTCTCAACTGTATTGTTCCTCAATAAAATACTTTCATCTCACCAAAAAGCACTGCTATGCTCCAAAATACTCAGCACATTCCTTAATCTGCTAGTAGTGCACAGGTATGGTGCTGTGTCCCCATAAGACCCCAGTGATCCCAGCAGTAAAGTGGGATTACTTTTAAAATAAAATTATTCCTCATACATCATAACTTCCACTGACACTACTGGAAGCTGCCCACATGCAACGAAGAATAAAAAAGAACCAGATGAATCATATCATTGGCATGATTTGGTTCCTTTTTATTTTTCCACACAAAGAATAAATATTATCATAAAATCAGATTATTTTTTTTTAAATCAAACTCTCTTCCTTTTGAGCCTATGTTGCTTTTTCTCTTCTGTTACTGAACTGCAGCGAATCCTACAAAATATCTTTTTCTTTCCTCTCTTACCAGACTTTCCAGTGGCCTTTTCTGTTTAATATGTGAAGTTATTGTTTCCCAACATAAAAAGAAATGCAGACACACTAGCAGAGGCAGAGCTCATTTAATTCTTCTCCTCAGTGTAAGTCTGGCAGACCAAAAGTAATAGCTCAGCAAAACCCTTTTGCAGCTGACCAACATAGGAGCAATCTATCTTCAAGTCCTGAATCAGGACTCAGAAAACTGTAGTGAGAACTACAGACAAGGATATCACGATTCCAAGCAACAGTCCTAAAATTCATGGAAGTTGAGCACATAAGTCTGATCTGATTGATTTCTAAAGCCTTTACACAAGTGTAATGAAAAGCTGAAGAATAAACCAGATCAATAAAAGTAATTTCCTCTCTTCCTCATTAAGGAGAGCACTACTCTATCTGGAGACATAAAACACTAACAAATCATGCTCGAGCTTAGACTCTGCAAGGAGTTAGTGCTATTAGGACAGGAATCATAGAGTACGGTCTGCTGTAGCCATTGCTGTATTACTTAAACGTCAACCAAACATTAACTCTTATATACACACACTCATCTATGTACACACACTCAAAAAAACTTCACTACGTGAGCTGAAGCTTCAAGCACACATAGAAAAAACCAGCTGCAGCAAATCATTTCACCATTCTGAAAAAGGGTCAGACTTTAACGTAACTTTTCTTTTAACACAAGATGCCCCTGAGGTAATGCAAAGAATTCACCGTTTCACAATCAAAATACAATGCTAACGCTACCCCAAAGATATTTCCACATCTTCTGTACAACAGAGAGCAGGCCATAGATTATGTCTTTTGTTTCAAACCTCCATAGGTGGTAAGAACACACATTGTACGCTAAAGGAGACAGCCAGAAACAATCACTCCCGTAAAGCAGAAATAACAGGTAATGCCCAGATCAAGTGCTGATAAAACAGCTCTATGAGGAAGTTGTGACAGTTACACCATAACCAATGCCAAGTCCCCCTAACCAGCCCTCCCTATAGGATTCTGCCCAGGTCCTCACAAGAATAGAGCACCCAACAGATCAAAAAATCCTTGCACCTCCTAGCTTGTGCCAATAACCAGGAAGACCTGAAAAGCAGTTCTTCCAAGGTCACAACATTCATCAATATAAAAGGAGCAGTGGGTGAGAAGCGCTTGCACTTTGCATCGCTTTTCCATTGCCGTGCAGTGGGTAAGCTTGGATCGTGCTGCAGTGTCTGCAGTCACGCAGCCAGCCCCACATGCCCTTCCACGTTGGCACAGAGCTGGCAGCTCCTCAGAGCTCAAATACCACAACACAAGTTTTCTTTCAGAAAAATTGTTTGGAAAAAAAATGCAAATACACTTCATCTAACATTCAAACAGGGTGTTTTAGTCATGATCAGATTTTCAGATGTCACTGCTTCACCAAGAGATAAGAAAGCACCAGCCAGCTGTCCAGGAGCAATTTACTCATATGCAATTTATTCCTATTCTCTAGCATCTGCTCCCCAGATCATGCAGAAATTCATGGAATCCAGGACCTGCATTGTACAGGACTAACACACAGGGGTATGGAGATAAGATATGGAAAGGACAGGGGATAGGGAGATGAAGAGCACAGGTGAGAAGAAACAGTTGCTTATGTTGAATGCTGTGTAGAAAGCTCTGCACTGGTTAAAACAGAGATGAACATAATGTGGGATGCTATGGAAGGTATAGGCCACCTTCTAAGTAGCCATGTTTTTTTGCATTCCAAAGCAAATGCACTACAACAATACATTTAAGTATAAACTGCTATTTAGGATCACACTTCTCCAAGAAAAAAAAAGTACCTGACTACCGTAACGCCAACAAAAGCCACGTGCTGTAAGTCGCTGCCCAAGGCTGAGCAGGGTTTCCGAGCAGGCTACCAGCACAGAGACAGAGCAACTGAGCAGGGCCAAGCTGCAAACTGGGGCATAGTCCCATGAACCTCACCAGAAGCCTAAAGCAATTATTACCACGCTTGCGTAGCAACCATGGACATGAAACAATATACCGCACTTCCACAGTGGCTCAGGTAAGGCACATTTTCCATAGGTCTTTGTGCAGAGAAACAGATTGGGGCCCTATATTTATATAAGGCAGCCTGCACAAGATGTGTTGTTCCTCAAGAGAACAATGGTCACAGATGGCACTGATGGACAGGACAGGTAATAATTCTGTATTTCAGAAGCTACTGCCATAAAAGTAAATAACCTCTACTCTTGGCAAAATGATGTAGACAAGTTTTAGGAGAGGTGCTGGTTTATACAGAAACTCAGGAGAACAAGAGGTTCTGTGAATACAGAGAAAGCAACCCAAGTGGGGACACGCAGCAGAGATTGCTCAGGACACAGTCTTTCCTGGAGGGATCCCTTTCACCCCCAGCTCCCCTACCACTGAGTATCATATCCATCCAAAGCCACCACCTTGAGTATCACAGCAGGTACCACTTCACACAGGATCTTAAAACAGCTGTAAAGTCTGCTCTAGCTGACAGTATAATTTTTTTTCATATCCAGAGCAGCAAAGAACATTCTCCAAGTTTCAGCTTAGGTCTCTCCCACTCAGTTCCATCTCCACCTTATTTACGTTTACATCCTCTTTGCTATGCTCTACACACCAGGCAGCTTTCCCACCAGAAAAGTTCTCCTGCCCACCTTGCATGACAACTTCAGTGAGACCACTTACAAGGAAGATCTACAGTATCAGACCCTAAAGGATGCACTTACTAACAAAATACAAAACCACAGGGTGCTAATTCTGTCTCTAAAGCATTGAAATGGTGGCCCCAGAAAAGTGTATTTACTGGATTACCACTTGGAAATAGGCGCTCTCAGCCACAAATGCAAATTATTGTCTCCATCAACCCTGTGCTCTACGTTGTGAAAGCTACAAATGGGAGCAAGAAAGAGTACCCAGTGAAGGACATCCCGTTTTCCTACCCAGGCACCCAAGAAGTGGTTGTGTTAAGAAAAAAAAAAACAAACATTACAGTACTCTTTCTGCCACACAAGCAAACATAAACAAGCATCTTGCTTGGTGGTTTTTGTTTTGTTTGGGTTTGGTTTTTTTACTGGTGTTTTGAATTACTCAATCATTTGTCTTTAACATTGAAACCGAGCACTCAAAGAGACACTGGCAGCTCTGGAAAATAAAGCACTCAATTAAGCCACAAAAGACAAATAATACAATCAGCAGCAATACGTATTCCCTTTACAACCTTCCCCTAATGTGCTTTAACTCAAATGCAGAGATGAAAGAAATTCAGTCTTTGAATTTATCCATCCCGCTAACGTCTCTTGTGGTCTACTCATTTATGAAATCATCACCGTAGCATTAAGAAAGTACTGCCTGGCCCTTAACTGTAAATGGAGAATCATCACAGTGTTCATAACAGGGCCTTCAGGGAACAGATCCCAGCTATATATAACATTTTTAGCAATGACCTGAAAGAACAGTGAAATTAATACTGATAGAAAAACAGCAAATAATGAAAAGATCAGACATGATGCTTCATAAACTAACTGGCAAGCCAGCTGCAAGCACACATTTCAATGCAGCTAAAGGTGAAGAAGCTGTGTATCTAGCAACAAAGACACAGGACTGTATTTACAAAATGCAGGTCTCCATCTTAGAAAGCAATGACTTTAAGGAGGACATTAACATGGTCAATAATCAACTCCACAGCAACTATAGAAACTCCCATTGCAACTTTATGGCCTCACTTACGGGTTAGTGAGATTCCTGGGTGCATAAACAACAATATAATTAGGAAAAGCCGTGTTACTTTCTGTCCCGTACTTGGCACTTTTGCACCTGCTAGTGGAATAAAACGTCCAGTTCTGGCATACCCAATTCAAGCAAGACATTGTTATGCTGGAGAGGGCTTGGAGGACCACGAAAGTGACAAAGGATTGAAACATCTTGAAGTGAAAGCCTGAAGTTCACTCTACACTCACTCTCTGCAATTTACCAAAGAGAAAGAAAATTGAAAAGCCACAAACTGCAGCTATGTGGAAAAGAAAGCTGATAACAGAAGGCTCCTTGTTCTAGCAAACAAAAGTATAACAAGACTCAATGACTTTAAGCTAAGGCAAGAGAAGTCTGGACTGGAACTACGGTGCACATTTTTGCAGCGGGACAGAGAGAGTAAAATCTTTTAAGAACCTTGTTGGGTGTTTTGATGCACTTTTCATCCATGGGAATTTTCCAATTCAAGATATTTTTAAAACACGATACAGTCTTACCATGTTTCAGGACAAGAACAAGTGATCACGATCTTGTCTGGTGTTACCATATGTGAACCCAACCGATACAAGTTAATAATTTTCCTTAGGTTTCAGTTCAGTAAAGATCTGAACTGCTAAGGTAACAACATAACCTTCCAGTTCCTATAATCTAACCAGGATGATAGTCAACTCCTTAATTTCCTTAATTTAGAACCCACTTTAAGTGCCTAACCATCTGTTGTACAACGAAGTACATTATTCACGAGCTGCTACACGCTGGTAGTTGCTCTCAGAGCAGATCTGCTAAGGACACACACCACCGTAAGTTATGGATGCCAACCAGCCCTCACACACATATATCCTCCTGTTTTCCCCTCACTCTGAAATACCAGCACGGGTCCCAAATACACATCGCAACAAGTCACACAGAACTCTTCTCCAAATTTAAACATCTATATTATGGGTATATTCTAGCCTGGTTTTAAAGCCACGAGACTAAAAAGAGTAACTAATAGTCTTTAGCAATAGAAAAGTCAGTGACAGCTATGTCAGCGGAACAGATAAAAGTAATACAGATAAAAGAAAGAAAAATAGTCATTCTGATCACTTAAGCCACCAAGCTATAAGGCTGCAGCACTATTCAAAATTTTGCATCTATATTTTGCTTATCCTTGTGAGAAAAACAGCCTAAAAAATGGCAAATGATGTTTCTCTTCTGTCTCTACCAGAGCTAGCACACCTGTGATTTTAAGTAAAGCTCAAAATGTAATTTACACTGTAACTTCCACTTCCTCTTTACATGAGTACCAACTTTAACTCATTTACTGGAATAACAGCAACACTGGTCTGGAGCAGCACTGCAACAACAGTGGTGTTTGCACTGCAGAACTTGGACACTGATCAGCTGGCACAAAAGTAAACACTTTACATGTTTAAATACAAAGAAATTCTTCCTCTTATTCACAAGTTCAGCAAAACCTTTATTTTCAGAAAATTAAAGGTAGAGCCAAATTTTACTACAGAGCACCAATTAAATTATAGTACAATACAGACAACACCAACAAAACACTGATTGAGAAAAGAATTCACAGTCAAGTGTCATGACACAAACCACTCAATTTTAAGTAAGCCTTGAAAAAGTCAAATTTAAGTCAGCCCAATATTCCAAAAGGATTAATATTAAAGCTGTTAGGACAGTAAGGATGGGCAAATATATTCTATATCCTAATTTTACATAAGTTAATAAAAAGTGATTGTTGTTAGTTCCTTATATGCAATTGCCATTTTCTTTTTACTTCATATTGGTTAAGTTTCATGTATTTGATGTTTAAAAAGAAAACACCTTTATAAGAATGCCTGGATTCTTCTTACCTCACAAATGAGACCCTATAATTACGAATGTATTTTAGTAGGAATTCCATCTTTTGGCCTCTACATAGGCAAAGCTCCTACTAACATCAATGAGAAAGCTTGCTGCAGTAGTATCTGCTAAATTAACTCTCTCTACTCAGTAAAACTAAATATAAAAATCTTAGTATAACACTGCAGAAAGAAAAAAACCACAGAAGTGGATATGTGGTGCCGGCTCAAATAAGTTTGGGGCTTCTCACTGCTTTTCTCTCGCATTCGTTACTAAAAGCAGTAAACAAACTTGCTTAGCAACATGGTGTGAAATTCTAAACAAGTAGCGCCCATTTTCAAAGCATTTTCTAGATATTACTATCTATAAATGTATGGACAACCAGCAAACACTGACAACAGATTTCTGGAATTCGCAAAGACATCTCAATTATTTCAATGCCAACCTTACATACAGCAAGCGCAAGTATTCAAGAAAGCTTCTAATTCAGTAGTAAATACAAATAATATCAAATAAACTATACGCCTGGAACAGGAAACCAGCGTTTGTTTCAGAATGCTGTAACTTCATTGAGAACACCTAAACAACGTATCAATATGCCTATGTATCTGACCTTCATCTATACATACGCATTTTCCCTCCTTCCCACAAGCTATGTTACTTTTACCGATTATTTTATGACATTTTTGATCACAGACATATTTTCTACCTTAAGTAGCTCCACCTCTAAATCCACTGAAGTGGAACACCAGCAGTGCACTAAAACATGCAGTGACAGTCAAGATCTACAAATAAATAGCGATTCAAAACATGCAAAACCCCTTCAAAACTACTGTCATCACTAGGTTCAGCCCCAAAGTTTTGGGGAGTTGGGTTGTGGGGGCAAAGAATAGCATGATAGCGCTGCTGGGCGAGTAGCACAGCAGTCCTGAGAAGAAGGTGGACGGGTGGGAGAGGGAGCAGCACTGAAATAAGGGAGCTCTGCAGGAACAGGGGGGCAAGGGACAGAGAGCGTCTCTGCATCCCATCCAGCTTACTCTGCACCACAGGAAAAAGTCCACAAGGGACAGGCTTCAACACCCCCAGAAACTGGCTGGAAAAATTAAGGATCAGAAAATTACTAGAGTGAGATTAATAATTTACAGACCATTTACAAAGGCCGCCTTTGTTAGGACTCTGGACAAAAAATGCCTACACACATGAGTAGCCTTAGCAGTACTGTACGAATAAAATATGGAAGTGCTTCATATGTTCACACGAGTGCTGGAAAGGCTGCACGTGGAAGTGCGCTACTAAATTACAACCATAATCACACCTGTGCACATCAATTGAGGTACATAAGCCTATCAAGAGCAAAAAAGATTTAATCCCATTTAGACAGACATCCATCCATCTTGAAAAAGGTCAAAATTAGAAGAACATTTCTTCCAAAAAATGCCTAGATTTTTTTTAAAATAAGTTAACAGCCAAGTTACTTATTTTTTAAAATAAAAGTTAACTAATTTGTGTAGGCCTCTCATACCAAAAGTAAGCTCTCCCTATCAAAAAAAGGGGAGAGAAAGGCACATAAGAAATAGGCAGACACTTTCAACCAGTACTCAAAGAAATTTTAATTGGTATTTACTGAAGGAATATGTTCCAAGGTGATAATGTCCCTTTAAAAACACAAAGAATAAGATAAGTATTTCCTGGATAACATCCTTTCCAACTTGCATTGCACCATTCTGTCTTCTTCCTCTGTAAAATTCCACTGCAGTGCAATTCCATCCATTGACTTGCTCATATCTTACTTTAAAGGGAAAAAAAAAAAAGTAATAAAATTGAATTTCTTCCAGCTAAATATTCTGGCAGACATTTTGCACTAAAAACATACACCATAATTTAGAATAGATGTCCAAAATCAGTTCAATCCATGCTCACTCAAAGCATTATCATGAACATTAGCAGTTATTTTCCTTAACTCTTGTTAACACATGTAAGAGCTCGAAAAAAAAAGAAGTGTATTTTTAATTTTTTTAAGCAGAAAAACTAAAACTGCATCATAAAAAGAGCAACAACAGGTCTGCCAAACCAACTTTATATTTTAAAGTTGCTTTTGATAAGGAAAACTATGCTTTGCATGTACGGAGGAGAAAAATTAAGAGAGTGCTCAAGTATATATCTGCAGCTTTGATGGAAATGAAGCTTTTACTCGTTCCTAATATGATGTTTACAAGCAAACCAAAAGTTCTAGATACTGAGTCATCTCTGGCATTAGGCTTGGCTTAAACTGAACAAATTTTACAGAGTTTAGCAGGCATCGTTCACACTTTTCTGGCACACACAATTACCATTATAGTGTTTATGCACAAACACGCAAACAGAATCAGTCAAAGAATGTGCATGCAGTTACAATACTCACTTAGCACTGCATATATTATTCTGTCTCTTCCTTTTTCTTTTTTTTTTTTTAATCTTCATCAATGCAGCAAACATCTGCAGCCATCCAAATGGTAGCTTTGACTCCACAGAACCTAGTGGAAAGTCCATGGACTCTACTTCTTCATCAGCTGTATCTCGATCTGTGGGAGGTTTCCTTACTGGTGCCATCATTGTCTGTACTTGACAACCATAGATTTCCCTGACAATATGATCCCATGTTCAACTGTCCTGTTCTGCTAAGCTCAGTGTTAATAAACTCACACGTGACAGCAAGCATTTCCCCACCGTTAAGGAGAGGTGCATTCCACTGCCCAAATTCAGTGAGAACACTGCAAAGTGGCTACAAGGAAAAGTACAGCAAGTGAAGTAGGGCGTATAATGCCTTTTGAAATGCAGGCGAATGAATTTTTAAGTATGAATCCCTTCTCTATAGACTTTCCATTATCAGGAATAAAATGAGGGAACTGTCTGCTTAACTAGGGAAAACGCACAATATAAACGGTAAGGAAAACCATCAGTATATTCCCTCCTTAGTATCCATTACTATGAACTCACAAAGACTCTTTCTTCAATGAGCATTTGCTTGCTAGAAGTGATGAATATTTCAGATGTGCTTTCAAAATAAACATGGAGAACCTAATGCAGTATTTATGGCACAGAAGAATTTCCTGAGTGACGACTCCTACAATAACCAGAAAGGAGCACTAAAACGTAAGTGTGAAAAATGACAAATAGTAAACAAAAGGTACAGTATAATAGCACCAATCACTTTTAATCTTAATGTCTATATCTGTCTCACATATTTTCAACAAGAAAGCATTGCTTATTTTCACTCTGTACAGAAGAATTGGTAAATATGTTGGTCCTAAGAAGCACAATTAGAAAGAGCACTCGCCCTCCAAGTAAATAAATGTGCTTCTATAAAAGTTAGGAGGATTAGAGAAACACTAGCTCCATGTATTATTGGAAGACAGTACTACTACAAATCCTCCTCTTTAAGAAAGTTTACAATACTGTCTGAAGCAAAATACAAGTGAAAAAGTAGAAAGGAAATATTCTGTTAAAATTTTGAAAGTGTCAATGATTGGATGCCCTCAATCACAATCGATCATTAAATTAAAGGTCAAATTCGATAGATATGACAATACCACCTTACATGGCAGTCCCACCAATAACAGAAGCCAGATTAGAGAGTCATACCAGAATGTCATATTTCTAAGAACGCCCTTGTAAAGAAGTCTGCAAATTATGTAGCTTTTTCTAAGTTTACTGCAGCTGACAGAGATATGAAACCTAACTCAAGATGGCCAACCTCCCCCTCCTCCCCTAAGAAAAACAGAGGAAAACCCCACCAACGGCCAACCTAGATGTTTCATGAGATGCCTTCAGGAGTACCATGCCTTACTTAGTGTACGCAAGTGAATCAACTCTTCAGCACCACAAAACAAAGACAAATACTAGAAAACACAAAGAACAGTACCAAAACCCAAGGAGGAAACACTGCAGAATCAATTCAGCAAAGGAAAAGTCAAACCAGAAATAAACACAAGTCCAATGACTAACATATGATATTATGCACACACAAAACCAGACAAGCCTTCCCATTTAAGAGCCAAGAAAAAAAAAAACAACTCTTCAGAAGGCTTTTTGGAAAGGAGAGGAATGACAGCATCATATTACACAGCAACCTGCCCTGCCATCAAATCAGAAACAGTGGTAAAATGAACTTAAAGAGAAAAATCTGAAGAGCCACTATGAACCCCTACTGTAAACAGATGCCTGATACAACATATCTGCCTAGCACAAAAAACCCAAGATTTTTCACACTTTGACAGAACAGGTGTCATACCAGTTACACGTTACAAAACTAAATGACTCATCTACAAACAGTCCTTATTTTGCACGCTACTATCAACTTAACTGCACAAAACATATAATGAACAAATGATAAAGTTTTAACATAACTATGCGCTACATTACAAGAGAAGCAGTAATTAAAATGAGGATTTCAAAGCATATCCATGACAATGAAAAATGCTAATTTTTTAATGGATTGATTTAATGAAAGAAAAAAAAAAAGCACTTGGTTGTACAGTCACAATTACTGTTAGCACACAGTGAGGTGGTTTGCACTACCACTCCCACATGAAAAGACAGACACCCTTGATGCTGGACATACTTGCAAGTCAAATAAGGTTATTTGCTCCTTGCTTAATCTTAAACTTTTAACTTTGCTTTGTCTGACAAAATTATAACTCCTTTAAGCAAGTTTCTGTAACATGCAATAGTGAAGACGAAACCGGTAAGAAATTGAAATGTTTTCAAATAAAGTTACACTACAGACATTCAGCATTTATCAAATCCACTATGTCCAATACCTTCCGAAACTTTAATGCAATGAAACAACACTAAACTACCTTATACTACATTTAGCTGGTATAAGAGAACAGTTCTACAAAGTAAGTTTAACGGCATATGTTTTTTTCCTCCCTTCCCTTAGCTTCATCTCACATGTACCATCCATCTTACTTGAACCATCCATCCTCCAACGTGTTAGTTTGAAACAACAGAATGACTTATTTCTATTCAAAATATGCTAAAGACTAACTGAAAGATGCAATATCAACATGCTACCTTTTACTTTTTTTAAACAACATTAGCCATGAGTGTAGTAAGTCTGTATTTTGTTATGAAACCGAAAACATTTCCATTTGAAACACAAATCTTTTGTTACCATGAAAGATAGCCATCTTAAAAATCTCGAAGGAACACGTTACCACGTGAAACTGAAGGCTGTTGTAAGTTTATAGAATTTTCAGTTTCACTTGAGATGTTCTAAACTTTAAAGAAAAAAGGAAATCAAAACTATAGCAATGTAGACATAAAATTTCTGCTTTTGTTAATTTGGTTTTCGTTATCACATTGACTTCTTGCATTGAATTTAAGATGCCATAAAACCTGTATACCAAAAACCCCCACCAACGTTTGACTGTTCCCTATGAAAGTATGAAACCGAGAACAGAGGAAATTAAAGTCAATCTTCAATACAACAGAAAGCAAACTTTTTGGTCTGCAGACTTGTGCAGAAAGATTCAAATATGTATACAACATGCTGGAGAAAAAGGGGGGGGGGGAAGAACATGTTCTGTGCTTTTAAAAAATTAGCTAATCTCCTGAATAGCTGGAAAGCGCCGCTTCCCAGAAATTAACCCTTTGGTCTCCTAATCTGTATGACAAGAAAATGCTGCTTAAAATGGGAGGGGATAAATATTAAAGCGATCACCGGTTACCTTTAAAACTCTTTGCTTCCTCCTCTGAGGTCTTTTGTTTTCAGTTAGAACCTAAAAAAACATCAAATCGCAGAATAAGTTGCGGTCACAAAGGCAAGGCACCCTCCGCTTTTTTATTATCGAACTGCAATATTTCTTAAAAATACCCGGAATGCTTTACATGCGGCACTTTGGCGGGCTGGCGGCGGAGCCTCTACGCGGCCCCTCCGCCGCCACCACCACCCCCGCGGACGGCGACGCCGGAGACGGCGGAGGGGAGAGGCCCGGCCGCCCCCCCGCAGCCGGCCTCGCTGCTGCCCCGCATTCCTCACAGCGGCGCCCACCGGGCGGCCATCTTGCTTCCTGCCGCAGCGCCGCCCTCCTCCCGCCGGCGGTGGCGCGGCCGGGCGGGCGCGAGCCTCGTGCGCCCGCGCCCCCGCCCCCTCCCTCGCGGACGGGCGCGCGCGCGCCCCGGCCCTGCCCAAACAAAGGGTCTCCTTGTGCGGGGGCGCCGCGGCCGCCCGCAAGAGGCGGAACGGACTCTCCGCGCCCGCCGGATGCGGAGCCGCCGCACGGCGGTTGCGGGGGAGGTGGCGGGGGGGGGTGACAGCACCCACCCGGGCGGCGGTGGCGGCTGCCGCATGCGGGGGTCAGGCGAGGACACGGGGCCCGGCGCGCGTGCACGCGTGCCTCCATGCACATGCCTGCCTTGGTGTGGAGGGACTACCGGCACTGGCCCCCGGACCGGGAGCCCAGCACCCGGTGGGCTGGCCAGGACCCTGCCCACCTACGTGCCACCTACAGGGGTCTCCGTCCCATCCTACAGCGCCTAACACAAACAGGCCACCCTATAATCCTGAAATGCAACTATTTTCCCCCATCTCCACCGTCATCTGGATGGGAGAAGGATGGAGGGGTCACCGCCAGACCACCAGTTCCCCGGCCGAGCCCTGCTCTGTCTCACAGCCACCGGCCAAGCCTGAACCACAGCCAGCTAACGAGGTACCTAATGCACAACCAGCCACCCACCAGAACCACTCACAGGTTGGCATCTCTACCAGAAAGTTGGCCATGGATTTGTGGACCTACACATGCAAAAAAAAAAAAAAAACCCACAAACCTACATGAACATCCTTTCAAGCCGATTGAAAACCGTTTTCTTTATCTACTGCTAAATTGCAAGCGTAATTCCTCTCCAGTCATTGGTGCAGACGTGCGGACACACAACCCATCCTGCAGCATTATCAATCAAGAGAAAGCTGTTGCCCATTCTTGTTCTCTGGTGCTACCTTGTACTTAAACTCCTCATTTGTTGCACCAGAATACTGTATCAAACAGGATTTAGGATCAGGTAAAATAAAAGTATGGATTTGTAATGTTTTCCTAAAATACCACAAGTCTGCAAGGGCCTTTAAGCGTAATAAAAACAAGAGAGGTACATACACTTGGTGATCTGATTTTTCTTCACAGTTTTGGCTACTTAAGATGCTTTACAGTCCAGAAAAAAAAATACTAAAAACCCCCATATTTATTTTGTCTGCTTAGAAACCTAAGACCCAGTATTCTGATTTAATCCCCAAGTTGTTGCATGCACTGGACAGCATTTAAGCCATAGTTTCAGGTTTCCTTGTTAGTCAGGCAGTTTCCCCTCCTCTTAAGATGGGTCCTCATACACAAGGAAGAAAAGAGATCTCTTCAAATAAAAATTTCTCTGTAAAAGCGGCAAGAACCGGCGCAGGAAATAAGGAGTGGTGAACAGGCAGCTTTTTAAACACATCCTCTGAAATTAACTAGACCCCAAACTAACCCATTTCCCTGTCATTTAGGCTGCATTATAGTCCACGCCCGAATGGCAAAGAAGTGTGAGTTGCAACTATTTTTACACACCCATGGAGCAAGTGGCTGTGTAAAAGGTAAGAGTAAACTGCACTACTCCAAGCCCCTGCTCTGCATCCTCAGAGCTCGCTGTTCACGGCTTTGCTCAGCTCTGCCACACATTACCAAACTCCTCCAGCCCATGCCCTATTCCCTCACAAAACTCGCAAGTTTCATGTTCAAGAGGAGCGTTTTTATGTGCGCCCATTTTAAAATTTAACTGGCTTAAATATTTCTGGAGTCCATTATAATATAAATACCACAAAGCGTAAATTTCTTTATTATAACTAGGTCTGGCTAGAAAACAATAATTCCATCTTGCCTTTTTTTTTTTTTTTTTTTTTTTTTTTGAGATTTCGACATTTGGTTGTGTTCCAAAAGCAGAGCAAACCTTTCAAAAATTCAAGTGGAGACAGATGGGATGTGGGAGAGCAAAGTTCAAGCCCCTGGTCTGCATGAAACAAAAAGCCTTAATCATCAAGCTGCTCTAGTAATTCTCTCCCCCTTTTTAAGTTTTAAGCAGAAATTTCATTCAGAACCTTGAGAAACCTCCCCCCAAAAATAGTCACACTGAGACAGATAGTAGCTGTGAAAGCTTTCTGTTAAATCAGCATTTTCCATTCAAGGAATGGCTTACTGGAAAGTTCCCAACCAACCCTAATTGCAGCATCCTTTTTAAATATGTCTGGGATTTCGGCGGCATGTTAAAAACCCACAAGCAAGCAGGCCCTCATTGTTATTTAATATTTCCATGTTGCTCAGATTACAGCTATTAAATAAGTTGTCTCAAGACACCTTTGGCCAACCAAGTGAACTTACACTCAGTGTCCTGATATTTTTTTTTTTTTTTTCCAGTTTGACGACTCCAGGTCCCACTATATCTAACATGGTCCGTTACCTAATACAAATTAAAGCTCTCCCCAGCAGATGCTTTCAGCCCAGGTTGAGCATCTTAAAATGAGCAGGGAACCCTCTTGGACTGAAAGCATCTCCCGTGCACCACAATCAGCTCAACTGAGGACTGCAAACAAGCATGTTCGTCTGGAGCGTGTGCTGCTACACCTGCGATGTCCACCTGCGCAAAACAGGAATCCTTTTTCCAAGGAGAAGATAACAGAAATGATGGACCACCTTCCCTATCTACCTTCTGATTTTGGAGCCTACGAAATCCTTGCCCCACATTGCAACACATCCAGACAGCCTTGACATGCGTGACGATGCAACGGCAGCAAAGCAGACCGCTTCTGGAAATGAAATATGCTTTTTGGTAGAAAATAGCTGTGAAATAGCCTTCAGTAACTGCTATACTGCTTCAGAAAACAGCAGTCTTGGAAAGACAAGACAAAAATGTGGAAGCATCACACACTCGTCTATGTAAACCTGTCAAACTCTCTTTTCACTGTGAAGCGTTCCCGCATTATTCATTCTGAGAGGGACAGTGACACAAAATAAAGCCTTTTTCCTCTTCTTTTCAAAGCTTGCTTACATTTTTTTTATTTACCAGGCTGCTCTTTCAAAAACTTCAGTACGTAAAATTTTTTTTCCCCGTATATATTTTAGAATTTTCTCTTTACCAGCTCCTGACCAAGCAGCCACAGCGTGAATCCCTCAGGAAGAGGGGCATTATGTATAACGATATTGCTACGCAGAGGGGCTGGGAACTAAAGCCCACACCACTTTATCCAGACTTTCACGATGTCACGTCCCTGCAAAACCCATTACATTCAGCAAGGTAAAGTATCACCGAAGGTTTATGAGGATGTTATTTTTAAGTGGTATTTTTCAAGTCCAATGTAGTTTTCAAATCTTTATGTGGATTCTGTGTGAATTAATGAAAATAACAGTAACGTAACTAATACCAGCTCAAAACACGCAACCAATACTCTCCAAGGGTTGAATGCTTGTGCACACATGGGCATGTGTGTTGGAATATGCACTTCAGTCTGCATTCACGGCTTCTACCAGCCAGGCCTTACTCCCTATAACTGTAAATCCATGTTAAGTTCTTACAGAAAACCGACACTTTTTTTTTTTTTTTTTAAGCAGCACGCAAGGACTGACAACCCCTGCACCAGCTACCCAACAGGCATCTAATGTCCAGAGCTCTCATTGACTTCATTGCGACTTTAATCAGAATGAGAAGGGATAATTCCCTTTAAGGCAAAACATCAATGTTTAAACGACGCTCACGCAGAGCATGTCTATCCCTTACACTCTCCTCCCAGTGAATCACCTCCGAAAAATGCTCACATTCCACCAACATGAGAGATGCATGACTCGTCCGAACAAGGAATGCACCAAAGCCAACCTCACTCCTCTTAATTATTATGTTCACTTTCTATACCATGGACAGAGACCTACAGGTTTGGGTTTTTCCCAGCTGCCCTCTGTTTAAAACACATCACTGTCATAGAAGTCCCAGCTGTTGCAGTCCCAGTCCTACCAGTTTGGGAAAACACAAAGGGATTCCCTTCTGGAGTCCTACATACAATGTTATCTAAAGGACAGCTGCTGAACAGAGTGATATAGTATTTCCCATCCCCCCAAACCTCCCCCTGTACCTCAACATCTTTAATGAGCTCTCCTAACATATCTACATTGTAGAAAAAAACTTTCCTCTTTCATTTTCTTAGAGCACAGTTTCTAGAGATTACAAGCGAGGCAAGGTTTGCTTCTAGGAATATCTGAAAAGGCACCAGGCTTCATTCAAATACAATTTTATAAGAAAATACATGACATGTTCTTGAATGTCAGGAATACTTCATTTCCTCCACGCAGTACTCTGAAACTTCATGCAAAATTTAACGAGAAATGAAGGAGGCCTCTGGCGCAGCTCTAAACGCGTTGTACAAAATGTAACCATTTCAATAAAATAAAAGCACACCATAAAAAAGCTGCCAATGAAAAGATTCAAAACAAGGAATCTCTCATAAAGAAAGCAAAAGGAGCACCCAGAGAGGACAAAGGTGAAGGGGCAAAGCTAATCTGCAAGGAGAAGGTCAGCCCGAGCAACAAGAAAAGAAGTATGTTTAGCCTGGAAAACAAAGGTTGACAGAAAAGCTAAAGTGCTTCCTTTCACCGACCCTGCCAAAACCCTTTTTAAAACATGGCTTTTAGATCACTTCCTACCTCAACTCTGCCAATTCTCTCCCATGAGCTTCTTCAATCCCCACTGCCTAAATACACAGAAGGACGTAATGTCGCTACTCTTTAGCTGTAAAAAGTCAGGACTAGTCTGCTATAACCTTTATTGTTTTAATATATAACTTAAGTTACGTTATAGCTGTCCCATGCCTCACTTTTTTTTTTTTTAAAAAAAGAGTATTTAGGACACAGTTAAGATACAAAGAGATTTTTGAATGAACCCTGAGCCAAGCTGTTTAAACCTACTTCCCTAAACATTATAATTTAAAATATACTTCCCCCACAAAGGGGAATATATCAGATGTATCACTGCTACAGGACTTTTATTTCTGCTTGCCTACCTTAAAAACAGAACAGACTTCTCTGCAAACCCTGGTAAGCACAGGACAGAGAGTGGTGAAAACAGGAGGTCTCCCGAGATCTCCGCAGCTGACGGGAATTCCTACCTGCTGTAAGAACACGCCGTTTTAATGAAACTGCTATCAAGAAAAGGTTTGCACGTGCATTCTCCCCAGCTTGAACTATTCCACTCAGGAGTACACGCTGGTGCAGAGACTTGAACCTGAGTTTCCCACATCCCAAGGCAAATGTCCCAGTGACGTAACTCCTGAGACAGCATCTCCCCCTCCGCGGCTCAGGTACCGCTGGATCATATGAAGCAGAATGCTTCCAGTGGGACGTGGTGGCACAGAGGCTAACTCTGCAGCTCACAGGTCAGGGAATTCAGCTGGGATGTGGGAAATCTATGTTCAACTCCCTACTTACCTGATTTAAAGCCTGATCTTGAACTGAAATCTCTCAGAAGGTCAGTGCTGTTATCACAGGGGCATACAGACTGTCTTTTCCCCTCCTCTTTGTTCCAAAAGTAATGACCTGGGTTATAAAAGGCTGATGGATCAGAAAAATGAGTAAGAAACACAGAAAAAGAAACTATGTATGAGGGATATGGTAAAAGACAAAGGGAGACAGGCAGAAGTGGTGAAATGAGAGAAACAGAAGAATAGACAATTAGAAAGGCAGAGAGATGTGAAAGGGGAAAATGCAGCTACAGTTTGGTCCTGAAGTTTATAAATTTATTTCCACCAAACCTGTCATCACAAGCAAATTACTTTAACTGAATTAAAGAGCAAACAGCCTGCCTTCCTTTGCTTTTCAACCTTAAGTATTTTGAAATACAGACACCCTCCCTAACAATTCACTGTCTCCTAAGACTACCCTCATTCTCCCCCCTCCCCACATTTTGCACTTAAATCTTTCTCATCTCATCTTTCTGCCCTCAATTAATTCACTGTCTCATCCAATATCTGGAACACAGAGCTAAAGCCATACTTACCTCTGATTTTATGCATTTACACAGCAGAAACAAGAATAACTCCATCTCACTTTAATCTACACCTCTATAGATGACAAGAGAAAGTTACTGTACAACCTGTTAGCTCCAACAGTAACCCTAAAGCTCTCTAAAGCATAGAGTGACCAGCATTTCCCTTTGCAGAATCTTAAGACGTACCTCAAGCCTCAAAAGAGTGACTTCATTTGCAACTTCTTTGGCTTACCTCAAAAGGTAGCATGACTGGCGGCGGTGGCTTTTTCAGTTCTTCACATTTTCTCTTTTTACATATCCGGTGACTAGTTTTGCGTTTCCTGCAACAGCTGCATTCTTCACAATTTGTCTTCCGCAGACAGGGCTCACAGACTCCACAACGCCTTCGTTTCTTTTTCTCTAGCATAGGCAGCAGAGATGAATATGGAGCAGGGTAATCACCAGCTGGATTTTTAAGAGACGATGGCCCCGAGGCCTCAACTGCTTGAGCGCTGCCGCTCACGTTGCCCTGAACCAAATTCAAGCTTACTCCGACACTTCCCAGCTGTGATGAATAATCATTATGCTGCAGTCTTGAGTCAGCTGGCAAATCTGCATTTATGGCTTTTCCTGAGGCAAGAGCAGAGATTTCCATGCTTGAAGGCAACTCGGAAAGAAAACCTTCAGGGAATTGTCCAGACCTTTCACCAGACATTTTATCAACTGGGCTTTTTTCTAAATCTGGAGATAAAGTGGGGACATAACCTGAATTCAAAATCAATGTCTCTGCATCAATACATTTAACAAGCTGTTCGATGTCCTCCACTTCAATATTGTTTAAAGAGGTATCAGAAACTGGTTCACATACTGTAAATATGTTTTTTGAGTCAGATTCTGAATTCTCTTTTGTACAGCTCAAATCCAAATTTGAGTCAAGTTCTTTGTCAACGGGTACAAAATCCACAATCAGTTTCATGTGGGATTCTGCAAGTGAGCTAGCACCTTCAAAATGTAAAAGTGAATTTGATTCAGTGGCAGCTACGTAGCCGGAATTTGAACCAACGTCTTTATTCTCAGACTCTAAATCCCAGCCCGCCTTCAAGCAGGACTCTGCAAGTGAGCTTGCATCTTCTAATAAATGTTCTTGTGAGTTAAACTCAGAGGTAACTTCAGGTGCAGAATTTGAGCCTTGTTCCTCACTGTGTAGCACCAGGTCCGACTCTGCCTCGATGGGGGATTTGGCAAGTGGGACCGACTCTTCTAACAGTACTGCTGAGCTGAGGTCTGAGGTATCGACAGAACTGGAGTCAGGTTCTTTACTGTTAGGCACCAGATCGAAGGGAGTCTCTGCACACACCTTCGAGTTTGATTCAGAGGTGATTACGGAGTCAGAAGGAGAAGACGGAAGCACAAGCGCAGCATCTTCGACGAATGCTTCAGCTGAACTACCCGTATCGAGGTCGCTGGGTGTCTGCTCACAGGGCAGGTCTTCGTGCTTACCTTTTACCTCTGATGCTTCTGTATCACCATCAGTCACCTGGCTGCTTGGAATGGAGTCATTTGTTGCAGGTATTTCTACCTCTTTTTCTTGACTGGCACATGTGGTAGCAGGCTCTTCGCCTACACTACAAGGAGTATCTTCGACAGGCAGAGGAGCTAACTCGTTTTGTGCTAAATCTTGTTTCAAAACTCTTTCGCCTGCTTCAATGTTTTTTTCTTCTACTACTGCCAGGGCTTCTTGTTCCTGTTTTTCCTTTGTTTCTAGCCTTTTTTGTGCTGCAGCTTTCCTGGGTTTTGCAACTGTTGGAGTTTGGGACAATCTACGGGAGAATGATCGGTTACGGAGAGACATTGTAAAGCCATTGATGTTGAAAGAATCCTGGTTATGAAAGAGGATATTGTCAGCTTTCTCCAAACTCACCCAAGACGCTCCAGACAAGGTTCTGGTTACACTGCTCCTGAGAAGTCTACCTGAAGAGCTCATGATTGGTTTCTTTTCCTGCTGTTTTTTCTTAACGTCTTTTTCTTGCGCTGGCTTTTTGCCTTTTCCAGAACTAACAGCTTTTGTGGAAGTCTTTGTGGTTTTCTTTCTCACTTGGCTAGATTTCTTCTTGCCCTGGTTAGTTTTCCTTTTGCCTAACTCTTCCTTTTTGACTAATCTGGAAGGCCTCGCGTGGTGAGCCATGGCTGTGGAGTAGTAGAAATGTTAAGAGGAGAGATGGAAAAAAATCATGAGCTCTTGAGAGAACTTTTCAACAGAAAACTGCATATTCCCATTGCTGCTCTCTGTGGTGACACAGCGTTAACTCTGAAATGGAAAAAGATACAAAACAGAGTTAATACCATCCTAATTAATGAAGGGTGCACACGTATAAAATGGGTGCACCAATTTAAAATATTTAAAAATACACAGGAAGAATCAGAAATACTGGTATTGGACTTTATGTTCAATTAATACAAAAGTTTTGAAAATATTAGTGTATTGCAAAATGGAAAGCTTGCCTAAATGCCTATAGCACAAATGAAGAAGAAAACAGAGCTCAAATGACAAGGCAACACCACATGTTTACTCTTTTATGTCAATTCCAAGAAGTTTGAATTTTCTCAACCTTATTAACAGTTCATTAACTACCCCTTCCCCTGAGTAAGAACGGGTAAAGTTTACACATCCATAGCTTTGTGTTCAACAGCGTATCTATTGCTGTAAGGACATTCAGGGAGAAAAAAAGAACAAAAGTGAGTTTACTCTGTGTGTATTTGTGTGTGTGCACTCACACACCACCACCACGGCATCTTGCATTCTTTTACCATCCATTGGCTGCCCACCATGGTACAATTCCAGATAAAACAGGAGAAGTAACTAGCTCCCTGAAGATGTCTAACTTGTGTTACTCACAAGGGAATTGGACCAGGGAAGAACTGCTTTTCCCAGTGTTATCTCCCAGGATAACATACCAGCGTGCTGTATTACTGCAAGCCTTGACTCTGTCCTGTCTGGCTGTACCAAATGTACTACGCAGGCAGTCATCTCTGCTTTATCATTATGACTACTAACATATCTGCCTTCAACAAAATACCACACATTCATCCTAAGCTTTTGTCCCCAAACACAACTATGATGCAGAAGTCCCCCAACACCCTGGATACATTTCAGTCATCCCAGAAGATAAAACAGACGCTTCATGCTCCAAATCAATTTCCTTCAAGGTGGGCTGGCATTATTAAATGTAAAGCAATCCTCATAACTACATAGTTTTTAAGCACATGGGGCTTTCAAGTTCCTGTAGAAAGCTTTTAAAGCTTTATTTAGCTGTCTGAATAGATCAGGTGGGCAGACAAGGGCAGCCTAAAAATGGGAGCAGGAAGAGCAAGAGGCTATGTAGTCTCAGGCAGGAAGGTGTCTTCCCTTCGTTGTCGATCCTTTGAACTCTTTAAGCCCAAATCAAATCACCTGCAGGCCACCTGCACCTCACTGATGGGAAGAGGGAAAGAAAAAGAAGAACAAGAAACACGACGATGATATCTAAAATTCTGACCTCTAAAGGAAGTAACAACAAAACAAAAAAAAGGGGATCCTGGCTTCTAAAGGAATTAGAAAAGGGAAGAAGGGTGCTACCAGGCTCCTGACACCACCACTCCTTCCTATGATCTCAACCCCACCTTGAAGCCAGCAGGGTGACTTTATGGAGGCCGCACTTACCCACAGCCTGGTCTGAGCTCTGCTGAAGTTGGGGAAAGCTATGCTAGTGCAGCCCAGTCTATTTAACACCCCAGAAATGTTTAATGGTCAGCAGCGAGCTTCCTTCTGACTGTCTCAGCCCTGAGTAGGCTACCCAGTGGCCACTGTACCTACCAAGGCTAACAGTAACACCCCAAACTCCTTTCGAATGGCTTACTCAAAACATTTGGAAGCCTAGCTCTTGTTTGTTCAGCAGTAGTTAGCCAACTGCTGCCGTGTACTACAACATATAAACCAAGTATCTTACCTAAACATGCTGTGATTACTCTGTATCATATCATAGAATGGTTTAGGTTGGAAGGGACCTTAAAGATCATCTAGTTCCAACCCCCCTGCCTTGGGCAGGGACGCCTCCCACTAGATCAGGTCGCCCAAAGCCCCATCCAGCCTGGCCTTGAACACTTCCATATCTTCATATTACATATCAAGTGAACATTATTACTGCAACAGGAGTTTTTTCCACGTGCTCAAATACGTGCTCTATTCTAGAGTCAGCATTGCTGTACAAGACAAGGCTAAACACACTTGTAAGGTCAGATCCGAAAACAATGCCCAGGAAACACACAGTAAACAAGCCAACAGCATCCCTGCTCCATCACAGCAAAACATCCAACTTGGAAAGACTAAATGGACACGTGTAGTTGTTTATAGCTGTGGGCAATGCTTCACAGGCCACAGAAAGACCTGAACAGCTCCCACAGAAGCACTCTATAAAAGTTGGGTCAGACACTGAAATAGCAAAACAAATACAAAGCTGAAACAAAGGTAATCCGAGTGCTTTCCTCCCCCTACCCTCCTCTGGAGATGTGTGGGGGAAGGGAGACATGGGCATTACCGCTCACTCCATGAACCGAGTGTCAAAGAGGGCATCGCCATCACATCAAGCGGGTCCATGAAATAGTTGTTGGCAGCCTGCAAAAAAGCTTCCCCAGTTTCTGGTGGTTTTGACAGAGACTGGGCTCCTCATTCCAAAGGATAGCCTGGAGGGCCACAAAACCAGTTGGAAGCAAGCAGTGTATCTGTAGCCATTAGCAGCTGGTCCTACATAACAGTGGCAGGAGAGGAAATACCAGCTACCTTCAGAGACTACAGCCAGGAGAGCAAGGAAGAAAGCAAGCAAACAACAAGAAGGGCCAGGCGATGTGGGAATGTGTGAACCAGGAGGGGAAGCGAAGAGATAAAGCTTTTTCTCTTTATCAGGCTTTAAACAGAGGAGAGAAAACAGGAGATCTGGAGTAGGAACAGAGACTGGATTTTTGAAGATACTGCATGTGTATAATGCTTTGCTCATATTACTTTTCTACATAAGTAGAGAATATTACTTCTCTACATAAGTTGCCATTGCTGTAGTAAAAGTCTGGGAAGCATGATTATCAAAATTATCAATTGGAAGTTTCACTTATAACAATTTTGTAATTTTTTTTTAAATCATCATTATAGTTACATGATGATACGTCTTCACCTGCATTTGGAAATTGCAACACGGTTGCTTCATGACTGAAGAAGCAAGACCATCCTGGGTTGCTTCGTGTTGTTTGGTTTTTTTTAATAGAGAAAAACGTACCTGTCTGGCAAGAATGTAGAATAGTAAAAACCTAAAGTATTACTTCTTTTCAGAGCCAAAGTTAGGGGCTGTGAACATTGAGTGGCTGAAGACTTCCCTTTTTCTTGGCAAACAAAGAATATTTGTAGGAAATTGACTGGCATTTAAATGCTATGTTAAAGAAGATGGCAAAGGCTGCTAGTATTTGTCTTGCTAAGAGATGACAATACAGGAGCACAAAAACAGCAATAGTTTTATCCATTTTGTTTCAATTTTGTCACTGGAGTGAATTCAGGTTTTTCAGAAGAGATCTGAGCGATAGACCCCTAAAGGAAAATATTTTTTTTTTCTTTTCAATTAATACTGACTTCAGTTATATCTGTCTGGGACTCTGCGAACCTGACCCCCAAGGTGGCTGTAAGCTCTTGGGAGAAATGCTGGTCAGCAAGAGATCTTTGCTTCCCTTAAAGAAAGCCCATAATCTTGATCCATACTAGTCTGCCGCAATAACCTTAACTGCTAGGTAAAAACCATCTAACATTTTTTAAAATATAAAGTGTCTAATAAAACTGAATTATGTTGTTATTTCTTTGTTTACTCCTCCATTTTAGGACCAAAATATTAGGTAGCTACAAGTTCAGTATTCAAGTTTTGTTTTCTGTAACACTAGGAGATATTTTACCTTCCCTTTTCCATTTAAAACACTGATAATGACTCTGTTGATGCCTGCAGCAGCTGCTAATTGCCTCATGTCACTTCATAAGGACAACAAATGGCTGTATCATATTGGTCACATTTCATAGCGAGAAATTAATTATGTTTCCAAAATATTTATGTGGACTTAGCAAGATTATCAAACATAAACCTCCTGGTGCAATATAATAATTTGGCAGTTTTCCATCATCCTGGAGAGAAACAAACTTACTTCAATGGTCTCTTCTGAAAGCCAAATCAGGTGGGACCCCCCCATACCCTCCCTGAAAGCACAGGACAGGCGTCTCTATGAAGTAAAGCGGGTAATAGGTACAGGAGGGTTTGCAGGGAACTGCCCCAGATAATAACAGTGCATCCCGAAGCTGTTTGTTACTTGAGCTGACTTATCTCTCCTAATTCATGTGCAAAGCTGAAAGCTGGTTTTAAGGCCAGTTGCTTAAGTTTCGCTCATTCACAGTAATAAATCTGGAGCAATCCCACTGACTGCTATAATCCTCAACAAATACTGCTAAAAAGCTAATCAAGGGCTAAATCTTTTAGTCCCATCTTGGTCAAAATTCCAAACAATTATAACGAGAATTTTGCCTACAAAGTAATTGGAGAATTTAACCCCATACTACTGGAATGCCTCCAGAAAAAAAGGAAAAAAAAAAACACACAAAAAAACCCCAAAACACAACAAACCGATGCACTCCCCGCTTATTTACTTTCCCTTTACACAAAAGGATAAAACAAAAAAGCAAGTTTTCCTTTTAGACGTAGCGTCCATCAGGATTCTGTTTGATAACTTGATTCTTGTTGGAAGATGGGGGGGGGAAAGAGATTAAAAGATGTGTTCTCACAAAGTGGTGGCAGTTTTTTTAATGGCATCATGAAAGAGAGCAAGTGACCCCAGAACACACACAGCTGCATAGGGGGGAAAAAAATGACCCAGCTAGGACTAGCTGCGCCTGGTTTCACTACAGTCAGATGCATTAATTAAACACATTTTGTTTCAGTGTTTAGGTATCTTTCTAAAAGTCACTTGAGATTGGCCTGGTAGTGAAACAAGACCCGGAAGCTTCCATAAAAACCACTTAGTAACACTTTGACTTAGAAGTTGTCACACAAGCTCAAATCAACAACTTTGAATTGAAAAGCATCTCATCTTCTGGCAACAAATGCTCTAGAGGAAGGTGCAAGAGACACCAGAGCAGACACACATTAGAAAATTTTACCCTCATGTTAGGTGTAAAAGTTTTTTTCCATAGTCTTTTCAGGATTATGTCATATCATCTGCGTATTCTTACCAGCCGCGCAAACACCAACCTGCTTTTCAATCTTGCCTGCTTCCCTGCGTCTACTGTGATTGCTCTGTACCACACTTTGTATATGAAAAGAAGGGAAATGGGTTAGGAGGATGGAATCAGCTTTAATTTTCCTTTTCCCCCCTTCTTTAATCCTCGAGTACCCATTTGGTTTTAGTTAAGAAATAAAAATGAACCTTCTCATCTGCCTTCTCAGTACCATCAGTTATTTCATAGTCTTGTAAAGAGGCCTCCCCAAGCTCCCTCTGCAGAGGCACCCCAAGGCCTATCCCCCTTACTCACCACCCTGCAGCCCCCCAGACCTCTCCTCCCCCAGTCCCTTTTCGAGTGGTGTCTCTATAACCTCATGTGCCATTCAAAAATACTGTTTTCCATTTTACCATGTATAAGTTTTCTGCTTTACTTTATAGGATTATGCCACTCAAGGCAATCAGGCATATTTTTTCCATGTATATTAAACTTTGACTTAAGTCATAACTGCAAATCTGGGACAGGCACTACAGGATGCCACCTCAGTTTCTCCCAGACAAAGACGTATGCTCAAAGCATAATCCTTCTCCCACTGACTTCAACAACACACCATGATGTTGAGCAGACCAACCACCAAGGCCTTCATCCTAAATTTTTGTCCTCACTGGACCTGGAAGGCCACCTTTTGTGGCTTTGAGGATAAGTCTGGATAAGGCAGGACTGCCACCATGTCCTACTTCCCTCCACTGTGTGAGGAGCTGAAGGCTGCTGTGAAATAGTGCTCTCAATTAATTCAGCAAGAGATGTCAATGTTTAGCATTTTGCAATGTCATGACTTCAGCTTGCACCTTGGAGCCTGCACAGTGAATGTGGAAGATAAAAAAATACCATCAAAAAAAGCCCTCCTGGTTTAGGGAAAGCTCTATTACAATGTTTTTTAACAAAAAAAAAAAACAAAACAGTGTGGCAAGGAACCACACATGATTAAGCCACAAAACCAGATTAAGCCTCAGACAAACAACTGGCACCAAAAATCCATTGTGAAGACTCACACCGCATGTGCGAGTATCCTCCCTCCAGCCCAGGCAGGAGCACAGGCTTGCTTTAACCTCTGTTCAGTGCAGCCAAACATTGACCTTAACAGGGTGAATGCTAAAAAGTAAAGATACCAAGTAATTTCTAAGGGTTCACCAAACGAAAGCCCCTTTCCACCATAACACTCCAGGTATTTTTTAATACAAAAAAAGCAAGCAAAAGAAACCAACCAACCCCTCTCGGCTAATCATATGCCCCTCTAATTCTGCATTTATGCTGTTTTAAACACTGCATTTCTTTTTGATAAAATCTGACTCCATTCTTCAGGGGTTTTGCCTTTTCTCAACAAAAAAAAAAACAAAAAAACAAAAAAACCAAAAACCCACACTAACTGAATCACCTTATCTCAAACTCAATTAAAAGAAAGGGGAGGTGGAAGGAATAACCTTCAGGCAAAGATTAAGCCTGGAAAATTTCAGCCTGAAAGGTGTTTTGAAATGTAAGTAACTGAAAACAGAAAGCAGGATGGAAATGCTTAGGCCAGCTTTAAAAAACACGGGTAGCACGCCTGACACAATAACACACTATCTGTGGGGATTCTGAATTATTACACAGTGAAGACTTAGGTCTTACAGAAACCCTTAATATCAGAAGGTTCCTTGGTACGTCTCACCTTGAATTCTTCCCCCATTATCTGCTTTGAGGAACGCGGCCTGCCCTTTTCTCCTCCAAGCACAACCAACCCCCCTGTCCAGGAGGACCAAGCTTCATCCCGAGAGCAACCACCACCCGCCCTTGCACTGCCAGAGAAACTAACTGCTTCTGAAAAGCACAAACCAGCCTTCTTCCTCCTTTACAGTCAGGGTCGACCAGGCTACCTGCTCAATTTCACCCAGACCAAGAATAAACACTAAATTTTCTGGATTCAATCTCTACTCCTAATTCTTGTGGACTGACATTAATGAAAACAAGGTGATCACTGCACAGGATAGCCTTCTGCCTCTCCACAAGAGTACCTTAAAAATAGTACTAAGCACGACTGAGAAGAGCTACTATTTGGAGGATTTTTTTTTATTATTACTATTTTCACAGGTTTCTCCATTGTCTTTAAAATTTAAAGAGACACCTTTGCCCTGGAGTCTGCTCAGTCACGTTTAAATATCTAACGCTGCAAGCGCATCTTTGCCCATGTTTGCCATTGCTGCATTAAAGCTTCTAGAAAGAGGTCCATGCTGGTGCATCTGCCCCCGCCAGCTTGTTTACACAGGCCGACTCTCACCACGGGTGTCCATGATACTGGTGTGCTGCTGCCCCGTTCCCGATGCCTACTTGCATGCTCCCCTCTCCTCCTTAAAGCAGTAGCATCTCACCACGCTAGAGTGCTACTACCTCACCGACATGCCAAGTGATGCAGACTACATCTCTCTTTAAAAATCTTTGGGGTACAGGCCAGGCACACGATTGGCACGACTCCTTTGACTACGGCTGTGCCTGGTCCCTTTGCAAATCCAGCACACTTCAGCACTCCTCAGCAGCTATCCCTTTCTAAGCTTAAATGGTCCTGCCTCCCAGCAGGCCGCCTGATCCTTTTTTTCCTTACCCATCCCATTCGGCGAATGGCATCCTTCTCCCTTGACTCCATCCCGATCCCGGCAGGGACCATACCCGCCAGCACCAAACCTCCAGTTGCCACAAGGACCACCACCACCTCTTCTCCCCCAGCTCCAAGAGCAGCTGAGTGGGCACTCGGCGCCCAGGAGCACCTCGAGGGGTTGCAGAGCTCTAGTTCCTTTACTGCAGACTGGCCGACCCCGGGGGGTTGAAGGGGGGAAGGGAAGAGGCAGGCAGGGCCCGCCTCGGGGGGGGAGGCAGCGGCTCCTCGTGGCCCGGCCCCACCGCTGGCTGTGCCCCCCAAAGCCCCAGGAGCCCTCCCCGGGGGCTGCAGACAATGGGGTCGCTCCAGCGGAAAGCCGCACCCCCCCGCCCAGGGACGCCCCCCCCCGGCCCCGCACACCGGCGGCACCTCCAAAGCGTGATGCTGCTGCTGCGCAGCCCTCGCCCCTTTTCCTTGCGCGGGGGGGGAAGTCTGCGGGGGTTTTCCGGCTGGCCGGGGGCCCCGGCTGCCGGGCAGGGTCCCTTTAATTGTTCCCTGCTCTCCGCAGAGGCTGCAGGCAGTTTCTCCTCGCCTGGCGGGTTTTTCCAGGCAGGCTCTGGCCGCTGCAGCGCAAACACGCTCCAGCACAGCCAGGGAGACCGGACTTTTTCGCTCTTTCGGCCAACAAACTGCGTTTTGCATTTGAATAACCCACACCCCCCAGCCCGCCTGCGTTCCTCCCTCCCTCCCCCGCCTCGAAACGGCCCCAAAGGGGGTGCCCCTGCCTCCCCCCTCCCCACTAGTTCAACTTTGCAACGAGCAAAGCGAGAGGGGAAGGGGGGAGAAATAGGGGGAAGTGGTAAAAAAAATAAGGGGGGGGTCCTAAAGCAGAGGTCCCCGTCGCCCGCACCCCCCACCCTTCCCCCCGGGACCCGTCCCACGCACGTACCGGGGCTCTCGGGAAGGGGCGATGCTGGCATGGTCCGAGCGGGGGGGGGGGCGGTTCACGGCCCTGGCCCCCACGGGCGGGCGGCTCCCATGGCGCGACGAGCCCAGGCGCGGGAGAGGGAGTCCCGGGCCGCCAAACGTGCTCTGGGCGGCGGCGGCAGCGCCTCGCCCCTGGCCGGACCCTCCAGGAGGGAGCGGGGAGGGGGGGGGCGGCTCGGCGGGGCGCTCGCCGCACCGAGCCCTCCCGGCAGGCGGCAAAACGCGCCCTGGATCCCCGCGGATGGAGCGGGATTCGCCGCCCCCCTACCTTCTCCCCCCACCACCACCCCAACTCACCCACGCCCCCGCGCTGCGGGGGGGGGGGGGACACCGGGGAACGGGAGGGTGGCGGCCGTCCCTCCCCGGCTGTGTCTCCTCCCCAGCCGGAGTGCCAGGCTGGGAACGCCGGGGATTATTTAACAACAAAAATGTAAATAAAATGACAATAACAAGAGAAAAGGCAAATTATTCCGTTCCTTGCAGAGGCTGCGGTTTGACGCCGTGTGCCGCCCGACCAGCAACCAACCTCAAAACCAGGACAGGAGGTGACACCCTCTGAAATCATCCCTTTTTTTAGGCTGGAAGTGGGAAAGTTTGGTCAGCGGTGAGGGGCCAAACCCCCTGCCCCTTACATGTGCCATCATGGAGGACCCCAAAACACAGGTGTCCACCCGGGCCTAGACATCCTGTTAGTGGAGCAAAGAAACCCAGAAGCATGGGGAGATGCTGATTGAGAGGAGGAAGAGCTGCTGAGCCACTGTCTCCCTCCCGCAAGGAGGAAAATAATAATAATAATCATGAGCCTTGCTCACCCCATCCCCCACCTGATCCATTAAGAGCTGCTGATGATATTTGCTGCTCCTTCCCCAGAGGGAAGCAAAATGTTATGGTAAGAGGAAGAGGGGGTCCAGCCTTCTTACACAACTCATTACCACTACAGCCTTTTGTCAGAGTGGAAAGCAGGCCACCAAGTCTAATGTCGCTTCAGACTGGAAAACAGATGTTGGAAATGGGATCTAGAAATGATATACCCTAGCAATACTTTTTTTAAAAAAAAACACAAAACAACCAACTTCATTATTATTAAGTCTCTAGCTGTTGTAGCATAAAGGACTTCAAGTGAGAACTAACCCATTCAAATGCAAACCTGCAGAGAGGCTTTTCTACCACATACAAGCGAGCAGGACTGTCTACATCCACTCCTAAGAAGATGCTTTAAATGCCAGTGTTTTGCTAACTATTTTAATTGACATGTGGGAAAGGCGAAGCAGCAGCACAGATCTGCTTGGCTTATTGTTCCTGCTGCAGCTCCCTGCTAGCAGGTAGGTACCCCCTCACCAATTTGTACCTCCACGCTCTTCTCCCCTTTATTTCCTTGCAGTGGAAAAGGAATACAGTCTGGGAATCTTCGCCAAGCTCACAGGCATTTGGGATGCAACAAGGTGAAACCAACAACACATACACCTGAATTTTGAACCTAATTTTGAGCCTAATCAGCTCTCAGCTGATGACAGCTAATTTTAGCAATGCACATGAGTTCTTTGCTGGGCGTAACCACACCATCTCCTCCTCAGTCTGGCAGTTTGCTGAAAAGACTGCTTTTCCAGAGGGCTGGATATCAAGGCTTCTGCCATTTCAAAGACCTGCCCTGCTAAAAGAAGAGGTAACACAAGCTACTTTTATAAGATAAAATAATAGAGAATCTGAGAAGTAAAAAAACTATTGCTATCCAAGCTCTGTATGCAGCAAGAGCAGAAGGAACTGGAACTTCATGATAAAGCTCCACATAAGCTGAGTCTGTTTCTTGGGAAGATGGTAATAAGTTGGAAGTTGTGGGCTTGAACAAAACACAGAGCCAAAAATGAGTAACTCGGAGGAAAGCAACAAGTAAGGAAGGCTAAGGCTTGGTTACAATAAGTGGGTTAATAGGAGCACCCAAACACCAACGTGTATGATCATGGCTCCATTAAAAAACATGCTAAAGGCTAGAAAGCAAATAAGAATTAACAATTTTTCATTTTCACAGCCACAGACATAAATGCTCATGATCTTTTTCAACACTAATAAACATCCTAGGAAGCGAGTAGCACCAGGTGACAATCTTTCCTGGCAACACTAAGATACTCAGCCTACCAAGACATGCTGAGTACGTGTGTTTGGAGAAAGATCTCTCAGTATTGACTGGCTGGGCAACAAAATGGTGGATGAAAGCCTTTCACTAAAATGCAAAGTGAGGCACATGGGGGTAAACATGGAAATCATGGCCTCTGAGTTAGCTACTACCATTCAAAATAGAGATGCTGGTATTGTGACAGATACTTCCGTGAAACTGTTCTGTGTGCTCAAGTGGAGTGTTAGGAATCATTACAAAAGAAGGGGAGAACAGAACAGGAAACATCACTACACCATCATTATTTAGTCCAGCTGTATTGTCTGCTTACATCTTGAACGTAACATGCAGTTCTGGTCTGCTTAAAAGGTGCAAAGTGGGACTTAAAAAGGCACAGAGAAATGTAGCAAGGGTGGCCAAAAGCACAAGGAGCAGCTAAATGCACCAAGATTTTCATCCTGGGAAGAAGGTAATCCAGAAGAAATGCCAACCAATATACTATAAAAACAAGAGCAGCACAGAAAGTGTTATCAGAGTGAACACTCACCGTTTCTCAGAAGTACAGGATATCAAGTCAATTTATCAAACAGATGCATCACAACAGAAGACAGCTACTTCTTCATGCAACATGCTACAGCAGTGACATGCTAAAGCAAGATGCTAAAAACTTTACAGGTTTGGTTTTTAAAAAAAACCAAACAAAATTAATGGAAGAAAGTTTAATCAAAAGCTACTTAACACAAAAGTCCTATTTTAGCTACATGTTACTTGAAGCTGGAAGAGCGTGCTGAGAAAATACGCTACTCAAGCCTTCTTCCCTGTGTATGTGCTACTGGCTACTGTCAGGGGTAAAGTTTGAAGCTAGTGGACCTTTGGCCCTATGTAGTACTACCATCCCTGTGTTTTTATCCAGAATAACATGCAAATTGGTACATACCGACAGGATAAATAAAAGCAGACACCTTAGTACCAAGGAATACAGTGTATAAGCCTGTAAGCAGTTATGCATTGCAGGCAGCTGTGGCAAAATTTGAGTCTGGGGTGAATACCAGGGAGCTGTGAGGGGTAGTTGCTCCCTGAGAGACAGGGAGCCCCACAGAACAGCCAGCAGGGCAAGGACAGCCAGCGCCCAGCCCCACTGTACACACACAAGGCAAACAAGGCAGGCCTATGGGTGGTATCTGCATTCAGCCAGGAGCACAGATAATAAAACAGCTTCCAGGAGATGAGGCAGGTCTAAGAAGTCAATTTGCAGGTCAGAAGCAGGTCTGGCGACCCAGTAGGTAAGCAAAGCTAGCCACAGTCCAAGTAGATACTAAGCAGGATCCATGGTGACTAAACAAGGCCCACAGCTCAGCCAGGGCTGAGCTTAAATAGAGCTCCTGTGCCCAGGGGCAGGGGATGTGGGTGGAGGCCTCAGGTGCAGCTGGTCAGGTCCACTAAGGCCTATTAGTGCCCTCAGGGCCCTGACCCTGGAAATGAAACTATTCAGTGATGTTGTCCCTAAATCAGTCCTGCAGAGTCACCTGGATCAGATCTCTGCAACAACCACGGCATCAGTCCAGGCTAGGAGGGGTTAGATTCACCAATGCTAAACCTCCACAAACCAAAAGCTCGAGGAATTACACTGCAAAGACACCTATGCCGCTTTGTAAGGGAAAGATGGGATCTAACCAGGCCTATCTGGGCTAGCCCTGCCTCCTTCCTAGTGGAAATGTGATGCTGAGACATTAGAGCTGGCTCCTTGTGCGATCGCGAAGCACGGATTAATCTACCTTGCACAGCCTCCCTCACGTTTATTAGCTTGGACTCCAGTGTGACAAAGTGACCAGCCTGCTCCCAGACCAGACGTGACCTCAGAAGCTATATGCGGCACTGGTGGGTGCTTGGCCTGCAAACCCAGCTGAACACAAGCCAACCACTGCTAATGCCTTTGTATGCGTAAAATGCAGATGATCAGATAAATCACCCACAGC
Source organism: Larus michahellis (assembly GCF_964199755.1). Taxonomy (NCBI): domain Eukaryota; kingdom Metazoa; phylum Chordata; class Aves; order Charadriiformes; family Laridae; genus Larus; species Larus michahellis. The sequence continues at coordinate 37,567,376 of NC_133901.1, forward strand.
ATTGTTAGTTGGCAGTATCTGAAAGAGAAAAGTCTTGAACAACATGAGTTTAATGTAGAAACTCTTGAATTCTAATTGTGGTTTTGACAATGACTTCCTCATTTAGTCTTTCTTGGCCCTGGTTCTGCAGATAGTATCTACCTGCCTGATTGGCACTGAAAATAAGTTAACATTTGTAACCATGCTGCACACAGATAGTTGAAGCGTTAGTACCATTTTACATGAATTAAGGCCAGAAGGGACTATGATTTCATCTTCTGACACACATTATACAAGCTCATTGCATTTATTCAAAATATTTCCTATCACATGTTCCTGACCTGCGGTAGACAGCAGTTTGACCCCAGTTTCTATTTTTACTGGAAATCTTGGCCCTTACTTCACCGCATGATTGTGCACGAACAATATAAAGCATGAGTGCAGAATGATTGTGCTGTGTCTGGCCAGTAAACACTACATCTCAGAAGACATGGCTAATTTCTCATGTGCTGACCTGGCATTTTTGGATACTTCAAGTCTACTGCACTTTTGCAGTAAGCCGTGTGATACCAGAGGGCATGAAGTCCACACCTCTTGCCTGCATCTGAAAGAAAGAAAGAGGCCTGCTTAGCTAGAGAAGTTTTGCACCACTGAATTTTCAGACTCAATGACTTTGGAGAGTCAAGTATTTCTGTTCCTTAAAGACCTCACTGACATGCTACAGGTAGGGACTGTCAGGGTCCCGAGGGTGCTAACAGGCGCTAATGGTCCTGACCAGCCTCATCTGGGGCCTCCACCCACACACCTGGTCCATGGGCCCAGGAGCTCCATTTAAGCTCAGGCCTGGCTAGGTGCTTGCTCTTTGTCTGAGCTGTATTATATGTGTACTTGTCTTCAGTCCTGTTCTAGTTTTGTACCTTGGCTACTAGATAAACCTCAGACCTATCTCCAGTCTTCTTTTGGGCCTCACCTTCTTCTGTTCCTAAGTTGCCTCTCTGGATGCTTCCTGGACCTGCTTTGTGCCCTTGTTATGACTGTTGATGGAGCCTGTTCCTAGCACCCAGCTCTGCCTGTCCTGCTCTGTTGGTGAGGATAACCCATTCTGTGGTCACCCTTGGTTCCTAGCTCATCTCACCTCAGGAAGCAGCACTGTCCTGTCTACTTGCTGGCAAGAGATAAAGAGAGATCAAGATGCCACACTAGAAAGGAACTGAGATTTGCTCAGGTATTTCTAATCTGCAAGCCATAATGCCTGTTGCACAAGGAAGAACAAAAGCCTCAAATTCATGAGCCTCATGGGGGTAAAGTTCTGTTCTTCTAGGGCTTTTGGATATAGTTTGGGGCAAATGGACAGACAGCTAAGTAGATGTTACTTCAACTCACTAACTAGTAAAGAGCAGAAGCAAGTATAAAGAGGAAAAAAATCTTTCTAATCCCTATAGCCCAGAGGCATCACATTTGAGGATAATTTGTACAAATGCCTCAAGACAGAGCTGAATGTACATCAGTATTTTAAGAGCACTGAAAATAATCTTTTTAGCAACAACTGCCATGAGAATAGCTTATCTAACTTTAGTATTGACAACTTATTTAAACTGATAAATATTTGAAACATCTTTACAAAAGCAAGCACCCTCAACAACAAACAATTCAGAAATAAATAACAGTCATTGATAAAACTACCTACCTGCTTGAATTTTTCTTCAAGTTAGCAGCTATACTCTTGAGTGTCTTGTTTAATGTCTTCCCCTGTTGTATCATCAATCTGCAAGGGAAGGATGACATAGTGTCAGGCATGAGTGTAACCTGAGTGACATTAAAAATGCTGATGACTTAAGAATGGGTTGTAAGAGAGAAGTTCACCAGAGAAATTCTGCGAAGGGCATAAATGCTTCAAGGTAAAAAGATAAAGTAACAGCAGAGAGAACATTAAGATCAGAAGGTACAAATAACGAGCTACTACAAAAGCTAGTAAAGAAAACAGAACTCCAGAGCATTTTATACCAGCAAGTAACACTAAAGTGTTGTTTTTTTTTTTTAAAAAAAAAGGCTACACACATGAAACTCATTGCTGAATTCCTTTGTGTGTTAGTGTATCTCTGAGATGTTCTGTTTAATTTGCAATGCAGGTTTCTTATTGCTTTTGTAAAGAGCATGCCCTCATGGTGCACATTTCCCTAAATTACAAGGGTAGACAAAGTACCTTCCTGAAATATCTTGCCTGTGCCCAAAAGAAGTAACAGCCCACTCATGCAGTTATCTGATTTTTCTAGTTCTCTGGTGAAACTCTAGAAACTAGATGACTTTCAGCTCTTAGTGTAGTTGCAACACTTTCCTGTGTGAAATCAGTAAATAAAGTTTCTACAGTTGGAGCTGTTAAAGCAGCATGATTGCTGTGGCAGGGAGGGGGAGGTTTTTCCTGAGCAGAATCCCAAAAGAATACAAATTGGCTGGGGAAAACCACAACAGTGACTATGAAGCTTGCTTCAATAACTCACAGAACGGTTGCTTTTCCATTAGGGACTTAAACATCAGAGCAACTCCAACAAAAATTATGAATTTCCTAGGTATATTAAAAAATGTAGAAAGGCTTGGGAGTTTTCAGCTATACAGGACATATCCATATTTTTCTGGAAGAAATCTGCCCACCTTTGCTATGTATTTTTTTATTATTGGAAAAAATATGTATTGTAACAGCCATTCCCCAAATATATAAATGACATAATGATTAAACAGAGCAAAATAAAGTTTTCCTAATGCTGACGCAAACTTAATTTTAAGGAATGTAACCCATTAAAGGAAAAAATGAGTAATTTCTGTTGAAGGCAGTTTGACATATGCAGGAAGAAAAAATGTTCCAGGAAATTTGTTTGGAAATGGGTTCATTTTACTTCTGTGAGCATTGTTTGCCTGTTTTCTTCATGTTGAAAGCCTCACTTTTAAAAAACAGGGATTTTTGTATATGAAATACTTGAAACTCAGGTCAAGATGTATAGGACAAAAAGTGTATGAGAAATAGATGAGTAACTGCAGAAAAATGAGAGAAAAGCTGATGGCATTAACTTTCTCACCAGTGTCTGGCATCAGGTCTGCTCGCCTGTCTTATACTGTGCACCAGCATTCAGGGAGAGTTCAGGTTTTTTTCCCTAAGAGTTGAGAACAAAACTTTAACTAAATGTCTCCTGGAAAGCCCTATATACTGTATTCAACAGAGACATTGCAAAAAAACCTGGAACGATTGCAAAAAATGTTGACAGCTGCAGAGATGATACTAGATTTGACCTTTCTGATTCTAAAAAAATGGAACTTTTTTTTTTTTGCAGTATCTGCTTCCCTTTCTGATGCATTGCGAAACTTGAACGTGAATAAAAATACTGAGTATTTTTTGCTAGATAAGAAGCTGTAATTGTGGCCGGAAGAAACTTGCACAAAGCTTAAGTGTAGCTATTTAAATGCTTAACAAGAAACTCGACGTATGTTATCGTATAGCCTAATTAAAGCTAGTTAGGTTTTGGTTGCGTGCACCTACAGCTCTAAAAATATGTTATTTTTTGGAAGAAGGGATGGACGACCGTTTTCAAGCAGCAGGCGATGCCCCGACAACCGAGAAATCGGCTCCCCGGAAAAATACGGGATGCGGGACCAGTGAGACGCGGTCTGCGGACGGGCGACCTGGGGCCATGCCGTGGCGACCCGCCACCACCTCAGGCCCGAGGGTGGGCGGCGGCGGGGCGGGTCGCCCGCCTCTGACGCCATCGGCAGGCGCCGCGGTGCGGCCCGCCGGCCCTGGCGGTGGCTCGGTGCGGGCTGCCCCGAGCTCCGCCCCGGCGCCGCCTGAGGGAGCCGGAGCCGCCGCCGCCCGCTCCCAGCCCGGCCCTGCCCTGCCCCATGGCTTCCCCGGCGGCGGCGGGGCCCGGCGCCGCGCTGCCCCCGGGGGCTGCGCGCCGCGACTTCTACTGGCTGCGCTCCTTCATCGCCGGAGGTGGGTGCCCCGGGCGGGCCCCTGCCCGGCGACGGGGAGGTCGGGCTCTGCCGGGGCTGGCGGGGGTCCCTTCCGCGTCGGTACCCCCGGCAGAAAGGGTGTAGTTGCCAGGCTCTCTTTTCCTTTTTTCACCTTTTTTTCCCCCCTCCCCATTATGCCAGTGCCGGTGACTCGCACGGCGATTGAGCGTTCTCAGCCGGGCTGTGGCGAAGATTAAGGGGGGGAGGCCCAGCACAGACAACCCCGCGGTGTTAACCGCTTAGAGAAAAAAAATCCGATTTATTCTCCGGATGGGGCCTCGTCCCAGCGGCCCGGTCTGCACGGGGGCAGGCAGGGGGTTGGTGCGTTTCCCGTTTGATCTGGCTGTGAAGTGCTCGGTGGGAAGGAGGGAGAGGGGGGAAGAAGCTCCCGAGGAACTTTCTCTGGAGGCTTCAGGGCTGAGAGATGGTGGCCCGGGCTTCTGTCATTGGGAAAAGTAGCTTATATCTTTCACTAAGGCTGTTTTGTAATATCTCATACCGTCATTGGGGCTTCTTCCAGTTCCTAACCGAGTTTCGCTTCCGCTATTCCGTTTAAAAATCCATTAGAAAAATCCCTTATTTATCCACGAAGAACTTTTTGCTTCCCGTCACTTCTCTATTTTCTTCCCCCTCTTGGAAAGGTGTTGCAGGATGTTGTGCCAAAACAACTACTGCACCACTGGATCGAGTAAAGATCTTGCTGCAGGCTCATAACCACCATTATAAACATCTCGGTAAGATGGCTGCTGCGTGTCGGATTTTGGGGGTTTAAGTGCAGTGTGTGTGGTTTGGGCACACTGATTTATTCATCCATGTGGCTGATAGAAGAAGGTGTTAATCAGACAGAAGGCTGGCTGGTCTCTGTGCCGTGTTTTGTTAGGGTTTAAAAAGAAAAATAAAGCCCTGTATGAGCAAGTTGGGGTATTGGGTGATGTGCAAGAGATTGAGATGTCAAAATAATCCTCAATGTGGCACATAGGAGCTGGGCTTGATCTTCCCCTTCCAGAAGCCAGCAGGAGATTGGTAATCACAGGTCCAAAGCTGGGATTGTTCATGTAAGAACTGTCACGGCTGTAATAACTGCTGCGGTCTGCACCAGCGACTGCCAGCTCCAGGGGCCTGTGGGAATTGCTGCCTTTCAGAGTTTGGTAGCCCTCATGGGGGCTGGTGATTCCACAGCAGTGACCACCAAATCCTTCTCTTGTGCCAGCAGACAGCAGCATGATTGGTAGGAACTCAAGGTGGAAGCATGTTTGTGCTTGGCGTAAGGCACAGGTGATGCGTGTTGCAGCTGTGTTGCATCATGGGGAGAGAATAAACTCAGTTGTCGGCGTGTTCAGAATCTTTCTCCATGGGGCTGTAACACTGCCCTCTTGTGCACAGTATCTGAGGTATTTCATGTCATATCTTCTTGAAATATGACATAATTTAGGTTCCAAAATTTCAGTGTGTTACAGTTGTCAAGAAAAAAAAAATGAAGTTGGTTAATTTTACATGTAATAAAACTTTGGAATTTTTAGCTTGGACACTAAAGATTAAAGATTCTCTTTAAAGGCTGGAAAAATAAATCTTGAAACAAAATTCAATGGATATGCACTTCGGTGTATCAAAAAGGGAAACACAAGTAATGGTGGCATTCTGGTGACACAGTCACATAAGTATGCATTCAAATGTACAGTCTAAGAAATGAAGGCTGAAATAATTGGTTTGACCAATATTTTAAATCCTTATTTTCTGTTTGCTTTGTACTGTGCCATAAATGGCAAGTAAAATCTTATATTCTTCCCTATTTAGGGTGTTAGATCTGATGCTGATTATTTGAAATATGTCTTGAAGTGTGAGTTGACTGTGTGTCCTTATTACATGTAGGCAACAAAGAAAATTCTGTGGATAAGATACCTGGAAGTGCAGAGACACGAGGGATTAGTTCATCAAAGTCCTCACTAAATGTTTTTACAGCCCTTGCTCTGTGGAGTTTGTGCCACATGGATCTTGGAGCACGTGTTTTAAGAAATCAGAACTGTAACTCATCATTGCAGAGTAGAGAGAAACTCTGATCATGGCCTAAGTGTTTCCAGAGGCATGTAATATGGTTGACATCTTAAAAATAGATTTAATACTGTATGCTTAGAACCCTGGAAATGAATTAATAACGCAAGTTTGACACTTTATTTCCTGCCTGAAAGTAAGATAAACACTTAAACCTTTTTCATGTTCAGATCTTACATTATTAAGTAGTTGCATATCAATGAAAACTGTATAACTGTTAACTTCTTAAAAAAAATTAAAAAGTCTATTTGATAGCAATTGTGCGTAATTAATAATATGTTTATAATAGAACTGTAGGTTTTGTCCAAACTTTGTGTGATTTTGCATTATTTCCCACCTATTATAAGGGAATAGGATTGCTTCTTGTTGCAACAGCTCTGGGACAGGAAGCGTGATATGTTTAAGACTCTCATTACTTACAACTTAAACTTGCTTACTTCATTTCCTCGGTGATGGCGTTTAATCTTTAAGATGGCATGTAGCAATAATAGATTGTTTTCCCATGATTTTAGATTTTTAAGTATTTATTTTTAATTGACTGAATTGCAAGTCAGCCAGTGTCCTTCCTTCTCTTGCTCGCATTATCTGTGGTGGGTGGGTAGTATCCCCAGCAGTAGGATTGTCTGCAGCCCAGGCAAGTTGTGGGGCCTGAGTGTGTGCATTCAGAAAGAGGTCTGCTGAGTCTGGGAGGTGAGGAAGCTGATAAAGCTTCACCTTAAACCTTCTGGCAATGCTTGGGCATTGAAAGTGGATTTTCCACTCTCCCTAGTTACATGAGCAACATGGGCCAGCCTTAGTTCTATGTGTACTTTCTTATTGTCAGTAAGATTTGATTGATCCCCCCCCCCCCTCCCCAGTGCAATTGTTAAATACCTGTTTTTGTATTGCTGGCAGGAGTGTTTTCTACATTGTGTGCTGTCCCCAAAAAGGAAGGTTACCTTGGGCTGTATAAAGGAAACGGGGCAATGATGATTAGAATCTTTCCGTATGGCGCAATTCAGTTTATGGCATTTGACCAATATAAAAAGGTAGTTGAATTTATTTTGTTTTCTTTTTTTTCTACCTGCAATGAATACAGATTCTTTGAGTGATCGAAACTAACACTGAAACTTTAGTGTCTTATTAATTAGCTGCATGTCTTTTCTAAGGTTGCTTAATTTTATCTGAATCTACCCGTAAGAGATGTCAGGGCAACAGTGAAACTTTATGCAGTGTTTCTTTAGAAAAATAATTCCTGCCACTTTTTGTACCATTGTATTGTTGAGCATAATACTTTTTTGTGTGTGCGTGTGAAAGAAAAAGTTAATCTAAGTCTCCTGCTGTTTGTATTGCTATAAGGTACCCCGTTGTGAATAACGTAGGAACAAGATGTAAAATGGAACCCCTTTATTATATTGCATTGGGATTCTTAATACTTGATGGATGGAATAACTTAAACTTGAAAGCCTATCTGGATATGACTGTTATAGTTGACCTGACAAATTACTATGTCATGCTCTTGATAAAAATGACCTGGACAAGAAAACGCTCATTTCAGGGTCCTGCAGGATTTGTGGATTCCTTTCTGCTCTCCTGCATTTACTCTTTCATAATAAATACATAACAAATCCCTGCAACATCTTTTGGAGGTCAGGTGTTAGCATGAACATGTTTTTAAAAATTTCTTACATGTAGTGAAAAATACCATTTTACTGTTAATGATGAGGAATTCAATGTTTGAAAGGTCAGATTTAGTACCCAGTGAAGTAAGTCGCATGATCTTTACTGAAGACAGTGAAATTGAAATTGTGATTCCCTTCCCTAAAGCGCAAATTTCAGAAGGCTGATACAAAGAAGTAACTGTAATGAGTTTCATATGTTCTTTTTTTTCTGGTGTAATCATAAATGCTGTTGATCTATGCTTGTTTTATGTTGAGTTGAATAAAAGACTGCGTGCCATGCTTTATAAGGAAATGATTTATGAATCTGCAAATTTCAAGAAACCATTTAGAATCTATTAATTGACAAAATTCAAGATGTTTTGCAGGAATGTGTCAAAGGAAAAAAAACCCAACTCTTAAAGAAGGAAGATATGAAGTGATCTTCATAGCAGAAACAGCTTCTTAAATAGTCTCAATTATTTGATAAAAGCCTGGAAACTAATTTCTAACTTCCTTCCAGGACGTAATGTAATTTAGGAAGTTCTTGCTCTCAAACGCTTTTCCGATTTCTCTCTTCTTTTTTTTTTTTTTTTTAAATCTAGTTAAATAAAGTCTTTAAAATATCTTTATACGAGTATGTTTCATGTGCTGTGCGTGGAAGAAGCACTTCTCAAATGTGTCACTTTTCAACTTTGCTCAGTGTCCTTTGCTCTCTATCATGCAACAAGGATAGTATTCAGTTTGCCTTGTTTGACACACATTAAAGATAACTAAATAAACAATTAATCTAATCTCTGAAGTAAACAGTACAAATACTTTCAACTAATCATTTTGCCTTCTTTGTAGACTTTTAGCACTTTCATGATTTTAAAAAGAAATCGGTAACAGCAGCAATGTTCAGAAAATTCTTTTAAAAGTAGTAATTAGGTGCTCCGGTTTGAATTTGTAGTGTTGGAAACAGCTACAGAGTTTGCATTAATGTGCTAATAAACTGTGTGATGTACTTGTATCTTCTGATATACGACTATTGTAAATGTTCCATATTTTGTAGGTAATAAAGAAGCAACTTGGGATTTCAGGGCACGTGCATCGATTAATGGCTGGATCCATGGCAGGTATAGTTTTGTACTTGGATTTCAGACATCCCTTTTGCTGAAAAGTTAATATTTGTTTAAAGGATGATTTGAGGTGTTTTCAGGTCAAACTGTTGCAAATTAGTATTAAGCAAAAATACTAGTAAATGGTTAATGTAACAAAATAGATGCCTAATAGGAAACTGTTTGTCTAAGGGCATTCTTTAAAATGTATTTGTTCAAGCATTGAAATCTGTGCTGTGTTGTAAAGCACAGTTTTTATTGTGTTTATTACTATAGCTTTTAAAAAATGAAAAATCCAGTGTCGTCAAGATGAAGTATGAAGATGCAGGTTTTAGTAGAATTAGTTCATCAGCATGTCTGCCATTACTACTAGGTTGAGTATAAGCCCATAGAAATAGAGAACTGCAGCTCCTTAATTGGGTGGATTGTTTGGATTTTCCAGAAATGTCTATACCTTTCAACATCCAATGCAGGATTGTCATGATAATCTTTGGACCATATGTGTGAATGTTGAAAAACAGAATTTTTATCATTTAGTGTGATAGCAGTAGAAAACACCATTTGTAAACTCCCTTTATATAGTATGATTATACATTTCTATTTTCCTCTTGATAGTCATTCAGCCAAAAGTAGCTAAGAAAAAACAGGGAAAGGTAAGTAATAGTGGACTGATTTTTAATCGAGGTGGTGCTTCATGTGCTTGCACTTTGTAAAACAGGCTTAATACTGTCTAGTGACAGTCTTTAGACAGGTATGACATGAGTATTAATATTACCTTCTTTGGAATAAAAATACTGGGGTTTGTTAATACTATCTTTAGTTAAACTAGGAAGACCTCATGAAAGTATTTTTGCTTTGCATGCCATCAGAGGAAAAGGAAAGAGAATGAAATGAAACAATTGAAAGATCCTAAAAACTAGCAAAACCCATCTGGCAAGATATGTTCCAGAACTTGGTTGGCTCTCTATCTGATAGAAGTGGAAAACATACATAGATTTTTTTTTTTCTCCTTTTTTTATTTATTTCCCCCCATCTAACTGTACTAAAGAACACTTTATTTTTTTTTCCAAAAGCTTATTATTAGCTTTTTCAGGGGCCTTGTCAGAGACCTGGAACCTGACTTGTGAGGCACTGTGGTAACATTGAATAATCAGCTTAACTCTGTCAGTGTTGGACATGCTGGAATTCTTTACATAGAGAAATTAATAGCATCTGGTATCGTTTTAAGCACCTTACTGGTTAAATCTGTTTTGTGTGGTTAGAGAATTAATATACAGTACCATATGGAAACCGTGATCAAACAAAATGCTTTGTGTGGTGCATTTAAGTACCATATACTCAGTAGTCTGGTATCGAGAACCTCAAAACTGAGCAGATGAGTTAGACTTAGGGGTGCAGTGAAATGAATATAGCAGTCGGGTATAGTAATAGTATCACATGTGAATGTCTTACTATTTGTTTACTAGGTGGCATTAACTGTTTTTTGGGATATTCATTAGATAAATAAGAGGGGAGGGTTTATATTGAGCATGCCAAGAAGATACAGGGGAGGATGGAGGCGTTAAGAAGAGCGTTGAGTTTGAAATCTGATACAGAAGTTCTCTAGATTTGCAAACAAAATATGAAAAGATTTTTAAAAGAAGTTGGTAATATTTCTTGCTTTAACTCTTGTGGCTTAGTCTCTTGCTGGCCCTAATAAGGGATATTATTTTGTTTCTTCCAAGTTTAAATGACTAAAGGAGACTGTGTGCTGCATGCACCCCAGTGTTGGTGGAGAGGGCGCTTCACAGTTTCCTGGAAACCCAGTATTATGCAGTTGAAAATGGATACCCCTGTTTCCCTTTCCTTTTTGTCCCCTTTACAACCTCTAGCCACACAGCTGTCTGCTTTCACTTCTTTGTACGCTACTGATACCGAAATCTTGCATATGTCAGTGTTTCCAACATCACTAGCAGTCAGCAGACCTGAATCTGCTTCAAAGTGGTGGGAAACATTTGAGTATCTTCTGTAAGTGATAAATAGGATCAAAAGCGTATCCACAGGGAAAAACAAGGCAATGAGGATGGGGGTAGTGGGGTGAGAGAAAAGAAAAACCTATTGTAATGCATATATTTAAGGAGGCCAAGTTAGAGTTACTGTGGAAACTTTAACTCTGAACTTCCTGAGTCTTGTGTGATTCAAATTTCAGCTGTAACACCTCATTAACAGATAAATGGTGTATAACTTCTTTTAAGGAAAGACAGAGCTGGGGAGAAGATAGAGAAATCATAGAGGTTAGTGGGGTTTAGGAAACAAAATGATCAAATAACACCTGTATCACTGGATGACTTTGCAAATCTTTTTTTTTTTTTTTTTTTGTTTTCTAATCGAAAAATCTGAATTTAAATACAGGAACGTGTATTTCCTCCCCTGCACTTAACTTAAAATTTTAAAAAAAGCTGAAAAAGACTAGATGTTATCTGTAATAAACTCAAGTTCCATGAAACTAATATAGAAAGTATGTTTTTGCTTTTCTTTTGACATTTAGTAAAAGCAATTGGAAAATAGTACTGTGGATACTGACTGTGTTTCAATTTTAAATAGTATGTAATTAAGTTACCTATTTGAGTAAATGTTTTAAAAGAATCTGTGCTGTTTATTTCTTCAGGTGTAATTCAGAAAGAAACAATTATATATTGGAGGTCTAGAAATATTATGACTTGTAAATTAGACAGTTCTTTAACCTGTCTGATAAATATTATCCTTTGTAGTCAGCTATTTCTCTGTTCCTGAAGCTTTGTTTGTTTAGAAGATGTCTCCTTGATAAATTAATCTTTATACTAGTTAAGGAGCATATCTTCTGCAGTTCAAGGCTGTGACTAGTGCTTATCACTTTTTGAACTGTATACCTCTGAAACACCTGGTAGTACTTAATTTGATCTACGTAGTTATTGATAAAGTACAAAGAGCATGATACAGAAATCATAAAAACTTGCATATCAGATATGTTTGCAGTACCTGATCTTTGTAAATGTATTTCACTTGTTTTTTTTTTCTTGCTCCAGATGTTTTTTTTTATTTTTATTTTCAAAGAAAGAAAATTATTAAGAATGGAGGAATAGTAGGGAAATTGAGAGACAGAGGTAAATCCCTATACTGCTGATCTCGTTGTTAACTCCCAAAGCCTGGGAAGCAAATCAAGGACAGTCTAATTTCTGTTGTGCTTCATTGATGCCAAGTCTCAGCAAAGGTCTGGGTAACCCAGGATCTTGTCCCTAGGAGTGGTCAAAGGTGCTTGAGGACAATATAGTTTTTCCCTGACTTTCTTCCCTTCTGAGTCAGCATTTGCAATGAAAGTCTGCTGTTTTTGAAGAAGTGGTTCCTTAAAGGAGGGAGGAGCTACATTGCCCTATTACGATTATTTCAGATCAGACATCTGGAATTGCAGTATGTATCTCTTAACTGTTCAGATACTTCCAATTCTGTCCTGTTTAACCAACCGTGGGAGAGATTTTTGGCTCAATTCTCATTATTTGGGATAGACTTTGCTTCCTCAAGACAGGGAATCAGCCTTAAGATGCTGTGGTCTGACTTCTGGTAACTCGTAATATTTAGGGAGTAGAGATGAGATTAGTAATTTTGTAGACTTCACCAAAATGACTTTGCGTCCCAAAGTAGTGGCTCTTCTGAACCCCAAAGGAAATCTTGATCCCTTATGTGTACATTTTGCTTATATGAACAGTAAGCAGTAATGTGCCTCTCACAGTTTCTTCAAGAAAGCGTATTTTGTGGCTGATGTTAGAAATCCTTTTTCTTTGTTTTTGTTTTAGAATTCATGGCTAGGGGATTTTAAGAAAAAGTAAAAAAAAAAAAAAGATCTTATTTAAATCCTTACTGCATATGGTTTCTTTCAGTTCCATCTGATTTTTTTTTTTTCAGTTGCACTATTTTTGGACTGTGTTCACTAGTGAGTGCATTTACCAAACTCTGGGTTGGTCTGTTTGCTAGTCTTTGTTCAGAGAATATTCCTGGATACGCATCAGTGCATGATTGGAAAGAGGTGGGGGATAAAGTTGTCTGCTTTCTGAAGTAGGATGACTTTCCTGTGAACTCATAAGCTCCATAAAAGCTTTTTTTCCCCGCCTTTTTTTGATTTTTAAAATTTTTTTTAAACTGCTTGGATTCACCTATTTTACATTATTTCTAGACATCTCAAGCAATCCATTAGGAAAAGGCTGCAGTCTGAGGCATTGCACTTAATAATGTAGGTCAGAGGAAACAATCCTGAAGTTGCTTTGGTGTTTTGCAGCTTCCAACTTTTGCACCCTGTCTGCAGATGTCTGCTTTTTGTTCATAGGATTTGTCCAAAATCTCTGGAAGAGATGTTTTTATCTTCTAAAATAAATTACTCGTAGAATACTCCAGAACATCACAAACTTTACTCTCAATTGACAGTTGACCATTGTCAGATTTTAGGATAGCTCACTTACAGTATTAATTTTTTTTTTTTTCCCTCCGCTTCTAATCCTGATATTTTCCGTCATATAATTCAGCTTACTAAAGTTGCTTTTTTCTCTCCAAACATAAAAGTTATGAAGAGTTTCTTCACTGGAGTTGTGTTGTGTTTGGGTTTTGTGGCTGGTTTGTTTGTTGTTGGTTTGTTTTTCCCCTCCCTGTTGTGGTTTTCTCTTGACCTTGTGGAAAGGAGGGGAAATGATACACATACAAAAAGAGATATCATTAAGAGACTATTAAAACTGAAAAGGAAGTGGCAATTTCCTGCTTGCATAAAAAGTGTGCTTATCTTCTGTAGGACCGATTTTTGGGGGTGGTGTTTAGCTAAATTAGAGCAGGTGCTAGAAAAAAGTATCGATCACAAAGGTTTTTTTCTTTCTTTTTTCCTTCTCACGGTGTACTTTTTTTTTCTTTTTTTACCAGTGGCAGTATGCTACCAGAAAATGACCTGGTTTTAGTAAACAGTTTTAACCGTTCCCTCCAAATCATTTGTTAGCAATTGAATGGTTTACCTCAAAAACTAGCAGTAGGAAAGAATTTGTTATTCAGGTAACTGCTAGAGGAGTTGTTCTCTGTACTGGAGTTCTGTTTCCAAAATTACAAGTTGGTCAGCATCTATATGAGTTTTGAAGCAGTTCGTAACTGGAGGAATCCTAAGATGGATTTTTTTTTTTTTTTTTTTTGGCATCTTAAGTCTAGAAATAGCTTTTTTGGTCAAAGTTTTGAAATGAGCGCTGGTGTAACATGAACTATTAAAATGCAGTAATGAAACACAGTTAAGTAGTCTTCATCAGTGCAATTCTGTCTTTGTTTTAAATGTCATTAGAATATATTTAGTATTTTCAGATGCAGTAGATAGATACATGTATCTATATCCAGTAATCATAAAATTCTGACACAACCTTTTTGAAATTACACATGTAAATTTGGTGGGGTTTTTTGTTTTGTTTTTTTTTTGTTTTTTTTTTTTTAAAGATATGGTAGGATTAAGTTTCATGGTTGCAATCCAGTGAAGCTGATACACTTGACTAGCCTGATGCTTATGAGCCATGGACTTAAATAAGATTGCTCATGTGAATACAGTTAGGCCCATAAATCTTTGGAAAATCAAGGCCTAGGTGTGCAACTTCAGTGAACACCAACTATACGCATAAATCCTTCATGTGTTGCTGAAGTTAGTCTTCCTATTTGCTGATTGTAAGTGAATTTAAGTGTTTCTTTAACAAAATAATATGTATATGCTATTATATTCACTGCCACAAAAGGAAATTCTAATTTTCAAAATAATCCTAGAATCAGACAAGGTGTAGGTGAGTTTTGTTTGCTTGTTTTGTTTTTGTTTTTAATAAAGGTATTACAGCAGTGATTTGTACTTACCCTCTTGATATGGTTAGAGTTCGTCTGGCGTTCCAAGTAAAAGGGGAACACAAGTACATGGGAATTATCCATGCATTCAAGATGATTTACACAAAGGTATTTTTTCTTTTCATCTTCAGTCCTGTCAAAGCAAAATATGCTCTTTTAAGAATGTTGCACTGCATTGAAAGTAGTGGCTTGGTGGAAGATAGCATGACTTCATTGCGTGCACATTTAATTTTGTAATGTAAAAAAATTATCTGGATGCTTCCTTCTACTTAGGCTGCTAAGATGTAGCTAAGGCTCGTGTAAGTGGGAGGTCAAAAACAGCAGAGAGAAGCTGCTTTTCAAAAACAAGTAGTAATAATACAAAAAAATTCGGGGAGGAGGGATATGTATAATGCAGAAATGTCTCCTAGATTATGATGCTGGATGTAGATTTTTCTCCTTCATTTTCACTTCTCTATCTCCTCCAGAGCCAGACAGTTGTCCCCTCAATTCTTCAGGTGCAAGAAATGGAACTTGATGTTAGCTCCTTGGTGCTAGATGATGCTAGTCAGATTGCTGTCGTGTGAATCTGTGTGAACAGTTGTGTAACTTGTTAAGACATGTGTTGTATTTCTTGCCACAAATGTACTTGTGTTTTTCTTTCAAAGGAAGGTGGTTTTAGTGGGTTCTACAGAGGGCTGATGCCAACTGTTGTAGGAATGGCACCATATGCGGGTAAGTTAAAAACAGAACATGGCAGTCCTTCAGCGCTTATGTGCACTACTGAATTTACATAATACATTTGCACACCTAGTTAAGTAGCTTCTATTAAAATCAAGGATTCTGTTTTTTTCTGAATGGAGAGGGGAGGCCAGTAGAAGCATTTGCAACTCTTCAGTCTTAAATCTAGAATTAATCAATATGTGTTAAAGCATCTTCAATAAGCAAAGCCTAGCTTTTCTGAAACTTGGACTTGAGGGGGAGAGAGGTAAAGTAGCGGTTCTTTTTCTTCTGCTTCCCAGTTTTCCCACAAGAAAGCATGTAGGATATTTCTTTCAAACGGGCAGATCCACGAGAGAGCAGAGCCTTCTATAGATGGGAGACTTAGAGCCTCTGTATTGGCTCCATCTCCTGGTAACTTTTATGTAAATACTTACACAAGCTAAAGCAGTGGGTGAGGTGGGATGGAGGAACATCAGAACTGCCCGGCTAAACTACATTCATATTTAATAATGAGAGATGTTCTTCAGTTAGATAGACCCTAGGGGTTACTCTTAACAGCACTCCAGTAATTTAAAACCCACAGTCTAGCTTATTTAAAGCATTCTTTAAATGTTAATTATAAACACTAATTCATTTGGACAGAAGGTACTGTAGAAGTTCAAAATATTATTTATCTGTTTCTTTCTGCTTAAGAAAAACTTCTAAAAGAATTGGAAAATAGTTTCATTTTGTATTGAAGCTTTTTGTTTATGATGATGATGCATCGACAAATAGTTTGCTTTTTTATGAAAGTGCATAAAATTAAATTTCCTTTTAGGTTTTTCATTTTTTACCTTTGGTACCTTAAAGAGCATTGGACTTGCTCAAGCACCTAACTTGCTTGGACGGCCTTCATTAGATAATCCTGATGTCTTAGTTTTGAAAACACATGTAAATCTGCTGTGTGGTGGCATAGCTGGAGCAATAGCTCAGACGATATCGTAAGTTTGGGTATTGTTTGCTTTTTGTTTTTTCTTTTTATCTATATAGCTGTTCACTCTAAAGAAACTTTTAGCTGAGAATATGATTTTGTGTAAGCCTAGTTATTAGTAAGCTTTTAAAATCAGGTTAATCAGACACTGTAATTCAATTATTTCCTGTTGCTTCATTTACTAAATATCCACTTAATCTTCAGGGTCTTTAAAGATATATGCATTGAGTCAATCAAACAAATTCAGACAAATCTCTTATAATCATTTGGAGTCTTATTTGGTAAGCTATGAAATTTTGACCATGAACATAATTTGCAGAATTTTATTATTCCAGTTTATTTTCAAAGCAATGTAACCTGTGAAGCCATTGAATTTACAAAAAAGAAAACAACAAAAACTTCAAAAGTCCCCGAACCCTAAGTCTTGGATATTGTATTTG
This sequence comes from Larus michahellis, assembly GCF_964199755.1. Taxonomy (NCBI): domain Eukaryota; kingdom Metazoa; phylum Chordata; class Aves; order Charadriiformes; family Laridae; genus Larus; species Larus michahellis. The sequence continues at coordinate 37,584,114 of NC_133901.1, forward strand.
GCATTAATTTATTACTATGCCTGCTTGCTTCATTGTCGTGCTCTCCTAGTCATATTTTATTTTGTCCATAAAATAAATTAATTTAATGGACTTATATGGCATCAATTTTTCACTAAATCACTGCATTACAAATGTCATTTTCTATTAATCCTTAAACTGTTAATTTTATTTTTGATTCAGGTGTCTTCTCCCTCCAGCGTTTTACAGACTGTTTTATACTCTCACCTGATCTTCATGTGTCTTCCTTACTTGTGCCAAATGGAATATATTAAGAGATCTGATTTGCTGGTTTTGGTTGTATAGGGGAAGTCTCCCTTGTTGGAGAACTTTCAGCTGTGTTGAGAATCTGAGCCGGATTCCTGACTCACTGAAAAAGGGAGCTTGGAGGTTGCACGTGGACTTCTTTGTATTCTTTTTTTAAACAATATTCATATAGTCATCACATAGTCATCACACATCTGGTTGAACTGCTGTTCAAATATCTCCTCTGTAGATATCCCCTTGATGTAACTCGTAGGCGAATGCAGTTAGGAGCGGTTCTCCCAGACTCTGAAAAGTGCCTGTAAGTATTTTCTTTTCATCCCTAGTAACTGAATTAATTCTTAGATGTCCGAGTAGTTAAATTCTTAGTTTTAAAGTTTAAAACAAAACAAAAACCAAACTACTGTGTTGTTGATTTCTTCGTTCTTTCAATGAATATGTTTCCACACAGACAAAAGCTGTCATTATCAGTCTGAGGTTAAAAAAAATAACTGAAATCACAATGGCACTTTTGTTAGTAGTACTGTATTTGTATTAGTAACATATTTTTTTTTTAATTTAACTCAGCTTGTGATGTCTGTCTGTAATATCAGCAGGATTCATGACAGACTGGATGTTTTTACTGAAATGAGATGTTTCAAAGCGTTTTTTAATGGTGCAGAATCTGTTCCATAAGATGATTTTGCATAATATTATTTTATTGACCTTTCTTGCATTTACAGTGTACACACAGTTGGGTTTCTCCAGGTTTTTTAGTCATATGCTTCAGTCCAGTAGAAGTGGAAGTAGCATAATATCCTCAAAATCATAGTATTAAATGAAGTGTCATCTTGAAAAACTTACTGAATTTCAAATTGCCTCAGCCAAATTCAATTCTAGGACAGTTCCATCTTGGTTACATTCAATTTTGTGGAGTTGTGTATGTTGGAATGCAGCGTCATTCAGTGTGAACCTCCTGTGTGAAAAATTGCATCCTATAAACAGTGGTCTGTCTTAGTGCCCTTTCATAAACAACCTAGATGTTGCTTACTGTGACAGTTCCTGTTCTGTTTTCCTTAGCAGTCTTAACATTGTTTTAGCTTGGCTATTTTCCACTACAGATACTTTTAAAATAAAAATGTGTTAATTGTTATTAGGGTTTTACTTTCTTCATTTCTGAGAACTACTTTTGCAGACATCAGGCTTTCCAGTTTTAACAATATTGTTGTGACCCTTTTTGGAGATAGCTGTGCCTTGAAGGAGGGTAGACATATATGTCTTTAGAGGATGAGAGGATAAAACAAGTAGGAAATCTTCATATAGGCTATGCAAGATGTTCTCAAAGAGCAATGTCTGTAATTTCTTGGAAATATTGAGCACCTTACACATTTTTACATTGCTTTGCATTTAATGTCCATTTGCTCATTTTCAATATAAGTATGTGAGGAAAATCATTCTCCTTGCATATACTCTTCAAATTCTGCTTTTTATAACAAATTCTAGTATTTCTCTTTTGAGAGAAAACATTAGGTCTTTGTCATGGTGGAGCAAGCTACACACATTCAAGATGTAGAATACAGAGCTAAACAAAAATTTTATATGCAGAGCTTTAGAAGGACAGGTAGTATGATCGAATGCTCAAAGAAAGAGAATGGGATAAAAGTCTTAAATACTGATCTTTAATGCAGGAAGTGTGTGCTACATTGGGCAAATTAAGTTTTTGTTACTCTGTATTAGAATTGTAAGAATAATTGATGCTTCTCAAGTCCTTCCTGCCCGATAGGCAACAGAATATGGATAGCCATTCTGGTGTAAAATGACTTAATATGTCTTTTAGAGCAGGTATTTTCAGACTGAAACTTCTTTAGATGAGATTGCAGTGTCCTCTTTCCAATTCCCAGCCTTTGTGCCCACATTTCTTGCAGAAGCTCAGAGTGTCTTGCTCCATAATGCTTTGCTCCATGGAGTCCCATGGGTTTTTCTCTATAGATCTCTTAAGAATCAAGTAAAACGAGTGTCTTGTATTTTAAATAAAGTGATTTTTGACTATTGAATATGTGTACCCAATAATGATTTGAGTTCTTATTTTTCCAGTACAATGGTGCAGACACTGAAATATGTGTATCAACAACATGGAATACGAAGAGGATTATACCGTGGTTTATCTCTAAATTACATTCGTTGTATTCCTTCCCAGGCTGTGGCTTTTACCACGTATGAACTTATGAAACAATTCTTGCACCTCAACTAATTTTTTTTTTAAAAGACTTTCTGTAAAACTACACTATCAGTCCTCAAATTACATTGGTGAGTAAATTACTTGAAGTTTAAAAAAAGCTATCTGTAACTGTGGAACTGCTGTTGTCTGACGTCTGTATGTGCCAAAACGTGGTTTATTTCCTGGAGTCAAACCAGGAGACAGATCAAAATAAACATTAGTTAGCTATAAACATTTTTTTTGCACTTGATCTTCTAGGCTTCATTAGATTAATGTTAAGAATTACGCGGTTTTAAAATTACACCCACATTTTATACGGGTTTCAAGCTGTTAGTTATTTAGCTTTATCACCATTCCAGGAGTTACACAAATTATTATATTGCTTTTTAAACTAGTAGTTAGACATCTGTTCTTCTTTAAAAATTGAATTGAATAAACTGATTTGAACAAAATGCAATGATTTTCATACTTGCCAGCTCTGTAGAAGCTAAACTCAGCAGACCACAACTTAAGCATCTTTTCATTCTTTTTTTGTACAAGTTTTCTGTATGCAGGAACAATGCATATGTCTTCAGATGGGTACATATGAAAGTCTCCTCAACCACTTCAATAAATAATGACAAGATGTATTTAACATTATTAGAAACCTTGCAATTTGAAAACCAGCTTCTTGGCGTATGTTCTATTCTAAAAAATGCTGTATGTACACAAATAAAACCAAGGGGAGCTTTTAGAGTGACAAGTGCTAGAAAAGATCTCCTTAAGGCAGTTAGCATCGGCCTGATGTTACAAGGAATTTCTGTACCTTTTCTGTGGAGCTGAATGTTCTCAATTCGGTTAATTGAAGGTTGGGTATTTTATGTACTTTTCAGTACTAGCTCATGTAAACAGGTTTGTCCCTACCTTAAAATACGGTGACAAACAAGAGTGCATGCTGCTGCATTTACTTATTTAGGTATACGGACCATATTCAGCCTCTCGCGCAAGAAAAGAAAATGAAGACTGTACTGGAGTCTGTAGATGTGTATATGTACTGTTTCTAAAGTATGGTATGCAATAGACGATGATATGTTTTCATCCTCCTACAATTCCTTTTGTTAGAGGGAATTATTTTCCAGACTTGTTTATACGTGATTTGCATTGGTACTCTTGATTTTACTCACTTGATTCAGGAAACTGTAAACATTTACTTTAAGTCATGTAAGTTATTTATTTATTGTAAATATTTTAGCAGTGTCTTTTAAGAATTGGTAATGGTTATGTGAAGTGGTGGATGGTAAGATTGATTTGCTTAATTTTGACAAATTTCATAAGCTGGATTTTGAGTTATATATTCAATACGAACTTTTGTGGCTCAATTTTTTTTTTTCAGTTTCTTAAAAGTATGTATTTCTTTGATATTTAACAATGTAGCTATGGACAGAGAATGAGATGTATTTAAATTTATTTTATTAAAAATTTTGAACTAATGTCTTTGTGTGATTTGTACATGTTGCAGCCAGAAGGAATGCATGTTTCTGGAATTATCTGTATGTTTCCCTTGTAGGTCAATCTGCATAATATTGTTGTTCTTAATTAGGAGACAACAAATAAGACACTCCATCTGATCTTTAATTTCACTTAAAGGAAAACTAATCAATATCACAGTGAATTTTTATCTTTTCAAATCCTTGCAATAGAGCTAAATCCACTTTATTAAAAAAAAAGAGAGATATGTGCCATTTTTCTTTCCTGTATTGTTGTACTATGTGAGCAAATAATCATCTTCTCAGGTGCCAGTTCTTTGCCATCTTAATACTGGTAAGGATGTTTAAATTTAGAATTTTATATCTTAATTTTACTAAAAGTGATATATTTGAGAAACTCAAATAGGCTTGAGCCGTGTCATGAAAAGTTAAGCAGTTCTTATGTAGAATAAAGCAGAATCCAGCATATTCACTGTTGAGAGGAAAAGCGCAGTAAAAGGTGTCCCCAAAATAATTGAGTAGGATATTCAATGTGAAAAATAGACCTTTTGGGATGAAACTCCACTGTATTTTCAGGATTAGTTTTACAAAATAACATTTAAAGATGTATGAATAATTTTACATTTGGAAGTATTTTGAAAGAAAAATACTTTTGTCCAGGGGCTAGATGGGAGGAGACTGGAGTTTCTACTTTTTTTTTTTTTAAATTTTTTTAGTAGCTATTTCTAACTCTTTCTGGAAAGCTTATTCAGGTATCTCTTATTCAGTTATAACTCAGAATTTATTTAGAATATCTGACTACCACAAGGGAAACATGGGACTGAATTGTAAATCCTCTTTCTTTCTCTAGTGACAGCCATTATGAAAACTGAGTTTATTTTCATTTTGAACTACTGAGTGATTTATTCCCTTGTTTTTTCTTGGCTGTCTCTTCAGTATTTTCAGTGAATTGAACAAGCAGCATCTAATTTTAGCCAGTAAAAAGTACAATATTAGGCTGCAGCCAAGTTCATTTCTATGCCTTAATCAGATACTTTCAAATTATTTTTTTCTGTTTATTTTTTCAGCAAATGGAAGGGGCCTGAATATCTGGTTTTGTCTTTATTTGGTAAAAATTCATATAATCATAATTTCATAATTAATAGTTCTGTCCAGTGAAGTAATTATTTTTGTGAAGAGCTGGTTATGTAGCCTTGGATATTTTCAAACTCTGTTAAACCCACCTATTTCCAATACTCTTTGACGTAAAGGTAGAAAATAAAGCCCTACCGTTTTAGAACTCCTTCAGGTGAGACAGTCTTGTGGGGGTTTGTTTCCAGTGATTAAACATCATGGCGTTAAAATAAACTGCATACTTAATCTCCACAGTCTTACAACTGAAAATTTTGCCTGGTCTAACTAAAGCATTTATGTGTGACCAGTAGTGCAATTTGCAGGCACTACACAGAAAAGTTTCATGTATTTGAACCTTTTTTTTTCACACTGATTAATTCCAATGTCTCTGTATTTATTTCATTACTAATATTCTCCAGATGTTTTTTGTTGCTCATTTAAATGAGGTCAAGGTGGGCAAATTCCATTGACACTCTTCAAATTCCTCCCCTCCTTCCCTGACAAAGGAGCATGCAAGGCACTTGTAATAAGTTGTCTTTTATGTTTGCAACTCAAAACAACTATATTTGTTCAGTTCAAACAGGTGTAAAAGAAAAGATCTCTGTGCTTTATCATTAACCGTCGTTTTTCTGTGCAATTAGTGCAAGTGAGTCTGTTCAGCTCTTAGATCTCTGCTTCAGTGATGTGAGTGATAGACTGCCCCATGAGCATCCTCAGAGTGGATCCTGGGATGCTTCATGATGGTCTGAGTTAGGTTTCTTGTACTCGCACTCTCCTTTCCACTTCTGTTGGCAGGATCTTACCTGTTCTTGTACCACGGTGCTAGCATAGTTGCATAGCAATCCAGTTCAGGACAATAACTGATTTCCTTGCAGTTAATTTATACTGGTTTGTTCTGCTGTTTAACTGCACCTTTGCGTGCTGTTTGACCTTTTGTCGCATTCAGGGTAGATGGACTACATACCATGGTGTTTCCACCAATCTGATGAAAGGTTAACCCACCAAAAGAAATGAATGGATTTTATTGGCATCACCTTAGTGAACCAGCTCAGTGTGGCTGCACACTTGGTAGATACAACACAAGATAAATTTACTTTCAGATTTAGCTTTAGGGGTAAACTTGCCACCTGGGTGTCAGCCCGCAAGTATATATTACTGAGTCAGTTGCTGGCAGGTTCCCCTCATAGATTTCCCTGATTAAATCGGTGGTCTAAAAAATTAGGGCATTTAAAGCATTTTAACTATATATAAGTATAGATAGATAACTCCCTGTTTGTCACAGGATTGGAAGGAACATAATTTCATTATGTTGTGATAACAAATTTTTGACGATAAATTCCTGAATTTACACAGTTTGTACTTGTAGAATGCTGATGTATCTTAAAATTGTAAGAACATTTCTTTCAACCACTGATGCCAGAAAGAATTAAGAGCCATAGTCTAAATACTTTCACTACAACTTTCGGTACTAAAGTAAGGTTTAGGTTTTTTTCTGGATTTCACAGATTCTCTGTAGAGATTCCCCAGACTGCTTGGATTTTTGCTAACTTAAAAAAATATTTAAAGCATAATTTGTACTTTTATAACCGTATTCTTTTAAGATACTTTGTAGTGTGTGGGAGTTGTACAGGCAAATGAAAGAGACTACAGAACCCAAGGGTATCAAGTGTGCAAAGTAAAAGTATTTATGTAATCGCTTTTAGTAATGTACCAAATTATGTAACTGTTCATTTAACAGTATCAACACATAACTATTAAATGACAAGTGACCTTATATTAGAGGTTCTGCAATGCAAAGCAACATTAATGTAGTTCACTGCATGCATTTCAGGACTATCCCAAAGAAAAGTGGCTAATTTAAGTATGTTCTCACCTTTTAAAATTCAAGCTTTGATCCTCTGTCAGATGTCTAACCATGTCTGGAGCCTCATAGTGTTTCCCAATATTTGGCTACATTAAGGAGATACAAGACCAAACTCTTAATACATTATTTTCCTGATGTTTAAACTACAGGACAGTCATACTGGTGTATTAAGAATGGATTTATTACCTGTGTCCTTCAATCTTTGCTAGAAGTGATGGTCTCAGATCCAGAATGCTTTGATGAAGTCATGATTTTGTGGCCAAAAAAAGGGAAATCTGCGTGTCTGAAACTTCTGTATCACCTCAGAAAACCTCTGCCAGTGAAAAGTACCAAATGTGTAATGGGTTCTTATGAGAGTAAAAGTTTGATTCTCAGGCTGAGATCCACTCATTAAGTGGTGGGGAGCAAAAAGCACATCTGATTTATCTCATACGCATTTGTAGCAGCACTTGGCGCTGTGGAAATCAACGACAGGCAGGGCCGAGAACGTCCTTCTCCGGCATGGCCGTGCCCGCCCCGGGGCTCCGCCGTGGCCCTCTCAGGGCCGCCTCGCGCCTCCGGCCCCGCTGCCCGCGCGCGGAAACGCCGCGCGCCCCGCCCCCGCCGAAGAACCGCCCTCCCAGCAGCTCCCATTGGCTGCGCTACCTCTCTCCCCGCCAATGGACGAGCTGGCTGGGTCGAGGGGGCGGGGTTTCTCCGGAGGCGGGCGGGCAGTGGGGCTGTACTGCGGCTGTGCCCCGGCGCGGTTTTCTGAGGTGCGGGGCTGAGGGGACCTTAGTGCGGGCTGGGGCTCGGACGCGGAGCTGAGGCGGGACGGCGAAGGACCCGCTCACAGCGGAGAGGTCAGCGGCTGGAGTCGGAAGCAGGGGGAGAAGAACGAGTGGGCGGAGGCGGCCACGAGCGCGGGGAGTTTGAAATGTAATAAAGTGGCGCGCGCGGGCTGTCTCACGCCGCTCCGGGCGCCTGCGGCTCCGGGCGCCTGCGGCTCCGGGCGGGGGTAAGGCCTGAGGAGCCCTGAGGGCCATCGGAGCGGGGACAGGGCGGCACAGGCCCTCGTGGGGAATGGGGAGAGGTGGGAAGCGCTCGGGGCTGCCCGGAGGAGCCGGCGAGAGGAACGCGCCGCTGCTCAGCGGTATTTACGCTGGGCAGGGTGCGCTCCGGAGCGGGGTGCGGGTGTCTGGTGTGAGCTCCGTCCTTGCCTGCACCTTGGGGCTCTAGTAGGCATCGCTCGGTGTCAGGAGAGGGGCTGGCCTGAGTGCTCTATCGGAAATTTTGGCCAGTTGCCAGAGGAAAACTGAACCTTGAAGAGCAGTTTTCTAATTATGTTGAGGTTAAGGGGGGGGGGAAAAATAGCTCTCTGTGTTTGTACTTAGGAATTCTTATGTGCTTTACAGTGTTAAAAGAGAGACAAGCTTTCTCACAAGCACAAGGTTGCAGTATGCTTATAATTGACTTCTGAATGAATACGAATATATGGACACCAAAAGGAAGCACTAGCCGCAATAAATAGCAACTTACTTAATATTTATGTTTCCATCCTTATTTCTCATGTGTCCAAATGCTTGTTTTTCACCTGCGTCATCCAAAGAGATAATGTGGAAACATTAACAGAGAGAAGATTTCCTACACTCTGCCTGTATAGAACTACAAAACAAACTAAATGTATAGAAAAACTGAAGAGAGTTACAGTTGGGTTTATACTTGAAGCTTTCCCTCTTCTTGTGTATGGGTTGGCTGTTTTCTTTTCCAATAATGTTATGTCTCTGCATTAATGAATCGTTACTTCAGTTTTCAGAAGAAAATGACTGACTCCCCTGACATGATACTTAGGAATGGGTTGAACAACAGATACCGTGTGTTGGAAGTCAGCGTAATACAGAGAAACGGAAGTGACCCTGAGAAACATTTGACAATTACAGCATCTCAGTCACTGGATGATACAGAACTGTGCATTCTTAGGAATGGCTGGTAATCCATACAGAAATGTGGATGTCTGAAAGGAGGGTGAAATACTGGATTATTAAGTCCATTTTCCTTGTGTTGCCTTCGAGACGAGTTTTACTGTCTTAAAAGTGCTGTGAAATCCTGAAACAACCTTTCTCTAATGTAATATTATCAGTATATTAGTGTAGTGGATATTCACCTTGAGAAAACCGATGTCCTGTAACTTGTGTTGAGTGGATATTGCTACCTTAAAGTTTCAATTTGTCTTTTTACTAGCAAATGGCAAGACAATAAACTTGAAGCAGGCTATTTTGTTTAAGTATTGTCTTGCAACAGTTAAAGTGTTCTTCTAAATTATGTACCTGGCATTGTACATACAAATGTGCCAAGCTATGTCTGTAAACATGAGGTTTTATGCAGTCTGTTAAAATTATCTTAGCTTGACCTTTACCACAAAATTTTTTTCAAGTAAGGATAGGATTCTAATTTAGGTGTTTGTGCATTGCGTGTTGTGTTACGGAAGAAAAGACTAGCTTAGAGCTTAATCTTTTGAAACGTATGGGTGTGCGCATGCTATTTGGCACTGCTTTCCATTTTCCCTGCAAGCCTGAAAGATGGGAGAAAAGTATAAGACTCCCTTCCTTGAAGGAAAAAATATAAAAGATCTTGAACCCTGAAACTTCTAAATCAATAAAAATATTTTTAGATTTTCCTGTGAGCTTCCGAAACAAGGAGAATTGTTACGTAAAAAGGTAGATCTCATGTAATGAAAAAATAACATGCCAATATAAAACATCTGTCTTGATACATGGATCTGTAATGATTTAAAGTCAAGAGGCTTTCCCTACATTCAGGCTGTCCTGATGCATGATCCAATACTCAAAATTATCAAAGTTTTGTCAGTAAAAATTAGTTTATTCGCTTTCAGAATTTATTTTGGTCAGCTTCTTAAAAAAGAATCACAATAATCTCCTGTTTCAAAGTATGTTGAATCTGATCTCTTAATGTATAATTTCTAATGCACTGTGTCTGTAGCTGTAAATGGTTGTTCAAATGTGTTACGTTACAGGGAGTCCGTTCCAGTTGTTCCAGGAGACATCATTCATTTAGAAGGGGAGAGTAGCTCTGGCACCTGGGTCATAAATGAACAGTGTGGATACCTGGTTCTTTACCCAGATCTGCTGCTTTCTGGCACTACGATATCAAATAGTATTCGATGTATGAGAAGAGCAGTGTTGAGTGAAAGGTTTCAGGTAAGTGTTAATTCTAGAGCATCAAGTGTATTAATGGGTTACTGTTCCATTGAGACTGGTAGTTTAGCTCAATATTAAAACTGGCTGCTATGCTGTATTGCAAAATGTCATTACTAGCTATTCATAATGTTTACAACATAGAATAATTTAGAATGAAAACCATCTGTCTCTAGTTGAACAACTTGTGTTTTTTGAGAATTGCAGCTGAAATGATCCTGTATTCTTAATATAGCTAATGGGACAAACTAGTGGTCTTCCCAGTTGAAATTTTGGCAATTTTTTGATAATCTCTTGCCACATTTTGTGTGGATATGAATCATTTGTGAGGGATGTATCTCTTGTCAACCATATGAAAACATAACCACACTTGGCCAAGTTTAAAGCCCCTGAAAAAATCAGCCAATTCAGTTAAGAATTGGTGTGGGCTAACTCTAGAATTCGAATCCAGCTGCTGGAATTTGGGAAGAGGGAAAGTTTCTTGTGGTAGTGTCCTTGCTGATATGTGGATGGCAGAGAAGCAACAGCTGTCAGTTTCAGCTGAGGAGGTGGTAGGAATATAAATTCAAATGGGCAAGGGAATCATAATAGGGTGGTAAAGAGGCTGGCTGGGAGCCTGTGACTGAAACAAGAAAATTAAGTACAGGAGATTAAGACTGTGAAATGGTGTCAGCCCTTCATTAGAGGAGTAATGGGAATAAACTAATCGTTCGGAAGGGACAATGCAGATGGTCCTGACTGGGATAACACCACCCACCAATTGTGAGTGCAACCCACAAGTGCCAGGTCTGCAAAAGACACCAGTAAGTACTTAAACCACAGTGATCAGATTTCTAGTTGTTTGGTGGTGGCTCATGCAGAGGTTGTAACTTAGTAACACTTGCAGTTCTTAGGAGTCCTGGTGATGGTTAGATGGGTTTCTGAGCCATTTTGGTGATAATTGGAATAATTTTTGTGTGGTAACATAGGAAACTGCTTCATGCGAAAAATAGTATCTGTAAGATTGTAAAGGTAAGCATTTGCATTAGGAAATACTGCCATTAATACAGCCCACAGGCAAAACTTAATGTGCGGTAAATAAAAAACAGAAATTTTATAGAGAAGTTAGCATGAAGTGGGTGTAAATCTTCACGTATATAATATGTGTTATATAAAATCTGTTGCAGGGCTCAGAGTCTGGTTCGCGTCAAATGCTCATTGGTACAATTCTTCATGAAATTTTCCAGCAATCGGTGACAAATAACTTGGCGCAAGAAAAAGTAGAAGAAATAGCGAATAAAATTGTGTATGGACAAAAATATCTCAAAGAAATGTAAGTGGCATTGCAAATGTCTTGTGTTTGGAAGACAGCGTAGGAACACTTCAAGTAGCAGATAAAGTTCTAATTTAAAAAAAGTGTAGCGCTAGCATCAGGAGAATATTCTGCCAAATGATCTTGCTTAATGAAACTTGGATATCTTTTAGTAAGATAATTCCCTGTTGCATAATGTAATTTAGTTTGCCTTCCCTGCTGAGCTACTTCTATTGATCTGAACTATGCTTCTCGAGTAACTAATGTGTGGTTTTTGGTGTTTTTGTTGGTTTTTTTTTTTTTTTGAGGCCAAGCAAGTTGTAGTGTTTGTGCTTGTAACATTAGATGTCTAGACATCTCCCAAAGCTGAGTTAAATGTGATGAGCATAATTAATTTTGATCCTCAGGAGGTGAACTAGAAACTTGTGACTGACTGAGCATTGAGATGTCTTATATTTTTATATTCTTTATCAGGTTACTTAATGGCTCACTTTTTAGAGGACCTTTAACTTATTTTCTCTGCAAAGCTGATAGAAATGCTAGCCAAATAAATAGTCTTCATGTTTCCATCAGAAAATTACAAGGTGGATGGCTGTCAGTTTTCAGATTTTACTGCAGACTTGGTTAAAATCTAATTAATTGTGTAAAAAAAAAAAAAAAAAATATATATCTAGACTATTATAAATTGTATGTTGGGCAATGTCAGTATCTATAAGCCCCAGACAAGTTGGAAGTTAAAATTATAATAAGATTTATTATTCTAGTTCTGTTATGAAGGTAGATATTTTGCATTGTAACTGCTAAGATTACTTAAAGGCTTTTGTGTCACTCTGGGCCTCTCTCTTTGAAACTCTTGATTTGCAATTCGTCTTTGCATATATAGGCTACTATTTGTTGGAATTGAAAAGTAAGTTACCTAAGTCTGCTGGCTGTGGTCATTTGCACTTGTATGAACCTTTTTGTGCAAAACCCACTTGTATTTCTCTGTTGCTGTAGAATAATTACATTATTTCCAGTGAATGCCAGCACTGAATTATTTAATGCCACACAATTAGGTTCTATTTAATGAGACTTCTGCTTTTTTGTGTATTTGTAACTGTAGCAACTGCAGAGGTTCGTGATTCCTTTCCAGTTAAAATGGTCTGAAGCCTGTCAAAATGTATGTGAAGAACAAGTAGCAGATCAGTGTACTCAGACAAAAAGTAAATGGTCTTTTTTGTATTTTTTTAAAATGTTTTCAGTTTTGCCTAAAGTGTAGGAATAGCCATTTTGAAATGCATGAGTCTGGTACACCTTTCTTGCAGTCTTAACTATTAGTTTTGTTTCATCACATTTACTGTGTTGATGTCTTCATTGTGCTACACCTGTCATTTCAGAAGTTACATCAGAAACAAATAGTGTATTATATCTCTTGTAATGGATGCTCAGTTACAGTTTTTTGAGTTAATCAGTTGAGTTTAACCTTAATGAACATGTCATTATCTACAATTTATAGATGTTTATTAAAACTTCACACCTATTTCCACTAATCTTGTTGCTACTTGAGGCAAAATCTTGTTGCTACCAGCTGCAAATCTAATATTTCTGTCTCCTTAATGTGCATGGCTTTAATTTTTAGGTATCACTTAAACCTGAAACAAACAGAAATAATGCAGGAAGTAGAAGAATATTTGCCATCGTTTTTTAAATGGGCAGAAGACTTCATGCACAATCCAGCTAACCAAAATAAAATGCAACTAAAACTGTAAGAAATGAGAATTAAAAGTTAAAACCGTTCTATGTTGTATATCTTGTTTGGTTCACTTTTAATTTTTAGAACAACACTTTTAATGCAAATCTGTTCAGTGATATGGAGCTGATAATGCAGATCTGCCCAGTGGTATGGAGTTGATTCATGGCCTCACTGTCAAAATAGCTAATGTTGAGAGCTGCATGTTTAGCTGCCATTGTGAGTACTGGGGAAGACAAGACTGAGGGTGAACTGACATAAAAATCTTGTTGGTCTTAAAATCCTTGTAAACAGTGTTGTACAAAGTAGAAATTTTAGTAATTAGAAAAGCAAGTATATTTGATCTACTGACTAAGCTAGAAATTACTGTAGATACATTCAAGACTACAAATCAGAATGTGAAACTACTAATTAATCAAATGTAATTTGTCACTAAGATAGCAGGTTTAGCAGTGAAATGGTGATTTTACACAACTGCTGCTGAGCAATTTTTGTCTATGGCTTCTTGCTATTAATGGTAATAGCCATAGGGTGTTAAAGTTACAGTGAAATGGCAGGTCAGAGTAAAATCTGTATGCTACTTTCCAGTGTATATAATTTTTCAAGAAGTTTAATGAAAGTGTTTGAGTGTGGTTATTCAGAAAAGACCAAAAACTATTAAAACCAGTTTAAGATTCTTTTTTTACTTTGAAATTTGGGTGAATAGCAAAGCTACGTGCCACAATGTGCAATTTGAAGTAACTTTCTGATGTGATGCTTCCTCTGTTAATAGGAAGATAGTTTGAGTGAGACCTGATGCACTTTAGAAGTAAAGTTAATGCCTAAAGAGTGCCTATAATGCAAAAATATTTAATATTTAATTACAACAAATTTTAATATTTAAATATTAAGAATTAACTTCTGATTTGATTTTTCTTCTTAGGTCAAGTGGTGAAAAAGCAGAAGATATCTCTTCTAAGATAGAGATTGTAGATATCTTGGACATTGAAGAGAATATCTGGTCTCCCAGGTTTGGGTTGAAGGGAAAGATTGATGTTACAGCCAGGGTGAAGATCCATCGCCAGTCTGGAGTACAGTCTAGGATAATGCCGTTAGAGCTCAAGTCTGGGAAGGAATCTAACTCCATAGAGCACAGAAGTCAGGTACAAAAAATCAAATGTCTAATTTCACTATCACTGGCTATGTATACTTGATTATTTTATTAGATGACTTATTTTGTCTTAACATGAAACAGTTTGGGGTATGTTCTAGATTTATGGATGGCAAATCCTGGCATGCCCAAGGCTGCTTGTACAAAACAAAAGTGAATTGAGGAGTGGGATGTATATACATTCACCACTTTCACACTCATTTATAGCTTTTATCCTGAAATACATGTTTAGTCTCTTCTTACTGCCTTTAAGTATTAGGTTGAAGCAAACTGCTTCAGGAATTAGTGTCGTACATCTTTCCAGATAGCTGGCCTGATCTAGAGGTAGTAGCCCTTTTAGAAGCTTTTGTTAAGGAAGATGTCTTTTAATTGAAATCCTTGGTTAGGTTAGGTGCTTACTACTTATGGCTTCTAGATTACTTGTGATTGCAATGGCTGCTTAACCATATAAATTATGGAAAAACTAAATACAGCTTATAACGTATTTTGTTCTTAATACGTTGTAATAAGCTTATGTATAATGTTTGCAGGTTATTCTTTATACGTTGCTGAATTTGGAACGGAGAGTAGATCCTGAAGCTGGATTTCTTCTTTATCTTAAAACTGGTACTATGTACCCAGTTTCGGGAGCTCGCATGGACCGAAGAGGTAAAGTTGCTCCCCTTCCCGAGAAACCATAATTATCTTAATTAAAATGAAATATCTTAGTAATAGTTATAAGGTTTACTCTCTGAACATATCTGTACTTAGAGATGTATCACTTGTTATAATGTCACTAATTCAAATAAGCTTATGCTAAAAAATTGTTTTATTAATACCTCCCTAGGACTTTGCTATACGAATGCTCGCTTCTTAGCTGACTGAAGTTGAGTCATTTCTAACTTTTGAGTTAGAAATTATTGCAAACAAACCCCAAAACATCAGCTTAGTTTGTTCTTTTCTTGACAGAATTAATGAAGTTAAGAAACCATGTGGCCTTCTACTTAATGCACAGTACACATAAATCTGCTGTGGGAAGACAGCAGTCACAGCTTGCTGCTTTGCCTCCTGTAATTGATGACAGTCGAGCCTGTAAATATTGCTCCCAAATACACAATTGCTTTCTATACAGCAGGTAAAAAAAGTTTGACTTGTGTTTTTTAAAAAAGCTTGAATAATTGTAGCCTTTGATACTGTGATTTCACTTTTGTGGTTGACGGTTTCTTAATTCTCTGTTGAAGGCTCTTGCACCCCAAAAGAATGTTCCATAGACCCCATTGCAACTTTTATAGTGCAAGTTCCTGATCTTGCAGAGACTAAATGTGTTTGCTCAGGTATTCTTTCTGTAAGACAATCTGAGATAAGTCTCAACAAAATACTTGCTGATGATAACAGATTTCTATTATATTAGCATTAATAATAATTATGATTTTAAAAAGGTGTGTTCTTGCAACTCTTTGAATGGGCAGCCTTTTGAGGCTGAATTACGGCTGGACAACAACTCTTTCACTTTTGCTCTGCAGAAGATCATTTCCCTGTAAGGTATCGCACAAGTAATGATACATTGATACTACTTTGAAGTGTTATTGTATCTCCTGTTAAAGAGAAGCCATGAACAAATATTTGATAAATTTTCACATAAAATTATTTAATTGTGGTTTTGAAACCTGTTATAAGTTTTAGTCTTGTCTTTTTATATTACACAAAAAACAGAACCAAAATTGTATACTGAAGAGATCAAATGAGCTATGTTAGAACAGGAGGGCTTCTGGGGTGATCTTGTGCAAATATAATGCCTGGTTGTTTTTAAAACTGTAGGGGTAAAAATGTATGTTGAGGGAGCTAGCTTTGTGGGCATACATGATAACATTTTTGTGTTTTAGTCTTTGTGAAATATTACTTCTAATATTCAGTAGTTACAGAACAGGATTATTACGAACTGGGTTGCTATTCACTTCTGGACTCTCTTCTCTTTAGTTGCATTTTGTATATGTGATTAGGTATAATTTCTATTGAATTTAGTTTTGAGATAAATTGACTTGAGGTCTGCTTGTATATTAACTATTAAATCCCCTTTGTTTTAAATCTCAAGATAGTATTCGTATGTTACAAAAGGAATAAAAGATCTAAATGTCTACAGTACTATCTTTGAAATGTCTTTAATTGGTCTTTGACTAACTTCTTGTCCTTTATAATTCAAAATCGTTGAGGTGATGTGAAGTTATTAATATGAGATTGTTCATATGAACAAAGGATACAGATTCAACTTAATTTCAGTGATGATAGATTAATCTATCTGGTGGGTTACCATATATATTTAGATTGTCATTATGTACATATAGACTTGCAAGAAAGAAATGTACAAGTTGACTCTTTCCTGTGTTTGGCTCTACTCCTAGAGCTGTGGAACAAAAGATGGCCAGTGTGTCTTTTCCTCCTGCTATGGTACCCATTATTGAAAGAGAAACCCAGCACCTGAAACACTCCCACTTAGAGTATTTCAGCCTGTGGTATCTAATGTTAACCTTGGAGCTGCAAAGTGGAAACGTTAAAAAGGGATATAAAAATATATGGATGATACCATCTTTGGAAAGGTAAGATGTAATTTCTAAGCCAGAACAAATGATGCTCCCTTCAGTAACTGGAAATGAGGCATTGTCAACCTGTGTTTTCACTATAAGGAAAACTAGATTTTTTTTTCTAGTGCTTGTAGAAATAGTCAAACATGCTATTTGCATAGGCAGGGTTTTTGTGAGGTGTGACCTAATGGAGACATTAGCCTAATAGATTTACTGGTTTTGGATTTGCAATATGGTATTTTTTTGTTGTTGTTTTTACATCACGCATGAGAAGCAGCAAACTGCAGCCTCGGTCTTCAGAAGCAGAAGGGGTGTAATTCTGTTTCGTTTGTGTCGCTGGGGGCTGAGGCTGGGTGCAGACTGAGCCCAGCTCATTGCGCTGGTTTCCTGAGGGTTTACTTGACAAACAACGGTGTGTTTTGAACCATATTCCTAGCTGTGGCTATGAATGTGGATAAAAGCAGGCTAAAGGCTCTTGTTGGCTGAAGTAGCATGTTATGCATCGAGTCCAGCAGCTGTGCAAAAAAAACAATTGGTGGTTTGTAGGCTTGTTTCAAGGCATCTGTAGAAGTGAAAGGTAGCTGAGTTGTTTTAAGTGAAACAAGCAATTCTGTAAGCAAATACGGAACATCTTAGTGAAGTGGATCCATACATTTCAGTATTGTTTTCTTAACAGGAAATTATAGGTAACTTTAGCCTAAATTTTAGAGTTTATTCTTGGAACAAGTACAAGTGTTATACATATTCTTGCTAACCTTTTTTATTGTAAAGTGTCTCTTTGTCATTTTGTAAATATTCCTGTTTCTTGTTGTGTGTGTTTGTGTTGTTATTTTTTTGGTGGCTTTGGGGATTTGGAGGGGGGGTTGTTTGTTTGGTCTTTGTAGTTTGGTTTTGGTGGTGGGTGGTATGTTTTTTTTTACTTCTGGGTTTGTTTGGGTTTTTTTATTATTATTTCTCTTACTGAGAGGATCTTAATGTTAAAATTTATTTATTTTTTCTAATATCTTCAGAGAGAAGGCTGGAGATTGTGTTGGAAACATGATCAGAGTTGGTGAAGTGCAGGAAATTTCCGAGGGACAGTATTTACATTTTTTCCAACGTAAAAATGGTGCCATTCCTGGAACAAACCTATTGGTTGGTGATCGAGTGGTTGTGAGTGGAGAGGAAAATGGTTTATTTGGTTTGGCTACTGGCTATGTTAGAGAAGTCAATGTGACAAAAGTCTCCTGTTTGTTGGGCAGGTAATAGAACAAAAGAAAAAATATCTGTTTGAAGATACTATGATACTGGCTTCAGGAAGGGTACTTCTAGGTGTCCAAAAAGCTCTGACATGTTCTGATTTGACTTGGCTTGGGGAACTAACCTTCAGAAATTCTCTTATCTTGATTGAAAATGTCAATGCTTAGTCAGTATATATGCCTGTCTATTTAACTAGGGTGTTTGAATAAAAGCATGCTTGCAAACTCCATTTACTTATGTCTCCAGCGTGAAACTCTATGGATACAGTGATTACTGTGTTAATAGTAACTTTCATTATTCAGACTATGTTGTCTTTAAATTGGGCTCTGATCATGTTTTATTTAGATCAGTTAATAGTGTGTTTCTTCTAGCTGTTGCTTCACTCTAGGATCTCTGGAAGATATCAATTAACACCTAGTAATAAGTCTTTAGTCATCAATGTACTGCTTGTAAACAGAATTATTTTGTCCCTGTTACTGTCATTCTTCAGGAATTTGTCAAAGCTCCCCAAGAACACTGTATTTAGGTTGGATCACGAAGAAGGAGATTATGGTATAGGAGTCCCTTTTGAAAACCTTTCTAAATTGATGAAAGATTCCCCAGTCAGGTATGAAGAATCAAATTAATTTCACACTTAAAATATTTTCAGATAAAGTTTCTCAAACAGTAACTCTTCTTGGGTTTTTTTTTTTATCCACAGTGAAAGGCTCCGCAACTTGATAATTGACTTCCACAAACCACGTTTTATTCAGCATTTGAGCTCTGTCCTTCCGCCAGAAGCAAAGGAAACTGTTGCAGATATTTTAAAGGGTACAAAGTGGCTTTCCCCAAAATTCTCTGTTTAGTACGTCTCTATGGTCAAAACATTTGTCACACTAGTACTTTTCTACTTTGGGGTCCAGTGATAGCTTTCTGTGTAAAAATTAAAAACAACTCTTACCTCGCATGTCTTCCTGTGATTAAATTAGTCTTAAACTAGTTGGAAGACCTGACCAGATATTTGTTTACAACTTTATTTTACTTTTGATAGTTGCTGCAGCTTGCAGTTTCAAACATGTGATTACCTCTCTAACCTTTACAAAAGGAGGGAACGGGGAAAGCTGTTGACATAGAGGAAGCGGACTTTGAGGGAGTGGAAGGAGATGGGCTTCAGTGTAAGCATTCATTTGTATAATCACTCTGACTTGTTGGCAGCTCTGTAGTGTGTGATGCTTTGTGGCACGCTTTTGTTGTTTTAAAAACAAGATTTATTTAGGTATGTCACAGTGTCTCATAATTGGTGAAATTATTTCATTGTTCTCTGACAGAGTTGCCTGTGAAAACAGAAATTTAACTGAATTCTCTTGGAGCAATTAGAATTCTTATAAAAGCTTAGTCTGAAGAGCTTTTTTTTTTTTGAGCTTTGCCTAGTCCAAATAGCTGGAAGGTGCTGCTTATTTGCATAAGACAGGAAAAAGCTCTGATGTAACATTTCTTCTAAACAAGATGCTGCTATATGTGCAACTCATTTCCTTTTGCTGTGAGCCGTGTTTGAATGTGAAAGTGGGTATGATAAAATAGAAATGCTCATAACATGATATCATGTGGAGGTAGTCATTTAGGATATTAGAAAAAAAAGTTGCAAAAGGTCTAAGAATAAAAACATCTTCAGTGATTTATTTCTACGACTGTAGTGCAGACGCTGTACTAGGTGTCATGTGTATTATGTTTAATATCGTTACTTCATTAGGACCTTGCTTAAAACTTACTCTGCTCAATTCTTTTCTTTAAGGGCTCTAGTGAAGGAGAAAACTATAATTTTGTTTTATTAGCTTTAGCAATTATTACAATGATTGGGAAGTGTAGATATTTAATTTTGGTTTTTCTTCTTGAAGGTCTAAATAAGCCTCAGAAACAGGCAATGAAACAAGTGCTGCTTTCAAAAGACTACACGCTTATTGTGGGTATGCCTGGAACAGGAAAGACTACTACAATATGCGCTCTAGTAAGTTCATGTACCTTGACGTTTAAATATTTTTGGTGAGATTTAGAGGATAGCATTAAACAAACTCTGTATAAAGCATACCGTCCAAAATTAATTATCATTACTTAGTCTACTGGTATTTCCATATTTTCAAAGAAGAAAACATTTCTTTTTACTTAAGGCCTTAGATTTGGTAGAACTATAAATGTAATTTGTAGAGTAGGATTCTCTTTTGCTTGTGTAGGAATAAATGTGGGAGGGAAGAGATTGAAGTGTGATATTTAATCAATTCTGTGATATTTTAATGTTAAAAATTCTTGGTCCCAAATGTCAGCAAGTCCTCAAATCCTGAATTAGAGCTTAAAAAAAGGACTCCTTGGCAAAGTTAGTAACTTGTCCACTGTGAATTGTATAAAACCATGGTGTTGAAGTTATGTGCAGCCTGCTAGCCATCTCTTCTAGTTGGTAGTTCTCTTTCCCTAGGAATCAACTATAGGAGCATACTGGATTCCGGCTGTGGGCTGAGATTTTTTTCTTGAAATAGCAGTGTCATCTCACTTGCAGTTGTCATCAGCTTGTGGGGAAAGAGGAGGCTGGAGAGCAAGCAGCTGCTGCTATTATCAGATCAGCTCGTTCCACTGAATCTGTTGTGGCTAAATTCTCATGGAGAACAGTGTTTGTGGGAACGGTCTGCATGTCTTGTTCTTACAGTGGGGATCTTTAGAGTGCAGTTCGTTCTTTTCAGTGCAATTTGCGAGTGTGCATGGATGTTCTTAGCTCTTGCTGTTTGCAGCATGCATAGTAAGCATGCTGTTTATAAGAACCATCAGGTCTGTTGCTCGTATTGCTTTGACAATAGCTAACTGGCAGATCTGGCCGGAAAGACTGATATAAATGAAGTCATACTTGTTATCAACTCCCTACAAAACTTCTTGTGTTTTTTACAAACGTGGGATTGCTGATTCTTGTATATGAACTAATAACACTTTCTATTCTTTCCCTTTGCCGTTCATTAGGTGAGAATTCTTTCTGCTTGTGGCTTCAGTGTTCTTCTGACTAGTTTTACACATACTGCTGTAGACAATATCCTGTTAAAGCTAGCCAAATTCAAAGTTGGTTTCTTGCGCTTGGGGCGAGCTCAGAAGGTTCATCCAGATATACGGAAATTTACAGAAGAAGAAATTTGCAAGTCCAAATCAATTAAATCTGTAACAGATTTGGAAGAGGTCTATAACAGTCAGGTGAGAAGTGGTTTTGCTAGCCCTGCAAATTAAATGCAAATTACTGGTTGTATGGATGCTGCAGAGAAGAAACCTATCCCAAGGGTGTGTTACTGCTGTAAGAAATCAGAGCTGAAAAAGACTCATTCTCTGCATCGCTTCAATTTCTTTATAGCCAATAATCATAGAATCATAGAATCATAGAATTGTTGAGGTTGGAAGGGACCTTTAAGATCATCGAGTCCAACCTTTAGCCTACCCTGACAAGAGCCACTTCTAAACCATGTCCCTCAGTGCCCCATCTACTCTTTTTTTAAACACCTCCAGAGATGGTGAATCCACCACCTCCCTGGGCAACCTATTCCAATGTTTAATAACCCTTTCAGTGAAAAAATGTCTCCTAATATCTAATCTAAACCTCCCCTGACGTAACTTGAACCCGTTTCCCCTCGTCCTATCACTTGTCACCAGGGAGAAGAGGTCAGCCCCCATCTCTCTACAACCTCCTTTCAGGTAGTTGTAGAGGGTGATAAGGTCTCCCCTCAGCCTCCTCTTCTCCAGGCTAAACAACCCCAGCTCCCTCAGTCGTTCCTCATAAGGTTTGTCCTCCAGGCCCCTCACCAGCTTTGTAGCCCTTCTCTGGACACGCTCCAACACCTCAATGTCCCTCTTGTAGCGAGGGGCCCAAAACTGAACGCAGTACTCGAGGTGGGGCCTCACCAGTGCCGAGTACAGGGGGATGATCACTTCCCTAGTCCGGCTCACCACACTATTCCTGATACAGGCTAGGATGCTGTTCGCCTTCTTGGCCACCTGGGCACACTGCTGGCTCATATTCAGCCGGCTGTCAACCAACACCCCCAGGTCCTTTTCTGCCGGGCTGCTTTCAAGCCACTCTGCCCCAATCCTGTAGCGCTGCATGGGGTTATTGTGACCCAAGCGCAGGACCCGGCATTTGGCCTTGTTGAACCTCATACCATTGGTCTCAGCCCATCGGTCCAGCCTGTCCAGATCCCTCTGCAGAGCCAACCTACCCTCAAGCAGATCAACACGCCCGCCCAGCTTAGTGTCATCTGCGAACTTACTGAGGGTGCATTCAATCCCTTCATCCAGATCATTGATAAAGATATTAAAGAGAACCGGCCCCAGCACCGAACCCTGGGGGACACCACTTGTGACTGGACACCAACTGGATTTAACTCCATTTACCACCACTCTCTGGGCACGGCCATCCAGCCAGTTTTTTACCCAGCGAAGAGTACACCTATCCAGGCCATGAGCAGCCAGTTTCTCCAGGAGAATGCTGTGGGAAACAGTGTCAAAAGCTTTGCAAAAATCCAAGTAGATAACATCCACAGCTTTTCCCTCATCCACTAAGTGGGTCACCTTATCATAGAAGGATATTAGGTTTGATAGGCATGACCTGCCCTTCACAAACCCATGCTGACTGGGCCTGATCACCCTGATCACCAACATTAACAGTCTGAAAGTTAAAAAGTATTTTTTATGTCTACACAAAGTAACTTATCATTGTAAGTAATAATTCCCAAAGACTCCCGTGCTTTTATCTGAGACCTATCTTGTGTGCGTGGGTGTGGTGATTAACTGCTGCAACCTCCTCTCTGTATTTACATATTGCTATTGTTTATCCCTCTTTCCCTCCCACTTGTGCTAGTTGTACCATTTGTACAATCCACGGATGGGGAAGAAGTGGTGTGCTGTGGAGCAATCTGGCCAAGCACTAATTTTTGGTTGAAAGATCAGTGGTACCTGTCTAAATATTAATGCAAACCATAATGGGAGCGGGGTAATCTGAGTCAGTGGCAGCTTTAAATTAAATTAATTGAAAGAATAAAGCTTCATGGTAGTTGGAGTAAATGCCAGCTTTGCAAAAGCTGCCATTTACTTTTTTGTTGATAGGCATTGCAGTGGAATGATTGAAGTCATAAGGGAGGTGACTTAACGTTTCATGTTTTAGTAATTTCAGATTGCAGTGGAAGCACAGTGGTAGGAAGAACTGTGCTGCTGTTTTGTCTTCTCTTTGGAATTACAAAAAGAAACCCCAAACCACATAATTTTCTACAGTAGTCACTTCAGCACACTCTACGAATTGTGTATATGCATAGAACCTGATACCACCCTGAACAGGTGGCAGGAATGAGTTATTTACTTGTCTGCTCTAAAGCTGGTTTGGTGTGTCATTTGCAATCGATGCAAGAATATGAGGCCAATATATATGTAAGGTGTGCTGGTCTGATTTCAAGGATTAATAATTTGATTTCTTTTATTTTACATTTTAGTTTTGTTTAATGGGAAATATAACTTTTTCTTTTAACCTGGAAAATGTGGTGCTAAAGGATATAAGATGTACCTTATCCTTAAAGTGTATCTCAATTTTCAGCCAGTGGTAGCAACATCTTGCATGGGAGTAAATCACCCCATCTTTGTTCAGAAGCAGTTTGATTTCTGTATAGTTGATGAAGCTTCTCAAATAAGCCAGCTCATCTGTCTGGGACCGCTATTCTGCTCCAAACGGTTTGTGCTGGTAGGGGACCATCAGCAGCTGCCTCCACTTGTACTGAATGCGGAAGCAAGGTAAGATAAAGTGCTGCTGGACAATCGTTAGTCACACAGATTCTGGGAAGGCTCCTGCAGTATTTTCCCTGACACATTTTTGGGTTTTTTGTTTGTTTTGTAACAGAGACCTTGGCATGAGTGAAAGCTTATTTAAAAGGCTGGAACAAAACCAAAATGCTGTTGTCCAATTAACAGTGCAATACAGAATGAATAGGTATTTTAAACTTTTATTATACTGGGGTATTTAATGTGGGATTGAAATAGCAAGATTTGACACCTTTTCTTTTTTTTTTTTAAATCTTTAGTAAAATTATGTCACTGAGTAACACGTTAGTGTATGAAGGCAAACTGGAATGTGGCTCAGAGAAGGTGTCAAATGCCACTGTTAATTTGCCCAACCTAAAAAAATTGAAACTGGAGCTTGCAGATGCTTCAAAAACATGGTTGAAAGAAGTACTTGATCCAGACACACCTGTGTGTTTTCTGAACACAGAGAAGGTAAAGTTCTTTATGTTCTCCTTTCAGAATTGTATTTTGATGTAAGTTCTTGATACAGATATACTAACAACATAAAATGTTGTTAGTATAGCTGATTGATTGGGGTGGTACAGCTACTGCTGAAAACATTGCATCTAAGAGCAGCTGAAAAGTTCAATTCAGATAATATTGAATGTACTATAAACTTTGTTCTCATGTGTGGAATGTAGCTCCAAGTGTGTAGCCACATTGGATGCCCTTGCAACCATGGAATGGCCTCATTTCTGGTGGCTGAGGGTCGGCGGTGTCTAAGCTGTGTGCCATGGCAGGAATAACTGTAGTTCTCCGTTGAATTTTGCAGACATTCTAGACACTGAAGTGTGAGGGAGGAGTAAGTTGTTTAGGTATGTCCTTTTTATAGAGGCTCAAAATTTTGCCAAAAACCCCCAACTCTAGAATAGATAAGAATTATGCAAAGAAACTGACTTCTAGGTAAAATGAGGAAGAGTTTAAATGCATGTGGAAAAAGATTAATAAATTAGTACATATTTGTGGTTTCTAGTACTTGCTGTCACTGTAGTTAGTGACTGGATTATGAAGATTTGAGTCTCTCCTCCTCTAGCAGGATTTATGTTGATTCCTAATAATACTGTGTTTTGCCAATGGATTGTATCAACTGATCATCTTTTTTGCTGACCCAGAAAGAACTCCCCAGTCTTTCTGTGCTCTCCAGGGCATTCTAAGGGTTCATTTTTTTTTAATAACAATTCTGGTAGAATCTCTTCAATGATATAAAAAGAAACACAATGTTTACTTTAGTGAGTTAGAGAAATTTCTAGAAATGCCTAAACTAAACAGTAGTACCTTTTCCTGGAATGCCTCTGCTGTCCCTTTCACAGAAAAGCAAGACAGTTGGCGCCAGGGAAGAGGCTTTCCCCAATAGGAGACTGGGTGATACACTGTTCATCTATTAATCAGACCAAAATTGGTTATGTGAAAGCTAGAGTTTCTGTTCCTTTTTCTCTTTCTTCCCTAGAAAGCCCATCTCGAGTATAAGAAAGCTGTTATGTTTGTAGAACCAGCAGGAAAGTTTCATTTTCCCAAATGCTCTTGGTTTTGTTGAGATATTAGGCTGTAATGTCATATCTCTTTTTTGGACTTCCTGTCAAAACTCCATGTACTGTGGTAGTCGGGGGGAGACATGGACAACTGGAGCAGGGTGTGTGTGTGTGTGGAGAACAACCCAAAAATCTACCAAACACAAAACCATTATTTATTTTGTTTTCTTTGATTTTTATAGTATTTTTTTTCCCTGTATACCATTGTTCATAGTGCAACCAAGAAAAGCTTCTGAAGAAACACACTTGGAGGGATACGAAAGGGGACAAAGGAGATAAACAGTGTTGTAGGACAACACCAGGAAGCTTGCATTTATTATGCTAGCTTTAAAAAAAAAAAAAGCTTCTATTGTTTTCTGTTTAAGAATGTGACATGTTTGTCACAGTAATCGAAAATCTATTTGTCCTTTTCTGCCAGACCCTGTGTCGGTCTGCCCTGCCTCTGACAGCTCACATCTGAATATTGAAAAAGTTGATGAATAGAAACCAGCTATTTGTTAAAATGGTGTTTTTCTGCTTGAAGAAGACTTGAGCGCATGCAGGTTTGGAGGCTTCTTAGGTGTGATGTTTTCAGATAATTAAAAAAAAAAAAACCACACACAAACAACCAAACCCAAAACAGCACAGTTTAATTCAGTTGTGATATGACAGGTCATAACACCAGTTAGCCTGAGCGCATGATGGCAGTGTAAAAACAAGTTACCTTACGGTAAGTATTAAGCTGTGTAGCTGCTGAGACACAAGCTATGGAGAAACTGCTGTTTTGGAAAAGGCAATGGGATCTTCTAACATGAAGGAAAATATTTTCTGCTTCTATAATCTATGCAACATACTGAAAACACACGATGTCATATAAAAGAAGGCTATATTGCAGAAAAATAGGATTCTTGCTGAAGTATGTAGTACCCTACTTAAGCAACACAATACAGACTACATTTTTTGTATGTGGCTGGAATCCTAAAATAAACTTGTGGATGCAGTAGCATACTATATAAATATACATCTATACGGCCTTGAGAAGACTGCTATGTAGACTTGCAGCAGTGTCGCATATGGGTTTGTCAGTCTCTATTAGATTTTTTTTTTGTTGTTCATTTGCAGTGCTTTAGTCTGCTAGGCATTTCACAGAGATTACACTTAACGAGATACTCAGTCAGTTGAATTCCTGGATTTGTGAAGCTTTTGATGCATACTGTACACTGTCAGATCCTATACGTGTGCACCGATACTGCTCTAGCAAGCAGATACCATTTTGGATAGTTCTTCCTGTAATTTTAAATGTAGGTTTTCAAACATTAAAAAAAAAAAAATCCTTTCTGCCACAGAAATGGGGAAAAATTGCTATAAACATTGTTGTATGGAAAGCCTTAAAACAAAAGTCCCATGTAAAATACAGTTTGCTCTCTTACCTTGTCAGGCTGGGAAATGTCCTTTTCTTTTTTTTCCATATGATCTTATATTGTGTGAACTGTAAAGTCAGATGAACAAGCTTTGGCAGTTTCTTTAAGGTGACTTGTTACTAGCAGTTTCAGCAGTTTGTTTCAACTTGTTTTGCAAATGCGGTATTCTGAAGCTATTGTACAGTATAGGCTCTGATACTGTGTAAATTTTTTTTGTTAAAACTGTTACTATAAAAACACATATGATGTGGTGAGTTAGGGATCTTGAATATAGTATGTCACTGTAGACAGCAAGAGTCACTGTTTTCCATTTATATTTTTAAAGGTCCCAGCACCAGAATGTGCAGAAAAAGGTGGTGTAAGTAATGTGACAGAAGCTAAACTAGTACTCTTCCTCACATCCTTATTTATTAAGGTATCTTTTACTTTATTACATTGTTCAGAGGGACGGCTTTATAATCATATTTACATTGCTATAGTAATGGTGACTATGTGTATTGAGTTATTCTTTGAGGGATAACCTGAAGGGTAAATTGAAGATTGGCTACATGTTGGTATAGTGAGGAGCTTGAGGTCTGCCTTCCCTTGCCTGGTTGGATTTGCAATGCAAAAAAAGCTGGATGCCAAATTCTTTTAAGAGATGAGGACTTTCTTGGGAGGGAGGGCAGGGCCTTTCTCCCTTATTTCATCCAGTCAGCTTCAGGAGTGGTACAGACTAAGAGTTCTGAAATGTTCACCTCAGTTTGAGGAAGAAAGAAAAATGTGGATTTCAAGGATATCTGTCTTTGTGCTATGTTAAGACAAAGCTTGGGAGCTTGCAGTAACTAATACTTTATATTTTCTTCAGTTAATACCAGTTATACCTAGAGTTCCATTGATGACTTAGTGTAGATACAGTATCTTGCAGCACTGTTTAGAAAAAAAGAAAAAAAATCCTTGAGGGTCTTCTGGCGGTGAAGAGCGTCCCAAGCTAATGGCAGTGAAAATTTTTTTTCCTTCTTCATTCAGGCTGGCTGTAAGCCTTCAGACATTGGCATTATATCACCATACAGACATCAATTAAAAACAATCACTGATTTGATGGCAAAATTGAAGGAGAACAGAGTGGAAGTCAACACAGTAGACAAATACCAAGGAAGAGACAAAAGTGTCATAATTGTATCGTTTGTTAGGAACAGTAATGATGAAAACGTAAGTTGTTCATATTAACTGTTTCACGCAATTTTAATTGTTAGATGCATTTTGAAAATGAGGTTTTTATCTACATTAAATTCTGAAGTGCAAGTAGGAAAAATAAAAGCAAATTATGTTTGTTTGGCAGCTGGGCGCCCTCCTGAAGGACTGGCGACGCCTCAATGTTGCTATCACGAGAGCCAAGCACAAACTAATCATGGTGGGCTGCGTTCCATCCCTCTGCCGCTATTCTCCATTAGAGAAGCTGCTCTGCCACTTGCAGTCTCAGGCAATGATATCCTTTTTCTCCACGCTGTTTTGTGAAAGGGGAAAGGTAAGATTGACTTACTGAAGTAAGGATGAGAAGATCTTTGATTAATTATGTTGCATCTTTTAAGACTGATTGGCAACATGGTACAAAATGTGCTAATTAAATATGCCAAAGATATACTTGAGATCAAACTGATAAATGGATTTAGAACCTTCACTGTCTTCAAAAGTAGAATTCCATGCTTATTTGCAAGTCGACTTTGACATAATTTATTTTAATTTTGAGGCCTGAATTTTTAATGTTTAATGCTTTTGTATTTCTTAAAATCATCCTAGTTTCTTGACATCTTAATGTCAGCGTAATTGTTTTTTCTCAGAAGTACCATGGCATACAAATGCATATGGTGAGAGAACAGTTCATGAACAATGTTGCTAGAATGGAAAATGGTGTAACTTTCAGATGACTTGTTAGTTTTTTCTTTCTCTCTGGCATTGAGAGTAGACTCAGTAGAGTTTGTCCTAGCTGTGGCTGTTTCCATCTACTGCTTAGCAGCTGATGAGATCTTTCCCATTTTTCTTTGCAAACACCAGTAGGTATTCAAACAGGTTTTGTGTTTTTGTGAAAGTGCTGTGTTGTCAAAGTGCTTCCTTAACTTGCTACATCTTCAATCTCCCAGCAGGGGCTCATGAGGTTATCCACAAGTGTAACATTTTGTGATTGTGAAGATGGAGAGTTTACAAACACTTGTATATTCTGGTGTTGCTTAATGTGAATAACTGGTTAGTGGGGTGTGCGTGCTGGTGTGTGCTGTTTAATCTGAATGGAGCCAAACCAGAAGTTGCATTTGATTATTTTAAAAGTTTCCTTTCAGTAAAATAATAATACACATTTCTTTCTTTAATAAAGTGATTGTTAAGCTGGTCATTTTAGTACCAGTGTACTTGTAACAAACCAGAAGTATGAAGTACTCTGTTCCTTCAGATACTGGATAGCTACTTCTGTATTCACTTTTATCTTGATAAATGGTTATATGCATAAAGTGAACAGGGAAACATTTGAGGAGGCGGGGGGAGTAAACTAATGCTGCATTGAGTCATAGTTTTCTGGGCTCAGTTTGGTTTAAAAGACTTTAAAATGTAGTTTACATGTAGTAATTCCATTTATTAGAATTCCTAATTAAGATGCTATGTTGTTGTGCTGTTTGGAAAAAAAAAATAGGAAAAGCTTCTTTGTCTTCATCAGAGCCTCATGTTCTTCAAGTGTGCTTCTGGTTGTTTTTTAAATACTGAAGTCTTTTATGTTTATATACATATTGTAAGTAGTCTTTCTTTAGAAAAGTCACCAAGGGACCTTCATATCTCTTAACTTTGCATACAGCTGGGAGAAATGTGATGTTGATTAACTCCCTGTCATTAACTAAGGTATTTAGCAGATAAATCTGCTGAAGTGAAATGCTGCCCAGTTGAAGATCATAGTAAAATGCTGGTTTCAGTTTCTGACCTGTAGTCTTGTCTTCAAAAAAAGAAAAAAGTTCCCAAGGAGCAAAAGTAGAGATGCAGCTTGGTGACCAAGACGTTTACATGCTCAGGTCCTATTTTTTGTAAAGATGATAACATATGTGCAATGCAAAGTATCCTTTACTTGACAGATCTGGTTTAGTTTCTTTATACTGCCTCATACTCTAGACCATTACTGAGAAGTTTCTTTCCAAGGTCACTGGTGGGAAACATCAAATTTTTTGATTCTTTAAAATCACTGGTACGTGTTTTCTCTTGGATCAATGTCAAGTAGTTGTGTGCATGTAGTTGCAAACAAATTTCTAGATGTTAAATGTGGGCTTTTTAACTCTTTTAAACTGCTCCCTAATTTTTGTAATGTTTGGAATAATAATAAAAGTTTGATGTTGGTTTTGTTATAGTTGTTTATATTTTGTTAATACTTTATATAGTACAAATGTTTTGAACAGTACAAAGATAATTTAATAGTTGACAGGGTCTCTTGTTTTTCAGGTGAAACTATACCCTTCAACTCTGCGTGTGTTCCTAGGTCTTACAAAAGAAAAAAAAATTAGGGTAAACTATATTCTTATTACAGTAGTGACTGCAGAATAAAATACCCTTGTTTAGAAAAGTTTTTCTTCCTATGTTTAGGATCTATGTGTACAAAAGTTTTAAGGTGCATCTTATCTATTTTCTTACACTACATTATGCTTATCCAAGAAAATAAATAAATTAGAGGTATTGTTATCCCTCCACGAACCTGAGCAGAGATCTTCAGGTTAAACAGGGTGTAGGTGAGGTAGTTTCAAGTCACATTGACATGAGACCTCTAACATGCTCTTGCAGTCTCTTGAATATATATAAAATACCTTGTGGAAGGGGAAAGAATAACTTTTTTCCACTTTCCTGCCTTTAGAACAACTTTCTAATGCAGAAGCAGTCATTGATACAGATGGCAAACATACAGCCAGAGGCCAAGCACTGCAGGGCTTCTTAAAAAAAAAAAAGGAAGTTCGATGCCGGACTATAAGGATCAGAGCCTGACTCTTGGGCCTGTTCCACCTTTAAATACACTTTTCTCCCGCCCTGGAAGGGCGGCGGCCGCCGGGTCGGGGGCGGGTCCTCCGGCCGGCGGGGGCGCTGTGGTGCGCGGGCGGAGGGGCCGGCGCCGGGCGGCGGCGGGGTGGGAGGAGCCGCAGGGCCCGCAGGGAGCGGCCGAGGCGGCGGCTCCTCCTCTCCAGCCATGGGTGAGCGGCGGCCGCGGCGCCCGGGGAGCGGGGCTGGGCTGGGCGGGGGGCGCCGGGGTCGGCGGAGGGGGAGAAGGGGGCTGGCGGCGGCCGCCGCCCCTCAGTCCCGCCGCCGGTAGCGGCTGGGAGCAGCCCGGCAAAATGTCCGCTGCGGCGGCAGCGGGGCGGGGGGCGGCCTCCGGCCCCGCCGTCTGTCAGGCGGTGCGGCGCCCGGGCGCTGGCGGCTCCCCTAACCTCCTTCCCTGCGGCTGGGAGGGAGGTCAGGGAGATGGGGCGGTGTGCCGGGGGGGGCCGTGCCTTGGGGAGGCTGGGGGTTTGTGCTGGTGACTTGTTTGCTGCTGGGAGATATAGGGAGACCTTGTGCAGTGTGGTTTTGTGGTGGTTTTCTTTCTTTTTTTTGTTTTTTCTTACACAAATACTGTTTACAGTAAGGGTTCGGCTGGTAGAGGAACACTGTCTCTTGCTAGTCAGGCTCTGGCGATGTCAGGGCCACCGGCAAACAGTCCCCTTGGGGTGAGAAGAGCCCTTCATGGCTCATCTTGCCCACAAATGTATAGTCCACCCCATCCGATCCCTGAGCTGCAGTTACTAGAAAACATGCTATGTGAATTTCTCAATCTTTTTTCTTTTTTAAGAAGCAAGCAAAGAAAAATGGCTATATGCAGGTAGACCAAGCTTCAGAACAGACCGAAAATGCGTTTCTGCCTCAGAAAAAACAGGCAAGAGGGCTGACAATGAAAGGGACAGTAGAGGTGGAATTCTCTCTGTGGGGAGGATCAGCTCCAAAAGTCAAAATGAGGTCACCTGAAAAAGGAATTTGTAAGATGCCTTTGGGGAAATAATACCTAGGGAGGGAGAGCTATCCACCTGAAGCCACCTGAACATGGCTTTTTCTACAATAACATTAGTATTTAGTACTGTCAATAGCAACCTAATAAGAAAGCAGGAGGTCTGATGTGAGTTCTGCCAGCAGAAATGCTCCTGTTGTTGCAAGCCTCCATCTCTTCCAGGCTAGTGCTGCTCTCGGTAGGGTTGGTTCAGTCCCTGGTGGCAAACTAGTGAGCTGTGACTGCTAACTAACTGGGTAAATTTTTGCCAGAGCGCTGTTGCTAATTGTCTGCTGTGTCTTCTGCTGTCTCTTAATGTTTTCTGTTGAAGTGCTGGTAAACTGAGAGAATATAAAAGTGCTTTTTAAGGTTATCTTGGGCACATCATCCCAGTCTTTTTTTTTTTCTAGAAAACTGAGATAGTTTATATTGTGTGGTAGTAGGGTAATTTGATATTTGACAGACAGTTAGGAATACAGAAAATTAGAAAGTAATTTTCTAAGTTTACCTAAATACCTAAAACCGTGGTATGCAAGAAATGAGACAAATCATTTCATTGCTGTTGGAGGAACTGAGAAAGTGTCCATCTGTTAGAATGATGTGGGGTTTTTGGTTTTAATGTATACAGTTCTTTGTGCTTTCTCATGTGCAAAGAGATCAGGTCATACACCAATACTCAAATTTGCAAAGGAAGCAGCTCATGTTTTTTTCTCAGATGCAAATCTGTATAGATATTTTGACATCTGTGACTCAGGGTCTTAAAAAGATGATTTGTATTCTTCGTTTGGTTTTTACTTCATGTGTTAGAGTTAATTGCAGGAAACAGTAAATCATCAACTTTTTTTGCTTCTTTCCAAGTTACTTTGATCATGGTGAATAAACAGAGGGTTGTTTTGTCTCTGTTTCAGTTTGTCAAAACAGAGGGTGGCCTGAATGTTTTAACTGCTTCATTACAAATGAAAATAAACTAAGAATCTCCTGAACACTCTGGTTTCAGTTAGCAGGAGCTCGAAGAAGAGGAACCTTGTCCATTCTGTCAGATTAAGATGATTTTAAAGAGCTATGGGTTTTTTACTGACGAGATTTAATCCCAGAATGTGTTTTTGTAGTTTGCATTTTGTAAAACTACCCAAAACATTTTTAAGTTAAAACAAAACCTTAGGTTCTTAACCTTTCATCTGTAGAAAACATTTTTTAGCTATATGAGAAACTGATGTAATATGTAATATTTTCCGGAAACTGCACCAGGTTTACTGGCTGAGACTACGTACAGCCTACAGAGGAAAGCATGTGGATTTGTCACTGTGAAATTAAGACTACAGTGGAAAGTGATTATATATAAGAAGTATGATGTCTGTTTCTGTAGGTAGACTATAATACACCAAATAGATACTTACATTAATAGGAATGCTGCTTTGATCTCATGGTAAGGGCAGTCATTGCTGAGCTTTTGAGTGCGGCATGGATGCCTGTGTTAATTTACAGTTACCGACTGCTTCCGAGATGTACTGAGATAACACGGTGCCTGAGAACTGACATGTCCGGCCTCATTTTTTCATTCTCCTGTTAAACCAATGTAAGATCCGTAAGGGTGTTTGTTGGAGTGGGTGCTTTTCTATAACATGGTGGTTTATAGCATTTACTAAATTATTCCTTTGAGTATATCTAGATTAAGATAAATTTTTCTTTGAACAAAGTGGCCATGAAGGATTTTATTATTTTGCATCTCCTCTAAAACGTGAACCATAACTTTTTTTTTTTTTTGCTGTATTACCTTAGCTGTAAAGGACCCTACAGCCGTAGAAAGAGCAAATTTACTGAACATGGCTAAATTGAGTATCAAAGGACTCATTGAATCTGCTTTGAGCTTTGGCCGCACTCTGGATTCTGACTACCCACCTTTGCAGCAGTTCTTTGTTGTCATGGAGCACTGCCTGAAGCATGGCCTTAAAGGTGTGGTAATTGCTCTAGCTGCATATTTCTTATTCCAAACATGCTACTTTTCTTCCTTTCTTTCTTGAACGAGGTAAAATCGAAGTGTGTTATGTTGCTTTAAGAAGTGAAGAAAATTTGTAAACTGTCACCTTTTATAATTAATAGTGTCATCATTAATACTTCGCAACATGTATTTCCACATTTACCAACTTTTTCTTTTGTATACTGTGTATTGTAAGTGGTCCAGGGATTACCACAACGGGATGTATGTATGTAGCTTGTATTTTTAGATAGTTTTTTGTATTATTTTGTTCTAGCACAGCAGTTTTATGTAATTCCGAAGTAAAATAATTCTGAAGATGACTTTGGATACTGGTGAACTGACCAGCATTGCAGTTATCTGTTCTCTGGAAGTCTAGGCTCAGCAGTTAACCAGCTGTTTTGAAGCAAGCTACTCCAGTAATTTAAATTAATTCCGTTACTTAATTTTTCTTTTCCTAGTAAGAAAATCCTTTCTAAGTTACAATAAAACCATCTGGGGTCCTCTGGAACTTGTGGAGAAATTATATCCAGAAGCTGAGGAAATAGCGGCAAGCGTCAGAGATTTGCCTGGCCTTAAGTAAGTACTATTGGTAAAATACAGCAGGAAAATAAAGGATCTGATTGAGAATCTACAGATGTCTCGTGATTTCATTTGGCATTAAACAACCTTTGAACAGCTAGCACATGATATTAGGGGAGGGCACAGGTGAATCTTGTTAGCTTTTCATCTTCTGCACAAAACAGCTCAAAAAGTAGTATTTTTATGTTCTTTTCTGATGTTCCTGGGGGAAAAGTCTTCTGAGTAGTGGAAAAAAATGGTGCAAAAAGGAATAGGTTGTGTATCAGTCTGCGGTCTAGAACCACAGCAAACACATGAGTCTAGTCATCAGAGGCTGTATAAAAAAAAAAGGTAACATACTGAAGAGGAAATTATTCGGCAGCTGTTCAGGTGCTTGTGTGTAGCATCCTTCTCAAATGTAAATTTATGCTGCGAACTAAAATCTCCTCCCATTCCTCTGTACTCTGCTTTTGTATTTAGCTTTATAATTGGTCATACGTTAAATTCCAAAAGGGTTGTGATTGGTATATGGCAGCATAAGGGTTATAATTTATAGCTTTAGACCTTATGTAAAGCACATAGGTATATAAATTATTATTTACTCTCGTATGGGACCAGATGAAATAATACTCTTTGCCAGGTATGTTACACTCTTCCTATCCTGTGTGGGTTTTTTGGGTTTTTTTTTGTTTGTTTTGTTTTGGTTTTTTTTTGCATTTATGTGCTTACCACTTCTAAATGTGCAAGCACTAGAAGAGGAGGATCTAAAGGTTAATTTGATGGATACTAATGTTTGCCAGTTACATACTTTTTCATCTTTTTTTAATTGTCTTTCTAAGATACCAGTGAATTTGTAAACAGGTATGAGTTAAAGCTAGAATTTGGTACGCGTTGTGTAGACCACGATTGGGAAAGCAAGCTTGCGTGATGAGTTGTAATGGACATTCTGTTACTTTTCTGACAATTCCTCTGAAGACTTGATAAGCAAGTCGCAGAAGGGAGCCTGAATTGTTGCAGACTTTTTACTTCAGCTAGAAAGAGGACTTCCAAGATTTATCTTTTCAGGCACTATCAGATTAAGAAGAAGATGTATATAGGAAAACAGCACCACCATTAAAAACTCTTTGCATGCTGCAAGCTGTGTGAAAACAAAGCACAGTGAAATACAACAGCATGTAGAGTGTTGCATGTGTTCATTCTCTGAGCAAAACAGTGAATTTTACTGTCAGGCTCTTGTGCTCTCTCTATTCCTGTTCTTTCCAGGGTCTGCTCCCAAGCCCAGCTGAGTTGATGAAAATTTTTCTGATATTAACCCAAAGCTTGGAGTCAAAGCCTAGACATTATAGCTTCCTGAACTGCATTGCTCAACCAATAGTTTAAACTATTCTTTCAAAAATACCAATTGCTGTACCAATCGGCTGATAAGATGTTTAAGACAGTGAATTAATTGATATGTTGTTGATTTCATAGAATCACGGAATAGTTTGTGTTGGAAGGGACCTTTAAAGGTCATCTAGTCCAACGTCACTTGGGACTATTTGTCTTCATGCTCTTTTTTTTCAGAACGCCGCTGGGCCGTGCCCGGGCCTGGTTACGTTTAGCACTAATGCAGAAGAAAATGGCCGACTATCTTCGCTGTTTAATCATTCAGAGAGATCTTCTCAGGTAAACAATTAAGTTGATTTTGTTTATAATTGATTTTCAGAGGTTTAGTCTCCTGGAAAAAAACAACTTTTTCTATTTGCTAGTTTTTAATGTATCCTTAGCGTGGCAATGTGTAGCTTCTGGCCTCTGGGCTGATTTTTTCCAGTCTTCAGGGTAGAGGGACCAACCACCACTTGCCTCATCAAGCTTGAGGGCCAGATGATGGGTGAAGAGGTGTTTCGTCCCCATCATATAGGGGGCTCTTCTGCAATGTTCCTGACTGTTCTTTCATAGGTGAGGGTGATGGGGAAGGGCTCCCGCTGCATTGCTGCACGGTGCAGAATATGGACTAGAAACCTCTGGAGAGGAGACAGATTCACCCCCTGCATAGTTTCCTGCAGAGCCACCATTGCATGGAGGATGATTACCTTGAACTTTCCTTTCACAGTCCTAAAACTGGCATTGCTCTCTTCTAGTATAACTTCTGATGGGGTAGTTGAAGCACAAAGGGAGAAAAACCTTGTTGTCTTAATTTTAAGTTCTATAACCTATACATAGTTTTAAGACTTTTCTTGCATGCCTAGATAATGCTGGTGTGTCAGGATGACATTGGTGTTCAATGCTACGGACTTTTCCGTCGAAAGCACCATATGCTTCACAGAGTCTAAAACTTTATTTAAAAAATGCAAAGAGGAGGAAATAAATGTTGGTATTCTGTTTTTTAGTGGAGTGTTTTTCTTTTAAAAATCTTTTTAGTATTTCATCCCTTTCTGTTTTCTTCTCTTACTGATTTAATCTCTTACTTGGCTGCTTTAATTTCAAACATGTGTTCATTAAAATCCAGACCTTTTTTCACACAAGGTAAATTTTTTACCATTCTTCCTTTGCATTCACTAGTGTTTCTGAACAACATAAGAATTGTTTGACTCAACATGGACAAACATCCATCTACTGCAGTATTCTATTCAAAAGTAACTAATAGCAAGTGAAGAGTTTTGTCCAAATAAGTCTTGTCCCCCAGATTTGCCAGCCCTCCAGCAGCTTGTGGCTTAGATTTCTGGAGCCAAGGGTAGTATCTTTGCTTGCAATAGCCTCTGAGACAAACCATGCACTTTCAATTTTTAAATATTTATGAGGTGGATGTATGGGCAGACACAGTTCATCTTTAAAGATGTTGGAGTGAGGCTAAAATAAGAGAAACAATTCAGATTTAGATGGCACTTGTTATGAATTTATTGCATATAAATATACTGAATATACCAATAAGATGCAATTTTCTTCTTTAACAGTGAATTTTATGAGTATCATGCACTAATGATGGAGGAAGAAGGAGCGGTTATTGTTGGGCTATTAGTTGGGTTAAATGTGATAGACGCTAACCTGTGTGTGAAGGGAGAAGACTTAGATTCACAAGTAAGTCATTACAGGTAAAGTAATGTATGTGCAATCCATAAGACTTTTATGTACAGTGAATTTTGTTACTATGGAGTTATGACCTGTTAGATATCTTACTAGAGACTGTTTAGTGTGTGATCCAGCTCCTGGATCAGTGGGGGCTGTTGCATTAAGCTCAGTATCAGTTGGGTCAGACCTTTAGATAGTGATAATTGTCAGAGTGCAAGGGTAAAGTTTTATGCTTTGTCATCAAATGGATGCAATATTAGCAATGCAGAGTTCTTTCCATCTTAATTGGGTAAGTTGTCCTTTTTCTTTGCGGGAAAAGTATATTTCCATGATCTCTTTATCCCATTCTGTTCATTTATTGTTGTTCTGGAACGTAATAGGAAAGTTTCAAGCACCTGAAACAGAAACTTGCTTTGCATAGTGTGTAATAAAAGACCTTGTAAGAGGGTGACTGCTTTCAGTCTGCAAAACAAGACTTAGAATTCTTCTTCCTTTGCGAAGTGCTTTGACTTTGAACTCTGATCTTTTCCAAGAAAATCTTGACCAATTCTTTTTAAAGGCAGATGCACAAGCATTTATAAATAAACATAGGCTGTGTTCAGTCATGATTGGTTTTGCCCAGCTTCTTTGCGGAAAAAAATCGTAATAGTTTAAGTGATTATTTACTGTATTTCAGCATATATTTGTGGAAAAAGCAATTTCTATGGCAAAGAATGTGAATCATAGGCCTAACCTGTCTTCAGTTGTTTATTCTAGTTACTAGCTAATGTTTTAGGCATCGATCTTGCATACCAGGAGATACCATATTGAAAGGTCTGTAATTATAGAAGACTTATCAACATGCTTTTCTTAGTATTGAGAATGATACGTGTGTATTATAAATCACAAAATCTATTGCTAGCTTTATGTTTGTTATCTAAGTCACTTGGTGGCTTTGATGTATGAGGGGACATAAAACTTGATTTGAGAAGTTAGTATTAGCTGTCCAGATGACATTTTAGGGTGATTCTGTTTGTGAAGAGTAGTGTAAATAAGGCACCTTCTCAGAGAAGCCAGGAGAAGCAAGTTGTATTGAGCAGAAAGAGAAACTTCTGAAGGATGATGGAAGTCGCATCCAGAAGCGTAATTTTGGTGTATTAGAAGAATGTTATTCAGTGGAGAAATGTGTGCATGCACACAGGAAGAATTAAAACAAGGTAATTTTTATAGAGATAATATTTTACTTGTTTATAGAGGTAGTGTTTTGCTTTAATAAGCAAAATATATTTTTTAAAAAGCTTTTGGAGGAGAAACTTTTCAGAAAAGATACGGAAAGAACGAGTAAAAGACCATCATAGGAAACTGACAGGAAAGCATTGTACCAACCAAGGAAACGATAGACTTAGCAAGTTGCTTGTATTCAAAAGCTAAAGGGAGCTCAAGAAGGAAGCAGTAGGTCAGAGAAATCAAAATACTTTTGTGAAGAGGCTGCTAGACACCAAAAAGGAAGGGTTTGGGGAAAGCAAATGTGGTTAAATACTTTTGTTAGAGGTTCATGAGTAGAGTTGGAAGCATAACTCATGGTAATGTTATTTATAGTATATATGATTAAATTACAATTGAATAGAAAATAAATTAATTAGATTCAGATTTAGAAGGTTTAAAAAAAGAATGCAGTTGAGTTGGCATACCTGGGAATCAGCAAGTATGGAGAGGTAGCATTATTTGGCAAGGAATGTTGAAAAGCTAAACACGGAGGAAACATCAGTCTGGGAGATGTGCTGTGATAGGAAATAACGTGAAACACTAAAGACAAATTATGACAAGTCTGCTCAATCAGTGGTAGGGCTGAGTAGTATCTGGTAATTCCCCAAATGAAAGTCTTCTTGTAAGGTCTCGGCTAAGCTCAGTCAGAGGTAAGAAGTCATCTTTTCTTTGGGATTTGGTACCTGACACGTTGTTAATTTTGTTCAAAGGTAAGACTACACCTTAAAAAAAAAAACAACAAACCAAACTTGTTTAAAATGTTATGGTTCAGTTTTCTGAGCTTCTGGCTGAAACTTGACCAGTCTTAAAAAAAGCTGATGTAACTGAGGTTTTAGTAATTATGTAGATACAAGACCGTGAATATCAACAGCAGTTACTTGTATGATGTGAAACTGTGTACATTTGCTTTCCCCTAGGTTGGGGTGATCGATTTCTCTATGTATTTAAAGAGTGATGATGACATCGGGGGTAAGGAAAGGTATGTCCTCACCAAATACCTCAGATTTTGCATGTTAACAAATGATTTCTTGACCAGTGCCCTGTTCTTTGTAGAAATAAGTCAGATTCCCTAAAGTTTTCTGATCTTGCAGTGTTGAGAAAAATTGTATGCTAGGTTGTTCTGTATTACTAGTTAGCTGGACAAATATTTGCACTCTGAAGCAAACCTCAGCAGCATCACCTGCTTTACCTGATGGACAGTATTGGAGGATTGCAAGGTGGCAGTGACAAAAAAAGAAGCTGCAAACCTTTAAGCCCTTAGCTTGGGATTTAGTCAGTATTTCAAAGAACCAGGGTTACAGCGCAGTAAATAAATATCCTTTTTCTTTTGAGACTGTATATGTTGTTATGTTTCATGTAGAGAAATTGTTTGCAGTTAAAGCATTGAGTTTTTTGGTCTCTCACTGATGTCACAACATGTAAGTTATTGACTTCATGATTGTGAGATGAAGTTGCTTCCTTTCTTTTAAAAAAGCACAACTAAGATGGATTTTTGCATATGTTAGGTAGATATGTATATTTTCAGTACATAGATCACTACATCATTCTGTTAAAGCTAATTTTGTTATGTGCTTGCTTTAGAAATTTACAGATTGCTGCAATTTTGGACCAAAAGAATTATGTTGAAGAACTGAACAGACAACTGAAGTAAGTATGCCTTTGAAGTAAGCATAGAAGTCCAGGCTTACAGCTAAAACACCTCTAATTCTTTTTGTACCACAACTTGGTGAAAGAGAACTTCAGAGAAAGGGGTGCAAATTCTTCATGTTTAGACTAAGGATGTGGTGAAGTTGAAAAGGATACACTTTTCTGGAGAGAGTCAGGATGTCTCAGTTTTCATGCTTTCGTTTTTCAGTCAGAACCTTTATTCTTCAAAGAAATAAAAAACAGCAGGTCAAAACTGATCAAGGTCCTCACGATTCGTAATTTCACAGGGATGAAAAGCTGGATCTGGATTATAACTGCATTCTGTTTAACAGTTTTCAAAAAGTATTATTGAGTGTTCTGGGTGAATACGCATGTTTTTGTTACTTTGCCTTTCATAATATTTTGGATTGTAGCTTTAATGCCTACGACCAAAACTGAATAGGTTCATTGCTTGCTGGAAACTAATTATACAGTGTAGGTTGTGGTTCCTGTCAAAACAGTTTTCAGGAAAGCAGCCTTTCCCCCTTACTTTGCTGGATGGAGCAAACCTAGTCCACCACTGTATTTGTTACTGGACAAATAGAGGAATAGTGATTATAATTCTCTGAGGAGTATTGTACAAAATTAAACAGTGCAAGGGGCTAAAAAAGGAAAAAAAAAACAAACAACAAACCCACAAAGAACTACTTCTGTAGAATCTGTAGTATAGCTGATCTTCTTGATCCCTTTTTGAAATGTAATCACATTTTTTCATTTTTAATGCTAGTCATCTTGATCATTAGTTACTATATGCCTACTGTTGGCGTAAAGACGTTCTGATTTGAAATTGTGTCAGTCACTGAGCAGAAGCCTTCAACAGGACACAGTAACTGAATGCGTTAAATATGAGCAAAATGAAAGTAAGTTAAGGAGGAGAAAAGAGCTATCACAATTAAGAATAGTGGTGTTTGTGTGATGATAGAATATGTCCCTGTACACTGGTTTATGCATGGAATTACTTGCAAACCAGTGGTTCAACAACTCTCCTCATTTATTTCAGGTCAGCTGTTTGTTTCCACACATCCTAGAACGTATTAATTTCCTTGCCTTGCCCTTCTTATTGCACTGATAACTTCTGAGGACACCACAGTAGAAATACATGGAAAAGTAAATGATGTTACAGAATAGGGGTTTTCTGTGTGTAAAGTGCAGTCTAAAAAATGTGCGTACAGCAGAAATGAGCAATCGGGTAATGGAGGAGGCCTGGATGTAGTTCGATAAGATAAAAAAACCACAGAGTAATAAAAGGGAAAAAAATCTGATGAGACTTAGAAATGCAGTCAAGAAGCATCAAGAAATCTCAAAAAATGCAGGAAAGCAATTAATTTTATAAAAGAAATGGATTTTGGAGGAAGAGAACCTGGAGAACATTTTTCATTCTGTGGGGGTGGGGGGGAAAAACCTCAAGAAGATTGCAAACTCTCTTTTAAGTGAACTGATTAAGCATTTGGATACATTATAGTTGTGAGGATAAAGGAAAGGGAGAAATGTAAAGTTACTCCTATCCAGGAGTTTAAATGTCAGGGATGACGTTGGGAGTTGGAAAGAAGTGTATAAACATTCAGTGAAGGAGACTAATTTTCTTATATTCAGGAGAAACTCAAATAATGGGAGCAGACCTTTTAGCGCTTAACCAATAATCGTTGTACCTGACATTGAAGCATTTGAGCTTGGTTGAATAAGTGTTGATGCAATTTTGAATAATTTTTTTTCTTTTTCTCTTTCAGTAGCACAGTTAGCAGTCTACACGCAAGAGTTGATTCGCTAGAGAAATCAAACACTAAACTGATCGAAGAGGTATTATTTTTTTTAGTAATATATAATAGATATTATTTACTCTCAAATGCTAGCTTTATAAGTATACTTAAATTATTTTAGTCTACATGAGGTTTGTATGACATGTTCGGATACCTTTATTTTGGCTTGAAGAAAAGATACAGTAGCTGTAGGGATTTGAAGTCGGCTTGGCTGGGTAGCATGCAGCATCGGTAAATTAATTCTGTAGGACATTGCAATTTCCCACTTTGAACAAAAACAGGAAAGAAGCCTTTCTTAATGCCAGCTGTCAGTCTGATTTTGTGCAGATGACTAGTCTGTAATGGATAACACCAGTTGCTACAAAGAGACAGAAAGTAGTTCAGCAAGCAGTTTTTGTTATTGTTCTCAGCTTTAGCCAAAGGATTGTTTCTTGCTTGTTTACCATGTGCTTATATACAGTTTTTAGACTTACCTAGCTCTGGTTTTGTACTTACATTTTATATTTTCGGTTATCTTTGATGCGTGGCTAAATTACAATATATTTAGCTATATAAGAGAAAGGATAATCTATCTTTTTTTATCCAGGCTGCTTGAGAAATAGTTAATGAAGTGGAAAATTTAAATGTCTGCATTCAGCTGTGGAAGGGGTAGCTGGCTAACTATGGGTATTAATGTATCCAGATAGAGGGAAGACATTTATTTTAAAAATTATTTTATTTTGATCAGCTGGCTTATAATTCTGACATTAAGGTATATATTGTAGGGCCCAGCTATAATGTTTTCTCTTCTATAAATATGTTTTCTTTTCATCTGGGAGAGGTTTTCTTATGTAAATTGCTCCCTATGATATATTAAGATGTCCAAAAAAGAGCAAAACTAGATATATTTGAATCCAAACGGAAAGAAAAAATTTAGGGTGAAGAAAGGGAATTGAGGGTCTTGCAGTCATAATGAAGCAATGAAAAGAAAGCGTATTCTTTACCAGACATGAAATAATGAAGTATCTTGAATAGGCATGCTGTTGTGTAATGAAAGTGACTCGTTACTAAACCAGGAGCTTTATGTTTCCTTTAAAAGGAATTAAACTTCTGTTTGGTAGACTACAAGAATTGGGCAAAGAATGTCATGGGTTTGCATTCATCAGAACATTTTTTCTTTATTTCCACTCACAAAAGTGGTCACACTGCTTTTCCGTTTTTTTTTTTCTTTTATTTTTCCCCCCAGTTAGCGATAGCCAAAAACAATATAATTAAACTTCAGGAAGAAAACCATCAATTAAGGAGTGAAAATACCCTTATTTTAATGAAAACACAGCATCACCTGGAGGTATGTTAGGTTTTTTTACTATATTTAAGATAGTAATGTCATGTGGTTCATTGTCATTTGAATGTTCTTACATTGCAAGTTGAAGCCAGCAGTAGCTGGGCCAAATCTAAAACAGCTTTTATTAGGGAAAGTTTATTAGGGAAAAAAATGTTAGATCTGGGAAGCTATATAATGGCATAAACATCTAATTATAGCACACAAGGTTGTTTTAAACCATATGTAAATTTTGTAGCATTTTTCCTAGTATTCTATTTTTCTTCCCTTTTTCCTTTTTTTGTTAAATTGTAAGCTAAATTATCTGAAGCAGTATTATCTGAAAATCTTGTCGGAATAGTGCATGTTTTAGTAGGCAAAATTCTGTTGGCTGTCTATTCTGACTTACCTCGTTACGTGAAATGTCATTTGGAGTAATTGCCTATATAATTGGTGAACTTTCTTTAAGCTGTGATCTGTAGGTCCTTGGGTAACTTCCTGTATATGTTTTGCAGGATAATTGGTAAAAGCACAGATTAAGCAGGTGTTTGGATTGCTCAGTATTGAAACAGATGTGTAATAGAGTGACTTACTGGAGGAGGACTGTACTGCAGTAGAGATGTTTCTTTTGCTAGATTTAGTCAATTCTCATTCTAAAACCGATGACCACATAGCAGAAACAGCTCTTTCCCTGTTTGTACTGTGCTTGGAGAATGTATTTTTAAGCTTTTTTTATTCCCCTACAAGTGTTAAATTTATGCTATTAATTGCTGAACTTGTGATGAAGAAAGATAGATTCTCTCTATCTTTGTAGGCAACTAAAGTGGATGTTGAAGCAGAACTTCAGACATACAAGCACTCCAGGCAGGGTTTAGATGAAATGTACAATGAAGCACGTAGACAGCTTCGAGAAGAATCACAACTTCGACAAGTAAGTATTCTTTTCTAGAATTACACAGCACTTCTATAAAAGATTATGCTTGAGAAGAATCAGTATATAAGTATTTCTAGTTTGGCTTTTGCTTATCTTAGGTACTGCTTTTAGTTGACTTTAATCACCTTTTCCCTGACCACCTGTAATAGAATCATAGAATGTGTTGGCTTGGAAAGGACCTCTAAAGGCCATCTAGTCCAACCCCCCTGCAGTGAGCAGGGACATCTTCAACTAGATCAGGTTGCTCAGAGCCTCATGAAACCTGTCCTTGAATGTCTCCAGGGATGGGGCCTCCACCACCTCTCTGGGCAACCTGGGCCAGTGTCTCACCACCCTCATTGTAAAGAACTTCTTCCTAATGTCTAATCTAAACCTGCCCTGCTCTAGTTTAAAGCCATTGCCCCTCGTCCTATCGCTACATGCCCTTGCAAACAGCCCGTCCCCAGCTTTCCTGTAGGCCCCCTTCAGGGACTGGAAGGCTGCTCTAAGGTCTCCCTGGAGCCTTCTCTTCTCCAGGCTGAACAACCCCAACTCTCTCAGCCTGTCTTCACAGCAGAAGTGCTCCAGCCCTCGGATCATCTTGGCCCTCCTCTGGACCCGCTCCAACAGGTCCATGTCCTTCTTGTG
This sequence comes from Larus michahellis, assembly GCF_964199755.1. NCBI lineage: Eukaryota > Metazoa > Chordata > Aves > Charadriiformes > Laridae > Larus > Larus michahellis. The sequence continues at coordinate 37,629,081 of NC_133901.1, forward strand.
CTGAGGGCTCCAGAGCTGGACACAGTACAAAAAAGTTTCTTTTTTTTTTTAACAGAGCGATCAATACATCAGTATTTCTGTAGCAATGTTGCTAAAGCATAGTAAAGAAAATACATTTTCTTTGAGAAATTTTTAGGTAAGTTGTTAGCAATACTGTATCTCTGTATGTAGGCTAAACCTTTCTTGTGAAAATAGAATCCTTTAGTTCTATTTTTGTAATTAGTATTTAGGCAACTCTTCGTGCAACACTGGCAGGGTAATTTCTTATAATGTGAGTTGTCTTCTCCCAAAGTTTAAAAAAAAACAAAAAAGCATCACTAAGTACATGAGAGTGTAATGTTTATGTAGTGGATAATTTGCAGAGTTAGAGGGACAGAATTTCTGAAGTGGTGAAATAGGTGGTGCTGCAGCTCTGTTAGAGTTAGCTTTTGTCTTTCTCAAAACAGATAACGTGTTGCATAATTATTAAAGAGTCTGTGCTGTATTGTGTTCGTGTTTTACAGGATATGGAGAATGAGCTGGTGGTTCAAGTTAGTATGAAACATGAGATAGAACTTGCCATGAAGTTGCTGGAGAAGGACATCCATGAGAAGCAGGATACCCTCATAGGCCTTCGACAGCAGCTTGATGAAGTTAAAGCAATTAACATGGAAATGTACCAAAAGCTGCAGGTAAAGGAACAATCTGCTGTTAAACTGATGAAATGGCTTTGATAGGAGTGAGAGAGATGCGTTACCATTTTGTTTAGTTAAATACTGCTGTTTCCTTGATTTTTAGTTTCTCTCCGCTTCTTAGGTCAGCTTGTTGTTTTGGAACAGTACTGATGCAAGCACGATTTCACACAAAGCAGTTCTCAAGGCAGTCGCTTAATGTTAGTGGGTTTATAGAAGAAAAGAACATGAGAATAAGATCATGGCCTAATAACATGCTGTGTGGAATACAGAGAGTAATAGTCTATCTAGTGATAATGACACTTTGTGGCCTGTTTTGTATAAAAAAACCCAAGAACATAGGCACGTAGTGAGGGGTTAAAGCAGAGATTTGAACTTTCTTTGAAAGCAAGGAAAGGCATTTGGAAAACAAGGTTGTGTTAAATGGTAGAAGTTAATTACAATTTTTTGTTTTTTGTTTAACAAATTAAGAAAATCTGTAACAATGCAATGCTTCTTTGGGAAAATATGGGTCTCAGAGATCCAACATGCAGTTAACAAATGACCAAACACCAGGGAAGTTCAGCAGTGAATTGTTTATGCAGAACATAAATTTGATTTGTGGAATAAATTATCAAAACCAGCACAATAAATCAGTCAAATCTGTGGCAGAATAAGGGGGAAAATATTAGAATGCTGCAGAGAGATAATTGAGATGACGGACAAAGGATGCTACTTTTTCCCCTGCAATTGTGAGGAAACTTGACCAGAGGAAGCAAAATATAAGCGGAGCTGGAAAGAAAAATAAGAAGAGAATGTTCTTCAGTATGTTAGGATCTGTAGGGTTTTCTTTTCCTTTTAAAGCTGTACTTCTGAGGACTGTGGGTAACACTGTTTTCACTTAATGGCATCTAGACACACTTCCTGGGCACAGTAGAACAGTTTAGTCATGCCCCATCTCTGCTGTTTAGGGCCCGGTTGATAGCGTTGATCTGTATAGCAAGGATAACGCTCTATCTTTTATTTAGATCGTCAGGCTGCGGTTGTAACAGCTCTGCAGGCAATCAAAATTGTGAAATGTGTTAGTAAAATTCTTAAAAGACTTTTAGGCGCCTGTGGTAGTTTGCTAAGAGTTGGAGAACATTAGGGATTTCCAGGACCAGGCATCTTAGTTCTTTACTGGTAAGGTTCTGATGGACTGCTTAAAAAGATCAGTGAATTTAAGTTGACTTGCAAACTAAGAAAGGAAAACAAAATCAAAAATATATACTTATCAAATAGCATCTACACTTGCAAAGTACAAAACTACAGATTTCCTACGCATAACATTGTAAGTACAGTCAACTTCAGTTTTTAGATGGGAATGTTTAAAAAGAATCAAAACCTGAAGCCATTTTAACGTTTTTCCTTTCAGATATTGAAGAAAACCCCCCATGAGGTAACAGTGTAATGTGTATCTACTTCAGTTTAATCTTTTTTGTAACACAGGTTTCTGAAGATGCTATGAAAGAAAAGAATGAAATAATTGGTCGATTAGAGGATAAGACCAATCAAATTAATGCAACTATGAAACAACTAGAACAAAGGTACAGGCCCATCTTTGTTTTTCTTCAGTCATTTCTCCATCCCCTTACATTTTACTGCATTCCTACACAGTTGCCACTGAAATGTAACTTTCAACTAGAAAATTTACAAAGAACCTTTCTGAAACTTTAACTAGTGCTTTACTGTTTGATTTACACTTATTTTAAATAGAAACTTAATCTTTCATTTTTCTTCCTCCACCATCTTTCTTCTGGTCCTAGGGTTTTGTGCTGATACCAAAAGTTGTTCTTTCAGCTGTTTCAAAATTCTGATTCATTATTGCCTCTCTTTTTTTTTTTCACCCCAAGAATGAAATGCAATAGAAACCAAAGCATTAATCTTGCTTATACTTAAGCATGTGCTTAATATAAACATTTAATGCCTTCATGGATCACTGTATTTGCTGAAGCTCTTAAAATTGTTGCCCGTTGTTTTGGAAGTACCATTATTTTCCATGATGTAATGAGCTTTTACACTGAAAGGTTGAAAAGTGAAAGACTAAAATTCCAATACATGAATTTCCATTATGGTTAGACTGCATGTATTGCATAATATTAAAATGTGATTCATATGTTTTAATTTAGTGGCCTATAGGCAACATTGATCTTTTTAATTGTAAAATATAACATATCCATAAGCCCTGTCATGTTGGTGTTTGACATGTCTTTTTTTTTTCATTTAAATCTGATTATGAAAAACATGGTTATGTATTAAAAAAATAGTGACATGAATATTCTTTTATTGACATCCTTTTTTCCTCTTTTTTCTTTTTCTTTTTATCCTTTATCCCAATTTTTGTTTTTACTATTTTGTTGCCTTCATCTGTCCTTGATTTTTGTTCACTGCATTCATGAAGTGACAAAGATCTGTTAACTCAAACTAGGACTATTGCAATGTCATTCGTCAAATGTGCCAGCAATGAAGCTCAGCACCAGTATAAACTTGTCAAAGATATATCATTCTGAAAGCTCCTTCAGATCTGTTGTGTTTAAATGATTACTGATAAAATACACCTTAAGAATTTTAAAATTACAATTTTAAATATAAAGTGGTATTAGAAATCCTGCACTGTAACTGATCGTAGCTGGGTTCTATTTTGTTTTCTGAAAGAACATCATCTCCGATCTCACTTTACCCCTCTTAAAAAAAAAAAAAGAAAAAAAAGAAAAAAACAACTAAATTATTGCACTATTATTAAGCAAATGTAAGCTAGTTTTCTAATGCTATTTAATCACTTCTTAATTGTCAAACAAAGTTTATTTTAAAAGGTTAGCTATCTTTACTTTGACTGTACTTTTTTATGACATTCGTTTCTGATCTTGTGGCTTTTCCTATTCTTTATGGTACCAATAGATTTAAAAAGTAGCCCTCCTGATTAGTATTTCCCTTCTCCCCTGCTTATTTCTTTCACTTTTAGGCTGAATTTATCCCCAAAGCATGCTCTCCGCTGGGTTTTTGGCTTGTAACTAGCATTGTTTTCTTAAACAGCATGACAGGAGTCTGGGGGAATGGGGGTTGAATGCTATGTCAGAACAATATATGTAAAAAAAGAGGGTGGTGTCAACATATATGTTCAGTATGTACAGTGGAAGAATTACAGGGTTTGGGGATAAACCAGCTAAAGCACAATTCCATTTTGCTGATGTGATACGGGGTGAAATATTTTCACGGAGTTAAGATGTGTTTGGAGCCTGGACCTGAATGGGGCTCCAGACAGGGAGGGAGGGCAGCGTGTGCTTGAGCAAATTTTATAGCTGTGAGTCCTGCCTAGAACAGCAGCACCATGATGGCTACAGTGGAAATTGTAGTGATAAACAGGATTTACATTCAGGGCCCAGATCCGGAACTTGTCTAACTTGTTTGTCAGCTAAGGATCTTGCCTGTCTGTGGCTTTGTCTACGCTGTAATCATAACCTGTGGTTTTGCCCAACCCATTTTTTCCCCTTTTCCCTCCCTCCACCCATCATTAGGCAGTCTTTACAACTCATATTTCTGCCATGTGTTGCTGCTTGCCTGCGCTGCACAAATAAGAGAATTTTAGCTGCTGGCTGCCCTTGATGTGCTTCCCACTGTTTGCTCTGAGGCGTGGAGGGGAATTTGGCTGGGAGAAGAATCTTAGGGTCTTTCAGCAGAAGAGGAGTTTGCGCAAGTGGAGGCAGGACGCAGTAATACAGAAAGGGTTTCTACTCCGTGATTATGTATTACCTTATTCCTTGGTTTGGAATCAGAAAGAGCCTTTAACATGGGTTGGCTACTAAAAAAGAAAAAGAAATATCTCCCATCCTCAACGAAAAAACAAACCAAAAACACTGAATAAAACAACAAGTAAACCATAGCAGAAGTGGGAGCGTTAACCATCTCACGGTCATCTATGCAAACAAGTATCTGCCTCAGCATCATCTGAATCACAAATCTGCTGCAAACTCGGTCCCGCTTAGCATTTGTCTGAATTGCAGTGGTGCAGTTAGCCTTGGGACTACTCTAGAGGATGGTGCTGTAGCCTGGGTTGGCTAGCATGTTTCTTGGGTAGCAAGCTCCCTGCCTACCTTGGTTGTGGAAACTACGCTGCAGTTTAATGTGTGATTTAGGGAGGGTTTTAACTTGCTTTTTGTGTTACTGTCTCGCGTAGCTTCATTCAGCTTCTTTTGCCCAGTGAGTTGACCGTGCTTTTTCACAGTATTCTCCGTTCCATACATGTTTTGGCCCTCTGTGCACTATCATTGCAGATGTGACTGGGAACATGCTTAAAACAACTGCTATAGTTGAATGAGATGCTACACACTTTATAAGGTAGTTTAATTCCAGTCTTTTTTTCACTTGTTTACTGACAGCTTTTGAAAACTCCTGCTGCTGCAACTTCATCAGTAGAAGCACAAATGTAGACATATTGCTGACTTAATTTCTTTTTAGCTGACACTGGGAGTTGTGAGTTACTCTGTGTTCAGCTAGCTGCTGGGAAACGAGAAATCAAGCACAGGGAGTATCACAGATTTCTCCCACTGCTTACCCGAGAGGCCCTTGAAACAGTTTTGTTAAATGTGACGCAGCAGGTGGGGACATTCAGTGGTATTTTACAGGCTCTTTTGCTCTCCTGCCTTTTCATCAAGACAGGTGTAGCCATGATAACAGCACAAGTTCCATTTTAGTACCTTCGCTTTTGTTACTTTCCGTCCATCTTTTTTTTGGACTGAAGAGGTGACCAAGCAGAGAGGAACCCCAGTGAACTAATGGATTCCAAGGGGAGTGCTAGCTGAAGCAGAAACAAACCCCTGGAATTCAGAAAGGAAAGACTGAATTAAAAAAAAACCCAATCACTCACTTCTTGATTAATGGCTTTAATTTATTTTGTCTATAGTATGGAGCTATTTTAACCAGTGTAAGAATGCATTATTTTTAATACAGATTATTTAAATTAATTTCATAATATGATGTAGTTGAGGTAGTTCTGTAAATGTAGTGGGACCTGTCGGGGTCTGTCTTGTTGTATTAGGCTAGTTAAGTTTTTTGCTGTCTGATTGCAATGCTCTGTATTCAGCCTTACGCCTGAATTGTTTTGAGCTGCTTTTGCACAACACATGCTCTGCCCTGTCTTAATGGGTAATTAGTACAAGCCAAGCACTTTTACGGGATTTATTTTAAAAGCAAACAAAAAAAAGCTTCCAAAAATAACACATGAACATATGCTAAAGGAAAAAAAAAAAGCATTAAGGTATATGCTTCAATTCTAAAATATGTATCATCATGCTTTGGCATCTGTTATTCATGAGCATAAAATAAAACAGTGATTACTTAACAGCGATTGCTCTCTTACTGTAAAAAAAACCAGGAGCTAGTTCTCTAGGCATTGTATGGATTTCTCGTTTGAGTTTGTGAGTTTCCCCCCAAACTTTGTTTTTATTTAGAAATGTTTCTATTTCCCCATTTTTCTTTTATTTGTCTTCTTCACCCTCTACACCCTAGTTCTAGCTTCAGTTTTACCCAAAGTTGATTTGAATTACACCAGATTGCAGCAAGCAGAGAAGGCTCAAACGGAGGCTGAGGCCGAGGATGAGAAACTTAAACAGGAATATGTGAATAAATCTGAAAGTCTGCAGAAAGAATTCTCCCAGAAGGAGAAACAGCTGTAAGTATATCATTCCTGTTTGGAAAAATCTACATCAGTAAACATTCTACATTGCAGTATGCCCTGTGTCTTGGTACAGGCTGGTTGTCGATAGAATGTAGATACCCAAGATCTTTGTTAGGTACTGGCAAGGTGGAAGGAAATATGCCATTCCAAGAAGGTCAAGCTACCTTTGGGTGCCTCTAAAATGCTGTGCAGCTTGAAAGGAGGGGAAGAACAGCGTTATTTTTTCTCTAAATGTGCCAGCTTAATTCACAAGGAAATGGTCATAAGTGGGGGAAAATACATAGTGTAGTAGTAGTAATAATACACACTTCTAACAAAACCCACAAGTATGTAGTAGTATAAACTTAAACAGAAATGGCATAAGAATAGTTTAATTAATCAGGCTTATGGATAAGGTCGAAGTGGTTTAACTTACCACTGTGCAGGAAATAAAAAATAAAAATCCGCTGGAATAATAAATACTAAAAAGTAATATAAAAGCCAACCCTCTACCCTTTCCCCTGTTAAATGCTTCAGTACTGATTTAAGTAAATATGTAATGTAAAAAGCTCCCTGTAAGGGCAGGCGTTTTCCCTGTTTGGAAAGTTAACAAGTAAATTATTTAAGGCACTGCAAATCTGCAGCACAACAAGGATTGGGGCTTAAAAATTAGTGGTTTCCAATCCAATTATTAGCCCACCCTGCTGCCCACCATCTCCTACAACTCTGAATGTTAATAAACTTGTTTAACTGTCATGACAAATGTTCACTTTACTACCACAGTCATCTTTGCAGATTTTGGCAAAAGAACAGTTCAGATCCCAGCCTTAGAATTCTGCAATTCTGAAACCTCAAGGTCATGTTCACTTCTGATCTTTTCCAGCCAGATGCTGAGGTAGTGTCCCAAAATGTAAGTCTTTCCTTTAAAAATGGTTTTGGTTTTAAAACAGGAAAATTAACGTGGATACAGGTTTTCCATCAAAAAAACCTTGCATGACTACTCTCAGATTTTTTCCTCTTTTACTGTGTTGGCACAATTTAGATCTAGAAGGTTGAGCAGTGTGCTTCCATCCTTTGGTTTCTCTGGAACATTCTAAACACCAACTCTTCTGCGAAACTGATAGTGAAATTCCAGCTAGAGTGAATCTTCCATCAGAGTGGCCCTAATTCCTTTAGCTGGCCTCCAGTTAAACTAATAAAATCCTTCTTTATGTTGAACCTCACTTATGTAGGGAAGCTCAATAAAAATAGTAATTTAAAGTCCCTCCTCCTTTATTTTCAATTCTGTTCAAAATGCCGTAAACCTTAGTAATCTAAAATAGAAGATTCACATCTAAGGGTGTAATATTAAATAACTTTGATGAGCACCAGAGATACGTGCAGTCATTGTCTGCATCACCGGTGGCAGCGTGGTTGGATGGTTGGTTGGTTTTATTTTGCAAACAAGTTGTGTAAGGTTAAGGGGGTTTTCCCTTATGCATGTTTTAAAAATACTTTAGAATTTTGTGGTTAATCTTCTCTTGCTCATTTATTGCAAAGGTCAGCTCTTCAAAATGATGCCGTATTCTTGGTCCTTTAAATATGTTTCTTTTTAAAACTATTTTTCTAAGTGACAGTGTTTTGTTTTATTTGTTAAACTGATGTGTAAAATATTATGATATTGATATGTTATTTCTGTTTTAGAAAATGTGTAAGTTGATCATTTGTTTATTATGTATATTGCACCCAGAAATAAACTCATTTTTTATTTTTTAGAAATGATACTGTTGTGCACAGTGATTGTTGTTTTTTTTGTTTTGCATATTCTAGGCTTCAGATGGAAACAGATTTGAAGATAGAAAAAGAGTGGCGGCAAACCTTAGAGGATGATCTTCAAAAGGAGAAGGAAACTGTATCTCATCTGAGAATAGAGACCCAAGAAATAATTAACCTCAAAAAAGTAAATTCTGCAGTAAAACTTGACTAGTAATTTAGAAATTGGCTGCAAAGTTAATTATGGATTTAAGCATGGTATTTTTAAGAATTTCTGGAAGTAGATAAGAAAGATTAGATTAATGTATTCTCGCAAATAGATTAAGAAAAAAATGGGATTTTACTCTCCATTTAGTCCTCAGGTCAGAACTCAGTGGTTTGAATAAGGAAAAACGAAATCCTCGTTTTCCTTTCTCAGTCGTATTGAAGGCTCCATCTTCTCATCGTAGGCCAGAAAGCGTTTCAGCTTCTGTCTGACGTGGTCTACATGGCCATATAGTGGTGTTGCTCTCTGCAATCAGGCAGTTTTATTTTCTTCCTGGAGAGGAGTGCAGAAACAAAAATGCTTCGTCTCTTGGGGTCTGAGAGTGTTTAATCCTGAGTTGCTGCTGTGTTCAAGTTGGATTTGGGAATCTTAATAGAGAGTGTAATGGATCATTTATTCACTTGGCTTTCTCAGTAGGACCAGCTTTGGGTAGTAGCAGTTTTCTAGGCAGTAGGCAAATACAATTTTGAGAATAATTTCAGTTTATTGGTTTTTTTCTTTTTTTTTTGGTTTAAGGAGTTCCTTAAACTTCAGGAAAAGAACAAGCAACTGAAAAGGGTATGTCAAGACCAAGAAGCCGCTCTCCAAGAACTGGCGTCCAAGCTGAGCGAGTAATTTCTTATATTCATGATAATGATTATTTTTGTCATATAGACTTGAATTAAGAAAAATAATAGGATGGTGGGCATGTGAATTAGACTGTATATGGTGATATTACCTAGGCAGTTACCAAAAAGAAATATGTCCAGTTAGGTCAGGTCTGTTTATTTTTGGTTTTGGTTGGTGGGCTAGCTGTCAACTCCTGGGTAATTGCAGTGCTCTAAACAGAAAATCCTAGTTTAAAAGGGCCTGGGGGAATTATGGGTTGTTTCGCATTGAAAACAGTTGGCTGGTTTGCGTGTTGTGGTATTCCCAAAGAAGAACCCAAGTAGAAGGTAACAGCTCTGGCTCCATCAGGACAGCGCTTATCTTTTTGCAAGGATGCGTGCTCATGGATTCTGTTCTTTGAGGAGATGTAGGACAATCCTAGGCTGTTGTTATAAAGTCTGTAGAGGATGTAAGGCCCTTCAGACTGTAATGAGCAAACAAGCTCCGAGCACAGCTCTTATCATTATTGTTATATGTTGTTAAAGTTTCATTAATGCTCTCTTGTCTTCTAAGTAGGTTTGCTGTGACTAATGTGGATTTCCGTGCCCTGTAGAATAACTTCGTGCGCGTACTGTGACTCAGCCCATTCTGAGTGGGTTGGCACTGGATGGCTGTGGGGAGGCTGGTTTCCCCATAATGACATCGTGTGGTCGTGTTCACGTCCAGAAGTTTAAATTCTGGTTTTGTACCAACGCTGTGCGCTAGCTTTAGGTATTTGGTACAAATTTCCCTTATCCACAGAACCCCAAGCAAATTTAGAGCTGTTGAAAGGATTCTGAGCTCTTTGGAGAGAGCTTGTCTTTGTCTAGTGCTCAGTACAGCAGGGCGTGACGTTGATCGCATCTCCTGGATGCTGCTGTAATGTAAAATACTAACTTAAAGTTCACCTATAACTTTTAAACTTATTAGACTGTAACTGACGATATAGAAGTTTGAAATAGCATTATCTTATTTTTTAGGTCAAAGCTGAAAATAGAAGATATAAAAGAAGCAAACAAAGCCTTGCAGGTTAGTAGTATTTGGAGGAAAGAAAACCTTTTTTTTTTTTGACTGTTCCTTTTGAAATATTTTGTAAGCGTCAATGAGAAGACTTCTCTCCAACAGCAGCTATTCAGAGGAAACTTGTTGTATGACTTCCTCCAGTGGGAGAGAACCCCTGTAGCCTCAGGGGAAAAAGATACTCAGTTGCTTTTGATTTTTCTTGTTTGATGTACAGCTATGCGTTTTGATGCTTTTCTTGCGCTGGTACATCCTTCTATATTTTGCAGAGTTTATCTGGGACAGAATATGTTGCCAACTGATCTTAAATTATGTGCTACTTCTCAGTGATCAATAAATATTTAATTACCCTAGGAATTAAATGAACTTGTAGCACCAAACTTGATGAAATATGATCTTTAATGTCAAGAGGTTTGGAACTTTCTTAAGAGTTATGCCGGGAGCACTTGAGAGCAGAGGTTGTGTCTGCACGTGTTTGATCACATGGTGTGTCCCCATGCGTATTATTTCAGTCCAAGTAAATTTCCAATTTTCTCTTTCCAGAAGGAAGGTAGAACTTTAGCAGAATTTCTTCCAATTTGTTTACATGTGCGCGAAGTGGTTTTGTTGAGCGGATTCCTGGTTTAGACAGAAGGAAATTAACTGTTCTTCACACTGCCCTGTTTTTTTTGCTTCCCTGCATCTTGGGGACTGTTCCTATGCGTTGGGCAGGGAAACAGGCTTCAGCTCCAAGACATGGATACCCTCTGCTTTTCCCAGCTCAGCCAGTGACCAGCTTTACTACCTCACGCATATTCTCTTTGCACCTATTCCTGCTCTGTCTTGTCTCGTAAGGTTTTGCAGCGTTTTGGAGCAGATTTGTACTGCTTTAGAGTGTCTTTGTGACATTTTGCTGGTCTCAGGGCATTGAGCAATTCAAGCAGTAAATGTACTGCTATTGATTTGTCTTGTCCACTGGAAATCAAAGTTTAACTTCGTCAGATACATATAGTTACGATATTTTTTTTCTCCAGGGCCAGGTTTGGTTGAAGGACAAAGAGGCTACACATTGCAAGTTATGTGAAAAGGAATTTTCTCTTTCCAAAAGGAAGGTAAAACTTTTAACAAAATTTCTCCCAAATTGTTTACATGTATTATGAGAAAAACATTAATTATCTTAGGGGTGCGGCATGAAGTGTCAACGCTCAGACGAACGCGTAGTTATTTTTGAGATGTCTTTTCTAGTACTTTGATATGTACAATGCAGCTGGGGCGTCATTTCAAAAGAAACACTGTCTTTTGGTGAAGTGCCACAAAGGAACCTACCTCAAATTATTCATCCTACTTCGTGAAATCAGCATCTCCAGTGCTTGTCAGCTCTGGCGCTGTTAAAATCTGACACAAGGAAGTCTTTTTATGGCATTTTTTTATACAATAGACAAAGCAATTACGAGCTTATTGACATTTAAAGTAAAATGTGATGTCAATTTCCGTGCTTTATTAATGTGTGCAGGAATTTTTGTTTTACCTTTTTATGTTAAATCTCAATTAGCTGCCTCACACAGAATTATCCAGTCTCTTGAATATCATTGCTTATATTATATTTTTATATAGCAGAGCGTGTTCTTAATCCAGGGATTGAACAAAATCTGTAAAACATATACATACATAGAAATAAAAATATGCGGTCCTGGACAGACCATCTATCTATTTATGGTGCAACCTTAGGATTGCGTCATAGGTTGGGATTTAGATTAATTATTTTTTGAAGACTGATTCCGTGCTCAGACCAAAGAAGTGGAAGGAATCGCATTTCAGACTGTTCTGTGTATATTGTTTACTGGTATCCAATTACCAAGTATATTTCCATTGTAAATTTTAAATTTTTTTCTCCTTTTTCCCCCCTTTATTTAGCATCATTGTAGAAACTGTGGTGAGATCTTCTGTAACGCCTGTTCTGACAATGAACTGCCTCTGCCTTCTTCACCAAAGCCTGTTCGGGTCTGTGATTCCTGCCATGCAATACTTATACAGAGGTGCTCTTCTAATGTGCCATAAGATTATTTTACAAGATGTTTATTACCTTTCGGTATTTAGGTAATCTTGTAAAAAAAAAAACAAACAACAAAACTAAAACAAAAACAACTAAAGAATGTGCAGCACTATTTCCAGAATTTCAGGTAAGCAGTCTAGAGTTGCGTTTTCAAGGTGTGGTGGAGGAGTTACTTGGCTGCTTCCTGTTGAAACAGATAGAGAACACGGGACCCAAAGACAGAACATGCACGTGTTAAGAATACGGATGACAGTACTCGTGTAACAAATGGCTCCGAAGCTCTTTTGGAGAACGCAGGGCAGTTTATGGGGGAGACTCAGTGTTACCCAGTATTTGATGAGTAACTTTGTCGTGATGATGATCTTGAAAGATGACACACTTACCCGCTTCTACAGACTAGTCTGCAGCAAGTCCAACCTAATTGTGCTGCAGAACGTGCCTGCGATATGCTGTTGTGAAGCAAAACTCTGTGGTAGCTAGTTTTAAATTGTATTTTAAAAAAGTAACGCAATTAAGGCAGTGGTCCAGTAAGTTGTTGCCCAATACCGTATTTGTTTACTTCCCCCAATTATGAAGATTTGATACGCCCAAGGATATTGCACTGACAACTCTGTAGCCGGAGGCGTAAGGGGAGCTGTTGTCAGACAGGTAACAAACGGTGCCTCGAGGCACTGCGTGAAGGAAGGTGAATTTTGCTGAATGATTTTTTTTTTTTTAATTAGCTATTAATTTGACATATCTGTGTTTCCCTTAAAAGGGATGGCCATCACAAAATTTTTGCCTCACATTGTCTGTAACCTTGAACAAGCGTCTGCATTATTTTTATGGAAGTCCTGCTTTCGAGCTTGTAGGAGTAGTCACTGTACAGCTCTAGAAGCAGAGGGAGTCTGCCACCAAAAGAGACTAGGGTTAAATACTGGGCACCGCGTCCCTCCTGTGTTGGACAGGAAGATTCTTCCTTATTTTGTCGTCATCTTTCTCAGACTTTCAGAGTTGTTTCCTAAACTTTTTTTTTCCCCAAGCACTTTTGAGTACATCTAGGTCTGACCACTCTTCGCACTGATATTCTGTGGTAACTCCTGATGGAATGTAAATCCTTACTCTTCCCGTAGGCAAATACAAATACATCCGTTGATAAATTGTCCTCGCTTCCACGTCACTGCACCGGCACCGATCTCCCCTCTTGTCTTTAGCTGCTCACACGATGGGCTCCAGCCCTGCGATCTCCACGTGCTGGTGGGCAGAGCTGTTGGCCTGGTGGTTTCTCCAGCCGGGGGCTTGGAATGAGCTTCCTAACGGGAGAAGGGAGGCTTTGAAACTGGTCTTTTAATTGTTCTTGCGCTTCGTTTAGCTTAGCGTTGTCCTTTGAGGGTAGGTGTTTAGTTCATGTTCTAAAAGCTCATAGAGCTGTTCTTTTGACCACCTCAGTGTAGTTGCTTATGTAGCTTTTGTAAAGAGAAATGTTTTTAAAATCACCTGATGTAACTTTTTTGTAAAATACAAAACACATCTTGTAAATCTGTAAATAGCTTTTGGAAAAAAAATAAATTTAATTGATCTGCAACTTAGCTGTGGGAATAATGTCACTTTATTTAAATTTGTAGTTCAGAGTATTTTGAGTATTTTATTGTGACTTGTCCAAGTTGCTGAGAAAGCCTTCGCATACGTTGAGTGGGGGGCGACCCTGCTAATGGCGTGACAAACCCTGTGCTGCTCACGTGCCTCCTGGCAGCATTCCCAGTGTTTTCCGGTGGGCTTCACGTGGGACAGGCACGGAGGCGGCGGGGTTTGAGCCAGGATATAGAGGGTGCTAAAACTGTACTGATTTAATAAGTAGTTTTTCAAAAAGTATGCAACTAAACAAAATTAATTTTAAAATAGGCAATTTTTTAAAATAAGGATTTACGTAACGTGCAATAAATTAAATGTCTGTTCCTTAACTGCAATCTTTTCCTCTCCTCTGTGCTGCCTTATTTGCGTGGGAAAATGTCACTGAAGTAGCGTGTAATTATTCAGATTGCTTTTATTGCCTCCAAGTAAAACTTCTGCCTTGAACAAATGGTGAATAGTCATGTTCTATTTATTTGGTTTTATTTCCCTTAGCATCAAACCACGTACCTGGCCTGCTTTTAGCAGCTTTTTGGACCACGCTATGGCTTGAAAGGTTCAGGGCTGCAGTGCTGTTGTGACGGGGTGGAGCGTCAGGGTGGAAGGGAGGGGGCCGTCTGAGGGGAGTCACTGTGATTAATTCTGCTTCCTGAGACCCAAGCTCAGCGTGATTCCAGCAGAATTGCTTGGTTTTCTGCAACAGCTTGAAGCAGGACTCCCAACTGGCACTCAAAAGGTAGGTCTTGAGCAGGTGTTGGTGTTCCCTCTCATGAAATGGAATAGCGTTTCCTCTTGTGCGGAAATTTTACAGACATCTGCTATGCCAATGGAAAAAAACGTGCTTCCATTAAGTGTAGGTGTCCACTACCTTACTGCAAGGTAATTTTTCCTGCAACTGGAGTGACTCTTGTCCTGACCTTTGCCATCTTAGTTCTATGAAAGACATGCTTTTTCAGCAACAGATCAAGAATCCCCTATTTTAAGAGCATTGAGTTAAAACAAAGCCCTCTAAGACCACTGGTGGTAGGATCTCCTCTTCCCTCCCATTCCTAACCAAAACCACTCGTTCTCAGACGGCTTCCTCTGCCAATTACCCTCTCAGCTATTAGTTCCAGTCACTTTGACACAAGAACACACTCTCTAGTGAAATAAACTCCATTCTCCTCTCTCCCACAATACGACATTTATTACATATATAACACAGTACTAGCAAAACAGGTGACAGACTTTCAATACCCAAGATCACATTTGACATTTTAAAGGGAGGCATTGAGGACAAAGCAGTTAATTTGGGAGATCACACTGGCTCAGAAGAATAAATACCTTTTCTCATTACACATCAGGTATGTTAAGTGTCTTCAAACAGTAGTTTCTTACATATCTTACATGTCACAAATGCGCAAAAAGTTCCATCAACCTCTTTGGGTTGTGTGTTATTTAACAAGTATTGGGCTTATAGTTATTTTAGAGATACTTTGCTTCTCATGAGCTCATCGATGTAGTGGCTTGTCAAGTTTGGAACAAATACAGACAAATCGGCTCTGTGCAGGAAAAAAGTCGAACCATGTTTAAATACAGTAATTTCATGAAAGAAAAAAAAACTCCAACGTGCTTCTAAATCCCTCACTCTTCCCAAAAGCAGTGTTTGTGAAAAAAACACTTAAGTATAAGATAGCTTCGAATTAACTACTGTTTGACCTATTTCATGTTAGCTAAAAGCTCTGCTTGCGTTTTAGTTTGCTTTGCAAGTTACAGGTGTGAAATGCAGCACCGACAGTTCTACAGCAAAGTGTGGAAATAAATGTCGTTGCTTGGTTTTGTGAGGCAGAAGCCTTGGGCAGCACCGGTTTACGCAGTTGTGCATTTGAAGATGATGATAGATTCTGGTAGTACAGGGAAGGAAGCCAGAACAATGACTTTTAGCCTCCAGAGCTTTTACACCGCATTGAGAAATTACTACACACAACTTATCAAAAGGGCTTAGGAAAGATTGTTACTAAACAAACTAATCTATTCGTCTACCTTTTTCCCCGCTTAAACAAGTGAATTTTTCAAACTCATTCACTACACCAAAATTACATAGAACTGAATCGGCGTTCATAGGAGTTACAGTACAACCACCTTTATTGAACCATAGTACAACATCTTAAACCGACTGCAGTCTGGAATATGTAATACATCCTTAGGAGTAACTAGTATAAAAAGTATCAACATCAGTGGTTTGAATATAAAAATTTATTTAAAGTCAAGAGTATGCAACAAATAAAACCTACAGAAAACAGATTTTCCCATCACAATCTGTTGCTTACCAAATAATATTGTGAAAACACATTCCTTCAGTCATTATAAAGTTCTTAAAATACAAAAGAAATTAAATTTTGTAAGAAAGTCTAGTAGACCAGAGACTGTTTCTTCCAGGATGTTTTGTAGAAGCAAGGCTATCCTTCAATACATTCCACGCCATCCTCCTCCACCCATACTGCCTTGCCCATAGTATCCTCCACTATTTCCACTGCCACGACCTGCAAACAATTGACACAAGGTCACGCATACATACCTTAAAAAAAGAAAAGATGTGATGGGTAATACATAACAGTTAGTTGAAGATGACTCAACTTACACTAAAACAACAATACTTAGCACTAGTTTTCTTAGACAAGCATTTGCTGCAACAGCAAAATGCATAAACCCCCAAGTTATTTACACTTTAAATTAAACCACTACCCCTCCTTCCCTTTCTCCCAGCAAAAATACTCCACAGCACACAAAACCCACCGCCCTCCCCAGTCATCCATCAGAAGACGGATGCAGCAACATTTTCATGAAATACATTTAATACAGAACTGTTACTTACTATATCCGCCCAAGCCATCGGGAGTTCCGTATCCGCCACTGTAATTGCTACCCATTCCCATTCTACCAACAGAGCCGTAACCTTGATCTGAAAAGCAGGAAGGGCATCGTTACAAGCCGGGAACTCATTAGACTCAGCAAAGCATCAGCTAAGTCTGGAATTGATACGTACCCATTCCATCCCTGCCATAGCCTCCCATTCCAGAGCCACCTCCAGCAGTCGAATTCAGGAATAGTTCAATATATCGATGCTCTGCAGAAAACAAAAAAGCCTTACTTTGTATTTTGTTTCAGGCACCAGAAGCACAGAGATATTAAAGCAAAAGAAAACACCCAACTTACAAGTTAACAGTTAAAAGTGAGTCTGAAATGTGATAAATGGCAGAAGTCTTACGGTTTGTGTATTTACTGCACAGCAACTGAAGTTAAATGCTGTTGAACCCCTTATATGCCCTGCTAAAGCCTGGTCGATGAAAGCTTTAAGTGAACACGACACTCACGCATGTGATTTTTATCCTTAGACATGGCAGCTACTGCATCCTCATGTGTTACGAATTCCACATCTGCCTCTCCTGTGGCTCTTCCATCTGCCCCAATATCAATGTGAACTCTTATAGGATTCAATGGTGAGAAGAACTAAGAATAAAAACAAGAAGAAATAAGTCACATTAATGCAGAATTCAAGCCAGGCACCTTTCCCCCCCCCCCATCCCAGCGGTCAGTGGAGCACTACATTAACTTCATCTCATCCTACCACACAAATTTACTGATTTCCAGAGTATTACTTAGTGATAGTGGACCTTCAACATTAGGTCGATCTACACCTACAATCTATTATTATTTACCCAACTCGAAGAGCTGCAGCTAGAGTTTGAGGAGCTTTCTTTAAAGGCAAAGATACAAACAAAAATTCCTGCCCACACACATTGCTTTAAGCAACAAGTTCTAACATGATGCCATCCTGGAAAAGGAAAACAATTATTTTGTTTCTGAAGAAGCAGAGCCAAATAGATTTCTCAAAGCAAGGACATATTTATGGAATGCAAAAAAAGCTGTCAGTCAGACTGCTCAGAGATACAGCAATCTTTCTGACTAACAGCCTTTCTACCAAACAGTATGTGCAAACGAGCCTTTGGTGTACTACTGAAGTACTACTCATCAACTTGCAATAACGTACTCTCAATCAAAGCCTGAAGTCTGGCCCTTGTTCTTGAAGAGTCTTTAGACTAAAGAAAACAAACTGATAGAAGAAAATATAGCTCAATTTCAAAGAAAACAAACAAAAATCAAAGCCAAAAAGAGCACAAGCTTAAGACTGGTGTTCCATATATATAACATATAGGTGCAAATAATAAAGATGGAGCCCTCCCGTAGAGAGGCTATGTTTAAACTAGACCTTACATCCCAGGAAAACTTTCCCCCGCTACAACTACCACATCTATATCTGACACAAGAACGTACTTCCAAAATCTGGCAGATGCACTTTTATCTGCCAGCCTGATCTCTTACGAGTAACGTAATACTGTCCCCTCCAGCTGAACACAGCTCCCTACACTCTTCCCACACTCTCCCTCCAAAAATAAGTCTCAGGTCAACTAACAAATGTACAAACTACAATCAGAGTTTCACATCTGCTATTGCTCTTTTACAAAACTATTAATCTTCAATTAAGCTTAAACAAACTTCTGAAAGCCTTAAAATGAGGATATTGATTGCAACAACTGCTCTCTTTCCCCAGTACACCTTTTATGGAAATGAAAGAGCAAAGAGTACAGAGATTAATGTTAAATATAGTCTGGCTGACCACTTCAGTAATCCTACCTCAGACATTACCTTTATGAAAGCTCATTTACTTTGTAAAACATAAAGGGCTGTGACTTTAGTTAGCAGATGAGTTTGAGCTATCAATCACTTGTTTGAGAACTTCAACTGAGTTTGGAATAGCAAAGACAAGAACATGGAAACTCTTGGCATTAGAAAGCTTTTTCCCCCCACTGTACTTACATTTGCAATATCATTTTCTGTTGCTCGAAAAGGCAGTCCTCTCATGTGAACAAAGTGACCGCCACCATGGAAACCAGACCCGGCATCTCCACCATAGCCATGTCCTCCCATGCCTATTAAAAAACCCAAAATGAACAAAACCACACACCTGTAAGATCATCATGAAAAGCCAGAAAAGTCACTGATGCTTTCCTGAAAGCACTCACTTTATGCCACTGAATGCAAGATGTTTACACCTCCTGTCTATCAACCCAAACACCTAATCGGAAGATAGCCTAAGCATTTTCCTGAGATTCCCCAATCCCCCCTTTTTAACAAAACCTTCTTTCTTTACTAACGAAGAAAGTATGACTTCTGCCTTGGAAATACTATGTCTTACAACTCAAATAATATAAAAATCTTTTTAAACAAACTATTAAAAAAATTGGTTTTTACCTCTCCCATCTCTCATTCTGTCATCATAGCCATCATTTCCATAGCCATAGTTATTATAGCCACCATAATCATCAAAGCCACCATATCCTGTGCAACGGAGAGACGGAAAGGAATGATTACATTATTATTCAAAATTCACAGAGCAACGCAAGAGTCAATTTTTCAGTCTTTGGGCACCCAGAAGTTTGCAACCAGCCTCTACAGACTGTTAAACCTGGTTTTCTGAACAGAGTACAAATGTAAGTTTCCTTTTATACAGTAAAAGGACTGAAACATGCAAGTGAGATCAAATTCTGTTGAAAATACAGTTTCCTTACTAATTCCATTAATCTTAAATAGTAAGCCACGTTTTCCGATCCATTACAAGTACAAATTTTTTTGAGAAGCATGTCAAACCTAATGAGTACTGCAGCTACTGCCATTTCTTTATTTCTTGACAAAGACGTCAGAAACATGAAACTGACAACAGAACCTCCATTCATTAGGTAAACATACCACCGTCATATCCACCACCTCCTCGACGCATTCTGTCATACATACTTCCACGCCCAGCTCCATAATAACCCCCTCTTCCTCCTAATGGTCTATCATATGGTCCAGGTCGTTGTTGTCCCATCATTCTTCTTGGCATGTCACAGAATCCTCTGATTTCGCTCTTACTACTTTTGAAGATTTCAATATATCTAATAAAAGAGGATTTTTAAGGTACCAGTAAGAATACATGCATAAGCTGTCTGAATATTATAAAAGGCCATACTACATTTTCTATAACTAAACATACAATCCAATAGAAGTGACTAGAGATACCATACAACTTAAGTTTCTCCTCAAAACCGTAAGAATCTTAAGTGTATAAAAAGAACACAACAAAACACTTTACAGTGGCAAAAATTACTATGTGAAAATTCTAGCTGTACAAATTAAGCATAAAACATGTCTTTCCAGTATGAGAAACATACTGTTGAAAAACAATGTCTAGCTATAGTAGCATTTATCACAAATTACCCTACGCAAGAACGATTGAAACAATGTTCTGAGTTTAGCAAACTACCCAGAGCAATACTGTCTCCCCCACCCCCCAAATCTACTGTATTTCCCAAGTTAACGTAGGATCAGTTATAAAAATTCTTAAAAACACCCAGTTCCATATAATGGTCCCCAACCCCCCCAAAAGCATTACTGACCCACAACCCCCAAAAATAAAGATTTAACACCATCCCAAACTCTCCATCCCCACCTGTGCCCTATTCTTTCCTTGTGTTTCCCCAGAGCATTTTCTGCTATCTCCTTTGAAGCAAACTGCACGAAGGCCTCCCCTGTGCTTCTCCCCTGGTAGTCCAGCGTCAATGTTATCCCATTTGGCACGATTTCCAACCCTTTAACCCAAGGACAAATAACCCCATCAAGGGGAACAGTGTTAAAGGCTGAAACATTCCCATCTGTAGCAAATACTTAAAGCATATCTAAACAACAACAACGAAAAAGAAAACCACCTTGTTTCCCCCATCACCCAACAATACAAGCCAATAATCTTTCATTAAACATTTATGGATTTAGCCATACTACTTTTCCATTTAAACTATGCAAAAATACAACCACCTAAGTTACATGAAGAAAATATAACTACCGATTAAGCAATTTAACTGATCCAAATACTAACATTCAGGTTATCCCAATATGCATAATATGTCTACCACCTCGACAAAATTAGATACATACTGTGTTTTACTACATCTACGGTTATTTGTACTTCATTTACAGGGCATAATTCGTACTTAAGATATATTTTAACACAATCCCTCCCATCCATCCCGTTAACAGCTACTACAAATTAAAATGTGCAAAACATTGTGTAAAAGATACAAGAAAACTCAAGTCACTACACTTTGACTATACTAGAGGTACCTTGGAAAAACTGAACAATCTCTTCTTTGCTGCAACCAAACGGCAGGCCTCGAAGTCGTACCACTGTTCCATCATTAGTTGTATCATTTGGCCCATTGTGTTTTCCACTCCAGTCCATCTTTTATTTAAATCAAAGCCTACAAAAAAAAAAGGAAAAATTTTGAGATTCCATATATGCCTAAGTCCCTCCCCTCAAAAGAAGTCTGGTGGGTTTTCTTCAGATAACTAGCGTAACGGATAATTAGCTTTATTTCTGTTACGTATTTAAAATTGTACTTTATCACATCTAATAGCACGCATACACCTAGAACCCCCCATAACTTTGATAGGGAACAGGCCGCGTAGAGAGGTCAGCACGTGGGTAGGCACAGCACATAAAGCTCATTATTTACTCAGTACATTCAACACCCGCCCTAGACGGGGTTTTTTTTCGTTATTTTCTTTTTTTTTTTTTTTTAATGCGTGACAGTTGAAGGAGGAATAAGAACCACGCAACGGTTCCCGCGTGGGAACACAAGGCCTTCCTTTGTCTGCACACAGAGCGCCCCGGGCCACGCTCCCAGTTGTTTTTTTGTGGGGGGTTGGGTATTTTTATTTGTTTTCTTCCTCTGGGAACCCCGCCAACGCCTTACCTCGAATTACCAGGGCCGAGGACCCTCAGGATCACCTTGAGGGGCAGCGGGCCGCGACCGCCCGGGCCTCAAGGCGGGCCCCGCGCATCGAGACCCCGACGGGGAAGGGGGGCTGGCGGTAATGGCGGGGGGGTGTCTATGCGTGTACCGGCAGCGCCCCCACAACGCGCCACCCGTCCGCCGAGCCGCGTCAGCGAGGGAACCGCCATCAGCGCCCGTCCCTCCGACCCGCGGCCCTGACCCGCCACTCGCTCCCCGGCGCCATTTACCGCGCCTTCCCGGGGCGGTCCCCCCGTCTCCCGCCCGGCTCCCCACCGCGCCCCACTGCCACCTCTCCGCCTCGATGGAGCCGCCCAGCCTCCTCCCGCCCAATCTCAGCCCCCTCTAGGGAGCTCCTCTCCACCGCCGGCCGCTCTCCTGGCCCCGCCACCGCCCTCTCCTCCACCACTCAAAATGGCGGCCGCGCTCGGGAACGAGGCTCCGCTGAGAGGCCACCGCACCGCCCACCCCTCCCCCCTCCGCGCCCTCCCCCGGGAGAGCGGGCGCCCGCGGCCGCCGCAGGCGTGCAGCCACCCCGACATCGCGACGAGGGGTGGAGAGGCCCGCCCGCCTCAGGGCCCGAGCCCCTGCAGCTATCGCCATCCTGCCTGCGGGCACCTCGCTCTCGCTCCCCGCGTCCCCTCTCCCCTTTTCCACTCACCGGGAGACCCTCACACACCCTTCGACGTGTCCCGGCGGGAGCTTCTGCCGGGAAGAACGGAAGAAAGGAACCGCCTCCTCACTCCCAACCGGCCGGCGGGCTCGCAACCTACGCAACGCAGATGGGCAGAATGGCGTCCCAGCCGCGCAACTATCGCGATAGCCACGCCACTCTCCTACAGCCCCGGCTGGGCGGCACCCGCGCACGCGCACCTCCAGCGAGCGGCGGCGAGGGCGCACGCGCAGCGGGGCGGACGGGGAGTTCCCGCCAATTCCTGTCAGGACTCTGCTGGAGGGGGGGAGGGAGCGGGGCGCATGTGTACTGGGCCTGCCTTTGCTTGGCGCCAAGCGGGCGTGGAGGTCGGTCGTTCGTTCGTTAACGGCTGCCCGGCATTGCCTTACGTAGGCTGATCGTGCCTTCGAGTCTGTGTCGTTGTCTGGCTGCCTCGGCTTAGAAGGGAGGAAGGATGGGGAGTTTTGTCCGCTGTGGGCGCACGCAGTGGCTGCCCGCCTCTCCGCGACTCCGCTGCTGTGGGAAACCCGCGGCAGGCCGGGGATGGGGACAGGCCTTGCACAGCTCCTGCCTTCAGACAAAATGGGCCGGGCGCTGTGGTGGAAGGGCCTCCACAGCGTCCTGGAGCCTGTAGAAGCGATTCAAGAAGGGGGTTAAAATAATTCTAAACAGGCTGGGTGCTGGGGGCGTAGAAGCGGGCTCGAGTCCTTGCACGTCCTCGAAAGTGACGGGATGGGGGGGCCGATGGCTCCTCCTGCCGTTAGGGAAACATTAACCTGGGGTTCTGCTGTCGTTTGGGGATAAAACAGGTTAGAAAGTGCCTTGCAGAAAACAGTTCAAGACTAAACAGGCACAAACGACAATGCAAGTTCCGATTTTTACGGTTGATGCCTTTACAAACCGGCCATTTTCTGGAAATCCTGCGGCAGTTTGTCTGCTTGAAAATGTAAGTTAAAACCCAGCCATTTTAACAGGGACTGCAATGGCATTTATCATTCTGTACTTGATCTGAGCGCTCAGCACTGCATTAGACTTAGCGTCCTTTCCTTGGGAATTCTGCTTGCGGGCGTTGTTTGCTGATGCTCCAGAATACAGAGAAATTAGCATAGGTGTATGCTTTTTCCATCAGAATACAAGACACGCTTTGTATTTTTTGTGTGGTTTTTTATTTTCATTTTTTAAAGGAATATAGTGGGTTTATTTTGAGTTAAGTAAAAAAGAAATGGCTTAATTTCTTAAGCCAATGGATTCAGAATGAAGCCTCTGAAAGGAAATGCAATAACATAGAATCAGTACTCAGTAGTTTTTGAATGACATGTTAAAGTGTCAGTTTTGGTGTGGGTTTTTTGTGGTACACCCCTCCCCCTTTTTTTTTTCTATGGAAGGAAAGAGGAGGAGTATAGACTTGTGTCTGAGTATTTCAGTTTTAGTGTGTCAGGTTCAGCTTTTGCCAAGCTTAAACAGCCAGTTTTCCTTCAAAGTTGCATGGTAGTTTTAGTGCAATTGACAGTAGTCATCCTCCTCATCAAGGTGTTATGAACAGTTCGTACTATTTAGTACATTGTTGACAATTTCTACCAAAAACTAAAGTCTATTAGAAATTTATAGGTCTTATATTATTTGTATAGTAACAATTGATGAAAATTTTAAGTATGAAAATATATGTAGAGTGGTCAATGGCGATAGCTTGTACTGGCAATATGAATGCTTTCTAAATGTTCCTAAGCCTATCCGAGTCTCATACAGTATAGCTGATCAACTGAGTATGATTGAGAACATCTCACTTCAGAGGTATTTTTGGCCCCTAAAATCTAAATACTCCCTCTCAGAACAAACTTACTTTAAAGCTATAAGCTTTTAACCGCATTTTTATATTAGTTTTACTTTATTGCATTAATGTATTCTGAGGGCAACTTACTTGCACGTTGCCTTTGGAGCGCTGAGATTTTAGTTTTTTCTGCAGTACCTGGGACGAGAAGCTTTAGTGTCAAAGTGGAGATCCAGTTAAAGCAGAGATTCTAATGCATAATTTTACTCTAAGATCCAGGAAAGTATGGTGCAGCTAGTAGCAGTATTTCTGTTCTCTCTTCCCTTCAGAGTCTCAGCAGATGCTTTACAAAAACCGTTGGGAGTAATGCAAGAATGGCAAAACAAGCCCTTTCTGTTTCAGAAGTGCCACAGGATGGCAGTATTTCAATAAAGTTCTATTATTTTTAATAACCTATTGGTTTGTCTTTATTCTGGTTTAGTATCTTTAGAGTAATTGACAGTCAGAACTATTTCCCTGGAATAAAGGAGAAGCACTTGTCACTGTAAAATGTTAGAATGTTGTTCCATTGTATAGAATTCACTGTGCAAGTACAGGTCTATGATACACATCAGTAATTGTTTCATATCTGTAGTATGGGATCGTTTTCTGAAAAGGATTATAGTTATTAAGGGAAATAAGTAAAGTTAGCAGGGCAAATTTTTATCTATCAGAGGTTGAACCTGACCAGGTCCACTCAGTACTTTGCTTCGTTTGCATTTGAGTATTTTAAAGACCAGATTCTCAAACCTGGCCAGTCAGCGTAATTGTGGGAGAGAGCAATGGAACAAGGGTAAAGTAGAATTTTACACCATCGCTACAACTCCTGTATCCTGGGGTCAATGTTCACTGGTTTAAATCTGCAGGCAGTTAGAGCTGAATGAAAAGCTCCAGCTTTTTCAGTTTATCTCCTCTCAGCTTCTTGCTGGCATGGATTTTTCAGAGTTATAACAAGAGAGTTGTCGTTATTTTTAGATCACGTTGATAATGACTTCTCCGTGTGACTTTAATAATGACTTTAAAAAAAGATTTGTGTTTGTGGAAAGACTGAATTTAATTTTGTTGGTGATTTTATTTTCCTTGTATTCCAAGAATTTCTAAACTAATAGGACAAATACTAGAAATGCCCATGTATCCCAGTGATTGTGATGAACTAGATATCACATTTTATGCTTACAGTTTTTTTACTCTCAGAAAGTATTTTGAACTAAAAATGAACCCGTGTTTTATTATAATAGCAAACGACTGTATTTATTTGACAGAAATTTGATTCTGTGGTTTTTGGCCTGCTTTTAATTGGATTTGTTGTTTCATCATTAGGACTTGGATGAAGATTTGCACCAAAAAATTGCAACAGAAATGAACCTTTCAGAAACTGCTTTCATCAGAAAACTGCACCCTGAAGATGACTTTACCAAAAGTAAGCGGTTCTGTTTACCCACCAAAATCTCTTACATGGGAATAGGAAGGCATTGTGGGTGCATTTATAAGGAACAGTGCTAAGACAGCCAAAGCAAAATCTTGGAGTTATGATCTTACTTAAGATAATAATAATGAGCCTTTTGCACATGGATTCTTTAAAGCATTTGTGCTGCATATCAGATTCATTTTATAATATACAAACACTTATTCATAAATTAGACCATTTATTTTAGTGTCTTTTACTAAATCAGCAACTTGTATGTAGAAAATCTCCTAAAAAAGCTGTGCAAAGGTCCTTCAATTAATACTTCCGTTACTACTAATAATCTCCTGAGATAATTTCTTATTATGCAAGCAGAAGAATAGAGATGGAACGCGCTTATTCTATATGCACAAGACGGCAAAGTGAGTAGAATCTGACTTGGCTCTTCAGGAAATCATCACTGGGGTAACTGTTAGCTATTATTTGGGTTTGTCACAAAGTCTCATAAGCTGTCTGTGGAGTAAATACTGGAAAACACTGGTTTCCAATAAAATTGGGAAATCCGAAGTTGCTCAAAGCAAAGGCATTAGGCTGCTCATTTGATTGGTTTGAATGAAGGGACTTCACTAGTGTTCTTTGGTAGGCCACATATATACAATGGTAGGAGAAATGGAGATACACTAGACAAGATAGAAAATGTCAGGCAGAGTCCTGTCGAATTTGCTTTGTGGATTAGTTTTCAGCTGAATCAGTTTGCCGGATCTGCTCACTTTGCAGTTGTGTGATGGCATGAGCCAAAGGGCTGGAACACCAGTAGCCTGGAGTTAGATTCCAGGTTAAGGTATCATGTTGGCGTGTCCTTGCTTTGATACAACATAGTGGAAGAGAGAGATGAACAGCTTTGGGGTTGTTGGCTGTGTAAAAGAGGCCCTAGAACAGTATGCAAAGAAACTGTTCTTTATCATTTGATTGTTTGTTCAGGGTGTGGGATTTTGTACAGTCTCTTTAATTAAGAGGATTTTCTTAAAGCAATAACTATCATCACTTACTCCTATTGTTAATAAATTGGAATTTGTTTTAGGGTTACACTAATTGCTTGAATCAAGAAGTGATAATACTTTTCGTTTTTCATGTTAACATTTTTCATGTTAACACCTTGCCAATATGTGTAATACATTTATTTCTTTTCAAGTCATCCGTATCTGACAGTACATAAAATGCCACCTTCTGTCTCATTAAGGTTCTTTTGATATTAATGGGACTGTAGTTTGTGACATCAGACCCACACAGCTGCAGAAGAGGTGCACAATTTTTTCAAAGGAATGTAGTCACTGAGCTACACGTGTTAATGTGTGTATTGGGGGGTGGTGGGAGCGAAAGGAGACCAGGAACATCAGAATGTCATTTATGAGACTATCATCTGCTTCTGAAACATAAATTGTTGTGATAAGGGCTCCTGGACAAATGTTTCTGCATGAGTATGAGTTTGTGATCAGTGCCTTTCATTTAATTTTAATTTTTAAAAATATACATTATTTTAGGGATACATTGATTTATGAGAGTACAAAATGCCTTCTCAGTCTGAGTACAGCTGTATGTCTCAAGCATGCAGGCAGGTGTTGTGGGTCACAGAATTTGTCTGTCTCTGGTCAGTCATGGCTGACTGTTTCCTCCTGCTTTCAGCCACAGTTTCCACTTGGGAGAGTGCATTTAACACCGCAGGGCAGGCTCACAGCTGGGTTCTATGTCTGCCCTGTCTCGGAGCACTTCTCTGCCTTGTCCATTAGTTTCATCCACTATGTTTTTTTTGGGATTGTATTTATTTTCATTAGATAGGGCACTCTGACTTTAATGCACCAATTTTTTGCAGGGGAAATGACAAGACTTGTTTGTTTGTTTGTTTTTTAAATATTGTTCATTTCTTTTGCACCTTTTAGTTATGTTTGTATGGTAATTATTCACTTGAAATATATTTTCATAAGCATTATCTTAAATGTCATGGTGCAAGAGCTCTGCAGAACCACATATAGTGCACTTGGGTTCCAATTTTTTTAAACAACAAATGGAAATATGATTTCTAGTGAAACAAAGTGTTAGTGTACATTAGAGGCTTTTACCAGACTTCACTGATGGCTTAAGCAAAATAATTCATAATTGACCTAGCTCTGATACAGATTCCATTATACCAACAAAACTATCTTTAACCCCTGAAGGCTCACCCAAACTGCAGGTGTATAGAGATCATGACTGGGATTTTGCAGGATTCCGTAATACACAAGGACATGGAAGCTTTATCTTCTAAATTCTGTAGATTACCACAAATACCACAAAAATCACCACTAGCAAGTATGCCTATGATTAATAAAGTGAATATATATCTTTCTCTCAAGCTATTACAAATTATTATCAGTGACCAATAGGATAGCAAGAACCAATAGTAGCAGCAAGAAGTATATATATAATATTACAGGTTACTACAAACTTATTGCTAGTCAGTAATCAAACTTGCCAATAATATAACAGTAGATATACTTATGATAGACTACTTACATGTATATATGTGGTACCAAGACATTAAATAGATTCCAGTGGGGAGGACAAACAGATTCCAGAAGGGGACCCAGCCATCCCAGAAATGGGAGGACAAACCAAACTGAGCCCAGAAGTGGGCCCAGAGGGGGACCAGTAAAATAACAGAGTCTCACTTCAAAGGTGATCTGTGTCAGAGTTTGGAGTTAGCCATGTGTCCCCGGCAAGGGTCCATGATCTTGTAGAAGGTTTCTGCAGACCTGTTAGGGAAAGGGAGAAATATATGCAGCACAGAAAGTTCTCGAAGAGAGAAGCTCCATTTTGAGTAAAAATTAAATAATGTTTATGTCATAGACGCACAAGAGAATGTAGGACACCACCACTTCAAGAAGCCAGTAGATGCTGTTAATTTCTATTTTTCACCTGGAACAGCCTATAGATGGTGATGTTTTCTGGTTTTCCCAGACCAATTTTTATTTTCGCAGACTGTTACAGTTCTTTCAGTTAGAACAGCCAGTGGAAGTTACTGGTTCTTACTTTGTCAAGATGTTTTCCCCCTTTTCCAGACTTTTTTTCACCTTTTCAGGTGATAAGTTGCTGGTAGAGTTTGTTGGTTTTGTTCTTCTAACAATATCTTGGCATGTTTCCGGTTTCTAGCTACCCAGCAGCACTTCAAAGCTGCCAGCTACGCTTCACAAGGCTGCTTCTGCTTTACAGGCCTAGTTCCCAGGCCACCAGGCATTTCTACTCTGCAGCTCCTTTGCTTTTTTAACAGTGGCTTTCCTCTGTTAGTAGTAGACTCTTGTTGTTGACCTGTCTCAAAAACAACAGCTATTCCAAAAATCAGTCCAAAATAGGTTCCCAAAAGTGTGTTTAAGACCAACACTGATTATAACATGCATTTTGATTAACTGAAATGTCATCGCTCTGCGTAAAGTTTTGAGATAAATTGAAAAAATAGACTTCTTCCACTTCGTAACATTAATAAACTTTATTTTTAAGGTTCCTGCTTTGGACTCAGATGGTTCACCCCAGCCAATGAAGTTCCTCTCTGTGGTCATGCTACGCTTGCATCAGCTGCCGTGTTGTTTCATGTACAAAGTACCTTTACAAGCTATTTATTACTATATAATTTTTAGGAAATTTACTTGTAATTGAGAAGATCTCTATTTTCTACAACAAAGACAATTCAATATTCAGAACAGTTAGAGAACACACATGGAGATACCTTAGGTATCTTTTACAACTGCTCTGTAATTACAAGGTTGTAGCCTGATGCCTACACTTGGATTCTGATGCCCTACTATTACTCTTGTTTAGGAAAAGTGCTAAATATGCAAATGTCATCTGGGAGAGGTACAGTAGAATTTGACAAATAGGGAATATTGCTCTTTCTGTTAAAAGGAAATTCCCATTCGTTCTAGGAATGTGCAGGAAAGATTCACTGGCAATTACTGTGTTTATTAGCCTCAGCATATTATTTATTGAGTGAGTTGCGAAATATATCTTAGAATACAGATTTACTGTAGTTATTATACTTCAGCTGCATAACTGACTTTTTCTGCATATACTGAGCTACTCTAAGAGCTATGATAATTTAGGCTCAAATTCTTATGTTTGATAACATTGCAGTGTTCTCTCTCTAGAAAATACAAATTCAGTTCTCACATTTGTGACGCTGAGTGGGGAATTAAAAGCCAGAAAAGTGGAAGATCATATTGTCCTGGATTTGCCACTTTACATAACGTACCCCCAGGTCAGTCAAAATTTTATTCATTAAAGGCTTCCAAGGAAGCTGTGTCTTTATGTTTGTATGTGTATCTATCTATCTATAGTTGGATAGATAAGTACATGTATATGTTCTATTTTTTACAGTGTGGTTTTGTGTTTTGTTTTTCTTCAGGTACTTAAAGAAGTAGAAGAATTAATAAAGGTAAAAAAAGAATCTATATGTGGTCTTAGAACCACATTTATAATAGCTATACTTATTTTTATATATTAAAATGGCTGAAAAGCGGCAACATGGCATTGCTTGATCTACTCCTGAACTTGAAACACTAAACTTTAAAGGTCTGAGTCATGCAGTTCAGGAAATGGAATTCTCCACAATGCTGGAGTTGAACTTTTGTCTCCCACTACTATTGACTGGAGTGTCAGTGTTTATTTCAGTGCATTTTTAGACTATTGCATGCATGTGAGGGCAATCTAGTGTCCTTGCCCTCTTCTTCTAGGTCCCTGAATTTCTTTCCAAGTTGTCATATACAGAGCTCTTAGCACCTACCCATGTCCATTCATGCACTTTTCTTGATTTACTTTTCTTGATTGCATATACTTGAGGGCTGCATGAAAGACCTTGTATAAGTCCTGTTCGAGCAGGGAATTTGTTCAACAAAAATGTTAAGGAAATAATATTTCATATTCAAATGATGAGTTTTTCTCTGTGTCCTTTATCTTTTCCACCAGGCAGCTGTTGGTGACATGATTGTTCAAGATCTCCGTTATTCTCCTGACACAAAGAAACTCTTAGTCCGCCTCAGTGATGCTTATGACAGGTGTCTAATACTTTTTTTTTTTTAAATCAAGTGTGCAGAAACTGAGTCTGCTTGTTTAGCCTCTATTCCTTACATACTGTGCTCTTTTATCTTATTTTAAAAAAGATGGAGGTTAACAACTCTAATTGAAACTCCTGTGTTAAAGAGTTATTTTATCTTCTCAGATGAGCTTATTGAACCTGCAAAGCTGCATAAGATCAATCTGAAATCTGTCTCCAAGAAAAGAGGGTGTAGGAAACAGTTTTAATGATGGTGCATTTTCCCCATCCATCTAAGTAAAAGAAAAAAAGTAACCTAGCAGGAAATTAGGAGTTTTGCTTCTCAAATGAAGAACTAATAGTTGCATAGATGTAGAGGTCTGCTTGAGTGAGACAGGGCACATTGACAGAAGCCGTGGATTCTTGTTCCCATTTGACTGTAATCTTACACATATTTAACAGCATCATAAGTAGCTTTATCAAGGAAATTCTAATTCAAATTATTTCAAAGCATTTGTTAATCTCAGAGAGCTGGGTTTCATTGTTAAGTCAAGTATGATATATCCAATATTTGGATATATATTGCCAAAACACAAATTCTTTAATCAGGCCAAATTACTATATACAACTTTCCTTCAAGTTTGGCCTAACTAATGTTTAAAGACTGGGCTAGTGGGGAGATAAAAGTGTTTTCATCTGAGTACTTACTATTTTTACTCTTTCAGACTTTACTTTGTAGGGAGGTATCTGCAACTTCACAGACTTGAGACTGTTGTAGAGGGCTTTAGAATCCAGTGAAGATCTGAATGGTGTTAGTTGTTTGCTTGCTCTGAAAGAAGGTGGAGTGCTTACTCTTTGCATTTTGTAGTGATGAAGTAGTTCTTTCAATGATTAAAATCTTGAAACAGAAGCATGCATTTTGGTAGCAAATGTTCCAGGATGCTCTGTTTTCAGAAATAAATAAGAAATGCGTGGCTTGAACTTTTTTATCTGCTTACTTGGAGTGTATTCAATTTAGGCTAGTCTTCTGTCAAATGACATTGGGAGGACGATGCTAGGAATCTTGTCTCCTAACATTTTACCATGGCTGTTTCGGGATTGTAAAGAAGATGATTTTGTAGTTTTCTGTTTCTTTTCAATACTTAAATTAATGTAAAATGAAGAATATGGGCTATTAAAAATCTATAATTATATTCAAGGTCTGTGTTGGAAAAACTGCAAGTGAGTGCTCAGAGCTTTTTGTCAGCTGAAAAGACGGGAAAGGTGAAAGGACTCATACTCACTCTTAAGGGAAATTCCAGTGGAAAACATAAAGGTCATGATTTTTACTCCAGATACTTTGCACCTTGGTATGGAATTCTGGAAGACCCTGTTACAGGTATGTGTGTGATAAGTGACTCTTGTTTCAGTTCAATTAAAAGTTTCTTACTAAACTTCACGAATCTGGTTTTGCACTTTGGAATCTTTCTTCTGAATTACTGTTTTATATGGACTGCGAGAGTGTGCTCATTAAACTGAAAACTTTCATGGCTGGAGCCAACTCATTCAGAAAAAAACAGCTTCTTGCTGTCATCAGGCCTGATATTCGTGTGTCTTTTGCAGATCTTTTCCCTGAAGTATTCCAATTAGAGAAAAGCAAGAGACTAGTTTGGTATTGCATGAGTATTGCAGTAGAAGTTCATATCCACTTCTGTTGGTGTTCTGTGGGGTTTTTTTGCACTTCAGCTGAGATCTCTTCTAGTTTCATGGTACTTGTTAAGGATATTCTCAGACCTATGAATAATGTGAACTCAGCTAGTTGTACATTCTGGGGCAGGAAGGCTAATTCTCTGCCCATTCCTTTGGTGTTCCTCTTAGTAGGCGTGGTGATGATTGCTGCACAATGATGTTACTTGCTTAGGTACCAGTTAGTCAGGTGAGAATTTGGTCAAAGATGCTCATTAAATGTTTTGCTAAATAAAAAGAAAACTAACTGTCTTGGAATAATGATAGTTATTCAGCACTCCTAGCAGAAAGAAAGGTGTACAAAGAAATAAAAGCCATGTATTTCAGTTATTTTTTTAAGCTTTCAGTCCTGCTTTCCTGATAAAGCCGGGGACAGAGTCTGGTAGATATATCTATACCAGAGCTCATTCCTTAACATTTCTGGGAAGACTAGTATTGATATGTACGAAAAGCTAAAAGTTTCCTGAATATCTGAGATTTTTCTAGGCTTGTTCTAGCTTACTGTTGCTTGTCTTCCATCTTTGTTTCCTTTCTTTTGTAGAAATAAATCTTTTTATTGGATTGCTGAAGTATACTTCCAACAGTGTGATAGCTTGCTATTATATTTCTTTTGTAATGATTTCTTAATAATGCTAGATGCCCTGGTGTCCTTGAGCCCTGATAATTGTAGTTACTTTACTGTAGGGTTTCCAGCAGAGTGTCTTTGTCCCTAGCTGCTAATGTAGACTGAAGCAGCGTTTCTAGCTATGAATCTGAGAAATCATCCTAAGTTTTTAAGCCGTCTGCCAGCCAGGAAACAAGAAATTGTTCTTTTAGCTTTCAGAAGCTGTGGTGAGACCTGAAAGATCTCCTTGAGTTACATCCAGATACCTACCAGCATTCAACACTGAAAAAACCAGATTTTGCTGTGATAACTGTTAGGAGAGGAAATGCTTTTGTTTTACACAGCGACTTCTATCCACTTGTTCCTTACTCTTAAAAAATATCCAAAAGTCTGTTCAGATTTTTGATGGGTAGCTGTTCATGTTTCATTGAATAACATCATCTTTAGATGAATGGTATTTTGAACTTAATGTTTTGAGATTATTAGGAAACTTCATTTTTGGTGAGCAAATGAGTACTTTGGCTCAAGTATTTTAGTTGGTACTATTTGTTATTCCTACCAATTGTGTCTAATCACGAAGCCCTCACCTGTACAAAATTTCCGTTGAAGCCAGAGGATGATGAAGTAATACTGCTTTATTGTAAATATAAATGAAATGTTAAAACTTTAGTTCTGTCTGCTTTGTAAACTCTTAGGTATTTTTGCCCTAGACACGTGTGGCACTTGATTTTATATTTTTATGGCATTTACATTTTGAACGTGCTTGCTCAATAAAGTAGTGATTATAATTTAATTCTGTACTTTGTTCTCCAATTTCTTTTAAGGATCTGCCCATGCTGTTTTAAGCAGCTACTGGTCAGAGCAGCTGGGGAAGAAAGAAATGCTTGGTAAGAGAAACTGTTTTCTTGCAAGGCTGCCCATTTATGTAAAAGCTGCTCGCTAAAAAAGAAAAAGTTGTGTTATTATTACAATCCAAGCTGTAGCAATAACTCCCTATACATTTTCACAATATTAATAGAATGTTATGTAATATTTTGCGTGTGAGGTAATCTTTAAGAAATTAATTACTTTCCTGTCCACCGTGACACATCATGCCTGCAGGGAGTTTGAAGTCTCAGGTTTCTGGATCGTAATGCTCTGCAGTTAGTTTTTGATCTCAGCTTTTGGAATTTAGTTCTCATGACCTTTCATCATAACTCAAGCTTGGTGAACTTCAGATGGTGTTGGTTTTGTGTTTTGATGGAATTTTACTTTACTTCTTACTTGTAATGGTTTGCTCTTTGGGTATTGTGAAAAGGTACTGATATTTTCTTTCACTCATGATGCATACTTTTCAGTAGAATTTGGACAGTATTTTCCTTTCCACTCGTGTCTATTAAGATGAGATTGAAAAAAGTCATATGATTTCTGCCTGATTTTGGAATTTTCTTCAGAATTGCACCGGATTAATCCCTTCAGTATCTTCTTTAGGAAACTTAGGGTTTAGAATAACTAGTGTTGGTATAGCTAGATGTATTAGAAGAAGATAATGTATTTTAATGTTTAGATTCTACTTATAGAATGTGCTTTATGGTACAGGTTTTCTGGTTTCTGTTATATCTGTGTATTTAGATATGGAGATCAGTTTTCCTTAGGATGATGATCTTTTACATGGCAGCGAGAAAGAATATAGGAAAGAATAGTCACTTACATTACAAGAACAGAAAGAATGTGACTGATGTTAAATAAATTGAGAATGGGGACAAGATACATGGGCATTGGCAAATTTTATTTGTTTGTAATTTATTTGCAGTTTTACTTTTAAATGAAAACTTCTTTTGTGGTAGAAATCATACAAAACAGGTTTAAAGAGAACAAGCTCATTTGACATCTGATCAACAGACGTCTCTATGTATGTTTATGAGAAATAGCTGTTCCTTACATGCACGTAATGGAGGGGTATCAGGTAGTACTGGGGCGAATTCTATTACTAATGAGATTATTTAGAAAAGATGGCTGGCAATCAAGAAGATTCCATATCACCAAAGATTAATAAATAAGAGCATCTTTTGACTTTTTAGAAACCTTTGCGGTAGGTTCTGTAATATCCGATACCTTTTATTGCAAGAATAAAGGAAGATTTTTCTTCCATAAAATGAAAGATCTGTTAGTTCCAAAATAGATCAGATATGAAATAATATAAAAATGAGGAACATTAAATCCATTGTCAGATCTCTCTGGGTATTGTGACCTCTAGGAGGTCAGCTGCATCTCTGCTGAAGTATCAGACATAATTTCCTGTGTTTGGGTTCTCTTCCTACTTTTATTAGACCAAATTGTCAAACAGTAACCACCGCCATCAACTACAAAGAGAATTTTCCAGTCTTTTTACAAGGTGAAATACTTTATGGTCTTTCTTGAAACTATGTAAATTTCCTTGAATTTAAGCTGAGTGTTAAATCAGAGTTCAGTATGAGTCTTTGCCTTTTTTTTGTTTGAAGAGTCTCTGCAATATTTAAAAAAATATAATCTCTCAGATGTATAGACTTTCATAATTGCTAATGAATGCAATTTTTAGCAACTGTCTCTGTATCCAGCCCTTCACATAGTTTTCACATTTCTAAGATAACATTTATAAGCGTGCATAAGGAATTCAATATAACCACAAAGATTATAGAGGCCTTTCCAAATTGTTGTGAAGAGAAGGGGCTTTATCCAACTCAATTCTTAATCTCAGGTGAAGCCAGAAGAATCTTTCTGTACCTATTTACTTCAGACAACTGTATTAATTTGTGGGGACATTTTGGCTCTTGTCACTGCTTTTAACTTCTCTGATTCCTTCCCAGTACAGAACAGGTTTATAGCATTTGAGGTGTTGTGTTTTGGGGGTTTTCTCAGGGGTGGGGACAGGACACCAACCAACCAACCAAAACCCAAACCTTGCTTTGATGACTGTAAGATCATACTTTCAGAAATTTTGCCAGGATTTCTTTCAATACAAAGTCTGTCCCATCTTCTAACTTTTCAGTCTCCTCACTTGCCTTTTTTTTTTTTGTGTGTGTATGTGTGTGAAGAAGTTGCTTTATTCAGGTAGAATAAATCTACTTGTATTTAAGTTTCTGCAATTTGAATTCTCGTGAAGAGTTTTGCAGAGTTGTAATTGCAGCTTTCCTTGTTCCTAGGTAATCTCAACATATAGATTGACCACATCAGATTTATACACAAGTGTAAAGCTTCTGCCAAAGGCGAGATGTTTCCCTCCATCAATTACCAGATTTATCCAGCTTCTTTCGTAGAACAAAAAAAAAAATCGGAATCTTAACTTCACTTCAGCTAAGGAACAAGTGCTTCTTTTATCAATCCTTTTATAGGGTTTAGAAATTCAACCAAAATAATAGTGATTTCTAAAAAAAATATTTTTACAAGAGTGGCATTTGTTCCTGAGTTGATGTCATTACAACGTCATGAAGAAAATACATTACTCCGCAAATTCTATAAGCAGTGATCACTTAAATACATCTGGCCTGCTAAGAACCTCCTCAAAACAGCAGGTTAATATTAGTGCAAGGCCACTGGCTGCCTTGTGAATGCGTGTATGGTTCTGTGATGTCAGCATGCTCAGTCTCACAGTCCTTGTACCTACTCTTAAACTTTCCTCTGTGTCAGTTTAGTCACAGGAATTCAGGGCACTGTGAATTCAGCTGTTATGTATTATTTCTACAGATCAGAATGTACATATTTGTTTTTATACAAAAAGGTATAAAATGTATATGTAGTATGAGATATTCCTAGTAAATACAGAGATGGAATGGACACGCAACAACTTTGTGATCCGAAAGGCGAGTGCACATCAGAGATGCTTGAATGTCTCTGGAGATATTGCTATTAAATGAAATCCTCTAGTCATTGAAATGTTCCATGCAGGTCCGTTTACTTTCAGACATAATATGAAAATGCTTCTATGTGAGAGAAAGAAAGAATCAAGTATTTTTTTCATATAAGCTTGGGTAAAATTTTCTTTTGTGTTTGGTTTTTTTTTTTTTTTTCTTCTTTTCTTCTACTTTGGAGGTTTCCTAAAAATAAAATAAAATGGACCAGTACCAAAACAGTCTCATTAATCTTGCCATGAAACAGACAGCACTGGTTCCACATTTAAAAAAAGAAAAAAAACAAACCCAAACAAACCCAACCACTTGGCAGTAGTAATTGATCAACTTTAGCATGTTCTGGATCTTTAAGTGTGCAAAATATTCCAGTTGAAGGCAGTACTCCATAGATTGATGTTGTTCTAACGAGTTAAAAACAATAACTGGTAGTTCCATAAATGGAAAAGAACAGAAAGTTTCGAAATCACTCTTTCTATAGCTCCTGTTTCCACTGCTTTGGAGTGTTTGCTTTGTCTGAGAATCTAATATCCAGTTATAAGGAAGAGGTTTCTTGTCAGCTGTGGCTGAGAAATTGTTTTAAAGCATCCATTATATGTGCCATCTCTTAGAGATTCTATGCTCTGTTGGGATCTGAATACAATCTCTGCCCAATTTACAAATTGTGGGTTTGTGAGGAAAAACATGCCCTTTGGCTTTGAACAACTTTTGTAGTAGTTGTAAATCCATTGAGTAAGGACACTGTGAACATTAATGCCTCATCATCCATTTACAGCCTTTTACAAAAACAACGCTATGTGAAACTCAAACTTTTGCTAAATGCCATCTGAACCAGATCATTTTCTGATCAAGTAGTCCTGCAACTAAAACTGGACTACCGAAAGAAGTCTACAGACTCAACATGTTAAGTGAGCATTATCGTCCTACTTGTATATGACTAAACATATTAGGCAAAAGTTTAGTTTTGTAATTATTTACAAGTGGAAGGCCATTTCTACTTAAACTTTGTCCAGCTGTATTAAACGATATATTCAGGATTACATAAATCAATATATTTTCCTGTCTATGTAAGAATTTGGTCTCAGTTTGTGACAACGGAAGCAGCGTCTATGTTTCTTTGTAGACTTTTTCCACTGTCTGAGTTTTATTTACCACTAGCTAAATACATTCTTCAAACCTAGTATCTACTTCAGATATTCAATACCAGTAAAGCGATTCTTTATTCTCATGCAGATAATAGTCGATGTTCTTCCTTCTTACCTACAGAAACTCTCTAGCCCATGAATGGGAGAATTCAAGGCTTCTTTAGATATACAAAGGAAACTTGGTCGGCTACATCACAGCAAACTATCCTTCACCACTTGTATTAACTAGCATCTTTGTCAGACTCAATAGACAAGTTCTAGTCTGAGATACACCCTCAACTGATCTTCATCCATAAAGACAATTCATCCAGGGTGTCCCTGGTACAGTGCTTGTCCTGGTGCTGCTTGCTTGCTGGAGACAGAGGCATCATTTCCCTGAGTTTTCATGGATTTCTAAATAATTTCTGACAGATAATAGTTTTTTAACTGTGGATTCTTTTTTCCATTTAGCTTTTCAATGTTCCCGCCGTGGAGGAGAGTTGAAGATTTCACTGCGTAATGATGGAAGAGTTGACATTGCGGGGCAAATTGCTATTGTATTAAAAGGAAACCTGACTCTCTGAAGAAATTGATGCTAACAATTTCATCTCCCACACCTTCAGATTATTCATATTATGCTGATTAGAGCTCTAGGCAGTGAATCACAGCTGTCTTCACAGGTCTTTGATTACATATTGTCCATTTTAAAAAATTGGTTGAAAATGCTCACTTCCAATCTTCAAGATCCTTGGTATTGTTTCCTTCACTTTCATCTTGCCACTTCATATGTACACTGACCTCAAACTGTCCAAGAACAGCGATCTTGTTTTTCTGCTTTTAAATTATTCTTTTCTATATTTCCAAATTCTACATTAAAAGCCATTCCTGCTTCCTGGATTGAATTGTAAATTTTTCTGATTGATAAAATAGTCAAACTTTTTCCATATTCAGTCATTCTCCATGAAATCTGACTACAGTCCTTTAAAAAAATAATAATCTTTTCTCCACCATATATTGAAGTGTTGCTCATATGATCATAAATTTTCTTCAATTATAATATGAAAAAAAATATAGATGGTTTAGAAATGTGCTTTATAATTCACTTTTATGAACAGTATTTTTCAAAGATGAATGGTGTTGCAGTGGCTTGTAGTACTGCTGCTTAGTCAATATTTTTATTTAAAGTTTTAGAAGAAAGACTTAAGAGATTGACATAGTGATGCACGTAAAACTAGTTAAAATCTGAAAGAAAACTTTCTTGGTTACAGCAGTGTCATTTACTTTTCAAAGACTGAAGATCTGCTCCTGAATTAAAAGCTTCTCCTGAAATTTTCTTCATGAAGTGTACTGCTCCAGCTTTTGTCACTTTTTCCTTTAGTGTTCTCGTCTTTCCCTGGATTTATTAGCAATATTGAACTGTTTCATTTACTCTAGCTAAAACTTTGAAACTTTGTTTTCCCTTTCAAGTTGCTTTTATCCTAAGCTTTGCTTTAGTTCTTTTTCTTTGCAATTTCAGGATGAAGTATTTTAGACTCAAAGACATTTTGATACTGTAGGCACAGCTGGATGTCAGCCCATTATAAATGATGAGGAATTTAGTTGTGCCAAGTTCTCGTATTTCCAGTTATTTTGAATTTTATCATGGCTTGTAACTGCCATCTTACTTAAGCCCGAGTATCTGGAGGCAAGTACCAGTGTGAGAATCCTAGGATTCATTTGAAATAATAGTTTCTAGCTCCTGCTGCTACATGGAACATATAAAAAATATAATTTAAATGCACTACAAAGCTCAAGAGCTAGGTGACAAGAAAAATGAATCTCCCAAAGGAAATGCATGTTCTTCTTCCGTATTCAATCTTGCTGAAGTTTGTGGACCTGAAATGTTGTTTATAAATATGGACTCATCACCAGATGCAAGACATGGCTATGGAGGCAGCTTCATAGCAATGTTGCAGTGGCATATTTAGCAGCCACCTTGGCCTTGCCTTCTCACAAAGCAAGAAAAAAGATCCAGTGACCTGGATCTTCTTGAGCAGCAAAACTGCAATCTTGTTTTCCTGCATTTGCTACTTCCTACAGGCTTATGCAAAGAGTGAATCTAGCCCAGTCCGTAATTTGAGATGTTTTGGAAAAAAACACTAGCTTCCTTCAGAATATAAATTAACTTAAGAAGCAATTACTGTTCACCCATTCACATTTAACAAACAGACAGTACATTTTTTTTTTTCTCAAGGGGACTAATAATGAACAAAACCCAGTAAATTTGAAATATACTTGCTATCTGAATTTCCTGACCAAACCAGTATCTTTGCTGCTTAATGCATTTTTTTATGGTTTACTACTACTTAGTCTTTATTTCTGTTCAGGATAGAAAAATCACCAGAGCTCAGGTGGGAGACTATGCAGTAATGTGTTTGTAATCAACAGATTAGTTAATCAACCATGATTTATTAATGATGAATTAATTATACCTGATTGTGCAGTTCTGCTGCCTAAATGGAGCTTTAAAGGAGTTATTTTATTAATCATCATTGTGCTAATTGCAGACACTTACAGAAGGATTGCTAATTAAACATGCAACCATATGCAAAATAAGCAAGGCTGCTGAGAGTGGCAAGAAAAAGAGCACTCATTTTATGAGTAGCAACTTTATTCTCATGAAATACTGCGTAGTTGACCTGCTGATCCTAATTACTCACTAAGTCTTATTTTAATACATTGCACATTTTAAGTCAACAGCAAAGGAAGTGAATTGTTGTGACAAATTTTGTCCATCTCTCCTTGTGTGAACTTCAAATAAAATTACCTAGAATTTGTGTGGCCTTCTTTCATGTTTTCATGCAAAGGATTTACTTGTTGGTTTTATTGGGTATATATAGTTGATCTAGCTTAACAGTCTTAACTTTGAGCAAAATCCTGAATGCTAAGTCACCTTAGCACGAAGGGAAATGTCTGATTGCGCTTGAAATGAGAATTCAGACTCAAAATCGCATGAGTTTCATGTCAAGAAAAAAGAGGAACACAGTGATGTTTAATTAAGTTAATTTCTGCATGGAAAATGCAGAAAGGAAACAGTACTTAAAGGTTGATTTCTGTGTAAAGCCTATATAGTTTAAATAAACATTAGTGCTATCTGATCTTCAACCTATGCAGCACAATTTTTAGGTCCTTGTAATGGTAAATACAATCTTTGAGTGCTGTAGAATTTCATGCAGACTTTATCATTGTGGACTTCCCATGGACTCTTTTTTAATGGAAGTTGCTAGGCCTTCCTCATTAATTAAATAAAACTTTGTCTAAGTTTTCTGGAACTACCTGTATAATATTACAATTATTAACACAGAAGTCTGGAATTTAATGTTTCTCTAAGAAAATAGTTAACTTGCATTTTTTTTTATTAAATTAAAATATTGAATTAAAAGATAAGTGAAGATACTAAGTGGAAGGTTGGAAAAATGCGATGTCTCTTTGTTTAGTGTTTCTGGTGCAGAGGGTTTGCAGAACTGTTTTGTGCTGCTCTCTTAATTAAGACTGTACCATGGGGATGTGTTGAACCAAGAGCAGATTATGTGGAAGGAAAATACAATTCCTAACATTCCTGTGTGCTTGAGAGTTATTTTTCATGAGAGTGTCCTGTGTGCTTGAGAGTTATTTTTCATGAGAGTGTCCAACAGAAGGTCATTAAGTTACAGACCACTGTACATTTTGAGTAAATGCCTAGCTAGATCTAACAGCCATTTTTTTATGAATTTAAATGCATGTTTGCTTATTTTACTTCTTTGTTGTGTGCCTCTGCAGAGGCATAGCTCTTGTAGGGGCCAGGAAGAAACCACTTAACCATGAGGAACAAAGCAAAATAAGAGAAAAAAATACTGAGCAACAGAAACCATACAAGTTTGTTGCTATGGAAACGAATGTACAGCTAAAAGGGATGAAAAGAAAATGGGAAGCCATTTTTTTTATTCAACAAGCCATTTCACAGATTTGCTTAAAGGATTAATGAAAATGCTTTGCTTTTTTTTTTTTTTGTGCTATCTACATAAGAATAAACAGAAAACATATATTGAAAAGTTCTTACCAAAATCGGAAAATTTTGCAAATGTGGAAATAAAAGATTTCAGGAATGTGTACACAGCAAGAGGTCATAGAACGGAGCCATGTGTTCCATAAGGGATAGGAAGGGAAATTAGCAACAGATGAGGCAGTTATTTCTGGGAAAGGAAAGATTTCTTTGTCTCAGTATTCATCAGAGTGACAGGGTAACATGCCAGGAACAGAGGGAACCTTCCCAGAAGTGAAAAAAGGAAACTAAATGAAAATTGAAGGTGATGCCAGATCATGTAAAAATTAAATTAGTTCAATTAAAAACTGAAAAATCTGCCAATTAAGCAGTTTGATTCTGATGTCTACATTTTTTTTAATTTTTTCAGAGGAGTAAATTTGTCTTTAAAGTAATTACCAGACTTAAACAAAAAGACAGAACAAGGGATTTTTCTCAATTGCTGGGTCACTATCCTTCATTTATTTCCTAAAATTTACTGCAAACCATAACTTAAAATTTTCAAAAGAATGGGAAAGTGGAATAACAAAACCCAATATATGACCAGATAGTTGAAAAGTATGAAATTTTTTTTACTACAGGTCAGTTTTAGACTAAGACCTTTAGTTTAGACTTAATGTCTAAAGCGGAATATGAAAAAATAAACATTTCTTACTCTGTTGGTTTCTTTAGTGAGAGAATCACTTCGTCTCATTTTTTTTTGCCTCGCTGATTGGCAAAGGAGGACTTTCCCTGGTTTTTAATGTCGTGAATCATATAAGCCTAAGTTCTATTTGCTCTCCAGTGTTCTGTGACCATTTTTGGTGTTGCACCCAAACAAAGAAACCACTTTCCCATATGCAGTTTTTGTCCTGTTAAAAATGACAGGGTAGATAAAATACATTAGGCAAACCCAAGAAAAATTCTCAAAAGTGTTTCTAGAGTTGTGAAGAGGAAGGAGTTTGAAGGAGATGAAGTAGGTTTGTGAGGAGCACGAAGAGGAGGATGCGTAATGCCTCTGTAGAGACTCTGTAATGTGGGAGCATAGTTAAAACACTTAAGGGCACATCCTCAGTTTTTGACACTAGTTAAAGTTAATGATGCAAAGACAGTTTGTATGATCTGGGAGTCAGGTTGAGAGATGTTAGGCTAGAGAAGAGATCATGTAGATTATAGTAGAGGTGGAGCAGAGTATGAGGTGCAGCCAAGCCAGGAACCGGAATTTGAACCCAAATGTATTCTCTGCTGACCTTTTGCTGTGCTTTGGATCCAAACCACAGGGGACTTACCAGAGTGCCAGTCCCACCAAGATCAATTCAGGTGGGAAATTCCAGCTGGAATTCTCAAATTTTTCTTGTTTCAGAAAGCCTCCTTTCTCCCTAAATATTTATGGCTGTAAACAGAAATAAATTATAATCTTAACAACTATGATAATTTCAGTCACCCATATTCAGAAAGAAATGTCTCCTTTCTGAACAAAGTCATTCTGTTACAAACCAGCCTTTTGGACTTTAATATGTTTATGCATAGCAGCATTCTGAAGATGTGTCTGATTGACATATTTAACCTCACAGTCTCTACAGTTACCTGTGTTTTTAAGGAGTATGTTTTCTACAACTTT
Organism: Larus michahellis; assembly: GCF_964199755.1. Lineage (NCBI taxonomy): Eukaryota > Metazoa > Chordata > Aves > Charadriiformes > Laridae > Larus > Larus michahellis. The sequence continues at coordinate 37,672,515 of NC_133901.1, forward strand.
CAGAAACCTTTTGGTAGTTAATAGCAACAATAAACAAAGTACCCTGGTAATAACAAACTGCAGGCACTTTCTCAATAAAGTTACAATTTCAGCAGAAAAAAACCCGTAGATTAAAAGGAAACACCTGCTCCTGTAAATTACTATGCTGCAGGTACCAACCCAGGAGACTCTGCAGATGGTTCTGTATTTGCAAACCTGACCTCACCGCCCCTTCATCAATCTCTGACTGATTGATTCTCTCCAAAGTAGAACACACCATATCCCAAGATACTAGCAGACACCTTTGAATTAGTCCCAGTCAGAATACCAATTAATTAGTACTTTTGTTTCATTTTGGAAGTTCTTAACAAGGAACAAAGGATTCAGTTGTCTCATTGAGCACTAGCACTGACTAAAAGGTGGTACAGTCAGACAGTTCCAGGAAGAGCTCCAAAGGGAATTGCACTTCAGGAGGTGTAATCTTTGCTAGGTTTCCCCACTGACTGGGAGTCTGGATTAAGTTGTGCTATGCCCTAGGATTTTGAGATGGACAAAAAGAAGGTGGAACCTTGATCCTTAAGATGATACAATAGGAATTTGTCACTTCAGGTAGCCTTCCCTGTCAGCCAAGAAAAAGTAGAAGAGAGATCATGTTTTCAGGCATCTTTTATTGAGACCTGAGATTGATTATGCTGGTCTTTTCTTAACTAGGACAAATGTTCTTACGTGCTTCTTCCAATGTGTATCTATGCAAAGGCCTTGTACAATGTATTGGGACCAGTCTGATCAATACATCCTTTTTTGTTGTGAAAGTATACATTAACACCCTTTCTATAAAGCAACCCTTCTGAAAAAAATAGATACAAGCTTGTGTTCCCTGCCCACTCTTACATGTTCCTATTTTGTCACCCATACTCCTCAAAATTCAGAGGAAGACGGAGTGATATGGTGATACATTTGGGGCTTCAGTGATACCAGTAAAATATCTGCATTTGTTTCCTCTTCATTGGGCGCTTTGAATTTTACAGCTTCTTTATTCTCTGAATGCCTGAGATGATACATTAAATGGCTTCCACTCACCTTAAAGAAGATACGTGCTTTCCCTAAAGAAAAAGATTTAGAGAGCAAGGGAAATTAATCTGCATGCAGTTTACCAGAATTCTTTGTAGTTTCAGACTCTTACTGGATCGCTGTCATGGGTTATTAATTAACTTTGGTAGTCTTTTCTGCATTTCATAGGTGCATATATATAAGCCCATCATCTAATCTGGTGACCTGAACGCATATCGCAGACAGTAACAGTCGACAAAACAATCTGTGCACTGAAGCCAATGCTTTGTAATTTAGATATAGTAGAAAGACAACTAAATTTAATATAAGAATGTAAGCTTATGAAGGCTCTATCATATTCCTTGGTAAAATATCTGGGAATTTTCTGTTGCAAATATATTCTGTGTTTCCAGTTCATGGTTTTCAAACTTTGTCCTCCAGCTATTGGATCTTTTTATGGGTTTGTCTGTTAGATTTAATAGCCCTTGCTGTAAAGCTCACATTCTTGACTTTTTGATGCTGTAGAACTTGGGCTGGAGGTTTTCCTGCTGTTTGACACTAAAAGCATCACTAGTTCTTTAAACTGATAGCACTTTTACTCTATGCATATTTTTCAGGCAGTCTGGATTACAGAACTATAGTTATTACTATGCTCAGACACTTTTTTTTTAAGCTGTAAGAAAACCCAAAGTAATACTTCCCTTTTTGCTTCTCAATCGTACATGAAAAAGACCAGCTACAACAGAAATAAAACTGTCTTGCTGCATTTTTTGCCTTAGGAATTAATGTTCGTGAGTACTTGAGGACATAAACCACAGTCAATGCAATTACAACAGCAAGATTGTGTCATTTATTTTGCATAGCTAAAAGGAAACCTGTTTAACAGAAGTGGTTGATTATATAGCTGTAAAAAGCTTTTCATTTGAAATTTCCAGTGTGATATTAGTTAAGTTTGAGAAAATTTACCCATCCTCAAGTTTGGATAATTCAAGAGAAATCTCACTAAAATCCGATAGAATGCTGTCATTAGAAATTCTTGAAATCTCTAAAATAATAGGGAATGAAAAGAAAAAATTAGCTTCATGGGAGAAAAACCAAACAACAAGCTTTTTGATACCAAATATTCAGTCCTTTTTCTATATGCATTGGATAGAGTGAGCTTTTTGCTTTTCTAGTCATGATTTATCAATTTTTATTTTCATGTACTTAATGGGAAATATTGTCCTTTGTGTATTCTAAACCCAGCATTATATATTAGCAATAGCTACATTAAGTGTTTCTTTATTCACAACCAGCTTTAACTAGTAGCTTTTAAAATATACACGTCATATCTAATTCATTATAGTTTGGAAAAGTGACACTTGGGAGATTTGAAAATCTGAAACATCAAATGTTACCATGTGCCTAACTAGAACATCTTAATCTTTTCGAATTGCATGTCTTTTGATGAAAAAACCTCTGTGGCGTCCTGCTGTCCATTTGGACAAAAGAGCAGATGTGTTATATGCATGTATGCCTGTGCGCTCATCTGTCTATGAGTGCACCAATATAGATACAAAGGTTCCTAGTTAATTTGGAAAGCATTAATTACAACATCAGCCCTTCCAGTTAATAGCGTAATTCTTTACTTAAACTGAGTGTGGATTACTTAATTTGCATAACAGTTTAATTATAAAGTAAAAATCTAATGGTAAAGTACTATAAAAGTGAGATGTATATGTATTCTTTTGTATATGTATGTATATATATGTATCTATCAATTTAAGGTTTCCTTTTCTTTTGCTCCTGTGTTTGATCCTCGCCGTTTTTCAGTAAGTTTCAAATTCCAGCAAGCAAAGATAACCTTATTGTAAAGGGTTTTTAAAAAGTAAGTAAAAATGTGCTTATGGAAAACATAAAGATGTAACACATGCCTCCCAGAAAAGGTGAATGCTGTGCTTTCATTAACCACTTTCTAGTTCACACTAACAGCATTATGAACTGAGGTCCTGCATGACCAAAACTTACAGCTATTTTTAACTTTGGACACTTGTTTAGTCCCATTAACCGTAGTAGGATTACATAAACACATGAAGTTAAGCATGTCTGTAAAATTAGTGTGTAGAACATCTAATTAGAATTCTCATTTTCTTTACTAGGGATTTTTGTAGGACATTTCTTCACATAACGTTCTAAAACATATTCACGGAATATTTATGGGATAACTATTATACATTACTAAAAGGAAAAAAGTTAAGTCTGCAGTAGTGTATTTTAAAATATAGTATAGTATACCCTTCTGGACATACAATATTTAAAATGCCATGAGAGAGGATTTTTAATTTACAAAACTGAATACATTAAGTCTGAATGATATATATCAAAAGCATTCGATCCATTATTTAAATAATTTAGCTGATTTCTTTAAATATGTATTATTCTGTATTTAAATAATTTAACTGATTCCTTTATATATATTCTTCTATATGTATTCTATATATATTTCTTTAAATAGAAGTGCCTTGACTTAAGGCACTTAGCTAACAGTTTTAAAAAAATGACACTAAATACGGTATTAAATAAGAAAATTCTTCTATCTCATTTTTGTGAAGCACCATTTTACAGTTCAGATCCTTGAAAATGTTACTGAAAATACTGTCAGTTATTATTTGTATGTATTTCTTTGAGTGATCGTAGTTATTTTCTGTATTTTTTCAGCGCAAAAGTGAAAGTTAAAAATGCTTACAAATAAATATCTGGACTGCTCGGCTCTTACCCCAGAAATCCTGTTGTGAAATACTCTGAAAGCTGATAGTAAGTACATTTATGTAACAGTGTTGCAAGTACATAAAGTGAAGGATAATCAACAAAAGTCTCATTTGTGTAACAGCTTTGACCCATTAGGGGCTTTTAAATCATGCATCACTGACTTCAGGGTTGCCGTTGTCAAGCTACTTACAGATCCTAGTTAAATCAGGCATTTCATATTTTTGCCCTCATTCGCTTTTGTTTACCAGCAGGAGACAAAATATTTAATTAGTTTTGGGGCATTTATAATCTCCTCTGGGCCAGCTCCAGCCACAATGCTGGACGCCACTTCTGAGTTAATTCCAGTCAGGCTGGCCCCTCCAGTACAACATATGGGGAACCTATAAGCCTTTAGCAAAAGTTGCAACTGAACTATTAGAGGGGTGGGACCTCCCTGCTGGGAAAATACTGCGCAACAAAGCAAAAAGGGGCCAGCGTCACCAGTGGAGGTCAAGGCAACACTTAGACCAAACAGCATCTGGCAAACTGTGCCAAGTAGAAATCAATGAGAAGCAGGGCAGTGGGTAGTAATTTTATGCCTGTTTGCACAAGAAAACCACTCTCCTGAACGGAAAAATTATTTTATAAAAAGCTTGCAGCATCCTTTGGCATCACCCTCTCCATTGTTGCTTCATATATTTTTATTTCAGTCAATAAACTGTATGGCACAATCTATACACAATTTTGTTTTGGGCAAGCAGCAGTAATTGTAGCATTAATTATGTTTCAGGAGATGAGGAGTTTTGAGAGTCTTCTTCCTAATTGGTTAAGAGCCAGATGTATAACTAATTCATTTCCAAAGTGCGTTACATTCTCTTCATGTTACAGCAATGAGTCAAAGGGTTTGATAAGAAAAAAAGCCAGGCAGTTCCTAAGATTATAGATTCCAACCACTGTAAACTGTTGCAGCTCAGACCACTTGAAACCTTCCCAGTTTTTCATTTTCCTTTTATTCTCACTTTCTGTTCCTGCCTGTATCTCTGCTTGTTATCTCATCTTGTGGCCCTTGTTTTTCCCCATTGTCTTTCTTTGCACTTTCTCTTTTCCCTGAAATTCCAAGTGCTGGTGTTTATCTTAAATATTATAAGCAGGCTGCTATTGAATTCAATGGGATTGCTCAGGGCTTAGTACTAAAAATACTCAGGTCTTTACAGGTTCATGGCATTAAACACCGTATTTTGTCCCTTCTTTCTTGTGCACTTTTCTGCTTCTCAAAACAAGGACCATTCTCTTTGATTTTTGGTTTTTCTCTACTTGTCAGGAATTATTTCTATTTACAACAATTTCAGCACTCATTTTCATACTTAAACTACCTTGTATTTTCCTGCACGTTAATTCTTTTCGTACTTTGAGTGAAGCAGGTTGCAGATTGCAAAGTCTTTATGGTATAGAAATTATACACACATAATAGTGTTTCATAATAGATTGACTGTCTTGCAGCGCTCACTTCCACGTCTCCTTAGTTTTCTGTGGTTACAGGTGCTGGGAAGATGTTGGCTTCAGTCTGCAGGTCTTCATGCCTTTTGATAGAGAAAAGAATAGACTTTAGAGAGCAACTTTTCACTGTAGGAAAAAGTAAAGAAAATTAATGTTCCAGTACTTCAGTTGAAGGATTAGAAAGCTGAATGTTGGTAGAGCCCGTTATTGGTCCTGTCCCATGGAATGTTGCCATATGACGAAAAAGAACTCACTAGAAGTGAAGTGGTCCGGGGAGAGAAACAGTGCTTCTACTTAGTGCAGTTTTTTGACAGTTATAAATGATACAGAAAAGTTTTAATAAAATAGGTAAAATGCTGTGGGTTTTTTTTTTAAGTTCTGCTTTTGAAGTACATCAAGCCACTTGTTTGACTGAAATAAGCATGTGCAAGCAGTTTGTTTGTTTGTTTTTAAATAAGATTTTTTTTCCACTGATGTATCTGGGAAAATCAGTGGGAGCTCATTCTTCCATTCCTCTCCTTTGATACTATGAAGCCCCTTTTATATCTCCCTTTCTCTACTCCTTCTTCTCCCCTCAATAGTAAACTGAAAGTTCCGCTAGTGTAACAGCTATCTCTTCGTTAGGCTGTGCTAAAATAAGTTCATTGCCAATACAAAGAGGCTGTACTACTGTATGAACAGCTTTAGTTTTCTCCTGCATATCGGCAAAACAATCCCCACATATTATGAGAAAAAGGTTTATGAGAAAATTAAGAGTTGTCTTTTCACACATCGATAATTCATCATCTTCAACAGCTAGCTGGGGAGAGCCCTAACACCCAACTGTAAGAACCCCATAAATGCTAAGACATCTGCATTGTTGGCCATGGCCTTGTGAAAGCTGGAAAGCACTGCTCTCAACAAAGCCCAAGTAAAATACATAGTTACTAATTAGCAAGTAGGTTGGATATGGGCATAATTGAATTGGAAATTATAGTATTTGCCATTTTAGCTATAGGGTTAGACATATTCTTAGGAGGAATTTTGGTAAATGTAGTACTTGCGCTGAAAAAAAAAGGTATAGATACTTCTGGGGAAGTAATATCATTCCAGGATGAAATACTGAAGTGTCTCTCAACATAGTTACCTGTTGGTTTCTACGTTTAGGAATTTTTGTGGGTTTTGTTCTGAATTCCAAAGAAAAAAAACAGTTTTAAAGGCTACCTTGTGAATGATCTTGGCATTTTTTGTCTAATTGAAAAAAAGAAAGAGTTTTTTTGGATGTAGGACGACTAAAATTATGGGTTTTTTTTTAAACAGTGATTGTTTGCAATAGCATTAATGTGTTTCTTATGCTTCAGGTGGCATAGCAAATAGGTAATTTAAGAGTTACTTACTACAGTATAAGAAAGCATGTTTTTTCACAAAGCCACCTTGGGGAACTGGCTCACCCTATGGCTGCATTATTGCCTACCTTGCCGGTGTTTGAAAGGAAGCAAGCACCTGGGGACAGGAAAGGAGTAAGACCAACTGTTTCAGCAAAAGTCTGAAGTTTCAGCAGATAAGATGTAATAACAAGTCACAACCTCTGCTAAGATGAGATGACATCCTGAACTGGATTACCTTTGTTGCTTGAGATTGTCTGACCATGTCTTTTGACTAAGGAAGAACGCTGGACTGATGTTCCTATTAAGAAGTTTTAGTTCATCCATTCTTTTTAACAAGCTTAGGATTTTTTGGTTTTGTTTTGTCTGTAGCACTGGTGTTGCTTCAGTGTCGAGTATCTCATTAAATTTGGTTACATTTATAAACTTTTTTTACAAAGTGCATGAATCCTAGTTCACATATGCCGATTCATAAATTATTGGGTTTTGGCTGTTACCATCTCTGTAGAATCCATTTGGAACAAACATCTCTGGTGTAAGGTTAAAAGGACCATCTCATCTTATGCGGAGGGCAGTGGGCACTGGAGGTGAAACATGGGAGTTTATCTCCCTGTAATCTCAAAGATCCCCTTATATTTACAGAGGTGAATGATGCACAGGAGTGAGGAACGGGCAGGACGACAATTGGATGAGAGACATCTGAAAAAGTTAGAGAGAGTGTAGGGGCAACTACAGAGGGAAATCAGGACCAAGAGATAAATAACCCCTGGAGTACTGCTCCCTCCACAATCTGGAGCTGAACCCCAGGGTTCCTTCTGCTGTGAGGAAACACACTCAAATCAGCTGATGAAATATGTCCCAACCACCTACTTCATCTTTCTGATCTTGATGTACCTGGTATATTAAAAGGTAATAATTTGTCACTTGTGCCGCTCGTTACCCTGTCAGAGGTTTTTCAGAACAGGTTAGAAAAACATCTGTCAGAGATCATAAAACCGGTAGTTCCTGTCTGGAGTCAGGAGGGTAAACTAGATCCCTTCCCTTGTCTGTTTCTCGGTGCATAGCATAGATAGTGCTTTTAGTAGGTCTCAAGCTATATCGTAAAGGAAGGTCTTCTCTGGAAGACTCTTGCCTCATTGAAATTGGGTATATAGGAAAATAAGAGATGGTTAAAGAAACTGAATTACATCTTAAATAGACGGATTCTGCTCTTGCCTCCGCCAGAATGCCTATGTAATGCCTAACAAGTAATTTTTAATTTTTTTGAAGTTGTTGCCATGGGCATATTTATACTGCCCAGTGCTACTGAAGCTAGTGCTGAACAAGTTAATTCATGGCTGAAAGCTGAACAGAGGATCGGTGTTTTGCCCAGGCCAGTTAACTGAGCTGTAGAGCAAAATTTACCCAGCTGTACTGCTTCCTTATCCCAGCATCCTTGCACAATGCTAGTTGAGTGGTGAACATCGTGCCAGGTAACTGTGTGTCCCCTATTGTGTGTTGCCTGTAGGTCCCTTTGTGAAAAACCTCAGGCCAGCTTTTGCAGATTGCTGAGCATACACAGATGGAATTGATTTTGATACATAACTGTATTTTTAAGCACACGAGAACCTATATGATGTCAAGTACTCAGAAAATTTGCCAGCTTTGTAATATGTCAAAGCTTTTTTTGATGCATTAGTGGTACAACGGGTTGCAATATCATTCTAAGTGGAAACTTCTTTCTTTTCATGAGCTGTCTTGTGTATATGTATGCGCGTATATATATGTATGTAACAGTAATCATATTCAATACATAATATTGGTGAGAAACATTTTAGACAGTTAAAGGTTCAAAACATATTCCCCTAGTACCATGATAAAATGAACCCTTTCTCATTTTTTTAGGAGGTTTAAGACCTCCTGTTGTAGAAGCATGCTTTAAAACAAAATACATTGAAAGGGTGTTCTGTGCAGGATCACTGGGGAAAGCTATGCTTTTTGAGCTTTGCCTCAGGGAAAGCTACTTAAGAAAGATAACACAGAACAGAAAAGGATGACTGGCAACGAGAAATGGGTAAATTGAGAAGAAGCAATAGCTGGAGTGTAGTATGGCAACTAGAGCCTTAAGTGTGTTTGGGAGACTGACTTTTTGAACTGTTAGAAAGAAAAGCTCACCCCAGAGAGACTCAAGAGGAAAATGAAATGTTCTAAGCACTATGTAGAAAAGGATGTCCAGTATGAGGTTGGGAAGCCCTGGGTGAAATAACTCATCTTACTGCTGTAGATTGCTGTTCAACTTCCCAGTATGAGTTACTGTCTGAATTTCCTTTCAGTTCAGGATAGAACATTCACTTGTGAACTGTTCTGTTTTCTGATTGTCCTATAGCCGTGATAGGGAAAACAGCGTAAATAACCAAGGAAGGAAAATACATTATTCTGCACACCATGGATTTCTAGCCTGTCTTGTGAGCTGAGTCAAGTATTACTAGAAATTGGGCCCTTAAGGATGGTCATATTTTGGTAGTTACCCACCTGCTCTTAATTAAGCAGCATACGGCATGCCAGTCTTTCAGCTTTGCTCAGTATAAACTACAGTGGTAAGAAGTCTTGATGAGGCTTTAAGAAAGGATCTACCTGAGATGAAATAGTGAGTTCTGGCTAGAAGGAAGAGGTAAGAGTCTTGCTTTGATCTATTGCTTGTATATGTTATTTTTCATACAACTAGCGAAGAGAAAGTATTGAGGAATTAGACTTTAATCAGAAATGTTACTTTCACTTCCTTTTAAGTATTTGGCCACAATCATTCCATGACAAAAGTAATGAGATTGTGTTTTCCATAGTTGTACAGGTAGAAGATATCCAGCTTTTCTTAGTGGGTGCTGTGGCAATCACATCTGAGTTATTAACTCGCATATCTAGCAGACAATTTTTGATGTATTTCTGTATGTGGTCATAAATCCTGAAATTACTTGATTTCTTTAATGAACTGAAACTACCCCTTATTTTCCTGATATCAGGGGTGACTTAAAGATGATAAAATAATTTGATTTATGACTGAAATAGCATTCTTACCTGTCTCTCTTGTTTTTCTTTGAGAAAAACATAGTATTTTGATTAATGATACTGGTTTAGAATTAAAGTATGTATCAATAATAATGCTGCTAGGGTCATGGAGGAGCACTAAATTCTTACTTGCATAGTGAGAGATTCGAAGATTTAAATCTGAGTAATTGAGTAGACACAGGACTTCTTTCTGGTGATTCTAATTTTCTTCTGGCTGAGATTATGTTATGACAATAAAATGAGAGTAAAAGGGAAATTCTTGAGAAATGATTGACTTACGATAAAGATGAGGCTAATATAAGTTTTGGGATCTAGAAAGGTATAGCAGTATATCACATCAGAATATATTAATAGCTTTTTGAAAACTTATCATAAAAATCTTGAGAATCCTTTGAAAAATCATTTCAAAGAATAAGATCTCTGGGAAATGATTAAAAATAAATGGAGGAGGGGGTAGAATTACACAAGCAATAACTGACACAAGCTGAAATATAGGGATAATCAAACCAGGTGACGGCAACCTGAGAAAAATTCACTGATCCCCTTTCTATTATTGACTGAGCAATAAAGCAGTTTATTTTCTAGCTTGAGGTAACATATTTTCATATGCAAATGGACTAAATTAATTCATGTGGATAAGATCTTAATACTTGCCTTTGTTATTTCTCTTTCATAAAGCAGAAACTTGGAAAAAATTGTAAATGATGAAAAGCAGGCATTTTGATCTGCCAAGGAACAATTTTTAGCCTTGCCTAGAAGCTATAAAGTCCTGTTAGGGGTTTGTTATTAATCCAGATGGATTCGGGCTCTTGTCCTGTAATTTGATAGTAAATAATTTAACGTAAAGTTACAATTTGTTCAGTAAGAGAGATAAATCACAGCTTCTCTCTTGAGATTATATCAATGTATTAGTCAAAGTATGATAATGGTGGTGAATCAATTATGAGGGGGGAAATTAACAGCACTGTCGTGTACTATGTTACTATGCATTAGCAGAGTAAAATACAAAGCCATTTTCAATATATTTGAAGTCTTCATTATAGTTCATACTGGCAGGACATATTAAGTTAAAAATAGGAAAACTCCTGACAAATGAAAAAATCTGGTATTATACCATGTGATATTTTAAAGGGGCGCTTTTCGTATTTCTGGTATGAAGTTAATGGCACTCAACACTAACAGTGATTAATTATCTGAATTGAGTAATAGCTATCTCATGAGAATGCACAATATTTATTAACTTACAAAACACCTTAATTTTATTGTGTTCTTTCACATTAAATATCCCTTGAGATTCATTTTAAGAGAGAAAGGATTTAACTAACAAACTTATTTGGGCATAGAAGGCTGTGGCACTAAAATATGCTCTATCAATAGCATGAAGATCAGAGGTGTATTTTTTTTTCTGCTGCACATGAGATACTTCCCGTGAAGCATCTTCAGAAAAAGAAATATCTCACAAGTTCTAATTGCTGATCCTTCTGTGAAAGACATATGGTTATGTGGTTTTTGTGAAAGGTGCTGTTGTCAACTCTCTCACACACACGAATGATCAGAAATTGTCGTTCAGAAAATAGCATTTTAATGTGTAGTAGCAGTTCTTTATGTTTGGGAGAGTAGGTCAATGCACACAGATAGGAATGTTGAACATTTATAATGAAACATGATGCAGTTGTACGTCTTTAAAAATTGAAGATGTGGCATACATTTTGATAATGGAATAATGGATACTCCCTACCCCAACTATCATCTCTGTTCAAGACCATTAGGATTCAGAATATTAAGAGCAGAGCAACTGGGCGTAACAGCCTACGTTCAACATCTGTCATGCTGGAGTCCATTAGTGTTCAATTGCATCCTATTGTTTTTGGATTATTCAACCTCATTTCATTGTCATTGCTTCTGCTAGGGATTAATCAGCTGTTTACAACTACACCAAGTTTTGGAGTCATAATGAAAACAATTGAGCTGTAGTTCTAAATAAATATACAGTATTCAGTCTGTAATGAAAAAAGTTACTAATTTATGAATGCTGGTAACAATTTAATTAAGCTTGAAATCAATACAGATAATAAATCGTTGTGTGGGAGGGTTCTTTTTTACCTTTTCTGTATATCATAAAATGATCATATGATATTTCCTTGTAAGTTTTTTTAGATAATGGCTTTAATAATACAAGTACAGTAAAACAATGATGTTTTGATTATGGGCTGTGGGTGTATGTATGATGATCTCTATCATTACAATTGGTAGCAGAAATGATCCCTTACTGCCAGCACGCGGATTTCTTTTTTTCACATCCTCTTTTATTCTCTTTACCTATTTAGGGATATTAATAAAAAGACACTTTTTAAAAAAACCACATAAAACACACATATATGCTTTAAAATGTTGTATTAAAAAGGGCAGTTTCCACACTGTTCATATACTTACATGTTTTTGTTTATGTCTATATCACAACCTATCCAAATATTTTTACAATCAATATTAGATAAATCCATAGCTACATTTTAACTGTTTAAATATATTCTGAATTAATTTCATGACACTGGATTTGCTGTCATGGGAATACATAATCCCCACTTTTCTCAAGATACTACTGCCTCTGCAATGTTTTGTACTTTATACAATATGAAAACTGTGAGTCCTGAAGGGTTTCTAATAATTTGAGTCTCCTTATTTCGGTACCATGTAGTGCAGAACTGTAGTATTCTCGGCCATATACTATTAAACTAATTCTCTGTTTCATTAGAACAGTTATTTCTTCTACCCTTAATACTATCTAATCAGAATTTTCACATGTTTTAATGTACAAACACTACAATGCACAGAGATTTTTTTTTTCTGAGTTGCAACAGATTATCCATTGAAAGGATCTTTTGCTTAACTGCCCAGAGTCTTGTGGGGCCAGCCAGACACTACTCCAGATGGCAAGTTGTTAGGGCTGGACAGAATGGCTTTGGAAGACTTCTCAACAGATGAAGGCTGTAATGTTCAGATTTTACTGTTTTGTTTTTTTTTTTCCCCCTGTAGTTCCCAGGGTGGGAAGGTACTGGGATGGAAGCAGAGTGCCGCCCGCCCACCTGCTACCACCTGTTTAGCTTTTGCAGTTTCTATAAAGCCTCATCTTGTCTGTAAGACACATTCATTGCCTGCTGGCAGGAGTCAAGAAAGGAGAGATTTCTGTTCTGAAGTTGTGTCTTCAGATCGCAACAGTTCTTCATTTCAAAATACTCTCCTAAACTGAATCAGAACTTCTTTCAATTGAAATGGTCATTTGGAATTGATGTGGTTTTGATCCATTAAGATCCTTTTTGGATTAAATGGATCATTTTCTTCGGTAACATACATTTTGAGAATGGAGTTTTCTGTCTCTTTTGAGTTTGAAGAAATTAAAAGAATGAAAGCATAAGACATTAAAAACTCTTTATTCTTTCTTTGAACAATAAGAAGCAATTTTCAGACGTTTCCAGAAGAACCAGAAGACTTTATTTTTTTTTTTTTTTAGGTGCTAATAGAAATAACCCATCTCTGATATCTGGAAACAGATTCAAGAGATACACAGGCTACTCACACAAGTGCTTTCCATACCACTTTTACCTAATTTTAAAAAAAATAATCTTTGTGTGTGTGAAACTGAAGCTGCATCAAATATGAAAACCTGTAAATCCAGTCATTTGGCTTCAGGTGTAGAATCAGACATGCAGTGCAGAAGCGGACCAGGCTGTGTTGTGAAGTGCAGTTCGGAAAGGATGGAGAATGCTGCAAAGAGAAGACTGGCTGCCAACGCCAGGGAGAGAAGACGGATGCAAGGACTGAACACAGCCTTTGATCGCTTGAGAAAGGTGGTTCCACAGTGGGGTCAAGATAAGAAGCTGTCCAAGTATGAGACCCTTCAGATGGCTTTGAGTTATATCATGGCTCTCACTCGAATACTTGCTGAAGCAGAGAGATACAGTACTGAAAGAGAATGGATTAGTCTTCACTGTGAACACTTTCATCCGGAGAGCTACCACCATTACACAGGACAAAAAATGGCAACGGACGGTGATCCTTACGCACAGCGAATATTCAGCTATCACCCTGAACACTTTCAAATAGCTAATTAGAACTTTTTACGAACTAAGAATATGCAGCAGGCCAGATGTGTAATTTAATAATTAGCAAGAGTTAATCTGCTTGAATAAGGTAATAGTGGCATTATAAGCTCATTCTTGTTTGCATCTTATAATAATTTGACAAGATAAATTTGCTTTGAGAATTTTAAATCAATATGCATTTAAGAAGATTGAATTTATTTAATGTTGGTGGAAAGCGTACTTTTAATTTGAAATCTTTCCAACAGTTGCTTCCTAGTTCATCTAGTTCATTTGATTCTTTCATTAAATAAGTTTTAGGTTTTTTTTTTACTGTGATGAATCATGACAGTATTTTCTACAGATCATGGGCCAAATTGACCCATGGTGTGACTGAATAGAATAACAGCAGAAATTAACTTTATTCCATGCTTTTATTTTTATGTCAGCTTTGAAGTTATTATTTGGTTTGTTATCACGTAAATGGCTCCCGTGGAAAAAAGTTTTATAATGTATTGGAGTTCTAGTCCTCAGAGAACTGACTTTCTTAAACTTTGTAAGTTTGATGTATGGGTTCCAGAGTTGCGTAGGTTTGCTTTAATCCAGTTTATGGTGTCTCTTGTATGCTCGAAAAAGAGCTCGTTTCAACTCATGGAAGAAATGTTTTTATTTTCAATGGCTGTAAAAGCACATGTGATTATATACCATTAATGAGAATGCTTGCGTGAAAATAACCTAAGCTTCTAGGGTTTTGTAGACTTTAAATGTTTAGATTTTATTTTTTAATTTTATGTTACCTGGAAACAATAACAGGTTTTGTAAATCATAAATAAAATGTTTTCTATAATATGTCCTCACCAACTACCTGAAATTCCTACTCTAGGAATTACTGGTGGCTTTCCCACACCAAACATTACACTACTTCCATCACAGTCCTGGCATTTAACATGCAGAAGAATCAACAAGCAAATGATGCTTGCTTCCCAGGTAGAGTGAGAAGTGTGGTTTATGTACTCTCTGAAAAACAGCCCTTAAAGATGAGAGTTTGGTAAAATGTTATAGAGCATTCTTGCAAAGCAGCTGAGTTCATTTCTGCCCTGGTGATGCCCTGAATTGCTTTTTGTTTGTTTGCTTCTCTCACTTGAGGAAGATAGAGGGACCTGGGTAGAAAAGGTAGAAGAAGAAAGGTTGGGAAGGTCAAAAAGTGAGTAGGAGCAGGACAGCTGGAGGAGCAGTTGAGCTTATAGTAGGATGTAGAGTTTGCAAAAGTTTGACTGCCGATGTCTGTTGTGATGGCAGAAGACTATGAAGCTGAAAGGTGCTTCTGCGGGTGCTGCTGTGGGGAGTTTTCAGAAACAAGCTAGTGTTAGCCATGAGGGAGAAGGAGAAAAGGAGCTGCTGTCTCAACAGCTGTTGGTGGGTTTCCAGCAGGGAAGGCTGGCGGGTTCCCTGCTGGCTGCTGCCATATCTTATATTTTAGAATTCTTTCAAATGACAAATGAATAGCTTTGGTAGGAGTTATTTTCAACAATTAAGCAGCTTTCGGTGAAAAACAAAAGCATCAGTAGGAACTAAGCCCTGTTTTGGGGAAGAGGGACTCTGCTGCAGGAGCAGTTACATACAAAGACCTGACCTTACAGTCTGTCTGCTCTCAGAACCCTTATTGACGTTTTGCCCTTGGCCACCATCCGGCAGACTAGTACATTTCCTGGGGCAGAAGCTGGACTATTCCTGGAGAGAAAGCTGCTGGGACAGACTTTCAGGCTAGGTTAAACATATATTGAAGAGGCACTGTATATCCTGAGCAACTCTCTCCATAAAACACTGGCATTCAGGAAGGTTTTTTAATATATATTTTAGCTTCTCTATAGGTGATGAATAGTCTTAATTATTAAAATGTGGGCTTTTGCTTCTTGTGAATTACATTAGAACTTTATCAGCAAACAGAAAGCAGATTCAACCTTATGGGAATATGAAGTCATGTTACTCACTGATTTCTTTGCAGAAGTTTAGGTAGAGAGAATAGAATTAGTTGTTGTCCATCATATAGCCAACTTAATACTGTTTGAATATTACTCATTGTTAAGTGACAAGTTTATGTATGTGTTAACAATCAATACAATCCTTAAATGATTAAATGATGTGCCATCTTACACTAATTTATTAGCCATAAACGCTAGGCAGACATTGTCTCACCTGCACTGCTAGCACAGTGGTGGGTTTTCCATCCTGAAATGGGAATATGACGCAAATAAATCGTGCAATTATATGATGTGGAAAACTTGGCTTAATGAAAGATAGCCTTCTAAACCTTAGGTGGGAAGGGTAATACAATACAAAAGTATAAATACCAGAGTAGTGTGCGGGAACAGTACTGATGTGTTTCTGCACTACTAGCATATAATTTGATTTCATGGGACATGTACATTGCAGTTTATATGTAATTTATGTAAAAGTACTTAATATCCATTTCTCTTCCGATTTTCTTTCTTCCATGCAGCATTGTAATTTACCTTCTACTGCATATGATGACAGATATAATTATAAAAATAATATATTAGTATGCAGTGAATGATTAAATGATAGTAAGCTCACATAAAGAAGAATAAACCAACACAAAACATAAAATATCTGTGGTCGTGTTACCAAAAATTATTAAGAATTGAAACCAAAGTCTTAAAAAGCACTTTAGTGCAGTAGATAGCTTGTGAACACTTTGTAAATCAGGTCATGGCATCAATCTCTTGCTGAACAATATGATAAGATTCTAATCCCCATTCTCTTAGCTTTCATTGTGCTAGTGGGAGGTGAATGTTTTATTGATCTCTTTATCTATTGATTATAATTAGAAATATTACTAGTGGAAACATTGGGATTTTATATGTTGCTGTAGTATTTTTATTTCTTGAGAGGGTGCAGTGTTGAGCTGGAAGTTGAGATATACAATTTACTATAGCACAGAAGGCAGCAGAGTAATTTCTTTGTAGTGATTAGAGAGCTGTCTGACTATTGATGATCTGTCAAAGCGTTTTAGGGAGTGGATTGGGGTGGGGGGGAAGTTTAATAATGAAAAATTCTTTCTGAAGGCAGTCTGAAATGTAGGTATTATCCATGCTAGTTAGGACTTCTCAAACTCAACAACTATTCAGGAAGTCATTGGCTTCTTTTCATAGCTTTCCTTTACAAATGCTTCAGTGACACATCGTAAAATGTGCACTTGACCATTTAACTTGGGCTTGATTATTGCTCCCAAATATTTGTTCCCCACTGGCTGCTTGATGCTTTTCAGATAATGGCTGTCACCCTTCTTCTGTACTGGACATTACTGGTATGGGCATTTGAAGCCCCTTCCCCTTAAATAGTTATTGCTTCCAATGCGCCTCCAATGAAGCAAAAGCCTAGATGCTCAGAGCTTGGGGTTTTCTTAGTGACTGAGTTTTGTCTGCTCATAAATTTTTGTCCCACTGAACAGCAGTGCAAACCTGAAATACTTCTATTTTTAGTATCAGTACATTGTAGTTCAATAACCACATTATTGTGAAAACATCAGGGATGAGAAATGCTTGCTTCATTAAATATTTGTTGCATGTTATACACATACATGTTTCACTAATGAAATTCAGTGTGAAATTCTAATGAACTATTTGTGGGAAATTATCTTTTATTCTTCTAAAAGGTTCAGACTGCAGGGTTTTCTCTTTGGGGTAGCTATAGATACTCTGCTTCTATGATTCTTTGAATCATGCCACCCTGTTTTGACAAGGTAACCAGAATTGTTTTTGAACTCTGAACTGGAGTGACATTTTTAACTCCAGTGACTTTTCAGTGGCTGAAAGCAGAACTAGAGTAGCACATCCCCAAAATGTATGTTAGTAACGAAGTCAGTGGTTTGTTCCTGTCTAAGTATTGAGATCATCAATGGATATGTATTAGCATGTCTTGCAACTTTAATTCATTCCAATTTTTTAGGCTTCTATTTTCCATTTCACCATTTATAAGGTATTTAGGGCACAGTCCATCTTGTACTATACACACATACAGGGCAAAGCTCAGTTCTCAACTGGCATTCCTAAATGGTGCTGCAGTGCAAATTCTTAAAATTAAAAATGTTGCTAACCTTAGTTATAGTCTTGTAAAGTCAATGACATCACAACTTCTTTATGTGGGGAAGCATCATGCTATTTTTTAATAATTAGCTGTTTCCTACATCTTGTTAAGTAGAACTTCCCTGGTGGAATCTTTGTGGAAGTCCCTACTGTGATGTGATTCCCTAGGTACAAATTTTTAAAAATATGATTTCCGGTCAAGTTTGTGGTTTTCCAAAATAAGCTTTTGCCTTAAGATGAGTACCCTTACACTTATATTTCCAGCTATTTAGGCTAAGCAATAAGGATGCAGTTCTCTGTAATTTAGGAGTGAAATTTACCTAGATTTTTAAAATTCAATAAGAATTTACAGAACAGCTTTTTTTTTTGCTGTAAATATGTTCAGCTGTTCTATCTCTACAAAATATCCAGGGAAAAAAACAAATGCATTGGGAATAAAGACATGTTTATTCACTGAAGAAGCAGTCCAGTGTTTCCTCTACACAGATATCTTATAGCAAACATTGATTTCACCTGGTACTTGGGCACTTTTTAAAAAATGCTTTATGTTTTTAACTTTAATTACATTTCAAGAAAATGTGGCTTTAAAAAATCCAAAGCAACCCCAGGTATAATATTTTAATATATTTTCTACCAAAGAGTACATTTTAATATTATCTACTAATTTATTTTTTCTAATTTGTAATTCAGTTTTCGTTTGTAGAGAAATTAGCACACAAAATATATCTTATACAGAGTTTGCCTTAAATGTCTGCATATGTAACTCCAAGGAATAAGAAGTTCATTTTTGAATGGCTTTCTGCAGCCTGGATTGCATAGTTGTAGGTTTTTTCAAAATTTCAGAATGTCTTCAGTATTTTTCCATTTCTTTACAAAACTGTGTTGCCTGCAACTGATGGTATGATCCTAAAGGACTGTCAATTTCTGAACAGAATTTCCCACTGATATAAATGGAGAATTCCACTTAAATTAAATGGCCCATGGTTTCTTTGTATTTTGCAATAAACGGTTCTTTATATCTATAGTGGACTAGAAGTATAAAGGCATTAATAAAAGCAGCTTGTGTTGCTCAGAGGAAATCGTAAAATGTGTAGGAGCTGCTTTAGCTCATGGAGCTGTAGCTGAGATAAAATGGTCTTAAGAACATTGTCTCTGACCTAGCAGGCACAGAGGTACATAGAAATCGAGCCAGATAGGGATGGAGAAACGTGATCACATGGGAAAGCAAAATCAGCACCAGCAAATGTAATGGGGTGCATCCTTTTTTCCCCTGCTCTCTTCTGTATCCGAGGTATAAGATCCAGCTTCCTTTGAGTGTTGGGTTGTACTCATGGACCCTTATACAAAGAATGTGCTAAATCGTTCAAGTTGAAGACCTGTATAGCGAGGAGTAAAATTCAGTATTGTTTGTGTGTTTGATTCACCCTCATTCAATTTTCCCTTGTTCAAGTGCTGGATACACAGCTAAGGGTTGAAAAAATAAGTCCTCTGTAACAGGTCTTCAGTACCTTACTGCATAGAGGAAGGTCTAGGAGCGTTGGTCTAGACCCAGCAGAAAGGTATTTCAAGGAGAGTGTGTGGGCTGGGCGACTGATGTAGTAGACAGATTCTGCATGAATCTCTGAGACACAATGGAGTTCAGCTATGACGGTCTGTAGGCAGAAGCATGCTCAAGCATAGGCTTTGGAGACTCATTCTCCAAGGTGCTGAGAATTTGGGAAACCTATTGACCTTTAAAACATGCAAATTGCCCTAACGACCCCTCGGCTTTTGTTCTGGTACCCCTGAGGAAAGTTGATCTTTCAAACTTTGATGAAGGGGCTGAGATTATCAAAAAAAAGCATAATTTAAAACCAAAGCAAATTGATATTAAGAATTGTTTAAAAAAGCAACAACTGTATTTCACAACTACCTGCTGGAAGCATGGCTTGTATGTTATAACTTGACAGTATATTATTGTTTTCTTCGAAGTGACGTAAGGTCTGGTTCCGTTAATCATCTGTCACAGCAAAGTTCTGAGGAAACCTCTGGTCTTGTTGCATGCTTTCACAATTATTTGAACATGAAGAACACACTCTTGTATGCAACTCTGAAGCATTTATTTAAGTTTAGGTGAGACGAAGAGAAATACATTACTGAACAGGCAGATATTTGTTTTTTCCTTTCATGTGCACTTAAAATATACTTTCAAACTGACATTAACATTTTTCTTCCCAGTGAGAATGACTTCGGATCAAAAAATAAAAAATATCAACTTTAATCAAGAAAAAATTATAAAATAGAATTTTAAGGCTCAAAGTGAACATCTTTGTATTGGAAATAGTAAGGCAATTAACAAGGAATCACTTCTACGATATTTAACAGTTAAAATATTTCATTAGGTCTTGCTAATCATTTTTTATGAAGACATTTTCCAGAAACTAGGGCTTTTAAACCTGGTAGCATTAAGGACACAATTCTTAAAGGAATTCTTATTCCATATTTGTTGCTTTGATACTCTAAACAGTTGGAATTGGCAATTGTTTACATTTAAGATAAAGACCACAGACTTGGCTTTTCGTATTTGAAGTGCGTGCTCTCATCTTTTCTTCATTCAGAAGGTATGCTCCACCTTCCATATGGAACCAAAGGAACTCAATCCAGCTGTTTTAAGGCAAGTCCAACGATATCAATGCAAACTGCTGTGTGATGCTGCTGAGGACTGGGTTTGCACCAAGCTGGACCAAAATTTTAAAGCAAAGATAATACTTTTGCTTTCTAGAATTGCAATACAAAAGTTGTCATCTCTGCTCTTTGAACTATACGGTGCCTCTGTTTGGTTGTATACAAAGCCAGCACTAGAAGGAAACAGGAAACTAAATAAACCTACAAGATTCTGAATCAGAAAACATTGAGAGGTTACAAAACGGAGCATTTCTGTATCTTACTGATGCAATGTTATGCTCCACATTGTGGTGATTTAATGGACTTTTGGAAGATAATAGCTAACAATGACTTCAGCGGAAGTTCTAACATTGAGTTTTGTTGTTGCAGTAGCCTGCCCTGAATAAGAGAATGAAATACCATGTTAGTGTGAAGTCAAATTGCTTATTCAATTAAACAAAAACAATGAGCAGCCAAGCTGTTCAGGAAGGGAGCACAGTTGCATAGTCTCCAGTGCATCTTGACACAGTGTGATTAGATAGTGCCATCCTTCACAGGACATGAACTCAAACAGCACCTCATGTTTTCTGACAACTCAGTGTTGTCTCTGCTGCTTACACAAGCTTTTTTCCCTTGGCTTTTCCATCAGTTAACAATACAGACATAATCTTTGTGGTTTTTTTCTGGCAAGTCTTCTTTGTGATGAGCACATCAATGCTACTAATTAACAGCATTTGCATCCATTCACATGAGCTTCCTTTGCATACTTGTTTTATGGTCTCAGTATATGCAGAGGAGAAATTTCCTGTAGCAGCTAACAAGCAAAATTTAATGACTATAGACCATTTGGGATCAGATTATGATTTTATTTGTATTAGATGCACTGGAAGTAACTGAAATTCCTGACTTCTGCATTATGGAGGGAGATGTGATGGGTAAAGTTTTGATCCTTTTTTTAGTAAATACTGTCAAGGAGAGAATGTTCAGCTGACAGATTTTGGTGATGCATTCTCTGTAGCCTACGTCTCAGTGGGACTTCTGGGACCTCTTCTTGAATGACTAAGTATTAATCCTTGTTACACAGATATTCGGGAAAAGTCTTTCAGCAATAGCTTATTGTCTTCCCACTTCCAAAGAACTGAATTTACATTTTAAAAAAACATTGTACCACTTAACCCTCAGCTTGTCAGTTCAGGTTATAATGATGTAAGTTTGGAGACATTCCACTGAAATCACTGAGAAATGGTTGAAGAGATGTGGTTTACATGTTTGCTCTGTGCGCTTTGTCTTTTCATTTGTACTGAGTTTGTGTGTGTTGTCTGATGTTGTAAAATGTGAGAACCACTACTACTGGCAGTAATATTAACAAGTACCATTCCAGCACTGGTTACCGAATATTTGCTACTAAGCACTACTATTCCTTTCTTCTAAATTACGTAAAGAACTCTGATTAAAGCGATCACTCTTGTAGCTAGAATTGCCTAATAGGATGCATCCCAGACAAAAAGGAGAAGTTTGTGCTTGCTTGAATTCTTAGTTTCTACTCAGTCAATAGGTAACTTAATCCACATAGAGCATTCAGGCAGGCAGTGGAAAGTAAAATAATGTAGGAAGCACAGAGTGATTTAGGCCTGAAGGAACCTCAGGAGGTCAACTGGTCCAACCCGTCACTCAAAGCCCAGCAAGGGGCCCACAGACAATCGCTTCACTAAGCCTGTGCTAGTATAAAGCCTGGTGACTGATATATAACTTGGAATACTTTGGATCAAAATCTGCTCTTCAGTTCTGGCATGAAATAATGGGAAGACCAGGGCTGTAGATGGAGTAGAATTAAGTCTTTCATGTCTTAATTTCATCTCTTCCCACTTCCCAACAGCACTGGATTAAATAAGCAAAATCCAATAACTTTCCTTGGATTATTTTCCCAAGAGTAGTTACTAACATGGGAAACTTTAAATTTTGGGTTGCCCAACTCTGACTCAGTCTAGGTTTAGTTTTGGAATCCCTAAGCCATCCGGAAAACAAGTGAAGATAAGAGGAGCAGTAGGTTCTCTATCCTGGAAGATCAGACCCACAATGTGTCTTAAGTTGGGCACCCCATAACTGTATTTAACTTGAATCAATGCATCACTTTTAATAGCTATTAGTTTTATTTTGTTTGCCAGGGAGGAGGCGCAACGTGGGCAACAACTGGTATTTTGCTTTCCAGCTGAAATACCTGCACCTTGTCTTGTCTCTCAGGATAAGAATGTGTTTTAGCTTCCTGGTCTGTTCAGTCTGGGGTGAATTTCTAACAAAAGCATGAAAGTTATAATGATGCTTTTGGTTTATGGTCTTCACTCTGGTGGGAAGTGGAACAATACAAGAAAATCACTTTCTCTAAACCCTTAGGAAACCAACAGTGAGAGACGACATAGGCAATACTTGTGGGAAACGCAGTGAAAGGCTATTGCTTTCTCAGTCTCTGGCTATATGCAGTATCCTTTTGCTCGTATGATAACTCCTCATTGTTTTCTTTGCATGTGTAATTTTTTTAAGTTATATTTTTAGATTTGAAAAAATCCAAATAAGGTCTAACATGAAAGTATCCGTTTATTTTTCTTTTCATCTCTGTGACTTTGTTCAGGACTTTGTTGCATTCACCAGCCATGTCGAAAGCAGTAAGAACTGCTTGAAAACAATGTCCAAAGAAGAAGGATAGTAGTAATTTAAAGATGCAGGAAATCATCTTAGATATTCACAGATTATAAGTGCTGGGAGGTATTAATACAACGGTGTAGATGCTAAATAGATTTAAATCAATCATTTAGTGTTGTCACTTAACACCTTCTGTTGCACTTTCATTAAATTGCCTTATTTATTACTATTAGTTATTACAGTAGGTTTTTTGCAGATAACTGTTGCTTAACTTGATAACTTTTATATTTTAACAGAACTTTCTCTGTCTTTATAGTAGACATCACATTTGTGATTATTTCCAAAATGATGGGGAAAATTTAAGTTCCACCAGATTATAGTTCCTTTCCAGGTAGTTAAAAACGAGCTAGATGGTAGATGCACTTCTCTTTTAGTCAAGTTAAAAATTAGGAAGAAGAGACCGGTATTTTAAAACTGTGAAGTTACAAGCTTGTTATCATCTGTGCTTAAAGGCAGAGAATTTCTGTCATTGTAAAGAAAAAAGTATGAAGCGCGTCTGGAAAATAGTTTCAGCTATGGGCTCTAGAGAACGTGCTTCAGACGACAGGAATTTTGGTTTCCTATGTTAACGTCCTGTACACGTACCCTATACCTTACTTTATGAATCCTTACACCATGAGTACACAGTTCATGGAGTACACACACACACACAAATATAAATATATAGGGTATACAGCTGTACCTACATGAAACGCTATATTTGTCTAGTCTTGAGTTCAAAAATTCTAAGATTATCTGGCATAATAATATATAAAAATGAGTTACATCTTTTCTCTTTAACTTGTGCTTTGTTTTCTGGCATGTTTTTTATAATTACATTCAAAGTCTTGTTGTTTACCCTCATTCAGGATTGTTGTTAGTGTAATGTCAATGTTTTCACTGGCAGTATTCCAGCTAAACATCATCAATCCTTAAGGTGGCTTGCTACAGTACAGTAGCTTTAATTCAAGCAGTAAAAGTGGTATTGGCTTTTAAGTGGTGAAAACTATGTTGACTATGTAATTCTTAGCAAACTACACAGTACTGCATTTATTGCACAACACTCCATACCACAATTATTCTGCAGTAAAATAATATGCAAAAGTCTTGTATAAGTTACTTGCAACGTTTGCAGCAGCAGTACACTTAATTACAAACAAGTTCCTTGTAAACCTTGAGCATCTTGACTTGTACCTCTTTTTTTTTCACAGTTCTAGTATCTCTGCAGGTGTAACTGGAACAATTGTTTGTTTGTTTTTCAAAGTTCTTCGCTCTCCACCACCTTTTGGCTTGGGGATGAAAACAGCATGGGGCTTTCAGTAGTTGGGAAGGTGGGAAAAATGTCGAGTCCTTGACTGGTAAGGTTTGCGTACCGGTTGCCACCGGGTCGAAGCTTTATTGGTTGTGGAATTTGACGGTGCCACTGAGCTGAAGCAACAGAAATAGAATAGGCTGTATAAACCTCTCAGTAAGTTAGCAATGAAACAACAGAAATCAATGCACACAACTAAAAAGTTGCGTCCAACATCCTTGAAGAGACCACAGCATTGTTGTTCCCTGTTTTAGGGTCTATTTCTTCAAATATTATCATTTATGTAGTTTATAGGTTGAGTATTTTTGTTGAAGTCTACAGATGGAATGCCAGTACAATGGCAATGTTTACATGGATTTCACTAATTCCAAAATGTAATCATTTGATCTTTGGAGCCGTCTCCAAAGCTCTTGCAATCAAAACTGAAAACATACCGTAGCTCTGGGGAACTTTTCTTCGTGGTATTTTTTTCGGTGGTATTTAATTTCAAAGTTATAATATAATCACTTTCAAAGAAGTGATTACAATTTTTATTTCCCTCTACTACTTGTAGCTAGTAACATGTTTCCTAGATTTCTTTAAAGATACTGAAAGAAATGTAATCCAAAGACACATATTCAGTAATTTAAAAATAACATTCAACATGTTTCCATATGAACAAATACCATTATAAGTTTGTAAGAATATTTAGCTACTGTGTAATACTTAACAGTTACCATTCTTAAAGCACTTCAGAAAGGGGAAATTGATACTATCTTTGCCGGTATTTATCCATACAAAATCTCCAGCTCTGCACCCAAAGTGGACAAACATATCTGTCAGCAATTAAAATGAAAGGGTAGAAGTTCAGGCTACGATACTCTGAGAACAGCTTAGTGCAGGAGACCTACAATCTACATTAAGCATTGATAGGAAATGTTCATTATCTTTCCATGCTGAATTTTGACGCTGTCTATCTGGAAATATTTGAAAAAGAGTCTCCTTTTTTCTTGCAGCCCTCGGTTTGTTTCTATTTGAACAATACACTCATTATTTACTGTATTTTTTTCTTTTCACAGGGGATTGCAAATATCAGACCACACTTTCAATCCCCCGGCCCCATCCATTCAAAATAGCACTAAGAAAAAT
The DNA here is from genome assembly GCF_964199755.1 of Larus michahellis. Taxonomy (NCBI): domain Eukaryota; kingdom Metazoa; phylum Chordata; class Aves; order Charadriiformes; family Laridae; genus Larus; species Larus michahellis. Next base: position 37,698,115 of record NC_133901.1, read on the forward strand.
TATTTCTGTCACTCCCTTTGGTATATAAGATTTGCAGAGTTTTTAGAAAATATGGTTGGAATCAGGAAGCATTTCTTACTTTCCATCTTTTTCCTGCTTGTACCTTGAATCTTCCATATGAAAATGTAATTTATGTCTTGCAACATTTAAATAGCTAAGGGATTTTTTCATTTTATGTGACCTTTTTTGAATCACTGTCACCAGCCCTCTCTTGAACATTATGATACCATTGTCTATATCACCACAAGGTGGCAGAACACTGACAGAGATGCACTGTTGACTTGTGCTTATCCCTGATTATTAGGTGGTTTTTTTGAAAAATGAGAAATGCAAGGTTGAAAACGTGGGTTTTTTTTCCTTTGAGGGTATGTTTATAATCCAATAATTTGTGGGATGCGTTTTCTGTTTTGTTATGCTGCTTAAGTGATCAAAGTATGAGTACTTGCTCTAGATAAATTGTCTTAACTTACATCTTGCATAGTTACAGAGTAATTAAATTATGTGCTGTGGTTCTTGAACTGGGCTGGGGCCTTCCGAGTTCCAGACGAACATATTAGATGCAAACTAGCCTCCATTAGTTAGGCATTGTTTGCATCATACGTGCTCTATAGAAGAAAGGGTCTACTTTCTTGTGTGCAATTTATTGTTCCATCTCAGGTCAGGGCTGCAGCACAGATGTGTGTGTCAGAGGGAACAGAGTTAAGGTTCAGCTTGAATTTAGTTCAGTTTATTATATGTGTCTAGGGAACTTGGAAAGTTGAAAAAAGGTTGGAAAGTTGGAGTAGAGAGTCATAGAATCATATAATAGTTTGGGTTGGAAGGGACCTTTAAAGGCCATCTAGTCCAAGCCCCCTGCAATGAGCAGGGACACCTTCCACTAGATCAAGTTGCTCAGAGCCCTGTACAACCTGACCTTGAATGTCTCCAGGCATGGGGCATCTACCACCTCTCTGGGCAACTTGTGCCAGTGTTTCATCACCCTCATTGTAAAAAACTTCTTCATTATATCTAGTCTGAATCTTCGCTCTTTTAGTTTCAAACCATTACCCCTTGTCCTATTCCAACAGGCCGTACTGTAAAGTTTGTCCCCATCTTTCCTATAGGCCCCTTTTAAGTACTGGAAGGACACTGTAAGGTCTCCCTGGAGCCTTCTCTTCTCCAGGCTGAACAACCCCAACTCTCTTAGCCTGTCCTCATGGACAATGAACTAGGTGAGGGATGGGACCAGTCAAAGAAAATAAGTTCAAATTTGTTTTATTTACTAGCCAATACTTACCATATATGTCAAGCCTAGCCGTACAAGAGACAATACCAGCTTCATTTTTTGCAGATAAGGTATACCAGCCAGCATCTGCTTTCTTGGCAGGTTGAATGAGGAGGCAGACATACCCTGTTGTATCTTGGTGCATGCTGGGAAAACAAGTGTTTTGGAATTGGTATTTGTCAAGAACTTATCAACTTCGAGATTTTATAATATGTATATTAAATATGAATTAGATAAATTGTAACTTCTATTCTCAGAGGTAGCAGCCCAAGACATTTATAGTCAATAGATTTGCTTTCAGTATGGTGTCGACCAATGATCAGAGATCAAAAAACAAATCTGTTCTTGCTTCTCTCAGCTGTGCAAAGCCATGGTGTGGCAGTGTGAGCTGAATTGTTGCTCTGTATGTGTTAATATTGGAATTGTTTATTGAATTCCAATGAACTAAACCCATGCAAACCTGCTGCATGGTCATACTGTATTTTTTCCTAGTTCAGAAGCTGAAAGAATGACATAGCAAAATACCAAGAACATTTGTACGAAGTTGTGATACTGTTTCACAACAGTAACTAGAGCCAGTCAGAAACTTTCTTATGGCACCTTTCCATGAGAAAATGCCTTAAAGATTTGCTTGGCCAACAGACTAAAAGAAACGTTCTTCATTATTCCCTCCTCTTCCCTCCGGTGGTCCAAGGCCTTCTGTCTGCAACTTCCAGGAAAAGCTATTCAGTAGTATATCAGAGAACTGAGGCTCCTCTGCTCTCTAGGCAGTGGCTGGTCCTTTTTATCAACCCAAGTGTTTCCCTCATTATAAAGGAAGAGGTGGGAGACGAGCACACCAGAATACTTGGAGTTGCAGGAAGTTCTGAAATTTGAGATTTTGTTTCCTTATGAACTGGAATGAAACATCAAACCACAGAATTTCAGGTCAAGAGGACGTTTTGTGCTTCCAACAGCTCTAATAAAAAAGGGAACATCCACCCTTTGTTCCCTGCACTATGGAATTTGCTTTATGCTGGGGGTGCAGTAGTGTAGGCTCATGCATGTCCATAACATGATACAAAAAAGGTCTGTTGGCTTCAGACAGGAAGATAATAGTGAGGCAATGTGGGGACAAACAAGGACAATGCTGCCCATCGCTCACATGGATCGGTGCAGAACCGCTCCAAGCCTTGGGGGCAGGCAGTCTGGTTCTGAGTGGCTGAAATAGCAGAGGTGTTACAAGCCTGACATTAGCTCCTGGCATTCTGAGGTGTGGGAGGTTTCCCTTAGTGCTGCTGCGGAGCCAGTTTTCTCTACAGATAGCCTGCAGGGTATGCATGTGAAAATGTTGGAGCCAAGAGAAATAAAATATTAAAAATCAGATTTATGCTGAAGTAGAAATGTTTAAAAAATGAATGAAAGGAATTAATTTCTCATTAATTACAACCAGGCACATTATTTCGTCAGCTTTTCTTTTGCAAAACCTAAAAAGTAGTGATGCATTTGAATGCAAGAGCTGAACCCAAACATTGTTGTATTTTGTAAGCATGGATCAAAGTCTTTGCCTATGTTTGTGACCAAACTTTGTTATCATCCTCTATATCTGATGTGCTAAACTCTCTATTATCCCCTGCTCTTGGGCATTCGAAACCATGTTCTATATGTTCTGAGTTTGAATTCATCCATAGTTAGAACTAAACTGAGAAAAAATAATTTAGAAGGAGAATAAGGTGCTAAAATGCATTAAAAATACCATATTGTAGTATCTTTGATAAGAAGATGCATATGCTGCATCAGGCCTATCGCCCAGAAGGTCTGTCACCTCTCTGAAGCAGGGGCATATTATGCTCCACACCCTTATTCTGAACCAAGGAAATAGCTATTGTTCACCTCACAGCAAAGCAGGCATTTTAAAACTTCATGTGGGTGAAAGAAGTTGTTTTAAAAAGAGCACCGCCTGTACTTATTGCACAGGTTTTCATGGAAACAATTGGTCCAGCCACCAGAATCTCCAAGCATGGGTACGATGGTACAGTACCTCATCCTCTCTCTGTTTGACGGGATGGTCTCGTTATCTTTCTTCCAGTAAAATATGGGGGGTGGCATTCCCACAACTCTGCACTCTAATCTGACGGGGTACCCTTCAGGAACACCGCAGTTCTGAAGCTTCTCCAAAAACATGGGGGCTTTTTTTACTTCCTTTGCTGGAAAAAGAAAAAGAATTCTTGAACAACAGGGTTTTTCTTTGTTTTGTTTTGAACAATATGGAAGAACAAGATCAGAAATTATTCTTGTGATATCAAAACAGGTTGTGAATTTTTAATGGGGTATTAGAAGGAAAGTGAAATACTATGACATGGCCTCTGTGAGGGAGCATAAAGAAAATAATAGACTGACCTGGTATTCGTCAAAGAATGTATGCATATCTAATGGGTCTAAACATACTGCCTTTGCAGGAAATTAATGCCAGATCTATGGATTTCAGTAGCTCATATCTTGTAAGGCTTTAATGAAGAACAGTATTTGGATTTGTATTTTTTCTATTTAAAAACATTTTTAAGCCAATAAAATTGTGACTGACATCTAGGAGACCTCAACATATATTATGAATTCAAACACTAACCATTTTCCGGGAGAAAATGAAGAATGTCACTTTGCCAAGACAAGAGAGGTAAAGTGATGATGAGAGAGAATTCTTACAGCCCTCTTTTAATAACAGGAGTGCACCTATCGACTGAGCACCAGGTCCATTTTCCTCCAACAGATGAGTTTTCTAGCTGTTGAACTCTCCTGCTATCAGTGGATTAACTATTTATTTATACTTATCTGTAGGGAAACTAAGGCACTTTTGAAGAAGCATACAAATAACTACAACAACGTGACTAGTTTTTCAATGATTCTTACCTACAACAGTGAGCTCCAGACTAAATGAATTTTGTCCTGTTTTATTAGTGGCAAGGCAAGTGTAAGTTCCAGCATCATTTTGTGAGAGAGGATCAATAAGCAGAGAGTGAACTCCGGTCTCTCTGACCAGCATCTTGTGGGTGCCATCTGGTAGCACAGGTTTGCCGTTCAGAAGCCACGTCAGATCTGGAGTTGGTAACCCACTCACCTAACAGACAGTGAAACAGCTAGAGACAAGTGTCAACCTGACAAATAGTTTTTAGTAAATTCATAGGTAGGCCTTTTTTCAGATTCCATCTGAATGATGTCAGAATCTAGAACAGAAAGATTTTTAAAATTTTTTTATTTCTTGGCTTCTGTTTTTCTGCTGATTGGTTCCAAAAGGGAGAAAACCAGAAAACAAAGAAACAACAAAATCCCCAGAGAAACAAATACATGAAATGCCTACATTTTTCTTAGTCAGAAAGGAAGAAACTTGGTTATATATCAGATTCACAAAAGACTCCTAGTAATCTGCTAATTTTCTTTTATTTTTTTTAGTGCTGAGTATAAATCAAAACCCAGGATCCAAACCGCTACAGAGATGAAAGAGAGTTCTATACAAATGACTTTGTATTTCATAAAATTTGATGCGAAATGATATAGCTCTTTGCAGATGTTAAACTTACAGGCTTTAGAACACTATAGACTAAGTATTTTATAGAAAGATTATTAGACTTTATTATACTCTTAAAGATCTTTCCAATAGATAGAAGTACTTATTCATGTCTACACTATTGCTTTCCAAACAAACAATATTCTACAAACCAGAGAAAGCGGGAAGTGGAACTTGCCTGAACGAGGACTGCTGTCTTCCAGGTTTGTGCAATACCAGGCATGCTTTAAGGCTTCACAAGCTCTGCCAGGATAGCAGAGCTAAGAATAACCAAATTCTTTGGCATGCTCCCTAGTAAACTTTACATTGTAAATTAAGTAGTAATGAATTTTGTTCATCTCCAGGGCATTAACTTCTGCTTCAGATCGTCTACCCTCTTCAGGGTAGGAGACGTTCCGGAGCATAGAAGACGTCAGTGTCAGCACTACCATGTTTGCTGTGCTACTGCAACATAGAGGGACTACCAAAATATGTTGGAGCAGATGAGCTTCTTAAAGCTGTTCAATAACAGGATGTTCACTGCTGTACTCTAATCTCTGACAGCTCTCTCATGTGGGGATTTGAATCTGTAAATGGGGACGTTTCTGCATCTGTGCATGCTGGGGAAGCATAAAATGAACTGGGCTCTGTTCCCTCTTTTCAGGGAGTATTAATCTGCAGTAATTCAGTCCAATACAATGGGAACATTTGTTTGAACAGTATACATGCTGAATCCTCTCTTTCTCATGGTTTTGTGCTATTCTGGATTATGTTCAAGAATCTGATAATGGAGCAGAAGGACCTGTCATTCCCAGATGAACTTCTGGAGTTCAGACTGGTAAAGGACATGGTGAACATATCGAGTAATTTGAATGACCTTGTAAGTGAACCTTCTATTTCTGGGGTTGTGTTTTCTGTGTTCTTCATTCCATATAGCATGTGTTGAAAAGAAATCCCCTGAATCAGCTCAGAGACAATGGCAGTAAGAAATAATTTTAAAAAAATGAAGCATTAAAACTTCAACAGAAGGTGTTCATGCATGCAATAAAGAACATGAAAACACTTAGCAATACATGTACAGAGGTAGGGAAAGTGAGAACGAACAGAGGAAACAGTTAATACCTTACAATCCAACCTACAAAGTCGCCCCTCGTGTGCTACCATGTCACCCGGAGCCTGTAGAAAGTATGGCCTGAAAAAGCGTTCTTGAACTGCCTCTTTGTCTCCTTCTGGCACCCGGGGTCTTGTTCTGCAACACAAAAATTGCATGTATATGTTTGGAAGCCAAACTTTTTTTCCTAATGCTTTAAAAAAGGAAGAAATTGTGGAAAAGGATGAACAGATAGCTTGAGTTAAATAAAAGGGCAGAAAGAAATGGACTGATTGTAATTTAATGCTTGCATATTTTCCATTTAGAAAGATTATCCAATTAACTATATTGTGTAGTATTGTTGGATTCCCAAGCTGTCCTTTGCTACTTTTTGCTTTTTTGGCTGAATTTCATCTTGCTAATCCATCCTTTGCTTTTAATTCCACTGCAACAGGTAAACGAAATAATACTTTACACAGAAACTTCCCTCTATTTGAAGATGACCTTCAAAAATACTACATTCTAGAAGTGACCTGTTGGGAGGGAATTGCTGGTGTTATTTCCATTCTATGGCTGAGAACTGAAGTACAGAGCACACTGAAGTACAGCAGCTGGTTATTTTGAATGCCTTCAGTAATAAGCATGAAGGGGGTCCAAAGGAGTTATCTTTCCTTTTACCTGTGAGGCTGAATTGTTGATATTCGGCCCCGAACAGGGATACTCTGAACCATCAGGTGGCCTGAACAACTGATTCTCCCCTGAAAATCACAATCGACACAGAATTAATAGTTGGTTAATAGCTCATTTAATTTTAAAGTATAAATGCTTAACATTTACAATGCATCAGGGTTTTTTTTTTAATGAAGTAACTGAACTATCGTGCAAATACTACTTTTTCGAAGCAAATGCTATTAGCATGCAGTGAAGTGGAGTTAAGGCAGGGGTTTCTTTGTGTGTTTCTCAGACTCTTCAAGGCTGTGGCAATGCATTTAGCCGTGGTGCTATGTAAACCAGCTTAAGCAGCGTCTGTCCCTGCTTGTTCATTCCTGTCTCTGTGTCTCCACAGGTGCTGCCTGCTAGTACCTTTGTACTAGCATTTTTGTTAGCTGGGTTGAAATATAATTCAGAAAAAAGGAAAAATTTAAACTGAAAAAAGTTGCCTGATCTACTTGAGCGTACTGCTAAATAAACAGCTAAGCTAACGCATAGGGTGAAGGAGAATGGTATTAGGGGACGAGACTATTTGCAGATCCACATCTTTGCATCCTAGATAAAGAATAATTGTGTTTGGTAACACTTCCAAATTTGACGTAACTTTTTGTTTCCCCTTGCTCTATTCTTTCTGCCTGAAATATCACATCTGTCTTGTCACCACATCTCAAAAGGTATCTGTCAGCAACAGAGGTGGGGACAGAAGATAGGGCATGAGTTATTAATGTGAAAAAATGTTCTTCATGATTGTGACTGGGATCTGTTAGAATAGGGGAGTAGTTTTGTCATTTTTCATTATATGGTTTCTTCTCTGATCCTCTGAAGCATCTGATTTTTGATACAGTCACCACTCGATGTCAGACTAGGTGGCCTAATCTGTGTTCCTATTAACAAATTTTAGAAAAAGATGAGACAAACTTTTTTGTAGAGGAAAACAGAACACCTTACTTGTGGGTTTGCAGCCATAATCGTATAGTTGCCGTCATCATCATTAGTAGAAGCTTCAATATGTAAAGAACATGTTCCATCTTCTTCTCTGTTCATTTTGAAATGTGTGTTTTTCTTTGAAATCTGCTTGCCATCCTTGAACCAGTACACCTGCAGTGATCAGACCACCCCCACCCAGTGACTTAACACTTGCTCTGTAGTGGAATAGTGACTAGAAAAAATGTAGATCAGAACATGACAAAAGTTGCCCAACTGCTAGTAAAAATTTTAGAACATTATAAAATTTGCAGATCAGTTACAATGTGAAATAGAATGATTCCAGACTGAACTCAGAAAGTTGACTATCTCCTTTACATAGCTGGGCCTGTCAGGTTCTCTTTTCATGGCTATAGACACATAACTGGTGATCTCAGATCAGTTCTCATCTTTCTGAGAAGTTAATTTTTGGGGGGTTATGAAGTTCTGTTTCTCTTGGGGTCAGGGATACAGTACATCAAATCCTGATACATGCTCAGGAGCCAATATTGTTATTTTAGAAAGCGGGAGGGAAATAATATGTTCTAGAGCTCTCTCCACAGAGCCATGTTCTTAAGAGTGAGACTTTCCAGAGCGGTGTATAGAAAATAGCAGGTAGTTGATTTTTATTCCTTTACTGCTAGCAGTGAGAATGACCTACCTTGGGAACAGGTATTCCAACTATTTTGCAAGTGAATGTAATAGGAGATCCTTCCATTACCCGAAAGTGCTTCAGTCTCTTATCAAAGATGGGTGCTATGTATTTGCCTGTAGGGATGTCCTCATGTTGGACTTCATCATCTGATTCATCCACCGGGGTACGTTCAAGGCGAAATTCTATTTCGTTCATCAGCCTCTGCTCAAAGCTTGAAATCCTGTATTCCTGCGGAGTGAGAGAGGCACGGTTCTGAACAAGAAGAGTCGTGTTCTGTGGTATTTGCAGTCATTTGCGCTTTTAGACTAATTCCCAAATGAGTGAAAATAAAAAAGCCTACGTAAACTAGGACATATTGAAACAGTTTGAATTGGTCTGCAGACACAGATTCTTACTGCATCTTAAGTTTGCAGAATGTGACTAATGAAACTGAGTTTTTTCAGAGGCAGGTGAAAAAATCAAACACACAATTCCTCGAAGTCCTTATGAAAAAACTGTACTCTCGCACACTGTTGGTCAAAAAAGATCATTAAAACATACCAAATTTTTGAGGATTTTGTGTTGAAATGTTAGCCACCTGCTAATTATAGAAATGAATACTAGTATATATTTCAACTCAGAATTAAATAAGGAAAACTATACCTCCTAAAAGAGAAAGCTAGGAAGAAAGTGAAATATTGTCAGAGTAATTTACTTTCAGATTAAAACTTGACCAGATTTCTAGCTGGTGTAAGCAAAACATTTAAATCCCTAGAAGATTAAACAGATGATGCAAGAACACCAGTGTATTCCTACATAAATGACCATTTCCAGATAGTTTGATGTGATTATGAGCCTCCTGCTAATCCCCCAAAGTCAATTAACTAACATAGACAGCAGAAGAATATCTTGCCTAAGTCATTACAAACTGTCTTGTGGGGAAGCTTGTATGTAGGCCTGTAGCAGTAACTAAATCACTTTGCTCAGAGCTGGATTTCTGCAGTTTGTAAGTCCAGAGCTTCTGTTGAAGGGCACTAACATTTCTGAGAGCAGGCTTATGTTTTATTCTACTTCTATGGCAAGCTGGGGTCTTCAGAATTTCACTTTAATTTGTCAGATGATAGTGCTATTATAATGGGTTTTGTTGCTTTGTTCTAGGAAGGAAATGATCTGTGGCTTGAAAGGGAAGTACTCAAGCAATTCCAAAAGTGAAATTCTCATTTTTAAGATAGAATTTTAGAAACTAATGAATAGTAAATAAGGATCTATCCTATCCTTAGTTATATTCAATTTGCTGAAAAAACAAGGTTCAGAAAATGCATCTTGTCTGAAATCTTATAGAAAGTTAATTACAGAACCAGCAAAGATCCCAAATTGCTGAGACTTACATCCCTGATCATTTACCTGTTCCATCATACTGCTGATTATACTCTTGACTAGTAGCTCCCAAATAGTAAGGAGCAAAGGTGGAGAGGCAGCACACAATTTTAGCTGACAAAGTCTTCTAATTTCTTCAGGAGACGAAGGAAACAGAAGTGGCCAAAGGTTGAGATGTTACAAGGGAGTTTTGAGGAGACAGGGGTCTGAAACTGGGGGGTGAGAGGAGGAAAACATGGCAGCCACGAAACTTGAGTTAAAAAAGTTGGAAATTGCCATGATGGAATAAATGCCCTGGTAATATGTGATTTTGGTACTGTAATGGTCGATGTTGTATGTTGGTCTTTTAATCTGAAATCTTCTTTTGAGGGGTTGCTTTAAGGTCAGATCTAATAAAGATTAGCTATGGTAGGAAAAGGCAGACAGCTCAGAGTAGGAAGGAGAGAACTTCCATAAATTGACTTTCTTTACTGGAAACTAAGTCTTCCTTCCACCCCTCCCTCCTTTTCTGGTGCTGCAGGGATGTTCCACACAGCTTTGGAGCAGTGCCCATAATTACGAGGTAACAGAAGTGTTCAGAGGGAGCTTAGGTTGCTGGGTCCCCGCTTCAAGATACCTTCCTTACCTGTCACGCTCCCCCTCCACTCTGACAGGGACAGTCTGCTCTCTGATACTCTCTTCAAATGTACCACCACGAGTACAGCTTTGCCAAGTAGAGTTTTTGAGATTGGAGGCCTGTAGAAGTGTGCGAGATGTGCCAAAGGGTGGGAGCCAGCCACTAGATGGTATCATCCACTTTCTTAGTTGGCTTTGTTTGCTCTGTGGGCTGGTGAACAGCTGGTGATCAGCAAACAGCCTTATAAAGTTTCATCTTGTTGAGCTTCTTTTCTTTCATGCAGCATGTCTCAACGAATCACTTTAATAGATCGAATTCTAATCTCAGATAAGCCAGCGTAAAACCAGAGATTTCTCTCATTTCTGACCAACCAAAGCTATCATTTTTCCATTTAGATGGCAAGAGCTGGTGATAGTGTTCCAGGGGAAAGTTAAACAGTCTTTTACCCTTGATACTGAGAAAAGGCCTATGTGTTTTTGGGAAGGAAGAATAAAGTAAAAATCAGGGTGTTACTACTATGTTCTAAGCAGCAGCCATGTCACCAAAATGTACTACAGTTATATTTTTTTTCTAGAGTCTCCCATAAATTAAGAAATTCAAACCTAAATACTTTGTTGCAAGTAACGTACTAAAGAACATATTTGGAGTTTTGTTTTCCTTACACTTCTTTGAGCGCTTTGAATAGTTTCCTTCATGTTGTTTAGGTAGTTCTTGACAGCAGGGAGCAAAATCCATGGCAAAAAAATTGACCTACTGAGAAAGGATCACTTTGAGTGAATTTTCCAGTAGGACCTGAAGATGCTATACGTAATTCTTCTAAGAATTAAATTTTTTTCAGGGATTTCACATGCTGTGGCCTTTGGAAATATGGAGGCTAATTAAGGATTAATTAAGGTAGAGGTAATCTCTTTCCCTCCTTTCCTTTCCATTGTCTGATGATTTGTCACATGAATAAAGGTCAGGGCAACATAGCAAGTATAGTACAGGGAGTACCTTTTTTGCCTGTTTAAACAAGTTACTGTTTATTGTGTAACTAACCTCTCCAAAATTATGTAATTATTTTTGGATATTGGTTATGGGACAGCATAATTATAAAGCTAAATTCACTGTTTTGAATACCTGTTTCTCCTTTGTCATATTTGAGCACTTTGGAGCACTGTCATTCCCTTTGCAAAGATAAACCATTTTTCAAGTGTTATGTATGTTTAGAGGGCAACAGGGCTGATGGACAGAGGAGGTGAAGTGACTCACAAATTGGTTATCTCAGAAGCTAGACACGGTAAGTCCATGCAGAATTTTTACTCAGAGAGCGCAACTCGGAACTTGGATGAGAATAAAACGAGTGGGGACGAAAAGTGTTAAGACTTCTCAGAGTCAGATAGCAATCTGAAAGCAGTAGTCTAGGAGACTAAAAATTGGAAAAGGGCTTTTGCAAGAGCCAACACTTTTGTTTTAAGTGCAAGATAATAAAGAACAAAGGAAGAAAAAGTAGGGAGGCTGCATACAAAACCGTTCCATCTGTAATCTGGAAGTCAGCAGACCAGTTATTTACTGCCCTGTGAACCTTACCAACAGATAAACGTCATTCTTTTATGGCAGTACATAAATCTGCCACTAGACTATCTTAGTTGTATACAGTCTTCAACTTTATTGAGCTATATGCATGTTTCATTAGACATACAAAGAGTGAATGTGATGACTTTTTTCAGAATGATGTAACTAATCTCTAGATCGAATTTTTTCTTTAGTTCAATTTTCTGGTAATTGTGTCAAAAGCAGGTTTTGGAAATGAAAATTGCTAATGACAAGAATAATGTTGCAAATTAAAAAGGCAGTATTGTGATTTTAATACATCCTCAACTGTATAGTTGAAGATTGGGGAATCATTGCTTGGTCCCTGAAGTGAGTTTTTCATCATATGGTGTTACCTAGCAGAGGGAAGTAGTGGGGCTAGGAAGGCATTACCATTACACTTTCAAGGCATCATGTTAATGAGTAAGGTGCTGACTTGAGAACAAAATGCTACAGAGTGGAGTTAACAGGCAGTGAAATACTGCAAGCTAATGGGAGAGGCCAGTATTGTTTATAGATAGTTAAGTTTAGTCAGCAGATTTTCGTGCTGATTTTTTTTCTTCAGATTAATTGCTGTCCAAAGGAAGTTGCGATACGTAATAAGAAATTAATAGTCTAGGGTTGCTGTAGCCATGACGGCCTACAGATGAAACCAGACAATGTTCATAGAGACAATTACCATCTTTTCTTTCCTCTACTCCAAAGATACAAGTTTGTCTTAAATTGTCTAACCAACTAACATAAATTGAACTTGGAGCAATTATTTTCAAACTGTAACTACCCTAACGTTTCTTGCCTCTCTTTTAGATCTGAAAAAGTTTTCTGTGAACACAGTGTATCATTTTTTTCTTGACTGATGTGCTGAAGATATTAACTTCTTACTTCATTAAGAAATAAAGGCAGTTCTTCCTTTTCATATATCTGCTTGCAGAAGAAAATGTGATAGGGGAAGAAATGCATTTCATGGGTCCACTTTGAAGTTAATTATAGACAGGTTTTCTCTCACATTTCTTGAGTGCATGTGACCCTGGATGTATGTGCACACACAGAAAAAGGTATAAAATAAAACTAGCAGTTCGGCACAACAAATGCATATTGCTGCACTATCAACGCTGGGCTGTCATTATTGGCAGCTGCTTCTCTGCCCAGGGAAGCCACAAGAGTCATCGTGTTTCTGTGCAAACCCAATGGTCTCTGGCTAGGAACTGTGCAGGCTGACTGCCTGTGTTTCGTCATTTTAAGGAGTTATATTCAAAAATACATTTTAAATCAGAAAATATTGAAGTTAGGGTTCCCACAGCCCCAAAGCATTGCCTGTGTTGTGCTCATACTTCAGTCTGTGTCTTTCTCAATGTGTTTAGTGTGCATATATATGTTTATATAAATTTACATACAAAACAACAAGACTAAGTTAACATTGCTGTGAAAATTTTAACACCAACGTGTATAAACTGAAGGTGTTCTACCAAGCTTCTTATAAAGAACAGGAATCTCTGAAATAAGTGGAAATACACAATTGTATAGAGAATATAATCTTGGAGTTTTTTTGCTTGTTTGGTAGATTTTCTTCTAGGATTAGCAAGAACAGAAAATAGTTGTTAATATGGCTTTCTGAAGAACTTTTTTTATCACATAAGCCATAAAACTATTTCTGAATGTGATTATGTAAGTGGAGTAGAGCAAAGTGTTTGTGGCTGTGGGTCAGACAAGTATTTCGTAAAGCGTCACACAAAGAACAAGTCAATGTGATCACAGCATACAATGTTAAAACTAGGCTGCAGGTCAGCATACTGAGGAGTCTAAGGGAAAGGGTACGAAGGTTCAGGCTCTAGTTTTTGGTCAAAAACATAGGGTTACAGCTGCTTTTTGGCAACTTTCCTGAAACATTAAATTTTTACCAACATGAATTCACACACTTGTTTAATACAGTAGCCAAATATTTAAAATTGTGCTATCTTCCATATATATATTTTATACTATATAATATATTATTTTATATATGTATTTTAATTATTATACTATACTGAGCTATAATCTATAGCTAGAAGGGTAAAAGACTTACAACTGGCCAAAGCAAACCGCTGCTGAATATATGTCTTAAGCAGTTATGCACCATTTTCTCTGGTCATTAGTAGCACCATGTAAGTGAGCTGCGCAGCGTTATTGCCACAGAGGTGCAGCGTATTCAGTGTCTGATCTGACAATGTAGCTGAACCAGTTGAGTTGCCAGCTTGTGCTAGCAGCAGCATTCCCCTGCTTCCCTCCCTGCTCCTACACGTTCCCTCCGACGTTCCCACACGTCCCTCCTGCCATCATGGGCAGTCATCTGATCCTACAGTGAGCCGTTCTGCAGGAGTGAGCTAGAAGAAAGTTAACTCAAAAGGAAAAAAAAAAAAGTCAGAAAGTCTAAGTTCTAGTGGAAATTTGGGTCAGATGGAGAAGTGAAATGGAACTTCTCTTCTGGGCAGTCGGTAGCCTTTGCGCTGCCTTGGCAATATTGTTGTAGGGTGCTGCTGGATGGTGGTAATTTGACCAGTATGGAAAAAAAATAATCTCTTTCAATGCAAGTCTTGTTGAAGGTACATATTCACACCATTTTCTCTCTGTGACTGATGTATTTGGCCCCATCACCATCATTTTTTGAGCACCTGACAGCAAGGCACCCACTCTTCAGGGCAGTGCTCTTACTTGCCTTTTACATAGGAGAAATTGAGGCCTTACGCAGCTAAGTGACCTGTTAGGTAACATAGAAAGTCTGTCACACAGCAGAGAGTTGGATCATGGTCTTCTGGCTCTTGAGTCAAGTAATCTAGCTCCTGGGCCATTCTGCTACCTGTGAACCTTTTTGTCATAAGGGGAATTACATAGACTGAAGTAATTCCTGTAAGTTTCTAAGCACCTCTGTGTGTGCATATAAGTTCTTAAATCCTGGATCTGTTGAAGTTAAAACCTATCTTGCTGTTGACTTTAGCAGGATTCAGATCTTAGTGAAAATACATGCTAACAGTTAGTAGAAGGTTGTAGTAGTAGCGTCAAAATAATCTGACGTTAGCATAGTAGCCCATGGAAATTACCACAAATAGAAAGGCTAGAGGAACTTTATTTGAATGTTGATTCTCATATAGTGTATAAAACCATAATTCTGTTTGCCGGACTCCATTGCTAACTCCAGACAAATTTCCCAATTTGATCCCAGTTTTGTAACTTTTACTAGATTGGCTTTTTGGCAGAGTTATTCTAAATCCAGTTAACAGTTTATCTAAGAAGCTGGCATATATTGCATCTCCGTGTCTGTTTCCAAGCTGTAACACTCCTTGGCTTCAAAGTCTCATCTAGGCTACTATGACTGGAATCTTTTGTTTAGTTTGGTTTCTCTTGCCTTCCCTTCTTCCTACCCTCCCTCCCCTCTCAGCAGTGGGATTCAAAAAACAACAGGTCCAATGTATATGCTCTTATCATGCCTACAAAGAGGTATCACTGAAGCGACTTATTTCTTGCAGATGAATTACGTTGGGCCATCTTATATGGCACAAGGCAGGAATATCATGCTATCCAAATGTACACACAAACCCTTGGAGAGTCTAGCAAGCCATCTGTGGTACACAGCTAGACAATATCCTAAATACAGTTCAGTTCAAAGTGATTGAGCAAGAGGAAGACAGAAAGCAAATGAAGTTTGCATCTCCAACTCCCACAGACTTCTCAGCTGGAGGAGTGTGTGTGAAAGCATGAGGAGCTCAGGTTCCCTTTCCTAGGTGATGAGTTCTGCAAGCCAGGATCTTTACCAGGAAAACCTGTCTGTACTTTGTTGTTGATTAGATCTATGTCTTGAGAAGACAGCTCCAAGTCCAAGACAGCTCCAAGTTCAACTATTCATTCCCATGAGTATTGGGAGTTTATACCTATTAATATCAAGATCTGATAATTTGTCTTGGTCAGGTTCTTAAATCTCTTCTTATTTCTAGTACAGAGCAAACAAGTTTCCGTGAGGACTCCTTGTGGTTTAATTTCCATCCTTAGTCCAAAATTACCTACATTTGCTGACCTTTGAGAGATGATGTGAAGCTTGTTTTTGAGCAAGATTTTTTGAGCAATTGAAAGTGTGATTCTTGTGCTCTGGGGAACAGAGTTCTTGGTGGTTCTCGGTTCTCTTTAATATCTTTATCAATGATCTGGATGAGGGGATCGAATGCACCCTCAGTAAGTTCGCAGATGACACTAAACTAGGCAGGCGTGTTGATCTGCTTGAGGGGAGGTTGGCTCTGCAGAGGGATCTGGACAGGCTGGACTGATGGGCTGAGGCCAATGGTATGACGTTCAACAAGGCCAAGTGCCGGGTCCTGCACTTGGGTCACAACAACCCCATGCAACGCTACAGGATTGGGGCGGAGTGGCTCGAAAGCTGCCCGGCAGAAAAGGACCTGGGGGTGTTGGTGGACAGCTGGCTGAATATGAGCCTGCAGTGTGCCCAGGTGGTCAAGAAGGCCAACAGCATCCTGGCTTGTATCAGGAATAGTGTGGTGGGCTGGACTAGGGAAGTGATCATCCCCCTGTACTCGGCACTGGTGAGGCCCCACCTCGAGTACTGTGTTCAGTTTTGGGCCCCTCACTACAAGAAGGACATTGAGGTGTTGGAGCGTGTCCAGAGAAGGGCTACAAAGCTGGTGAGGGGTCTGGAGGACAAACTTTATGAAGAACGACTGAGGGAGCTGGGGTTGTTCAGCCTGGAGAAGAGGAGGCTGAGGGGAGACCTTATCACCCTCTACAACTACCTGAAAGGAGGTTGTAGAGAGATGGGGGCTGACCTCTTCTCCCTGGTGACAAGTGACAGGACGAGAGGAAACGGGTTCAAGTTATGTCAGGGGAGGTTAGATTGGATATTAGGAAACATTTTTTCACTGAAAAGGTTATTAAACATTGGAATAGGCTGCCCAGGGAGGTGGTGGATTCACCATCCCTGGAGGTGTTTAAAAAAAGGGTAGATGTGGTACATAGGGACATGGTTTAGAAGTGGTTTTTGTCAGGGTAGGTTAATGGTTGGACTTGATGATCTTAAAGGTCCCTTCCAACCTCAGCAATTCTATGATTCTATGATTCTGTGACCTTTCTGAGGCTGACTGCTTAGTACAGGAACCGAGAGGAGTTGATTCTGTTTGATCAGTGTTGAGCTGTTAGTGGTGATGTGGCCTGCGTGATTAGCTGGGTTCTGCATATGGCTTTACAGACTGTAGTTTTTAACAATCGAAAAGCTTTTGGACAAACCTTGCATCTCTTCTGCTCTGAAATTTCTTATAAAGTATTCCCTAGCAAAAGTAAAGCATTTTGGTGTGAGCGCTGTGCGTAAGTTTCTAAACAGCTGTAGGTTTACTTTTGTCCTAAAAATAAGGCAGTGACCACGCTGCTATCTGGGTCTTACATAAACACGACCAACCAGCGTTGCCACATGATATTCTTCATAGTAAATGACACAGATATGTCAGCACAGTAGTTCTTATAACCAAAAGATAGAAACCAGGCCTAGGTACTTAACTTTCCTTTATTATTGCACTGTTATTTCCTTTATTTTTATTATTGTACAGGACTTTGATGTTTAATTACCTCATATTTCTTTTTTATATTATTTGTATAGCAAAGTTTTGAGGCAGTAATATAATTAATTTCTAAGTTTTGCCTGTAAAGCTGAATTTCCTTTATTTATAGTCCCATTGGTGAAGCCTATTTCCAAATACCAGGGTAAAAGAATCAGTTTGCATCACACATTTCTATTTTTTCCATTTGCCAAATTCCCCTCAAATTCTCTGTCTGCCCTTTACTCCCCACCCGTCTTTTTGATTTTACATGACATATTCTAATTGAACATTAACAAGATATTTTACTTGTAAGGAAGATAAAAAAGGCCTAATGGACTAGACTGGTAGATTTTGGGAAGTGCAGATAACACTGGCTGTGCTCTCCTTTCATCAAATGGTGCAGTAGCCCAGATGCTCATTGGGGTTATGAGACTTGAATGCTTTGTCTCACAGGATTTCAACCTCAGTCTCCAAGAGGAGGCTCTGAGCTCCATGCTAATAACATGATGGGGGTGGAGATGAGTGGACAGGGAATTTCTTTGTCCTCCTTGTCCTGTTTCACTTTGCAGAAACACTGAAACATCCACTACAGCAACGACAAGAATCCAGGTGTTTGTCCTAGTTGCTAGGCAGGAGACTGATTTTTTTTTTTCTCTCTCTCAGTCTGTTTCTTTTCTCCAACACAAACTAGCAGCTTCCTTAAGCAGCCCTAACCGTTAAGCTGCAATGCTCTCTGAAATGTCCTGCTAAAGGAGAGCCTGTTCCACACTGCCTAAAAGTCCTGTGTTTTGTTCATTGAGCTGGAGAAGGTCAGAGAAAGGCTCAGGTCTCCTGTTACGGATCTGAAAGGTGGATTTTCTGGATTTTTATCCTGCTGATAAAGAGTGCTTAATTATTTGTGCAACCTGGGACAGCACCAACAGTACACGAACCCACTGGCAAGGAGTTAGGCTGTCCTTATGGGTGTTAAGAGTTAGGAATTCGACTGTCTTCAGGCCAAGGAAGAAACTGAGCTAGATCCTGGGATTTGTCCTAACTTCTTCCTGCAATTGCGTAAAGCTAATCTTCATTTAGTGTATCTTCTGTTTGAAAGAACTGAGCAAATCTGACTGAAGACTTTTGGTATAACTGAACCATATTTTTTTCAACACTCCTAATTGTGATGAAATTTCATCTGGCAATATAGCATACTACCATCTGCATAAATGACAGGTATAGTGTTTTGGGTTTTTTTCTGGTAAAAATGACAGCTTGTTATTGCATGTACTTGATCATATTTACAGCTAGCAAAATCATATTTGTATGTCTGTCAGCACTGCATGATTATCATAGACGATCAGAGACTAATCTCTTCTGTCTCATGCAACATCAGCAAAATTACCGACTACATTCTGATTCTGGATTTCTTTATTGTTGGTGATGAATGATGTACTGGATGAAACAGGAGGAGTACATCTGGATTATTAGATACCATGCTGAGTGCATAATGCTGACACTTAGGAAAATCTTGCTTGTACACTGAACACTTTTCATATGGAAGTCAATGATAGATAAATAGAGCACCAGGATGTAAATCACTCACGTTCATTACTGCACTTCATATAGTAATATAAGACAATACCAGTACTTTAAGGTACAGACTTGTCATCTGCAGCTTTCATTCTGGATGATCCCTACATGCTCTGCAGATGCTGTAAATGAGTCCAAATGCTGCTATTGAAATATGGGGTTACAGTACAATTCTCTAAATAAGAATATGCTATAGGGTACTTTTTATGAGAAGGAATTTTTAAAATAGCATGTAGAAGCCAACACGTCGAGGTTCTTATTGGATGCTGTACTCCACTATGCAGTGATCTCTCACACAGAGGAAAGTTGCATTCGTATTTATGAGAAAGTGAATAAGAAGCCCTTCCCTACCATTATAATAATCAATTTAATGCAGATATGCTATGTATAGGATCAAAATGTCTCCTTTTAAATTCAGTGTTAACTACAAGAGGAAAAAACAGGACAAAATTTCTGGGTGTGAATCCAGCACTCCAACATACTATTCTCATGATGTTGATTGTTCTATAAATGGCAAAGCAATAGGAATTTTGGAAAACACTCTGCATCCTCTCATCTCTTTAAATAATCACTACTTTCACTGTGGAGAAAACTCAGACTTGAATTTGCTGGAGTCAGTCTGAGCAGTGGTTTTCCTGGATGTGGAAGAATAAAATCAGAAATGATTGAAGGTGGGAATTGAGTGGAAAATGAGAGAACTTTTATTGAGCAATCCTAAAATTATTTTCTACGTCATTACCATTGGCATTCTAATTACCATAACAATTAGAGAAGTGCCAGCTTTGAAGTTTTGCAGTGTTGGGGGGATATGGGAATCAAGATTTTAGTTTGGTGTCATACAGAATAGCAAATAAGTGTATAAATAACTTTTGTTGTCAGCAGATAACTTTGACACTAGTAGTGGTCGTTGCTTCTAAAGAGGTTATCATGCAGTTAACTCGAAAGACTGATTGGTATTTCGCAGTAGCTCTCTAAATAATTTGTCTTATTACCATAGCAAGTACAAATTGTAACACTTGTGATTCATCTGCAAAACATACCGCTTGCCAGTTGTTTTACTCAAAGCGCTTTGGCAGCGTGATCTGTCAGAAAGAAGGTCAACAGCAATATTAAAAAAACAGGGATTACACTGGAGTTGTCCACAGAGGGTAATTTGCTCCAGGGACTCCATGGCTTTTTGCTTATCTGTGCATGTTCTCTGTCCGAAGGGCTAACAGAAGTTGAGAAAAGTTCCCTTGTTGATGACAGATCAGGGTAAACCATTATTTGCTGCGTTAAGCCTGAGCTGGCGGGACAGCTATGGAGGGCTCCGTGGCCAAGCTGAGAGTAGCTTCATCGCCTACAGAGAGAACAGCTATCTAGCACTCCTTACTGTGTCCGACTGTCATTCAAGGGTGGTTGAACCTAATTTACAATGATTTCAACCTCAAAATATTATTTCATTTTTTGTTTCTTCTTTAATTTCATAGACATTGCCCAGATCCAGTGAATTTATTGATTCCAGTTAAGAATCAACTGATACTTAGTTTTTTGAACTTTGTAAAAGGCTTATTATTTTGCTAAACCCTAGTAATGCTAGGCCTAAAGTTCACTGTATGCCAGTAACAGCTACCAAAAACTTTATTAACTTCCATCAAGTCCCTGTCAATTCATATAAATCAGGAGATTTGGAAAAAAAGGTTTAATGCTGAAAATTGAATACCACATTTTACTTCAGCCAAAGTAAAAACGGAAGCCTTTTCTTAAACAGTTTGATTACTTTACTCCTTAATTTGTATTAAAAATATATAGTGTATGAATGTGTCTGTGTGCAATGAGTTGAGCAACTTGTAAAGTGAAAAAATGAAATCCAATGTACAGAAGCTTTCAGGAAAAGAAAAAAGTTTTACTTTCCTACTGGTCTGTAATAGACATGATCAGAAATTAAAAATGCTACTTGGTCATAAAGTAAACCCTCTACAGCTGCATTCCCTCATACTTCCTATTTAAAGCTCCAGTTTGCTATTCCAAACCAGTACTTACCAGAAAAGCTCACTCTGCAAAGCAGTGTGGCAGCTCAACCACACAAACACCTTTTGTTCCACAAGTCATAATACATGTCTTGTTCATGCATGAAATTTATTTTAAGAACACTCGATTTTCTTACCTGCTGGCTACTTTCTTGATTAATATCCTCTCTGAAATGCAGTTTTCTTTCCAGGTCCTTTACAAGTGCAGCTTTATTTTCCCGAATAGAATCATCTGTTGCTAATGGCAGAGGCTTCAGGTTTTTCTTTGTTAATCCCTGGGTTGGACTATTAAAAGAAAATTCTGATACGAAAACGCAGCAACCAGTATATATCTATTTTTTTGTCACAAGTGTGATATATGTTACGCTTCAGTTGTCTGGAGGAACCTATTATTTATTTATGTAGAAGCCAAAGCACAGTATGGGATTTTATTTTTTTGGTACTATTTTAATGGTGCATCCCATTCCACTAGGAATTAAGGACACGCATCTTAAAAAGAATAAGCATTATAATACTATAATAAGCATCTAAGTTCCATTTATATTTATCCTGGAATAATGACGTCACAATGCTAAAAAAAATTGTATAGGTGTTACCATAGGTATACAATTTGTATCAGGCAATAATGTAAAAGTTAATACATTTTCTTGTTTATCTTTATCTCACATCTTCATTGATCATTTACTCTTTCCACGAACTTTTTCTTCTTTCATTTCTCCTAGCCCTTTATGTCACCTAACATCAACAGTTCTTCTTATTTTTATTTTATAGATATAGTCAGTTTTATTTTTGTAAGGTTTGAAAATAGTTAAGTTCTTAACTCAGACTGTCAGGAGACTGTGAGAGTGCAGTGCTGAAGCACAGCAGCTTCTAGAGAGTGTGCAACGTTCTAGTAGATCGTCAGGAGTTGGGATCTCGATAACAGGGGGTTTAGGTAAAACTGCACAACTGACGATTGCTGTGCAAGATATCTTCCTTTTGTTGTTCTGCAGACATGGTGATCTCTCTTTGCTTTTGTCACCAGAAATATTATCACTGATAATGCCAAAAAAGGAAGCTGAAACTTCAATAGTTATTCACAGATTAGCACAGATGTTGTTCAGGTTCCTTCCTGACCTTTTGTACCCCCACTTTGACTCTCTCCCATGTAGAGATCTAGATTTGAATCTCAGCGTGATGAGCTCTAGTTATGTGGGAATTCACCTCTGGGCCAGGCCCTAGGAAAGGTGAAATGAAGAAAACAATAATGAACTGCTCTACCTGGTAGGCATATTGTAAGGATATATTTGGTAAAGCCTGTACTGCAGTTAGAAGAGGTAAAGCTCTTTGCAAGGGTTTAAGTGTCATTAATGCAAAGACAATAGTGCTCGAGCACTTGTGCACCAGCTCTGAAGGGGAGGAAGGGGAGTGGATGAGTAGTTGCAGCTGATTTTTGCTTGCTGGTGCAATGTTGTGAAAGGAGGCTGAAGGCTTGAGTTGGGTGTAGTTAAGACCTTCACTGTGAAGCTTGTAACTTTGTTATGTATGCCTGCCTGTGATACCAGCACCGTGAAGGCCTCCAGGCGTGTGCCACAGGGTGATGGCAGTTATGTGGCTGTGCTGGGCAACTAGGAAGTCTGCCGTAATGGTGTGAAGGCAGGATTGCTTGGCACACAGGGTGGTGAATGTTATGTACACAGGCACACTTTTTCTGTTGTAACTACGGAATGGTTGATGTAGCATCAGCAGAGTAATTAGGAGATTGTGACTTACTGATGGCTGTCGCTACCTTGAAGTGTACCATTGGCAAAAGGGGGAAATATTCCTTACTTTGGAGTTCTATGGATAAAAAGTTGTATTAATCTACTGGTGCTAACCATGCTAACACAGGGTTTACAGAGTCCACATTAATTTCAGCTCTACCAGTAAAGAAGGAACTCTTAAGGGCACAACCTTTCCCATACATCATCATACTTATTTTCTTGTATGGTGGTAGCCATTTTGTCACAGAAATCATGCTGGCTGTCAATTAAAATATTTATGTGCAAACCATTAACTCTTCTGAGGTTTTCTGTGGGACTTTAAATATAGAAAGTATTGCAACCAGAAAAATACTTTTACATACCTTATTTTTTAGATTTACTGGACTAAGAAATAACTTACATTATGAGATACGTTTTAAAACTTTACTTGTTGCTTACAATAGGCAAGAATGTTTTTATAGCTCATATAGGCAAATGGTCTTGGAGTGACTTATCCCGCAAACTTATGAAATCTCTTTTCTCCCACTAGTACACTCTTATGAATCTCTGCGCCCCCAAATTTTTGTATATATCTGTTTATAAACTCACATTTCTCTATCTTGAATTTATCTTATCCTTGATGTATCTTATTGTAGAAGCTACTATCCCATCCTTTCTTAGCTGAATGTAAAGGTTAGGTGAAATGACCAGAATATATGAATAACTTGCTTTTCTGTTTTATGAATGACTTGCTTTTCAGTAAGCTCCGCACCGAAGCCTTGAACAGAGATAGATCTTAGTTTCCTTTATGAGTATATCTGGTCCCTGCTTCTGCAGATATGGTTTACGCTACTTACGTGGCTGGTGTACTTCTGGGCAGTCCCATAGCGTTGGTTGATGGCACAGTAGGAAATGAAGGAAGAACAGCACTAAGGAAAGCTACAGGATTCTGAATTCGGCCCGTTGGGGAGAGAGGAGCAGGAGTCACACTCTGTGGCTGAAACTGTTTTACACTAGATGTAGAAAGTGTTAACGGAGGCACCGTGGATTCTTTAGGGCTTGGTAGGGACTGTTCGCTTTTGTTTGTAAACCCTCCTGAAGACCTTGATTGGGCAGATGGAGGATTTCCTGTGACATTTTCCTTGTTATTTGTTCTTTGAGTTCCTTGAGGGACGTTACTGAATGTTGTAACTGAGGAGCTTGAAGAGGAGCTGGTAGGTGGAGTGCTTTGTGATGGTAGGAACTGCTTAGGTCGGGTATAGCTGAATGCTTGGGAAGCAGAGGCTTTGCTTTGTTTGTACATAGTTGAGGTGGACTGTTGATGGAGTGAAGTAGCAGAATTCAATAATGCTGTGTTGAATGACAACTCTCTCGTAGATGTCTGATACAGCTGCTGTTGTTCAAGCAAGACCTGGTTCTGGAGCTGTTTTAACTGGGTCTGATCACTGCATATAAAACAAAGATGAGCAAAATTGGTCAAGAGCCCTGAACATGCTGGCTGACTATGTTTCCACATGTGAATTGTGAGAGAAAAATTCTATTTCCTGTGATACAGTAAGAGGTAGGGGAAACTGCTACATGACATGTTCTCTAACATTACGAGAAGAGCATAATATTAGTTTTCTACTAAAACAAACTTCCTTCCTCTCCCCTTCTTTGCCAGAGGCATCAAAGCTTTTTGTCTGAAAATTATTTGACTGAAATATATATATAAGTCTTACTTGAAGAAATTTAAGGGATAGCATTGTCAAATTCTGCTCTATGTCACCTTAGTACCTCTCTGCTTGTGTAAATAAGAGCAGAATTTGGTTTGTCGGATTTTAAATGAGCATTTGTAAGCTAGGTCGCAGTTATTTAGCTCTGTTAAAGTGAGTCCTGAAACCAGCATTTTGGTTAATAAAGCTTTGTAGTAATTGACCAAAAGAGATACTACTAACATAGTTTAAGTGGTGTTGACATTCGGTGACAGGCAGGAGTGCATCATTCAGAGAGGATTTGCATTTCGTGCAATTGTTGTTTCCTAGATGCTATCTTCTGTATATGTCTTCAGGGCTTTTTTACTTTGCAATTAAGGAAAATTATTTTTGCCTTGTCAAGTGGTTTATTTAGTTATTATGTATATGGAAATACAGCATATGGAAAACAGGCTAACTTTTTCCCTTCCAAAACAAAAAGGACGTAGAGGATATGGAAAATGATCATATAATAAATTGTCGAGTTTTAAATAACTATTGTTAAAAAGTGAAAAATGTAGTAGAGACCAACCACAACCGGTACTGGCAAACCGAATACATGAAGTCAACAGAATTTCTTTTTATTTAAAAGAATTATTGTTTCTATAATGTACTAAACAAAAATCACGTTAAAGGTAGATAAAGATAACAATTTCAAGCTTTCAAAAATAGAATTCTAGAGAGTTAGAAGTTTTGCAGTCCTGATTTTGTGTGCTTCATATATACATCTGCACAATAATGCACTCCTTCGTTAACTTGGGCGGTGGGGAGTTGAGAGAAATTCTGCTTTATACAAGCATTGGACAACTTAAATACTGCTTCTACTCCCCTCCTAAACACACCGTAACTCTGAAAGTAAATAGGGCTATGAATATGGGCTTAAAAAATTTGAAAAACACTACTCCAAGTTCTTCCTGCTACATGGTATGTAAGTTCTGTCATCTCACTTGTAATGTTTATGCTATGAAATTACATCCCTGCTTAAGAGTACCAATGAATTGCTTTATAAAGGCCTTCCTGAGCCTTTAGTTAAAGCTTCTGCCTATTTAAGAAATGAAATTAAGGACTCTGCATGCTTTTTGTTAAACTAGATTTGGGAGGTTTCAAAACTGCTGAAAAGATGTTTCTTAATAAACTCCAGCGTGAATTCCATAAATTGTCCTCTAAGAAAACTACACTACTTCTTAAAATTTCCCCTTGAGTTCACAGTGCACTAATCATGCGGGTGCTTTTTGGTTCAAGTGGTTTCACATTATCAAACATTTCCAAGTATTTTATCTGTTTTAGGAGATTACATTTGTGAGACATAAAAGTCATGAGGCACGGCCTTTGGGACTATAGTTGCTAGCTAGTTACTAGCGCATAGTACGTATAAGACTGAATATGTCTGGTTTTGGCAAAATTGCATACTCAGAAATGAGTGAGGTATGTTTGAAGAACCTGCTTTTATTCTGCCTGCATAAAAGCACTGTTGTTCACCTTTTGTGAACAACAGCAGAAAAGATTGTGGAATTAAATAAAATTCCAAAGGGAAAACATTTTCCTTTTAAATTTGGAGCATACTTTTTCCAAGAGGGACATACAGAATAGAATATTTAGCTCTGTAGAATATGTTTTCTAAGAGTATAGTTAATTAGGCCAGCACCATGTGATACTGACTATCTTTTTGTTCTGCCTTTCAGTTTTTTGCTCTAGTGCAATAGTGTCCTGGTCTATGAATACTAAATAATACCAGCGATGCTCCTGAGACGTAAAATCCCTCTTACTTACAGCTTTGGTTTAGCCAGTACGGGGGGGGGTTCCTTAGATGGTGATGTTGGCTCGGGTATTTTCATTGGCTGTCCGTTTATCCTCTCTTGGAAATAGTTGGGTCTGATTTGGTTTGTAGCGCCAGGTCCATCCTCTGATGATGATTCACTTCTTTTATCATCTTCAGGCAGCTTGAAGTGCACACGGAGACCTATCTTGGAACTCGATCTGGGTTCATTATGGTTCACGAGAACACCTTCAAGTTTAGGTTTAGGGGTTTGATTTACTACATGATGGGAAGGAGTATGTGGGGGAGGTTGGTGTTCAGCAGCAATTAAGCTGATTGAGCTCATTGTGTGAAGGGTAGCAGCATTATTGCTGTCTTCAGATGCTGAAATAGCAAACATCAAACTTTTAGTGATATGTAAATACCATAAATTATAGTGAAATGAAATCACAAAAGTTACAGTTGGAAAAATTCACTCTGATGTCCTTCCAACTGTTGGGCTGAGTTGTTTGACCTCTTTTGTTTAACAAATTCCCTTAATAAAGCCATATTGTAAAGGTGGGGGAAAAGGAGACACAGTTCTGGTTTGGAAGATCCAGCAGTGGTCTTCAGCCATGTCCCCCATGAATTCCACCAGCATCTTTGAAATACAGACTTTCTTTTCAGAGAATGCTCTAACTTTTTGGTTATGAAGAACCCTGCCAGAACTTGAGCTGAATTGGAGTCGACAGTGCATTATGCTTTTGTGTACTGTACTTTGCTCACCTAACTGCTTAGTGCCTTGGGAGCATAAACTGTGTAGGCAGTATGAAAGAATCTGCTTTGAGGTTTCCTCCTTTGGGCTCTGCACCAAAGGGTTATTGAAACAGCAAACTAGACAGTCCATAGAGATTCTAAAAATCGCTATTGCCCAAATCTTGAGATCAGCAAGAGTTATGTTTTTGGAATGGCTATGTGGGATTAATTCGCTAATGCTCCTTGTTCCTTCACATTTCTAATTGGGGAAGGACACTCTGAAAAGCCATCGCAATCTGTATGTTCCATAAGCAGCCTGGACTGCACAGTGCAGCAGCCTACTCAGCTTGTTTTTACTAGCAAGCACAGGACGAGAGCAAACTCTTACCTTTGACAGTTAGATGAGCTATACTAGATACTGTGCCATATTTATTGCTTGCAGTACAGGTGAAACTGCCAGAATCCTCTGAAAATACTTCAGCAATAACGAGAGTACAAATTTCCTCTGCAAAGCATCAGACCAGTATTATTACTTCAAGTGAACACACATTGAACAAACAGACAAAGCCTTGACTACCCTCAGGGACATTTCCTTGAGGTTTTCCACCTTGCTTAGTTTGATTTTAGTTTCATAAGTATTATCAATTTTGGCAGCCTTTGTGTGCAGCAGCTGTTATCAGCATTGTCTGCACCAACTGGTATCCTCTGTGCTCCAGCATGCCCAACGAAAGTGAAGAACAGGTGTCAGCAGTGTTCGGAAAACATTAGAAAATGTTTTCCTAATCACATGAAGTACAGACTTTCTCTTTGAAGAACTTAAAATTTAATTTGGAGAAATATAGTGTACTCCGTACTCGCAACTCACTCAAATAGATGCATTTTTATCTCTGCGGATTGGAAGTTTAGGTATAATTAACTGGGAACCATTCAAATGGAGTCAGCCTGTAAGATGAATAAATACTAAACACGTACATAAGGGCTAGCTGGCATTTTCTAAAAGTACTGGTGCAGATTTGCAGATAGAGGGGATTGTGATAATTGTGCTTATAGAAAGTTGTCTTTTCACTTCTTTGTGAAGAAGACCAATGGGCATCAAAAATGTGCTAGCAAAATTGGACTAGCAAAAATTAAATTCCGTCCTGAAAAGTCCATCTGGTGTTCTGACATTCCTGTCCGACCAGTATCTGACATGTCCAGGCAGCAGTACCAGTTAATAAATACCTATGGTGATGGGATTTTAAATCTTTCATTTGTCTGGGTAGCTGGGATGGCGAGGAAGAGTAAAATCTAAAGTGTATTGAGATGTGGGCTGATAGCATTTCTTCAGCTAGTCAGTGACTATTTTGCTACCATTTTGCAAGAAACTTTCCTAAACCCCTACAGGATTAGTGTGTTATGAGTATTTCTGTAGAAGACCATACCACACTTAAACTTGATTGTTTCATGTCATCACTGAGGAAAATCTAGTAGCAACAAAGAGATTATTTGCTAACAACCATAGGAGAATAATAGTTTATTATAGTACTAGGATTATAGAACTAGTTTAAGGCATTATAGTATCTAATTTATAGTACTTGGATTTGCCAACCACTGCATGCATGGAAATCCAGATTCCTTCTGAATGAGCAGCAGGTGATGAGGCAGTGACAACTGCACCCAACTGATTACCCTCTAAAAACTGCTTCACATTACTCAGCAGTGATGCCACTGGACAGTAAAGGAACAGCATCGGTGGGTTCTGGTAGAAGCTCCATTTATTCATTCCTCAGCCTCAGTGAGAGACATTGCAGAGAGAGGGAGTCTCTTTCAAGACACTTTTTGGCATAAAAAACTTTTAATGGGGCAAGGAGTATATTCCATAAGAATTAATGCTCTTTTGGTAATTTTCTGTCTTAAGGGGGGCAGCTTTATATAGTGAAAAGCATAACAGGGTGAGTGATTGTCTCACGGAGAAGTAACCAAACTCTATAAGGCTCCTTTGCTCAAATCATGCAGAGTAGCCTACATTCTGCTGTGACCCTTGAAATTAGCAAATCCAGCCACTTTTATAAGATTTGCTGATATCGGGGGTGGAACACCTGATGTGATGCTCTCATATTACTCTGGTAGGGAGCAAAGCGAATGGCTGACATGGCTAAACATCTGATGCAATGTTCCCTAACTGGTAAACTAGATAAAAATAGCTCAGTCCTACATCATCTGGTGTACTTCTGAACCTCAGATATACGGGGACCCCTCATACATGAATTTTATTAATCTTTATCTCAAAGCTGGTAACATTTAGGTCCTAAGTTAGAACTGGGTCAAAACAGAATGGAAACATTATTTTCTTCAAAAGTGATAGAATTAATTCGAATTATATGTTTATGGAACAGTAGACAGTGAAATGCATCTCACTAGTAGCTATAAAATGTGGGGGAAAGGAGAAATTATGTTAATTAGATTATGGAGTTTAAATAATTACTATTTTATGAGGTTAAACCACCACATTTGTATAAGCAAAAAGAATGAGCCTTTTGAAGATCCTCACCTGGTTCAGCCATAGATCGTGGTTCTAAAGGGAAGAAGAGCAGAATTAGTAGATTGAATATACTTACTTTTGCCAGTATTTTTTTTTTCTTAAGCACTAAATATGAAGCTTGCTCTTCTCAATAGGACAAAATATTCTTTTTGATCCAATTTTCTGTTTAAGGGGTGTTGGAGACAGCCAGGCCTTGTACTCAATGGTACATCAAATCCACTGAACAATATGAACACTTACAAACACTTTTAAGAGCTTAGGAATAGGAAATAAATTTGGCAAGAAGTGGTTTTTTTCAATCTTACACTGCTTTATTGTGTCTTGAAGAGAATTTCTGAAACTATTACACTGTGAAAGCAAGTTATGGTAAAACATTGTTTCATTTAGTTCTGATTTAGTGTGGTATTTAAGGAATTTCTATTGAGTTTTAGCAATTTTAGCATTCCATTGGCTTATGAGGAAACTGCAGATGTTTCAACTGCATTTGAAAATTAAAGTAGAAGTATATATTTACAACCTATCACGTGCACACACACGTATGTGTAAGCATGCTAACATGTACATCAGGTTACTTTTGTGGATAAATAAGCAATTGACTGCCCATAAGCACTATTATAATACATTTAACTAAAAGATGAGAGATTTACAGGCAATGGAACTCTACATAAATGGTGCAAAACCAAAAACGAACAGCAGAACTAAGGCTGAATTATAAAAGGACATTAAAGTGGCAAAGGGATCGAAGCAGAAGGCAAAATAATTCAATAGTTTGGGGAATCTCATACAAATACTACCTGTGAGTACGCTGTTCAATTCATCCACAGTTTTGGCTTCTGGAACCCAGATTTATTGCCATAGATATGGCTTATATAGTTCTTACCATTGTAATAAGAAATTCAACGTGTCGCTATGTTAGCAATTTTGTTGCTTGCCTATATTTTATTAGACACAATATTTCCACACAAGAAACATACTTTTCTGTAATATCCTAAAATCTGGAGAATCTTCTATCAGTGTTCCTTCTCTATACCATTCAACCTTTGGGGAAGGAGCTCCTTTCACCCGACATTCAAAGACAACAAGCTGCCCCTCAGAAGCTGAAATATCCTGTAACATCTAATAGAGAAAATGAATAGACAGTCAGTAAATGTCTTATTGGTCTGGAAGTAATACTGATTTCAGCAGGATTTCATAAAGCCACTTAAATCCGTGAATGGCTTAGAGAAATGCATAATTCCTTTTTTTATCTTTGATAGCTAGAAAATTTTAATTATCTCTCCATGCAATTAATAGACCTCTCTAGTTTTCAAATATGTCATAGAACAAATTACCTTTGTAAATACAGGAGCAGCAATTATAGGTCTTCCATCCAGTCCTTGCAAATAGTTAGTGGGGCTTTGAGCCTGTAGATTGCAAAACATCACATGATGATGTTTAGGTTTACAGAAGATCTTTTTCCATATACAGGAGAAACATGCTTTTCATGGAATCATGGAATCACGGAATTTTTCAGAGTTGGAAGGGACCTCTAGAGATCATCTGGTCCAACTCCCCTGCTAAAGTAGGACTCCTCTTTTGGAATGACACAAAAGAGATTTTGGTGGGTGAAGTCCAAAGCAAAATATTTCATACAGTGAATAAAAGTTGCTCTGTTGAAGACAACTGCTAGTGATCTTCCTGGATGGGTTACTGCACGAGTAACAACAATGCTGTGACGTTCTATGAATTGCCTTCATAGAATCATAGAATCACAGAATGGTTTAGGCTGGAAGGGACCTCAAGGGTCGTCTAGTTCCAACCCACCTGCCCTGGGCAGGGACACCTCCCACTAGCCCAGGCTGCTCAGAGCCCCATCCAGCCTGGCCTTGAACACCTCCAGGGATGGGGCATCCAGGGCTTCTCTGGGCAACCTGTGCCAGTGTCTCACCACCCTCACAGTAAAGAATTTTATATAAATAAGGCCTTATTGCCTTACTGAGTTAATCACGGCAAGAAAAACTTCACTGCAGTGTATTATAACGTCTTTCATTAGTGCATCACTAAGGTAAATCAAGGTAGGCTGCTTGGTGGTAGTCCCCTTTTAAAAATTCTTACAAAATACTTACGGATGTTAATAAGGAAAAGTTAAGTCATGTGTGTGACTGCTACTGTAATTCATCTCTTTTGCCCAAACCAAAGAATTTACAGAGGTGGAATATCACCCTATTGATACTACTCAGTGAAATCAGAATGAGATTATTCTCTTCCTGGGAAACTTCCTCATATAACTTGATTAATAGAGTTTTTCATTTTAGTGAAATAGAAGCTGCCCCAGAACAGCAGGATTCAGTATCTCGGGAAACATAGCCAAATGTTATAGATGGTGTCTTATAAGCCAACAAGATTAAAAGTGGTAATTTTTGAGATAACTATCACTCTTGTCTTAGGCAACCTCTGTCAAAATGTCAAAATGTTGTCAAAATGTTCTATTTTCTTTGTAGTCAAAAGGTGCTTTACTTCACCTATTTAGTATCTGTTTATTGGTTACCACCTAATGGTAGGCTGTAAACATTGAAAAGGCAGTGTAAAGCAAGTTTCTCATTAACTTTTCAGTTCTTTTTTTCAGTAATTATGGCTCTTCTTTCCCATTAGGAAAAAAATCACAGATATAAATATTCTGATAGTTTGCAACAAAGAGTTTGCATGCTAACTTTAATTAGACACTCTTTGATACAGATATTAAAATGTTTTGTGGTAAATAAGCATATCTACATATAAAGAAAACATAGCAGTGAAATGATTTAGCTTAAAATAAGTTTCATTGGAAGAAAATGATTTCAAGTGAGTTCTGTAGAGAGGGAGAGGAAAAAGTTAGAGGCTGCCGCTATCGGAAGCGAATGAGTCAGTCTGCGATGCAAAGAGGCCGGTGAGTTGCCTCACACATCCAAGTGCCCTTCTCAGCATGCAGCCCCCAGCCTGTGGGAGTAGACGCAGGTTCCTGCCACTGGCTGAGCTACCGGCAGCTTCTCCTTCTGCTCACTGCCGCAGAGATGCCTGAAACCCGGCTATGAAAGATTCCCTTCCCTTTGCCGGCTCCTAAGGTTAGCTAGTAGGCAGAACATCTCTTCTGGGTATGCACCTGCTATATGGCTGCGAGGTTCAAAGCTGAAGTTCAACAGCAAAGCAAAAACTAGAAAATGTGGAGGTCCTGAGTCACAAACTGTAGAAGAAACACCTTTTTAAGAGCTTGCTTTTGGTCCTTGAAATTCACCATATTGTCTCCCCTACCTGATTAACTGGTGCTGACACAGGCTGGACAGGTACAGACACAGGCTGAACCGTGGCAGATGGTGCCTTGGAGGTTTCTTGATGCTTGGTTGCAGTTCTGACAGGAGGAGATGCTGCATTCAAGGAGGTGTCAGCTGGCTTTGGTTTGCTGTGAAATATTAACCAAAAACAAGTTCTCTAATTAGAATCTGGAGCTATGTGTGTGTCCCTTAGTTACGTCTATCCCAGTAATATGTCCCCAGCCTCACTTTTGGGATTGAATTCCAATTGATTGAAACTGATGCATACTCCTAGGTAAACTGCGTTTTATAAGAATCAGGCTGCATACCTTGTCACTCTCATCTCTCATACTTAGTTCAGCTACACCAAATCTAATAAAATGGCTTGGATTGGCCCAGCTGTGCCTTGAAAGCTGCTGTTCCCAGCTCTGGGCAGCGTGAGAGGGCAATGCTAGTTTCTCAGAGGACAGTGCTAGTTTCTCTTGCACTGCTCCCTGAGCTTGTATGAAGATTTGGGTCTATAAGGTAATGAAAATGCCATGGTCTGCTTGCATACAGATTCAATAATTTACTGCTGAAAAGTAAAAAGAGATGTATGCTTTCTGACCATCATATCATGCAATGTTGGTAGTGTACATGTTGGCACCTCTTCACTTCTAGGTTGTTTCTATATGGAAGTAAAAGAGTTGTCCCTGTTTATTTTTATCACAAAGTAAAATAATGCAGGCCATGAAGAGATGATTTCTTTTTTTCAGTTTGAAGTATGCAATGGCTGCTCTGGAATGTACCACAGGTCCCCCCAGGAAAGCCAGCCTTCAAACCAGAAGAAGCCTTACTAGGAGTGAACATACAGTTGTTGTGATCACTGATTTCTCTTCTGAAATTGTGAACTCTTTTTTGCACCTGTTCTCACATTAATTCCCTTTAATTGCAGGTGTTTGGATTCATGTGATGACAGCTGGAAGCTAAGCAAAAATAAAGACACCCAAAACTGATCTTTCATAATTCTGTCATTTGAGGACATCCCACTACAATGTCAGAGCAGCATTCTTTTTTTCCTAAGAAATACAGAATGCAATTCATTACTTCACAATTTAATGAGGTAAGCAACTTAGAGATACCATCAGGTGATCAGGATCATGATTGATGCTACATTAACAGCTAATGAGATGAATAAGAAAAAACATTATGCTTCAGACATTTGTGAAAGTCTGAGCTAGAATTATGAAAAAATTAGCAATTCATCCCAAAACCTTTGAGATCTTCTTGATCTTAATTTTATATTAAACCCTGACATTTGTCGAAGTCCATAAACCAATCCAATCTGGAGTATTTTATGACTTTGAAGTAAAAGTCACCTAAGACAGGATTTGCTGTCAGCCTAAGGTCTTCAGTCAAAGACACAGCAGTGTTTTTTATTTGCATTTTAAAGGAAAATGACATTTGTAATGAGCATAAGCCTCCCTAACAAATGATGGGAAAAAAACAGGGATGCATAAGTCTACCTGATTAGAATTTCCTCTTTATAAAGCACTGGTTGCTTTTGAGGCTGAATTAATGCATACAAAGGATTTAAAAATAAAAGATTGATTATTTTAGTTTTCAACCAGTCTGACTCCCTTTCCAGTTAATAAAAAGTCTTTGATTCTGAAAGACTATAGATTTTAACAGCATTGGACCAGGTTCTAAATGCACAGGGAATGGATTTCATTTAGGAAAAAAAATTATTTCCCAGGTTTTAGATCACGTCTGACACCCTTTATTTCTTTTTATAATTAAGTAGTCTTTTACATCCATCATTTTGGTTTACTCTGGTTCATACATATTTATTTCCTTATCTTAAATCTAAATAATCCAAGTATAGCCATATTCTGCCAAAAACTTCATGACATACCATATTTTCACATGAGCAATTTTACTACACTGTTTTTCCAAGTCAGATGCTTGAATCAGTATTTAAGTTGTGTCTAGTCAAATGGCATCTGTTCTAGTAAATTAATTTCAGTAGCTTAATCTTTAAGGTAACATATTTCTTCTTAAGTTTATATTCAATATTAAAGTTTCAATTCTCAAGCTAAAGTTGAAGACACACAAGCAAATGTGTGTTTGATACACGCTATTTGTAAAGCAAACAAACAAGCACACAATCAAAACCCAACCCAAATAACCCAAACAAATTCAAAAAGCCTAATGTGTTGGAATTTGCAAAATATTAATGGAAACTGAAATCTCTACACTTGTGAGGTATTTTTTAACTGTAAGAAATATGGAAGATATAACTGATTTTAACTTACTGATCCATTTCGTTTTTGATTATTTCACCTTCAGAGTCAGAAGAAGAGACTCCTGTGAAAAAGAAAAAAAATCACTTAGCAGAGAGGTTTTTGGAGAAGTTTATCTCTGAATTATAAAAACCTTGATTCAAATTTCCTCTAGAGCATTCTAAGGATATATATTATAAAGCTATGACAAAACAAAAGATCACATTCCAGTGGAAATGAACCAACGTTGCATATTGTGTAAGATGCAGAACTGCTATTGACATAAGGCAGATTTGGGATGAGGTGCGACTGAAATGAAGAAAACAGCATCCAAGAGTGAATGTATACCTGGGTCTTCCTCAGGTTCTCTTTAAAATCCCACTGGTATGATTTAGTCTGTAATTGCTGTTGTGAATCAAGAGCTTTTTTTTCTCAGACATTTGATACTACGAGGTTTGTTTTTTTTAAAAAGTCTAAAAAAAAGAGAAAGACCTGGAATCATAGCCTTTATTCTTAAACTAATACCTTGTAGCACAGTTTGGAGAAGATACTAGCTCAATTTACCAACAGCTGTCTTACTGAGACATTTTACACTTCTGATTCAGCCTTCACTGGATTTGGAATTTGCATTTTCTTTGCAGTTCCTGCCAGTGAGCACCTCCATCAGCTATGGCTTCCATCCAACATCCACTGAGTTCAGTAGAAGCAGGCCTTGGCCCCAGTCTCGAGAACTAGTAAATCCCTGCCAAGCACAAACATCTCCCATTAATGTCAGGGGCAGTGCAGATACTAAAAAAGGATTCGTCCTTTCACTGTCAGATTAGAGACGTGAAAGAAGAACAGCAGAGCAAAATTAACCTTGTATTAAGGAGGGTAGGTGCTGCAATTTATGAATGGTCCCACTGTTGTCAGTGATGGTACCCATAGTGTGTTTCTCTGCCTGAGAAATGGAAAAAAGACAAAAGGGGAAAAAATATTTCTGTGTGTTTATTCTAAATTTGTAATCGTGCTAGCACAGTGATGAATGCAATCGAAAACCTTACCCAAAAAAAGTGTTACAAAGAAATATAATAAATAGACCTCTCTTAAGCCAAGTAGGATATATTAAAAAGCATAATGAGAAATGAGAGAGATCTAAATCTGCAGATATATATTCTGTTTTATATACAGCATCTATTGTGCAACCAAAATATCAAATGGCTGGCATTTTTGTTTTGGTTATAAGGTCCCAATAATGGGTTAGGATGAAGCTATCCTATATTCACTTTTTAAGAATGATTGTAGGAAAGGGATTAATAAGAATTAGACACAAAGTTTAAGTTCTTATATTTCTTCAGAGTATCACAGACAAAAAATACAAAGTGCCATCAGAATCTGAATATTTCTAGACTTTGACCTTGCAGTGAGATATATAAAATCTCTGGGAAGCAAAACAATAAAATTATATGTAAAGGGTAGTCACTTATCTAAAGAGTATTTTACAGAGAAATAATAAATAGGTTTATAATGATGAAAAGTGTTGACTCCCTGTTATGTATTTTTTGTGACAAATCTATTACACAGTTAACACACAAAATACATAATAGTATCTTAATCCCATATGACCAATTTCAACAACCAATTTCCACAACAATTCTAACATTACCTTCTATGTAAATCTCTGCAGAGGTGGAGTCTGTTCCATAGATGTTTGAAGCAAAGCACGAGTAACGTCCTGTATCCTCCTCAAAAGCTTCAACAATAATCAGTGAGTGTTGATCACCTGTCTGGATAATTTGAATGTCTGGTGAGTTTTCAAGCTCCTTCCCTTCACAGTACCACCTGCAAGGCAAAAAGTATTGCTTATCAGTGCAAAAAACTTGAGAACTAGAATGACAACGTTCGAAGCCTTTCTGATGATAAAATGGGTGGGTTCTAGCCTGAAGACTGCAGAATACTGCAGGCAAGTGTTGAATCAACAGTCATAGGAATAAAATATTTATGATTTTCATCATATTCAATTACAGCAAATAATAGAGCTCCTTTCTTTGCAGTATTTAAACATACTAACAAACGAGTTTGTGTAAGTGACTCTAGCACATATTTTTCTTGATATACAGATTTTAATAGTAGAGTAGAAGAGCTCTGAATTTGAAACACTATCAATCCAGCTCTGAACTTCTCGTGAGGTACATTCAGAGCTGTGTTACAGCTTAAACTGTAGCAAAAACCCCTACAACCAAAGTAAATACGTTTCCCTCAATCTTGTGATTCCAAGTTCACGTTGATTCCGAATGTGACTGAAATTTACTCTAATGTTACTGTTTGTTTTGCCATATATTTAAGACAATCTGCTTTTTATAAAAGAATGCATAAGTGTATTATAAGGAAAGAGAAGTGATCTATTACAATATAGAGGCACATCCTTACAGGATCATGGCCAGTGAGACAGCTGGACCTTGAATTCTTTTCTGCATCGTATTGCTGTGTTTCTCTTTTAAACCCAGCCACACATCCAAGAATATATTGGACCCTTTAGAGACTTCATGCTTTCGTCTAAGGGCATTACTAAGTCCCTCAGTGGTCAGAAGGGTTTCAGTAGAAAATGCAGGAACCCAAGCAAAAGTAAAAGCAGCGCCTAAAAAGACAGCTCCATGGGATGTGTTACTGACAGTAACCATCAGCTCAACCTGAGAGCTAGTAGGAGGGGAGAGCAGGCCCGATTGCTATTGCTTGTTAATAAGGAAAAGACAGAACAGAAAGAGAATAAGCAGGTGAGTTTACAGAACCGGATTCAAATTTAATAAGATAGTCTGGGTTTTGTAGAGAAGGTGTAGTACTATGTATAGGGATCCAGAGTTAATGATGAGGGCAATGCTCAGAAATACCTGTATTTTTAGATAACTAGCTAAATTTGAAAAGGCAAATTAAGGTGCATTCATCTTCGCCGTAACCTTTCTCATAAATATAGACTGATATAAAACTCCACAAAAATATTTGTGTTTTCTGTTTATTGCTGCTTTCTTAACTACGTATGGTTGATTAATGAGTCTTGTGCATGTGTGGGTGGGAGCTGTCATACTGATAACATTTTTTATTCAATTGATTTTTATAAATGAGTAATTGTTTTGTCCATCTTTATATAGTAATTTTGTAAAAGTACCTGCTAGCTTTTGAGTGCATACAAATGCTATCAAAGCAATGGCAAATGTATTTACTATTGTATATTACAGCAAATAAGATTAGTTGTGGCAAGGATAAGGATAGGTTTTTAAGTAATACATTGTAATAATTCATATTTCCCGGGCCATACTATAAGGTACTTTGATACATTTCCATCTCAGATAATTTAGAAAAACATTAATAAATTGTTTAACCATTCAATTGTATTCACCTCTTGGAAGCACAACTTTTTGCAACAGTTCGTGCTACATATTGAGCATGAAGAAACCGCCAAATTAATATCTTGGAAAAAACCCCCACATTATAAGACAGTCCATACCAATGAAAAACCAGAGTTTAATAGAAGTATAATGTAGAATTGAAAAAGGAGCCGCAAAGGGACTACGAGGTATGAAGGAGTACAGATCTGGAACTTAAATGCTGATTACATAGCTAAGAAGTAAACCATGCACTATTTGTGCACCATCCAACTAGCCGTCCAACGTGGCTTTCTTAAAGTAGACAGGGTATTCCCCAGCCCACTTCGAGTCGCACATTAGTGTAATCTGTAGCTCTACAGTCAACTGACTCAAATGTACAGCTTGGAAAGTGTACAGGTCTGCCTGTTACGGGGGGAAGCTCCTGCACTGTAGAATGAATCATACCGCTTAACACAATTTCCCCTTTTAGAAAGGCAAACCTTTGTAGCTAGAAAGCTAGAACTTGAAAGTCTTGGTTTGTGTCTACATCTGCTTGCCTATCCTGTTTTACAAGCCTGCATTGTAACAAGAATTGAAAACGGGTCTAAGAAAATGACTTCTATGAATTTAACATTTCTGATTGCAATGAACAGTCATGTAGTAAATATCATCATGTTAAAAGAGGATG
This sequence comes from Larus michahellis, assembly GCF_964199755.1. Taxonomy (NCBI): domain Eukaryota; kingdom Metazoa; phylum Chordata; class Aves; order Charadriiformes; family Laridae; genus Larus; species Larus michahellis. Next base: position 37,737,032 of record NC_133901.1, read on the forward strand.
CCAGTGGGATGTAAAATGTCCCAGCTCTCTGCCCTGACATTTCACAGCTGAAGTACAGCTTTGCTTCACTAAAATACATCCACATCCTTCTTGCAGGGCTTCACAAATGAGAAACTGGCACTGCTTCGTGGAGAGAACTTCAACCAAAGTTACTAATTTCTCTTCCATGCGAACCACAGGGCTCTGACAGACAAGCTGTTGCAGATCTGTCTGCAGTACTTTAAAATGTTAAAATCCTGATGCTGACTTCTTTGCTGGAGGTTTCTCTCCGTGAAGCAAGAATGGCAGGTTGAAGTGTGTTCCTAGGCCCAGCTGCCCCAGTTCTGGTCTCGTGAAAATGGGTTTGCAGTAGGACACTAGACATGTGGATCTAGGATAACTGAGCCATACAAGTTCTCCTATATATAATTTTTGGTAAATGTTAATAACCATAAAATAAGGGACTGGGCAGTTAGAAAGCTACAGCTACCTCTTAAATTGACGCAGATGTTTGCTTGAACTCACTGTGAGCCACAACATTAAGGGAGTATTCATCTGTCCCTCTGAAGTTCAATATAGTTGATTTGCTAGGTTTTCTACCAATCTGGTGGGCAAAATGAGATGCTCCGAGGTACTTTCTGTCAGTGGAAAATCTGCCTAGGACAACACTTTACTTCAGGATAGCTTTCAGCAGACATTCATGCTACTTCTCAAACCTCAATGGAACTTGTTTAAGGTGCTTCACAATACAGTGTAAACAGTGTTCTGGATATTAACCAAACCCATACAGCATGCAGCACCTTTGGAAATATAAGAGAGAGCTGTCATCATACAAACGGGAGTAATAACATCAGCACATATCCCGGCATGCACATGTAAAAAGATAAATAAGAACTTATGGGGTGTTCTGGCTCAGACTGCAAGTCCACCTAACCCAGCATGCTGTCTTGACAGTGGCCAAAAGCACTTATGGAAGAATGTAAGAACAGAGCGAGTATATACATATATATGTATGTATATTCATCTATTTCTGCGGAGTATCTAACCGTTCTCTTTATCTTTTTAAACTTTTTATCTCTTATCTCTATCTTTTATCTACCATTCTCTTTATCTTTTTTAGAAGGTGTGAAGCAGCACCTAAAAGTAATTTTAGAAAGGGAAAATCACTGGTCTTATAATTATTATTTACAAAGTACCTCTCTTTTAAAGGATTTCACTTTCACAGTGCCATTACTGTTCTTTTCTAGTAGATTAGATTGTATGGTTCTTTACTAACATTTAGTTTGCAAATCCTGCTTTTTGTTTGTGTCATCTGTATTTTGAAAGAATTGATTTACAGTTCCATTCAAAATACATTTCCTTTAAAAATAATGATCTTTCAAACTTCTTCTGATTGAGCTGTAGTGTTTGTATTCCATCATAGATCAGTCAGGAACCTTCAGGTCCTCTAATACAAACCTCTTCAAATGGAAAGAAAAGCTACATCTGTTTTAGGATTTGCCTATAATGATTTTGCCCAAATCTGCTACTTTTCCCATTAATAATTAGATACAGTGGAGGTTTTTTGACTGACTCCCCAGAAGTACATCTTACATTTGCTTTTCTTTTCAGTGATGTCCTTATAAACGTGTACATACAGAAACCATAGCTAGTAGTGGGGTCCTTGGTATCCGGAACACAAACATCTAGTGCCTGGGATAAAGGAACAACTCTGCCACAAGTATGTAGAGGAAACACTTTGCAGTCCCAAGGGAGAAGTATGGTAATGTGTGTTATAGGGTTGATTGAAAAGGTCCTTTGAAATAGATTAGTGCCGTTTTGAAGATCCAGACCAGAAAAATATATAGGATTCCTGTGATCAAGGGATTTTTTCAATTCTATGTACAACACGGATTATTCTTCTGTTGTTTTCAAGATTTACAATTGGTGATAATTGACAATGTCATATTTTCAGGAGAGAAGACCTAAGGTTCATGCACAGATGTATGACTACAAGCACAATTTGGGTGTATGAATGTACAAGTCGCGTTTTAGGTGTGTAATTCATGTAGGCATCTGTGTACTTTGGGAGATGAGTCATGGCACTTACTCATGTCTTTTTATATACCTACCTCATGCCTCTTCCTTATAATGTAGTCTTGTTTTAGCATTCAGCTTTAGCAGATATGAAAAACTATTGAAGAGAATACACAAGTTCTAGGATTTGAGCTAATTTTCAGCAACATTTTTCAGTACAGTGATATTATATATTTAGCCACACAAATGTGGCTCCTCACTGCTTTATGTGACACATAAAGCAAAACACATTACACAAAATACTGCGATATAATCACTGGTAAGATATAAGAACTCTTTGTGTTCCTACTGATCAGCTTTTCCAATTAACCTGTTATGTTTGTCTGGAGATAAGTCTGTATTGCATGCCTTTGTGAGGCACAATTCTAATTTCCTATAAGCAAAATAAAATACACCATGTAAGCTACTTCTTCCAGTTAACTTTGGTAGTATGTGACTAGTATATTCCTTTAGTAGACTCAAACAGACAATGAGGCAGGATTGAGTTAATTCTTTTCTTTGCATTTATTTTTTCCTTTGATAGTCCAAAATTTGCAACGTAAGCGATTTAAAACTTTAGGAAAAAAACTGTGTTTCAAACCTGTGTTTAGTTCTCCTGTTCAGTGTGTTCTTTAGTTACTATTTTCACCATAATGTTAAAGCATTTTGAGATTAAGCCAAGAAAAAGTGCGTGTTGCATGCATGTTATCTCTTTGCAATGCTTGTAAATCAAAAACAATTCTCTAGTGAAATTAAGCTTTATGTGACTATTTGGTATGGCCATATCTATTCCTTGCTTATTAACATTTTATTTTATTCTTACCATCAAAACTTTGTGTGTGGTACTAATGAAATGTCAGTTCCAAGGGGAGTTCTGACATTGGGATACGTGGTATGACTGAAGTAGCAATACTCTCTGTCACTGACATTTCATTCCTGCCATGAATTGTAATCATACAAGGCAGGTTCACATTAAGCACAAGCGGTGTCATCGCCATGCCAAATACATCCTAGGTTTTAATCCATTGACTTGACTGGAGTTGCATGTAAGAGAAGTTTAGCTCTCTAGGCTTTGAGCACTAAAACAGATAAATGTTTTCATTTGGCAGCCAGGAAAAAAAGTCTTAATCAATCTTACGTGACTTCAGTCTCTAAAAATCTATGATTAGTTGCAGATCTAGTCTCCTTAAACAAAGCAGCGCTAAAACACACTTTTTAACCTTTGTATGCCTATGTTAAAGAATGTTTTCATGGAAACCTTATGACATACAGCCTGTTTTTAGAACATCAAATCCTCATGACACTTCCAGGATAGCTGTGTATGCCAAACCATGCAATGTGATTCATAAGTAAAATTAACCTAGGAGTGATGTGCCAAACAGTTTGGAAAAATGTAGGCACCTCTGAACTTGAGGGAATAAGGAGTGCTCTCCTCACAGAGAGGAATGAATGTCACACCTATCATTACTCATACAGAAACAGAACTGTAGAAGGAAGCATGAGAAGGAGGTCATCAAAACCTTTAACACATTGGAAATATGCTACATGCTTCTCTTAAATGCTTATTTCTAAACTGCAGTATAGTCAGAGTAAAGTAATCAACCAATAATTGTAGTAGTGCTCTTTAATTGTGAGCTAATGTTTGAGCTAGCTAGAGGCACACATACTATAGTATCAATCTGTGTTCATCTCTTCTGTGACACTGCATTCAGCTGACGATACTGAAAAATAGGTAACGTTTCATTGAAACTTCTTTCTAGACAGGTAGGCTTAACGAGCTTCCTCTAACATGTGGGGTTGTTAGATTACGGCTGAGTTATCTTAAAAAGCATTTGGACAGGTCTATCTGTATTCAGCCAAGCAGGATTTAGCTTTCCATATACTGATATTTCAAATCAGTTCCCAGTTTCTTCTCTTGCTCCACTATCCTATTTTCTGTCCCTCAGTGAACCCTTGTGAATGCCAGAGTTACCTGCCAAGGCTGTAAATTTTACTGCTTTATCATTGCCAGTGATATTTTGACCCTGATCCATCATGAATGTCATTTATGCCATTTTTTACTCATCAATTTTGGTTTGTACCATCTTGCTTTCAAACGTGGTATCTATCCATCATATTTTCCAGTCCTTTTCATTCCTGTGATCAAGCTCTTTCTGAATCTCCTGTCTCTAGTTTCTCTTTCTAATCCCCCTTACATCACTTTAACCATATGATTGCTCCTAGTGTTGACTGACATTACAGAGCCTGTTGAATCTTGTTCTTGTTTCACAATGCACTGGGTTCCCACAGTACCACTTCTACATTGTAACTGTTTATATTAGAAGCATTGCAAGTAACTTGGGATTCCATCCTGTGGTTAGGAAGTCAAGGGACACAGGCAAGCACGCATTAGCACATGTGTGTCCAAAGGATGCATGTTTACTGACCTTGATCATTCAGCTAAGTTGAAGGAAGAAGAAAACATGCCTTAAAGTCAGTTAGAATTAAGCTTTCTTTCATCAGTTGCCATCTTGACAGTTAGTCCTTTCCTGAGATTACTGATTTTTGTGTCTCTCTTGCTTAGCTATTAGAATGCTTCTCTCCTTGCCCAGCTCCGCAGATACTGAACTAACTCACCACAAAGCTCGGAGAACTGTTAGCCTCAGAGCAAGACAGCTGCCGCTTCTGAGCCCAGTTCTCGACACAGTTCCACAACTATGGCCAGCAAGATGCTTCCTTCACTATTTTGGAAGCTTTGCACAGCAGATCAAAGACAAGCATTATTTTTAGTGAAAAAACCCTGCGTTCTCAATGGTCCCTGTGGTTAATGGAACACATACCCCAAACTACATTATATTTTCTGGTTTCCTTGTGCTGTAGCAGTGACTAAAAAGTCCACGATCACTGGAAGCACATGAATATTTATCACTCAGGCAAGTGAATTTTTTTACATCCTTCCTTAGTGTTACTCCTACACATTGGTGGAGTTGAAAGAATCTTGGATGAACAGGACAAAAGTTTTGTTAACAATTATCATCGGGGAACTCTGTTCAAGCAGCTAGTATTCCCAGCTTTCTCCTTAATACAGCATGTACATGCACCCACACACACACAAAAACACAAGGGGAGAAAGAGTTCAAAGTTATCCCCTTGTGATTTATCTTTTATTTGTTAGCTTAAATTGTGACACTGAAAGCTGAGCCTGATCTTTTTCTTGAACTTGACTGCTTGGGACTGATTTTCCCTATGGGACTTCTTTCTCCCTGTCCCTACTTCCCTTGACCTCAGGGCATCAGCATTTGTTTGTGTTAGCTCCTCTAAGACCCTGATCTGGCTACAAGCATGAGTCAGTAAACCAAGCGTGCATTTCTCTTTGGTGCAGCGTGTTATCGTTGGAAAAGTCTCATGGATGCTTATTCTCTAAAAGTGTAACAGCTCCTGTACTGACTGTCATTCACATAAGAAGCTTATTTTATTATTTACAGTATGCAAAATCAAATGTTGAAATAGCAATTTCAATGGAAAAGCTTCAGTTTTGTTGGGACAAAAATAGACCCAAGTTACAAAGATACCTGTCATCCAATTCCAATCAAGCAGTCCCTGAATTGGGTACACAGGCATCCTGGCCATCCCTGGATACTTCGCGAGATGAGTCATTGTTCCTAGGTTCTCCATTTTGCCCTTGCGAGGCTTCAGTGACTTTATAGTGTCAGCTTCTAATTCAGATAGTTGTTAAATGCCTAAACTTAGATGGCATGAACACCTTGTCAGTTTTATGTATGTGTCAACAGCATGGGCATGATGTGCTGCTATAAGGATGGTGGTGTGGCCTTCTGGAGAAATACATAAAATTAACATTGTGCACTGGAATAAATATCTATAAATGAGCAATTCAGTGTTCACCTTTTCTGGATACAGGGAAAGCCAGATGGAGTTTATGTACAGGTCTCTGTACATAAGAGAAGATTTCAGTTGTTTTCTTTGTATTATAAACTATGAATGATGAGAGAAAAACAAATATTTCTCATGTCCAGGGATCCTACTGACATTTTTAATATCAAAAAGATTTATCAAGGGAAGTGCTTGGAGAAATAAGTTGCAAAGTCTTTGTAAGCAAGAGAAGTCTTCAGAGACTGCTGCTAATATCTGGGGGATGATGATATTTCATATCTATTTTCTGTCAAAAAAAACAAATTTCTGGCACTGTTTTCTCTTTTAATCAGATTCCTCTATGAATTTAAGGGCTGAACACAATACAACATTTATAATGGTATAATATCCACCAAGGGAATGCCTCCAAATTGTTAATTAAAACAGTGAGTTTAGGCATGAAGCATAGTAGAAAGCATATCGTTCCCAAACAAGGTATTTCCCCCAGCTTTAGAATGGATTCCTGTTCTATAAACAAATTGTTCAATCCTTTGGAAGTTCACATTCCTGCCATGGACAAGAGACCCTGCTTGGCACTATGGGTCAAGCTCTTGTTAGGGACTGAGAGCCTACGTGATACTACTGAAGGCAGACGTGGGGCAAAATGGCCTGGCAGTCACAGTTCAGGGATCCTATGAACTGGGTAACTTCCTGTCTTCATGACAAGGCTGTCCATAACAAGAGGATTAATTTGTAGATCCTTGTTCCTATGTAATTAATAGCACATTTTGAAAGTGTTTTCCTTCTGAAAAATTAACAGCTGGTGTGCCAGAAATCCAAGGGAGTGGAAGACAAAGATTCTTTACCAAAAAATCTGTGGAGCTTCCATCTTTGGATGTTGGGATAGTTTTCATTTGATTATTGTGCCTATTAGTTCAGTGAGAAAGATGATAAAAGGTGGTGACTGCAGTAGAAGTGGTAGTAGTGTTGTACTCAGCATTGTTGAAGTATATAAGGAATACAATGAGCTGACAAGTGGAAAAAGTGGACCATCTGTGAAGCACTGAGTCCTTTAATTAGACGCTGAAGATGCAAAGAGTTCTTTTCAATATTTAGAAAAGCAACACAGAATTCTAAAATGCCTATAAAAGGATAGGCAACCATCTAGACTAAGAGTGGCTATTTATGACACTGCAGATATTAGGATGCAAATATGTATAGTACGTCTCTAAAAAATGGATAGAGATTTCCTTTCTATTGGATTGGTACAGTCCCAGCAAAGGAAATGTAACTCCGCCACTGTAAGTGAGAGGTAAATTTGACTAATGAGCTCTATATGAACAAATTTAGATTTAGAAATGCTGATGAGATCTAAGAATTTTCAAGATGAATTTAAAAGTTACAATAATCTGTTTCTCATTCCACTGATGTCACTGATGAATAAAGTGTAGCTTTTTTACATTTCCTTTCATCTCCAGTGATCTTGGCAAATGTTACTTATTTAACTTTCAAAATCCTCATAGATATAGGTGGAAACTGAAGCATCAGAATTAGCAGGCTAGTCACACAACATGAATAAGTGTCAATTAATAAGGGTGTCTTATACGTGATAAAACAGAAGTGTTTTTTCTAAAGTCACAGCAGAATCATTGTCAGAATCTGAATTAGAACTGAGCTGCTTCTGGTTATTTGTATAATAACTTAAATGAACTCCTTTCCTCTCTGATGTTTTTGATTTATAGGATCCTGTGTTCACTCATCTCAAATACCTTCAGACATCAGCGTGTCGTATCGTGGCCATCAGTGGTTTTAGCCAGTTTACACAATCAGTCTTGATTTCCATCAAGATAACATTTCTCACTAAGGAGTTAGCACTTTCTTTTAATTATGGAAGTACAGTATTTAAAAACAGTTCTCTAGAACTCAAGAGAGTAATATGTCCCAAAATATGATGTCTTAAAATATAAGCAACCTTTTGTATGAGTTAAAGAGGCAATTTTTTTTCTTAATCGATTTTAATAACCAAGATCAAGAGACTTCTGCTACAGATTACTGAAACATATGCATACCCGGAAAGAGCAAGGCATACACCTACTGTTACGGAAATACAAAATGACAAGCGCAGAATACGTTTACCTGACTTCAGGTGCCGGGATTCCTACCACAATGCAGTCCAATTGCACTTTGGTTCCTTCGGGAACTTCCCTGCTCTTCAATTTTTGAGTAAAGCGTGGTGGTTGTCCAATAGGCTCATCAGAATATACGGATGCAGATTCTGATTCTGTTTTTAGCTCTGCACTTGTTAATTGATTGATAGATTCCAAGTTTGCCGCCTGTTGATCATCTGTTTGTTCAAACGTTTTCTCTGCTTTGTTTTCCAGGTCTTGAGGTACTGGAATGGAAAGCCTTTCTCGGTTTTCTGATGTGCTACATAGGCTAGAGCTGCCTTTTTGAGCAGGCTTACTCTTAGAATCAATTTTGCTCCGGTAGTTTTTGCATGTTCGGGGCCTTATTCGTTCAGAGTTGTGAGCTTTGAAAAGTGATGAGAGCTCCTCAATAAAATCTGCCGCCTTGTTTAGGAATTCCTTTTTTGATTCTGATTCAGAAGGGAGGTGTTGTTTCTTTAGATCTTGAGAGCTCCCTTTGGAGCCCTTTGTATTTCTGACATGGTCCTGACAAAAGTTTGACTGTGGGCCATTGTCTGGTGTTTTCAAAGCTGTGGACTGGGCCATTTGTTTGTGTTTTCCTGTGTTTTTCAGATGATCTGGGGGATGCTGTGAATGTGCCTGAAGCTCATCCTGTTTATTTTCCAGTGGATTCTGGTCAATAGCTTGTCTTGCCAGGTTTACACTTTCATCTAGCTCTTCTTGGCTCAAAAAGGCAGAGAGATCTGGAAGGTCATCTTGGGCAGCTACTTCATCTGAATCACCGGAAGCGTTGCCGTAATGGAAATTGTGAGAAGCTGCTTCTGATCTGCTTCTTTCACTCTTCCCTTGACATTTAGTTTCAGCTAAATAACTTTCTCTCAGAAGTTGAGATATTGAAGTTGAGGATTCTAAACTGTCGTCTTGCATGCTGCCAACACAAAGGACAAATAGGACCATACCTTATCAATAGCAAATTTTTTGATTGCACACAATTACAGGCTTCTGAAAAGCAGAACACAGGATTTTCAAAGTGCATCTGTGTGCTGAATATCAACTTGTAAGTATGGCCTTGTTTTAAAGGCCTGCTTCTGTACATACTGCCAGATACTGTGGCCTTTACCCGGTAAATTCATCTTTTATCACTTTCTACCATTAGTAGCCTTACATAGCTAAAGCAACTGCAAGTGTGGTAATTTATACTTTGTTCCAGTATAAACTTCAACTACAAAGCTATTAACTGAGTTTCAATGTCTATTCTTTATCATTGCTGATGTGTGTTTCCAGCTAAGAAACAACCTCATCAAATAGATGAAATGCTGCGTTTTTCAAGGACTCAAAATTGTGAGAGAATAACAGTGCTTTTAAATTAAGTAAATTTAGCTTGAAAGACACTGAAATAGTAAGTAAATGAACCCTCAAAAATGTTTGAGGGATGACAGGAGGAAGGAGAAGGGGAGAGAAGAACAAAAATTCTATAATGGCAATTTTTCATTTAAAATGCTTAAAGATATTGCGTTATAGGAAGCAATAATGGTGCTAAATATTCTATACCTTCTTAAATTAAGCATTATTTCTAATAAGCTATTTAAAGTAAGTAGAGAATTATGTCATTATTTGGTATGAACATCACTTGTACTACAGGCCTTTAAAAATCACTAACTCCGGTCATCCTGATTCTGAAAAAATGTACCACAGATGAGAAGACAGTATCAGAAAGCCCATACTTAACCTGCATGCCTGATATGCAAAGCTAAAGTATCCCTTTTGATACTTAAGTAAATACTTCTGCGTAATATTCTCCCTTTTATTTACACAAGAGCCATTATGAATGTAGAGGGATTCAGACATCCTATTAACACACTCCTCTTAAGGTGCCTTAAATATGAAGGCAAATAAGACAAATACTCTTCACAACCTTTCAGAGAGCTGATACCTCACAGCTAGTGAAACAAGTGCATGACTATTTACTGGATCTGTCTCTCAGAATATGCAGTGCACAGTGTCTCTCTCCTACATGGTTTATGGCCTGGCAAGTCTTGCTGTGATGGTTTCAAATATTCCTACCCCCAGGTGTTTGATTTGTCGCACTGCAAAAGGTTCTGTTCCTGTTGTGGCATCAAGAGAAAGGAACATGTGTGCCCTTGCCTCAGCCATTTCCATTCATAGCCTTATGCGACAGCTTAAGTTGCCAGAGAAAGAAAAGAAGGGTAAAAAAGATATCTCTGCTGTGAAAGGCTTTCTGCTCTGCTAGTGGGACAGTTGTCCCTGGAAAAGGGCAGGTAAAAAGCAAATGAGGTGGTAATACCTCGTACTGCTGCGGTATTTCTTCCTGGAATGTGAGCGACAGCCCTTCTTCCTTATTTACAAAAAGGAAAGCTCCAATTTAAACTATTCGTATTCTTCTTCAATGAATGAACATAAAGCTATCATATTCTGATGTGCATTTTGAGACCTTAATCCCTCTGCCTGAGGCACGATTTTTAATATTGAAATTCTTTTTCTTACATAAATATTTGGCATTTTAGATTTATTGATTTTGATTTATTTATTGATTTATTACAATCAGTAAAACAACAAAGGCTCACAACCAAAATATTTGTAAGTTTGTGCCTGTATGAAAAATGACAAATAAAATATCATATAAATGATATGCTTCTAAGCACCCGATCTAGTCCCTGCAACTGAGCCAGGGTCTGCAATACTAATTGAACACTTGGCATTAAATTATCTGTCAGGGTGTTTCAGTGAAGCTGCTGCACATAAGAGAATGTTGATTTGGGAAGCCTACATGAGATAATGCAAGCTGTTTCATGACTGGACAGAGTATATAATTTAACCTCTTAAGAGAACAAAGAGGTCTCCCTCAGGCTTAAAGTTCCCGCCCTATGGATACTACTTTTGCTTGCTCAGCTTTTGCTTCTTAAACAGCTGTGCAACATTACTGAAGCTGAACGTGTTTAAGGGGTTATATTATCTTGTTTATGTGCTGATAGCGTACTATGTGCTGTAAAGGTCACAGCTAAAGCTACAGTTTCAGCTCTGAAGAGTTTAAATACATTCTGACATAAGGAGTTTGCAGCCTGAAAGACAAACCTTGCACCTGAATGAACTAGAATATAGCTGTAACACAGGGCAAATTTGCTTTAGACCTCCTCCCCAGGTATCTACTTAAAAACAGAAGGGAAGAAGCAGAGCCACAGGCAGCTCTTCTCTCTGCACCATGCAGCTGGCTTAGCCTGCAAAGAGAGAGCGGTGTGTGCTTTTAGTGGGATGTCATAGAAGGTACAGTCTCTCAGCATACCCCTGGAGGGATGCAGCTCCACACTAACCTCTCTGCATGTGGCTTTGGCTAAATTATAACTTCCAGCTCTATGTGTCTCTGTGTAGCTTTAGGTGCTGCGGTGGAAGGCTGTATTTTACACACTTGGAGGAGTATGTATTTTACATGGTTGCAAAATTTAGCTTGCAACATTTCTTGGCCACTCTTTCTGAAACATTTCAGAATGGCATATCTTCATTTCATCTTAATGTCTGTAGAGGTCATCAGAGCTGAAAAAAGATGATGTGGGTCTTCAGAGAGCACTGGACGCTCTATGGAGGAAACACAATTAGGGAAATAATATTTGTGTGATCAAAACCTGCCAAAGTCAAATGAAATTGAAGAACTGCAATGCTTTTGTTGAGAGGGTGTATGAAAATCATCTGATTGTGACTATTCAGGGTTTCATTTTCCTCTGTTGTACAGATAATAGCTTGATTTTCTGATTTAAGTGCGATGTCCACTTCAACAGAGGTTGTTAATCGCAGTGCAGCTTTTCTGCAGATGACAATAGTAAAGTAACTGTTCAGTGTGGTTATTTGAGACTTTGTTCTTGGTCTTGCACATCTTTTGTTTATCTTTTTAACATAGCATTGAAACACGAAGGAAATAATTTCTGCTAATGTGAGAAATAATTTCCTTAAGGAGTATTACTGCAATATGAAGGAGATGCTCTCAAAGAAGATGTGTTTAGATTGGCAAAATAGCTTTATAATTCTAGTTTGCAAAAAAGAGGAAATTAAATTAGTCCAATCAAAACTTCCATGTGCTGATGGTTCGTTTTGTCTGGCTGTAATGCAGTTGTATAAAGCATCCTCTGTTCGGATGAGCAGGATAGACAGCAGGGCCATACATGGAAGAGCAAAACCCACTTGTCTGTCACAGTCCTGAGTGAACATACAGGAAGCAAATGGACAAATTGCTGGTTCAACCCTGTCTCTGGCCTTCTGAGGGCAGTTGAACAGATGTGAATGGGAGAAAACAAGCAGTTCCCAGCAAAGGACCTGAAACAGCTTCTTTCCTTCTGCCCATTGGAGCAGAAGATGTGGAAGAGAGCGGAGTGCTCCTTCTGCTGTTGGGAAGCAAGATATTGATGAGAATGGATCTCATGCCAAATTCTTAATCCTTAGAGTGCTGTCACTTTTCTTTAGAGCTCACCCAGGGTCAAAATATTATATCTAACTCTTCTCTATTTTCAGCTTGTGTAGAAGATGATAACTTTTTATTCTATTTTTAGTAAGGAAGAAGTTGGGTACTAGTCAAATGTAGCGCTTTGAGGCAGTGCTTGGCTACTGAAGTTTGAAGATACTTTGAATTATGTGATATTTCTAATTTGTAATTTCTAATTTTGAGTTTCAGCAAATGTTGCTGTGAGGCTACCAGACAATCCAGTTACAATTATTAATTATGCCTTGCTTATGCCTTGAGACATGTCCAGATTCTTTTCTTTTTTCTACAAGGAATTATGCTCTCCAAGGACTACAGAGGGCTGATAATTGAAGGAAGCACTGGTTAGGCTAAGCCATTCGAGATTTCACAGTCAGGGGACAACAGCTTTTGTTCAAATAAGACCAAGCATGCAGCCGGACAGGGTCTCTGGGCTAGATAGCGATAAGGCTGAATTCAATATATTTTCTAAAGTATCTATTAAGCCATCTTTCTAGTGAGTGAAAAGATGTCACCAGAGGAACAGCTATGCTATTACAGGTTTAATTAATGATAATTAATAATAATTTAGCATTTCTATTGACAAAATTGGAATTTAAGCTCTAAAATTAAGATCTGGTCTTGAACTCAGTCTTTCTCGTTGCCTGACTTTCTGGATTGTTTGGACCGACATGTGGAATTGGCCTTGATATGCCTTGAGCCTTCCTTTTCATTTTTCCTGATTGGGACTTTGGAACAGAAGTGTCTTTGTGGCTGCACAGAAACCATCCCACAGCCCCCCAGTGTGCAGGGTCACAGAACACGGGCTGTGAGTGGCAATGCATGGCACACCGCTGCTGTATCACGGAGCTCGCAAAACTGATACAGTAATTGCAGATACCTCTCTTGAGCAGATAAGTGCAGATGACTCTGCAGAGAACTCTGTTGAATAAGCAGTAAGAAGGACAAACCCTAGTAAAAACACAGTAGACAGCAATCTGTGGTGTCAATGAAAGCACCAATAATTTTGCAGACTGGAAAAATCTATTTTATAATGAACCAGTGTCAAGGGGAGGAATTGCAAAGCTAGTTACAAGTAATAGCTCTAAACTGGTGGTATTTGGGATTGGAAATGGGATGACTGACTCCAGCAGTCAGCAGTTCTCTACTGTTGACTGGTTCATTACCTACAGCACCAAACAAGTGCATTGAGGGCAACGTTTTTTGCTTTCTTGGGACACTAACAGCAGTGAACTTGGGCACCTATTGTATCGAGAGGCATCAGAGGATATCGTGAACAAAACTGACTGCATTAACTTCTTCAGTCTACTAATTCAGTTTCCACTAGCCAACTAATTGCACAAGCTTTCTGAGTTTCCAAGAGCCTATATTTATGACAAGAGATCTTTAAGATAAAATGTTCACAAAGGTAGAACTAGTTTCCACAGCTTGTTTTGGCAGTGGCTTGACCTGAAAATCCTTACGTGGAAGAGAGGAAAATTGCACTGCAGGAAGCTTGTGCAGTGTGACACCGAACCCTTTAATTTCCTCTTGTTTGAGGCTGGTTAGACTCATTGCTGAGTCATCACTGAAAGAATTTGAGCTTTTCCTAAGAAAACAGCAGTAGTGAAATCTCAGCAAAGCTGAAGCGAATCCGGATGTATCTGAGTGCAGATCCTCTGTTTTATTTGGTGAGAGACAGCTTTGAACGCTTGATGCCCTAAAGATGTTTTTTTGCAAACACTCCTCTGTGTCATAATAAAGAGGTTATCTGCAAATAGCAGATGTAATGCAAAAAGCATTTGAACGTCTTCTTTGGCCTTCAGTTGTAGTTAAAAATGAGTAATTTTAGGCAGTACATGTTGTCCTTGTCTAGCTTTTCAAGCTACCATTAGTTTAATTGAGACTGCTTTCTTATGAAACCCCAGTATCAGCAGGCTCTGGACCTGTATGCCCAGCATCTCTGTTTGGAGACTGGAAAGTTTAGCAGATATTAGAGGCTATATCCTTTTCCAATTAATTTAGTTGCACATAAATTGCATTTACCTATACGCTGTTGAACACTAACAGTTATACGGGTGTTTCAACTGTATGATTCCAGCTATGAAAAACAAGCTAAGAGGTGACACAAGCGATCTGTCTTCCAGACATTTAATGATCACAATCACATTCTTACGTGCTTGCAGGAATTCCCACTTAGCAGTTGCCATTGTCACCATTTCCATTACTGCCCGTTGACAAGCTGTAACTGCTGCAAGACAGACTTTGAGACTCCAGACATAGGAAAGGTTAGGCTGGAGCAGGGGATTAAGGTCTAGTGTGTGTTTGGGGATGTGAGTAAGATGTTTTTAATAATTGTGTTTGGAAAACTATGTACAAGAAGGTGGTTTACTTTTCTGTTTTAGACACATTAGTAGCTTTGAATTCTATTCTTTGTAATGAATCAAGAAAGCAGATAACTGAACTCCATTTCCAAGTAACGTAATTAAATAATGGAAAATATAGAGCCTCCAAGCCCAGGAGTATAACAACTTCTGATGGAAACAAAATACCTCTAAGAACGAGCAGGCTACAGGTTATGTCCAGATTTAGGAAACATCCTACTTCTTTATATATGTTTTTCAATATAATATTTTTAATGTTCTAAGTATATGTTGCATTTTCTTCCATCTCTAGTCTGTTTTACAAATTCCAGACCTTAAAACTCTTACTTGATTGTAAGTCTAAAAGAGGCTGGAAGCTGTTTCTTGGTCACAGTTATATAGTTTTGTAAATAGTGAAAAAACTGCTGCTGGTGGTGTTTTAAGTATCTTCACACAAGGGATTTTTTAATTGCTGTTATAACTGATGTATGGTGAATACTGCCTTTGTTCAGAAAAATGAGTAGAATCAGGCCCTTTTGTGTAAATAAAATCTCTAATAGCCCGGCTTCTGCACTTAGATACATTGCAGGATAGACCTGGAGCAACTTCACTTAAACTAGGCAGGATTTACTTGTAGCTGTGAACAGAATTACTAACTCCCACCTTGAAGCCCCTCTATTTGTAAATGCCACATGGTTAAATTTTCTAAGGAATTTTCAGGAAAAATGCAAAGTTTTCCTCTACAAATTTAAATCTTAAACATTGAAAATTGTTACCTATACAAGAAAGTTCCCTTTTAAAAGGAAGGGAAAAAAGAAAGGAAGAGAAGAAAGGGAAGGAAAAGGAAAAGGTAAATATAGAACATCCAATATTTAGAATTTTGGGGAAATTTCTTTATTTTTAATAAATTTTTAATGGCTTGGGAGTTGAACAATGCCTCATCTTTTGAATGCTTGTGATAGTGGATTGGGGCCTTAACTGGTAAAACTACTTATAAATTCCTTTTAAACTGAAATTGCTATCTGGATTTTCATTGGAAAGGGAATATAGAATTGAGTTATCCATATACAGTTATATATGATCTATATTTAGTTAAAATATTATGCTAAAGTAATAAATAATTTGAATTTACAGAGAGATAATTTAACATGTGAATATTTTATGAACATTAGGTAAATAATCTCAAACCACAAGCAAGTGATTTGAAGCTGGGAATATTTAAGAGTCTGGATTTCTGTAGCAGAGGATCTATCCAGACTGCTTTCTGTAGTGATGTTGGTCTCCTCTAACACAGCTCTTTTCCTCTTGTCTGGAGGTGTTCACCATTTCACCCACAGGCATTTGAATGTGCCTCAAAGTGTACAGTTGTTAAAGCCTTAAAAGCACCCATTTTGCTTTAAGAAACTTTAGTGAGCCTTAAGAGCACCTATTTTACAAGCAAACAGTGATTATTTGTCCCTATGGTGCTAGAAATGTGAGAGATGAAATGCATTCTTCATTACCACTGTATTTCATCCCTAACGTCTCTTCCCTTTCCTGCTGACAGCATAATCACACAGCCCACAAAAGAAAAAACAAGTTGGAATTCATCATCTCAGAAATGGGATGGGATAAATCCTCTCTCCAGGTCATTTTGGTCAGTAGAACACACTGCAAGAGGCCTATGTGCACTTGGAGTTATGCCCTGGCCTGAGACCTCTTGAACTTTTTCACCATTTCCTTCATACTATCATATAATGAAAAGAACTTTTTTCTTTTTACTCTGATCACAAAAAGTCTTTAGTTTTTCATTATTACTACTATCCCTTAGTGTTTGTCCAAATGAGAACTGAGACCCTTTCTTACCCATGTCTCAAGTTCTCTCTGCCTCCTCAGTGGCTCTCCTTGAACTGCAAGGTAAACAGTATCTTGAAAATTTAAATGGAAACTGAAATAAATCTAATCTGATTTTTAAATTAGAAGGTCAAAAAGGAAAACAGGTGAGGGCTGTCTTTAGGCCTGCCTGGGATGCTTCTCCATCCTCCTCTCCCATTGGCGTGTGAAGACCAGGCCTCAGATGTCAGGACAAGCTCCGAGTGTAGTACTTCAAGTGCTCGTAATGTAGGATAAGGTTTTGTTGATTCAAGTAATGTGTATAGTCCAGTTTCCTTCAAGGTTTGCCGATACAAGGAAGACTTTATATGAAAGGCCCAAAAAGATACAGCAGAGGTCCACAGTTTGGTGCTGAATTGTACATACAAAAGTCCTCAATGGAAAATATAACTAACAGGCAGCAATATTCATTTATCCTGGTCCAAACACAGGCACACCACTCTGCAGGACTTTCATAGCTAAAACTGCAAATCTGGTTTCATGGGCTGTGACCCAAATGATTTAAACTAGCTCATTTGTATTATTCTTGCCAGCAGTATGTGCGAGCAGTGCAGAAATCCACAAGTGCATGCAGTTGAGGACTACTGTAAAGTTTTAGTTTGAGACCGAACCTACAGCTTAGCTCTCAGTGTTAAAAAGTAATTTATGTATTGCATGGGCTCAGTCTAGACTGACAAATTACAGCACTGCACAAGGTACTGTAATGAGAATTTGCACAGCTTAAAACACTGAGCAGAAGTCTCAATTCTACCCGTGCGTGTAGGTGGCACCAATGTTAAAGAACTCATACTTGTGTATCTGAAGACTGGGCGACCAACTGCTTGTGTAGCCAGACTGAACAAGCATAAACTGGGCAAAGAAAAGCCCTGAAAAGCAGGGGTATGCAAACTATGTGGCGTTTGCACATGTTTTTGTCTGGTCATTTCAAATCTATGGGCTGTTTTGTTTTTAAAATGAGATTCAGTTTTCATACAAATTCTGTTTCCTAGTGAAAAAGGGAACTCAAGCCTTAAATTAGACAGAAAATAAATCTGACTTGCATTTTTCCCCCCAAGGTTTTTCAATTGTGCTTTTCTTTTTTCACATTCTCACTGTATTTGTTTCTTTTTGTCCGCTGTTCTATCATTTTTATTCTTTTTCTTCAGTCTTCCCTCAGAACATTATAACATAAAAGTCTTCACATTTGAATCATATTTTCAAAGTACAATGTTTAAATAAGATTTATATTAGGCAGAATTAATTTGCCTGTCTCTGTAGAATTTTACAGTTTATGAAAACAAGTACTAAACCAATTAAGTTTTAAACAGAAAAGTAAACAGATTTTTTTTCCCCCAGTGATTTAGATTATGATTTACATTGCATTGTCCAATTGCTGTTATGGTATTGTGTAAATTTTTAACAAACCATCTTAATGTTGTATTTATGTGCAAATATACGTAGAGTGCTAATTCTTAGCAGCTGTTGATCAGAAACATTCCTTCAGTAGCACAGCAAGACCTGCTGTAAAATCTCTACAGAATGCACAGGAATAGCAAACCAGCACAGAGCTTTGTCTTTCTTTGTCTTTGGTAGTCTGTCAAATACGAAATCTAACTCCTGAATTGCCTATAAATAATTGCTGATAATAAATATCATTCTGCTCAGCTACAGGAACTAACACACTTCCTATTGCTGTGTAATTTTGTTAGCTGTTTCTGAAAGAAAAAAAGAAAGACAAAAAGAAAGAAATATCCTGACCTTAGGAATCTTCAGGAAGTGTAGGAGAGGGAGAAAAGCAGAGCTGAAGTTTATGAAATTGTTCCATTAACATTTGCTGATTTTGTTTCCACTCTTAAACTCTAGAGCATCTTCACAAATGTAAACCTCACGACCAAAACAAAATTACTGATAAAGTAATCGGTGTCTTTAGCTTGATTTGTGTAATGTTCTATTGACGTAAACTCAAGAGCTACTCCGTTCTCTTGTCAATTGTTGACATATTATTTTGTAAAACTTAAGACAGGCTTCTGATTACTGCTTAATGTTGCAGTATATTGGGCCAAACATTTGCTACTGACAGTCAAATACTTTTCTGAGAGAGAAAGAGAGCAAGGGAGATAGTGAGAGCTCAAGGGTGAGAGCTATGCCCTTCTAGCAGGACTGTTTCTGCAGCTGTTGTGTACATTAATCCAGAGAGCAGATCTCCCAGCACTAAATATAGCCAGTGGGGTCATTTTACACGACAAAATAAATAAATAAATAAATAGAAAGTATTTAACTATGGGGTCACGTTAAATTAGGTTTGATTTTGCTTAAGAAGGAAATCCAAATTATGGCATCTTGGTTTAAGGCTGAATACCAGAATGTAAGTATTTCAGAACATGGACGGAAAATAAGCGGGAAGAAGAATACAGTCCCGGCAAGGAACTTTTCAGGTCGTTACAATCTTCTGTTGACTCTTTGGAGGAGTCAGACTGGCTCCAAGGGATTTTGAGAACCCCACCAATGCTATTTAAGACCTTTATACCGCTGCAGAACATTGTTTCTCTTTCTCGGCAATGCACATGCCTCAGCAGAATTTCAGTCAGTCAGTTTAAAAATGATTTGTTCCCTGTATATGTCTCACCAGCAATAATTAGCATTCAAATATACATGCTTATCAAACCCTTCTGCATCTGTGCTGCAAAATCAAAATGTAGACCAATCTAAAGTTGAGGGATTACCTTTTTTAATTCCTCCAGATGTTGCTGCCCAGCCCTGGCAGTCAGTAGCGATGACAATTATCCAGAAGTGTGAGATTAAAGTAAGGAAGCGAGGGAATTCTTTGAGTCCTCAGGAACAGAAACAGCTAGGAGTCCATACAGTGAAGGAAGTTAACCTTCGTTATTATGAGGATGGCTGTAAGAAGCTGGACAACCTGTCACCACCGGAGCAATAGCATTTGTCAGTTTGCAGGTCCCAAGTTATTTTGAGCAGCGTAAACCATGTGCCCGCGGAGCATTCCACCTCATTGGCCAGGGAATCCACCGCTCCGGCAGCACCTATGGGCACCCAGTGCCTTCTCCTCACTCATGAAACGTCCCCTATAGATGCTTATGTGGGTTTTGCTGATTCATCCAAGAGGCGCTGTAGTGGCATTGTATTACTCTTGTCAGCCGGTTTAGACTTCAGCCCTTTAAAATTACTAGTTACTGCTATTGTCTTTGTGTTTTGATCAGAACTCGAAGATTACAGTCACTGGGAAACCCATCAGCCGGTAATAATGTAAAAGTTTTGCAACTGCAAAGGCAAACTCAGCAAACGCGTGTGATTTAATAGTAAAATATTCCTGACTTCTTTGAAGTGTTCAATTTAATAAACACAGTGCAAGAATGCAGAAATCTTTCAGGATGGCCTCTAACTACAAATCCTCAAAAAGCTAGAACTTCTAACTTGTGATTGAATGCACAGAAATAAACTGTTGGGGGGAAAGTAATTAAAAGAGGCAAGTGAAACTTAGCTGTAAATAAAACTGAGATATAAACATAGGTGGAATAATTTAAAAATCTCTTAAGCGGTACACAGAGAAACCCTGTTACTATATAGTATTTCCTTTTGTAAAACTGACCTACTGGTTAAAACCTTGAGTGACTAAAACCTACCAGATCACTTGGAAAATATAGAGACTAGATTTTATTTGCTACTCATCCTGTACACCAGCAACAGAAAATAATCTGTAATTCTGAACAGTTAAGTTTACCAAAAATGCTGCTTGATAGTTGATATATTGTGTTATTAAAAACGCTCATCACAATTCAGATTTTTAAAGATTACTGGAATGTTACGCATTTATTATGGGGAATTGATATACAGCCCTTTCCACAGCTAATGATGTAATTAGCTGGCTTTTTGACTTTCTCCCAGTTCTCTCAAAATGTTATCGAGTGAGCACCTTTGCTAGAACAGAGGTACTCCTGTGGGATGTAGTTCTTCAAAAAGACGTTTTTTGAGGCATAACAGTGTGAAAACTCAGAGGTAAAGGCAATTCTTTTTTGAAAAATTTCCTGATGCATTGGGGGGAGTTTTCTTCTGTTTCTCTCTCTTTTTGTGAAATATCATTGTTGGAATAGTTTGTGAGCATTAATTTGCGGTGTGGTTTCTTCAGTGATATGGAAAAGTTGTATGGTGAAGTCAGCTCTTCTTTTAGGGACAGGTTAGGCATTTTATGGGTTGGGTGATGTCTAATGTAACTTTATGCCTGGAATACAGATCCAATGTGTCCTTTATAATATCTGTAACAGTAGATGTGAGCCTTACAGTGCTGACAGGAACTGCATGTTGATACTGCACTGCACGTTACTGTGGCTTGGACATTACAGTAGCTGTAGGCTACAAACTCTGAAGCCTGAAAATAAACTCTAATGTATCAGATGAAATAACTGTAAATCTATGTAGACTTCTGCTGAGATGCAATGATTATAAAATGTGCATGGAGTCTTGCTGAGCTGTGAACTGCTGTCTGTGCATGATATGCAAAATTAAGCAATCCAAAGTGACTATTCGATCTGATAAAAAAAAAAATCTGCAAAAATTTTCCACTTTAGGAGAGAGTTTTATATAAAATGCTAGAATTGCAAAATCATTGAATAAGCTGTGCAACAAATGAGCTAAGGGTTATGCAGAAAGCACAGCATTGAGAAACCATAAAAGTTACGAGCCTTTACTGTGGCAAACAGGCTGACCATTGTAACAGCAGGTGGTACAAGGACAAAACTTCCAGGAACCACAAGAAGTTGGAGGGTACACAGTAGATGTGCCAGGTCTTACAGAGCTGTCATCTTGGTAGAGCAACATTAGAGAATTTGAGATTCACTGGTTTGCAAATAACAGCATAAAGCCCATGAAAATACTGTTGTTCCTCTGTGTGAATTGCAGCTTTTGACTGCTGAGCACTAAAAAAACACTTCAAGATATCATGACCTCCAGCTTTATGTCCTTTTGTCTTTGCTGGCCAGCAGAAGGGAACATCTGCATCCCTAGGATAAGGCATAGTGTCCTAGAATAAATTACATGAGCACTAATTCTCTCCAGATCTTGTCTGTCAAAGCCCAAAGTACTTTTAAAAGCAGAAGGAGTGAGTCTTAAAATGGAACTTTGTACATGGCTGGTTGGCTGTTATGCCGTAGTAGGATTATCAGACTGTAATTGTAAACCTTCAGGATTTATCATAAATGGAAAATTCTTGATTTACTAGATATTAGGATGAAATTAATACAATCCCATTAATGGCACGTGCTGAACTATTAATTGAGAACTGAGATGGGTTACACATTATTTGGGAGAGAACAATTATTAGACATCTGTGTGGACTGACGAAAATGATATGAGGAGTCTGTACTGTCTTCTGGGGGTCCTCTGAGGGCATCCCTTAATCTCACACTTATTGTCCAGCCCGACAGTTACCCTGTGAATACGGATGGGGCTGGAAGAAGCCATCTAAAGGACAGTATTGGAGAGTTTTAGAGCTTTAGAAGATAAAAAAGAAAAGGCATCTAAAGATCTGAAGAAGTCATTACCCTTTACAACATTGATCTACCACCCTTTTTTTTGTAAACAGCTCAGAGAAGAA
This sequence comes from Larus michahellis, assembly GCF_964199755.1. Taxonomy (NCBI): domain Eukaryota; kingdom Metazoa; phylum Chordata; class Aves; order Charadriiformes; family Laridae; genus Larus; species Larus michahellis. The sequence goes on from NC_133901.1 coordinate 37,759,349, forward strand.
GGGCTTATCTTACTATCCCAGAGTGACTGAGACAGATGAGCACTTCTCTGGGCCATAAGCTTGCCATAGTTGCAGTGATTTCAAGGTTACAATTAAGACCATAGTACATATAGGTCAGTATCATGTACCTAGCATATACAATATATTTGCTTAATTAGTTTGGAATAAGAAATTCTCCAATTCGAGCTACCTCAAGCTCACAATTATGCCTGTACTAAAGTTTATTTTGGCTTTAGAGGTTAGTGCTGGAAATAGTGCTGACAGCTACAAGTTGGCAGTAAGCTTTGGGACATACATTACAGGACATCCTGATTAGTTAGATACTTATCACAGAAGCTAGCGATGAAAAACAGCTGGACAAACCTCAAAATTTTATTCTGAGCAGGAATTCCACCTTAGAACAAAAGTGAGTGCTGCTGACATTTAGTTAGGCTGGAAGCAGAGAGAGGACAGAGGCAGGACCAGAAGATGGGGAGCCACCATGGAAAGAGCGTTCCCTCCCCAGAACAGCCAGAACTGCTGCGGGTCCTCACACCCCACGCTGTGTTTCAGAGAAGCATCTGTCACCTGAAAGGGTCTGGAGGTATTTGATTGTCTTTACCTACAAGAGTAGCTTGCGATACTTCTTCACGTGGCAGTGTCTCTGGTAATGAAAGCTCTTTCTAATGTCCTCTCGCCTCTGTTCTGCAATTATTTCAGAAGAACATAACAGCACTCAGGGTGTTTATTCTGGGGTGTTAGAAAGTGCCACCAGTGTCTACAGGAGAAAGAATTTTCTGGTTTACAGCCCATCAATCTCTTGGCTTAATTTTTAAACCTATAAAAGGAGTTTGCAGTATGATTAAAGATATGGGCAATGATGTGCCTGCCGCAGGTTGTGATTCTGTACTAAAATTGTTGGCTGATGGGCAAGTACAGATTGCTGTTGCCACGTCTGCCTCTGCGAGGGACAGGCAAGAGTGCTGAGGCAGATCCAGAGAGAGCTGATATGTTCTATATATCACATTGGCAAAAAAATAACAAACAAAAAAGGAAAAAGATGGTCCAGCACTGCTTCTACATTGCAAAAAGCAAGTAGACTGTCATTCACGCAACAGTGGGCAATTTCCTTGCTCTCAAAGGACACCTAAGTACAACTAGACTATATAGTATTGTGGAGAAGGTCTGCATATTCTCAGAATTGCAGTTGGTAATGTGCAGATGAAGATCCTCCAGGAACTTTGTGTGGAGACCAGGAACTGACACACGAACAGTTGAAATGACAAATCTGTGTTTGGATTGTCGGCAAACTCACGTCCCACTGTCTGTCTGAGGCTGACAGAGGGGTTCACATTCAAAGGGCTCCAACTGATAGCAAGAAAAGCTCGTCTCAGACATGTCATAATAACTTCTTACCATACTGTCACAAATGGGTTCATGAAGGTTCATGAAGGTGCTATACGACGCAATAGGAATTTGCTCTAGATTTAGAGGAACACAGTACATGCTTTTGAAAATCAAATAATTTACTGCCTATAAGATATAATTACAGGTTTGACGTAAATTTATTAAAGCCCAGTCTACAAAAGAAAAGACATTCAAAAGAAACAGTGGTATCATACTAATGATTACACTTGTGTCTTGAATTTTCGTATATAAGAAAAAGTTTTAAGAAAAGACACAAACTCCACTTTTGCATACCAGTTTTATTGGATTTTTTCTGAATAGTGATTGGGAAACGCACAATATACAATACAACAGCAGACTCTGTTATTCCCCATAAATATGCGCAATAGCAGCAATAATCATTGTCTTTTGTGACTACCACCTTCAATTATACAGAGTAGGAAGATGGTGTTTATACAGCTATCTCACAAACAGAAAATGTGGAAAGATGGGGAAAACTGGAAAAAGAGGAAAAAATCTCACCATGTCTAAGCAAGATTTTCTACAAGACCGGGTTCTTCCCTGTGATTGTAATCCAATTCCCAGTTACTGTCAAAAATATTAATATTGTCTTTGTCATTGGTCCTAGATTTCTGATAAGGGTTTAGATTGTGATTTTTTAAAATTTCCATTGGAAATTCTGGAACCAAGATACTAAACGTTCCATTTCTTTGAAGGCTTCCTTAAGGTTCTTTGCAGTCAACTTCCAAAGAGGTAGGGACTTCGCAGATCTTTCCAGAGCCCTGTGGAGCACAGGGTTCCTACCCACTTTTGGTTTGCATCCCACCAACCACTTTTGTATGTGGAGTATGAAACAGACAGCGAGTGAGACAAGTTTGCTCCAATGGGCTGAGGGAGTAACTTCAGAAGAGAGACTTAGCAGACCTGTAACCATTTTGCTGGTCAAATATGAATGTTGACTCATGAAGTATCCACTTTGTCTTTTGTTATACTAGCCTGTTCCAGGGGCAGGGAATTGGTCCCTACCTGTGCGGCTTCGGACAGTAGCAATGATGTCTGTTCTTGAAGCATCAGTGACTAATTGCTGCTTGAGGTATTACATTTAAGGGTCCAGTAATTTAAACAGAAGTGGCAAGTCCTATTTCTCTTTTAGCTGATAAACTTTAATGAATTATTCTAAGGCCATTATTCTTTTGGTGAGAAAAGAGTTAATAGGAATTTTCTGGATGTTTCTGATAAAGCTAGTTCAATAGTGGTCTGCAAACCTTGTGTAAGATAATATGAGTTAGATATTTTCTATTCATATCATTTTGCAGTGCATCTCTTTGCATGAGCCTGCCAGGTATTGTGTGATTCTAACTCAGATCCTAATTTTAGAAGTGGAGACATATCAGAAGGATGAAAGAAATGGTAGCTCTTTTCTGTAGAAGGCACAAATAATAATGTTGAAACATTCCTTCAGTGCCTATTTCTTTTCCACCCAGCCCAAAACAAGCTTTATCATGTGACGATTGCCTGAGTGTTACCACAGAATTTTTCAGTCGTCTCGTTAATTATTTAGACGAAATGTGCTAGTAATTTATGGGGCCTGCTGCTGTTTCCAATTAAATCAGTGATTGTTCTGTCATTAATATCAGTAGGAGAGGAGTCAGACTTTTCCAAGAAGTTGGTTATAGCCACAGTAATGAAAGCTGTCTTTCAGTCATCCGCATACAGCTACAGTCTCTTGTACTGTCCTCATCCAGTTGCATCCAATGTTCCATCTATTTGCGTTTCGAAATGAATCAATAGGTAAAAATATGCCAGTTTGGTAAAACTGGTTAGGTAAAAATAAACAAGCTTCATTGCAGTACAAATGGTACAGATGAAAAGTGTTATAAACATTTCTATAAAACACAGAGATAATCTCCAGAACATGAAATAATTGATGTTATGGGTGGCAATGGTAAAAGGGGATTTGTAAAATCCCTTTCTTGTAAAAAAAATTTTACTCAACTGTAGAAGTGTCAGATTCTTTAAGGTGTATTCCCTGCCTAAAAAAGCATGAAGGACACTGTGTCTTTATTTTAAATTATGATCTTTTTTTTTCTTGTGCAGTATTATCCATAGTACAATACTACCTTGTATAATATTAGCCTTTCAAAGAACTCGGTCAACTTGCTACAATGCCTGTAATTCAAAAGAGTTTGCAAAAAGTGTCTGTTCAGTACCATTTTACTGTTCCCTGTACAGTTAATATTCTGTTAGGTTCTCCTACATTCTTTCTTTTGTAAGGGAAATTCTTTCTTTAAGTTGGGATATCTGAACAACATTCTATAAGCAGCTGGGTTCTTTAATTTGCTAGCATTCAAATTTTAAAGGGGATAGTTTCCCTTTACATTTCAAATATAAAGTGCCTGAGGTCTACCTGGGAGTGCTCATGTGGCTGAGTAGGATCTCCTTGAAGTTACCCCCATCTCTGGGTGCAGGGTTTGGCTCGCATCAGCCTTCTTTCTGGGGTCAGCGCTACCAGACTTCAATGACTGGTAGAGCACCCACAAATATTGATATATAGAGACTGACAGTTGCCCAAATAAGCTAAAATTTGATGCAACCTGTGACATAAGATTGTTTTGAAAAATGGTTAAAAAATCAAATAGAGTAAAAATGGAGATAATACTAATGAGGACTCCTATTTATAAAATCCAGTGATTTGGTGGAGACTATGTCTGGTAATCAACAGAAACACAAAATCTGGTTTATCGATAACCCAGAAACCGGGTTTGATTGCTGAAGAGGATGTGCTAATCCCCTTGATAACCAAGATGACTTTCTGTGGGGAAGTGAAGCAGGAGGAAGCTTGATTTGATGTTGATGCCAAAAATCCAGCTTGGTTGAAAGGTGTGAGATTTACAGTCAGGGTTACTACTCCCAGCATCATCAGAAACTACAGGATCCATTCTGACACTGTAGGATTTCACTGTCCTCATTGCAAGGCATGACTAGTCCAAAACAGACCATAAAAGGGGATCTGATAATGCTAGTTCTACTGTCTTCACCTCATTTGGGACGCTTTGTGTTCCGTGAAATTTGCATTCCTACTATGATCCTCTCCTTCCCTGTCTTCTTTTATTTCCATGCTTTATTTCTTGTCTTTCATGTCTTTCCTTCTCTTATTTTTGATAAGAACCTGGCTTAGCAGACAAGACTAATTTTGCTATGCAGTTTCAGGTCTCCAAGTAAGAGGGCACCAGTTGGCACCAACTCAGCCCGATGCTAGTGCAGGTTTGCCAGATCTTGCTGTAGCTCATACAACGATGGACTTGTTTTCCTCAGATTATATCTAAGAGAGGGCACTAAGCCAAACACTGTGTTTGTACTTTTGCTGTTCTTTTCTGGGGTTTGCTCTCCCCTTTTTCATGGCTTGTCTAATTTGTTCTTCAGATAAAAGAGGCTTAGACCCTAGCAGCTACAGATCTGTCTATGTCAATTGGCTTCTTTACCTTTCTTCAGAACATACGTTTCCAAAACATCTAAAAAGGGCATTTATAGCTATGATTAATACCAACTGAACAGATTGCCAGAGGGACTGGTACAAAGAGTGTTACCTAAGTCTAAAGGAAAAGGAGATACAGGAATGTTATTTAAGAGAAAGACATATTATATACTTTATATTTTGAATATTTGAACTTTTTCTCCTTTTATTTGTATTGTAATGAAAGTTTAATTTTTTTCTCACGGTAGCTATTTCTATGGTTGATATTAAGCAGACCTGACATCTACACTGTCTGCCTGTGTTAACTGCTTACTCTTGTCCAGAGACAGGGTGATATACATGAATGCTTTTGACTTGGGGTTGAGATTAACACAACAAAACATTATGGATTGTATTTTTAAAAGTGGATTAAGAGGCAGCCTAGTGAGGCATATTTTCTAACCACACGGTCTCTATTTCCAATCACAGATTCATCAAACAGAGATTTACAGTGCAGTCCTTATTCTGACCACTTAAATGCCATTGCACCTCTAGAAGAGAGAGCAGAATTTCATACAGGCTACTTACAAAGAAATTCCAAAATCCTTGAAGACCTGAGAGACTTCACTGAGAGTCCATCGTAAGTGCTTTTAACATAAAAGAATGAAATAAGTGTGGCTATTATTTGTGGAAACCTGATAAATGTGAGTTGCAAGGTAAAGAGGAAATTATACTCAGAGGTTCTTGCCTTCTGTCTGAACTAAGAACATATATACCATTTATATAAAATACAGGTATCTTCAGTATCCTTTTTATAATTAGGTATCATGGCTTTCTGGTATATTTGTTTGTTTTATATTAGGGGCCCTGAGGCCTACAGCAAATTAAATACAAAGGGCCGAGCAGCTGGCAAGAGCCTGAGGCAGCTCAGCTTAATGGTAGTATAGATCAGGACCTTTGGGATTTGAGAGTAACCAAAACCAGAATGAATGGCTGGTGTTTTGAGCATCAGAGGCTTTGGCACCTGTTACAGACAACTAGAACTGTAGAGAAAATCAGCTTTAGCCCGATGTTTAATAGGGCAAAACATTCAATAACTTAGTTGCCAAAATTATATGTCATGAGATACAGCCCTAATTAGAATGTCTTAAATGATTGTTGGTAGAAGAGAATAAGGAGAGGGCATTCATGGCTAGTTTACATTTTAAAAATAATTTCTTGAGACCTCTTGCTTTCCAAGCACACTCTCAGATGAGAGTTTCAGTGGTTTATGAGCAGTGTGGATGGCAGTCAGCTCATCTCTGAACTTGTGGTCGTTGGATCACCTCAGCTAGGGAGGCTGGGATAAACAGTTTGGAGGACAGCAACGTGATTGTTTGGTGAGGTGACTAGAGGAACTAACTAAAGACGAGAGCTTGATATGCATAGATTAGGTGGCAGGAGAGCACAGTTTGATAAAATACAGCAGAAGCAAACTCTGAACCAAGAAGTGGTCAGTCTGAAGGGCCACAGCTGGGGAAGAGAGATTATATCCATACTTAGATGGACCCTATCATCTCGACACATGGTGGCAGCAGAAAAGCATGGGTAATGTCCTGTGGGGTTAGGGGAATTGTGTTGTCTGGTTAGAGCTAGGAGGATGAGTGCTGGCGACTATTATTTGATCCCTTGTGCATGGCGTTCAGAAAGCACTGACTCTGCCCAGCTCTCTGATTGTACAGACAAGGGAAAATAAAACAACTTCTGCAGAAATTCTACGGCTTTTAAAATTTTCCTCCTTTGTATTAAATGTGACATTTTGTAATGAAAACGCAACCAGGATATCATTCCCAAACTCTGAGTCTCATTAGGTGACTGCTTAGATAAACAGTTACTGTTTTACCAGCACTTTAGTGTGTCACCTTATTATGCACACTTGAGATCGGTTTACCAGCCCCTCCCGGTGATTCTGGCACTCCTTCCCTTATGCTGCCTCATCTGTCTGGAACGCCTTCCCTCAGGCCACTGAGTCACCTTCCCACTTTAAATGTTGCTTTTTTCATTGTAATTTTAAACTGGCTCACATTATAACATAATTTGTAAAAATTTATATGAAGGTGCAGTGCAAAAATTGTATCTACAGATACTGATGAAGCTTCAAAAAAACTGTGTTTTTTAGGATATGACTTTACTGACAGAATTAATTTTAAAATAAGGGTCTTTTTTGTCAAAACACAAGCAAATTTGCAGAAGGGACAGAAATGAGAGTTAAAGTAATTTGATATTACCAGTTTATTAAATACCAGGAGTATCAGAAACACTTTGTCTAGCTAAAGAAGTGGTGATATTCAGATAATGTAAGCTCACTTACTGAAGTAAGGATCCTGACCCAGAAAATTACCTCAGGGCAGCAATAGCAGGAGGGACTGGCCATTCTGACTAGCCATGCAAATTGGTAACTATGCCACGTGACTTCTTCATGAGTATGTAAGACAGAGAAAGAGAGAGAGAAAGAAATAGAAAGAGAGGAGGATCTACCTTTTCTAATAGGAAACTAAAAAAGACCTCTAATTTATTTCAAATAAATCATCAAAAATGTTTATGACTTCTTTCCCAGGCCACATATAACCCAGTGTTTCTGCTTATGTAGTTGCCAGTCTCTAGAACCATCTAATTTCTAAACAGTCAAAATATCAATTTACTCAATGGAAGGAGTCAAAAGATATATCACAGGATTTAAAATATATTCTGATCTAATAAACCACGCATATTACAAGCCAAGTTTAGACAAACTGATACATCAGTGATATATAGTAATGCCATGTGCTATCACACAAGTTATAAAAAGGAATTTTCTTTCTGCCTAGGGTGCCTTTGAAAATGCTTTTTTAAATGTCTCGCTTCTTTTTGCTTTAGCAAAGGAAAAATATTGGAAGACTCCAAACTGTGACACTTAGAAAGAAAATGCAAGTATTATGGTAAGTATTTTTCATTTAATCTAATTAGTAAAGGCCTTTTAAAGCACAACAAAACCTTTTTGGCATGTTTAATGGATGGTGTGCGGCTGTGGAAACTCGATATTTGAACTAAATTTTAGACATGATGCTCTTAAAGTATATGCTTAATGTTAAATCAGGACAATGTAGTCAAGAAAACATTTATTTTATAAAGAAATAGTTACTAGTTTGGGAATTCAAAGACAGGATATGAAGACTAAGCCTATGGTTTCATTAAATGGTTAAAAAGATCTACTTTCCATTTTCTTATGTATTTCTTGAAAAGCTAAGGGATTACCTGTGTAGATCTAGTTGTATATTCTCTTTTGGGGTGTTTATATAACTTCCTATTGGCCAAGACTTTGACATTTGAGTGACTAGAGGCAGTCATCTAAATCTTTACTCACCATTTTTAAAAAATCAAAATACATATTTTGAAGAGACATACTTTAGAAAGTCTCAACCATAATGTTTATAAACCATGGGTATTGTATATGAAAACAATTCCTCCTCTATAGAGCGGATTTGTTTTGTTGTGTATTGAGCTGTTGAATAGGATTTAAGGTGTTTGAGTGAATACAGAAGTTTAAGTGGGGGCTGGAGCAGGAAGGAGAGCCAGAACTGTTGGTATCATGCTGTGATGGGTAGAGTTTATGTGAAATGCATTTCAGTTTGCTGACTGCACTGCATGAAAGGAGTAAAAACATGTATCTTTTCATACTTGACATACTCAGTTGTGGGTTTTTGAGCTGATATAAACCCCTCAAGATTCAGCTAATTTAAATTGGCATTAGTTGAACTGACTTCCTTTGAGAAACAATTTACCCAGCTGAGGGTTTGACCTAGAGGAAAGGGGAGCAGGGAAAGTGATGGCTTTGACTTATTGGCCAGGGAGGGCCAAGAGAAAGAACTCAGTGGTAAGAACTTCCAGAGTTTTCCCAGCTTCAGTCAAGATAATAAAGTTTAAAATCCAAGAACCGATGAATAATTTGATTCCCAAGAATGAGGCCTCTATTAAGTCTCCACCCTGCAGATACAGCTACTTTCTATGTGCTCCCATGGGCTCCCTTTGATTGTATTATTGAAACTATTAAGGAGGGATAACAGCGCTCCAAGCAGTATTGTTTCCTTTCCTGGTTTTGAAAAACTTACAAAAGAAACTCTTTATGTACTGTATGCTTCCTAATCCTGAAATACTTCCTCTCTATTTATGTGGAGCAAGAGAAAACCTTTGGTTCTTTTGCAGAGATGTGAAGATCTCTCTGGTCTAGATCCTGAGATGCAGGATTTGATGTAGCCAAATGTTTACATCAGAAAATATGTGACGATTAATATATTATTAGTTTATCATTTTATTCTTTTTATGTTGATTACTATATGTCCAAAGAAATTATGGCAGAGGCAAGCATGGTATTTGAATCTTAAATTTATCAAATATTTAAAAAATTACAAGTTCCCTGAAATATAGCTATAAACATAAATTTATTTGGTAATTCTTGAGCTTTTAAATCTCACTTCAAAATACATAAATTTAAATTATATTTTACAAAACATTTTAATTCTAGTTGTCAAATGGTTTTTCATTCAACTTGCTGGGGTTTTGTTAGAAAACATCAGAAAAATTAATATAACAGTATCTGGTTTGTTGTTATTTGGGCAAATAGTGAGTTCTGTATTCAGTCAAAATTAGCTGTAAAACTAATGGTGTAGGAACCCTTAAAGTGAGGACTTTAAAATTGTATGTATTGCTATTAACTATTCTAAACTAAATCTTAGCCAAAAGATAGTCATTTTCATAAATTGGAATTGAAAATGTCAAATACCACATTCTTAAGAGATCATTGCTGATATAACTCACTGGAAATTGTGACTATTTCTAATGATTATAAACAAAACACTTCTAGATTCATGTCTATTATAATTCTGCAGAGAAGCCAGTAGGGATTATTATAGTTATGAACAGACTATTTTAATGCTTATGGCTATTATAAACTCAGAAGATAACACAAACAGGTTTAGAATGGTGATGAGCTATTTAGAGACTCAAACTTGAACAAGAGGTCAGGAAAAATTATAAAGATCACATGTCATTTGTCACTCAGGAAAAGCGAGTTTTAATCCAAATTACAAAGCAACCACTTGGCCGTAAGACCAAATAAGGATTATTTTCATTCATTTTTTTTAAAAAAAAGAAGTTATACTCAGAGGAATTTAATTTGTAATATTTATGCTGTCTGTTAAAGAGATAGTTTGCCTGGCTGAGTTTGCTACAATCTTATATGCATACAAAATTGTTTGTATGAAATTGTTTGTATTTGCAAAAGTTTTATCACATTGGGTACAATATTTTTTTTACAAGTCTACTGGCTAAAAAATGTTGTGGAAATGTTTTCTGGTGAAATTGGAGTTTCAAACTGACTTCACTGCTGGTAATCTGTCTGGTTTTGGATGTCTCCACTGGGTCGTGGGGTGAACAGAAGCTGCTGTCTCAGTTGGATACTGGGGAAATGCTGTGTCTTTTCGTCAGATGGTCTCAGGAACAATCTCTCTTGAATCTCCAGGGATCCAAGCTCTAGGACTACTCTCAAATTTATGCCTAGGTATGTTTAAGAGTCATTTTGCTGCCTAGAACCCGGCCCAGAAGCTGAAAATAGCGCTGTATTCTTCTTTTATGAAAGTAAATATATGTGTGTTAAGTAAGTGGGGACTATCCAGTACCCCTGAAATGATCTTTTCTGATTGGGATCAGTGATCATATTTAGCGGTGTCGTAGTGGCTTGCTGACATTAATGACGAGAAAGCCTTCATCAGTCAGACATGGGTGATGAATCACTGCTACCTCCCTCCCTCTCCAAGAAAAAAAAGCCAGCTAAGTGCAGTGGAGGTTTGGCACAGGTGGCTGCTCTACTGTTTCGGCTTCCAAATGATATATAGTAACTTTGGCCTCCTCTTTACAAGCTTCAAGTTTTAAATTGAAACAGTTTTTTATATGCTGGTAGACCAAATAAACAAAGAAACATTGTCCCCAAAACACTGTCCCAAGATTTTCTGGAGAGAAATGAGAGTCTCTAAATTGCTCATATTAAAAAATCAAAAAGATTGTCAGCATTTTGCACAACTCCAGTGTCAGTAAACAGAAACAAAAGATTACAAGTTTGTGGCAATTTTTCTTTTCTGAATGGGAGCTTAGTAAGTATTGCCATAGGAGATTTCCAGGAACACAACGAGTCAATAGGTTTCTCTACATACAAATTCTGTGTAGGGAGCAGCAGTGATTCCATTGTTCATACAGTTACGAGGATTTGATTGCTCATCTCAGACAGCTTACTACCCTTCTGTCTCCAAAATCAAGTAAATATTTTTGGGAATCTTTTATTCTAATGCTAAGGTTGAGACTTACGTCATAGGAAATTCAGAGTTACAGTCCTCCAAGGACTCCAAACTCTGACTGCTCACATATAATTTCTGTGGAGCCCCTTAATGACCTCGGCAAGAGAAATCTAATTTTCCATCTGTCCAAGAGTCTTCATCCACTGTGAATATCTAATGCACTTTTTGAACAGAGATGTCCTGTACTGAAGTTGATACAAATGGCATAGATTCATTGCTGCTTTGACACCGCATTTCAGCCCATGCTATACCAAATATCTATCTATCTGTTGCTAACTGCACCAAAATAGATCTCACAGTATCACGCCCTTCTGGGTTTCACTAATACATGTGAAATCATGAGTCTTATCCTGAATTCAATCACAAAAGCTGCAGAGTACTGTCCAGTCATCTTTACTAAATAGAAATATCTTTGTTGCAAAATAGTCCTACATTTTTGAGCGATAACTTAATAGCAGAAACACCTGGATGTAGTTTGAACATACTGGTCACAGTTTATGCCTCAGAGTTATTATTTTCTTCCCAGCTATTCTTCACAGGGTCCTACCATAGGAATAGAGAAAACAACATGTCCCAACAAGTGTTTAGGCGCAGCGCCACAGGCTATTACACCTACCTGATGGCAAGACACATGCTGTGTCATCTCCTCTCCTAGCAATCAGCCCTAACATCCATTTTGTGTCATCTTTCCTTACGGTTTCTTTTTTCTCCTCATCTGCAAGTGTTTTTCTGGTCTAGGACGTTCTCCTTCACTATTTCTATTCCTATACCTAAAAACATCCATGCCTATCTTCCTACTGCCTGGAAGGTTTTTTCTCTCAAATGTTACTCCTTGTAAAGCCAAGGACTTTATCACCCAAGAAATGGGGTGGAGCAAGAGACGAGTATCAGGAAAAACTCAGTCTAGCTCAACAGAGAGGGGGCTTTATGGTAGTATTTCTGGTTTCCATACCAGAAATAAGCATCCGGTTTCCATACTAGCACTAATTTTTCTTCCATTCCCAGTTCTATTCCATTAACAACAAACTTAATTCTGTGAATTAAATGCCAGCTCCCACCACACCTCTAGGAAAAGAGACCATCCGTGTCATTTTCACAGTTAATTTTCCCCTCAGCTGTCTCCCAACCCCCTGAGAGAACAGATCCCTCCACCCCACCTCTGTTTACACGAGCACCTTTCTTCTTTCACAATCAGGTCACTGTGGATAAGAAATGGGATAAGAAATGACATAAAACAACCCAACATGGAAATTTGCAAAGAAGCCAAGAGTGCTCACCGTCAAGTGTTGTGACCAGCCTGTGTGTGAGCCTCAGTTCTGGTCCTCTCCTGTGCCTCTTTGTTCTCCCCAGTGCAGGCTGCTACCTTTCTGCCTGCTCTTTACGAAATAGTAAGAAGGCTAATTTTAGGGTGCTTCATCATCCTGCCATGCAAAGACACAGTGTCATGTCAGAATCAGCAGCATGTGGCACCACTTGGAGCTGCTATTTTATAAGCTGAGGTTCAGCATGTTCTCAAATTTGGTCTCTGCAGGGCAGAACCGGCTCAACTATTGATCTTCTATTCCTGTAGGATTGCACCTTAAAAATGAAACATCAGTGTTTTGGCCTGACCAAAAGCCCAGTTTAATGACATGGGAACTGGTGGTGTTTCAGCATCCAACACTTAAAACAAAAAACCCCAAAAGATTACATGGGAATTTCCTGGTGTTCAGTTAGCACCTGGCCTGCTGATCTGTTCATAAGAGAAAAATTCATGTAATTGTGCAAAACCACTGCAATAGGAAGAGAATGTGCTGCATGCTGGAAGGGCTGCACTCCCAACCCTCTGTGCGGGATGCTGGAAAACGCTCAGCATCTTCAGCCCCAACCTGAAGGTGCCTGGGCACTTGTGTGGCTTGTGCCATACTGCCAGGGTGCGGGGTAGTCACTCTGAGTGCCAGCTGCAGTTTGTGTGGCCTTGGGGATGCTGGGTACACATGGGAGTTTGTGAGCACAAGAGCTTCATACCTGATGCAGAGGTCAGCTTGTTTCCTTCATTGTAGTCTTCCTGTCCGGGATTCATCCTTGTCCGCTGCTTTTCCATTTTCTTCACATCTGTCATCCTATGAATAGCGTTCTTTTGGCTATTTCAGCTATATTTTGTGGCCTGAGAGGATGAGGGAAATGGAGCGTTGCAGGTTTTTGGTTTTGCTTATCTTATATGAAGGTATGACTCCTCAGCTTATCCTTAAACAGCTCCCTTAATTAGGTGCCTGGAGTTAGACACAGATCTTGCAATATTGTCGATTTATTATTTATATAGTGATTTTACCTTCACGAACCGGTCAAGAAATGTCATTTTTTTTCACCATATCACCATCAGTTACTGAATAATTGGTCTTACTGATAAGCACATTTGCATTTGAGCTAACCAGAATCGTTACAGTGAGCAGGGTGGGCAGACGGCAAACTAAAACATGCTGAGCTGTAAAGTAGCATATAAAACATGTATTCTGTGTGTGTGTGAGTTACGGCTGTCTGTCTGCTTTCATTAATTCACTAACATCCAAATATTGATACTGTGAAGAATGTAAGGATAAAATGTAAAACTGAAATGGCATAAAAGGGTCTGACTGTACCTTGTTTGTAAGGCTATTTGCATTCCAAAGACGTTCCTTTGTCTTAATCAAGAATATTCTACACAAAGGCTTCACACAAAGGTTAGTAATCTCTCACAGCAAAATGCTGACATCTCTAATTTCATGTTATCTGCTGTTCTGGACACCCATTTCTATTTTCTGTAGTCTGTGACACATCAGAGTATAAAACAAAAGGGATTGAAATGAGGAATTAATGTTTATAAAGTACGTACTGACTGTCGCCAGGAGAAAATGGAGGCAGAGAGCAGAGTCCATCTCTGTTATTAGCTATGCAGAAAGTTTTATTTCGTGACACAGTAGCCTTCAAAAATAAGAATATTAACTGAAAGATGTTTTCCACTGATAAAGCATAAAATATACATTAGTAAACATTATATATTATTTTTTTCATTTTGGTATTTTTGAATGGGTGATTAACAGGGGTACAATTTAAAACCCACAACTGTGCTGACTGCGATCACCAGGCAGTAGCCAAGCATCGCTATTTTAATAATGGCAGGGCAACTGAAAATAGTTTCCTGCTTGTTAGGACCATCAATAAGAAGACCGTGCAATTGTAATAGGAAACCCTCTGTGCTAAGGCACTTTTAAGGAATAAATCCCTTCCCTGAAGTTAAACGGATTGACATTTCTTGTTTTCACTGGAATTTGCATAACTGCAAAATACCGGGGTTTTTTGCAAGTACAAGAACAGACACTGGGAATTTTGGGGTGCAAGCGTGCTCACACACGGTTCTCTTGACCACTGCAACTACAGAACCACATTTTGGCAGATTTGATGCCAGTGGATGCAGGATTGGTCATACGGAGTGGCCGGGAGTCCAAGCAGTGATGTGGCATCAGGGCAGGTACTCCCTGTCCCCCGCTGCCTCTCTACCTTTAGCCCCATGGAGGAAGGGGCTTCCTCAAGGCACCAAGACAGGCAGGATGCGGCTTCTCTGGCCCAGAAAAGAAAATTTGCTAAGATGGGTAGTAAGCAGAATAAAAATATGGCTTATACTTTATTTGAAGATACATTTGAATTATTTAACTGACAGTAACCTGATTTTAGGACTAAAGTAATTCTTTTAAATAAAATAGCTATGTCTATTACACAAGGAAGTTGAGATTTGTGTAGCATGTTATATTGCTTTGTGTTTTATGTATTTCTTATTTAATGTGTTAGGCCAGTTATATGAAAATACTTCTCTATGTAAAAATAGTACTGGGCATATAATGTTCTCTACAAGTACATGGACATATCCCCACATGCTGGTCAGAGGACACATTGCACAACGAATGACAATGTTTAAAATATACTTCACAGTGTAATTATCGCAGTTACTACTCCGGTGGTCTCTCAAATAAAGGGAAAAGGCAGTTTAGAAGATAACAAATGAAATGTTTTCCTCCGTTCGCCATGTGTAACATGCTGACCTTCCATTCCCACATGCAGAATGGAAAAGGCAAATCACTCGCATCTCTCCTTTAAATAACAAACCTGCGTATTTGCTACCTTGAAAAGTGGCGCATCATTTAGCCGTTGTCAGCTATGCAGCCATCTCATTTTCCCCATGTATTAATTTCATATTTCTGGCTTGGATCTTTACTGATAAATTCACAACCACAAATCCTGAGAAGTCCTGTAGAATCTTACCTATTTAGATATGCAAAGCAGTGTTTAATGGCTGGAGCAAGACATCCCCCATTTGTTGTTTTGGGTTTTTTTAAAATGCTTTCCAATACAGGACAAAATGACACCAAACACAGCCCCTTTCTTACACATAGTTTGCGACATCACTTGCTGCGAAGAATGCCTGGCCCTGGCCTTTTTTACTTCCTGACCTACATAAAGGTGGATCACAGGACTACTATAGAGAGGCTGCTAAATAAGGAAACCGCATTGGGATTCCCAACCTGCTCCACTTCAATACATTGCAGTGGATTTTCCTCCCAGTACTAAGCAAAATCCTAAAAAAAAAAAAAAAGCTAAAAGCTAAAAAACATGCCTAGTGTGTAAATTTATCTGCTCCACTAGAGACAGGTGTTTAGTGGAAAAAACGTTTTAACATGCCCACCTTGTGTATGCTCTGACACTGGGAAAAGCTTGTGCCCGGAATGCCGAATTGGGAAAATGGCATTAATTCCTGCGGGAGGGACACAGCAAGGCCCCATCCCGCTCCTCTCCCTGAACCAGGGCCGGCAGCAGGGCCAGTGCTCCCACCGCTGCTCCTGCACCATCACCCGCGGGGAAGGAGGCGTCGGGAGTTAATGACGGGTAATTGGAGTATGAAAAACAGTTTGTTCCTGCTTCTCGCCGGCGGATCCAGTTCCTTCCCGCTCGCTGGGCTCATTCTTTTCATGCCCTCAGAGATCAAGCAGAGGATTCTGCCCATCTCCCTAGATGACGGATAAGGAACAGCAACGTGCGGCCAAGTCTTGCCGCCCTGCAAGGAAGGAGACACGCCATCACGAAGACCCTTCTCAGCAAACACAGAGGGAGCAACTGACCCCTGAACACACTGGTTGACTCTTCATTTAAAGGCAGCGATGCCACACAACGACGGTATGTTTTAAACCTGCTGTGTTTCTTTCGCGCTCAAACCAGCATACGTTCAGCTGCAGCCAGCCCGGAGCGAGCACGAGCCCGGCCCTGCTCTTCCGCGCGGGAGGACGACGGCGTCACTCCAGCACTCGTCACGTCGCCGTCACCATTCTCCTCAATGTCTCTCTCTCTCCCACTCAGCCCCTTCGCCGCCCAACGGCGGGGACTCCCACCCCGGCCTCCCTCCGCGCCGTGCCCGGGGACCCCCTCCCATCCCGTCCCCGCCCGTCGTTTAACATCACGGCCTCCTGCCGCCGGGCACCGGGCTGACGTCACACCGCGCAGCCACCGCGTCACCGCTGCTGACCACGAGGCCGGGGCGGGCGGTGCAAGCGGTCGCGCGGCGGCCCCGCCCCGCTGTAGCCGGCGCTTGCGCGGGAGCGGCGGTCGGGCCCTGTCACCGCTCCGCCTCGGGGCTGCGCACGCCCTCGCGGTGGCCGGTGGGTGCCTGCGGCGGGCCGGGGCGCGGCCGAGCGGAGCGGAGCGCGTCGCCTCACCGCCGGTGAGCGTCCCGCCGGCCCCGTCGCTGGAGCTCTTCGGCCCCGCGGGGCGGCCGGGGCCGCGCTCCGTCGTTGGGAGCAGGGCGGCGGGTGGGCCGGGGGCGGTTGGGACTGTTACGGCCAGCTGCCGGGCGCGTTGAGGGGAGCCCGGCGCCGCCCCCTTCTTCGGACCGGGCGGCGGCCCCGCTCCGGGCGGCGGTTGGGGGAGCTGCGCCCCAGGGAGGGGAACCGTTCGGCAGCCCGTGGGCGAAGGCGGGCGGTGCCCGGCTGGACGCGGCGGGCGGGAGCGTGGGGCAGAGCCCGCGGGACCGCCGGGGCGCTCCGGGAGTGGGGTGAGGTTACAGAGCCCGCCCCGGCCTGCGGGAAAGGTCCAGACCCTTCCTG
The DNA here is from genome assembly GCF_964199755.1 of Larus michahellis. Classification (NCBI taxonomy): domain Eukaryota; kingdom Metazoa; phylum Chordata; class Aves; order Charadriiformes; family Laridae; genus Larus; species Larus michahellis. Next base: position 37,776,661 of record NC_133901.1, read on the forward strand.
CAGCACCGCTACTGGCTCCCCGCTAGCGGGAAACCAGCGGGGTGGTTTCCCTCGCCGTCTGTGCTCGGCGTCGGTGCGGGGCTGCTTTTGACGTCACGCATGGTAGTATCCAGCAGTGACAACGTGAGCTGGCTTTCGTGACTACCTGCAGGGATAAGATACTGCCGTGATTTCCGATCAAAGTACAAAACTTGTTTGGCTGATGACTCTTAAAAAACAAACCAAAACCCCAGCCTTCTATGGAGCTACACATCTGTTTTAACAGAAGGGCGAACTTTTCTTCCTTTTGCCCCGATGGAGATAAATCTTGACTACGGAAATCTTGAAGCACTATAATCATACATCTCTTCTAACTTCTTGTGTTGCAGGTTGAAGCTTGCGCTGCAGTCACTGCCACGGATCTGTGAAATTTGCTGTTGCACAGCTATGTCTTAACCGAAGACATCTTCGTTTTGATGTCCCCTTCTGGATGTGGTAGGATATAGCTAATGATAGCTAGGGAAATATTTGATCATGCATCATCTCCTGAGATAGGTAAACAGAATGCAATGCATTTTAAGCTGTTTGGCTGGTTTGGGGGTTTTGTTTGTTTGTTTTTTAAATGAGATCACAAAAATAAGCATTTTGTTTACTGCATTTTGACTTTTGCAGAGAAAAAATAGTTCATGCTGTTGTGCTGGCAAGAATTCTGCCCTTTGGTTTATGTAACGCTTAGGTGCTAACTGATGACTTATTTCTCTGAGCAGTTTTACATTTAGGTGGTTTGTATGTGTTATGACCCTGCATAATGTAAGACTGAATGCGTTTGTAGTGCATTGTATTCCACATTCCATTATTCGTGCTGTCTTCTAAATAATGGCCACAGGTGAAAACTTATAGCCATTTTACACTGTATTGGATTGATTTTTAAATTGCTCTGAAAATACAGGGAAACTTACTGTTGCAGACATGTAGTATAAGTAATAGTGAAGACATTGACATAAATTCTTCATCATCTGCAGTACTGAAAATGAAAGTGAAGTGTAGCTTTGTGTCCTTTCCAAATAGCTACAGAGTCTGCCAGCATAAATGCTGGTAATTGCAATTTAGGCATTAGGGTTGGGGGTTTGCGTAGGTGAGTTTGTACCTGTGGCCTCCTGTTATGGCAGGGTAACTGTCATGCTGTAGCCTGTGTTGATTGCAGTGCAAGATTGGGGACTTGAGTTTCAGCTATTTATCTTCTTTTCACTTGTAAGTTAAGTTGACTCATAGTTGTTTAAATGTAATGATTGACACATCATATTATTCTTTGTGTTGCGTAACAGGATTGATCAGAGATGACCAATTTTTTTCCAAGCTATGAGTCAAGTGTTGTTTTGGGGGATGATCTTGAGGCAGTACACAGTGCTTTCTGGAGCCATGCAGCTCCTTGTGTAAAGAAACTAGCCTGTACTCTCTTCTTAAAAGATATTTGAGGTCATTTCCGCTGGCTAGAATTGGTTGCAACTACCCTTTGTATAGTTCTGGATCAGGGATTAGAGAAGTTTTACAAAGAATGGTATTTCAAATTCTTGAAACAAAGTTTTATAAAACCGAGGACCTGCACATCCGTAAAGTTGTATCTGAAATGGGAAGAAAAGCATTTTACTGCAGAGCTCATGTAAATACTATCCAAGAAGGTAAATCGCACTCTTAAAAATTGTTCAGTGTTTCAATATATTGGTATGTAGAAAATGAATTTGTGGATTACATGCTATGTAACATAAATGTTAATAGCATAAACGTTAGGGACAATACTGAAAAACTGTACATTTTCCTTTTTTTTTTTTGAACAGCTACGCAGAAGGGATATTCTAGAAAAGTGAAGTTGGAAGATCTCTGTGATCAAGAGAAGCATAAACATGTTGTGCTGGGGAAATGCATCTTTTGGACAGCTTGGATTGGGTGGAATTGATGAAGAGATTGTTTTAGAACCCAGAAAAAGTGACTTTTTCTTAAATAAAAGGGTCAGAGATGTAGGATGTGGACTGAGACATACTGTTTTTGTCCTGGATGATGGGACTGTTTATACATGTGGATGCAATGATCTAGGACAACTAGGGCATGAAAAAGCCAGGAAAAGACCCGGTAAGTTTAGAAGTAAAAAATTGTGCAACATATGTGTGGTTGTGCATGTATTTTTTGTTTCATTATGTCACATCAAACCCAAGACTGCCAGTGTCTGTGCATGTGCTGAATTGTATGCACAGTAGTTCTTCCAAGAATGGACGTATTTTTAACTTGAAAAGCATTCCTTTGCTTGGATCACATCTTGTGACAGTTGCAAAAAACAACTGTGAGACACGGCTGTCCCTCGATATTTTTGCCTGCCGTGCAGCTGGACAGTGCCATGATTTTTTTATTTCCAGCATGGAATCAGTTTACCTAAGGTTTTGGGAGACTCTGGCAGTTTTTAATCTCAAGGGGAGGTGACCTGCTTCAATACGTGGATTAGCATTGTACTATGTGTATGTGTTTGGCTACTGGAATATGGTAGAAATGAATATTTGGCATACCATAGTTGAGAAACATTCTGGGTGTTTTTAATCATCCAACATATGATGTATAGCAGGTCTGACTAAAGCAATGTTTTTAACTTTCTTTTTTTTAAGAACTAAAAATAAAACTTTTGATAAAAGATTCTTCAGCATATGCAGTGCTCCAGGAAGAGGATTCGGAAAAGCCTAAAGGATGCGATGTAAAACTTCTTTGGGCCTTTTTCTTCCTATCTATCTTACAGTCATGTTTCTGCTTCCTGCTAGTGCAGTTCTGTAGCAGAAGTGGGTAAACATCTTGCAGGGACTGCAGAGGAGTGTGCTCATGGGCTCCCTTCAGAGCTGGGCACGTGAGTCATACGTGCGTGCTACTGAGATAGGGAACGGTACTTCTGACAGTACTCATGGCATAACGTAAGCAAGCTGAAAAGGCTTAGTAGGAGTTTATTCTGATCACTGCTGTAGCAATTTGACAAGTTACTTGGCACGATAGTTGATACAAATACTTCAAATGGCAATAAGGCATTATGCAGTATTTTAGTAGCTCTCCCTCATTCAGACTTTCAGATTTTATGCCAAGTAAAGATTTTTTTGTGTAGTTGATATGTAACTTTTTAGAACTAATTTGGACTTCTACTGGGAAACAGTAAACGGATATTAAAACTGATAAACTTTAATCCTGTGCAAACATCTGCTTCATGAACAGAAACTCAGCTTGTCAAACTTACTCTGAATACTTGTTACCCACTTTGAAAATGATGCTGAATTGTCTTTTAAATCTAAAAGTTACAACAAAAATATCTGACTTTTAATTTTTTGTTTTGTTTTTTTAAAATAGCCTTGTGTAAGCTTTCATACGTAATGGACAAAAACCTACTATAAATCTCTTTTTTTTTTTTTTTTTTTAACATGCTCAGACACAACAGTCACGAGGATGGTAATGTCCTCCTCCCTAATTTTTCTTTCATCTAGACATCACTAACAATACTGTTGAACGTTCTAATGTGAAGTCAATGCGTTGGGATAACTTTACTTGTGCAGTCTAAAGATACTCAAGTACCTTTACAAATGGGTATATGCCCTCTTTTGAGTGTATTTCTGCTAACTGAAGATAATTTTGTTACAGAGTGCATGCATGTCTTTGTCACCTCCGTGTCACCAGTGGCACTGTTTAGCTGTGCCTTCCCTTTTTCCTCCCCACAGAGCTCTGCTTGCCATAGGGATTGTGTGAATGTCCCTTAATCCATATTCGGCGAAGTCAGCCTGGCTAGTTTAGCTGCTGGTGAAGATAGTCTGAGCTAATCTGCATGCTCTTGCCTGAACTGGAGAGTGCTTACATGACCTCTTCCACTGGCAGAGCTGTGGAGGCCGTAACAGGCCTGAATTGGGGTGATAACCTCTTTAATCAGATCGTCTGTTTAAAAAAAATGAAAAAACCCCTTGTATCTGCTGCCTGTGTTACTCTATTTTGGAAACTGAGTGCCTGTCATGTTGCAGATACTGTTAGCTACTGTTTTGAAGTTGACTTAGGCTATGCTAGGCTGTGTTTACAGTGCGTGTGACATTGATGATACACAGCCTTTTTCAGTGGTGTGACATTCTTCTGCACGAATGGAATTAATGTGTTTGAAAACTGGGCATAAAATGTCCAAGCAGGTTCCCTTGCTTAAGGGGACTGTTGAAAATTCCAGCCTTAGTGACAGGCCCTGATGATATTTCTCCATTTTCCTGTTGCTGAAATGAAAATGTTAGACTTCTGATCACAAATCATAAGCACGAAAACAAACTTTGAGTTTTTCCAAATGTATTTAAAGGTATTGATGCAGGCTACTGGAAAAAAATCACAGATATTTTAGTGTTTGTTCTTCAGAGGCATGCACTGTATATCTAGAAAAATTACTCTTTGGGATCTGTTTCTACAGTATTTTGCATTATAAAGAGGACATTGTGTAGCTCATTGCAAAATCAGTAGCTTTAGTCTTTAATTTGCCCTGCCTTGTTTTGCCAGCTTTTTTGTTAATAATGAATAGGTGAATTTAATTTGCAGTGGTGGAATGTTTTCCTCTTACATAATGTCTACACGTGTAGTCATTTGACAGTAATCTATTTGACCTTAATGTTAATTGAGTTTCTGCACTCATTTTCATACGGCAAGATGAGAAGGAACCATTATTATCAAGCTGCCGATTTTGTGCACTTCTGTATATTGCTCCAGATACAGTTGTTGTTTGGTTACTCTGGGGTGTCAAATTTAACTTACTTCTCCTAGAATAGCATGCTTATAATTTTAAATAAAAGATGTTTTGGGAGACTTCTGGGCTTAGTTCTGTGTAATTTCAATTGGTATCTTAGTGCTAAGTGTAACGGTCTTGGAGAACTCTAGCTTGTTAGTTGCTTTTTTTAAAAGAACTAACTTTTTTGTGTGTGTGTTTTTTTTTTTTTTTTTTTAGAGCATGTTGGTGCACTGGATGCCCAAAATATTGTAGCTGTGTCATGTGGCGAAGCCCACACTCTTGCATTAAATGACAAAGGTCAGGTGTATGCTTGGGGTCTGGCTACTGATGGACAGCTTGGCTTGCCAGGAACAGAGGAATGCATCAGAGTGCCCAGGTTAAAAATAATTAGCATATAATAAGTTATTTTTTTGAAAAAAAAAAAAAAAAAAGTGCTCAAATCACATTGGTTAAGCTATTCTGCTGTTATAATTAAAAACACGCATTAGAAAGTGTACTTTAGCTATGGCACTTGCATGCTGTAGACAGTTTCCTTTCTCAAAAGTCAAATTATGTGAGAAATGTCTTATGGGTTTGCTTGGTTTGGTTTGTTGGGATTTTTTCCTTCTTTTTTCTTTTTCGTTCTTCTCTTTTTTTTCCCTTTTTTTTTTTTTTTTTTTTTAAATAGTCACCTACTAAGAATGGGAGTTATGTTGGAAAAGTAGGCTGGGTATTTTAAGAATGTAAATGGGGGATTGATAACTGCCATTTAAGAGGAGTTAAAGAAAAGTAGAATGTTAAATTTCCAAAACCAGTTGTGGGAGTATATTTGAAGGAGGCGCGCTTGCTATCTGATCTTCGTACTTCAGTTTTCACCTCAAAGTTTTTTTAGCTGTGATCAAATGATATGCCTTCTGGTTATAAAAGTGAATGCTAGCCAGATTCACTTGTTTGTTTTCAGAATGCTGTAAGCATTGCAGCTAGCTGAAGTCCACATTTTTACTGTGATGAGTAGATTCACTGAAATCAGTGGAACTGTCTGTAGCAGTAAGTTTCTATCTTTGCAAGCTGGAGGTTTTCTAATTTTGTCTTTTATGTAGGAAAAAGGCATACAAAAGTAACAATATCTTGGACATTCATAAGTTTATCATGGCTATCTGTGACACATGTATAAATATGAAAGATATAAATAATATGTTGGATTTTTTTATTTCTGTATCAAATTTAAAAGCCCCCAGGCCTTTTAGAAGCTCCTGTTTTTTCTCGTCAAAAGTTGAAAGCATACTAGAATTAATGCACATCTTTGTGTATTTGCAACTTGTTTATAATACTGTGCAATCCTTAATAGCACTGTAAACTGAAGTTTTTGTTGAAGTTAATGTTGATGGAGATAAAAATTGAGTTGTTCAGATTTTAACAGAGAGTAATTCAGGGTTTATATGTAATATTGATATGAAGAAAATTGTAAAACCTTTTTTTGTTTGGAAACTAGAAAGTAAGAATCATTTTCTTCTTGCATCAGGTATTCATTTCCTTCATTCAGCTGTGTGAAATCTCCTTCCTGGCACACGAACCTCCCTAATTCTTCATTATGGTCTTTTACTGACTTTATTAATTTGAAAATAAGACAGATCCTGTCCTTGAAACTGTTAGAAAAGAAGCAGCTTTGACTTAAGACTTTACTGAATAGCTTGTAGTTAAAGTTAGGTTATTTATGTTAGTTTCATATTTACTTCAGTGAAAAGGATTCACTTTTTGTATATTACCCTTTAGCATGACTTTGTATTTCATACCATGACCTAGTAGCTTAATCCTTTCTCTGTTTTCTTACCCCAATAGAAATATTAAAAGCTTGTCAGAGATACAAATTGTTCAAGTTGCTTGTGGTTATTGTCACTCGCTAGCACTCTCAAAAGGTAAGCCAAATGGTTCTGAAGTTTTGTGCGATTTCTTACTAGGTAATTCTAAATGTTTCAACATTTATTTTGTCTTTTTTAAAAAGGAAATGTTTTTTTTAAAACATGCACAGATGGGATTTCATGTTGATAGGGGAAGTGTACTTTAATGATGGAAGCTTGAATTTAAAAAATAAATGTACAAACAAATGTTATGGCTTTTTTTTGTTACGCTTTTTTGCTTTTTATCATCTTGCTTTCATGTATGTTCCTTTTGAAATTCATTTTAGTTTCTCTCCTTTTGTTGGTCCCATTTCTTTTTCATCCTGCTGGCATGCTGCTTTGTCCCTAGTGTATTTTATCCTGTAACTTCAAGTTACTGAGGCTTGCAGGCAATGACTTCCTTGTCTGCTTCTCTGTTTTCTGTTCTGTTGGTGCTTCTATAGTTAAAATGTAATGTCATATTATAACCTACCTTTGAAAGGTTTAAACCTCTGTCTTGAAAATTTTGCTGGGGCTAGTTAGTATAACTGTGCAGAAACTAATATGAATTTAAATTTGCTGCTTGTTTGTTTCATTGTGGCAAAGGAGAATCGTGCCAAAACTTCCATTTGGAAGAAATGGCTGCTGGATGGGGTTCATGGAAACTTAGAAACTCAAAACAAGGATTACAGAAAGATTGTAAAGTTTGACAGTGTTTCTTTTTCTTTAAATATAACAGTTTATACTGACTATATGTGTCTTAATTCTGTATGTGACACATCATGGGCTCGTATTGAGTGCTTTCAGTACCATTGTGTATTCCCAGGCATCTTTACCATTACAACCTAGTGAGATTCCTTTGTTCTCAGGACTGGCAGACGGAATGTGGGGAGTATCAGAATCATGCTGTTAAGCATCGTATTGGTCAAAGGTGCAAGAATGTAATAGGAGTTTGTAATTTAACATTCACTCAGTGTTTTAAATAGTTACAGCATCACTATCCTATTGCCGGTTCATGGATTTGCAGCTCTCTGTTTCTGTTCTTCACGTGCATTGCAGGCTGTCTTTTTGTTGTTTTCTTCTTTTTTTTCCTGGTTGTAAGAGAACCTGGAGAAATACTTGCAATGTAGCAAGGTGATGGCCTTAAAAATAGACCCACACAGGGAGGAAAATGGGACGAACTTACTTGAATTGGGCAGTTTGAGGGGAGACTTCATAATATTTTTAGATTTATATATGGGATATTGTTCCTGTGATTATAAATGATTGGCATAGTATTTCTTTGGTGTTAGGAAGATTGTTTTATATGAAAACAATATGGGTTTTTGTGTTTTGGTTTTGTTTTTTTCTTGTCTGGTTGGTTTTGGTTTGGTTTGGGGTTTTTGCTGGTTTTTGTTTAAATAAATAAATAAATAAAATGTGAGGGACCTGTACCCCAGGGGATGGGTTTCATTGTTTTCCATCTTGATAAAACTGTTATTGGATAGAAGAAGGTAGGAGTGGCATAGGAAACTACTGTTTGAAATGTATCACATCAGCAAAAGCAAAAGTTTGTTGTGATTATGTGTTGATCTTTAGGATAGTAAATACTTAGGCAAAACGTTGCTTGTTCAGTAGAACATTTTCTTTTGGAGGCAATCTTAGCATAAATAGCTTTCCAATTTGTGATTCTTCAAAATGTTGTTGTTTTTTTTTTTCTCTATAAGATGTCAAATGACATTATAAACTTTGTGCTTCATTCGTCATATAATTAATACAACATTTTAGAATTTAAAATATATACCACAAGTTATATGTGAAAACTAAGTATGTTACCATACAAAAGCTTAAATGAGGCTTGTGATTGGGAATTGGAAATTTTTGCGTGTCCAGTATGCAACTTGAGCAAGATCTCTGCACAAAAATGTAAGCAGTAGTGGAACTCCGGATGGAACAGCATCTTGCTTAGTAATAACCAAACTCATCTAACACTGTTGAAACAGGAACGTTAAGAGCAGTTTTGAGGGTTTTGAATGTGATTTAAATACTTTCAGTTTGATTAAATATTTGAGTTGAATGTCTGCAAATTACATGAGAATGCTTAGCTTCAGAAGTCAGTAATTTGTATGCATTTTCAAGTTCAAAAATATTTGAAGAGTCATTGTCTAACTTCTAGCTTTTCTTACAGTAGATAAACTTTATATAATTAAACTATATTGATTGTATTTCTTGTTGTTTTTTTTTTTCACCCTTTAAACAGGAAGTGAAGTGTTTTCCTGGGGACAAAATAAATATGGCCAACTGGGCTTAGGTTACGAGTATAAAAAACAAAACTCCCCACATGTGATTAAATCTTTGCTGGGAATCCCTTTTGCACAGATTGCAGCAGGAGGAGCTCATAGTTTTGTACTGACTCTTTCTGGAGCCATTTTTGGATGGGGACGCAACAAATTTGGGCAGCTGGGTCTTAATGATGACAATGGTAAGTAAATATTATTTCAGTAAAATTTCAAGCTGCAGGTCTTGGTTTGTGAATGTAAAGACAGAAGTATTACTAGAAAAGAAACGGACAGAACCAACTTCTGCTGAGTATTGTCAGAGAGCACTGATGTCACATGAGATTGCAAAAGGGAGTTTTTTCCTCAACTGTTTTGTAGTGAAAATTCTGATAGCGTGTTGAAATTCTAGCCAGCTTGACTTGTTTTCTTTCCCTATTCTAGATTTTTCTGTGCCTTAAACTTTCTGAATGGGATTGAATTAAGATACTGTGCAGTAGTTACAGTTTGAACTGAATTTTACATGGATGAAATTGCTTGACAAAACCAGTAATCTGTCAAAACTATTTGGTTGTCCTTAGTAGACACATTTAAGGCATCTTCATTGTTTTACTGCCATGTGGGTATCTGCCTTTCTCAGGCCACTTCTGATAATCATTCACAATTTTCAGCTAACCATTTCCAAAATTTCCTCTACTAGGGTGTTGATACTCATTAATGATTTTAAGCAAGTGTTTGGGTTAGACAAAAAATTGTTTCTTTGTTAGTTGTATTACTTTCCATGCACACTATCTGCATGCAGGGCTCCAAGATGGCAGTATAGGCTATCAGGTCCCTGTAATAGACAGTTTAGTATAGAATAATTTATAGCTAGTTGCATGAATTCAGATTTTCTCACTGGTTCATTGTTCTCATCACCATTTAAAATAAGAAAAATGTGTTGTAGTTAAAATGCATATCTGAATTAATGCTTTAAATCTGGTCACACTCGTGTAATAAGAAAGTTACACATACTTTTCAAAAATCAAATTTTCCTGGGAGTCTTCAGTTGCTTCTACGTATTCTTTGGAATATGTATGACCCCAGTTTTTTATATAGCATCACTTCTCAGTAAGACCCCTGTTCTGTGTCTCGATAGGGCTTTTTCCAGGCCTCTTAACATACCTGACAAATTTTAAGACATTAGCATTAACGTTTAAAAATTTGCCTTTGTGCAGCTGAATGACAAAGCTGATTAGTTCTGGTGATGGAGGGAAGTTAGTTGTGCTTCCTAATTATTCAGTGTTCCATTCCTCTATTATACGTTTAGTAATACTGAACTATGACCAACTGATGCCAGCTTACAGAACGCTTTAAAAACATGAAGCACATAAACAACTCAAAACAACTGTCACTTTTTTCTTTTCTCATGGCCAATGGCAGGTCTAATGTACTGTTCCATATTCCGTGGTTTATGTATTTACATACCATCCTATGCTGGTGAAAATGAGAATATTTGCTACAAAGTAGCAAAAATTTCAGATTAGGAGTCTCTCTGTTTTTCTGTAATAACACTTCCATCTCAAATATATATGAACTCCGTCACAATGATTGCATATGCTAACAAATTTAAAGTGCTTGTTTGACTGGAACCAAATTAGAATAAATGAACAAAGTGATTTGTCTTCTGATTTTTATTTTCAAAATGAGCCATCTACTGCTGTATTAAACTTTTCAGACAGATACGTTCCTACGTTGTTAAAGTCACTGAGAACGCAGAAAGTTGTTCATATATGTTGTGGAGAAGATCATACTGCTGCCCTTACAAAGGTACAATATTTAAAGATATGTTCATGCTTTGATTTTTTTTTTAATGTTTTCAGGAGAAGATGCTACCTGAATAGTAAATAACAAACAAAATTCTGAATAAAATTTCTGCAAAGTTTGTTGGGTGAAGTTGAGGAAACACTGGAACAATAATTAAATATTTGAAAAAACTTACCAAATGCAAGAAATCTCTCAGTAGTTTTAAATTTTTGTCAGATTTGGTGAAATTGAGCATGCAACAACATGTAGCATTTTTGATATGACAGTGCGTGTTGCATTATTACAGTTATGCAGATATTGAAATTTACATTAGCGTATCCTAAAGAGATTAGCTATTTTCTGACTGTAATGCCTCTGGCATTGCTGTTATCACTGATCAGACCAAGTTAATTTTGAATTTAAATTAAATGCTGGAGCGGATTGGTGTGTGGGATTGTTTCAAGTTTTCATAGTGAATTGCTACTTGCTGTTGTGGTGGGGTGACCCCGGCTAGATACCAGGTGCCACCACTCCCTTCCTCAGCTGGACAGGGCAGAGAAAATATAATGAAAGGCTTGTGGGTCAAGATAAGGTCAGGGAGATCACTCAGCAATTGCCATCATGGGCAAAACAGATTCAACTTGGGGAAATTAGTGTAACAAATCAAATCAGCATAGGGTAATGAGAAATAAACCCAAATCTCAAAAATACCTTCCCCCTCACCCCTCCCTTCTTCCTGGGCTGAACTTCATTCCTGATTTCTCTATCTGCTCCCTCCAGTGGTGCAGGGGGATGGGGAATGGGGGTTGTGGTCAGTTCATCACAGGTTGTGTCTGCCACTCTTCCATCCATGCTCTTCCTCTGCTCCAGCATGGGATCCCTCCTGTGGGAGACATGAAGTTCTTGAAGAACTTCTCCAACGTAAGTCCTTCCCAGAGGCTGCAGTTCTTCACAACTGCTCCAGTGTGGGTCCCTTCCATGGGGTGCAGTCCTTCAGGAACAGACTGCTCCAGTGTGGGTCCCCCATGGGGTCACAAGTCCTCCCAGCAAACCTGTTCCAGTGCAGGTCTCCATGCAATCAGAGGTCTTGCCAGGAACCTGCTCCAGCACGGGCTTCCCACAGGGACACAGCCTCCTTTGGGCACCCACCTGCCCCGGCATGGGGTCCGCGGGCTGCAGGTGGGTATCTGCTCTGCTGTGGACCTCCATGGGCTGCAGGGGGACAGCCTGCTTCACCATGGGCTTCACCACAGGCTGCAGGGGAATCTGCTCTGGTGTCTGGAGCACCTCCTCCCCCTCCTTCTTCACTTACCTTGGTGTCTGCAGAGTTGTTGCTCTCGTGTGTTGTCACTCCTCTCTCTGGCTGCTGTTGCGCAGCAGCTATTTACATACTATTGGCAAACCAACAGAAGAAATTGAATATTTACATAATCCACTATAACTATTAAATGTGAGGTTCTATGAAAAGTTGGTCATTTATTTCAAGGCCGATTTGGGAAAAAAAGCATTTAATGTCTGAATTTGTTGAATTCAGAGTATTGTTGTAGAAGGCATTAGAATTTTGGAAGTAACTATTTTTACTGTTTCGTTTCTGAAGAAAAAAAATCTGTGTTTCTTTAGTTTTGGAAAATGTGGGGGTGCTTTTTAATGTGTTAGCTTGAATTTTTACACTGTAACAAGCTAAAAGTTATTTTGAAGAATACAATCTGCCTAAACGTGGTCCTATTTTTGTTGATTATACACAATTTTTTACAGTGAAAGGAAAAGACTGTTCATAAACAATTGCTTTTTCTTCTGAAATATTCTCTCGCTTTGACTGAAAAAGATGTGGCAACTTTGTGATCCCAAGATTGATATTGATGTATTGTGCAAGGTTAGGGAAATAGAAAATGCAAAGAAAGCAGCAATCTGTAACTTGTATTCTAACTGGTTTTTCCTTTTTAATGTACAGAAGTTAACTTCAAGCTTGCTTTAAAGCTGATGGACTCAATTAAGATAATGACTTTACTGTAAATGTTTTGACAAATTATTTATGTCACTCATTGGTATAGCTCCATTTTCCCTTGCGTGATAGGCCTTGCAGAAGGAGGGGTCTTGATTGATATCTGTTGTAGACAGTACTGTGTATACGTGTGAGCATTCTTCAAGTCCTTCTGAAATTCAGAAAAACCTGTCACTGTTTGTTATCCTGATTCAGCGGATGAGGCTGTTGGTTTTTCTCTGCTGCCATTGCAGCCAATGACGCTGCCATTTTAATGATGATTTCCAGCAGAGGTCCAGTCTGATGCAGAGTAGAATTGAAAGACACAGCTTTACAATTTCAAAGCATTTGAAAATGGAAAGTTTCAAAGTTGTTGTAAGGCAAGTTGTATAACTTATGAAAGTGTTTCTGATTTGACATTCTTTCATTAAAGTTTTTGGTTAATTTCTTAATTAAATTAATCAAAAACACTTTAAAAAAAAGTGACTTGCCTTACGACAGTGTTGAAATTTTCTGGTTTCTTACAATTTCAAATAATGAAGCTGACTATTTCAGTCCTACTCTGCATCATCTTTGAGGAGGGCAGCTGCCTATTTGGTAATTGCTTTAAAATTTATATTTAGAATTTACAAGCCAAAGTATACTTTTTTTTAGTAGTGTCAGTTTATATGCTCTTGTAGTTCATCAAGAAAACTGGAAAAGAGTTAAAATGAGGATTAGTATCTATTAATGAGACAAGTTAGTGACAGGACTATTGTATAATAATATGGAAATTACAAGAACGCAGTTTAACACGGCTAAGGTAATACTTGATAGTTGTGCCGCATTTTCATAACTGCAATTAGCTTGTGACCCTTCTGTGTCTCAGGCTCCTCTGGTGCATGTATATTTTTCTCTTCTTTCCCCACAATTCCAATTCCATCAGACAAGGAGATTTATTGAACCACTATTTCTGTTAAGTTTCTTGTTCTGAGATATACTGTCCTTTTAATGCAAATAATTTATTTGTTTAGGAAGGTGGGGTTTTTACATTTGGAGCTGGAGGCTATGGTCAGTTGGGTCATAACTCTACCAGCCATGAGATAAACCCAAGGAAAGTTTTTGAACTCATGGGAAGTGTTGTCACGCAAATCACTTGTGGCAGGTAAGATCTTTTCTATGCTAGCCCTACGAATCTTATAAAAAAACTTGTTTTGTACAAGACTTCATGTATATTGCAATACGAAGTGGGGTTTTGTTGTTATCCTTTGTGCTTAGGGAAGACAAGATGGTCTCTAACAAAAGATATTTAGAGACCTTACTGGTATTTTAAAAACATTCAATAGAAGAATTGAAGGAAGTTACACTATTTGAGAGGCTCTGATTTTCTAAATGGAAAGCGTGAATAATCAGTGTGAAGGTATTGTTTATTGCTGTCACTTTATAATTTCCCATTAAAGAACAAGTGTGTTTGGGGATGTACCATGAGCATCACTGAGGATAAGTGTAAAATTTGGAAACATAACTTGTTTTGTGAAATACCTGTAATACTGTAGGCTTTCCAGTTCCTAATGGGTTTTTATTGTGTATGTTATACAAGCACCCAAGAAGTTAGAAAAGTTTCCAGCACACAAGGAAGTGCTCTTGTCCAAAGAATTGCATTCTAAGAAGACAAAATGAGAAAAGCAACACTTTGTTGTTTGAGTTAAAGAATATATAAATGTAAACCTATCTTTCTAGCAGTTTGGTTGACATTGAGTGGACCTGTTCCCTTTTAATAGTTTACATAAATTCAGTACTGGTTCTTCCCAGGCTTTTGATAGGAGAGAGGGTGTCTAGAGTCAAGATGGATGGGAGGGGAAAGGAGATACAGCCAATCTGCTAGAAAACTTCAAACTTCTGAATGTCTAGAGAGATGCTCTAAAGGTCAGACTGTGGCTCTGCAGGGGTTCAAGGCAGAACCTGGCATCTCCGTTCCGTGAACTTTTCCATGAAAATAAAATATTGCTTATTGAGGTATAAATGGAGTGTTGCCAGCAGCAGTGCTTTGCCAATAGAGAAGTGGAGCGTTTGATCCTACAGGACCTTTAGCATACTGTTTAACACAATTCGTAGGCTGGCCTGCCCAAAGCGTGTTACAATGCTTAGGTTTTTTGTTACTGAATTTTGTTTGCCCTAGGCAGCACACTACTGCGTTTGTTCCTTCATCTGGAAGAATTTATTCTTTTGGACTCGGAGGTAATGGGCAATTAGGTACAGGAACGACCAGTAACAGGAAGAGTCCCTTCACAGTAAAAGGAAACTGGCTTCCTTATAGTACTCAATGCCCGATAACCACAGGTAAGCAACATCTGGCTTATTTAATTCTTGGCTTTCTCTTCCTTTATAGTGTCTTGCAAATCTTGGGATTTAAACTAAATGTGGGCTACAATCACTTTCTTCCAAACAGTTTGGTTTTGCTGCGCTCTATTCCCTGAAGTCCATTTCTGCTGTAGGAAATACATGCTTACTTGTGCATATAAAGGGTTAGGTCCTTTGCTGGCAATAGAGCTAAAACTTAGAGCTGTTAGCTGTTGCAAAGATTTGCTTCAGCGAGGCTACGTAATAAAGGAACCTTTTTCTAATTGAGTGTTGATTGCAGTGTCTTCATTGTTTCTCAAATTCACATTTTCACAGTTGCCTGTTTTTTATTCCTATTGCAGACAGTGAGGAGTGTTATTGTGTAAAGAGAATTTTCTCTGGTGGGGACCAAAGTTTTGCACACTACTTTTATCCACAGGTAACAGATTAAATATACTTTGGTTCCAAAGCCTATCAAAGTTAAATTTTAGTTTTTCTGATGCATTTTAAAAGACTTTCATATTGAAGGTGCATGACTACATTGTAGGGTTCATTAGGGCAATGTGGAAGCACAAGGCACTAAGTCAATTTAGTAGTTGGAGGACTCGGATCCGGTTACTGAGTGTTAGCTGTCAGTAAGCTCTTGAGGCTTTTTGGCATAAGCTTTTTTCCTGATGGATGACTGCAGTTCTTTTCCTTTCATAAAGGAAAAGGTGATTGAATATTTGAGTTGTTCACCTCTGCCCAGCCCTCCTCAGTAACTCCTCACTGCAGCTTTGCTCTCTTCTGCTCTGTAGCCATTTTAGCATACCACAATGATAAGGAAACAAATGGAGCTTTCTGCTAAAAATGATAGGTGGTGACATAGTTTGTTATGTGATAGAGTTTTATGCTAGTCTTAAAACTTAAGCTTTAAAAGGACAATTCTAGTACAGAAAAAAAAGTCTAGAAGGACTTTACAGTAAAAATGACAACGTGGGAGTATGATGGAAAGGAAATGCTATTAGGGGATGAGTTGAGAGGAAAAGACAAGGTGAAGCTAGATGACTGGATTTGTCTAGGGGCTATTTCCAATATAGCCCAGCAGATACTAGAGCATAGGGATTAATGAAGCATCAAGAGTTGAGTATGTGGGGTAAAAACTAATTTGAACATAAAGGGAAACAGATTTTAATGGGAAACATGTTTGTTATCAGGAAAAACTGAGTAGAGGTCAGGCTTGCAGCAACCCTTTGTCCCACAGCCTGTTCTGGTTCTATAGAATCAACAATTTTTCTAGGGGCACTTTTTTTTTCTAAATCCTATTCGAGTTGTGGAACTATTGCTGTATTTGAGAGAAGCTTGTTTAACAGGTGTAGACTGGAAAAAGTGCTGATAATATAGGCTAAAAAATTCTCTATTAAAACTCCTTTCTTAAAAACTTTCTTGTGCAATTTTCTAATTGCTGGAGTAGATTCTAAGTGGCTAATTGAGGTGAACTGGAGACTGTATTAATGCAGTTATTGTGGCTTATTCTGTACAAAAAGTATGAGCAACTGATGAACTTTGATGCTGCAAAAGTATCCCTTTTGGTACATCCTAGTTTATTTAGTAACTTATATTGAATTCTTTCAAAGTTATGTAAGTACTGTACTCCTGGGACGTGCGTACTTGGCAGTTAAGGGGTTTCAGCCAAAATGTGTTTGTTTTCTCAAGTTAGTTTGTGGGCAGCTCAGTTCCCTGAGTCGTTTCATTGTGGGTTTAAATGACACTTCTGCTGGGCACAAGGGGAACAGCGAGAGGGTTTCTCATCCTGTATGTCTCATCATCATTCTCATGTAGGATGGGATCAGAAGTACTGATTTTTGGCAACAGCTAGTCATCGTTATGCTGAGTCAGCCAGGCTGTCAGACTGCACGCTCAGGAGCTATATGTTTCCTTTTACTAGTTCAACCTTATTTTTGGTACTATTTGCCATGTTGTTTTGAACCAGTGCTCCTACTCAAAACAGTGGTCTTGGTTCTGTTCCTCTTTACTATAGAAATCTTACTGGAATTCATTCGGTATGAGCAGCACATCAAAATGCAGCTCATCTGATGATGCAGTAAAAACATGATTCATTCTCAGAGGAGTCTGATGGAAGTGGGGTGGGAGAGCAGCTGTCCAAAAAATTGAACGGCTGTGTGCTCCCAGCCTGGCAGCGAGCTGACAGGCTCATAGTGACTAGGGAGAAGAGATGCTTCCTTAGTGTTCATCTTCTAGAAAAGTACTTTTATGTTTGGGGAGTTTACCATGAAGTAAGCTGTGGTGTCAATTAACAGTTTTAGCCTATGCTCTGCTTTGGTAATGAATGCAGAACTGCTACAGTGTGTTAAGTTTATCCTTGGGTTTATTTCACAGTAATAGTCTGGGTAGGCAAAATGTCAGACAAAGAATAGGTAAAAGAGCTCAACTGATTCTTCTGGAAATCAATTTTGTGCGCCTGATTCTTTATGCTTTCTTTAAAATTTAGAACATGGTGCCACCAGATGATTTTAGGTATCCTGACTTTTTGAAGCAGATTTGGACTGTGAATGAAACGTTTATTCAAAGATTGCTGACTTTCCCATCTGGAAGACTTCCCCTGGAGATAGCTAAGTGAGTGATGTTGAGGAAAGAAGTTGTCTTTTATAATTTTACTTATTAATTGGGCATTAATGTGGTTTTGTATGTACATAGCAAGCTATTTTTAATTGCTGAATTTATTACATGCAGAGCTTTTGCTGTGCTTTCGTTGTCATGCTTATCAAGTAGTTTAGATCCTTTAGTCTGTGTCATCTCTGTCACAGGTTAGATGACTATATAAGCTTAAAGTTAAGTTGAACATTGAAAAATAACGGTAAGGAATGTAAAGGAATAGGAGAACAATGTAAAGATTATTGCTTCTACTTTAATAGAGGAGGATGCAAAGAAATTATAAACAAATTCCAAGACTTGCTTTAATACGAGCTGTCTTAAGAATTGAGTCTTGAATGTAGGTTTTATCTAGTGTTGTTTAGTAATACTAAAGTCAGAGTTCTATCCTTTGTACAGTGTAATTTATTAGGGATTAAATCCTTTTTTTGTTGCGAATGCTAATTTGTAAAAAGAAAACAAAATAAATGTAACTTATTTCATATGAACAATTTCAGTGAAATTGATGGAACGTTCTCCTCAGCTGGGTGCCTGAATGGGAGCTTTTTGGCTTTGAGGTAAGTGGTCAGGCTTTTAAACAAGTATTTCTGTGAACAGACTTAATGGTGGCTACCTTCCTAGTGTCTCTTGTTTCAACTCTTAAAACCTTTCCAGTATTTCCTTATCTTACTGTTACGCTGATACCTGCAGTTTAAACTTATAGCTCCTTCACTGCCATATGGTTTGTCAGCTGGCCCACGTGCAGCGTATCTTTGGCCCGTCTTTGGAAGTGTGTGCCACCTGGCTGCTACCATGTAAGCCAGCAAAACTCATTACTTCTCAGCCACAGGTTATATATAATTCAAGGGGAATATATTGCACGGGCTGGTTTAGATCCTAGTGTTTTTACACAATTGTCTTGCAGTTAGCGAAGATGGGGTGTTTTTTTCCAGTTGTTGCTTCAAAGGTCATATGAGAAATGGAAGCCTGATTTCTCACGTTTTAATTCCTTAGTAAGTAGGGCTAAAAATTCAAGGTGGAAGAAATTTTTGAGTTGCTGAGAATACAGGATTCAGTCGTCTTCTCTGTATTTTTTTTCTTGCTGCAGCAATGATGATCATTACAAAACCAGTGCTAGATTCTCAGGGGTTGATATGAATGCTGCTAGACTACTATTTCACAAACTTATACAGCCTGACCACGCTCATATATCGCAACAGGTTTGTCCTGCATGTTTTCCTTATGTTTGGGATCATCTTTTGGTGTTACACCTCTTCAGAAATACTATTGTTATTCTTGCTCTGACCTTTTTAATCAGTTTTTTTTACTGAGTTAAAAAAAAAGTTTTGTGTTGTGCCATTAGGTAATACATGAGTATATTGTGTGTGTCTATATTTTAATATTTAAAATACTGTCTTTTTTTCTAAATGTGTAACAGTCTAATTTAAACTCTTGATGATTGTTTTCTAGATTATTTTTTTTTATCTAGATGGGCATTGCATTTGTTTGAATTCACAATTACATTAGAATAAACTGAATTTTATGATGTGCTGTAGGTGGCAGCTAGTTTGGAAAAGAACCTTATTCCCAAATTGACCAGCTCCTTACCAGATGTTGAAGCTTTGAGGCTGTATCTCACTCTACCAGAATGCCCACTGATGAGTGATCCAAACAATTTCACAACGTTAGCTATTCCTTTTGGAACAGCTATTCTGAACCTAGAAAAAGCTCCTCTGAAAGTTCTTGGTAAGAAACTGAATACTGTACTGTTAAAACTAAGACTCTCCAGATGAAAATGTATAGAAATTCCATGAGTGAAGATGTGATCTCAGCAACACCTACTGTGTATTTACAGTTCTATAGATTTCCCTGCTGAGAAGAGTTAGGGGTTAACATTGCTTGATGCATAGGAAAACAGCTATTTTGTTGCTCCCGGGTGACCTAACTGGCCGTCCGTATGAATTCATCTGGTATTGTAATTTTTGGACTGATTCCATTTGGGAGGAATTAAACTGTGTAGTTCATTGTATTTGATATATGTCTTCACACTTCAAAGTGAAAAGTATGTGGTCAGACAGCTAACAAGCTCTAAGCAATTTACAGAAGTGTTGCAGAGCAGATGTTAAATTGTCTTTGTTTCGATTGCAGCACCTGTGTTGTTTCTTTGAGAGGTTCATGTTTTCTCACTGACCCTAAGTTGTGGTTTTCAAATATGCAGCTGATAATAGCTCTATTTTCTTAACTCTGCGTCGTTACACCTTCTTACTGTGACTTCTGTCACCTGAAATTCAGCTTAAAGAGTTGAGGTTTCAGGATATTTCCTTCTTAATTGGTATCTTTTTGAGAGGGTGCTTTCTTCTTCCTTAATTATTTTTTGCCTTGTAACCCATCTCTTGTGTTCTTCAGTAGTTTTTGGTGAGAGTAAAGAGCTTGTCTGCTGTAAAGGAAAACAAACCGATTGTTTCTTTGAACTGTAGTTCCTTTTTTGTGTTGCTTCACTTTCCGTTGCTCTCAAGACTGTTTGCTTAAGTCAGGGTTTCAGGATTTGAGCCATCTGGTTTTTATGTCAAAAGTTACTTTGTGATATTGTGGTGTAGTCTGGATGAACAGACTTAAAGAGTTGGTATGTAACAATAGAGCACTTGAATAGAGGTTTCATTATTTATACAAACAGTAGTGTGTTGTTTAAAAGTCTGCACCACTCTTGCTGTGTTAAACTTTTTTTTTTTGAGAATCTTTGGTAACTGACAAGTATGCTTTCTAGCAAAACATATTTTTTAGTTAAAAGGATAGCATAATGTTGCAGTGGCAAGTACTCAGTTTGTGTGTTCACCATTTGTTGACAGAGAATTGGTGGTCTGTACTTGAACCTCCGTTGTTCCTCAAGATAGTGGAACTCTACAAGGATGTCGTAGTCCACCTCTTGAAGCTGTGCAAGATTGGCGTTCCGGCTTCTGAAAGAAGAATACTTACCAATTTTCTACACACGGCTTTTAGAGTTCTGGAAATACTGCATAGAGTATGTTTACCTCAATTTCAACCAATTATCTGTTTGTTTTTGTCAGCGTCTGTGTACTGTATAGTTGTTAAAAGAAGTTAAGTTACTAAAGAGTTTTAAATACTTAGACTTGCATCTACAGAGATATCTGTAGTTGTTCCATCTGGACCAATGAACCATTGGAATTCTGGATTCCAATCTGACATGGTGATGGAATTACCTATTTTTTTGTGAATGCAGACTGCCCCAGTCAGTTGCATCTGTGAGGGTATGTCAGAAAGAATTGCCTCTTTATCTTGAAATGATAGCAAGATCACAAATGGAAGATAAGAGTAAGCTATATTTTGAACAGGAAAGATCTGCATGGTTTTACCAAGACAAACTTTCTGATTCAAACTTTCAAGATAAACGATTTTCTGATTTGCTTATTCTGTTTGTTAGTATTGTAACAATTCATGAAAACTAGTGAATTTATGAACTTTGAACAAAAATAGCCTAAATCATTTGGAGTAACCGGACTGCGCACCTCACAGTGTATTATCTAATTGCTGCTGAGGTTTCCCCTCTCACCCCCTATTTTTTCCCTCAGTAGTTTGTTCTGGTCCTATAGCATTTTGTGTTTATATGCTAAAAGAACATTTTAGGCATTCCTTAAGGTGCTGGTCAAGTAGTGTATTTGTACAATCTAGCAAAATGGGCACAGGTATCTAAATTGGAGCTTTGTGTGCTGTATGTCACAGCCCTTTTTCCCAAGCTGTCAGAAAGAATGGTGAAGATTTCTGCTTTGGAAGTTGGAATTTATATGCTATGGTTTGCTCAGCTATTCTTTATGGAGACCATCAAATTAAGGCTGAGAATAACACTGTTAGTAATTATCTTATGTTAGAAGTGCTAGATGTCCATTGCAGCTTCCCATACGGAAAGCTGTTGTTATATAATAAATTATTATTTTCCTACCTTTTTCTGTCACTGCTCAGGCTTGCAGTAGCTGTAAATCTTAACACCTGAAGTTGCTCTTAAAATCTTAAAGCCTCCTGGGTAATTGTAGAATTTTAATGTGCTCTCCCAAGTTTGTGTTTTGTTTTTTTTTTTTTTTTTAAATCCAACTTTGACTACTGTGTAGCTACATAGTAGAAATAGTTAAATTTTACCTACCCTGCTGCCGAGCTATTTCTATTGGTATAGTCTTAACATTTAGCTGGTATGGACTAAAGTAGAGGAAAAAATAGGGTGACACATCTGAGGTATTTGACAGATTTAGTATCTGGTGGTTTGGGGGTAGGGGATGGTGGGGGAGATGTTTGAGAAAAGTAGGCTTGGATTATGTGTTCTTGTATATGTGTTCTTGGATTATGTGTTCTTGTATATGTATTCTATATAAAGACAGAATTGGGGATCTTGCTCTTTTGGTAGTTAACGGCGCTTAACAGTCCTTGGGAAAAGAAGTGTGTGTTAGGAAAAGTATGGATGCTTCTGGATTAAAATTATGCTGTAGAGAGAAGCCTTTATAGAAAGTTATTTTTCCACGTATCTCTTTCTAAGCTTAACATTTTTAAGTAGAAACTGTTCCTCTGGTCATGGGTAATAGAGATAGTATTCATACTGTTATTAAGAACAAAGTTCTCGAATCATAGTTCTTAAACTTGTGCAAATACAGGAACAAGTATTTGTTCCATGGTATACATGACTATCATTGTTCCTGTGAGATTGTATGATGTTTCAAAGTGGCAGCACTGTATTGTGCGATGCTGGATGCTCACGTGATCTTATTTTCCTTTGCATCTTTGATGGGATTCTGAATAATCCATGTATCCCATGTCTTTAACATTGTATTTTGCATTCCTGTAGACACTGTTGTTTTTCTAGAAAATTTTATTTAGTATATGGGTATCTGTGGCTGACATATCAAATGCTTGAAAAATATGGAAAATGTCCTTTTGAAAACTGTTATATAAAGTGCTAATAAAAAAAATTAATTGCACTTCTTCAGGTAAATGAAAGAGGACAAGTTATACAGTATGACAGATTTTACATTCATGAGATACAAGATCTGATCGATATCAGAAATGACTATTTCAGCTGGGTCCAGCAGCAGCAGCAGGTATTTGGAATGGTAAGTTGTGTTGGTTTTTGCTTCGTATTTTGTGGGGTCCCCCCATGTTTTATTTTGATTTTGTCCCTTTAGAAGCTTGTAGATTCTCTAAATACGAGCACTTTCATTTCATAAAAATATCTTCACAGATCACTAATGCTGAATAGACTCATCTTGCATCAGGCACTAGCTAAGGAAAAATTGTTAACCATGTGTGCTGCTTGTAGGGTATCATTCTTAGGACTGAGACTGTTCAACATTTTAATCTCTATCAATCAGGTGATTTAGAATGCTGTCACTTGAGACTTGCCATGTCAAAAAAGTTAGGAAAGTGATAATTCGTGATAGGAAAACATCCAGAATAACCTGAGTTACTATATAAGATAGGTTCAGTCAATGAGTAAGCTGAAACTGTCTTGGAAAACTAAGTCTAGAAGCATAATAGGGAGTTTCAGGAGACAGATAACTAATATAGTTTTCTACTTTTGAGTATAGCAACAAGAACTGAGATAACTAATTCATGGATCTGTAAACAGAGGAGTGGTAAGTGGGAGTAAATTAATGACTCCGCTGAGAAGTAGCGAGTTAGGATTTTACCACATGGTTCTTTGACTTAAGCTTTGAAAGAATATTGAGTAAGTTAATATGCTTTCTCTAGCCACCTAAATTTAATTTTTTTGCATCAGTACCTGGAGGGTCCTGAACTTGGGAGACCTACTTTTGCTGTATTTTATGAATACAAAGCAAGTGATGCTGTCTTCCAAAGAATTAAAATTGCAATGTAAAATAACAACAGCAGGGAGGCTGGGAGCATAAAAGAAATAATGAGTCAGTCTTGGCAGTCATGACAGACGTTTGTTTCAGCCAGGCTTGTCTGAAAACAATAATGGGTGTGTGATGAGGGCTGGTGTTGGTAGCTAAGAGGGGTGGTGTACTAAGTGAGATGTAGAAGCCAGGGATAAGCATTGCAGGGCCTTGGCATTAGAGACAGATTGTGTATTTGGAACAGAGAAGGGTATGCCAGTGAAGGTACAGAAGTGATGGAATTTAAAAGATGATGGCCTTTGCATGCTTTAAATGGATGTAAACAAACCCAAATTGCATGTCGTGATCAGAGAAGAAAATACTGAATATGGGAAAATGAAAGCTGGAAAATTGCTTTGTAATGAAAGTCTGAAGCTCCATTTGTTAATTAAATTGCAAGATTGAGCAGTAGCTTGATGTTACTGAGAAAATACTGTCACTGAATTTCCCTTTAATCGTGATTATTTTGTCATGTATTTGTGCAGTTTCAAGCTCAGCAGAAAAAGCTATTTTGATTTATTATAGGACCAAAATAAATTCCATGGCCTTAGTCAGATGTCCTTCGTAAATGGTTTTGATGGCCTTGTCCTGCCTTCATATTCACTGGTTTCCTGTGTTCTTGCTCTTAAAATTATAAGAAGCCCTGCTTGCCTATTGAACCAGTAATAATGAATCAAAATTTCTTTTGCTAGTGTAACTTCTATTGTCATAACTTGAGGCAAAACTGCTTGGTTCCTTAATTAAAATGTGGAGGGGAAAATGTAGAAGAAAAGAGAATTTCAGGAGTGTTCAGAGTACTCTTGGAGAGAAACTCAGAAGAAAAAAGCTTTCGTTCTTTCAACAACAGAAAAATGAGTGGGGAAAAAGTGAAGGTACTAAATAACGAACTATTGATTTGAAGAGGTGTTCTTGAGATACAGCTTAAAAGAGTTGAGAAAAACTGTTTGAATTAGGAATAAATAATGGTAGATACAGTAGGAGTTTAAAACTACATAGATCTGTGACAACTGGGGTACCACTGATGTTTCCTGTAGGAATTAGAGATGGAAAGTAAAGTATTCTGGCCATCACTCTCCCTGTGACCCATGGATGTCTTCATATTTGACTTCACATATACATAGTCAAATGTAAAAGTTATTAGTTTGTCATTACCTTTTATTCTTTTTCTGTTTTCTGCCTGCTGGGTGGAAACAAACTTAGCTTACAGCGCTGGATGAGGAGGGTAACGTGGCACCAGATGGATAACTTTGTTTCTTAGCAGAGTTGATGTAGCTTCTTGTGGGAGTCTCCACACAGGCCCACCCATACGTATGGGTCTGTCTCAAATTTCAAGAGTCAATTGCTTTTCTCATATCATATCTTATCATAGACCCAGATGATTCTTGAGACTTTATGATAAAGTGGTAGGGTTCTTCTGTATTTTTAAATGTTTACTAAAGTTTTACTCATGAAAAATGTTTTGCATTTAATTTGACATGTTTACAGTCATTTGAGAATGAAAATACATAGGTAAAAGCAAATGTCATTTATTAGTGTATGGAAGTAAATGTTTAAAATGTTTAAATTTTTGCATCCAAGAAAACGTGATACTTTAATGTTCCTTTTTTTGATGACTGATATAGAGGATGTCGAAAGGCATGGTTGTATTTGTTAGATTAATTAGAATGTTTATGGTTGATATTTATTTCTCAGTAAACATTCTCTTGGGGGTGGGAGGCTGTAGATAAATATTTTTAATTCTACATCAGAGATGAATAGTTAATGTAGACACTAATCCTGCTTTTTCATCTTAATTATTGCTACCTTTGTGCAAATGCTGTCATAGGATGTCAACCATGGATTAACTGAGGTAAGATTGGTTGCAATCTGATTTCTTTTGCAGAATGTAAGGAAATCAGAAATATGAATGTCAAGGATTGTCTGATGTGTTCTATTGGGAGTAAAGCTTTAAGTTAGCATGGCTGTAATTTGGAAAGGTTTTTGTGGGGCAAAAGTATGTACTTCTTTGTACTGCAAATTCAGAGCAACGTGTGAAAACAAGGACTACTTTGGTGATATCCACTGGCCGTAATAAAAGTTCTGAAATTAAAATGTACTAAGTGAGAGTGTTTGTGTGTGTTTTGGTTTTTTGTTTGTTCTTTTGTTTTGTGGTTGTTTTTTGTGTTTGTGTTTTTTTTCCTGAAGTACTAAACAGTTGAAAATCTACTTTATTTTCCTAAGATGCTTTGGTCCTGCATTGACAATGAGTAAAGATTTCTTTCTCTTTCCAGTAAAATAGATGTATTAAATGAGTACTATTGCAGTGGCTTCTTTAACCATGATTGTGGTTTTTAAATAAGCAGAGATATGACATGGTTCTTCTCGTTCTAGTTAACAGATATTCCTGTTACAATTTGCACATATCCATTTGTATTTGATGCCCAGGCAAAGACAACTCTCCTACAAACAGATGCAGTCATACAGATGCAGGTAAAAGTCTCAGTTTTTAATGTTACAAAATTTTTACTTTTTTTCTAAGTTGGGTGTCTTGGGCTGTTGCTGTTAGTGTTGGTCTTTTTGTGTTTTTCTGTTGTTTGTTTTTTGTTAAACTGTATAATCTCTTCTCCACAAGAAAGAGAGACTTAGTTTTAATCTCAGGGTATGTACATGATAGAAGCTAGTGGGTTTGGGATCTCAATGAAATTAGATTGTTTAATAATTGAATAAATTTCTAAGGAACTTATTTTCCTTTCGTTAATGAGATGCCTTTTTTGAAGTCTTAACAAGTGCGTAAAAAACCAAACAAACAAAACAAAAACAAACCAAAAAAACCAAACCCAAAACTGGCCACCACCCCCAACAAAGAAACAATGCCATGTCCCACGTGAGCAGGCTTTCAGTGATAGCTGCGTAGAGCCTGGAGCTGGAACTCTTAACTATCTTGTTACTATCTTGTTGGAGGCAGTAGCCAGTTACAGTAACTTCTAATTTCTTATTGTAGGAGCTGGTGCTGTTCTTAAGATCAGTAGTATGAGAGCGGCAACATGTTGGCATCACATGAATATCTAGTGCACACCTAATTTCTCATTTCATCTGTCACACCACCTTCAAAATGCTGCTAAACCGTAAAGTCTGATCAGTGTCTGCAAGGCAGTAGAAAAGACGCTTATCTTGAAAATCTAGCATCTACTTGCGATAGTGGGAGTAGGTTTCCTGATCTTGCAGTTTGTGGTAGTTTTTGGCTCTCTTCCTGTTAAATGCAATTATACGTTACTCCTAATTTGTTCACTTCTGTTTTAACTTAGAGACTTTCCTAGAAATTGGACACTTGATACAAACAATGCTATATCTTGACCCGTATCTCTTGTCTAGAAATAGATACACTACACAACCCTAAAATAACTTAAGAGTATCTTATGTGTTTTCATGATTCTCTAGGTAGAACTGAAACCAGTGTGATGTGGTGAGCTATACTTTTGTTCAGTGTTTGGAATTTTTTTTTTAGAAACATAATCCATACCTGTTCAATTGCTGTAAGGGTATAATCATATTCTTAAAACAGGAAAGGAAGAATGAAAGGAGGCTACTGCAAAAGTAACAGCACCAGCTGCCCCTTCCCTGTTTGTAATGTTTAATATAATAAAAGTTACAGTTCTGAGTCTGACATTAAACAGAAGAGATAAGTAATGCTCAAGTAATGGGCTCATGTAGAAAAATACTGGCTTGCTTTTGTAGTTCATAATAAACATAGTTTCTTATGCCTTTGAAATGTACATAAACAGTCAATACCAACATTTGATGAATTCAGGGAAATGTTTACATTGAATGTTTCTATTAACAATATTAAATAGTATTAAACCACAAACTTTCAAGAGTTCTGTGCCATATTCAGAACATTTGCAACAGTATTTTGTTTTTGAACAGTTGTAATACAAAAATTATACTACAAGTGAAATAGATGAACAAATCACTTTTCATTCTTTGAATTAGTTTTTAATGAATGCTTTCATGCCAGATTTTTATTAAGCAGCGTACTCTTCATTAGATGAAGTGCAGTATTTTCTTGCTTCCTTTTATTATCCAAAGTGTTTTGAGTGGAATGTTAAAAACTCTGCTCTAAGACTTCCCTGAACATTAGCATTGATGAGGCTAATGGGTAAAGGCAAAATATTTCCTGAGACAAAAGGAATATGAAGCAAATTTGGGCAAACTCAGTAGCTCTCATAATAGCTATTCCCATTCATGTCTTCTGCAGCTTTTAAGACAAAGACTGACGGGCATTTAATGTTGACAGGAATCTTATGTCACCTACCGATGCTTTTGCTTGTTTCTTTTCCAGATGGCTGTTGATCAGGCTCACAGGCAGAACTTGTCTTCTCTCTTTCTGCCTGTATTTGAATCTGTCAACCCATGCCTGATATTAATGGTACGGAGAGACAATATTGTAGGAGATGCTGTGGAAGTCCTAAGGAAAACAAAGAACGTAGACTACAAGAAGCCACTCAAGGTATTACCAGTACATATTGCTCAAAGTGTCTTTCACTGACGTGCAAGTAATTGAGAATATTTTTGGAGAACTCTTGTTTCACAATCGTTTTTAATTCAGTTAGCACTGAATTGTGTGTTTCAGGTTATTTTTGTAGGGGAAGAAGCTGTTGATGCTGGAGGTGTTCGCAAAGAATTTTTTTTGCTCATCATGAGGGAGTTGCTAGATCCCAAATACGGAATGTTCAGGTATTACGAAGAGTCCAGGCTGATCTGGTTCTCTGATAAGGTAGGGTGTGATCTATAGTCATTAATTTTCTTTTAGCTTACAATATTTATATTAATAATGTATGAACATAGTAATTTGTGGTAGTGGTAGCTTGTGGTACCACAAGTTTCAGCTTGTGGTAGAAGCTGAAATAATTGTTCTAAAAAAATGTTTATTTTTGTCACTGTTAGATCAAAACTTTCCCGTTCTGTTTTTCCCCATTCCTCGCTTACTCCTTACCAGTTGTCCCCAGCCCAGATGAGTTTAGTAGGATGAAGTGCCAGCCAGAGTAAACTGATTCTAAGAGCCAGATCAGTATGTCAAGGTGGCAGAGAAAAATTCTTGAAGTGGCATATCGAATAGGTTTTTCTGTGTTCAGCCAAGTTTATGGGTCCATTTCGTAGGCAGTCATCTGGTCATACTTTCTTGGAAGTTTTCATGGAATCATGGAATTTTTCAGAGTTGGAAGGGACCTCTAGAGATCATCTAGCCCAACTCCCCTGCTAAAGCAGGATTGCCCAGAGCACATCCCTCAGGACTGCATCCAGGCGGGTCTTGAAAGTCTCCAGAGAAGGGGACTCCACAACCTCCCTGGGCAGCCTGTTCCAGTGCTCTGGCACCCTCACCGTAAAGAAGTTTCTTCTCATATTTGAACGGAACTTCCTGTGTTCCAACTTGTGCCCGTTGCCCCTCGTCCTGTCACTGGGAACCACTGAAAAGAGTCTGGCTCCATCCTCCTTCAACCCACCCTTTAGATACTTGTATGCCATAGTAAGGTCTCCCCTCAGCCTTCTCTTCTCCAGGCTAAAGAGCCCCAGCTCTCTCAGCCTTTCCTCATAAGGGAGACGCTCCAATCCCTCAGTCATCTTTGTTGCCCTACGCTGGACTTGCTCCAGCAGTTCCCTGTCTCTCTTGAAGTGGGGAGCCCGGAGCTGGACACAGTATTCCAGTTGTGGCCTCACCAGTGCAGAGTAGAGGGGGAGAATGACCTCCCTTGACCTGCTGGCCACACTCTTCCCTATGCAGCCCAGAATTCCGTTGGCCTTCTTGGTGACAAGGGCACATTGCTGGCTCATGGATAATTTGCTGTCTACCAGGACCCCCAGATCCTTTTCTTCAGAGCTGCTTTCCAGCAGGTCCACCCCTAACCTATACTGATGCCTGACATTCTTCCTCCCCAGGTGCAGGACCCTACACTTGCTTTTGTTGAACCTCAATAGGTTCTTCTCTGCCCAGCTCTCCAGCCTGTCTAGGTCAAGCCGGATGGCAGCACGACCCTCTGGGGTGTCAGCCACCCCTCCCAGTTGGGTATCATCAGCAAACTTGCTGAGGATACACTCTGTCCCCTCGTCCAGGTCATTGATGAATACATTAAACAATACTGGCCCAAGTATTGACCCCTGGGGGACACCACTAGTTACAGGCCTCTAACTCGACCCTGCTCCATTAATCACAACTCTCTGAGTCCTGTCACACAGCCAGTTCTCAATGCACCTCACTGTCCCCTCGTCTAGTCCACACTTCCTCAGTTTCTTAAGGAGGATGTTATGAGAGAGTGTCAAAAGCCTTGCTGAAGTCAAGGTAGATGACATCTGCTGCTCTGCCCTCATCTAGCCAACCAGTTATAACATCATAGAAGGCTATGAGATTGGTCAAGCATGATTTACCCTTGGTTTTGATTGTTGACTTTTTAGTCCTCTTTTGGAGAAAAACACTGACTAGGGTGGCTATATCACAAATACCTGCATGGTAACGTTTCCACAGTTGTGTTTTAAGCCTTGGCTATTAACTCCAAGGGAGGCAATAATGAACTCCTCCCTCCTCCCCAAAATATTTTTTTTTTTAATTGACATATATTTAATAGTGCAATAGTAAGTCATTGACAGAAACACAATCTTATTGCAATACTTTCAGCAGTATGCATCACTTGTAACACAAAATATGTTGTATCAGCTTCTTCTTTTTAAGTAGAAAGAGTTCTGTTTCCCTGGATTTCAGTCTCTCTCAGCTGGTTAAAACTTTATCCTGTTTTTCTCAGTGCTTAATGGATACATATATATTTAAGAAAAATATAAATGAAACTCGCTTACATTATACTGCACTGTATACTTTTTTCTGGACTCTGCAAGATTAAATTAACTTCTGTATTTTAAACCATCTTGTCTGTTTTCTGTTCTTAGACCTTTGAAGACAGTGACTTGTTTCATTTGATTGGTGTTGTCTGTGGGCTAGCAATATATAATTTTACTATTGTAGACCTTCATTTCCCTTTGGCTTTGTACAAAAAGCTATTGAATAAGAAGCCATCCCTGGATGACTTGAAAGAGTTGATGCCGGATGTTGGCAGGTAAGTGAGAAAGAAAAATGAGTGACACTAGAAATTAATTTTTAATTCAACATTTTCCTTTAAGAACCTATTTTCACACTAACAGGATAAACAGCTCAGAGTAACTTGCAGCCATCATGTCATTCGAGAAAGGATGCATGCTATTGTTAAAAACTTGCTTCTAATGCTTGCTTTTAGTATTTGTGTCTTCTCTTCTATTATCCTACAAGAATTTCAGGGGAAAACATTATTTGAAATTCAAAACCTTTGAGTTCTAGCTGTTAATTTTATAAGCCTAAATATGAACGTAATTTTAGCTCTAAACAACTTGTTTAGTCCCTCAAGGAAATGTTTTTGCTTGTTTCAGGAACAAATAACATGCTAAATATCTGCTCTTTTAGGGATTTGAATAGCACTAACAGGTAGGAGGTTCAAATGAGGGGAAGTGAATGCTTGATTGCCTCAGTGTTGTGAATGCTAAAAGCTTTTATAGATTCGAGGAGAAATCAAACAAGTTAATGGAAGAGCCCCTCGGTGGTGGTGAAGTACTCATCGCCTCTGGTTTGGGAATCCCTTAGCTGAAGACTAGGATATGAATTTTCTCTTTTCACACCTGGAGATAATCAAAAGGAAATAACGCTACAAGTAATTGCAAAAAGATTGCTTGAGATTTCCCATCCCTGCACAAGGTGCATGTCAACGAGCTAATAAATGAAATAACATGGAAAGATTTTTTTTTTTTAAATGTGAATGTTCAAAGCATAAAGACTACTTCAGGAAAATTAAGTTCATCTTTCTTTCCACTGGTACAAATACTTTGTAACTTATTTTGCAGGGGAATGCAACAGTTACTGGACTATCCAGAGGATGACATAGAAGAAGCATTTTGTCTTAATTTTACTGTAAGTTTTATATAGTATATAAGCTCATACCATCTATTATAACTGCCTTTGTTGGTGTGTTTGAGCAAAAGCATCTGCTGCTGATTGCCATGAATTTTAGCAGCTGTGTCTGCCATTCATGTTGCTGTTAGCTAAGTGGTGGGAAGAAGTACTCTATACTATTATAATAAATATACTATTTTTGTTTGTTTTAAATAGATCACTGTGGAAAACTTTGGTACAACAGAAACTAAAGAGCTTGTTCCTAATGGTGCTGACATTCCCGTAGTCAAACAAAACAGGTGAGTTTTATGGGTTACAGGGTAGCTCAGTGTTGCCATCTGCCTTGGGAATGTGACTGGGCTGCTCTAAATACGCTTTGCCAGGCTGTTACACTAGCGTTGGAGGCAAAACTACTTTGATTGTTTTTCCAAGCTGTTCTTACGTGTATTGTTAAAATAGCTGTTGTATTTAATGGTTTGCTAGCTGTGGAGAGGCTATCTAATTTTACTTGGAATGTGTAATACTTTTTTTTTTCCATTTTGAACTTAGAAGTATTTTGAACCTCTTTAGGGCCCATTTTGACTACCTGGTGTTCATTTTATAAGATTAAAAATGATTGTGGTTCTGCAGGAAGTTATAATATAATTGGAATTTAGTGAGTAAAGATGAAAACTTCAACCTAGATGCCATCATGTGGCAATTATTCATATGTGAAATGTTATTTCAGGGAAGTCTTCCCTTTGTAGAGCAGATAAATTAATCTAGTGTTATCTAGTGTTACTGTCTGAAGAGTGTGTGAGGGGTGGGGTTTCTTTCCTTTGTAAAGGATTCTGTTACTTCTATTTATAAAAGCAGCCTCTCCCAGCCTTTGTGGGAATGCACCTAGGCAGGGTGCCGGAGGAACGAGGGAGAAAATGTACCTCTAGGCATGTTCCTAGAGGGCAAATGTTTTGGGCAACGTTTTCTGTAACTAGCTACATCTGTTGTAGAGGAAAGAGTGATGACAGAAGGTTCCGAGAGTATCATAAACCCACACATAGCCTTGTGCAGCGACAGTACCTCCCACAATGGAGTGATTCTTAGCCTACTATTAGCCTACTGCAGTCACCACCTATAGCTGTCACAGGTGTTTTATTGTTTTTGGTTTTTTTTTCTCCACTCCTTGGCTTATAGCTGAGGATTTGTGATTCTTTATCTTAAACATGATAGCATTGAAGTTCTCTGGTGGTGGTTTGGTGTTCTGTCACAAAGCGACAGTAAAATTGGAGTTGAATTATGAGAAAAGATCCAAGGTGCCCATGGAATGTATGCTGCACTGCTGTCACCAGTTGGCTTGTAGCAACGAAGAATTCATGTTTCTCAAGATCCAAATATTCCGTGATGTTTTATATTAACATATTAATTAACATAGAGTATATATACGTAAGATACATATACACATATAATAATGCTAATTAATTAACATACAGTATAATAATGCTAACATTAATGTTAACATAGAGTATAATAAGGCTAATTAGTTTATGACTATGAATTTTCCTCTGGAGCAGCCTTTCCTTCCACTGTTAGTATTACACAAGTTCCCCACCCCTCTGCCAATTACATAGTGTGTGTAAACAGGGTATTTCATTGAGTGCTGGGAGAGGAGGAATGTGATTCACCACTTTGCTCATCTCCAGTATTTTCAGTTCAACAACTTTAATAAATGTGCTGTCAAAATGTGTTTAGATGATGCTTTAAATAATTGGTGATGTTATTCAAATGCTGTGGCTGTTATTCAAATACTGTGGCTTTCCATGGAGAAAGTGTGTTGGTAATCTATACAGTTGGTAAACTGTAATCTGTAACCAAAGTCACTCTGCCAGTGTAGAAATGAACATTGTTAACTAGGATTGATTGAAATGGTAATTAAAAGAAATAATCATAAATACTGTATCACACCAAGGAATTTTAGTTTTCCCCCTAAGTGCTGAGGAAGAAGATGTTTCCAGAGAGATATGAGAACTCCTTGTACCAAAGCACAGATAACAGGCCGTCTGTTATTCAGTGTCCTAGTTCCTTTGCACTGATCTTTCTACGGGATAGGACTCAAATGTCTGTTTGAAATTGATCTGCATTTTCAGTGCAGATATGGTAATCTTTTTAATCAAAGAATAGAACAGCAAGTTTGACGAGTTGGTTTCAGGACAGTGCATGTAATTCAAACTTTAAAGCTTCTTGCCATTCAGTCCCACTTACTGCAGTACATACAAATAAGAGAAATGCTTATAGTACCTGAAATAAATAACACTAAATGTTACTGTTTTTCTGTTGCACATTAGGGACTCTGTCTTGGGGGGCATGGAGAGGAAGTACATTTATGTTCCATTTTCATTGAGGTTATCTTCACTGTGGTTGTAACATGAAGCAGAGAATTTAGTATATTTAGATCCTTTTTGCTTAACTTCCAATGCTGTGTTCCATACAGAAATTGCCACTGTTCTATTGATAGAAGGGTGACATGCTTTTTTTTTTTTTTCTCCTCTCAATGTAATTCTTTTTTTCTTCTTTGTACAGGCAAGATTTTGTAGATGCATATGTGGATTACATCTTCAATAAATCTGTGGATTCCTTATTCAGTGCATTCTACACAGGCTTCCACAAAGTATGTGGTGGTAAAGTTCTTCAGCTCTTCCAGCCTAGCGAGTTGCAAGCAATGGTGATTGGCAACACAAATTATGACTGGAAAGAACTGGAGAAGGTAAGAACCATAGTTAGCTATTTGTTTCATATATTTGTAATTTCATGATACAAAAGCAAAATCTTGAAGTGTCCTTTAGAGCTGTTTTAATTGATGTGACTTCCAACCTTGATTGAATTGACTGCACAAGTGAGGAACTTTTCTTAAAATGTCAGTGAATTAAAACACTAAAATACTATTTACCTTCCTGATTAAAGTTTTTCCATCTCATTTCTGAAGGAAATCAGAGGAAGAGAGAGGAAGAAAAATCCCCAGAGTCAAAAGGCAGCTGTATACAATGTATTATATTAGGAAGGGGAAAGTGAACAAAATGCACACAGCTGATAGAAGTAAATATTCTTTATTGCCGAAACTCACCATGAGACTTTGTCACTACTTCATTGGGATTGAAAATGCGTTGGAGTATAGGCATCTGCCCATAAAGTCAACGAACAGCGGAAGAAAATTAACCAAGGGAAAAACTAACATGTTACTTGCAGTATCCCTTACACAAACAGCATTCATTCTGCTTTAATGTCAGATTATCCCACTAATTCTGTGTGTTAACAATTAACCTAATTTCTTGCTCATTTTAGAATACAGAATACAAAGGAGAATACTGGGCAGACCATCCTACAATTAAAATATTCTGGGAGGTTTTTCATGAGTTATCTTTGGAAAAGAAAAAACAGTTTTTGTGTAAGTATTTGAAACTACTTTGCAGAAGTTGCTAACTGAACAGGATCACTGTGATTTCAGGCTCTTGCTATAAGAAAGCGGATGTAATTATTTGTCTAAAATGATTAACTTTATTTGGAAGAAAAAAATCGTAGTAGAAGAAATTGATTATGAGCTTGTCTATGATTTTGCTGGGGTTGTCCTGAGTAATTCTGGGTGGTGGGCAGTTGCAAGACCACAGTAGACCAGGGCAGCATTAAAAAAAACCCAAACAAACAAAAACAAAACCAAAAAAAACCCCAAAACATCAAACCCAAAAATCCCCAACAACCTGAACTGCTACTGTCATTTATCTGACAACTAGGAAATTTTTTCTGTGTTTCGACATAAGGTTCACATCCTCCAGTTCTGTCATTGCATGTAGACAGAATTTTGGAGTTCTGACTGATTGTAAATATCTCAAGGTACTGATTTGAGTGGAAATATACAGGGGAAAAACCAAAGTTATGGAAGCTTCCTGTGAACAAACTTTTGTTGAGAATAGATCATAGATTAGTTTCCAATTCAGACAAATTTCTTACTGAACAAACTAATTCTGTGTATCTACGAGATGCTTGTAAATGCTTGGTAAAGGTATAGGCAATGGATTTTAAATAACAAATTCTGATGCATGAAGAACTTCCTACTTTTTTTTTTTTGAAGACTTTTTGGTTTCATATGCTAAAATGAAAGGCTTTCCTTTATATCTCGCTTGTTGTGTTGTAGTTAAGGGTTAATATATGTAAGCTGGAGATGAGATGAAGTCGTCATTCCCTGTTTTTTAACCGTATGTGGAATAATTAAAAAATGCAAATAACGATTAGAACTGCACATATGACACATACAGTGTTAGTGTTAAACTGCTTTTGAGACTTTGTTTGTTTTTTCTTGGCAGTGTTTCTGACGGGCAGTGATCGTATTCCAATTCTTGGAATGAAGTGTCTTAAACTAGTCATCCAACCAACAGGAGGCGGAGAAGGTTATCTTCCGGTAGCTCACACTTGCTTTAATCTTCTTGATCTTCCAAAATACACAGATAAAGAAACCCTAAAATCTAAGTTGATCCAGGCTATAGATCACTACGAAGGTTTCAGTTTAGTATAACTTCAGAAATGAGAGTTCTGTGTAACGTGGGATCATTAAACTAACTCTTTGTGTCTTTCTTGTGGTGGTAAATTCAGTGGATTAAATGATGGAGTGATAATATAGCTGATTATTTGCGAAAACGTTTGGTGGTACGGTTATTCATGGGAGCCAAAAAACACTTACAAAAATGAGGAACTGTCTTAATACATACATTCTTGTACAGAACCATGTGGATTTTGCCATCTTACAATAAAAATGAGAGTATTGTGAATGGGAGTCAAGTTTCACTAACATGAATTAACACTTCACCTTATGCAAACAATTTGGCGTGGGAGTGCATGAGAGACTTGCTTAAGTTTTTCAGATCACTTAGTAAGAACATTTAACTTTTTCCCTGATAAATTCACTTGGTAACTTTTCATTTTGTAAATAATAAATTTTTGTGATAAAATAATTATGTTCCAATAGCAGTATGGTTTCTATTGCTTGTAATTGAATATGAGCTTATTTTATGGCTTTTAACAAAAAAGTGACTACTCTGATTTCTGAAGATATATTTTTCTGGTTTGTTTTAAGAACCTTAATGATGAAAGTGATTGTTTAAGAGACATTCATCTTCACAATGTACAATCCATGAAGCAGTCACTTAGTGCCGATACGAAACTGCATACAATGGCATTTTTAATATGTGGATGGACAAGCTGACTTAATACAGGGTTTTATTTTTAAGGACTGATTCTGTAATTAAGTGGACACAATTATAAAAGAGGTTTAATTTATCACTTGAAACCTCTGCAGCCATATGTCAAGAATACAGCTTAAAAGAAAAAGATGCACCAGGCAGTTGTTGCTGTCAAGAGGTTAAACGTTTATTTTTAAATGCTGAAAGCGTAGTTTATGGTTTCTAATAGAATTTTCACTTTTTTCCAGATAAATGCATTTGAAATAACTCTTTAACACCCCCCTCCCCTTTTCTTAAGATTTTATTTTTAGTATAATTGCCCTGAGACGATTGTGCTTAGCTGGACACTTTCAGATTTGACTTTCCTTCTCTGGTTAAATTCCAGATTTTGTGGTGTTATATGTGACTTGCAGCTGTGAAACAAATATTTATTTTTTTTAGATTTTTAAATGCAGTGAAAAAATTCAAGCTATAATAAAAGACTTGAATGAAAACCTTTGTTGGTTGATGTGTATGGATGCTTGCATCAGGTATATTTCTTCAACTGGAGGGCAGCTTTTGCATGCATTAAATCAAGGGTACAGCTAGGATACCAAGATCTCACTTGAAAAGCAGGGAAATTAATTTACTGTAATAAATTGTATAATGTGCAGTTTCTGTGCTGGCAGTACACAAAACAGTACAGTTAAAATCATTCTTTTTTCCTTAACACTGTGTTTTTACAGCTTTCTCATGCAAATTCTAGTAAATTCTTTGTATGCAGCCCATATTCCGTCTTTTCCAACACTTGTTACCTGGCTGGGAAATTCTCCCTCTTGTGAAAAAATAAGGAACCAACAAATACTAAACCAGCTTAATCTTAATATACATGGAAGAAAGAAAAGGAGAAAAGAAAAAGAAAAAGTATTATGCCTTCGTTTTACCAGGTAATGTTAAAACACCGTTTTTAAATTATGAAACACCAAGATTGCAAAGGCAAATAGTTAAAAATTATGAAGTGGCTAGTGTAAAGCTGTCATCTTACTTTTTCCCTTGTGTATTATTGCATGATCAAGTGTTTTGGGGGGGTTTTTTGTTTGGGTTTTTTTTTTTTTTTTCCTATGGGACCCTTGCTTCATTCAGTGTACACAGTTGATGGTGTTCACTAAATAGGGACTTTTTATGTTCGGTTGTGTAGGTCCAAGTGTAATTTAGTGTGTATCATCAAATCCCAGCACTATGTATATGTATTTAATTTCCCTATAGGACTTGCTCTGCTTTTTGCTGCATTGGATTTTTCATCAATACCAATCTTAATCTGAAAGCAGAGTAATAGCCTTATTCTGTAGATGAGGGGGTCTGAGACAGCATCCAAGTCATAGTGACTGAACACTTGCTGATTTTTTGATGCCTGGTTTAGGATGTGTTAGAGAACTTAGATGTCCTTTGTCTTTGCAGTGCAGTTACTGTTGATTGAAACTGCCATGGCAATTACTTCATGTTGCTGCAGAAGTTTCTCCAGCATCAGCAAGACACATTTAAGAACCCACTGGCAGAGCAGGGCTAGGACTCGCTTTCCTTGGGACAGCATTCACCTGAGACTTTCTTTTTGCAATTTTGGCCTGGGTTTTGTCCACCTCTCCAAGAAGTGGAGTTGGGTCCTACAGAGCATGATGGTATTTGCTAAGCGCTCCTGATTATCTTACAGGTGTTAGCTCAGGCTGTGCAGTGAGACAGGTGCCCTGTTGCAGAACAGACATTATCCATGTAAGAAGGTAAAAGGCTTTTATGTAGTACTAGAACAATTAATAGTCATTATATTGCTTCTGTCAAGCAGTTTAATACTCTCTGCAATACTTGTGTTGCTATTAAGTCTATTAACAGTCATAACAGCCCTGTGAAGGATCTCTGCATGAGTCACTTCAGTGTTTCCTCTGTCTGGAAAAAGGAGGGCAGCAGGAAGTACTTTCTCTGTCTCAGGTCAAGTATCATTTTGCATAAAATATTTGATGTGAGCATCATGTGAGAAAGGAAGGAAAAAACATCCCTTCCATTCTGTGATTACCTAAAATAGCCGTAAGTGTTAATGAAGAAAGCCTAGGGCCTTCCCCTTGTCAAATCTCCAATTAAACAGGAAAGCTTGCGTACCACCTTTTTTACAAGGATAATGTGAGCAACTAGGGGATAGTAGTTTGGTCTGCAGTGGGAGTTTTTTACAGTAATTAAAAACCTTCAAGTAAAGTATTTTTATTTCATAATTAGATTAGCATTTTGATAAAGATTCAGAATTATCACTGAAGAATGCTGGTTGTGTGTGTCTAGTTGTATCCGTCTCCATCATGGTTAGTAAAGGATGACTTGTCATAGTGCAGTCACGTGCTGGATTTACTGCACCTGTGACGTTAGTACAGGGCTGAAGACTGAATTTGCAGGACATAACTACACAGGCTACTTCAATTATGCGTATAGCAGAAGTTTGTCGCTCATTTTCCAGGGAAAATGTAAGAACGCTGTTGCACTGCGCCAGTGTAGAACTTAAAGCAGTGAGCCTGGCTTAAGCATAATGACTTGTCTCCTTTGGCACTTTATGGGAGTTACTACTACTAATGTTGTTATTAATGTAAAGCATCAAGCTATGGTATTCCCTGCAAGAAGGCTTATACACTACTTTAAAAAGGACTTTAATTCATTGCACTGCTCTCTGCTGCAATAAACTTGATTTATCAGGAATAAATGAAGTTTAATGTAATCAAACAGAAACCACTATAAAAGCGAGCTCTTTAAATAAAGGCACATGAGGTTCTGCAGCTAAGACAAATACAGAATAAAAGCTTTCTTTTAATAATACAGTTTTCAGCATGATAGACTGGTATATTGTGAGCACCATAAAAATGGTTGTGTTGACTTTCTCCATTGTGCAACTGGAACTGTGTACTTGTGTGTACGAAGTACAGGTGTCTACTCAGTTGTCGAGGGGGAAGAAAAAGAGGAAGAACAAAATCTGTCTGACTGTTCCTGTTGCTTACCAAGTGGATGTTGTATAATTGGTAGGTCAGTGTGGCGTTTGGGTGAACTCATCATCAAGTTTCTATTTTTGTCTTTTAAGGTTCTGTTTGGGTTTGTGTTGACCATGTCTGGCGCAGTGACCTTACCTAGACCTCAAAGGGCTTAGAGCATTAATTCTACACCTTTGAGCCCCAAGAAATCCCCTTGACTGTTTTCCTGGAATACATACACAATCAATAAAATAACATGATCAGCTACGGTTTCTATACGCTTGAGTTCCCTGACCATTTGACCAAGTCCTCAGTTGTTTTCTTGAGGGAAGGAGCCTGTGCATGCCTATCTGCACTATTTGACCCTGTGCTTCCTGTAACATTAAATTCCTTTCTGCGAGTGACGCATGCTAAAACTTTCTAACTGTAGAATGTTGCCTCCCTATTTCTGCACTGATGCAGATCTGCTTAATGAGAAAGATGTCTTTTATCTTCTGACCACAAGACAACTGGGGGGGGGGGGGGAAAGCACCTAAACCCATGTGTGGCAATACGATAGGTGTACTAGAACTGTGTAAAGGTATCATGTGTACAGACCCACTGGCCTCTTATTACCCGTAGGCTGAACAGTCTGAGTTCCTGCATATCCCTTGGGTTTGAACATACTGTATTGATCTTTTACAAAACAGTGAAATGCATTCCTGATGCCAAAAATGTGATCAAAGAACTTGCATGGGCTAGGATAGCAGTCAGCATTATTATTTTTTTTTTTTCTCCAGCCAAAGGCACATACATCAGCCTCAGATTTTTAGAAAGGAAAATGAGGTTTATGAATCTTGTTCCACGTACGAACTGCAGAGCTATTATTTCCAGCATAGTTGGTGTGTATGGTGCTAGTGGGGATGTTTTTCTGAAAGGCTTGTCTTATCAAGGAGTCATGCCCAGAGCATGTGAATCCTACCCTGTGCAGTGCCTGGGGGGCTGTCTACAGGTATTCACTGCTTCCCCCCCACATGCCTGATTATGTGAGGAAACAAAAGACTAGCATTAGGTGAAGACTTTAGTTTGAGTAAAGTGCAAAATTTAAGTTTCTTTCCCTTTTTTGAGCAAATACAGCAGCTTTTCCATTACGAGGAACAGAGTTGGCACTCAGTAGCTAGAAACCAACTTCCTATATACATTGTATTTGCCATGTCTTTGAATGATTTTAAAAATGAAGCTAATTTAATTATTTGTGGCTTAATTCTGCGCAGAGGCTATGTGGGTGCAGCAGCGCTTGAGTACTCCGGGAGCTGCCGCTAGTGTCTGCACAAGGCTGAGGCTGTCCGCGGGCAAGGTATGCACATCCCACCACACTCCGAGGCGCCAAGGTTAAATTGGCACTAAACAAAGGGAGAGGGTAACTGAGGAGCTCAGGGAGGTCGGTGGTGTCTTCAGCTGAGGCCGTAGTTGAGGAGAGCCAGAGCAGTGGGAGGAGTGAGCTCCCTGCTGCCTGCACACCCGCAGTGTCCCCGCTCGGCTTTGCCACAGGGGTGTTAATGCCCAGCGCCCTCCCTGGGAGCATCAAGGATTCCCGGAACCCCTCTGCCTGTGGCCAGTAGGGATGCCGAGGGAAAGCCTGGCTCCCAGCCCACCTATCCCTGCAGCACTAGAGCCATGCGGTCACTGCCACAGCCTTAAACCACTTTCCCTTGCTGGCAAAAGCCTCTGGCCAAGTACCCTCCTTTCTCCCACTTATTTGCCAGGTGAGCACAGTTAAAACTAGGGGAGCAGCTGGTGGCACTCATTCTGGGGGGGCCGCCCGGCCCTGGTCCTGCAGCCCCCACTTTGCCTCTGCTTTGCTGCGTCTGCAATGGAATGGTCCTTGGGCCTCGTGTTGGGAGAGTAAATGGCAACTCTTTTCCCTTTG
Organism: Larus michahellis; assembly: GCF_964199755.1. Taxonomy (NCBI): domain Eukaryota; kingdom Metazoa; phylum Chordata; class Aves; order Charadriiformes; family Laridae; genus Larus; species Larus michahellis. Next base: position 37,818,159 of record NC_133901.1, read on the forward strand.
TGTGCCACTATTAATATTACTATTACGTTTTCTACTAAGTCCTAGCAGCCTGTGTGTCTTCTCAAAACTGCTGAGCCAAGCGTGACTATACTGAGGGTTCTGTTATGACTCCATGACTTGGCTTGATGAGTTATAGCTGGTTTAGAACCCCTTGTTACATAGGCATGGCCAGTTGGCTTAGCCTGAAATTCTGCATTTTAAAACTGGATTTTGTTCTCCAGTCACTCTGTAGATAATTGTATTACGCAAATAATTGCAACTGCCTTCAGGTGATTAACGTTCTGATTTGGTATTTAAGCCTAGATATTGAACTTGAGGTACTGAACTACGTCTTCCTTTTTCTGAAACTTTTTTCAGTTTTTCAGATTGATTCTGAATGCTGGTGTCATTCAAATGTAGTACTCTTATAGCCCTTCCCAACTGGATATTGTTCAATGCTTTGCTGTAGTGCATTTAAAAACATTATGTATTTTCCATAATGAAAACCACTAACTAAAAATGTACTGGATTCAAGATAGACTAATAGAAAATACATAGCCATTAAGAAAAAAATATTATGAGATTTTAAAATATGGACTTCTTTTACATCAATTCAAATACTTCTGCAAGGTCGTTATTGCATCTAATGCATCAAAACAGGTTGAAGGGGGGGGGCTGGGGAATGGCACCCTCTTATTAAACAAATGTTTGTACTTTGCTTTTTTCAGTGCATCTATTTAATATAAATACTAAGAAGGTTAAGATGCTTTCATAGGGTAGTAATGCAAATTATGAGAAAAATAAGTAATCTCCCTTTTTGAGGTCCTACAAATTACAGCTGGAACTGACCACGCTCTTCCATGCTTCCAGACGAATTTCCTATAAGATGCTGACTACCTAGGGATAACAACAAGCTGTGATAGCAAATGTTTCCTCATCCCCATTGTTTGCTTTATGATTTGTTTTATGCAATATTTAAAGATGACGTCTTCACTAGAGGTAAAGGACGATGTGTGAAATGGAGGAATAAGGCAACACATTGTAGTTTGGGGTTCCTCCTCTGTTCAGATAATGTTGGCAAAGATACAAGAAAGAACAAAAAGCAGAACTTCATCTCAGTGTAGAAGAAGGTGCAGCCCTTTTATTCTAGAGGAAAAATGCTTTCAAGTCATTTCAGAGTAATAAGCAATTGATAGGGAAACATTAACTGTGTAAAAAATTCTTAGTATTCTTAATAGTTTATTTCATGTCTCAAGTGTGTGATTCTTGTAAACAATTTTTTGCCTACTACAAATGTAACATGTATTTGATGGTGGTTTTGAAGTACAATGGCATCCTCAAAATAGTCAGGTGTTACATAGTAGAAAACCAGTTAAACTGGGCCCTGGCCCTTGGAGGCCACCAGGAGTGGATCTTTGCAGTGTCGGGGGGGGGGTCAGCACAGCTGCAGCCCCCAGGAAGCCATAAGGCAAACCAAGGGTTTGGAAGGAGAAAAGTAGTTTTCTGAAGGACACCATTGCATTGTGGTTTAGGTCGTTTCACCAATCACAGTGCAGACTAGCTTCGGTCAGGCTTTTTTTTTCCAAGGGGGCAGATGGAAAAAAGGAATTTACTACATAATGCCTTACATTAGCTAGGGTACATCTTGAGTTTATAGGGCATCTTTTGCTAAGTTTTTAAGATCTAACTAGAAATTAACAGAAACCAGAAATCAAATGACAATTTTAATAGACTTTAGAACAGAGTGTACGAGTATAAAACACTGGTTTTGTATTTCAAAAGTTGCAGGAAGATAGCCAGTCATTTTAAACAGTCTTCTACAAAACATATGCCAGTAGATTACATAAAAGACACTATATACAATATAAAAGAGCAGAAAACAATCCTCACTGTAAAAATAATTTAAAACAAGTATTTCAATTTAAAATATCTCCTATAGCACAAACTAATACATTGTGACATGCAAGTGAAAACTAAACATATTGCATTCTTTAGTGTAGCCAAATAAGAGCTGTATTAAATTTGGACAATGAGACAACATGCCAACATTTTCTGATGAATACAGGAGGCTGTTCTTAAATATTTATTAAGTGATGTATTTTATTTTCAAAGAACAGCTACTATCCATCTTCCAAAATGTAATAAATAGTAAAGCAAAGTATATGAATAATCTACACCGTAGAGTTCATTTGGGCCAATGTTGAAAAAGTGGTTTATAGAAAAATGCTGTTTCACTTACTACTGCACTGTGCAATTTTACAAAATAGTTCTAAAGGCTTGGAAACAATCCGCACTTGAAAATTCGCAACATCCAGTTCTAAGGCAGCCTAGCACTCGACTATACAATGTAATACTTTGAGTAGCTGCTTTGCTTTTAATATGCAAGGTGGAGCTAGCAAGTGGAAAGTTATTTTCCCAACCTCAGGCATGACCTCAAAACAGCGTGATTCCAGATCAGGTTCCTAGTCTGTGTTTTAGCCACTCAGCAGTGTAAGCAGACGCTCTCCGTATTTGAGTGAGTTTCTCCAGGTTTTGTTGCATCAGTAAGTATAAAGGAAGAGCTTATTTTTTTTTTTGCGCCTTTTCACATGCTGGTAGAAACACCGTTCTGAACTGAGCCTAGCTTCCACAGCAGAGCCTTGGCAATTTGTCAAATGCTATTTGTAATGCAAGCTGCGCTATAGTTGACTTTTGTATACAACATGAAAAACTTCTACCACGGGGGATCCATTTTGTTCAAAATGCCAGTATTATATTTGCTAAGGAGCCAATGTCAACGTCGCTTCATGTCCACAGGAAGTATTAAACTCAGTTACCAAAGCATTTTCACAGCACTTCTTGATCAGTCTAAAAAACAGGATTTCTCAAGTGCTCACTGTCTTGTTTCCATTTAACTATCTACTCACATTTAAGTATGTCTCAAACATACAAAGTAACTGTTAAAGCAAAAAATTAGCTGCCACAGTAGGTCTTAGAAAATGCCAGTGTTTAATGACAGACTAGGCAAAAATGAAAGGTTTAGCAGAAGCATAAGAAGATTTTAAATAAACCAAACTGTTACAAAGCAAGAGGTGTGAAAATACCATTCTTTGGTCTAAATTAGCTGTTCCCTTTATATTAGTTTAACATTCCAATGGCTTTTTCAAAACTGTTTAAAAATAATATAAGCTGAAATTCATTAAGCAAAAATATGTATTATATACATGGATGCCTGATCAGACAGATGAACTTAAAAGTGAACATAGTGACAATTATTTAGATATTCCTAGTACCTTAAAAAAAAAGATGAGTTAGTGTTGAGTGCGCAGTAATAGAATTTTATTGAAAAAGGTAAAAAACTAAGCATGAAAATCTGTTTTAGTTGTTTATAAACACTACATCCTTATGGTTTTGTTGCTCTAAATTCAGACGTAAACATTCATTCTGACATGCCAAAGCTCCTAATGCTGGTGGAAAGTTCCTGTAACCAGTCAGTGATCACTTTACAACTTGTTGCTCGGGTGATCAGTCCCTGCAGCTTCACTTGTATACGCTGATTCATCAGCTGCCGATTCATCTTGTTCAACTCCATCCTCCCCGAATCCAGCTTCCTCTTCCCTTTCTGGAGCATCCTCATCCTCTATGCCATTGTAAAACTCCTCCATCTCACTCTCATCCTCCACATCTAGGCTCTGACTACGACATGAACCACTTTCACTGCTGCTCCCGCAAGAGCTAGAAGATATGATATCGTCTTCAGAATCTGAGTATACCTCAGCCCCGTGGAAAATATAGCGATTTGGTGGTAAAAATAGATACTGAGTACCTGAAACAGAATTTCAAAAGTCAATAAAAGGCTAAAATAAATTATTCATAAAAGATCTTGCAAGCTTCTGGTTAGAAAGTACTGCATATATGTATTTTCATCAGTGAAACTTAACTGACAAAGCAGATTACGTTAGAAACCCCTTTACTTCAATGTATCATTAGAAACGGCACATAACAAATGCTTCACTGGGAAGCTCAGCGTTCCTTCTCCCCCCTCCCTATGACACAAAAAAGCATTTAAACCGTAATGTTTAGCAGCTTTTTTCATCAGTAGACGTATTCACAGCTACATTTCCATTACTTGGTTCTTCATCCATGCTGATTCTCTAGTGCGGTACCTCGTTACATCAGTTAAGAGACTACATACTGGAAGGCTTCCTTGGAAAGGCTAAAGTTTCCTTCAAAATGTGCCTGGCCCCAGCTGTGAGATTTACTTTTCAACTCCTGTCATGACTTCATCTTTCAGTTCTACAAGGCGGCTGCCACACCAAATTAGCACCTACTGTGACCAGCTTATACACACCTGAGGATCAAACTCATTTTTTCTGGAATTTTTGAAAGTGTTAGAAACTGATTTATTTTTTGATACTTACCTTAAACCTCCTAAACTTTGGTCTTTTTAGGGACTCTGTAATCACTGATTATAAAACCTATTATGAATTACAAAAAGTTTTCCTAGCAGCCTCTCCAAAAGAAATAAACAATACAATGATGAGTTATGCAGACACTTGTCTGAACAAAAATAATGACCAAAACCGACCGAGTCCCTCAAGGGTAACCTATTTATTGCTTTAAAGTAAGTCTAGAGTAAACATCTGGCCAAAAAACACAAAACACTGAAAAGAGTTAACGCTTACCATCCAGCCTTTTGCTAATCTGTTCTTTTGCAGATCTGTTTACCCAGCACTTCTTCAATATTTCATTTTTTTCTTTATTTTCTCCATTGTTAGATCCATTTTCCTTCATTGTTTCAGAGTTCATTAGTTCACTAGTAGGATTTTCCGGGTTTTCTGATGATGTTTGTGTGTCCTGAATCTTTTCCTCTGTGCAGGTCCCTTTAATTTCTGAGGCAGGGTCACAGTTTTCTACCTTACATTCAGCCGGCTGTTCTGAAGACACCACCGAAGTATCTGGTGGGGTCATTCTTTCTGGTGAACTAGAGTCTTCTGAAATGTTTAAAGGGGTAGGCGGTAGCTCAGATGAGTGCATTTCGAGCTCCTTGTGCGTTCGTGGAGGCTTTTCTGTTATTTCTGAAAGTTTTACTGAGTTGTAGCAGAGTTTTGTATATTCGCTACCTAGCCTTTGACATAACTCATTAATAATAACATCACAGTCTCCAAGAAGCTCCACGTCAAAGTGTAGATGAGGCAAAGGTTCCCTATTAATTAAGATCTGAGGCACTTCATGGGGGATGGAACCTATAAATAGAAAAGAGAATTTAAAGGTAGTCACTTCAGTTTTACTTTCAGCAGAGATCTACTTGAAAGTTTGATTCCTCAAGACTTCTCATTCACTTGCAACAAGACCAGGAAGAAGACAAGCAAATCTCAAATTTAACAACAGCAGTTTGAGGAGCTACGCCTACTGTAGCCTATCTGGACTTCTTTTCCCTGCTTTTCCCAGTAAGAAGTGTTCCTCTACTCCATCACTGAGAAACACATGCACAGAAATACTGACTACAGCAATGTTTGGTCAAGTGCTAAATAGATTATTAAAATTAATACTATAAACTCTTACAAGAACTGTGCCGATTTTTGTGCATGCCTTTTATGTACTTAATGCACATGAAGAATATCCTGCTGGTAAATGACATCCCATTAATTAGGTCAAAATACTTTCAGGTACAGTCTACACTGCACAGGGTTGCTCAACCCATTTCTGACATTTAGGCTTCCAAATCCCACCAGTTTGGTAACCTAGCGTTGATTCCTCAGATACCCAACCCACGAAATCCAGTTCTAGGACTCAGAAAGAGCAATGGTTTGTGTAGTAGATCCCAGCTTTCCCGTCCTTCTGCATTTCCTGGCAGCCTAAACACTAAGCTCTGCCTCTTCTGTAGGGAAGAAGATGTCACTAGGAAGGCCGTGGGTGCGGTACTGTTCCCAGTTAACAGCAGATGCTAAGCACACGTTCTGCTCAGGCGTACAGGTGAAGAGGATTTCTTTAGTACCAGTAAGTCTTGCACTCAGCAGGCAAATGATTGCCTGTCATGGTATTCTCTCAGCCTTCCCGAAGGGCATTTTTCTGTGACGTATATTAGCAGAGAAGTTTTTCCATATCACTTTTAAAAGCTGAGGGTCCAGATGGTGACACACTATATAATGCATACTGTGTATCATTTAGTACTAAGTACTGACTTTAAAATAAGCTACAACTCAGCCACCTGATATATACTTAATCTGATTTTTTGATCCCACATTTATGTTTTTAAAGATGATTCCTTTCTAAATCTTCCAAGTAACTCTGAAAGCATACTGCAAGCAGGGAGAGAAATTAATCAAATCTCAGAACAAAGTCATTCAAGTTTTAGGAGAGTAGTTTTTCAGATTATCATTTCATTACCTCGAGATCTGTCTGCAGTGCAGAAAAAGCACTTAGGATTTGTTTCTTCCTCTATTTTGCATTTCAGCTTTACATAGGCAATTAGTTTTCATCTTAGAAAACTAGATGCTTAATCTAGTTTCTTCACTGAATCAAACCAAAAGCAATTCTTAGAGGTCTTAACGGAGAGTTTTGCTTCTGATCCAAATCTTTGGAAGAAAATATTACCAGAGATAGCCACTTACTTGGAATCAATGCTACTGGTCTTACTTTCAGTGAAGACCCAATGACAATAAGGAGATCAACTTCATTTTTGTCGTACTTCATGGCGCGATGGAACTGCTCAGGTAAGTTCTCTCCAAAGAACACTATGTCTGGCTTCATGATAGCGAGCGGTTCATCAGGTGGACATCTGGGACATCTAGGTACAACCTGCATTAGAACAACTTCTATTACTACAATTCAAGGCTGTGCATCTTGAAAACCTGAGAATTTAGCAATTCACAGTGACTAATTCTGGCAAAAGACAAGTTTCAGTGATATTTCCTCATTTAATTTTTCTCTGGATATACAGACAAGTACATTTCTTACTCTAGCCTGCAGCAACTGCACACAGAAATAAAACTACAGCAGGAATAAAGAGTCAGTCTTCTTAAGTCAAAGGGGAGAAACCACGCAGATCTACACAGTTCTTATCTGACAGCTAAGACAAAGTCCTGCTCAGCACCAATGGGTAATTACCTCCTATTTGACAGGAATATATTTTTCTTGGTTTTATCAGAGCAAAAACTTACAATTTCGCTGACAGTTTACATTATAGGATCTGATGCAACCCCCTTCCTAATCAGAGAGTACACTGTACAGCTTTACCTCTCCTCCAAAAGGGTATGTGCGTTATACACATACATAAACAGGGCACTGGTGCAGGTGACTAGCAAAAAGCACACAGGAAAAGAACATAGGAAAGAACTTTTGGTTGGTCTCCATTTTAAACTCTTCCAATTCCTCCAAAAACAGAGCAGAATCCCTGTTCACTAAAAAAAGTTTACAAGAGTTACATTTGTGGAGAAGCAGGCTCCCTTTACTCCTGAAACCAGAGGATTTTCTGATCTTTGGGACCTCTTTGAACACTTTCCTATCTTAAGACTTTTTCAGAGAGAAGAAAAGCAAGAAGGTGAATGATGTATGTACAGACAATGCTTCAATTACTACTCAGCAATGTTTCTTTCAAATATTTCAAGTCTTCTCAGCTGTAATGTTAAAATACAATACCCCAGAATAAATCTACGGAGCTACCTGTAGCTGCAATCCTATAGCAGTCATCACAAGCACATTAGTGCTATGTAAAGGTGTAGAGAGATGTATGTTACCTATTGTAATTGGAAAATATATGAAAACTGACATTTAAATGCATAACAACCCCCTCTTGTACACAGAGTGTATGCGTAAAAAATAATACAGAACTTACTTAGAAAGTTTTAATCAAAGAACTAGTCTGTGGATGCCTGCAGTAGGACAAAAGACAATGCTTTCCATATGAGAAAACATCACAAGTAAAAGACCTTCCTCTAGTGTCAAAGGACCGTTCCCAAAAAATATGTGTCTTTGAACAAAGAATCCGATCCTCCTTTGAAGAAAATCTTGTGGGAGGGATGCGCAAGAAGTGATACGGTACAAGAACTAGGAACTGGTATGGTGGAAACCTTCATCACATACCCAAGCTAAAGAGCATCTAGTAACCCCATACTAAAAAGAAACCAACTAAAGAACTCCCCAAAAAGGAGCAGGTGGGTAGAATGCATCTTGAACTTCTTCCTCGGATCTTTACATATTAGAGAGAGCTCATAACACACAAACAGCTTAAGCTTTTCTGAAGCTTTTTACCCTGCTGTCTCTTCTGTTGATGTTAGTGATGCCCTTGCACTTTCAGTTCGAAGCTTAAGGAGGGAAAATAATTTGCTCTGTATTAGGAGGAAGATGAAATGAAGACCTCTAAATTTTGATTTAAAGAGACCAAGTAATATTAACTCCGTTTCCATCATTTCTCACAGGAAGTCCAATGACTTGTGACTTAATGGATCTCTGTAGAGCAACTGATGTCCCTGTCCAAATCATTTGAGTCACTGTAATGGGCCCATAAATGCGTTTCAACACTACACTACTCACCAGCTTCTCTGCTAATCCTCAGAAAGGTCGTCAGTAAGGGGGGAGATCTATTCCAAGAGCTGAAATTGATACCAAGAAGTTAAAGCTAGATAATTGGCCACTCAATTGCCTAGGGTCCTCTTTCCCTCCAGAAGTAGCACTCCCCCAAAACCCCACCACCTCTGCTGATGTACTTGTCTAATGAAAGAAAAATGGAATTTCTCATTGACTTTTGATGTTATCCGTATATCAAAAACAAGATTAGTAAAGATTACGTTGGTTTAAGAATATCCAAGAACTGGTGCATGTTTTCCATTTCTTGGTTTTTTCTTCCTAAATCTGAGACCCTTTCACTATTTCTTGAAGCTGCCTAAAACAGTCAAAAGCAAAGTTGAAGTGCTGTTTTTCAAAGTGACTGACAGTTGTTTTACTCGGAAGTTCTATCTGTGTGATTTATAACTGCTGCTACTTCTCATCCAGAAGGATGGTTGTGTACAGCAACCGTGAGAAAGAATCATGCTACAGGGAACCGGCACATTATCTTGGAAGTGGCAGAAGAATGAAGAGCAGCAACAAGAAATTGGTAGTTTTCTAAACAGATAATCTCAAACAATTCTCAGTCTACAATATGTTGAAAGGAAATCTTGGCAGAAAGATGCTAGCTAGACTCACTTGCTTGTGAAGCACCTATGACCATCAGGGGATGGACCAGACAAAGGAAAGGTAGCATTTTTAGGGAAAACTAAGGACGGGGGGCCATGTACAACTGAACCTTCAAATAGTGGGGACAGCAGAGACTAAGAACTGGACTATCGATTGGGACCCAGGTGCCAAAACCATTTTTGTGAAGGGCAACTTGTTAGAGAACAAAGCTGTTGAAATGGATAATGTTTTGTTTCATAAGTACGGAAAGGCTTCTTTTGATATCTAAGGAACCAAATTCTATATTCTAGAGAGACAACAGACAAAGAAACTGCATAGCGCTGGTTTGGGAAATGCAGGCTACAGAATAAAGGTAATGATGGCAAATAGAACAATTTTTTTTTTTCAGGCATAAAGGAGAAAGGATATTTTTTCTTTCAATAGTGCTGGGTTTTTTGTGTGAAATTATATTTGGCAATATTGATTTTGCATTATGAAAGTAATTCAGTATAACAGTAGGGCCTGCCCTGGAAAGATATACCTGGCAACAGGAGTGTAAGATTAGGGCTGATAGATTGAGTGTAAAAAGCTCCTTCACTCTCATCTTGGGAGTAAGAACCCCCTTTGTTCTCATTATTCACAAGTATTGCTACAGTCGTCTTCTCTCCACCTCCTCAAGCTTCCATTGCTGACCACCAGCAGGGTCAGGCCATCAGTGCAGGAGTTTGGTTCAGCATATAAACATACAATGATTAAAGTGTTGTTAGGAGAAGGAGTTCTGACCACTAACAATCAAACCAGAAAATTACAGAGTGCTTAGGAATGATTGTTTAGAAGGAAGAAAACCTAGACTCCAACCAGCTGGCTTTGAAGGTAAAGAAGCAGCAAACATCTGTAAGATAAAAAGTTCTCAAAAATAATTCTCTTACTGGGAAAGTAAACCAGGTTTCACATTCAATATTTCAGTGTTACAAAGCTTCACACTTATGAGATTCACATTTCTTAAAGCTTTAACTCAAACATCTCTTCTGAAAGGTTTTCATTGAGTTCCATTTCAAATGTAATACCTGAAAAATTTACATCCCTCCCATATTTCTTATCTAAAACTGCAACTGTGGATTCAAGCAGTTATCATAAAACATGAGCCTGTAGAAAGAGAATCCCCTTCCATTTGTATGAATAATCTGTTTGATCGGAGAATCATCATCTCTGATCCTTCAAAATAAGGGGAAGAAGAGCAAAGAGGGTCTCGCCAAGCCAAAGGTTCATCTGCTGTGACAGAGCAGAACTAACTCCTGCCTTGCCCTGGGGCACTTCACACCCAGATGCAGGGAGTTCCGATACAGCACAGTTCAGAAGTTCTAGAAAGTGCACGTCAGAGACCTCAGTTGATCCTCTGCCTTGCTCAGAGGCTGCTCTGTTGTTAGCAGCATCTCCATGCATCATCTACTATTTAAACATATCTTTAATGTAGGCAAATGCTCAAAGAGCAACCGATGTTATAAATAGCTAAGAATGCTTTCTCAGTGTGACTGTGAGTTCAGATTAACATAAAACAGGTATAAATCCAACTTTGTACTTACCATTTTAACCTGTACTTTTCTTGAAGGTGCCATTAAAAATAGACTCTTACGGTTTTGTTCTGCTTTTTCCCATTACCTAATTTTTGCAGTATAGTATTAGAGTACACTTTTAAATACTAGGGAAAATGCTAAAATACAGATATGCACTTTTGTGAAGTACATGCAAAGACGTGTAGCCTTTTAAAAGCAGATCTTTTAAGCAATCCAAGGGTGGTGTTTGGTGATATTTTTGAGAGTTACTTATTAGAAAGCTGCAGTGAGTTAAAGTAAATTTTTACCTGATTGAAAATATCTCCTCGAACAACTTCACAATCAACTTTGTATTTACAGATCAGGCAGGAAGCTGTTGCAAAGGAACCTGAGGAGAAAAACCCGTATGGTAGAAATAAGGATTTTCAGTCATTCAGATTTGGTCATTTTTCCCAAGCTGTTTTGACACAAAGGCTATTATGTTGCAGTGCTACAAAAATCAATCATTAAAAGTAATTTAAAATTAAGATACTTGTAGTACTAAAAGTAGTTCTTCTAGATGTTAGTCAGCAGAAATGTTGTTTTAGGAGTAGGATATACCACATGCATGTCAACAAAAATTGCATTGTGTCCTCATTCCCCCAACCTGTGCAAGCATATACAAGGTGAGGCGCACAGAACCTTCCCTTTTCCTCTTTACACAACTAACGGTACTGCCAGCAGCTCTGCAAACAGCAGCAGTGGGACACGAACCCATGTGAACTCAAGAAAGAGTAGGGCAAAATAACTAAGAAAATGGGTTAGTAAAATCTTTGTTATAGGCAGCTAAAAAGCAGTACTGTTCCTTTCAGCAGAAGAGAGAAGTTGCAGTTATAGTGTTCAAACTGAAATACTGCTCTGAACTTGGTACCCAGCTTAGCCAGTGCCTATTACTTGGCAAGAGCGTGTTAAGTTGGTTGCTCCATCCAGCCACTTGGTAGCTCTAACTGGGCTGTTTCTGAAGCAGCTGAAGGTGATGCCTGAGTATGTGGTAGAGCACTTGTGTCTCTGTTGGTCTAAAGGGAAAGCTTATCAGGTGGCCAACACACACAAGAAAATACACAGTGTGAAGTCACTGTGGCAAACTAGAGTGGCCTTTTGGTGCGCCCATGGCCAGGAGAGATAGGCCTACAAGGCCTTTTATCTGTGGAAGGAATAATGCCAGAAGTTGACAGAATGCTGAAGAATAAAGCAAAAAGATGACAGATTTTCTTCTAACCATGAAACAAGGCTTAAAAAAATAAAATAATAATTTGGGGATCTTTTTGACCCTGCACTGGAACGTGCCACTCATACAGCAAAAGTGTGGAGCTCTCTAATTTCTAATGGTGAATACGAGGGCAGTAAGAAAATTCTGTGACTGAGTCCTGTATGGGGGGTACAAAGGTCTCTCTTCAAAAGGAAACTTTTAGAAAGCTAACGGTTAAGATGTTGAAAGCTTTGCAGAAGCTAGGAACAGTTAAAAACCTCTGGTACCAAAACTTTATCTGGGGTATTATTTTAAGCCACCCAAACCAAAGATATTTTCTGCTCCTAAGCTACGCGCAGCAGCCAACCATCACTTACACTGCTAAATGAAGGGAGTCTGGGGCTCACTATGACATCAGAACGTGCTTTGGGGTATGCTACTGTATCTGGGTAAGACAAAGAGTGGAAGCACAGAAGAACTTGGAGCAGATAATTTATGAACAACTGGCAGTTCAGGTCTGCTAATCGCTGCTGGCGTGGAAAGTGCACAGCTTCTGAAACGCTTGCTCAGCATTGCAACTCCCAGAACTTGCGGGATTCCAAAGACTACAGGAAGTATGACAGTTATTATTTGCTCATTATGATTTGTTTATAGTAATAATTTGGCCCTTTGTACAGTGTGTTAGGGACATGTCTGTCAGGCTAGCAGACCTAACCCTGTCTGAGGCATCTGTTGCTACCTGCTTGCAACTCTATTAGGTGAGTTATTTTTCACTGATCAAGAAGTTATGCTGCCCCATGCATAAGTCATGTGTAGCCAGCAGGTCACTGCCTCTATCATCCAGCTACAGCAATGGCAAGGAATATGATCCAACTCCAGACATGCTGCTCGACTTCAAAAGCCATTTTAAATTCAGAAAATGCATCCAAGACACAGGAGTTTTGATAGTAGCAACTTTACTGTAGGTCTGCAGTATGAAATGGGTTCAAAGGTTCATATATGAACTCCCCAAATCATTACAGGGTTTCTTGTCATGATTAACTTGCCATTGCCACAGCTAGACAATAAAGACAGAATAAATGTAGCATTATGAACTCTTATTAGATAAGAGTTTCAATTTCTCTTTACCCACTACTGTTAGTCAACTAGCATTCGTTAAAGAGCAGCATAACTGGATGTCAGATAAAGCCTGATGTGCTCAAAACACCCTTTGCTAATTTCCAAAGGCCTCAAAATCTCGAAGTTCATAGCATGTTGTCAAAGAATCTTTTAAATTTATAATCAACTTATACAGGACGTACAGTGAAGATGGTCTGAAATCTCATTACTGTAGTGTGCAACTGCAAAAATAGGAAGCTTGAACGTGGCTGTGACGTGTAAAAACATAACCATGTAAGAAGTTCATGGTAACACAGAATGCGAACCAAAAGAAAATGCATGACACACCAAGTACAAATGGAAACTAGCACCAGATTTGGGTTATTCGACAGAAACGGTTCTCCTGTGTGCTGTCTGGCCACCACGGCAGAACACCACGTTTGCTCTGTTTGAATAAAGAAAATTGACGAACCTGGCACCAAGCTAAGCTTTGTAGATAAGGAAACCAAGTGAGTTTGGTCCCTGGAAAAGGTGGAATTAGACAGACAGGTCTTACAAACGTGCCAACACTGCTTTTAAGCAAGAAGTCTACTAAATGATCCAAACATGCACTTTAAGAACTCATTTTCTGCATCCTTTCCTTAAAAATGGATCCTTAGCCTTTTAGCTTGACATATGCAAGTCCTTGGAAATGGAAAGCATATCAAGCAACTAATTAAGAGATTCCACTTAGTTTGGTATCATAACTACAGAATGTGTACGACACTGAAGGTGTAACAAGATGATGTGCAGTTCAACTGAACAGGTGATTAATCCACAATATTTTATACGTGAGGTAAAGTCACTGAAGTGTCAGGGTATTTTAAGATTTCAATGGAATATATTCTAAATAAAGAATCAGATAACAGCTAAACTCCATTTCATTAATAGCGAGAGGGACTGAAAAAGACTGACTTCCACACTGTGTTCTCAGTCATGAATATAAAGGAGCACAAAATACATTTCAAAAGTTCAGGTCTAAGCTTGTGTGAACAGGGTGTGGATCTTCACTGATAGACAAAGGCCACCGTTTATCAAGCATAATTTCTGAAAGAAATTTCCACTTGAAACACTTCTGATTTAAATACTTAAGCTACCTAAAAAAAAAATAAAATTAGCATTTTAAAAGCGGGATATTTGTTGCCAAGAGTACCAATTCAAGAAAAAACCCCATTAATTCCAATAGCGATTACCTTGTCACATGCACCAGTAAAAATTATTCCTACACATAAAATAAGAAAAGTGAAACTAAACCCACTAACCATGACACTGTATTATCCTTTGGATTCCTGCAACCTGTTCCAATGTGTCTATGTTCTGAGTATAGTTGCGAAGTAGTTTTCCTTCTTTATCCATCAAAGCTATGAACTTGTGACAGAGAGATGGCTGGAATTGTCCTGGATAGATTTCCTAGGGAATTCAGAAGTACATTAGAAAGTGTAAGTCTTTACTCCAACTCCAGCAGTTCACACAGGGCTGAATATTATCAATAATGATGATGTCAGCAGTTAATGTTGTCACTCCCTTTGCATTTTGCCATTTCCCTCAGATCCAACTCTTAACAGCTGAGCTTCTGATCATGTCAGGATGACTTGCTCCACATGGAAGCTGGTATTTTGTTCTTCACAGAGCATAAAAGCAAGGTTTAGGTCTTTTTTGGTTTTGAGAACTATGAAATAGGAAAGCTTTTTTTCCTTTGTAAGTGTCAAGTAACCTCAATATTTGTTATTAGAAACATATGGTTTAACTGCAGTCAGACAAAAATTTCACAAGGAATTTGGATTCTGGTCTTTTGGTTCGGGATAAGCAGTTTTTGCTCATCAGCATTATCAGCAGCCGTTCCTAGAAGATGGGAGCCTAGAAAGCAGAATGACATTGGATATAGGGGGAAGACAGGTGGACCTCAGACCAGCTCTGCCAATTTAGCTGGTTACAATAATCATTAAATTAAAACCATATGGCTTAGCAGAGCAGTTCCACTGTGCCTGACAGATGCTTAGCCTTTCCATTAGATCACGGGAGAGGAGGTAGATGCACCTAAAGAGCATATGGAAAAAAACGTAGGCACTTTTGTAGAACGGTTTGAAGAATGGTTTGATGTTCACTCAGAGTGAGAAAGGAGCCTGCCAAAAGGAAAAATTGAATGTAGGCACCCAGCTGAAAGCTTCACACTAGGAATGTCTGTCTCGAGCTGACCACCCCAGGTGGTACCTCTGGTTGCTGCGTAACAAGGAGGACAGCAGCAGCAGCACCATTCTGTTTCTCAGGAGCAATTATTTAGGGGAGGAGCTTGAATTCCAGACCCTCTGCTCTCCAGACACTCTCTCACCACTGAAGAGCGACTGGGCTGCAGTCTCACCTGGGAAAGTGAGGCCTTTTTACAGAAAAAGCACAAGGGTCACCAGCAAAACGAAGTCTGCAAGCAGGAGGCTGCTGCTTGCCTTTACCAGTAGAAACGTAAAGCTGACACAAAAGTTCTAGCACAACAGTGAACTGTTAAATTAATCTTTGTGACAGCTCTGCCTACAGCTACCATATAGCCTAACTATTAACAAACAAAAAAGACTTTTTGAAAGCATTTGTTTTTTCCCCAAAATATTTCAAGTTACTCATAATTCTGAAGCTACATGGGTCTTTGGAGTTAAACTGCAGCAACGATCCATGATTGCTCCTAGCGCTGTTACCCTGATTATGAATACCCTAATACATGATTATCATTAGATATTCAGGTGGTCCTTAGCTTTTATATCTTAGTCTGAAGAAGCAAGACGTGTCCTGCTGCTGAGCTCTGCAAATTTATTTGGCCATTCTTTGCCCCTAGAATGAAAGGAACCGAAGATTTCATGGAATAAGAAATGAATATTCTAACTGAGCTGATGGGACAGAAAAGGAGAAGTAGGAGAAATTATTTAAGTAAAAAAGTATCAGCCAAATTGGATTTGGTCTATTCTGATAAAACCTGTGTATAGACAGGCTTCAAGTGGGTTGGGTTTTTTGTTTCTTGTGGGGGTTTTTTTTGGATTTTTTATTAAATATGAAAAAGCCAAAGAACTGAATATACTAATGAGCGTCAAAATATATTAGTATCTGGACAGGAGGCTTTCAGAGAAAGCTAAGCAGCTGAAAAATGCATTGATTTTTCCTTTCCAATCTTTAAAACATAGTACAGCAGCAGCATAAATTGTGAGCAAAGGGAAGAAAGAGTGAGCATAACTAGTAGTGATTGATTTTCACAAGTCATTACTGGTTCTGTGGTAATTCTTACAATATTCTGTCTGATTTTTTTTTTCCCTGTGGAAATTTCAGACTAAGTGCAATTATTTTTTTTTGTTTCTACATATGTCTACAGCTTCTACAATCCCTTCTTGTCTTGGAGATGTACTCCCTGCTTTTTAAGTTAAATTGTTTAATGTCACTAATATCTTTCCAAAAACTGCCGCTTTCTCCCTTTTAAGCAAACACAGTTCCAGCAAAAAGGCTTTAATTCTCTAAGATGTACAGATCCTTGTCACAGTTAAATCAAAACCTGAAACAAGAACAAACCTATTAGTGCATGAAAACTGCTTTACTCATCTGTAAATACAGTGATAAAATGTGAATGTATTGTATGACACTGAACAGCATGCCACAGCATATCAAATTCAACTGTAGCATTCCACATCACTCATGTGCGGCCCAAAAGTTTCTCATATTCTTTCATTTTTTAGAGAAAGTAAGAGCAGCTAAGATTACTGAGTTTTTATCTATCTTCCCTGAAATTAGAGACGCTGTCTAGAATGGTTGTACGTATCATGAACTTGTAACAGGAACAGTAAAAATAGGCTTAAAAAAAAAAGAGAGAGAATGTTGCTAAATATTTCTAATAAGGTTAATATGTGGTTGCATACAATGACTGAAGTAACACTGAGGATATAAAACTGATACACTGCAAAGACCTGCCCAAGGAGAGAGCTGTTACACCACTGAATGAAGTCTCTCATTAAAGTAAATTCAATATATTAACTTATTTTTCTGTCTTGTTTATAAGAAAAGACAAAGATACTGTTTTGTTAACAGAATAGTTTTATATCTGATTTATGCATTTTAACATTTTTATCTGTCTTTACTGAGCAAGATAAGAACTGTTGGAAAACCATACCTTTGCAAACTTAAAAAACGGCCTGGGATCCTTTCTGAAGTATTCTATATCAAACATTGCTTGAGGATCTGGAAGGTCTGGGAAGTCTACAGCAAGGCGTGCATAGATGCCATCTCTTGATCTAAAGTCAGGTATTCCACAAGACACAGACACCTGAAATACATTTTTGCAATCTGAAATAAGCAAAACTAATAAAGACTTGGTACAATAGAGACTATTTGGAAACCACACTTCTGTATGCTCACAGTGCTCAGAGACATTAAGAACAAAACCAGTCTGGGTTCTCTGTATTTATTTTGTTTTCATTTTTCTCTTTTTTGGACCAATATGACAAATCCCAAATCGCACGCAGAAGAAACAGCACAGGAACAAAGTCTGACAACTGGGCCAAAAACCCCTTTAGTACAATCCATTCAGGCAGTTATAGGACACCAGAACTTACTTTTACTACTGGAAGTTTTGTCAGAAGTGAACAAAAGTTTAAAATAGCATTGCATTAAGTTTGATTAGTAAGTGTTCATTGATCTTCCAACTTAGGCTTGGACAAGGTGGCTGATTTTATTTCTTTTTTACATGCTAACACAGTAACATAATAGATTCTTACTTTTGATAACAAACGCCTTTTGATAAACAAACATTATTTATCAGAGCATTGTAGTAGTCAATAAAGACTAACATTTATTGTCTCAGACTACCCCAAAATGGTATGGGAAGAGGAGAAACAGGTGTATGACAGCAACTATAGAAAGAGCAAGATTGGGCAACAGAAGTAGCAGTGCTTTTCTCACAAGCTCATTTGAATTACTCATCTTTTCTGAATGGTGTAACACCCTGTGTATGAACAGAAACAAAAAATGATCGGCTTTCATATCATGATCTGGTACGTTGGTATAAAGCTGTACAACAGTTAAAAATATTCTTTAGTAAAACAGTGAGTAATTAATTTTATTACCATCATAGAGCAGCAGATGTTAAAAAGAAAACTCAGACTCTGACCCTTTTTCTTTTTGAGTCCTATTCTTCTAGTCCCTCTAGCTCCATCAGGTATTTTAAAATCCACTGAGATTTTGGTTAAAAAAATCATTACCTTTGTTTCAAATGAAAAAATGACTAGGATAGAAAATGTTTTGGAACAGGGAAATGCGATCTTCATAAGTATTTTGTGTGGAAGCAACTGTTTAAGAGTTTAAATTTATACAAATATTTTCTTGTAAGAATAGAGATCCTGTCATTTCCAACTTAAGATCCAGTCTTGCAGTGTGCATCGTTCTAGTGGGCAGCTGTGCCTCCTCTTCCCGTCTAGCACAATTATTTGATTACGAACCTTGCGAGGGTCACATCATCTGCATGCTGTAAAGCACTGGATAAGTATTTAACCATCTGTATATTATATTCCCCCACTGTCATTGCAGCAATACGTACCCCAGCTCCAGTCAAGACCATTATTTTTCTGCATTCTTGTAAAAGTTTCACAGCATCATCAATAGTATTAATATCTTTTCGTTTTTTTCTTTTTGGTGGTTCTGAAAGAATGTTTATAACGATTTGCCACAGTGTCATGTCATCCAGTTCAGGCGGAGGGATTGTTTCCGGGAGCAGGTCTTTCAGAATTGTCCGTGGGTCTGTACCTAACATGAGATGCTGCTGAACAAAAGTGTAGGGACCTAAGAAAATTAAGAAATACAAATATTTAAAATTGAGTCAAGTATTTCAGATGGTCATTGTCCCATTTATTAATGTTTACTACTACAATTTCATTAATCCAACTTAATGCTTCATTCATCAAAACTCCTGTAAGTTTTGGTCTAAATTCTGATGTGATAGTATAGCTAGCGGTTTTACTTATTTATTATTATTTTATGTTAACCCATGAAGGATTTCACAACAAGTTAGTCAAGGTAGAAATCCCAATTCATAGCAAACTTGACGGCTCTTAGAGGTGTATAAGATTTTCACAATGTATCTCCATTTGTTTTTTTCTAATGTTTTATAAGGTATTTACAGTAATAAGCTGAATAGACAACAAACACACGTATACTTTCTAGTCATATTATAAAACTTCACTCTAAAGAGACAAATAGGGCCCACGAATCCATGGATTTTTGTTGTTCTTTTAGTCATCTAACACTAATGATTTCAGACATGACCTCCTACAGCCATCAAATCAATCTTTCCAGAAACACTTGAGATTAGAGCAGTACAAGAAAAATAGGTAAATCTTAAGAAGTTAAACTAAGACAACCCAAGTAGCTGTCACTACAGTTACAATACACATAAAGAAAGCAATTGTTACAGATATTCACCCAAAAGGTATCAACAGTGATGCTCTAACAAGGGATCAGCAAAGACAACACATGGGCAGATTTTAAGTGGAATATTGTGTTGTCATAACGTGTTTTCTTGCTGCTGTTCTTATCAATACCGGCAAAATGGACACTGCAGTATGTACTTACGCACCTGTGTTAAGACAAGAGACCTCAAGTCCCAACCCCACGGTGCCCTGGAAGCCCCTGTCCCACACAAGTCACCAGGGACTGTAGTGGTTATCCAGTCCTGGGTGAGGGACCTCACACAGAGGCAAGAACCTTCTACTGAGTTACTAACTGCTGTGCTTAACTTACCTATCGCTAATATGCAAGATATATGCAGACTAATAATTCCCAAACTGATGTAAGACTTGGGACAGTGAGCCCTACAGACTGGCTAAAATCATACAAGATTCATCTTCTTGTTCCTTAAAGTATTAACGCTACTAAGTAAATAGGCTAGAAATATGCCATAAATCTGTTCAGTTTAATGAGTCTGTGTGTACACAGGATATCTACACAAAAAAAGACAGTGACAATTTTAATCAAAATACAGCAAGTTTAAAGAGGTTCTTTTTTAAAACTCCTTGAATAACATACAGAATACAGTCAACTCTAAGCTGCTCAAAAGCAGTAACTGCCATTTCTTTTGCAACAGAAGAAATCCCTGGAAGACTGGGAAGAAGAAAGTAACTGTTCAAAGGCAAACAGCATCTAAGAACATGATATAGGCTTCTACCTATACGTGGTCTTGGGGTCCAATCGCTAGAACTTGCATGGGAGGCTCTGTCGTCTTCATCACTATCACAGGAGTGAAACCCATTGGCTATGATTTCATCACTAAAAAGGAAGTTATCTGCAAGACAGCACAACAATGACAGGTTACACGTCAGCCAAATGGCACAGATGTATATTTAAATATATCATAAAACCTAAAATTGTATGCTTTTACAGTTAATTGCAACAAATTACTAATAGGCAGTTTTATCACTTACACACAGAAAATTTCTATGTTTTTTGAGTTTATAAATGCTCTCAACGTTTCAGTGGACTTGGTGCCTTAATACTGGGCTTTAGTGGGCTGGATGTTGACCTTAGTGAAATTTTCATTCTATAAAGCATTGGTTTTTTGTACCTTACAAGTAATCCAAATGTTTTAAAAGTACAATTAAAAATTCCTTTCCCTTACAGTTCTCACTGCATTCAGCTCACTGAGAAACTGGATTAAATGAAAACATGTCACCATTTATAGACTAATCTTACTAGGTTTTAAGAGCACAACATTTTAAAAGAAACCCACAAATACACGCTTGGATACAACTAAGTTATAGAACGTGGTTAGGCTGTTGTCATGCAGCTGAGCTGCAACAGGTGACCATGCACAGGCTTGTATGAGATTAGAGTTATGACAAAAAATGTGCTGCCTTGAACCACCTTCACTAAGTCTGTCTCGCCCACTTTACCCCACAGCTGGGTTTGGCTCAGCAAACCACACAGTTACTGCAGCTCAGCTCGTGGCCTTCCGCCAGGGAAACTCAATCTAACTTCATCGTGTATCCAGATGAAGGAGTCCAAAGAAGAACGAGATACTTGTCTTGCAGCATGCCGTACTAAGCTAACATTTAAGGGGAAATCTAAATTTTAACCTGAGCATCTTATTAGAAGATAGACTACTAAACCTTTGCTATAGTCTTTTTTTATTAGAAATAGCCACAGCAACTGTAGCTTAATTTGTTGGAAATCTAAGACTATGTACAAAGGAGAACAAGTCTCACTCATGCTCTCTAAAGCAAAGAATCTCTATAAAAGTTTTCAATCTCGGTTTGAATAAACCCCTACAATATTTTAGCTAGGTTACTTTGCTTCACTCTTAAATAAAGAACACCACAAAACACCATCATTTTTTATTCAGAGATTGCATTGTTCTGTTCTTTCCCTTGTTCGCATAAATACTTTATTCTGATTAGAATGGAAAAAGGTAGCGGACAGAAATTTGCTTTTTGTACTTGCTGTCTTGTTCTTCTGAGACCACGGGTCCTCTTTTGACATTACTATTTCTTATTATTAATCTCCATATTTACAGCATTTCACTTGCACTTCATTACGCATGCAGTCAGTGAGCATATTATGCAAAAAGCATTATGAAGAAGAAAAAAGTTGATTAGTACACATCAGTAAGTGTGAAGTGCAAGTTTTACAAAAACTACCTTCATGTCTAGAATCAAAGTCAACATAGTTAAAGCCTCATCATATACAGATGACATCGTGGTGCATTTAAGAAACACTGTGATAGATATAAAGAGGCTAAAGTAACAGTTTAAATTGTAACACTCCCTGTGTATTCATTTGGTTCCTCAAAGGACTAAAGGGAACATGCTTGCCAGAATTGAGCAATCCACAGCAAAACATCCCTGAGGATGCAAGTAACTGGTGGAAAAAGGCTTCACATAAGGCACCAATAACAGTTCATTAGCTTTAATCTTGCGCTGTTCCAATGAAGTTTTTAAATACCAAGGCTGTTCAGAGCTTATTGTACAGCTCTGTTACCTTTGGGATTGTTTTTGCCCAGGCAGAAATTTTCTGTAGAGTTTTACTATGGAGTTAGAGGTAAAATAACTGCATTCCAGGGTAAAATGTAAAGACTTCACTGACAGAATGCAATATCATATACCCTTTAAGAAGTCTTTCCAAAGCACTGCCTTAAAGAACAAAACCCCTCAAAACCTCTCTGCTTCAATAATGCAATGCCAGTACTTCCATACTTGATGCTGCCCAAACAGTATGCTTCAACCAAGATACTTTTTAGAAGATTATAGTTTAGCTTTTGCCACAGCCACTGAAATCTTAACCAAGACTGTAATGTGAAGTTATTTAAAGAATTGGTCAAGATTGGTGCTCTTGTGCTTTCTGTGTAAGTTCCCAAGAAACAGAAATAAAATAATTTCAAGGCAGAGATTGTGAAAGGGAAACAGGGCTTTTGATTTTTTCATTTTTAATGACTTGTTGCCAGCAACACAGCAAAATAAGTCTTTTCAGAAGTGAGAGCCCAGTCGATCTCCTTCTGTGAAGCCCAGCACAAGAAACAAGAGGCTCTGACAAGGACCGCTCAGAACGAGAACCCCTTCGGTTCAGACAGGGCCGCAGCTGGTCCCAAGTTGCGTTCGGCGTTAGGGTTCAGGGGACGGAAGGAGCACGGCCGCTCTCCCGGCGCTCAGGCACAGGTCAGCACCGGGCCCGGCCAGGGGGGAGAGCCTGGGCGGCTGCCGCGGGGAGGGAGCCCCGAGCGCCGGCGCAGGGAGGAGGGGGCCGGCCGCGGCCTCTCCTACTGGGCCGGGCCGCCCCTCCCGGCTGCGAGGGGCCGGCGGGCGGCCTGCCCCCCGGGGGGTAGAGAAGGAAGGGAGGGAGGGAGGAAAGGAGGGATGGGATCCTCACCGGGGTGCGGGGCCGGCGCCTCGGCCGCCCCGTTTGAACACTGCGCCCGCCTGCAGCCAACGGCCGCCTCCGCCGCCTCTTCGCCGGGCGCCGCCTCCGCCCCCTCCCCCCGGCCCCGCTGCTGCCCCGGCGGCGGCGGAGGCGGCTCCGCCCGGGGCAGGCCCCGCAGCCCGGCCCTATTGTCCGCGCCGCTCCACACCGCCGCCGCCTCGTCCTCCTCCTCCGCCCGGCCGCCGCCATCAGCGATCACGGCCGCCGCCGCCGCCTCCTCCTCCTCCGCCTCCTCCTCCTCCTCCTCCTCGCCCGGGGGCTCCGCCGCCACAGCGGCGACGGGCCGGTCCGGGCGTTGTGCGGCCGCCGCGCCCCACCCGCCGCCGTCGCCGTCTTCCGAGTCTAGGCGCTGGCGCTTCAGAACGGGCTCGTCGCTCTCGGCGGGGCCGGCGCGGCGGGGCCGGAGGAGCGGAGTCTCCTCGTCCGCCATCTTGGAGAGTAGCAACCGCCGCCCCCCTCCGCTCGCGCCCGGCGCAGCAGCGCGCAGCCGCCCCCTCCCCCCTCCCCGGGAGCGATTTAAAAGGCGGCACGTGACCGCGCCACCGCCCACGCGGGCGCCCGCGCCCCGCGGAGGCCGCAACAACAACAAACCGGGTCACGTGAGGGGGGGAGGGAGGTGGGCTGAGGGGGGGCGCTCGCAAGATGGCGGCTTCACCGCAGGGGGCAGGGAGCGGGGCGGCGGACGCTGAGGGGAGCGTTACGGGCCGGGAACCGGCCCGTAACGCTCCCCTCAGCGTCCGCCGCCCCGCTCCCTGCCCCAGCCTTTTACCTCATGGCGCTGTGGTGCCGTTCCCGGCGGGAAGGGGGAAGCCCGTCCTTGCGGAGCTTGTGCCTCCCTCTCCCCCCACACCCTCGCTCCCTCCCTCTTCCAGTAAGAGCTCTAATGACAGGTAGAATTTCTCCCTTACAGGCCTCGATAACGACAGCTTTTTTTTTTTTTTTTTTTAAAAAAGACCCCTTTGAGTTAAAATTGCTGATACGTAGGTTTTTGGTTTGTTGGGTTTTTTTCTTCAAAAGGGATTTTTTTTTAGATAACTGACTTCATAGCTGGTATATGTATTGGCGGGGGGATTTTATTTTTTTTTTTTTAATGCCTGGTTCTTTCAGGCATTAACGACCGCTCAAAAGATACACGTGCCATTTCTCACACTTTACCTATGTCTTAAAAAGAAGCTGTGAAGCAACCAGATGTTAATCAGAGCAGCTTTTCCATTACTCTGTGCAAATTTGCATGCAAGCATTTATTTTCCTTATTGAAGCTGAGGCACGATTCACATTTCCTAAAAAGCACGTGCTTTTGTCAGGATGTAAAGGAGAGGTATGACTTTAATATTGTCGTTTTGGTGCTTATTTATGTGAAGACTGCATTCTAAGGAAGAAGATGTGTAAGTGATACAGGTGTATGATCTAAAGCTTTCAGGGAAGGTGTTGATGAGGAAAATATTCAAGCATCCAGAAGCTGACACTGATATTGCAAGCATTTATATGAGTTAATGATGTTGTTGCAGTCATTGCCCCTAAAGCGGGGAGTCGGTTTGTTAGGGCTTTGGTTCTCTTCATTATCTGCAGCTCTGAGCACGTGTGGGGACGAGGATGGAGCATGAAATGCAATTTGAGTTATATTATGCGTTGAACTTCTTGAAGGTGTGTACTCTACCCTTGGGAAGCAAAACAACTAAAGTCAGTTGAGAAGAACAGGTATTGGATGATTTGATGTATTTTATAAGAATAATTTCAAATATAGATTTCCAGGTCTTGCTGTTTTATTTAAAAGGCCGTTTATGACTTTTAAAAGTTGATGGTAAACCTCCAGCTGTACTGAACCAGAATTTAGTGTTGCTCTTGGCTCTAAACAAGCAAAATTGTTGATAATATGTTAGGAATGAATAGAAACGTTTTGTTCGTGATTGGGTACAGAGAACAAATATGAGATTTCCTCACTTCCAGTACTGTTTGTACGTTCTGGGCAACACTCACCAAAACATAGGGAGACACATAAGCTGTGCCATCTCTGGTGCTGTGACTCTTTCAAATAAAGTTTATGTCCTGAAGGCAATTTCTTAATTTTTTTCTGTGCGTTATATGCAGGTTCTCTTGCCCTCATTTTTTGGATGACATTTTGCTCTGTGATTTGTCCCACTGAAGTCAGCTGGATCAGTAAAAGACTGAGTTATTATTCAGCATCAGTATTTTGTGTCCTCCCCACGTGAACCTTCAGACTGTGCTGTGTGACCCTTTGCACCCCAAGCACTGGAAAACTCGGGGCGGGGGGACACAAGTATGGTCACTGCCGCAATTTGGGTCAGACCCCTTGTTTACTTGGTCTGAACAGACAAGAATATGGAAGGCACCAAGGCTTCAGCGAGCAAATTCCCTGTGAACAAGCAGCTTGCAAGTTTCAGGGTTTTCTTGTCTGAATCCAGCTCTTGTGCCTGCGGTTTGGCTTGCAGCACAGAAATAGCCACTGAAAACTGGAGGTAAAAAGGGTTAAAGAGCCTTCCCTTTCACCTTAGGCAAATATGCAAGAAATACTTGGACAAGAACGATATGTCAGGAGTGCTATTGGGAAGAGGGACAGCTGTTTGTTTTTTATCCTCCCCCAAAGTACAATCTATTTAAATATTTACATGATCTCTTGCTAAAATGCTTTCTTTTCTTTCCTATACTTTTCTGGTTTATTATTAAGTTGTGAATGTTGGAGAGATTTGTAATTTCCAATTCTTCCACTTTGTGGAAAAAGTGTATCTATTGTTTTATTTACTCAGAGAAATATGGTAGTAGTGTTTTCTATCAAATTTAAATGGTTTCACAGAGGCTTGTGCTTTGCTATTTCATATTACTGCTTCTTCTTTTCATGGACTTTATATATTTTATAATCTTAATAGACTATCTGAACATGTATGTTCATGTTTACATGTGTGTAAAAAAAGGAGATTTCAGACAATAAAACCTTGGAAAGAAAGAAGTGGGAGGCTAATATTATATGTAGGTAATTTCAGAAGATTAATACATAGATAATAAAATAAAGCACTTGTAAATGCAGGACTTATTTTATAAATGGTTCTGAACGGACCCTAGGTCCTTCACTGATTAACACACACTTGTAGCCTCACTCACACCCTGTGTATCTGTTCTGTGTAGACTCTCTGATTAGGTCACTGCATCTAAAAATGTGTAATTATCCAAGGCACCTGTTCGTAAGGGCTGGTTTAAAGAATCAGCAATATTTAATGACATTAAACATCTTGGATTACAAAGCTCTTGCAGGGATGGGAAAAGTAAAAATAGAGCTCCTTAGGCTCCAGAGGAAACACTTCAGCAAGTGGTTAGTATTACACCTAGGAAGTAATCTTTTTAAATCAACAGATCATTGGAGAGACTGCAGTTAAACGTGTCAGTAGCTTTTGTTGGTCTTGATCATTAATGACAGTTCAAAATTAAAGGGGTTTCATTTCAATGTAAAATGAGTTTTGCAAGGAATGTGTCTTGCACATAATACAGACCTTCAAGACACGGTTTGAAAGTAATTTAGTGTGAGAAAAAGTCTCTATTTAATGTGATAGTAGGCAGTATTTCATGTTGTCTTTTCATAGTCTTAATTTTGTCAGACGTAGAACAGAGGTACAAGAGCTGTTTGTTTTTGAAGAATAGTGTGTATATATCCTAGGCGGCCTTCAAAGAGTGAAGATTCACCCCTTCCTGTTGAAGCAACTGACAGAACTCTAAGAGGCTTTGGCAAGGTCAATACTCATTCTCAAAAGTTTGCAGTCTTGTAGTCGTTATTTTGGAAGTAATCCTTACTCCTTCGTATAATTGCCCGTATAATCTTGCTGTTACAGACTGTGGCAAAAGTTGCAATTAAAAATGAGGCAGAAAATATGTTTTAGTGTATGTAGGCTCAGGTGCAGGAAAGCCTTTAAGTACGTGCCTGATTTTAAGTGGCTATACACGGGATGGTGTGATCAAAATCTGAAAAACAGCTTGATTTTCTTTAGTATCCAGAACTCTTTTCAGTCTGGATGACACCCAGAGTTTGATGTCGCAGTGACTTTGGCAACTACAAATCCCAGGGAGCATTGCCATGAGCAGGTTTGTGCGACCGGATTGGCGTCCTGCGGGGACCAATGGCAGGCAGAGAATTCAAGAATATTCATGTGTGTCAGCTGCCAGTATTAAAAAGCACTGGGGAGAGCTGTAGACCTGAGTGGAAATTGCCTGTTTCCCTGGGCTACTTCCAAACCCCTGTGTCCGCTGTGAATTGATATTCTATTTTACACCCTCTGTGCCTCGGCTGGAAGAAGCCCGCTGGACTAGTCGGGATGGATGCTATTCTGAACTGCAGAGCGGATGACTTGGAAGATTACTACAACTTGCTCGGATGTGATGAACTCTCTACGGTAAGAGCTTTCCCCACCTCCCCTCCAAGTTAATTACATTTTGAATGTGCTTTTCTGTCTACAGGGGGGATTGGAAGTTGTTTATCTCTGCAGGCAGCACTATTTGAAACGCATTGTGAGCCTTCTTTCTTGCTACTTTTACCTTTTAGTATCTCCCTCTGCAAAGCTCAATTTTCTGATCTCTGTACTGATGTTAAGATCCTAGAATATGGCTTATATTAAACATGTCTTATAAACCAGGATTGTGTTATAGATACAACTGAAATAATGGTTTATTCATTAGTTTAGTTCAACATGTGGTATGGTTATGAGTCATGAGCCAACTGCATCAATTTGACAACATCCAAATAATGCTTTGGAATATATTTTCCATTTTAAAAGATGGAAAATGCTATTTGTATGCAACTAATACAATGAATGTTCATAGCTGTACGTCACTGATGATGCTATTGAGTTTCACAGGTTTTATACATATTTTTTAATTTTTAAAAAAACGGTATTCGTTGGTTGGGAGGAAAACCAAAAATAATATCTCTTTTCCATTCATCCCATTAATGAGTTTTAAATGCTAATTTTAATTACATTTAAATACTAGTTTTACTAATTTGTTTTGCTAGGAGATACCCGCTTTAGAATGAGATCTAGCTAAGCAATTGTTGAACAAGTTGTAGCTAAAACAAGTGTTCTTCTTCCTAAAGGTGTCCATATAACATTTTTTGGATAGTCTGAGTTAGTGGTATCCTAATATTTTTTTAATCCAATTGCCGTAGTAAGTGGAATTGTGTTTTTGGAAAAGTTTTGATTACTCTGATGTAATGAAGGGTGTATTCAGTCTGGATAAAAGCTGTATTTTGCTCTGTAAATTTAATCAGATGCTCTCATCTGTCCTAGTGGGACAATACCTCTGTCTTTCTTGTCGCTGAAAGCATACTAGTCAGCAGCTCCGATCTGCTACAGAAGGCAATTGAAAGCTTTTCCTGGGATAACTCCTAGAAAGTCATCCCAGCAGAGGGCGGTGTCAAAGTTTCTCTGTAGCTTGTTTCGCAGACGCTATTTCTCATTTTTTACCTCATGCTAATTCTTTAAGGGCTTAACAATTAATGAATAGTTCAAGTATGTATGATAATGATTTTTCAAATGGCTTCAAAATGAACTGAAAAAGATGGAATAAATGCTAATGGGTCCTGAAAAATAATCTGTCGGGTATTATTTGTTGAGAGAAGACGCAGATGTTACCAGATTATTTCTGGCATGGGAGTAGGAACTGAGATCAGAAGTTGACTGAGCACCATGATTGCCTTCCCGCAGGATGCTGCGCATGACTACTGACATTTAACAGAAATTTGAAGCATTACAGGTGTTTCGCAGTCACATTACCTTGTATATGCTGTCGAGTATTTGCAGCAGCACACGCTTCTTTAGGCACGCGCAGCATATTTCCGGCTACAGTGCTTTCATCTAAGGTGCTGAATATTCAGGTCTTGATCTGACCTGGTTAAATTTAAGCACAAATAGTTTCAATTTCTGCAGACCTTCCCTGTATTAAAGTAAACACCCATGTTCATTCTTGGCTTCTTATAGAATTTTGCTCATGGACACCTAGTTCGTCTTCAGACTTGAGAGGAAGAGGGGAGATTTAATCTACATCCTTCTTCTAAGAAGTGTTATTCATTTATAGTGGGTATTGCATACCTTTCTTGGTAAAACATCACACTGAATATTTTATATAAATTTAATATATTTTGTATAAACTTCCTATAAACTTTTCCTTCTACTGATTATTTTTTTTTAAACTGAAGAATTCCAGGCTACCCCTCTGCTACTGTGCATATTTTAACTTTAAAGTTCCCGTTTATATAACTAAATTTTAGAGATGGTAGCTAGCTGTATAGTAACCAGTTTCAACAAGTTCTCTGTACAATGTATGTATTTTTAAGTGTCTTACTGACTGGAAATATACCACCTTGTGTGGTTCCTCTGGAAGAAGTTACTGAGAAGAGGAAAAAGTGTAGAATTCTTAAAATACCACTGTAGGCCACATTTTTCCCAGCATATGACAACAAAATTTGGCCAGCTAGTTGAGTGAACTGAAACTTTATTATAAAGAAAAAAGGTTTTGAGCCTTAATTTTGAAATAAATAATTTAAATCATATATGGATGTCAGGGTTTGAAGGATGAGGTGTTTATATGAAGAGCCTTTCTAGCATGGGAAAGAACAGTAGCTATCTTAGGGCAAGTTGTTGTGAAAGCTTAAGCTGTACTGGAAAGATACAAAGAAGTTTTGGCTTCTGAATTATAATAAGAAGCAAGATACTTTGAAAAATCTGAAAATTTGAAAATCTAAGCTGAAGCCCACTCCAGTGGATTCCTGTATTTTCTTAACTGATAACGTGTCTTTGTTCTCCCACTGGTTGTAATTCTTCATGGTACTATAAACTGTGTGGGAACTTGTAATAAACTAATACATGCCAATATTCTAATATTTTTCTAATGTTAGAATTCTAATTTCTAATATTTTTTGTATAAATTTATTCTAAGTCAACCTTTTTGCACAGAAAATTATCTTGAACTGCTAGTTATCTAGCTTTGTGGTATCCAAGATGAAAAAGTTGTGTGGTAGTGGCTAAATTTCCTATGAAGAGTATATGGGGAAAGCCATGCAATCCCACAAATTGCTCTTCAGCAACGGAGAAGCTCTTTGCTTCCTGCAATGAAACTTTGTTAAAAGTTAGAGTTGATTAAACAAAGCGAAGAGCAACCGAAGGGATGCGTTTTGCCTACATGGTCAAATGTGAAGAACGGGCTTCGCACACGTGATCTCTGCACATTTTTCTTAAAGCCAGCTTGCCGTATTGGATGACTGCGCTTCACAAAAATAAGAATGAGGATGAGTGCATGGAAAATGAAATTAAATAAGCAGTATCACTGACAGATGGTCATTGTTACCTCTATTTTACTTGTACTAAAGCTTGTAAAAACGAATAGGAAAAATCTTTCAGCATCCTTTGTTGTTCCTCCCAACCCTTTTCAAAAATCAAATTTGAAAATCTTTTCTATGTATATATATTTACTCACTTAAAATCTCAACATTCTGTTTAGGTGGAACAAATTCTTGCAGAATTTAAGATTAAAGCCCTTGAATGTCATCCTGACAAACATCCTGGAAACCCTAAAGCAGGTATATATTCTTCCCTGTTTAAAAACAATCTATTTTTTTCTTATATTAACATGACTAAGATACTAAATTCAGAGTTAAGACTTTATTAAATATTTGTTTCACCCCAGTATATTTTAATTGTCATGTGTATTGAGCATATTGTCTTTAAATAGCAAGCTCTAATATTCTAACATCTGCACACTCCTAGGTGGTAGAGCAGGAAGATGCTTGTTTGATTTTTCTACCCTCCCCCCCCAGGACTTTCAGGTTTTTTTTCTTTCTAGGGTAGAACATCTTTTAATCCAGAAATTATTTATGGAGTGTATCCCTTTCTAGACCTGTGAAGCTGGCCTGCTTCCATGCTTGGTGGCATTCAAGTGCCATACTTGCGTCAACTATTTAATTTGCTGCCACGAACAAGCCCATCAGGAACACATTAAGTGTACTTTAGTTTCTTTTAATGTAATTTAATGGCTGGAAATAAAGAGAAGCCAGCACCACAGGAGTAGCCATCTGTTTGCAGAACAGCAGCTAACATTTGCATTTACGGAAGCGTGCAGTTCATCATACCTGTGGGGGCTAAGCAGCACCTGAGTTACTTGGAGACAGTCTTACCCCTTAATAACCACAAGAGAGCTCTAATCAGTGCTCACTGATGTCTGAATAGTTTATATTCTTTTAATAAATGTTGTTCTGATCATAATTATGGTCCCCACCAAAAATTTATTGTAGATTAATTAAATGTGCTTCTCATTTTGACTAATGTACAAAACTTTTCCTTTGAATTCTTTCTTTATAAACCAAACAACATAAGCATAAGCTGAACGTGATAACCTGCCTACTTGTGTGAATCTGACTTGATCCACGACCTCCCCTGAGACAGCAGAGCTGGGAGCATCGCCGATGTTAGAGACTCCCACTCTGTCGAGCAGAGCTCTCAGCAGGGCTTGGCTTTCCTTACTGCTGCGCCTTCCGAGCCTCTTATCAGAGAGCTGACAAGGCGGGGGTTAAATGGTGAAATAGGTGGGATTTTTCACTTTGAGATTCCCTGACAAGGAACCCCTTCAGATTTGGTGTTTGACAGGCAATCTACCACCTACTAACAATAATCTGATCACTAATATTTAATTAATTCTAAAATGATAGCGCAAGTACCAATGAAACCAATGGAATCAACTTTCTCTGCAGAAAATTCTGGCTATTGCAGCCGGGAAACAAGAGACTATTGCAGTGCATGGTCCTGTCTGTCTGCAACACCACCTACCGCTCCCCCCCAAATTAATTGAAACTAAGTAGCACAAAAAAGGAGGCCGCGTGCCAAATGTTGGAGCAGCTTTGTTTGCCAAGGAGAAATATTTTATGCTCCATTTACCTGAATATGCTGTATTTACTTTAAATGCCTTCTTACAGTACTAGTGAAAGTTTATTTTATATTTTTTATTTAATCAGCTTAAAGCTCAATAAAGAGTAAATAAAGTAGACTTTTTATTTGTTGAAAACTAGTGATGCTGGAAAAAGGAAACCTAATAGAACTGCCCTCTCAACCTCTAGTCTGTTGTTTGATTTATGGTTATCAATTTTGATTAGTGTTTGAGCTCAGTGTGTTTCAAAAGAAATCTCTGTAATTTGTAAACTGGAATAAATGAATAATAATAATAGATCACTGTAACACAGGTGACTCATAGATAAAATCTAAATCTTTATAACCCTCTACAAATAGTGACATGCAGCTGCATCCTTAGTAACCATTTAATGAAAAATTACCCTGTAGGGAAAAATAAGAGCTCTCATTCATGCAGGCTGGTATTCAAGATAACATTTTAGCATATGTAGAAAACATACTTAATAAAATGTACAAGTTAGTTAATTTGAACTATATTTAGATTCCTCTTTTTGTCAATTTTTCCTCGTCTTTATGTTCCCCCCACTCATGTTTTCTTGGTGTTGTGCTTTGCTCTGACTTCCTTGCTGCTGTGGATATAAGTGTGTCCCTACTAAGCATTTCACTTTTTAAGGTTGTCTGCGGGGAGTGACTCGTGCCTTTTGCCTGCTGTACTCTGTAAGTTTCTCTGAACCTAAATTTAGGCGATTTTGAAGCCAGTAGACAAACAAGCTTTTTAGTCCTCATTGGAAAAGGATGTCAGTTGTCCACCACAGGTGCTGTGATCCTAAAGCCAGCTAAAACTGTGCA
Source organism: Larus michahellis (assembly GCF_964199755.1). NCBI lineage: Eukaryota > Metazoa > Chordata > Aves > Charadriiformes > Laridae > Larus > Larus michahellis. The sequence goes on from NC_133901.1 coordinate 37,850,864, forward strand.
ACGCTGTCAGCAGACCAACCACCTTTGTCATTCAGGTCTCCTTCTGTCCCCTCTGCTCTGTTTGCTGTAAGCCATTGTTGGCAGCTGCCCTTTCATATCTGAATTAATTTCTTTGAAAATAAATACTTTCTTTAGTATCTTTTCGGTTTGTGTTCTAGTGGAGAATTTCCAGAAGCTGCAGCAAGCTAAGGAGATCCTTACTAATGAAGAGAGTCGGGCACGTTACGATTACTGGCGACGAAGCAAAATTACCATTCCGTTCCAGCAGTGGGAGGCCCTGAGCAATTCTGTGAAAACGGTTGGTGATGTCTAAGTTTGGGCCTTCGGGAGGAGCAAGGGGTAGGGCTGGTCCAGAGGAAACGGTGCAGTGAGTGAGGGGATGAGTTACACCACTTCTGCTGCAGTGGTGGGTTCTGGGGGTGGGAAGAGTGCAGCGTGATTCCTGCACTAAGGAAGTTAAAGAAATTCAGGAAAAATTGGAGGACTATAGAAGCCCATTCACAGAAGCGTTTGGAGCTACTGGTTTTAGAGCAAGTTTATCAAGTTGCTCCTTTTATTTTTATTATATGAAGTTTAAGTGACTTAAGGGCTGTTTTCAAATGCTTCAGCACACTTTGCTTTTGTAGAAACTTTTTATTTATTTTCAAAGTGAGGACCTTTGTATAATATATTCTCCTTCCAGTATATTTCTTAGCAAATAGGTTTTCATGCTACCTGATTAATAAAGAGCTCATTGAAAAATCTAGAAGGTAGGTTCCTTGGAACCCTGGGCTTCACACAGGTCTTTGATAGGGCCCTGCTAGGCTACTGAGGTGATTTGTGACAGAGACAGATGTTCTGAGGCTTGTTTTCCCTCCTGATTTTGCCAGTGAGGTAATTTGATAGCATGTTCCTAGTAGATCCTGATTCCATAATGTTTGATTATTTTTTTTCTGCCTTATTAGGATGAATGATAGTTACAAGTCTACATGGTCAGATTTTAAGTCAGGTGAATAAATGAACAATGAATGTCTTGCCAATTCTGCTTACGAGAGAATTTTGAGAGCCTCTTCAGCTAAAGGGTTATGCCTGAGCTTAGTTGTTTGCTGGAAGTATCCCATGAAGCTTAGCGCAGTTCCAAACAGAAGTCATTTGACAGACTTTACTATTGAAGCTTTCCAAACCGTCTTGCTTTCAAAGGGCACCTTGAAGTCAAAGAGAGCTTTGAAAATGGACATTTTCTAAGTCACTCAAGCTCTCTTAAAAATGTGTCAGAAGTCAAGACAGAAGAAACTGTAAAAAAGACCCTTATAATTATTTGATGCATTTGTACATTTCGTTCTTCATCCCCACCTGACATAAACTTTCCTCTCAAATGCTATTTGCAATATAAAACCATGCTTTCCCCTATCCCATTGACCTGCAAGCTCCTCTCTCTGTGCTTTGTTTAATCGTTTATCACGACAATATAAGAAAGAAAAGAGGAGTTCATTAAAAAACTTTTAAAGCATAGGAATTAGTTCTTTGTTTGTTATTTTTTGCATTTCTTTAGTCAATGCACTGGGCTGTCCAAAGTAAGAAGGACCAAATGCTGGAAGCTCCTGACTTGAATAATAGCAACAACAAAACTAATGAGATTTGGACCCAACATACTGAAAGCAATGAAGATGGGTTGTCAGATGGGAACAGGGAGCAAGAAGATGTTGCAATTCCTGATGTGAAACCACAGTCTTCAAAGAATCCAGACTCCCCAAGTAAGTGAAACCAGCAGTTACAGAAAATTGCAGTATCCAGGGATTGGCCTGAAATGGAGGCTTTTAGTCATGAGAAATTCTTCTCCAGAATAATATGTTTAACTGGTAGCTTTTTTAATGTGGTTTGGGGTTGGGGTTTTGTTTGGGGTTTTATGTTGTTTATTATTTATTTAATTTGGAAGCTTTCAGACCTTTCTGCCTCCCTATCCCATGTTTGCTCGCTTGTTTGCTAGTAAAACCAAAAACTGGAGAAGAAAGAAAAAAAATACTCTTCTTAAACCAAAATGGAAAGCTCAGTTTTGCTGCTATATCAAAATGAAAAAAAAAGGCAATTATTTTCAGTGATTTTTTTTTTAAAAAATAAGTTAAAAAATGCTAGATAAAGGATTTAGGTATTTTACATATCTTTTTTTTCTGTTTTTTAATCCAGCATTCAGTATTTCCGCACAGTTTTCATCTGATGAATTAATGAGGACTAAAAATTGAGACTTGAAGGCTTCTTCTGTATTTGGATAGGTGTTTTTTTTTTAAATAGTGCATGCACCAGAATAAATGTGTATTTCAAAAGCAATAATCTGGCCAGTTAGTATCTCCTCTTTGTTGTTTAGGTTAGTATGCCTGAATCAAAGTTTACTTACCAAAATGGCCTCTGTTCTGCTGGATCCTTCAGGATTTTCATAATCATAGGCTAATGTTATCAGAAACTACTATTAAACAAAGTCCTGTCATTTCTTCCCAGCTTGATCAAGCAGGAAATTAAGTTGAACTGTGAGGGTAGCAAAACCTAATTTAATCCCAAACATTTGTGGAATGCAGAAAATAAATAAGAAAATTCTACAAATGTATGTGAGGCATAACTAAAAAATTTATATTTAAAAATTAAGCTCCATAACATTATACTATTTTTTGATAATTAAATCATCACTGTATCCTTTGTAAAGCAGCAAAATTTCAAAGAAAACATCCTCTTGTTTTCTTGTAATGGTGAGCTTTCTATGCAGGCATCTTCTTTCTCATAATTTTTTGAAGTTTAAATTTAATTTCCATAGATTTGAATGTGAAAAAATATTAAACTATCAAATGTCTACTTAATTTTTCCAGCAGGCATATATTTATACTAATAAATGTTCATATTAGAATATATTTATTTGACAGGGCCTTTATGCACTTCAGTGTTCGTACTTGATGTCAGGATGTTGATAATGCTTTTGTTTTGGTCCAGGAAAATTTATTATATTGGATTCCACTTTTAAACTGGGATATTGTCAGTCCCTGTCTGGTGGTCTGTAAGTATTATAGACTACAACTCCACATAGCTATTTCAGCCTGAATAAGAGATTTTAACACTAAGTCTGGTAATAGGTTTCAGCTTCATGATATAGGAAGATCACGTTTTTCAGTATTAACAGCCCATAGCACAGGGTCTGAAAAACTCCTTTGCTCCCTTGTGTGTGGACAGAGCCATCTGTACCTTCCCTCCACGCTGTTGCCTTTCACATAGTTGGAGATTTATCGTGTTATCAGCTCTCTCTTCTTCTTTAGGTGAAGCAAATTCAATTTGTTCAGGTTTTTCTCTGTAAGTTCTGTTTTCTGGCCTGCCATCATTCTTCCCATTCTCCTTTGGACTCTTCCCAGCTGATATATATCTTGAAGGTTGCTTAAGTTCTTGTTCAAATGATGCCAAGAGTACTGAGGTTGTCCTTGCTAGTCAAGAGCACTGGAATTGACCAATTTTTTACTTACTTTTTTTGGGGAAGATTATCAAGTATGATTTCAGACAACTTAGTTTTGTACATGTTTGTAACAATTTACTTGCCTTTCTCTTTTTTCTCAGGATTTTCAGAGGCAAATTACTGGCACTTGCGTTTCCGCTGGTCAGGGGATGCTCCATCAGATCTTCTGAGGAAATTCAGAAACTATGAGATCTAAAATGCAAAATAGGCAAGAGCGTGAGATCATCTGTTCTACAGTTCAGTATTCTTTTTGTCAGCAGTTATAAGTTATTTGGGTTTTTGTATTCATTCATTGTGATGTGAATGTTGTTTGAATAAATGTCTTAGTACTGATTTGTTAGCGCACGTGCTATGAGCATTACAGATGGAGGTCTTTTTGTTTAATAAGCGAACTTTAATAAGTAAAGCCCTTTTCAGTATTAACATAAAATGATTTTGTGAAGTTATCTAACATCTTATGTATTGTTTCTTGTATTCTTAAATATTCTGTAGTGAATAATATTTTTTGCAATACTGTCATGTTATAAAGAATGTACTCTCGGTAGAACCAGAAGTCAATGTTAGACTCCAGCATATCATCCTATTCAGTGATGATCTTCCAAAAGCTATATGGCAATGACCTTTAAACAGAACTGTGCTTATTTCTAAATTATGTACTGTGGCTCACTTCTCCATTGCATTGTACGTACTGTAGTCATTTATAACGCACGCATGCACAATACTATTACAAACTTAACTTGTTGGAGAATTGTGATCTTATGATATAGATGAAATAAGAACCTTCTTATTATCCAAGAAGGTCACTGTGATAGATCAAGCACTCTTAAAAATCACTTGTTTTCTGTCTTAACAACTACACTTTTTGCACCAGCTATTTATTTTGGAAGGCAGTTCCAGAACTTCACTTCTCCAGTTAGCAGCTTTCTTCTTAAGATTTGCTGGTAGACAACTGATACCCCTTGTATGTGTCCCAGCATTGTCCTGTGGTTTCACAGTAATTTCCCTCCCTGCTCTGGCCTGGTAGACAGGATCTTATTGGAGTTTTTTACAATGAGTAATGAAGAATCAGGTCAGTCAGCATTAATGTGTACAAAATCTCACATGAAAGGTTTTTGGTACTTTGGGCAACTTTGCAAATTGTGCTTATTTATTTTGTATTTGCTTTCTTCTTTGTAAACCTGGCTGATGTGTCACATGTATTTTTGTGCAGGCAAGTAATTCCATCAGCAACAAATAAAACTGCATGCATGCAGAAAGGGGTTGTTTTCATTTTTTAAAATGAAATGCTCTACCCACCACAGAGATCCATTTTGAATTTCTTGCTACTTGTCCCCTCAGGGGGTAAAAGCTTGAGAGAGTCCAGTTATGAATCCTGGGCGTCTCTGTGGAAAGTCAGATCTGGAAACAAGAGTCTTCTCCCAACATGGGAATGATATTATGATGTCTGTCTCCCCCTGGAGTGACACGTTTGGCTGTACTGTGCAGGGGTATGATGTGCTGACTGACCTACTGTGCTTCTCCTCTTTCGTGCCCGTTTGCTACAGTTTATAACACAACTGCCCGTCAATGGATCCCTTATCGCATATATATCTTATTAACCTCATTCATATATTTATTCTGGTGTAGTTTTCTTTACAGGGGCTGACACCAGTGCTAACACTGGTTGTGTTTGTACCAGTTTATAAAAGCTCCAAGTACTGGTGTTCTGCTGATACAGCCACACTGATCTTAGGTTTGATGGCATCAGTAGCAATAGCTATTTTTACAGCACATCATCCTGCTTATCCAAAATCTTTTTTTTTCTTTATCCTACATGCTTTGCCCTTGCATATTTTGTAGATGAAAATATTATAGAGATGAAATTAATAATTCTGTGTAATATCTGCTAAATGTAATTACAAATTTTCTTCTAATACATATACTGCTTTCCTTTATATAAAGGTACTTGCTCAAGAAAGACTTTCAATCCATTTTATAGGGAGAGACTGTAAAGGATGTCAAACAGTAGTAACAGAAGAAACTCGAGTTCATGCAAAGGATACAAAGCAATAGGGTACAATTTTTCTCTCTAACAAAAAGATGGGAGTGCAACCAGCTGGGGTACTTCAGACCAGGTAACAGCTCAGATTCTCCTCTCCCCATTCTACTTGCTTGTAAAGGTAAAAAGGGGTAGTTGGGTGGATGAGTTAGCACCTAACCAGCTGCTTTCCCTTGAGAAGTGAGTATACAGTAGAGCTTTGAACAGCAAAATTGTTTTTCATGTCATTAAAACTGATGTCATTATCAGCCAATTATGAAATGGTTTGTTTTGGCAAAGCACCTTTAGGTATTTGTTCCAGACGAATAATTGCAGATATTTGGAAGACTCTTAGCCCAGTGAAAGCTGATCGCAAAACTTGCATTTTGTGACATATCTGCTGGAGATCGGTGGTCTAATTTGTATTTGCCCCAGGGAAGACAACAGATTATTAACTGGTGCTGTAGTATACAAGTACAGATTTTTTTTTTTCTATTTATGTCTAAATTTAACTTCAAATGGTCCAATTTTCTGTATTTCTTGAATGGAACTGAACGTTCCTGTTCCTAGCAGAGCAAACCCAGAGGTACTGGAAAGCACGAGGAAGCTGTGCAGCCCATTTTGCTTTTGGGGCAGCATTGGTGGGACCTGACCTGTTGGCCAGTAAGAACAGTGAACTGGAATAAGCAGGCAGCCCAGTTCTCCCTCGTGTTAGAAAGGAAAGAAATAAGCACCTGACAAATTACTCAGTGTTAGGTCATTCAGGGCTCACCCCACAAGCATAAACTGTTCATAGGTGGTTGGGATTTTTTTTTAATAGTAGTAATTTTAGAAGGTTTTTTTGCTGGTAGCATGAAAAGATCCAGCAAACATCTCACATGACATGATCCACAATAACACAGTGTCTTGGCCTCTGCACTGGTAAGTACATAACATGCTTAAATATTAATTGGAGCAGGGGTTGTAAGGCGGGGGTCTCAAGCTCTGTGGAAAGGTGATTAAGAGACAACAGGGCCAGGCATAGGTGGTTTTTCAGTGGCCAACACAGAACTTAACTTTCTTTGCAAAGTGGAAACAGCTGCAAAAGGAAAGTTGTGGGGGTGGGGAACAACAGCAACAACCCCAGATGCTATAGATTAGAATTAGGGTCCATCAATCTCAACCTGGAGGAGGGGGCAGCTACTTGGAAGGGATGGTAAAGTCTCATTTTCCTCTTCCTGTGAGTTGTTTAGGTAGGTAGCAAGGGGTTCTGAACTGTCTGAGGGGTCTGGCTTGGTGTGTGCTTCTGCTATACAGCAATTGGGTGATGTCAGGCTTGAGTGCTTTGTTAGCTGTAGCTTGAAATGATTTAGCTTAGCTTGGTACGAAAATATATGGACCTGTGAAGTGAGCCTACATCCTCTGGGGTCTACTCAAAAGTAGTGATTAAAGTTGGCCATTATGGGACTTGTGAGGGCTGATGGGATTTCACCTGATGGGATTGCAGGTGGGTGATGATAACAAAATACACACTAGGGCATGTTGTTTAATATTGTGTTTCTAGGTCTCTGAAACTGTATCAACGGGTTTTGTAATATCAGAAACGAAGCAGCTGTTTACCCTGCTGTTTACAATGAAATTTAACAGCTTAGGAGGGGTGGGTGGTCTTGAATTATATAAAATTAATATAACTTTAGTTACTGCTGTCATTCCTGTTCTTGTGCAGATGCTGAATACATAAGATTGAGAATGTTCTAGTTCTTCACAAACTTCTTGTTTTGCCAGTATTTGCCAAGTTGTTTTGCCGACATTTCCCAAGTTTTGATGATGAATACAGATAGTATATGACTTAAAATCTCAGGCTGAGTAATGCTGAATGATAGGTAAGGTCATTTCCCAAATGCTTGTTTTCCTCTTTAAGTGAGAGAGGGTGGAAAAAAAAAAAGGAGAAGAGGGCAGTTTATATGTTCTATAATAGAAGCAAGCATCCTGATGATTAAAACAGATACCGTGTAGCTTTAATTTCCTGAGTATGAACATTGCTATCTTACGCTTTCATATCCTGAAATGAGAGACAAGACTGCTGGGAAGGTAAGCGATGAAGCTGCTGTAAAGCTGCTGAAATTACACAGCAAGAGATAAAGCAGCTCAGTAAGTTATCAGCCTCTGTCACATGGGGTGATATTTATCAGTTAGTTTATGCTGGGTATTTTTATTGCAGCCCAGGGTACATGCTCATCCTGCTGTTATAAGAGTTGCCAAGCCTCCCCCCACGATGGCAGGTACTGCATGTGCTTGTTCTTCCACCTTCGCTGTATTAGTCTCTTCTCCCTCCCATGTTAATGAAGATGAGATACTCCACGTGCTCGGTTTGTCCCAGCTTTGAAAGGCTTGTGTCTTGAGTCATTACAGTGGTGCACAATGTAGTTTGGGAACTTTTACAAGTCCTAGGTCTCATGGAATTGGGAACTTCTACAAGTTTTAGGTCTCGTGGATATCATAACCTGGATGATGGAGAAAACAAATTTTCTTTCCTATCTGTTCCATCTTCACAGTTATTTGCTCCTGCTCCCTTCTTTTGGTAGGGCAGTGAAGGAGAGGGACGACTACTAGAAAATGAAATTTGCTGCCAATGTTGGCAAGGTTTTTTTCAGTCTCGATGTGTAGTGTGGTTGTTGGTACTTCGAACAAAATGCTTTCCATGCTGCTTTGTCAAAACTGCTTCTCTAAAAATATCAAAGGACTCTCGGCACCAGAGGCCGACAGCTTTTCTCAGGAGATATAGAATCATTTAGGTTGGAAAAGACCCTTGGGATCATCGAGTCCAACCATCAATGCCACTCGACAAAGTTCTCCCTTACACCATATCCATTAACACCACATCTAAATGAGTCTTAAACACATTCAGAGATGGTGACTCCACCACCTCCCTGGGCAGCCTATTCCAGTGTCTGACCACTCTTTCCGTGAAGAATTTTTTCCTAATGTCCAGCCTAAACCTACCTTGCTGCAGCTTGAAGCCACTCCCTCTTGTTCTATCACTAATTACCTGTGAGAAGAGACCAGCACCAACCTCTCTACAATGTCCTTTCAAGTAGTTGTAGAGAGTGATGAGGTCTCCCCTCAGCCTCCGCTTCCTCAAACTAAACAGTCTGAGCTCCTTCAATCGCTCCTCATATAGTTTGACAAACTAGATTTACTTTGTCAGGATTGTCAGAGCTGGTCCTTTATATGAAGTTTATGCTGAGTAGAAGACTGTCACCTCCTCCTCTTTCTCATAAACAACTTTGATATTGGTGGAATGGAGGGGCAGGAGAATGAGCAGAAAGGTCCAGAGGAGTAGGAGACTGTTCCAGCTGGTTGGGCCTGGATGCCCTTGGTGCTTTCTGCTGTTTGCAGTCCTCACTTTTGAAGGATCTGAGTCTTCCCCAGGATTTTGATGTCCATCCTCGGCCTGTCACTGCCAAAGGACTAGGCTGTTTGCTTCAATATGGATAGATGATGATAAAAAGGAGCCTGGACATTTTAAGCATCTCTCTGCTTAGCTGCCTGGAGGCACCTTGGTCCCTGAAGGTACTGTGCAGTGGGCCTGAGCCAGGTTTGGGGAGGAAAATTGCACCATCTGGCAGATATGAAGCAGTACCATGTTGAGCCCATATGTACCTTTTGGGGTCTGGACTCCAGCACCAGGTTCGTTACTGGCTCGCTCTTTCTCTCTTACAGCTGAGGTTTGAAAAGGGAAGCAGATCAGAGCAGAAGCACTTTAACTCTTTGCTACGAAATGGAGATGGAAAGTGATAGGAGTCAACAGGAGAGCACTGAGCCCAGTACACTAGTGCTGCTGCGCTACAGCTGTAGTAAGCTGTTTGGCATTGCTTACTTACTTTCTTCTGCAATTACAAAAAAAATAACTGCAATTAAAACCATATGGCTCTTCCCCTGTAGTGCCTTGATGGGAACAGTTTCATAGATCTTGCTGAAGGGTGAGGGTGGGAAATAACTTGGGTGTTCGCTGCTGCTCTTTTTTCAACTACAAATCTTAGGGAAAACCAGTTTCAAGGAGGAAAGGTTCACTGAATGCAAATAATTCCCTAGACAGAGGAGATTTTTGTTGCTTTTCTGACAGACTGGCCTCTCATTTTTCAGTATAATAAAATAACCACATCTTTTGGTGTTGGTCATTTGACATTTCCATTCCCAGCAAGGTCCCAGTGAAAAGGACATCTGGAAGTTGCAAACTTCCTAATAAATATTTATTGGGTTGGTACTTTGTCTTCAGATGTATTAAAGCAATGAAACGTACTTTGGAAATAAGACGCTTAAAGTGGTCAGTGAAAAAATGGCAACTTTTTCAGTGATGCAGTGAAAAAGAAGGACTTAGTGCAAACTTGCCCACTGTGTTTAGCATTTTGACTGGCTTTTTGTTAGTTTGGAATGCTCCCCAAAACTGCATTACACAAAATAGACTTGCTCTCATCTGTTCCAGATTACAGGGGTGGGTGGGATCTTCAAGTTATAAAAGAAAAAAGAGTTTAAATTCCTGACTGATTAAACAAAACCAAGCCTTATATGTGGAAAAGAAGCTTTGGGTTTTTTTAACTTGTTACCTGAAATGTGCACGCTCACTAAAAATGTTGATATTTTGCAGAGTGACCAACATGTTGTACTGCTCTAAGCACAAAATGTTAAGCTGTTGAAAGTAGCACAGGTACCGCACCTTAGCAAAGGATGCTTAAGTTGCTACTCTTGAACCTAAAAACTGTCTCTTCTGCAATGTCTGAGATGTCTGAATTCAGTATCCCTCGGCAGGTACCTTCACACGTGAGAATTTAAGGGAAATGCCTAATGTTATGGTCACATATTACACAGGACCATTGTCAGTTATTTACCAGTTTAAGATTCCCTCTAAAGCGTAACCTCTAACGCTTGCACGTGCCTGAACAGAAACAACCACCCAAACCTGAAATCGCTGGAAGCCCTTGTTAGGGAGCACTTTGAAATGTTCATTTTGCTGCCAGCTTAAACAATTGTTTGTTTGTCCCCTCTTTCTTTTATTTTGTTCAAAGCAGGGATATTTCAGTGTTTCCTCTTCTTCCCCTGCCTCCGTTTTCTGATTAAATTAAGTTGTACTAACTAGAAAGGATGGATTTACGTGTTGGGGTTTTGTCTTGTCTTTTAGATAGAGAGGAGTGAAAAGTCGTTGTTCCTTCTCTAGCCTATTTTGGCCTCTGTGAAAATGGCTTTTTTCTTATTTCCATTCCTGCAAATTTTTCAGCTCTTCACTGATGCTGGGATCACACGTGGGAGGAGATGGACACAGCCGAGTGGTGAAAGGTTGGTTTAAGCCAGTCAGAAAGAGGGGATGTGGGTGTGTGTGTATGCAGGGGGAAGTGCCTTGTTCTTATGTTTTTCGTGGTTATTAGTTGCATAATAACTTCTGTGAGAAATTTTCCCCCTTGTTGCCAGTTTGTGTGGGTAGGTGCACGCTTCACGCCTGTGCAGAAGACCATAAAAGATAGGCAAAGATCATCCAGGAGCCTCTCGCTGGAGGTCTAGGAGTAATCACACCAGCTTCCTTCACGAAAGGGAAGCTTTGATGGAGGAAATGCATTCAACATAGAGTAGCCTACTGCTGACAAGACGTTATTTATATTGTATCAGTTGTAGGGCCTGGGGTCAGGACAATGGCCCCTGGGGTAAATCTGGATGTGTGTGTACGTATGCATTGCATTACTTGCACTTGGGCAGTGCTGATAGCGTACACCTGACCTAGAAGGTGATCTGTGGAATAAACACTGATCCCAGTGTGCCCTTCTCCCACCTACGCCAAGTGCTGTTTATCACAAAAGTGTTTTAGATGTAATGCTGGAAACTTACCCTGGGGCCCATCGCTGCTTTAGTGCTACTTTTATGTCTTGACAGAAGCAGGGGAGGGGTGTGTAGACGTGGACTAATGAGTTGCAATAGGATAAATGCCAGGTAATCCCTCTTGCTGCTGCCGAGGCAGCTTAACGGTGAGAAAAGACGCAAGGAGTAAAACGTGCACGTTATTAACAACTACGGAGCACAGGGGGGAAAAAAAAAAAAAAAAAATCAACCCTCATCGGGCCGCAGCGAGCAGGGTTCGAACCTGCGCGGGGAGACCCCATTGGATTTCAAGTCCAACGCCTTAACCACTCGGCCATCGCTGCTGCTGGTACATCTATGGCCCGGCTGCAGTCCTTACCCATCATTCCCCCGGCGGAAGTTCCCGCCCCTCACTCTACCAGGGGCCAATGGGCGCCGTCGCCTCTCCCCGCCATACACCGCCCCGCGGCCAGGCCGGGGAAGGGCCATGCCAAAATGGCCGCCGCGCCTCAGGCTTGCGCTGAGGGGAGGGTGGTGCCGGGGGAACGCAGACGTGTTAGCTGCCGCTATTTTTTATTCCCCTTTGTTTCTTCCTCCCCGGTTAGAAGAGCTCCGGTTTCCTCAGTGGCTCTGGGCGGTGCGGAGGAGCCTGAGACAGCTGAGATAAGGGCCACCTACCGCAGGGCGGTTTTCCGCCGCTGTACGCATCCCCTCGGCCGTGGGGAAGATGGACGGTCAGGTCACTGCGCTCCGCAGCGCGGGCAGCAACGCGAATAAATTTTCCGTGCAGCTCTCCAGCTCAGGAAAAATAAATGCCGGTCTCTATGCTGCTGGGTCTTTCTACCTAAAATATAAAGGCTGTAGAGGAAAGGCGGCGGGGAGTGTTTGGAGGCACGCTTCGGTTCCCTACTGAGGATGCAGCCAGTAACTACGACAAAATACACCAACATTGCATTAATTGTTAGAGTGGTGTTACCTTAATTTCCCCCCGTTTTTATTCTGTTCTTTCAAGTATTACAAAAGTTATCACATGACTATTATATGTAAATTCACTCACTGCAGTTAGGTTTTTTTACCCTAGCACACAGCTAATTGCGTCAGCAGTAGTATAATGGAAATTAAATGTAACTTCACTTTATATTATAGTCTGCTACTGAGGAAAATATTAATTTTCCTTTTCCTCCTTTTTGGAGGGTGTAATGATAAGAACAACTGTGTTTCTGGACCACTTGTAGAAACAGGGACAGTCCCTTAGCTGCACGCAGGTTGTTGTGACAGTCCTTTAATTATCCCTCTAAAGTAGACAGTAAAAAGCTGGACTGATACAGAAACATCGATACTACATGTTAGTGGCTTGTTGGTTTTTTGTTTGTTTGTTTTTTTCTTGCACTTAACTGCATAGGGTTCAGTGCTACTCTTGATTCTCCTGTATGTCTTTTTGTGTTATTGTGGATATAGAAAAAAAAAATACAACACTATCAAACTTCACGTAGAGTTTATCATTGTGCTGTTTACTGTGTTTTAGATGAGGAATATCTTAAAAACATTAACATATGAAATGTCCTTATTATCCTACTTTGTATCCCCCTATCCAGCTCGGTAGCTCAGCATCATCATAATCTGTGTTTAAATTGTTGGTTGTTCAATGTGCTCATACCCAAAGTGATTTGGCTTGTTTTGTGTGATGTCCGTGTAGTTTGGTATGTTTGTGTGAGGCTCTCAAAGCTGCATTATGCCTGGTAAGATGCTGTCTCTATCCTATAGTGTACCTGGTTTCATATACATGAAGATGAAAAACATGATTATACCAAATTTTTACGTAAATAGCAAAGATGCGAAAAGCAGGGTGAGGAAAAGCAATGCCTTCAGTACACCACATTATAGCCAAGGGGAACTTCTTAAAGAACAGAAATAGAGGTGGAGACAGTCAGAGCTCATGTTTGTTGGTGAAGAAAGAAGTATTTTTTCAGGTGTAAATGCCAAAAAAGACTTGTTGGGGCTTTTAGTACACAGAGTATTTGTGTGTGGCAGGGTTTTTTTTGTTTTTTTTTCTTTTTTTAAATTGATTTGGGGACAAGAAGCAGAGCTGTTCACTTCTACTCTAATGGATCTGCTGTACGTTTATTTTCTTTATGGAAAATAGACTACTTGAAATCTATGCAAGTAATTTGTTTTAGGAAGATCTTATGAAATGCAAGAACATTTTTACTATTCAAAGCCAAAGGAAACCAAATCATAACAACACATCGAAGTTCAGATTTGGTAATACCCTTTCAGGTAAGGGTATAACTGTTCCTGAAGGGAATGAACCACAGTTCCTGGGTTTTGATTGTTTTGTTTTGTTTTTTTTTCCCCTCCCCTGGACAGAAGCTTATGCGTACGTGCTCGTGTGAGCCGACACAGGCAGGACACAGGAACAACCACAAAACCACAGATGAAAGGCAAAGAGCAAATTTAACTTGATACCTCGCGGACCAGGGAATCTCTGAAGCAGCGCTTGGGCAGAGGCCCACAAGCAGGGGACACTGGCACCGTGGAGCAAGAGTCCTTGGTAGCGAGAGAGAGAGTGAGGGAACGTCCCAGCCTTCTGTTTCGCCTGTATTTCAGGGATTCAAGCAGGTGTAGTTTTCCACTGTGCTTTCATCTTCTCTGACAGCAGGGCAGGAATCTCAAGCATGTTCGATAAGGTACCTCTAAATCCATCACAGGCCTATGTTATCTAAGTGCAGACGTTCTACTTGTTGAGCACATAAGACTAAGGAACAATTAGTGTGATATATGTGTTTTCTGACACCCCATGTGCGAGTCACTTGAGCATGTTTACAATCCTCCTCGCTGATCTTCTGTTACTCTCCTGCAGTGCTATATATTGGTCTTCATATGCTTTTTACATATATTTGCCGCACAGTACATGCATGATGGATATGACTGAGATTTCCAGTCATTGAGCAGGCAATTTGAAGTTTTGAGTGAACTGCTGGATATTTAAAAATCCTGGATGACTACACAAAGTCTTCACCTTCTGAATAGATGACATTTCCAGGATGAGTAAAGGGCGGTAACTTAGACTTATATTCTGGTTGTGAATGAAGGCCTTTTGCCACTTAAGGTTGTTTAATGACCTAGACATCAATGCAATAAATGGCAAGTTACCACACGAGTCTTTTATGATACTTGCACAAAGTTAGTTTGCCCAGAAACTGTTAACAGAAAACTTCTAAATGCTCTGCATTTTGAATCTTGCCCACTTATTAAGGACAGTTTGTAAGTGTAAAAAATTCCCCTTATTTATATTAAATATAAAATATGCCTTCCCTGTTTTTCCAGATCCCTTGTTCTGTTTTTCTCATTGAAGAAACATGCCAAAAAAAAAAAAATCCATTATTAATATAATGAGAGTCATATATTTAAAAGTTCTTAAAGCCTAAATCAAAGTGGTCTTGTTTTTAGACTACAGAAACAATTCTTGCATTTAATTCTACTGAGTAGTACTTAGTACAGTGGTTTCTGAGAACTCTAGACAACTTTTTCCCGTGCTTTACTGAAAGAGGGTCGTTTTTAAAGGCTTTCCTTGACTGAAATGTTAAATACAATTCTGTAGTTAAGAAGGTTTTTTTATTTTTTTTATTAGGATAATTCTTTTGTAAGCTGAGAAAACATGGAAATTATTACTTCTCTACAGAGAGGTTTTGAGCTGCATAAGGAAAATGCTCAAGAGAAAATAAGGAATCGGTATGTTTGTTACTACTTTACATGGGTTTGATAGCAAGCAAAATCAGTGTGAATGGTATCGTTAATGTCTGTACTATGCAAATATTTACATCACTGGAGGTCTCACGCAATTTGTTCTCTGTTCTAATAGCTGCCCCAAACTGTAATAGCACAATTCCCGTGTCTCAGGAATGAAGTTAATTGGCATCAATACTAAATTGTGGAACCATGTTTTGGAGTTTGTATTTGATCTCCTTGTCAAGACGTGTGTTTTCAATTTACTGAGAGTTATGATGGAAAGACAATTATATTCTGAAGCCATGCAAAATGCAGAAATCCCAAATAAGACACAGCAAAAATAAATTAAAGTGTGGTCTCAGTAACAAGAGAACTTATTTACTTGGAAGAAAGAGAGGGGTAGTTACAGATGTTGACTGAATACAGAGCTCAGACTATACTCTGCCTTTGGATTCAACGGAAATGCCCCTCCCACCTATTAGCAAATCCAAGCTGCTTCTTTAAATGAAACTTATTTGATGTGGAAAACAAGGTTACCAGTCCGGGCTCATGAATGGGAATACCATGTCCCTTGGAGCACTGTATACTTGAGCACAGCTTTGGGCAGTGACACAAAGACCCACAGACCCCTTATGGATTGTCCACTTTGAAACCCTTGAGTGGCCGACAGCTAAGTAGGAATAACCAATACATTTCTAAGACCACTGAGGTCTGAGAGTTTAGATCTGGAGCCTGAGGGACCACTTGAGTTCGGTTGTTCTTCCTCAGGCCTTCCTTGGAAGGTGAAACCCTATAGCCTAACCATTCCAGGCCCACAGGCTTTTGCCAGGTTGCAACAAATGCAGACTTGTAAACACAGACATCTAAAACATACCTGCAGTACCCTCAGCCATGGAAACCTGGAAAGAGACTCAGTGTTCCTTTTCGCTCACAATTTGTAACATCTAACTTCTATATTTTGAATTTAGGAGCCTTTATTTCCTAGCAGGACTAAGAAGAAACTTACTTTAAATGACAGTTGCCTTTATTTTGTGTTCACATGAATCTAGGACTTGAGTTAAATGTGCAATTTCAGTAAAACGTAATAAGTCATGAGAGCTGTCTGCCTTGTGTAAGTGACACACAGAGTGTTTTATTTAAGCAATTACATTCAATTTAATCTTGAAAAACTCTTGTCTCTCGTTAGAGAAAATTGTTACTTGAGCAATGCTAGAGTGACCTCCAGTGTTCTTTGTGCAAGCTGCAAGTAAAAGAGCAGATAGGATGTGTTGCAGGTACCATATGCAGAAGGAGCTGTTTTAAACACTTCCGTATAATAATCGTTAAAGATGAGCAGCGATTGGAAAGGGATTAGGGAAGAATGGTATCATTTGCAGAGTGTTATTTGAATTCTAGCAGTTTGCTATGAAACTATTGCGTTTACAGGACAGGAGGAGATCTTACTACAACACAAATCACTAAAAATATTCTAAAGAAAGACTCAACTAAAATAGCATTGCAGTGTTAACTCCTAGATAATGAGATAGGGAAACTCAACCATATCTAAAATTGTAATTAAAACCTCGAGATACAAGCTTGAAGTAAAACCGAAACAAATTCCTAAAATGTAATAAGAATGTCTGTTGCCGAGTGCTGGAGAGCCTCTGCGTGTACAGGTGTTTAACTAATAAACCATGGTATCTACTTAACATAATTTTCTTTTAAAGACCTTAAAGTCCAAGATGTTTGGCTACCTTTAAGAGGCTGAGGCAATGTTAGGGGAGAGAGATCAAAAGAAAACTGGTCTCAGACAAGTTGAGTAGGATTGAGCTTTTCCAGCATTCAAGTAGGCACTTGGCTTTAGATACCTCAGGTGTCATCTTTTAGAGACCTCAGAGAGGGAGAGCCTTGCCCCCGTGGGCAAATAAGCTCACCTGTATCAGAAAGGTATGAGCAATTCTTCAGAAATACTTCTTCAGAATACAGTAGTCATTGAGCAGCCCTGAAGATGACTAGATGCGAGACTAAAAGCCTAACCAACTAACTAAAAGCCAAATTACTAAGCATTTGGTATGTCATAGGCTAAACTAGCAATGTTTATCCATGTAGATGGTTAATTTGCATACAACAATATTGCCAAAGAATTAGTTCATTATCAGAATTCATGTGTATAACATTGCTTTATGAATGTATTCTATAATTTCAGAATTTTTGAACCTATGGCACCTGTTTTTAAATGGGAATAAAAATTACAGCTGACAGCCTTCAGGAAGGATTGTGGTATTTAGAAAGTTTTCATAAACTGAGAATGCAATTTTAATATACTTGCTTTGGAAAAGCAAATTAAACAAAACCAATCAGTGCTTAGAATTTTCCTTCACGGCAGTACTAAATGTGAAGTAAAATTCATAAAAATCCTTTAGTATATCTTATGGGCTTTTAATTAAGATTTAACTGGTCAAAAATGAGCATGGGATAACATAAAATTTCCCAATGGTTAAGTGTATTTTGGAAAGTAAATTTATCTCTCAAAGGAATCTTAAAAGTTTTATTTCTTAGTCACTTAAAACTAGCAAGATCTGGACACCGGATTAGATAAGAGAGAGAAAAGCGTGGTTTAGGACTGTTATACAAAACAATGGTACTAGGATAGGTTTGCCCATATTTTTTCATTTCTTTATCTTCTGTAAGTAAAGATAAACAGACAGACAGACAGATACTGCAAAATCTTTAATAGGAATATGGACAGTTTAACCAACCGGTAGAAAAAATATGTAACTGATAATCAGTGTGCAAATGTCTTCTTCAGTATTAAATAATCTCTATATTATTACTGCTTTCTTTAGAAATGTAGGACTGAGCCCCAAACACTTTTAACACTTGTTTTCTTGCCTTTGTTGACCTCAAGTGCAATGTTCATTTGGTAATGTCTATTCCATCCTTTCTCATGCATTTCCTCTGTGGCCTTTTGCTTAATCGATCTCAATCAGCTTTACAAATGCAATAGTTTCGATATTTATTCCTGTTAGAAGTCTATTAATATGTTATGCCTGTGATGCTTGCAACAGAAAAGTTTGCTTCTGTCTGCTAAGGTAACAAGAAGCATTTGCAGCAACATCATTCAAACAGTCACTTTGTGCTTATGTGTAACTTAGAATATTCAAGAGTAAATTTTACATCTCCCTTGAAGAATGTGAATGAAATGATGAACGCAACACAAATTGTGTATTACAACAGATAATGCTAGCACCACTAGACCACATCATTTCATGTTTTCTTACTGAAGAAGCTAAGGAATAAAAATAACAATGCTGCATACTGAAGTACATTTCTTCTTTATGCCTCTCATTCTGTCTGTTAGCTTTGTAGGTAATTTTAAAAAGCTGAATGCAAACCATACAATCAATTAAAAAAAATATTTACTCCAGAAAACCCTATATGGTTAAAATTTTCCATTCTGTGTGCCTAGGAATGGATTTGGGGACCAATTTCAGGTACAGAATCAGAAGTGGCTTTGTTTTGGAGCTGCTATATAATCACGCTATAGCCTGCCCCTATACCCTATTGTTACATAAACTCCCCCACGTAGTAGTTTGTTCATGCTGTGCTGTACACCCTTACTCTTAGACCACTTTACTCAAATTTTTCTATATATAATTGGCTTTTAACACTATTCCTCTGTATTAAAACATTCTGCATTTGATTTATCCTAAACTTCGGGAGTTCGTACGGAATCTTCAGTATCACTGAATAACGCTTTATGGATCATTTGCTGTTTCCATCTATCCTTTGCAAAATAGGTATATTCATGGTGTAAGATTGATGTTAAATGCATATTATTTCTGGTGTGCTTTTTTGTACACTATCCTTACAATCAGTTAGGATCATTTGGGGAACAGTGATTTATTTAGCTTTTCTCCAATTTTTTGTTGCTAGTTCCATTAAGAGATATGAATGCTAAATAAAATCAAAAGCTATTATTCATCACTTATAATTCTATCCACTACACCAAATTAACTTGCCTGTGAAACAGATACTAATTTAATATGATTTTTTGCACACTCTTTGAGAATTCTCCCTAATTAAGTAGTCAGTAGAGTTGTCAAGTTTCAAGAAGTTTGCATTTCATCTTACTGTGCTTTCTGGCACAATTTATTTCAAAAAGAACCTAGGTAATTCTTTCATGACATGGGTACGTTTTCTACTTCAGAACCCTGTACTGTGCTCCTTTTCACTCTTTGTTATCAAATATGGTCAGTCCCTTCCCCTGATTTAACACCATGTTTCCTTTTTTTGTGGCTCCTGTCTCTTTGTTGGGGCTAGTATGATGGTGCTCCACTTTCCTTCTGTTTGGTTGAAAAACATTCTGACAGAAGTATACTAAAATTCCATATTAAAGGATTGCTAGCTTGTAAAGTATTTTGCTTGCTTCGCTTTATTTGCTTGACTCCACATTTACAGCACCAGGATCTATTGCTAATGACTGAAACACTATTTCTGGCATTATAAAATGCAAGAGAACTTTCAGTCAAACAAAGTGTTTAAGAATTGACACAATCTGATCTAGTAATCCTGCAGTGACATTAGAAACGTTGAATGGAATCCTGCTATCTTAATCTGAAAGGCTATTTAATGAATATTGCAGATGTTTATCTGGATAATGGAGAAGATAAAAATCCTTTCCTTTATTGAGATTAAGACATTAATTACTGCTTGGGGGATAGCAGCATTTTTAGCACCTTTGTTATTTAAAGACAGAGCTCTGCTCTGGCTGCCCTTCTTGTGGTCTCCCTCAGATAGGAATAGTGAGTACCAGTATGGTCTCTGAGACACAACTCTAATAAAACCTTCTCTGTCCTGAAACAGAGAAAGGTTCTCAAGAAATATATGTTATTTTGCTATTTCATTTTTCTGTTATGGATAGCTGTAATTTTCGTGAATATAGAAATTATTATGGGACTGAACTGCAGTTAGAGGATGCCAAGAACTGGAGGACCCAGATGGTTCAGGTCCCTGGTTATGATGTATGGAACTTTAAAATAATTTTAAATTTGTCAATGATGACAGAACGTGTTGCAACATAATAGCTGCTGGGCAGCTTCCATGGAATTAATTGGTATCACAAGGGGTTTTTTTATAGACATTATCTAGAAAAATTACAAAAAATTCCTGATAGTTATGTAAACCAGACTGTTCTAGTGCTGGTCCTTTCTGGTCAAGGACTTAAGGCTGTTGGCAGCGTAGTGTTGAAAAACTGTTGATGCTTTTGACTGATATGTTCATTGTATGCAAACATAGCTGCAGCTTCCTGTGCATCTGTCTGGCTCCGTTCACAGATGCTTAATCAACTTATTTAAAGCAACTCTCTAAAAGAACAAAGTATGACATCTGTCAACACAAGTATACTGTAATGTGTACCGTTTGCTAATCCTCCTTATGCAGCTAAATATTAATTTAGGTGTCTGAACAGCCATGCATACCCAAAGAGAGGCATGAAATTTTATGTTGAAGCTTTCATCTAACTCTATACAGACTGTATAGAGTCTGCTTTTCCCTTTAGTCTTCAGTATATGTTCAGTAACAGTAACTTTTTTAGAAAAGCGCAATTAGTTGCACTTTAAATTTTAATGGAATTATAGGTTCAGTGTTAAGAGATTATCAAATTATGTCACTGAACATCATTGTAGGTGTCAGTGCAGCCAAATGTTTAATTGCATTCTTATTTTTAAGTAAATAATCCTAGTAAATTTAGGCATGCGTGCAGTGCATTACTGGATTTGGGGCCTTTTTCCTTAATGCACTTTTACCAGATTTATTGGGTTTTCTACAAAAACCATGTTCCATGTTTCTACTTGCAACTGGTTTATACACAAACTTAATACATTTTTATGAAAACAAACAAGGTAAGTGGATAGGCAAATACCTCTGATGTTGCAGGTAAGTGGATATGCTTTCAAAATCTAAGTATGCTAAACATTATCTGAAAATGCTACTCTGTGTGACAAAAATACCTCATGATAGGATTATTAATTAGACCTGGCTTTCACAATGCATTTGCCATGCTGTAAATAAAGAGTAACATGTTTACCACCTATATGAAAATAAAGTATGCTCCTAGCTCCCATTCTGTATTGTTTGACTTTTGTCCCTATTCTGAGCACAGATTCTAGACCCTATGTAGGTATGGAGACCTGATTTACTTCAAAGAGTTCTTCCCTTTTATATGGTTCAAATCTTAAAATGCAAGAGATTTTTTTCCATTTTTCACTTCACCATATTTCTCCAGTTTGACAGATCTCCCCCCAAATATATAGAGTCTATTTAATAGTTGTAATTAAAACCTGTGATTTTTGTTTTGTTTTACAGGCTATTTTTCTCATTGTCTTTACACAAATAGAGGAATTATGATATTGGGTAAAACCAGTATGTGCATCTAGTGCAATATCCTGATTTTTGTTAGTACCTCCATATTGCCAGATGCTTTAGAAGAAAGCTTAAATGAGATGATAATGGGCAATTATGAAAAAAAATCCTCTCATCGAAAAAATCTCCCTGTTGATCAGTAGTTGGCTTAACCCTGAAACACACATTTGTGCCTAAACAGAAAATCTATTTGTAGTATTGGCAGGTTGCAGGTACCCTGGGTAAATGACCACTCTAACTTTAATTCCTATTAAGTTTCAGTGATAGATTGTAGCAATAAACCGTTGCAATTCTTTATATATGTAAACTCAAATACATTGCAGATTTTGCATTATAAGACCTTGAATGTAGGAAAGCTAAAACTCAGATGGAATAGATGCAACTTTTTTTATTCTTTAAAGTCAGTTTACCATGGGTCTTTCAGCTCAACGTCCTCTTTGTTTCAAACTAAGCTCCTACATATACATTGTTATACGGTAGTAAAAGACCTAGTAATTACACCTCTACTGTTAGCATTTTTCTTGTGCAGAAATCTATGGTATACAATACTAGCACTCATAGTTAAAAGTTTGATTTTTAGATGTCTATATTGTTGACAATTTCTGTCGCTGGTGGGCTGCATGTGGAGAAACACAGTGGTAAGGTGCTCGTGTTGAATTGTCTGAAAAGCTTGTGATCTTCATGAATATTCTAATCTTTTTTTGATCTTTGGTTTTTCTCACCCTTATAGCCTACATTTCCTACTTAAGAAAAATATTCATAGTGAAAATTTCAAAAGGTAGTTTAAAGAAATAAACCTCAAGCAACGGAAGTCTTGAGATAAGTTTTTTCTCTTTGTGTGGATCCCAACAAGACCTAAACATGGGTTCAAGAACTGCAGGCACCGCTGCTTCATTTCTGATGCTAATGGTGGTATGATTAATTTTGCAATTTAAGCTTCCAAACTGCTAATTTCATACTGCCTGGCTTCTCAATAGTAGTGGGAAGTAGTGCCTTGTAAGCAGGCTGTTTTTAGAGTTTTCTCTTTAAGTAATATTATCTATTGTTTGTATAAAATTATAGCTTATGGATTCAATTACAGTTCTGACAAGTTTGATTAAATAATAATGTACAAATGTGAAATATATTAACTCTGCTCAGTACTTCCATTAAAAGTAAATAAATTAGTAATGCAACTAAAATCAGAAATTACTGACATTACTTACAGGTAATAGTTGAAGGCAAATGGACAGCCAGAATATTGCAATGTGCTGTCTGTAAAAGAAAAAAATCAACTTTTATTTCTGAAATGAATCAAGTGACAACTAGCATCACAAGTTATTGTAGAAGTGTGAAATTTTGTTAAAGATTTTTATTTTAAAATTTCCTTTGGCCTAGTGTAGCCTAAATTATTTAAGCAAATATGATGACACCTATACTGGTGGACACAGGGGTAAGCCTAAGGTCCTGGGTCTGGTCACACTGGCCATGCCCTGATGCCATACTGGGGATAGATTCAGGTGCTCACCAGTTACGACTCTTTGACTTGCCTTCTGTGAGAATGAAATCCAGGTACATGAGATGCGTGAAACCCCGAAATTAATCGGCCAGGGTCCTTACCTGATCACAGACCAAGACCGGGATGACCTACAGATTGTGTCCACCCAATGCAGATATGGATACCTTGTTTGAGTCAAAATTTGATTTATTTTTATGGAGACCTTGTTTCATTGGAAATTTGATTTATTAAAGTTCCAACGTGCTTTGCCAGAAGGGCTGGGTCTGACTAGGTCTAGCTCTCATTCAAAGCAGTGAAATTCTATTCAGAGCCCTATAGCAGAGCATACAAAAGCAGAACCTTGCCTTGTGAACCAAAGGAAAAAAAATCACGATCGTTAGTAACACAGAAAAAGCTACCACCTGGAAAAATAGCTTGTGTCGGAGTGATACATGAACATAGACATAAAATGATTTAACTTAAAAAAAACCAAATAGGTTTAGTGCATATTTGTACGTCGAATTCTCACAACCACCACTGGGAAGTAATCTGACAGGAACATTTGCCAATAGTGGTGTCTGTGGAAAAGTCATTTTCTGCTCCCAGGAGGCTGAAGCAGCCTTGTGGCGGCAGGCCTTCCCACACGCGTGTTTCGAAAACGGCTCTCTTGGTAGGCAGACAGCCTGCAGAACAAGAGCTGTTCATCACACAGTGTAAAAGAAGAAACTAAGAAACTTTGCTGACTGAACAGCAGTTTGGCGGGCAGCGGGTGAATTAAAAGAATGAGATTCCCTCACGGATGACCTGTGCGGCGGGCGAGGGGGAAGCTTCTCCTCGGCTCACGGCCCGCCTGCCGGGGGCGCGCGCGCAGCCATCGGGCGTCGTGCCGGGGCGCGGCGCCAGCGCCACCTTCCCGCCTCTCCTGTCAGCGGGGCTGCGGCCCGGGCGGTCCCCCCGCTCCCCCTCGGCTGCCGGACGGAGCGAGGTGAAGAGCAGAGGGCGGCAGTCGGTGGGCTTCCCCCTCCTCATACCCGCCCCCGGTGCGGGTGGGTTTTCGTGCCGGCCTCAAGTCGTGGGGTGAGAGCACCCGTGAGGAAAAGGGGCAGAGAGGGGTGGGAAGGGGGGGGCTGGGCACGTTAGAATGTAGGTTGTAACCAGAACATGTGTCTTCAACAGACTGTTGGGACACTCAGCATTCCTTCACAATGAATTTGGGAAGACTCAGGGGCAAAAAAGGGGTATATGAGTGTCCCCTCTTGCTGAAGAGAGAATGTGGCCCAGAGAGGCATTTCCAGGTAGTCTAGCATATCATGAACCTGGTTGCATTTTGCTCAGAGCTGTGTTGGGATTTTGACCTGACTTCTTGTGCCATGAAAGGTATGAGAATGTAAGTAGGCAAAAAATGTGTTTTATTAAAAATAGAGGGGTTTTGACAGACGTCTTTTAGCTTAGAGTCTTCTTCTTTCAGCCATCTTGCCAGGAAAATGCATGCACTCACCTCTGCTGCCCTGTTTCTGTCTCATTGGTACAAACATCCTCTCAACCTTTACCAGCAACTGCCGCCGGAAAATTTGAAAGTGCTTTCAGGGCCTCTTGTAACAAGGTTCTTATTTTTATTGGTTTGGGATGGCAAGACTCTTGTTCAAAACCTACCAATTCTGACTGCAGCCCTGAAGTTACCAGAGCTTTTGAAGTAGTCCCTCTGAACAAGCACCATGAATTGGAGAGAGACATGGAGGGAAAGGTAGGTTGGGAGCAGGGTTTTGTTTCCTTTTGCTATTGGCTTTTTTTTTTTTTTTTCTGTTGGGTTAAACCTTGTGATATTCCGTAGTGGACATGGTGCTTGGTTTGTTCATTTTGTTTTAAAAAGTGAAGAATAAACTTTCTTAGTATGAGAGAATGAAATGACTCCAGCATATACAGTTCTTGTAATTTGTCAGAGGAATTGACAAACTGCTGGCCTGTAAGATGCTATTGAATTCTATAAGTACTGGAACAAGTGTTCACCTAACTTGTAAATTTAATAAATTTAACAAAAAAGGCAGAAATCTTTGAATGAAGGAGTAACTTCATCTATCTAAAAATACACTTTTAAAAAAATAAATATAATTATAGAACAAGGAAATTAAGGTAGATCTCTAATAAGAATTTCATTATTACTTTAATGTAGTTTTCACAGTGAAATGGCTGTTATTTCTGTGGTGAGAACTTATTTTTCTGTGTGTGGGCCATTGGAATGGATTGGATTGACCAGCAAAACATGGCACAAAACCAGATTAAAACTGCTCAGTGAAGTTACTGAAAGATGGGCTAGGTGTAGAAGTCAGAAGATTAAATTTAGCAAGATGTAAAGTTATGAGATAAGGAGTTATAATTAGTTAATAGAGAGCAAATGTTATAAAGGCTTGGACAAGGTTACATGAAGGCTATTAAGGAAATCTGGAAGACAGGAAAAGTGGAAAAGTATAGTATGTAGTAGTTTATGGTAATCCATATCATTAACATATTTTTAGATATTGTGTGTGGTATATTTTAATGGTACTTAAGAATTGGTGCTGTAGTGGTATTTGCAGTGGGTACTGCATAACTTCAAAATTTGCAGTGCTTTCCTGTAATTACATGTGCCTACCACTTCAAGTGTTTTACAAGTGACCTATCAAACCCAAGTTCGAGTGCAAAAGCTTTATAAGAACAAATCAATGGGAGGATTTGTATGGTTGGACTCGATGATCTCAAAGGTCCTTTCCAACCATGAAGATTCTATGATTTGTTAAGATAAAGACAATTTAGGAATAATCCAGGTGCCTGAGCGCAGATTTCTAGAGCTATTTTAGCCACTTACAGCCTCATAAAGCATCCCCATATCCAGCCCTGGCATATGTGGGTGAAGTCTTTGGGAGACCTGCAGTATCCTACAATATCTAAAATGGCAGTATCTAAATGCAGCTGAATCCTGTTCCTCATTTGATAACGTAAATGACAGGACAAATAACTTTAAATAAAACTAGCATTTTCCACCCCGCTCTTTAGTGTACCTATTAAAATACAGGGGATCTCTAGTAATTTACTTCATAAATGAAGCACCGATGTAGTTACAAAGATCTAATGATTAAAAAAGTGTAATAGAGGTTGTCTATATAATTCCACTTGTATATATTGAATCTTGCAGTTAAGTGAATTGCATTTTTGTTTGTTCCTAATTTTCAAATAACATTCTTGAAGTAAATAAGCGAGCTGAGACATACTAACTGCACTTAATAAGATTTAGGCTCGGATTGCATCACGTAGTTTTAATACAGTGCTCAGAAGATTAAATCTTTCCTAGTCCAGCAGCTTTCTTCTCTGGCTATTGCTATTTATGCCTTCAAAATTCATGAGTTGAAGG
Source organism: Larus michahellis (assembly GCF_964199755.1). NCBI lineage: Eukaryota > Metazoa > Chordata > Aves > Charadriiformes > Laridae > Larus > Larus michahellis. Next base: position 37,877,166 of record NC_133901.1, read on the forward strand.
TGAGCAAAGAAAGGATTATCTTTCAAGGTTGAACCTTGAAAAAATTTTGAGGAATGAATTATGAATAATATTGTAAGTTTAACATGGCAATACTAGGTACATTTCCCCATAATAAATTATTATATCATCTAGAAAAGTTTGCTTAGTTTCTATGAATAATATTTGATGCTTTTGCAGGGGAAGAAAATCTTCTTTAAGATTTTCAAATCTTTTCCTTCTGTGCAGGTTTAAGTGCATAAGACGGTACTGAAACCAGTTGGCCATTGCACAACAGGGCCCAAATGTGATGTTTTCTTTTTTTTTTTTTTTTCATTCCTTCCAGCTATTTCAGTACTGTCTCTTATGTCTCTCCAAGTCTTGGGAGTCTTGTTTTTTTCCCCTCACCTGTGAGTAGGCACAATATGTACTCATTCCTCAGGTCTCCCTTTGTGGTTTGTGTTTGGTTGGTTTTTTTGTTTTTTTTTTTTTGTTTTTTTTTCTTTTTTTTTTTTTTTCTTTTTCCTAGTTGAGCCTTTCCAGTGCTCTTAGCTGGTGTCAGATTACCTCAGCCTTCAGGCTGTCGGTGCCCTTTTTACTTCCAAATCAACTAAAAATAGCCAAACTGCTGTGGCTGAAATTGTCCAAAAAGAAAATTCAGCCTGACACATGGACCTCATACAAATTTTCAGACTGAAAGTTTTAAGATGGTTAAGATTTTAAGCAGCAGAATAGAGTCTCTAGCAGAACTGATACAAGTATTAAGCAATTTAGGCCTTTTCAGAGTTTCCAGAGTTTTTTTTTACATGAGCGCTATTGCATACTACACTTCAGGGTACTCAAATTTGCTAAAATAGCAAATTAGCAAAACTTTCCTCATGTCCATTTCTGAAATGGCTGCCTTGGTGGAAGATCTTACAAATGTGGGGTTATCTATCTGGAAATATGTTTTGAGTATTTTATGAAGGTAAATGAAGGAGGTTGTCATGTACAGCATTATTTGTATGAAATTTTATGGAATATACATTGCAACTATATTTGAGCAGGGTTTTACAGTAATGGCCTTTGCTTTCCTTCTTCCCCATTCCCTCTCATGTTCAACCTAAACCTTGTTGATTTCTGAGGTGGCTTTGCCATTGACTTCAATGGTGTCTGATTTAGGGTCTAAAAGCTCAATGTCAAACTATGTTTGCAAGACCGGGAATGAGCTTGGGGTTTCTTTAAGTGGTATTTTCAGTAGCAAGTTGTCAGTGAAGTCAGGAACTAACAGTTTAGGAGGAGGTCCCGAATGGGTACTGCCCTCCCCATTTTGACTCTTTTCCCCTCCTATTTTGTTTCTCATAGACTAGGAATGACAGGCAACCATTTGCAGTCTCACTGTCAGTGCCTCTGGAGTCAAGCTGCATCAAAGTAGTTCTTCACAGAGCTGTTTCTAGGATCTCTTGTTAGACTCGTGATACAAAAGGTAAGATTGAAGAGGAATGAAGGTAATTTTCCACTTAGAGAAAGTATATGAAGCTGTGACTGGAACAGTAGCTGCTTAATCAAACAAACGCCTCAAAAGTTTGAGTTAAAAAGCTGGTTTTCTTAACAAACTTTCTAGAAAAAGAACTTTTAAACATGACTTTTTAAATGCTCTGAATATTTTAAATCATCACAATCTTGTTATTTGAAGCTAGTAGCCAAAGTTGTGCAATGTGTTTGCGTATTTTCCAAATATGAAAAAACATATGGGGATATTGGAAAAGGAAGGATAAAATGTTGCATGGATGCTGTTATTTTAAAAAGTTTAATTTACCTCCTGGTACTTTTGCATCTAATGCAAGGACGGTTTATGTAAATGTATATTTACTCCCCCAGTGTTGAAAATACTGAATTACTGTACAAGGCAATTTTATACATTTTTTTTTATTTTAAAATATAAAAGGCACTTGTTTTTAAGTGAGGGGTAATGGAGGGCTATTACATTCAATATAACACTCATCATATTTCAAAAACTTTATGCACACAAAGACAGTTTTCCATTATGTAAAATCCATTTTTGGATTCCTCTTATTAAAGACTAGAGCTATGTTCAGAGATAGTGAAGCCCAAAAGACATCCAACAGCAAAGAACTGGGCCTGGTGACAGGCATTTAGAAAAATTATTGCTGTTCTCTCCTATTCCTAATCAGTTGGTCTATGTGGGAAAACTAATCCGCCTTGGAACAAAGTTTGGTTGTTTTTGCATGGGTGGTTGGTTTGTTTTTTGTTTTGGTGAGTGGTTTTTTTGGTTGGTTGTTTTTTTTTATGGTTGCTCTTTAGCTAATTGCTTTTGAGCTGGAATGACAGCGGAGGCCAAAATGGGCAGGAATGTTTTTAGTATTTATTTCTGAAGCTGTTTCACCAGAAATGATACATCAACCAAGTGGAGATTTTTTTCTGAGCCATGTTTTGATATGAAACTGATTGTCTGAGTTGATAGAGGAAATAGGGTGCCGTGCAGCACTAGGAACCTCATTGGAAGAATTAATCTGCATGTCAGAAGTCTGTCCATGTATACAGGCTTGGCGTGGTGGGATTATGGTTTTGCTTAAATACTGTTTTTCTGTCCCCTGTTTTTAGGTCATGCTTTTGTAGGTGAGAGCTAGCTAGCTAGCTGCTTGCCAGCTTCCAAAATGATGCAGTTTCTGAGAACCATTTTTCTTTTATTTTCATGCATGTCTCAAATTTAATATATACTTAAGAAGTATCAATCACATGCTACCCTTAATTTTGCAGTTGTTTTGTACGTATCTGTAGACAACAGGGAAAAAGATTTATACTGTTTGAGTCACTGGACAAAACAATTAGTGCAAACCTTTATATCAATTTGAAAATAATTACATAAAATGGTACGGGATGGTGAAGAATCCTGGGGTAATGCACAGGTATGAAACAACAAAATCAGTTGGCAGGAGTAGCAGCTCTGCAAAGAGAAGGCTAAGCCACATTTTTTTTACGTCATTGCAACTGACTAAGAGACATTTGTTAAGCAAAACAGTGTAGTATAATGTTGCAACAGGTAACCTTTAGCAAATAACAAAAAGGGGAAATGAGGGGATTGCATTTAACAAAAAAAAATAATTAAAAGTATTTTAGCAGCACATCATGGAATTTTTTGTTGTCTTTTTTTTTTTTTAATGAGTTGAACAATATCCTATTTTTAGTGGAAGGTCAACTTGAACTTTATTTAAACAGAGTCTCTGTTTCTGAATAGAGATAAGAACACTTTAAAAGTGATAACAAAGGGGAGGGCTTGGAGCCAGACCCTCTTAACCTATCGTTACCAGCACAGGATAGCCATCCACGTAGGAACTGTATGCTAAAATAGAGTGGGGTCGTTGTTCTGTGCTCGAAGTGCATGCAGTGAAAATAGCACAGAGACTCATGTGGCAGGATTTTCTTTCTTTAAGAATTTGAAACGGGTCCAGAGAGTATTAATGAAAACCTTTTCTTTGTGAATGAAATGCTGCCATCTGATGTCGCACTACCTTCTTTTTTTGTCTTTTTTGACGTAAATGCTTTTCAATATCTTAAATATTACGACTGCAGTTCTGAGACCAAAAACTCCAGTACCTGCAAAAATGTACCTGGAAGAAGTGCTATGGAGATAAGATTTGTAAAGCATTTCTAAACCAAGTAGGATTTTTTGATTCTGCGGTCACCCGTAATGATATTTATGCGTTTGAATTTCACAGATATCAATGGAATTATTTAGTTTACTGCTAATATAGTGAGAGCATTGTCATGTTCAAAAGTTTCCATGGTTGCCCTTAAGCGGAGCCACTTGCTGTGGGTGTAGGCTCAGGAAGAAAACAAACCTTTTTGGATAGCTCTTCATTGAAAAGCAGGGTCTGGTATGCTAGTGCAAAGCCAAAAGTTCTGTAGCTGGTCAGGCTGTAAGATTCACACCTCTGCTGGAACATCTCCTAGAATTTGTCACTGTGTCACAACTGGCTGACGTTGCATTGAACCAAGTGCGTGCATTGAACCAAGGCAGTAATTTTGATAGTATGTTTAAGGGAGAAGAATGTATTAGCAGACCTTACTAAGAGTAAGAAATACTAGTATCTGGGTAACTTTGATGCGAGTATGGAAAGTGATTTTATATTCTTTAGATTTATAGTGTTAATTGTTTTTTTGGAAATGCTTTACTCTTCTTAGCCTGTTCATTGGCCTCAGTTAAAGAAAGTGTCAGTAAGGTGCTTAAGTGACTAGGTGGTTGCATCCCAGCACTTCATCCCTGATTCTGCCACTGGTATTCTGTGTGATCTTGAGTAAATAATTTTTCCTCTGTGATTCTGTTTCCTTATGTCACATTGGAAGACGACCTCTGCTTGAAAAAGTTCTTTGATGGAATGTGCTGTAGAAAAAGTAGGCATGACTATTACAAGGAAAAGAGAGCATGTTTTGAGTGTTATAGCCCTGGGAAAAATCTTCATTTGCTATCTCACAGGACGTCAGAAAGTCTGCACGAGACATGTTCATTGAGATGTAATGCTTTCACCATCTCAAACTTTTTTTTTTTCTATAAACCTTAGTTAAAGCTTTTCATGCCATTAGGTCAGTTCATAACCTATTCCGTGTCATGTGGATTTTCTGGTATCCAGTAAGAACTAGGCTTACACTGTATGTTTTTCCTTGATAGATTCATTATAAGGGATGATGTAGGATTCTATCTATGTCAAGAACTATGTTGAAGAACCTGGTGGAAATCTTGTGTCCTTGAGAATTTCAGCTGCTTTTCAGATGTGGTTAAGTTGGCCAATGGATTAAAAAAGTGCTCTAGGGAGAGAGTAGACACAGAGGGAAATGAAAGGGAATGTAAGAAAACCTCTTTGTTTTCTTTTTTGCTCTCAGCATTAAAAATGATCTTCCGGTTACTTCACTGCAAATCTGCACCTAAATGCAAAACCTGTTTAAAGAAAGTAGCCTTCAGTGAATAAATGTGATTAACAAATCTGAATCTTGCTACCTTCTTCAGTTCTCCAGCTCTTCTTTTTTTTGTGGTGTCTTTGCACTGACAGACATGTTTCCTGTTACTAGTGACAAAATATGAGGTGGTTAGTGTAATCTGTCAGCTTTATATGGAAATTTAAATAATTGGGCAGGTGCATTATAGGTTTTCCCTGGCGTTAAATGGGCCAGATCCTTCCCAGGTGTCAGAGAAGTATTGCTCCATTCCAGGGCATGGTCTGGCCCACAAAGTACAGCTGGTCTTCAAGCAAAAAGAGTCCATGCTGTTGTATTGCAAGTAGAACTAGTACATTTTAGCATTCTGAACATCTTATGTCATATATCAGCTAGAGGATTAAAGAAAAATGCAGTGACTGGTTTTGTGACTTCTATAAAACCTGATTTGCACTTGCTGTACTGACTGTAGCAAAAGGACTAACAAATTTTATTCCCAGAGCGGTGGTGTCACTGATTGATGAAGCTATATAATAAATATTAAAAGTAAGAACAAATAATAAAACGTATTCTCAGCAATGTTTCACGTCTTGGAAGTCCTCAGGTGTCCTGTCCCTGTGTATCTTGTTTAAAAATACTAATTCAGACCACACTGTTTTAATATTTTTTTTCTTGCCTTCCTTGTTTTTCAGAGGCAATAGTCCTGTCCATTTTATGAAATTGATAGGATAATGTATTGTATGTCAGTGTAGAGTAACATACAATAGAAAAAAAACCAAAACAAATTTGGTGCCAAGTTACGCGGTAAGAGCCTTATGAATCCCTTTGCTGTCCAGCTCAGAAGTCTGAGACTGAGTCATTGCCTGAGACAGAAGTTGGCATACAATCAGAATGTATGGGAAAACAATAGCTATGCTGAAAATTATGAGGATAAGCACCAGAAGTATCAGTAATGGCATGTTTCATGTCATCTAAATGTTCCAAAGCTTTTTAATTTTAAATTTTTTTGACATATTTGTGCTCTAGTATATAGCTTTAAGGATGCCCATCCCCCTGCCACCCCTCCAGCAGCCACTGTGTCCTGTCAGTCATCCTGAAATACACTGGAGAGCTTGTCAGGCAGTCCGTTGCAGATGCCTCAGAAGCCAAATAGTGAGCCATAGCAGTTGCACTGAAGTTCCTAACACAAGGAAATTACATAGACAGTTGCTTTAGTGCTGAATATGGACCATTTATATTCTAGGATAGGTGAGTGATGTGCTATTGGCTTTCTAATGATCTAGCAGGAAATGGATTCTAAAGATAATGTTTTCTAATTTATGCAGATTATCTTTGGCTCTGCTTTCTGACACTAATTAGTTTATCTATGTCTGTATACAGTGTACTTATTGTTTAAAAGCTGCAGGTACTATGTTCACATTGTATTGCAGATGGATACAAACTTTGACTGTTTTTCCTGTGTCTTTTTTTCTTACACCAAAAGACCCAGCAGTTTCAGTTTGCACAGTCTGCTGAAAAGACAAAATTCTCATTGTCTTAAAGTTTGTAGCACTTGGTAGGAGTGTGCAGGTGGTTGCTTTTCTGGCTGTTCTGAGACAGAACTGTATCTTGTGACACATGCTTAACATCCTAAGTGTTGTAAGAGCTGCTGGTCTACAGTGCTGAAATTGCCTACTGTAGAGGTTAATTTAACTGAGTGCGAGGTTATAGCAGCCTTTTACCAAAATATCTTGCAGTCAAGATCCCTGCTGTAATTAGAGGCCATATCATACTGGAGTAGACATATGCATTTTAAAAAAACAGAAGATGGACTGTGATTCTCATTTTTTCCTGAGGCAAGCACCAAAATTTGTTGTCCTAATGAAGATGATCTGGAAGGACAGAAGTTCACTTTTTAAGTGGAAATATCAGAGAAAACCCCAGAATGATCTTTACTGGCTGCCTATTTTTCTATCGCCTATTAGAATCATAGAAGCATAGAATGGTTAGGGTTGGAAGGGACCTTGAAGATCATCTAGTTCCAATCCCCCTGCCATGGGCAGGGACACCTTCCATTAAATTAGGTTGATCAAAGCCATTACTCTTGCTTTGATTTAAAAAAAAAAAATCCTGTTTAAATACTGATTAGCTAATATGGTAAACAACAGTAAGGAGATCCAGGTAAGTTAAAAATATGTAGTCATGTAATCAAAATAATTTAAGATTTTGTAGTCTTCACTGCATTGGCTTGCAAACTTGTATTTGTATTTTGGCTGCTTTAAGGAAGTTTCAGCAAGTATTAGAATTTTACTTTTTTTTTTTTTTTTAAATAAACCCCAAAACTAGAATCAGTGAGTGAGTCCTGAAGTAGGTTATTTATACCTTAGAAAACAACAGAAATTTTCAGAAACAATCATTTTTGCGATTGACTTTCAGGTAACGATATGTTACGGGCCTGACCCAAGGCTAAAAAGCTACTGTTGAGTTCAAAAGCTGGTTGAGCCAGGGCTCAAGCAAAGAATAAAAATGCTTGTGTTAGACAATATGCTAAGGTTAAAAAAACCCCAAACCAAAACCAAAAACAACCCAAAAACCCAGAAAAGGGAAAGTCACAGCACATGGATTCACATCTTTCTGATCTGTAAAAATGGGATTGTATTTGTAACGCTTCCCAAATATAAGACTGCTCAGTGGTAGGATTCTGGAGCACAGTGATCTCTAGTAAGAGGAAGTGACTAGAATTACAACTACGTTTTTATCTGACAAATTTTAGAAAAGATCTGATCGCTGTAGATGACCTGTAGTATAGGAAATTGTGCTGAGACAATGGGGAGCAGCGCTTGCTGCAAGCAGCAAAGGTTTTATTTCCCTTCTATCAAGGAATTGAGGGGAAGCCACTGTGAAGTTAAAACATGAGTGTATCTGTAGAAAAAATAACCTGAAAATCATCTAGTGATTTTTTCAAATCTCAGTAGAAGCATGAAGTGCTATCTCCATCTAGTTTTTACCTGTCCCCTTGCGACTGATAAATGTCTTAACCAGAAAAAAATTCACAGCACAATCGATACTATCTATTTGCAACTGTTGTGATGGATTCCAAGAAGTACTCGTATACTGGGAGGCTTGTGAAAACATCAAAGATAAGGGCTGTGAACCAGCAATATCATGTGATTTATTTTTTTTTTTTTAATGTGACTAAAAGGCACATTAATTGAGGTGTTGGTTAAACATTTAGAGAACCAGTGAATTGGAGATGATTAAAAAAAACCAAACCACCAAACTGTCTTTTCAAGAGGACGAAATGATGTGGTTTGATGCAATCTCAGTGAAGCTGGAGGAGAGTATCTTGTTGAATTCAAAGGCCTTCTGATTCAGGGGTGGATACAGCAGAAATAGGTTTTCAGCAATGAGGGTGCTTCTCTGCTGTATGTTGACAGGCTGCACCAGCATGCTGGCAGGTAGGCACAGAAATGACACACTTTGCCAACACTGCAGAGTCAAACAGCACTATTGCTTTATTATGGGAGATGTGGTTTAAGAAGCCATTAAGTAGCCATGCAGTTTGGAATTGAAGCTAACTGGAAGAGCAGGGATGTGAACTGACAGACACTTGTGGCTTTCAGAGCAAATTTTTAGTACTGTAGGAAAGCTTACTTAAATGGGTTAAGAAGGATCTCCAGTTAATACTTGCTATCTTTAATTCAAAAGATTGTGTGGAGGTCTGAGTATCGGTGGGAGCCTGTCTTCCAGGTTACTGATAGCTCCCTTGCTAGTATAGCAAATGTTGCTGGAAATAACTATATGGTTGTTCCTGTAAGAAAGCTTGAATTTTAATCTACTTTGCAAACACAGAACCTTTCTGAATATTCATTGTTCAATAAAATGATGCAGTTAAAAGGTGTTGGCCCTTTGAGATTGCATTTTGTACTAGACCTCTCACTGTTGAGGTTTACAGACTTTACTTACATCGTTATATATTTAGTGTATGTCCAAATAGTTATATGGTTGAGAAATTGGTTTCAGTTTTGTTTTTAGTTTCCATAGATAACTGATGGGTATTAACGGTAAGAACCACTACAGACAAAGTGAATAGTAAAAAAAGAGCCTGCTTGTGTGAGTACAGAGTGGGTATGTCTTTGCCCTGAAGTGTACGAATAAACTCTTGTTGCAGAGATCAGTTCACCAAGGATGTTGTGTGCACAATGTAAAGAAACCAGGAGGTGTTGCACTTTCACAGTGACCTAAGTTGTTGCATGAAGCCCTGTGGGTGATTGTGAATTTGTCTTTTAGTGATTCCTCCACCAAACAGCAGATGCTGTTTGGGGGGCCTTCCTTATTTCTTGTTTTGTTGCAAGATATACGGCATATTATCAAGAATTGATTATAATATTTGTCTTTTTTTTTTTCTTTCAATTTTATGGTTCTGTAAAGACTAGATGGTGTCTAAAATATAGAGTCAGGTAGAAGCTATGTAAAGCTTTTGTCCTGAAGAATTCATTTTGTTTTTTAAAAAAAACAAACAACCACAAACAAGCCCAACAACAAAAACCAAACAACCAAACACAACCCACCCCAAAAACCCAAAAAAATCCCCACATACCTAAAATATTTTTTAATGCTTCACATTTGAGGCATCTTTCTTAAAAACTGAATGTTACTGAGATATTAAGATAATGTGATAATGGTGATCTAAATTATTGGACTGTTTGAGTACATATGGTACAGTGCCGCTTTGTAATCTTAGAAAGTCATTGTTAGTTTTCAAAAATCTCATTGGCATTAAAACTGAAATGAGCAAAAGCTGAGCTTTGAAACAACAAAACCAGTCTTAGCAGGAAAGAAGGATAAAGGGATTATGTTAGTATTATTTTAAGCCAGTACCCCAGACAAGGTAGTTGCCCGTTATTTCTTGCCTGTATGAAGCTCTCCTTATAAGGTACAAACAACTGAACACTCCTGTGGAGGTAAGAAATAGACATAACTACTTAACAGAGACTTGCCCTCATTGGCAGTTTTTTAGAGGTGATATCAATGTATATAAACTGGTTTCACACTCTGGTTGCTTTCTCAGCTACAAAGGGATAAGGAGAACATAGTTCTACTTACTCAAATGTAAGCATTTAAATATTTGTGAATACAGATTATTTAAATGATGTAAGCAATTTTGTAAACCAGTTCCAGTCTTGGTCTCAGTGTGTATGCATACCATGTTGTACTCTTACCAGTTGGATTGCATGCATGGTGCCATTGCACTCAAACTAAAAAAAAAAAAAAAAAAACCAAAAAAAAAAACCCAACAATAAAAAACAACCACCCCAAACCCTCAAAGAAACCAAAGGGGGAAAAAAAAAGAAAGGAAAAAAAAAAAAAAAAGAGGTAAGCACTTTAGTTGCAACCCTGTCTTTCCAGGTCACTTCTGTGTGGGCAACTTTTATTGTGTATAAGAAGACTCTGGAAGTGGTACATGTAAAACTCAGGTATGCAAAACAATTGTTTATTAATTGATAGGCTTGAAAGCTAGGACTGATAAATCGCCAAACCAAGCGTTAATATTCCCTCTGTTCCCAGTGAGTCAGATGAGGAAGGTGCTTCTCTGTAACAGGCTGATCCTCGATGATACAGATTTGTTCTCTTCCAGTTCTCCTTTTTCTCATCCTGTAGGATTTTATACCCTTTCATGCAGGTACTTTTCCTCTTGATTTATTGAGCTGCTAAATATTACTATCCTGACAAATCTCTGCATTTTTACTTTTTTTTTTTTTTAATTAAAAAATGTAAAAAAGATTTGCCAGATTCATGAACAGTATGTACTTAAATGGATGCTAGGTAGGGATACTGTCCTCTAACATCTATCATAAGCAGTTCTGGATGCTGGAGAAGTATTGGAAGAATGAACCATAGGAAATGGCTGGGCTTGCGTGCCCTCTCTAAATAGCCTGACTGTAACAAACATACTGGGCTAGATGGACTGTTGATCTGATTCAGTAGGACGTTTATTATGTTGAATGTGCTTGTAGATATTTTGAGTTCATTGACTTTTGATGTCTTCTGTCTCTTGTGGTTCTCCTTGCTCTGAAATTCTGAAAACGTTAGCTGAGAAAAGTTTGGAAACAAAATATTTTGCCTTCTGGGAGCATGCCCTAACCACCAGCCCGTACTGCTGTGTTTTCAGCCTGTTTTGTTCTGAGCTCAGTGAGTAAATAAGTATTTTACATTGAGTAGAACAGAACCAGCAGAAGATATTGAGGCATCCATCTGCAGTGAGGCTTTACAATTTGAATTAACAAAAGGACTGCAGTCCTTTTCCTGACTAGTAGTCACCACTTGTTTCTGAAGCAGTAAATGATGAGGGGGCTCATGTTCCTTCAAACAGAGCGTTAAGTTAAACTGGGGTATTTCAAAACTGTGGGAGTATCCTACCTATTGATTCATTGGACAGAAAGAGAACCACTGACACTGCCAATTTTGGGAGTCTCAGATCTTATTTTCTTGGGGTTTGTAACAAGTATCTAAAAGCTAAATGTGTAAAATATGGCCAAATAATTTGTATTGACATTTCTGGAGTTCTCTTCCTTCCATGGAAACTAATAATAGAAAAAGTATAATTCTGGTTGGTCTGATCTCAAGTTTTATTAACTTTATTTTTTGACTTGGAATTAAAACTGAAAAATTAGTTCTTTACATGTGCTATCACCTGACTGTATGCAGCTGAATCTGTGGGAACTTAAGGCTGCAACTAGTATAGCTTGTAATAAAAGAATAAACTTGTCACTTGTATAACCTTTACTAAGAATGGTAAAACCCTAAATTACCTTTAACCTTAATTTTTTAATTATCATCCACATTATCTTTGCTTGCAAGTGCAACTTGGATAGTTATTCTGTGATAAACAATTTGGATCTGTTTCTATGCAACTTGCTAAAGAAACCCTAAACCTACTGTGTTGTATTAAATCAATGCTGGGTTCACCGGAAGGTGACAATATATCTCTTCAGCCTGCACAATTGCAGTACCTTATTACTTTATTATACAGCAGCAATAGTTATAATAAGTCCTGCTTAAAAAGGACAGATATCCATTATTTGTGTGTTTGAAGTCTTTATTGGCTAAAAAGGCTTTGCGGGGATATGTTTTATGGCAAGTTAAGCTACTGGAAAATGTAAAATGTCTTTTATTTTGGGGCAATAATCAGTTGCATTCCTGCTAAAGCACAGTTACAATTCTTTGTTGGCATGCACACATTTCACTGCAGCTAAAGGCCCGAACCATGGCCCAGTGAACTCAGTGAAAGCCCTTAAATTCACAGCAGTGGACTTTGGATCAAGCTCCTAATGAATGATTTATTCACTTTAAAGACCTTACTTAGCTTTAATTCCATCTTATTGACTTCTGTAATAGGCTTTCTTGACTTAATCTGTCTTGACACTTAGAAAATATTTGTTATTACAGGGTGTAAAATAACTAAATGTTTCACTTTCTCCTGCTATTAATTGCCAGGACTTTTAAGAGCTGCTCTATATATTCTTGTTCTTGAAGTGTTCATTATGACCACTGTAATTTGGCACATGGAATAAGATGCAGGTATTGTACACAAAGCATTACTGTTTTTGTTTTGTGATAAATTCAATAATGTAATATATAACTTTTGCTTTAAAGCTCCTTTTTATTGACTACTAGAGAACTTACATTCAAAGGTCTTCTAATGCAATTATCTTTCTGTATTTTTTTTAATATATGGTCTACTTAGAAATTAGAAGAGAAGGCAAGGAATTATATGTACTTTAAATCTATTATTTTACAGTTTATGCAAGTATCTCCATATTTTTTTCACAATTTAGAAATAAGGAATCAGAAAAACTAATTTTACTTCTTGAAATCCTAAGCCTGTTATGGAACCAAGTCTGTATTCCAATAGGCAGTCTCTGGGTTCTGATGGAGGGCCATGATTCTTGCAGCCGTGGCTAAAAATTGCTTATTGCTTCTTTTTTTTTTTTTTTTTTTTTTTTCCTTTTATACCTAGGTGAAATGTCATCAAAAGTGCCAAGCATTAAACTGAAAATTGATCCTCGGGATCTGCAGATCCAGACGTTTACAGTGGAGAAATTACTGGAACCACTGATAATTCAGGTATTTTAGTATTGCAGAAAATAAATTGCATAACCATAGAGGGAAAGGAATAAGTCTGAAGAACCCTGGCTAAGGACACTATTATGAAAAGCAGGCGTACCCAGAGCTCTTCTCTACTTGTAGTTTACTCTAGCTCAGAAACTGTCCAGCGGGATCTGTCTTCTTCCAGATTTGGCCATTCATTTAGTCACTTCCTTTTTTGCAAATGCTACACAATATATCATATCAAATGTTGCATGTTCTAGCTAGTCCCTTGTACATTATTATCTAGTGGAGGTTTAAATGTACAACACACTGCAAATGGATTTCCAACAAATGAAAAGTTTCATATTGTAAGTAGTGTACAGAGTGGAAGAGAAAAGCCTTGAAATCCGTAGGCGAGCTTCTTTATCTGAATTTTGAAAAGAATTGCATTCTGTTGCATTTTAGAATACATGCCATAAGGACAGTGCAATTGTTGCATATTGTATAAATCTACATTAGTACTTTTCTTTCCAACTAAAGAAATCTTGACCGAGGCATGTAGACCTCATTTTGCAAATAATGTGTATAACTAAGAAAGTGTTAAAAGAGCTCTGTAGCAATATGTTACAGGTAAAGAGCAGAAAAGACATCTTCTGTTTTGAAACTCAGGCTGTTTTGAATTTTCTCTTCATTGTACTTAGAGATGCTGGGATACCTGCATTTAATTAGTCAGTTACACACAGCACAAGGATGCCAGCTTATCACTGGCCTTCAGCTGTGCCAAGATGTTGTAGATGAAACTACTTGTCACAGCTGCACACTGCTTATTTAGTATTCTTTTCCCGGTGGCAGAGGGTATGTTTGCGTGGCAGTCACTGCTCTGGCTGCAGTTTGTGTAGGTACAGAAAGGTGTGACTTCATTCAGAATTTTCTTTCAGTTGCTAACATACATAGAATACTTTGTTGTTTTTCAGGTTGTGAAGATGGTCAGGTACAATGGCTATGAAGTAGTTTCAGTGGTTCATTAAGATCCTTCCAAGCTCTTTGAGTAATGCCTCTTACAAGACAGTAACTATTGGTTAAATAGCTTATGTTAACAATCAACAAACAAAGCATACTGGGAGGATGACCGTTTGTAAATGGAGCAAAGCCACATTGAATACTGTACTCTGGCTGTTATTCTATTTATATACATGTAAGAATTGGGGATGTACAGCATATTTAAAAAAAAGGTAAGGACATATCTATCAAATTTTCCAATTTTTCCATTTTTTCAATTTGCAGCTTCTCTTTTTCTAGAAAAGACATAAATAAAATCATTTTAATTAAGACTGAAACACTTAGTATTGTACTTGGACAGATATTAAAGGAAATTTTTTTTTTTCTCGTACAACTCATGGGCTTCATTTGACTGCAGTAAGCCACTTAGGTACATGGCAAATTTTGTTATTCCAGGAATGCACTTCTTTTCACACAGACTACTCTGATGACATCTTTCCTTCTCTGTCCTGGGAGCCAGTCCTTTGCATGCTCTTTCCTTGGGCTTGCCAAGGGGTGGTGACCAGTTACAGGGGAACAGTCAGATTATAATTAAAGAGACAGCACATAATGATTGGAGGGAAGAGTAGAGAGATGAAAGATGAAGGCAATAAAAGGATGAGTATGTTTGGTGTGATGGTTCTATGTTCATTTGGACTTTCAAGTCAGAAAAGTCCTTTGTTTATTCCAGAAGTGCTGTATGTGCCCTAAAAGCTAGGAAAAGCGAAGAGATGCTGATCATGTTTTATAACAGTTGTAGAATAGTTGCTTTTAAAAATCAGTTAATTCATTGAAATAAGTTTCTCATTAACAAATAAAGTTGCATTTTCCCCGTTTGGAACTTTTGCCTCTCACTAATTTATCCAGTTTCTTTTATTAATTTTTCATTATCATCTTTGAAATTTCTTCTCTTATTTTTGACTTGATCTTCTTTTCCTCTGTTACTCATTTGTCCCTTCTGGAAGATTCTTTTTTTTTTTTTTTTTTTCCAGAAAGAAACCTTTTCTTCTTATCATTACTTCATTTCCAGCTGTTACTAACTGAGCTGCCTCTAACTCATCTTGTCTGCCTTTATTTTTGCCTGGGTGTGACTGACGGTGTATAAAGCCTCAGTTAACAGCTCAGTGGTTTGTGCGAAGCTCTCAAGCTGGAGCATCGTATATGGATGGATTATAAAATTAGTTTCAGAGTAGTAGGAAGAGATGTCTTGATAGACTGCATTTTAAAACCTTCTCTTGTACACCAGTAGGTCAGACTGTGCTGAGGCAAGCTGCTACACTGTGGGTATTTTTAGAGGAGATGAAGAAATGTAAATTTTGGCATGAGATTTGCAGGATTAAAGAAACTTGACAAAACAAAGAAATACAGTTCCAGAACAAAACAAAGAAGCCATCTACGCTTTTTAATTTTTTTTTTTTTTTAAAGCTCTTCTCAATCATCTTCAAAAAGCTTGAGTCTGTTAAAAATAGAAATGCTTTGGTTCAAAGAGAATACGATTTTGGCTGTCTGTTCCCACTCTCAACTATAATGCTTTGGTTTTTTTGTAACAGAACTACGGAAGGGAAACTTGCATTTTGAATGGAAAGGAGACAGGAAAAAACTTTGAAAATGCAAAAGCAGGGATTAAAACTAATACTCAATGAAGGATAGAAAGGCAATAAATGAACATTGATCTATGATTAGAAAGAGAATCAGACCAGTCACAGATAAAAATGAATAGTATGCTCTGGCTTGTTTCACTGGCAGCTGCTGGTTTGAATGCAGTTTAACTTTGAGATTTATGTTCTAATTTATTTATTTATTTAATAGCCTTGTAATGCTCTGGTCGGAAAGAGACAGTGGAAGTGTTTGAGCTTTTCCGAAGTCTGTCCTAGCCCGTTATGCTAAGTGTTAGAGCAATCATTAGATTAACAGCATTGATATGGGAGAAAATGAAGGCAAAACCAGCCTATGTGGAAGTAACTTTGCAAATGACTTTGATGATAGATTATCGCTCTTCACTGCAATCTGCAATTCACAGCAGTGATCACTTTGATACTGTGTAAACAGTATGACACTTTGGTTTGTATAAAACCCTCTCTGACTTGGCAACTTCTCTGGCCCTGGTATAAAACAGTGCCCCCGAATTACAATGTTTGGGGGATTGTAGGAGCTGCATTTCCCTCTTTGCATCGCAAAGAGTGGCCTGACCCAGGTGGTAAATTCAAATAGTTCTGTGCAGGGCTCTGCAGAGGTAGAAACTCTGTTGGAAGTGAATAACTGCATTAGTGTAATTCTGTGTCCGGCCTTACAAATTGTGCTATCATGGGGATGTACTACTAGCTGCACTCTGTTTTCTATCTATTGCAAAAAAGTTTCTTTAATACTGTCCAGTTGCCCCCTCACCAGAAGGGGTTCTCTCTGTCCATGTCCTTTATTTTATTTTATTCCATGTGCTTTGACGACATTAGTTTTGAAAGGAAGGCTTTTAGGTGAAATTCCCTATCAATGCATTTGGCACACTACAAGTGATAGTTGTCAAAATTGACATCATTCAGCTGACAGCTGCCTTGATGTAAATTGGGTACATGCTCAGACAATCTTTCTTTAATTCTGGGCTTTTATCAGAGATGTGCTCTGTTATGGAGCAATTAGTGTGAAGCAATCAGTAGATCATAAAGCATTTTCGTTCACATAGCTGATGTCTAATATTTGTCATGCCTGTGCTAGATTCACTCACAAAATATAACAATTAATGTAATGGAAAATATCCTTTTGCTTTATCTCATCCTTGGAGACTGAAATCTGTTTAATCTCTTTGCTATACTATGTAATGATTACAGTCATGCTAGGTATAAATTTGGTTGTGTAGCAAGCTATTATAAGAATTTTTCCTTTTGAATTGATGTACAAGTTTTAAAAGATACGATGAGATTCATACAGCTTCATTAATTCATGCAGGAAACACTTCATAACTGCCTTTGCTCTGCAGTCATTCCAAGTCTTATAAGCTTTAAATTTGCCATTTCTTTGGATATTGTATCCAAAGTGCTCTCTATATATTTTTGTATACACACACTTTTAATATATGTGTGTTGTGTGTGTGTATGTATACACAAGTAAATATTTGTCAGAGCTTTTCCTTGCCAAACCTCTTGTCTTCCATCTATTTAATTTTTATACATATGATGCCTGAATGTGTTTAAGAGTCATTGAGATGTGGTGTTGGGGGATATGGTGTAGGGGAGAACTTTGTTAGAGTGGGGTTGGTGGTTGGACTTGATGATCCCAAGGGTCTTTTCCAACATGAATGATTCTATGATTCTGTGATCTAAAGAAACCTCATGGCTACAATAGACAGGTAAATTTTACAGAATACATAGAGACATCCATGTGTTCTAGAGTCCCTTCCATCACCGATGAAAAATAGGCAATTTGAAAGGCATTTATTCTCACCTGTCGTTCACACTGACAAAAGTTTGCTCACACAGAAAACACACACTGTTGGTTTTAGTTCTGTGTATAGTGTGTTTGCTTTCTGCACACTGCAAGTGGTTAACCAGTGTTTATTTGTACGGGCAATACTTTGTTAAACGTCTGACTCGGATGTGAAACAGTGAGCAGGGGGTCCTGCTGCTGTTATTAGATCACTTCCCCCCCTCCCCCCCCCCAAAATATCTAGGGATTGCAGTAACGCTGAACTAAATTTTAAACAAAAAAGAATGTTTTATGATTGGTGCTTGAAGATACTTTGATATTAATATCAAAGGTGAACCAAATATTTTGATACTCAAAGTACCAAGACATTGTTTCCTTAACTACTGCAATATTAAAATACTGTCTGTAAAGCTGTGAGGAACTGAATATAGCATTGGAAGACAGGTGTACTCTTCGCTGGGTAAAAAACTGGCTGGATGGCCGTGCCCAGAGATTGGTGGTAAATGGAGTTAAATCCAGTTGGTGTCCAGTCACAAGTGGTGTCCCCCAGGGTTCGGTGCTGGGGCCGGTTCTCTTTAATATCTTTATCAATGATCTGGATGAAGGGATTGAATGCACCCTCAGTAAGTTCGCAGATGACACTAAACTGGGCGGGCGTGTTGATCTGCTTGAGGGTAGGTTGGCTCTGCAGAGGGATCTGGACAGGCTGGACCGATGGGCTGAGACCAATGGTATGAGGTTCAACAAGGCCAAGTGCCGGGTCCTGCACTTGGGTCACACCAACCCCATGCAGTGCTACAGGATTGGGGCAGAATGGCTTGAAAGCAGCTCGACAGAAAAGGACTTGGGGGTGTTGGTTGACAGCCGGCTGAATATGAGCCAGCAGTGTGCCCAGGTGGCCAAGAAGGCCAACAGCATCCTAGCCTGTATCAGGAATAGTGTGGTGAGCCGGACTAGGGAAGTGATCATCCCCCTGTACTCGGCACTGGTGAGGCCCCACCTCGAGTACTGCGTTCAGTTTTGGGCCCCTCGCTACAGGAGGGACATTGAGGTGTTGGAGCGTGTCCAGAGAAGGGCTACAAAGCTGGTGAGGGGCCTGGAGGACAAACCTTATGAGGAACGACTGAGGGAGCTGGG
This sequence comes from Larus michahellis, assembly GCF_964199755.1. NCBI lineage: Eukaryota > Metazoa > Chordata > Aves > Charadriiformes > Laridae > Larus > Larus michahellis. The sequence continues at coordinate 37,895,736 of NC_133901.1, forward strand.
GTTGTTTAGCCTGGAGAAGAGGAGGCTGAGGGGAGACCTTATCACCCTCTACAACTACCTGAAAGGAGGTTGTAGAGAGATGGGGGCTGACCTCTTCTCCCTGGTGACAAGTGATAGGACGAGGGGAAACGGGTTCAAGTTACGTCAGGGGAGGTTTAGATTAGATACTAGGAAACATTTTTTCACTGAAAGGGTTATTAAACATTGGAATAGGCTGCCCAGGGAGGTGGTGGATTCACCATCTCTGGAGGTGTTTAAAAAAAGGGTAGATGGGGCACTTAGGGACATGGTTTAGAAGTGGCTCTTGTCAGGGTAGGCTAAAGGTTGGACTCGATGATCTTAAAGGTCCCTTCCAACCTCAACAATTCTATGATTCTATGACTGCTGCATGATTCCTTAGAAATTCAGTATTTGGGATAACCATGACAAAAAATCCCACCCCTTCAGCCTAATAAATAATGGCAATAACAGGCAACAATAACATGATTCAGCTTTGCAGCTGTGATGGCATATGGGCTTAAAAATCTCACTTAAAAAAACCTTGTGCCTCTAGCAAAAGGCAGTTGCTCCTGCCATAGATACAAAATAAACTCTTGATAATGATTTCCATTGAATGCTGGGAGACCTGCTGTATGTGGCAACGAGAGTGTGTTAATAACAGGGAAATGCAGTCGGGCAGGAGCAGGATTAATGGGGATATGTTTTTCTTTTTTCTTATAATGATATAATTTTGACTGTGTATTCTGCCACTACAGTACAAGCTGTGTTGACAATGGATCGAAAGGGCACGCTATATTAGCTACTGTGTAGTTCAATTATTTCTGTGTAGGATCTGCATAAAATTTTTGCATTCAACATTGGGATTCTGTATTAGAGAATCCAGAGTAGTTTTTCTGTATTTCATAGTCTCCATGAGCCAAGAACTACCTATCAAATTTTAACTTGAATTTGAGATCAGAAGCTGGCTGATATTTCCTGACAGTGATGTTGAAGATGAAGGGTCTTGCAGTCAAGAGTTTTCACTTGCAGGACTGATTATTTTTTCATATTTTTCCGTTTGTTTTGTTTCCTTTCCTCCTCCAAAACATGTGAATGAACAGTACATAGAATATTATTTTACATAAAAAGGAGACTACAGTGAAAATCTGAGAAATAGAAGATATTATTTTCTGGGAATGGTGATTAAATAGTTAAGACCTTTTAAAAATGTCTTTTACTGATAGGTTTTTGTGGAAGCTTCTAATTTTTTTACAGTATTTAATGCCTTTCTTGTTGGAAGTATCAGCCTGCAATTTCTCTAACTTGCTCTTAAAAAATATGATAATTGAAACTGCATTAAGTGCTCTAGAAATAATGTTACAGGGTTTGTAAAAATAAAAGATATTAAGATTCTTATTCCCAGTGCATTCTCTACCAGCTGGCTGATTTATATGCAAGAAATAATTTCATTTACTTTCTTTGAGCCACAGTCAGAAAAATACCCAAGCCCACTTTAACAATCTGAGACAGAGTTATTTATGTTGCTGTCTCCGTGTGACATGCCAAAGCAGTCGATGTCAAGTGGCTGGTCCTTTTTCCCCCAGAATTCCACATGAATGATGTAGGGGTCAGGGCTTTTGTCTTTCAAAGATGTGTTTACAGAAATGCTTCCCAGAGCATGTTTGTCAGTTACCTTTAAAAATGCTGATTTATGAAAAACACTAAAGTGTCTGAATTAATGAACAAAGTGAGCTAGGGCACAGCCAGCGCGCTTCTCATTAGGTACCTGTGAATGGAGCCCTTTTCCTTAGACCAGCTCAAACCACAAGCTCTACTGCAGCCATTAGCTAAGTTTGTCTGCTGGACTGAGAAATTCATACCCAGCTTTTGCTTTGCTTATAGAGTATTGTTGATGGTTGGAATGCCATTTAACAAAATGAAGCAATTATATAAAATGTGTTCATTGACCTCCAAGACTAGATCTGTACTTAATATTGTACTATCCATGTTCTGCACAGAGAACAAGATAGGAGGAGCTTAAAAAACATCGGGGAACTCAATGAAAATAAAGTATGTTTTAAAATATCTATATAAAACTTTTCTTTTAAAATCTTTTAGAAATCTTTCCTTAGTGTGACAGCTCAAGCAATGCTTTAGAGGAACAGTCTGTTAGAAACATTCTGTTGGAGTGTGGAGGCTGCGGTCAGATGATGAGGAATGTGGAGTGGGACGCTATATAAAAATAAGTTCTTTATGGATGTTGAAGTGCATTGGTCAGAAGCATAATTTGGACAAAGCTGCAGTAAACATACATTCTGAGTAAAATGATGTACAATTATAATGTTGAGAGCGCATGCCCTCCCCCCCCCGCCTTCCAATTTTGAGGTGCTGGCTTCTGACAGCTGCAGTCCTCCTTTGTAAGAACAGAAAGTATTTTGAAATGTTTCTATGCTCATTTTGGGTATTTGCTTCTGAGATAACTTGGGAGATTTCAGCTGGAAGTATGGGAAGATTCAGCACGGATTATAATTCCTGCCTTGGCTGAAGCTTTCTTAAGTAGCATGAGTAATTTTTATTTTCATTTTATCATGAGGAAATTTTAAAATAAGCAGTGTCAGGAGTTTGCATCAGGGTTAATACGACAGTGAGATTTCTATTAACTTAGCTTTGATCATATAGAAAGAAGAATACGAAGATGAGGCATATTAAGTAAAATTATCTGTCAAATCTGATTCAGCAGTTTTGCCCATTCTCAGTATGTATGCTGAGCTTGCCTGTCTCTCTCTAAAGCAGGGGGAATCTCATTGCTTATTCTCAACTATATTAATTTGATTTTTTTTTTTAATTTGAAAACAATATAAATTCACTTACAGAACTTACACCGTTACTGTCTCTTTTATTTCTTTTAAATGTAGGTTACAACGCTAGTGAACTGTCCACAGAATCCTTCTAGTAAGAAAAAGGGCCGTTCCAAAAGAGCTCGTGTCTTGCTAGCTTCTGTGGAAGAAGCCACTTGGAATCTGTTGGACAAAGGGGAAAAAATTGCCAAGGAAGCAATTGTGTTCAAAGAGGAACTTCATGCAGCACTTGCTGATGTCCAGAAAGAGAGTAAGTATATGACAAGTAATTTAGGCATCACAAGGAATTAGCTTAACTGTCTAACCCTGGTGTCAACGTGAAGCTAGGATATCCATGAGAAATATGTTTTGATGTGCACGTGCCTGAATTTTGAGTTGTCTAGTTGTATGTTCTCAGCTACCACTTGTAAGGAGGTAAAGTGTGCAAGCTGGGCCCCATTGTGGAAAACCACTTATATCAGTGGAAGTTTTGTTTTTTCAATGAAAATGTTTCATTTTCATTCAAACAAGTGTTTTTGTTTTTTTCAAGGAAGACAGGATGCCCCTTGTTAATTTTAGTGGCTGTTAAGCACAAGTTTAAGTGAGTGCATGCTTTAATACTCTTCTTGAAAAGAACTGTTTACCTGAATCTGGGATTAAGGCCTTTTAGTTAAAAATTTGTAAACAGAAATCTTCCCTCTTCTGTGCAGTAGCAAGGCCTTAATTTGGGAAGTTGTAACAGTCTCATTTTGAGACTTCAGTAGGAGGAAGATGGATTCTTTAACCTACTGTAAGAGTCATCCCCTCATGATAGAGCAGCACATCTTTGGTGAGTTTTGCTATATTCCATTTCCTCGTGCCCTATCTCCCTGTTTCCAACTAGACTCCCAGAACAGGAGTAGGTTTTATGATCTGCTCAGAACACTGTATTAGCCACTTTCTTTCAGCCTCTTCGTTGCTTTGTTGGTTTTTACTCTCCCCATGGATAATCATGGCCTATTGGGTGAATATGAAGGTCAGGCTCAAATAGTAATAAGCTGGATGACAGACATCCAAATCGTGTTCCTGCAGAAATCAACCTTGAAAATGGATTCAGGAGAAGGTTTCAGAGGAAAAAGGGGACAGAAGAGTAATGCTTTTAGTGCCTGGTCATTCCAGAATTATGTCCTTTCATTAGTGCTCCATGAATTTTATAAACAAATGGTTCCTGATGGTTGCCTGAAATCAGATTAAGAGGCCCTGATGAAAGCCTTCCCAAACACATAGGAGCAGACAAGGAAAGAACAATGGTCTGTACCATAAAGTCATGGCCAGGCGATGTTACTGAATGAGCTGGCAACCAGGCTCGGTTTTATCAAGGGGCAAGGTGGGCTTCAGTTGCCTTTTCACTACTGAGCGGTGTGGCATATGTTCTTATGCTGTGTGACAACTTGTGCCTGAAGGACTGTGTGTTAACCATGTAAATCAGGTCTTTATATCACTCTGCTCTTACTAAGGTTGCAACTTAGTGAGGATTTTTTTTTTATTATTTTTTATTTTGTGTTTCTCCGTGTGCAGCTGGGCCAATTTCTGAGTCTCTGCTGTTGTTCAGGGTAGTGCTTACTAGCTATTGGCTTCCTCTGGATCCAGAGATGGCTGCATTTTAGAGTTTGACATATGCATATGGTGTCTGCAGTACCTTAAGGTCCTTTGTGATTAAAAGCATTATGACCAGCAAATATCATTGTTATCTGTCATGCTGATAAGCTGAGGCTTTAAAAAAAATCATTCATTTTGTAGTACTCGTAAAATGTTAGCCCATCCATTCCAGGCCGATAACACAAGACAGAATAAAATATATAGTTTTATATTGATTTTTATACATAGATAATATAAAAATATTTCACATTTTCAATTTATTTATTGATTCTCAGCCAAGACCAGAGATAACTACAAAAATAAATAATACATAAAGTAGATTATGTACACCTCATACATTTTAAAAGAAAGTTAAGTCCATGTTATCACCTATCGTTATGCAATGACAAATTGAGTATTCATAGCCAATCTTCCTCCAAGGATTTGCCAAACCGCACAAGTTAATTTTAAGAAGTTGGTGAACAATTGTAAAATAAATAGGAGTATGTTAATTTTGCAGATATTTTTAGTCCTGTGAAGCTGTGTATTATTTTTAATTTGTGGTATGCCACATTATATATAACTTTATTGCCTGTTATTCAAGTCACATTCTGCTGCTGTTAAACGCTTCATGTTATTTACTTGAAGCTCTTTGAAAGGTTGTGGGTCAGAAACTGTGCTTGCATGTGGTCACCTGCTATGTGTGTCATAGCATATAGTATTTAATTTTCTGTGGGCATATTTTTCTGTGGTGACTGGCAAGTATTTTATTAATATGCTCGTAAATTATGAATTTTTACATGTGGCTACAGCTTGTGTTTACTGTGCAGGGGAATTTTGAAAGAATGCTCTAGATAATTTCACTCAGATGTGAACCAAACTGTCAGTCCCAGAGCTGCACACCAACATCTGGAAAGAATAAATACTCTCACCTCTTCTCGCATTTTAGCTTGCGTCACTCACTGAGCTTGTTGAGTTGAAGACTATAACATGAAATTAAATGCTTATTTATTTTGAATGCAAATCACCAGTGTGAAAATGCTGTTTTGTTACTCTTGGAGCTCATTAATAGGATTCCTTTTAGAAGGGTGATAGACTTTTTTTAAGTTGCTAGTGATAATTCTGTTCATAATTATGTTTTGGGGGGTATAAAGGGGCAAATTATTAGGATAAAAGTGAACAGTGAAGATAAGATAAAGAGAAGATTTGTCATATATTAATTCATCTGATGCATTAGTTACTTGTCTCTTCAGAAATGGGGACATGGATATGGCTTTACTGACTATGGTTCAGTCTCGACAAACACTGTCAGAAGATGAGATTTTGGTCTTTCAAATTCAGTTGAGTTCTATTAGTGATATCCGAAAGAAGGTGTTGCTATAATTGATGGCAGATAAGTTCCCTAGATAAATCTCATTTCTGCCTCCTTTGACATCTGCAAAGTTGTACCGAAGATTTATAGTCTTGGAGCTGATCATTTTAATACAGAGGTCCTCCACATTTTTCTGAGTTTACTCTCAAGAAAGTACTTTTTAAGGCCATCTCTGTCCACATCTTGATTTACCTTCTGGAACTCTACTAAATGAGTCACCAGGCAGGCCTTGTGGGTGAGGCACTAAGTGCATCGCCCAGAAATCTACTAGCCTAGTAACTGAAGAACTGCCTTTTCCTGTTGATCTGGTTTGGTGAAGCTTTGTTAAAGGGTACTTTTTGCTCTAAAATAGTGTAATAAACACAAATATAAGTACTTCGAAAAATTCTCACTGCCAGATTTCATGTATAAAGCATTTAAAAAAATTGCTTTCTGACTCATAATATTCTGTGAATCAATGGTAAAATAACTGAGCCTTATACAAAGGAATAAGAAGCATTGTTCAACCATGAATGCTTCCGGTGCTAAACACCAGACTATAATTAATGTCCTTATTCTGATATTTAATCAGTTTTAAGACAAAGCAGTGATGTAGTTTATGTGGGGAAACATTCTCTTAGGAATTTGCATTAAAGTCAAGTGTTATACTTCAGATAATGATTTTTTATGTCAAGGTGTGATTGCTTATAGTTTTCAAACAGCTGTACAGGCATAGCTAAAATGTTTGGTATTTATTGCCATTGCTTTCTGACTATATATGGTCAGAAATACAACAGTTGTTGTCTGTGTTGTTTCTATCTGTTGCAATGTCAATGTTTCATGTGTTTAGCTGTTATCATGCCCAAATGTGTTCCTAGATAAGCCTTTCATCGCACGTAACAGTGAATTGAAAGCAAGTTACTTGCTGGAGTTATATTTTGAGCCTTCAGTTACTTTTTAAAAGAAAATCGGAAAAAAAATATTGATATTTCAAATGTCCATATTTAATGTCTTTTGACATTAAACAGGAGAGGCAAGGCTTTAATGGCATGGAAGAAATTACCATTCACTGGCAAGAAATGGGGAATGTACTGTAAGGTTACTTACTAAAGGAAGGGGATAGTGATCTCTTGTATTATACTATATTCTTATTTGTGTCTGTCATCGTCCCGTGTCCACCCTCCAAAAAAATATCTTAAAAATAAGCTTAGCTTTCTCATCTTTACATTAAGAGGCACATGTGTATGCTCTGCATTTTAGGGACTTTAATTCTGGGTGACAGAATTTAGATATTCAAGTGTCTCAAAATAATCTGTGCTGTACACCCTTTTCATCAAACCAAGCACAGATCGCTCCTCACCTCACTATATCTAGATCAGGTGTCCCTGAGTGGGAAAGGGAGAATGAAGACATGGGTGTAAGGCATGAAGGGGGTGTGTGGTGGCTCTGATTACACATTAGAAAGAACTGTATGAGATGTGGAAGTGGAACTTCCTGATATGCAGTGGTGAAATAATAGCAATGCAACAGAATACAGTGGTATCTGAGTGGGGTAAGGGACTGCGTGGCAGGAGAAAAATGTCCTGTAACAGCTACAGAAAGCTATTGTGAGAATCTGAGTTATCATGGTGTTGAATATTAGGAACATGCACGAGGTATCAATTTGCTTTGCCCTGACACTGATAGTGTCACTTCCAACTGGCTGAAGCAGAATCCTTTATTTGCTGTAGCAGATGTAGATGGTGTTTTTGGGAGCAGAACAGGTGATTATACTAGTGACTAGTATTGATTAAGCTCTTGTTTTTAGAAGTGGTAGGTTGTTTTGTGCTCTGATGTGACATTGACTCCCAACCTTCTCTGGTACTGATTCTGCTTATGTGTTAGTTCATGCCTGTGGAACTTGAGGCTGCAAATACTAGTGTAAATCAGAGTTTATAAGTTTTCTATTATTGGTATAAACCATTGATTATTTTTTTTCTCTCAAGTTCCGTTTGAGACCAGAAAGATTGAAATCCTCTCTCTTTACTGACTCTGGTACTTCCCTCCCTCCCTTAGTCAGTGAGCTGCCTTTGAAAACCGCGTTTCTCTAGAACTGTAAATCCACCAGCCCCTAAGGGTGCAGTTCACAGGAGTGGGTGACAGGACTTTCTTGGCAACAATACCTCCATGTGGGAGGACACAAGAATGGCATAAAATTCACTGCATTCCATGTGGATTTCACACTGCTGCAGTTAAAAATAAAAAACGAGAGGAGAAAGCCAGATGTAAAAACAAATAGAAGAGAGAGAAATGTGATGCTTAGATAGGATTTAGTAGGAGAAAGAAAATCTACTCAAAGAAATAAAAGAAGAAAGCATGATTCTGATGGTCTTGCCTAAACCAATAAAGAACAGTTAACTGTTCCCTGAGCGTGACGTTGAACATTGTCTCTGAGGAGTGCTTGCAGACTGCAGTTAGTGATATTAGTGCAAGCATCTGTATAGACAGATTGTCTGCCATCGGCTAGCAGCCCAGCAGAAGTGTGTACCTTTTCTCAGCTATTTGCCAATGGCAAATTTGCCAAGAGGCTTACAGTTAACTTGTTTTTAAAGGAATCTTTATGTAAGTTTTTGGATATTTTTGGTGCAGGATAAAGTGCATGGATCCTCTAACTTTTTAAAAAATTTCCTGTGCCTGAACTGTTTTGTTTTACTTTTCCCTGTGGTCAAGCATAGATTTTTTTTTTTTTTTAAGTAGGGGTCATTTGACTGTAGCAGGCAGAAACCGATTAGCTAACACTTGGGGATTCATCTACCTGTGTGTGCTGAACAGAGTCTTGGAAGTATCAGTCTTCCAATAATTATGTAGTTATGATATATCTGGACTTTGATTCTTTGAATTGCTTCTCATTTGAATGTCTAAAATAATTGAAATACTGTGAATAATCCCATCTGCCTGGTCTCTAAATTGGAAAGGCATGGATTTGATAGATGGACCACTTGGTGGATAAGGAACTGGCTGGATGGCCGCACTCAAAGGGTTGCAGTGAATGGCTCAATGTCCAAGTGGAAACCAGTGATGAGTGGCGTTCCTCAGGGGTCAGTGCTGGAACCAGTGTTGTTTAACATCTTTGTCGGAGACATGGACAGTGGAATTGAGTGCACCCTCAGCAAGTTTGCTGATGACACCAAGCTGTGTGGCACGGTCAACACACCGGAGGGAAGGGATGCCGTCCAGAGGGATCTGGACAGACTTGAGAGGTTGGCCTGTGCAAACCTCATGAAGTTCAACCAGGTCAAGTGCAAGGTCCTGCACCTGGGTCATGGCAATCCAAACACAAATACAGGCTGGGCAGATAATGGCTTGAGAGCAGCCCTGAGGAGAAGGACTTGGGGGTGTTGGTGGATGAGAAGCTCAACATGAGCCAGCAATGTGTGCGCACAGCCCAGAATGCCAACTGTATCCTGGGCTGCATCAAAAGAAGCCTGGCCGGCGAGTCGAGGGAGGTGATTCTACACCTCTACTCCACTTTCGTGAGACCCCACCTGGAGTACTGTGTCCAGCTTTGGAGTCTCCAACATAAGAAGGACATGGACCTGTTGGAACGGGTCCAGAGGAGCGCCGTGAGGATGATCAGAGGGCTGGAGCACCTCTGCTATGAGGCCAGGCTGAGAGAGTTGGGGTTGTTCAGCCTGGAGAGGGCTCTGGGGAGACTTTGTAGCAGCTTTTCAGTACCTAAAGGGGGCCTACAGGAGAGATGGGGAGGGAGTCTTTATGAGGGAGTGTAGCAATAGGACAAGGGGTAATGGTTTTAAACTGAAAGGGGGGAAATTTAGATTAGATATTAGGAAGAAATCCTTTACTGTGAGGGTGATGAGACACTGGCACAGGTTGCCCAGAGACGCTGTGGATGCCCCATCCCTGGAAGTGTTCAAGGCCAGGTTGGATGGGACTTAGAGCAGCCTAGTCTAGTGGGAGGTGTCCCTGCCCATGGCAGGGGGCTTGGAACTAGATGATCTTTAAGGTCCCTTCCAAGGCAAACCATTCTATGATTCTGTGATTCCCTATTTGTGCCGCTAAAAGGGCACTGTCTTTCACGTTTCATTGTTTGTGACAAATGTAATTAAGGAAGAATAAGACTCGAGGGGAATTACAATAAAATGGATGAAATTGCATCAAACTGTCATGCCGTCTACTGCATTTTAAGAAAGTTCTAACATTATGTTGTTGTTGGAGCTATCATTTTCTGCTACTTGTACTACTCATAGCTCCTGTCTGCCTAGGCTGCATCTCATGGCCCTGTTTTAAGGTCATGATATTATACTTGTTCATCTGGCCATCCCAGCTTACGTCCAACTCGTTTCTAAGGGGTTGGTCATATTCAGACCCTTCTGTCTTGTCTTCGCTCACACACTCACTCACAGTATCACAGAATGGTTGAGGTTTGAAGGTACCTCTGGAGGTCATCTGGTTCAACCCCCTGGCTCAGGCAGTGCCAGCAGTCTGCCCATGTTCAGTCAGCTTTTGAGTATCTCCAAGGATGGAGACACCATAACCTTCCGGGTCAGCCTGTGCCATTGCTAAATCACTCTCATAATGAAAAAACGTTTTCTGATGTTTATATGGAACCTCCTCTGTGTCGGTTTGTGCCTCTTGTCCTGTCACTGGGCACCACTGAGAACAGTCTGGCTCCATCTTCTTTGCACACTCCCTTCAGGTATTTATATATACTGATAAGATCCCTCTGAGCTTTCTCTTCTCTAGGCTGAACAGTCCCAGCTCTCTCGGCCTTTGCTCATATGAGAGGTGCTTTAGTCCCTTAATCATCTTTGTAGCTCAAGTACCCAGAAGATATCAGTGCTGAAATGGTGCTATTTTCAGATTTTAGGACTATTTGAGGTTTTGAAGTGTACCCAGGTGCTTGAAGGACACCCAAATACATATGGCCATTCTCTTCTGGAATGCACAATAGCAGCGATCTGGGCATATAATCCCATGTGGGGCCTGTGAACATGCAGTTCAGCCTTGTGTTTATGGGTAGGTGGAAACATTACCTTAGAAGTTTCTGAGGAGCCTCTGTGCTGTCAGAGGATTATCTTTTTTCTTCCCAACTCTTATTAAATACTCCTGGTAATAGCACTGTCTCTTCTGCTCAGCTAAGCGTTCTCTTACTTCTCTCCTGATCCATTCAGTTCCTAACTCATAGGCTCACCATTCACTCCTGTCCAGGCTTCTCACAACTCAGTACCTTCACTCCTTTCTAATCAACCAATTCCTGTCAAATCTGCTTTCCTTGTCAGTTTTGTTTAGACCACTTTTACTGTGCACAGAGACTCCCCTAGCAGGATATACAGAACTTAAAAAATAAAAGGTAGTTGGTTATTGGGTAATGCATACAGTAGACAGCTAAGACTAATGAGTGACTGAGCAAATTGTTAATGTATTTATTGCCCCCAGTAATGCTGGCCAGTTGTCAGTCATGTGTGAAAACGTTGGCCTCTGTTGCTCCTTTGGAACTGTGGCTCAGTTTTGCAGAGTTGTTATCTTGCAAGTTGATGGGTCTTTTGCCTAAGGTTTATAACTTTTCATGTCAGTATTTTTTTCTTCTTGGATTCTTTGACTGCTAATTACTACTATCTCAGCAACTTTTGTGTTTTTACTTATCTTGTGTGATGTTAGCTAACATACTTTCTTGCACCTTACCAAAAATTTTCTCAGCTAGGGTCATACTGTGGTTGCACTACACCAAACTAGGCCTTGGATCACAGAGAGCTGAACCACAGGACGGAGGATTCCACATAGTCTTCCTCTGGTTGGCTGATTCTCTCACTCTCCCCTGCCACTTCCCTCCGAATTTTCCTTTCCAAGTAACGAGTTCTATTTTATTTTCTTATTGCCTTCCCTTCATTAATTTACTTTCATTTTCTCCAGACTTAAATAGTTTTCACCAGAAGTTCTTCTGAACTGCAGCAGATTCTGTGCCTTAGAAGTTTTAAGTTCCCCAAAGGTCACTGAGTTGACTTGCTACGTCTCCTTTTATCCTAGGAAGTACGTGAGGTTAACAGACCACATTTATCTTGGGATATAAACCTATTTGCAAATCTGGTTTACAGTGCTGAGTTAAAATAAGTTAATAGCTCTTTTGCCTGTGCTCGGATGGCACAAGACACTGCAAAAATAATAGTGAATCTGGTCTGTTTGCTTACCTTGTAAGTAAATGCCAATAAATAATGGGTAGTAGAATACTGTGTGCTGTTTTCTTCCTCTCCTCGTAAATACTTCAGATGTTCTCTATGTCTAAAAAACAAAAGGAGTCGTTCCATAAATAGTGGAACAAGGAGAGTCTGTCTTCCTTCAAATTTACATCTCAACACTTTCCTAGATTCTTTGAAGCTTAGTAGTAGGTGAGCTTTTACTGCCAGCCACACCTTGCTACCAGTGAGGGCTTTAACTTGTTCCCTTTCCTGATTTCTGTTTTAATGGAAAAGTAGTCAGCTAACTTTGAATATCTTCCTGTATGTAAAAATTTTATTGAAGTTGGTTAGAAAGTTCAAAAGTTACCAGGTGGCCAGTCAAGCAGTGATGATGTTAATTTTCTTGTCCTGGGAAACCGCATCTCCCTGATGCTTTAGTCAATGTTAGTTAAAATGAATCCCATGGGACCAAGGTGGATAGCTCTACACTCACACATCTTAATTGCGGAAAAAATTTTCATTGTTTCATGCTTTCTTGTCTTATTAAGACATTGCATGTACCAGCTTCCTGGTTTTGTGCAGATGTGTTCCAGAATCTGACAGTTACAATGGTCTGAATTAATACTTCAGTGTACACATTCCAAATACATAAAAAACATCGGATGTTAACTTGAACTTTCACAGCCTGAAACATAACATGTCAAATTTAAGATATTCCAGACCAATAATTGGCAGGACAAACAGATGGTAGTTAAATACTATGCAAATAAAATGGAGACAGTTTTTATTATTCATTTACATTGCTTCTCAGAAATACAGAAAACTTTCTTTCTATTTGAAGTCATAAGAGAAATAAAAGGGCAAGGATTTTAGTTTTATGACAGCGTGTATGCACTGTATTTCCAATGTCCTTATTAAGGCACAATGAATCTCCAGACTTAGTATCTTAAATTCCTACTAAAACTTCCCAAATTACTATTAATTTATTAACGTTTGTAGTAGTCACCTTCAAAAATACATCTAAAGATATGTATGCACATAAGCAGGATTTATTGTCTCTTTACTTCTCCCTACCACGGATTACTGGGCTCAAATCAGTGCTTTGAAACTTCTAGTACTGAAAATAGTACTCATCTGGAGAGGTGTTTCTGTCCATTGCAGATGGGCAAATAAAAAAAAAACACCTTAAAAATCGGTCATTCTGATTAATATTTAATTTTTGTTTCCTGTGGTTCTATTTGTTGTGATGTGCTCAGCTATGGTGCATTATCTCACCAACAACCAGAGTAAAGGTCTAATTTGCTGTTCTGAGCACAAGAATTTCATATTTTTTCCTTTCACTGTTTTGTGATGTAGCAGGTAGCTAGAACTCGAGCTGAAATTAGTGTGATTTTTATTTATGGTGTTTGCTAAGCATGTACTCAAGATACATGATTTGCACAAAAACTTTAACAAATCCCAGAGAAAATCAGAGAGCACTATTAAAGATGGGTGCTCCTAGAAAACTGAGAATTTTCAGCATGTTGGAAGTATTCAGTGTTCTGAGAATCAGTCCAGTACTATCTCAGGTGCTGGTAGTATGGGGACTCTGTAGTAGTTGGTAGGTTTGTTTCTGTAGCCTTTGCTCAATATTTGTCTCAAATGCAGTTTCTAGTAAGAGCAGTAAAACTTGTTTTTTGTCTGAATCTTGAGAAATGAGGTGTCCTGACTCCAGCTGGGATAGAGTTAATTTTCGTCCTAGTAGCTGCTGTGTTTTGGATTAAGTATGAGAATAATGTTGATAACACATACTGGTTTAGTTGTTGCTAAGTAGGGCTTATATTAAGTCAAGGACTTTTTCAGCTTCTCATAGAAGCAGAAAGGGAGCATGGACAGGACAAGCTGGCCAAAGGAATATTCTATACCGTAGGTCTCATGCTCAGTATATGAATGGGGGTTGGCCAGGGGATGGGAATCTGCAATCGCTGCTTGTGACAGGCTGGGCTATTCATCATCAGGTGGTGAGAGCAATTGCATTGCATCACTTTTTTTTTTTTTTTATATTCTTTTACCATTATTATTATAATTTATTTTCTCTTCTGTTACTCTTCTATTAAACTACCTTTATCTCAACCCACGAATGTTTGTTGGTTTTGTTTTGGTTTTTTTTCTCCTCCTTTTTCTCCCTCTTCTCCCTATCTTGCTGGGGCAGAGGGAGTGAACAGCTGCACGGTCCTAGTTGTTGTCTGGGCTTTAACCATGACATGAAGTCACATGTAGACCCAGTCTGGCAAACTCTGGTGCACTTGAATAGTTCTCATTCAATTGTAATTGAGGGAGCACATAAAAAGTCTGTATCTGTGTAACTACAGGAAATCCCTTATGTTTGTATGTATTGCTATGAATATACATTAATTACTGATTGTATGTATTTTCTACAAACCCTGTTGCCTAATTTTTGATTTAAGTACTCCAAAGCTTATAAAAAAGCACATACTTGGTTCAGGTGGCAAAACTCTTTGCATGACTTTAGCTTTGACTTTACTACCAGATACTCTGAAGTAGACATGCCAGTAGCATTCCTGCATGAGATATGTCCAGACTTCTTGCCGTTGAGTGAAGCTGTACAGGGCTAAGGCTACTGTGAATTTTATTTCATCAAGCAATATTCTCCTTACTTTCGGTCAGAATTTGTAGAACAAAATGAAATTAAAATTTCATGTTCTTTCACTCTCTATGTAGAAAAGCTCTGTGATAAAACGACTGCCTGGAGAAATGTACCCTATTCTTATACAAAGACTTAGGTAATTTAGATAGAGGTAGAAAGAATATTGCATAATAAACAAAGGATTTAACTCTGGAGCAATATAAAATTTTCTAAATGCCATATTTTTCTTTACTGTTGCATCTGAAATCCAGGACATGCTTAAGGTAGTTGTCAACAAAGGGCTGGCTTCATGAATATGTAGTCCTTTAAATAGCTACATTTACTAATGATGTTTCCTAATTTTAGCACAGCTGAAAGTAATAATTTTTGTGACTTTTGATCCATCTTTGGTTTCCAAGCTGATACAGAGGGTCAAACATTTATTTTAGCAGTCTGTGCTTATGTGACAAGAATTTTCTAGTGCTGTTCTGTGTAGAATGAGTTCTCTCAAGGTTGTGCCATCACTAGCAAAGCTCCCCAGGTGCTAATAGACTTTTAAATGCTTTTAGAAATGAGTGTAATGGCATTTTTTTTTTTTCTTAGAGTAAGTCTAGGCGACAGACTGCTGAAAGTAAACTTGGGTGTTTGTCATTGTTCTTGTTAAATTTCATTTGCAAAACTTCATGTTGGAGACCAGTGTATTGTTGTCTACTGGCACAGTTACTAGCTCCATTGCAGAGATTTCGCATATTTTATGTCCAAGTCAGATGGTCCAGTGTATGAAATTTTCATTCCATTAACTTATATTTATAATGAAAAGAGCAATATTTGATTCCTTTCTGTGACCAAGAATTATTTAATAGCAAGGACAGCAAAGTACCTTGTAATATTAAAAGCAGTGACTAGAAAAGTTTAACATAGCGCCCCTGGCCTCATTGTGTACAGTTAAGAGTAATGGTGTGATTGCCAAAGGAATTATTTTAGAATTAAATGATTCAGAAGAACAGAAAGGGAAAATAATTCAAAATGCAGAACATTTTGCATGATCTGTAGTTAATTGACCTTCACTTCAAAGCATTCGGGCAACAAAGAGATGCCAAATTTATTGGCAATACTTGTGACTTGCCAAATAACTGATCAAGTTTTAACTATTTTTCTTCCCTAGGTGTTGTGATATATAGCCTAAGAGAATTTATGTCTTCATTTTACAGGTCAAGCCTTAAAGGTATCAGCAGAGGCATTTACCAGTGATCCCTGCTATTTGCCTAAGAGGCAGGCTGTTGTCCAAGCAGCACGATCTCTGCTTACAGCTGTTACAAGGCTTCTAATTCTGGCAGACATGGTTGATGTGGCATACTTACTGGAACATTTAACTGTGGTGAGTAGAATTTGACTTCACTCAGATTCCTTTTAGTCAAAAAGTGTCTGCCGATGATTCTTTCTGCATTGAACATTCTTTTTGTACTTGGGAATTGCGGATCCCATGCACGTAACACCTTGGCAATTGGTATAAGTGTAGATTCTAGATGAGATTTGTAGAATGTACCAAAAAAAAAAAGGTCTTCTAACTCAACATATTTGATCTGGGGAAAGCAGATGGTTATCCATACAATTATATTTTAACTTCTTTTTATTTCTTATTTCCTATTTTCTAACTTGAACTGTTGTACTTTTATGGCTTTTTGTGCGTGAAACCTTCTTGATGTTTCTGTCAGTAGTAGGGAATAATTTATTTGTAGAGAATCTTCAAGGTGGAATTTTATGTGGATATTTACAGAGGGAAAGACCTGAGTAGGTAAGGGTCTATCTCTGTGTTCAAGTCAGTTAGCGAGAGAGATCAGCTAAAATGAGAGAAAAGATCTGTGAGAGGGGCCTCCGGCAACTCCTCAGCTCCAGCTATGTATTTGTACGCTGCAGACAGAAAACTAGAAAATCCTAATGTTGACAAAGCTTCAAAAATCGTGCAGTAGAAAATATTCTCTAAAAGCCACTTAATGTTTTTCCACTCAAGGGAATAATGTATTTCGGAAGTGTGTATCATAATAGTGCTATGTTTTGGGTCATCTTTTTTCCCCACCTGTCTCTCTTTATACAGAAGGCATCATTCTTCTATTCCTGTGTAAAACTAATCAGTGGTTGTGCCACTATTGCTGAATTAGGCAAAATGTCCACGCTTCTGTTGTTCAACTTCAAAATACTTTTCTGTCTACATAAACTCAATTTCCTTTAATGTCAGCCATAGCGTCCCATGTGAGCAGGCTTCCTTCCTTTTTTGAAGTGTGATTTTAATTAAAATTGGGTAGTTTTCTTTCATAGAGTTTCAGTATTTCTAAGTAACCATATAATTCACTTCATGATCTCCTTTTGAAAACGAAAACTAACAATAACTGAAAAACATAAAAGAATGCAAAGTATCATTCAGGAAAAACTGCAAAGAGTGAAATTAAGTTTTATTCTTCCGTACTTTAATTTAGTTCTCTTAATAAGAGTGAGAACTGAATTCTTCAATTAATTCTTAGAATAAATTAATGTGGCGTAACACTCTCCAAAATGCCTGTGTAAAAAGACTCACACTAGTCCTTAAAGGAAGGTGGTACGTCTTCTGTATTTATTTAGTCTCTGCCATGACTGTTGAACTTGCCAACAGAGGTATTAGCTGTAATGATGTCTTTTTATGTTGACATCTAATTAGGAAATAGAAGATAGAGTAATTTCAACGTATGCCACTGAACATCCTCCAATTTATTACAACTTTTGGTCATGCCTAACTGAGCCAGATTTAAATGCAATTAAATATTTTAATGAGTCTCAACTTGACTCTTTTCAAAATCCTTAACTTTAATTATTATACTTTAAAACTCCCTTAGGAATTCAGATTTTCTTCATTATGGACTTGCTCCAACAAAATGACATTGTATTCACACAGTAGATGCTGCGTAAAAAGTAGACCTTGTCTTTGCTGTATCGTCTTTAATATTCTCAATGTTTGCATGGTCATATGATTTGAAAATCAACTGTCTTTAAATTTCATTAGCAGTTTTTCTTTGAACTTGTTCTAAAATTTTTATACTTCTACCATATTATCCTCCTCTTCACAAAGACATGGATGTTACAGCTGTTCTTAATCATTTAAGAGATGAGAAATTTCATTGCTCTTTATTTCCATAACTCTGAGCTCTATAATTGTTATAGAATAAAATGAAGAAATTTAAAGGACTGAGCCAAAATCAATTTTAAAAAATTAAAAAAAGAGAAGTAAGAGTAGGATAAATGACATGAAAATTCTAACCAAGGAAGAAGTTTTTTTGTTTATATGTATAAAATGAAAGAAAGTGGTCCAGCATCATCAAAGAACTCTATAGAGTATTAATCAGATCTTATTCAATATGCAAGTATTTCATGGGGAGTCATCTATTTAGGTACCTACTATTTTTCAAGCCCATTTATCAAAGAGTACTGAAAGTTTTTAGTCTTGCTCATTTAGTAAAGCTGGTTAATGCCAACACTGACGTTCAAAACATTTGAAACCACACTTAATTCTACTGACAGAAAGCAGCCTGGATCATTAAACTTTAATTTCCTCTATAATCTGTGAATAAAAATAGAAAAAAAAAAAAAGGAAGCAACGACAATGTGACTAGCTGTCATATAAAGCTTTGTCTAGAGTTACCTGTCACATCTGCCATTCTAAGTATGTCTAGGAAAAAAGATGAACCTCAGCTACCTCCTTCCAGTTTATATAGTTTATAAATTGTTTACTGTTCATTTTAAACTTCAGACTGTTTTTGACTTCTACATAATAAAATCTTTATATAAAACAGGGAATAATGCTGAAAATAACGAATATTTCTGTCACAAAAGATACTGAAATGCAACTTTTAAACTAGAAATAACAGGTCAGTCTATTTGGAAGAATTTGATAAGCTTGGCAGGAATTTCGTTCCAAATGTCCAAAAACGTACCTTTGTGAACATGAGGTTAGCTTTTTGAAATTTCACTAATAAAACAGAGATAATTTTGATTGTTTTATGGATTTTATAGGATCTTCATCCAGCAAAGCGTGTACCAAATAATGCATTTTAGAAGCCAGTACAACTTCTCAGTGACTGATCATGTTCTGACATAGTACACTTCTAGCCATTTGTGGAATTTACAACCTTATAAGAGTGTGATGGCGCGGTGCAAACAGCAAGCTCATTTTAGAGTTGACTGAGAAAATAAAGTACCTCACACTGATAAAAAAGATTTTGCTTCTTTAAACAAGTGAATTTTTTTAAAGCAGGGAAGAGTTTAAATAAATAGCTGTCCATATCTGAGTTTCCATACTTATTTTAGAGTTTGAAATCTCTAATCATAAAATTGAGTTGTGAAAAATGTAGTCAATAAAGGACATTGCACTGTTTGATTCAGAGCTGTATTACCAGCCTCATTCATTCTGGTTAGTAATGCTCGATATTATTTAAGTGAATTAACAGACTAATGGAATTGCTTGAATTTATTGATCAGAGGAGAACAGCAAGAAGGTAACAAGTTCTGAGAGTTTCATTCAAAGCGCATTGGCAGTCTGTCTTTCTCTAATCTATTTCAGATCATGCTGAGCCAACATGTTTTATCTGCCTTTTTTCCCTTCTTGTCATGCTTGTAGATTTACTGTTTAAGTCTTCATATTTTTCATGAACGCCATAGACAGCGTGATCTTTATAAAATGCTTGCTTAGAGTTATTTAAAACTCTTGCCGGGAAAAAAAATGAGAACGGCTACAGATAAGAAGCAACTTGTGAACCTGGGCCCTGTGGGCATAGTGCTGTCTGTTCCTCCCTTCCCTGCAGAGTATTCATCAGCATTAAAAATGTCTTTGAGCAGGAGAAAAACAGTATGGTTACATAAAGGAAGAGAGATAAGTCATGTCAGGCTTACCTACGTTTCAGATTTAGGTATTTGGTTCAACTCGCATAACTCTGCTTAAACTAGAATTTGACTTGCTCCCTGCACTACCATCTGACAGTATTGGTAGTGTGGTATCATGCAGTAAAACATTATAAAATGGAAAAAGGGCAAAAAAAGAATGTAGGCTACCATGAGGGTACAGGGCCAGGAGTCTTAATGGCTCTCTTCTAACAAACTGTTGCTAAGGAACGGACTCCCCAGTCACTGCAGTTCTGTTTATGTAATACCTGGTTTTGGTCTTAGCATGGGAATCACTGGAGGAAAAAAAAAAAAAAAAAAAAAAGAAAAAAAGGAAAAATAAGAGTATTATCCTTTTCTTGCCAGTCAGAAACATGGCTTTGAAGGGACCCTAATTGGGCAGCTTCAGGCACTACTGTTGCAGAATTTCTTTGAAGTGAGCAAGCCTGAAGGCTCCTGAACCTGTTTTACCAAAGCACAAGAAAACCAAATGGAATATAGTGTATCTGTATCCCAGAGGGAAACACATCTGCTGGGTTAAAAACACACTTAAATTAAAAGGTTTGAAAACAAATACAGTCCTTGCTTCTTTGCAGTGTAGAGCCTTCCCTTCAGTCTTAGTTCTAGTTCAATATCTCTCAGGAGATTTGAGCCTGCAGTAGACTCTTCAGTGTCATCTTTGTGTATATTGAAAACTTTTCTTTAATGTCACATCTAAGACTCTAGGTGTGGATCAGTTTCCTCACGAATTTCTAGTTCTTGGTAGAATTTTTTTTTTCTGCTACTGCAGGCACCCTGTCTGCTGTCTTTCACTGTGTCCTGTCCTACCTAGTATCGTAGAAGGTTCTCCATGAGCAAAGCATGCTTGGTGGATATGAGGATCATTTCCATTTCTTCCAGAACGTCTGCAGGATTTAGAGTACAGTGGGAGCAGACCCTCACCCTTAGTGGTGGCAAGGCAGATAAATACACAGCCTTCCACTCTACTTTTTTAGTAGAGTCATGGGTAACAATAACAAAGGAAAATCATGCCTATCTACCACACTCTAGCAAAAAAAAAAAAAAAAAAAAAAAAAAAAAAAGAGAGAGAAGAGAGAAAGCAATAGGTTGCCTTCTTAGAACTCCGGCCTGGGGAGGAGTGAGTTTTGACATCTCTTGAAAACCGTGCATGTAGAGGTGGGTAGACAAACCTGGGAAGGGAAGATATAATTTCTTTTTATTATGAATTAAGAAAAAGAGTTAAGGAAAAGATTCCTATAGCTGGGAATAGCTTAAAGCTGCCTCAGATTCCACTGGTATCTGTATCCCTGAGATGATGAGACAGAATATAAGCAGCAACCTGTCAAGTTACACAGACCAGGAGAAAATAGTGATGAAAGCAAATTTATCTGGACTCACTTGGTTCTAAGCTTTATACAATGTGTTTGCACAACCCAGGTATAAGGGGAGGGAGAGTGAAAGAAGTAGGGCTTATTTTGAATGGATAAGGCTTTCTTTAAGTAAGATGGAATTTTTCTGATTTGGTTTAACATGCATAGTATGAAAGATATTTATATACTAATTTTTCAGAACAATAAATAATTGTAAAGTTCTGAGATGATTTCCAAATGAAGTTGTAAGCATAAAGCTTGGGGAGATCTATGATACAAAGGTGGTTTGTAGCATAGGTTAACATGGAATGCATGAAGTTGCCAGAAGTACAACTGAGTTTGAGAAGTCTGTATTATGTCTGGTGACGAGTTTGAAAATTGTTTTGGGAAAGTTGGAAGGTGGGATATTAGAAAAGCAGGCACCTATTTTAAATTATTATTTAGACTTTGTAAATACCTGCATGCTCCAATTAGTGACTAGGACTCCATTGCAGTAGATTCTCTTTGAACCTATCAGGAAAAAAAGAGCATTGCTAAATTGTTTCCTTCCGAGTAGTTATTACTGTGTTTTGTTTCTACAGCAACTTAGTGAAGTGCAATGCTTATAAGAGAATAATATGGAAGTGATGCCCTGAAATTTCCTTCTATGAGCACTAATCTTGGAAGGCAAATTCTATGTTGGTAAAATAACCTTGGAAAATCAGTTTCTCTTGACAGATTATTTATTGGTAATATAGTAATGAATTCAGTGTAATGCAGAGTGGCTTGTCTGATCAACAGTTATTTGTATCTCAAGCATGGACAGATCATCCTGATCTAAAGAAATTTATTTTATAACTTACTCTTGCTCTGGGAGGCGAAAATGAGGAAATGCATGCAAAATAGTATCTGCTTTATCATCAAAATGCATGTCTTCAGACCTTCTTAAAATGAGAGCAAAATCATCTGATATTTTCTGAGCGGAAAAAGCTATGTGACCTACTCTCCATAAACCTTCCTGAAGAGGCACGTTGCCCATTCCATTACAGCAAAATATTGGGAGAGCAACTATTTTCTCATAAGTGTACGTGTTCAGTAATTGGAATTTAAGAGAGGTTTTGAATGTGTTTTGTTTTTTGTTTTTCAACCATATCTCCTGGTGATTTAAAATAGTACGTTTAGTGTCTTTTAAAGAAGCAGTATGTTATTAAAATAGGAAGCTGGTTTTTAATGAATGGGTTCCTTATGTCAGAATGGGAATAAAATTTGCTTCTTGTCCTAAATTCAACTTTTACTAATCCATATGAAAATTAAGAGAAATATTTCACAAATGGATAGAATAGTTCAGTGCTATTTTGCTGCCCTGCACAGTGGAAGAATGATAATGTTGATATTCTGAAAGACAAATACTCTTTCATTTCTGGAGCTCTAGACAAACCAGAAAAGAGCCATTTCTCTTTATTCTTTATTAACAGACTGGCTTTTGCAGCATTGGCTCTAAATTGGAACCAAGTACAGAGGAGACCAAGTAAAGAATGTGCAAAAGGACATTTGATTATGTCACCCTTAGGACTTAGCTAGACTCCCAGGCAAATGAGATTAAAGGCATGTGGTTTGTCAAATAGCATCATTCAGAAACTGAAGAAGCAGTATCTGCTGCCTCCCATATATCTTTCTGTTTATATGGAGATTGAAAGATTATTACCAGCAATAAGACTTTGTACTTCATATTTAATGATGTCTCCTCCCACATCTCTGAATTGTAAGCAATGAAGTAATTTATGCATTTCTATGATCTTATATTTTTGTGGCCTGGACATTTAGCTCACAGGCCATTAATTTTCATGGCTCATATTGAGGTTTCCAGGCTTGTCAAGGGAATCCCATTAAACTTGGAGATAATTTTGTCCGCCTAAGGTATTCTTGTGCTCATCAGAAATGTGGCCTATACCAAGTCCTAGACTAGGATGCTTCAGATCCAAATTAGATATTGACTTGAACCAAAACCTCAGACCAAACAAGCTCCAACTTGTCTAGTGCAGAAGCTATTTCCTTGGGAGTCCATAGAGGATGCTATGAAGTGCAGCTGCAACGTTATGTTATTGAAATGCAATAATTAAACTAGACTTTAAAAATCAGATAGCAACTGCCTTTAATATCATTACTCATTCCACAAATTACTCATAATATGAATGAATGTTTGCTTGCAACAGCTAAACATGGTAGCGACAGTGAAAAATGAACTTAACCTTATACAGAAAGATACAGAGCTAAGCTACAACATGAAGAGACTTTTAAGTCTTTATTAAATTGGATAAATTAATTTGAATTAAGATAAAACATAGTAAATTTTAACTTAAGTAGTATCAAAATTTTCCTGTTGAAACATTGTACAACCTCTCTGTTTATGCCTCAGCCTCTTCTCTTTGAACTCATTGCCTCATTTCCATTACAAATGACAGAGGACCAGAAGTTCCAAGGTTCCTGAAAATAGGTAGATGGATAGTGGTGGAAAAACCAAAAGGGCTACATCAGGAGCTTACAAAGACACCAGAGGATTCTCAGCCCTTATAAACAGCTTTCCTGCAGGAGGAAGTTCAGTCAGAAATCACATCTCTTCTTTGACATTACAATGAATAAGTTGTGAGGCTATAGGAAATTTAGTCCTTATGCTTACAGTCATAATTACTAATTAGATAGAACCATGATCGTTGTGTGAGAGGAGGTTGCAGGACTTTACCATACTAATCAAGGGTGTCATACTTATGAAAAGGCCATATTAATAACACTCTTCTCATCCATCCACGTTCTGGATCTTCATCACTTTCAGAGTTTGCATGGTGTTTGTTGCTTCAAGATACCTAAAGTGGGACTGTGAGAGTTTCTACACCTAGTTTAAGACATCCATTGTGTGCTTGTTTCCAGTCACATAAGCACACAACTTTCATTCAGCAATGTCTTCACAGTGCATGTCCACATGGCATCTGGTGTGTTATCCACTTGTGTGTATTAGTGGGCAGGGTGATGGGCTCTAGTTTTACAGTTGTTGATTTTGGTTTTTTTTATTTGAAATGAATGTTGTAATATTCATGAATGTAATGTAATGTTCTTGTGTTTTGAAAAGTTATAAAATTGTCTGTGCAGTATCTGTGCTATGAAGTTATCTACAGTAACTTGACAAACAGAAGCAGCTCTTCAGAATTGTTGAAATACTGGTATTTCTTCTCTACTTGTGGTCCAGCTTTCCTCAGAGGAAAAATCAGTGCAGGTAGTTACCCAGTAGTGCCACAGAAAGCAAAAGTAATGAAGGAATGCTACTTCTCAACTTCCACAAACTATGTTCAAAGTACTTTGAAAAAGTGAGAGGCAAAAAAGAGCTTCTGTGGATCTCTTATGATTATTTACATTTGGTTATCAGTGAGAGAGGAAAAAAACCCCTAAGTTCTAGAGTATTAGAACTAGTAAGTTCTTTTCACCTCTACACAGTAAAAGTGGTGGCAAGAGAGGTTTTCTTGCCATTTACCCAAAAATGGTGGTTCACACTGATAGCAGAATGATATCAAAAGATCCAGATATGGTTATAAGTTTAAAACATATTCTGATAACCTTTGTATGTCCAAGGCAGATTTTTCTGGTTTCCTGTTGATGGCAGTGAAAAAAGCATATGTATATTTTTTTTAAATTACTTGTTTGTTTTTCATTTACTTATGAGTTAAATCTTAAAAAAAAATGTTTTTCCCTTGCATCTAAGGACAGATTTCTTTTAAATGGATAGTCTGGCCATCACCCATCTATTTTATTGAAGCATATTACCCTTACAGTTGCACATTTGGTTTGTACTTACTTATCCTTGCATGCTGGCTCTTATATCTCTTTCTAGAGAGCCAAATGCATTATTAACGGTTGGGTTGCTTCAGGACATAAGGAAGTGCATGAGCTTGCTAGTAGAGTTCCTCCCAAAGGAAGAACTGAAGCTATGGGATTAAGTGCATCCTTAAGAGGAGGATGGTGATGATTTTACAACTGTAGTACTTACTGTAGTCTAACATGTTGATGATTAAAAAAAACAGAACAAACTCAAAAAAAGACTGTACCTTATGTCCACTTAGTGAGTTTGGGAATCGTTAGAGACCTTTTCCCTGTGTTACTCAACCCCATAGCAGGGTGCAGCAGTTTTGGGGTAATTTCTGGAGAAAGAAGTCACACTGTGAAGCAGTCTGCATCCACAGTCAGTACTAGCTGTCAATGCTGTTGTCAACTTTTTAAAGGGGGACTGAAGATGAGTGGAGTTTTTTTTCCTCTTCTGCTTTTATGGTTCATTTTTCCAATTCAATGACTAGTTTTAGAAGGTTTTAGAGAAGTGTGTGCTGTAGTTACTACTGAAGTGCTTGATTTTCCAGAACTGACTGGAAAGCGGTCCATTTCTTTTGGTCTTTTGCCTCATTCCCTGGACATTAGTGCCACATGCAAGCTTACAGTAGGTACTTCATCTACAGGGGCTGTAAGTGCAGTAAGCTAAGTCAGTATTTTGGGTGGGTTTAGAAGATGTAGTTCTTCCTGATTATATCAGTGTAAATAATTGTTTATAGACTTGCTTCTGGTGATAATCACTGTGGTAACAAAATATTTCTAAACCACTTACAGCTTTTCAGCTGTCACATGCTTGTGAGGTGAAAAAGAATATTTAAGGACGGGGAAACAGAGAAAGTCAGAGGAGACGGTTCATGATTTCCTCAAGGAGGTGAGGAAGCTGTAGCTCCCATTCTCCTTTTGCATAAATCTTAACCTTTCTTTTATAGTTCCCTACAGCTGGGTTGGTATTGTTCATCTCTTTGAAAAATACCAGCACTATTTTTAATAATAGTGTGTGCATGAAAGAAGTTTTAAATCTAAAAGTAAGATCTGTAATGAAGTATCATTGAACATTTTGACATTTTGACACTGTGTCTCGTAACATCCTCCTTAGGAAACTGAGGAAGTGTGGACTAGACGAGGGGACAGTGAGGTGCATTGAGAACTGGCTGTATGACAGGACTCAGAGTTGTGATTAATGGAGCAGGGTCGAGTTAGAGGCCTGTAACTAGTGGTGTCCCCCAGGGGTCAATACTTGGGCCAGTATTGTTTAATGTATTCATCAATGACCTGGACGAGGGGACAGAGTGTATCCTCAGCAAGTTTGCTGATGATACCCAACTGGGTGGGGTAGCTGACACCCCAGAGGGTCGTGCTGCCATCCAGCTTGACCTAGACAGGCTGGAGAGCTGGGCAGAGAAGAACCTACTGAGGTTCAACAAAAGCAAGTGTAGGGTCCTGCACCTGGGGAGGAAGAATGTCAGGCATCAGTATAGGTTAGGGGTGGACCTGCTGGAAAGCAGCTCTGAAGAAAAGGATCTGGGGGTCTTGGTAGACAGTAAATTACCCATGAGCCAACAATGTGCCCTTGTCACCAAGAAGGCCAACGGAATTCTGGGCTGCATAGGGAAGAGTGTGGCCAGCAGGTCAAGGGAGGTCATTCTCCCCCTCTACTCTGCACTGGTGAGGCCACAACTGGAATACTGTGTCCAGTTGTGGGCTCCCCACTTCAAGAGAGACAGGGAACTACTGGAGAGAGTCCAGCGTAGGGCAACAAAGATGACTGAGGGATTGGAGCGTCTCCCTTATGAGGAAAGGCTGAGAGAGCTGGGGCTCTTTAGCCTGGAGAAGAGAAGGCTGAGGGGAGACCTTACTATGGCATACAAGTACCTAAAGGGTGGGTTGAAGGAGGATGGTGCCAGACTCTTTTCAGTGGTTCCCAGTGACAGGACGAGGGTACACGGGCACAAGCTGGAACATAGGAAGTTCCGTTCAAATATGAGAAAAAACTTCTTTACGGTGAAGGTGCCAGAGCACTGGAACGGGCTGCCCAGGGAGGTTGTGGAGTCCCCTTTTCTGGAGGCTTTCAGGACCCGGCTGGATGCAGTCCTGAGTGATGTGCTCTGGGCAATCCTGCTTTAGCAGGGGAGTTGGACTAGATGATCTCTAGAGGTCCCTTCCAACTCTGAAATTCCATGATTATTGCAGTTTTCATACAGAATGTGAGCATATTGCCCAAGGTGAGTAGCTGGTCTTGCAAATTACTCTTAAGTAAATTAATTTGCTAAGGAGTACCCTGTTATCTATATGATCTACTGTTATACTTGATAGAATGAGGAGTTCATGGCCTATGTAAAGTTGCATATACTTTTATTAGTCGCAAAAAAAAATATTAAAAACTATGTGAATATAGTTCATCCTGTAACATGGCATGGAAAAAGAACTAACCTTTTAGAAGTTGTGTTGATTGCTAGTGTTTTGTTTTATGCAAGTCTGACCTATGAAGTTAGAGGATTGAATTTAATTAAATAGGGCATGTGTACTATGCTTTGAATTCTGGGATTGATTTCAAAACAAAATTGTAGGAATGTCTAGAAGATGGTATACTCAAGAGGTGACACAGCTCCATAACATTAGTATTTAGTGGAATAAAATCCTAATACAGCAAAAAAATACATAAACAGTGTGAATGATGGTATTTTGTTGTTCTGTGTTTTTTTAACCATCACAGTTTCAAAGAACATTTGAATCTTTAAGAAATGTATCCAGTAAATCTGAGCTACAGAAAACCTACCAGAAGTTTCGAAAAGATCTGGAAAATCTGGATTATTTGGCATACAAACGTCAGCAGGTAAGACCGTGAAAGCTCAGAGGGAAGACATAGAATACTGGGCATAAACATGGTGGATGGTAGAACTGATGGGTTTGATAGAGTTCTTGTTCTATCAGGAGGGTTTTATGCTTCCTGTAATGTCATCGGGTAAGTCACTAGGTGGAGTGACAATTCTGCTTAATGCATATGATGTTGGACTGCGTGGGTTTTGATTTCTTAACAGAGAGGTAGGTAAAGCAAGTACATGAGCCTTTGCAGACTATTAAACTTTGCATTAGCACATAACTTTTTTTTTTTTTTTTTTTTAGTTAAAGGGCATAAAGGTACTATTTGGATTTTTTGACTAAACTAAATCCACATAAGTTAATGGAATCAAGCGTTGACTATGCATAAAAAACACTCACTTCTTTTTCTCCTTTAGAAATGAATTTATATGGATGGCT
Organism: Larus michahellis; assembly: GCF_964199755.1. Classification (NCBI taxonomy): domain Eukaryota; kingdom Metazoa; phylum Chordata; class Aves; order Charadriiformes; family Laridae; genus Larus; species Larus michahellis. The sequence continues at coordinate 37,923,701 of NC_133901.1, forward strand.
AGATTACATAAAACTTTGAAGTGTGTGTGGTCTTTGACTCGTGCTTGCCAAGATCAAGGTTAAGTTGCATTGTTAACATGTATTTAATGTTGGACATACTTATCCATGGCTTCTGTGAAAATGTCAGCTCTCATAATAGGTCTTCACTTCTTTTTTGTGTTCTTGGTAAAATAACACTGCCTCTTTCATAGCATACTGATGAAATGCTCTAATATTTCTGGGGGTTGTTTTGGTTTGTCTTTTTCTGAATTCTGTCGCTTGGTGTCAGTGTTGTCAAACACTTCATTTGCTTGGGGGCAGATCACTTACAGTTGTTTAGATCAGGTAATTGATTAGATGATAGTTAAAAATTAGGAAGGGGCTCAGTGATGGATGGTATCTGAACACATTAATATTTGATTCTTGAGATAGGGAGGTCAGGGAGCAATTGGCTTGGGTGAGTTTCGGTGTGGTGGGAGCTGTTATTCTGGTAGCACTATAGGATAGTTCTTTGCGCCCTCTGACATGGGACTGCCAGCAACCAAAAGACAATGTTTTAATTGGCAACTAATGTGGGTTTATGTTACCTGATCTGATAATTATGTCAAACATAATAAATGTCACATTTGCAAGGGCTCAGAGAGCATTTCTGAGCCAGGGAAGTATAAATTCTATAATTATTTCTCAGGCAGTCATCACACTTTTATTGGGAGTAGCTTTCTCTAGTCTGAATTCTCACTCTTGACTTTGCAAAATTCCTGATTATTTCAAGTGATGTATGTCTGGTTCTCTAGCAGACTCAAATACGCTTCAATAACATACTTCATTTCACCCTGAGCAGGGCATCTTTTCTCCTGTTTTCTGATCTTCACTACCCTTCCCATCTCAATACTTTGCAGTTTCAAACCATTTGGAGAATCTCAACATCCTTGTTTAATATCAGGCATGCATCTATCTCCCCGCGCTCTTTCTGCTCTATATTTAACTGTGTGGGCAGAAGCTTTTGCATTTGGAGGTACTAAAGGTGTGTTAGGTGTTAAAATCACTTCCTGCTTTCAGTCACAGAACAGAAGATAGGCTGTTCTATCTTCTGTTCTGTGATCCAATCTTTCTAAAATGTTGTACAATGCTATTAAGAAAATAAACTAGGCAAAGGCTGAAATTATTAAAAAAAAACAAACCACAAAACAACCCCCAAAGCAAAAACAAAGCAGGGAGACTAGATATGTTCTCCGTGTCTCAGTTAATTTGCATTGTATACTTGATGAGTGGTTTTATGGTTTTCTTGAGTAGTATTTTACCTGGTTTTGATACTGAGATTTTCGTCTCAATAGAACTTGGTTGGAGAATCTTCAGTGAGGCACTTGAAAAGGTGACATATCTACTTATTATAGAAGATGCTTTGAATTGTGTCCTGCTTTGAAAAGAAAGTGATCTCTCTGTGAAAGATTAAAATTTGGTTAGATTACTATGCAAAACCCACAGACCTGGATTGGGACTGGAGCTGTTCTGAGTTTGTGACATTTGTATCTGAGTTTGTGGAGTGTGCACATTTAATTGATAACGACTTATATGCTCTTTTATTAGATTAAGGGTATATTCATAGCCCCACTGGCAAAGTGTTGAGTCACTGCCATCTGTTTGGAGACAAACAATTGTATAAAATATGAATATGAATCCATTCATGGTAAAGCAAGTGTTTTATGTAGTCAAAGTAATGAATATTTCTTTTGAATTAAATATGGTTATCTGCTTCTGTCCTTATTTTTTAGATGTAAGACATAAAATCCAATATAGCAATGTAATTCTTCAGTGGCGAAGTCTACAGGACAGATGGGAAGTTAAAACTGTGCTTTTTAAAGGATGTTTAAAATGACCCATGTTGACTGTGATTTATAAATATAGACCAAATTTCTATGAGTGGTAGAAATACACAAGAGGCAAGCATGTTTGGGATGATGGCTTATACTAAGTAGTTTTTAACTGGCAATTTTCAGAGTGGGGTAGAACGTCTTGAATTTTCAGATAGCCAGCAGATTTCCAACAGAAGTGTCTCTTTAAAATAGGCAGTGAGGTCAAGAATTCAGTTCTGCCTTTCTTTATAGAAAACCCCCAAAGTTGTTAGCATATGTTGGTCAAACTTCGCAGAGCTTTCAGATTCTTATTTTGCAAATAGGCTGAGTGTATATATGAGCTGGCATGGAACTGGTGAGGGTGGCTAAATTCTTTGGTGGTTACAGAGGAGGAAGATGGGAAGCTCTTGGAGCTGGAGACTTTAATGTCGCAAAACTGAACTATGTGGATGATGTCTATTATCTAGTGGTCAAGCAGCTCTTCACCATCCTTCTGTGTCCCAAACGCAATATGAAATTTTGAATCGCATCTGTATGCCAGGTCTAGTTACTGTTGCTGTACTGTTGCTGTCTGTGATGAACTCCCATCATATTCAAGTCTGCTCCCAAATATATTGCTGTGTGTCAGAGCTTTCCTTCTTACTGTCGGTTAGTGGAACACACACAAACAAAGCATTTATACTGAATGGTGGAATGTAGGCTGACCCCTTGCAAATGTCGATAAATGATGCAGGTGAAGAAATGCACAGGATCTGCTTACACTCAGGTTGTGGTTGCTTGTTTGGCCAAGCTAAGTGCTGGCAACTGCAGACACATCCACAGCCCTGGCATGAGCTTCGTGTTCCTGTGCCTGTCACTCTTCCCATTCTGGCATTTGTGTAACCCTGCATAGAGATGCTTTGGTGTGCTAAACTGACTTAAACTTATGCGCTTTTTGGTGATCTTATTTTGTTGCTCACTTAGCACTCCTCTTCCCAATCCAGATGAATGTCCGTTCATCCATCTAACTTGCAATGACCTAATCTTTCTGCATGCTTATAGGGTTAGGTTGCATCCTCTAGAGAAGTTAGTTTGAATTGAGAATATCAGTTTATAGCCAGTCTGCCATTTTGAAGCCTTCCAGGAGATTCCTGTCTCCAAGAAATGTAGTTTTTCTTTCTTGTCCAGCAGATAGTTTGGCAATTCCTTTGAATTGAAACAAGCTTTGCATTTCCTTGATAGTGACTGTGATCTGTGACATTTGACTAAAAAAGAATAGCTCTGTGCCACAATGAGTAGTAAAACTGTTCTCTTACTCTGTGACTTATTGGAATGTTTCCAATAAGAGTTAAGTAAGGTTTACACTGAGCCTTTTTTTGTATCAACCTAAATATTAACACATCTGCAATATGAATATTTAAAGGGGAAATGAAACAGGACAAAAAGGTAAAGCCCTTTGGGTTAAGAGGGGCCTCGGTGATAGATCCCAACACTCTTCTTGGGATCCTGTAGTAGGTGCACGCTTCCTTTTTTTCTTATATGGGACCTTGTTCCTATTGAAGAGAAGTTGTCTGTATATTGTTCAGCTGGAACAGTACTGGTTTAAGGCCATGCTTTACAATGATTTTACTGTAAAGTAATTTCAGGATTGTTGGGCAATAGCTACAATAAAAAATGGAATTATAATCAAATTCAGTGGTATTTAGCACCTGTCAAACTGAAAAATTATTGCAGCTACTGCTGCTGTTCTTAGTGTTAACAGTGCCTTTAGCACGCCTGTAGCAGTGCTGACTGTAATTCAAAGATGTTTAGTTTTTGCCTAGAAGTCTCCAGCAATGTGGTAATCTAACAGTTGACAATAGAATTTACTTCATCTGCAAACATACACAAAAGCAGTATCCTATTGTAAAGGTATGTTAATTTAAGGTTTACTGATTTGATTTTGATTGTATGCCCTCAAGGTAATTATGTGTTAAAGGACTGAATCTACGTGAAACCATTGTGGTTGTTCCATTTAAAAATCTTTTTAGGACTGCTTCCTGATGATCGTTGCATTTAGAAATGTGTTTTAAGAAGTTGTGTTAGAAACTGAAGGAGTTAAGGGTTGTATCAAAGATGTTTATGGGGCACACAGTAATTTACTTTGCTTATGGGAAATAATGTTTCCAGGAGATAGACCATAACCCTTAACCGGTTTTACTTCAGAGCAGTCCATCATTATCAGTACTGCAGTAGTCTTCACGATCATATAGGTCAAATTTACATTTTAAAATTCTTAATTTTGGAATGAAGATTTGTTTCTACAGTCAAATGGTATTTCTCTTTGTTAAAATGGAGTAAGTGCACTTTTATTCTCTACCTTTTGATTGTTCACTTTGCTTTTTAAGATGGCATTGTGTTGAGCATGAGATTTGTTTACCAAAGTGCTCTACTCCAGAAACTGGAGCCAGGTTTTCATAAGAGATTATCACCTATCAACTGGCAGGTTTATTGTGTGACAAACACTTTTAAAAATATGCTGAAAATTGGAGGGAGTTCAGGGTAGAGGTGAATTATTTGTTGTCAAGAAAACAAGCATTATGATGGAAAACTTAAGGAGCTCAGTCATTGTAGCTTATCTGGAAAAGGTTATGGCTTGGAAATATCACAAATAGAGGTAGTTAACTAAATCTTTATTCTACTACACAGAAGTATGACAAGATGCAATGGGTGGAAGTCAGAAAAATTTAAACCAGAAAGCAAATGAATGTTTTTGACAATTAACTAGTGAAATGGCTTAGTTAAGAGGTGCAGTATATTAATCGCTGCCTTTCTAAAAGATGTACAGAAACTGAGATGCAAATCAAAGGGAATTATTATGGAAATTTTTAAGGCTTGTGCTATTCAATGAATTTGAAGGAGAATTCATATTTTTTTTTGCTAGACTTAAGAATGATAGCACATTTGGTTGTGTATTTGAGGGTAAAGGCAGAATTATGTCTTTTGAATTGCCATCCTGGACTAATAAATGGGTGAGTTTGTTTGCTTTTGTACTTACCACTCTGCCACTGTCTATTATTCTGCAGGGTTGGATGTGTTGAGTTCTTGTTTACGAATTTTCAAACAAGCCTAGCACTTCACTTCAGAGTAATTTTAAAGACATGTAGGCAGTTGATTCCCATAGGCTTTTCTGAAAATGCCTTCTTTCCTTTCCTTCTTTAATATTTAGTTGCACAATATAAATTATAAAATGAGATTATAGGTTGCGTTTCCAGTATTCTAGCTTATTGTCTCCATTTGACATAAGAACAACTATCTATCATGTTGTTGTGTAATTAAAATAATTGATTTATGCATTCATTTAAAAAAAGCAAACAACAAATCAGTCTCAGTAGGTGCAAGTGAAAAATTATGACAATTCTGTTTTCAGCCACCTGACATTTTTGATAGTTCCATGATTATAGCTCTGTCATTTAACCATTGCTTCTGTTTGTCCTGTGTGTCTATATGGTTTGCTTAGTGGGTGAAGAGGTTTTCCTTTCCCCTGCCCACTGTAAAATTCCCCTGTTTACAATTTTTTATTGTGTGTTTGGGGCGATGGGTGGAAGACTTTTGAGTCTCCCATCAACTTTACCACTGCATGCACCATAGTTTTACAGCTCAGCTCTTCAGTTGGATTTGTCTGACTGTAGTGCTACTCTTTCATGATTTTAAACTGCAAGCGGTTCATATCTCCATGAGTGTAATTTTTCTAGCTGTGCATGGAAGCCAGACCTCTGACAAAAAGTCATACCTTTGCCATTTGAAGGAGGGTGAAATTAAATGACAAGGGGAAAAAAAAAAAAAAGAGGTGGTAGAGAATTTCTTTTAAAAAACAACTCTTCGGTAGCTTCTGTGTGGGGTGCGGTGTGTGTGTTTGTGTGCGTGTGGCTTAGGATCTGGTGTGCTCACTGTGCAGTTTCACAAGGAGCAGACGGAAGGTTTTGCTGGTCTTCTCATAGATACATTTTTTTACTTACAGAAATCTGAGCATTACGAAAATTAGGTAAAACAGAGAAGAAACCTTGGGGGGTGTGTGTGTGTGTAAACCAGGAAGTATAGTTGCCTAGTTGGTCACATTTGCGTCTAAGTGCCCGATACTTGTTCTTTGGCTAGTGCTAAAGCTGCTTGATGCTGATGGCTTCAGAATCCAGCCTGATGTTAGTCGGTGTGATGAGGGAATAACAAGAAGTTGATTTTTAGTAAGTAAGTTGAAGTGTCACTGTAAAGGGGTACTCTAATTTAAAAAAAAAAAAAAAAGAAAATTTTGCTGAAAGTTGAACACTGACAAACTGAATACTGGGTGGAGTTCCTCTTTTGGACCAATAAAGTTGTATCCAAAACTCAAAGAGGAACCATTTGCACCTAATTACTTTTTCCACAGCTGTGATAAATGGATGAAATGTAAAGAACGGGGAGGTTTATTTTTGTCTTCCAAATGCAAAAAGAGAGCAGTTGTCACCCAAATCTTGCCAAAACTCCAGCCATGAATATCAAAGCGTAACTGTCTTGCATGTCTCTGAAATATTCTCATGTGAGCTAGTGTGTTTTGGAATTTGGGGGAAATGGACAGAATTCTGGTTTATCTTGCATCCAGGATGAGAATTATGAGAAATAATCTCTTTCCCCCTTTCATATAGTCTGTGGAGGATATAAGTAGTGAGTACGTAAAGCCTTCAGCCTCCAAGATATGAGGAGTCAAACTGTTATCTGAGGTGCCAGTGACAAAAAACCCTTAAAACTTTGATATTAGAATGGAAATAAAATTAAAAAAAAAAAAAGGAAGTTCTGAAATGGTTATATATTTTTCAGGAATAAAAATAGTCGTGCTGTAAGGAGGTTGAGATAGATGTGTGCAGCTTATTCAGACCTGGTTCTCACTTTCTTGGGAAAACAGAAGAGGACTAAAAAGGCTCCGCTGGGTCCGATCTTTCCAAAGCTCAGTCTGTTGTTGTGTCTATGAAACTGAGCTACTGTTTACCTGTGCCCAGAAGGTCCTTAGTTTAAGTAGAAGTTTCTAGTCTAGTCTTGTCCCTGATAAATATATCTAAAATGTCTTGGGAGCCAAGGATGGATGATGCTTTAAGCTTAACCATGGAGTGCCCAGGTAATTTAAAAACAAACAAACAATACAAAATTGAGTATAACAGTAGGAAGGAAATTATGTCTTCAGCTAGGAACTAAATTATAGTAACAACTACGTAAGTAACACTAAAAGCACGTGACTTAAAAAGCTGATGAAGAATTTAGAGTTCGTGCCACAGGGGACATGCAAGCACCACTGATTTTTGTACCTGAACATTTGGTATGGTACCATATATGTGTCCTGTATGAATTTTGATGTTTGGGTATTTTATTTCATAGGTATCTAGTGGCACAGATTAGAAACCTATTCTTTCAGTAGACTAGAAAGAGATTCCTCCCCGTGCCTGCTCCAAATGAAATATACTGATACTTCAGATAATATGTTTATTCTAATGTGGGACAAACCCAGAATTTGTGGAATGTAAATGGGATCAGCCTCTAAAGAGAACGGTACTTACTGATGCAGCAGTAACTGATAATATGACAATTATGGTATTCTGTTAGGCAGCAATGCCCTGTCAAGGAGCTAACAAAACTGTTTTTATACAGCAGGTCTGAGGTGAGCCTTGAAAGGAATAAAGCATTTGGGGTTAATAGTTTTTGGTTTCTCAGGAGAGTTTATTTAAAAAAAAAAAAGCAAAGTATTTGTCAAGTGTATTTTAACAGTTGACATCACTGGTAAAGCACAGTTAAGTAGTATAACTCTGTTGATGCTAGATGAAGCTGTGCTGCATGCTAAGCTCCCCAGGCCACTTTTTAAAAAGCGGTGATTCATTACCCTGACCCGAGTTAACCAGCTGCTAATCACTCATGTCATCGTAATGAATTCCTGTCCCACAGTCCCTCAATGCTATGGTTAGTGGCGACACTAGTCTCTCCTTGCTGCTTCCCATTTACTTGCAAATGTTGACCGAAAGGATTGGCTATTCCCTAACCAGGACCTTGTAGAGGGCGGCTTTAAGAGAGCTCACATCATCTGCTCTAGTCACAACCGAGGAGGTAAGAAGTAAGGTGGAAGGAAGGAAGTATGGTGAAAAAGGGAGAGGCAGATTTTCAGTGATGAACCAGGTAAGGTTTCAGGTGATAGGTTAAAGTGGACACCTTTGATTTCACTCTGCTGCTCTTGCTCTCCAGCAACACTTCAGTGGGCAGTTAAGTACAAGTAGTGAAAAATGTAATTTTGCAGATAGCATGCTGCCTTCTGAAGTAATAGTAGCTTTTGATTGGTCTTCAGGTATAATCCATAACAGTGTATGTTTTAATTGTTTAGCTCTAATCAAAGATGTGGGAAAGCAGAATGTCATTTCTTTCAGATATAATCTGCTCTGCAAGCAGGGGTGTCCTTGATGGACTTTTTACTACAGCTTAATTTGTACCCACCAATGGGCCAGAGTGTGGCTGTTGTAGCTGCCCGCAGCACCAGTAAGCCTGTTGTGGATTACGCAGTGTGATGATTAAAGCAGGACCTTGTGTAGCAGAGCGGATGGAAAAATGGTCAGATGAGAGACTACTGGAGAACCACTCCCATATAAGCCAATATTTGGATTTATTTCTCTTTGGCTTATATCAAGAAAATACAGTGCAAATTTGGGATGATGCAGAGATTCGAAGTGGAAAGATGCAGTGCTCGAAAGAAAAGCTAAGTGATTTAGAATTAATCTGATTAAATCCGTGAGCCTTATTCCTTCAGCCTTTCCTAACGCTGAAGGCTTTCCTATTGCTAACTTTAAAGTGGTATTGGATTTTCTTGAGCAGAGAGTGTAAGATCAGGTCGCTACCCTAATGATTAGGATTTTTAAAGAAAAAGGTGTTCTCTGAGCTGCTGAAGGGGCAGTGACATTAACCAGACTGAGGTACGTATGTTGAGAACTCGGATTAGAGAGTGATTTGACAAAGTGACTGCTTACCCTTATTTCAGTGATAACTTTTCTGGCCTAAATAATTCGAGTTCCTCATGCTTGCAAAGAAGACAGAAATAAAGAGCATCTGATATGGAGGAATAACTGTGGGTGGGACAGATAGAGCGCGCTCACTCTAAAGTGGATTATATGATTTAGCTGAGAGTAAAGGTGAAATAATGGATCTGTGTATTAAAATGCACAAAGGAATAATTCTGTGCTACAGAGCCTAGACTCTCTGAAATGGCAGTCATTACCTGTGACATTTCTGGTACTGCTGGAGTTGGTTGGATTTTTTTTTTTTGATTAAAAGTTATGTTTAGGTCTATTTTTATTTTTTTTTAAGAGCATGAGATGGACAGACTGACTTCTATCCAAAAATAGTATTTGCTCCAAATTCAGATAGAAGTTCCTGTTCTATTTGATTTGTGAGGCTTAAACCAACACAGTCTAGTGAGTTTGATATTTGTAATTCTGGGTAATGTGTCTCTTCTCTTGACAAAGGTATTTCAAAGTGCTTCATTTTCTGGTCCACTACAAAATGGGAAACATCGTGAAATCTCTGGGACGATTTTAGAATTACAAGTGGTTACTAGCACTTCTGGTCAACAAATACAGGAGAAATCAATGTATTGCTGTATTAAAGTTATGTCTAGTGATCCAAAATATGTTAATTACTTTAAACAGATGACTTTTAAAAGATTGGATTGAAACCAACTAAAGACAAGGTTCTTGGTATATTGGTCTGTTTGTAAAATCCTAACAGCACTGAAGTAATCGCTTTGGTAGAATTTAGCCAGCCACCAAGACAATTCCATTCTTTGACCTTAAAATTATAAAAGGTATACTTTCATACCTCCAGATGCTGATATCAGACAGGCACCTGTTGCTGTGGACTTTGGAAATAAACACATTTAAACTGTTCCAGCATGCTCTAATACTTTATAAGACCACAAAGAATTGCAAACCACCCCACCATCTTCTGAAAGTTGTCTGGGTTTGCTTCCTTCTGATAATAGTCATGGCAGTCCGAGCTCACCTGAAAGTTCCTGGCCAGTCAGTGTGGGTCTGCATTTTGGGATATCGCATCGGGTTGTCAGGCAGTTTCTGTAGCTGAAGAGACACCACCTTTCCTGGAGAAAAAGGAGACAACAGTGCACTGGCTGCAGGCTCTTGCTTAGTTCAAAACATGTTGAAGCACTGTTCTCCTGCTTCGTTCAAAACATGTTGAAGCACTGTTTCCTTATAGATACAAAATTGTGCTGATCTTGCTGCAGCGAGAGGCAGCTTGCTTCTCTGGGCATACAGTGCATCAGGTGATTGACAGTGGTTTGCCTCTGGGCTGATTTGCCGGGCTCTGAGCCCCTTACGCAAGTCCAGAATACACGCAGAATGAAACATGGAAGCTATGTTTCAGTGTGACTTGTCCCCTTTTTGATCCGTGGCTGAACTGTAATCAGTACAAATTTTGTCACCTGTACATGATCAGCTTCGTATTCATGAATTCTCTCCATAAGAGAGTCATAAATTTAAAAAAAAACCTCTGGATGAGTTTATGGTGCCTAATAAGATAATCCCCATGTTAGCCAAAGTGTACACAGTTTTTTGAGAATAATTGGAAATGGCAAGAGAGCAGTGCTTTGAGAAACCACTGGGTTTGAGAAACTGGGCGTATTTCAAGTTTATATGACATATTTTCTGATTAATGGAAGCTCCTTTGAATAGAAGATTACTTTTTAGTAAACTTCTGTTTTGAGGAAATAAACAAGGATGATAAATGATCCACTTTTTGCAGGGGACTTCTTTTATATTGTCCTGCCTGATTCCAAATAATACTTTTAGTCCAGTGTCTCTTTCACAGTCGGTATCAATAGATCTATATAAGCCAGGTGGTCTATGGAGACTGTTTTGAGAATTACCATCTTAGGTTGCCTGCCTTCCATTTTATTTTATTGACTTTAATACTTAGTTTCTATATTCTGAGCTGACTTTATTTATACTGGTTTAAGTCTGAAGTAGTTTCAGGAAGTTAATAGTGTTATAAACTTAAACCAATATAGCTAAGGTCAGAATCTATTCTAATTGGACAAGAGCAATTTCAGTAAATTAAATGTTTTAAAACTAAATTGCTTGCCTCTTTCTTACTTTGAAGCCTAGCTTTGTTCACTACCAGCACACAATTCATGTGAATTGTACTCAGAATGAACATTAAGAAGACACAGCAGTATTACTATTATTGTATAACTCACTTTGAGATAATGGAAAAACTTTAAAAATTGTTTCTTTGGTGACATGGGTAGACTTGTTGCACAGATATTTTCTATGCAGAGAGTACCAAGGTGGTGTGTGAGCATGTGTTTTGTTTGGGTTTTTCTTTCGGAGTGTCTGTGGTTGTAATTTATTTCCTTCTTGAATAGTTTTGTGTTCAGGAGAGACACAAAGCATTCTACCTTTTAGAAGAGTCCAAAAAGTCGTAGAATAGTGAATCCAACAGAAGTGGGAAGAGAGAGTAAACAAAGAATTGAAAATACAAACAAAGAGAAGACAAAGTACAGCCTCAAGCTTGATCACAATCCTTGTTCATGATTGTTTCTCCTTCCAGTTATTCTGGCCAAAAAATTTGGTCTGATCTTTAATAGGATCAGATCATATTTGTTTCATATATGTGTGAAGCTACATGAACATTGGTGGGATTGCTTGTTGGAGACATTTGGTAGATATCCTTTCCTGTTTTGCAAAACTCCAGTTAGGATGGAGAACATTAGGGAGGGAAAAGAAGCAGCAGTAATATGGAGAGGAAGGATGGATGACAAAGAATCAGAGGAATTCTCTCTTCTCTCTTTTAAGTGCTATTTTGGGGCAATCCAAAGTGTGCCTGTGGATATGGAAGTTTGTATGTGTTTTCTTTGGTTGTCAATAAGAGACATTTGCATTAGAAAAGTCTAGAACATAAGAAAAGTCTAAAGATAAGTGTAAATGTCACCAGAGAACCTGTGAACTTTCAAGCCAGGTGCTAGGTGGGGGGACGTGCTCTTGGAAACTAAGGTTGTGCCTGATGCCCTTGTGCCTCAGAGCCATGGAAGGGCTGTGGTTGTGGAGTATGCAGGTCTTAAGACCTGCTTCTGCTGTGCATAGGCAGGTTTGGAATACTTTCTTCTCCTTCTTTTCCACTTCTGTAAAAGAGTAAATTATACAGTATTCACGATCTTTTAGTATTTTTCCCTTTTTGCTAAACTGTGATATTCTACCTGGAGAGCAAAATATATTCTGTTGGCTGTTCTTATTGGAGCAATACTTCTAGTTGTGCGTTGAGTGCTGTGTAACTTGTCTCAGAAACAGGCAGGGAAGGTCAAGTCCTTCTATGTTCAAAAAGCCATCAGTCAGATTAAGTATAAATTAGGTTTCCTGTGGTTCAAACTGCATGTCAGGAAGTTATCATTAATGTATCTTAGAATGGAGAGAGAAGTAGCTGACAAGCATTTGGAGGAATCATAGAATCATTTAGGTTGGAAAAGACCATTAAGATCATTGAGTTCAGCTGTTAAGGTAACATTACCAACTCTACCACTAAACCATGTCCCTAAGTGCCACGTCAAGGAGTGTGTCTTGGGGACTGTGTTCATCTTTTGTGGCTCTGATTTTGCCTGATTAAAAATATTTTATCAATGGAGACTTTACATGATACATATGAGAACCAACACGTAGTTTGTTTTAAGCAGTCGGCACACTTTGGAAGGAATGTCTTGTTGTTTGTGTCAAGATGTAGCTAAACTATCCCAGGGCAATCTTAAAAATTAAATTGGGCTGAAAATAACAGGGTCAATTATTTGATGACAGAAGTTTCTGTGATTGTGGCAATTTATTCTGTGTACAGAAACAAAACCTGTTCTTCCTAGTTCTGGTAAGTCTTATTTTAAAAGAAAAAGAGAAAGTACTAAAAAAATTAAAGATGTTAAGTATAGCTGGAGTGTATGTGATTAACAGAGAAACTACATGCAAAACTTTTGCAGGAAAGATGAGTGTTTTGACAGGTGTGGTACATCTATCACAATACCTGTCTCTGTCATTAAAATAGTATTTTTCTTTTCTGCTTTTGTTTGCTTTCTCCGTTGTATCTGGTATTTTAATTTTCTAAAAACAATGATGTTGCATGCATCAATGGGATTGTGGTCTTTCTGACTTGTATTCTAGTCTGTCTCCCCCAGCTGATAAGCTGTATTGTTTGTAAGATTCTGAATACTGGAAACGGATCATGAACTCATCAGGAATCACTTCCAGCAAATAAAAGTGCTAAGCTCTTCTCCATAGACCTAGTCCTACTGTATTTATGCCAGACAATTTTGAACCTGGAGCTCTGCCAGTAGACAAGGTCCCTGCAGTCAGAAGCTTTCTGCGTTCTCTTTGGAAACGATATCCTCTTTTATAATATGTTTAGATAAGAACCTTGGGGTAAAGATCCTGCCATACCGTATGCATTGCACAATGCCAAAAGCATCCAGTGCTTAAAATAACTATCTCTGTAAAAACATCATGATAATGCTCTGGACTATGAATGTCAAGAGGCTGTGGACCAGACAATAGTCTGGGTCTTCCTGGGCTTGCCCTGGCCTTGTAGAATGATTTTTCACACAGTGCTATTTTTTTTTAAGGGAAAAAAGTCTTAGCTATCTTGATTTTGGGATACTTCCTTCTGTTTCCCGTTAAAAACCAGATGATTATTTTTTTCTTGAGGCACCTTTTTTTTCCTACCCCACGTATATTCCTCTCCCAGACTCCCAGTCTTTATGTTCCTAAGTGATTGGTGTATAAGGAAGGAGGAGAATATTAAAACAAAAATTATGTAAAAAAGAATGCGACTAGACCACTACACGTGCGGAACTCTGCTAACAAGTTGCTTAACTTGGACATGAAGAGCAACAGGATGTGTGACAGAGTGTGGCACTGATTCCAAGCACCAGTACTTTACCTTGCTTTGAATAATTTGATTCGGTTCTATCCTTAAATGCGCAGTTTTAGCCCCTGGTGTCTCAAGTGTTAGTTGACTATGTTTCCAGAGCTGAGCTTAGGCATAGGTTACACTAAGCAGTTGGCTGAATGAAGGGTTGTAGTATTCCCATCCTCTCTGCCTGTGCTTCAGGTTGTATCAGGCTTTCCCTGTGAGGCTGGGTTATTTCTGTGTACCAGACTCTGCTTTTATTGTATCCCCCAAGACCCTGTGGAACGCTGCAGCATGCAGCTGTGTCTTGGCCTTTCGCCTTCCTTCTCTCTCTGTTCTCATACAGCTCTCCAAAAAGGGCTGACATGATATATTTTTCTGCATCCTGGTGCAGGGCTACTGTGCAGATCTGCATGGATCTATTTAATATGGGAAAGATCAGTGATGCTAAAGGTGTACTATGCACTCTGTAGTGTTTTATGTAGCTGGGTGTGAGGGCGAGGAGTGGGGTAGCAGATGTACTCTATAACTTTCTGAAAGCGGGTGGAAGGGAGGTCCTTCAATGTTTTTTGTGACACAGAATGTGTCTGCCTGCCCCTTGCGTCCCTGTCCTTGTGCTGTTCTTAGGCCTTGGACAACACATCCAGTACAGCTGTGGGAAATCTGAAAGAGGCAAGTGAGAACTCTGTTTTGAGACTGGATTGAATGTGCTTTGGGGAAACTTTTGCTCACAGGACCCCAATAATTGATTACTTCTAGTGCCTTCATCCATCTACAACTGTCTGAAATGCTATGGCTCCCTGCCAGCTTCATTTCCTTAGGACTGACTGTGCTGAAGACCTGATCTTGGCCCTCGAATGAGGAGGACAAAATAGGCTTGGCAAATGAAAAGTATTTGTCTGCACTGCTGAGAGCATTTAGGACTAACGATGCTCACCTGAAATGGGCCTATTAGGAGTTTTTTGTGTGCAACAGTTCTAGAGAGAACTGCAGAAGTCTGGCAGGAGAAAACTAAGTGTTTGTAGGCTACAGAACACAAAATTTACTCACACAAAACAACAGTGATCTCATGTGCTAGATAGCTAGTTGATAATTTCCTGTTAAATTCTAATTATTTGTCATAAAGAAAAGCAGTATTTCTAGTTTTCAACCCTCTTTTTTGTGTCTTTTACTCCACATAGCAATGATGGGAATAAAATCCAAAATGCTACTTTTTGGCTCTTAGCAGTCAAAGGGGGTGAAGATAAATACACAAACAGAGTTAATTGAAAACTGCTTAAGAGCAGGCGATCCGCAGCAACGAAGCACTGAAACAACAAACTTCATCAATTACAAAAGACAACTTAAAAATCTTTAAAATCTGGCAGGCCAGTTCACAGCCTCAAAGTGATTTCCTGTTACAGGCACACACTATATGTACTTACAATGAAAATGGAGCACAAGGATGACTTAACAAAGAACACTAGTTATTTTCTATAAGGTTTATATATCATATGTAAAGCTTGTTATCATGACTCTTCTTCTGATTTTCACCACTTAAGAAATAATTTCCAGATTCTATCAGTGAACAGAGTTTTGATGAATACAACTTAGAGGTCAAACACAGGCTGCTGGTGATATCTCTCTCTGCCGCGCCCCCCCGCCCCCTTTTTTTTTCTTCCATTTACCTGTCTGTTGCTGGGCAAGCTATTTAGCCTTGCCAGTAAAGTGTCAAAGCAAATCTGATTTTTGTTGCTGTTGAACTACCCATAAGACACATGTCCAGGTGAGGGAGAGAAAAATATACAAAAGAAAAAAAGATACCAACCAGCATGAGTCTTCCTGCTGCCACTGTTAGAACCAGCTATTACATGTTACTCTCTCCTCTCAGTAAATTGCTGCACTGAAGGCTGTAAGGAAACGAAATACATCAAGGTTCCATCTTATTTCTTGTATGAATGTAGTTGTGCTAAAATGAATGTTCTTGATGCTGAATGAGAAAAACAATCACAAGCCTAGATGCCTCTGAAGATAAAATAGAAATACACTGAAAAATCTGCTGTCTTCTGGAAATTAATACATGAACATATAAACTCCCTGGTGATCTAATAACCCCTAAATAAGCCAACACTTTTTCCACTAATGAACTAAAAACACCTTTTTCTTGTATATATGTATTATTAGTTATGGAGTTGGCCAGGTATTTCATGTTGAAGTAGTATGATAGGAGAAAAATGTTCCATCCTTAAATTAAGAGGGTCCTTTTCTTGCAGAATTGCCTTTCAAGGGCATCAGACTAACTAAATTCAAGCTATTAAGACATGGATACTTTAGGTTTTAAACTGAGGCATTGAGCTGAATTCAGTACAGCTACAGATATAATATGAGGAGGGGGAAAAAAGGAGTAGGCTGTATTCAGAACATGGAGAAAGTCTGAAAGGGGGAGGCAACAAAGCAATTATTAAAACTTGCATTGAACAGTTATATCAAATGTTAGGCTTTTTTTGCTGGCACCGAGTAGTCTAAAGAATGTAGTGGCCCCTAATAGCTTCTTAAATTCTTAAGAACATTCTGTTTGTACTAGTACTCCTGGGAAAATATTCATGACGTATACTATTGCTTAAACTCAAATCATTCTCATTCTTCCTGGTGGCTAAGATCTGGTCCTTTGGAGTTCATGCAGATAAGTTGTCTTAAGGCAGGTTGCAGAATACTAGAAATACCAAAAATTGTGCTCCTTAAAGTAGGCAATACATTTGCTCAGTGCTCTAAATGTAGTAAAGGGCATTTGTTTGTGAGGAACTGTATTTTATCTTTATTTTGCATGCAGGTGTCATTCATGACTGTGTGTTGGTACATTGATGTTAGACTACTGTTTTGCTTTGATGCAGATGAAGTGTATTTGATATCTTCTAATTGTGATCTTTCTCTCTGGAAGTGCTTCAAATACTTTGTAAGACTATATGTGAGACTTCTATAAATTAGGAAGTAAGGGAGTCAAAATATATATTAACCTCATAAATTGGTGTTGAGGAATGACTGTTATTTCAAGAAGAGGTGAATGCAAAATAAAAACAGGGAGGTTTTTCGTTTGTTTTCCCATATCATGGAGCATACAGTAATTAACACACTGAGTGGGGCAACAATCTGCATTACAATTAGACAAGAGAGGAAAGCAGCAGTCTTAAGTTAGAAGACTAGACCAGCTAAAGAGATAAAATCTAGAAGCCTGTTGCAGATAAGAACATAATATATTTTGGATGAAGATTTTACTGTCACTGTCAAATTCCCCCCAGCTAACTCTGTTTAGGCCAGAGTGTTTACAGCACGAATTACAGAAGGAGCTTGTAATATACAAACTTGAAAACTACTTCTTCAAATATATGTTACAACAGAGTACTGAGATCCAAATGTTTTGCAGCATTTAGAATATAGTTTCTTCACAATGATGCACTCTCAAAGTATTTGATGATGTTTATGTAGCCTTTGGTTTGTAACCCTACTATATGTACAGGGGTAAAGAGAGGTGATAGCCTCCTAGTATAGCAAACCAGAGATGTTTGTGCTCTGGAAATGGTTCCAGCTCTCTGTGTGGTTCCATTTATTTCTTCTATGATTTACCAACTTCAGCTTCACCCGTTAGTAAGTATCTGACAACCATTTGCATCATCCACTCCACTAGTAAGTGTTTCTTTTTCCTGTGCTGGCATGTGGTAGTGCTGTTCTGCCAGAAGAGTTGGGGGCTGCTTGTCCTAGAATGTTTTGCTAATAGGATGAGTGCATTTGTGGTTTGTTTTTTTGGTGGGACAAAGTAAGTATTTTTGTACAGGCCTCTGAAATTTTCAGAATATGAATGCTGCACAGCAGGTCATTGTGATAAAGTAGTATGCATGCTTGTTATAGTTTCTTTTATATGGATGTTACGGGATACTGGTTTAGGACAATACAGAGACAGACGCCTTTCTTTTTCTCTGCAACTTGCGTATTGTATTTAGTTATAAGGTTTTGGTTTGGTTTTCTCTCTATGTTCCTGTTGACTTAAAATGATTAAAAACATTCTTGGGTTTGCTTGCCCACTCCGTGATCTGCAGGAGTCTGTGGCCAGTAGACTTACTTCATAGCTACTTGCAGTGAAACTTAAAATTATTGAATGAAGTGTTCTGATTGCCCTTGATATAATGTAGAAAGTACTCTTGGATTTTTCCAAATTAATATTGCTATTTAAATGTGAGTGGTTTGTGAGTGGGGGCAAATGTTTGTTTTGTGTGAGTGAGTGATATGGAAGAAAAAGTTCATGCTTGTATGTTTTTAGACTGCGTCGTTCCTGCAGTGGAGACGGCAAAACAAGTAGATTTGTATGAATATAAAGTATCATAAGGGAGTGGGGTTTTTTGTAGGTGAAAGATTGATTTTTTTACTAGTCATCTACTTGCTTGTAAGAAAGTGATTGTGTCTTCATTTTTATGAGAACTATGAGAAACTTGAAAGTTGTAGGTGTACTGTTTCTTGATACTAAATTTGATTGTCAGATGTTAAACTGTTTGCGATTTTTATTTTTCTATATTTACTTCAAAGTTTGTTGAGACTGAAGTATGCCTGTGTCCTGGAACTGAATGACTGAATATTTTCAGAAGTAATTTGCATGTTCGGATGTGGTATATTTGATTTCCTTACTCTGTGATTCGTGCATATGCATTTCTTTTTGTATTCGGCAATCACATGAAATGTGTATACGGGGGTTTTTATGAACGTGGATAAGATTGCAGCCATCCCTTCTGAGGACAGCCTAACTCTGTTAAGATTTTATAAGTTGCGGGGTTATGTGGAAACCCTGTGAAGCTTAAGGAAGCAGTAAGTTTATTGACCGATGGTCCTTGTTATCCTATCAATTAACTCAGTAGGATGTCTACAAACAGCTTAGATTCCAGCAGGAGACCCAGTGCTCAGAGATTAAACTAGAGGGATTTTTTTTAAGAAAAAATAAAAAAAAAATTAAAAAAGAAAAGATTTTTGCAAGACTGGTTTGTCAGTCTTCCATTTATTCTTGGTAAAGGATTATCTAGGGGTTTGGTTTTTTTTTTTTTTAAAGGTTTCTGCTCTGTCTAGACAGTAAATAAAAAATAACCTTTTTGTTTTTTTATGTGCCAGGGTAACAAGCATGTGTTTTCTCATAAAAGTCAGTAATCTCTTTTTAATCATTTTTCAAGGGCTGAAGTAGCAGAGTTGATGCTCAAACAGTTGCTCTTTCAGTAAAATTTCCCTGTTGGTGTTATCTAGACTGTCTCACACAGAAGCATCTTCTTGTTCGCAAGGAAATCATAAATTTCATTCCAGGAAGATCTTCCCACAGCATAGCTAATCTCTCTGACAAGAAATAAAGCTCATGCATTTGATGGAATCATAGTGGTATAACAGCTCTATAAAGCTGTGATACATACAGAGTTGAAGTTTTATTGGTAACATCTTCAGCAAAAAATAGTTGAGTCACATTTCAGTTGCTCCATGAAATTCAGAATTTTGAGAACTTGGGTTAGTTTTCTTACAAGAAAAGACTGTAATATGCAGGACAATGAAAAGGATGATGATACATAGTTTGCTTCATAAAACACTCTTAATTTCATGGAAGAGAAGTATGGTGGTGTCTGAATTTAACTGCAGAATCTCCAGATCACTGGGGACAGGCCACTCCAAGTTTTTCTTTCCCTCTCATATTAAAAACATTCCCCAAAAAAAAAAGTCATAATTTTCTAAACATAACCACACAAGCAAAGTTCTCCATCCGGGTACAATTTATACTAACAAGGAGGGTTTATTTGGTGATATAAATGATGCCTTTTCTGGACAGAATTTTGTTGGTATGAGTATATTGATAAAGCCTTTGTATTGTAATTGTCTTTGTGTCAAACTGCTTTGGGAGTTACTACAAGTAACAAGGTTATGTTTTTTAAATGTAAACTAAAAGGTACATCAAGAGAATATTATTCTGGTTTTCCACTACATAATTAGATAAATTATTTTTTGCCTCAGTCTTCACTGGCAGCCTCTCTCCCCACATCTCTCGAGTGGATGGACCACAAGGCAGGGACTGGGGAAGCAAAGTCCTTCCCACTGTAAGAAAAGATCATGTTCATGCCCACCTGAGGAACCTGAACATGCAGAGGTCTATTGGACCTGATGAGATACATCCGAGTCCTGAGGGAATTGGCTGATGTAGTTGCCATGCCACTCTCCATGATATTTGAAAAGTCATGGCAGTCAGGTGAAGTCCTCAGTGACTGGAAAAAGGGAAACATCGCACCCATGTTTAAAAAGGTTAGAAAGAAGGACCCTGGGAACCACTGACCTGTCAGCCTTGTCCTAAAAGCTATGCTAAGGCACATGGAGGACAGGGAGATGATTCGAGACAGCCAGCATGGCTTCACCAAGGGCAAGTTCTGCCTGACCAACCTAGTGGCCTTCTATGATGGAGTGACTGTACCAGTGGACAAGGGAAGAGCTATGGATGTCATCTGTCTGGGTTTCTGTAAGGTCTTTGACACAGTCCCCCACAACATCCTTCTCTCTAAATTGGAGAGGTATAGATTTGATGGGTGGAGTGTTCAGTGGATGAGGAATTGGTTGGATGGACCCTCTGGGTCACTGCCCAGAGGGTAGTGGTCAATGGCTCAATGTCCAGATGGAGATTGGTGACACGTGGTATCCCTCAGGGCTCTGTATTGGATCCAATACTGTTTAATATCTTCATCAATGACATAGACAGTGGGATCAAGTGCACCCTCAGCAAGTTTGTAGGCAACACCAAGCTGAGTGGTGTGGTTGACAGGCATGAGCGATAGGATGCCATGCAGGGGGACCTGGACAAGCTTCGGAACCGGGCCCATGTGAATCTCATGAGGTTCAACAAGGCCAAACGCAGGGTCCTGCATGTGGGTCAGGGCAACCCCCAGTAACTATATAGACTGGGGGATGGAGGGATTGAGAGCAGCCCCGCTGAGAAGGACTTGCGGGTACTAGTGGATGAAAAGCTGGGCATGAATCGTCAGTGTGCACTCACAGCCCAGAAGGCAAATTGCATCCTGGGCTGCATCAAAAGAAGTGTGGCCAGCACGTTGAGGGAGGTGATTCTGCCCCTCTGCTCTGCTCTCATGAGACCCCACATGGAGTACTGAGTCCAGCTCTGGGGCCCTCAGCACAGGAAAGACATGGAACTGTTGGAGCAGGTTCAGAGGAGGGCCACAAAAACACTCAGAGGGCTGGAGCACCTCTCCTGTGAGGACAGGCTGAGAGTGTTGGGGTTGTTCAGCCTGGAGAAGGGAAGGCTCTGGGGAGAACTCATTGTGGCCTTTCAGGACTTAAAGGGGGCCTACAGGAAAGATGGGGTGGGACTCTTCATGAGGGAGTGGAGCGATAGGACAAGGGGTAATGGCTTTAAACTGAAAGAGAGTAGACTTAGACTAGATCCAAGGAAGAAATTTGTTACAATGAGGGTGGTGAAACACTGTAACAGGTTGCCTAGAGGTGGTAGATGCCCCATCCCTGGAAACGTTCAAGGCCAGGTTGGACAGGGCTCTGAGCAACCTCATCTAGAAGATGTTCCTGCCCATGGCGGGGGGAGCGACTAGGTGGCCTTTGAAGGTCCCTTCCAACTCAGCCCATTCTGTGATTCTGTAAACTATATCAATAATGTCAGACTGCGACATACTCTGACAGTTGTTTTTATCTAAAATTTTGTTAAAACCTCCAGTGACAGATTTCACAACATTCCTGGCTGTCCTTATGTTTCACTGGAGGTTCCTTTTCCTAATGTCTAATCTGAATCCTTCTTAATACTTTTAAGACCAATTGCATCTTGTACTTTCTACAATGGACACAAGAATCAGATAATTCCTTTTCTCTTTGCTGCAGTCTTGTGTATATTATCATACTTTCTCTCAGGCTTCTCAGCTTTAAAACAACTAGCCAAAAATCATTCAGTCTTTCCTCCTAGGTCATGCTTTTGTCACCTTCTGTTATATCCTGGGGCTCACATGATTCTACCCCTTTATTAAAGGATGCTCTTGATAAGTAGAATGGAAGGATTTCTTCTGGTGTCTTCTGTTTACACATATGTGATTTGACTTTTCTCGTAAGCACAATCATCTTTATGATCCTTGAACAATTTCCTGTGAAGTGTTGCCTAATTGGTTGTTTCTAATCATACAGTGTGCAGCTGACTGTTCCTGCCTACATATGATGACTTGTACTCATCCTTACAGAACTGTATCCTCTCTGAGAACATCACACCTATTTATAAACATTACTTTGAGTGCAAATCCTGCCCTGCAGTGCACTAACAGTTCCTTGTCCGAACCCCTGAAATCCCTTTCTGTTTTCTTATCCAAGTTATGGTCCATAGTGAGGCACCCAAAACAGACCCTTGCAGAAAATCACTTAATGCATTCTTCTGTAGTGGCAGTGAATCATTGGTAACTGCTCCTAAAAAATCTCCATTGATTCCAGAGTAATTTCATCTATTTTTTCCCCTCATTTATTTATGAGACAGTCACACGAGACTGTCAAAAATCTAGTCATATTAGGAGACACTTGCTACTAATCCTATCCTATGACTACAGGAACAGAGGGAGAAGGAAATTAGACTTATTTGGAAAGACTTGCTTGGGACAAACCTGTGGTGGCTATTACTCATTCCTGTGTTTATTTCCAGGTAACTTAGTATTGTGCATCTTATTCTCTTTTTTTCTTTTTTCCCCCCAGGAATTTAAGTGTAATTGACTGGTGTAATTCCTTGGTTTCTCTCTTTGAAAAAGGAGAGTTTGCTTCCTTTTAGTCTTCCATTGTCATGCAGATCTCCACACACTCTCACAGGGGAACACTGAAGCATGTAATAGCTTGATCATCAATTGGTGAGTTCTCTGTTGTCATAGGATGATGTTCATTCAACTCAGCTGCCGTAATGGAACACATTGCTGTTTATTTTTCAGGTTTTTATCATGCCTTTCCAAGAGTAATGAATGCCATCATTAAACTGAAGTGGCTTTCAGAACTTCACATTGCTTAAAATCAAATCTAAAAGAGTTTCCCTCTCACCACTTGCTCCACCTTCCTTATCAAACACTAATGCATTACAAGATCTTGCTGAACATTTTCTATGCTACTATATTCCCTTCCCCACTGGGTAGTTGTAAGCCTATGTTGTAAGTCCTGCACTTTGGATGCTTCGACCAGCTTTATACAGAAAAATTTCCCTTATGTTATGTTCTCGGTATGGTTTGCTGTAGAGATCTTCCTCTCCCCTGCTGGTTTAGTCTTGCAGAACTCCTGTTTGGAGCAGCTTGCTTGCAGGTCTTGCTGGGACACGGGACTGCTGGGTTTTAATGTCCTCATTCACACACTTGTCAAGATTCCTATATTATATAAACCTTGTGTAAAAGCTTATGCAACATTATGATCTGTAAAGTGTTACACTCCAAGGAACTTTGACAAAGTTTTTTATCAAAAATATTATAAAATGTAACACTTTCATATTTGTGCACGAGAAGCAATATTTATATTTGAACTAGGTCTAGGTGCTGACTTTATATCTCTGGAAATAATAAAAATTTGGCTTGAAATCCAAAATACTTAAGGGATGTTATTTTCAAAGACTGTGCCAAGTTCTTTGTTCCTGTCTTATAGATCTACAGCTCAGTATGTTTTTATTGGTTGAAATCATCACCTAGTAAAGTGATGCATGATTCTTAGCCATAATTGAAGGAGAAAATACATTCCCTAATTTTCTGGCAAGTAACATATATGAATTTTCTACAGAAGAAGCAAGAATTATAGAGGATGACTCATTTGTTGAACACTATCAAAGGTGATATATGTGCTGTTTTGATTTGACCTTACTTTTTTTTTTTTTTTTTTAAGTAAACCAATCTGGAGCAGTAGGGAGTGGTGGTGTTAGAATAAGATTTTCCTTACTGAAGTGTGATGAAAAAGAGAGAGTAGAGGGAGATATGTATATAGATGTCTTGTAAACATTTTCAAATTTTCTTTCTCACAGCCTTCTTATATGACCTTGAGCAAGCCTCATTAGTACCAGACCTACTGGAGGACATCACTAAATGCCTCCATCCAAGAGTTAAAAATCTGTAGGTGTATAAGGACTTGGTCAGTAAAATTCTGTGGATATTTGAAGTTCCTTTTGTCAGGCTATGACAGATTTAAGTCAGACTAGGTAACTCCTGTCAGCACAGGAGGATAAGAAGACAGGAGGTCAGCCCCTAATACTAGGCCAGTCTGGCATGGGATCTTCATGTTAAGAATTTGCTCTCACTTGTCTCACCTGGGTGAACCAGTTCAGTGAAGTTCAGTCTGAGCGCAACTGGCATGTCTTTACAGGGTCAGAGGCAGCATAAAACATATAGTCTGTGGCACTATTTTGTGTCTGTTGTTTTTTGTTTTTTTTTTTTTTTTGTTCTTTTTTTTTTTAATATGAGAAAATTGTTCAGATGCAGAAATAATGCAAGTTGGAGTGGAATAACAGTTTGGAATGCGGAGCCCTGATTAGGAAAGACTGTCTAATGAATGATGTTATATCATGATGAAAATGACAGTAACAGGAGTTGGTAAAAGAGTATCTGAAGGAAATGTTATATTGTATTGATCCAAGCCTGATAGACATATACTAGTTTCTCACAGAAAAATAAATTCTCTTATAAAATGTTTCTCTACCTTGGTACTTCATAAAAGTCAGGTTGGATGAAATTCAAAGCTTTGCAAAATGACTGAGCTGTGAATGAAAAATGGTTTGAGAACATAATGCTTGGGAACGATGGACAAATCCTGCAGGAACACTGTTCCTGAACTGTTTGCTCCAGGAACCCTTATCACACAACAGCAAAAGCAGGCTCTTCTAGGAGCCGTTGTGTCTTCTTGCTGTATTTTTCTAAGGCTGAGCTTGTGTTGCAGTTACCATGCCCATACTATTTGCCCATACTTCAGTGCTCTAGTAGGTAGAATATTCATATAGGAAATAGAAAATTTGGATTTATTGCACTCCCTGAACCTGAGAGAGTTAATGTAGGATATAGATTTTATTATTTTTATTTATTTATTTATTTAATTATTATTTTTTTTCCCCCTCATGTGGCTACCCCTAACTGCCTGGCCACAGGTTAGGAGACAGAAGTAGGGATCTCTGTGTCTCCTATGAAATTCAAGTTCTGTAATCAGTTAGGATTGTGTAACAGGTAAGCTTCATAGCTCACCCCTGGCTAACAACCTTGTTTTGAGGAAAGAACTCATAAGCCCTGTTCTTGTGGTTTCTGCCACTGGGGTAGTGGGTACCCATACAGCCTTTGGATTTCAGCTGTTTGAGGAACCTGGTAAGCTGGAATAATGCTGCACAGGGCTGAAACAAACCTCTAAAGATAGAAATCACTGTTGCATACACTAATGGATTACTTGTTAGTTTTGTCTTTAATGCAAGACAATATTCTGACTTTGTGACGTTATCAAGTTGGGCTCTTACTCCTTCTTTTTGTATTGTCTCCCCAACACCACCCCACCCCCTTCCCCAGCACATATTCTGCCTAAAGTTGCATTCTATACTTTGCACTTGCATAATGTTACCCATGTGCAGTTTCTCTCTACATCTCACTCTAGGCATTCAGCACTTAAATTTCTTATCAAGTCACTCTGCATCAATTTTTGTTCAATCTGTCTCTTTGCTCCATGAAGACTTTCTGTCATCTGTCATCAACACCTCATTTCTATTTGTTCATTCTAAAGGTATTTACTGATTCATTTTGCTCACAGAAAGAAATTTATCACATTATATTCAAACAAACATAGCAATTCCACCCACACATATACTGTTTCTCTTCTGTCCACGCACAAAAGATATAGTACTGTTAGGTGTTGTATTGGGTTTGCATGGCAAGGTTTTGGTTGCGGAGGGGCTTCAGGGGTGGCTTCTGTGAGAAGCTGCTAGAAGCTTCTCCTGTGTCTGAGCCAATGCCAGCCAGCTCCAAGACGGACCCATTGTTGGCCAAGGCTGAGCCCATCAGCGACGGTGGTAGCGCCTCTAGGATAACGTGTTTAAGAAGGGGAAAAAACTGCTGCACAACAGCAGCTGCAAGAGAAGAGTAAATACATGTGAGAGAAACAACTTCACAGACACCAAGGTTCGTGAGGAAGGAGGAGGAGGAGGTGCTCCAGGCGCTGGAGGAGAGATTCCCCATGACCATGGTGAGGCAGGCTCTCCCCCTGCAGCCCATGGAGAGACCACAGTGGAACAGATAGCCACCTGCAGCCCGTGGAGGACCCTGCACTGGAGCAGGTGGATGTGTGAAGAAGCCGCAGAGACTCTGTGCTGGAGTGGGCTCCTGGCAGGACCCACGGAGAGAGGAGCCAAGGCTGGAGCAGGTTTGCTGGCAGGACTTGTAACCCCACTGGGGAGCCATGCTGGAGCAGTCTGTTCCTGAAGGACTATATCCTGTGGAAGGGACCCATGCTGGAGCAGTTCATGAAGATCTGCAGCCTGGGGGAAGGACTCATGTTGAAGTTCATAGAGAACTGTCTCCTGTGGGAGGAACCCCACGCTGGAGCAGGGAAAGAGTGTGAGGAGTCCTCCTCCTGAGGAGGAAGGAGTGGCAGAGACAATGTGTGATGAACTGACTGCAACCCCCATTCCATGTCCCTCTGCCCCACTTGGGGGGAGCAGATAGAGAAGTGAAGTTAAGCCTGGGAAGAAGGGAGGTGGTGGGAGAAGGGTCTTAAAAGATTTGATTTTAATTTCTCGTTACCCTACTCCAATTTGATTGGTATTAAGTTACTCTGATTTCCCCAAGTTGAGTCTGTTCTGCATGTAATTGGTGAGTGATGTCTCCCTGTCCTTATCTTGACCTATGAGCCTTTTGTTGTATTTTTTTTCTCCCCTGTCCAGCTGAGGAGGGGAATGGTACAGTGGCTTTGGTGGCACCTGGTGTCCAGCCAAGGTCAGCTCCCCACAGGTGTGTATGTTTTTATGTAGGGTCTAAAGGATTACTCTTAAGAGTTGGAGTGTGTGTATGGGTGGGCTGACAGGTCACAGTGATTTTGTGCATGGAGGAAGGAGGGCAAAGTATGGGTCATGACAGAGGTCTCTGTCCCAACCTAGTTTTGACCTTCCTCATCTGAATTCATCCTTCCTGTCTGTCTAGAACTCTAGATCCTTGTCCTAGCCCAGCTGTAATGTGTCTGATTGTCTGTGATATATAGGCCTGTCATCGCCCACTCTTTCTCTCATCAAGGACTTGGTAGAGTACAGTTAGACCTTCCCCTTGCTTGAAGGGACTCAGCAGGCTCTAATATTTTCCTATATTTATTACCTAGCTTTTGTTAAAACATGAGTCTGTGTTGTGAGATCTTCATGATATGTGTGCTACAGCTGGTTCTTTTCAGTATAGGCCTTATTACTCAGTTGATCTTCCTTGAAGTCTGCATTCATGTCATTTAGGGAAATTGTAGCTTTGTAGATGGTCATTATGGAACAAAACTTTATTTGTAGGTAAGATTTTGGCACTTGTAACAGTGCTTTTATAACTAATGATAATAAATTCTGCTGGTAATGGAACAATGAATGCTTTCCTACGTCCAGTTTAAATCCAGGTTTATTTCCTTGAGTAAGAAAGATTTTTTTTATTTTTTTTCTGCATCAATTTAACCATGGACCTAACTTTACATTGTAAGAACAAGAGCTAATATGTAATAAAGTCTTACTTCAGTCAAACTTTACATATGCAACAACAATGATATTAATTTTAGCTGTAGCTTGGTTATTACTGGGAGAAAGGTGAGCATCCTCTGTGATTTTTAGGAGAAAAGTACAAACTGTTCTGCAGGAAAATTTTATGTAGTTGTTTATTTTAGCTAGATCACAAAGGGTTGCCAAAAAAAAAAGGCATATTTTATTGTATAAACTTACCAAGGTATGTTATTTGCACTCAAGAAATTCAGCGCTGGATTCACTGAATTGTAAAAGAGATTAGCAGACCAGAGTCCGTTTAAGTATCCTGCAGGGAAAGGAGAACTGGAGGCTAAGATCTCCTCATGATGATTCCTTTTTTCATTTTTGGGACCTGGGAAAGATGTCTCTGAGCAGTTCCTGCAGATGGTATGTCTGAAGTGCAGAGTTACTGTACTAAAGAGATATATTTAATTTGCACTTGGAACATGGCCCAGAAATGGAGAACAGGACCTAAAAGAATTGCTATTATGGATTCAAAAGGTCTGATTAGCAGACCACTGGTTGGTCTTAGATGATCTTGACGTGGTCTAGTAATGTGCAATGAGTATAGACTAAATATATAAAAAGGTCCAGTTCAGCCATATGATCAGGAAAGTACTTCAGATTGTACTGTAGCACAATCAATACTAAATGTAACTTGGAAGAGTCAGTTTAGGCACAGTCCGTTCAGAAAAGATTTGAGAATATAGCAGCTATTGCCACGTGCTGGTTCAATGGGAGCTAAAAGCATGGAGAAATCAGGTGTTTAATGCATAGTCACGATTCAGTTTTAGTATGTGATTTCTAATCAGGGACTGAAAAACCTTAAAAAAGGTAGGAGAAGGCAGAGCCTTGTTACTGTCTTCCACATCTTTGTGTATGCTGCTTTATTGAGGAAACACTAACCTTGAAAATAGAGTGTTGAGAAAGAGAAAGCAATTCTATTTACACGGCAGCCATTTCACTGTCAGACTGCCCACAGTATATTCTTGGTACATGTACTTTAGTGTTATTACACTGTATGGCATGGCTTAAATTAACTTTTACCATTGTTAGAGATAGAAATGAATGTCATAGCTATGTTTGTTTGTGGATATCACTGATATTCTCCAGTCTCTTCTGTAACTAAGCAAGCCTGTTGCTGAATTTCATGTATGCAGAAACCCAGTTGTGCTCCAGCCCAGTACCTAGTTGTACTCAGAAATACTAGTTGCATTCTCTGAACTGTTCACAAACTCAGAAACCATTGCAAGAAGTGGCAAAGGGAAAGTAGGAGGCAGAAGTCCTTGGAGCTGATGGTGTCAATAAATTTGATATATATTTTGAGTAACAGCTTGCTGTTTTGGTTAGTTATTGATTCTCTTTACTGACTCATACAGATATTACACTATGCTTCTAGCATGGACAGACACCAGGTAGAAGCGTTATACATTTCTTCATACATTCAGATGAGTAAGCTAACGTTCCTAGTCTTTGCTTGAGCATGTGGAGAAAATACTGTGGTATTTCTCCTCTTCTGCTAAGTTAGTAGAGGCCAATAAATTGTGTCATGATCTGAACAGAGTGTGCAGCATTACATTTAACTTCCTTACTGATTATTAGTTCATAGATAAATAACAGATGTGCCAGAAATGAGCTGCTCACCATGTCTCTGGGTAAGATTCCTGGCAAAGGTTATGTTTTAGCTAATACCCAGCGTTCTTGGAGCAGTATTTTGTATGTCAAAGATCTGGACCTAAATGGAGTGTCTAAAGTCCATGGAACGAAAATTTGATTGCAGATCAAAGCTTTGGAGATGTTAACTATGTTTCATTGCTAAATTGATTGATAGAGAGGAGAGTATAGGTACAGAGACAATATAAGGAGTAATATCATCTCTTTATTTTATTCTCTTTCACACACCCCCACGCCCCTCCCCTTTTGCAAGTAGGTTATTGTTTTTAAACACAAGTAAAATGATAGGCAAGTGTCCTCGTACACTTGAGCCTGTCCCCTCTGAACTCAATGGGAACTGTCAGTTAAGAGAAACGGACTGCATTTTATCCCATGAAGGGTGGATAGATTCATTACTATGGTATGTATAGAAATGAACCTAGGAGGTCAGGGAAAGGAGTTAGTGAGAAAGATAATTGAAAGCATGCTAAGGAGTTCATGATCCTGGCCTTGGCCACTTTCTTGGCTTATTGGAAATGAAATGGGAAGGTTTTTATGTTGCCCTGGAAAATGATTCATTCGAATTTCAAAGGGCTAGCTGAGAAGCTCTTAAGAATCTTGAAAAGGTTAGAGCAAATGAAGATTAATTTAAAGAAGTGTGCATATCTCTGCCTGCACGCTGCATGAATCTTGCCTAATCTTTTTCACCACTATTGTCAGCAGTAAGGATAGTCTGGAAAGGCAATGTATTCCCTTTCCAAGTGTATTTAATAGTTTAGGAGAGAAATGGCAGATGCTTCTGACATAGTTGCGAAATTAAAACAGTTGTCAGGGGAGGGAGGAAAGAAGGCAATTCTGAAAATAAAACATGAACAGAAATAATGTAAAATAGATTTCAGCACTATTGGAGTCCTCAAAAGAAGATGCCCGAAAGAAATATTTTAAGAAAAATTCAAAATAATTTCAACTATTCTCTCTATCCTTTCTTCACTGCTTTTAGTAGTCTCAGTAAGATAACTCTTAAAATATTTGTCTGTAAGTAGAGATAATCCTTAACCCATCTTACAGGAGTCTTGAAAGGGCTGTTACTAGGAATGAGACTTTTAAAAATGTTATCAGAGATGACACCTTCAAGTATTTATGCGGGGAACTGTCACCTGTCCACTGAGTGCTGGTACCCTTCCCTCTAGGAACCAGTACTCACGGAGGAAGCAGAACTAAGGATACCGACCACCCACATGTCTTAGCAGTCTGCGGGTTGCTGGTAAGCGAGTCTGCCATAGGTGTAATTGTACTAGTGACCTGCAAGGCTATTGTTCGTACATCTGTTCCTGTTAGTCTGTAGTACTCTTATTCTCATGGTCCCACAGTTTATGGGTCTTTGCCGAGGGCAAAGTCCGCACTGTAGGATGAGGGCTGTCAGTATTCGTGCACGTTTGAGTGGCATATGAGTTTGGTACTGTTAACGTGAGTTCAGCAGAGGCAGTATCAGCACTGGTGGGAATTGTTCTGTAAAATTTTCTGGCACAGACAAGATTTATTTAGTTAGAAAATCAAAGTTAAAAGCTGAAGCATGTCCATTACTTAAATATTAAAATGCATACGTGCCTTTTAGCAAGATGTGCTTAATTGTAATACTTAATCCTCTTTTTGGAAGGAAGTAATGCTAATAAAATGTAACTAGTTAAATCTTATAAAAGTTTTAAGTTAGACATTTTACCATGTGTATAAATTTTACTATGTTCATACATACTGTAAGAATGGTTTTGTGAACCTTTGTGTAAAGACTTTATACTCTTGTATAATAATTTTGCTGCAATATTATTTTATATGCCACAAAAACGTCACAATGATTTATTTATGGCTACCAGCTTCTTTAGTTTCTTCTTACAATTATAGAATCACAAAATAATTCAGATTGAAAGAGATCTCATGAGAGTCGTAGTGCAACCTGGTACTCAAAGCAGGTCAGCTTGGGGGTCGGATGAGGTTGCTCAGGGCTTTGTCCAGTTGCATCTTGGAAATCTCCGACGACAGAGACCGCACAACCTCTCTGAGCAAACATATTGTTGGGATTTCCTCCTGGGGAAAAAGATTTTGCTTAAATCTAGTGTGGATCATTCTTTTTTCAACTTATGCCTGTTGTCTTTCATCCTCCTGCCATGCACCGCTGTGCAGACCTTGACTCTGTCTTATTGATGACCTCCTTGCAGGTACCGGAGAGCCTGCCTGGATTAGATGCGCCCAAAGCTCTAGCTTGCCTAGGCTGAGCAAACCCCCTTTTCTCAGCCACTCCTTACGGGGACGTGCTCTAGACCACTGGCAATTTGGTGGCCCCCCATTTACATCACCACAGTTTACCGATGTCTTCCCTGTTTCACAGGGCCCAGAACTAGAAAGAATTTTCCAGATGTGGTCTAACAAGCCCAAAGTAAAGGGGAACACTCACTTTCCTTGACCCCCTGACTATGATTCTGTTAATAGAGCCCAGGATGCTTTTGATCCCTCATTTCCTTAAGCACCTTCCCAGAGAATCACTTTGGCACTATACCTACCTTATATCTTCATTGGCATGACTCGTGTCAGTGAAGTATGAGTTCAAAGGGTTGTGGCCTTACACTATATCATACATGTAAATTATACAGCAAATCCCCTTTCTGTGGAAGATGCATTTAAATAGAATATAGTGCATAGACTTTATAAATTCTATTCTATAAACAGAATGGTAGATCTGTTTATGGTTCCGGTGTTGTTAAATGCAGTATCATAAAGCTGTTTTCTGTATTCCTTTACACATGAAGAAATTTTTGCCTACAACCTTGTATACCGCTTCCTTTGGTAACTTGCAGCAGTGGCAGACCAAATGACTTAAAATTCAATGGGCCGGTAGAATCAGTGGTCAGTCCAACATATGGTTGTCTTGAGTGGAAGAGACTTTCATCTTATTTAACAATTGTTTTGTTAACAATTGTCTTTGAAGGTGAATTATTTTCCAGTATGTCTAATCCATAGCTTTTTTTGAGTATAGGAGAGTTGTCTCAAAAACAAAGGAAGCAAATACTTTCGTGGCTGGAAAGAAATGCTATCTCCTGGCTTATGTTTTGTAACTCATAAGAATTCTAAGTAAATAAATAATTCACTAATGCTTTCTCTTCGTTGTAATGGGACTGGGAACAGACAGACAGGAACGAATGGTACTGTTTCACAGTGGGTAACTCCTCTGTATTTGTTACTTCCATAACACATTGGGGTATCCTGACAAGCAGTGATTGTAATTGGGGTGGCACGAGAAAGGGGAAAGACAGTCTGGCGCATTACAGACTTGTTTTCCTTGTGTTGGTTCTCTCATCTCTCTGGAAAGACAACGTCTGATTCTTTGGGCACCTTTGAGGAGTCCTGAGTACTACTGAAGCACCATCTGTTTTTTTTGCCCCTTTCTAAAACTTTACTTTTAATACTTTCACCTCACTGCTCTTCTTATTTTCAAGTTAGGTGGTGGGAGGCATTGCGCCTGCCCCTCAGCAGAGGGGCAGCCTCGGGCGAGTTTGCACTTTCTGTGCATTCTGACAGGCATTCGAACACTGCCTCAGCCCCTTTATCCAGACGAATTATTGCTAATAAAATTTTTACCAGGTGTCCTAGTTTGATACCTGTACTCCTTTGCTGCAAAAATTATCTGTGTACATGTTTACTTGGAAGAACTGTAGAACTCACAGCTATGTGGTCGTAGACCTATTCATAGTGTGCTAATAAATGACTTGTGAAAATAATGGAGTTTTCATAAGAGAATTTCTGCCACCTCCACTGTTAAATCTTTCCACAGATATGGGGAGAGACTTGGAGAAGTTTGTGAATTGACAGGTTTTACCTGTAAATTGCAATTTGTTATGAGAGTGATGAGAATTTCTATGTGGCACAGAGAAGTTATTTTCATAATAGAAAATATAAAATTGTATTTTCATATCATGTCAATTCAGTATAATCCTGGCATGACAGGAAGAGAAAAATGTGGCTGCTGCACTAGTAACAGAAGAATGAATGGCAATATCTCTCTGCTATGGAGAATAATTTACTGTTGCTTTTTTTAAGATGCCATTTTTAAAGAGGAACAAATCAGAAATTTTAGGTATAAATACTTTATGAAGAGGACTTTGAGACAGCTCTAGTAGTCATCACACCTCTTTCCTATGAACTTTTTACTCCACGAGCTGGACAGTGGCTTATTAAAATGATATTGTTGAGTACATTTTTATACATATTTTATTCTATTATATTCATTATGTGAATATATATAACAGAGACAAACAAATGGTGTGTATATGCACATACTATCAATTCTAAATTTAAACACAGAGACAATGAAGAGATATGTGTGTTTTCTGTTTCATGTCTGACACTATCTGTTATGTACATTATCTATTATATTTATTTCTGTAGTATTGATTAATTCAGATCATGTAGAAAGGTCCCCTCTAACCCAAACTATCAAAAATACCCCAACAACAAAACAGACCGCAACCATGTAACTGGACCAAATGAAGGCTTTTTTTTTTTTCTCTTTTAATCCTCTTTCATTTCTCTTTTATATGGTCTTAAAAACAGTCTTTCAAATATTTTACTTAAAAAATTATTTAACCTTAGCTCATTAATCTTTGTGATTATAATTTAGATTCTCCAGCCAAAACGAATAATTTTAGAGTATTTAATGTCTTACTGAACAGAATGTTCTTTCACACATATATGCTTGTGTTTTCCTTGTTGGAATTTTGGCTACACCTTCCCGGTCATTTAGTTAAGTTGGCATTTCCTGAACATCAGCAATAATTTTCTATAATACCTATATATATATAAAAATATATATTAACTTCAGTTTGGTTTTGTACCTATTAACTTCTCTTGACAGATGAAGCACTGAATATAAGGTGTATTCCTTGGAATGTTGTGGCATGTAAATCAGAATATGAGATAATTGTTTCTTTTTTTTTTTTTTTTTTAAATGTTAGCTTCTGAAACTTGTCAGCTCTTCATACCTATTTGGTTTCTATAAAGGATTCTTCCAAAATACCAATTTGTGTGCCCAGGAAAACTTTTACCATACGCACTTCTGTTCTTTGGGTAAGTTAGAAGTTAGACCTACATAAAGTACAAAACTTTTTGTACACACAGTTATAATAGTCTTAATGATGGGGCTGTTGGTGTAAGTGAAGCCTCATGGTTTGATTTGAGTGGTAGTTTGTAAATACTGGCAGGTTGCACCTGTAGGCTCGCTTTTCAGACCCACTAAGGAAGCTTGCTAGACTAAGCAAGGAGGACTACCACTTTGCCATCATATGTGTTCATTTAGGAAACTTTCCTTGCCATTAAATTTTAGCAGCCTCAGTCTGCCGTTAGTAATGTTACTGACACGCATAAGCTCTGGATGTGCATTAGTTTAAATTTCCGGAGAGCCTGCTCTGTGAAAGCTTCTATGATATATTGGGTGTGTCTGTTGAAAACCGGCACATCCCTCCCTCCCTGCCCCCCCCCAACCTACAAAAGCATTGTATAATGTTAACTTACTGTTTAATACTGCGCGTCTTCATTATTGTATTTAATTATACTGCATAAGTGCTAAACAAATATACACTGTTCCTTGAATTTTTCATATTATATTTGATTTGTTACACACATTTTTTTAGCATTTTGGCTGCAGTGCTTTTTCCTTAATATTTCTCCATTGCGAATGGTTAGAAAATGCTTTATTTTCACAGCAAACCATTAAACCCAATGTTAGCTTTATCCTATGATTGAAGATAGTGTGCAGTTACAGCAGCATTTCTATCTGGGAAAACCATATTTTTTCATCTGGAATAATTTGAATAGGATAATCTTTGTTCAAGTGACCTTTTTATGATTTGTATTTTTTTGCAATACTGGTAAAACTCAACAGAATTTAGTGCAAATATTTAGCACATTATAAATATCTTGTATTCATATTTTTAATGGCTTATACGTTCTGGGAATTTAATTATATGGATGGTGCTATTGTAAGAAATTCAGGAAGGAATTAAAAGACAATGGTAGAATAAATCTTGTATGACAAGCATTCAGTATTTTCAGGTTGTGTGCGCTCTCCATCTGGGAAACAAGTTGTTTCAGTGGCCCCTAACTGCCTTAAACACAGTATTAATAAACAAAAAACAGTGTTTCAAGGGGATGAAATGGAGCAGTTTTTGAGGTACTACAAAATCTGCCATTGAAGTCACTTTGCTAGGCTTACAATTTCTTGCCGTTTGACTCTACAAAGATTTTATTAAGGAGTTGTAGGGGAAATCAAAATGTGAAGAAGCAGTACATTTTGAAGGTAAAATATGAACAGATGTACTGGACAATAGGAGGGCTGCATAAGGCAGTCTGCAGGTGTACAGAGCAGCAGGAGGCTTACACAAGTCAACATTCATCTTCATTCTGAAAAATTCAGTAATAAAACCTGAAAGAACTGCATTAACGTCTTTATAACAGGGAAGTCATTAATTACCACTGAGTTACAGTGCATTGGGGAAGACTGGTATTGAAGTAAACTGTGGGGTTTTTTTATGAAGTTTAATATTTGTGGGGATATAAATAATATACACTTATTTACAACAGAAATAAGACCAACCATTTAGAAATACGGACTGTAATTTATTTTCCTCTATATCTGTGGAAGTCTGCAGGATGTTAATGGTTTGTTCATTAAAGCACTACTCACATGAGTAATTTTATTGGAGTCCTGTATTAGCCACCTTAGCATAACGGAATAGCCAACCTCTAAACTGGTTACTTTACAAGATGAAATTCTTTTCATGAATATGTCTGAATTTCTTGGTGCGGAGGTAAAGAAAACAAAACGGTAAAAGTGCATTATATATTTGCATTGTAAATGTTTTAACAGTCGCTGACCGAAGTCCAATGCTTTATTTTAGAAATATTTCTGAAAGAATGGGCTTTGTGATTTTAAAGACTCGGCTCTAGCTTTTGGGCACAAATATTTCCTTAGGGTACTGCATATTCCACAACTATGTTAATTCACCCTTAGGAGAATAAAAAGTCAATATTCATATGATACTGTAATCCAAGCCAAAAGGCCATATGGCTTTGGTTCTGCCATTTTTTAGCGGATAAAAATCCTGTTGAGTTGAATGAGACTTCTGTGTGCAGAGACTTAAAAGTATCAGTCTTCATGGCCGTAATCCAATAAAGCTGTTTAAACGTGTAAGTAGATTCACTTGCATGGAGTGGTGGCATAAACATAAGCAAGCATACATTTATATATTGCAAAATTGCTACCAGGAACCAGTCAGCTCTAAAAGTTTACAACTTGTGTTTACCTGGAGAAAACTGGAAGATAATTTTGTTTTTGAAAATGCGTTTGTGTTGAAAGTAGCTTACACAAAATTATTTTAATATTGTCAACATTTCATTTCTGAGAAACTTTATAAAAAAGGGAAAAAAATGATGAAGGGGAGGAAAAAAGAGTTTTGACTAGATAGAATTGCTGTATTTTGACATTTGTTGTCAAGGTAATGTTAATCACCGCAGCAAGTTTGGAAGATTTAGTTCAGCACCCCTCAATCACTTACTGAACAAGACCACAGTCAACCATTCAAAAAAATACACCTTACTAAGTCCTTCCTAGCATTCAAAGGGGTGTAATCCTCAAAATGCATCGCAAAATGACATTTCATCGTCCATAGTACTTCTGGCACCAAGTAGTCGTGACACAGAAGGTATCCTTGCATGTCCTGGCTTGTATGTGCCACACTAAAAATATTTTCCTCCTCTATTGACGTCCGGCAAGTGAAAAAGATAAGCAAAATATTTTGACTCATGTATTCCTGTATACTTATCACCTTGATAGGTGCAGAGCTGCACGGTCTTTCCAGTAGCCCTACCTCTAAAAACCCATCAAAATATCTCGATTATATTGTCTTAAAGAACTTCTGAAAGATTAGAAAGAGTTAAGTATGAAATCAGTAATGTCAGTACACATGCGAGCAAGGAGTGACAACTCTGAGAAAATTCTGTCTTTGTTGACTAATAATCTTTAAACCGTAATTATTATGAAACAGGGAAATATTATGCTGTTCTGTATTTATTCAAACAAACAAAAACCCGGGTTGACAGTTGGTTTAGACTGAGTAAATAGAGGTTATGACAGTCATTAGATTTGCTAGACTTGCTTCTAACAAGTGAAAGGATGTAAGATTGTAAGTGATAGGAATTCAGTGGTATTGTTAGCATTTCTTATTGCTAAAATTAA
Source organism: Larus michahellis (assembly GCF_964199755.1). NCBI lineage: Eukaryota > Metazoa > Chordata > Aves > Charadriiformes > Laridae > Larus > Larus michahellis. The sequence goes on from NC_133901.1 coordinate 37,961,115, forward strand.
AGAAATTTATTGTAGCACTAGTTTGTAGTGTTCCTGTAGTTCCTGTAGTTTTGGAAAAAAAAAAGGTTCAGAAACTGTGACAACTACCTGCTGTTGTTCTTTAGTGCGTTTGTGGGGGTTTATCACAGGGATGCTAGCTGCTTTGTTCTGAGCTGTGAAGTTACACTGGAAAGGAGCTAAATCATAGAGTGTGTTCCTTGTCTGAAAAGCAATTTAGTAACAATGGAGCAGTGCAGCTATATATTTTTCTCTTACTTCTGTACTGAATAGCCTTACCACAAAAGCAGAAAATTCACCAAAATAATCTCCAATCTTAAAACAGGCATTTGGTTGGAGCTTGGTGCTTTAGATGTTACTACAGTAATAAAAATCCACCACAGTGTGACAGTTGAATTTTAGTCTGCATGAATTATACATAATTATAAATCCAGTTAATAATAAGTAAAAAACCCCTACAAACTCGTATTCCCCAAATCAGATTGGTTTTGATTTGATACCTGCAACTAATCCCATTAACATGCTATCCAATTAGAACAACTTGCAGAGAGTTGTCTCTGTCTTCTGTTTCCTGCTCCCCTGCAAAGGGCTCTGAACAGCCTTTTGGGACAATGTTCATTGGGTTCAAAGCAATCCTGGAAGGCATAATTCTGGGGATTGGTAACAACTCCAGCTCTGTGAAATCAGATTGTCTCTGACAGAACATCTTGCAAGAAGAGTAATGGGGGAAAGGTGTTTTTAAAAAAATGTGTGTTCCCCTCCAGCCAGGGCACAGTGCCTGCAGCAAAGGCTGTGTTCAGCTCTATCATGTGACTTTCTTCTAGTGAAAGAACTGTCAGGGCCTCAAGACTCTACATTGAGTGCACATTATTATCAACAGCAGCTGCACCTTCCCTGTTCCTTGCTTTTAAACATATTTAACCATAACGCTATATCCCATTATGCTGCTGCCTTCAGCGGTGCTGGAGTTGGGTCTTTTTATTATGGTTTTTGAACTGATTACAACTCTGAATGTAACACAGAAGCACCTTCTGCCCTCTCTTGCCAGATAACAAACTGAAGCGTCACTAACTAACCTTCCTCCCTTTCAAATTCGAGCATTTTAAACTTAATAGCAGTCAGTAAGATTTCTATACAGGTTTGAAGGGTTACTGTACTGTGCGTAGACACCAAAACATATTTTTAAGCTCTGACAACCAGTGTATCTCACCTGTCTCAGCAGTTGTATCTTCAAAGAACTTCAGCAGATTCTTTTTCTCACACTCACCTTAGATTTACGGTTCGTAATTTCCTTGTGCGTCTATTGAGAGCTTCCTTAAACAGTGTTGATGCTTAGTGTTCATCTCTCATCTGTGGTCAGTCTTGGCAGTATTTTATGTAAGAATGAAAGAGGTGGTTCATACGAAACCTAATCTCCCTAGTCTTGTTTCAAAAAAACAAACACAAAACCACAAACAAACCAAACAAAAAATTTACATGCAGAGAAGTTTTGAAGTCCTTTTGGACATTCAGTAGCTCAGTATGGTTCTGGTTCTTTAGGCAGTCCATGGCAGGAGCATATTTAATAGCATAGTTTGTCCGGCAAGAAAGAAGGGTTATAATTTTATTTTGGTTATTTTCTGACTGCAATAGCAGTGACATTGGTGGGGTGAATGTCAAGGTTTTCAGTACTGTGCAGTTCACAATTCTATTCCATGTCAGATTTGTGGTGCTTCGTTTTTGTAAAACTGCCTTGATTGAGCATAAACTGCAATTCTGCAGTCTTTCTTAAAGTCAGTTTATATTATGAGGTTCTATAGTGAAAAGTGTCTCGTCTTGTGTATGAAGTAGAGGGACCTAAGTAATAAACCAGAGTACAACCTGTAGAGGTATGAATAAGCAAAGAATGATTGAGATCACTGTGAAAACATATTTACGGTTATTCTTGTTGTTTTAGACATCTATTTGATCTATATAAGATACATGATACAGTGAAATATATAACATACAAACCCACTTCAGAAACATAATTTCTAGATAGCTGCATTGAAAAGCTGGAAGGGAAATTGAATTTCATGCATATGTGCACTCATTATAAATGTTAGGATAATCCGATCTATATTTATCCATTTTATTTGCTATCCGAGTAGTTTGTTGACCATCTCTGCATTGTCTGCTGGTTTGGACACAGGCATCCGTATTCTTTCCTCCCATGAATTTGCATCAGAGCACTTAAATTGATACAGATGTGTCTCCATGGACTTCCATTAACAGCATACATGCAGCATAATAGAAACCGGGTTAAATAACTTCTAAGTGATCAGGAACCATCTTTGTTTACATGTTTTGGTGAAGCCAGATCCCTAGGGCCTGCCATGTTGAGATGGCCCTGTAGTTGACCTAAAAATCTCTGATAGACTAAACTACTTTTGCTTCTGTGTTCCTGCTATGACAACGCGCACAGAACTGTGATCTTAGTAATATGCAGTACGCATGGAAAGAAGAAAGATGTGTAGCTGAGCAGAGGCTTTGATGCAGAGTATTGCGTTGCACAACTCGTCTGTGCAGGAAAATGTTTCTGTAAACTTGGAGAGTTTGTGATAGTAAAGCAATCTCATTTTTGTTGGTCTCTTAATATAGTAAAGGAGCATGTTCAAATATTTCTAGTGGGGTCTTACTTGGTATACAAATAGCTAATTTGGGGTTGGTTTTTTTTTTTACTGCTATCTGGAAATGCATGGTTGAAAGGCAGTGGACCAAAAAAATTTCCCACATTGAAAGTTAATTTGCTTTTCTGTCAAAGTATAATTTAATCTCCAAAGCTCCATTATGTAACATTTCATGAATGTCACAGGATCTTATAAGTCTGAAGGACTGCTATTAGCAAGATGGAATTGTATTATTCCTGCATTTACAATTTATCAATGCCTTATGTAAAAAGATAATAACCCATTTTTCCTCCTATTGCTATGCCTACAGGGCCAAGAATTGTAGAATGCTATGAATCCAAGAGGTGTTTTTGACAATCTGCTGCGAATGAATTGCATGGACTACTGTTAGGTGTCCCCTTGCCCATTTTGCTCCAATTTGCAGCTCAATTATTGCAGCTGAATTTTTGCAGGCTAAAGAATCTACCAAGGATCTTAGTTTTTGCTTACTTCTTGAACCAGTATGAGGCAGCCAGTCGAACTTGTGTGTGTGTTCAAGTCTGTTAAAAATGCTTTCGCAATAAAGCAGAGAGGAAACTCTCCTGGAGAAGGAGGCAGCTGGTTCTTCTCAGAAGGCCGCAGACCATGCTGGGCTCTGCATGTGACTCGTAGGGTTCAGGGTACAGCAGGACAGACAATGCGATTCAGCAGATACGGCTGCAGTGCGGACAGAGTGGCACCTGAAAAGAACGGAGGTGAGGCCATGAGGGTGCTTTGCTGAAGGGCCAGTAATGATGGGGTAGGTTGGGACAGGAAGCAATGACCTGAGCCTCAGGGACAGTTCTGGGTTTTGTTTGCTTTTTTTTTCCTTTCCTTTTTCTTTTCTACCTCTTTTTGAAGATGTCTCCTTGCTCTGAGTTGCTGTTTTGCATGGCGTTACATCACAGCTTTACTAAAGGGCTGCCACTGTCTTATCTTTTTGTATGTTCACCTGTCAGAAAAGATGCAAAACTCCTGTTATCTATCAGTAGCAAATATTATCACCCATCTTCAACAAATACAGCAGATTATTTATTTTATTTATTCATTCTGGCAGTTAATGGTTCTGATTCTTTTAGTGGGAGTGGCTGCCTACATGTTTCAGTAAAATATCATCAAGCTGATCCAATGTGTATTTGTGGTAATCTCAGTGTTGGCCAGTATTAGGGACTGAATGGGGGACTTCTAGCCTCAGGACCAAGTATATAAATTTTTGTAACTTAACCAGAGAAACAGATCTGTAATTCAGAATGTTGCATGTGAGGATCTCCTTTGGAGGAGAAGGTGTAATGTAGTGGCATTGCTGGCTTACACACGCATGTCTTGTCTCCTGCTATGCAACAAATGTTAATAGTTCATATGAAAGCAACGTGAGCCTTGACTGCTGATAAATTTGGCCTTCATGTATTTGGAGGGGTTTTCCTGTTCCTAATCAAAACATGTATGAATGTGAAACAGTTTGGAGACAGCTTATGAAGGCGTATTCAAAATTTATTTGAGCCCCAGACACTTCTGAAGTAATCATCTTTTTGTCGTTCCTGCTTTTTTCTTTACTGTTGGTGGATAAAAAAATATAATGCTGCGTCTCACAGTTATTTAATAGCTTGCAGTTATTTATAGTCTTTCCAATAGGCATTTACAATGTATTGTTTTATTTTGCTCTCCGTTATAGTCCTGACTGAATCTTTAAATCTAAATGTTAGCGGGACTGTATTTTAGAGTCTTCTGTGGTTCAGGTTGCCCAAAAGCCAATGAAGTCACAAAGTCGTGTCAAATGTGGCAGAAATGTGGGATAGATAGGGACTCATGTAAGTGTCTGAAACAATTCTTGAAGGTTTAGTATACAGTAAAGATCGATGTTTTGTAAACTGTATGCAGTGCATTTAATTATGCATAAATTTTCATGAGAACAAAGTGGGTTAGCACTTCTCAGTGCAAATAATGGAGCAAATGGATTATTTAAAATGCACATTGAAATGGAAAATATTTGACCTTTTTTTTGACCTGCTCTTCCTTCTACAGCTCATTCCTGAAAATGCCTGAGCAGAAAGAGTTTTCAACCATGTTTCTGTTTTTAATGTATATAATGTACTTGTGGTTTATTTACCACCAGTAGTGAAATTGAAACTATATATTATATATAATGAACAAACAGGAAAATGTACATAGATATCTGTGTATACTTACTGTTTATTTGAGAAACTAAAACTTTAATTGGTCTAGGTTTGGAAGATTTTGTTTCATTTAATTGCAGCATTGGAATGGGAGATAGTAAACCTGAAATTATATAAATAGGTTTTAAGTAAATAGATAAATAAATAAAATTACACAGGTTTTCCAGTATACTTTCCCATACAGAGTGAACTTTCAGGCTATAATCTTTGGAATGGAATGGCTGAGAGAGGGACTTCCTGGGCTCTGGTGTGTGTTATTAAAAGAAACTGCAAAATAGACAAGGACATAACTCATTAGAATTCTCTATGGGGGAAAAAAGTCTACCTATGGGCTATTAGTATTAGTTCTATAAATAAATCCAGTCAGGTTGTTACTCACTACTACAGTTTGTGCCCTATATTTGTGCATGAATTCCTTATTCTTATTGGCATTATAAATACAGTTAAAAATGTGCACTCCCATAACTTCAGAGAAATTTTTCTTTATTACATACAGTTTATCTAGAAAAAGAGAATTAATATGTCTTCGATAGAAGAGCTTTCCAAATATTCATCCTTAAGGCTGAAATTTTTCATGGATGACCTTTTCTCAGAGGTGAACTTATTTTTGAATGCAGGAGAAAACACTGTCTAGTGCCTTTACTCACAAAGTTATGGGGGAGGACACAGAAATTTAATCTACTCTGGAAGATTCTTAAAAGTGAGCTTTATGTTTAGTGTGTCATATGCTCAGTGTAAGCTGATGATATGTGCTTTGGTGCTCTTAGGATTGAAATTTCCTTTTAAAATGGCAGACAATGTATACCTTGAGATTCAATGTTGCTTTTTCTGATAAAATTCTAAACAATCCCTGTATTTTTAAGGAACCATAACATCCTCCTTTGGCCATAATTTTAAGATAACTTCTGAAGAATTGTCTGTTCCAGTTTTCCCTCCTGACTGACTCATGTCATACTAATGTTTTAATCACAGCAGCTTCTGCAGGCAGGCAAATACAGTTTCTCTTTTAAACAAATTCCCCCAAAGCCAAAGAAGTAATTATTTATCTATAAAACCTAGAAAATGTGAAGACTGTTGTTAATGTTTGTTTGTTCTTCGAAACTAGTGGGGTCCTGGATCAGCCAGGCATCTGCGTACTTTTTTAACCACAAGTAGGCAAGTATTCCAACTGATTCCTAAATCATATCCTTCAAAGCTTTGCTGTTGTAGTCCAATATTTGCAACGTGCCTGTGCAAATCTAAGGAATAAGGGGCATAAAGTGCAGAGGGAACATCGAACTCTTTTTTCCCCACTTTTTTTCATTTTAATTCCTTCTACAGATGTGAAAGTGTGGCAAATAGTAATGAAGTAATGAGAAAAAAATAGTGGTGAAAGGAGAGCATTTGGTAGAAACGTATTTATGAGACTGAAATTTCCAAGAGTAGAATGTGGCACTTGGGTTACGCTGGCAAAAATTCATGCTCTAAATATTTTTTTTCTCTGAAGCCATTAACTACCTGTCTAAAGGCAGCCGGAGCTGGCTTTACACGTAGGTAATGAATTCCAGGTGGTATGTTTGTGTGCATTTGAAGATGGGACTTTAAAAGCTTTGTAGTAAGTTTCTTGGCGAGAAGAAACTGGGCATGTTCTAAAAGCAGGTTGGATTTTCTTGGTTCTCTTTGCAGCTTTTTTCTTCTCTCTACCCCAGTCTAGAAAATAATCCTTTTTGCTCACTTTCTTACTTCTCTCTGCAAATATATTCATACTGCACTTGATAAACTTGATGAACAATTCAAGTTTCCTAGGTCTTGATGTGGGATTATGCCTCTTCATTTTCGGTCCTTGTGCCATGCAGACAGATCAGTGTTTTCAAATGCGGTAGTCTGGTTTTCCGAATTACTCGCCACACCTTTCAACCATTTTTTCTCACTGAATGGTTGGTGTTACATGCCTAATGCTTATCAAAAATATCTCTCACCGACTTAAGACCTCAATGCCTAACTGTCTGACCACACTTGAAAAAAATAATCCTTATTGAGAGCATCGGCAGCAGTGGAGTTTTTTGGTGCTACAAAAACCACTATGTATTCGTATGTTCAGGCAGCAAGTGCTAAAAATTCCAAACCAGTTGTGTTACAGCAAGATGGTCAAGGGGAAGATGGGATTTTTTTTTTCTTTTTAAAGTGGATTTTATAAAGCAGTGATGAGTGACATCTGCACGGAGGTAACTCTGTGTTATGTGTTTGTTTATACCATGGTGCTAATTGTAACACTTTGCTGCACAAGTTTGCAATGCTAAGATGATTTTTCTTCCTTGTTCCACAGCCTTTTGTTATGCTGAGTGGTAGTGCTATATACTGACATGTGCAGATCATGTCAGTCATACCTGCTTTTGATGTTCTGGACTAGTTGCAATTATTAAAAAATTATGGCAAGAAATCTGAATGTTCCAATGTAGACATAAATTTAAAACAGCCTGCAGGATAGCTTTGATTTTACATGGTTCTTTAGTTTCTGGCTTGTTAGTGAAATCAGCAAAGACTTTATTAGCAATGTTAAGCTGCGACAAAATGCAGTGTCTTTTGACTGGTGGTTATATTTGTGAACTGAATTTATATTTTGGATATAAGGGCTCGTTTCCTGATATAGAATAACATCTAAGCATTGACCAAGACCTTTCTGATTTAGGTAAAAGAACACGATTCACATTTTACCTTTAGCACAGTGTGGCACTGAAAAGATAGTATTCTACAAGTCTATTGCCATGTAGCTTTGACAAATTGGGACTAGCAAAGTGGAGAAGCAGTAAGTCGAGATACAATTTTTTTTTTTTTTTTTTTTTTTTTTTTCCTTAGCTCCTACTTCTTCAGTTACCTGAGTATTTCTGGCCATCTGAGACTGCAGATATTGTAGCAGTTCTTTTTAATACTCCATCATACATTATGCTGATGACTGTTGCTTAATTTTCGCCTACTACTCAAATATACATTAATGCTTCTCATGCCAAAATCACTTTATGACTACCATCAGGGAGGGGTAGACATCACTGAGTCGTTGTGTCCATCTGCCAAAATTTTAATGCAGCCACTTCTAAATCTGCACAGAAGCTTTTTTCTGTCACTGTTGCTTCTGGGTTGCACTGTTTCAGACCTTGCAGACATTGTGCTTTTCTCACAGGAGTGGTGTGGAGACAAAATGAGTACTCACAAATTAAAAGGAATTTTTGAATGATCTTTTTGCAGAAGATCATGTACTAGCTATTTAGAATTCCTTTGTGTCTGAAAATAGGTGACAACAGACATGGTGGAGCAGGCAAACTGCTGCAAGTTCAACTTAATCACTCCCAGTTAAAGAATAAGCAGTCATGTGAAAATAATACAGCTCTGTTCTGTAAGTACTCACCTAGTACATTGCATCAACAAAATTGAACATAAGGATTCTTTCAGATATGGTAAACCAAAGCTTTTGGAACGGCACATGAAATATAAGAAATAATCCAGAGATGTTATCTATAGGTGTATTTGAAACCTATGCATAAACTTTTTCAGTTTTACTTAGGTAAAACTGAATGTGTTTGGTAACTTCTGTAATTATAATTCGTTTATGATTCCTTGCCTAAATGGTCATTGTCTCTTATCATGCACATTAAGCTGTTCTGCTTCTCCATGGATAGTTTCCACAAACAGTACCCAGAAATGGATATATGTGAAATTCACTGTGGTTTTGGTTAGTAGCCCTCCAGGGCTGTGTTAAACTAGTAATTCTGGAACAAATTTTAGAGCCGCTGCTTATGTGTGACCTTGAGACATGCATGCACTTGCCTGCAGCAATTTTGGCTTTCTGGATCTGTGTTTAAGGCAGAGATATTTCAGCCAACCCCGTAACTGCATTAGGTGTTTGCCTCATCTCTCACTGTATTAAGAATTGGCATAAGGTTTTGCTCCATCTCCACTGTGTTCTCAGCAGGGTGTACATGCTCTCATTGAAGCCTTAATTCTCTTCCTGTGTCAGTGATCTTGGTTGGAGGCAGGAGGGCAGAAAGCCTTGGCTGGGATTTCTCAAGATAAAATAGAGAGGCGAGTTTAGGTAATAATATTTTCACTCTATTTTTGCACATGAAGTATTTTATTTAGGGAAGTAGTTTAGACCGAGAGTCAGAACAAAATTACTTTTTAGTAATAGTCGATGTAAATCTATTTCTAAATCTGCTTCAATTCTATTCATTGTTTTTGCAACGTTTCCCTAGGGATAGGTCCTCAGCTAATAATCATAGAATCTTAGGGACCCTAAAAGCCATCGAGTCCACCCGCCCTGCCATGGGCAGGGACATCTTCAACTAGATCAGGTTGCTCAGAGCTCCATCCAACCTGACCTTGAATGTTTCCAGGGATGGGACATCTGCCACCTCTCCGGGCAACCTGTGCCAGCGTTTCACCACCCTCGTTGTAACAAATTTCTTCCTTGTGTATCTAGTCTAAATCTTCCTTCTTTTAGTTTAAAGCCACGCCCCCTTGTTCTATCACAGCAAACCGTACTAAAAAGTCTGTCGCCATCTTTCTTATAAGCCCCCTTTAAGTACTGAAAGGCTGCTATAAGGTCTCCCTTCTCTTCTCCAGGCTGAACAGCCCCAACTCTCTCAGCCTGTCTTCACAGCAGAGGTGCTCCAGCCCTCTGATCGTCTTTGTGGCCCTCCTCTGGACCTGCTCCAATAGGCCCATGTCTAATAATCCTTGGTACAAAGAAGTGTTTGCTGGTGGGAAGTACAATGTTCTGTGTGTACTGTTTTCATCTTCATCTTGTGTTTCTAATAAACAAAAGAACTGGTAATTAAACACTATAACCATTTTGTAACAGTAATAAGAATATCAAGAAATGCAGTGTACCACAGGCAGACAAAGTTCCTGGCCTTCTGACTGCACGCCCTAACCCTTCTATGTCCCAATAGCCATGAGATATGTATCATAAAACCTTGGAAAGCCTTAGGGAGGAAGAGCTGACTTGAAGTTCACAGGCAGGGGTTCCTGTGATCACTCAGGATACAGCTGAACGCTGGGGTGATTCAGCGATGGTGACCTACTTCCTTGAAGAGCCAGAGCTTTTCTAATATCCTCCCGTGCATTTCTGCTCCCCAAGTTGGAGATTACTTGTGATCAGCAACATGGGAAGGGGCATTTAAACCACTTTTAAGTCATGCACGGTTCAAGGGACACAGACACTCCATTTGCACGTGGAGAGATGTGTCTGCATTTAAAACAGCTAGGGTCAGACGGAAATAAGATCCTAGTTACAGGAATGTAAATTCTGCTTAGTATTATTAACACTAAGATATAAGATCCTGGGTATAGGAATGCAAATTCTGTTTAGTGTTAACACTAACTGTTTTGTTTGTTTGTGAGACATGCTGACTTCTCAGGAAATACTTGACAACAACTTTGAAAAAGAAATTGGAAACATTCTTTGTAATGAAAATATTTCAGGCTTCACAGGAGTTAACTCAGGAACTGCAGTAGTGCCTAGAATCCATTAAAAAAGCTAAACCCATTTGGAATAGCAGAGTATAGAAGGAGTGTGGAAGACAGCAGGCATCTGTGATGGAAAAATTATAACCGCATTTACTCCTTGTAAGAACTACTTTTAAAGCTTATGGTAGTCATGTGATAATGAAGAATGAAGGGAATGGCATACAGCTTATCCTGGCAAGAGTTCAGTAATCAGTGAAGACAGAGCTCAGAATGGTGCCAAATTATACTGTTACATTATAATCTTCTACAAAGAGAAAAGGTCTTGGAGATTTGTAAATATTTGGACCTTCAACCTCCTCTGAAAAGCCTATTTATTTTAAATGACTGCAACATTAAGTGCTTGAAAAATATAAAAGTAGGGACAGCTGTATAACCACTGGACTAATGTAGAATCTATTGCTATCAGAGAGGGGTCTGTCTGTGGGGCTTTGGACCAAACTGGGTTTAACAGGAAGTTGCCAGCATTCCTGTTAGTCCTGGCCTAAATCCTCACAGACAGTGTTTCAGAAGCTTGTGAAAAGATGACTTGAAACATAACCCATTCTTTCCAAAACATTCTCAAAAAATAAATGAGAACCATTTGGTCAATACACGATGTGCAGGGGGTATAAATCTTTCAGGGCTGCAGATGAAATCCAGTCTGAAAAATTCTTAGGGTTGAACCGCAGAGTGTGGTTCTACGGGAAGAGAAGTCCAACTGTTCCTGTGTACTGCAGAATGTGGCAATCTATCTTTCATTTTGTTATGAGAAATTATTTTGGCTTCCACAGTGTTTAGGTTTTTAGTGAAGAAATTTTACAAAAGGAAACGGCTTCAGTATTACTACGGTGATGCAGAATTCAGTAGATTTCTGTTCATCCTAGACCATCACAGAAAATGTAAGATTTTTGACATTACACAGCTCCTTGGTACATGAAATGTGTTCATTTCCCTTCTAGCTCATGACCTATTTAAAACTGAGTAGTGTGATGTGCTTTTCTAGTACAACCTCAATTAATCTGATTTTTTTCCAATTTCAACATTTGCTGGAATAATTTTCACATGATTGATCACAGCAACCAGTTAGGGATGTAAGGTTACAGGATTTTGGAACAAAAAAACTACTGAGACAACATTATAACAGGTTGTTTTCAATGACAAACTGAAAATAAAACGTATGACAAGCAGTGATATTCTGACTGTTCACATCTTTGACCTGCAGATTCAAGAAAAGTATAAATGTTGGTAGAAAAGAACAGGCTTAAAATTGTTGTTCTAACTTTATTATGTAACTTAGCATTTGTAGTGTCTAGGTGTATTTATAGATCTCTTTTTGGGTCACATATTTTTGCAGTCTCAAAAGTATTTTCAATATCATAGATGATTTTATGGACCTAATGGAAACACAGTTTTAAATTCTTGTGAAAAACCTTTTGGTTTTTCCTTGTTTTTGTGAAAGAACTCAAGCTGTTTTTAATGTATTGCTGTATACACTTCCAGTTTTCTTGTTAAATTGGTATGACTGTAAAAGATGATACACATTGATTAAAATCTTTTTTGTCCTTTTTGTCGTTTTTCTGTCCTTGTTCAGAAAAAATGACATAGCCGTGCTTTTCCTAGAGTTTGTTTTATATAAATACATTTTAGTGTCTGAATATTAAATATCTAATTATTTCTTCCAATTGGAGAAGAGCCCTGGCTCTTTACACAGTTGTTCATAGAGGCATCCCCCCTGTTTGTTTTATCTTTTGGGTGCCACAATGACCTTAGGGAGCGTTAGGTGGCTGAGAGGGCTGAACGCGCTGCCTCCGGCTGCTCTGCACTCCCTTTGTGTTGGTGTGTGGTTTGCATGCTGGGGAGGTGACTTCCTCCCTCCAGCAGAACAAGAGGAGCTATGAAAATCTTTTCTTCTTCCTATAGAGGTCTAAACAAGATAGAAACGGAAGGTGCTTTGTCCCCCTGTAACACCCACCCCTTCTTTAATCCTTGGTGCAGTAGCTAGGAAATATTATAGGGTACACTTGGCAACTGCAGGGAAATAAAGCTCAGTTATTCCTAATGTGTGGTTGCTAAGGAACCCCTGATGGTTTCCTAGCTGTCATGACTGGGGCTACAGGGATTGTTCTTTGTCTCTGCAAGTGAATCTCCCCATCTACTACTCAAAAAGAGTGCTACATCCTCCCCCCCACACTGCCATCAGAGTTGCTGAGGTTGACATAGGGGAGGAAAGAATGGGGCTGCAAGAGAAACAGAGTAGTTACACTGCACCATGAAGAAACTGCTAGGTGTGATAAGGACTGGCTTTCAGATCTGTGGGAGAATGGATTCCATGGAGAATGTTTACATGGCTGAATTAACGTGTTTATAATTTGTGGAGTTTGAATTAGTATTCCTTGTTAAACCTTTCAACTATTTAATGTATGTACATATTGTATGTTGACAGGCTGTGTTTCTGATATACTACTTCAAGAAGAATGCCCTTATACAATGTATATTACCTATCACTCATTAGATTTCATAAATATTTGGTTGTCTTTATTTCAATAATACATATTTTCAGCTCTAATAGTTTTAAAATGTTCAAAAATCCTTAGCTTTACAGCTTGTCAAAGAACATGCACTGATTAAACAGGTGTTTTTGGTTGCCTTACTGAATGTAAACTTTTACTGTAATCTTACTGAATGTAAACTTATACTGTAATCACCCAGTTTCCAAACAATCTGACATTAAGTAAACTAATCAGTAGTTGTATTTTCCATTATTTACTGAAAAATTTCCAAAGAAATGTCAAAATTTTTTCTGGGTATTTTCCTAATTCTTGATCCTTTTTATCACTTGTGAAGGAATGTAACATTTAATCTATTCTGCTGCTGTTGCATACTATTTTTAGCTTGAGACGAGGGTAGCTCAACTGTACCAAAATAAGTTGATCTGTGGGATTTAAAAATGTGTGGTGTCACAGTTGTTAAGGGTTGGACTGAAGTTGTATGTGTGTTAACTGATCTATTGGAATCATTGTCTATTTTCTAGAGATTCTTCTGAATTTATAGTATTTGTAGGGGTAATTTCCTAATTGAAATGCATGCTCAATAATGCTGCAGATATTATTGCTTTCTGTTTAAATGGACAGACTTATCAAATGTTAGAATTTCTTTTTTATGGTCACATAGAACAAAGTAATTTTGGTCCTTTTCTTTTCTTGTGCAAAATGTCCTTGAGAATAGCAAGAATTTTGCTTTATAAATGACTGAAGACACTTAGGGTATATTTTTCTTTCTCCCAGTCCCTCCTTCCTGGACCAGCCCCCCCCCAGTAAAAAAACAAACAAACAAACAAGGTCAATGGTGGAGCCAGGATACCAGCCCAAATATTTCAAAGGTGTTCCTTTAAAGCTGTTCCTTAGTTCTATGCTGAGGTGTTTAGGAAATTCATTGACTGCAAAATGACTAAAAGACTGCTAAGCAGTGATTGGTGTTCATGAAATGTATACAGATGCATCAAGGTAGCTTGTTCTTTCTAAGCTTGTGAGTTGTACCAGAATTTCCAGAGTTATCAAAAGTAACTTCATTGAAGCTTTAATTTTAGGATTTTCAGTTCTCAATCTTGAGGTCACTAAGGACAGTGAATACAAAGGACAAATGTAGGTGAAAAAGTTTTTAACATCTCAGCCAGACTCTGCCTTTTCAGAAAAGTTCTTCCCTACTTCTGGTAGGCTGTGACTTACGTGTCAGAGTAAGGATAACTTCAGGGGGATTGTGTGAACGGCAATGCCTGTGTGAAAGGCAGGGCTGAGGTATTGAAGAGTTGTGTGTTCATCTAGGCTGTATTTGATGTTTTCATCTGCACAACTGTCTCACCATATTTTATAAGTGCTGAAGTGAAGCGAATGAGCACTTGCAATGAAACATGACCAATGTTTCACCATGGTCAGCCACTGATCATGTTTCATATATGAGCACGTTGTATATCTGTTGTGCTGGACTGGATATAGTAAAGTGAGAAGACAGTCTTCAGATGAATAGATAGAGGCTATGTCATGAAAATCTGGCGTTGGAGAGTTGACTCCCAAACTGTGAAAACTATTTGAAAATCAGTTCAGTTCAGGAATGTCTATGTTCAATTGAAAAAGACAGGTTTTCCCATTTAGCATAGGATTCACAAAATCAAGAGAGAAAGAGTGTAACAACTAGTCAGATCTTAGTGCAAAAAATTTGTCAAAAATTTTGTTAATTTACAAATCTCCCCAGAGTTTACAAGAAATTAAAATGAAAGGTGACTTATTCGGTGTAAACATAGAATTGAAAACAAAATGCATTAAATACCATGAGTCTTAGCTCTCTATCCATCTATATGTAGTTTTGAAAAAAGCAATTATTTTTATATTCTCGTGCTGATTTATTCAAAGACATAATGAAGAAATATATGTTAATTGATTTAACTTTTCCTACCCTTTGTCTTCTTTCAAAATGTTGCAGTGATGTAAAATGTGAGATAGGTGGCTTAATACAGCTACATGGTGGATATGAAATTTGGAGAGCAGGAAGATATTTGAAAAATATCTTTGAGTATTATAAAGTGTAATGAATTATGACTAGGGATACACAGGTTTTTTTTTTTAAAATAGAGCTGGTGTAGAATAAGTTAAGTTCTTCATAAAACAAAACATGATTCTCAATTGCCCTTGTGCGCTGGACCGTGAATAGAAAGAGCTGATCTCTAGTGGGTTGCTTTTGGGGAAGGGTCTTACAGGAAGCTCTTTCTGTTCCTTAGCCGTGAGTACTTACTGCTGGACTGGACTTCTTTGCGCATGACCGCATCAGAGCATATGGCTGGCCTGAAAGACAGACCTGAGATGATGTGCTTTTTCAAGGCAGGTCCTGGTCATCACTGCCAAATACCAACTTAGCTGATTTTTGAAGGCTCATCAGTTTCAGTAAAGCAGTTCCTGCCCCTACAACCCTGTTGTATGACATTGTTTGTAAGAGAGTAATTGTGAGAGATCCCACAAGGGATAAATGCAGAACTGTTGTATGATCTAAACGTGCTGTGAGAGGAGATATTTCAGGGTGATCACTGGTTTGGTGTAATTAAAAAAGACCCAGGGTGGTCTGAACCAATAATAACAAATGTTTGTAAACATTATTTGTCACATGCTTGCAGGGAGAGAATAACAAGACTTTGAAACCTGCATTGCCCTTAGAACAGATTAATGTGATGTCTGTAATTTGCCTGCCTCACTCACAAGACCAACGAAGCAAATAAACAGAGGGCTCTTAAAGGAGGCAATTGAGGAGGAGGGGAAGAAAGTGATGGCAGAGGCACATCATTTTAATCAGCAGGGGGGAAAAAAGCACCACTTGATGGGATGCCTGTTGAATTCTATGAAACCTTTAACATTTATCAAATAAGTTCCCTGCTTATGTTTAATCAGCTCTCTCAGCTACTTTTCAGCCTGTATAACACTAATTACAGCACTCTTGTGATGTATGAAGATCCTCTAGAGTACTGGTCTGCAAAGCTGTGGTGTGCCAGGGTAGGCGTTCGATGCATGGAACTGTTTTAAGCAGTGTTTTCCAAGAGATTTTTCAGCTAAAAGTTTGAGATGGGTTCAAGAGTCTGTGAGAAGTTTTTAGGCCCAATACCGTGTTTGGAGCTAAGCCTGAGAACTGTTGTAATAATACAGATTCCAGAATATGAGCAATAGCTTTCTAAAAAATAATGGGAAAGGTTGGAAGATACATCACTAAATTATTTCTATTAATAATTAAATGAATGTTACTATGATTCATGAATTATTTTCCACAGGTTCTATGAAAAAAAAAAATCTCTCGGCAAACACTGCCGTAGGTATGTTTGGTAAAATTGCTGAGGTTCATATAGCAGAGACACAAAATGCACGGGATGGATTTTACATGTAGCAAGGAAATAGAGATTTAACTACAACTAGGCAAAGGAATGTGGTAGGCACACACACCTGAGAGAGTGCTGATTCAAACTGTCATGTCTGTGTACAACTGTACAGAGATGGCCAAGGATCCCCAAGTTGTCCAGCTGGATCAGCACAACTTTGCACAAGGTTAATAAACTTGGATTTCCTTCCACCATGCTACACTGATCGTTGTAAGACAGCCCCCAGTATTAATCCTCTGTATCTGGAGGGGTTATTCTGGGACAGTAAAATTATGCTGTGGTGTTGGCATGGCACAGCACTGTACTAACACATTGAAGTTTCTTCTGGATTGAGGCTGTTGGCTCTTTGTGTCTCTGCTGGGGAGATGCGGAGCCTGGCTCAGTGCTAGTGTGGGGATCTCTGTACTGTGCTTTGCTGCACAGGATTAGTGTTCAGGCTTTTAAGTAACACTTTCAGGTGCAGTCTGATGCTCTCTGGAATCATTTCAAACCTACATGATAAATAAATTTGAGATGCCAACACTACTGAACTGAAGATACTTAAAACCTGGGGCCAAAACACAAGCATTATATTCCATGTTAGGTTGTTCTGTAATGTAGGAACTTACTCATAGTGAATGAGAAGAACATGTATGTGTAGTAAGTAGTTATTTTTAATGGCTTCTTTTCAGATTTCTGTACTTCACATGCAGCTCACTGATTAGGCTATAGTTATAGTTGCTGTGTGTTTTGTAGCATTTAATTTAGTGCCTGTGCAAGCTGCTGCATAGAGCAAAATTCACATGCATCATGCGTCTGTTTAGCCACAAGGCCAGTGAAGCAGAAGCACGGACCCTGTGTGCTTCTGGCTTGTTCTGACAACGTGCTTGATATTTTTACATAAGGCTGTACAAGACAGTTATTTTGGTCATGACCAGAGAAACTGAGATCCGGTTTACTGACCCATAATGAAAACCTCTTTATGCCTTTGTAACTCTCTTCTGTTAGTCAGACACATCTCCTTCTGTATTGGATGTGAACTCTCTCTTTGCTTAGTCTAGTGGAGAGCTGTGATACTTGTTATCTGTTTGAAAAATGTGGTCATAGAATCAGAAAAGGAGGTCTGAAAGGAATGCAGAAAGTCATCCAGTATCCATGCATCCAACACCATAATTAAATATGTGAGCAATTCCAACAGATTTTTTTTTTAAATATCTGTCCCTATCTGTGTTACAGCCTCTATGTACAATCTATCCCAGTATTTCACTATTCTTACTGTTAAAATATTTTCCCTTTTATTTGTTCTCCTTGCTGTCATTTAAATAATTTTTTTATCTGCTGTCCACAGTGATCATGAAGAACAGATGATTCACTTCCTTTTCACATATTTGAAAAAGATCCATATTTTCTGTAACTTTTCTCTTTGCAGCCTCAGTCTCCTCAGTTATTACTCTAAATTCATGTGGTTTTTTTAGGACTCCTGTGCATGCTCAGTGCTTTTTCCCTCTTGTTTTGAAGAGGTGGGAGAAGAGGTTATAAGCCCACAGGCATTCACAGCACTTCAGCTCTGGATTTATCATTGTTAAAAACAATGATGATGTTAAAGATGTCTGGTTTTGCACATTATCAAGACTATTTCGGTTTTAATCTTGCCCTTTTGTCATCTTTGTGTTCTCTTTCAGCTTTGTGTTCTCTTTCAGCTTTCTCTCTTTTTCACGATCTTGGTTGGGAATATTTAGTTTTTTTCCAGACATGGAAGAAGAGCCTTATTTGATACATATTTCCATTTCATAGTGGTCCATCGTTATCCATTCCAAGATGCTTCCACTGCCGATGTTTTTGTACAGTCCTTGTGCTAGTTTAGTTTCTTTTAGAGCATGTTTTCTGAACCTGCTTTGAAGAACCTTGTTTGTGATGGGGTTAAAAACCGTGGTAGAGAAATGGCGTATGTTATTGTCTACTTCTTGTAGCCACACACATGGCCTTGTTACAGAAAGAAATGAGATTGTTTGAGCCAACCCAAATTAGCTTAATTCACTTATCACTTTTCTTTTTGTGCTTACAAATAATTGTCTTTTTTTTTTTTTCTTCAGAATTGCAGTTAAATTTCTCTTCCTTTACTCTTCCCTCTTTTCTTCTTCTTAAAGAACCCCTTCATTCAAGGATATTTTTTTTCCTAGTTCTCCAATTACCTCATCGATACTCCAACAGGGTCTCAGTTATTAATTACTTACAACTGTCAGGCTTGATCATGGTAAAATGGGATGAAACCAAACAGGTTTAGGCAATTTCAATGCTGCCAGGCTATCCTGAGTATTCTTTAATGTGTTCTTTTCCAACATTAATCTGAAATCTTACTATTTTTTTCTGATTTTAATTAATGATTGCAACTGAACTTTCAAGTCAAGTCTGAAGAAAAAAAGAAGCAGTGAACATTTTGTCTTTCACAGCATAATCTGTCTCTGGAGATTTTCCTCTAGTGCTCCAGCACTTACTTCATTGTTCTCCTACTAGTTCAACATTTCCAGAACCTTTTCTTGCTGTGTTTGGTGTCCCTGGCTAATTCAAGCTCATTTTATGTCTTGCCAGTACTGATTTTTGTCCTTTATATGTTTGTGTTATTCTTTTGAATTTGATTGTAGTAATCTGTCCTATTTATATTTTGGATAGGCTGCCTTCATCCTTCTAAGAAGGAAAAGAAATGTTTGAGGATTAACCCATTTAGTCTTTTTCTCTCCATTTCCCACATTGTGACTGTTTGTTATAGGTCAGAGTGTGTTTGTCACAGTCGTCTTTCTTCGAGTCTGTCCTTTCTATTTTGCTAAAGGAAAAAAAGTAACCAAAACTGTATCATGACAGAGTAAACTGCAGGAGTCAGATGGCATCATGCATGCATATGATGGTGTAACCTGGATGCAGAAAGCAGCAACAAGCTGTAAACTGTGGGCTTTTTGCTCTGATGTGGCGATTAATAGCGTAGAATTAGGTTGCAGAAGAATCAGTGGTCATTAGTATGAGAAGGAAAGCTTGCAGTCTTTGGGGATGCAGAGACTAGACATGTGGCTTGCCTTGGGCTGCTGAAGAAAGATGAGCGGGGCAGGCATAGATTAAGAACTGTGCTGTAATTTATTTGGAAGTGAAAAACATAAAGATATCCAGCCTGTAAAACTTGTGCTGAAGTGCACTAGCCCTAAAGCATTTCCAGCGAGGTTGGTTATTGGCGATAAAATGTCTCCAAGATGTAGCACACTCAGCTCTTTCTTGTCTAGTTGCTAACAAGTGTCCTGCATCCACCAGAGAATTCCTTCACTGAGAACTCCAGCTCCTTGTTAGCAACCGTGGAAGAAAGTTATGGTGAAAACAAACAGGACTTAGGTGCTGCTTTTGAAGGTGGGGCAGTGAGTGGTGAAGGTCTGGTATCTATGCTCTAGCTCTGCCGCTCAGCAAACAACTTCTGTTTTTCCTTGTTATCCCAATCAGTATACAGCAACAGCGGTATGGAAGAGTTGTATGTCTTTGTATTGCCAAGTGTGGGTCTCTCTGGGATGCAGTAACTTCTTTATTTGAGCTTAGAATAAACCTTATTTCTAGTGGCACTCTTCCTCTGTGGCCTTACTTGTTTATTCAGTCATACGTGCTTTTGCTTGGCACTGAAACTGCTGCAACAAATGAAATATATTTGCTGATTGTCCTGAGCAAATACTTTTGATAATTAATATGAGAAAACTGAACTATTCAGAAATTTTCTGACGTAAAATGAACTTAAAAAGAATTACTGGGATCTCTTTAATCAACTTGTTACCCATTGAAGTACTTCTCAGTATGGGGAGATTTTTTTTTTCCTTTAATGATTTAAATATTGTGGGTAGTGCATTGCAACATGACTGTGTGTAAGGCTTCCTAACGAAGCAGTAGCATAATTGTAATTTAGTTGCTGTAGCTTATCCATTTGATCTTCGATGTGATAGTAAACTGTAAATGCAAAAGTATAATATTCTTCAAAGTAAATCCACGTGAGTTAGAGAGTTGCAGATGACGTATAAATAGAGAAGTAGTTCTGTACAGCTATTATTCTAATCACTCTTATCCTCCCTCAACTGAAAGTTTCACCAAAGACTGCAAGCAAAGAGGTTTCAAAAAGGTTTGCAGTATTTAACAGTGGAGTATTGAGTCCTAAAGAAGTTAATAATGTGCTAGTATATAGAACCACAATCCTAACAAAAAAGGTATTGATATCTGTAAAAACTGGAGATCCTGTGCAATAATGTGGAAAGTGGAAAAATGGGAATTTTGTGTTGAATATTTCTGGATTTTGATATACAAGACAAGCTGCCTTGATCTCTTGGCTGTGTTAACTGTGCCGTATTGTGAGCACGTGGCTCTTGCCTTTCTCATAACTACCATCATGAATTGTCTATTCATGAAAAGCTGAATGCCTTCTATTGATTTTGGAGTGAAAATGTCTGTTTTTCTCGACTGGACAACAGAAAGATGATAAACTCATTACCTGTAGTTTTTCTAATGGGCAGTCTTGCTTTGTGGTTTGTGCAAACTGTCAATTTGAAGCCTTAGGTTCCTTTTAAAAACTGAATCTTTCATCTTTTCTTAAATACAAGAATCTGGCAAATTCTGAGAAATCTATTCCATCTAAGTGATAGATTGATTTTCCTTTTAGGATTCATTACTGACTAGGAAGACTTAATTAGAGTCTTTGATTTTTGACATATGGTAATTGGTGAACTGTTTGGTCCATGGATTTGATACCAGTGTATGGGGCCTTCATTTGAAGACCAGAGGTTCAAATCTGATTTTTTTTCTGATGATCAGAGATGACATATAACAGCTGTTCTCTCTTTTACTGGCAATCATCCTGTCCATTTATTAGTCTGCCAATGCCCGCATCATAATTATTTTCAATTAAGCAGAAGGTGTATCTCTAGTCCCATCGGTTGGTGATGTCACTCATGTTTTCAGTTAGATTTATGTAGTCCTACACTGAATCAGAAGCTGAGTAAGCGGGTGACTTCAGTATAGAGTAGGCGCTAAGTCTCTCATGAATCAGGTCCCTTTGTTACCTTAAAGAAGTTATTTCTTAAAAATGTTCCTTACAGAAAAAGAATGAGTTTTAATAACTTTGGAACAGTTTTTCCCAGTGTTAATGGATAGATAGATAGTCTGTTGGAAAATTCTGTACCTCTCCCTGGAGAGAAACTGCAGAATAAATTATTACTTAACCTAACAATAAACTTTGGGTCAATTCTTTGAAAATAAATTATTCCTCATTTGAAGGTCGTGCTGTGGCTGGTACTGTTTCCAGCTCAATGATTAAAAGCTTAGTCATCCTCTTCAGTTTCTCCTGGACTGGTGCCCTGTGTGTAGGAACTGAGTCTGAGCTTGACAGAGACCAATAGGCCAGTACATTGGTCTGTGTATTGATAAGGAGCCTTTTTGAAGAGCAAGGTATTAGTAACAGTCATTTTGTTGGTTTTGTTCTCTTCAAGAAGCAAACTGGTATGTTTTTGTAGCAATTTTTCTTTGCACGTCAAAAGTAGCTAAAACTTGGTTTTACTGATTCATCCTCTGAAGGTTTTTCTTGTGTCCTCTCTTCTCTCCTCTCCTCTCCTTTCCATTTTATCACAGGGAAAAACAGACCTGTTTTCATTGGGAAGTGAAAGCTTGGAGAAACATGGACCTAGGTAGCCATTGTTTCTGTATGGGTTTTCAGATGCATGGAAGGGTTCTTTATGGTTTCTTTACTCAGAGGTGCAATGTGTTTAGTTGTTGGAGGTCACAGCTCTCACT
Organism: Larus michahellis; assembly: GCF_964199755.1. NCBI lineage: Eukaryota > Metazoa > Chordata > Aves > Charadriiformes > Laridae > Larus > Larus michahellis. The sequence goes on from NC_133901.1 coordinate 37,983,125, forward strand.
GGTTCTCCAGCATTCTCTGTATTAACCTCACTCATGTCCTTCTCAGAGCAAGCTGGAGCTTGGTGAGTTTTCATTCCACGTGTGATTTTTCATTGCGGGGACAACAGAGAGGAGCACTGTAGACTGAATATGAAGCTGCTTTGAGCTGCACCTTTGCAAAGCTTTCAAAAAGCTACTAATTAGTCCCTGCAGGTTTCACTTAAGTGCTGAGTAGTAACGTTAACAAGGATTTGCACACTGCAGTGTCTTCAGGTACAAGCTCTCAGGGAAAGAGGAGGAAACCTACCATCTCTGTTGGAGGAGTGTCGTGGTTTCGCCTCAGACGGCAGCAAAGAACCACGTGCCGCTCGCTCGCGCCTTCCTAATACAGGAAGAATCGTAAGAAAAGGCAAGACTCTTGGGTTGAGACAAAGGCAGTTTAACAGGACAGCAAAGGGAACAGGCAAACAACAACAACAACACGGATAGGGGAATATACAAACACGATTACGGAACCGCCGCTCCCCGCCGCTCGCCGACCGGCCGGACCCGGGACGCCCCAGCCCGCTTTTAAGCAGCAACTTCCTGCCCCCTCCCCCGGCAGCTCAGGGTGGGCGTGGCTCACATGGCATGGAATACCAGGAAAAGTTAACCCTATCCCCACCGGAACCAGGACAAGGAGTTAAGCAGCCTCATTTGGAAGTGATGATAATTATCCCCTTATTTCCAGAGGGGAGTAAGGAGTGTTGTGTTTCCTCCAAGTTGACAGCAAGCCACAGATCCGACCTCTCTGGCACAACCATTTTGACCCAGAATTTTCGCTTGTGTGGGGGTACCCTGTTATTCAGGCAGTCTGCGATGCACCACGCTCCTGCAGCAGTACTGGCCATGTAGCAACCAGTGCGGGAAAAGGTGCCTCGATGCTTTAGTTGCACAGATAATGAACTTTTATTCCCCGTATCTTATAATATATTGCTAGTTGGCTTTATAGTTTTCTCACACTGCTTGCTTTTTTTTCTGACCTGTATATCTATTTATACCACTATTTTTGCAATTTACTGAAACTGCAAGTTTAGCCAGGTCAGGTAAAGCACGTATTTTGGTTTTGCAAGTTACTGTGCAATTACTGTAAACTGTGATGATTATCATCATTGGAATTCTCAATACATAGTTTATGTACTCACTGTCAGCCAGCTACACGTCTCTCATTCTCTTTTGAAGAATTCTCACTAATTGACACAGAAACCTCTTTGCAGATGACTAGGCGTAAGACCGCGAGCAGTCCCTCGTAAGGAGAGTTGCCAAATGTACCAAGTTGTCTGACAAGATACGTGGCACAGCTCCAGAGCTATCGGAAAGTTTCCTTGCAATACAGCAGCTATTGAATTAACATAAAAATGCTATAGAAAGAATTTTGTTATGGTAGGGAAAAAAAACCTGTTCTTATAGAGATACTAAATTGTTCTTCTTGATTATCTGAGGAGACCATAATTATCAAAATTGTTTTCCAGTGGGAATTGTTATTATGTGGCTGGACTTTTGGCAGCTTCCTGTTCTTAGCGTGGCATTAACAGGCTGAATCAGCAGTGGGCTTGAACATTTTTCACTGGCTTTCACAAACCTGAGTTTTCAAGCCTAGCTGTTTAATACAGCACTCAAAAGAATTTCAAATGTTTTGCATGTGGGACATTTTTCTTTGCTGAAGTGATTGATGAGACTGATTTTGAATCTGGGAGTTGGCAATCTGTGACTGCTTAACAAGGACAAATTATTTTTGTCTAAGTTAGAAGAAGAGTGTCTAAAAGAAGGAAAAAGAGGTAATAACAGACATTCCACAGCTGCTGTGTGGGCGTTTTAAGTTGAGTAAGTATACAGAATGCAGGTGTATGCATTTGTTAAGTATCTTTTTTTGGGTGGATTTTTTGTTGTTGTTAGTGTACGAGTAGCACTTTAGCAGAAGAATATTTTCCATGCTACAATTTCCTAATATAGATTCCAGTTTGGTCACAGTTCGGTAGAGAAAGTGTGGGATAAAGAACATTGAAATTATGTTGGAGACTTGGGCAGTTTTTAAGCAGATTTCTTTGGTTTCAGTGGATGGTTCCTAAAAAAAAAAAAAAAAAAAAAAAAAAAAAAGCAAAACCCCCAAAACAACAGAAAACCCCAGCAACACTAAAAGAACCCCCAAACCCAGGAAATATATGGCTTCTTAGACTGAGATAGGAGTAGTTTTTACTGATATTGAATTAGCATGCATAATGCTTGAAGGGAAGGATTATTTAGCTGTGGAAGAATGTGGTTGTCAAGGTGCTGTGGGACTCCATGTGCAGAACCTTCTTCTTCGCTCCATAGCACACACTGTGGAGTGAGCGCACAGCACAGCTGGCCCGACCAGAGCCTCCAAGCAGTCTGTGGGCTTGCTGTAGTCCAGATGGCTTTTGTTCCTGTTTGGGACCGCTATTCTTTTGTTCTCTGTTATATGACTCCTGCGCCAGGTGCTATTCTTTCCATTTCTGTAATCTTTAAAAGGAGTGAGATTTCTTTTTTACTGTTACTGAGATACTGAAAATGTCACATACATTTAACAGGCTTTCCTAAAATTGATACAGTCCTGTATAATTCCGAACACTTCCTGCTGCCTCCTGTTCCATTCCTTTCTCCCTTTAGCCTGTTTGTGCTTAAGAGACCAAAAAGCAGAACGTGTTGCTAAAATGATGTATCCCTCTGCTCACATGTTTATTTTCTCCTTTCCATGTAGTTTCTCTTGTTTATTTATAGCGCGACCTGTTTCTGTTATCTTGTGCCAGGAGCAGTGTCTGTATGAGGATGCTCTGATCCCAGCTGCTACTGTGCAATCCTACAGCAAATTGTACCAGCAGGGGAATGGACATCCCTTACCTTTCTCTTAAAGAGCTAACATTGCAGAATAAGAATATGGTTCACAAATTTAAAAACTACTGGGAGGGGGGTGGAACCTATGCAACTCACTTCTGGAATATACAAATACGCAACTGCAACTCACATTTGGGCTGAAAGAAGTTCATATCAGAAAAGTTGGAGCTTTTTTCCTGAGCAAGAATAACTTTTCCAATAATGTGTAAAAATTGACAAATGTAATAATATACAAAAGATTTGTTCCTTTAGTTGCCTCTTTCAGAAGGCAGTTATGCCTCTTAACTTTGAAGATGAGGTCTCTGAAGGATTACACTTTTTAAAAATTCTGTTCGCTTTTCAGAAATGATGTTCTAATAATAATCTAAGAGGTAAATTGATTAGACAGTCATTGAGTGTGATTTATCATTTTAACAGTGAGGTATTGTCTTTTGAAAAAGCTTCAATGCTGCATTAATATATCACAAGAATAATCTAGACAATAGGAAACATTTCAGAAAGGTTATTTTCATGTTAAATAAACTTTCCAGGACAAAAGAACTCTTCCGCAGTTTTTATATAAATGTAATTCACAGTCTTGAAATTATAAGAGATTATGTTGATTGTAGTGCGGCTTAGGGTGGACACAGAGAGAATATAATTTACTGCGTTCCAGTCTCAGCAACCCAGGAAGTTACACCATTCATCCAGATTTATTGAAGATAAGTACTCTGGATACTTGTAAATCTTAGAATTTGTGAGTGTGCTGCAAACAAAAGACTCATACTGTGATGAGATGAAAGCAATTAAATTGAAATTAATTGTGCATTACTTAGCTAGTCAATGAAAGAAATGCCTAAGTCAACTTTTTAAAAAACAGATAATCCAGAAATAGAAAAGACGACTCTGTTGTTGTTTACGTGATGGTATTTTATTCACGTTTGTTTTGAAAAGACTTATATAGCAGTTTCTCCTTGATTTGAGAGGATTTGGGATCAAAACTGTGTTTAGTCAAATTGTAATTATCAATGGAAAATTATAGGCTTATTAGTAACATGGTATTAATCTCAGAGGAGTGACTGCTAGCAAGAAGTATACAGTGGCACAAAGTCCTAATGCTTAATTATTCAGCTTGCTGAGCACATGAAACTAAGTTCTGGCATAAAATGTGGAAAAAACCAAGTTTTTAAATGGTATGTGTGTTGAGATGGTTTCTGTTCGAGAAATTATTTGGTCATGTGAAGTACAGTGCTGCTTAAACTGACTTATCTGGCCCCATTTTACTAATGAGGCCTTATGAAATGGAATCTACAATACAAGGTTATATGGTTATATCTATGGTAGTGACTTCAATGATGGTTGCTGAGCCTCTGTTTCCATCTACTCTCTGCTATTTCGTTCCTTGACACACAGCTGGAGAGAAGAAAAGAGCCTGTTGCAGAGGAAACCAAGGGACAGAGAAACTGAGGTTTCTCTCCGTGTTCTGTGACGCTTGGGATGTTGGAATCCATCTTTCCCCCTTTATCAGGAGGGACTGCTGTGTTTACCTGTCAAACCACAGGCCCTGAGAAGATCTTGGGCCTCACAAGACCTGTAATGCTGGAGCCTGGTGGCCATGTGTACCAGTCTGCTGTATCTGTTATTCCTTCTGCTTTTTGCCTTTAACCTTTCCCCTACCTCTTTCCTTAATTTGGCATTCCTGCTTTTAACTTTATCCACTTATCTACCCATCTTTCTTTCATTTTTTTCCCTCATTTTTGCTTTCTCTAATGTATGCCAGAGCCTATATCCCAATCAGCAGCCTCTCTTGTTCTTAAGTGCATGGGGAGAATATGCGGGGACTGGAGGAAATCAAGTATTTACATACTGACTGGTCATATTTGACAGACTTCTGCTGTATGATGATGTAGCCATGTTATTGTGGAGCCGTTTCTCATTAGAGGCTGGGAGAAGGTAGGCTTCTGCGCACAAGTCTTGCTCGTGGCTGTAGCTGTGAGCAGCAGAGGGCCGTCTCTGCAAGAAGCTGACCGAGCAGACCAAAGCACTGGCCACTCTTGTGGGGAGAAAAGTATGTGGCAAGCTTCAGGTAATATATAAGAAGTCTGCCTTCTGATGGTAAATAGGCTTTAGTGGGATACAAATAGAAAAAATAAAAGAGCCTACAAACGGCAAACGGTCAGGCCTCCAAAGGCGAACATGGCAATTACAATAATTGCTTTAATTTTGTAGAGTTTTGCTTTTATTTTGTGAGAAGTAGCCAAACTATGCACTGAGAGGCTAACTGGAAGAATAGTATGTGATTACTTCAATACGATGTCTTACAATTAGTACAGAGGAATAACTTGCTTAAAGAATAGTTTTTAAAACCAATTTATATGAAATTGCTTTTTCACATGAGTTTGCGACATAGGCTTAAAGTTAAAAAGTATTTTCAGTGTGCCAAAACAAATAAGGAAGAGATGGAGATACCCTCTTTCTCCTCCTTTACTTTGCCTACCCTGGTGCACTTACACGATGTGGCTTCTTTGGCAGAGCAGTCTCCCAGGAGGATGGATTCTGAGATTTCTTCTCTCTGAAAAGTGCCCTAGCCATTATGCTGTAGAGCGTCTTGTACTTGATCTTTATTGTTGCAACTGCAACTTTACATGATATTAAGGGAAGCAAATTTTAAGTCAGTTCTTCAAAAAAATGGGAATACTATATTTTCTCGAGAAAATACTGCTCAGACTATATTAACTTGGGGAGATTTCCTTAGCTTTTAAATTGAAGGTGTCTGACCCCATCTTTTCTGTAAACAAACAAAGCATCAAATAAGAAAAAACAAACAACCCCCTCCAGATATCTGATGTGATCACTTTTACCCCAACCTATTCATTCATCAAAATTACGAATAGCTGAAAGTGGGTTTTTTTAAAATGGAAAATATTACACAAGCCAATGCAAAGTAAGCCAAATTTTTTCACAGTTTTATCTCACCTGCAATTTGTGGTTTATTTTTTCTTCACTAAGTTTCTCCAAACGTAACTGGAATTTGAAGTTCTACATGGCGGGGAGAGAAATCTGCTAAAATACTTCCTCCTCCCAGTCTGTCAGATTGGTGGAATATGGGGTAGTTAGCCTTTCATCAGGACAAGTGTTCTATACCCTGAATGGTAGGAGCGTACTGCATCGAACCAGGGTCTTGGAGTACTTTGAGGTTAGTGATTTACACATATGTGTTTTTGAATCTTGAATAACCATAAATCACTTATCCTTTACCCTGATGGGGACCATTCAAGCAGGACTTGGTTCTTATATGACTCCCTGAAAAGGAAGATTCCTGGCTTTCCATAAAGCTACAGAATATTCACTTTCAGCCCTTGAATAATGAAAATTAGTATCATACTTTAGCTGAAAGGGACTTCCAGAGATCTCGTCCAATGTTTTGCTCAAAGCAGGGCTAATTTCTAAGTTAGATCGGGTTGTTCAGGTCCTGTCTGGTCAAATTCTGAATATCTTTAAGGATGAAAATTTCATAGCCTCCGTAGGTCACTTTTGCAGTGCATCATCCACTTGTGGTGAGCTTTTTTCCTCCCTATAAGTCTTGATGGCAGTTTGCTTTTCTCTCATCCTTTAGCTGTGGATCTCTGAGAAGAGTATGGCTTCACCTTCTCAACAACGGCCCTTTTTGTACTGAAGATAGTATCATTTATTTTACAATTTATAAGGTTCTGCGGTTTAACTCATACAAATGAGGGATCTTTTGATTCAGCAGGGGAAAGAATGGCTTATTTAGAAACACTTAAGAGTCTGAGTAATGGAAGTATTTCGCAACCAAGAAGGCTGTCTTAGACTCCTTAAATTGTCTGAGGTCCTTACAGTGTTGGAGTTTCGAGCTAGAAATGCTACCAATGAGGACATTTTCTTTGACAGTGACCTTTCCTCAATTGACAAACTGACCTCATTATCATTTGTGTAAAACCACTAGTCATAGAAATGAGTGTATTCTATTCAGGCTTATTATGCTGAGGTGTTTATAAGAAAAATAGTATGTTGCTCCAAAGCAAGAATTTGATACTGCAGAGAATAACTGAACTTAAACAACACCCCTGAACTCAAAAACTTCTGAAGCAGTTTAGTTGGATTAATCTCTGGATATTATAGTTGATCAGTGTTCTTCCACACTGTTGATACTATTATTGAAAAATAAAAAAGAAAAGAGGAAGAAAAAAAAAAAGGGGAAAACCAAACCCAACTACTACTGATAATTTTTAGCCATGTATAGAAATTTTCCACTTGTAATGAAAAGATTGAATTAATAAGGAAAAATTATGGATATAAGGAAAGATGCCTATAGAATTCTATCTCTTAGATGAGTCAAAAAATAGCGAAGTCAACGTATGACATTTTGGCAAAACTGGTTGGAAGTTCTTCACCATTTCCTCTCTTCCAGGGAAAGACCAGTGTAGGCTATTTTGATCCATCCTGAAGTAGGGAGATGACGATAACAAGGTGAAGCAGATTTGTTTGTTTCTGATGATGACTGTGGTCAGCTCTGAATTCATATTTTATTCTTTAGGAGATACAGTGCAACTCTGTAACTAATATATTAAAGGACTGTTTGAAGAAGGTAAAAATTTCAGTGTTCACAGCGTCCATAGAGTCCTCATCAAATTCTCCCTAATTAACTTGAAACTTTGACTGCTTTCCACTGCTTTTTCTTAATGAGAATCATTATGTTTTGGGTGTTGTTTCCACTGAACACAGCTGTCTTAGAGCATGTTGCCTGTCGTACCCCTTGCATTAAGGTTAAGAATTGTGTTGAACATAAGGACCCACATCAGCTAGTGCCATATGAGATATTATTTACAAACAGGCTTGCTGTTTTGTTTTGTAGTATTATGTGTCTGATACAGGGGTAAAGCTGAATTGTGGCCAGTTTGAAGGGCTTTCATAGGACTGAATTTCTTATATGGCATTCAGTTTAGAAAAATGGAAATTATGTATTGGAACTTTTCTGACTTTCTGCAACAAAAATCATAATAAAATTCTTATTTCAGATCAGCTTACCTCAGTTGGGTTTTTTCATGGGACTTGAACTTCTTGTTTCTTATATATTTAGAGATCAAGAAAACTGCATTTACCAACCTTATTAATATATAGGAAATGCACTACAGGATTTGCTGTCACCTGCTGTGAGACCAGGAAGACATTATCTTCTAGTGATTCATTTCAACTATAAAAACTGGAAGTTGGCATATAAATTAAAATGGAGGTTTAAACTACTGTTAACAGGCAGTAGTCTCTGGAGGTAATAGATGTAGTAGGCAATGCAGTTCCATACTGATCTCATTCTTGAAGGAGCTATTTGTAATGCCTTCAACAAAGCAAAATCATTTTGGTTCCATGGGTTTTGAAATTACTTGTGTTAATAAATACCACTGCGAAAATGTCTGTCGTCTAAAAAAATATTCAGAAGTTTTTCTCATTTTCTGAATCAAAATCACAAGCTGGTAAGTCACACTTCCTCGTTAGTGAAAAATCCAGATCTTGTTCATCCCTTAAAAATCCATTGTTTGGTGTTCACAAATAAACAATCATGTATAACTGTTGAACGCACATGTGACTTTGGGACCCAAAACGTTGGATTTCTTCTGTAAAATGAATTAAATTCTGCAGTTTTTAGACATTGGTTACAGGGTATACCATTTTTATAGCTGCTGTGTTATACTGCATATTTTTACAGTATATTGGGTCATACTCTTGGGCTGCTGATGCTACTCTGTGAAAGTGATGCAAAATTCTCTCATGCATACGGAAGAATAGGAGTGTGTGATGTGGTGGCTGTCAGTACTGTTGGAAGGGATGCATCTTGAGAAAAATCCAACTGTTTAAACCTTTGCTCCTGACATTTGCTTCTTGTGGATAAATCATCTCTTGTATAGTATAAATCATCTGATCAGAGTACTAGACTTTTCTGATTTTCTCAAAGCATATTCCATGCAAAACATAATGCTAATCATTAGCTTTATACACATTTCTTATATTTATTTTATAAAACTTTTAGTGCTTATGCTTTTTGTATTTCATTTAACAGTGGTAAAGATTAAATTGCATTCTGCATTGAAGTGCCATCAGGGAAGACGAATAAAAGTTGTAATCTAAATAGAATCTATGTAAAGATAATTTCTAATTTTTATAGGAATGCTAAAGCGAAGAAATCAAATTCTATATTTGCAGCATTTCTTGAGAAATACTGATGCTGTAAATTATACAGCTGTTCTTCCTTTGTATGGATTTTGTAGTACTTGCAGCGATTTATAGGTCCAGAGTGCAGCTGCTGGAAGTCATTTATTCTTGGTTTGGTATTAAACCTATCATATACAAATGCATTAACATTCAGTACAGAGCTCAAGGGCTTATGGCTTTTTCTTTCTTGCTCTGAGTTGCTGTCCTGTAAGTGTTTGCAAGGTATGCAGAAAAGAACATTAAAAAAACTTAAACTGATAGGCAAGTAAAAGAGGAAATGGTATTGTCCATGATAAATATTCAAAACAAGTTCATTTTGCAGTTTAAGCTGAACAGCAAAAACAAAACCTACTGTTAACGCTTCTGAAATTGGTCATGCTAATAAGCTTGTTTTGATGGATTACCACTTTAGTTCCATTTGCTTGAGTGCCACTCTTTACACGTGTCAATTGTACGTGTCTTCATGTTGCAGAAACTTAATATTCCCTGCTGTGTTTGAATTGTGTGCATCTTAAGAGAGCGTGTGAGCATATGTCATCTATTTACTTCATTCAGCTTGTTTTAATTTTGAGGCTTTTTTTAATTAGAAAAAAATGAAACTAGCTTATTTTAAATATTTGGGAAGTATTTATAATGAATGTTTAAAAATAGTTAAACTGTAACTGGAGTTTGACAGAAGAATAGGGGCAAGGGCCATGAATATTTGTTGAGTATATAATCTGTGCGAAAACTGCAGTTGGAACAGGCTGCCCGATACGAGTGGTGTACCTGTTTATTGTTGACAGTTTCACATTTTTCATATTGAGATATTAAATCTAGGAAAATTGAACTGTGCTGTGTTCAAGACGGGGAAAAACTTTTACCTAGGGGAACTTGAGCTGATTCCATCTGAGAGATGGAATATGTTTGAACATGATTATATGTATAAGAAGGTGACTAAACCAGAATGGCCTAAATGTGAAGTATCAGCTTGGTATCTGTTAAACTGCATATTGGTGAAAATGTTAGTGGACCATGTATAACGTGATCTTTCACTCTTAATAGTTTTACTGTAGATGTTTTTAAGTAGCCTAATACCACGGAGGCAGAGAATGAAACAAGTTTTCAATCTAATAAATATCCCCCAAATCCCTTTCATTTTTAAAATCCCAGAAAAGAAGGAAGTAAAAAATAATCACATGTGGTATTATGAGAATTTAATAAAATTGCAGAAATAAATAACTGTGGACAAATGTCATTCTGCCACATTTTTCAATGAGTCATCTTCCATTGAAAAAAATCCCAGGCCAAAATATTTCCTGAAAGCTTTAACAGCTGTATTCTGTGCATTTTACTATACATGGATGTTAATACTTTACATTTTCCATACCATTGAAATAACTACCGTATGAAAGATCTTATTTGGGTTTTGGGTTTTTTTTTTGGTACAAATGTTTACAGAATAGTTTTAAACTGCCATTTCTCTCAAATGCCAGTTTTCAGGTGTCTTTACTCCTGTGAAAGAAGTTAGGTCCTGCTTTGGCGTATCTTCTGAACTTCCTAATTCTACAAGCTCCATGTTCTGCATTGTTTGCCTTGTATTACTTAGATGTGTATGCACAAATCCCTTCTCTAGCCTATTGAAAACTGTGATAGGTTGCTTTAATATTAAACTGTACGTTAAAGTCTAAATTATCTTGACGACCAGAAACATGTGTCAATCTCTGAGCTCTCTTCTCTCAAGGATGGACATTAACCAGCAGATTATTTAGCTGAAAGTTTAAGATGGAATTTTAAACAACATAGGTCGAGCTAACCCTAACGGATACAACATGCTTCTGAAACAAATGGTGGTTACACCTACCAGCCCTTAGCTTTCTGGAAAGAGATCTCCAAGTCACATTAAGAACTAATCGTGGAAAACAAAGCAAGTTTAGATAGTAAAAGAAAATTATGTCATGAAAGCACCGGACTTCTGAAAATTTTAGTGTATTTTACAGCAGCATAAAGACAAGGTATTCCTTAGGTAGAAACATTAACAAAGAAAAACTGATTGCTGCTTTATGCATTAAATTCTGTAAGGGGACTGTAGGCTGCTGCTGTCCTACTTTGGGGTGTTTCTGCAGTGGCTATCCAATTTTCAGGTGCTTGGAATCAAGTAAGGTTAGTAGATCGTTGACTCCTACCCATCCAGTATGTCTTCATCTTAATCTTCCTTACACTTTTTCACTCTCACTCTTTTGTGCTGTATCATCTCCCCTGTTTCCTGTTTTCCTCTCTTTAAATTAATCTGTATTTCTGCTGCATTTCCTCCCTCTCTTTTTCCTTGCTTCCCCTCCTTCACTTTGTTAGCCATCTCCTGCTCTTCAAGATGTGACAAGATCTTCTGGAAGTTTTTAACTTCAGATTTGTTGTTTAATGTGGGAACCTTCTCCCTGATGACTGTTTCCTGCTCTAGTTCCAGGCATCCTCATTTATGACAAATGTGACTGTAACTGTACTAGGAGAAAACCTTTGTGAGCCAATATATTAAGTGGTATATGTTTGCAGAAAAGGGAATGCTGGGCTCAAAGAAAAATTCTTACAGGGAAAAATTGCTTTGCTACCTTTCAAAATCAGCTACTTCATCTAGGAGACCGATAGTTAACAGAGCAGGGTATTAGAAGTGTGGGGACCAAATTCTGAGATAATGGATAGACAAGTGACAGCAAGGTGTTGCTCTGTCGTCTGTAACGGGGCTAGAAGTTGCTGAAGCATATGAGACACAGCATATTGAGCAGTAGTTGCAATCTGATGCAACAAAGTCATCCAAAGGAACTGCATCTTCTCTAGCTGAAAAGCAAATTACTGAAAAACATTAGTAAATTTAAAAAGCTGGGATATTAAATAGTCACGGGCAGGTTTTGATACTTTGTATAAGATAGCTTTGCTTTTCTGTGGTATTATATGCCAGTTTGAATATGAGTAATAGTAAATAGATATAGATGCAAGAGAGAGTTGCAAAACTTCACCTCTAACAGGAACCTCAGTCCTGTAAATCTGATTCCTGTTTTCTCTAGTTATGGAAAGGCAGTGCAGTCTTCTTAGAGGCAGAGGTTATTCCTTAAGGCTTAGTCCTATGATAACATTGACACGGCTTTGTATGGGAACACTTCACATTTTGTGTATTCATGCATAAGGCCAATGCAAACAAAGTCTGCCCACAGTTTATAGCCATATGGAGTATAGATATTTTGTGTGTGTATATATATAGTGTATATGTACTTTATATACACACTGTAGTATAGTTTAGGACGAGACGCTGAGAACTGCTGATGACTTCTGAAGTCAGAAAAAAGAAATCTAGAGGCCAGTTAAGACTGGAGCAGAAAGTTAGCTTGGAATTCCTGACCGTCAAACATATACCATGCTGCTGCTTTGTAAGGATAGATTCCTGGTTTTGTCTCCAGACCTGGTCAATCTGTAAGATACATCTTTAAAATTACTTACTTCTGTTGTGCCAGCAAACACTGTTTTGGGGATTATCAGTGTTCGGCATTGTCTATCAGAGAAGAGAAATGAGAAAAGGAAATAGTTTTACATTTCTGGAGTGTCACTTAATTTAATTCATCTCCAGTTTGGACTGAAGCCATCCCTGGAAACCTGTGTATTTTTAAAAAAAAAAAACCAAAAATGTGGACTAACTGGCTTTGGGAATACATGCTTTCTGTGAAGAAGCAGAAGAGTTTCCATCTCTATGACACTGGAAGGTCTAATAATTTGCTTTCTAGAGTACTTCAATCTAGCAGTGACTGGTGAAGGTAGTGGCAGGATTTTGATTCCGTCAATGAGAGAGAAATGCACAACGGTGTATTTACACAAATTCCTTTGATTCCGCGCTGTTCTGGATTTGCTGGCATACCTTCTCAGTGGTGTTTAACTTGCTGTGAAAGCATGCAAAGTGACCTTTCATGGTCAGTGTGGTACAGCTTTAGTGATGTTTTGTTTGTGCTAGCAAAGCTATTATCCTAACTCGCGCGTTTTTCCCAATGTGTTTGTGTCTGTCTCTTGTGTGGTTACAGTCACTCGTGTGGCCCATCTGTTCAGATGTATAGTTAAAAGCCTGACGTGGAGGAAAGGGGCCATTAGGTCATGCTTTTCAAATTCTGTAAACTTAGTGTTTTGTAGAGTAGGCAGGGTCAGCTTTACGATAGGATTTATGACAGGTGATCCTTCCTGATTGTAAATGCTTCGCTGTTTAGAAAAAGGTATTGTGGGGTGCAGCGAGGTCTGGCTGCTCTCTGAGGTGGCAGCCTCACCAGCTGAGGCCCTGAACCACTGCCTGCAGCCAGGTGAGACGGCCATGCCAGGTGAAGGTAACCAGGTTCTACCTAGAGTCCAGACCATCAGGAAATTTTGCAGTGACAAGGGGTCAGATGAGGCTTTGAGCAGCCTGGTCTAGTGGGAGGTGTCCCTGCCCATGGCAGGGGGGTTGGAACTAGATGATCTTTAACGTCCCTTCCAACCCGAACCATTCTGTGATTCTGTGACAAGCTGGGAAGTCAGTCCATGGATCAGGTTGAGGGTCAGGGCTGGTGGGGCTAACCAGGGGAGAGACAGCCGTGTGGTATCTCAGAAGTACCCTGGTGACAGGGCAGGATGGAGCTCAGAAGGTTAGTCTGTGGGCTGAGGTTTGGATCGGGGGGCCCATGGCCAGACAGGGGGGCGGCTGTGGCTGAGCTGAAGACCGTCAGTCCCATGACATAGCTCAGAGAGGGACCAAAGGTCCCAGAGTGAGCTGAGCTGGGGCTCCAGGGCCCAAGGGTGAGGGTGGATGGAGGCCCCAGCTGAGGCTGGACAGGACCTCGGGGTCCTGACAGTTATAAGCCTTTAAAAACTGTGTGAAAGTAGCATTATCTTGGCAGACCTGACACAGCTGAACAGCAATATGGCAGTCAGTATCAACCCCAGATCTTTTGTCACTTTCTTATCTGTGAGATATTTTCATCCACTGATTAAGACTACACAGTACTTAGGAAATAAGTAAACTGGGGCCTTACCCAGCTAAGCAGTGAATGAACGCACTCGGGAGAGTTTGAGCTTTGTTATTGTTCTTTGATTCACCAAATACATGCAATTTGGCAGTCACTTTTGACTGAAAGCTGAACACAAAAGCCCAAATATAAGCTGTGATAAAAAGTAATGCTTTTGTCCCCCAGCCCTATAGTACTATGAAATTGTGGGGGGTTTTATGTCTGTGTTTTTCCTAGATTTATAACACAGTTCAATGACATCTGTCTCTGTGAAGAGTGAGCTGGGGGACTGCAGCGCACTTTATTTGAAGCTGTCTTTGTGAACCTTGTGTTGACTGCAGCCGATACAAAATATAGCAGGGTGATTTATATCCACAGTGGTGCCTGGATTCCATAAGCTGTGCTGATATGAATACTCAGTGAACAAGAGCTGGCTTCCTTGTGTATTGTGCTGTCAAACTTTAAGTGTATTTAGTGTAATAAAGAACAGTTGTTTTGTTTTTTTTTTTTCCCCACCTTTTTTTTTTTCCTTATTGAAGCAGTGCAAGCAAAGCTTAACTGTGAAGGTAGTTTTCAAGTTTTCTATTCGAAGTTGTCCATTCACCATGTTTGGCTGGAACAATCCACAGCTGGGAATATGTAACTATCCATTCATTTTCCATTCTTATCAGGGACAACCAAGTATGAGGAGTAGTAATGTCCCAGGGGGGCTGGGACAGCAGCCTGGGGAAGTATCACTGTACTGGGCCTCTTAGATGGCAATGCTTGGAGACATAGAATCATAGAATGGTTTGGGTTGGAAGGGACCTTAAAGATCATCTTGTATCATGATTATCTTTGATCTAAACTGGTCTCATATGACGTATGAGCTGACTTAGTATGGAAGAACACATCCCAAGCCAGTGGAAACAGCCCACTAGTCTAAAAAGAAGTTGGAATAAGAGAAAGGTGGTAAGCTGTGAAGGAAAAGAAAAATAGACTAAAGCTTGGTAATGTAGAACTACAGATGCTCAGATATTATGGTATGAAGAGAGCAGTGGTAAGAACTGGTTTGCAAACCTTCTTCTCTGTGGTCCTGTTTGTCTTTTGCCTCTGTGCAGGGGGAAAATGATCCATCCATACTTAAAACAGTCTCTGAGTAACACAAAATATGGTCATAGTATGTGTTCTCCTGTTCCTCTTGTTCTGGTGCCGTGTTTTACAGATATTTCAATCCTATATGTACATAGCTTTCCCTGTATGATGCAGACCTTTAAAAGTCTATGATGTTAGTTTGGAAACTTGTCTAAAAGTGTGCAGTTTATTAAAATTTAGCGCAATGCCCATCAACTTGTTTAGAACTGTGGTGGCTTGATAGTTCATAGGAGCATGTTAACACTCCACTTGTAGTTCTCAAGTGATATGTTCTATCAAAGGACAACTTAAAAGAAACTGTATACTTTCTCAGTGTTGCTTTCTTGTGTTTCCTAGTGGTATATTCTCCTTGACGAGTAGAAAAGGAATTGGATGGTTTCAGTATTTTTCTCTCGAGTGGAAAAATGTTTACAGGCTATGGGCTAACAATCTGTTTGTAGAGACTAACTTCCTTCTTCAGAGAACTAGTTACATTATTCTGATAATCTACGTATGCAAAGATTTGATAGAGAAGTCAGTTGCAGGGGGTTTTGGCCCATTTGTGCAGAAGGTCAGACTAAGATTATCAACTGTCTCTTCCTGTTCACAGGAAAAATCTTGAGAAATTAATTCTTCATCAAGGTTGAAAAAAGCAAAGGCTCTACAGTTTCTTTTGGGGCTCTCCAAGGCTCACCACTGAACAACAAAGTAGTGATGAATTTCATGGGTCTAAGCATTTTTATTTATTTTTAAAGTGTTAATGAACAAAAGTGAAACTCTTCATAGGTGAAATTACCAATACCATGATTCTGAAACCGTATACAGTATTGTGTGAAACAAAACATTCTGTGTTTTAGAAACATTTACGCATTGAATTTTTTAGACTGTTTCTGAACATTATTTCCAGGCATGTTTCTGGATGCCATGTTATTGACTTGCCATTGCTGGTTTTGTGCTACTGGCTTGCCAGTTTTGGATTTCTTATGAACCCCTTGTTCCTGGTTAGACAGTACTGTTGTAGAGGGAAAAAGTCATTTGGAAGGACTTTCGAGTTTGATTGTTTGCATATGATGCAGTAAAGTAAGAAATGGTTAAGAACAGAAGGCAGCTAGACCGAAGTGTTGTACTGACTTACCGTTGTATCTCTAGGTCTGTAGCTTCCTTGCAGCACAGGAGAAAAAAGGGCATTCTGTTGTCTTGTAATTTAATTGTAGGAAAGGTTAGATTCACTAGTTAGAACAAGAGTCTGTGTGATCAGCTGGTTAAACCATTGTCTGCTTCTGTTTAAGGCTCCACTTTTCACTTTCTCTCCCTCACTCTCTCTCTCTCTCTCTTATTTCGGGTGGGATTTTTTGGGGTTTTGTTGTTTATTTTTTATGGTAGCCCTGAGACTTCCAAGTTAGCCTGAGGAAGTAAGATGCAATCCTATGTCCAATGCATATCTTGCAGTAAATGAGATTTTAAGAACATAGAACTTGGTTCATTTAATATTGAATGTTTTTTTCTTCAGCCATAAAATTATAAACTTTAGGAAGTGAGAAGTGGATACTGTGATGCTTTTGTAAATAATGTGTATAGAGCCTGATGCAATGCAAAGGAAAATAATTAGAAAGACTTCAGCCTGCTTTAGAGCAGGCTGCGAGCAGTGTTGTATGCATTTTGTTGTTCATTCTTCATTGTGCCTCTTCTCATCATTTGAAGCTGGTGCCACAGGCTTTTATTGTTCTGATGTGCTATTTTCCCTTCCTTTTTCATTTCCCCCTGAATTTAACTGTCTCCTTCACCCAAGCCATTTTGCAAATATCTACTAGGTTTTTTTTTTTTCAAAGGAACAAGATGCAGAAGGAGAGGGGGAGAATATCTAGAGTAAAATAGCGTGAGGCAGGAGGCTCTTTACATTCCTGATGTTGACTGTATCGTTGTCACAAAGTCCATAACGTTCAGCTGTCCAAATAACAGCTTCCAAGCTTGATTCCTAGAAACAGTTAAATCTGACTTGGCAGCTCTGTCGAACTGTGTGTTACTGGTTGTCTGGGCTGGCAGGAGGAAGAGGGTTTCAAGAAGATCTGGATGGAGAAGGGAGGGACAAATTGAGCATGGTGAGATCCCTGAGTGCTTTAAGTGTGTACGTAGCAGGGAGAGAGGAGAAACAGGCAGTGGCACTTCACAAAGATGGCTTCTCTCAAGCACTTTTTTCATTTCCACCCCTTCCATGCTTCCCATTTCCCAGGAGTACAGGATACTCATCCCTGACCTGCTGTTCCTTTCTGCAGTGTGCTCAGGACGTGTACTGGTGGGGCAGGGAAAAACCACAGGAAATTTGTTTAGATGCAACAATTACAAAATTCCTTGCTTAACCCTGTTGGTACCTCTGTCCTTCTCTATTGCTTATGAAGACAGACAGACATGTCTGGGAGACAAGACAGCTAATTTCCAGGCCAGTTTTCTCATGTGCTTAAAACCAAGCAAAATGCGGGCAGTTCCCGGTGCTGGTTATAAGACACAATAAAAAATGGGGTTGTTTTACACAGAGTTTGTTCATTTCTTGTGAGATAAAGTTGATTCAATTTTAAGTACTGTTGTAGTCCATTTTCACAAACTTTGATGAATTTAACTTGATGTTTCCTTAAACAGAGTAGAGGGAGAAAAAAAAGTGTTTATACATTACTTGTCAGTTTTGAAGTGCTTTTGGAAATAAATAGCATGTTCTTTTCCTGACAGGATTTGAAATCTAGCAATCAGCGAGATGAAATTGCTGCAGCACGTGCATCCCTAAAGGAAAATTCCTCTCTCCTACATTCAATATGTTCAGCTTGCTTGGAACATTCAGATGTTGCATCCCTTACAGCCAGCAAGGATTCAATTTGCAATGAAATACAGAATGCTCTCAATGTAATTTCTAATGCTTCCCAAGGAGTTGGAAATAAAGTAGGACAACCTACATCTCACACAGCCACTCTTGGAAGTGCTCTTGATGAGCTTGAGGTACGTAAACCCATAAACTTGTGAGACTGCAACATTTTTGAAAAAATGATTGGTTTGTTTGTTTTTAAATTAACTATTACTATCATAAGCGACAGACCTAAAGGCATTAGAAATTAATGCTCTGCTTAGTCCTAGTCTAAACAGTATCATTCTCAAGCATCACTTGATGCAGGAAGCATCATCACTTGATGATGCATCATCACTTGATGAAGGAAGCATCACTTCCTTCAAAAGAGTTTGGGATTAAGTTTTCATGGGTGTTCAATATTTGACTTTGTTCGAACAGCAGGCAAGAATTAGTTCCAAGTGTGTCACTAATGGTGGAGACAGGCACATCTTTGAGGAGGTGGGCAGAACCCATGAGTTCAGTTTACAAATAACAGTGATTATCAGATGATGGTGATCACTGCTAACTTGACTGCATTTGAACTAGTACATCGCAAGTTGAAGTCATTTACTCCAAAACTTGTCATTAGAAACCTAATTGTATTTTCTGCTTATCATTAAATAAAGTGACATAACCAATATGTTTTCATAAGTTGTGCATTTCTACTTCCAGTAGAAGTAGTCAGTTCTTTCTCTACTCCTGACCTCATCCTAAGCTTTTGTATGGGGCTTTCCCTTTTTTTCATGGCTGCTCTGTCTCTTACCAGTGTTATTTTCCATTGTCCTGCCAAAAATGGTAAAAGATCTTCTGTAGATGAGGTTACAGACCATGCTCCTCATCTGGTGTAACTGATGTAGGCCCAGGTCAGCAAAAGGAATGAAAGTTTCCAAACATATTTGCAATATGGCTCTTTATGGTTGCAAATTCTTCGACTTATCAGGTCTCAGCCTCGGAACTCCAATGTTGTTGATATGTTTTCAGGAGAATTGATGTTATAACTGATGATAATATATATTGTCTAACATTTTCAAGGAAAGGTTAGAGAAATACATTGAAATCCATATCTAATGCAAATCCTGTATTGGCAGTTTATTGATCAAAATGGACTTCTCATTCATGCTCAAAGCTGAATCTGACAGGTTTTCTCCCCCCAAAGGAACAGGCTACAATTGATGTTACATGTCATCCTTCCTTGCTTCTCACGCTGGCTTTTAAAATTACAGTTTCTAACCTATTTTCTTAATAAATGGAAGAAAAAAGAAACATTTAAGAGTAATACATGATTTGTTACAATGAAACTCTGAATGACAAATGACATACTGTAAATGAGAGCTATCATTTACCTGGTTTACGTAGAAATTTTTTAAACAAAATTTGGCAAAAGGATTGCATCTTCTGGCCACAGATGAATTCATCTTGACAATGGTATGTGAGCATTACCATTTTAATGATTTTTTTTTTTTAAATGTAATTGAATTTATTATTGGTTTAAAATTTAAGAATAATGACAATCACAAAATGGAAAAATTATCTTTTGGATTTAATTTGTTTTTAATTTGAAACATAAGAACATAGAAGTCTGTTGTAAAAAGCTATTTGTTTATCCAGTTTTAAATATATTTTTACCTATGTAATACAAATGGGAACTGAATCTGTGTGAGTTAGATAAAGCACAATTTATAGAGCATTTAACGTCTTAAAATGATTTTATTAATTAGGTGGTTGCACTTTTCTTTCTTTACAGAAAGTTCTATTGACGAAGGACCTGAAATAACCTTTGCTCTATCTTCTTGTTGCAAATACAGTGCCATGAAATAGATTGATATAGCAAATAGTCTGTTGGGAACAAATCTCATTAAATGTTTATAGTGTGGAAATGTATCATGGAGCTTACCCAACAATCTAGTATCTAGATGTTTTGCAATGTCATTCTTCCTTTGCTACTGCTGGCAGCGTGAAAGTTATTACAGATTTATAGGTGAGAAAACCACCAGTAAAATTAGAGTGGCTAACTCTTAAATCAGTAGATTCTCAAGAACTCCTCTTAAAGGCTCCATGTAACTACCATGTCATTCATAAATAAACACAAAATTGTAACGTTACAAATTTGTTTGCCTATTAAAATCTGTGTTAAAAGAGCATGTAGGTGCAGGTTATCTAATGCCTTTCGCTGGTCTTGCATCTTCTGAACGTAAAGAGATTTCTCACAAAATGATACAAATCTTGCATGCCTGACTCTCTGTCAGCATATTCATGTGGTATGTGATCCTTTAATGACCATGGCTATCTAGCAGAGCAATTACATATAAGATGTCAAAATACTGTAAATCAGCCCAAAACATCAGGAAAGATAACCAGGTTTTTGGATACCTGTGATCCCCTTTCTCATGGATCGGAAGACCAATGAGGGAGAAAATAGGGATCTAATAATTCTGTTTGAATGCTCACTTATGTTTAAGAACTCAGGTAGCTAACCACTGTTTAGCCCTGTTAAAGCAAAACCGCAAAATGCTTGTTGCATATCTGGTGTCTTCTGATTGGTTGGAAGTTGGATTGTCTTTTCTGCGTAGAGGCACTGATCATAAATATTTGATGAAATTGCTTGAAGAATTTAATCTGTGGGCAGAAAGTTAAGTCATATTTCCCTGGTTATTATTGCCTAGATTTTTTTTTTTAGAGCTGAACTGTAGTAGCATTTTTTTGCCAGTGCAATTTGTCCATCTTTGCATGAACTTTCTACAGACTGTCTCCTAAAGAAGACATTTCTACTCCCGTTTCATCTGAGATTTGAAGGCAGTCATTTTGCTAGCTAAATCGCTAATTGGCTGTAGCTTTCAGTTGTGTTTAGTCTTCCATAATCAATGAAGCTGTTTCTTTCTATAATAGCACTTAAATATTCTACTTGGCAGGTGTGTTTTACATTATGATGACCATTGTACGTATAGCCTGGTGCTGAGGGTGCTTACTTGCCAGGCCCTGGCAAAATTTCAGCTTTTCTTCTCTTTTTCTGAGAGAGAGCAAAAGTCGTATTGTTTTGGTATCTACCGAGCAGTTCTTAGCTGGCTCCAACTACTCTACTTCTGCAAAAGAGGATGAAAGCAGGGGACTGCCTATTTCCTTTGCTCTGTCTTTGCTAGTGTACAGTTTGGCTTTGGTTCCAAAGTTGCATGTGAGAGTAATGTTTCCACGATCAATATATTTTGTACATCTTTCAATTAGGAAGTAATTAAGAGATACAAATAGGGTAAATATGTTGCTCTTATGGATATACAAATAGCTGTGGTTTTCATCTTCAAAATATTTAATCTCTTTCCCTCCTTTTCAGTATATTGTATGTATCTGGATAGGTGAACGTTGGTTTGAGAAAATCCAGGAGCTTGGAAATACGTAGTTAATACTTTAACTTTATCTAAAGTTGCATCTGCTGGATGCACATAAACACCTGACAGAGACCCATAAACCATTTTAATGGTCTATCCTGTCACTTTCTGAATCAAGCCCATAAACTTAGTGTTAGACTTTTTTATAATCTCTCAGAATAGACAACAGAAAATTGCACTAGCAGTAGCACTGGCCTGATTTTTTGTGGTAGTTTGCAGTGGTATGAAAATCCCTGAACTCAACACAGAAAATGTGGAGAGAGACAGAAATTCACTAGTACCTTTTCTTTCTAGTCATTGTTTCTGGACATTTGAGGACTAGAGTTCATGTAGCTCCCATTTCTGGTATGAAGCACAACATAATCCTTGAAGTTTAAGCCCCAGAAGGTCTCACAGAAGTTATTTAGGAAGGTTCATTGTCCACTGATTTTTATGTATGTAAATAGATAGTAAGTATGGGGCTGCAGTACTGAGAGTACTTAAACAACTGGAATACTTTTAAATTCTTTCAAATTTAAAGACTTCACGGCAATGAAACAGTAGTGGAGGTGAAACCTACACTGATCCTGCAAGTTGGGAAATACAGGCTTCCATTTGAAGGACACAGTAATGCAGAAGGAACCTGCAGTGGTTTCCTTTGGAAATAATCAGAATATGAAGTCTGATTTTTCTCTAGTTTTGCTGGACAATCTCCCACCTCTCTCAAAACAATTCTGTATATTTCAGAAGAGATGGGAGGATTGAACACTTAAAAAAAGTCTTCCTTTCCCTAAATCATACCTAAAGTGTAAGAGAATGTTAATAGTAACTAGCAAGAAAATTTCAAGGTGACTGAAGTCCCCTTTCCTAGCTGTTTAAGCTTTTATCTTATGATGTTCTAATAGAACATTTTCACTACTCTTAGAATTGCTTAAGCTAGACAGTACCTGAAATTGTGATATTCAATCTAAATTGAAAAAATAATTAAAATTCTTCAGCCTAAAAGTAGTCCGGCACATGCTGGATAAGCACAGATAAATTCTGATTTACCTGTCCTAAATTCCACTTAAGGGTATATAGCATAGTTTTCCTGTTTAATATTTCTTCTGAAAGCTTGGAACCACATTTAGAAGTAACAGGTGAATGGATTTATATGGAATATAGGCTTGGTGATCTGGACCGTAATGACACTGTTTCAGATGTTCAGTTAGATTAAAAATTACTGATTTGAATTTCTTTAAATGATGAAGCTCAAAGAGACTTTCAGGTTTCATGAAATACCACCTCTCCTTTTCTTTCTTTTTAGAATGTTTGCTTGACACACAAATGTAATTAATTTTATCATGCCAAAACAGTCATCTGCTTTTGTTTACCCTAGTGAGTCAAAAGCAAGAGGACACTTATACCTGTGTCCCTTGAAAAAACAGTTGTTGAACAAAAGCTACTATTTTGACCTTTGCCCGTATTGAGTCTGTTAAAGGTAACAGCAGTGACTTTCTGTGACAGCGTGGGATTATGTTAGACTGAAAATCAGCAGAACTAGACTGCTCATGTAATGTGATTTAACATTCTCAGCTGTGAGCCAGCACTGCTGGTTTTGTGTTCAATCCAGAGGTCCTCCTCATCTCTAAAAGTCTAAATTTTGGGGGTGTTGAACCCCTCTTTCAAACAAAGCTGAGACTCTGGTCTGAAATGCTCAGATAAAACAAAGAATATTACTGAGTAGTAAGCTCATACACAGTGTCATAATTGTAAATAGACATTACAAGCTTAGTATAACATAATTCTCTTTTTAAGAATTTACAAGGTAAATATACAAGACAGACCCATTGTATGGGAGGGTAAGGAAGACAGATGACCCTCAGTAAGTGTAGACAGACACAGGAAAGAGTTTGAAATAAGAAACGCTTTTTTTACAACTGCAGTGACAAAACTTGAAGAGGAGAAACAATGCTGGCCGAGAACTTGGGAAGATGGCATGCAGTCACCCATTTTAAGACATACCTTCTGTATGGCCATGAACCTGGCAGTCTGGGCCTCAGTTCTTTGCTTATAAAATGGGGTTGGTAGCTTTTTGTTGTCGAGCAGGATGTTGTGAAGATTCGTATACCAAATAGATACTGCAGTGATAAGAATGCATGCACGTTTATAAAAGTAGACAAGTAGCGTTTCTGTCTCCAGAAATGAAATGCCTTGTAGAAGAAGAAATGCCAGATACAGGTGTAGAAGAGAATGAAAATCTTGCATCTTGTGCAGCAAAAGTAGGAAACAGAGGAAGGACTCAGAGACAAGGCAGTTGTGGTCAGACAATGTCAACATGGTCTGCAGGTAGATGTGATCTTGTTCTACTTGTTCTGTGAGCTGCTTAGGTGTGAACCAGCTCCGGCTGGAAAGCTCTGTTGCTGTCTTAGTGCTGGGTCCAGGCCAGTAGGATTTGATAACATGGATATTGGCTTAGAACTAGCGAGATCTGAATGATAGAAAGAAATTGGCTTTGTCTGCGAATGACCTATATGCATAGCCCCAAGTAGGGAAAACAGAATCTGCCATGGTCAAAAGTGTTTTGGATACTGCAAGGGGAAAGGGCTAGTCGCATCTGGGAAGCATAATGTCACTGTAATTCATGCAAGTGAAAAATAAAGCAACAGCTTCATTGGGCTGACTTTTCTTACCTGTGCTCCTGATGTTTTCCAGAATTTAATTATCCTGGATCCTCTTGTAGTGAATGAAGAGAAAATAAGGCCATCACTAGAGAAACGTTTGGAAGCTATCATCAGTGGTGCAGCTTTGCTAGCTGATTCTTCCTGCACGCGTGATTTTCACCGAGAACGTATCATTGCTGAATGCAATGCTATCCGCCAAGCTCTCCAAGACCTGCTTTCCGAATACATAAACAATGTAGGTAACCAGGCGCTTTTCCTTTTTTTAATGTCTGTCTCAAAGCCTATTTTAGTGCATATTAGAATTTAACCTATAATTAGTGTAAATTAGAGCTTAACCTATATTTCTCAACATGCTCTTCAAAAGGTTGAAAGGAACATTTTTCTACCTAAGTCTAAGCAAAAGCTAAATATGGACCTCCAGAAATAGTGAGAATCGTATTATATCATACAGTCTTTGGAAAATGCTATATTACAGGTACGATGTACTAATGTTTAGGTTATTTTAGGCTTGTTGTGAACTGTCACTAGTACAAAACAGACATAATCCTTCATATGCTGGCAACAAGAGTTTCTTTGTGATTTCATTTCCTAGTTCCCTCTTAAAATTTGAGGACATGGTTTTTAAAAGGTAATCTTAGTTCCTGTAGAATGCAAGAATTAAAATAATAATTTGTTAAAACATAAGTAATCTGTTAGTATAATTTTGAAGTAGAGTGTTCACACCACTACATTTGATCTGTTTAAGAGCACCAAGCACAAGTGTAGAAATTACTTAATTGCTAAATTAGAAAACTAGGACTGTTTGGTAAATCCAGAAATCTGGTTGTCTGGCATGCTTATAGGCCAATTAATCTGTGAATTTTTGAAAAGGAATATATTTTGATTGTGTTTTAAAAATAACTACTAAATCTAAAGAATGGATTTGGCACTTCTTATGTCTGGCAGTTAAATGATAAAATGGTGAAGACTCGGATACTATTAATGTGGGTACACAGTGTTAATATTATGCTTTTCCTCTGGAAACATTTTCTGTAGGCATACTGTTCTTATCTAAAGATACTTCAAGATGATTCAACAAGCACATTGAGCGGATAATTATATGATACAGCTATTTGTTTCTTTTTTTGGAAGATGAAATTCCTTTCTATTCTGGAAGTCATACTAGTTAACTCAGTCCAAAGCCGTTCTAGTAAGAATGTTTTCTTTGTTTTATCCTGTTATTAGGATAACAAAGTGTAAGGACCAAGATAATGTATGCATATCAGGTCTTTTTTCATTTCACAGATATTGTACTATGTGTACTTTTCTTTTTATTTACCCGGGGGCAAAGGGCAGCTGGGATTTACAGCTGATTTATTTCATTTTCTGTGAATTCAAGTTGCTCTTTTAGTCCCTGTATGAGATAAAGATGCTTCTTTATTTTTACTCAAAATTTAGCAGCAGTTTCTGTTGAATGCAACATAATTCTTGAACCTCTCTGGTGGTGCTTTACACACGGGTTAGCTATATGGGATTTCTGTAGCTCCGTTTAGCTTGGAATGTTAGCCTTTGATACCTTCTTGTAGCAGACGTCTGTTGCGATATCTGTTCTAGGGTGGATCAGGTTTGCTGTTAAATGGCTGAAGGTTTAACTAGGGAGGGCATCAACCTGTAGTAGCCACAGCATGTGGGACATGCGGGTGTGGTGTATAGCAAGCGTATTAGTCCAAAAGACCGCTGTGGGTTTCTCACAAGAATCCTTTAGGTAAATTCTGTGTCTTACAGTAGTAAAGCTACATGACTGTAAGTCAAATGGTTTTAAGTTCTTGGACTCTTGAAACAAAATTGTGATATAACACCAAGTGTCATATAATTTGCTGCAGAACACAGTGTCTGCACAAGGTGGCAAAGACGAGGAGGGAAGCAGAAAGGGAGAAACAGAAAAGATTTAAAGGTACAAAATGTTACACTAGGGTTAAATGAGAGGAGTGAATCTGAAGTTTTTAGGGTTTTTTGGTGTTCTTGATCTGCTTATACAATTAATATTGATCTCAATGGAAAAAGTATCACCAAGGATAGTTTATGGCTCTTACTAAGACTGGATTAAATAAATTTTTCAATGAGAAGATTATCAGGTGTCAGTTAGTATATTTCACAACTCTAACTCAGTGAAGAATAGATGGTAGATTCAGGAGACATTGCTGATTTATCACTGTCCTCTGGGCTCTTCTATTAATATTTTCAATAAGCTAGGACTGTGAATTGAATGAGCTATAAAAATGATGCAGCCATTTGTTAACATAGTACAATTTAAGGACTAGGCTGTTTCCCTTCCTCTCCTTGGGAACACTGTTGTAGTCCACAAGAAATCACAGTGTCTGGATAATACTTGATGGGAGTCTATGTGTACGTTCTCACGGTGTATTTGTGCCCTGTGCCCAGAGTGAGGCACAGGGGCTCTGTACAACAGCTCGTGCATGAGACTGGAAAGTTTTCCTTGCCCACTACCCACAAAAGGCATGCTTTTCCTCCTGTCTTTGTCCTGATGGTGTATGGATCACAAAACATAGCCTACCCACTGTCATTTCAGTTCTTTGTAATCAGTCTTATGAGGTGTACAAGTCAGCTGCTTGGAAGATTTTTGTCTGACAGACAGATAAGTGTCTGTCATTTCTTGCTAGTATATCGGTTTGATTACTTTTTTTAAGGCTTCTTTTGTCTGAGTGTTGCTAGTGGAAGCTGCATTGCTTCAGAGACACCACACACGGTAAGTGCCACCTTTGCAAATGCTCCTCTAGCAGTTGGTTTGCCAGGAAGCTGTATGAGCTGCACTGACGCTGGTAACATCCAGGGTATCTCTAAAGCCCCTGGGTCTGGTGCTGATGGTGGATGTGGCCTGCCTGGTAAGTGTTCAGCCGTAACAAGATCATTGCCAAGGACTTGAGTGCCTAAATTCTGTGTCAATTCTGCATCATCTGTTTTTTTGAAACTAGCCCTCAGTGCCTAAACAAATGTAGGGGAAGTTATGATTTAGCCCTAACTATTTGAAACAGTATAAGGAATATAGCTTTTGTGGTTCCTCAATTTGTTGGGTTTTGGTTTGGTTTGGTTTCATTTGGTTTTTGTTTTTTTCTCAATTATTCAAAGTCTCTAATAAGCTGTAAGGACATCAAGTGAAATCGAGGGCCTATTGGTGTCAGTGATAAAACTTAGAGTTTTTACTGCAAGCTGGGAGAAACATCTTTTCAGCAAATAGTGCCTTTTATACAAGTGGCTGCTGTTTTCACAGGGGCTATATCCCAGTGAGGCGATGCAATGGAAAGTTAAGCAAAATGTTCTCTACACTAATAAAGACCCACTCTGTCTCCAAGAAGCTTTAAGGTTTTCTGTTCACAAAGTAATTCCGACATATGGTAAATTGCAAATATATTTATAGTTCTTCTGAAAGGCAACAATTTTTCTTCTGGTATTTTGGCATTATTTGTGTACTATTGTTATCCTCTCTGAATTTTACTCATAGACATATTGTTAAGGGATATATTTGCATTTCAGGACATCAAATAACAGGAATTACTACTCAGAATTTGGATAGCTTATCAATGGCAGAATCATACTATGGCATGTGGATAACAATGTATCCATAGGAGCAATCATTTTGTTCTAGTAATAAGCACTTGCATCTTCCTAATGACAAGCTCTTGTCTTGTCTCCGCTCGTACTTGAAAACTTATTGAATACATTGGAGTGCAACAATATTAACTCCATGATTCTTGAGTTCTCTCTGTGCTTTTACTCCCAGTCACAATAGGGATATGCACTTATCGGGGTGATCAAAATGGATAATGGAGTTGTGATTGAGTGTGGGTTAAAGTGGTTGTTGTGAGCAGCAATTAGGATGATTGCAGGCACAGCTTTCTCTGCCTTCATTAAATAGGGAGGGTATGTCTGAATAATTATTCTGTATCCACCTGTGGGTTTGAATAAAGATCACTGGCTTGATTGTTCAGACAAGGCGGAAAAAAGGTTGGTAAAACGAAGTCAGATGTACTGATGGTATGATAGCTGCTTTCTTGAATTAAAGTTCCCTTACTTTTGTAATGTTGTTCCATGATATTTGAGCTTTATTAGTTTCTCAACTTATTCTGGATTATGCATGCTGGGCCAGTATACTTTACACCTTTTCTGATAGGTTGTGATTTCATTCTTTCTTGTTGTTTCATATTTCCTGTGTATTTCAAAAACTTCTGTTTCTTCACTGTGTTCCTATGTTAAAATTACCTATGTTTTTGGATCAATAGTAAAATAGTTTGAATGTTCATTGTAATTTTCAAAGTTTTTGCATGTTTTCAAGACTTCTATCTTTAAAAATAGCTTCAAAGGAAAATCTGAAACATTGAGATCTGAAAATATATTTATAAAAACATTCTTTTGTTCTTTTAAAATACATTAGCCAACTTCATACAGATTTGAAAAACACGTCAGTGCCACAGAATAATTTAGAATCATAGAACTGCCTAGGTTGGAAGGGACCTTTCAGATCATCGAGTCCAACCATTTCTCTTGTTAAAAATATTCCACAGAATATTTCACACCCAATTCGCAGAAATGTGCTCAAACTAGCAGTAATTTAGCATGCAGTTCTGGACATCCCTGTGCTTCTTGTGCCACAGGTGACAACGGCTGCTGCTTGCTGTACCCCAGCTATACCAGGTGTGTGGCACTTCTATACTGAGTGTGGCATGGAGCAGAGCCAAGCCATCCCTTCTCACACTAGCGGTGGTTTCAGTCTCTTGAGACATTTAAGAAAATGGGAGGAGACTAGTGATACATTTTACCTTGAGGCCAGATCAGCAAGTGGACTGAAGTTGGCCACATTGCACATATTTATATTACGTATGGAGGATACTGATAGTCAAGCCCTGACCATCTATGTAGCCTAAGGGCAGGCCGAGCTGAGGCTGACTATAAATCTCACCTGCTTTGTGGCAGATAGCGTCGGCCCACTCCAGGAATGGTGCTGCAACGGAGATGAGGTAGTTGGTGGCAGATGGTGAAGGACCGGTATTGCATGTATGGCATACTTGAACCTCACTGGGAACACAGCTGCTGGAGCTTTGTCTCCTTGAGTTACCTGAAGGTTCTTTAAAGCCTGTTGCTTCACCACAGATTTGTGTCCACAACTTCTGTACGTGAGACTTATTTGGATTTGAGGCATATTTGGATCTGAGCACATAAACTGAAATGCTGTGAGGATGAGACTAGGAGCTAGGGTCCCTGAAAGTGGGCGGACACCTGAGACAGGGAGTGAGCTGGGCTGTGCTGAGCCGTCTAAGGGAAAGGTATGCAGTACAGAGCCTTCTGTAGCCATGGGGAAGGTCCAGCTGCAGGAAAGATGATACAGTGGGTAGCTGGGACTTGTGCAGTTGTGCCTGTCTAGATTTCAAATTGTAGTTGTTGTTCACTTACTAGAACCTGAGCATTGGAAATTCAAAACCAGAAAATGGATGGAAAACCAGGAGTCTTGATTGATGGCGTGGTTCTGGGCTTTACCTTTTGTCTCAACTCATAAATTCGAGTGCAGTGGAGTACTAATGCCTTGCGTTACCCCTGTATTGAGTACTCTTCAACAACAGCTTGAGGTCTGACCCATGTAGAGGCTGCCTGTGATTGATAACGTTTTGTGGAGTGTTTTATTGCCATTCTTACTCTTTTAGAGTGGAGGGAAATATAGATACCTCAAGCATACAGATACCTCAAGCTTCATGTTACTTGTACTTTATGGTTTCCTGATGAAGACTTTTAACGCTTCCCTGGATAGAGGGAAGACAAGACGCTTTGGTTTATCATCACAGCAGTGCAGTGTGTCTTGCATTTAATCTACTTAATCTTGCTCTGAGCAGTGGATTTTTCATTTCAGTGCTCGGGGGGAACATTTTTGGTAGTTCTGGAAATTGCAAGAATTCCTCCAAAAGAGTTATTTCAGATTGAAGGAAACATTTTGTTCAGCTTAAAAAAGGAATGTTTCATATTTTTAATTTAAAAATTGTCTGGTGGTTGTTAGGTATTTGCATCTCTTGGGGCTATTTTACTTTAATTATCCGTGTGCTATAGCTGCAGAAAAGTGGATACTGGTAGTTAATAATATGTATATGAAAAGACTGATATCCCATAAATAAGAAATGAGGGCACAGAATGGTATCTCTTATCAGAGAAAATTCACATTGCACAAATCAAATAACCAAACTTGTGAAAAAGTTCCAGACACTTTTCTCATCTGCTACAGCTCTTTAAGGTGAAGCTTATGTTCTCCATTCACATAAGGGTTTGTGTAACCTGTTCCTGTCAGACGGGCTTCAGAGAGAACAGGCTGTTTCAGAAAACATAGTGTTTGCCACTTGTATAATTTCATTAATTTGGGGCTAATTTTCATTTATGTTTTGGTGTGGGGATATAGTGAGCGGTCTAATATTAATGTTTTTTAATAGAATTCTGAAAATGTATTTGGAATGTATAATTTCCTTCATGAATACATTTTTCATGACTTACAAACTAAAATCTTGTCTCAGTGCCTGCCAGCTAATGTTTGCTCTTCTGTAGAAAACCGCTATGGTGATGCGTGTTAAAATTTTGTCGTAAGAGATCTGCTTACCAGATATGAAAAGTATTACAACCAGTACACAGATTGCATATTGATACATGTCTAAATGTGCGTTAGTTACCGTTTTCACATTGTTTGTCCGTTGTTGTTGTTATTGATGGTAAAACTGCTGGAAGGACATTACCAGTTCTACTATGGCAGGTACATCTTTGTGCAGAGCTCCAAAACGTGGTTTAATTGTAACTTCCAGTGGAATTGTCTGTGTGGCTATATGATATTGTGAATCTGTAAAATTGATAATTCAGCTCATTAATTAAAGAATCTAAGAGCTATGACTGAAGAAATGTGTTTTCATATACAGTTTTGTACCTTTATCTGTTTAGCTCGATGTCTCTTTCTCCATGTAATGAAAATGATTCGAAACAATCATATATGACACAGCTGAAGATTACAGCATCTGTTTAGAGTTCTGTCAAATATACTATTTGTTCAATAATATACTTCAGTATTGGATGCTCCGAATTATTGCCAGTGATGTCTAGGGAGCTCAGAATAGGGGACTGATTGACTTGTACTTCTTGGTTACTTCCACTTTCATTCACTAATATGTATCTTGAAAAGTTCTGTGTAATTTCTCTCTGGTTGAAGAACTGAACCCCAACTTGGCAGACTAGACTAACCAGGGAGTTTGAAGAAATTCCTTGTGAAAGTCTTCAAGAATAGAATAGCTGTTGGTTATTTGTGCAAGTGATTGAACTAACTGACTTCCTGAAATCCTTTTTTCTGTATTTCTATATAGAAACAGGAACAAACAGAGCTTGTATTCCTTTCTTTTTGTAAAAATAATGGATTTGAATGTTCTTACTTTACTGTCCTCTTCGTATTCAAACATTTTAAAAAAAAAAAAGGCTGTTGCAGAGAAGTTTGGAAGTCAGGTATAGCAAAATGTAAACTCTAAAAATGTGTGATGTGTGGGTGGAAAGTGTCAATCAGATTTTTCTTATTCAGGGTTTTTTTAATTACTTGATCAACTACTATTTTTTCAGAGAAAAAATTTATTCTGGTAAAATTGGTATGCCCATATGGCATATTATGCTGGCATTTATGCAGGAAAACATGTAGTTTTCATAATTCTGTTGTTGACATTGGCAGAGTACTTAGTTCAGTTGACTTTGAACACTCCTACAGTGGGTTTTCTTACATTTTGTGCGGTATGTGTAATTGAAAATTATTTTTCTACATGTTAACTTCTGTGAGACATTTAGTTTTATGGGAAAATAAGATACCAACTATTCAGGAAAAAGATTTTTAGTGTGCTTAAAAGACAAAAGTAGTCTAGTGAATTCCCCAAATAGATTTACAGTTGAAAAATAAGCTGCAGTTAAATTTACCTGATCATAGATGGTCTTACAGAATTTGTAATAAACTGGGATCTACGCACGTGAGCTAGAGAAAGATAATGAAAGATTTTCTATTCTTAAGCCCTGTTTTTCATTTAACAGTTCTGAGCCAAGCTATTTCAGGATTAATCGGATCTTAACGTAAGGCTTGCATTGAACTAATGTAGCATGATGAGCAACTCATGGCTCTGTAGAGGATGATTCACTACAATAATCAGTAATTTGTATTTGGTATACCTGACAGGACTAGAAATATATTGGGTTGCTGAAGACTAATTTTTTTTTTTCAGGGAACCTTCAATAAAGTAGTATTTTCTCTCTCCAAGATAAATAAATTCTTGACTATGGTGATAAGCATTACAAATAAAGTATTTGTTAACTCAACACCTACCTAGCTGTTTAATTTACAAGATTTTTTCTTTTAGTATAGTTTATGGAAAATGGTTGTCATTACGTGAGGTTTTTCTTGACCAGTTTCGTATTTTCTGTAGGATGTTGAAGACTGATCATTTTTCTAAATGTTAGTATGCCATTTCTAGGAACACTACCGAAGTCTGGTGCTTCAGAGTGCATTTACCTTGTTTTTTATCATCAGTATAGGACAACTGGTTTTTGTTGTCCGAATATACGTCTAAATTGTATTCTGTTTTAGCTTAAAATGTATTTACTTCCTGTTTATGTAACAATTCTTATAAAAAAGATCAGTCATTGACAGTTCAGGGAACTGTCTATGGAACTTAATAGACTATTGATATTGCAGAAAAATGAAGATCAAATCCAACATTTTAACAAAATAATTATTTTTTCTAAATAAATATAAAATGCCTTAAATTCTTCTCTTAAAAAACCCTTAATTGCTAAGTATGTAACCTACACTACCCTGTGCAATTTTTAAACAACGTGTTCAGTGTGAGAGCATGCTGGATGTTGTTTAACTTGACTTTTGTCAGACTTCCGACACTGTCTCCCATAGCACAAACTGATGAATTATGGACTAGATAAGTTGAAAGTGATGTGTGCTGGAAACTGACTAAAGTGCTCTGCTCAGAGGGTTGGGGTCAGGAGCACAGAGTCCATTTGAAGGCCAGTAGCTATTGATATACCCCCGGGGTCAGTACTGGGTCCAGTACTGTTTAACCCATTAATTCCCTGGATGATGGGAGAGTGCACTGTTGGCAAGCTTGCAGATAATACAGAACTGGGAGGAATGGCTGATGCACCAGCTGGTTGTGCTGCCTTTCAGAGGGAGCTCAAGACACAGGAGAAAAGGTCTGACGAGAGACCTCATGGAATTCAACAAAGGGAAAGGCCAAGCCCTACACCAGGCTGGCCATGAGCCAGCAATGTGCTCTTGAAGCAAAGGCCAGCAGCCTCCTGGGCTCCATTAGGAAGAGCACAGCCAGCAGGTCAAGGGTGTGATCCTTCGCCTTCACTGAGCTCTGGTGAGACACATCTGGAGTGCTGTGTCTAGTGCTGGGCTCTCCGGTATAAAGGAGACATGGCTCTACTGGATAGAGTCCAGTGGAGGGCTGTGATGCTGGTTAAGGATTTGGAGCGTTGACCATACAAGTTGAGGCTGAAAGAGCTGGGATTGTTCAGCCTGGAGAAGAGAGGGCTCCAGGGGGATCTTATCAGTGCATAGAAATTTCTGATGGGACAGAGTAAAGAAGAGAAAGCTAGACACGCCTGAGGGGTTCCTAGTGACAGGACAAGAGGCAATGGGCACAAAGGCATAAACTGAAATACAGGAAATTGCATTTAAACAAGAAGAAACTTTTTTTTTCTGTGAGGGTGGTTGGACACTGGAGCAGGTTTCCCAGAGAGGTTGTGGAGTTCCCATCCGAAACCCAAAGGAACATGACTGTAGTTGACTGTGCTTTGAGCGGTGGGGGGTTAGACTGGATGAACCCCAGATGTCCCTGCTGACTCCAGTGCGTGGAGTCTGTGATTCTAAACATTTGAATAAATTCCAAAGTCTGTGCAGCTTCCTGGATGTCCCTGCCAGCTTCTTTTAATGCAAAGTAAATCCCATTATTTACTAAGGGAAGATAAAAAGATACTCTGTTAATGAGGGTGGGACAGGAAATTCCATACAGTAAAGTAGTAAAAAGAAAGTTTCTTTAATTTGAATAATCTCTGGCAATCTTGAGGTGGTGAAAGGGAGAGTAGTTATTAAATTAAGTTCTGTGCTAGTTAATCTGCTATATAAAACAGAGGTTAGAATGATACCTTGAAATCCTTGTAGAAATCATTTGGGAAGTGGTTGATTAAAGGCTCTCCCTATGAATTTCATCAGCCAGAGTGTTGAGGTCTACTGCGTGGCTAAAAGCAAATGTTTTTTCTTATAAGTACTCAGATGTAAGATATTTGTATGTCAGCAATCTATAAGATGCTGCAGTTCTTAATTATAGAACCAGAGCTGACTTCTCCTTGATAGAAATGGAGATATCTGCATAGTTCTCAACTGGCTTTTCAACTTAATTTCTTGCCTCACTTCTATTGATCTTTTTTTATGAGGAATGAACAATGGAGTTTTATGTGAAGTAGCTTATAGTCAGTTCTGATGACATCAGTACCGTATTGCATAAAAAATTCTAATGCTTTGTCTTTACCGTTCAGACAGATCTTAAAACAGTACAGTGATTTAAAAGAGATTTTGAAGACCTGAGGATCTAAATCCAAATTCCATATTTCCATTTTCTTTCTGAAAAGAAAATCAAAACATGGCTTAAAGAACAAAACCAGATCTTTGTCTGTGGTCATAAACAGCTTTACTGGCACTTTCTTTTTATTTTAACTTTAATTTCAGTGGATTAATTTCCAGTAGTTTTTTCTCTATCTGATGTGCTACTCTTCTTTTTCTTAAATAACTAAAAAAGGAAGAATATTCTTTTGTATTGTTGCATTTGTGACCAGTGTGTATGATCAGAAGGCTGGAAAAATAAACAATCAAACCAACCCCCACCATCATATGAATTTAAAAAAAAAAAAATTGTCTTTTCACGATCAGCTTTTCTCAAGAACTGCTTCTCGCAGTTGTTTTGTAGGCCTTTGTTGCCAATTGGCACATTTTCTTTCTGTTTGAGTATGTGAAGAAAATAAATGTCTCAAATCAGACAGCTGCAATGCTTAGTAGAATACATTAAATAAAGTAAATTATTCTAATTACTCTATTTACTGGAAAATCCTTCCTATTTTAGGTTATTCTAATTATTTTTAATCATTGTTTCATTATCAGTAGCAAAAATTAAAGAGAATTTATACAAAGATGGAAAGAAAGGATAAGCCAGCTACTTAACTATGGGCTGTACTCGGGAATAATCTAGGATTATCTTTTCTATCAAGTAGCAATGTTTCTAACTTTTTCAAAACCTTAATATGGTATAGGAGGAATTGTCAGTCTGTAAAAGGAGATAACTGGTAAAGGAATTCCTCCCTTTATTCTCTTACTGAATATATTTAGCTCTTTGCAGGAGAAATGAAGACTAATAATCAATTTGAATTCCATGTAAATAGGAGAAAATAAGAAATGTAATAATTACATACACCCTGGAAACGGTTAATGGAAACCAAAACTGGACTCCAAGGTAAATGTCTTCTCCGGAAACTTGATTAGTCCTTTTTTGGGGGGGCTTTTTGGTTTTTTAATAACGCATCACTGTGTTATTAATGTGTCTTTACTAACTGTTCACATGCACAAATGGACAGTGTATATGCGAGACAGCATATGCACACAAGCACGAACCGTTTCGGTAATGATGTTCCAATCTACTGCTTGGACTAATAAGGAAGAGAAATAGAGGAAAACTTTGCAAAGTTCCAGTAGAAAGTGTGAACTAAATGAAACTAAGCAATGACTAGGTAAAGGAATCATGAAACGCTATATGACAGCTTGCAGCTGTTTTTTAAGGAGGGAGGTTCATAATGACGGTTTTGATCCTTGCTACAACTGGCTAGGAAACAAGAGTTTTTATTTCTTGGCTTTCCAGTTATTGGAAAACTTTTTGTTTCTAATTTGAAAAGAAAAAAAAAAAAGGCCTAATCCTTCTGGATTCTGCCAGCCACCTTCCGCGTTCATCTGTGCACAAATTAAAGCAAGATGAAATACCCTGGGATGTCTTAGGTGGTGCTGACTGACATTGCCAAGATTATTATCAGTTTTATACCTGTCTACTCCCGAGCAGCTGTGGACCAACTGACCAGATTGTTGAGATGAGAGATAAAGTATTATCCTAGATCCCAATGGGAAATCAGAGTGTTGTTGCATAGGAGTGAGCATGCAAAATCTGAATAAGCCCCAGGTAAGGCTGCCAGGTTCTTAGGCTGTTTGGCTCCTTAGTTATTGCGATCCTCAGAACACCTGCCTCTCTGGGCTGTAGGAACAGAATTTTTGTAGAGCAAGACTACTCAGGGACTGGTGCCTCCAAGTTCTTCCCAGAAAAGACTGGGAGCAGCGGATCTGAAACTTTCAGGTTTTGGTTCCAAGACCACCTTGCAGAGCTGGCAGGGTGTATGTCTGTGTTTTGTCAGAAGATCTGTTGTGCTTGCTCCGTTTCCATGGAATATTCTGCTTTTGATAAACTGGCAAAATTCAATAGAAGGAAGATTCCTCTGGAGAATTTCCAGTCAGCTGTATTCCTGATTTCTGACATTGTGCTTCGATTCTTGCTATGTTTGTTTTCCAGTTAGTTAGTCTGCAGCATTGTCAATGCCATTTTAAATGTTTGGTAGAGTTGTAAGCAAGTAGTAAGCCCTCTACTTAATTTTGTTTCTGTAGCTTTCATCAGTATTAACTTAATCATTGAAACTATTGGTTAAAATACAAACATAAAATATTTTAGGTTATCAGGGACATCTAGTGATGCTCCCTGCTCAAAGAAGGGCCCACAAAGTTAGGTCAGGTTGCTCAGGGCTGTGCTCGGTCAGGTCAGATTTCAAATGATGCCGATTCCACTGACTCTCTGGGTGCCTCATCAGTGTTTTATCATCGTCATTGTGAAGCAGTTTTCCCCTCTATCTCATCAGAGTTTCCCTTTTCCCCTTGCATTGATCTAAGTGCTCAATTCAGCTGGAATAGGTAGTCCCATTGTGTACTTCGCATGTTTGTGCTGTCAGCCGTCCAGGTCTGTCCCCTTCCTTTGGCTAGTTCTGATACTCCGGTTACCCTGTCTGTCAGCCAGGTCCGCTTGCCAAACTGACTGTTCACTTGTTCTTGTTGGATTAATTTTCTTTCACTTTTACTGAGCTGAGTCAAACTCTGAGAAGGGCACACAAGCTCTATATACATCCCCAGGGAAGCAGGAATGAGTAACTGAGAGTGCAGAAGTGGGCTGGCTGAGCAGAACTGTCCCTTTTGTGGGCTGTGAGCTCTTAACTCAGTCCACCCTGGGAAATCAGAAAGACCCCCGCGCTTTCTCCCTTATGCATCTGACTCATCATCCTTTCCTGGCAAGGAGTGTGTTACAGATTCATGCTTAATGCATGTCTTAAGCCTCAGGTTGCACCCATAGAGAGGTTCTCATTAGAGAACTTCCCTCCTAACACCCATTAGGAGGAGCTAATTCTTCCTTAGAAAGCTTAGAGGAGGTTTTTCTACCTGATTTTTTTCCTGATTTTCACTTCCATAGAAAAACAATGCTTATTTTAATGAAGAAATGTGAGCCTGTTTCACTTTTCTGGATATACCGACACCTCTTTTTAGATTAACAGTTCTTCCTCTTAGAAACAGCAGAGGCCTCCTGCCTCCTTTCACATGTTTTTGTGCCCCACTGATTTGTTTCAGTATGAAATGTGAATTATGCTAGTCTATGTGTTCTGCATATATCTGTAGATTATAATTGGCTCTTGTTGAGAAAAAAAATAAAGATGTAATTATTCAGGTTGGGGAAACTGAGCTTTCCAGAAACACTCTGTAACTGAATGGCATATGGATTGTGTACGAGCTACATGATGGCAGTTTCCAAGGATGAGTTTAAAGAAGGAGGCAGATGACTTTCCCTTGAACAGGCATTTAAAAAGAAAGGAAAAGGAAAGGTAAATTTTGTCAGTAAGAGTATCATTTACCACATGGAGAAGAGGAGATCCTACTCTTAACATGGGTGAGGACAGAGGAGAGCTGGGTGATGTAATTCAGGCTGCTGTATGTCCGTAGACATTGCCAAAGAGTCTGGCTTTTCCATGTCTGGAGCAAAAGTGATGTTTGGCAAAGGTCAGGTATTCAAATTATTTCCCTGGCATTTATTTAGATACAGCTCCAGCGGAATATTATTACAAACCCAAATAGTTACTACAACTTAATTAAAATAGGGAGGTTGAAAAAATAACCACAAGGAATGTTTTTAGGTTTTTGTTTTGACCACTAATTCAGGGTGGAAGTTTTAATTTTTTTATTCTCTAGTTTATTATTGTAGTGGAGGGTCTGTGTGTATCTATGATAGAGATCTATAGGCCAGCCTGTAAATCTGGAATCATGCATTGCTTGCAAACACCGTGAATATCATCCTGTCCTTGGTATTCCCTCTGGCTGGTGGTGAGAGTGAATCTTCAGTGACAGGAGGAAGTAAATGAGGAGGAGTTTGAAAACACTGTCGTAGGATTGCTGTGAGATCTAGCTCTGTGCTCAGGACAACTGTGTAACATAGTGCTTCTGTGGGAGTCCTGGGAAACCATTGCCACCATCTCTCTACGAAAGTCATACCTTCCCCTCAGTTCTGTAAGGCCTGGCTATTGGATAGATGAAGATTTTTGATGTGATTTCTAGGTCAGAATGGCTGTTTGCTCCTTTGTCCAGATAACAAACGTTCTATTGCAAAAGTAATACAGCAAGGCGCACTCCAACAAGTTTTTGTAGAGTATCAAAGGCTTTTTTGCTCTGTTAAAAGGAAGAACTAGTTAATTTTAATAGTGAAGAGGAGGGTGGAAGCCTGAGCATTAGAAGAAATCTAGTCAAAAATACTATAAGAAAATAAGAAACATTCTAAAGATTACAAGTGAAACAGCAAAATCATTCATTTAAAAAAGATTAAAATAAAGACAAGGGATTCAAAAGGAGGTAGAGGGTAGAAGCTATTTAAAGCACAAGTGCAAACTTTTGGAAAGCATAGAAAGTGACCAACTTGCCTGCATCAGCATCTTTTTGGTGACTGGAAAATAAAATAGGGATGCGATGCAAATAAAAAGACACACATTGATTGTGGACACCACCAAAAAAGCTGTGGCACAGAATGTGTTAAAACCAGTAGAAGTTGCATAAAGCAGAAAGAGAAATTTCTACTAATCCATTATTAATAAGAGGAACTAAGGAGGAAAGTAAAGACCTTCCTAAATGGGGGACAGTAACTCAAAATTACCATGCTTTTTCTGCCTGCTTCAGGCTTCATGTAAATAGTTAGCTGGGAATAAGCGCTTAATGCAGTTAATAAGACAAAGCAAAATACATGCCAGAAAGAGGTTAAACAATGTTTAAGAAAGGAGTTTCTGAACCATTGACCTTGATTGTAAAAAACAATGAGGAGTGAGTATTTGCAAGTAGTAGAAAAGCAAAACTTATGTTAAAACTAGGGAATTTGTAGATAAATCCGAGTAACTTGGATAACTGGGAGGAAGCTGCAGGAAAACCTTAAATGTTCATTTCCTAAAAATCTTCAGGATAAGAAGGCGGTGATAAACAACAAGCATGAATTTTCAAATTACCCTTTGGCAAATACATCTAGTTCTTCAACAGACTAGCTGGCTAGTGGTTAAAAGGGAAGTAGTAAACATGGTGTAACTTTGCACACAGCATTTCACACTGAGAGGAGGGTGTTTTCGTGAGCAAACTTGAGAAGCATAGTTAACTTACTATTAAGGGAAAATACAGTTCACTGAAAAATAATGTTCCTAGTGAATTGTGCTGCAGGTACGCTTGGGATATTTTAATAAAATATGATTCTGCAAGGACTGGCCTGGGTCCACCTACATTACATGTTTTCATTAATAAGGTGGCTGAGGAAATGAAGAGTGGACTTGTTGAGACTTTGAATGATGATACCCTGATGAGAGTTCTAAGTATTTTATAGGACAGTAAAAACATCCCCCCTTCCTTATTTTTTATTTTTTTATTTTTAATTTGGAGAAATAGTCTGAAATATGCAACTTGAAACGACAAGTCCAAATGATTACCCTTGGGAAGAAGTCAGCTGTATAAATAAAAATGCAGGATTTCTGGCTTAGCAGTGGTACTGTTCATAAGGCATTGGGAGCTGCAGAGAATTACAGATGAAATGAACCATCAGTAGGGCTCAGCTCAGTATGTACTTTTGGGCATCACAGTTTAAGAATAGAGTGGACTGATAAGAGGAACAAAATGAAGCAAGGATTTTAGAACATAGAAGAAGAAGAATCTGCTTTAACTGAGTTTGCGTAATTTAGAAATGAGAATATGGAGAAGAGGAACACAATAATGTTTTCAAATATGGAAGACATTTTCATAAGGTGTATGTTGTTAAGTTATTCTCCATATCTGTTAAAAGAAAGGCAAATGTAATTGATAAAAAGCAAAATTTTTGTGATGTTAGGTTAATCAACCAACCATATAGACAAGTAAACACTGGAACAGGTTACCTTGGGAGGCCGTAGAGATTCATTTGTGGACACAGTTAAAGGCTGTGTAGACAAACATCTGTTTGAGCAGCTCCAGGAACATCTGTCCTGTTTCACAGTGGTCAGGATGGAAAAAGTGACCGTGACATCCCTTTTGGCCCCACTGATATTGGCTTACATTTCAATTAAAGTAATATTCACAGTATTCATGGTGCATTTTCTTACTACAAAATATTTTTTTCCCAGATCAGTGTAGAATTGTAATGGTGAATGCTTTTCATATGCAGTCATCACAACTGGGCAGAAATTTGGTGGGGCTTTTAGGCTTCTGGGTTATCTACAGATAATAACCTGTCCCTTCTACAATTTTGCCTTCAGAAGCTGGGAAAAGCTGCATATGCAAAAGAAGCTATTAATAGTTGCAGGCAGACTAAGAGTCAATTTTCTCATGAGCTGTTTGCATGAACGTAGTACGTTTAACAGTGATTCAGCTTATCATATCAGCGGGATCTTTTTTACCCTGCCGAATTTATAACAACATTAGAAAGATTTATCTAAATTTAGTATTTTAGAATCTACCTAACAATCTTATGTCCTATAATCTGTTCATGAGCTCAAACTCAAGTACAAGAAATAGAAGATTGGAATTTTGCTGTACAAGATTAAAACTTTAGCAACCAAATTGCATTTGTGTAATGTAGTATGTAAGCTGTTCTCTCACATTAACATTTGTCTCTGAAGAAAGTTGATATACACTGTAAAAAAACAATCAACCAACAAACCAAATCTTTCTAGAATTTGGTTTTATGACAGAAATCCACACTAATTTTCCAGTACTAATATAAAATCTAATAAAAATATTTAATATTTAACATTGCTCTCTGTACTTACTGTTACTTCTAATGGTTATTATTTTAATAATTATTTAATAATTTAAGAAATGTCAACATCGCTGTTCTTAGTGCTTTTATGTAAGAGGGAATATCACTTTGCCTTCTTTTGACTTTGTTTCGAGCAGAGATTTACCTCGTATTTTGTCAGACAGATGAAACTGCTAACAGGTTATCCAGGGAAACAGCCAGCTTGACAGGCCATGTGTGGTTGCGTTGTTAAATGTTCATGCTCTCGGTGTATTCTGTGTGCACTTCATACGATGCTGTTTTGAAAACAGGACAACAAGTTGGTGCATTGACCTCCCTGTTCTGGTTACCACACTTTGGATTCGAGGGAGCTCTGCAAGGTCCTGGAGGCTGCTCCTCCCTTCGGGATGTGCATGAGTGAGGAAACCACCTGGAGTGTGGAGTGGGCCAGGGCACACCTGGGAGGCGGGAGGCTGCCCCAGGCCTATGCCTCCATAGAGAGATGTACCTCCAGCCAAGCCTCATCTGAAATTTGGAGGGAGGAAATTTTCCCAAGGTTCTAGAGGAGGCTCTTTAAGATTGCTGCAAGCCAGGAAACTGCTGCAAGGGATTGGACTAGGAAGCAAGAAACGAGTAAGCTACCAACTGTGTCGAGATACAGGTGAGGGGGAGGTAACCATTTTCCTATGTTTTGAATCACTTGGCCAACTGAGCTTTCTTTCCCAGTTAACTGCTTTCAATGTTACAATCTTTCTGTTCTAATAAACAGAAAGCTACAGTAAACATAGCTTTAGAGACTGAGTGTGCTTTTGCTACAATCACATGAAAGAAAAAGCTAGTGCTGTTCCACCCCAGGACCCTGTCACACTGTGCCTTTTTCTGAAATCTGCCAAATGAGCAGAAAATTTGCGAGGGAGATGATACAATTTTGTGTGACTAATTGCAGTGCTACCCTCTTCGTGAACTTCTGCCAAATGTCAGGTAGATTTCTTGTAGAAAAGCTGTTCATGAAAGCTTGCCTGCAAAACAGCACCGTGCAAACTGGAGCAGGGCACCGCGTTGGGTATATTGAAGATGTGACTCCTGTTGTCAGGTGAAAGGTCCTTTTATAGTAACTGGTTGATAATTTATATTCCACTGACTGGAGTATAAGAACAACCCAGAATATATATTTGCTTTTTGTTGGGCACAAATCATGTAAATATGACATGAGAGAGCTTTGCAATTCTTCCAGAATTTTTACTGGAGCTTTAGGTACAAATGGATGGATTTATTCTGGGATAGATTGTAGTTTGTTCATCTGCTCTAGTTGAAGCAGCTTTTTTTGTTTCTTCTCCTCTCTCCTATAATTGGTTTTGGTGATTATAAAGGAAGAATGACTTCATTATGTGTTGAACTGACTTTTTCATGATAAGCTTGAGAATCTAGAAGCATACTATCAAATGTCACTATTTTATGTGATATATTTCACAGTTTAAAACACAAATTTTTTACAGAGTTGAAATTAGAATTGCTGACAGTAAGGAAATAAAAATGATTGATAGAATGTTTACACTTGACCAGCTGCTAATGAATTTTCACTCAATATCTTGTTAGCTCGTGCTGAAGTAATACAT
The DNA here is from genome assembly GCF_964199755.1 of Larus michahellis. Classification (NCBI taxonomy): domain Eukaryota; kingdom Metazoa; phylum Chordata; class Aves; order Charadriiformes; family Laridae; genus Larus; species Larus michahellis. The sequence continues at coordinate 38,026,234 of NC_133901.1, forward strand.
AAGACAACCTAGAAAATAGCCTGAAGTTCCTTAAACTGCAAAGGAGAAAAATTTAAGTTATTCTGGTGCTTTTGATCTATGAACTGTGATAAAAGCTGTGAATTCTGATGTTCTGGGATGATGTGATTGATAGTATAATTTTTGTTATTCAATTGTTTACTTTTTACTGAATGTTACTGTATGTTCTATTTTGGCTCAGAGGCAGGGAGAAAGGTCCCTTATTTTCCTTGTTGGTTCCTGTAGCCCTTGTTCAGGTGAAGCTTATTGGAAGAGTGAGAACAGCTGAGTGTGCTCAGCTGAGAGAAATTTCTGGAGTTTCTTAAGCTAGGGACTAGTATCTCTTAGAGGAGACTTCAGAGAAAGAAGGTAATGTTCTGTGGATCCTAAGGGAGTTTTTAAAAGCTATTTCATCTCACAAAACCCCCACTGAGTATTCTTAGCTTGAGAAGAAACTTGTAGGAAAGGAAGGGTACGTGATGAGCAAGGGAGGGGTTGGCTGACTAACACTTTGATTTTTAGCTTCTTTTGTCCAGCAGGACAGCTTTTTTGCTCTTTCAGAGTTGTGTTGTGGTAAAGCATAGCTTTGATTCAGTGTCTTTTTGATTCTCTTAAGGAGAAGGCAGAGAAGGTTCTGGTCAAGAGGGAGCAGTTTCTGGGAGGCTCCTAATAGCTGCTTCTCAGTGACACATAAAATTCTTAAATCACTGTGTGGGTGAGTTGTTTTTTTCAGTGTGAGAAACAAGGAGTCACCCTCTCATCAGATATCCTTTCAAGTTACAGGAAATACCTCGAAAGGCTGCAGGTGAGTATTTAATTATGAGATTAGCTAGTGTGTTGTGGCTACTGTCGACGTCAAACTGTGCTACATAAAACACTCATTCTTATTTCCATTGCTGACTCCTCAATATCATCTGTAGAAGTGCAAAAATCCCACTACTTTAAGAGGCCAAATCCTCTAAAGCCTATGGTGGAACTTCATCTGACTCTAATGGAGCTAGAATGTCATCTTGTTTCAAGGAGTTAACCTCAGCTATGTCAATATAAAAGGACAGCTGTGTAGCATCTGGTAAAAATAAGGGGGAATGAGAGGGAGAAGGGGGTCTTATTAATTTTTTAAAAAGTGGTTTGTGTTGAATATTTCATGCTGTCCTTTTTGTTGTTGCCTATACTGCAAGACACCCATGTTTATTGTAGTGTCTCGTAAACATTATTTGAAAAATATACTCAATATTTTTGTTAAAATGCAGTCCTGGTTATATCTTGTTTTTATTGGAATTGTGCTGTGGTTTTGATGCTTTGACATTCTCTCTGTGTGGTTTAGCTATTACTTTCTTTTTCTATTGACATTCATGATGCAAGATAGAAGAATTTCTGCAAAGCAGAAGGAAGAATTTGCGGTTTGACCTGCTGTTTAAGCTAAGCAAATTAGTAAACAAAAAATGTTGAAAAATAATGTGAATTCAGCCTGCTTTCTTCACACCTTATTTTATCAGTATTTTGTGGCAGATGAAATTTCTGACCAGGACTAGATTCTGTATGTCTCTTTTGGCCTCAAACTGTTCATAATTATTCAGAGTATGCCATTTCTTCTTGTAGGAAGCCTTATTACCCACAGGCAAATGTAATCTATCATCTTTTCCTTCAACAATTCCCCTTTTCCCTCTACCCCAAAAGAAATCAGAAAAGATTTATAAGGTACTGCAGCCCATGAAACCTGCTTCATTATCCTTAAATCAAGTATATCTGATTGCAAAACTCGTATTTTTATAAGAATTTTGTGAGCAGCGTATTTTACGGTTTTTGGTGTGCTTTTACTAAAGGTGAAAAATGCATTTTTTTAAAACTAATTCTTTTGAGAGTTATCACCGCAAAGTAAAAGCCCTTTTTGTCAGAAGAAAAATAATGGACCTACCTTGAGCTGTCCAAAGAGAGTGAAGTATTCAAGCTGAAAAGGTGGCATCAATTCAGATAGCATTGTCTTTATACATATTGTGTTACTATCCTATCCTTCTGATGTAACATAACATCTTATTCACCTATTTTTACTGCCATGGCAGATGAGGTAGACAGCTTGTTGAATCTAGATGTCGTTGTGTTCACTCCCCTTTCCCAGAGGATTAAATCTGATTTGGGACCAATCAATATGAATGAGCAGCTTGATTTGTGCCTTCCCATTTTCATTACTTCCTGTTTACTTGCATACCTTAATCTGTTACGACTGTGACCAGTTACACAGTTTTGTTGGGCCCTTCATAGTTGAATCATTTTGGTCTTCCTTTTACGTCTGCTTTTCTTACCGTTTTCTCTCCTTTCTTTCTCCATTTTACACATCTACCCCTTCTCCTGTATAGATAGAATTCATTTTTTTCATAGTTGGATGTATTTCCTAAAGTTTGTGGCATAGGAGAAGATATTTTTCAGTGAAATGCTGATTCATTTTTGGACAGCTTTAATAGAGATACTAGCCTTGCGTGAGAAATAACTGTAAGAATCTTGAGAGTTGTTATTGGCAGTTAGCACATTTCACCCTCATTCTTAATTACTGGTTTGCTTATTTATCTCTTCAGTCAGACAGTAAGCCTACAAAGGAACTCATACTGTTTCAGCTTAGTTGACCTTCTGATTTTCCTTTTGTAATGCTTGCTTAGTTTTTAAATTATTTTCCGAAGTTACCTTTGTAACTGAGAGTCTTGAAAACTGTGGTGTTAGTGGAAAAATATGCCACTAAAGCATTGGAGACCTCTGCTTTTGATAGGCAGCATTATATGTCCTCATTGCCCCGTGTAATTGAATTAATTTTCATATGAGCAATATTTTGGTGTCTTTATGTATATTTTTATTTATTTATGTATTAATAATTTTGTCTTTGATTTACTTTTGCATTTCCCTAAAGTTCTCGTAGGTGAAACAGGTCATTAGCCTTTAGTTGCCTCCCAGAGCAGCTAGAGAACTGAGATTTAAATGTTTGTATATGTGGGTCTTGTCTTCTTTTTCTCTGTGGTTAGTTACTCCTCTTAGTTCATGTATATAAGACCAGCTTTTTTATCCCTCATAATGATTTGCATTTGGATACTGTCTTACTGATTACTTAGATATACGGAAGATATTTAGTACTAGTGAAAATGGAAATAAAGTGTTTTTCGTTTGGGAGGAAGGCAGAAGCCTTTTTCATTATCAGGTTGTTTGCCTGTGTGTATTGAGTGCAGACTTAAATTTAATCCTTCTCATCTCCTATTTTATTTAGTGCCTTATTAGCCTGTATCTCCTTTTAAAAAACAGCCTTAAATATTTTCTGTTCTAGCTCCATTTAATTTTTGAGAATATAATTTTTTGTTCCTCCAGCCTAACTTAGTGGCATCTGTGATGTTTATATCTCCTTTCTTTACTCCCTTTCTCAGGAGTAATACTGAATTATCTCTGCATTTAAATCACTTCACATTTTAGCTAGCAAGCTGAGTGTTTTATTTCAGTAACTCTTGTATTTTTGTGGTATTAGCAATGCCTCTGCATAAATTTCCCCCCCTCCTCTGAATTTTGTAAAAGAAACACGCAGTCTTACAATAGACCATTAATGGTTATTTCTGGAAGCACAAATTAATTTATTCTTTTTCCAAGAATATTTTTATTTTTTAGCAAGAGACTTGCATATTACATGAAGGAATCTTAGAATATAACTTAGCAGTATAAATGATCTGAAATCAGTTCTTAATTTCAGTGGGTTTCTTAATTTCTTTGCTAAGGAAAAGGTGGAACTTCAAAAATCCTGAGGCAAAATGCATGCAGGTAGGGAAGAAAAGAATGAGAAGTGCTGAAGCTTGTGAATATGGGAGAAGAGACTGACAACAATTTACATTTGAGTTGTAATTTTAAATTTAAACCACAAGATTGATCCTGCAGAACAAAGGCAGATCTTTATGCCTGTTTAGGATCCAGGTATCTTCAGCGAGATTCTTTGTAGATTCAAGGAGTTATTCAAAGAAATGAAGAAATCTTCAGGAAAAAAGTAGCATAGAAGTGGCTATATTAAAACCAGGCAGTAGACGGGATTGTGAATTCTGTTTTACAAATCTTGCGAATTATATTGCCTTAAAAAGGGAAATAGAAATTAAATAGATAATGTTTATTCCCAGTCAGGTTCACTAACATACATACTAAGTATGTAATTTTAAAAAGATTTTATTATTTATTTATTTATTTTTAAATGTACTGATCATCTTCACAAGCAGTGTATCTGTCTTTCTGAAAGCTCAAATTTTGGAAAATATCTTTCTTCTCTTAAAACATCATGAGACTTTTGGTCAGTAGTAACCTGTATGGCATTTTTCAAGGTGGCCATGGCATATATAGGTGCAGACCTCCAACAGCTACATGTCGCAATTAGGATAGGCATAAGGAAAAATATTCTAATAGCAAGAATAGTTAAGCATGGATACAGATTGATGTAGCTACTCTGTTTCCCAGAGACTGAAGGTTTGTGAAGAAGATGGGGAAGCATTTACCATAGTAAAGTTGATTTTGATATGAGGACATCATGTTCACCCCTTCCACTTCCACTTTTAAAGTTTGTGTTGTAATCACTTGATGAAAGTAGAATTAGGGCAGTTTATACTGACATCTAATTAATCATACGTATTTAGGGTGCAAAGAGGTACAAAGACCAAAACCCAATGCCACATTGTGTAGTGGTAGAACAAAAAAAAACCCACGTTGATTGTTATTAGTGTGTTACGGCATTAGCATATTTATGAGTTTATATTTGCAAGATGACCATGTGACCCGCCTTCTGGATGAGGGGAAGGTTGTGGATGGTGGATGTTGTCTGTCTGGACTTTGGTAAGGCCTTTGACACTGTCCCCCACAGCATTCTCCTGGAGAAGCTGGTGAATCATGGCATAGACAAGTGTACTCTTCGCTGGGTTAAAAACTGGCTGGATGGCCGTGCCCAGAGAGTTGCGATTAATGGGGTGAAATCCTCTTGGCGGCCGGTCACCAGCAGTGTCCCTCAGGGCTCAGTTCTGGGGCCAGTTTTGTTTAATATCTTTATCAATGATCTGGATGAGGGGATTGAGTGCACCCTCAGTAAGTTCGCAGATGACACCAAACTAGGTGGGAGTGTTGATCTGCTTGAGGGTAGGAAGGCTCTACAGAGGGACCCGGACAGGCTGGATCGATGGGCCAAGGCCAACTGTATGAGGTTTAAGAAGGCCAAGTGCCGGGTCCTGCATTTCGGTCACAACAACCCCAAGCAACGCTACAGGCTTGGGGAAGAGTGGCTGGAAAGCTGCCTGGCAGAAAAGGACCTGGGGGTGCTGGTGGACGGCCAGCTTAACATGAGCCAGCAGTGTGCCCAGGTGGCCAAGAAGGCCAATGGCATTCTGGCTCGTATCAGGAATAGTGTGGCCAGCAGGAGTAGGGAAGTGATGGTGCCTCTGTACTCGGCACTGGTGAGGCCTCACCTCGAGTACTGTGTTCAGTTTTGGGCCCCTGTGTACAAGAGGGACATTGAAGTGCTGGAGCGTGTCCAGAGGAGAGCTACCAGGCTGGTGAGGGGTCGGGAGACCACATCACACAGGGAGAGGCTGAGGGAGCTGGGCATGTTTAGTTTGGAGAAGAGGAGGCTGAGGGGAGACCTCATTGCCCTCTACAGCTACCTGAAAGGAGGTTGGAGAGAGGTGGGTGTTGGCCTCTTCTCCCAAGTGAATAATGACAGGACCAGAGGAAATGGTCTGAAGCTGCGGCAGGGAGGTTTAGATTAGATATTAGGAAGAATTACTTTACTGAAAGAGTGGTCAGGCACTGGAATGGCCTGCCCAGGGAGGTGGTTGAGTCACCAGCCCTAGAGGTATTTAAGAAAAGTGTAGATTTGGCACTTCAGGGCATGCTCTAGTGGCAGAGATTGTAGGGGGTTTTTTTGTGTGTGTGTGTATGGTTGGACTCGATGATCTCAAAGGTGCTTTCCAACCATGAAGATTCTATGATGTAGTGGTGAAGTAAAAGGCACTTGAGTCAGACAAGCTTTAGCGTGTTCCCAATAGGCAGCAAAGGTGTTCAGCTCTGGAGATGGATACCTGAAAGGCATTTAACACTTTTTTTTTTTTTTCCTCTCCAGTAACTCAGCCTTAATAGTTTTTTTTATTTCTGACATTCTCAATTGTGACAGTTAGAACTTGGAGAAAGAGGAAAGTTGTAGATGTGTAAGGAGAAGAAATATGAACCATCTACATACTGCTAAAGCAGAAGACAAGGGAAAAAAAAATCTTCTTCATTAATCTTATTTGCATATTGAGACATACCATTGAGAGCTCTATTTTTTCCTTTCCTGAGAATGAGAATAAGGCTTTTTGATAGTGAAGTCTAGACTAATTGTGTGAGTTTACAGGTTCTTTAAAATTAAAAGTTATCAACAGCAAGATGTAAAAGGGAGGTGCATCATCATTACTACAAAAATAAATCAGTTTCATTATTTCTTTTCGAAGAATAAATGACAACACAATGTATTCAGTATGAATGGTTCAGTTAATGGCTTTCCATGCCTCATTTATGACATGCTGTTGTATAGAACTACTGAAATTATTGAAGTGCACAGTGCTGGAGGGACACATCGTTTTCTTTTAATGAGTATTCTCATCCCTAGTTGATGAGTCTTTGTTCTCTAAGAAGCACAGAAATATATTGTATATACAATGCTTAAATTATTTGATTCTGAAATATGTTTCATTGGTGCAATCACTTTATGATTAGATTGTATATAGAACTGTTGCTGAATTGCATCCACCTTAGAAGTCTGTTTCCTATGGAGTACGAAGTGGAAGGTATTCTCTATGAAAGCTGAAAAAACCCATATTCTTATATAACTGAACACTTTAAATTCCTTTAGTATTTATTACAATAACATTCATCCTATTTACGTCAGTTGACCTAAGGCAATTAATAAAGCAATCATCAAACATTAATGTTAATCCAAAGAAATTCCATACTAATGCAACATTAGTGTTCACTTGTATATTATTATCGCTCCATGTGTCATTTTTATAGTGGTGGCACGTTGAAGTGTCCACTATTATGAATGTATTAGAGCTTTAATGTAACAGGACTGGGTGTAATGAATTCTGTGGTGCGGGCTCATTTGCTATTACACAGCAGGTGCTCCTTTGTAGTTAACCATCTAAAGAGACAGTTTTAAGAATGAGTTATTTACATAAAAAATTGAAGTTGATAAATTAGAATATAAGCTCCATGCCATGTGGGATTTTCACAGTTGTACACGCTGCACTTCAGCTTACATAAAAATTCTTGGCAAGGTTCTAGTGGCAAAATGTTAATTCCTTAGATGTTCATTAAAATAACATTAATCATGAACTCTGATGATGTTCGCGTTGATTTATTCTGAAACTTTATAATTAAAATTTATCAGATTCTATAATTAGGTAGAGCAGGAAAATGGAATTTGGCCTTGTTACTTTATAATAGAACTATTAATTCACTTAAATGGTAGAATTTTTTTTTTTACAAATTTAATTAATACCTGCTTTTAAATGTGGATCGTACAGTCAAACTGTATGGGGTTCATGTGTGTCTTTCTATGTTGAAAAGTGTTTTGCGATACTTAGTGAGAAACAGGCTCATTTTTTCTTTACCGTTGTAAATGGACTTGAAAAAGCTGAAAAAATAGCCTGCTTTCTGGTGAGCTGAATCTTGATTTTAAGAACCCCTCCGAGGGAAATCTGGTAATTAAATCTACAGGGTTTCAGATAATGTCTGTACTTTAGATGACTGGATGGATGTTATTCAAGCTACCTGGAAGTCGTCAGTCTGTTATTAATCACGTGATAATCATATTTCCGTGTCAAAAATGGAAGTGAAAAGTGTTGTTATTACACTACTCCATCATTTGTTCCTCCTAGAACAAAGAAAAGAGGCAGCTTTTCTTGTCAAAGTAAATTTACTGTCTGCAGGACTTGTGAATATTACAAATTTATAATATGGCTTCAAAGAAGCTGTGTATGGATTCAAAGAGGGACTATTAAGACACCACATTTGGCTCAGTAAGTCCCTGACCTACAAATTGTTGGGGACTATAGGGGCATTCTGGGGAAATACTGCTCTGTGCTTGCCTCATTCTTCTTTGGGTTTCATCTTTCAGCTGCTGTTTGAGACGTTATCTAGCCTGTTCGAGACATTATCTAGCCTAGATATAGAATCATGGAGTAGTTTGGGTTAGAAGGGACCTTTAAAGGCGGCTGAGTCCAGCCTCCCTGCCATGGGCAGGGACGTCTTCAACTAGATCAGGTTGCTCAGAGCCCCGTCCAACCTGACCTTGAATGTTTCCAGGGATGGGGCATCTACCACCTCTAGGCAACCTGTGCCAGAGTTTCACCACCCTCAGAGTAACAAATTTCTTCCTTGGATCTAGTCTAAGTCTACTCTCTTTCAGTTTAAAGCCATTACCCCTGTCCTATAGCAACAAGCCCTACTAAAAATTCTATCTCCATCTTTCCTGTAGACTCCCTTTAAATACTGAAAGGCCAAAATAAGGTCTCTCGGAGCCTTCTCTTCTCCAGGCTGAACAACCCCAACTCTCTCAGCCTGTCCTTACGGGAGAGGTGCTCCAGCCCTCTGAGCATTTTTGTGGCCCTCCTCTGAACCTGCTCCAACAGTTCCATGTCTTTCCTGTGCTGAGGGCTCCAGAGCTGGACACAGGACTCCAGGTGGGATCTCCCCAGAGCAGAGTAGAGGGGCAGAATTACCTCCCTCGACCTGCTGGCCACGCTTCTTTTGATGCAGTTGGCTTTCTGGGCTGTGAGCACACACTGACGGTTCATGTCCAGCTTTTCATCCACCAGTACCCGCAAGTCCTTCTTGGCAGGGCTGCTCTCAATCCCTTCATCCCCCAGCCTGTATTGATACTTGGGGATCAAAGGTTATGTACCTTTGATCTGACTGAGTACAACCATTATTATATTAATTTACAGATATTTATGCCTTTGCTTGGTAACATTTGCCTTCCGGAAGCCTGGGCCCCTGAGACCCGTGCAAAAGTCTGGAGCAAAAAAGGTCTTTCACTCAAGAGAGGAGGATCAAGCTAGGGAAGGAACATGACTTGAACTGTTCTTTCTCACCTTTTCAACTATTTCTGCTAGACTGGTTGGGAGCTAAATACAGCTGCTTGTGTTTGACACTATACGTGGTCAAGTAATTTGTTTACATTAAGTGTCTTTGAGTACCTAACACTGCTAATAAAGCAATGTCCAGAATTTATTACAGTTCCATTGATGCTGGAATGCTGGCTTTATTTTTCTAGTCAGTGTTGTTGCCCTTGCAGTTTTGTTTTCTTTTGTTTTACCGTTCACATTGTGGTTTTTGCAGAATTTCTGTTCTTTTGTCCAATCTGAGGATTGGAAATAACAGTAAAAGATAAAAAATGTCTTCAGAGAGAAGAGGAGATCCTGAGTGCCTGTCAGTAAAGCAAGTTAGTACGCAACGTTTGAGGCCGGTACATTTTCTGTTTGTTGTATGTTGCCAAAAGAAGTCTGATATTTGCAATGCATCTCTGAAAACTGTATATGTGTGTGTGTATATATATGTATATCTATTTTAGTGGTAGCTCTCAGATCCCTTACAAATAGTTTGTGCAGTGCCATATACTGCAAATTTTGATCACTTTTTAATTGAAACAGTCATTTGCTTTTTTGTAGAGATGTCATTTTGGCGTTTGTCGTTTTTTTTTTTTTTAAAATATACTGTCTTGAGACATATGCAGTAATTTGTCAGATTAATCATTAATCTTCTTATATACCGTCTTCTTTAGATAGGACCTCCATTCAGATACTTGTGCTTGATTTCCTAATGGGTGTTTCAGCCCTGTAAATTGCTGTAGAAGCGTGATCCACTGATGCATGGTGTGAATTGTTGCTTGTAGCAAGATTTATTTTTAAAATTGTCTGGGTTTTTTTATTGATAGAGGTTATACTCTCTATCAGTTTGTATTTTGCAAGCATAATGAATTCACTCAGCTTTTTCTTGATAAAATGATCTGCCAGGATATGGTGGTGTCACTTAACTGCAAGACTGAAACTGATGTTGTTGGCTACCTCTATTTGTGGTTTATGGATCTTATTGCAAATGGAAATGATATATGAAAGTGACCCTCTATAAATAAATATTTGAACCCATAGGCTCAGCCTGATTTCTTCTTGCTAACTTGTAGCTTAGAAGGCTGGGGCTTTATTAAGTGATACTTTTTGGTTTTCTCCACATAAACTAGAGCATTTACTGTTTCTGTGCAGTCCGAGTCAGTATATAGCTGGCAATAATCTGTTGGAAAGCAGGTGTACACTAACATAGGACCTGAGGAGTGAGTCCTTGTTTGGGTTAGCTTAACCTAGATTTTTTTCATTATAGGATTTTTTAGGGAAGCTACCTACCTGCCGTCTAGTTTTCTTGAAGACGTCCATCTTCTTGAGAGTAGCAGATTTCGGGTTAATGTAGTCCATTAAAAAAATGGTATCCAGTTATATGTATGGAAACGTATGGTTTTTGACACTCTAGATTTGGGGTGTGCACATATTCCACTGCTGCTTTGGGCCCTGGATGTTGTATCTGTCTTTCGGAGCACTGGAGCAGCCCGTTGGGGTTATAGAGAGCCTGGCACTACAAAAGCCCAGGAAGTTGATGGTGGTAGTGTTGGAGACCCGTGAGGTGCAGAATCGCTGCTACTTCTGTGACCCTGCTGTTCTACCCTTTGTCTATTGATATGTTGGCCTGAAACTACAGATCTAGGACAAACTGGATTCATTAATGTGTGCTTCATTATTGAGGAAAAGAAACAAATGCAGAAATGTTTGTGTGTACGTGGATATATACCCAGTTGTGCTTGTTTAACCAGATACATCAAAAAGATTTTGTGTCTCTTGGCATAAGAAAATATTTTATCATGTTCTTTAGCCAAGGTTCATTAGTGTGTCTAACATTGAAAATATTAATGTCATACAGTTCTCCATAAATTGGAAGTACATGGAGCCTTTGAACATCTGTGCATTTTGAGTAATTGCGTCAGTGCCGGGACCACGTTCATGCGCCATAAATATTTGAGGGCAGTGGGTCAAGGTAAAGAATAGGAAGGACAGAGTAAGAATAACTGAAATAATCTTTTTGGAGGATGGTATTTGATCCTAGCAGGTCAGGCCTTCTGTTATAACCAGAATGCGTAAACATTAAACCTTAAAAACAGCTTCGAAATGAAGCAGGTAACTTCTTCCTGCAGTACAACAGTCACTCGACTCCAGAATGACACCTGCATTTTTGGTTTCATTTTACAATTAGCAAAATGTATTTTCAAATTGTGCATAGTAAAATTCCAGCACTTGTAGAAGATGACCTGAAATTCAAGAACCTGTGTAGTAAAAAAAATAAGAAACTGAAGTGTAGAGGTTTAGGATGATTCTTAAAAAGACAAGTAATGTTTTGAATAACAAATAATTTATGCAAAATATGTTACAAAATCTAAGATGCTAAATAAATAACCAATACAATGTATTGTTTTGACACTTTGTTTCCACTGAAAAGATAGTGAATGCAGATTCATTTGTTAACAATATTTTGAAGCTATTTTTCATTATATTTGCCTTATATTTTGTACAAACAGTTGAACTGTAATTTAAATTTCAATATTCTGCTTTGAAGCTACACGAAAATATGGTGGGATAAACATTCAGAAAAATAGATTTGTGGTTATATAACTTCTCTTTATTATAAAAAAGTTGCTTCACCATATGAAACTTTTTTCTCCTATATTTTGAAAGGCTCGTGTTCCCTTTTATATTTCACCAAGTCGGCATGATATAATGCGTTTCTAATTTCTGTAATCTTTTATGATTACAACATGAGGGTAGTATTATAAAAGTTATTCTCATACAGTATTGAGAAGTCTTGAAGATTTAAAACCAAAGAATGGGATATAAGAATGCTTCAATCCAGATATTAAATGGTAGACAAATAAGCAATGTAGTAGTTGTTAAAGTCTTAATACTACATCTTTTTGTATTTAAAGGTTTTTCATTTTTTTTCTTAGATTGATGTAGCATAATATTAAAGGGCTATTAACCTTTACCGTTTGGTCCGAATTTCTGTATTTTTCAGCAAAGTAGAGGTTTCTTACTTTTGAGTAACATTTTACCTTCTGGGAGTAGTATAAAGGCTTGTTTCTGTTGCCACTTGTGTCAGCAGCGGTCTTTGACAGAAGTAGGTTTTGGGCCCATTCGTCCTTAAGTAGAAATACAAATGCCTGATTTAGCAGGCTATGCTTTCACAGCAGATTTTGTAAAGACAGCTGCCTGTGTAAATCTCCTGTCCGTATTGTCTTGCAGAACAGGGAGACTTTACAAAACGTCATCAGCGTCGGCTAACAGTTGCATACATAAACTTTGTTGTTAAAATATATGTGTTTATCATAACATTTTTCTGATTCAGAAATCAGGCTGTATTTCAAGGCAACAGGTAAGTTTGAGGAGACTTGTTACTTTTTTTTTAGATTTTCATTTATAAGAAAACTTGGCTGTGTGTTTCAAGAATTTCTTAGAAGTCTGAATAGTTAAACCCTCCTTTTGGTTAATGCATTACTTCTGGAACCAGTAGATAAAATTCTACACATTAAACACGGTAAAAACGGTGCATATTCTGCAAAGGACAGAATTTTAGATTAAAGTTTTCTGGGCACAAAAGCGGTAACAAAATGATCCCTACAAAACAGAGTAACTTAATAACACAACAAATAACTTTTGTTAATTTGAAACTTTAGAAACTGAAACTTGTAAAGTAAGATGTAATTAAATTATGGTACTGTCCATACCAGCTGTTCTTGGTAATTGAAACTTTACAATATGAAAAATACATTACATCTGTACAGTTTATACAGGTAGGTAGGATGAGTTTTGAAAAAGATTCACTTTAAGGGTCATACTCTGAAGTCAAAAAAATACTGCACAACTTAACTAATTACAAATTGTAGACTTGAAACAATTAATCTTTGTGATTCATTTTTAATTTGAACAGGGATCCTAGAATCCATAATATGTCTTCTCACTTCTGTCCATAATGTTACATAGAATTTGGTTGCAGCCTCTGCTACAGGGAAAAAAAAAAGACAACAACAAAAAACAGTTAAGCCAGCTGCTGACTGTGTTCCTTGATTCGTGCTGTTGTTGTTATTGTGCTCAGATCCAGATCAGTTTCTAGGTGTGTTTCCACTGTTTCTTCCTGGTTATTCGAGTCATAGGGCTTGTGAGCAAGCAGTTCGTGGTGTACTCCACAGTAACTTATCGTGGGCTGATCGTAGGCAAGAAATGTTGACACATTCATAGACAATGGTATCTAGGGGAAAAACAAAGATGAAAACCAGCCAATTACCGAAAGACACAATTGAATTGTGCTTGCCTGAATTTGATGTTGAAGAAACAGACTGTCTAAAAACATTGGCTAATACCAAATACAGTGCTGCACGTAAAAACATCTCTTCCGTCTCTCTATGCCTCTACCCCCTCCACTCCACCCAAACCCTGGTCTCCACTAGGGTTTTCTAAGCCTAACAGCTACCACCTTTGATCTTGTGGCCCAGGACTACCTGTGTGCTCAAATGTGTTTGTGAGGATTAGGATCTGATTGAACTCAAATTATCTTTAGAATGCAATTAACATCTGCTAAAATCAATGTATCGGGGAGGAGAAAGAGGAGTGACTCAATTTGGGGATATATGGAAGATTTTAGATGGATTTTCAAGTTTAAAAGTCGTTAGTGGATCTTGCTTGAGTATATCAGTGGGTGTGATACCTTTGGTCTGCTGGGAAATACTCACAGATGACACATTTCCTATTATTTATAGCATAAACATCAATTTGAATCTAGTAGCTTTCAGTAAATATTGGACCACAGTAGATCCACTGTTACGCTGTGGTAGCTCTGGAAGCTTCCCTATTGAAGTTTTAATTCAAATTCTTTAGGCTGAAAAGTTATTAAAATTTTTTTTACTATTTTCTTGGGGATTTTGAACATACTTCAGCATAGAATTATTTACAGTACAATGTAGAGTCAGAGGTGAAATTAATGTGGATTTTGAATTGTATGTATTTGTATTATTAGATTTATTTTTATATATATTAAGACAATCAAAGGATGAAAAAGGTGACTATATTGTAATAGCTGTGTAAGTCATGCTTTAAAGTATTTAAAAATCAGATTTCCAGTCCATTTTAAATTAGAGAACGACTAATATTTGTGACTTTTATTGCTCTCCTGCTGTTATTTTGAAGACCGACTGAAATGTAATAAAACTAAATATGAAGACAGCTCATATTTAAAAGCATTTTAATTTGAAATATGAAATAATACAAAACAAAACTGTTTCTCGTTAGCACAACTGGTTGATACATTTGGATGTCCCACCTGTACCTCTACATGCTCATGACAGCATGTTGGAAGTCCCATTATAAACACTGCTCATAAGCTATACGAAACAAGGAGCTAGACTGAAAAATATAAGGAAACGGATGGCTCTTCTACCTACATATCAATAGCTCATGAAGAGCTAAACATCATCCAGTGTATGTAGCATATCATGTGATCATACTGTCTGAATCGGAAGAATATCAGTGAAACCTGTGACAAAACTCTATCTTCATAGGATAGAATCAGAAAACCAGTGGAATGTACCTTTTCTATCCTGACTCTTGTATTTGAAAGATTTGATGTTAAAGCCACCGTATTGTATCATAGGTGTCTGGTGATCTGTATCTCTTCACTCACAAACATTGATGAGCTCTCTGCATTTCAGGTAGCCACCTTGGGTATGTTTTATTTATTTTCCTTATGATGAAACACTGGATGAACACCTCAGGCTTTCTTAAAATAATGAAAAAACTTTACCTGAGGAAGAACTCTGGCATTTTAAATAAATGTGATAAGAAGAAATGCTCCAGATTTTTCCTCCTCCATAAACACCAACAATAGCTTTTCTTAAACTATTGAACACTTCCTTTTACAGCTCGAAATGTATTTCCTAACCTAATTTCATGAGTGTGGCACAATATTGGATCGTGTCACTGTGGGCATGGTTTACTTTTGGAGGCAGCAATGCAGTGAACACATCCTGTCTTGGGCAGCTTTGCTCTCATGATAGAGGCAAGGCTACAGTGCTATGGTATGTCCTCATCATTACTGTGATCACATCCAGAACCTTGGCGCCTAAGTGATCTCCTCAAGTAGCAATATCAGTACAACCAGTGCAATTTTTCAGCTGTACTGTAAACAGGACTGATCCCCTTCCTCACAGGTTGATTGCCTTCAGTTCCCATGGTACTGTAGGGTAAAAACATCTCTGGTCCTCTTTGTACCTAACCTAGAGGCTGCCATAAATTCTGGAGATGGGATGTTAGAAAAGCCACTTCTATCTCCATTCATGTTCTGTTGACCAGAACCTGCTTGAGAGAGAGAGAGGATTTCTTGGTGAATGAACTGCCTTAGTAAATGGTGAGGCTAGAAGGCATGACAGTCCCAGAGAGTGTACAAAAATGAAAAGTGATATAAAGGCTCTGGCTGTACAGGGAGTCATGTAGATCTGCTGGTACTTACTTTTTCTCTGCCCACTCAGCTAATTTAGTCATATTTTCATTGCCCTTTTTTTACAGAAGCAAAAGATAGTGAATGGCCTTGAGTCACTAATGCCTATCCACACTTCCATGGAAACCAGACAAAATGTTGTACAATCTGGCTTCAAATGTGCTGTTGCCCACATTTGGAATAATCAATGAAGTGATATTTAGTGCCACATCTACTGAAATAGAAGATATGGGTTAACATGCTTCATAGAAATTAAAATCTGTCTCTGTGTGTTCAGAATAAGAGCTAAGGCTTGCGTTCATTTTTGAAAAAGGTATGTTGTACGTATGTTGAACTGGAAAAAGTGTGTGTGTTATGATCTTAATACCTGGTCATATTCTCAGTAGCTGTTTTTCATGTATTTTTTATGTAATGTATCTAAATTGCTGACCTTTGATCATATTCTGTTTTCAGCAACATCAGAATAGAAAGAAGGCAGACGGGAGGAAAGGTGCACTCTGACTGCTTCAGACTTGTAGTCAGAAACAAGTTGATTATGGTTATGGGCTCCTTCTAAGCTCTTTCTGATGCTGACATGAGGGCCTTGCAGTAAAGCAACTGTATGGGAAGTTGGTCAGCAGTGTCAGGTGGGGTAAGCAAACTATGCGTGCAATTGCTTGAAATATAGACATCTGCATACATGAATTCTTTCATGCATACACGTACAGGCCTGAGTGGGGAGCCACATAGGAGGACATCTAAGGCCTAGCTGAGATTACAGAAACAGAACAGCTTTTGATTAATGACATGTTCCTTAGTCTGGTAAAGTTTCCATTCTGAAAAAAAACTAGCTAATGTGTTTCTCCATTGCTGTTTTCTGAAGGGCTGTATGCAATTGTGTTGGCAATTCTACCTTATTCTGGGCAAATACAAACCAGGAATGATGGCACTCTTCAGAAGAATCTGCGCTGGTTCCCTTGTAACTAGGTCATTTCTGTAGTATGCAAACTCTGTACCTTCTAGAAAATTAGTAATATTCAGACCTGTTATAAAATCTCCCAGATAGTTTTTGGGTTTTTTTCTTTTTTTTTTTTTTTTCTGACCTACTCCTTTTCTATTGTCACATCTTTTTTCCCTTCTTAAGTGTTTCCCCTTCTGTCTCTATTTCCTAGAACGGTCAGGATCTGACCACCTGCCATGTTTCTTTTTAGTGTAAGAATTTGGGGAAAGAGACTTCTTGGTCACTCCAGTTCATACTGCAGCTCATTTGTAGCCATCAGGCGAAGCTGCTGCCAGCTGGTCCTTTATTGCTCTCCGGGTGTGCTGGATCACTTTGGGCTTCTCAGGTTAGAGCCCTGGAACAGAGATGTCAACCCTCATGGATGGCATGGTAATTAAACAAGGAACATCCCTGTTTGTATTTCCTCCTTTGCGTTTTTCCTTCCTGTTTTCCTTCTGATAGTGGTATGTGTCTCAGTAAAATTTCTATCTCTATAAACCTCCTGTTCTCTGAACTTTTTAAAAAATTCAAATAAGTAATATCACAGTATTTGTAATGATAGCTCTCATCTCTTTGACAGCAATTTTGGAGTAAAAATCACTGCCTTGTTTAATTACTAGTGATGTGTGAACTTCATATTGTTTGGAGTTCAGGTTCAGATGAACATCCAAAAAGCCCCAGCTTATCTCAGATTTACAGTTCAGAAGCCTTAAAATTGCAATTACTATTCAAGGAAATATCTGTCCTGCAAGCTGAATTTCATTGCATAGCATTAAATTTCTGGGGGGGGTGGGTGGGTATGTGTGCAACCCCATATCTTTTCAGTAAGGAAGTCTAAAACTCCAGTCTTGTTTTACATAGAAAATGTAGCTAAAAGGTTGCATTTACAAAACTGTATAGCAAACCAGAATCGTTAAAAAAAAATAATTCTGTTCAGTCCTGACAAGAGTTTAATCCAGTGTTTGGGATGTTGATGTTTTTGCATTTCTGTTTTGATCCTCACTGGCAGTTGAAAAGTTACTACAGATTAAAAAGGAAGTTTGTTTTGTTTTTTTTTTGTTAATTTTTTTTTTTTTTAAAGTCTGAGAATTTGGTTCTGGCTTCTCTCTAGCAATTACAGAGATCTGCAGGAAATCAGTTATTCTATCCAGACTGCAGAAGTATATTCCCTTCTAAACAGATGTGAACTGGTTGGGGAGGGGAATGCTTCTAGCTGCAGATGAATATCTTGGCAGTCAGCAAAGATGGGAGAGGATCTAGCAAAGGCGTACAGCATTTATTAAGCTTCTGGTGTTGTGGCTGTGTTCTTATCTGATTGCTTGACCTTGGCTTGGCTTTCATAAGAAACAGAGTTGCATTTTTTCCTGAATTTACTGTATTTAGAATTACAGACAATATTTTCAGCCTAAGGATTTTCGTATTTTGTTAAATTTAATGGACATGGGGTGTTCAAACCTCCCAGGGGGATTTCAAGACTCAGCCACAGAATCCTGGAAGTGAAAACTTGGAAACTGAAGCCATAAGGGCATAGCCACAGATCGGGAGCGGCTTAAGAATGTAGGCATGGGAAAATATGATAGGGCAAAGGAATATTATCCATGGAGATGGCAGAGATAAAGAGCTGGAAAAGCAGATGATCATGAACAGGAGGGATGAAAATAAATGAACCAGGTTGTATGCTGAAGTAAGAGAATAAAATAAGCTGAAGGCTGGAAGCAATAGAAGTGATGGAGCTCTGATATATCATTCAGAAAATGTACAGAATATAGGAATGTTATTATAACACAGGCATGGGAATATAATATGTCAGCATATGAGAATTAAATCTATTTCATATAGAAGTCAGTGGAATTTTGCTGTTGGGTTCAGTAAAAAAGAATTGAACAAGCCCTTGTAATATATACCAGGGAACCATAAATGTTTTATTGGTATGAAACAAAATTAAATGCTTTATTCATGACCACTGTGAAGAATCCTGTTATTTTAAATGAACCTCAAAACAAACCTGATACTTTACCGTTCATTATTTTGTCTTTGTGATGTATTTGCCATATTATTTAAATTTATTGGAGGTTAAATTTTGAATAGTACTATTTTTGAGTCCTTATCTAAACCAGAAAAAAGCTTGAAGGAATAAAACACCTTGGGGTTTATTAGGTAGAGAATACATTAGAATAAATTATAATTAATGTATTTAAGAAATCTTATCTAAATTGGCTCTTTCATTAATCTTAACAACCTGATTTCTGACTTTGAATTACAAGTGAAGGCAGTTCCTGTCTTCATTTGGGAACCCCCTGAATTCCTAGTTTCTCTCCTGTTTCTATACCTGTGAACCTCACTACTGAATGCTGCTCTCAGCAAAGCGTCACCAAAGCCAATTTATTCATATTTACTAGCCGATATTTCCAGGATATCTTTAATTCTACTTTAAATACTCCTTTTTCCCACAAGCTTACTTATTTGCAAGTGACTTGTCAAATTGTGCGTTGTTTTTGCTGCCTGTTTTCTCAGCCCCCTCTCAACTTCCCAACTTGCCTACTCCAGACTTCATTATGCTGTTCTCTTTAGCACCTTCAGACATATTACCTGTTTGTCACCCTGTGTCCTATTTTTCCATATTTTTTCTCTGCGTGTTTCCTATCTTGTCCCCTACTTTTCCCTTCCATTTTTTGGCAGGTCTTCCATGTAACAAGTCCCTTATTTTCTTTCTGAAGTAGCATGTCCAGTGGCTTTCTGTGGAAGCCCTAGAGCTGTCTGGTAGGTATATTTATGAAAAGAAAGTACCTATCTCATTATGATCTCGTCCCATTTCTTTCATTGTCTGCTTCTTCAAGCGTGTTTTTACTTAAAAGTGCTGTGCCGTGAAACGAGAGGTAATTAAACTCAAGCTTCTGTTAAAGGAATAGATAAACTTGTTATAGCCAATTTGCAACAGTTGTGGATTTACAGTTCAGATCCTCCTGGCTCCTCTACTAAAATGTAACTCAGCCATGGGGGTAAGGTTACCAGAAGTTACTTTTTGGTGGTGGTGGTATTTGCATACACTGTGAGGAGGCCTTACTGCAAGGCAATGAGTACCCAAAAATTGCCAGTCACTTTTAAAGATTTTAGTTTTCCTTTATACTCCTAAATTCATAGGTGTTTGTTCTTTAAAACTTGAGTCTGCATATTTCAACCTTTCAAAGTCCAAATTCTAAAGGTCTGGGAAAGGGCAGTATGTTGTTGGGTCATCTGGTGAGAACTTTGGCATGAAATGTCACAAGGCATTGGTATTAACTCATCCAGCTTTACTTGTGAATGGCAAGGAGGAGTTGTGCAAGTGAAGGAATTCAAAGAGAAGGATGTTTTCAAGCTTTTTGTTCTTCTCTCAAACTTAATTTCTACTCAGGTCAGGCTGTAATTAAAAACCTACCAAAAGCGTATGCAGTAACAATAGTTTTCAAATAGCTAGATTTTTCTTCACATAAACAGTAAGTTAACACCCTCTTGGTGAGGGAGAATTGTGTGTTCTGTTCAAAAGGCACATCTGTCCAGATGTATGTGATTTCAACATGAAAATTTCTGTTGCTCACGAACACTTGCTTTTCTTCTGCTATGGTTTTCCTTCTCTGCAGTAAATCTGGGCAATAAAGTACAGTAGTGATGTGCTTCCTGTGCTCTGCTTGGGTTTGGTGATTTTTTCTATTCCAATACGTTCATATCTAGTTAACTAAACTGGGGTCCCACACTGTGAGAAATAATGCAATGGAAACCAAACATGTATTACTATACATCTGTTTTGTGCCCAATCTTCACTGCCATGTTAGACTAAACGTGTCATAACTGTACATTCTTATCAGAGAAAGGCAAGAGCGAGGAAGCAAAGGGCAGATGAGAGGTCTGCATCACATCTGTGTTTTAAGCTTTTCAAACCATCTGTTCAGTCACACTGAACGTGAGGACCTGTTGTCTCCATGGCAATATAAGAATCGTTATTTCAAAGCTCCTATTGAAGTAGCTGCTGCTTCTAGACTTTACTTGTTCTAGTGGCTGAATGCCCTGTGTTTATATTGATACCAAAAAAGAAAAAGCTTTAGTAAATGCACGATTAGAATTATAGTCCATCAGTAATAGTATTCTTATCTGTTCAATGTTTAACATGAATTTTAAGTAATTTATGATGCAGCCCATTCTGCATCTCCTCCTGGGAGAGGAGGGTGGTGTTAAAAAGTGAAAATCATCTTTGAAAACAAAGGCCAGTACTTTTGAACCTTTGTGTTGAATGTTGGACAAGTAAACAGTAAGATGTTTTTTTTTCTGGTGGATTGGAGAAGGTACAGAGAGCATTCAGCCACAGTTGGGTTCCATGAGAAAACTTGCAAATTTTTTTTAGTGATGTCAATGTAGATTTGGTATCTTAATTTTAAAGAAGAAGGACTTGGCAAAAATTTTTCAGCAAGTTGAATATACTAGTTTTGACAATGGCCTTTACCTGTTTTTGAAATGCCAGAGTGAACAGCTACTGACAAATGCTACAGAATATCACCCCTTTCTTTTATTTTTAAGAAATAGAAGATAAGGAAGAGGAGGAAGTAGAACTAAAAAGGTTTTATTTTTCATTCTGATTCAGTTCATTGGGGTTCAGACTAAGAAGTAGTGAGCTGTGGTTTCCTACTTGCTACACGTTTTGTCTTGCATGTCATTAGTTTTCTCAGAGTTTGAACAGAGTTTGAACAAGGTGACATTTGCTTAACATCTTTCCTTCCTGCAAAGAATGAGGCATTCGTGGGATGAGAACAACTTGTGACTTGAATAGCTTTCATTGCTTGCTTGGCTTTAAAAGCAGTATGTATTACATTTTATTTTAGTTAGATGTTCATGTTAGCTATAAATGTTAAAAATGAGATAGTTATACTGTTCTGTCTGACAAGGTAAATATCTGCCCTGCCTTTTCAAGTTTTTTTTTATTTGTTTGTGTGCGTTCGTTTGGGTTTTGTTGGTTGTTTGTTTTTGGTGTTGTTGGGTTTTGGTGGGTTTTTTTGTTTGTTTGTTTGGTTTGGTTTGGTTTTTTACTTTAAGTCTGCAGGTTTGGATTATTTTTTTTATTTTTTTTAATAACAGTCCTTCCAGTTCTAATGTAGTAAATTGAATTAGGGAAGTAGGTATGAGGGGTATGATTATGAGTAAAAAATTATGCTTTCAGTTGATGCATTGTTTAAAATATGCTTCATAATACTTAATAATTAAGTGTATATTGCCCTAAAGTATTTCTAAAAATGTTATTACAATTAAATCTGTATCTCTTGAGTGCTAACCTTTTTAGATTTCTCATTTATTTTTCATTTATATATAAAACTTGGTGTTTATTGGTAGGATCTGAAGGCATAATTACTAAAGTGTCTTTTAAAACGACAGCTCTGAACTTTGTGGGTTGAGAAGTAAATCAACAGAGATAAAGCTTTTACTTTAGATGATGGATAAATGATGGAGTTCAAAGTATTAGCTAGCGAGCATTTGTTATGTATAGAAAAAGTTAGCTGTTTGTCTTAGTAAAGTTTGTTGCAGCTTGGAGAACCTGACCATCATACTGTATCTTAGTTATCATTCATTATTTAGCAATCAGTAGATAATCTTAAAATATTAAGAATTTTAAAATAAGAATTTGCATTAAGAAAAAGCACATGAAAAAAAGACACCTTTGAAAAGTAGATAATATATTTGTAGGGAGGTCTCAAAGAGATGATGTTTGTAAGCCACACGTATGTAGGTAGATGTGTATATTTTCTATGCATGCACTTGTAAGTCTTGTGGACAAGCCCTAAAAGAGGTCAGTGCAGCTCCTTCCATTCTCCTCCGAAAGTTTTAGAATACTAAAAAGAAAACTAGACTTTATTGGTATATGTAGAAGGAAAGGGAGCTGAATGAAAGGAACCAATGAGATTAGTTTGATTTATATTATAGGTTTGTTTCATACTTAGGGGAGGTCCGTCCCCTTGAAAAAACCCCTGTTGTGTCATAGAGTTGAAGAAACGAAGTATTACAGCTGAGTTTAGAAAAATATGTCCAAGCCAAGCTTAGTTAAATGTTAGTGTGCCTTGTTTCGTTAAATACACTAGGGCCTGGTTGTGCAGGATGTCTTGCATCCCCAAACTGAAGGGACGACTTTGTTTAGGAGAGCTCTGAGGAGAGTAAGGTCTGTGCATGGGATTCTCTGGTATTCCTCTTAATGAACAAAAATCTCTGAAGTGTGGCTGTATCCGATATCTAATCAATTTCAGCACAGACTGCAGTTACTTTTACAGATTTTCATTAAGCGTGATTGTTTTGGTTGATAGTTGAACTTTTTGGCCCATCATAGGGCTATAAGTAGGTTTTTTTGAGGACTCCATTCCCCAAAGGTTAGATTCTCGTATTTTGGATAGGCTTGTGTAGAGTGTGATTAATATGATCTTATTTTCTTTATCCTTCTCTAATTATTTTAATGTAACAAGCAATTTTAATATCCCCTAAGTGCTATAACAGGCAATCTCATTACTTCTCATCAGGCTTGTTTACAGAGAAATAAAACAGCAGCGAAATAAATAACACTGAATAAACCAGATGTTGAAGTATTACCTACTCTAAGTATTCATAACCATGAGTCAGACTCTGAAGAAATCATGAGCCTACCTTAAGAAAAGGAGGTTATTTTAGTTGATATAATCTTTAGCTTCTTGTTTACGGTTTGGTGTTTTTTTGTTTTTGGGTTTGTTTTTTTTGTGTGTGTGAACAGTTGGGGAACATTATATAGTTTTTTTATGGATGGCCCAGTGGTAGGGACCTTAGGAAATATCAGGAAACTTGATAATACTGATGATATAGATGTCTTCCTTTCTCCACTTTGCCCTTTCTCTCTCTGTTATCTCCCAGCTGTTAACCTCTTCTTTCTTACTTCTCTTGTTTTATTGTTTTACCTCTATTTCTGTCTTTAAGAGGAAGCATCCTTCTTATTGTTAACCGTATTAATCATTGGTGTAACCTCTCCATCATCCAGTTATATTGTTGTTGGCCGCCATTCGTCTATTATCTCATTCACCTTTGCTTTTCTTTGTATTCTACTGCATCTCTGGCTACTTTTCAGTACGGTGCCCTAATGCTCTCTTTCCTTAAGCATCATATCCCAAAACATGCTTTCTTGACTCCAGGAAAGGAGACAGGAAAGCCTGGTGGTGCTGAGACAAACTCACAGTGAAACCTCCTACTGCAGTTTTGAATTTTGAGCGTTTGCTTTTAGCCCTTAATACTTAAACAGTTCTCCTGCTGAATGGACTGTGATTGTGCGTTTCATAGTGTCCAAAGTCTGATCCTGCCAACTGTTGCATGCAGATGTGACTAGCCTACTAGAATGAGCTGCTTGAGACATCCACGTAGTTAATCTAGTGTTGGTATAAATTGGCGTTGTATGGGCCAACAGATGCCAGGGCCAAGAGGTTTACAGATCTGAAGGGAAGAGAACTTGTGCTATCTCTGAGAACAAAGAGGGGGCCTTATTTACTCTGCTAGTTTGATTTTTCTCTCTCAAAATTTTTTGTGTAGAAAACTTAAGTTAAACTGGATGTATTTCATTTGAATTCTATGATAGCTTGTAATTAAACTGGGGTACCAATTTAAAAAAACACAAAAAACAACAACCAAAACCTGATCCTTTCAATCCTCTTGTGACATTTCTGGAGAAGAGGTTTTCCAGTCACATCTATAGATGGCAGAATCCTATCCACAGTGTTTTTGTAACTGAAAAGTCATCACACACTCTCAGCAACACAGATGTGCTGGCAAAACCCTTCATGCAGCTGCAGCCATGCTTAATTTTATTAGCTTAGCTTCTATCAGTCAGGACGTTCTTCAGCTGGTGCAGGAGGTCTGCTCTTCCATTGTTCTGATGAGTGTGACTTCTATTACAGCTCTCTCAGCTGACTCTCAGTAATATTGAGGTATTCGCAGGTCAGAGATACGTTGTGATATCAGGCGTATTCCTATGTAATGAAATCTCACGTCCCAAGAGCCTTGTGAAGTGTGTAAGAAAGACTAAAAAAGCCCCGAGTAACACCACTAACACCCCCACCTGCTTCACTCTGATACCTATTTGTACTGCTGCATTATTTTGTGTGGAAATGCTGATCAGTACTCGAGGTTGGCCCAAGCATACCTGTATATATATGGCATGTGTGGATTCATTTAATAGGCATATCATGAAAATGTCTCTCTGGGTGTAGTAAACTACTTACAAAGAATGAGAGTGTTGAGTGTGTGTTTTTGATTTAATTCTCAAGTGTCTTGCAATATCAGTTCCTCTTTTTACATTTTAAACAACCAGTTTCCATGATGTAGTGTCCTCTTGTGCACAGTGTTCTCAAGCAAATTAATAAATAAAATTAAAAAAAATCTAACTTACATTCATAGCTTACATCAGCTTAGGATATGAGTAATATTATTTCAATGACTAATCCAGACATACCTGTCAGAGATGGAAAACCTATACTGAGACTGCTTTAATCCATTTGCTGATTTTTACTGTCCCAAAGTCCCTTGAAGTACCTGACTGAAATCCAAATGTGCTCCACATAGAATCATTTAGGTTGGAAAAGATCTTTAAGATCAGCTCCAGCCATTAACCTAGCACTGCCAAATCCACCACTGAATCATGTCCCTCAGCACCACGTCTACACGTCTTTTAAATACCTCCAGGGATGGTGACTCAACCACTTCCCTGGGCAGCCTGTTCCAATGCTTGACAACCTTTTCAGTGAAAAAATTCTGTGTAATATCCAACCTAAAGCTGCCCTGGCGCAACTTGAGGATGTTTCCTCTTGTCCTATCGCCTGTTACCTGGGAGGAGAGACCGACCCCCACCTCGCTACAACCCCCTTTCAGGTAGTTGCAGGGAGTGATAAGGTCTCCCCTCAGCCTCCTTTTCTCCAGGCTGAGCAACCCCAGTTCCCTCAGCCGCGACTCACCAGGCTTATTCTCCAGACCCCTCACGAGCTTTGTTGCCTTTCTCTGGACACACTCCAGCCCCTCAATGTCCCTCCTGTAGTGAGGGGCCCAAAACCAAACACAGATTTGAGGTGTGCCCTCACCAGTGCTGAATACAGGAGGACGAGCACTTCCCTAGTCCTGCTGGCCACACTGTTCCTGATACAGGAATTCCTGTTGGCCTTCTTGGCCACCGGGGCACACTGCCGGCTCATGCTGAGTTTTGCGTGTAGATCTTTAAATTGGGATTCAATCTTTTGTTGAAGCTTAAATGGTTGGTTTGTAGGAAGTGTTTTATTTTTGAAATCTATTTTGCACTGCATAATGTATCTGCTCAAATTCCAGGTCTTCTCCCATCCTTCCTTTCTTGTTCCCTCTCCCCACCAAGCTGATAAAAGGCTAATTTTTGTTTCTGTTGTTATTGTTCTGAAGTACGCTTTGTTTTGCTGAAGAAGCAAGAGCTGGGAGCTGCGGGCTTGGCTAGAGGGAGGTTAGTGCTCTCAGTGGTGTAAGCAGCTGTGTGTTGCAGTGTTGTGCTGAAACTCAGGCAATGCCAGGACATCACAGACTGGGGGGCGGTGGCAGAGAGGCTGAGGGGGGTTAACTTGGGTGTACACAGTCAAAAAACAACACTTAGGAAGTAAGAGTCCTTGTTTTGTGAGGTGGGTTTGTGTTGCTCAAAGAGTACAAGTGAGGACTGCAAAGAACTGGATCATCATCTATCTATTCAAAGAATAACTAAAATAGGCAAAACAGAATTTCTCCATATAGTTACCATTGCACTTCAGTTAAATAACTAGCGTATTGCTCTTTTGTAATTGTTTGAACAAGGGCATTTTCATGTATCTTAAAAAAACCTTTTGAACGATGCCAAAATGCTAGTGTAGTTTTGGCAGAGGCTCTCCTGGAATGAAGTCCTCTTTCTCTGTTAGTGGTAGGAGAATTGACACGTTCACCCAGAGAGAAGAGACTTCCTGAAGGATATTGGGAGGAACAACTCAAAACACAGAGAATTTAAACCAAAAGTCAAATTTCTAACTTGAAACATATAAAATTAATGGAGATTAATATATCTAAAAGGAAAAAAAAAAAAGGATAAATTTACATTTAACATTCAAAGAAAATACTGTTCTAATAGACTTGGTTCTTGGAATTTACCGTGCAATGAAGCAGTGTTTTGTTTATTTCTACAAAATAGTGTAATGTCATAAAACTCATCTGAGTGAAGTATTTCTGATTACATTAGTGAATAAGCTTTGTGTAATTATATAAGGAAATTAAAGAAAGATCTTTGTTAAAAATTGAATGATACTATAACAGAAGGCTAATACCAAATGCAGCTTGAAAAGCAAGAGCGAAGGTTAGTGTAATTTGTATATACCCTGGATGGGGAGTATGAGACATACGGTTCTTTCAGTTTTCAGGAAACGTTCTTAATTAGTTCACTGGGTTTACCTGACAAATACAAAATTGTTATTTTCTGATGTGACAGTAGTAATGGTAAAGCATTTTTTTTCTTTAACCAGGACACCCTCTACATATAGTGTTTAATATTTGTGGTAATGAAATAATTTTCCTTTTTAAACTACTTTTCCTCTGTGAGTGTGTTTAAGTCGCCTTTATATTATATTTTATCACCCCATAACTCTGGAGAGAAAAAGCTCTGTTACATTTCCAAGCGGTATATACTAGATTATTTCTATTGATAAGAAGTATTAATATTTGCACTTGTTAAAATATTTTTATTGTGCATCAGTTGCACTGCTTCTAAGATATGACTGGTTGTTTGTATATCTGGCCATAATTAAACAATTCTTCAATGTAGGACTACAAATTTTGCAGGGCAGGAAAGCATTATTTGGCCAATTTGATATTAATTCTTTTAAAATCCAGGCCGAACATTCAAAGCATAAAGTGGCACTTTATTGATAGCCAGGCGGTTCATCCTTTTCACTCTTAAATGCTGCACTCGTTAGTTACTGTGGCAGATTTTCAGGACAATTATAGTAAGCAAGGGAGCATAGACAATATACTGTGACAGAGTTAGAGGTGTGCAGGCAAAGGACCAAAGCTGAATAGAGTAGTTTTAAGAAAAAAAAAAAAAAATCTCCTGTAAAAGTTGTCTTAGACCTTTTTGGTTCATTACAGATGACCTTAATTGCTGGTTTGCGTGGTTTGTAGAATTGGGACTGGAATTTGGAGTTTTATATATCCAGGTGACTCATCTGCTTAGCCCAGTGTGGTAGCTACCAAAAGCCATTAGGAGGATGCTCTGTTATCTCTGTACAGCTGACACCTTTATAGCCCTTGTGGTACAGGGACTTGAATAGGACTAATACAAAAAAGAGCCTCTCAATCTCTATCTGGGTTATTATTCCCCTTCGTGGCTTTTTTGACAAGTGGACCTTAAAACCCCATCCTTCTGTTGATGCCAGTGGTATTCCTTTCAGATTTGTACAGGTAAAGTGCATTTCCCCTTTAAAACAATCCTCAATAGTGAGGGAAATGAAAACTGTTCCGGATATTTATTTAGAGCCAGCCAGTTAAATCCAGTCACTTTGATCTTTTCTAGTAGCCAGTCATGCAAATATATTTACCTTCTTATATTAACTGTGGAAAGAGACATCAATATGTACTTACTGTACAGCTGTTTTGGTTAGCATGTTTTCTTTAGGTCAAAATAGAGTCAGGTTGCTGTGATAAAAGCAGCAGTTTGTATTATTTTGGTATTGTGGGTAGTCAGGAGATGGTTTACTTCAGAACATGCAGCTGAGATGTTAAACAGTATTTAAAAAGCCCACGTATGTAGCAGGAGCCCAGCATGAGTTTAAAGGAACACACAAAAAATGGGTGATGGGCAGCACTGCCAGCACCTCTAACAGGTCTGGCCTGAAGAAAAAGAATGGAGCCTGAATATTTTTGAAAGAAGTGAAAATATTACAGAAAATGTAATAAATGCATTCCATTTATGTAATTCTATATGGAAACTTCCACAGAATTTACAGGTGTACTAGAGGTTCATCAGTCTGCTTGGCCTAGTGTCAGAATATACTGCCTGCAAGTGGTAGCGATAGCAGGGGGAAGAGTGTGCTGGTAATAAAGGAAATTGCCCTCTGAATGTGAGAAATATGAAGATGATGTGTGAGCCATCCATATTAATGAGTGTGTGCATGTTAAAGATAATAAAACAGTGCTGCTTTTCAAAATGTTGAGAAATGTACATTCTGAAGCGTGCATGCTCTACCTGCACTCGCTCTAGGCAGCTCCTGATGATAGAATATGAACTTCCTCTTAGAATGGAAATTCAAAAAACTGAGACATTTTGGATACACAGTGAATTGGAGTGAAAAATAATTTAGGACTTTTGGAGTTTTTCACAGAACTGAAGCATTTTAATTTTGAATTAGAATATTTTGTTCTAAGTGGTTTTATTGCATGCTGTATTAATAATTAAAGTTGCAACAATATGAGTTATCAAAATTGATTTTCGAAAAGTTAATTAGAGTTTAAAAAAAGCAACAGTGTATTAAAATCATAATGAGAACATTTTGGTCTAGTCCAAATGTTCCAGAATTTTTCGTGAAATATTGTGGGTAGATTTTCCTTTTTTCGTGCATTTCATTAGTTGGAATTTTCTGATGGAAAAATCCATCCATGAGTTTTTGACCAATTCTGAGCATCTTGAGAATAATTCCAAGGATTCGTTCCTTTGCTGAGGCCAGATCATGCTGTTAGCACGATGGTGTTTGCAAAGCGCTCTCACATCTCATCTTGAGACATCAGATTCAGACACAAAAGGCAATCTAGCAACAATAGATTGAGTTACTAATAGTAGTAATGCAATGCTTAGTGGCTGTAACTAATTAAAGGACTTAATTAAGTTGTCATGAAAGAATATAGATAATCACTGTGTCAGTTCTTCTTTATCATCTGTCTGCTTTAGTGAACCATTGTCTGGTATATGTTACGCACCAGTGTGTGGCATGGATCCCCTTCTTCTTCCTTTCCATTTCCTTAGGCATTTCTGGGTTCTGTCTTTTGGAGTATAGTGATAAAAAACAGGTGTGGACTTGATGCCACCTATTCTTTATAGTATTGTGAGTTTTAAGGCAAAAGATGTTAAGAGTAATGTGGTTTTGTGTAATCTTAACTTTCTGGTTTAAAATTTATTAGTCATAAAAAACCAAAAAGATCAGTTAGAATACGTCACCACTTTGGAGTGTTGTTCTCTTGCATGGGATTGCTGACAATAGAAAAGTAACGGTTTACTGACATCTGATTGACTTCGATTCACAGCTCAAGTAGCATTTTGTCAGGGAAGGAAAAATAGGATTTTCCTCCACCTGGTCAGTCACCATGCAGTGCTCCTGTGGGTCTACAATCCTAGGTAAGACAAGATCACTTCTGAAATACTGCTCTTGAATTAGAGGGTGCTGGCATGCATTTGGACTGTTCCGTGTGAAAGTACTGCATGTTCAGGGTAATATTTATGGGTCTGAATTTAGAATTCATGCAGCAGATTCAAGGCCTTATTGGCAGAAGGATGTATGAGCTTAAATGGCACTTCAGTGGATGCTAGTGCACCTGAACCAGAGACGGCAACCCCAAGTCATCTTCCTTAGTTTGTTGACCTGCAAGTCTCTGGGGTGCTGCAGCTCGGTGTTATGTGTGGACTCAGAACCATACTTACTTGACCACCAGGGAATCCATCAGCTGTGCTAAGTGGTATTTGGATATGGAAGCTGGATTAAGCATTGCTGAACTCTGCAGGAATGGAAGATAGATGTTGGTTTACAACACTGGCTACATGTGCTGACAGCACTGCATTTCACCCAAAGAATCTGAATAGACCTGAAGAGAGGCCAGTACCAGGGGCTTGATGAGCCTGTATCTTTTGAGAGATTCCACAGATAATTGTCTTGGCTAACTTTACCTCTCATAACCCTCCCCCTCTAAATCCATCTTCTCTAAAGACCTTTGTGTAAAACTTTCATTACAAGAATTTGCATGAGAATTACCAAAACATAATTAATTTCTGGTACAACTTTTTCAAAATTTGGATTTGCATGCTTCAATATGGACACCAGATGGGCTGAAAATCTGACCAAATTTCCCAATCAGATGTCACAGGTAACATCTAATTAAATGTACAAAACAAATTTTTAAATATTTAGACAGAATTTCTTTAGGGTTATTTTAGAATAAAAGAGAAATATTTTATATAACTTTATATGACAGAAATGTTTTCTGCCTTTTTAAAGAATAGTTTGCTATTTATCGTTTTGTTCCATTTGGTAATGTGCTTCGCACATTAAAAATAGATGAACAGAGAACTATTCAGCTGAGCTAATCAAAGACGCAGATGGCTAGTGCAGAAATCTGACAGTCTCTCTAATCTAAATTAGAAAATTCCTTATGAAAGACTTTTTACCTTGAAGCTAGTGAAGCTATAACTGGAATAGATCGCATGTTTGATTTCTAGCAATGTATTTTACATCTGTACAGACAAAATTTCCCTAACCTCATGAGCATTAGCAACACATTTTATAAATCTCATAAGGATTCAAAAGTAGTAGTATTGTTCAAGGAATGGATTTGATTACAGGGAAGTTAATGTAGATTTCAGTGTTGTTGAGATAGTTCATTCCTTTATGCACTTTCTGCACTTTAGCTCAGTGCCCGCTCCTAAATCAGGCAGGTGCCTTTTGTCACCTAGAAGTCTATTAGAAGACTTTGTGCCTCCACAGTGGCTTTGTTTCCCAGCCGCACAGGTGGGTCCTCACTTGTCATTTGCCTTCCACAGGAGGAGATGGATCTGGAGAAGCGCTACACAGAAAAGATTACTTTTTCCTAGGACTGTTTCAGAATTTGGTGGAAACTCTTTCTTTGGCACTGTCGGAAAAGAAAGGTGACAAAATAATTATTTAAGTCATCATGATTTTTGGAAGATACAGCCAAATTGTTGGTTGTTGAAGGCAAATGCACTAATTTCACATGTATGACTTTCTGTAGTAAGTGAAGACTGGCTTGAGAAGGAAATGACTTTAAAGCAAACTGGTGTGTAGATGGATTTATGCTGCAGTGATTGCCCAAGAAAATGCTCTTGCTTTACTGTCAACACAAGATAACCCTTGGTAGTTTTCCTGCAGTTAAAATAGTACCTTGCATTTTCTGTGTCGATGTTTTCACCATTCCCTAAGGTATCAAAGACATATCATATCTGAAGATGGTGTCCTTGGCAGTACAGTGAAATGCACTGATTAGACTTCTGGATATCTGAAAATACTGAGCAAAAGTACTCTACTGAAGGAAGTAAATCTCTTTGCCTACGCTCCAATGAAAACGCTCTTAAGGGAGTTTCTACATTCCACACTGTGGTACAGAGCTGCTAACTCAAATCCCAGAAACAATACAGTCACATTAGCTCTGTGTGTGTTAGTAACAGTGCCAGCACCATTGCCTTGTGCTTATAAGCAAGCTCAGTTGGGGTTGGATTACTTCCTTTCTCCATTGCTTTGTGTTCGACAGTGCAGATTTACATGCAATGTCTTTTGAATCTTGTAACAGCGATAGCTTATAATTCACGTATATAGAAATAATAACTTGTGGTTTGAAAGTAAGAAAACAAAATGATAAAGAACACTGTATCCAGTGTTACCGTTGTCTGGATGTTACTGAGAGAAGGGGTGGAAAAATTCTGTTGCAACCTACTCCAGGGATAAGGTGGCAACTTGGAAAGACTGCAACAAGGAAAGGAGGAACAATTCATTTTAAACTCAGGTTCTATCTGTAAGATGCACCACTCAGCATCCTAGATATCCAGCTTTTTCTGTACACACCGTCATTCAGTTTATGGAGTAAATGTAAAAATCGCAGTAGAGCTTTCAAAACACTCTTACGAATTCATTTTCTGAAAAGTAGCTATGTACTTTGAATAAATGACACACATTATCTTTTTTTGTTTAGAAATAAAAGCTTCAACAAGCAAAAAATGACAAGAGTAAAAGTTGTTATTTGCCACTCAAAGAAGTTATTGTATTGCTGGGCCAATGATTTGCATTAAGTTGTTGATATGTTCATTTGTTCTTCATGACATGGTCTGTTTTAATCCAGAAGAACAATACCTACAGCCTAATGGGATTTTCAGTTACTGAGATTCTTTATATTATGCTTTTATTTGATTAATATGCAGTGCTTTCATGCATGCTGTTTGACTAAAAGAAAATGAGGAGAGACAGACAAAAAACCATCCTTAAAGCATTCTAGTCTCTATCCTTAATCTACCTGTCCTTTCTGTTCCTTTTTACCCCTGGAGATGTTTGAGCAACAAGTGCTACTGCGTTATACCACTTCGTTGCCTCCCTGCAGCAAACACATAGTCTCTAGACTATAGCATTTTTACTGCATGTGAGAAACCAGCTTGTTATTCTTGCTGCATTTATTGTACTTCTTCCACAGATACGGCTCTGCTGCCCCCAAGGTCTGAATGACATTGATCTGATGCTCACAGCCTGGAAATAAAGCCAGTGTGAGCTGTACAGAAATCTCATGGCCAGTGCAAGGAAATCATTAACTCTTGCAGCTTGTTCAGATAAATAAAGGAAGGTAAGGAAATTGCAATTTAGCCAAAATATTAGAAACGTGATGGTATTGCTGGGACAGGATCTCCACTGAGAAGAAACACAAGTGCACATGTCATAAGAAAAAGGTTTTAGAAAGCTAAGCTTGTCTGTCTGTCTGATTGGGAAAGACTAGTGCAGTGAGAGCAGGAGTATTTGAGAGCCTTAATGCTAGGTTTTCTGAGTTACAGGAATCTTTGCCATTGTCAAGTCATGTATCTGTTAATTTCCTTGTTAAAAACACTCTTTTGGAGTAAAGCTCTCCATCAATGAAACACTTTTCCTGAGGTTTTGGGGTTTGGGGGTTTTTTTGTTGGTGGTGTTCGTTTTTTGTTTGTTTTTTTTTTTAAACATAGTATAATTTATAGCTACATGTCTCCAGTGTTGTTCCCCTTGGTCGGGGTCCTTTTTAATCTCCCTTTTGTGTTGTGGTTGTAATATATTGAGATATATGCAATGTCGTACCTGGTAGCTCTTCAGGTAGATGCTTTTTCGTTTCCTTTTCTCCTTTGCCTGAGGTAACCCAGCATTACCCAGGTACTGAGGTACGTAGCTGTGCTTGTTAGTGCCGCTCTCCCTGGGCTTCCCTTTGTACGTGTGTGGCACCGCGTCTCGCTTCTAAGAGCTCCGTTATATGGACATGGTAACACAAGGATTGGCAGAGCTTTTTATCTGTCTTCATTTTATTTTGTAATCGGGAATATGCCTGTTCAGTGGATTGTTCTAACATCTAAAATATACACAGCAAATGTGTTTTTTACTGAATTTTGTTGAATCTTCTGCTTTGATGAGTAGAACTGTATGTCCCTTTTTTATTTTTGTTTTTTTCAATGTTGGAGGATTATTAATACTTCTCAGCTGCCTCTCTAAATGTTTTTCTTCAATCAGGGCCAACTCTAACTTAATGGAACAGGTGGTTGCTTACCCAGCAAATTGCTTAACATAAAGCCCCAGCCAGGATGTAGCTTCTTATAATTAAAAGACTCACACTGCTCCTGCCAGCCATCTTTTCCCTTGCTCAGCATTGCACCACCATTTCAGACAGAATGTGCAACAATAAAATAAAGAACGTCTCCAATGTTAACCCTGTCTCATCCAAATCACCCAAACATTTCTCCTAAGTATTGTGATATTAAGGTGCCATAAGACTGGATGGGACCTGCTTTCCATGTCTCAGGAGAAAGTATTTCTTTTTATTTCTACATTTCTTTGGAAGATGGCAATCTCTTCTTATCGTTTTAGGGAGAAAAACCCCAACCCAAGTGTATGGTTCCACCTTTACATTGCAAAATGCGGTCACTCAGGGACTCCAAAGCCAGGGCATGAAGTGAATGTTTGGATTGCGTGTTGCTGGAACAGCAAGTGAATAGCCACTGACAGCAGGGCAGAAAGAGAGAGGCTCTTTATGTTCTCCTCCTTACCTATTGTCCTGACTGCCTCAAAGACTGGCCCTCCTCATTCTTACTCGGAGGCTGTGGCCGGCAGGGAAGGGAGATGGTTATCCGTGTGGGCAAGAGGTCAAGTGCATGTATAATGTCCTTTTTTTCCTCTCTAATTTGAGGACATATTCAAAACCTCTAGGATGCTTACTCTTGGCAAGTAGTTGTCAAAAACAACCAGCCAACATGGTAGCTAATTTTTAGGATGTTTTTAACATATAAGCCATTATTAACCTCCTGGGTGGTAGAGTCAGCGTTACTTTCCAGTGAAACAAATGGACTCCTGCATCACCTAAGCAGGCAGGCGGCTCCGTTGCCCATATTATAATACTGTATAGTAGCATGATTGTTAATCATATAAACGTCAGAACTATAGGGCATTACAGGGTCTTTAAATCAACTGGTCTGTATTCTATGTTGAAATCTGTAGTTTTGGCTCTTTTATTTATTTGTAGAAGTATTTGCTATAAATAGAAGGTGGAGGACTCTACCAAGATACATAATTGGCAAAGTGAGATTGTTACCAGCTGCAATCCTAATTTTCAGTTTTGACAAATGTAATATAATTCCAAGTATTTATGATGACCTACTTAGAAAAGATGCAGTACTGCTATTACCATACTATTTATGTAGATATGCCAAATATAAAAAAAAGTCTGATATTGTTACATTATAAAATATTATCCCTCTGTTTTTTTGGGTGAAGTGCTTTTCTCATGTACCAGTTATAGTGTATGCAAAGAGTTTTTTGCCAGATGTCTGAAAAAGTATCCAAAAATGTTTTGTTCGGAACAAATCTAATGTTGATTGCCACCAAAGGGGAAACTGGGGCCTCCAGTATAGTTCAGCCTTTGTAGTCTGAACTAAGGGACTGGCAGCTTGTTTACATATAAATCTGCAATGAAATAACAGAAATGCCATTTAATTTTTTCTTTCTTTCTTTCGTTTTTTTTTTTTTTTGAGTGAACGTCTTTGTGCAAAAAGATTTTAGTATAAAACTTTCCTACTCCATCTTCGCTTTTTTTTTTGGCTGAAATTTAAACAGTTACTTGTGGTGTCTGTAGAATATGCAAGAAATTAACGCTCTGTACTTCGGATTGAAAAGGCTGTTTAGACTAGTTTTGTTTAAGCAGCAAGAGAACTGTATACATATTTACTGCTAATGTTACTGGGTGCTTATTGCCAAATTATCTTGCTTGAAATATAGTATGGGGATCTTTAAACCATTAAATGTTCCTTTTCTCTTTTAATTGCCAGTGTCTTACCAATTTCATAGACATTTCATATTTTTGTTGCATCTACTTATATCTGATACAGTAGTATGTCTCTGTGTTCAAATAAATGATAAGAACTGAAGATTGATGTATCATCTTGGTATTGTATCTAATCCGTTACTGTCCTTTAAAGCATTATGGGTGCTTAGATCAAATAATATTTTGAAGTGACTACTGAATTAACAGTGAGACAGATGTATTCACTCTCATTGACAAATATATTATTACTGGCCTCTTGTAGAAACAGGTTGAAATCACTCATTTATTCAAAATCAGGATAAGAGAATTTATTAAATCAAGATTTCAGAGTATTGAAAGAGTATCATTTGGTGTCCTTCCAGAAATCTACTTAATCGTGACATCAGGGCTTAATACATGATAGTGGGTTATCATGTACAAAATCTCAGTTTTATACATGGCACTGAGCATTCGTTTATTGTAAGAGAATTTATAAAAGCCGTAGTCAGATTGTAAACTGGTTTCATTTCTAACATCCCATGCTAAACTCTCCCATGTGTCCACCCTGCATGATTGCATTTGTCTACTAGTTGCAAGTTACACCTTTTCAAAATGAGTATGTTGAGTAACAGTGTAGCTTGGTGTTCATAGCCTGGCTTGGAAGTGTTTAATTGGTTATGATAATGTCTGTTAGGTCTGTAAAAGTCTTACAAAGAACATCTGCTCCTGTCATAATTGATGCCACTTTTCATCAAGGTCAGCACTTTAAGGTGAATAGGGAATTAGTTAATATGAGAACTGGTCCAATGGTGAAGAATTTTTCCTCTGTGTACAACTGTGGTCCATTTGGCTAGTACAACAGTACTAATCCTGATTTCACACCTGCCCTGATGAAAGGTCCTTATACTTTTTCCAATTTTTCAAGGAAATCCTTTGTGTTCCTGGATCCAACTCTCGGTTCCCTTGGGGTACACTGCATTTCCAGGAGGGAAGTGAAACAGAAATCTGATGAATCCTGCCCTCAAAGAAATACTGTGCTGTTACACTAGTTCACGACAGTGCTTATAATTCTCCTCATTTGTGCATGTGTGTGTTTTCATTTTTCACTTCAATACACACCTAAAATATGACAGAGTTCCAGTTGCTTTGGGAACGTTAATTTCCAATTTTCTTATCTTTACTTTTAAAATCAAAGTGTTTCATTAATGCCTATTTCTTCCGCTAAGCTTTAAAAAGAATGCATTTCATTCTCAGCCTACAGCTATGACTGGTTAAAGCAATTTTCACGGTAGCTATAGACAAATGCATGGTAAGCGAATTATGCTTTTATTATACTCACAGTTGCTTCTCTTTTCTATTTGATTTCTGCATGTTCTTGTGTGAATTCTCAAATTTATGTGTATTAAAATTGGAGAGAGATGATTTCAAAGGTGTATGTATGAATATTTCCTAAGAGGTCACTGTGCTCCTGAGCTGCACACGTGAAGAGTAGAGCTGGTGTACCTCCATTTATTGAACGCGTGCAATTGATCTGCATGGCACATTTGGCTCAGCAGGTCCAGGACGGATTGAGCAGAGGCAGTAGCCGTGCCTGACTCGGGAAATCTGCTTGGGGCATGTGCCGTAACACCAAAATATGCTATGTGTTTCAGACTCCTGGGGGCACTCGCAGTACGCAGTGTCATAATCATAGTTTTCTGCCTGGTAGCCGTACAAACTACAAATGCTATAGAAGAAATCTGAATGTCTATTTTGCATATTGTATGTTTTAATAGTGTGTTTAGAAAGTAGATTTTTAAACTACTTGTAGCATAGGCTGTCATTCTAGTTATTTACACATAGCATGAATGTTATTAAATTGAAAAAGCAGTGATAAAATGGGTACTTCAAATAGATCTGTTAGAGGATGTTAATTTGACTGTGATGCTATAGGAAAAACTTGAAAGCGAAAGGAAGCATGTTAGGGAATGTGAACTGGAAGGTTCGTTATGTGCTGAAGTGCAGGTGAGGGAGGAGCATTCTAATGAGTGAGTTGTACAGTTTCACCCTCAGGTTGGAAGAATGTAGCAAATAAAGTCCTGCGGAAGTCTCTCCTGGATATGTTGGTCATGAGGCAGCTTCTTAATGGAGTTGAGTATTAAATTTGTAGGAGCAAACTACGGGTATGTTGGAGGACAAATGGGAGAGGTGGTTTAAAAAGAGAACCGTGTGCCCGATTCTGCCCTCACGTGGGACTAGTCAGCTGCGTCCCCGTAGGCTGAGAAACAACTGGGTAAGTGCAATTCAGCAAGAAAGTGCCTGCGCATGGTACAGGGCATGTGAGGCAGCATCGTCATGCTATTATGAAAAAGGCACGGCATATGAGGCAGGTCGCTGTTCACTGCCACGGCATGTCTAGTAGTTGTTTTACTCTGCCCAGCACTGGTGAGGCATTGGCTGGAGAGGAATATTGTCCGCTATTGAGCAGTGTGGTTAAAGAAAGATACAAAAGAATCAGAGACTGTCTGAAGGGCAGCATTAGGAGAAATCAGAAATGATGACTTAGGGGAATGATTTGGAGTGTTTAGTTAGGAGAAGATGAAGCAAGATTTGATAAAACCCCTCAGATATATAAAATGCTGCTGCAAAGAAGGAGAGATCTGTTCTCCATCATAGTGGTGGGTAAAACAAGAAGTAAGTCTTTAATAGGATTAAATTGGATTAGATGTCTCATGTTAGGAATAATTAAGTACTGTAATAGGTTGCCAGAGGAAATAGTGAAGAGTACTTCACAGGAAGCAAGTTAGAAATGGATTAACCAGACTTCTGTCCAGGATGACAGTGTCATGGCCTTTCCTGCTGGGGCAGGTGACCGACAAGGTGATCTCCCCAAGTCCTTCTAGCCTTATTCTGAAATGTAAGTTTTCAAAGATGCTTTGAACCTGAACAAAAACATTCCCCTTATTGTGTTTCCAGGGGCTGGTTTGATGTAAACGCTTTCTCAGTAAGCTTCTATATAGAAGGCTTTTGGTTGTTGTAGTTGGAATAGGCATCCCCCCCACCCCAAGGAAAACAACAAACCCCTTTTTAGCATTGAAAAGTTCCTAGATAAGTAAAAGCTGTTGATTGTTTCCAGAATTAGAAGGTATACATCAAAGGAATACACTTTTGAGTGAGGATAGTCCTTGTTAGGTAGAGAAATAGAGCCAACAAGTAGGTTAAAAGAGAACTTGGAGAGATCTGCATTTTGTGTGGGATCAGAGACGTTCTTGCCAAAGTCCCATCTGTTCAGCTTTTATTCAGCTCTGTTTTCTTTTTTCCTCTCTGTTGTGCTAGCACTCCAAATGGAGATATAACTGCCTGACTGGTATTAAGTTCTGAAGTTGTGCTGGTTGTATCTCCAAATGCAGGTATCACAGATAGTGACTGAGTTTTCATGGAGAGGTTTCATTGGTAGTAAAGTTATCTGATTAAGGAGTGCTCTGATCCAGGAAAGCTTAAGAAGCCTGGGGAGCAAATAAAGGAATGATTATACTATTCTGGACATAGATGACAACCCCTTTCCCCAAAATTTCTGCAAATGACTGAGAAACCCCATGCAAAGTCTATCTATGTTAGTGTATGTGTTAATCACACCTGTGACGTTCCTCTTGAAGAGTTAAACTGTGAAACAGGAAAATCGCACCTTAATTGAAATGATGGGAGAAGATGTGCCTGAAAACTGAGGACCGAATCCTCTGTCATAAGCATGTAGCCTATAGCATATGGCATAGCTCTGTCACAAGGAAATCCTGGCTAGCCTGTAGCCTGGGACTGTATTTAGAGTCTGAGTGATTGGAGGGTAGCACCTACAGCAGGCTTAAAGCATGGGAAAATCTGCATTTGCATCTTATCACAGCACCCTTTTGAGTGGCCCGTAGGTCTGAGGAATATTTCTTTGTGTTGGTTGTTAGTGGCTCACTGGAGATCCAAGAGAATGCTTCCTCTTGAGAGAGGCACTCCTAGGAGAAGAGATTATTCCTGTTTTATCTTGAATTGGTTTTGCTGAGGTCATATTTTGCTCAAAATAGATAGCTGCCATTTCTGTCTGTTCTCTATAGAAGTTCTAATGGAGTTTATCTCTTCCCTTATCCTGAAGAAAGAGACCTTGGTGAAAGCGGTAGCAGTAATTGGGAGAGACAGCCCTGTAAGATGGACACGCAGGGGCTTTCATGTTTGAATTACTAAGGATTTGGGCTAGATGGATATTTTTCCCCTCATCAAGCCACTTAGAATGGTATATATCATAGTTATTTCTGGGAGAGTGGGATAGTGGATTTAACTATTCTCCCACTTAAAGCATTATAAATCAGGACTGATTCGACTGGGTTTATGCTAATAACACAGTAGATGTAAAAGGAAAATAGGGGGTTAATCTGCTGATATATTTCATTGGGGCTTAATAAATGCACCACAGTTGTCAAAATAACTCTTGGGTAATTTGCGAAATTAAATGTATATAACCTGCGCTACTGAGTTTCTATTTGGAAGCTGGGCGTCTTTTTGCTAATGCTTCTTTCAGAAGCCTTAACTCTGGCAACGCATTCTTGGCCTGGCCCTGTTTTCATGCCACGCATGGCAATGAGCTGAGTACGCTGCAGTACTGTAGCAAAATGAGCGTCGAAGCAGTGTAGAGCTGGCATAGGCTACTTGCTTAAGGACAAATACAAAAAGGATTAGAGTTCTCACTGTCAGATCTATTTGTTAAGAAAATCATTCAGTTGCTAGGAGGGTGTCTGTAATTGCATGTAAAGCAGTGGGGGGGATCTGTAATTGCAGTATATTCCATATACTTTTTCCTGAGAGCACAGGTCCATACAGTTGCAAAATTTCAGCTTGAAGTTCGGGTGTTGTTAATTGGTCTCAAGATTTGTGTTCATCTTTCTACAACAGTTTTGCCCAGGCTTTTAGAGTGCTAAGTTATTGGCAAAGATAGTGGAGTTTTATTGGAAAAGATTTATTGGTATTTTGTAATTCAGAGAATTAAATAAAGCAGATTCACAGTTTTGGCCTCAGCAGTGTGGCTAAATAGCATAACGTGGCGTGCAAGAGACTCAATGCATAGGTAGAGCCTGTATGCAGTACAGTTAGTTTCAGGTGCCTTTCCAAGCACAAAGATGTGTGAAGTTCCCGTATCTATTTCTTTATCAGCAACATTAGTAACTGAACTGATAGTAATCTGATAGTGATCCTGGAGGATACTGCATGGAGGGCTTAAATGCTGCTTTGGGGCAAGGGGCTTGCTCTCCTGGCCTGAGATTGATAGGACAAGAAGCAACAGGTTTGTTTTAATACTAATGACAGCAAAATGTCGGACCAGTGTGTGTAGGGAAGGTTTGGATTGTCTGTCATGGGGACATCTAGATATCTGTCAGACTGATCTAGGAAAAGTTGATTGTCTCCTGAGGCCAAGGGTGCACTAGGGGACTTCTTGACAGCAGAGAAATGTGCTACAGAAAAAGGAGAATTTTGCCATCTTGGCCTACAGTAGAAACTAACTTTTCTTTTTTTTAGAGCTACAAATATTTCAGAAGACAACTCAGTAATATTTTGTTTGACTTTATATCACATCGGAACAGCAGTTTCCCACTGTGCTTGAGTTCTGTGCGCTACGATATCCATGCAACATCCGTATCTGCAGAGTTTGCTTTACAATTCTTTCCTGTGTTCTTCTTGGGTATTCGCTGCAGGTACTACATCTGCTTTTAGACATAGCTAAATGATAGCAGTCTAGTTTTTGTCCAAGTAGTTTCCTCCCGAGATTGGCTGCCCACACATTTCTAGCATATAGCAAGTTATAATAAGCCATTTTATTTCTAAAGCAGGTGATTTTCTTACAAGATCTCAGTGAGAACTAAACTGGTTGTTGTACAAAACTTATGAGGTACATTTCCAGTTTTTCATATATGACAATAATGGAATTATTTTGAATGTTGAAATCATCTTTACTGGGGCACATATTACATAAAACTTCGTGAATAAACACTTTCCTGACTCCAGTCTATAACTTTCCTGGGGAAGCTGATCACATTTGACAAGGGAAATAGGATTCCGCAGGAGGTTATATGAAATTATGAGATGATGCAAATGGAAATATATTTTCTTGGGGGAGGAGAGAGAACAACTTCTCCATAATTGAGTTACAGATAAAATTGAATTTAAAGGGTCCAGCAAGCTTTTTGAAGTTCAAAGAAGCTTGTGCATAAATTTGGCCTGCCTGGAGTTATTGCATCTCAACACATACAGCTTGATCAAAAGAAAAGTTGAAATGGAGTAGTTCCAGAAATCCAGACTGATTAAGTCAATCTTTCTCGCCCAGTGTTGGAATTTGGAAAAATATCGTTTGGACTTCTCTAAAGTATTATCCTCCTGGATCAAAGGATTTCTCTTCCAGCCTTTCTATACTAATCATACAGTGAAAAAAAATGAACTTCGGTAGCGGAAGGATGATGTTCTTTGTGATCTGTTCAAGTTAGCAGTTCATGAGGGCTGCTGTCCTGAAATATAAGCTACAGAAATGCTAAGTCAGTAAAAATGTTACTTACCCCTTTAATAGCGTGCATTTACCTTTATGACAAACTCAGAGAATGAAATAGTAAAATACACTGTGATCTGTAAAAGTGTACGTATTTTGTGTTGTGATTTATTATGTTGTTTCCATGAAATGGGGGGGTTATTACTTGAAGAACCTCTGGATGATGCTGCTAGCAGTGCAGGAAGAGGCCAGTAGTGATACCAAGTGTTTGCGGGTTAAGAGCTATGTGTCCAAGAATACACAGGATATGGGTTCTTTGGGGGGTGTGCATGTCATTGGCAGGAATAGATGCTTTTTAATCATAGAATCATAGGATGTGTTGGGTTGGAAGGGACCTTTAAAGGTCATCTAGTCCAACCCCCCCTGCAGTAAGCAGGGACATCTTCAACTAGATCACGTTGCTCAGAGCCTCATCCAGCCTGGCCTTGAGTGTCTCCAGGGATGGGGCCTCCACCACCTCTCTGGGCAACCTGTGCCAGTGTCTCACCACCCTCATTGTAAAGAACTTCATCCTAATGTTTAATCTAAACCTGCCCTGCTCTAGTTTAAAGCCATTGCCCCTCGTCCTATCGCTACATGCCCTTGCAAACAGCCCGTCCCCAGCTTTCCTGGAGGCCCCCTTCAGGGACTGGAAGGCTGCTCTAAGGTCTTCCTGGAGCCTTCTCTTCTCCAGGCTGAACAACCCCAACTCTCTCAGCCTGTCTAATTAGCTGGACTGAAAAATCTGGGTAGAGACAAATTCCCTGGTACCAATCTTAGCATTCTTCTCCAGTTTCTGGCAGCCTTAATTTGAGGAAGCGGGACTTGAAAGTATAATTTAGGCCCTAAGGTGGGACCTGGTTGGATGAAGATTGATGAGGGCAGAGGAAATCCATGGGACTGTGACCTTTCACATGGCAAATACTGTTCTGTGATACTGATAATTTTCCGGTCTTTTAAAGTCTAATAAAAGCCAATTTAGGAGAAATAAGTACAAAAGTTTTCCATGTATATATTTCCATATATTCCATATATAGTGGAAATACAAACAAGGAAATTATAAAACTTCCTATTTAATGAATTTTGATCACTAGACACACGACCGTTTTGGAGCTCAACTGACTGCAAGAGGTCTCTTTGCAAGCCTGCTAATCTACCAGTGTGAAGCTAATTGCAGTATTAGAATCCATCATATTTTATACGTATCATAGTTTTACTTTCTACTGTGACAGTATTCATATCATTTCAGTGCCTCATAAATACCTTTTGACAGTATTTAAAATAGGCCAAAGAAAATACATTTAGGTGAGGTAGTTTTAGTATAATGAACAATTTCTCCTCCTTTCCCAG
The DNA here is from genome assembly GCF_964199755.1 of Larus michahellis. Lineage (NCBI taxonomy): Eukaryota > Metazoa > Chordata > Aves > Charadriiformes > Laridae > Larus > Larus michahellis. The sequence goes on from NC_133901.1 coordinate 38,069,988, forward strand.
CAAGTTTTTGTGCAGTTCTGAAGGCCTGTAAGAGCCACGGAGGAAGCTGACTTTTATGGAATGTGGGGAGTGTCGTAGCTCATTTTAAGCGTGTGTCTAATATTCCTACGTGCCTAGTAACTTAAAATCTGGCCTCTATTCGAGGTGGCACAACTCTTTAATTCTATTAGGCTGTTAAAAAGAATATAAATCTGTTCAGTCACTGACAGCAGGGTTTTTTATTGTGTGGTGATTTGGGATTATGAGAGTTATGGGGGAAGGTGACCTTGATGCAGGTTTAAGTGCAGCTCTTCTTGACACAATGCAGCAGAAAACAGCACTGGTGTTCACTTAATTGTGTGGTTAAACGCACTAGGGGTGAATTACTTGAAAGAAATTAAACAAGTGACGTTCTTCTTTCATAAACTGCATTTAATCTCATGCATGGCTGTGTTTATGATAGAGTTGCAGCAATGCTGTAAATTAAATGTGAATAGAAGGCTCACCAGTATCTTCATAAGCAGATGTTTCATATTTGAATTAAAATAGAAATAGGATATACCTTAAGTCATTCAGGATGAGAAGTCTCATGTATTTACTAAAAAGGATAAATTTGCAATTTTGAATAGTTAATATTTGCTCTCTTACTTGGTCTGAAGCATCCAGAAAGAAATTAGGCTGGTCATTACGTCATCGATTAAAGCTACACTAAACAGAATTTTGCAACGAAACTTTGCAAAGAAATAAGCACAGGTAATAGTGTAATCAATTTCAAGGCTGCTGATACTTATTTAGTATGGGTTTTGACATTTTTTGCCTGTTGTAGGAATTCAGTTTTTAATTGATGTTAATTAGAAGAAAATCTGTATGATGTATGAAAAAGTTTTAAATGTATTAAAAAAAAAATTGCTACCTGTCGGTACATTTTTTACTGTATTTACTGAAATTTCACCACAACTTTTCCTCAACAATTCTAGGTAGCTATGTGAAGAGTTGAACAACTAAATAAGGGAAAAAAGTTTGGAGTTACATTAGTATCCTTGATATTCCCCTATTTTTTTTTAGTTTTTTGACCAAACCAATTAGGTACATTTGACCCATATTTGTCAAATAGTTTTAGGAAGTCATTATTGCCTTTTGTGGGGAGTAAACTGCTTGGAAGGAAAAATCAGGCTGCACTGCTCCTTAATAATCCTGATGCAGAAATGTATTCTTATAATGCTGTGAAACCTTTATGTACCCATTCACGTGTGGGTGGAATTCGTAATTCAATAGTTTATCTAATGATTGCATTCCGTTCTGCATTGACATTTTTCTTTCAGACTACATTTATTCAGAGAAAAGCTAATGTAATAAGAGAAGCCTCAAGTTAAGGGATTTATCGTTGTCCTTTTTTAATATTTTACTTATTCTGAAATCGGTATCATTTAGGCATAACAAAAAGTTGAGTTATTTTTTAATTTTTTTTTTGAATTGTGCAACATGTTTTCCAGTTGTTTAATGTGTATTGCTTGGAGAATGTGCAGTATGTATTTGAAAAATCATGTTTTTTTCAGATATTGAGGTAGTATTGAAATGGCTGTTATAAGAAAAAAGAACTGGTCAAAGCTATGGCACAGATTTAATTTGAAAGTCATAGGGACCTCCAGAATTTTACCTTCTGCTTGGTATTTTTACAGGTTTATTTGTGTTTGTTCCAGCATTAAAATGGGTTGGGAAGGGGGGCTTTTCAGGTCATTAGTTCAAACACACTGTAGAAAATATTTGCTTTTATTATAAAGGCTGGTATTCAGCTTAGCTTTTACATTGTATGTCCCATCTAACAGAGTATATATTCAATAAACCTGTGACTACTTTTTGTACCTGTAGATTTTGAGCTAAAATCTGATAGTGGACTAGAAGCCATAAAATAAGTCTCATTGTTTGGAGTTTGATGTTAAAAGTGGGGACATCTGAATACAGGAGGGACAGGCCCAGCAAATCTTAATTTTACTGCAATTTTTGTTGGGGCAAAATTGAGAGAATTGAATTCAGTTACATAGTTTGGAAATAGTTCTGTCTTTTTTTTTTTTCTAAGAGGGTTTGAATTCTGCAGGGCGTCTGGGTGGAAATTGCTTGTCTTCCTCCTGGGAGACAGCCAGGGCCATGTGGCATCTGTGCTGCACAAGGGAGAGCTGGGGTTTCTTTCCCCTGCTTGTGCTTTGGTGTGTTGGCTGCTTAGAGAAAGGCTTTGCCCAATCTTCTGCTCCGATTTAAATTATTGGACCTGCCAAAGGAACCTCTCTTTACCCATTTTAGCCTCTAAAGTGTTACGGGCCAAATGCACTGCTCTCAAACCTGACCTCTCATCTGTATTTGCCAATAGAGAGGCGTATGAGGCAGAAGCAGTTTTAAGTGAAGAACAGTTAGAGACAAACGTACCCACCATGATAGTATATGTATATACATAGTGTAATTGTTCCTTATGTTGTAAGAATAGTCCTTATGATTCTGAGGTTGTCTTTTTTTATGCCTGCAGGTGCGTTTTTTTCTTCTCATCTAATAAAGCCATGATTTTTGTCACACGCTTTTCATAAAACTAGAGCTATAAAGCCATTGCTGTAAATTTATGTTATGAGTATGTACACATATAAGCACAGAGCGTTATGGCTTTTGCATTTCTCTGTTTTGAAGGAGGCAAAAATCAAGCCTGTCTTAAGTCTTAACGCAAAAATAAATCAATGACAAAATCTGGAAAAAATAATTTCAAATAATTAACAAATGATCTTTTAGGAGGGAAACAGGCTATGCCTTTTGAGCAGAAAGTGGGTTTGAAAGGCGCCAGCAATAAGATTTATCACACATTCCTGGATTAATATATCACACCGAAATCCTATTTATCTAGTCTATTGCTGTTGGCAATTAATCTCAAACAAGGACGTGAAGCATACTGAGAAAGGTGAAATGACAAAACAGAGAGGTGTCCGTACCTGCTACAGGATCTTCTGTAACAGCTTTATAGTCTGGAGTATCAACCAGACCGAGATGGGGAGATTTCTCCTCTGCCCACTTTCTGTGTTTATGTAATCCTGTTTGACACTGAACAACTCGGTGGTACAGTGTTTTTCTTAATTTCACAACTGTATAAAATTTTTCTTCATGTTACTATCATGAGAAGGGTTGGAAAACAAAATTTATGTATTGTACAGATAAGAACAAGGTAAATCCTGGCATGAAGAGCTTTGTATTAGTTAACAGCGTTAGAGTAGGTAAATATGGTTGCTACTTGATTGAGTTACACCCACCCCCACCCCCCCTTTTTTTTTCCCTTTCTTTCCTAATTCCCTTGCCGCTGTAAGACACGTACTTGGAAATTGTGGTTTCTGGACATTTCATGGAAGGTTTATTTAAGATTAGTAGAAATAGACTTGAACTGCAAAACTTGCATCCAGATCTTAATATCTTATGTCTCAGAGTTCTGGGAGACATTGTTTTTATTGTAACTTTTTAGAAACAGTGCTTGGGATCTACAAATGAGCTCAGAATTCAAATGTTGGTAAAATAAACACATTTTTGGGTTGTGCCTATTTGTAATTATGATGGATGCAGAATTTGTTTGTTGGAGAGGTCTCTCACAGCAGTTGCATACAAAATAATTTGCTTGTTACCTTTCCCTTCTTCTCATACCTCATCTCCTTTGAAAGTCGCTATTTATCATTTTATGGCACTGGTGAGTAAGTGCTGCTGAGTCAATGCCTAATTAGTTTCCAGCTGGTCCTCTGTGAGTAATTTATTTAGATGCCAAACAATCAAATTAAATTTTCAGAGTATTATGGCTTTACTAGAACTGCAATGTGGTGAAGTCGCGATGGTGCCATTCCCAAAGACTGTAATGGCCAGTGGCTACTCTGAGGTCATCTCCTCAGACTGCCGGTGACATCATTCTGCCATAGGACAGCAATCCCGCTGGATTTTCATTACTTTTTGCAACAGTGTGATGTTGTAACAGAACCACCAACGGCGTCCATTAATGAAACTAGTTTGCTGAGAAATGTTGCAGAGGGATTTTTGTCAAGAACATATGAAAAATTTGCTTTTACTGCGAGGCAATGTTTTGCGAAGAAAATTACCAGTAAAAGAATTCTTCTTGTAATTTGTTTTTTTTAATAATAGTAGATTTTCTATGCATCTACATTATCTAACCCTGCATAATGATGCATATTTGATTTTGTTATAAAAAAAGTCTGAAATTGATGTGACATGAAACAGAGAACATTCCTTAATTTGCCAAACGAAAATTTTGGAAATTGTGATTCAGTGATATTTATGTTCTTTTGCTGATGTTAAGACTCACTCATTTAACGTATTTGATTGAAAAGTCAAATTTGACTTGAATTATTAACGTGGCCTGATTTCATAGCTTCTCATGCTTTGTAGTCATCACACTTGCAGTGGAACAGGGAAAAGAATTGAAAATATGCATGTTGCTTTTACAAAATGGCCTAGCATGCACAGGATAGTTTGAAAGTTTAGACTTGTTTCATGGGGAGAGTGGCTTCTGCATATTGGGATGGGTACCTCTGGGAGAAGGCAACCTCATTTTTCTTTCTACTCTTTAATCTTGTTCTAGAGTCTCCTCTGTCTTACAGAAGCTTTGCTGTATGGTACCAGATTAAATTATTATTACTTTTATCTTTCATTAGGAAAAGAAAAAAATAAATATGGCTAATGGGCTTCACTCAGCTTCCACTGCTCCAAGAACTGTCAGGGCTAATGGGCAAAGTTTCAGACCAGTATCGCTTTTGTTAGCGGAGCTTCTAGAGAAGCCCCTGGCTACATGTAGATTAGTGAGTGCGATAGAGACAGATGTGGAGAGCGGAACAGTTGGTGAGGAGGACCCAGAGCCTACACTGTCTGTATTTTCTTTCAGACCGTGTCTGATCTTGTGGAAGGAGCACTCACAAGCAGTTTAAATGTTCCTGGAGCACATCCTCTGATTTAGTTTCACGCAAAGAGAGTGCAGTGTGTTTGCTTTGGGACCACCACGCAATGCCAGCCAAAACGTGATAAGCTCCTGAAGTGCTTGTCTAAACGCACTGAGAGAACTGTATGCTCAAATGGGTAAGGTGGAAACTCCCCACCGTTTAAACTGTGGATTTTGTCAGACCTACTAAAATTATTTTTCCTCAACCAGTATGGCAGTCCACAGCTACAGTTAAATGGAGATAGTGAAGGCAACCTCTCAATAGGTATAGGGTCAGCACAGATAATAGGTGCTAGGAGCTACAAGTAATACAAAATAGCTATACTGCTGGTAATGGATAAGTGTCATGATTCCCATGCCTCCCAGATTGTCATTGTTCCTTTCAAGTGGGAGTACCTTAGAGTATCTTAAGTATTTACTATGATCTGTCTGAAAGCTGCAAGACCTTCCATAAACAAGAGAGTTTAAAACACTGAATTCAGAAAAGTCATCAGTTCCCCTGCTTTCAGGCTTGTATAGAATCCTGAAGTTCTCTGGAGAAGTGTTACAGCATTATATGGTGTGATATTTGGCATCTGCATTGCCTCAGGAATATTTTAATGATTAAGGCTTGTCATTCATCTCCTAAAATCCCTGACAATAAAAATACATTTTATACTAACATAATTTCTGAAACAACACAGTCAAGGAAGCAGCTGGGGCACATATTACCTTTATTAAGGAGTTTGCTAAATGAATAGACTAGTGCCATAAAAATCTGTTCTGACTCTTCTCTCATAATTGAGGATTCACTGTAGAAACCATAACCGTGACCTTAAGCATTGTGTGTCCAAAAGGGAATGTATAACAAATGTGTGTCAAAAGGTAGTGTCTCACTGGAGGACTATAACAAGATTGCTAGGCTGCCTAGTTAGCTCTGCTCCTTTTATTAGTGATCTTTTTTTCACGTTAGAAGGGGATCTTTTAGGGGCAAGAAAAATGTCTGTATATCTACCTGTCGGTAGTTGTATGATTAAATCTTGTGGTGGCCAAAGAACTCTGCTTCCAAAATCTTAGAACAGATGCCTTAAAAATAGCTCAGTAACTAAATTTGGTACAGCATCTGTCAGAGATTTGAGGTTTCCCATAATTCAGAGCATATAACCAGACATGCTGTTTTGCGTGATTATGGTTTAGTCAAGCAAACCTAGGGAAGTAGGTTAGTGTAAAATCCGATGCGATTAATACTATAAAACATAACCTGTGGAAAAAAAAGGTACCTTATCTAAGGACAAAGGCTTATGGAATGTCACTTTGCTGAGTCCAGCTTTTGATCCCATGCAAAGGGCTCTCGAACTACTTCCTACCAACTCAGGAACCAACAGCAATAATTTTTAAAGAGGTTACTTCAAAATAGCAGTGTGTTGGAATGAATTAAGTATTTCTGAGATGTCCTGCTCATTCATTGCCTGATATTCCTTCCTTCCCTGTATGCTCAAAAGTGTAGAAGTTTCTAACAGAAGAAAGTCTGCATCCTTGTCATAAACCCCCCGGCCTCACTGCAATCCCATCACAGCTGTGTTGATACAGAGCAAAAGGAGGAAAGTCTCAGGAAGGGTTCTGTACAGCATGGTGGTTTGGGATAAATAGGACATAAATCTGGAGGTGCCTTTATTGCTGCTTAAGCTCATTATTGAAACCCAGGTTTCTTCCCTTCCCTTTTCTTTTCCTAATTTTGTTGTAGGACCTCATCTTCCTGATGTTAGAAATTCTGTAATTTCTGATTGCAATGTTACAGGGTCAATATAAACACATTTCACTGCCTTTCAGTTTAAATTAAGCTGCTTCTTCTGTGGGGTTTATTTACTGATACATGTCTAATTTTCTGCTTTGTCTTTAATTTTTGAATACTAAAAATCCAAGCTGTTAATTTCCTTTCATCCATTCCAGTGACTGTCATACAGGTTCTTCTCTCCATCAGAGATTCACTTTGAATCTCTTTCTCAAATATAGCTGAACACAATTATGTATTACCCAAGAGAAACTCTTACTTGCATTTTTTTATAATAACGTTAACACCTCCCTTTCTTTACTGAAAACAACTTAATTGACATGTTTAGGATTAAATTTGCCTTTTTCAAAGCCATATTTTATTATTCCTTCATATTAAGGTTGAAATTTATGAATACATTCATATCTTTTTTTCCCTGCTCTTATTTCCAGTGAATAAGCTCATTGTTTACAGGAAAAGAAGATTTCATCTCTTAATGCATGACTTTGTACTATTTCCCATGAATTTTAATCTTTTTCCTTTTACTGCAGTCTTCTCTGACATCTGCCTCTTTCCATGGAATACTCCAATCCGCCTCTAGTGATGATACTGCATAAATTTGTGCATCAGCAAATTTCATTAGCATAATTTCACTTTTTCTGTTAAGATCATTAATGAAAATACTGCGATAAGCCATTTATAATCTCCCACCAGCCCTTTACTTTCTCTTCAAACACTGTATTTTTGCTTCTCTTTTAACCAGCTCCTTATTCACCACAGAATTCTCATTGCTAATCTTCATCTCTTCATCAAAACTAGCAGGTTTTCCATTTTTTTTGTTTTATTGAAGTCCAAATGAGAGCTGTGACACAGAGAAGTGGTGTATCTTAGAGGGGATGAAGTTTCAGAGCTGAAATGTGGAATTGGCAAGGAAAAGTTTTTCACAGGAACGAGGGTCAGAAAATATGATGTTAATTCTGGAACATGACATGGCAAAGGTGTCATTAGAGTCCGAGAGAGCTGATAACGTGGTCAGTTTGATAGACTCGGGTAACATTTTAGAAGAAATAATAGATGCATATATTATGTGTTTGGGGCAAGAGGAGTAATAGCCCCTTGAAAAGTTAATCAGCTGACACACAGTGAATGTACTTTTCACACAAAATTCATTTATTATTTCTTTGATTCATGAACCAACATTGCATTTTTATACTAGCGGAATAAATTTTGGTTACGAATACTCCCTTCGCAATTGGTACTTTGTTAAATCCTTTACCCTTAACTAGTACCTCACATAAGAAATTGGACTCAAAATAAACTGTTTGTCCTGGAGTGACTGAATTCAGGAATCAGTATCTAGTTCTTTTCTTGAAAAATGCCACAAATTCATTGCTAATGACTGATTTACTTATTTCTCTTGTCTTTGTATGTTGTATCATTCAAGGAGGCCTAGGTGCTGTAACTATACTCAGTGTGAAAACGTTGACTCTCATTCTCTGAGTTTATAATCTCTTTAAGTAATAAGAAGTAGTTGGATTATCAAGACCATGGTCACATTTCAATGTGTATATAGGCATCCTGACAAAGGTAAATGTCAGAGGATAATCTAGGGGAAGAAAGCTGGCAAAAGGCCGTTTCAATTTATGAAGCTGTAGATCTTAGAAAGCTTGTAAAATCCAAATGCGTAAGAACTGTTTTAAATCCCGTGGGTGGCATTCTTATCGTTAGAGGCCACGTCTAAGCAATGTAACGTCAGGCACCTGTTCTGAAAATGTTTTGTGGCATTATTTCTTTGATACATTTCTCCCCCCCCAAGAAGTGTGACTGCATTAGTTCAAAAGGTTTCCCCGTCCCCAGCAAATGTCACAGCTGTTAGGGGCTCTCATAACTTCCAGAGCTGCTTTGCAGTTTTAAGAGCTACTCTTGCTTGCAGCGAATCGTAAATAGCACCTAAAAATATACTTCCAGCTGGAAGCCTTCATGCAGTCTCCCTTCTTACTCTTTTAAAATCACCCCAGTGGGGCACCATTGTGCCAATTTCATCGGAGTCTAACAACTTAATGGGCACGAGTTTCTTTCACTAATCTGGAGGTGGTCTCTGCAGAGCAAGAGAAAGTAGCAGTAAAGACTCATTTTCAACAGGTGTCTCCTGAGACGAGGAAACTGGTGGACATTGGATGAACGTGAATGCACAGAATCTTAACCAAAAGAGTTCTGGTGGGCTTTGCGTTTGCGGTGCTGCTATTATGTCACCTTTCTGAGGAAGTAGTCCTTTTTAAACACAGAAACCTTTCAAGAACTCTCACAAAGGAACTCTGTATTTGTATTTGCATGCGCATAGAATACAGGAGGCTGGATTTATTTGAGAAATATGGTTAAAATATGGAATTAGCATGCTGTTTTGTGACTTTTCGCATTAATTTCAGAAGTTGGTATTTAAACTAAAAGTCAGATGGTAATTTTACAGTGAGTCAACATCCATAACTTTCAGGTTTGGTCCAGGTGAGCATTTACATGTTTAGATATTAGTGTCTAAATTTATGATCCTCCTTGCTTGTCCCACCTTTATGATATATCTAATGTAACAGTCTAAATATCAGGCCCCCGGGCTGCTTTATCCAACTATTAACATAGCATCAAAAAATGATGCAAATTTTTGTTCCTGAAGTTGGCTCAGTCTGGTACCTCATTGCAGTCCTCAGTCAGATTTACACCAAGTGGGCATGACCTATACTTTTTTCTTTTTGTCTTCTGCTCCTCTTATTCCTTACACAGTAGGCAAGAAACTTCCATATTGGAAGTCTGAGCCTATTTTATAACATTCATTATTAAAATGAGTGGAAGAAGCTGTAAATCTGGTTACACTTATTAAATAGAGACAATGCACTTGAGACGTGAATAGGATAGCAAGAATCTGAAAGAAAATTAGAAATATTATAATTTATCCTATTATAAGTTCACTTTAAGTGAATTTTAGTGGGAACATGAGCAAGCTGTATAACATTCTGACATATCAAAACTATCCTTCCTGTATGAAAATACTTAACAATTGAAATGTTAGAGAGAACTGTGATATAAGGCTGAGCTTTTAACACATAGTCATGTCCTAAATGCTTCCTATTGTTCCTGGCTTTAGCCATTCCCTTGTTCCCCCGGTTTCTATGTCTTCTACAAAAGTGACTTTTAACAGGTGGAGGAGAAGGCAGCATACTAAGAGTGCATGGTGGGTATTAGTAAAGTTAACTTTCAAATACTCCAGATGAGTTTCTTGGCTGTCAGCTACTTCCATTAGGCAGAAACCTGATGAGTTCCAATTTGTGCCTCCACAGAAATGCGGAAATGTGTCTGCTGATACATTATTAAATCTGTAGGGCCAAATATTCTGCCAATGTAAAAATTCCACTGATGACATTTACAGCATCCAAAGATTTGACCCATTATTAGCTAGATCCTTAGGATTTAATTTCTTGTATTGGCACTATAACTTACTCAGGAGGCTGTGACACCCAGTTTTTCATTCTAAAATACCATAAGATACCTACTCAATCTCAGAATTATCTTAAAGTCAGTGAAATCTAATGATTGCTACTCTGAGAGATGCCTGTATTGGGTAAGATGAAGAGAAGTGACTAGTAAAATCCAGTCAGTGATCTGAAATAGGTAGTACTTACTCACCAAGGCTTTCAATGTCTTTAAATGCTGTTATCAGACCACAAAGAAGAAAGAACCAGTGGCAGCATAAAGTACTAATGGACTACTGCCCTAATTAAGACAGTTTCCTAAAGATCTGAAATAGAACAGCGCTAAAAATTGTGACACAGTTAATAAAATTGTGTGTGTTTTATCTAGTATTTTCTTTAGGCAGCGAAGACACTTATCCTTTTGAACTTCCAGCATTTCTGCCTCACATTTTCAGCTCAATTGCATTGGAATAAGGCTAAATGCTGGTAACTGTTTTTGGAAGAAACAAAAGGCATTATGGAAGCTGTATTTTATTTTTTGGTCACTGGTAATTTTAGTTTGCTGCAATGACTGGCTTGGCACTAATGATAAATTGTTTAAGGGAGCTGGATTATAGAATTATCTTATTGATACAGACAATGACACCTTTTTATCGGTCTCTTCTTTTGCCAAATTTTTAAGTCTAACAGCCTTTAAAACTGTTTTATCAGCAAGGCAGTGATTGCTTTTACTGCAAACAGAGGCACAGATTGAGAGGTAGGACCAGTGGATTCTTGCCTTTAGTGAGTCTGTGAGTGGAAAGGAGGCTTCAGCTAATGAAAAATCCTCATGTTGGGGGGGCCTAAATGGACGGGGAGTATTTAATCAGAGTTAATGCTCCTCTATAGGGGACTTGCCCATCCTCCTGCTGCCCCAATTATTTAATGAACTTAAAGGCAGCTAACAAAAGTCTGGCAACGATACAGGTTCTGAAATTATATTTCCTGTCATTTTTTTCCATCTTAACTTTTCTAGATCAACAGCAGTCTTAAGAAATGTCATGAATAGTAATAATTTTTTTACTTTTTTATTCATGAAGAGTGAAATATTTAAGATCCACCGGAGAAGCAGTCTGGCAAGAGGCATGCCACAACATCAGAGGTTAGGACTCAGGGGTATTCCTAGAGCTCTATGGAAATGTATCAACAAGACCTGCCTGGCCTTGTTCATTAGTATCAATGCTTCAGTTTTATAAAGACTACATTTTATATCCACATTTAATATGCACCGAAGCTGTGCTTCTACTAGCAATATGTTTCTAGCACTGAGTCTTTCAAACTCTCGTTTTAAAGGTGGAATTATTGCAAATCAGCTGGTTTTGCATTTAGTGGTTGATATGATATAGTATGCTATGCCTATATAATCCTGAAACTTTAGCTATAAAATCTTGGTTAATCAAATAAAGAGAGAGTTCAGATGACTCTTTATATTAGTTACATTATCCTGAACAGTTAGACAATTTGTTTATGTGAACTGACATGTTTTTTTTTTATCATTGCCTGGGTTTACAAAGGGTCAGTAAACTGTGGTGGGATTTCTGAGTTGTGTCCGTCCAGTGCAGAGGGTATGAGGGGCAGGAAACCCGGCTTCTGTCACCTACCTCTGCCAGTAGCCTGGTCATCTTTGGGACTTCCCTTTCTGAAACTCAGTTCCCTCATCTCTCAATTGTAGTTTTTAATACTGACCTTCGGACAGTGCTTTTTGTTTTACTGGTGGTGTTTAGTCATTATCTATTCATGCCTATCCACTACAGAAATGCAGGACGTGCTGTGGTGGTTGTCCTGGTCCAACAAACTAAAGAGGCAGCTGGCATCAGAACAATGAAAAGTTAGGAAAAAAATACTGCAAGTGGAAGTACAGGTATTGCTAGCACGATGGAGAAGAGTGATGCTTTGAATCACACTGTCAGTGGCCTAGGTTAATGCCTTGAGTATTTCGGTTATGCTGTTTATTTTGCAACACAGAGAACACACTGACATGTCAGGTTATTCAGAAATCCAGCATCAGGGTTATGTTAGTCTTCATATGGAAAATAAAAAAGCCTCTCATAGCAAAACAAGCATTGGCTGCATGGGAAGAAGAGCCTGACAACTTAAGACTCCTTGTAAAGGGTTTTGAGGGCTAGCATTGGATACACTTGTGAAAATAAAAGGTGAATGGGTACTTTACAGTTCCTTCAGCAGTGTTTTGTTTGAATTTTTTTTCCTGATAGAAATTAAATTTGTGCATGTCTGTGATAGTTTGAGAATTAAGTGGTTCTTCCCCTTTTTTGCAGTCTTTTTGCAGTGAGTTTTATGTTGTCTTAAAATATCTCTTTTTTTAATCGCCCATGGAAACAAGCATAACTGAAGAAAGAAGCTTGCAAGGAATAATTTTGCACCTCTTTTTATACATTGTTAAATAAGATGACTAGAAAGGTTTTCTTAATCTCCTGCTCTTCAGAAGTGTTTTGAGCCTTTGACTTCTACTGGCATGATTCCATGTGTCTTCTACTTTCTTACGTTACTTTTCTTGTGTCACTCCTAAAATCATCAAGTCAAAATCAATGTTATACTGAAGAATTGTATCTACTGAAGACAGAATTTCACATGTCTTTCATGCGCAATGAAAATACACGTGGAAATTGCTTTCTCTGACCTTAAGCCCTTTTTCATTCTTAGAGGTCATGTGAAAGAACTTAATCCAAATGAGATTTTCAGTTTCAGTTTTTCCAGAGTGTTCCTCCCAACATCAGTCATGATGTGTAAAGCTGAAAAACTGGTCTAGAACACTTATTAATGAGCTGTGCGTGTCAGTATTCATTTTCCTTTGGAAACAGGAAATGCAAAGTGATGTCAAGAATCAAATGATAAATGTCATAGTATGGACTGAGTTACTTGTGATTTCCATTACTCTATTGCTGAGTGAACACCAGGTCAGTAGATGTCTTGTTATCCTAAATGTAGCAGAAAAAAAGAATTTTCAGGGATGCCATATGAAGCATGGGCAATTTTTCAAAAGTGGGGAGTGTTCAAAAGTAATCAACTGGACTGTCCAAATTCACAATATAAGGTTTGGAAAAAGGAGATGAGGAATTAATGCATTTAAAAGTTATTTTTATTTTTCATCTCAATTTTGGAATCGTTACTGTCGACCTATTTTCAGTCTTTTCCTCATAGCCAAGACAGCAAGACTCGGATTTTTTTTTTTATTTATGCTGGGAAAATATGCACACAGCAAAATCTCAAGAGGTGATCTGTTCCGAAGATAACAGATATTGCTGAAACATTTACAATATTCATACTTAGAATAACTGCAGTTTGGATACTATGTAGTTATGAAAAGGACATCTATTGTATTGGGTTTGGGCATCACTCTTAGGATGTAGACAGGCTGGAGAAACAGGAATGATAAGAGGCTTAGAAAATAATACCTATGGGGAAAGACTGAAAGAGCTGGGCTTGCGAAGTCTAGAAACAAGATGATGAAAAGTGATGAAACAGTTTTTCAATACATAAAATACTGTTCAACTTGCTCGATACCTTCAGAAGAAGATATGTTCCAGCAGTTTAAATTTAATACTTGAAGTCAAAGTGCTGGACTTCAAGGCTAAAACTAAGATATGAGGCACTTTGCAGCTTTATGCAGGTGAAATAGGAAAAAAATTACGCATTTGATTGTTTCCATTTTAGTATTCTGTTTCTGAGATACGCAAGACCACATTTTGAGGTTGTGAATGATAAATATTTTTAACTAAAGGTCTTTGGATGAACCTTTGACTGTCTCACGTTGGATTCCAAAATAATGATTGAGAATTTGGGCAGACAGGGTGGATATCAAGATAGCCTGAGTACTCTGATTTAATTTTCTTGAACTTTCTTCAGTGTGTATGCTGTCACTGACAAATAGAATGTCACTCAATATTATTTAATTTACACAAGATCAAACCCAAACGGCTCATGTCCTTATACTATGACTGTCATAGAATTAACAGAGTAAAGTTGCTCCCTGCAAAGACTTATCAGATGCAGACCATCAGAAGATGAAGCTATAAAGAATGAAATTTCAATGGAGATTCATCTTCAAATACCTCAAGTGGTGCTTTAGTTACTTTTTAGAATTTAAATAACCTATCTTCATCCTTGTTAAGCAGCAGAGCTCCACTAATATCAAGGAAACTATCTTAATTTAAACTTGCTGAGGATATTGCTATGAATCATTTGAAAAAGCCAGAAATAGTTCTTATTCTAAATTTGCTTTTGATTCAAATCTCTTCTGTCAGTTCCTTATCTGATATGTTGGGGTACCTTGAACAAGTTCCATTTCTTGACGTTTGGGTTTTTTTTGGTTTTTTTTGTTTTGTTTTTTTTTTTTTTACAAGGGCAGGCACAGGTAATGTGTCGGGGGGCAAAAGGTAATGGAGAGATGTATGTAGCATACTGTAATAGGGCTGAATTTAGGTCTGGATGCAGCTTTGCTGGTGGTGGTGGTGTTATACGTCAGCACAGCTTTTTTCTGACATGATCTGAAATGCGTATTTTGGGGTGGGGATACTCAACTACAGCCAACATCTCTTCCATCATTGGGGATTCACCCTAGCTGCTTCATGTACCAGTTACAGGTAGTTTTCGGTAACAGTTCCCCTCTTACAAACATCTTAGTAATACGATTCTGACATTATATGCTAGAGTCAATACAGTCCCACTGAGTAAAGAACTATAATACTTTAAAGTGACTCATGCACAGTAATTTAGAGGGTGGCTGCCTGCAATTTCCAGGTGCCATCAATCTCCTTCGTAAGATAATTTCCTGCCTTCATATATACGGAGGAGGAAAGGATACACCATGAATTTCTGATGATGGGGACAATACTTAGCCTTCGTACCGTGTTTTTTGCCTTCAAGGCAGTTTACAAGTATGACTTAATGTTCATCATATCCTTCAAAGTTGTTAAGTATTAATATTCCCATTTTATAGAGGGGGAAATTGAAGGAAAGGAGTTCGATAACTTTCCCAAGACTTTGGAAGGAGTCACGGGAGTAATTTTCAATTCTCTGCCTAGACTACGTATCCCTTCTTTTCGTCAGATGCTTCCCACTGTTTCCTAGTGTAAGGGACTGTACCAGTATTGGACACTATGCAGTGTCAGAGGGTATGCTGACAATTAGAATAAGTAAAGCTTTGTCTTAGCTTCGTAAGCTAAGAATTTTAAAACTTTTGAACAATGTCCCCAAATGGTGTTTAACGTAAGCATGAGAGATTTAAATCAGGTGGTTAGCTCACTGGGAGATATGAAGAACTCTTCAAAACCCCTTCAGCGCAAGAATGAAGCAATGTAACTGCTTGGTTGAAATCCTACTCAATTCAAGGTTCTTGGGTTTTTTCTATTAACTTCAGTTGAACTTAAATGGAAAATCTTGGAGGTAGCACTTGCAGATTTTTTTTTTTTTAAATATCTATATTTATTTTATTTTAGTCTGTGTCTGCAATTGCTTTGAACTTTTCTATAGCTAGCCTGAAACAAAAATACAAGTGAAGGCTGCAGATATAGAAGGTTTCTTTTGAAGAAAGGGGGAGTCTGCCAAGGAGACAAATGCAGAAAACACTGATATTTGCTTACAAAACCCTTGTGGCTATCAGAAACATGTTTTATTAATATAAGAAAATTCATAAAAGGTCAAAAATAAGAGAAAGCTTATTTATGCCATTCTCTTAAGCAGAACGTTGACACAGTTGAATAACAGTGCCACATCTAATCAAAGGACACTATTTTTTAATACGTTCTGATCTTAAAAGCTGTATTTTATACTGTGTGTTCTATATGATGATCATTATGGTACAGAAATGTATGTAATACTGGAGGAACTGTTCAGGAATTTGCAAAAAGTAAAAGATCATGATGTCTGATATATAGATAACAGCAATTAAATGTTCTTTGGAAAGAGCTACATTTTCCTACTTCATTTGACTCCTGCCTGGAACTTTTATACGTTTGAGTTCATTCACTTGCCAAGTCAAATGCACATACAGTTGAAGGGCATGATTTCTTATACACCTGATGAAAAGATTACACTTCAAGTGTAAAAATTAGCAAACTGAACATATTCAGTGTTTGTGAAATCCAGAATTAAACCAGCTTTACAAGTGGGTTTTGAGTCCCGAGTCTCAAACTTTATTTCACAGACCTGGATCCCTAAAATGAAGAGAGATTAATCTATGCTGAATAAGTTCAAATAGCTTTGGTAAGGTGGATATTTTTTAAAATGAGTTTTGTAGGCTTGCATTCCTTTGTAATGCCCTCTGTACAGTGGCACATAATGCAAAAGTTCTGTATGGTATTCCGGAGATGATAGGAGGCCAAGGCATTTAGGCTGTGTTCGGTATGCTAGAACAGATGGAGCAAAGCAAATATACAGCCTTGACTGTCCACAAATGAGAGAAAAAGGGAAAAAAACACATTAGGCATGAAAGAGAACAGAAAACAAATTTAAAAGGCTTTTTGTTTCAAACCTGAAAGGATTAGAATGGTTTCTTAATGAGTTCTTGATTCTGAATATTCTTAGAACTAAATTTGTGATTTCTGACTGAGGTTTCATGTTTAGAAAAAAAAGCATTTAGCGAAACTAATTGTGTGCTTGTGGTAGTAACGATATTTGTGCATCCATTTCTAGAATTTAAAAGTAATAACCTTGTTTAACACTTTCTTCTTTCACTTTAATGCTGGTGTAGTAAGCGTAGACTCAAAATACCTGAATGGCTATTTTCCCCCCACTGTTCTTTTGTTCAGTAGGACCTTTTCAGTCCTCCTGTCTGTGCAAGTTTTTTGTTGTTGTTTTTGTTTTCTTTTTGGAGTGAGTTAGTTTGTTTCATTTTTTACAAATGGATCTAGTAACTTCTAATTCACTGTCATATCTTGGTGAAAGGTTGGCTGTTTTGGAGTTAAATGTCAAATTTTTTCTATTCTGGTAAAAGATGATGACAGTATCTTGTAGCTTTGAAAAGCAGCTTTCTGTTACTGATGTGAAAGCTAACATTTAATTTTTAGTCAACGTATTTTAAAATTTTTTTTATTCATTAATACCTTTGACGCAAAAAAAATCGTAATAAGAATTTTTTTAAATTCAAAAATATTGAAACATATTTAATTTTTTTTCACTCTTTTAGCCTACTTTTAATCAGTTTCTGAAATTTTCAGGGATTTAAAAAATAGTGAAAATATTTTCACTGCTCAATTTTTTAGCAATTTAGTTTCATTTAAATTCTAAGTGCTTTAATGGCAAGCATTGTAAAAATTCAAAGTTTTTAAGCTTCATATTCATTTGACACTCCTGTAGAACTGACATTTCTAATGACATAAATTGTTGTGCCCCCTTCTATGTTGCCAAAATAAAAATCATCTGTGTCTTAAAACAGGTAGAGGTCACAGTGGGCCAGACGAGGCTAACTGGTTAAAAACTGTCAGGAAAGGAGACAAATGGACATGTACTGATATGGAACCACATCTCTTCCCCCAGACTTACCAACAGCAAAATTTTCTCTGGCTTAATTCTGTTTCGTCCTCCACTTTATGGAAAGATATGGTAATAATTTTTGATGGACCCTACTTTAGATGGGACCGTCAGTTCTCAGATCTGTATACACCAAGAAGTTTCAAACTCAAAAATGTGCAAGGTTTGTTTAACTTGAGAAGTAAATGAGTGCACATCCACTTCCCATTTTACAGTCCCAAATCCGCATGTGAGCTCTGTTGAATAAAACCAGCATGTAATTTTTTTCCTACAGAAAATGATTGTCATTTAGCATTAACAGTGCATTTCACTAACAAATGATTTGCAAGGTGAATATATTTATCGACATTCCCTGTGCCTTTTAAATGTGATTGGTACAGCCCAGCAAACTGGACGCCCAAGTGAGGTGCAGAATGCTTGAACTCTTACCTGGCTGAGAGTGCTCATATTTTCAGTACCAGCGAAACACTTTCCTACCTTTCCTTAGAGATGGGCATCCTTTCAAGACAATTAACAGCTGTTCTTTTAGCAAACTTAGCAACTACTACTGAAGTGGGTGTGGGAAGCAGCATTACCAGATGTTCAGTGTTGATGGAAGCTTTTATTGCCTTGGAGGAAAAAGTTACTTCTTTTCAATTCTGTTGCGTCTAATGAGCTGAATAGTTCACTGCATCTTTCCTTCAATGGGAATATTCATACAGACTCTCTCTTACAGTCTGTTCACAGAATTTGTAAGAGCTTTGTATGTTTAAGGGCTTTGCCCTCTACTAATGTAGGCCAAAATAGTCTATTTGGCTAAAAGCTAAGAGGAAAGGAGACAAATTAGCACTTGCACATATATAAGCATGGAAAAAAATTATGATTTCCGAAGGAAATGAGGCTTAAGAGGTAGGCTAAAAGTGGCAGAAACCTTCACACCCCAAACACAGCTCTGCAGCTCTAAACGTTCTCCCCTTCTCCCCTCCTTTTTGAAAGCATTACGGGAGATGTGATAAGTAAAGACAAGCTTCATATAGCTGTTTACTAAAGCTCTTGGGCAAAGTCTACCAAAATATGCTTTCATAAATAAAACAGAGTTAATTAAGAACCACTTGAAAAGCTAGCACAGGGGAAAGATGTGAGAAAATTACCATGTAATGTGTATGTGGTTAGCAGTAGCATAATTCTAGCTGAAATGAGGCAGATACCTTACTGGGAGCTGTCTGCATCCATTCTTTCTCATGTAGGGTAGTAGCTTATTAAACAAATGATGCCATTAAATTTGATTGAACTACTTGGCAATAATAATGGCAGCAGAATAAGACCTTCCCTAAGTAACTTGCAGCTAAAAATGCAATAAATATCTCAAAGTTACAGAGGAGGGTACTGTGTAGTTGTAAGAAAAGACAATTTTAATGCATGTGTTTATTTTTCAAGTCAAAAGCAATGAGTTATGTGAGAAACACCAAGGGGATAGTGGTTACCTGTAATATAGTAGGGAAATTTAGTGCATTTCCTAAATCAGGTTTTATGTGGTATAGTAAGAAAAGGAAAGCAAACCTGGTCCTTGAGAGTAGGGTGTCTCGGAAGTTAGTAACTAGATGTGTAATCTGTGCCAACAGACATATAGACAGAGGTGGCAACTATGAATGCTGTTAACATCTGCTGTGTGATTGCCTCTGAGAAGGCAGTTTGGTTTGAATCCATTTCCTTGTGGTCAGGTGAGAGTGGCATCACTCTCACCCCAACGTATTTGAGAACTGTGGTTGTTTTTCTGAATGTGGAGCATTAAGTGATATTATTAAGTTTCTGGATAAATATGCCAGTCACAAGAATAAGATAGTTTTGATATATTTTAAAATTGCATTAGGGAAAGAAAGAACACCTCTGGGGGCTTTAGAGAAGATTTCTTTGGGGCTTTCAGCGATTGAAGGTACTAGGACGCATCAAATGTAGAGGAGAGGTTCTGGGGGGATTGTGTCTTTAATATCCTCTGGCCTCATGGTTGATTTCTGCATATATTTCATGCACATGGAACACATCTGACTGATACTGCCTGTTTTTATTAGCACTAAATTTTGGCATTTAAAATCCGTACCATCATTTTTTAGTTTAGATCTACTCATAAATTGGCTAATATTGTGGTGGCTACTTTGGTGGAGTCTCCGTCTCTGGAGACATTCAAAACCCGCCTGGACGCGTTCCTGTGCAACCTGCTCTAGGTGACCCTGCTCTGGCAGGGGGGTTGGACTAGATGATCTCCAGAGGTCCCTTCCAACCCTATGATTCTATGAATATTGTCTCAGTGCTGCAAGGCAGATTATGTAGTGACTTGTATCTCTCTATCTCACTTGTTGGGAAAAGACCACACATTTGGAAACAAATGTGAAGAGAAAAGCCGCAGATACTTTGCCTCCTGTGGAAAATCTTTGTACTTGCTATGTTGTGTAAACACCTAATTTGTTGTCCCCTTTGGCATACTGGCACGTACTTATTCATCCAGTTGTGCTAACAAAATCGATCATCATGAGGATGGCTTCACCATCAAATGGGGATAAATTACTTGTTCTCAGCTTACATCCTAGCAGACTCCTAAGTGGAGAGGGGTCACAAAGTTTGTAGATGTATTTCTTAGGAGGACTGCCTGCTCTCCAGTATTGAGACTTTCCAAAGTTTGGGATGCTGATCGGGTCTAGGATTTTGATTCAAGAGTATCTCTGACTTTTATTTAGGTTTTCTGCTGCTGCTTTTTTCTGAAATGTTTTATTCAGGCATAGCATTAGACAAGTTAGCTGCCGTATTGACTTTCGTTCCTGGTAGGAAGCCTGCACGGACTCTGGTTTGTGTACAGGAGACAGACCTATAGGACTGATGAAGGCCAGTTTTCTACTGAAATGCATTTTTTCCTGCAGTACATAAAGCAGCGTTCGACTATAGCAAGACCTGTGGCTATTGGCTTGTGAAGTGAGAATTTCAGGTATGGATCGAAAAGAGAAACTATTCAAACACTGAAAAACAAGACAGTTGTAGCAGTTCCAGCTGCAGTATATGGTGTAAGGAAGTGGACACCTGGAGTTCACTCTTGATACAGAAAATAAAATAAATTACTAGCCCTAGTCGCCTAATTGTCCAGGCAAAGGACAGCTATTAGGCATTGCAAAATTAACATACACACTTGACAACAAGAACTCTCTTCTCAGAAGATTTCTAAAACTTTTGGGCCATGGAAGAGCAGCAGCATGGAACAGTATTTAAGACCTAGAACCATCATGCTGCCCTGTATGAGGTGGACTGTCCTGTCAGTGCGCTGCTGAGCCATCCATTTAATTCAGACAAATACTGTCTATTCACATTTCATTTAATACAATATACTTGTTAAAGTCCCTTGTTTTGAAAAATCCATCTGTATTTTCTTTCACAGTTTTGGTATTTATAATCATATTTTATATTCATATTCTGCAGTTTTTCAGCTCTAAAGTGTTGGCAAGCTTCATGATTTCACGAAGACCCCTAGGTGGCATTTCAAATCAGCTGTTAAGAGAACAGTATACAGCGCAAGGGAGGAAAACTAAACTGAAATAGTCTGTTGCCTTTACACAATCTGCTTGCTGAATTAATTTCACTGACTGGCAGCAGGTGAAAGGAAGGCGTGAACATCAGAAAAGTTTGGTTAAATGGCAAGTCTTAACGGTATTTTTCAATGTAATGGTCAGGTTTAAAACCTGTCCATGTCTGGAGCCTGTGCTGAATACTGGGGAGATGGGAGGCTAGTCAGATTCCATTTGCTTTAGGGATTTAGTGGGGGGGACATGGGGAAAAAAAAAAGGTAGGATTATTTTAAGTTTTAGTCCCTTCCCACTCAGAACTCCCTGATGCGTTAACCAGTTTTTTAGGTTAGGCATTTTTTCTTTATTTTTTCTTTTTTTTTGAGAACTGTGTGTAACATACGGGCTATCAAACTGGACTCCACAACTAAGTGCCATACACATCACTTATCCTAAATATTATCCTTTTATATCTGCCAGAAGCTAAATACCTTCCAGCCATATGTACATAGACATGATAAAAGGTCATAGTCATCTCTGAACAACTTTGCATGCTTCCACTCATATTCCTGCCAAATTCCGCACCATTATTAGCAACTTCCGAACTACGCTGCCTTGAAATATGCTACTGAATATTGCCATTTCTATAGAGAAGGATGTGCCTTGAAAAACTGAGTTTATACCGAGTTTCAGGGAGATGCAAGGAAGTAAGAATCTGCGTTATCCCTTCATCATGTTTCTTCATCTTGCGGTTAGCGCGTAGACTTGATTTATCCTGAAAGGTGGAATGAGCTTGGCCTGTTATAATTAACTTTAGGTAGATTTTAAATGAGCTTGATGACATCATATCTGGCTCCTTCTGCTTTTCCTATATTTCTGAGGCATCTTCTTTATTACTCATTGTGCTGACTATGTTATTTGTAGTTTATTGGCGTGGTTTCAATATTCAGTGGTTTAGAGTCTGTCTTTACTGTCATACACGCTGATTTTACTCTTTGATCCAGGGGAGAGAAACTTTTAGGGCATCCTGTCAATTTTTGGTCCCGGCACCTCATCATTCACCTCTTTTGCTAGCCCATTGACAGTCACCCATCTTTGTATCATTTATACATCTAGCTGCTTATGTTTTGTCATATGAAAATCTGTGGGGTTTTTTTCAAGGCCTAGTTTTCTACTTACAATGACAAATTTTTAATATATTACATTGCTTTAACCGAAGACCACTTAATGTTCTTGATAGCTTGATATAGGAAGTATTAAAGTTGCATAGAACCTCAGATAAATTGTGGGTTTTATTTGTGGCTTGTAAGAGGCTTATGTATTCTTTGCCAACATCTGGCAACTCAGAAGCATGGATGAAACCGAATGAAAGTTGCTCTTAGCTACGAATTGTGTTTGCTTCAGTGCCTAACAGCGTGCTTTTACACAGTGGTCTTTCTACAGATCAGGCTTTCTTCCCTGGGTAGGGCAGAGGCAGTAAATAATATTGCTGTGGGAGAAGAGTGAAGAGAAAACCGCAAGTGGAGTTTGAAGAGGTACTTTCTGTTACCCAGCCTAAATCTTTATAGCAAATTACTGGATTTTTTCTTGGTTTTTTTTTTCCCTACTTGTTATTGATATGTTGGTTATTATGCCTTTTGCTGCAAATTTTTATCAAATGGGGGGATTGTTCTCTCATTTACCTCAATCTTTTCCAAATTGAACCAATTCAACGCATCATAAGTAATTTTAAAAATATTTCTTCTAATTTTCTTTTCTCTTCTCTAGATTATTTTATTTTACCTTTTTCTTTATTTTCCTTAAAATGCAGTTTCTGCAGCTGGATGCAGTGTATCAGCTCAGGTCAATTGGAGTGAAATAATTCTGCTAGACTTCCTAGGCTTTGTATAAAACATCCTGGAGTAAAGTGCTTACTGTTTGAAGGTAACTCTGGTATCTGTTCTTTCCTCCCTCCAATTGCATTTTTCGTATAGTCATTCTTCTTTAGTACTGTCTCATCCGGATTTCCCACCAGTGCTATTTTCAGCTTTTCTTTAAAAATCTTTTTTCTCCTAAATTTAGGTATGCTAGGCTAATTAAAACTGTGGATCAGAATTTTAAAAAAGATGCTCCCATTCGTCTGCAGTTCTCCTGAAATGTCATTGAGTAACAAATGCTACAGTGCCTTACGCATAAAAATTTTAGTGACCCATATCCACAGTACTTAGGCACCATGGATTAGATAGTTTTGGTGCCACTAACCCTTATTCTGATCTCTGTTTCATATGTTTTAAGATACTTCTGGGTGAATTATTAGTAGGAATCAGGGAATTTCAGAAATATTTGTTATGGGAATCAGCTTTTCAGATAGTTATTTTCTTTGGCTAATCAGAATTAGTATCTCTTCCTTTCCCCACAGCCCATTCCTGGCCCACTAGAAATCACGAAGAGAGACGACTAATGGTGTCTGACATTGAAACAAAGCTAAGGCACTGTCCAATTCCCACGGTAAAACACTAGCAAGTCTTTCATTAACTTTCATGAAAGTTATTTCAGAGTGAGGCCAGTTTTCTACGTTAAATAGCAGAAGGATAATTTCTCCAGACTTGCAGCTTGAACTATATTTGGGTCTGATCCTGTATTTTTTTTTATCCAAGATTCCCACTGAAGTCAGTTACATTTACTGTTAGTATATTATGGGCTTGGGGATCTCTTCTGTTTGACAATATTTTCTGGTTGACAATTAATTGATGAGTTATTAATAAATACCTCTTACCACTATGCTGTTTTGTACTACATAAATTAGGAATATTTTAAAATCAAACCATCATACTTATTTTTGTATGAGCAAAAGGCTTGTTTGCATCATAAATTCAAACCACTTTTCAAACATGTTTATGGGGTTTGTTTTGCTTGACTTTCTCTTGTGGGCAGTATAAGAATTACGTGTGTGCGAACTTTGGGCAGGAGAATTGAGTGTGTCCCTGACTTGCAATACAAACAGGTACCACTCCTGTTCTTTCATCTTTACATGGGAAAGATCACACTGTGAGCTCATTTACTTACTAATTGAGCAAATATGACAACATAGAGTTTTAAAGCATGATAAATGAAACTGTGCCCATGTCTGCTCCTTTGTTTATTCAGCCACTGGCAGCAGCATAATCAATTACAGCCTCCCCAGGGGTGCATTGAGCCTGCTAAGGGCTCCACTGGGGAATATCTTGTTTCACAAGCAGCCTAGGGTTTCTCATCCAGCCTTTTCAGAAGCTCTGGCTTTCTGTGAAGCTGAAGCTTTGTAAGGATCCTACCTAAGCTGCTTTTTGGCAAAGGTCAATGGAATTAACTGTTTTGCATTATTTTTGTAAATTAGGCCTCTACACCTCTTCATGTGCAAAGCTGTTCCTCAGAAAGCTGTTTCCCCACTCTCCTCTTCATTTTTCATTGAAGAAAAAATGTCTTTGTCCTCAGGGAGAAGGAACAAACGAATTTTTCACTCATCCTATTCCAATTATCTTTCAACTCAGTGACATTTAAAAAGTTGTATTTTCTATAAACATACTACTCGGATATTCCAGACTGCATGTTAACCTGGGTAATGAAATGTTGCAGTAAATATCTGTTAACACTGGTTGCATTACATAAAAAAACAGAAAGAAATGATCTTGTCATTTGTCATCAAGCGTGAAAGAGAGACTCTGTGACAAATTGAGTTTCACACTGAAAAGGCAGAGAGTTCTTATTTTAATTCATGCTTATGTAATCATGTTAAATGAAGATCAGTCAGCTCGTCAGTGCTAGCTACTTTTGAACAGAACTTGTTTGTTGTACATCACTTCTGTCTATACTGTCTGGCAGATATTTAAGACTTCACAAGGTGCACACAGCGCTAGAAAATTCTACAGTAGTTTACAAAACTTTTTCCACTTACTTCTTCCAACCATGTTTCAAGGATTCAGTGGTACCAGCCATCATTTCAGACCTATGGAGGTCAATATTTACAGCATTAGTTTTCCTTGAGTCACTAACTTGACCTTTATTTTAATATGAAAGGAAAAGGGGAAGAGTAATTCTTGGTGGTTAAGAAATGTGGGAAAATATTACTTTCTCTTCTGTTCTGGTAAGAGTAATCTGATTTCACTTCCCAGTAAAGCAGCTGTGTTAGGGACTGTATTCCGTCAACTCTCAAAAAACATTTCATTAAATGATTTGTCATAACTTTCTCATTTGCTCTTCGTGAAGCCCAAGAACCTGGTTTTGATGGGATTAAGACATGTGCTGTAATTACTTTTATCATTCACCGTGCTGCACAAAATTCTACTGGAATTCATAAAGTGAAAAATCATCTTTCATAAAGTTTTTGTATATAAAGTGTTCTATGCCTACAGCAGAAAGTACTTTCTCTTGCTATCAAATACACTGTGAGAGTGCTGAGGAGCCTAAACTAGGTTTGGGTGAACCTGAATGTGTGGCGTATTCATGGCCACAATGATCCAAGAAAATGCTGAAATATTTTCAGTTATTTCAGTGTTCTTGGGAAATACCAGAACAGTAATACCTTTCATAGACTTATGTTTTAGGAAACT
This sequence comes from Larus michahellis, assembly GCF_964199755.1. NCBI lineage: Eukaryota > Metazoa > Chordata > Aves > Charadriiformes > Laridae > Larus > Larus michahellis. The sequence goes on from NC_133901.1 coordinate 38,095,757, forward strand.
AATAGATAATCTGTGCAAAACCGGTCTTAAGTGAGTTCCTAAACCCTTCTCTGCAAGGATGAGCTCTCAGTATTCATCTGCGCATCGACAGCAATTTTAGCGTATGTACAGAGTGGCACTGAACATAATAAATTTCATTATTAAGTTCAACCAAGGTTTCTAAAAATTGTTAATGTGAAAGTAAAGGCAGATACAAGAGTTTTAAGGATAGATCTATCAAAGATGGTATTTCTCAGTTGGTGTATGCTCACTCCTGACTTAATGGGTCTTGCTTTCTCTGTTTCAGTAGTCCTGTTCCCCTCAGATTTCATTAATATTTCTGATGCACAGTAATGGAAGAATTTTATGGTTAGACCTGTGTGGTAAGTGGCAGCTTCCATAAAGAACATTTCATGCTAATTTTTGGCAGTAGTGACTTTGTTTCTGGATTTGTCCTTGACTTGCTATTTCTTCTGCAGTCTCGGTTCCAAGAGCCCTTGATATAATCTCTATTTCCTTTTCACCCTGCTCCTCTCCTTATTCCAGATGATGTGAACTGTGATGCGCTTCCCAAAAGGTCCTACAGCTGCACTGTGTGTGTCTGAAGCCAGGTTGTTTCAGTGGGACCCCTAAATTATTGTCTTGGTACCTCTGTACTTTTTCAGTTTAGAATGAGAGAGACCAGGGTGCGTGGAATAAAACATAACAAAAAACCCTAGAGGAAAACTTTGTCAGGTATGGAGCTAAAGATGAGCCAGAAGGCACGACTTCTAAGCAGCTAAACAAGGACAAAGGCCTAGAGAATTGCCAAAAGGCAATTCTTGCATCTGTTTGGTGTCATTGAGAAACATCAAAGAAGAGCTTCAAAGACGGTTTATCTGAGCAGGTTCTGAAAAGAAATAAATTGCTTATTTACAGACAAATATAAATGGCAGTTCTGCTTATAAAGAGATTCTTATTTCATTTTTGAATGATTTGCAGAACTGGAGCTGCTGCCATTTGATCCCTCTTTTAGTTTATCACAGGAGTTAATTTCTGTCCATTTGTATCTGTGAAGCCTGTGGTCTTGTAGCCAAAAACCACAAAGATGTCAACTTTAAATCTCAGAAGTATGAAGTCTTTTCTGAACATTTATATAAAATAATGAGATAAAGAACTGAAAATAGAAAAGCGACAGATTTCTAGAAGCTGAACAGCTTTTTTGCAAATTGTCTATTTGTGGAAAACTCATAGCCAAATGTTCTTCCCTGACGCCTCGCTAAACTGTGTCATGTTACTGGAAGTCTAAAATCTGTCTCCACTACACATTGCATACGTTGTAGCTGCTTGTTTGCAGCCTGGTGGGCACACACAGGCTTTCTCTCGTGTAGCCTACTGCTCTGAAGAAAAAACCTTAGTGATTTCAGCAGGATGGAAATGTTTGTAAAGTAGCGGTGGATGGGACTTCTTAAGAACTGCAGGGAGATGCTATAAAGGTAGGAGGGCTGCCCAGCACCATGGGTATTTTTTGTCTTTCTAGGTGGAGCTGGGGCTTTCAGTTATGCTTTCATGCTCCGTTTAACGTAAGCGTGCCCTTGAGGTGCTTGGGCTGAGCTGGAGGAGGGAACTGATCTAGCCTAGAAGTAACTAACAATTTAAAAACAGCAGAAAAGTTAGTTTTCAGTTGAATCGGTGCCCTGTGTGAAACCCCAAATCCTGCTCGGTGTGCCCAGTACGAGGTCTAGTGCCAGCAGAAGAGAGGGAGAGAAAATCCCGACTGTCTTTCCCATCCTCTTTCGCAACACGCTGTAATTAGGTCAGTTTAAAGTAACTGTGAAGCTGCAGCCTGGGGTGGAAAAGATCAGCAAATTCTCCTCCTCGATAAGGGTTTCTCGCTTATTATCTAGTCTGCTAATTTTCCCCGAAGGCCTTGCAGACAATACCTAGACTTTGATTGTCTTGTGTCAGCAGCAGCGTCTTGCTTGTGCAGTGAAAGCACGCGGAAGGCTCAGTCCTTTCCCCCCTGCTCGCCTGCCTGCAGCACCCTGGAACTTCCCTCCGACACCCCAAGCCTCCTGGCGCTGCTCATTAGCACCTTTCTCCTCTCTTCTTGACTCCTATCAGCCGCCCTGTTGCTCCTTAGGATTTATTCCTGCATCTCACTGCTACTATAGTTCACAGCAGTATTACTGTTGTCAGGGAGCTTGAAGAGTAGCTTTGCATCTGCAGTTGCTTTTGGAAGCTGAGGTAGTTCAGAACAAACAAGCAAACTAAACCAAAATCACAGAGAAATGTATTTTTTGTCATGCTGAAATTGAAGATTTTTGTCAGCTGGATGAATCGAATCAAACAAATGATTTAAAAAAGGGAGTGGGTAACTGGCGTTGGATCCCACTGATTTGTGATAGTGGTGATAACCTTTAAAACCCAGCTCTACCTAATTTGAAAATAATGGTTGTAATAAAAAAAAAACCAACAAACAACCAAAGCCACCTGACAGTCTGTCTCTCTGTAATTAATCTATCCCAGGCAGAGCTCAGGACTTAAGAGATGATTTTCTGAGAAATGTTTAGGACAGTGCCCCAGGCACAGGGAAAATATCTAAATGGTCTTCATTCTTCCCTAGAACAAAAATCGCTCAAAGCCCCACCAGCGTGGGGCTTTGTCGGATCTAAATACAAATTCCCACTGGAAGAGGGAATCGTTAGCAGTACTCACTGGTAGGTGACAGACTTCACAGTGGTTACCTAAGGGAGTCATTTTAAATTGCCAAGTCATTGTAAAGCTTTTGGGAGTTTCTGGTATTTCAGCACAGTAGCTTGCTGGCTCCTGAGTGCCGGTTCTCTTGCGTGAAACACGGTTTGTTACCCTGTGTTCTCTGGGCAGGAAGGGGAGAGTCTTGAATTTGCAGCAGCTCTGCTAGTCATAAAGATTTGTTTATTTTTTTCTATTATATTCTGTCTTCTGTGTTTTCAGACCTAGACAGTGATGTCCTTAGCTCCTGTGGGGACAAGTTACTCATACGAGTTTATGGAAACACCATTGATTAACTTCAGCCAATAAGGATCACAATCTGGCCTTTAAGCTTTGTTTTTTCTTCTTTATAACAACTTATAACACATTTAAAGGAGACATTAGCCCTGGTTAATTCTAAACCTGGGAAAATCCTTCACAATAAATCATTTGCTTTAGACTTTATTCTTGCTTTTGGAATGTTGGGGTGTGGATCCTAATCCATATTAATAAAATCTTCATTTATATTCTTTTTTTCAGTGTTGTTGATCAGTGATATAATTTTTCTTTCTTGATGTTTGAAAATAAAAAAATGAGGGATGTTGTTTTACTAGTATTAGATGGATGAGTCATGTGGGAGAACTCGAGTTTCCTGAGCGCTCAAGTAGGTGGCCTTTTTTGGCTTGCATACAGATACAAAACGTTTTCAAAGAATAAGTTCGTGACTCAGGCCAGGAAAGCATAATCACTCATAAATGCTGAGAAGTAGACAGAAGAAGCATTGTTAGATTGGTAATAAGGAATCCATTTTAAAGGACTGTTCTGGAAAATCTGCACAATTTGGGCAGTCCTTGTTATTACAATGAAATGCAGATTGGATCTATGTGCAGAGCAGATTTGTTCGAGAATCACTGCAAGCGGGATGAATTCCTATTGCACCATTGACAGGGCACACGTACTCTGAGCTGATCTTTAAATTATGCACCTCCTTGAAATTGTGTTAGTGTAATGATGCAATATAAACCTCATGAGAATATCTCTCTGAGCAAAATTCTCTCTCAGGTATTTTTTACTAAAATGTTTGGCTTGCTCAGAGACTCTGAACATGGGGCCCCTTTGTGTAGTTGGCTGATAGGAACTGTAATGCTGCCTTTCTGCTTTAAAGGCAGCCCTGCATCATTCCTTCTTGTATTTTTAAATGGCAAATAATTTTTAAAGCATGAAAATAGATAAATTAGAGTCATCCTTGTATTTTGAAAGACTCTTGTTTTGACATAAGAACTGCTTAACATACTATCCTTGCTTCTCTGAACAGTAATGTTGAGTCAGTGAAGGCGGTATGTTATTTGAAAGACTGTATGCTTCTGATTAACATGTATTGGAGCTTTTCGGTAGTTGAAGTTTGGAGCTACTTCTGTTTTATTGTGTTGAAGCTGACTGGAGAGTCTAGTCAAACCAAGGAATTTTTTTTCCCATCCACCAGCTGATCTGGCAGCTCTAGCTGCATTAGAGCACTTACTAAATGAAAGCACCGGGGGGTTATGGGCTATGCATTAATGCAGATATATTAAAAGTCTTCTGAAGATGTTGGCAGAATTCTCATATTGCTAAATGAAATACAAATTAAGGTTTAATTGCTAAATCCAAATCTCTTCTGTATTATAAAGCTTTTCCTTTTCTCTTACTGTTTGAAGAGAAGAAGTACTAGCATAACATATTAAATTAACGTTTCTTCTAGAAGTCACAATGGTACTATGTAAGTAGAGCTGCTCAAAAAATATCTCGTAGAAGTTAATAGAAAAATATTTAAAAGCTTTGCAGCAGAAGGTTTAATTATGAGCTGCCTAACGTTCCTGGGCAGGAAATGAATGCCCTTCAGTCCCTTCAGTTTCCTGAACAGCCTCACAACAGGGGGAGATTGTTTCTCCCAAGACTGTGTTTAAGGCTGAAGGCTGGGCAGGCATGATTAGGAAGAGGGTTGAAGGGCTCCGTCTCATGGCCTCCTGAGCCCGTGGGCAGCACGGTTAAGCCAGTTTGCCTGGCAAAATGGGCCACACTAAATGCGAGCAGGGAGAGGTGCAGACTGCAGCAGCACGTGCACAGGCTGAGGGAGAGGACTCAGGTCGCTGGTACCCACGGACATGTAGAATTTCTCCAAATCTGAACATGCGGTACAACCTTTAGATATTTAGAGTGTGGCTTTAAAACTAGCCTAAATCAGTTTGTTTCATTCCCGCTAAGGCTCTTTTCAGGGAAATAGTGATTAAAATGAAGATGGTGGCTGTGAAGGGTTGGTTTTGGAAAGAATGAGCGTATCCCATGTTTTCTTCACTCTTGTTTTGTTTAGAACAGATTTAAAGATCCATTTGTAATTTTTTTTTCCTTTGAACTATAAGCGTGACACACTATGCACAACTTTGGTGTAGATTTATAAAACTGCAGTGCTTTAGTGAATCTCTAAGGCTTTTGTGCCTGCTCTTGATTAACGCAGTGCCCTTCCAAAGAAGAAACTGCTACAAGGTAGAAGCAGAAACCAGCCTCCATACCTGCATTTTGTTGCAGTATTTAACAGTGCTGCATTAAACTGCAGAGCTACAGTCATCTGTTTGGATTTTCAGGTTTTGGATTTTGTTGTTTGTTTGGTTTTTTTTTTCTTTTAATCCCTTTTCTGTCTCCAGAAGTGCTGTGATTCTCCTCTTCATTATCCTACTACCCCCACCCCCTTTCCCCCTTAATTTACTCTTTCTTTCACTTGGAATTTAAAAGCTCATCAATAAGGACACACTGTACAAAACCAGAAGCTTGCTTTGAGGTCACAGACCTTGGGACCCACGTGTGGGTCAAGTTCAAGGGAAACTTCAAGGGGAAAAGGAGAAGAGCTGCCTTCTGAATCAGGTAGAGGCACCTTGGCTTGTGGGGGAGAGGGGCAGGAATGAACAGAAGCAGAGCTTCCTGGGGGGACTTTGTAACGGGAGTCCCCCTGCCCCTCTCCTTCCTCCCTTGGTGAGCTCTTACTTCAGTCTTCCTTGGGGGCATCCACTTCCGTACAGCTTTCCCTTTGCTTAGGAAGAGGGCGCGTTCATAGATCTTCGCTGCCTTGAAACTGGCTGTCTTTCTCGTCAAAAACTTTAAAAGTATGTGTTAGGTGTCTGCCATGTTGTCAGCTATCAAATACCTGTTGGAGTGTGATGAATGAGGGCTGGGAGGATTTTGAAGGTAGGGGAACAGTAATGGTGAAAGAAAAACAATGTGTCTATTTTAAACTAGCACCTTGGGATTTGCATAATTATGGTGTTCAAGCAGCAAAATAACATCACTCCAGGAATTAATTTTACCTTGAAATAACAGAAGTGAGTTGGAGGAAGTTGTTACTGGAATGGCTGGAGCTAGCTTTGTCACAGAACCACATCAAAAAATGTTCAATTCCAGTATTTAAAGAAGTACCCATCGGTGCCCAGTTCTGTTAACGTTTAAAAATCCCAGCTGAGAGATATGTAATTGAGAGTCTAGAAAGCTGGATTTTATTCTGTGCGTGTGACAATTTTGATTTTGCATCTTACAAATCAATCTCTCCACAACGTACATAATTTTAGGAGGTTTCTAGATTTTTCTTTGAGAGCTAGTTGGAAGGCTCTCCCAGCTGTTGCTGGAGTCCTACATAAAATTTCAATGGCTTTGTTTGACTTTGCTTTACAAAAGTCTCCTTAACCCTTTGTCAAGACTCTGTAGTTGTCCCTTTGCCTATTAGTTTGGTTGTTTAATATTGCTCCTACCATTTTATGTTAGATGGACATCGTGTGTACTGGTCCCCAGTTCCTTGTGTTCAAGGCTTCTTAATAAGAACCTGTGTCACATGTTCTGCCTTCTGATCTAGGTGTGGTTTCAAAGCAGTAAGTGGCATGCCACAGGGATTAGTTTACTTATTTTGTCTTTTATTTCTTTTGAATTTGTCAGTGAATTCTGGCTGGTGCTGATGAGTTCTTACAATTTGCTTTTTCAATTTATTCTGCAATGAAATGCCATTTCATTTTTGGTCAGATTTTCAGCTTCATCGTCCTTTGGGAGGGATTCATTTATGGAAACCTCCCAAAGTTCTTTTTGCACTAAACCTGCAAAAAGACTCATGTAGTTTTTCTGCAATCACTGTGTCTTCTGCGGATAGTCCACCTTGATGATCCCACAGACTTTAACAGCCTTTCTATTCTTGATGAAAGAATAAAGATGTGTTGTAGCTTACTGTATTGCTGCAACTTGCTCCTTAAACTCTGTTGTGGTCTGTAGTACTGTGGTTTTTACAACTAACCTGCCATGATTTGTATTCCTTTCCATTATACTGATATGCGTGTGCCATGATCTTTTTTGACATTGTTTTTTCTACCCTTTCTTAACCTGCCATTTAAACTCAATGGCTTTTTTGCTGTTAGTCTTTCAGCAGTTTTTTTGAGGTGGGTGGTATATGTTTGCTCTCACCTTCTACTGTACTGTGCTAACATAACCTTCGTGTTACTTGCCAATACTTACCTACGGATATTTTGTTTTCTTTTATTAAGCCTTCATTTTTATTTAGCTCCTCTTTTTAAAATCAAGTGGATTTTTTTGGCATTTGTCTACTGTAGAGATGTTGAATCTAAATATATCAAGGTTCCTCTTACAGACGGTCGTCTTGGTAGTAATATTCTCCATGAGGTCCTCGACACTGCTGATAACTGTCTCAAAAGCTGGTTATCCTTTAGTGGGTTCCCTGTCTAGCCACTCCATGAAGCACAATCTACAGATTAGGTTTGGCAGCACAACATGTCTGAATTAACTAAACCCTACCATTATTGCTGGTTTTCCTGTGCTAGCAATTATTCTGATTTCCCTGGGCATGATAGGGTTGCTATTGCCAAATGAGAGAGATAAGTTTGTCCTTAATAATATATTTTTCCTGTATTTGGACACGGACTTCCAATTTTGTAGAGGTTCCATGTCATTTATTGCTGCGTTTCACCAAGCTCTGATTTGATTCTAAGCTATTTGTAATATGTTTTCCTAATATGATTTCTCTATTGACATGAGTTGTCACATTTTTTCTTTATCCTTTATGCCTAGGTACTAATGTACCAATAATTGATCTCTCTTCTCCAAGTGTTTGACATGCTTCAAAACATACTCTTACAAGTAGGCGTTCTAGTTTGCCCATCTCCTTTTGAACCTTCTTGGCCATTGTATAGAAACACATGTACATTTCGTTTGATTTTCTTCTACCTCTTTTGGGAAATGCTCTCACTGTTTCATGTTTGACTTTGGCCGATGTCTTTTCTATCTACACTTGTGCCTGTGGACAGACAGGGGGAAGGAGACATGAAGTGGCACCACACGTGTATTTTTCTCTGGGGATCCTCTACTTCTTTTACAAAGTGTCAATACTCAATGAGTTTTGCAGATAGACCGATGAGTGTTCGTGCTGTATTATGGATTTATGTTTATGGGGGCGGGTGACTCAAATTAATGGAATTTCAGTCAGTTTCTTAAATCAGTTCCTGAGTCAGCCTTAGTTAATAAGTTGGTTGTGATTGATTTAAAGCATAGTTGCAGAGGCTGAGGGATGAAGACTTGCCCTGAAATCTGCAGGTGGCCATGGGATGTTGTGAGGCATGCTGCTTCTCGATAGCATTAGATAATTTTTTGACGCTGTTCCAGTTTCACTTTAGAAATACAAGGCAGGTGATACAAGGACAAGTGGGAGCTACAGTATTTTTAGTGAGAAAAGAGAATGTTTGTGTCATTATGCGTACTGGCTAGTGAAGAATAAGCTCCCAAACAATTAGGGTTAAATTTTTTTTCATACTGCTTTGCTCTAGAAATTTGAGCAAATCATTTCCTAAAATAATCTTAAAATTATTGGCAATAACATATCCCAGAGAGAATAATGTGAGACAATCTTTAGTCCTATTTTTGCAGAGAGATATATAAAGCTATATAATGAAATAGGATTTTGAACCACAGCAAATTTTGGACTTGCAAGGCAATCATGTTCCCTCCTTTCTGCTGTTTTACAAGTTGCATTTTACATGCAAGCAGAGAAGAGCTACTTTATTACAGAATTGAGAGAATATTTAATCTTTTGGGGGCTGTAAGGACAACGTAGAATCATAGAATAGTTTGGGTTGGAAGGGACCTTAAAGATCATCTAGTTCCAACCCCCTGCCATGGGCAGGGACACCTCCCACCAGACCAGGCTGCTCAAAGCCCCATCCAGCCTGGCCTTGAACACTTGGCATAACATTAGCACAAATACATCTATTCTTAGTCTGATAATAGCAGGCAGATGAACAAACAATATTCTGTATTACATGGAAATTTCTGTAACCTAGTTGCAAATGGTATTTAATTTAAATTTTGTGTGCTTAAATTGATTAACAAAGAAAAAATAAACCCTGCTCTGTTGGCACCTGCAAGATAGATATTTCTCTGTTTTTTTGTAAATAAAGGTCTGCATTTTATTGACTATGGAAATTACAGTATTTCTACTTTTGCAGAAGACAGCTACTTTTTTGAAGCTTCTCTCTCAACAGGTGTGTTATAATGGCTTCGTATTTTGAAAAGGTATGCCTTTTCCAAATACATATCTACAAATATTTGAAGTACATTAAGAATGAACACTACACAGAACTGTGAAGGGAAAATGTATATGAACAATGTTCAAACCAGAGCTAAACTTTTAAAACCCTGTTTTAGCTACCTAAAGAGAAATTGCCCGTGGAGACCTGAATCTTAAAAAAAACCCAAACCCTATTAAAGCAGTAATCCAAAATTTATTTTAAGACCATCTGTCACCTGATTCAATTTGATGGAATTCAGCAGGACTATTCATACCACTAAGATGTTACTGCGTCTAATTTAGATGGATGGATGATAACAGACTTCATTCATAATTTAAGGATCAAGTTTGCTCCGGTGAAGTTAAGTGCGGTTGCCGGTCCTTTCTTCTCACAGTAATATACCTCTGGAATAGAAGTTAAAGTACTCGTGTTTGGATTTGGTAGCCTAGCTATAGACACGCAGGCTTGTATCTTTCTATGTGGATTAGCAGTCAAAAGAAGTAGTTCTGTTTGGATTATAGAAGCTATCTGGAGATATCATTTAATGGTATTCAATTATTTTTGTTAATTAGCCGTGGCTCCTGGTTTTACATATGTAAGACATACAAAAATGCATTTACTTAGAATGTATTAATCTATGGTATCTCTAGTTGTGGCATAAAGAGAGCAAATTATCTCTTTAGTGAAAAATAGCTCAGAATAGACAGTATTAGTTTTTGTAAGATGGCATTTTAATAGGATAGCCAAAAATGTGACTGATCTCATATGTGTGTTTTATAAACAAATAATTTATATAATGTTATTTTTCTTCTCTTTTTACTCTAGTATGGAGGCATTCATGCACAGATTGTTAGAATAACAGACGTTACTTGAAGTAAATATGCCTTTATCTGAATATTGGCTACGCTTGTAAACTTGCATGCTATTTGTGTCTAGTATTACTTCTGTTTGCTAACTGTAAAGAAGATAGATTTTGATTTTTGTCATTTACATGCTTTTGCGTTGTACGTCAGTAAGATCCTAATCAAATTTAATTCTACATCCCATACTGAATGGTAGTTTTTAACGTAATAAGTCTTGATTTTCATATTCATCTCGCTGATTTGCAAAGGGAAAGTGAAAGAACTGAATTCTCCCTACAGAATCATAGCTTTGTAATAAACTTTTCTAGATTTAATCCGGTGCGTATGAATGAACAGCTGTGTCTTTACACTCTGTTATGCCTTAGTGCTTTGTAGTATGTCTAGCCTAATATAAGCATATCCTGTTGGAAACTACCACTAATGATAACTAAATAAGAAAACAAATAAATGAAGGATAAACTTATCAGGTTGACCTGAACTCGCCAAAGAGAAAAATTCAGAACCACATCTGGAAAGCCCTTCTTGTGTGTTTCCTGGGAGATGGTATGGTACGTACTTGAAATATTGCACATTGCTTCGTTTTATCAGTCTCCTAAATGTCATGTCAAGTAGATGTGGTAAATGGGGGCTAACTACTGCTGTGTTAGGTGCTTAAAAGTAGCACCAACCCAGAAAATACTTTTTTTTTTTTTTTTTTTTCCTAGAACAGCTTTACCACAATAGCTAATTAGTACTGTCTGACAGGGTAAAGAAGAGCACATCGACAGAATTTATTTGGACTGTCAGAAAGCCTTTGCTAGGGTTCCTCCTAAGAGGCTATATAGGAAACTAAATAGTCCTGAGGTGAAAGGGGAACTACTCTTTTGGGGCAGGGACTGGCTGGAGACAGAAAACAAAGAGAAGGAATGAAGTGTCAGTTTTCCACATGGCAAAAGGTTAACAGCAGGCAGCCCTCAGGATTCAGGTTAGATTCATGTGGTACAATTTGAAGTCACTGTGAAAGGGAAAATGGCAAAATGTGCAGCTAATATATGTTTGTTTAGATCTGTCAAACCTAGGAAATGCAACCAGGACCTTCCAGAACGCAGCAAAGCTCGATCAATAAGCGGTACCATACCAAACAAAATTAATTGACAAATGTGAAGTAGTGCCTCTTGGCAATGGTAGGAATAATTTGAACTATGAACATCTGCTGTCAGTATTTGAGCAAAGAGCAGTGAAAAAAGAGTATGTGATGTCCTTCTGGACAATGTGTTCAAAAGTCTTGTTCAGAGCACAGTGATGACATAAATGGGTTTATATGTGATAGATTAGAAAATACACTGGAAATTAATAAATGCCCCTGTGTAAATATCTCACCTTTTGTCTTGAGTCTATGTTCAATTCTAATTATGTCCTATCAAGGAAGTTTAGTTGAAACAGAAATGGTTTGCAGCTTGCTGAGGAAAATATTTAGAAACATTTGATTCAAGGGATAGGGAATGGATTTTAAAATGGCCTATTAAAATCTTTTTATTCACAGTCCATAATTCATCTGTAAGACTTGCTGCCAGAACTCAGTGACGTTGTTTCAGTAGAATTTCTGTATAAAAAGATTTCATTTCTAAATGTATAATGAGAACAATTACAAGTATGATACGTGATCCACATGCCTGAAGGGATATGTTAAGGGCTAAGACAGTAGCATCTTCTTCTCTAACTACTGTAGCCTGTCTTTTATTATTTTTTTTTGGAAAGATGTACTTCTACCTGTTGTTGGACATCGGTTACTCACAGTGATAGGCAGGTCTAGTATGACATTTCCTAGTGTGATTGTGGTATCCTTAGCTCAGGAGAACGCACAAATAGTTAAGTGCCCTGTGTATATACTCCTTCAATTTGTGAGTTATTGCAATTGTCTGTGCTTCTGCAAATGCATTCCTGAATTTCAGGTAGATTATTGTATCATGTATCATCCTGATCTGAGATTTTAAAACAAAGTCACAATGGGAATAAACAAAACAGTTTTCATGTTGATTTGTTTCAGTTTGATTCTGAGTTTCTCTAGAGCCATCATCTCATTAGTATTCCAACTCCTTTGTAGTGCTAATGTGGTCAACGGAACTTGAAACAGAATTTTCAACTTGTTAAGCACCACTTACGCCCCCTCCTCTCCTATCGTCATATTTTGCAGGGAGGGATGGAGAAAAGCAGCATTTGGCAGTATGTAGCCAAAGTTAGGACTGTAGGAGAACTCTCCTGAGCTACTTTTGCTGTAGAGGATGTGGTTTCTTCACGCAGCGGGTAGGGTACGTTCCTTGGTGTAGTCCAGTTCCTTCTTGATAATCCTCTGTTCTTTCTGCATGGGCAAGCCTGCCTCTGTGTGCTCAGCATGTGTCACCTTATTATAGTACTTCTTATATTTAAAAAAAAAAAAAAAGACTATTTCTTTCAAGTTGTCTGGTTTTTGGATGGCACATCTTTAATTTCTGTATGTAGTATTAGTGGTGAAGCATAATACTGACATGTGGTCACTGCCAGGGTAGATCACTGCTTGGCTTTATTGAAACTGGATTTCATTAGTTTATCATAGACGGGAATGTTTCAAGGCTACTTGTTGGTACTAATATAAATACTCGGATCAAGATGGGTTGCTTTTGAATAGTAAACTTGGATCTTTCATGCTCTGCTAAGTCATGTTGAGTAGGATGAATAGTAGAAATCAATATATAGGGATTAGCAATAAAACTGAATTTTGTCTGGCACTATAAATACAAAGTTATTATTTGAGATGTTGTTACTAAAGAAAAAGTTTATTAATACTAGATTATTAGGTGCTAAATACAAAATCTGATTTTAGTTATTTTCTCAATTTATAGAAAGTATCCATCTGAATAGACTTTCATAGTAATAACTTTACAATAACCTGAATCTCTAAGCAATCACGTGTTCACATCCGATGATGAGCCACTTTAGAAAGAATAGCCATAATTCAAGAAGTGGAATGAGTCTTCTAAAACTAAAAAGTTCAAACTCTGGATTTATTATGGTGGTCATAATTGCTGGAGTGGATATTGTGAGAGTTTCAGTTTATTTTATTGGAAGATACACAATACTTTCCAATGCCGCGTTGTTCTGCTGTCAAGCCTTATGTTTCCCTAAAGCTCTGTAGGCCACCATCATCTGTTTAATATTTGTCAATGTAGGAGGAAAGCCTGCCAAACCACAACAGGCCTACGTGAGTCCTGTGGTGATTATAAGCTCTGAGTAATTTTATTTTATGGTTTGACAGGCTATAGATCTTCAAGCAGCACTTCTGAAAGTGTGCTATTATGGGATTAAGGTTATATTTTTATTTTAAAAGTTCTGTACCTTTCTGAATTCAGATGGTAGCGTCTGGGGGTGCTCCCTTGCTGCTGCATAATCCTTCGCTCTCACTTCATCTGTCTCATGTCTCCTACCCAATTTCCACTTTCTTTGTGAGTAAGAAAAAACAATAAAATAATATTAATGAATAAACTTTAAAAAATTGAGTAAGGAAGTAGAAGGCATAATATATAATTTTCACGGTATAGAATGAGATTGCATTAGTCTGACAAGCAAAAATGTGATCAGCACTGCTGCTGAAGTCGGGGCTTCTACTAAGCTACTTAGCTGCTCCTACAGCTGGGATGAAGATGTAATTGTCACCATGTATGTTGCGGCGAAGGCAGTTCCCATTAGGGTTTCCTGAATCACAGCTGAGAGCTACAAAGTTTAGGAGAGCCAGACTCCCCTGCACGTTTGAAGCTGTTTGGCACATCTGAGACTTACGGCATTCCTACCTTTGGGAAAAACCTGTGAAGTTGCTCTGGTGGTTGAGAGGCACCCGTCACCGTGTGTGTGTTCTTCCCACCCATCTCACAAAGGGGTCACCGTTTGCAAAAGTTCTTAAAATGCAGTGAGTAGCAGCTCTTTTCCCAAGTGTTGGTAATGTACAACATTTATTTGAGTGCCAGTTTTAAGGTATAAATGGAAGTGTAAATTCACTCTGGCTCGATTAAACAAAGTTGCGCTGAGTTGTGTGGAATAGGCAGTCACATGGATCTGATGGTCAGAGCTGGGCAGGTGGGAGGCTGAGCATCTGCTCCCGGTGCCGCCGTGGTCTGTGAGGGAACCAGATCGGTGTCTTTTCTGTATAAATGGCATTAATAATGTCTTGTAAAGTGTTTCAAGACTCTCTAATGAAAGGTGCTTCAATATTTTTGTTGTTAAGATTACTTTAAGGAGTGACATTTATTTCTAATTATAACTAATTAAGTCTATTATGAAGCCGTTGGGGAGGAATGTTATAATCTTTTATTTATTAATTAATAGATACCTGACTTGATGAGCTGTTTATTTTCAGTTGGAAATTCCTGGAAAATTAAGTGGGGTTTTTTTAATATTTGATACTAAATCTCCTAGTAAGAATAATTACTTGCCAGATTGATGTGTTTTATTTCTGCATACACCAAGCAAAGGAACAAAACAAAAGAGTTCTGTTACTTTGTTCTTGTTGAGGGTATAATTTAGAGGAAATCTTTGTCTTTATGTCCTTATCTACTGCCTTCCCAAAACATAAACAAATGTGAAGGTGAGCAGACAAACATCACAGCAGATATTTGGCTCACTGGGGGGACTGACTTGGCTTGGAAAAGTGAAAATAATTTGGTGTTTTGTGGTCTCCTTTGGTTTGGTAGGAACTGGGGGCTGGTGGGCAGTAACCTGAGTCCTCTGCAGCAGATGCTGCAGCGTGTGAGAACATTGCCTGTGTCTGCTGCCAGACCTTCCCACCTGGAGTATTAAACACAGGAAAGACAGGGATATAAAAGATTTACAGAATCCATTACTGAAAGCCATCAGCCTCTAAAACTCGGAAACAAAAAAACAACCCTGTTTACAGTGTGTGGTGGCTCTGGATTGTTCTCCCTGAGGAGGATCTGGGACAAGACATAAAAAGTATTATCAGCTGTTTTTCATCTACACGTCAAGATGGCCTGAACCCCCTGAACCTGATTTCTAGGAGACACAAAGAATCAATGGTTCTATCTTCCCTTCCACTGAACAGCTTTTGTGTATAATAGGAGCTAATGAATATTATTTAATGAAGCAAGCCATTGAAAAATAGAATGCAAAAAAGGGCTGTTTATGATAAAATAATCCTTTCTCTGTAGTGCGCTGGCTTCCCTTGTGCTTTGTACAGCCATCATGAATTTTCTAAATCTTAGACCAAATGATTCTGTACATTTAATAAGGGATCATAATTTCAACAGGAATAACATTGCATATCACATTAGCATAACGCATGTCTGTGAAGATCTATGGGAAGTGTGGGCCATTTGTGGTTTCTGGGTCTGTCCCTCAACAACATAATGTTTCAACTTCTCCAGCCTGGTCCTTATGCCGTACAGAAGTGTGTGGATCCTATGGAAAGGGCACATTTCAACTGCTGTACGTTGTGCTGAGAAGGGAAGGTGGCGTGTTAGGCTGCTTTTCCTTGTCTCCTTCCCTCTCTCAATGGCTGTGCTGAAAAGCTGATACTGAGAAGAGTGGATTTGTTGCAGCCATCACAAGTCATGCTTATTTAGTGAGGAAACTGTTAAATGCTGAGGCCTCTTGTCAGCATGATACCACTGTCCTACTTTTGTACTGCTGGTTTACCGACTGCAGCATATGACGGTTTTCTGTAAAATGCAGCTAACCTTTTGGAATGCTTTGATGTATGAATTAGTTATGAAGGTTAAACTTTCTGAAACACCTTTGTGGGTTTATGGTAACCGTACCCACAGAGTCCTCGTGCCAGTGCATTAATAAGCTCTGTCTTCCTTTGAGTTTTGTGGGACACTTATTCTCTGGAAAACCCTTAAATTGTCTTGAGTTACAGTGGACCAATCTGGGTCCATCAGAAGGAGAGAATGAGGGTACAAGAGTGATTTCCTGCTTTTTAATAGCAGTTGAGTTTTCTGCTGAATTCATATGGATGGCAGAAATGAAGAGATGAGTATGCTGTGCTGGCCATGCCTCCAGCCCTGAGTCATCCAGTCCACTGACAAGAAATTCAGGGTTTGAAAGATCATAATGTGTTGCCTACTCAACGTGATTTCTCGGGGAGGTCTGGGGACTTACTGGCCTGGCCACTATCGAACCAGGAGGCATTTCTTTGTTACAAAAGCAGATAGCATCTGCTGTGCAAAGCTAGTGGAAATCTTGTACGATCCTTAGTGATGATTTGAAAATCTCTCTCCCTCATCTGTTTGAAATCAAAACTCTGTCATACTTACTGCAAGTAGAGAAAAATACATTAAATGTCTCGAAATAAATTTTGCATTAGGGCTGGGGGAGATGACCAGGGGTCTCAGGAAAAGAGCTTTTTTAACTTGTCCTACTCATTTGCTGCTTTGCTGTGTTTTACTTCAGTCTCAACTCTGCAGCCTGAAGCCTGCAAACCTGAAATTAAACTCGTAAAATTATAAAAGCTTAAAACAAAGTGAAGGTTAATGGTCACCGGCTACTTTCCCACAGGCTTGGTAAGCTTTGATTTCTGAAATGTTAATAGAATAGGGAAGCATAAGGCTGTTGCTGTTATATATTGT
This sequence comes from Larus michahellis, assembly GCF_964199755.1. Taxonomy (NCBI): domain Eukaryota; kingdom Metazoa; phylum Chordata; class Aves; order Charadriiformes; family Laridae; genus Larus; species Larus michahellis. The sequence goes on from NC_133901.1 coordinate 38,112,488, forward strand.
TCTTGTGGTCAGTATTACTACTGTCAAGCAAAACAGCACCTCCTAAAAAATAACACACCTGAGCTGACAATTAGCCTGAGAAGGCTAATGCTGCTGTTAAAGACCCTGGGAAGTGCACTGTTTTGCCCATTAAACAAACTCTTAAATAGAATGAAACCAGCTGGAGAGGGATGTGCAGTGATTTTTCACTGATCTGTGTTGCTTCAGTGGCATAAAGAGAATGTAAAGGTCTTTGCAAAGGTAATTTGACTGCCCTCAGCACCCATTCACTATGGTTTTGCCAATAAGGGGCCCTTTTGTAGGCTGCGCCTTGGAGCTCTACTTGAATTCACCCATTAGAAAGGAAAATACGGCTTAGAGAACAGCTGCTTTTCACTCATTTTTGGTAGGCTCATTGGATAGCTGAATGCAAAGCAGATGAGACCTAATATATAATCTTTCTCTGAAGGATACAGAAGTTTGTGAACTTACTGAAGATTTCCAGTACTCCTTGGAAAAGATACATAGGCCAACCCAGTCAAGGTATTAGACTATAGGTCTTGAGGTGGAGGTTTGAATTAGAGGGTCATTTGGGAGTACTGTCACATCCACTGGTCCAATACTTGAAGGAACTGAGTCAGATACAGACAGAACTGAAATCGAACTGGATGTTTCATTTTCAGGTGACCACATGCTTTACCGTTATTGACTAAATGAGCTGTGTAATTTATCACAGTGTTTTTTACAATGTATAAACAGAAATAGGCAGGGGCTGTGTTTCAAGCATCTGCTAGTTTTGAGTAGTTGACTTTGAGGCATTCCTTTATTCTAGGCTGGTTTCCAAACAGTTTAATGCCTATACATCTTCAAAGTTAATATTCCTTTGTAGATCCCCTTCTCCTTTCTCTTGCTTACATTAGCACGCAGCACCACTGCGGTGTGTTAGCAAATGCTACATAGCAGGTGGATTTCCACATTCAGTCCTGCTCCATCGTCTGCCTGGCACAGGTTTCCTGTCAGCATTTGCAGTTCTCCTGGTTACCCTCCCCCTTCAAAGCTGTTAATATGGTCTTCTGAATTCATTCAGCAAAATTGGACTTACAGATTTATGCTTGAAATAACATGTGATAGTGTTGTTTGTTTTTTCTTTGTGTTGGGGATGCAGAGAAGTGAAAGTATTAAATTGTGTAAAACGAGCATTAAATTGAATGAAGGCGCAGGTAAAGGGCACAGGCTACAGATAGTCAGAAGGGCTCTGTATGAAAATGAGTGTTTTATTTGCAACCTTTTAAAAAGGGAAAGACTCCTTGTTCCAGAGTGTAGATTGGAAATCTTTGATTAAATCCTGAAACAGCCCTATTAAATAGATGCAAAGTGTTCTGTGGTACTGAGAAAAAAGGGATCATGGGTTATTCAGCTGCAGTTCTAAGAGCGCCTGTTATAACCATGCATTTTAATTAACCAGATCAGCTGAAGAAATGTTGTCTATATACTGCAGCACAGCTATCCTCCTCGAAAACTATCCTATCAATAAACAGAGGGCTTCTATTTGCAAAAGTCTTTTAAAGTACATTTAAAAAATGCATTTGGGAGAGATTAATAATTAAGCTAGTGTGGAATTAACCTTAGGCAAATCTGCTTCCTTTTTGCAGCGTAGGGACATGTCCTGTCTGTCATATCTGTATAGTGCCCCAATAAAGCATTGATACAAAAAAAATATCTATTCTTTGTAACTAATCAGCATGCTGTTATGGCAAGGCCTATAATTTGAGATAACTTTTGTTTTCTCATGCGTAACAATTTTTGAAGATTATGTTAATTTTCACTTAAAATTGATATGCTAAGGGTCCTGCAGAAGGTACAAGTATTCAGAACTGCTTTATTTTATTTTTTTTCTTCGTATTTGAGCATGAATCACTTCGCTGTACCTCATTTTACTTGTTATTTGATCAATGAGTCTTCTCTGCTGGGGGAAGTAATTTAAAACTATTGTGAAAATGCCTCTAACGTTTCTTTGTTGCTGAAAGCTTGCTTGCTGTTGGAGCTGAGGTTGTTTGTAAACAAGCCTTTGCAGGGGGAGAACTCGGTAGACTTGGTAGAAATTCAAGGACATCTGGTACACTTATATGTAGCCCTTGGATTCTCTTTTCATTTCTGGGAAATAGATAATCAAAAGAGAAGAGCCTGGACTGGAGGAAGGAAATGGAGTGGAGTGGGAGAGAGAAATCTGAAAAAAAATAAAATCAAAATAATGATTCTTTTCCTTTCTATGAGAAGTAAGGCCGATCTAGGGGAGTCTTGCAATTGGGAAATCCCCATAGTAACCGATCTTAAGGTTATTAGCGCATACAGAAAATCCTGCAATCTACAACAAGGATGAAAATTCATGAATCCTGATGTTGCTAAACTGAAATGAAATTGGCAAGTTTTGGAGAATGGGGATATGTTCCTGACTCTCATGTCTCCCCCCGAGCTGCTGTAGTAGTTCACCCATAGTTCTGTAAACCTTTCTGTTTTTTTCTGTTGCTCTTCTGAATTAATTCAAATGGAGGATCTAACCAAAATCGTTATAAAAATTTATAAGCCCAGGCATGCCGTGCAGTCTGCCATTAGTATTCGTACTGAAAATTAAATGAAAAATTGAGATGCTGGACAGTTAGCCTAAAACACAATTTTGACAGTTTCTTCTCCCTTACTTAAGACCTTATCATCCATACAGCTGAAAAGACAGACTCTTTTCTTTTGGTTCTGAGGCAGGATTTTGGTACCTGCCAGGTGAACTCTGTTATCAGTTTTGGCTAGCCATGCTGCTGGATGGCTGAGGGAAGGTTTGGGAATATGTAATACTCTTTCAAATGAGCTGCTGGGACTGTGTAAAAAAGTTGTCAAATAGCTATAGCAAGCTCTGCGCAAAAGGTGTCTTGAAGTTTGAATCAACGGCAGGTCACAGCTGGTTAGTGTGTCACACTGGCTGTGCTGGGCGCCCTCTAGGTTAGGCAAGGAGCCCATCTCTCTTGGAAATGCCTGTCAAGCCCCAAATATGTAGACATGCACATTCACAAACAAACAAGATTATTTTAAGATCTTTTTCTGTTGATATTGGAGGGTCGACATAAATATGGGGCTCTTTCTTAAGTACATGAACTAGGTGGAAATAATGAGTGCTTGTAAAAATTCTCACTGCAGAGTCTGTATGGAGGAGCATTTTCTTTTCATCATCTCATTAATGAGTTGGAGCCTTTAACAGCTTAGAGTGCTGAATAAGGATTTACATTTAATTGAAGTCCTCTGTTCTTAGCTGACAAAATGTATTTTACACACTTGATGGATGTAATTAGTGTGATGAGGCTTTAAAAGAAATTGGCTTTAAATTTAGAATTTGCCATGTCAGTTTATACACAAAGCCAAAGCATATGTGGCAGTAGTTCTGTGGCTTTGGAGAAATGCATTTCATTATTATAGGCAGACGTGGCGTTTAGGGACATGGTTTAGTGGTAGTTTTGGCAGGTGTAGTTTGGCAGTTTTTTGGTTGATGGTTGGACTTGATGGTCTTAAAGGTCCCTCCCAACCTAGAATATTCTATGGTTCAGTGATTATTACTGATATATAGGCATTTTTAATTTAGGATACTGTTACAGTCCAAATACAGCATGCTTTCAGATTTGAGAATGCAATCTATTTTCTTACGATTTCAAATTATTTTATACTGCTACAAGATATTTCTTACACGTCAGAACTTACCATTGTATGCTATGACTACAGACAAACCTGTATCCTTTGGATAGCAGGGAATTGTGCATAATTGTTTAAGTTACTGTCCTTTATTAAGCTTTCATAGAAACAAACCTCCACAAATACTGCAAGACTTCAGTCCGTGCAAACTAAGGGCAACTGCTTACTACTCCCGGTCACTTTTTCCCCTACAGTGTTATTGCCTTCTGCTCAGCCTGATAGCCAGTGGCTTCTCACTTGAAAATATTTCAAGGTTTGTCCTACAAAAGGTCACACACGAAAATTAATAAAAAAGTAAGAGAATGTTGAGGCGCCATAGCTGTATACTGTAGGCTTCCTTAAGCTGTAAAATAAACACTGCATGAAGTTCAGGCTCTCAGTGAAAAGAACTTGGTTTCTGGCAGTTATGTTTATTGCTTCTCCTGTGGCAAACAGTGTATTTTTGACATACGTGTTTTAAAAATAGGCAGCCACTTCATGCAAAATGTCGAAGGTATAAAGATTCAATATACAGGATTCTGATTTAGAACGTTAGAAATTTTTCCCCCATGTTCTCTGTGATTGTGACTTATTCACTAAGAAAAGTGAAAATTTATTTTTGGGTTGCCAACGTGATGAGGGATGAATAGAAATACGCTGTCCGGCATCGTGTATGTTTGAAGTAAGTCTGTTCTTTAATGAAGGACAAGTTACTGGCTAGTAATTGGAGCTTCTGAGCTCATGAATAATACTGCTAGGTTTTGCTGCAGCCCCACATTTTGTATTAGTAGTGTAGCCTGGAAGCTATTAAGGATAAATGAAAGTAGGGAAAACTAAACATTTAGTCCTAAAAGTACAGAGGCTGTTCGTGATAGGTACAATTAGTCTTAGGAAAAGTTCCCACTGAAGGGTTTCTGTCCCTGTCTGTTGGGATGCTTTGTTGTAAGGTGGATAGTAAGTACGTTACACAGTGAGTCACAGGTGTAACATCACATGAAATTCATTTTTGAACTGGAAGTTGCTATTATATACAATGCGTATGTATTCTGGGTAGTACAATGTGATTCGGGAGAAGCCAGCTGGTCTGAAGCAATGTAGAATGAAGCCTGCACTGTTCTGAGGATGTGACTCACATTACAGATGGCTGGAAGGCTAATATTGTGATAGGAAAGTGTTTATATTACAAGTAATAGTGCACTGCTAACAAAACTCTGATGTGCTGGAATAATTATTTGGTACTTTTTTGAAGAGGGAAAAGATGATCCCTTTCTCCAACTTTGGCTAAATATTTTTTTTGTAAGACTACTATAATTGCTGCTACTGAGGAATGTGGGGAATAAACTTGTTTGCTTAAAAAACAGACTCCAGAATCTGTGGCCTTTTTTTGAACTGAACCATAGGTAATTGTTTTTTGGAAGTCACTTAATTTTAACTGTGTGTCAGGAATTAGTGGCAGCCCCTTTTGTAGTAGGTCAGAAGGTAATTTCCCAGTATATACCCTTTTGCAATATGCATCCCACCTGATGTTAATAAGATACATCTGCTGCTGTCTGCACATCATTGAGGTACAGCTGCTTCCTTGCACTTGCAAGAAAACTTGCCAAAGTCTCTGGGAAGGTAATTTTTTAGGCTAGCTTCGTGAAGCTGGTCAGACCACTTTGTACAGCCTATGGTCAGTCTTGTTCGAATTTCACATTCTAGGGAGAAGAGGAGAGGAGATAATGTTCTGTCACAAAGCTTAAGCGCTCAACTATTGCAAGAAGTGGGTGGAATCTGGGTGTTTAAATGCCCATTTGCAGTTTTAAAAAATCTTTCCTATAATCTGTTTTAAAATAAACAGGATAATCTATAGGAAACTGAAATTTTAGTAACAAAACACTAATTAAGATGAGGTCTAAAGTTTTTTTTTTTTCTGTTTGACTCCAATTTGCATTTTGTAAACTGTATTGCCTTTTTTTTCATACTTTTGTCATTGGCAGCTTTTGCACAACTTGCCACAAGCCAAATAGATGCTTCTGCATCATGTGTTTTAAAAAAGAAAAGCAAACAAGAACCAATGTGTATGCTAGACTGTACATTATAAAATCTGTATTTTAGAATAAGGAGTCTGGTTGTGTTTTCAGTGGCTCAGAGATTGTATGACTAACGTGTTGTTATCTGCTTATTATCTGCACTCTAGCAAAACACGTGTTCAGTCTTCACGTTTCCTTCATCTACAGCTACTTTAATCTTGAGGGCAATGAAGGGAAGAATTACAAAGGCAATTAGGGTGCCCAGCTTCCATTGGAGCTCTTGTTTTGTACCTTGGAACATTTTGTGCGTGTTTTCTCCCCTGAGTTACAGCTGAGCCAGGAAGGGGAAAGTTAGCTCATTGCATTATTTTGAATATGATTTGTGAGTTTTGCAGCCTTTAAGGAAGTGGAAAATATAAGTGCCTGATTTAAAATCAGAACTATGAGTTCTACAGCACTAATTATTGTAGCCACTAGTTAAAGAACTGGTATTCAACCATTCAGTAAGTTGTTCCTGACCATAAAGTGCAGGTGTAAGACCCAACAGCACAACCCATGATTTATACTGAAGTGCAAAATGAATGCCAGGAGAATGGTCTCAGCTAGAGTAATGTATGTGTTACCACTTAGCAGTACCATAGCATTCCTACGAATGCTGAAAATAACCATACAAGAAACAACAAAATAATAAGATGAAATGTATTTTGATTATTTCCATATCAGCTCAGTCCCACAGCTTCTTAAAGAGGTGTCTTGCATTATAAGAAGGTGTTTTCTCCCTCTCATTAAGTTAGGTGTGAAATAAAAGTTAGAGAAGTTTTTTATTTTATATTTGAAGATGCTCAGAACCAGGCAGTAGCAATTTTAAAAAAATAGATGCTTAAAATACTTTTAAGAAATGCACAAACATTTATTTAACATTCCAGTTTTGCTTTAGAATGTGATTTTATCTCTTTTAAAACCAGTTGTTTAACTTATGGAAAAACTGAGTGACCCTCCCTAACTTTTTACTAGCACTGTAAGGCATATGCAGTCCTTTCCCTGAGTCTTTTCTGTTTTCCGTCTCTCTGTATAATTACGCACATGAGCAGAAGTGCCCATAGAAATGCAAAGTTTTCATATAGTTAGTACATCACACTATGGGATATAGTGCAGGTATAATACGTGACAAGTATAGGAGGTACTGCTGGATTTCAAGTGAAAATAACTAATAAACGCTGACTTCATGATGACAATTTCTGCAGGGTGCTGCCAATATCAAGGTGTTTAGTGTTTTTTTTTTTTTCTTCCAGCATTAAGCAATTAGGTTCCTGAAAGACCTACCTATTTAAATGCTTTGTTAGTTTGAAGAAGAAAAGGATTTGCACACAGAACTGGGCAGATGATTTTCTCAATGGTGTAGTGAAGCAATAAACGTTGTAATGCATTTATGTCCTTGTTTGGAGTGTAAGTAGATGAGTAATTAGGATGTTTTATTTTCGTATGTCCTTATGATGTGTTAACAGACTCTGTCTGTGCTGCCACAAAACACTTTGAGAATTTGCAAGGTTGAACTGTAATTATGAATTCCTACATGATCTCAATGCTACTGCTAACGTTGAAGTAATAGAAATTGAACATTCAGTCAAGACTGTAAGCTGTGACACATAGTCAACCTGTTAGTCACCCAGGAACATAGTAAGTGAATGGGTTTAGGGGTTAAGAAGACACATTTGAGGGGTCTTTGGAGAACTCTCAAGATTACATCTCCAGTCATTCGGTGTCTTCTTGGCAAGTGAGTATGCGAGAAACAGTAAGAATATGTAAGTAAAGAATGAAATGTTTTGTTGAAGTGTTTGGTTGATTTCAGTAATGAATAATCTTAAACTTGTGATTTTTCACATGAATATAAAATATTTCCTGTAATAACTTCAGTAAATTTCATTAAGCTGTTTAGAAAGACAAAGTTAATAAATACGGATTAACTGGCCTTTTGTCCCTTCTCAGTAAACAATGCTCATTCTTACATTAGAATGCTAATGCTATGGTCATGATAGTCTAACAATATGAGCAAGACAAGAGTTGTAGGGAGGTGTGATTTCTATGATGGGTTGGTCAAATAAAAGATACTGCCTACTACTTGCAAATCTTTTTTTCATTATTGCTTTTACGATGTTTGTGCTTGTTCTAAATGAGATTTGCAATTTTCTCTAGTAGGTAAGATGTTGGCCATCAACTCACAGCTGGCCATCCCAGAGTGTCTTGAATAAACTCCTTTTTATCACTTTACGACCTCCTTGGTGATCTGTTCATAGCTGTTGAACACAATCACTTTTTACTTCTTTTGCGCCCTACTGTGTTCCATTCACCGTTATGCCAAGAAATAGCTTGACTATAACCCTGAGGATCACATCAAACTCCTATGCTGTATCACTGTGATGACAGCCTAGCTAGGCTATATATCGTGGGCTGATAGGTGACCTCCAAACACATGTAAGTGCATAAAAAGTTGGAAATGTAACTGCATTTCAGTCAGCATGCAGTGAAATGAATTCTTGTGCATCTTATTAAGGGAAATGAAATCTGTCCGTTATCAACAGAGCTACAATCCTGATTTCATTGGCTTACGTCATTTACTGTGGTTTAATATTGATGCCAGCAACCTGCATATGCTGCATATTCATGTCACTGGTGAGTTTCCCATTGTTTGGCTTGTTATTGCTTGGGAATTTGATCTTTCATCATTTGCTTCTTCTCTCTTTTGTACATTGTGTGGTTTCAAGCTGAAGCTGTTGCTTTAACTTGTTCCCAGGTGGTGAGTGCTCTTCCTTTTGATGTCTAATAATATCTTTCTCTCATTATTGTAAAAATAAACTCAAAATTTTTGTTTTTATTTAAAAAGAATATCTTTTGCTGTTAGGAAGTTGAATGAGTTTCTTTTAGTCTGAGTTTATTTTTATAGTCTCCTAAAAAGTCACTTAGTGGTGTTTAATAGGTAATAATTTCTAAATCAGTGGCCACAAATTTGTTACAGCTCCTGTCCTTGTTTACTTATTATATGCTTCATGCCTTTTACTCACAGTAGTGAATTACACAGTGGATAGACCTTTTCTTGCTAGCATTCATCTACTCTTATGTGAGAATCACATTCAGTTTATGACTCCTGTACACAGAGATGCAGTTGAAATACGGTTATGTACTTACTATGGTGGAAGGATTTGATGCTACTAGCATGTGATACAGAAGAATAGAAGGTAAAAAGGCAAACACATCTGTATGCGAGTTGATATAGAGAATAGATACCTGTGATTAAGCTAACTACCCGCTGGATGTCACTATTGTTCCACAGAAATGCATCTGAGAGAATATTTATCTAGAGTTGAGTGGCTGACAGCAGAGACCGTTAGCTTGCAGCAAACTGAAAATTTCTAATTGTGTTTGCAGGAATATTGTACATTTATGTTCATTTTGCAATTGAATTTTATATCAAGGTTCACTATTTCATAATGATAAAAAAATGAGCATTGCCAAACCTTTAGCAGTGATGACTGTGTAAGTGCAGATAGTGAGTAATGAAAACCTACCCGTCAGTAGAGAAGCTTGCATTCATTATACTCAAGCCACTTGTTCTCATTATTATTCTCTTACTCTGCAATTGCTGGAGGTAATCTCAACACAGTGAATGAACATTACCAGTCTCCTTGAATTTGCTTAGTACATTAGTTTTTTTTTTTTTTTTTTTTTTACAAAGATGTGCATTCTGTGAGGTTTATTATTCTGAAATACCACTTGACTATTCCAGGAGCTAGGTCATTCAGTTGAGAGGTCAAGTAGTCCACTGGCTAAGAGGATGTCTTGGTGTGAGGAGACTGGATTATATTCCCAGTACTCAACTGGTGTGCAATCTCGAGCCAAATTGCCTCAAATCTGTCATGTTTATTTGCCATCTTCTGTCTGTCTTCTCAACATCCCTTGTAAATATTTAATGTAAGAGATTGTTGGAAGGTGTTTGTACGGTGGCTAGCAGAGGAAGTCCTGACATCTTTTAAGATCTTTGGGGTGCTACGATAAAATGAAACAGTCTTGTTTGGTGATCCCACCTAACGTTTGTCTCAACATTGTTTAAGTAAGTGTAGACTGCAAAAAAGTCTGCAAAACCAATGAAATTGAAAACATGCATGGAAGAGTACTGCACTTTGTGGCTTGAAAAGCCCTGATCTTCAAGTGATAGCCCCAGAACACCATATATGACTCAGGAAAAGGAATAGAATTTGATTAAAAAAAAGCAAACAAAACAAACCCCAGATACCTGCAAAATGCACTGTTGCTCACCTACACTTGGAATATGTAGGCAGCATCAGATCCATTAAGGGATAGCCAAGTCATGAGAGGCACTCAATCACATCTCCTTCCTCAAGTTGGTGCCTAAAATACTTGTATGAAGGCTTAGGGGTTTCTAAGAGCCATCATAGCTGTTGTGCATCCTCTGAGGATTCCTCAAACATCACCCCAGCAAGGTTTTAACAGTCTTGCGAGAGACTGGCGCCAAAACATCCAAAACCCAAGAGAAAATGGGATCAGAATTCTAGATACCTGCTGCCCAAACTGGAGAGAAGCAAAGGAGAAATTTCTTCTCTGGAATCTTTGAGGCTTTAACACTTCATTTGTATTCAGGAAAGGGGCAGCCTTTCACAGACACTGAAAGTTGCTCAGCTAAGACCATTTTGTTTCCTGTGAGATGATTAGAATTTGTGACTCTGGTGGCCGAGCCACCCAAACCAAGTCACTTCTATAGTGTTTAATTTGACAGTGGTGAGACTGAGTTTAGCTTAGTTCATGTAGACTTTGCACAGATGAAAGCCACTAGAGTAGGATTTAACAACTCAGCTTGCAGGCCTCAGCTGTGCAAGAGGGTTCAAAGAGTTACACTGGGCATCTTATTTTGTGTAGTCAGACAGTGGTTTCATTATCAATAACTATAGCAGCAATTACACATTCGGCTGTGTTTGGTATATGTTTGGAAACTCATGAAAAGTGAATCTGTAGTTTTTCAGTCAATAAATGAATTAGTTGATCTGAGCATGTCTGTGCTTGAATGTAAATGTTTCATTATTATTTTTGTTATCTGTGTATGATTAATGACATAGTGGCCTTATTTTCTTTTTCATGCCCATAATTAAATATTTTTCAAAGGGAGTTAGTGGTAATGATACAGGTATTGCTTTCTGTAGAAGGCTATGGATTGGTTCTTTCTGAGTATTGTTATGTTAGAACAAGACATTAAAGAAACATAAAAGGAAGCATATGAAGTCAAACTCAGTTATACACAACTCACAATCACAGTCTATTAAGAAGTTTTAGAAGATATATTGAATATTTTCAAATAGCGAAAATTCTAAATTAATAGTGTGAAATTATTTTCCGATTGGAGTTAGCACTCCCAAAACTAAGTAGGAAAAATTTCTTATATATATATGTATCTATACATACATGTACACACACGTGTGTATGTATATGTATGTATGAGTATATGTATGTTTTGCACCAAATCTTTCTTGGTTTGGCTGTGCCTAATATTAGTCACCACTGCAGACATTAAAGCCTGTAGAAGCACAGAGATGGTTCTTAACATGAAGTTTACAGCAAACTGTAAATCCTTCAGTACAGAGCTAACCAAGACCTGTGAGTCCCATAATAGCTCAGATAATTCAATGTCTATTGACTTTTTAATAGCAACTTTCAAGGTACAACTCAGGTTAAAAATCACAGTCTGCTCAGTGCTGCTAGAGCATCTCAAGCACTTGCATTATTAATTGTGTGGGATCCTCTTTGTACCCAGTAAAACAGGGTCTCAGTGTTGCAGGATTCAGTATAGTCTCAGGCTTCTACTCTCGGATATTTTCTCACTACAGTCCTTGAAAATGAGATTGGCTTCATTACATGAAAAAAACAAAACAAAACCCCTTCAAGTGTATTAGTTCTTTTTAAGAGAAGCTTTCTAGCTTTGTTTTCATTGTATCTGGCATATTTCAAGGCGATTGGCTGTGATTAGTTTTTTCCCAGTAAAAATTCAGGAGAATATTCTGCTAAGGTTTTGCTTTTTCTAATCTGCTGCAGTGAAACTGCTTTGTAGAAACATTCCCTCCCAGGTGATTGAAGACGTGCAGTTTACTAAGCCAAAGCAAGTAATAAAATAGAGATAATTAAATTACTGAATTGCTTCTATATAGGCACTGCTGTATTTTCTCAAGAATGAACCACCCCCACACCACATCCCCCTTTTCTTGTTAATCAAAATTGGAGGTATGATTTATTTGGAAGTATGGGGGATGTCATATTCTTCTGCAACCAACAAAAATACATGACTTTGGGAGAGGGAGGGCAGGGAGTAGCTGGGTTACAAATATCTATTTTGTCCAGAACAACTGATGAATGACTACACATTAGAAATTAATATCTGTGATTTCTTGTAATGTTATTAGGGTTTTGCTAAGAGAGAAAAATAATTTGTCACTGATTTCTTTAAGGATTTTTGGATGCACTCTTCGCAGATCGATGAATAACCAATTTTCTCTGGAAGCTCTTTGCACTTGTAGTATTTCTAAAATGTACGCTGTTTGGCTTTGTAAGTAATGAAGCTTTATTTAGTTATTAGAGGGACAGTGTGCAAAACACATCACAAAACCCTAACAAGCTCAGCCCAGCAAATAAAAAGAAATAGAAGAAAATGACAGATTTAATGGTTTCCTCAGCTACATTAATGTCTTTGACAGTCTTGAAAAGAGAATTTCTAATGAGCACTGAAACAAATGTGTGCAGGAAGTGGTCTTGCTTTTGCTGCTGCACGTTTGAGTTCCTCTAATTGCATCAATAAGGAATTTCTGCTCCTCATTTAATGAATGCCTTTTGACTACTTTCTGAAAGGCAACTGGGTGTAAGGGATAAACACTGGCACCTTTTGTATGAAGTCACATAAACAGGTTTCAATTAATAGTTATCAGCCCTAGAAACACTGTATTATAATGCAGTACAGTAAATCCCATTGTACATTTTTATTCTTAGATTTTTATTAAGCATAGGTTTCCCTCTGCTTTGCTTTTGGTGTGGTATCTCATGTCCTAAGACACTGCTTTAACTCCCCACTGGCTTTTTATTATATCTTGTGTTGGGCAGAAATCATGCATTCATTCAGAGCTGTTCCTGCACCATCTCTCTCTTCAAACAACTCAGAATTCATATGATGCTACAGTACCTGGGGCTTTAGTTTGTTCTTGGTTCAAAAAGTGAGTTTCAGAGCAAGGGCTGGGGTTAGGCTGGAGGGGGGACGAAGGGGGGAAAGCTCAGTTTGATTTTTATTTTTTAATTTTGATTCATTGTTGTCATTTTTCTCCCTAAACAGAGGCACAGTCACTGCAGGTGCAGTGGTTTACTTATGAAAGAAGTTTTCTATTTAAAAACAAGAGAGACTTTAATGAAATCAGTAGAGGGTTTGTACAATAGGTATTGTATTAAACCAGAGCTCAGGCTTCACATTGATTGCGGTATTTAAATTTCAATGAGTTGATTATGTATGAGAGTAAAATGACCAGTATTATGAATGTACAAAAAAGTGACATGGAAGAGCTGTGCCAGAAAAGTGAGAAAAACGTTCCCTTTATAGTCCCTAGAGTTCAATAAAGCACCACTATTTCCCAGCTTTTAAAAGCTCTTTTATCACAATGGTTCATACCTCACATTCCCTGGAGCCTGATTTGTTATACGTGCAGGGTCCTGTTCCATTCAGCAGCATCTCACTGGTTTCAGTGTTGGTAGGTTTGTAATCTACATAAAATTCCTGTGTGCTTGGAGTCATTTGCTTCAGCGACTGTCTTTTCTTTTTCCTGTGCCTTCGCATGAGAGAGCGCTGCTGCAGCTGCTTCATACTGGCTGGGTAACGCTTCCATGACACATAGATTACCAGCAGGATCACAAGCACAGACAAGAAAAGGGCCACGCTGCCTGCTATGATTTTATGGAAGGAGATGTGTTCTGTGTCGTGCTCGGGTTCGGAGCTCGATTCAGTGGCTCCAATAGTTGGGGGCAGAGGGGGCTTGCTGTCATGTTTAGGCCTGATGAGTTTTGGTTTAAACGTTGGCTTTGGGAGAGCTCGTGCTAATTCAAACCTTTCCGTGGTACTTTTGCCACAGATGCTGTAGTTTTTCACTGCATCAATCACATTGACCCCTTGCAGCTCTTTGGGGCTGGCACAAATAATTGTATTTTCCCTCAGCCCTTTAAAACTTTTAAGCCAGTTTACCAGAGAGCAAATGTTTCTGCTGCATTCCCATATATTCCCAGCAAGGCTGATGTCATTGAGGGAGATCCAAGAATCCAAAATTTCTTGACCAATAAATGTGAGCTTGTTTGAATCCAGGTTGAGGCGCTGTAAATTGGGCACACACTGAAAAACACTAGGTCCACTGAAAGCTTCTATTTCATTGCCAGATAAATCAAGCCTTTGTAATGAGCTCCAGGTCCAGGACATAGTTTGTCCTATCACACTGATTTTATTCCACTGTAAATAAAGGTTTTGAAGGCTGACTAGCCTTGGAAAAAGTGCCAGGTTGAGCTTAGAAAATTGATTGTGCTCCAGATGAAGCTCTTTCAGTCTTATCATGCCTGCAAAGACATTCCTTGCTAAACTTCGGATGCGATTATAACCCAGGTCCAACAGTTCAAGGTTCCTACAATCTTGAAATATTCGAACAGGGATGGTTCTTAGGGAATTGGACCGCAAATGTAAACTCAGCAGCTTCCTTAAGCCCCTGAACTGTTCAGATCCCAGAGACTGCAGCTGATTGTATGACAGATCCAAATTCCGGAGATTTGTCACAGGTCTGAAGGTATTATTAAGAAAATAGGAGATTCTGTTGGAACTCAAGATCAACTCTTTTAGTCTGCGTATTCCATTGAAAGCATTTTCGTCAATATTGCTGATGTGGTTATGGTCTAAATAGAGCCAGGTGAGTTGATTAAGACCTTTAAATTGATTGTATTTTAGTTTTTGGAGGCTGTTATATCGAAGGGACAAACCTAAACAACCAGCAGATATACTTGAGGGAATCTCCTGCAATTTCTGAGATTCACAATATACCATTTTGCCTTCACACCTACAGCCCTTAGGGCATCCTCGTTCAGCAGAAGAAAGCATTGTCAGTAATACAGTAGGGGCTATTACCAGAGCTACAGCTGATCCGCTCAGTAGCCTAATTACATTGAAACCTGGAAATAAAAACAACTTAGAAAAGTTATCCCCCCACACATCAGTCATTTCTTTCAATCATGCTAAAATCTTTTATCTCAACAATCATTTACAAATCCCTAGCTCAACTCAACTACTTTTCACATTGCTTTCTTTACTCAGATTTTTTTTAAAGAATGCCTTTATATAAATACTGAAAAACAGTTGGTTTAAAGGTGTAATCCCTAAGCAATTTAACTGTAATAACAAAACACATCAAGGTAAGTCTATGGAGTAATTAAAGCACAGGCTATGCAGTGGCTATGAACTATACATTAAAAAAATAACATGAAAAACATACCCATCCTTTGTGTTGTTCAAAGGTCGTCCTTAGGTCTTTCGTTTTTTGCTTAGTGTGCCACAAGCATGGCAGCCCCTGTCAGCTGCACCGTAGTGAGTCAGGGCTCGCTGACACCCAGGAAGAAAAATTGGACCCCTTGGGAGATGGACCGATTTTGGAACATTATTCTTTGCCAGCCATGCAGAACACTCCAAGAATAAATCAATCCCAACACAGCATTCGCAGCAAAATGTCAAATTCTTCCTAGGTGATAGGATCTTCATGGATATTACGTTTTTGCATCTTTATAGTTAGGAACCTGGCTTTTAAAATTTCTCTTTATAGGAAAGCATGTTAGATTCCTCCAAGCACCATTTAGCTATCTGAATTCACACATCTGTATTCCATAGCACAGCAGTTCCCTTACTCAGTACGCGATCCGGCTGGGAAGCTGCTTTGTAGCATCGAAGGTAGAATAAGCCCGTGCAACGACCAAGCTCTGCTCACTTCTGCAGACTGTCATTCTGAAAGCTCCGTCCGACTGTTGCTTTGGTTTCGGCGAACGTAGTCTTATGTAAAGCTGCCCCCAGTGGTGAAGAGTATTATGGGCATGTGCAGAAATGTCTTCCTTTTATCTTGCAAATGAGTAAGCTCTGCTGGGAAAAGAGTGATTGTTCTGAGTGACTAATAGAAGCCGAGTGGTCAGCATCGATGTAAGCTAGTGAGGTGCGCTGAAATATCCAAATCCTCTTAGTCTCTTTTGCTCTTTGTGAAAGCTGTTTTGCATCCTTGAACTTAATAGCTCAGCATGAGCTGCTGAGACTTTTGTCTGAAGGGCTAACATGACATTTGTAGGACATAGATACAAATTTTCGGTCCTCGGGGTTTTTTTTTTTTTTCTTACTGTATTAGACGCGTTCACATGACCTTTTTGCAATAACTCACTGGTTTTTACTGAAGTATCAGCCCCCTCAGTGTGTCTCTTATCAAGTGTTTCAGTAGGGACACTATATTTTATAACATGAAAAATGTTTTGGAGCTGACATTTTGCTGGTTTGCTTTTTTCTTCTCTGTTAAAAGGCACAGTGCCAGGAGGTTAGAAGAGAGTATTGTGCTCATTTATTTCCCAACTTGCTGTCACTTCGTTCCACAATACTAACACTTCAAACACAGGCTTCCATAACCCTTACAATATAGGGACTAAGCAGCTTGGTGTAGTACCTTTATCAGGGGAGTTGCTTTTACTGTAATTTATGACATGGGCAGGATTTTATGTGAAGGTATGATATGCAGAGGTTTTTTACATGTGTGACTCTGGGCAGTCTTCATATATGACATAAAGTGTCTTTTTCTCTTTCCTTACTCTTCCCTTCTTTCCTGAATGCTATAGAGAAAGATATATCCTCTTATCTGGGGAGAGCAAAGGTAAGATGGCATTACAGCAAATGCACCATGCTGGCAGTCTTCCTTCACCAAGAAATATGTGATCAGAGATGATGATGGAGAAGCGTAAAATCATGGCTCTTTGTCGTGCAAGAATAGGCTAAAGCCTGAAGAGAAGTGTGCTGCTCGTTAAAAGAGGAGTACAGATTACAGTCCCCCAAATGCAACCAGACAGCTCTGAGAACTGCTTTTCCTTTCTGAGGCAGAATCCTTACCCCTTGGAATAATGTGCTTTGACTTTTCCCTTATTATTCACTGCTGTGAGCACAGAAGAACTTAAAATGAGGTGAAACCTGAAATTTTCCACGCATTAAAATGACAACATTGCCTAGTACTTAGTCTGTGAATGACTTCAGGCTTAGAGTAATCCCACTAGTATTAACGCACCTATCTATAGTGCCTAAATTAGGAGCACAGTTGCCCCTGGCTAACAACTATGGACATCTTTCATGTTGTGAGTCAGAAATACATACCTGCATCAAGGCACATCCTGTGAAAATTCTCCCCTTTAGGTCAGATTTGTGGTGAAGGAAAGGGTTAATTCCTCCATTAATCTCTGTCACCATCACCATCTCCCATTCTCTACTTCAGTTTGTTTCTGGCTCTTAAATCTGACCTGTAGGGTTGAGGAGCCAGCGACAAACTGCAGACTGCACTGGGAAGTGTGATAGTCTGGGGAGCTGTTGTGCCGATAGGAGTGTCACGCGCCAGTCCTGGTGTGCATGTGATAGGTTTTCCATCACTGCCTTGGGGGCTCTCTGTACTTGATGGAGCAGGATTGGCAGCTTCAGAAGACAATTCAGACCTTGGGTAAGCCAATTTGCCTCTTGGAACCACGCTCTTCCTCTGTTGACAGTAGAGGGTGCCTGTGACAGGCACTCTTTATTGAAATGGCTGTTAGGTTCCTAAACTTAGATGGCATGAAATTAGGTGTAAATCTTCACCTGGTTCAAACACAGCATATAAAGCTTCAGAGAACATACAAATTCTTTTTCCTGAAGAGTTGGTGCTACTTAGCATACCAGCTCAGCCTGAGCCTTCTACCCAAACTTTGCCTGTCATCTTTTGTCTTCTCTCCCTGCTTCATCTTCATTGTGGAGTTAACAAGTAACTTCTCTGCCACCATGAGTCAGCAGAGCTTCAGTAGCTTTTCCAGGTTTTTAATAATTGCCAATATACTGGACAAATAAGAGGGAACAGCCACTCTTTTACCATGAGTTATTTTCATTTTTCTGAAAGGGGTGAGACATCAAGAGATGAACAGAGAGAGCATCAAATCTATGTTAATGGATTGCCAAATTCAATTTTCTTTACTGAGATCCTTTTTGAATTACACAAGCAGGAAAAGTGCCAGTGTCTGATAAACAGGTTTTTTTTGAAATTACATTTCTGTATCTTCATACAGCTGAATAGATTCTTTTCAAATTGTGGAAATAAAGCTGCTCCCAGTATGAAAATTTCATACAAGATTTCAGACCAGTTTGGCCATATTATAAGCTATGAAAAATAGAGAATTAAGTTAAAGCTGCATTTTAGATAAGAAGATGCCTTTTGTAAGTGGTTTAACCTTTGCCTTGTATCAACTACACCTCATATATCTGTGCAACTCCATTGCATTACCATTTAATTCATGTAACCAGGAAAAGAGAACTCAAGGCCAAAGTGGTTAACTTCTCTTATGGATAAGCTAGTTTTCATTACAACTAATACCACAAATCCTGAGTGTCTAAAATCCAGGAGTTTGTTGAAGGCTTGGTGTGAATTAAACTTGTGCTCCACGCAAGTCTGTGTGCGTTCATTCTCCAGGATAGTTGCTGTAGTCACAGGGCAATTTAAGTTCACAGCACTGTTGCTGGGCAGCCCTGCCTCCTGTCCTGCACAGCAGCTCCCAGTCAGGAATGGGAGGTGAACGCTGCAAGTAACAGAAGTCTCAATGACTTCATGCTGACTGAATGACTCAGAAACAGTGTTATTCCTTCTCTTCTGCCTATGAAGACAGCATTTTATGCAATTCTGCAAAGACAGATACTCTTAAGAGAAATATTTCATTTATTTGTGTACTCTTGCACGCAGTCTGTGTTTTGGGATTTCAGCCTTAGACATAAATTGAGATGTCACAGAACCTGGGCAGCTTATTAGTTTGGGATTGTATGCCTCTGATTTGTTTTTATGGGCTTTTTCTGAGGGGGAAAATAGCATACATCAGAAAATACATTGACAAAAGTGTTGCTGAGTATGTCTTAATGTTCATACAGATGAAAAGCGATGTGTTGGGTGGAGCCTGTGATGAACACATTGTGTTCTTCGTCAGCACGACAGAAATATTAAATTCAAAGTTATTTGGAAATGATGCACTATCCCAAGGTAATGATGGCCCAGATTTTTTTCTTCTCACTAAACTTCAATAGGCTTTCTGCCTGGAAATTGTGCTAGATGGATTTCACTACTATCTGATTTTGCAGAATTTGCTTTGATTTTGCTTATGTAGTTAAATTCTAGTACATTTTCTTTTTCCGTTCATTCTGGCTGTACTCTCTGTACCTACCTGCAACTTCCCTATGGAAAGCTTAACATGAACTGCAGCTGGAATAGTAAAGGGTGAATCAAACTATGACATTCACTGTGAAAGCCTGTTCCTCCACAGAGCTCGTTCTGAATTGAAACATTTTGCAGAGGAAAAGGGAAACAGCAAATCTTGCATTTCTCAGGGTTAGGAGAAGGCACCTGTAATGACCAGGTACATCTCTTTGCTCAGTACATTTGAGAAGGAGGGAAGACAGAATTATCAGGCTCCAGGAGAACGGGGATGAGTGGTGCAGGGAAGACGTGTACTTCCCAAAGCATAAGGAACCAGCAGTTACCAGGTGGTAGTGGGGTTCCATGCAAACTAGCAGTCAAAAGCCTCCCCATGTTCTGTCTCTTTCTTCTCGTCGGCCTTCCTCGGGACATTTCATGCTTACTCTTTAAAATGCAGTTCTTGTTTAATGATGAAGTTACCAAAATGGAAATAATTTTAAAAATGTTTCCTTTTCTGTTACTCTCATAAGAAATCCATTCAGAAAAGCAGTATGGTCCTTTCTAGCCACAGTGCATTATGTTCTTAATTCACAAACTTCAGAATTTAGACTTTAGGATTTTTATATTCACAGAACATGGCCTAGAAGTGCCTTTGTGTATAACCGTGTGTCCCTTTGGGGAACCGTAGTTAACAAGTGCTGCGCTGTGTTTTGTTTGAGTTTATGAAGAGACGGTATATGTCTTTCCCTTGACTTTATTTCACTATAAAGAAACTAGAAGTCAGCTGGGTTAGCAGTAGTAGCTTGTTCTAAATGGTACTGCAGTGTGCTATCGCTGTATCATTAAAAGTAGATAAGTCTAATAAAGTGTTTGCAATTTTTGAGCCAGTGATTAAATGAAACTGCTGTTCCCATGAGGATCAGATTAGAGCTGGGGGAGTATAACTCCCACTGTAAATATCAGAGTGTGGGAAGACAGAGGGAAACTCAGGAAGCAGGATTCGCCAAAGGCGGACATAAGGAAAGGGAAGTGTGGGAAAGCCGGGTTCAAGGAACACGCAGGCAAGGGAAATCGAAGCAACAGAAAATACTCTGAAGAAACAGGGAAACAGGACTGAGATTAGGGAGGGTCTTATCCCAGCAGTTTTTCAGTACTGACCTAAAGGACCATGGTGGTAAGTGGTAGATGGGGGAGGTAGGTAAATGAAAATATCCCCTTGCTCTCCTGCTAGGAACAATTAGCTTTGCAAGGCCTCCCCTGGCCCCTGTGAGGGTGAAAGGATCCCATGTTACAAATTCTGTGATAAGCTGAAGGAACATCTGAAGCTGAATAGGAGCCATGCCCCCTCTCTGGGAGTCAGTAACCTCTGTAACATCTGATTGCTTGTAGAGGACATCAGGGACACATCTGTCAGTTTGTGTATACCCGGAGGATTTCCTCAGTGCCGTGGTTCATAGGGCAACACAGGCTATTGCTTTCCTCATGCACAGTTACACACTGTTGAAAAATGAAGCTTTTGCAGCTGTATAGTTTTGTTTAAATCTGTGCATTGTGGATAGGTCACAGGGGCCTCTAAGCTGTCCCAGGGTAGATAACGCTGCACACAAGCCTCCAACCTTTGTTCGTGGCATCCAGTGGCTAGATTTTCTGGATCTTAGCATAACTCCTGTATCCTTAATGAGGCATTGGACACTCAACTGTTTCCCAATTGACTTTTTGTCCTATGATTTTTGCAGCTGTTTGAAGACAAGCAGCCTGTTCTTCAGTCTCATCCTCTGGAGACACAACTACATGAGATCTAAAGCTATCATTTTACTTACTCTCTGAAATTGATAGGTGCTGCTTCCGTTTCAGTGGATTTAGTGTTCATTCATTCAGGCTCGTTCTCCAGCATCTTGGTGAAAGGGGAATATGAGTAGAATTAGTAGAAGCCAAATGATCATCACTGAAGAAAAAGAAATTAATTACGTCTTACACATGGTGCTAGCTTCAACCTGCAGAACATGAATGATACATGCAGTAAGTGACCTGGGGCTGTGTAGGTGCACAATGAAAGGCAGTCTTAGTGGCCTCTTCTTGCGATTCTGCCTGTAGTCCCTGCAAAGACGACATGAGATTAGGTTGCAATAAACATAGGCTTGTTGCAAATGCTTCCCACTCTTTTATGGGCCAGTATGCCATTGCTGGAAGAGTGCCTACTGTCTTATTATCCAGGCAGCACGTCTAGGGTTTATGTAGCCTAAGGTATTCAGAAACTCGTAGGTGTCACCATGAAGTATGCTTGCCTATGGAGTATGATTCGTTCTCTTAGGGGTATCTGACTTCTACCTTGCAATAACAATTCTGTACATGCATCAGTGTCAAACTATGATAGACGGCAAAGGTAATGAATTTACTTCCTGAGGAGCCAGATTTGCACGGAGATTTTCTAGAAGAGTTTTGTTTGGTGGAGAACTCCATAATGGCTGGGACATCAGGTTGGAAGCATTGCTTAACTGAATTCAAGAGTTGCAGCCAGGTTCCAGCAATGTGACATCCCTGGAACCATGCTGCCATGTGAAGAATCAGAGGGGTTAGGGGGCAGCTGGTTTCAGAACACATACCTGTGTGGCCCTGGAGGCTCTACTTGATATCATAGGCTGCTCCAAGCTCTGATCAGCTGAAGAGTAAACAATGTGCCAATGATGGTCATGGTTGATGAGCAGCAAAAGGGAGGAGTGCAGGTCTTTGATATCTGGATAAGACTGAGAAGAAAACAGTGGGACCATTCAGGATATTGGAATGTCTTGCTCTATCTGATGGTCTACCTAGAACTAGTGTGACGAGCAATTTAACTATAGGTTGGTGGAGCATATGCATGCATATAGATACTTTTTTTTTTTTTTTTGAGAATAAATTTGGAAAACTGGAGGCATCCTCCAATGAAGTTTTCCTTTAAATGGACATGTTTCAATAGAATATTTGTACAAATACATATTTTCTGACAGAAAGACACTTTATTGGAGGAAAAAAAATAATCCTGACAGTGTCCAGTTATGGCCAGAGGGAAAGGAGGAAGCTCTGAGCATGTCCCATCTTACTGGTAAGAACAGGAACAGTAACATTGTTTGACTAGGGAATAACGAGGTGGTGGTAGTGTCAGTAATATGGCCATTTTGACAGTGTTTTATTTTCTACCAAACCCTAGACCTTTTCAGTCTTCAATGCTGATGTGTAGTTAAAAACCTCAGGGCTACCCTTTCCTCCTCAGCTCTTTCCTCTGCCTTCATGCCTTTGCCTATAGCTTCTCCTTCTTAACTCCTACCCTATGTATGCTTCTCTGAGGGATGAATATTTGTCAGTTGCTAAACATAGAGCATATATATACAATGCACGTTCTTAGGATTTTCAGACATGTTCCCTATTATGCATTTAACTAATTGCTCCTTGGCTATCCAAATGAAACTGCCTCGGTATGTCGCTATATGCTGAAGCTGTGGAGTTACTTATTCTGTTAGGTCAGCATGGCAATATCTGTTGGATGCTGTGGCTCCTTGACTGCTGGGGGGAGGCAGCTGGCAAGAACTTTCGTTATGGTAAACCATGATGTCCACATCATATCAAAAGCCATTAAAAAAATCTTATAACTTGCTTTCCAAACTTCAGCTCTTACCCTAATTTTCTTTGGGTCTCCGCATCTCTACTTATGAGAGAGGGATAGTGACATTTAATTATCCTGTTAATTGATCAGCTTAATAGATGACTTGGTTCACTTTTTGTCTGACACTAGTTATTTTCAAACATATGTCTTTTCCATCAGTTAAGCCATCTATTGCTTTTTAGACTTCCAACACAAGTTATTCCATATCTGTTGTCATTTTTATTACTTGCTATGGGTATCATTTATTTTGGTGCATTTTTTTGAGCTAGAATGACCAAATAGCAAAAGTCCATGTGAGGATAACATGGTGGTCAAATATAGAAAAGCAAGCTTCTTTTTAAACTGCAAAATTATCTCAAATCTTTGATTAATAAGCTTGTCAACTTCTGTTCATTGTAGGACCTTTTTTGATGTTACAAGAGTACCATTTTGAAAGCTATTTAAAAATCTGCTGAATATTACCTTTAATATAAAAATTGTGACGGGTGTCTAACGTTTTTCAGCTAGTTGAAATGAAAGAATATATACATAGCATTTCTTAGGATCAGACCTAGATTAGTAGATAAGAGAATTATTCTTGTACTTCCTAGTCTTAATGCTTTTCAGTGTAAACAGGCATACAGGTGTAAGCAATTAAAGAGTGCAGAACAGCTTGATATCATTTGACCTGTTGAGATATTCTAAAATAATTTGTAATTTCTGCTTTCACTTGCTCATGCATGAAAAACTCTACAGAGAAAAAAGCATTCTAGCTTACCTCTATTAGGACTTATGCTTGGACTAAAGTTTAGTATTCTGAGATTGTGTGGTTTCAAATCCAAAGACAGAGTGATGTGTTACTATACAGCATCAGTAACATTTTGAAGAGAAAACTAAACATGACAGTTGAGCAGATTTGCAACTGAAAGAGAAAAACATGAACAAAGTTAAGAAGCATATAATTATGTTCATTCACACTGTGACTAGCATAAAAATGATTTATTCCAAATGGTTACAGTTGCATGCTTAGTCACTTCCTTCCCTGGCTTCAGCCTAATTCTGTTTTCTGGCATTTTCCTGCAAAAAATGTTTGTTCTCTTTTTCATCAAAAGTTTCAGGTTTTTGTATCTTTTAATAATTCGATCAAGTCTTTTTCAATTAAGTAAGCTACAGCAGTTTTTAGATATTCCAGCTTTGGTAGCTGCGGTTCCTGAGAAAGCTCAGAATCTTAATTATACTGACAGTCTTGGTTAGTTAACCAGCCTGTAATCTGCTTCTACTTAGTCGCAGAGGTCACTCGTCCGTGCCCAGTAATGATGGACTGAAATGTTCTGGTTTAAAAAAAAAATATATACAAAAGGTGAATTGTTGCAGGTATGTTTTGACTATTCCATTCTCTATTTGCCATCCTTCTTATTCTTTTCCCATTGGTGTGTCTGGCAAACAGAGCTCTAAAGAATCCATATGTGATTAAAATGACTTATTAGCTCATCTTTTCAGGCCATGTGTACCCAAGAAAATTATCTTAAATTAAATGTGATTAAATAAAAAAATAAGCATACAACCAAACCCCAGCATATTTAAGCCATTTACAAAAATGCAACAGACTCCCATGTAATTCATTTCAAAACAAAAATCTTAGTTACTGCAGATTTATTGTAGTTTCTGTGGCAGTATATTCTACTGTTTATTAAAACTAAGTGTCTTTTATCCAGTGGACAGGACAGGAAACAAATGACAAAAACAACTCAGAGGGACTCAAATATTATACATGATGTTTGCCTATTGTGTCACAGTGTAAAACAATAAATGTCTGCAAAATGTTAATTTCTGTTTGACCAAAATGTTGAAGAGTGCTGCAGGCACAGGGAGGAAGAGGGGAAGCTGGTATGAAGAGAAGACCCTTTCTTCTCTTTCTTGCAACTATATGGGATAGGCATGTTGTAGTTTTTGTATTTTGTAGATCCTCCTATCCAGTATTCTATATCGCCTAAGTAGGTAAGAAGCTCATAAACACCTTTCTCTCTTACAACTTAGTTGCGTACAGAAGAGATTAGAAAGCAAGAAGTGCTGCCAATTGATAACCAAGTAGAGACTCTGGTCAGCCCACAGAGCAGAGGGACAGGAGAGCTGAACCTGAGAGGGAGTCAACAGCTTCATTTCTGTGTCCCTAAATGGTAGCAGGAATTGGGAGAAAATAGCGAGGACCTACAAAAGTGAACTCAGTTTCAAAACCAAACATTTTGCCTCCAGACACACAGGAACCAGGCGCATCTCCATCTACTTGTTCTTACAAGGTACCTCTTTTGTCACAGATACATGACAGAAAAATCTTCTGTCTATGTAATAGGGAAATCACGTGGCTTGCTGATTTGATCTCACAGCGTATATGTCATCGTTTATTTGTCATTTGGACAAATTGACCGGATTGAAATCCAGACCATGAATAGACAAGTACCAATATAATTAACACAACAAAAATACTTCCTCTGGGGTTTTCTACTGCCGTGTGTTGAGCAGTTTCCTGTCTTCCTTTGTAAGACTGTAAGCTCCTAGGAAAGGAAAGTACTTTATTCTGTCAATGTAAGACTAAAAAGGACCTTAATCTTAAGATAACTGTGTACAGATCTAATACATGGAACAGTCATATATAGAGTGACGTCAAAATGTTGTTTAGTTTGAAATTCGTAGAAAAGAAGGACTTTTCAGGGAAAGCTGAATATACCTTTGATTTTTTTTTACTTCATCAATATGCATTATTTCAGCGGTATGGTTTAGTTACACTATGATAATTGAACCCCACAATACAACCTCTGTGGGATTCCTTCTAAGGTGATGTGCCCTGGTGCTGTTTGCATGCAAAAGAATTCACATAGGGTAGTAAAAGCTGAAAGACATAAAAGTCTCATGTTTCAGTGTAAAAGCCAGAAAGTAACTAATGGGTGTTAGGAGAAGAAAAAACAAACAAAACGTTACTGTATGGCTGTATTACTGAATAAGAGATGTTGCCTGTGAAGATCTTTGCAGTTTCCTTTAAAATACCTAGTACTTGCCACTCTGAGACACAAAGCTGGAAGATATCCAGTGCTCTTATCTGACATAGCAATTTCAATGTTCTTCTCTGGGTGATTTAAAGTCAAGTAGAAATATGCTGTTAGAATAGAGACATCTGTAATCAGATAGAAGTCTTGGAGTTGTATCAGAACACCACTGTATGAGAGAATCTCCAAAAAGAAAACTAAAAATGTCCTTGAGTATATTTTCTCATTCATAAATAGCATGGTATTTGGAATTCTGTGTCAGATACTTGCTGATCAAAAGATTAACATTTTAAAGAAGTTGATAATTCATATGTTCACGTAAAGACTAGGGTTTAACATTCCACCCTTTCATAAACACAGAAACATGAGAGGAACACAGGAGTGAATATGCCAGGCTCTGTAACAGCTGAACTGCAGGACTTGATTTTTCAAAGCTCCTTAATTTTGATAAAACAGAGTTTTATCCAAAGCCAGATTTAGAAGAGGTTTCCAGTAACAGTTACTACTGTGGTTATTTGTGTCTGTGCACAAAGTCCAAATCCACTTGTGACGGTTATCGTACTTTTAGTGAGAACTGTGTAAGCCTCCTTCTGTCATTACCCATTACTGACCTGGTGGGAATTAGCGTAGTAGTGATAAACTTCCAGCTTGGATCCTTTACTTAAAAAAGGTTGTTGTAAATTAGATCAGAGACATCGAGAAAGAGAGAATTCCTACTCTTTGTACCACAGTTTTTTACAGTCAAATGTCTTAACTGATGGCAGTAGTAATTATCATGTAATGAATGTGGTTCGTTTGCAGAATTTCACAGGGGGAGAGGATTCTCCGTTGGTATATATTTTTCTCTCTCTCTCTTTTTGAATATTTATGCCCATATCGTATCATGAACTAATACAACAAGTTGCATTCAAATGATTAAGGAAGAGAGTTGCTGATCCTTTCAAGTCTGGCAAAATTAGCCTTTTAAATGTTCAGCGTATAATTTAACAGATATGCCAGTGACCTTTCTTCTGTTACTGCTCTTTTGCACAGCTACTGGAAGTATTTGATGGCTATTTTATGACCTTTTATTTTAAAGTGTTTATCTAGTACATTTATATTCTTTTCTTACGTTGCCGCTTACCTGGTATTTTTCACTTTAGGCCACTTGCAGCAAAAATGTATGAAATCCTGTAGGTCCCACTGTGCCTAGAATATATTTCAAAAAGAGTAAATGCTTCCAGTGCTTTACACATTTGCAGTCTCTGACACTCTTTGCTAGTATTTGTCTTTTGCTTTCTGCACGATTTGCTTGGTACTGTATGCTACTTCCTTGTCAGAGGCTGGCTGGAAGCATCATGTGTGTCAGCAGTGGCGTATTTTACTTTCCACAGTTTAATGCAAAAGCAGCAGCAGCAAAGGAACCTGCTTCGTTTCAGTTCCCATTCTTTCCATTGTTGCCATTCAAGATAAATAGAAACCACATACGATAACATTTATGAAATCATCAGGGAGTTTCTCATGTTCTCAAACAAAAAAGAATTTAAAAATTATGGAGAGTTTTAGTCATCATTATATGGCATTATATGGAGTGACATACTTTAAACACTTTCCAGGAGTGCGAGTGACCGGGCGTATCGGTGCGTCAGGGAGGAATGTGTATGTCAGAACAACAGTATGCTTCGGCACATATTTTTGATATGTCTGTCAGAGGTCATGATGAGGAACTTAATGATGAGTTTCATGATTTAACAGAACAATTACTGGGAGTATGTTTTGCTCATTTCTGTTCCTTGTGGAATTAATTGTCTTTCGTTTGTACTGTACATGATTAGAACAAGGGTGAGAGGTAAATATTTTATGTAGAGTCACTGTTTGGATAGTTTTACTCCTGATATTCAAGGTGATTCATCTATCATATTTTATACTAAGATTCCATTTATGTATTTTTAATTTAAGCATTAATAACTCTTACAGAACTTGTATGTATTAGACTTGCTTAGGTGTGCTGTAGGTGATGTTTTTAGAAGATTCATAAAATCCAAAATGGAGATATTCTGTTGTCTTGGAGTCTAAGACAATCTACAGGAGGGTTTGAAACAAAATTAATACATGGGAACTCACTATAAAGTGCTGCTGCCTCTCCTGAGTTTTGTCCTCACCTTTATTTAATGGAATATGCTTTGGCATTCATCAGTCAGCTGTACTGGCCTCCCGTTGTCATTACTGCCCCAAAAAAGGGAATTATTTCATCTGAAGAAAACACAGTATGAATCTGTCTTAAATGGAGAGTGCCTTCATAAGTCAAGAGCCATGTAAACCCCATAGAGTTAAAATTTGCTGGACTCTGCTTACCACAAGAGGTGTATACCATTGGGTGTAAACATACTGGCATGAAAAATGTTCTTCTGTCATAACTAACTGTCCCTCATAGTGCGCAAATGTCTTCATTTAGGGTTAGGGAACTATGCTGTAACATTGTGTCTTCAATTTGCATCTTAATTAACTTTGAACTGAAGCAGATAACTTATTTGACATTCTAAAGGGGAGGTTTTTTGTCCAGTTATTCAGGATTAGTATTCCAGGGGGAAAGAGGCTGAGATAATCGGATTCTCACCACCTTGTGAAAAGTCCCTCAGGTACTGGTTAAAAGTCTTGTTTGCAAGGTTCATTTCTGCTAAGTACTATGAGAATGTAGGATGTCATGTTCCACCGTTCTCAGCTCCTTCTTAGATCTGCAATTAAAGGTCAGTTTAAGTCATGCATATTCATCGACATTACATAGTAAGTAGTTTCTGTGAGCCTGTGTGTGCATCCGAGTGTACTGGTATCAGTTTGTAAGTTATCAACCTTCAGGTTCATCACAGCCTGGTGGCAGTGACGTTCTGTGATTTGAGGTGTTTTCTTTCTCCCCGCTACTCCCTTTAATCAATATATAAATCTAAGTTGGTTCACTTTCTAATGCACAAAGAAGTAAATAAACATCCATTTGGTATTTATGTATAGGAATTTTGTTATAGCAAACAAGGGATGTGTTTTGATTTTTCTGAAGACTGTAGTAAAATGTTATTGCTCTGGAAAAAGATTACAAGGGAAATGCGATAATTCTTTTATCAAGATACCTGTAATTCCCATTTAATCACAGCTGAAACAATAATGAATGCTTCTGAAGACAGTCAGCCTATCTGTGCTCACAGCATTTCTTCAATTGGTTCAAATACTGTACAGATAAAGTTTTGTGTGACTTTCAAGTAAATTTCTCTGCTATTCCTGAGCTGTTCAGAAGTGCAAAGCTCCTATGCACACAGCTGGAAAGGAACTGAAGTTATTGTAGAAACACGCATCATGGTTCAAAAAATTAACATAAAGAGTATTTCAAGAAAATATAGCATTCATGAAAATTCAGTGCAGCATTCTCTGTAATGCGTTTCCTCTGACTCAGACCTCTTGTTTCAGTTGGGCCAAATAGGGATTATTTCATAAAACAAAGCAAAGCTTTGTATTTACTGCCATATTTAATGGCTTTATCTCATTCAATGGTATATAATTATTCTTGCCAGTTCAATAGGATACTTAATAAGAAATCCAGAAGAGGTTAAGGAAATTTCTATTTCTAATGTCTAATTTTTAACCTGTTGAATTTAACAGGTCAGATTAACAAAAAGGGGAAAAAAAAAAAGGAAGAAAAGTATTATCGTGAATTCCAGGTTCCTTGTTCAGGAAATGCAAATGAAAATAAAAACATGCTTGAAGCTCAGCAAGTAAATACAGTGGCTAGGTGAAAAGGTATCAGTTTAATTAATTGATTCAAACCTTTTCTAACCGTGAGGAGCATTGCTAATCTCATTTCATCCATTAAAAACAAACAAACAAAACCACCTGATTTTCTAGTTGGCTGCTGACTATGCAGGTTTCTGTCTCATGAGGTGAAGGTATGTTTTCAACTTTCTGTAATACAGTATCTTATTTTGCTGTGCAGATGGCCACTGTTGTATGTCAGCCTACCTTACTGTTACCGCCATTAAACTGGGAACAGCTTCTCTAGACCTATAATACAGCTTACCCCTGCCCACCCCCCCACCCCCCCCGGATAGGCAATACCTTTTACTAATTTAAAATTATTAGAATTTCTCTGCATATGTAATTCTCTTTCTCAAAATCATGAAATCTCTCCTCTCTAAAGTCTTGAAAATCTTTATTATAATTAAGGGCAATATACTTAATAAGTAACTAGAACCTTGTGTTTCCGGTCCTTACATTTTTAGCCTTTTGAAGGTTTGGGTGTTTTCCTCCTACTACTTCAGACTTCCCATGTTTGAAGACAATAGTCAGTCATGCAGAAGTTCTTTAGTGCTTTCTTTAGTGGCTGAAGAAAAGAGGGAGTCACTGAATTTTGAAACAGAGATTTTTATTTTTTTTCTGACATCAGACTCCTTGCTGTCCCAGAGGCCTATTACAGTGTCTCTGCATTGTCCCTGCTCTCTGAAGCTGAGGTGCTATCTTACCCATCATCATGGACTTGTGCAACTGAGACAGAGAGTCTCAACACTAACATTTGTTAACTGTTGAAGAAATAAATCAACAAGCATCCCGTGAAATCGTGAAATGGGTGGGTTATCACCAAGAAACATTTCTCTCTGAAGAAGAATTCCATTCCTTACACTTATTTATGTCGTCTTGCCTATCTGGCTTTTTTATTTTGATCTTTTCACCCAGAGGAGCACCAGCCATGACCCTCTTTACATGCTTTTGGACTGCTTAGATGGTATTGTGCGTTCCTATAGAAATGAAATATTTTTTTTCTAGGAGCTGCTGTTTTAGTAAATTGACATAAGTTTTTATGTTGCATATATTAGAAATTGGCAGGGAAAGTTACCTCTATCCTTTATCAGTTTTCAAAGAAGTTGTTTGTGGTTTGTTTTTTTTTTTTTTAAAAGTCACAAGTTGTGTTGACAATCAAGATTTCAGGGTTTATTTAATGAGGCGATGATTTTCAAAATGAGTAAAAAATTGTTTCAGCTTATTTGAAGTATTTATGCTGAACATTTAGAAATGTTTCATTTAAATGAAATATATATGAATGTAGAGAAATAGGAATTTTATTAATAAGGGGCCTAAAATATTGGAGTGAGTTGGTGAATTTTTTTAGAATTTGAAATGGTTTTCATTTTTACCCACTAACCTGATTTGGTTTTGGATTTTTGTAAAGAGAGTAAAAATTTCTGACACATTTTGTCAATGAAAAATACAGACTGATGTTTTCCCACAAGTCATTTCGGATTAAGTTAATCAGCATTTTAATGCCAGTATGATTCATTAAAAAGTTAATCTAATTTATTGATACTGTGCATATATATATGTAGAACTATGAGGTTTTAGATACATAAAAATGATCTTAAAACAGATCAGTAAATTGAGGTCAACATCAAAACTAGTTTTCATAGATAACATTGCAGTCCATCCGAATTTTGTAGGTGGGCTGTTTGCTTTGGCAATTTAGATCAATGTCTTTAGAGACTGACTTCTAGAAATTGTTTGGTGTGTCTACCATTTATTGTAATTATTGTAATTTATTGTTTCTCTTGGGCCAGAAAGTTGGAAAGATTAATTTTTTAGGGTTTTTTTTAACTGGTCATTTGTCAAATTAGCTGTTCCCTTTATACATAATAAAAATTTACAAGACATATTCTTGAAACTGTAGGGACTGGAAAGTAAAGTTAAGAATGTTTCCTCAGAGTAGAGTCACAGCTGTAGGTGTGTTTGGGGTTATGTCTGTCTTGGCATCCCTTTTGATGTGAGAGGTAGACAAATGTTGCGGTTGTGCCAATAGCTTTGCTTAGGAGGAAGGGGAAATGTTGAAGGCAAAGATTCTCTTATTTGTTAACTCCAGTTCTCCTGTACGCAGCAAGAATCAAATAGCAGTTGAGTTAAGCTTTGTCAGTACTGTTTCAAGTCTCTTTCTGCTGGGCCGCAGCCCAAAAAACATACTCGGCTATTTTTTTCTGGGTATTACAGTCCCAGGACCTGATAAGATTAGATAGTTTAAATTATTTTGTGGCTCAGTTTCTGCGATGTTTCACACTGCTTTTCCCTACTGTACATATACAAGCCTCCACAAAGCAACAACCATTACCACTTTAACAATAAGGTCTCATTTCTGACCAGTTTTGCATGTCTTGTTTTTTTGTGTGACACTGACATATGCTTGTCTTTTATCCAGAGAAAGGCTTCTGCAGCCATTATTTGACTGATTCTGTGGAAGCATAAGGACTCCTCACAGTTTTTTACAATAAAATATTTTTTGGAGTTCTGGTTGAGGTTGGGATTTTCTCAGGCTGTCATGCCCGGGCTCAGACTGGATGTGCCAAATGTAGGGTTGTGCCGAGGATTAAAGTTACAGATTTTTGTGTTAAGAAAGGTGCTCAGGAGCAGAGTCATAGTAGAGTTTTGGGGCAAGGAAAATCACTGCTCATACTGAGGGGGCGTTTCATCATTTATGGACATTTCATTATTTACTGGAGCTATATGGAAGCAGATGGTTTTAGGGAAAGACTGGAACTTTCCATTTTGGGGTTGATCTAAACAGTACTGACAGAGTGAGGACAGGGCAAGTGGTATTTGTTATCTGGGAAAAATTTAAAATATTTCCCCTGGTCCCTGGTGTTTATCTATGCTAATATTATGTGCTCTTCAGATTAAATCTGAGTGTCTATGGCCAAAGAATTTTTGTGTGATTGCCATAACTTTATTTCAAAAGGCAATAGCAAGTTAAACTGAAAAGTAGTATGCATTATTGTATGCCAGTTTTCATATGTAGGATCTTCCAGAGTTTTATAATCTGAAAAACATGTTTTGAATGGAAAAAACCCCAACCGCACCACCTCCCCCCCTCAAAAAAAACCAACCCAAACCAAAACAGCTTTGATTTAAGACACAGAATGGTTACTATATTCTTTCCCTTGTTTCTTCTCTGCCAGATAAAACTCCCACCACTCCAGTGTTGCCATGCAATAAATTTTGGGTTTTTTTTTGTTTTTTCCTCCTTTTACTGATGATTCATTAGGATTAAACATTTGTAAAACTGCACTTTTAAAATTTCTGTTTATCATTTTTCTATAGTTGGTATTCTGAGGGCTGCTTGAAAAAGTCCATGTATTTTTCCACTAGGCTAACCCTAACTCAGATTTTCTAGGATTAATTTTATTTAAGGAAATACAAGTTTAAAAAAATCTTGCAAAGTGACTTTTTTTTTTCCGTAGAGAACAGACAAATGGATGTATTTGCTACTGAGCTTGGATGAATTCTGGGGAAAATTACCATGCAATGTTCCTCTCCTCCACTCAGTTTCAAAGCGTTTTCTTATCCCTATGCTCTCATCAGGAAAACCTTTTTTCAACGATTGCTGTCTTGGGCAGAGTTTTTTAAAGTTGCTCTTTCATTCCCCTTCTTTCCCATGCCTGCACCCAAACAACCCCACCCTACAAACCTTAATGTGCTTAATTGAGGTAAAGAACAGGCATTATGGTGGACTCAAACAGCTGTACTGAAAGAGGGATCAAAGGAGGGTGGCTAGCCTAAACTGAGTGCTGTATTATAGTCATTGTGGGATTATTGGTAGAAGAACATAAATCCAGGCACTGTTGAGGGCAGGTAGGTTTGAGATGATAGCATGGTGTAGCAGGAGGATAGGAGAAAGAAGAGAGAAGGGAGACCACTGGATCTAGAGGGAATTTTGGGAAGCAAGGAAGAGCAAGACCTCTGATAGTAAAAGCACAAACGTAAATATGTAATCCTTTCCTTTAGCACAAAGAGGTCATGATTGCTTTAGTTGTAATCGGCTTTAATGAAAAAGCCCAGTTCTTGTAAATGAGAAATGGATGAAGTTTAGGACAGAAGGGATGGAAGGTACTCTGTCAGACAGGATTTGGGGTAGGAGGGGAGAGCTCTTGCAAGGATTAGAATTGTGAAAACTCTGGAGTAGGCACC
This sequence comes from Larus michahellis, assembly GCF_964199755.1. Classification (NCBI taxonomy): domain Eukaryota; kingdom Metazoa; phylum Chordata; class Aves; order Charadriiformes; family Laridae; genus Larus; species Larus michahellis. The sequence goes on from NC_133901.1 coordinate 38,146,314, forward strand.
AGGCAGGAGGGGTATTGAATAGGGTTGGAGACTTCTTAGATATTAGAAGAGGAAAGGAAGAGTCTGTGGAAAAAAAGTGGGTTTGGGATGAGGGACAGATCACAGAAAATACAGTATCGTCATCTTTTAACACCCAGTTTTTATGTAGCGACACTAACACAAGGCTCCTTGTACACTTCATTAAAGGCTCAAGGGACTCCCTAATTCTCTTTTTGTTTTACACATGTCCACAGGATCTCTGATATTTTAATAGGCGGACATCCATTTATTACACCATTGCCAGAGTCCAGGTAGCATGAAGGTATTAGTGCCAGGTCCTGCACTTGGGTCACAACAGCCCCACACAACGCTACAGGCTTGGGGAAGACTGGAAAGTTGCCCAGTGGAAAAGGACCTGGGGGTGTTGGTTGTCAGCCAGCTGAATGTGAGCCAGTGTGCCCAGGTGGGCAAGGCAGCCAACAGCATCCTGGCCTGTATGAAAATAGTGTGGCCAGCAGGACTAGGGAAGTGATCGTCCCCCTGTACTCAGCACTGGTGAGGCCACACCTCGAGTACTGTGTTCAGTTTTGGGTCCAAAGAAAGACATTGAGGTGCTGGAGCGGGTCCAGAGAAGGGCAATGAAGCTGGTGAGGGGTCTGGAGCACAAGTCTTATGAGGAGCGGCTGAGGGAGCTGGGGTTGTTCAGCCTGGAGAAGAGGAGGCTGAGGGGAGACCTTATCGCTTCCTACAACTACGTGAAAGGAGGGTGTGGTGAGGGGGGGTTGGTCTCTGCTCCCAAGTAACAAGTGATAGGACAAGAGGAAATGGCCTCAAGTTGCGCCAGGGGAGGTTTAGATTGGATGTTAAGAAAAATTTCTTAATGGAAAGGGTTGTCAAGCATTGGAACAGGCTGCTCAGGGAAGTGGTTGAGGCACCATCCCTGGAGGTATTTAAAAGACGTGTGCATGTGGTGCTTAGGGACATGGTTTAGTGGTGGACTTGTCACTGCTAGATTAACAGTTGGACTCGATGATCTTAAAGATCCTTTCCAACCTAAATGATTCTATGATAAAGCTCATTCTCCCTGTTGGCTACCCTTGACATCACTTTTATCCTGGACACTCACTACCTCTACAGGAGTGAAGCATTTACAAACTGATTGGGACTAATAGTCACAGTAATACGGTTACCTCATTTATTCTAGATTAAAAGTACGATTAGGGGAAGTTGTCAGCTGATAGGGAGTAACTTCTTGCTGTGTCAAAGTCCTTGAATGCATTTGGATTAGGAAACTTTCTGACGTGCTTGCTACAGTGAACTGCTAATGGCTGAAGTTGTACTTCCAGGCAGACCACATCCATCTGTGTATTCTGATGCCAGGCATTCAACCGAGTCCAAAAATTTGGTAATTTAGTATTATGTTCAGAATTTCTTCTGAACACCACAGCTAGTATGATTGTCATACAATAACTGAGGTGGATGTGTTCGATATTCTCAGATGCTCACTGGTTGCTTATTAGGGCTTTTATATAACACAGACTACAGAATAGGTTCTGATGGCCTTTCCTTGTTGGGAGGTCACGTAATCTTTCAGTTTAATGAAACCATTTGGGTATACTGAATAAGAGAAAAATCAATTTCTGACGTATCGATTGGAACAAAATTCAAAAGGTCAAGCATAATGCTTGATCTTGAAGTCTCTGGCTTAATACTCTGTTCAGATAGGTATTAAGTATTAGGCTTGGCTGCTCATCATGGATTAGGATCACGAAATAGAGAATGATGTGATTTAGGCAAGAGTAGCTGATGCTCTGCATTTAGGACCACAGAATGGCAGTGTTCAGGCATGAAATGGTTTTAGATTTATCAATCTTCAACACTTGCTAACATAATTTCAAATTAAAATACAAATTCTGTGTAGGCCTTTAATGCATAAATTATTGGCAGGAGCAGCGACAGTGGACAGTATATAGAAAGGTTTATTCCCAGCCCTAGGAGTTTATAATCCCACTGAGAAAAAGACATGACAAGTGTTTCCAGAAGACTGGAAGAGTGGAAGATACGATATTTCTTTTCAGAACTGTGCATAAACCAACTTTCTGTGCAGCTTGATGGTTTGACATCGTTGCCGCATATTGACTTCATTGGCAAGTTGAGAGTAATTGCTGCCATTATTTAATTGATACTGTGAAGGTATCACAACAGACAAACAGTATTTACAGTAGCTTCACTGCTGTTAGAGTCATAGTGCTTCAGTTTCATAGTGTTTTCCACACTGATATATCAGGGTAATCTACCAGCTTCACATGAAGGGTGGACCATAGCACAGATAGGAAAAGCACATTAGACAATAGACAGATAGACAATTAGACAGAGAAAGAGGAAAACCTAACTGTACTTTGGATTTCAGTCTTAGTGTGTGTATGTCTTTAACACAAACTATTGTTGCCCACATTCTGTGGTGAACGATTTTTTAGACATTTCTTTGGATTCGCTAAATATTTAGTAGAGTTGTTATTATTGCTTCTCTTTTCAGAGTTACAACTGTGTTTATGGAATGAAATGCACATTTCTCTCTGCATCCTCACTATCTTACTTAATGATAGTATGTAAGGGTGTTAAGCTTTTTCTTGTGTTAGGAATGGAATGCGCATCTCTAGAAGGTCTCCTAGAGACCTCCTCTAGTTGTCCTACCCAACATCACATTTCTCTTCCCACTAATTAGGCTTATGTGAAAAAACAACTTGGGAAACGGAAAGGTGTGGCGAATCTTTTTGCATAGAGCAATTAGACATAACAAAAAGATAGGAGGGAGTGAACAGACTCCAGCAAGATACATTGTCTGCATGGAGTGTGACGTAGTCAGGCTGAAGGTATTGGACACTGCTTGGAATGAGTTAAACTTCAGACCTGAATCTTTAAAATTCTGTTTATCCAGCAGCAAGAAAAGGTCTCTCTCTTTAAGGGGCTTTAACATTATTCAGTGGGAATAAAACTTTTATGGCAAAAATTGTTCCCTGAGGAAAAATGGAATTATAGGAACATGGAGACTTGCCTGCCAGTCTGGTCTCAGTGGGAATGACACCTTGTAGAAACAGCATTTGTTCATTTCTGAGTGTGTATTAAAGTGATTTCTTTGGATGCTTGTGGTGATGCAACTCTTAGACCGCAGCCAAATTGTCTCCCGCAGTGGAAGCTATTTGAATTGAAATAATTAGAAAAGTTCTGTTAGAAACATGTTGCTCACAGAGTTTTGCTATTGCAGCAAAAGGCAATTCGTTCCTCAGGACTACAGAAAGGTATTTATTTTAAAATCAGTTGGCAGAGTGGATTTAACTAATGCCTAATAAACACGGAATTAATAAAGACTAATGCATATACAGAATAGTCTTAATTTATTATACTCGTTGCATTAGCACTTTTAAGTGATGTTGAATTTTAGAATGTATAATGTTTGAATGCATACATTCCCTGAGATTGCAAGCAGCTTAACATTATTGCAAAACATGATAGGCTGATAACAATAAAAGAAATCAGCAGTTTTATTGCTTTGTTTAGATCCTGAAAATCAAAGATGAGGAACAAGATAGCTCTGTTCATAGATTTTATTGGTAAATTCCTCATCTGCATAAATGTGACTTACTTGATGATAGCCAAATGGTTCGATGCTGAAGTGAGGGTGCTTCAGAAAAGGCTCTTTACTGAGAGGTTTATTTTTTGTTCAAGGAAGATGGTACAAATATAAATCATATTAACTTACTGAGGATAAAAATTATAGCTTTAAATGCCACCAGTGCTAGCAAAATTTTTGAGGTTGGTTGATCTGAATATAACTGGCAGCCATCACCTCTGGCATGCTTGTGGCTGCTGCTGAGGTAGCGTACTGAAATCAGTGATGAGGTACAATTTTTAATCCACAGTGTGCCTATGGGGCTGGACAAATGCTCTTTCCCTGAAGGTATACTGTATTTTCAGAGTATTTAAAAAGCTAATTAGGGGAAGAAGGTATGCCGAGCTTCATGCTTCCACTGTTTTATAATCCCAACTACTCCTACAATTGGTAAATACCAATGTAGGCAGAACTAGATGGTTTGTATTGAGCAGACTTCTCTGTTAAATACTGGGTATATGCCTTTGTCTTGAGGTAGGCTGTGAATGAAATTTAAATATTTATGTTTTTTCTGCTTTGATAAAATGCATTTTGGTTACTGGTTTGTCAAATTACCATTGATTAAATAACTAACCCATATGATTTCCACTGAAAGCCAGAGAAATAGAACTTTGTATTTTATATCTCCCATATAAGCTCAGATGATCTGAGAAATCTGTGTCACTTCGGTGAGCTGCTTTCCTTAAATCCTCTGTGGGCCAGAGGGCATTAATTGTGATCCTTCGGTTAGCCATTCCACAGCAGCTCTCAAATGCTTATTCCACACTCAGGGCCAAATTCAATTTTTGGTAGAAATAGTTGCAGTTCTGTGCACTGTAGAAGAGTTTAATGAGGTTTAGGATGCCAGATTTAAAATCTCTACTCCTCAGTCGTTTTTGTAGATGTTTTAACTGTATCCAACTCTATCATTGTGTTGTCTGGAAACTTTGTTTTAAAGTAGTGATAATTGTTTGGAATGGCCGATTCTCTCTATAGGGACTAGAAATGAAATGACAGGGAAAAAAAAACAGGGTTTATGAGACATCTCTAGCAACTGAGCTATATTTTATAGAAATAAACTTGTAATTGCAGTGTGTAAAGTATGAAAATATTAGCTTCAGTATTTAGCATTAGGTTTGATGGGCAAATAAACATACAAATGTTGCAACTCTGCAGAATTGTCATCCCAGCATCAAATCTCGAAATGTAAGTTGTAGGAATGTTACTCATAGTTTGAACTGAGATGCTGAACTTCAGAAATAGGCTGTAAAAGTATAAAATGTTCTTTTTAAGGAGGCTTAGGTTTCTACATTTCAAAAATAATTATATTTAGCAATTATTTGGTTTTAATATTTTGCACAATCAGCCAGAAGTGTGAGGCGATGTATGCACATGATGACTAAAATTAATTTTATAGAAATGAACACGTTTTCAAGTGAAGTCAGATCCTTGGAATGCCAGTTACGAGAAGTAGCAACAAAAGCAAAAGCATTTATACCTCTAGATGTCCCCAGTAGGCATGCGACACTGTCTCAAAAATGCAAGTGCCATGTTTAGGAGTGAAAAGACAGCATCTGGGCTTGTGGATTTGTGAGCTGGGAACCACAGAGGGGTGAAAGCACAAACGTGAGGGATTCAATCTCTGAGGAAGGATAACTGAGAAGTGAAAGCTGTAGGGCAGGAGTGAGGTAGGTGCACCACACAGAGGAGTAACTGCAGAAGTGTGAATCTGTGGGTGCTCACTTAGACAGGAGACATCTGAGTTCTGGCTCCATCTTAATGAATTTTTTGGCTTTTCAACTCAAGACTGATGAAACAGTCCTGTGATCAGGGACCATGTGGCCTATCCTGAAGACTGTCAGTAGCACACTCTAACCCCTTGGCATGAGCATTGTCACTCTCCTTCAGTGCGAGGGATGAAACACTGCCCTGTCTAACCTATTCTTTAGTCTGGCAGTTAGGCCTGGAAGCAAGTGTTACGGGCTGAAACTATGTCAGACAAGTTGTGTGATACCCTGTGAGACATGGATCTAATCCCTGGAGTGAGGAGGGAAATTGGACACAACTCTGTGTTTGTTACTTTCTACTAGCTACCTCTTGGTAGCTGTACTTTTTGTGTATCATGTTTCTGAATTTGCCCTCTGGGAACTAGCTTTCCCTGTTGATTATATAGGGAATGTAGAGGGCTGTCACTAGATGGCATCTAATTTTGTGCATTGAAGTTACTTGGAGAAATTCACATGGGTGTCTGGATGCAGCCTGAAATTTCCAGTCTGCAGTACAGAAGGGGATGCTGCATTCAAGGATGTATTCAGTTGTGCCTCCACTCAGTAGAAATTCTTTGTTTAAACCCTGTAGCTGTTTTGAAAACTGGTTTGAAATGCTGAAAATTGAAGGGGATTAACAAGGTATACATGGAATTTGGGAATAACATTTAGAAGGGGCTTCCACAGTTTGGTACATAGTGAACATCAGTTCAGCAGATAGTTTCTAGCAGTCTGCTTTTCCCTCAGATAGTAGTATTGAGATGTGGTTAGAAATTCTAGGAGATATACATGTCATTGTCTTGTCTTTTTGCTTCTTATGTTAGGTAGCATCTTGAATTGAAGGGAAGGGAAAGAGGAGAAGAGAAGCATCTTTGAAATAGCTACAGTACATAGAAACCATCAGTTGTGGGCCTGTGGTCCTGGATTTCTGCTTGCCTCGTGCTGGGGGAAGTTAAGGGGTCAGAATGATGAGACAGACTTCAGGCAATTTAGTAGTCCCCATCCGTCAGTCACTGGCATTCTCCCTGATGGAGTGAGAAGAGGAAGAGAAGGGAAGACTACCAAAAAATTATCAGTTCTCTGAGCATGGGAGTTGGCCAAACTCTTTGTCATAAAAGAATTATCTGGCTAAAGTAGCATTTGTTTTGTCTGTAAATTGTTCATGAACAGGCATTCCTCTTCACTTTTATATTATTCACAGATGTGGAAGTATTTTGTGAGTAAATGTTAGCCCATGGGCATAAACTGTTTGCTTGAATTATTTGCAATTTATTGTTTATGGTGTGCAGTTGGTCACCTAGGTCACAGAGTATTGTTTCTACTTTTAGATTCAGTGACTACAGAGTAATGAATTATGCGTAGCTAGCAGTAAAACACATTTTTATTCACTGCAGCTGTGAATTTGTACTAAAAGGGGATACCACCTCCGGCTCAAGAAGTCCCAAGCACAAGAACTTATGCTGCATATTGCCCATAGGTGGGAGCACATAATTTAGAAAGTATCAGTGTGTATTTTTTTCTGTTCTACATGCTCTTCCTTACTGTTCATAATGCCTTTTTTGGTGTGCTTGGGTTTAATGTAACACTAAATTAACTGGGACTATCTTTTGGAGACCATCTGAAAAAGCTTTGCATATGAGCACAAACATCATAGATAGGGTTATTTTTACAGGCTGCTTTTGTATTAGGTAGATCGTTCTGCTGAACTATGGCAAAGATTGGTTTTGCCCACTTTACCGTTGTAAAGTGTGTGGTTCTTACTGGACCTGTACTGTACTCTTAGAGAGAAAGTCATATGAAAATTCAGTGAATTGGAAGTCTGGGAAACAGTGAGTAATAAAAATATTTTATCTTTTTTAATGATTTTTCAGTATAGTTTGGAGTAGCTGAATGGAATGTAAGGAACTTAGTAACAACAACATACTAAAGATTTGACATGTATTCATTTGAATCTTTCCTTTCATATTTATTCTTTAAATGTGTTCCTTCTTCTTGGTAAAGTCTTCCTTATACCAGTCTATTCCCGCACTCCATTATAAGCGCAGTATATGTCCTATACAGAAATGGTAAACTTCTTTGCGTGGCATTAGATTTTCTATTGTTGTTTAAAATTAAGAGGAAAAAGGGAGCGAAAGATAGTAAAAATACATTTTAATGGTACATTAAAATTCTATATCTATTCATATGTATTATAAATAATTGGTTACTGCATAAAGTATTTTTTATATTCTACTGTTTACATTTTATAGTATACTCTTGCACGCAATGCCATTAACACAACTTTAGCTACTATTATTGAGTAATGTAAAGCCATATTTTACTGGTTATATTATCAGCAAGAAATCTCTCTTAAAAACAATTTTTCTGCATCTTGAAATTTTTTTTAGGCTTCAGATTAGAAATATATGCATATAGATTAGAGTGAATGCTAAAACAACACTGTGCATATTGGTTATAAAGAATCTATATGCAAAAATAAACCCAAGGGAAACCTTCTAAAAACAAGGAGAAAAGTCTTATTTACATCATTAGAGCAGGAACTGACATGAGGTAATTAGTCTCTGCTTAAATTAAGCCTGTCCCATTGGTTCCCAGTGCTGGTTTCACTGGCTGGTGGGAGAAAGTGAGGCTGGTATGAGGGCTCTCTTATTTGTTGGTGTGCAAAGCTTTACTCCACTCGAAAACCCTCTGCTATGCTACTGCTTATTTGATTTGACTTCCTCATACTTAAAATTGGAAACGTATTTAATGTGTTTTCCTGGCTTGGTGCTTTTGTAAAATAATCACTGGTTAGCTTGGTTTCTTAGGAAAATGAGGTTTAAGTGATTACATTTCTGACTGTGGGTCCCCACTTGATGATTTTTGAGCTTTTGGCTGGTTTCAGCCAAATCTGTCTGAGTGTTGGTGTCGTGGTTTAACCCCAGCTGGCAACTAGAACCACACAACTGCTTGCTAAACTGTCCCGCCACCCCAACTTTCCCTCCCCTAGAAGGATGGGGGGAAGAGGTGGGGGAAAAAAACCCCTCATGGGTTGAGATAAAGAGAGTTTAATAGAAATAATAGAATAGGATTCTGAAATAGGATTCAATGACAGAAAAGGAAAAATAACAATAACAGTAATAATAATAATGACACGGGTCACGCTCACCACCCAGTGCATTGGCACGGTCTGCTAACCCACATTTTATACTAAGCATGATGTCCATGGTATGGAATATTTCATTGGCCATTCCATTGTTCTGTCTATGCTGCTATGGGAAGCTGAAAAAAGTCCTTGAATAGTGTAAACATCACTTAGCAACAACTAAAACCAATAGGTTTTATTGACATTCCTTCCACAGCAACCACCAGAAAGAAAATTAACTCTTTCCCAGCTGAAACCAGGACATGAAGTCACTATGATAAAGATCTTAAAAAAGCTTCTGTGGAGCATAAAGCAGCTGTAACTACACGTTAGCCATGGGAGGGGAATCATTGGCACAGTTGGACGGGTGAATCAGCAGGTACCTTACACCAGGCTTCCCGTGCTGCCTGCTGACATGTGGCCTGTAAAACGAACAGAGCGTGTAGGGGGGAGCCGACAGAATGGGACAGGCTATTAGGCATATAGTACAAATCCACTGGAAATCCCACTGCCTGGATGTTCTGCTCATTTTTCAAAAGCCTATATAGTCTTATATGTCCTTCTAAGAAGAGTCAAGATGATGTGTCCTAACTATGAGTTGGTTTTACTCTCCATAGGTTTTGAATTTCACATTGTGTTACGGTGTCTCATGTGGGCTTATTCACGTCTTACTCTGTAATGTGTTGAATATGTGCTACAATAAGAAAAAAAATTTGAAAATAATTTGTGAGAAACAGTGTAATTCTCAGTATACTTTTATTTATGGAGGATTAACAGATAAGTCTTGAGAACATTCTAGAAACCTCACAAAATCCATTTAGTCTTCAAGTATTCAGCATTGCTATTGTTATGATGAATTGGTTTGTCTCAGTAAACAAGAAAGCCTTGTACATTAATGGTAGCAACGTCAATATGTTCTTAGTACACCAGTCAGCTATGTTGTAATCTCAAAGGTAAGAGTATTGATTTGAGAGCACACTTAACCTGGAGGAGTGTGCCTCTTTCACATACTATGAATCTTCTCTTAAATAAAGAGAGTAAGCAACAGACAACCCTCCCACCCCCCTCTTCACCTCAGCAACATGAAAGTGCTCTTGTGAGGCTTGGCCATGTTCCTTCCACCAATGAGTAAGTTCTTTGATGCAGGGTGCAGCTTTTTGCTTTGGGGCGGGAAGGGGAATGGGGTTGGAGAGACGGGAAGGGCGAGAGGGAGTGGGGAAGAGAATGTACTCAGGGTACTCTTTGCAGCGTTACCTAACTTCAGTGGCTTTCGTGGATGCAGGACTTCTAAAACCTGATATCCTACGTAATTCTGACCTCTGATTGTATTATAGAGGTGTATCTGAGATCCTTTGCAACATGCAAAAATGATAATGATGCATCTAGAATGACTTCAGAGGGTTAGAGTTCATCAGATGCCTTCAAGAAGCATTTTGGGTGACAGTAAATTTCTGCTGGGTTCTCCCTGAAGTCACCCAAGAGGATCAGGCTCACCAAATTTGTAGGGCCCAGTTGGCTTATTCACAGAGGATATGCAGGGGCTGGGGCTACTCATGGTCATTGCATGTCTCCCAGATGAGGGGTGAAGTCAGGACAGTAAATTTTGATTGTCTTTATTCACATGTGATGATCTTAAGGCAGTGCAATGGCCCCAGATTAGGTGCAGTGAGATTTTTGGCAGTCTCTGTGATGGAGGGATGCAAGTTCACTTCTGGAGGGGAAAACCCTACATAAAAGACCTCCAGTTGTGGACTCTGGCTCTTAAAAGATACACAAAGACTGTGAATGGGGAATTGGGGATTTCATAGCAGATGAAATGAAGGTAGCAAAAAAGAGGCCATACTAAATGTAATCAGGCATTGATTCCCAGTGGGGGATGACAGAATAGGCAATGCTGTTGGAACTGTGTGCCAGTTACATTCATAGCCAAAGTATGCATACAGCTGTTGTTTTGAGATAGCGTTGCTCTGTAATGTGCCATTTTGTTTTATTCCTGTGAGTGGTGAAGCGATAGCTAGTTTATTTGAAATCCATCAATGTAAAATGTATTGCAAACAAAGGCTGCGCATGCTATCGTGTTATACTTCTCTCCGTTTTTATAGTCTCTGCATAAATATGTACACCCTTCTTCCGACTGTTCAGTTGAGGGGCTGTACATGAGTGACTTGTGGAGTACACTGGGCTCTTGCTCTGAATAATAAGCAAAATTAACTTATTTGTGTAGAAAAACACGTTATTTATGCTGGTTTAGAATGAGCTAGCTCAGGTCTTAAGGGAAATGTACTGTTTGTTGCATCTTGTTGATACAAACAGAAATGTATATGCTGGTGATTGGCTACTACAGTTTTCTGCTGCTCCCTGAGCACTGAGCTCTCTTAGGACAGGCAAAGAAAAATTTTAAACCAGGAATTTCATCTTTACAAATCAGAATGTAGTAGCAGGCTGATTCTGAAGAGTAGGGCAAATAATTTGCCATAATTTTATCAAGTATTTTCATTCCACATTTTTAACTGTAATTAAAGTCCAAGCTCTTTAGCATATTCTGCTGGAAAAAAAAATATGAAAGGAGCAATGAAAACCAAGGAGATGAAAATACCAATGTATCTGCATACACAGCAACAGAGTTTCTCTCTTTCATCCTTTGGATTGGTTAAATCTAACCATCTAGGCCAGCTGAACTACATTAAGCTATACTAATCAGGGTAATGTTTATAGGAAATACTATAAGATAATATTGTAGAGAATTCAGCTATAACAACAAAAAGAGAATGAGCATTAAATCAGTTCTTTGATTTATGTTATACCAAACTTACCCCATTTTTTTTTCAGGTAGAACAGCGAAATATTATTAAAATTCACACATCTGATTGATACCTGTATATTGCTAAAATTTCTAGTTTAGATGTGGCCTAGTGCATAACACAGCCTTTTCTTTGGCTAAAAAACCCGCTTGTTTCTCTAAACTAACAGGCAGTAAGGGAGATTTAAAGTGAATGGATTTATGATAGAAAATAAAATTAGAATTAGCTTTGTGAGCAGAATTTAAGAGCTATACAAAGCATCAGCCTCTGTCTTGTTTATTCATCTTTGGCTTTTTATCAGGTAAACATTATGCGCTGTTTTCACTGAGTTAATATTTGCTTTCAGTTGCCATATTCTTTCTTGGCTAGTGTTACAGATTGTACCTGTAGTTTAATTATATTAAATTATCTCTAAGTTTCATAATATGCTATATCTGTAAATGAATATACAGCCACAAGGGAAGGTTTTATCTGTAAATCTGAGAAGGGTTTTTTTTGTGCAGAAATCTGCCTTGGAAACCAACGTTAAAAACCCCCCAAAAGTCTCTGCCCCAGTTCTTGGAGCACAACCTCATCTTATCCCCTCCTTCCCAGGTGCTTGCTGGGCTGTTCCTCGCACTCTTTTTCCATATTCCTCTCCTTTCTGGTGTTTTTTGCCCTTTATTAAATCCGCGTCAGCCACCGGTGTAACTGAGGGGCTCAGCTGTGTGTGGCCGCAGTGCTCCGGAACCTGCTAGAACCACCCGGAACCAGCCAGAGCCGGCTGTGTCCAGCACAGGGCAGCCCAGCCTCCCCTCACAGAGACCTCTCAGCCCTGCTTCCAGCGCCTGCGCACGGGCCCCCATCCGCTTTTAAATGGCGTTTCCAGGAGTAATGTTTATTTTCCTGTAGAACATACCATGCAAAACATTTTGGTTTGAAATTGCAATTACAATCTTCTGAAAAATTGCAGCTTTAAATCGTGATTTGTGGTCTGAGAAGGAACTTCGAGGTAAGAAAACATCGACGACGACTATGGAAAGGTGGGCGTTTTATTGTTACATTTCTGATCGGAATAGAAAGGTTTTTTTACCTTTTGAAATCAAGAGAGCGTTATTTCCCTTTGCCTAACTGTCCCGACGGAGAGCCCGGCTGAGGTAAGCAGTGTGGAGGGAGGGAGGGAGGGAGGCACCAGCTGCTTTGGCTCGACATTCCCCTCCTGTCAGGCAGCCACAGGGAGCCAGCTCGCTCTCCGGCGGTGTACCCGTTTTCTCCTGTGCTTTTATTATTGTGAGGGAGATATGTAGGTCTTCTGTGGAATCCCAGCTATAGTTCTAGTTATGAAATGCATAATTGGAAAGAAAAGAAAGTATTACGCTTTTTTGTGTGCTAACTTCAAGCAAAACTCTCTGTATCATTGTAATACAATGAAATCTTCCCACTTGTCTTTAACTGCTGAAAGAGAATATGTTGGTATGATTTTTACGTAGGGAAAATCTGGATTTTTCGGTAACATTTCTCTAAGACTGCCCTTTTCGTTTGAAAATCATTGGAGCAGGAAATCCCAGTTTTCATTTCATTTTTACTTTAGAAGTACTTTGGAGTTTTTCAAATGAAAAGAACCTCAGGGAAAAAAAAAGTAATCTAAATTCACTGTCTATTTCTAATAAAACATACATTTTTTTGAAAATAGATGTTTTAGTTTCAAAATAATTCAAAACTTTCCTGTGAAAAAGTTTGATATTAAGTTCTGCTTCCATTTAAACAAGTGGTAGTGTTCCTGCTGCCTTCGGTGAATATAGCGTTATGTTGTCTACTATTTTCTTTCAAATCTTTGAAATAATTTTTGTATGTTCTGTACATTTCCATCCAGGTTTGAGGATAGCTAAGCAGTTTCAGGGGTTTTAATTTAGTGCCTAGGGAAGCTGTAAAAAGTTTGCTTGACTTGGGGGACATGCCTTTTATGTTTCGTAGCAAAAAAGGAAATACAGAAAATACTGAAGCCTTTAATTTACAATTCAAACCTATCTAAAAATAAAGGGACCTTTGCTTTTTGGACACGGAGAGTGGAACTCATGTTGCTTAATTTTCAGTATTTCCAGTGTAGTGATCTACACCTATGCTAGCTGTCTAGGTTCCCATCACGGTGCTGGGAGTCTGAGCCAATACAGTCAGTAGAGTCTGACCAAATATAAATGCCAAATTTAGGCTGAGTTTAATTCCATTGTCTGTGTTGATTCTGTCTCTGCCAGCACAGTAAGAGTTCAAAGCAACGCATTCAGGTGTAGATATCAATACTGTAGATACCAGAAGTCAGATGATTTGAACTCAGTAAGAAAGATGATTTTTCTGTATTGCAAAGTGTGACTTTTCTCATTGTTGCGTTGCCAAGTGTTGAATCAATAGACCCAGATATTAAAAACAGATGACTTGAAATTTGAAGTAGCAAACATTTGATACACTAGGGTCTTTCCAATATTGACGAACGATAACTAGAAAATAGATCAGTACTTTTAATTTAATCTGTTAATTTATACAGCTAAAGATCAATGAGCTTCATCAAAATATAAGAAGTTGGTATAGAATTCAGAAAATAACTAACCTTCAAGATCAGATGAATAAATTCCTGTACATATACTTCCTTCCTTCACCCCACCAGCTGTCAAATGCTATATTGTCAACATCATGCAAACAGTAAATTCTGAGATCTCATAAACTAGCTGGAAAGTAGGTGAGTTGTTTGAGACTATCCTAAACAAGACATCTTGCTTTAGAGAGGTGAATTTGCAGTTCTGCATGTGATGCTAGGTGTCCAGCCAGTATTTATTCTACTTTTATTTTACATTCTATGCAGCTTTCAAGCCATTCAAAGTGAATTGATACTTCTAATATCTATGACTATACCAGTCAGCTAGGCCCATTTGGGTGTAGATTCCAAACACTACACAAATCATTTTTAAGTAAAAAGAAAATGAATACATTTTTTTGGTGGTCAAGTGCAAAATTGTGAAAACTTGTTTTTTTTCCTTTATCCAAATTGGAATGACTATGAACCTAATCAAAATACTCTGTGAAGGAAAATGAATACTAGGTTAGAAACAGAATAAATAAATGCCAAGTAGCACTTAAAGATTTGTGGCCTAAAGGCTGAGAAAATTAAAGGGAATTTGGCTGTAATAAAGGTACTGTATCATAGTGAAATGTAACACAATTGTAATGTTAAGTCCATTTTGTAGGAACAATAAAAAAGACCCTAAAAAGGATTTTTAAAGAAACCTATCCCATGTGACATCGCAAGTAAACCATACAAATATATCTCATTCTTAATAATTACTTACTTTAAGCAAATCTACTTGACACGCACATCAGTAAATTCCCATGAAGGCATATAGCAATACTAAATTAGGCCCTGTATTTCCTGGCAATCCGAACAGCTTGAAGGTGCTTGGTTTTATATTTTATTTGTATAGCTATTGCTTCTAAAGTAATTGATTCTAGGTGTCTGGGAATCTTTTTTTTTTTTCATGCTGAAGCCAGTCAAAATCTTGTCCAGAGATATTTCTCTGTACTTAGCAAATAATTGTGTTCCTGTAATGGTAATAAACAGTATTTCGTGTGCACGTCTCATAAAAAGAGTACAGAAGCAAAGTATGAATAGCATCAAGAATATGCCTTTCACATTCCATGAGATGCAACATTATAGGATTGTCCTGCTGAGTTAACAAAGGTTTGGCTGGTCATAAACATTCCACAACTGCAAAGTACACTTTGCAAACTGGATAATACTAACAGCCTTTTAGTCCAGAGTATTTATTATGACTAAATGCATTAAAAGTTGGCTTATTATCTGCATGATTGTACTCCTATGCAGCAAAGCTACTCTGTGGAATAGCGAAGCCAGGGAGTCACATAGGAGGAAAGGCATCCCTGTTGTCAGGCCTGTAAAGCACCTGTAGATGTTTCTTCTACAGTCTTGATGTGACAGCCTCGATAGTCAGCTTCTTCACTGGAAAACGAAGACAGGACAATCTTTGGGCTCCATTTCTGCATTCCCATGGCCCTGTATGAGTTCTGACAATTAGTAAGCCGCAATGCACTGGAGTCGAAAACCCCCCTTTGGGTCTCGGCATCATGGAATTGCACTTTTTTTTTCTGTCGGGTGAACTGTAGTGGGAGAGGAGATGTCATTGTACTGAATATCCCACCTGACGAAATGTTTTCAATTAAGGAGGGTATGACAATACGGTTAATGGATTTTTTTTTTTTTTTTTTTTTTTACTGCTCTTTTTTGTAGATGTAGCTTGAATCCTACACTGTGAAGGCTCAACATTGGTCCACATACAGCAACAATCATAGTTTGGACTATTCAAATGATTGATTCATAAATCTATCAAAATCTGGATGGATTAGCTGTTGTGGTAGCTAATAGACATGCACGAGTGGCTGCTGCCACAGTCCTGGGCTGGATATTTCTGTCTCTTCCATCCTGTCATCTTTTGGACTTCATATGATTTTATACTTAACGCACCCTGTGTTAACACTTCTTATCAGCCTCTCTAAGCCACAAAGTTCTTCACTGTTCTCTTTCTGTTCTCAGACAGCTTTTTTTACTGATGGTCTATTTCAGGACTACGATTGATTCCTAAATCCTGTAAGAGCTGAAGAACTTTAAAGCTTCATGACGTTGTTCTCTTTTTCCCAACAGACTAGTGAGAGACCTCCACACACTCCCCTCCGACCGTATGTTTGTTATCTGTGAGTGCTGCGTGCAGTGGTCCTGCTTGTTCACCACTGGCTGCAGGGTGGTGTTAGGGCAGTCTTCTGGGTACAGGTCCATGGGGAATTGCCCCATAATGGCTAATAAACCTCCGTGCCATTGGCACTGTGTAGGGAGAAGTTGCATGGACAGCAAGACCGTTTGTCCTTTGCTGTGCTCTGGGAAGCACGTGCACCCTTTCTCTTTTTGGAGAGACAGATCTCAGCATACACACACAGTTTCACAATGGAGATTCCCCACTGCTTTGTAGAAGCAAGGGCTTGAATGATAGCACCTGAAGATTTAAGTGATAAGGATAAGGGCTTCTGGGATCAAGCTGCATGTCCTTAAAAAATAGGAGGAAAACTTAAACTTCAAAACATGCAGCTGTGTTTGGTCTGCTGAAAAAAGGGTAGATCAGCTGCACTCAGAAGGGTAGTGCTTACTTTTATTTACTGACATCCTTGTTTATTATCTTAACTCCAAAGCTAAGGACGGTGTAGATGTGTACAATGAATTAATTTAATTCTAAGACTTATTTCCTAATGTGAGAGAAGAAGAATCATGAATGATAGCTTGCTGTGCTCTGACCTGCCTTTTGCTAGACAAAGAACTGTTCATCCAAAACACTCTGAACTGTCACTTTAGAGAACTTAAATAAGATTTATCCATCCCCAAATCCACGGAACAAAACAGTAACAGAAAGTGATTTTCACTACTGCTTGTTCAATGACAACCAAGACAGACAGGGATGTCACTGCTCACAAGCTTATGTGATGTACACGGTTTCAAATACATTGAAACAATTTGCAGGGACTCATTCATCTTGGAAGTGATACATTTAAGTTTTTGATGTAGCCTTTAATTTGTGTCTTAGTTTGTAATGTGCAGCAGTACTACAGCCAGCTCAGATTTTTTCTATAGCTCAACTCCATAACATTTGCACAATACATTTCTATAATTTATAGGGTTAGTTCAGGAAAATATATCGGATTTGTGGGTCCTTGTAAGGAGGGTAATGAAACAATTAGTTCATTTTTCCCATGCCACTCAGAGTAAGACCCAGGTTAAGCAGAATAAATGCATTTTAGTTTTCATAGTTTGCATGACCTGCAAATTATTTTGTTCTCCACAGTGAGTTCATTCCTACTATGGTTATCCTGCTCTTACTTTCCAGTTGTCTGATATCTATAAGCTGTAAAAAGAGATCTCTACAACTCTGTTTTGTTTTGTTTTTCTTTGAAGCTTTTTATTGTTCACAGGAAATATGAAAGGTTTGTACTGATTATTGCCCTAGATAGATTTTTAACTGAAAAAAAACCAAGGAGGCTGGGATTCCCTTCTTTTTAACCTTGTCTTGAGCTGATGGAAGGTACTTTTCCATTACCCAGCAAGTCAGACTAGCAAAAGTAGAAGTTGGACTCTTCTACTTTTATGAAGGGGGGAAAATGATTATAAGATTAAGACCTAAATGTGTAAGCACAAAACCAGGGTGATTCAGACATACCATTTATTTGGATGTTCAGTAAGGCGGAATGATTCAGCTTTTGGTGAATTGAAGCTGTCTATTCAGTTTCCCACGTATGCCTCTTCAGTTTGAGATTGTTAGCTGGATAATGGCAGACTTTTATTTGATATTGTATTTCATTTTCTTCACAGCAATAAATTATAGTAACAACTGGCGTCAGTGGATACTGAGTTTTTATGGTGAAATCCTGACCTGCGTTGTGGGTCTTGTGGTAAGAAACAAAGATTATCCCATTGGCTGCTCTGTTGGTTACCCCATGTATGTATTCAGTTGTGCTTTCACGTGTAACACCTTTGAGTTAAAGATTGCTTTTTTTTAGTTTTATTTTCTATCCCTGGCTTTGCTATTGGCCTGAAGGTGGCGATGGCCAAGCAACTTCACTGTTCTGTGCCTCAATTTTCCTGTGGGAAAATATGGGAAAAGTACTTGCTTTCTGTACAAAGCACTTTGAGAAAAGCTTAGTGTAAAAGTTAATCACTGCTATTATATTTCACGGTTCTGCAGTGGTACTTGTTAGATTATGAATGATATATTACATTAGACTGATTCTATTGATGTAATAACGAAGTCTAAATATTGATGAGTCAACGTGTGTCCCCCAAGTCAGAGAAGACCTTTTGACTATAGATTTGATTCTTTTGCAGGAAGAGTACCATAAAGCAACAAAGCAGTGTATCAGTGGCTGAGCTGAAGGTCTCTCAGGAGCGTCTCTGTATGCATGTTGTAAACTGTGGGTTGGTAGCTTTATATTCTGGGTTCACTGAGAAGTCTATGGCACTACTTATTAGGTCTGTCAGATGATGAGTGTTTAAAATTGTCTCATTTCTGTGCTTAAAAGAATCAGAAGATACAGTTTGAGAAAAGCTACTATTGATCTCATGCTGCTGAGCATCTAGTTACTGTGATTATGCTCAAGTTGATTATTTCCTTTGGAGGTTGTGAGACAAGTAGGAGCAAGGCAGATAATAAGATTTTAATCTTTTCTATGTTTACGTAGGCTTTAACTAGAGTGGGTTTTAGCAACAATGTTAAAATTGTATGTGTGTATCCCTCCTGTATTACTGAGATGGCTTCTTGTACAACTGAGCTTACTCTTTTGATTGTAAATGTCATACCTAAAGTGGTCTGCTTATATATTAGACTAAGCTGCCTTAAATTTTCAGTTTTCATGCCTATTACAGATGGGGCAGTTGTGTAGCAGGTGGTATCTGTATTTTTTGTTATCTCTGAACAAGCTTGCGTTGTGGATTTGTATCTCAAAGAAGGGTTGCTCTTTGAGTAATAACATGCCACTTACATCTTACATCCTTAAATTGTTTTCTCATTGTAAAGAATGGCCTAGTCAAAATCAGGCAGTTCATAGAATTGCCTCTGAATATCGATGTACCCAGGTTTTTGGCTTTTTGCCTCTTAAAATATCTTTCTTTTAAATGAATGATACAAAAATGTCTATAACAGAAATACACTTGAAAAAACATGGAGATCTTTTAAATGGGATTAGCAATTGCTGTAGAAAATGCAAGGAATTCACATAGAAATTCATTTATGAATTAAGTTCCTGTGGATTTGAGGTGATTTGGGATGTTTTTTCCAGCAAACTAATGATTTTTTTTTTAACATTAAATGGATATGAAGGAAATCATGTGCTCACCTACATGGATGTATAAAGAAGTGAACTGAAAATAAAAAGCACCTGAGTAAAGAATCATAATAGCATTCATTCTGATTCAGAAGTGCCTTATATGTACGTGTTTAACATGGGCAGTCTTGCCTTCTTTCATTGGGCTTTTTTAGGTTTTATTGCTACTATCTGTCCATTGAAGTCCATGGAAATGGATCCTATTGACTTTGTTTCAGGCTCTTAAAGCATATGCTCATTTTAAAGGCCTACTTTTATCATGTTTCAGTGAAAAAGGTGGAATTATTCATATGATGAAACCTCTACTGAATAAAGTTCATAATTAGAGCTATAGTGAAAAATAGTTCCAGTCTAGCCAAGTTCTTGTTTTATATTGTCTGGGTAGATTCATGTTTTAGTTAGATACCCAGAAGACTGTTTTTTAAAAAATTTCTTAAGTCTTTCAAGGTTAGATGTCATTGTATTCTGAAGCTTTAGCTAGGATAAAAAGCACTATGATATAGCATCATTCTTTTGGCATAATTATCTACCTGTTTTAATTCTCCTTAAAAAAATTGAAGTTAAATCACAGTATATAAAATAACGAAGCAAAGGCAGAAGTGGGAGCAGTACCTCTTAAATGAAGCATATGAGATGAGAAGAAATACACTGGGGAGGGACAAGAAGAACCACAGTCAAATTTTGTATATGAAATGTAGCTGTCACAAGCAGCACAGTTTCTGCCCTTAGATGATCATGCTGCCCATGTCAAAATTGGAGTCCTCTGTGTGTAATTGTTTTTTTGTTAACCAAATGTTTAATGATCAGAAATCAGCAACAGTGCCCATGTTAGAAAACTTTTAAATGACACACTGATTGATGGTTTTAACAAACAAGCCAAATGATAAATGAGTATGAGCAGAAATTGAATTACTCCTTTGCCAGCCACTTTCATTGGCTTCCTTTAACATACAGTTCTTTAACATACCATAGAAATTTGGCAAGTCTTTGATGTAGAAGCACTACAATATGACTGAGTCCTGGGAACACTTATTAAAAAAAAAAAAAAAAAAGCAGGGAAGGGAAGCAAACACAGCCAATTTCAACTTCAGCACGCACAGTAACAACCACTGCAAAAATATAATACCAAAAGTGGGCAGCCCTTCAGTGTAAGATACAGGAAAAATATTATTTGTTGTCTGAAATGACATTTGTTGCTGCTGTTATTATATCTTCCTCCTTTTGGTTTAGGCTAAAAAAGGAATGCAGAGATGTTGTCATGCAGGCAGGTTTCTATACTATTCCACCTTCTCTTGAGAAGCTGTAAATAAACCCATATTCACTTATAAAGAGGTTTCCTATGTGAATATAGTCTCCCAATTACATATGTCTGATGCAGCAAATTATGCTTATGTGGAAGACTGCAGCATAACTCAGTCCTGAGGATATATCACAAATTCCTTCCTCCCTTACAGCTGTTTTCCCTTTATGGAGTACAAGAACTGGCTGGTGTATTTCCGGAATTGCAGTCTGCATCTCTTTGACTGTTCAGCTACTTTGTTGCCCTTCTCCCAGTTATTTTTTTAGGTCTAAAATAAGAAGAAACTCCTCAGTTATTTCCAAATGGCACACTGAACTTGGTTCAAAATGTTCCTTTTTAAGAGCTACTTTGTAATGCGTGTAGATTTAATGTCTTTGCAGAAGCAGCAGAAGTATAAAAGCATGTGATACGCTAGTGCTTGATTTGGAACAGAGGAATTAAAGTAAACAAGAGAAAGAAACTAAAAAGATCAGTTACGAGTGAACTCTTTAAAAGTTATGTGGAGGCTGAATATACCATATTAGAGGCCCAGAGCAAGTGCGTAGTACTTATCAGAGAAGACTTTGAAACAGCAGCAGAAAGCTCAAATGGCTGGGCAATAATGTGATTACAAACAAAATAAAGTTAAACCACAGTGATTTTAAACTAAGAGCATGCAGAAAAGCTTGCAAGAGTTGCATGAAAAGAACCCTCTTTCAAAAAGGTCAGGTCCAGCAAATCTTAAGAGAGTTTGTGAGATGAGCCAGAAATGAATGAAAGATTTTCAAGATTGCTCAGTGAGTTCAAATTCATCCACGTTTATTACGAAAGTGGTTGGTAGGATTCTTACTTCTGCCTTTACAGTGGACATCAGAGCTCTTCCTCACAGAGCACTGGTAAAAGAAATCACAGAAAAACTGACAGAATGAATAGCAATAAATCTTCAAAACTCTGTATTCTTCCTTCAACTAAAGGTGATTGGCAAACTACTGTCTGTGGTGTGCAACCATGCTAAAAAGTGCCTCTGTTCTAGAGTACTGCTACTGCGGTCTCTGTTTCTACAATATCTTTCATGTAAACTTCTAGTGCCATATGATAAACAGCATCAAGACAGTAGAGATGTTTATCTGAAGAGTTTTAGTGAGAGTCACGTTTGCTGGTAAACATGGATGTAAGGCACTAAACAGGTAAGCTAAATCCACTGCACAATGTTTCATATGGCTATAGACAGCTTGAACTTTTTCATGTGGTGTGGTTTCAAACCAAACCCCTTGCCCCCAAATCAAATCTTGCCCTCAGAGACTGCTGTATTACCAAAATGTTGAGACCAAATCTATGAATGCATTTATACTTGTATCACGACCTCATCTGCTGTCATAGGAAGCTATTCTTCCTCTTCCTCTTCCTCTTCTTCTTATTATTATTATGTAGGCTATTTTTATGATTGTCACATTTTCTACCATGGTTCAACACCCTGGCCCACTGGGTTTTGGCAGCCTGTCTGCTAAAGTCCAATATTACCCAGTCAAGTTTTCAAGGATCTAAAAGAGCCTGCTAAATACAGCTTAAATATATAAATGTTCTCTCCTACCAGTTAACATAAAAACACTTGTAGTGTAGCTGATCAAACTGTTTTAAGATACATTAAGAAATATCTAACTGTGATGTTGAAGCATAAATACTTCAAAGTAAACCTAGTACTTAGGGTACAGTCTTATTCATTATATTATTATAACATATTTGATCGGTTAAGAAATGCTTTGTGAAGATGTTGCAAGTTGTAGATGTACTGTTTTCTTGCCTTGTCTCCATTGTTTCCAGATCAGTATTAGAACTCATAGTTTACAATAGACTAAAGATGAACATTTCATGAAAATCTCAGAGCATTAACTATTGTGCAATAAAAGTTGATGAGAACAGTTTTATATCAGTACTCCATTACTGTTAATTATTATTACCTTCATTGCACTTACTTGTTTCCAGCAGAGGCCTCATTGTATCTGGTTGTGTTTAAACAAATGAGAAGGATTTTCAGAGTTTATAATATATACAGAGAATGTGAGAAAAACAGGACAATACCATGATTAATATGACAGCTGATCCTGTTTTAATAATACAGTATTAGCTCTTTGTTACGTAAACTGCAACTGCGCTTTGTCTATCAGGCTTGGTAATACTCAGTCAAAATTTCTTGTCACAGTAGCACTGAATCTTTGTAAAGAAAGGACTGTGGTCCTGCAGACCGAAGCAGGATGATAATTCCATTTATGCACATGATAATTCCACTATGTGCACATACCTCAGTGGTGTGCCCTGTAATAACACACTAATTAGAGTGGCTAATACTGTCCACTCTTTGGCAGTTTGCTGTTGTCTTCTAGCTTATCTATTCTGTTTACCTGTTCCAGCTTCTGAATTACCTCCAGTGTTACATTTGAATTAGGGTTTTTTTTGAGATTGTATCTGTGGCTTGACCTTGCTTTTATTTCCTGGCAGACACATTTTCCTGGCAGTAGAAGTAATATTCCCTGATTTCAGTTGTTTCCCACCCAAAGTGAATTTGTGAGAGCCTGGATCCATCCATATGTTGTCTTTTTCTTGTTAAGATATGCCCAACATGTTAAGATACTCGCTGGTGAACAGGTATCACAGACCATGCTTGAAATTTATTTCTTATTTTCTGTTGAGTGATAAAGATGAAAATATACCTTCCTGTTTTGTAACAGGCCAACACTGTTTATCTCTTTTTCCCTTTCAGAATGGAAGTAGTGGTTTAATCTAATAGAAAATAATTTGCTAAAACAGTTAGTTTGAAAGGGGCAGGCATTTCATAAATTTTTCAGTGATTTCTTAGTCATAGAATCACAGAATCTTAGTCCATGCTTAACACCACAAGATAACTCCCTGTCACTGACAGGCAGGTTGTCCAGGCTGCAGATTAACTGTGTCAGGTGTGGAGGCCTCTTACTGGTTCCATGCACCGAGCCTTGTGGTGTCAAAAATACCATGGTCCCACTGGAGCTGGCTCTATGCTGCTTTTAGTGCTTTGGGAACAGTTATCTGCCTGCTGGCTTTCCTCTGGTGAGATCTAAATGGAGAATTGTAATTGGCTTTTTTTCCTCTACTTGAGCTCTCAAACATCATTCTCCCTTATTTCAGATAAACTGAGAGTTGATGGTATCATATAACAGAAATGTTAATGAGAGAAGTATTTTTTGCTAATTCTGGATTAGACTGTTTATTTTAAAGCCATTATGCTATGTTATTAACATCTGCTATTTTCAGAGGAGTGTTTTTATTCTGAAATGAGCACCTGGAAAAAGCATGCATCTGTAGTGTAATCTGCTTTTTGTCTTCGTTTGTTTTACTGTGGGCCATAGAGAAGGCAAATAAGGTGAAAACAAATTTTTTAAAAAAGGCGAGAGTTATATAGAACAAAATGCTTGCACACATACATATTCTCTCTCACTTCACTTCTCTCTTGGTTACATAGAAAGGTAATGCTACAAGTTATGTGCAGGAGAAGACATGATTTAACTAATACCTTCAAAGATCCTACACAGAATCTATCACATGAAAGTTCTGTAAATCCATGAATAATGAATGCAAAAGTAGACAGGTGGCAATAATCAGAGACTATCAGTCTGAGAAAAGCTGGGTATGGAGGAAGCTGGTATAGCATCTTCGGTTATTATGAGAAAAAAGAGGACTGAATTCAGTGTGTGTATCGAGAGAAGCTGTAAGAAGATGCTCACGCAGGACTGCCCTGAAGCAAATACAATTCAGAAAAGGATTTGATATCGGTATAGAAGACCAGTGAAGCTTATAGCAAGTTGCACTGTTCCAAGGAAGGACTGTAGTGATTTTGCCTCTTGCTTTATGGAAAATAATGGTGTTTCTAATTTGTCTCTGTTTTGCTTCCCTTCACTGAGGTTTTGATTTCTTCCTCACCCTTATCTCTCCTTGCTGTTGCAGCTTGTGTACTTTAAATTTCCTGCCACATGAATATTCTTTTTGCTAATTTTTTTCTTTGCTTCCCTATAGAAGTTGTTTTCCTAGTCCTGTATCCATCTTTTGAGTCTATAAAGAGTGTATTACACATATTTTAAAGTAACTGTATAATATTTATAAACAAAGGCCAAACTCCCACTTGTATAATACAATTGTGTAACCTAAGTAAAGAGCCCATACAGTGCTCAGAAAGCTCCAGGTAATAACATCTCCAAGTAGTCTGTGTTCCTTTTACTAAATTATCTATCAGGAGTGCATTCTTATGGACAATGTTCAGCCAGTTTGATTACACACTGTGTATTCACTCACGGAAGAAAAATCAGGAAGATTGCTACTTGCTGTGGTCTCTCCTAATTTTCTGATGAATAGCATTCTTGCATTAAAGAACACTCATGTTAAGTTTTTTCCATTTATATTTCTCCTGTGATGGCATCTGGATTTTCTTGTTATGAACTGGGACTCTGCTAGGCATACTATAAACACATTGATGTCCTCTCCCTTACACCGTTTGGCTTGGGGTATTCCTGTTACCCCGCTGAGGGCTTCTGCCCCCAGGTGCCCCGTCTACATTTTTACCTTTTGCTCTCCATCTGCCATTGCTACCACCCCCATGTGCGACTGTCCAAATAAGGGATCTTTGCTTAGTGATTAGGGCACTTAAAAAAGACTGATCGTAAGTTAGCCCATCCAAGTGCATTCATGTTGCATAGAGACCCAGAGAAGGATGTTTACTATTCTCTGTTTCAGGGGGTCAGACCATAGAAATTTAAATTGGGCTTTAACTCTTTAGGTGGAGGTACATTAGCGTTTTAAGCTGGAGTTCTGACGTGGGCGCAACAATGTGACACAAATCTATTCAGAAAACTGTTTCTGGTAAAGTTACTTGCAGTAATTTTGCCAAATACGTGTGTGCACATTAAGGTATTGTCTTTGTTCACTGTTTGTTCTATGTCTGGCTACAAGCTTGTTGAGAAAAATGAGAAATAACTAAACAAAGACAGACTTTGCACTTCATCTCCCATTTCTCTGATCACTAGGGGTAGCTGTTCTTCGGCATTCTTTTATGGAGAAAGTTACCTTAATCTCTGTGTGGATCTGGCAAGAAATCATTAGCTAACATGATGCAGATAAAAAGCATCGCTGTACTTCTAGGGCCATGTCATATGAGAAATATAGTACAGAGTCTGAGTAATTACTGAATGACAAGGTGTAGTTTTCAAAAGCTTTTGACCTACCCAAGTTTTATTTAAGGTATAAAGAATAAGAGGGACAGAATCTAAACAGACTCTTGTAGCAGCATCTGAAAATGTTTGCAGCTTTTATGTTTTTAAACTACAAGTGGGCCTTAGATATTTCAAAGGTTAAAAAAAGAGAACTTTATTTTTTTAGCATAGCATTTTGCAGTCTGCAGACAGGAAATGTATTTTACAAAACTTACTGATCTTGATTTGCAATTGAATCAAGTTGTCATCATTGATCCTTAGGTGAATTAGTTTCTGCAAAATTGAGTAAGAAAGGCTTTAATTTTGTCTGGCATGTGTCCAAAATCTGAAGAGATTTTTGGAGTATGTTGTTAGAACTGTGGTGAATGGTCCAAAAACTTGTGGAGGTTAAATTCTTCATGAGGTCACAAATGGTACCTAGCATCCTTTGTATGAACCACCAGCCTTTAGAGTTTCAGCCTGAGCCTTCTGTGATGGCTTCCATCACTTTGCAGTACATGTGCTAATGAAGGGAATTCAAAGCATTTTTCAGTTTAGCACCTTTTTATATTCATTTAAATATAAATTCCAAGAGTGGTATCAATGTTGTCTGTGCTCTAAATAAGCACATGTTGTGCACATACAAAATCCATGGTAGTTGTTGGCTTATTAATAAGTGTGTTGAATCAGACTTTTTGTCTTATGTAAATATGGATTAAAAATTGAATCAGTCTTTTCTTATAACAATTTCACTGTTTGAACAGTGCCTATCATTATGCAGCAAGGAGTATGACCAATATTTTGTGAAAGGTTTGTTGTAGTCAGTGAGAATCAGAGAACACTAACTGACATGCTTCTGTAATAGTAGAGACATATTTGGACAAAAGATTCTGTTTCTTGAGCTTCAGTTTCTCTTTCGAAAGATCGGAAAAAAACTTCTTGATAAAGACCTGCTTTTTGCAATTCCACATTGGTGCCTAATAAGTCAACAGTAAACCTGTTGAAAATTACAGGTACTGTTTTCAGACCTCCTTGTGTTAGCCTTCCCAAGATGCCATCCCGTCAGCTGGCTTGTTCATGCTCAACTTTCCGTTTCCCATTACTAAACTTATTCCCCAAGTGTGAAGTTGTTCATTTTCTGTCTCAGTCCCCAGAGTCAGTCGTTGCCTTCATTTTATGGCACTGTCTCTTCATATCGTGCTTGAAGTGGATGAGGAACTAGCTTCTAAGTGATGATGTGTTTTTTTTAATTCTAATGAGTACTTTATAAATTCAGGGATGGCAGTGCTGCGTGGAACAACCTCAGAAATTTAAAATTAGCAAGAACTGGCAATTCCTGTCATTCTCTGCCTTATGTTGAATGTTCTGTAGGATTGATGCTGGATTCCAGTTCCTTGATTTTTGTTTCTTCCATATATAATTTATAGCCTTTGGGTATACTACTCTTTGGTATTTCAATTATATATGAAAATGAAAGCAAAACGTTGTTTGTACTTCTTAGCAGCCTGTTCTTATTTTCTTTTTTAGCTTTATCAACAAAGTTGCCTATGATGTATTTAGGTTTACCAGCTCTTTCAACTAATGCATTGAACCTTTCAGTTTTGTTGTCTTGGTTTTATTTAGGCTCAGGTTACAGCTAAAATTTAAGTGTATTTATCTTTCAAAATTATATTAGGTGTGCCATTAGGTAAAATAATTTTTTAGTGGATTGACCTTGTTAAAAGCATAGCACTTATTTGTATGTTGTACAATTCACAATATTGTGATTGCTAACAAACTAGAATGTTAAAGCAGTTAATAATGTTAAATTAAAAGTGCAATATTTTCAGTAAATGCCATAACTAATATACAGAGTGATAAGTGGTTAAAGATATTTTGCATGTTATGGGATCTTTACCTCTATATTGTATGAGAAATAAGTGGATATTATTCAGTGTATTTCGTGTAGCCTGTTTGATCTACCCTATGCACATAATTTCTGCTATCACTTGAGTAGTGATGGCTGCTTACTGCAAAAAAAGCAAAAAAACAAAGCTAACATGGCTATAAGTGTTTTTGAGCTTTTGTAGAGTACATGTTTAGAATACTATGTATTCTAAACAAAACATACACTTCTTAGTGTTTTCGCAAGTACTGCAACCTCCTTCCCTCTCAAAACTTTTTGAAACATGGATAAAAATATCCAGAGGCTCCAAGTACACATTGTCCACATATTGTTAGGGTTTTTTCAGAGCACACCGCTGTTGTGCTACTTATGGTGAATTTAATTAACATGTTTTCAAAGCTGTTTTGTCCCTGTCTCTGTACCCTCTCTCTACCTGTTTTTCTTCGAATGATACTAATTTAAGAAAGATAATGATGGTTTTAGATGCTTTAAAGCGTGATAGGATTACCACCGATAAATAATGACGATTTAATGAAATCACTGTTATGTTGGACATCTTCCAACTTTTGAGTTTGGACTTGGTCAGTATGGAGTATGTGAAGTGATCCTGTTAGACTATGCAATTTACAACACAAAGTTACTTTTCCCTTTTTCTTAGAATAGTTTTGGATTATCTCCTCAGGGTGTTGTAAATCGGACATCAGACTTCTGTGCCCTTTAGCTCTGACTTCCGTTCTCCTCTCTTGATCGCTCAGTGGGTGCAAGCAGTTGCGCTGAGAAGGTGAATGGGATTCCCCCAAAGCAAGAGAATCTTCTAGTTGGCACCTGCTCTGCTAACGTAGGCTTAGTGTCTTTAAACAAGGAGTAGTGTGCAGGGATCATGGCATGACATTTATTGTCATCTTCTGACTTCAGGCAGTGGCATGGTTTTCTGTGGCTTTCTTTAAATGCCATAGTTTCATTAGGTGGTGTCTGAGGATCTGGGTCTTTCTGAACCTGGATTGGGAGAAAGATAATCTGGAAGCCATTTGGTTCTTCTCACCCAAGTTCCTGCACTCAGCATAGCTTAATGAAGCACCAAGATTGAAGTCTTTCATAAGAAGAGCCTTCAACTTTGTCACATCCATGTTTGAGTGTTTTGTTGGTTTTATTTTTTTTTTTTTCAACTCAGTACCCTTGAGTTGAAGTTATGTCAGGGGATGTCTGTAGTAGCAGTTATGTGTTAGCTCCCATCTGAGGTTTCCTGAGCGTAGCAAAAATGTCTTGTATATTTAATTTGCTGTTGTTATGGATGAGCATAAAAGAAGCATATCAGTAATCTTTTTTAAAAAAAGTCACGAGCCTGAGTTTTATAGTCTAAAACAAGTAAAACCAAGCCCTAGTTCTGCAAACTCATTTCAGTTCCAAGTACCCTTCTCACACATGCCTTGTGAGTAGGAAACAACAACTCTTCCATAATTTATCATTTAATTTCTCTTTTGTAATTACAGCACAAACCTTGCCTGGAATATTTAGTTTGCCTTTTCTGCTTAGCTTTCCCATTCTCATTTTTATGATTTTGATTTTGTTCTTATTAACATTCTTCGCAGACACACTGTCACATCAGATTTGCTCTTTATGTAATATAGTTTACTGCAGCATCCATAGTCTCTTATGCTATCAGAACAATCTGACATAAAGCCTTTTCATGTACAATTGCTCTTATATTTTCTTGGATCCCATTAATGTGGTTTTGTTCAATTATTATTTTAGTTGGTTTTAATATATAATACTGTCATGTGATTGTAGAGGTATTTTGTCTACATTGGAACACATACTCTAGTTAAAAATGAACATATGCACCCTTTAATATCCCTGAAATATAGACATCTAAATGTGTACCTTCATTGTGATAAATTTAAGTAGTTTGATAAAGGAGATATCCACAAACAAGCAAACTGATGACAAACTGAAGTTATACTTTCACCACTCATTTTTTTAATATGTTTTATACCTTCATAAACACGATATTTGAACTGATTCCACACCCACCCACCCACCCTTCCCCCACCCAAAATAGGCATATAATTTTCCTCGTGGTTTTGGAATGGGGATGTAGGGTTATCTTTTGGTGCAACAAGAGTGGAGTGGCAAGGGTTACAGAAGAAAGCTTCTTTCTGCCATACTGTTCATAGTATGATAACAAGTAATTTATTCATGAAAGCCTGAAGTCACTCAGTTTTGTGCACTTGCTGTTTTCAGATTTCCATCAGATTAGCGTGCAGTATTGGCAGTTCTTTCTGTCCAAAGAGTGTTTATAAAGTAAAGCAGATACAGTCTGACGTATTGTTGTCTGTATTTATGTTTGCATATGTATGTGCGAGTATTGCAATGTGTTTGAATATGTCTATGTGTATCATCACAATCGTTAAATGCGTGCTTGAATACTATGTTCTCTTCACATGAATGATGTTTCATAAATGACACAGAGTCAATGAACAGTCCCTTTTTGGAGTTTTTCAATTTACTGATGCTTACTGTTGGGAGATCTTTGTATCCAACTGTTTCTGAGAGGACTATGTAAGTGGGTAGCAAGCTGTATCTGGGCCTGCTACTAAACTGCTGTAAGGAGCCATCCTACATAGTCAGAGCATGTTGCAAGAGTCTTCAAAAACTTCTGTGGCTGGGATGAGATTGTAACTCTAGATGGCTGCTGTGTTGCCACCTGGAGCTGTAGCATCACTTTTATTAAATGCTACAGCATCTTTGAAGAATCAGGGAGTGATGTGGCTTTTGGCAGGGTGGTGCTACCATCAATAATTGCATGAGAAACTTCAAAACTATCTGCCAGCTAATAAATGAAAATGCTAACAGACTGCACTCATTGTTGGAATATATACAAGGACTTGCAAAGAATAACAAAGGCTTCCTTACCAGTAAACTGTTCCTTGAACAGCTTATTCTTCTTTATGCGCCAGTCGTGTGGTTAAGAGTTAACTGAACTAGCGGCAGTTACTCTACGCACACTGTCTTGTGGAGCATTAAGGGACATCTAAGAGCAAACACTCTGTAGATATTATGAGGAAAAATTTCAAATCTTTTATAGTGGTGCATGAATGTGCCCACTTTTAGAGTATGCAAACAGACATCGTATCTTTCAAAACCCTGGTTACAGGTGATTATAACACAACCATTATAACACAATCTGAATACTTCTTCAAGATAAATGCATCTGTCTGAATTTACATATACCTTACAACTAGTAAACAATATTTACAGTGATCCTACGTAACCTTCTAATCTTCTGACTTTGTGTATTTTTAACATTCTAACAAACATTTATAGAAAGAGGAGGTTACTCATTAGATTTCAGCCATTTATTTCATTGAAAGTGAAAGAATGAGTATAAATCTTAAAGGAAAAATTGTTCTTTGAGCTCTGTGATATTACTGCATTCTCACTTCATTTTTCTGATTTTTATTTTTTTTAAAGCTCCTTTTCTCACCTTTTTTTTTCTACTGTATGGTGTCAGTGTACTACCATATTGCTGGTATTATGCCAATAAAGGTATAACATGTGGGTGCAGTGTCTTAAGCAGAATTCTTGCCTACCTTCAACACAGCCTTTGCTAGACCCTGGGTTTGTAATTTATATTGATGTCGCGATATGACACAAGTAGCATACTTTTAAATTATGTTCTCCTCTACTAAAACCTTATCTGAATCTGTTAGGTTTTTTTGCTTCTGATACATTATGTACACTCAGCAGTGATAGTTCATGAAACTAGCTCATGACATTGGGTATTCGGATATCTTGACTGATTCTACTTCAGCTGAGATAACTGATGTCGTTACAAAATGCTGTCACCAGATTGCCAACCATTAATTTATCTTTTATGGAGCACTTATGTTACCGATTGCTTCATTATGTATGGCTACCTAAAAGCATGAACATTACTATTAATATCAATAGGCCATACCTCTACAGGGTATGTTCCCCTTGACATGCAAACTTCATCAGTCTATGAGATTCTTACCTCCAATAGCTACAAGTCACCATGCTTCCTCTATCTTTTCTTCTACCTATGTACTAATAGTTCTCCTTGAGCTTTCTGCTAATATCGAGGACTTTTCATTACCTTTTACTTGATCTTCACTGCTGCCTGTCAGTTAAAAGCTTACTCTGTACAATTAATGATGCATCAGCACAGGATTTTAACTTACACACATCTCTCTTAACCCTTTAATGAATCTTTCTTCTGCTCTTCACTTTACCCAACATAATTCCTAGTTACTTTTCTACTGATTCTGTTCTAGTTAGATACTTTTATTTCCTTTACTGTTTTGCTATACTCTTTCACAGAGCCAATGACAATTGCATGCAAATTTAGGTTAATTTATAGTGCATTAATTCTTTGCTAATTAGGGATGCAAATGGTTAAAAAAATGAAACATGAAACCTGGAAATCTTCATTTAGACAAAAATTCTCTACAACTTCATTAGAATGTCAAAAATGTTGCTTGGTGAGTTTGAATTTTTCCACAGGTATATTTGTATTTTTTTCTGTGTAAAAATAAACAGGAAAAAACTGCAGAGAATTTCTGCATAGAACTCCAGAGGAATATGCCCTGAATAGCAGACTTTCTTGATCTCATGCAGGATTCTGCAAATCCCTGCCCTGTAGGAGACTGTAATTTTCAGTTGTCTTCCCTGCGTGCCATCACATACAGCCTCCCTTGCTCTGTTTGTTAGCTGCTACATTTAACAAATTGCTTTTTTTCTCTCTTGTAGCACAGAAACCCAGGATCTTCAAACTTGTACTGAGAGTATAATCCAACAGCCACAGTAATGCTCTGGTTTCTCACTGTCCAGATCAATCTGCTAAATAAAGGGCTATGCAATGGCCTCTTTACTGGCAGTCGTCAGTGTAAAAGGATCATTCAAGTGCTCTTTTATCACTCTCTTTGATGTTCTTTCCCCCATAAGTGCTAACAGCAGAAACTATCTGAAATAGAATAGATTTTCTGTAGTTAACAATAGTGATTTTTTACAATAACATTTGAGTATTGAAAACATTTAGTCACGAGCTTCTGGGAATAACACCTTGGAGTCGTTTCATTGTGTTGCTATAAATAATGGTATGTTTTATTCAGAAGTGACTGATGGTACTGAATTCACCTGGTGAAGTGATTGCATCAACTATTATTTGCTCTAACAATCCCCAAAACATCTTATGTTGCAACCTCTTATCTCGTAGACCTCTGCATAGACAAGACATGTATAAAGGAATTAATACAACCTGGATTCATTGTATCTACAGGGTGCTGATGAGTGTTTAGCTGAAGTATCTGTAAATTTGAGAGCTAAATGTTTAAACCACTTCCCTTAGTCCTCTCTCTAAAAGCATGATTCTCATTCACTGCGCATTCTTAAGTGACTCCCAGCCTCCTAGATTCACATACTACATCACAGTATTGTGTTAAATTACATTAATTGCTCTGGATTAGAAAGGGATTAACTAATACATTTAATACATAATTACATGGAATTACAGTTTTTGTCTGTTTGGGGTTTCAGCCTTTAACTTTTATGTAAAGGCATCATTATGAACTAAACCAAATCCATAACATGCATGTTAGCTGGAATGACCAAACTTTGCCTGGTTTAGAGCTGAAGGCTTTGACAAGTAGCTATTTTCATAAAGCTTCTGTCTGTAGACCAAGCTCTGTCATGGTTCCACACGTTTTTGTCTCAAATAGTTTCCTTCAAATCATTCCACAGAAATGTTATAGAGTATAAGTTATATGTGAGTGAAACTAAATGCTCTTTTAGATGCTTTTTTTTTTTTATCCCCATGTGCATAGCTGAAATCTCAGATCAGGGGAATCGGGGAAATCCATCTTCATTACCCATCCATGGTGATACAAGAGTATGCTGGTTTTCTGTTAAAAGAAATAACATGTCATGTCTGTTCTATAAGTGATCATGAATAGGATCATAGAGCATAGCAAACTTCATGAAGGAAAAAACGAAATTACGTTCTTCATTTTACTCTTCTACCTTCCTTGTATCTTCATGTTACTGTTTGGTAAGATGAGAATATAAGGAGAAAGTGTGATGTTATTGGATGGTATGGAGTGGCTATGAGGACTTGAAAGAGATCTTTTTTTCAGAAATGTATTTGTAATCAATATATATATATATTTTTAAAAAGTGTGTGTGTATAAATAAATATTTAACGCTGATTGATTTAAATGCTGTTACGCTCCGTTTCAGTTTATTGGAATCTATGTAGTACATAGTGCACTGAAATACCACATCTAAAACCGCAGTAAGGTTGGTTTTGGTGTCTTGAAATATGCAGGATGTGCCCTTGCTTTGCTGCGGAACTTGTACTAACTCGGTCTGTCCCTGGGCATGGAAGAATTCGAGTAGCTTAGTGCTGGACATTTTCCCCTCTTTATGAGTCCTGTTTAAGACCATAACTTTTTGATTTAGAGTAGAGAAAGACCTTTAAACAGTCTGGATGAGAAAGACTATTTCAGCAACTCTACTATATTTTATTCCGAATTTTCTTCCCCCTCCATCCCCTTCCTCCCTCTTGTAACAGCATATACTCTCCAAGCAATTTATATGATAGTTCATCATAGGGAAGTCTTATGCTGCTGCTGTAGGATGAGCTTTTCTCCAACTAATTTCCTATTTTCCTGCTGTAAAACTGCTGGAACACTTTGGTCAATGGTAGATGGATATTCAATTAAAAACTTCTGTACTAGGAACTTAGAGAATTGCTCTTAGTAAAAAAACGGATTAACCTTAAGTATGCTTTTTGTTGTCAGTTTGATAGTATGGATATTCCTCTATTTCCACTTATGTTTGCCTTTCCTTCCTGCATCATCAGTGAATGATACTAACATCTGATTAAAAGAAATTTAACTTTTTTACTCCCTGCTGATTCCTCCAATAGTTTTAAAGTTGAAATACAAAATAATGTACTATCGGTCTTTGTTTCCACTATCAAGTGTAAAGACTGTCATATTTCAAATATGAAGTACCTGTGGCTTTTGATTTTGTGTTAGAAATAGTAAGTGATCATTATATTTCCTTTGCAACAATCCAGTTATGACGCATTCACTTCCTGTGACTCTTTTCCCCAAATAGGTAGCAGAAAAACATGGAGGGGTTTAAGGGTCACCTTATCATGCTGAATTTTTCTAATATTGCCAATGTGAAAAACTAAGAGGAAAAACTGATATAATGAGATATTTGCCTTATATATCAGAAAGAAACAATAAAAATTGAAAACAACATAGGTTCTTCCTTCCCTCCTTTGGCTTGCTCACAGTCACTTTCAAGAGCATTTAAGATCCTTATTCTCTTACCAGAAACCAGGGATCCAGCTCTGTCATTTGAGACACCCTGGCTACCCTCCCCAACTTCAGTTGCCTGCCCCTGATGTTTTGGAGAGTGGTTTAGAATGTGCAATATTACGCATATTCTGGCAACATAATTTTTTCTGAGAATTTTGGATTAATTAGGATCTGAAAATTTATCCTTTTTTTTAATTAAAGGGTTATACATTCTAAATGTATTTTTCTGATGGTTTTTAGGTTGTTTTATGCATGCTCATTTAGAACTAAATTTGTTTTGCAGTATTAGGAACTGGGTGTAACTTGATGCTAAAAGAGAATTATACTGAGAGGTTTCAGTTTCAAGACTTTTCCTGCATATTGATTGAGAAAGGGTAATTCATACAGCGAGGAGAGCCCTTGGTACTCCAACTGATATCGATAGAAGTTGAGATAACTCATTTCTTATAAGGTACTTCACATCTCACAGCATTAGATCCATAGGGAACTGTCCATGATGGCTTGAAGAGGAAAAAAAATGACAATCTCATATGGAAGCTGTTGAGGAGAAAAAAGTATCTATAATGAGAAACAGTTCCACATGAAAGATTCCTTATTTGCTCAGTTGCATATGATTTTCCATGCCCTTGCTGTTTTGTTTTTTTTCCTTGGCTTTTCCCCCCCCCGCTTTTAAAATATACCTACTCGTTTTCCACAGAAGTAGGTTTTCTTAAGTCAGATGTCTTTAAAAAAAGTGCACTAGTCTTGGTTTATTAGAGTGGGGAATCTGTGTTACTGAGTAAATATAGTGATTTTCAACTTAAAGTACTCATGGGTTATTCATTCTTTGTGTTTCCTATGTTAACAAAGAAAGGTAATAAATATACTTGTAAATGAATTTCCTTTTGCGGGCTTTTGATGTACAGTAAAAATATGCTTTGAAATGCTGTATGAAAAGGCCCGGGAGCTTTTTCCTTTTCAAAGAAATTTTTGCTCTTTAAAATGTCAGAAATGTCAAGTTCTGCCTTTTCTGTCTTGTCAGAGGATTCCTTGAATAACTTCTAAAATGTTCATTTAAGCAATTTCTCAGGCAGCAGTTAATAAGGTGGCACTGCTGTGAATCCTTAAAAATTTTGGGGAAAAAATATAGAAAAACATGCATATAATTCTTCAGGCATCTAAATAGTCCCATTGGTTCAATTGGGTTATTTGCAGCCAAAAAGTTATTCCTATCCACTTCCAGGATAGCGAACAGAGAGGTCTTTTTAGAAGTTTGTTTAAAAGCATGAGACATACTTGAAAACTAGAATTGTAAACAACTGGCTTCCTTTTGTGTTCAAATCTGACACAAACTTGTCCATTGAGATCTATAGCTTTGGAGAGAATCATAGTTTTGGTTTATTTAACTAGACATATGACCTTTAACAAGGGATCCTGTTTTTTACTTGGAAGTTATACTTTGAGAAGCAAGTTGAAAATGTGAAGGGTAAAATATTGTTTCCATTAATTCTGCCTTGAGGAGCAAATATTCCTAGGGCCTGGTGATATACAAATTGGTACAAGGAAGTACTAAGAGGTTCTTAACAGCATTTAAATTTCTTTGATTTTGCCTATTGGTTACGAGAGGTTTTGTTTCTACCGTGCTGGGAACTGTAGGATTGGGACCAAAGGATTTATCAGTCTAAAATGAAACAAGAAGGCGGTAAGAAAGAAAACTTACTTGAGAGGTCTCTTCTTTCTATTAGATTGAACTAGGAAGCCAGATGCAGTTGGGTACAAAGAGGTGTTTGATGAGAAGTTATTAAGTTGACATATCTCTTGGCCCTTCTGTTTTAGTTCATATGTTCTAATATAAATGAAGACTGCAACAAGATTGAACTGGATCTTCCCTTATAAAGGCTTATGGGTTTGGGGGTTTTTTTGAGACAGATGCTTGCAGTTGTCTTTACTTTGTTGAATTGCACAACAGGATTTGGAAGATCAGGGTTTCTATGAGCTGGATATGAAAAAAAAAAAAAAAATCTTATTTTTTGTCTTTGCACTATAAATCCATGCAGGGAGTTTCCCCAAATAATGACAACATTGTTTCAACACACAGAAAAAAATGTGAAACTGCTTTTTGTAGTACATACAACTTTTTTTTCATCACTGTTTTGGTTTTGTCTAGAATTCAAAATGACTTTATAAATCAAAAGAGGAAACATTTATAAGCACCATATACCAAAAAATGTTAAATGGTAAATGTTAAATGCTAAATTGTAACAACAGACAAAAAATGCCTAGCATCTCTATAGGGATGGTGACACTGTTAGTATCTCATTTAGGTTGGGTAAGGGTTTGGGTTTTTTTATTAAGGTACAATGTATAGGACCCTATAATTATTGAATATAGGATTATTGTCAGTCAACACATAGCCTGAAATGATCGGTCATTTAATTACAGGTCTGACATTTATTAACTTATCGTAGTATTGATTGGTGGTTACCTTTTAGCTTGACATTTTTTTGAATATTTCCGTAGAGAACAGATTTCAATAAATGTGCTAGTCTTTTTTTAAAAATAAAATTGTCCTAGGATACTTGGAACAAAATCAAAAGATGTTTATCACAGCGTCATGATACAGCTGCTGGAGATAAGCAATGAAAATTATGCTAGTGTGTTGAATTTTCTTAATATTCAGTCCTCTTAAGATTGTACAATGAGTGTTTGGAAGCAGACACATCCCAGGAAACAAAACATGTGCTCAGGTTCTGGACGTAGGCCCTTAAGTATGGAAATTTATTTTCAGGAGAGCCTTTGAGTACAATATGGATTACGGTTATGAGGTTGTTTTTTATCATGCATGTAATTTTAAACATTCCAGTGAGTATCATTGCTTTCTTTTAACTTCTGTTATTTTAAACCAATATGGAAGCCCAGGAATGCAAGATAAACATGCATCTGAATATCCTCAAACGTCAGGAATGCCCTGAATCTCAAGCCTGTTTTGTATGTTTACAAATAACTCTTCATAGAGATGTTTAAGGAAAGAAAGTCAGGATGCTTATCAAGATAAATTAATTACAGCTTTGTAGTTTCTGTAGTCAGTGGCACACACAAATGTGTATGATATAACTAGGCTTATACTGATGTAGTCTTTTTATAACCTTATACTGCCCAGTACCTGCATATATTTATTCCTTTAGAGACAGCTTGGCTGAGGAGGACAGTTCTTAAAAATTCAGAGTGAGGCTCAAGCTCCAGGTTTTGCATTCACTACTCCAACTGCACTTTTCCTGTATAGGGGACCCAGATAGATCCTGACTACTACTGCTGTTTGCGGTCTACATCCTAATTCAGCTGTTGTACCTTGAGACCCTGCGTAATGGCATGGATAGAATCTCCTGACTGTGGTGTTGCCATACAAATACTTGAAGGAAGCCTTTAGGACTAAAGTAAAATAGTTTTTGAGTTTATTAGCTAAGACTCCAGCTGTTCTGGAATACACACTTCAGAAGACATCTGATCTCCCCATGGATGTGATAAATTAATATTGCTCACATTTACTCCACAATATTGAAAAACTAGAGTCTACACATGTGTTTTTGAATATATATGGCTACTTTTGAAAAAAAAATGCGTTTATATTTGAAATCTTGATACCTATTTCAGGTGGATATGTCCAAAAATGTCCAGGGTGCTTCATGAAGGCCTATTACAATTTACTGTTAAAATGTGGGGTTTTTTAATATAAAATGAATATTTTTTGTGACTATTCACAAGACAAAATTTCAGCTTACCAAACTAGGTCTCTCTCACCACCCTCTATAGCAAGTAGAGGCTCGGGACCTTCAGAGGTGATGCAAAAGTGATTACTTTCTCTGATGACTATAAGGGGACCTCAAGGAGCGCAGCCTTGCAAGATTTAAGTAAATCCTTGTGAATACCTTATCAGCAGTACACACCCAAATAAATTGGCTCTTTTTCACTTGGACGGATCTTGTTTATTTTAGTCCTGCTAACGAGAATACTTCAGTTCTGTGTTGTAAGTGAATTCTTGATTATGGCTAAAGGTGGGGGGGTGTTTTCTTTGATTCACATAATAAATACTAATAGTATTTACTGTTTTAATACCTACGGCAGATTGCATCCTTCTTTCTATATATGCTTTTTTATATATTTTTTTAATAAATTTAGCCCATACCTATTAGCCTCAGTACTTGAAGAGATTAGATAATGACTTAAGTAGTTCTGCCTAAATTAGTTTTCAGATGGGAGACACAGTGCATTTGTAGCACTACAGAAGTATAATAAACAAAGTGACATCAAAAACCTTAACAGAATAACTATATTCCTTCGTTTAAGCTCTCTTCAACTCAACAAAGTATCAAGGTTGTAGAATTACTGTTGTTTTTGTTAATATTGTTAACTAGAATCATAGAATCATTTAGGTTGGAAAAGACCCTTGGGATCATCGAGTCCAACCATCAACGCCACTCGACAAAGTTCTCCCCTACACCATACCCTCCAACACCACATCTCAACGACTCTTAAACACATTCAGGGATGGTGACTCCACCACCTCCCTGGGCAGCCTGTTCCGCTGTCTGACCACTCTTCTCTGTGAAAAATTTTCTCCTAATGTCCAGTCCAAACCTACCCTGCTGCAGCTTGAAGCCATTCCCTCTTGTTTTATCGCTAATTACCTGTGAGAAGAGACCAGCGCCAACCTCTCTACAATGCCCTTTCAAGTAGTTGTAGAGAGTGATGAGGTCTCCCCTCAGCCTTCTCTTCCTCCAACTAAACAGTCCGAGCTCCTTCAATTGCTCCTCGTAAGATTTATTCTCCAGGCCCTTCACCAGCTTTGTTGCGCTCCTCTGCACTCGCCCCAGCATCTCGATATCTCTCTCGTATTAAGGTGCCCAAAACTGGACACAATACTCAAGGTGTGGCCTCACCAGTGCTGAGTACAGGGGAACAATCACCTCCCTCCTCCTGCTGGTCATGCTATTTCTAATAGAAGCCAGGATGCCATTGGCTTTCTTGGCCACCTGGGCACACTGCTGGCTCATGTTCAGCCGCTTCTCAATTAGAACCCCCGGGTCCTTTTCTGCCAGGCAGCTCTCCAGCCACACTTCCCCAAGCCTGTAGCGATGCATGGGGTTGTTGTGGCCCAAGTGCGGGACCTGGCACCTGGCCTTGTTGAAGCTCATTCCATTAGTGTTGGCCTATCAATCCAATCTATCCAAGACTCTCTGTAGAGCCTCCCTATCCTCATGCAGATCAACACTCCCGCTTAACTTGGTGTCATCTGCAAACTTACTGATTATACACTCTATGTCCTTACCAAGATCATCAATAAAGATGTTAAACAGAAATGGTCCCAACACTGAGCCCTGAGGGGACACCACTTGTGACCAGCCGCCAGCTAGATTTAACTCCATTGACCACCACTCTTTGGGACCATCCATCCAGCCAGTGCTTGATCCAGCAGATCGTATGCTCGTCCAGGCCATGAGCAGCCAGTTTTTCCATGAGAAACTATTGGCACGTACCCACCAAAGACTCCACTGGACATGTGTTCCAGAGTCCTTCAAGGTTGTGTAGCTAGTTTGCATCTGTATACCTTGGGGTGCAGAAGGGTCTGTTAATTCCTATGAAGGTCATGATCTGCTGTTGATATAAATGAACTCCATTAAAAACAGTGGAGATAAAGTGATTTTTTTCAACTAAGAATCTGCCCTTAGATGCTCTTTTAAATGAAAATTCGACTGGAAAGATTTTCTGTACATGTGTTTTTTGAGTCATTCAACTGGTGTTGTTTGCCCGTGTGTGAAATAGATAGGCCTGTATTATTGGCAATACTCAGCATTTATCTTCAGGCTATGCGGTGTTAATTAAAAATAATTGTTTTCACTTAGTGGAGTATTAATAACAATGTGACTTAGCACTTGTAAAATGTTTCATATGTTAAAAATGCATTGAAACAGGAGCTGGATATTGCTTGTAATATCTTCACAAGGGAGCCATATAGTTGTTATTACATATATTTTACAGAATAAAATTGTAGCTGAGTACAGGAAAACAGAGAGAAAGGGTGAGCACAACTGCATGATTTTTGAAATCCAGAGCCTAGAATAATGTGCATAATTTTCCTAGCCCTTTTCTTAATTCAGTCACCCTGTACAAGAATGAACTATTTCAGGATAGACTTGTTTGGTTTTAAGCACATTTGGGACTTGTCCACATTCTACAGTCTGAAGCTGCATTTTACAGTGTATTTACTTCTTGAGGAAAACATGAGGTGAAGAATAACTTCAGTTATAGTTAGGTTTGCTTTCTAGACATTGATTATTGAGAATTATGTTATAAATTTGCAAATAAAGTATTTTTTTTCCTTGTTCACTGTTCAATATTTTTATGCCACTTGCTCGGTGAGGTTATTTCATATTAGCTGCCTTAAAGATTTAAGTTTACCTAGAGCCAGTTGCATCATTAGTTGCCACCTTTGAAGTTACAGCTTACTAGAGAACTTTAGAAAAAATCCCAATATTTTACATTGATTCTGTCTTCTTAGAAAAATCAGCTTTAAATATAAAGCTTTTAAAGGATGTGCCAATGTGGAACTGCATCTTTGTCATCTGAAAACGCATAGGCATAAGCTCAGTTGTATCCACAAACCTTTTACTGGTCCTGTTAATCTAGCGGTTTAGAAGGGATCAATTTTGTTGTCAAGGCTGACAATAGCTTGCAAAACAGTACAAGAGTCATTATTTACTTCTGGTATGAGAAATGGTCACATGACTATGAAATAGAAAGTCAGTATCTACCTTTAGGGATTCCTTGAAGGTTTCAAGGTGAAACTCAGATCTCTCTCCAGGACCTGTGTTTGATCATCTGTTCCCTGCGAAGACTGTAAGCAATTTCAGAAACAGAAAATAGTAGGAAAATTTCTAAGTCACCCCAAATATATAAGCTCAATTTTTTAAAGTAATTGTTCCTTTCAGTTGATAGAGAATGTACTAATAATTTCAAGGTGTTTATTACGTTATGCGCTCGCTTTTAATGCACAAGTTCTTTCTCTAGTCTTTGCTTTATTATTAAGCATATTGCCCTGTTCACAGACTTATTTTTTTTGTGGCAAGGAAATAACTGACTGAAGTCTGATATATTGTATAAAACAAGGTTATACACCTAGGTGCCTACCAAGATATTACTACTTTTGTTTTCCCTAGTATTTATTTTAGTATCATTTACAAAATGAGACAGTCATGTTCATAATATAGACTTCCTAATGTACTATAACTGAAGCCCAAATATTATGGTCAGTATACATAGCTATTTCTTTAACGTTTATGAGGATCTGGTTGTTTCCCTGGAAATGTAATGTGACTTACTTATGACTTTGTGTAAAGACACTTTCACTGTTTGTGGTTTCTTTCCTTTGGGCCAGGGCAGTCCAAGGTAGCAAGCAATGAATGATTGCTTTAGAGGAACAACATTCATCAGATATACTGGATTTTTACATAGTTTCTGTACTAACATGAAAAAAAGATTATTCAAAACAGCTACTAGACACAGAACTACTGTGGTAATATTGTATAGAAAACGTGCTGGGCAGTACAATAAAAGTGGTAACTATGCTTTTCAAATAGCTAACAATGATGTAAGTACTTTGCTTATAGATAGAAATAAAAAGTTAAGATTGATTGGAAAATATACAACTGATTCTCTCAAGACCTCTGAAATGTCTCAAGAGCTCTATCTTCTATTGATGCTGAGAATGAACGTGCTGTTAAATGAAGAGATTGTCCATTTTCATTGATGTTTGCATTGCAACACCTTGGACATTTTGAAGCTCACTCATTCTGTTTTACAGGAGTGAAATAATGAATGCTGCAGACTAAAGCGCTACCAAACTGCATTGTGGGCATCTGAATTTATAAATCGCTTGTAGAGAGATAACAGGATTTTTCATATTAATATGGGGATAATGGATCAGTATCAGTAATAATAATTATATCAACGTTGTTTCATAAGTAACCCCGGACTATAAAAAGTGTATTACAGCATTTCAGAAGATAAAGTGTGTTTAATTTCGTCCCTATATACTGCTAGTAAAGCATATGTTTTGATTCAGTGGATTATGCTTAAAATCACAAATTGGCATTCTGTGAATATTGTGGTAGTGTCTCCTGAAATGTATTAAAATTCAAAAAAATCACGAAGCATGCATGATTTACCAAATGTTATGATGAACTGAAAACATAAAGAACATGCTTGCTAAGAGGTCACAAATAACCATTATTGTGTTTTTTATCATATTTATTACAGACTGACAAGAAAGAGAGAAGTAATGCCTTGAATGTTGCAATAGAGAGTATGTGCAAGAAGACAAGAGACCTCCGCAGACAGGTAAGCAACCTGTGGGACTGAAAAAATAGAAAAGGAGACTTGAAAGATGCTTTTCTAAATTGTTATTTTTGGGTTTTGTAGCACTGCATTTTGAAAATAAAGATCTCTTCT
This sequence comes from Larus michahellis, assembly GCF_964199755.1. Taxonomy (NCBI): domain Eukaryota; kingdom Metazoa; phylum Chordata; class Aves; order Charadriiformes; family Laridae; genus Larus; species Larus michahellis. Next base: position 38,189,745 of record NC_133901.1, read on the forward strand.
ATATTAAAAAAAAAAACAAACTGAAAGTAGTTACACTGTTGCACAGAATATATACATACAAATTTGCAAAATTGGGAAAAAACCCTACCAAATGATGCTGTCTGAATGTATGTATGTACATAGGCAAAACTCTGCATGCGTACACATCTAAATATATATGGCTGTAGAAATAGATCAGTCATGTTCTTTGGACATCAAGACTTGTTTTATTTTAAATAAGCTTGAATTATTATTGGTTGTTGGAACAGATACCTTGAAGGGACCACTGGGCCATTATGTCTAGTTGTATACAGTTGTGAGAACTCATACAACAGAACAGGGTCCTTGGAATATCTGGTCCACCGTCCACCCACCCGTTTTGCATTCCAGTACCCTAAAGACACAGGCCAAAATCCACAGTGTCAGGGTGCTGCAGAAGGTGAGCAGTAGACATCATCAGCTGTGTTCACATCCTTTCTCTGCAAGGAACATCTTTGAGAAAAATTGCAAATTAATGTTGAAAGTGTATAATACGCCAGTTTAGAAATGAGAGCTAGAAAGCCAGTAGTTCTTTCAGCCAGGCTGCCCCAACCAAGTATATGAAAATTTATGGCTGCATAGAACATGAGCACACGCTGCTTCATTGTGTCTGTAACTGTGGCTATTTATCAATAGCCTCCTCTCTGGAGGAAGAATATCCTGCCCAACTTTGTGTACAGTCCTACAAGCCAGCCTGTGCTTCAAGACGATGAATAAATTCCTTCCTGTCTCCCATAATCAGCCAGGGGAAGCCTTGAAAGATGAGATGAATATAATATAAATATAGAGTTACAACTAACTAGCTATTCAATTTCTCCTCGCATTCCATCAAAAATACATTCAGCTCAGACACCCAGTGACTTGCATCACAAACTCGGTGTGTCTAGGAACTCTCCCATTCTGTGCTGCAGTCTCTTCCGTGAGTTAATTAAACTCTAGCTTCTAACTGTTTACCGACTCTGTTACAGTGTTTAAAATCTTTTAACTAACTCAATTTCCGTGTGTTTACAAACCTTTATAGTCAATCTAGAACCAGTAGTTTTCTCTAACCAGAGTAGCTCTACGGCTTCTTGACATTTTCCACTGGAAGGTATTTATGTGAAATAGTTCATCTTGTTCCTCCAATTCTCTGTTCATACATGTGAATTGCATAAGAATTGTTTTAGGAAGAGCGCTTACTGCATGCCTAATTCCTGATCTGGGAAACATGAAATTGTGAGTTCTGTGCCTGCAGATATTGCAGTACTTATTTGCTTGGACTTAAGAACGTTCATTGTTCTGTCTCTCAGAGCTTTTACTAGAAAAATGAAAATTGTTATTTGGTCTACCCTTGCAGCTTTTATAAAACTTAATTTTTTTTTTAAATGATACTGTGTACCGTTGCTGGTATTACATTAGGTGCTTATCATGGATTCACGGCTATGGTGTGCACAAGATACTCTGCTTTCAGTCAGTTGCTGGGATTGCCTCTGCAAAATTGGGGTTGAAGATGAAACCTTATGAAGTTGTATTTTTGAAATCTCTTCAGTGTAGTGTACAATAAACAAAACCATCATATAAGTGCTGGCCCAGTCACCACCTCATTGTGGGTTATGCCTTAGGCCCCTATGGAACATCTTTGTAGACCATGGTAAGTAAAGTGAAGGAAGGCTTGTATCTGGCAAGACTTGAAGGCAAAAGTAGCTGTCTCAAGAACAGTGTATTCTGGAAGTTGTAAAAATCTCTGGCTTTTCAAATGAAATTATTTGTATTCACTTCAGGAACTTGGATGTTACTTGTGGGGATCTTGAACTATCCTGTTTTGTTTTGATTTTTACTTGTATTGTGCCAGAGATGTGCATGTATCATGTATCTGAAGTCATGAAAGACTTCAGGGCCCTGGGACAGCTGTTTAGGGGATCAGGAGCACAAGTACTGTTTGCTTCTATCCCAACAGTTGCGAAGATTGATGAGAAGATTAACAGGAAATGCCAGCTGATCAATGCCTGGCTCAGAGACTGTCATCGGCAGGACTTCGGGTTCTTTGATCATGGGCTGCTTTTCAGGACACCAGGCCTGCTGGCAACAGACAGCAAAAGTCTGCCTCAGAGGGGGAAAAGGGTTTTAGGGCAGGAGTTGGCGTGGCTCATTGACAGAGCTTTAAACTAGATTTGAAGGGGGGTGGGGATAGATCCAAGCTTGCTAGCAAAAAGCCTGAAAGCGGCTTGCTGGCATGAGACTTGGAAAAGATAGGGGGCGTAACCGGGCTCCTTAGGAGTAAGAATTTCGGCTCCCTCCAGTAAAAAGGAGAAAGGACCAATAGCCCAGCTGAAGTGTTTACACAGTAATGCACGTAGCATGGGCAACAAACAGGAGGAGCTGGAAGCCATTGTACAGCAGGATAATTATGATGTAGTCGCCATCACAGAAACGTGGTGAGATGACTCACATAGCTATAGTGCTGCCATGGATGCCTATAGGCTCTTCAGGAAGGATAGGCAGCAAGGAGAGGCAGGGGTGTGGCCCTGTATGTCAGGGAGTGTTATGAATGCTTTGAACTAAATGATGGTGATAATGGGGTTGAGTGTTTATGGGTAAGAATCAGGGGCAGGGCTAACAAGGCGGATATCGTAGTAGGAGTCTGTTATAGACCGCCCAACCAGGATGAGGAGGCAGATGAAATATTCTATAAACGTCTGGGAGAAGTCTCAAGATCGCGAGCTCTTGTCCTTGTGGGGGACTTCAATTTGCCGGACATCTGCTGGGAATACAATACAGCAGGGAGGGAACAGTCTAGAAGGTTCCTGGAATGTACTGGGAATAACTTCCTGACACAGCTGGTGAGAGAGCCAGCTAGGGAAGGTGCCTTGCTGGATCTGTTGTTTGTAAACAGGGAAGGTCTTGTGGGGGGATGTGACGGTTGGAGGCTGTCTCAGGAACAGTGACCATGAAATGACAGAGTTTTCAATTCTGGGAGGAGCAAGGAGAGGGGTCAGCAGAACTGCTACCTTGGACTTCCGGAGGGCAGACTTTGGGCTTTTCAGGAGCCTGGTTGACAAAGTCCCCTGGGAGGCAGTCCTCCAGGGCAAAGGAGCCCAGGAAGCCTAGATGTTTTTCAAGAAGGAAGTCTTAAAGGTGCAGGAGCAGGCTGTCCCCATGTGCTGAAAGACAAGCCGTCAGGGAAAAAGACTGGCCTGGCTAAACAGGGAGCTAGTGTTACAACTTAGGGAAAAAAAGAGGGTTTATGGCCTTTGGAAGGAAGGGCAGGCCACTCAAGAGGACTACAAAGAGATAGGGAAAGAATCAGGAGGGCCAAAGCCCAGCTAGAACTAAACCTGGCTTATGTTGTCAAGGACAACAAAAAAAGTTTCTATAAACACATTAGCAATAAAAAGAGGACTAAGGATAATCTCTGTCCTCTAGTAGATGGGGCCGGTAACATAGTGACCAAGGATGAGGAAAAGGCTGAGGTACTTAATGCTGTCTTTGCCTCAGTCTTCAGCAGTAGGACCAGTTGTTCCCCGAGTACCCAGACCCCTGAACTAGAAGACAGGGATGGGGAGCAAAATGAAGCCCCTGTAATCCAAAGGGAAATGGTGAGGGACCTGCTTCAGCACCTGGAGGTGCACAAATCTATGGGGCCGGATGGGATCCACCCAAGGGTACTGAAGGAGCTGGCGGAAGTGCTCGCCAGGCCACTTTGCATCATTTATGAGCAGTCCTGGACAACTGGGGAGGTCCCAGCTGACTGGAGGTTGACAAATATGACACCCATCCACAAGAAGGGCTGGAAGGAGGATCCAGGGAACTACAGGCCAGTCAGTCTGACCTCAGTGCCTGGGAAGGTCATGGAACAGATCCTCCTCAGTACCATTACACGGCACATGCAGGAGAACAGGGTGATCAGGCCCAGTCAGCATGGGTTTGTGAAGGGCAGGTCATGCTTGTCAAACCTGATCTCCTTCTATGATAAGGTGACGCACTTAGTGGATGAGGGAAAAGCTGTGGATGTTATCTACTTGGATTTTTGCAAAGCTTTTGACACCATTTCCCACAGCATTCTCCTGGAGAAACTGGCTGCTCATGGCCTGGATGGATGTACTCTTTACTGGGTAAAAAACTGGCTGGATGGCCGTGCCCAGAGAGTGGTGGTAAATGGAGTTAAATCCAGTTGGTGTCCGGTCACAAGTGGTGTCCCCCAGGGCTTGTTGCTGGGGCCGGTTCTCTTTAATATCTTTATCAATGATCTGGATGAAGGGATCGAATGCACCCTCAGTAAGTTCGCAGATGACACTAAGCTGGGCGGGAGTGTTGATCTGCTTGAGGGGAGGTTGGCTCTGCAGAGGGATCTGGACAGGCTGGACCGATGGGCTGAGACCAATGGTATGAGGTTCAACAAAGCCAAGTGCCGGGTCCTGCGCTTGGGTCACAATAACCCCAAGCAACGCTACAGGATTGGGGCAGAGTGGCTCGAAAGCTGCCCGGCAGAAAAGGACCTGGGGGTGTTGGTTGTCAGACAGCTGAATAGGAGCCAGCAGTGTGCCCAGGTGGCCAAGAAGGCCAACAGCATCCTGGCTTGTATCAGGAATAGTGTGGTGAGCCGGACTAGGGAAGTGATCATCCCCCTGTACTCGGCACTGGTGAGGCCCCACCTCGAGTACTGCGTTCAGTTTTGGGCCCCTCGCTACAGGAGGGACATTGAGGTGTTGGAGCGTGTCCAGAGAAGGGCTACAAAGCTGGTGAGGGGTCTGGAGGACAAACTTTATGAGGAGCGGCTGAGGGAGCTGGGCATGTTTAGTTTGGAGAAGAGGAGGCTGAGGGGAGACCTTATCACCCTCTACAACTACCTGAAAGGGGGTTCTAGAGAGATGGGGGCTGACCTCTTCTCCCTGGTGACAAGTGATAGGACAAGAGGAAACGGGTTCAAGTTATGTCAGGGGAGGTTTAGATTGGATATTAGGAAACATTTTTTCACTGAAAGGGTTATTAAACATTGGAATAGGCTGCCCAGGGAGGTGGTGGATTCACCATCCCTGGAGGTGTTTAAAAAAAGGGTAGATGTGGTACATAGGGACATGGTTTAGAAGTGGTTTTTGTCAGGGTAGGTTAATGGTTGGACTTGATGATCTTAAAGGTCCCTTCCAACCTCAGCAATTCTATGATTCTATGTAATTTCTGTGTGTGCAGTTTTACCTAGATCACTGCTTCCCTGCCTAGTAGAGCTGTATGAATATTTAGGAAGCAACTGCCTATTCATTCCAGTTTCTAATTCTGAGAAATTACCATACCTCCCAGTTGTTTCCCAGCATACTGTGAATGGACAGCACGGCTGTTTCTCCTATGGTTGTTCCGCAGTTTTGGTTGGTTGGTTTTTTTTATAAATGTTATTCCTGATAATTTTCTTATATTTCTATGTTGCTTCTTCTTCATGGATAGCTTTTCCTGAACACAAAGGAGATTGCCTTCCTGGCATCCCTTCGAAACAGGAAAGAGAGATCCTTCAATAAAACTAATCTTTAGTTTTTCCAGGACTTTTGCCAGTGTATTCTTGTGAGGCAAGAGGCGAATAGAGGCAAACACAGTTTTCTGTACTCATCAGGATACTGGTGGTTAATAGTGTTGCAAACAGCTGCTGGGATTGTCTTCTCTATCCTCTGCTGTTTGTTTTTGACAACCTTATGCCCCATGTTTTATAAACAACATGTTTCTACTTTATTTTTTAATGCACTTCGATATCAAACCAAAAACTCTTCATGCTTCCACTTCTGTAACAGTCTGCTCAAAGGGTAAGAATATGACCTTGCACCTTAAAAATAAAACAATTTTTCAGACATCAGCCTCCCTCTGTCTTCCCTCTTCTGATGGTGTCTCTTTCACTTAAAAATGTGAGAAAAAATTTAATGACAGCACAATAACTTTCCTAGTATCGCCTGCTAGCACTACTGGTGCTGTTCTTTGTCTGTTTGTATGTCTCCCTGTATGGCTACTTAGCTCTTAGCATTTTGCTCTAGAGGTGGCCAGAGTCTGAAATAGACTTACTGAGTTGTGGAAAAAAATGATTGTTACGATTAGGATGAAGAGAAATAGATATTGCTTCAGATATTACTTTTTTCTTTTGTCTTTTCCCTTTCTTTGTTCTACATTGTATTTCTTTGTTCTTTGATGCTACACAAGCCATCTTTTGAAAACCTCAGCTTCATGTGTTCCTTCACGTAGCTGAAACAGGACCATAATTTCAAACTTATTTGTATTCAGCAAAGACACAGCATTATCTTTTTCTTGGAAGAAGATGCATTTCACTGTTTAATTGCAAGATAGAGGATTTCTTAGAACAAAATAATAATGGTAATTTATATGTGAAAGGTTAATTAAACCAAGCAAACCAGTAAAAAGCTACAGCAAGAATTATGTGACGAGATATAAAATTAGGCTGCTAGTTTGAAAACTGGATGCCTCAAGCTCACCACAAATGTGACTAAGGTCATTGCAGTCACTGGTTCCCAAATAATACATTAAGGCTGTGAAAGTCCTACAATCTGGCCTGTGCAGAACCCCAAAATATTTATTTTTGAGATAATGAATCATCAGCCATCAATATGGTTCCACAGCTTTTTGTTGCCGATTATTGTAAGTGGAAATCTTAATGTTTAAACTGTGATTCCTCAAGGTCACGTTCACGTACTTAATTTTAAGCAGGAAAGTAGGTCTGTTTTGTTCAGTTGGACTTTTCCAACGCAGTAATTTTAACAGGTAAATTGGCAGGACCGGAGGTTCAATGTACTTTTTTCCTGGTAGTGAAACTTTTTATTGTCTCTTCATTTTTTAAAATTCCAAAGTTGGGAATGTGAACATGACAGTAAAAAATCAATTTTGTGTTTGAATCCTATAGCCTTTGTCTTTGTAAATTACTTTTGAGAACATACAATGTATCCAGATAGTACATCCTAATGCGATGAGCTTCAGTAAGTTAGAAGACAAAAAAACATTCCAAACGTAAACTTACCTGTGTTTGGTTTGATTTGTCTGTCCCATGTGCCTGGTGAGTCAATGAGAGCTGGCTTTAGATGGTGAGGCTATCCAAAAGCTAGTGGTGGAATTCATATCCAAATCTTGTCTTGATAATCAGCATATTTTTCTACTATTATTTCTGCTGTGCATGTTCACTGCCCTACCTTCAAGGGCAGCAGCATCAAAAAGATTTTGGTTTTTTCCGCATTTTTCTAGCTGTAAGAGTCTTTACTTCTACTGAGTTTTCACATAGATACATTGGAGCAAAATGCTAAGTGAGAACAGTCCTTTGGCAACAAACCTGTAAGTGGTAAGAGCTTAAAAGCCTTTTGTGTTCTTTTCTGTTCCAATCAATATCTTTTATATACATTCTAAAAATAATTTTTCACAGTAGTAAATTCAGTGAATGTGATAATTTAGCTGCATTGCATGTATTGTTACGATTGCTATATTTCTTGTAGTGTTCCATGATTAAAATGAACAATTGACACATGTAGGTTTATAATATGGAAAATAACCTCTTAAGTGAAGTAATGTCCCAATGATCAGTTATAAGCATACATGAAACCTTATTTAAGAGAGGTAATTTGCAGCAGAATGTTACTCTTCTTTAATAATTTAAAAAAGAAGTTCAAGAACAATTAATTTAAATAGAGACTCACTTACAGTTCTTCTTGGTCTATTAATCTGTTATCAGGTGGCATAATCAGTAATCTCATTGATGTAATTACCAAGAAGGCTACCATTTTGCTAATCAAACTGTATCACTGGGTTTCCAACAAGGTAGAAAATATTTGGGTAATTTTGCAATTATGATAACATGTGATGTGGACTGTTTTGTGAGTACAAACATAATTAAATTAATGTTTTCTTTGTAAAATGAAATAGCCTCCTCCCGTGGTGTCTGAACTTCAAGAGAGAAAGCCCAGGAGATGTTAGGTTTGGTCTAACAGTAATTTTTCATGTGTGGGATCATAAAGTAGTCTATTCTGTTCATCAAAGAACAAGAGTATTTGTTTGGCTCCCTTAACTTCAACAGAACTAGCACATGTTTTAAGTGTTTTATGTATCTGCATTCACTCACACATACCAACATGGATATTTAGGTAGTGGTATACTAAAATTGTCCCTAAAATTAAATAGAGTTTTCTGTGTAATAGATAAATTTCAGCTGCAGTAGTTTTCAGACACATGATCCTGCAAATAATGCAGGAATACAGTGTGTACATGTTTATGTTATAAAATACTAATGGACAATAATTACAGTAGACTTTAATAAATAGTCCAATTAGCGGATACTAATGTAATGCGTTCTTTTGCAGCTCCGTAAAGCCATTATAGATCACATCTCAGACTCCTTCTTAGATACCACTGTTCCACTTCTAGTTCTCATTGAAGCTGCTAAAAATGGAAGAGATAAAGAAATAAAGGAGTATGCTGCTATATTTCGAGAACATACCAGCAGGCTTGTGGAGGTATGTTTGATGGAACTGCACTTTTTTTGAATATATGGTATAAGTGACTTGTCACTGCTCATTTCCTTTACTGGCAGATATCATAAAACAATTAAGCCTGGCACTTCAGGAAAAAAAATACATAAATGGCCTAGAGTAATAGTAAACATACCACAGTTTTTATATAATGGTACGCAGTAAGATAGTGGGTTTTGTGGTACTGGCATTTATATAGTATTTAATTGCATTGAAATTAGGTGGTGGGGAATTCCAATTTAAGAAATTAGTGTAAGCCTTTCACAAAGATACTGAGTGGGAGCTTGGTCAAATGTATGATTCTAAGGAGCATTAGCTCAAAGTGTTCAGAATGATACTACTCAAAGTATGTAAGATGCCGTATTAGTCTTAGTTGTTTGCCAGCTTTCTCACTTTGAAAGTTTATAGCCTGTGTAATGATATGCTGAAGAGGAAATGGTGCTCTGACACACAGTTTAGAGAGCCATGAACCTTGTCGCAGCCTGAAACCATGCTGGTGTATATGCTGAATAAATTTCTTCGCATACATTGTATACTCAATATTCGTTTCTGAAGGATATACTTTATGACTTAAAAATGATACCTTGTCACTTAGAAATTTGTAAATAGAACTGAGGGGAGATTTTCATTTGTTGGGCAATCAGTCCTGCAAATGTGACTAAATATTCACTGATTTAAACTCATTCAAACTGGAGCTTGAAACACATATGGAATACTGAAGTCACGGATTTTGCAGGAATATTATCTCAAGTACCTGTAAAGAATGTGTTGCTAATTTTTGTGGGTTTTTTTAAGCTTTCGGTGCTTTTGTGTTCAGTAATGCAAAAATGGGAAAAATCAATGAATTCACTCTGTTGCTGAAAATTTAGTTAGGAAAACTATTGGGCTCAGAATGAATTATTAATCTTGGGTGATCTACAGAAAATGAAAGAAAAATAGGTAAAAAGCTAAAGTAAAAGTAGAGTATTGCATTTATGTTTCTCTTCATGGTTGTGTAGATACAGAATAAAACTAGTTATTATTCTCCAATTTACAAGAGTGTCTCATTTTGGCCATGCTGCAAAATCAAATGAAAGCTAAAACACAAACCAAAAGTTTTAAAAGTTTTTCAGATTTTTAACACTGAAGCTAAACCAGCCTGAAGTGGCTTTATTTTTAGAAAGGACAGGTGATCTCTGAAGATCAGATAACTTAAGTGAATTTGGAATTGAGTCCGGGTCAGCTGAAATACCCAAGTCATTATTCAATTTAGAAGATGTGAACCTAAAAACCCAATATTCATTTCCTTTCTTGGGTTTGAATTTGTTTCCCAAATGCAAGGAATAGCTGGCCGTCAGGGTAGGTTTGTGATTAAAGGGGCTGATGGCTGAACAGATACACTGCCTAAAAAATCTACAAGGACATGTAGCAACTGCCTGTGAACATAAGACTGCCCAAAAGACAGCTATCCTTAGTGATATAGGAAAGACTATAGCACAGTTTCGCAATTCCAGCATAGTTACTGCCTAGAAAGGAGCAGGGAGTGGTGGTAGGGTAGGGCAGGGGGTAGAAGTCAAATGTCCTTTTTCGGCATAGACGTTACTAGTCCATTTTGCAGAGTCCCTTCTGCAAAGTGATAACCAGGCTAGACAGTTATGCCTCAAAAACTTACAGAGATTTCCTCCGTTCACCTCACTGAATGATTAATTTCAGAACCCTCTGTTTTCACCTAAACTTACTACTTAAATGCTATTATGCAGAGGGAAAGTATGTGTGTAGTTCATGAATGTAAATACTCGTGGAGATTCATTTATCCAGATTATTCTGAGGACATCAGACATGTTTCTTTTACAAGAAAATTAGTAAATCATAAACAAATCATGTGAGGGGGTAAAAGCAAGAGTCTCATGACTACTGTATAAAAGGGGTTCTATTACATGTTAGACTGGTCTTACTGTATATATAAATATACAGTGTGTATGTGAACATATTTATATTTATGCTGTGACTTACTATGCTGCCTACAGTGAAGAAAAAATACTTTAAAAAATGTTTTAAGTAACTGGCTTTCAGTGAGACTGCACACAGTGCCACCTCTTATTGTTGAATTAGTTGCTCCAAATTGTCACTTTACTGGTGCTTATGCTGCTATTGAAAATTAATGTACAATAAAATTAAAGTTATCTTCTGGACACCTACTAGAACTGAAGTATCTTATTTAAAAGTTGCTTATACTGGTTTAATGCACTTACCAGTATGTCTAAGTGAGAGCTTGATTGATGTTTTTTTGATAAGCTAAACTCTCCAGGAAATTAATTAGATAGTAGTTTTACTGCATCCGTCAACTGCTAGCCTATCAGACGTAAACCAAAACAAAAATGAAAAAATTGTAACAGCTAAGCAAATGGCCACAAAGGGGCTTTGTACATATAAACAGATTTATCTGATTTTTAAGAAAAATTCAGTCATTTCCAATAGCATCATCAAAGAAAAAGAATTATGGCAGACGTTTTGTGGAAAGTGTAATACCAATTCAATCGATATAAATGGAATAGTGTTTAAATACATTAGACCTGTAAATTGGAAGCACATTTTGGTTTTTAGTGGCCTAAAACCTGTTAAGCTGAGAATATATATTTTATTTTTTTTAATTGACAGTAGTAGAGCACTGCACTGTTGCTTTAATTTGTCAAGGAATATAACAGATAGATCTTACTAATCTTAGTTTTCACAAGTGTACATACTTCAGAAATATACGCACACCACAGAAACTGAGAAGTGGCAAATCTGTATGGAGCTTGGTTTCCAACTGAACATGGTGCCATGGATAATGGATATTCCATAGAAATCAGGTATAGCTAAAAGTGCTACCAAAATCAGGGAGCCTGATTCTGCAAGAAGGACAGGACAGATATAAAAGAGATGAGTTGTCTTTAAATCCTTGCTACTTCTATTGTCCATTTATTTATCAAATAATTTACTTTTGCTTGGTGAACCTTCCAATGTATAAACATCACCTGTCCCCTTTGGGACAGCTTCCCAGCCTTTTGCCAGGGATGTGTTTTCATAACATGGTATCATTTGCCATCTGTGAGATTTTGAGTTGGATGACAGGTTAATTCAAGATCCAACCCTCTACAACATTTCTAGAGCTTATGAAAAAGTTGTCAAGCATCTTTGTACTCAAACAGAAAGTTCTTAAATGACAATTATGATTTGCATGTTTGGAGGAGAGTCCTCACATTCCTTCCTTTGTTGTTTATTTCCTTCACTGATATAAAAACCAACAAACAAATCCCCTTACAACTTTCAGGTTATGATATATACATCTGAAAAGCTAGTCATGTATGCTATTGCAGAATTGGGCTTGATCTCTGCAACTGGGAATAACTTAAGTCAAGTATTGAAGTGTGAGATCATGGGTGGCATATACCTGGCTATGGAATACTAACAGAGACAATAGTTGAAAGTAAAATATTTTAACAGCTAAACAACTAAGAAAAAATCATTGCAAAAAATGGCATATGACAGTAACTGTACTAGAGGAGGCTGGTAGGTGAGATAGATGAGACATCAGACAATTGTAATATAGCTATGATGGCAGTTTTACCATCTTATACGTGCTTGTGACATCCAAGGAGTTGCATTGATTGTGGCCACCAAATGTTACAACAAAGGCCAGTGATGTAAGCAAGACTTGCCCGTATTGTTAAATACAAAAACCTCATTTATCAGAAGAAATTTTTTTTTTCTTTTGTCAGTTGCAGATAGCCTTTATGGAACATAGTGAAGCTGCTTGCAAGCACTGAGACTTGAAAAACAGCTCAGATGCTGTCAATCCCTAGTTTTTGTCTTGGAGAACAAAAGCTAAGAAAAAAACAATTTACATTCTCACTGTCCTTTTTTTTCTGAATGTAAAACACCCACGTGTGGTCCTGAGCCCATTATTAGCCTTTGACATCCATAACATGCCACGGTAAAGAATTTCACAGCTTGACTGTGTGTTGTGTGGAGAAGTATGCGTGAAACCCGCACATGATCATATCGTTTGCTGAAGAGTATCAGAAGAGAATAAGCACCAGTCCCTGTTTTCCTTCTCCATGCCACTTACAGACTTCTGTCATATCCTCCTTCAAGTGTCTGTTTTCCAAGTTGAGTATTTCTTTCTTTTTAAATTTTCCTTGTTTGGAAGCCATAAAAAGATCACCTTGCTACCTTCTCTGTACTTTTACCAGCGCTTTTCAGTTCATGAGAGGTGGTAGGTCAGAACTGTGCATGCTATTCAAGATATTCAAGATGTTTCATGATGTCCTCTGTTTCCACGTATAAAACAGTGTTTCTACTAGACAACTGCTGAACACTAAACTGCAACATTCACAGAAAGTTTATATGATAATCCCAAAATCTTATTCCTGATTAGTACTAGTCTGCTGAGGTCCATCATATATATGTAATACCGGATTATTTTTATTTTCCACAATGACTCACTTTGCATCTCTCTAGATTGAATTTCATCCTCTATGTTACCATCCAGTCCATCTGTGGTACCATCCAGTCCATGGTACCATCTAGTACCATGAGGTCCTTTTGCAAATTTTCATTAGTTCTTTTATTTACCACTCTGAGTAACTTGGTAAAAGATGCTTAAAAAAAAAAAAAAAGTTAATGCAGTCACTGTGACTACTGGGAAATTTCTGGCTCACAGCTTTCTCCCAATCTCCTGCTCATTTATTCTTGATGTTGCAAAACCCAATGCTAATCTATTTCTGTCAGCTGAGAATCACTGGTTACTCAGCCACCCCAATTCTTGGAGGAGTCGTGGGATCTACATGTCTGGATCTCAGTACTGTGCACACGGTACAGTTAATTGTTCTCTCTTTCTTGGCAACCTCAGGGAGGGCATTCTTCCATTGCCTCCATGTATAGAAACAGGTCTGTCCAGTTCTGCTTAATTTTAACATTGTTCTTCTAAAAGATATTTATGGCATAAGAAAGCTTTATGACTATTTCCTTTTAATCATATAAAGGTAACTTTTTGCACTTGAAGATATGTGCTGTGAAATCAACTGTATGTACTGTCTGCTGAAGTTTAATTCTCTCCAAACTAAGGAAAACAGTATTTTAAAAAATGTAGATTTTCCTGAATCCAGTCACAAGCTGAACATTAGTAGGTCTTCTCTTTCAAAAGCAGCATCTCCGCTCTATCCTGTCAAACGCACTGTTCCAGGTGAGCGTATTTCATACAGCTACGAGGCTTCAGAGCAATATCGTTGAGCTGGGGTGATGATGTTAGTGTTGCACCAATGATGAATTTGACAATATCAATTTAAAAATGGAGAAAGGACAACATATTGTAATAAAGAGATGATATTGCATTCTCAAAATAATTAGTGACCCATAATTTAAATCAGCATAGTTTTATTACCTATTCTAATACGTCCTTTGTAAATGTTAATATACACTGTTATTCTACTACTCTGTCAGTTGTAAATGATACTGTTGTTACCATATTGATAAAACTATCAGTGTTCAGTTTTCCTTCCATATTTCACTTGACTGCAGAAATTTGCAAAATAAATTTCTGAATCTGGTCCAGAAAGATCTTTTTATTTGTGTAGTCAGATCTCCAGTCATATAAAAATCAATTTTAATATTGCAGCCAACAAGTCCAACAGTGATAGATAATGCAATGATTTTGATATTACAGGATTAGGATGTAAGCCTATTTTTAAGTAAAACAAACCATTAATAATTGTGTTATTTCCAGTTTAAACATTTACTTGTCTGCTCAAATTAAAACATGTACTAACAATACTGCCCCCCTCCCCCAGGCCCCCCACATCCACCAGAATCACTTCACTTGTCGTTTTGCTTCTTTTGTCTTTTTTCAAAGTTGAAAAAGTCAGGTAGGTATTCTGAGTTTTGATTGTGTTGGTCTTTTTTCAATTTAAAACCTTATTTACCCTGTTTACTCATAACCCAAGATAAAGATTTCCCAAAGAAGATTTATCTTGCTTATATTAAGCCCTTATCTCTCCTTTGACTAAATGACTAGTTTAGTCTGGATGTCTGACTCCAGCTTCAGATAGCTGAAGTGAGGTGAGATGAATTGTACCTTGAGAGATGAGTGTTGGTCTATTTTGAGACATATGTTATGTTGCGTTTTCTTATGCTTCGAATAGCAGGTTTTAATCAGGTGTATCCTGGTTTTCAGTGTGTGTTTTGCATCTGTTTTTGAAAGATCAAGGTTGTTTGAATAGTAGGTTATCAAATTGTTTTGTATGTAAATACAATAGGCTGAGCTGGACATTATAAAAACAAAAGTTCATCTTCTCACAAATGTTTCTCCAACAATTAATTTGATATGGAAATTAGAGGCATTGCTTGAAATATCAAGCGAGATTTTCTGTGGTTTCTATTTTAATCTGAAAATGAAGACTTCTCAAATAGAAACAATAGGTCTTGAGAAAGAACATACTTTTTTTTTCCTCTTTGAATACGAAATGTTAATTGAGCTAAGCTAAATTGCCTGCTACACTGACTCACTGCTCATATTGTAATTTAAGAAACAAACAGTATCCTCATAGGCCAGTGACCTTTGTAAATCAGCTTCAGGATTAATATCTCTTACAAATATCTCTCTTCTGAATTAGCATTTGGAAGTTACAGTCTTTCCTTTAAAAATTGATTTAAGACATAACAATATAATACAGTTCAGAGGTACGTATATAAATTCAGTGAAGTACGAAACATCAGTGAAATGGAAAGACTGAATACCACACCAGATCTGGGACAATGACATTTACAAAGGTAGTAGCAACTGCAGGTAATATCTTCTTGTTTTATGCTTTCTCTCTCCTGAGTTTATTAACTGCTCTGTGCTCTTGCCCTAGAGGTTCTAGCTTCTGTTAAAAAATGCATACATTTGGGATGTTAGTCACGCTTACCAGGAATATTGGCTGGTGCTTTGCGGACAGCGCTAGTATTCAAAAAGCTCAAACAGTAGCTAAGTATTTGAGATACCTTGGTGAACATCTTTACATTATTATAGCTGCACAATAATTGCACAAAACAGAATCTCTTAGTTGTAAATGTGAATAGTATCTTCACATATATGGAGGAAGTGAAATAGTCCTAGTTATACAGTAAAAAAACCCCAAACCCAAATATTAAAATGCCCACTTCGGCTATTATATTGAACACTTCCCACATACGAAATGGACACTCAGGAGCTGAAGTATTTTCATGAGTACCAAAGGTCACATTAAACATTCTTCAGATGGAGGTTATTCTAGGCTACAGTGCCTTATATTGATCATATACTGCATCAAATATTTGTAAGTCTGAATATTGATTTTGTGATATTGAAAAACTAGCATATATTGCAGAATGAAAAAAGCAACCAGATTTGGGTTAAGATTCTCTCTGTATTCTATGTCTTTGTTTGTGAGCCTTGGCTAAAATAAATTCCCAAAAGATATGTTTCTGTTAGAAAATGCCTGTAATTAATTGGAATTCCGTACTATAATGCAGCAATTTTGACGAAAATGTTTCAAAAAATGAAGATTAACTGCTTTGAGATTTCATGCATTTAGGTTTTGCTTTGAAATGCCTTTTCATTTAAAATGTTACAATTAAATTGCAAATCTACTTGAAACATTTGATTATATGGAAATATTTTCAAACAGTCTTGTCTTCTAGGAAATGTCAAAATTAGCTCTGTATAAAAACACTATTTAAAATTACGAAAATTATGACGAAATAATAATGAAAAGCCTTAGGGTTCTTGGTTGTACTTTATAGTCCCATGCAGGACATGCCTGGTTTTAGTGAATATAGTGTTCTGGCCTGTGGTTTACTTCTACCAAAGACCAAAACAAACTCTGATATTGAGAGAACAAGTATGTAAAAATGAACAAAAGATAGGTAAAAAGAAAGACTGAAATGTTGCATCTACACAAGGGAAAAAGCAGGTCCTCTGTAACTAGAAATTTCTTGTTTGGGAAAGCTGACAGGCTGTTCTCCTGAGCTGATCTATCAAAGAGATGTAATGCTTTCTGAGAGGAGGAGTGATAGGCTGGGTGAACTTGAGATTAAAAAAGGAATTTGATGGGAGCAGGGAAGAATCCTCTGATTATCTATTCTTTTGGCACAGTTGCAAATCTCCCACTGCAGTGTTTAAAGGTCAACTGTACCAAGCAGAGGCTGAGAGGTTTAATAGGAGAAGTGGAGGCGATGATGAAGTGAACTCTGTGTTCTTCATCTCTTCTCTCAGTACACGAATATGTCATATTCTCTGTAGTTTGATCTAATAACACTGACCTCAGATCTACTACTCTGATACATAAACTTCAGGGTTTAGCCTATTGCCTAATTCTTCCCCTTTTCAGTTTTGACTGTATTCCAATATCACAACGCTGGCTTCTAGGAATTAGGATTTCTAAGGTTGAATCTGTTATCAACAACGGACAGTTAACAGACAGCACGTATATTTAAAGTGCATCATTGTTGTAAGGCGTTGATATAGAACAGGAAAGGCATGCAGGATATACAGAGTGTTGCTAAAAAAAAAAGTTTGCCAGTTAATATAAAAATTTCCAGTGCAGGAAATCCAGCACATCTATTGAAGGTGAATTCTCCTTAAGAAATCATTATTTTTAAAAGAAGTTAAAACATGTAAAAGAGAAAAAAGTAATGAGTTATAAAAACGTATAGAGAGAAATGAATTGTTTTGTCACTTCCTTGTTGAACAAGATAAAAGATGCGTAGGAACAAACTCTACAAATACTGACAGAATCTTAATCTACTTTATGAAAAAAAATTATTAAGATCTTGAATAAAATAACTTGCCAGCTCTTGTTACTTCAGCTACTTCTAAAACTAGCTTTTAAAAAGATGAGACTGATACCCTGAATGTGCTGGGAGAACTTTGCTTCACAGATTATAATTTGGGTCCAGGCACTCCTTGCTTAATACAGCCCATACTCCTGGCCCCTTTCCTGGGGAGGCTGTCTCTGTCTCTGGGTAGCAGAGCACAACAGTTAAGGACAAGGGAAAGTCATTTAAACCACCTTCACTGGAGAGTTCATAGCTTTTTGCCACTTTAACATGATCAAGCTATTGTGTGTGGAATGACTGCAGTCTGGGATTAGCACCTTTATTATTTTAAATTAAAGTATAAACATTTTTTTAGTTTGTTGGTTTAGAGCCTTTCCTATTTACCGAAAGAGCTGGGCCCACAAAATGTTTGAACTAATGTGAGCCAAACTGGAATTGCTCATCCTTCACAGAATTTAAGTTCTTCAAAGGAAGCATTTATTTAATTTGTATTTCAATAGCACTTTGGAGACTCCATGAAATATCTGGGTCCCTAGATTTCGGAAAAAACAGATGAGACAGATAAACTGTAGGAGACAGAAAGGGAGAATGAATCTGTCATGGGGATCAATGACGGAGCCTGTAATAAAACAGAGATAAGTGAATTTAGCTAACTCAAAATCAGTCACCGTTAAACTCAGTTAAGAATGTCCATGTAAGAGTTTATCTGAATTAACTCCTTCAATTTAGAAAACCATTAATTGGTGCAATTTCTATAAAGAAACTGACGTTTGAGATATATACATAGATATAAAACTTCTTTTTCATTCAATGCTATTACAATTACAATGGCATTTCGTCAAACAATATGGAAGAACTTACATATGGTACAAATGAAATGTTTTCAGGATCACACTTGTTAATCAAAATGTTTGCAAAACCCAGCACAGTGGAAGTAGTAGTAAGCATCTGTAGTCAAAATGAATCTATCTTGACAATAACTTAATAAGTATGCTACAAAAAACCTCTTTCTTTCTCTCAAGCAAAACACAGGACCACTGGCTCTTGAATTAAAGCTTTCTACATCTGCCTCTCATGAAAAACAGCTCTGCCAAAACTCAGTTTCATCACAGAATCTGCAAATTAATTGTGATAAGTTACTTTTCATTTTCTATACAAACAATAAATATTCCTCTTCAAGTACAATGGGAAAATTCTCACTACTTGAATCTGTTTTATTGACAAATCTATAAAACATGATAGCTCTTATTTGCCACTTTGTCTGATTTTGTATGTAATTTGCTCCATCTTTCTATGTTAAATTTTACATATACTGACCCAGAAAATTGGATTCTGAGAGCAACTCACCAGATCTCTGAAAGATGCAAAAAAACCCTTACAAAAATCATCTCGTTCTTGCACTTTCCCGAGTCTGGTCTACAAGAACCAACCTTCAAGCAACCCCTGAACATCCAGTACATAAGGACTACATTCCTTTACACTACTTTTCTTGTACTCACAGCTATGGATCACAGGAACAAAACCACTTGAACTCTGAAAGCCAACAACCCCCCCAGATTTGCCATCCAAAGTAACACATAGTTTTCTGGCAGGTAGCAACTTAATTTAAAATGGAATTTAGCAATCCGTTAATGAATACTGCATATACAAAATGCTGTCAACTGGAAGATTCTGATTTCTTTCTACCACCTTAAAAGAAAATAGGGAATTGAGTATCCTCAGCACTGCACACATTTCTATGTGTTTTCATCCCAGACTGATAAATGCTAAATAAAAATAACATTTTAATGCTTCATATCTAGTTCTTTAGTGTTGATTTTACTGAGCTATTGAAAACCAAAACTACTTCTGACAGTGGCAAAACTCCACAACAACTGCATGTGTAGAGGTCAAACTGACAGATTACTGGAACATCTTTATTAACTTTCAGGATATTAGAAGAGACCAGAATCTGTTATTCTTCTTAGGAGCATAATCAGAAGACAAGAAACACAAATTCTGTTATGTAGAAGTTTTTAGTTTCAGACAGTTCAATGCTAAGGAATTTCATCCCCTGACGTAAGATCCAAGTCTAGGACGTGTCATTTTGTTGCTGGCACCTTTGTTGTTGCTATACTTCTTTAACCCATAATATACTTTCAGTGGTATCATCATATAATCACATATGTGTCAAAATAGCAATTAAAGACCCTAAGGTGAAGAGTGTATCATCATCCCTATTTTTGCATTACAGTTTAACTTCTATTAGTCATGTACATAAACATACCCAGCACTAGGATGACACGTCACTAGGATGCAAGATTCTGTTGTACAATGCAATCTGTGGACACAGAACTTAAGTGTGGTTTTCTGCTTCAAAGAGCATATATGTAAGTATGAAACGTGATGCAGTTAGCATATAAAGATATGCATGCACAATACTGGCCAGCATTTTGGGAATAAAATGTACCAGTCAGCAGACTAGGAGGACATTTTCTGTAAATAAGATGAGCACTTCTAAGCACGATCAATATTTATGAATGGGAAATGGATTTTCATTAAATGACCATACTAATTTCTAGAATCAGTCTATCCTTGACAAATTAACTTTCCTCTCTTATCACACATACTTTTTAATTTTTTTACTCCTATTTAGCTAGTTAACACAATGCTTTGTTTTTGGGAGGAAAACCACCTTCAGTTTGCTAATTTCTATGCATCCTCATTTTGTGTGATTCAGAATTCCCATTCAGCACTCCCCTGTTTTTGTCTGACTGACACTTTCAAGAGAGACCAGTGTGCAACCTGCCTTTTCAGGCAGGGTTTAGTTAACAGCACATCCATGAGATCTGGGCAGCAGAGGTTCCTTTCTTGTAGGTTCTTCATTGCTGCAGTTCAGTTAAATCCAAAGATCTTAGTGGATCCATTTTAGCAATCCAAGTGCTGACAGCCAATTTTAGCAAATCTGTGATTAGATAGGTCTGTAGCAAGCTACAACAATCTTAACTACAGGTGGTGAGACACTGGAACAGGTTGCCCAGGGAAGTTGTCAATGCCCCATCCCTGGAAACGTTCAAGGCCAGGCTGGATGGAGCTTTGAGTAGCCTGATCTAGTTGGAGGTGTCCCTGCCCATGGCAGGAGGGTGGGAACTAGATGATCTTTAAGGTCCTTTCTAACCTGAACCATTCTACGATTCTATAACTACAAAACAAAAAATACACTTCCTCATTTTACTTACAGATCATTTTTTTCTGCAACTTTTTTAAAAACAAAATTTTTAATGCCAGAAACACAAATTTAATGCCAGTAAGCCTGAGAGTTAGGTCTAAACCCTGCTTTCCCATTTCAGCCAGAATTCATTTCTGTGCCGAAGGCTCTGAAAGTCCTCCAGCAAACTGACCTGCTTGTCAAGAGGATGTGACAGCTGTCAATAAGCAGCACAGACAGCCTTACTGGTTACAGCATACAAGCCTTCTGTTGTCAGGTGTTGCTCTAGTTGGTTGTTTGGTTGCAGATAGCACGCAAAAGGGAAGCCTAAAGACAGTAATGGCATTTGTGGGGGTGTGTGTGGAACCATTTCTAAAATGAAAGGCGGCACAGAAAAATGCACAAATGCTTTAAATGCAAAAATGCTTTAAATTCTAATAGAAGAAGCCTGGCAACAGTAATTGAGAGGTGGCAGGCAGATGGAAGGAGGCCTTTAAAGACAGGTAACTGTTGTTGATGTATTGGAGCTGGTAGGTGGATGCTTTAATGGAGAACTAATGTGGTCAAAATAGTGAATTAAGAAAATTAATTAAATAAAATTAGCTTAAAGTCAAGCATGTACTTCTAAGCGTATGTAAACTTTAAGACTTTGAACCTTGCTATTTTGGGCCTCACAGAGTTTGAGCATCTTGCAGCAAGTCCTGAATTCATAATGTGAGAATTTTTGCACCTTTATGTAATTAATCAAATAAAGCCCAACTTTCCTATTACTGATTGAGCTTCAGGTGATAAATGGTGACATTTTCATTAATCCTCTTAATCACAGCCTTTATTGCATAAGTGTGAAGCAAGGGAACAAAAGATAAACAACCCAAAGATTTATCAGACTTCCTATGTCTGAGGGGCATATTTCAACAGCTAGAAATGTCAGCCACCTAGTACGGTGAGGCAGCGCGCGCTGTAAGTTATGTGAGCTACAAAAGGGAAATTGTCTTTGTTCAACATGGACTCCTCATCATAATACACCCAGTTCACATTTTTGATGATAGTGTAAAGGCAGCTGACACTAGTGCAGTGACAATTACTTTTTTCTTGTATTACTGCAGAAACCAGATTCAGAAATTCCTCAGAATATTAGAAATGGTGATAATTGTGATTCCATCTTATGTTCCCACAAGTCTTATAGTTTTGATAGTACTGATCTGTACTGAGCCAGTCAACTATAAAAGAATAATTCTGAAGGTGCTGAAAAAGGCACACGTCATCAAAATGTTAACATCAGTGTACAGTTAACCAGTTAACATCAAAGCTTATGCCTCTTAAACACCAGGTATCTCTGTGAGTGCATGTACTTGTTAGGGTTTGTTGGGTTGTTCTTGGTTTGGTTTTGTTTTTTTTTTCCCTTGGGATATGGATGCTGTGATATCTGGGGAAGGAGGAGGTTTATTCCTGTTGGTGGAGGTACTGAATATTCTTTGTTCTACGTGACCCTCTATGCAAACTGTCAGAAGTGCTTCTATTAGAGGCTGTTATCCTTCTGTCAAACCATCTGTCCCCTATTGGGACAAATTGCACAATAGGATCTCAAGTTCTTGAGGACAGAGAAACACGTCTAAATGTATAACATATGTGTGCGTATATATATGCACGTATGCATAGAGAATAGGTTTGCATTAATTTCACCTCTTTTGGAAACCATGTTTCTAGCCTAAAACATGAGGTTTTGTTGTAAGTTGGTATTCCACAAGCTGAGAGAACTCAAGAGGCATATGGACGATGCCTCTTGCAGACAGCCAGCATGGCTTCACAAGGAGCAAATTGTGCCTGACTAATCTGGTGGCCTCCTACAATGGAGTGCCTGTGTTAGTGAGTAAGGAAGAGAACAGATGTTGTGTGCCTTGACTTCTGTAAGGCCTTTGACACAGTCCCATACCACATCCTTGTAGCTAAATTGGAGAGATAGGAGTTTGATGGATGGATTATTTGAGGGATAAGGAATTGGCTGGATGGCTGCATCCAAAGAGTTGCAGTCAATGGCTCAGTGTCGAAGTGGAGATTGGTAACAAGTGGTGTGCTTCAGGGGTCCATTTTGGGACTGGTACTATTCAAAATCTTTATTAGTGATATTGACAGTGGGATTGAGTGCACCCTCAGCAAGTCTGTGGATGACACCAAGCTGGTGCAGTGGATATGCTCAAGGGAGGGGATGCCATCCAGAGGAGTGGGCCCATGTGACCCTCATGAAGTTCAATAAGGCCAAGGGCAAGGTCCTGCACCTGGGGTGGGGCAGTCACCAGTACCAGTACAGACTGGAGGATGAATTGATTGGGAGCAGTGCTGTGGAAAAGGACTTGAGGATATTGGTAGATGAAAAATTATGTGTGAGCCTGCAATGTGTGCTCACAGCCCAGAAAGCCGATTGTATCCTGGGTTGCATCAAATGAAGCGTGGCCAGCAGGTTGAGGAGGTGATTCTGCCCCTCTACTTCGCTCTCGTGAGACCCCACCTGGAGTCCTGTGCCCAGCTCTGGGGCCCACAGAACAAGGAAGACACGGACCAGAGGAGGGCCACAGAAATGATCAGAGGGCTGGAGCACCTCTGCTATGAGGACAGGCTGAGAGAGTTGGGGTTGTTCAGCCTGGAGAAGAGAAGGCTCTGGGGATACTCTCCTTAAAAAAAAAGGCAAGGAAATTATCAAGAAAACGTACTATGGGAAGTCATGGACTAGAATTTCTGATCACAAGGAAGGCAAGTGATCTTTGTTTAACAGGGAATTTGGATGTTTTTGTTGACAACTTGGCTGAGTCAAAAGGCACATATTGTTAGGTATTTCCCTTTGGTGTAATTCATCCTCTGCAGAAGCTCTTTAAAAGAAACTGAAAAGCAAAATTGAGCAATGTGCAATAATGTCAACATAGTTACTTCCAAGGAGATCACATTGCTCACATCTTAACATCATTATATTAAACTGCTTTTTAATAACTGTTAGTCTAGTACTCAAAATACTGAGTTCATGACAAATTTCTAAAACTTTCTTCTTCTGAAAAACACAGGCTGGTCTTGCTAGACACAAGGAACCTCCTCGCTAGACTCAGTAGGACAGAATTAAAGTGTCTGGGTATGTTTTCTCTTAATGAAGCGTCCTCAGTCGCAACACTATCATCTCTCTTTTACTCAACCGGCCCAGTAAAAGGGACAGATGGACAGCAATAGCCATATCCCATGTACTTTTGCGATAGGAAGTTCAGATCATCATTCTGAGTTTTAGCTTAATTAACATGTACCCTGTCAGCCCTTTTTAAGGAATCATTTATAGGTTATAATTCTAGACTTCCTTGCACTGAGATTTGTTTCCTTTGAAATGTATTAGTAACCCCTGCATCTCTTACTCCATTGTTGGACAGATGTCTACTGTGCATTAGGATTGTCTCTCACCTGTGCATCCCTTTACAGTGATTAACAGTGAATTATTTTGCCCTTTTTCAAGGCCAGTGTACTGTAAACTGTACAGTCTCCACAGGAGTCTCCGTAGTCAGTGAATTTAGCAGGATCACAATCCTACACTTTGAATTCTATCCACATGCTTATGGGTGAGCCCACACCATGCCTCAGGCTGCATTACAATCTGCAGTTTGGAAATCTGGATGATTTTATATGTGAGTTTTTGTTGCAAGGCTTATAAATGGTTTTAACTGTTTTCCTTTGTGATCAATTTTACCTTTCCTAGACCAGAGATCACATTGCAAAAATGAGTCAAGGATTTCTTATGTTTTATGAACCTTTAAACTCAATTAACATGAAAGAAAGACTTCCACTGACAGAAACATTTCATATTAGTACAACATTTATTCCATATAAACTACAGTAGCTAGGAGGCCACCTCCAGCTCCACTGCAATTGGAATTCGCTGTCCATAGATGGCTTTCACAGTAGCTGCAGGAACGCAGCTGCATTCACAAAAACGAGGAGAAGATCTAACAAACCTGAGAAAAATAACTTAGACATTCATTTAAGGGATAAAGGAAGGGTAAAAATGAATGAGAGGATTAATTATATTTTTACAAGATATTTGAAATGTAAGCCTATAGTGAATGCATAAAGAAAGTACTGTAATGCAGTAAGGACATAATGTAATGCATAAGAATAGACTGTGTGCCTGTGGCACAATTAGATTTTTACCACTGGAGCAGTGCAACATTTATTTTGCTTTATAGACAACTTCATTATCTAGTACACATACATATATGTACTTCATTATGAGTGAATAATACATTTCTTTATAGCCACTACAATTTGCTTGGGCATTTCATAAAAGGCTTCCTAAGCATGTTTACAGCGTTAAATTTCAATTTAAAATTTTGATTCACTTCAGTATGGAAAGAAGTTTTTTTGAATAGAGTTAGCCCATACCCTGACCTCACACCTGTCCTGTACGGTTAGTTAATACTCGGTGGGAAGAAAACAAAACCACTGGCAGTAGGAAATCACGGTGTTTAGAAGCTGCCCTTTCCACGAAAAGGCTCTTTCAAGCTTTCAGGCACGGGCCTTTCTGCCAGGACCCGGCCGGTCGGGGCGCTGCCGCGCTCCGAACCGCGACTCGGCGGGGGACAGCGGGCTGCCACGGCCCGAGGGCCCGTTCCTCAGGCCCGGCGCCATCCCAGCGCTGCTGGCCTCGGGCGCGCCCCGGGGGCCGCTCCGCCACAGCGCCGAGAGCGCGCCGGGCCCCGCCCCGCCGCGGCCCTGCCGCGGTCCTTCTGGAAGGTTCCGGCGCCGGCCTGGCGGAGCGCTCGGCGGGCTGAGGTGAGAGCAATCGCGTGCAGCGCAGCGGGAATCGGGGGTTTCGGTGTGTACGTTTATTGAGCTTTTAGCATAGATCGCCAAACACGCTTTTTCGTCTTCTGGAGGGAGAATCCGCCTGTGTTTTTTCCTCCTTACCAAGTTGTCGACGTTAAGAGATGTTCTCCTTTTGCAAGTAGCGAGGTCAGCAGTCATTGTTCTAAGATCTAATTTTCTGCAGTGTAAAATCTAAAATGTCAGTCTGTGAGGTGGCGATAGAAAATAGTATATTAAGAAGTACCTTTTTTCCTAGCTTGCCAAATTTTCATTTCTTTGAGTCGGAATGTTTGGCTTTTTTTGAGTGAGGGGCACACCCAAGTAATAATGAGCTTTTGGGAGCGGTTGTGTGAGCAGCTGTGCACCAGTGGAAGTGAGGGATACGTGGTCCACTTTAGAGTAGTGTTTTGGTCAGTATTTGTACTTAATTACTATGCTTATACTTAGAGTTCTTTGAGATGGGGTGGTAAAGTTGTCTGTCTTTAGATGTTATTTTTTCAAGTCCTGTTTGGTGGAAGCATGACACAAATAGACTAAAGGTCTTTATAATAGCACTGTAAACATTAATGTATATTGTATGCTGTGTAACTCTGTGAAATGCATGCAGTTTTTGTTTATGGTAGATATAAATTTATGCATCTGTGTTCTGCGATTGTTTCCTGTCTTTAATGAGGCCATATGAAAGGCCATACCTTGTTTTCTGGTAATCATTGAAGCAGTCGTCTCTGTGAGGGTTCCTCTGAGTTATTCTGCTCTGTTTTAATTCCAGGAAATAGCAGTTGTCAGCATTTCAACTGTTGGAAAGCCTGGGGGAAAAAATGAGTCATCCAAATAATTGTAAAGTGTAAACCCAAAAAGTTTTTCTGAAAATAAGATATTTTCTTTTTCTATGTGCAAATGTGCTGTGAGGGTTGCACACCATTTAGCACTGAATCGGTGCTGTCCTGTCCCAAAGGTTGGAGGGAGACAGTTGGGTTGGAGAAAGATTCTAATGCTGAAAGAGTATTAGTACATTACAGGTTCTGAAATGGGATTTTTTTTTTTTCTTTCTGAAAAATGAATACTTAAAAAAAAAAATAAGCTCATCTGATAGGTTTTATTTGTGTGAGGTAGCAGGAGATGGTGACTGTGCATCACATAAGGCTTAGGCTCCAGTCTGCTTTCTTCAGTAAATTTCATCCTGTTTTAAAAGTGTGACATGGACATTGCCCTTGCTCTGGGAAGGCTTTCAAAGTGTTAGGATTCAGATATTGCTATAAGCCGAATCTTGAAAATGTTTGGATGACTTTTTTTTTTTTTCCTTGCGTGGATATCATGAAAATTACTTCTGTGATAAAGCATTTTTTTCCCTTTTGAGGAGATGTCCTCTCAGGATTGACAGGAAGAATACCTAAATTGACAGGTTAAATCCTTCGGTCATGCAGTATGAAAAGACAGGCAACTTTATAGTATTTCCCATTTTTGTTATATATTCATTCTATCTAGCTTTTGGATTTTCATTATGTTACTTGCCCTTCAGGGGTCTGGGGCACAAATCTTGTGAGGAGCACCTGAGGGAGCTGGGGTTGTTCAGCCTGGAGAAAAGGAGGGTATGGGGAGACCTTATCGCTCCCTGCAACTACTTGAAAGGAGGGTGTAGCGAGGGGGGGTTGGTCTTTTCTCCCAGGTAACAGGCGATAGGACAAGAGGAAACGGCCTCAAGTTGCGCCAGGGGAGGTTTAGACTGGGTAATACAAAAAATTTTTACATTGAAGGGGTTATCAAGCATTGGCACAGGCTGCCCAGGGAAGTGGTTGGGGCACCATCCCTGGAGGTATTTAAAAGACGGGTAGATAGACACAGTGCTTAGAGATATGGTTTAGCGATGGTTTTTGTCAGAGTTAGGTTGATGGTTGGACTAGATGATCGGAAAGGTCTCTTCCAACATAGGCGATTCTATGGTTACCAATTTGTACCATTACTAGTAAGTTAGCAAATAACTGCCGTGATTTACACTGTGTTTACAAGTTTGTATGGCTGATGTGAGTTACTTTATTTCTGGTAATATGGTGAATTGAATTTGTATTATTGAGTAAGTGTATGCTTGTATCTCCCGGTCTTGTTTCTTTTTGACTATGGAGAAGAAAGTGTTTCTTTTGTTGCTGAAGAGTTCATTTACGCTTCTAGGTAATGTGCATTAACATTGTGCATGTCAGACTTTACTCAGCTGTAGCTAACCCTTCATGTGTTATTGTTCACGCTCTTATTATTCTCATCCTGCATTTGATTGTAAGTGCTCGAGCACCACAAACATCTATGATTCTGTACCGGTAGTTAGTGATAGTTGGAAATGAACTGGAATATAGATTAACTGCTTCTAAGTGCAAAAAATACCTATTTCAGAAACCCGTACTGCTGTATACTTTCCGTGTTGCCGAAACAGGTGGTTGGTATTAATGTTAGATATCAAATGAATTGCCATACTTTCTGCGGAGGCAGAAGTTCTGTGAAGGGCTAATCCTGAGATAGATTAAATTCTGAAGGTATATTTTGTTGCAGTGATCTTTCATTTTCTTCGATTATTTGGGGATTTGTTGGTGGTTTCCCCCACCTCCACCCCTTATGTCGTGATTTTTTAATAAGTATTTGTGATATAGTATTTATTACATTTCTGAGTAGTTGTTCTCTGTAACTTTCCAGAGGTGAATTCTGTTCTTCGTGTGTTGTCAAGTTAATTAATTTATGCTTAGTATCATTGACCTTTTATTTACAAAAATGTAAGTCTGTAGCATGTTAAACCAGCCCAGGCCATCAGAACAATGTGCTTAAAGCATATCTGCTTTTGTAAGAGAATAAATACCTAATTTTTCTAGAGCACTGCTTCTATTTTGAACTCTTTTAAGAACTGGTACATGAACTATGTTTTTTGTTTCTCATAAAAAAAAAATAAATCATTTAATGTTTCATTTGTTGGGTATCCTACTTCTTGAAGGAATTGAAAACATTTACATTGAAATCAAAGATAGAAAGTTACTTTCTGGCATTGTAACTTAAGTGATTACAATGTTGGAAGGAAGTCTGTTCCCTCTCCTGGTCCACTAATATTTATTAAGTGCTAAGTGAGAGTTGTGATGTTTCATTTTGTTAGCATTCTGAGTCGTCTTTAGTCGCCTTTAAATCAGCCTCACGCTGATTTAAATAATAGAGGGTGCATGCATCTTGGAGGAAATACACTGCATCTCCTGGGATTGATTTCTATCTCAGCTAACCAGTCAGAGGCAAAGAGGTGAAGATGTTGATTCTGGTAACAGGAAGAGTCTTAAGATTCTGTGGCTAGGGGAAATAAAGGTCATCCAAGTACACTTGGGTATTTGTATGACAGAACCATGTGTTATTTAGTCTAACAGAAAAATCCTTAAAACAAGGGTAATGGATATTATTTCATAGAATATTTGAATAGCAAGTACTAAGAAAATAAATGATAATACATTCATGTGTATGTTTGGATTTTACCTTTGTTTTATGGAGGAAAAGGGCCTGAAATCTTGAGTATTCTAACAACAGTTTATTATATATCTTGTATTTGCCTCTCCATTATTTAGGTTCAGGAGATAGAGGGTTTCATGCAGGGAGGGAAGGAAAAATGAAATGTTCGTGCAGAAGGAAAGAGATATTTAGAAACTACACTGAAACACCTAGGAAGATACAAAATGATTAGTTGGTGGTGGGAGAAACAGGCAAAATACTGCCTCTCATAATAATTTATTTTAAAAATGGAAAATATATGGGGTGTTTGGAATTTGAGATGATGTATTTGTTTTGAGAACTGGTTGGTCCACCTTGATGCTTACTGGCCTTTACTGGTGATAGATGTTTATCAAATCCTGCTAGTGTCAGTCAAGCCCAGCTCACTAATGTGTTTAAAGGTACTTCTGAGTGTATGGTGCCCAGTTCCCTCAAGGAGTGTATATTCCGGCAGTGAGTTTTGATCACTCCTGTTAGATGTTTTAAGGAATTGGCTAATTCTGTGCGTGACTGATGGCCTCTTTCTCTTGCTGCATGGTAAACTGCTGTCTTATTACCATGGCGAGGAAAATCAAAAGCTTGGTTATTGGTTACATGATTGTAGAATGGATAGTTGCTTTCTCCTTTTGAAAACCATGCTTTCTTCTGGTTTAATTTAACATAAAACATCTCTGTCTACTGCTAAAATAAACTTTTGTCTTTATACTGGCATTCTGTTCTGTCTGCATGAAGAAAGAGGTAGGGAGGAGGCTTTAAAATGGTTGGGTTTTAGTCAGTTTTCTGCTTGTCGTGTTCTCCTTTAAAGGTAGTTTTCTTTTTTTTTCTGTACCCTGTGCTACTGCTGGAAAGCCCTCTGTTGCTAACATTTCAGCAAACTGTGCTAAGGGAGAGGTTTCATAAATAGTTTACATTTAGATAATTCACGCTTTCTTCAGCTGTCAAAGACTGCTTTGTGGTTATTTCAGTAGATAAAGTCTGGTGCTGGTGTGGACGTTGCATGTTTTTTTGGAAACTGTCAGTGAGACACAGGTCACGCCTATAGACAGGTTCTATTTAGTGGACTCTTCGGTTAACTTGGGTTGCCAGAGCACAAAAGTAATCTAAATACAGTATCTTTTTTAGTTGTAACCAGGACTCTGCACAGGGAAGTGTAGAGAATGAATCCTTAACTCAGTTCTTCAGCTGTCATTACTGTGACCCATAGTGGGAGAGAAAGCTTAATGGGGCTCTGCATCAAGCCTGACACCTTTACTGAAAAGGAAGTTATTTCTGAAATGTTATTGTGCAGAATTCACCATTACACGTGTGATCTTTGCTTCAGAGTATCATATTTGTTTAATTTATTTTCTGTTTTTATTTTGGTTGAGGCCAAGCTTATCAAAACAATCTCCTAAATGAACTTGTATGAGGCAAGAGTTGTCTAAGCACATGGAACTTGAAATATTCTGGTTGCTGTGGGTTGTTCTAGATTTATGTTGGTTAAAAAAGAACAATCTAGTCCATTGGTATTCAAATACACCTTATTAATTAATTACGGAAATAGAATCTTTAACGTGCTTGACAAATAACATTACAGGAAACATCCAGAGTTACATAATACTCTGAGGAGTTTCTTCGTGTTAACAAGATAGTTGGTTACAGTTGAACAGGGGCAGTGATAAGCCTCCGGTGTACAAGGTAGAGCTAATTTTGTCAAATCCGTAGTGATTATGTCATTAACGGAGTACTATGTAATTCAGTTCTGCAGAAAATGGAAGCGATGGAGACATGCAAAATTAAGAGAAGTGCAAAAGGAACTGAAAGATGAGTGAAGAAGCTTGCAGATACGTAGTGCCTCACAGCAGTTAAATTTGCAGATCCAAGAATCTTTCTGGAACAGTGGAAGGTGAAAAGCTAAAAGAGGCAGGGAAAGCAATGTAATAATATGTTAAATATATTTTTGAGTATAGTTTCTAACTTCATTCCCATAAAAGCAAGAACTAATTAAAATTAAAGCAGTAGTGTAATTTTTGACCTGAAGTATCCTAAAGCATTTTACAAACAATGCAAAAATAACATACAAGCTCTGGCAGGAGCTTCTAAATAGCTCAATATTACTACTTGACTTGATCTGTAAAGAAATTAAGTTTTACGGTAGAAAATAGGTTGGAAAACAAGCAACATTGTGATATTTACTTTATTGCCCACTGGAGGTGAGTTTTCAGTCCACGGGAATATGTGTTTTCACTCTAAACAAATATTCTAGTCTATGTAAATTTTATTAAGCTCATAAAAATGCACATAGTAATCATAAATGCATATAAAAATGCAGCAATAACTAGGAGACATACATACAGAAACGTAGCCTTTTCTTTAAAAAGTACAGAGTCATCATTTATTTTTGACCTTCCTAGTTTTTCCATGGCATTTTTTGTATGAACAGTCATTTTCCTAGAAAGACTTCTCAAGGCTTCACGAAAAAATAGTAGAAGCTAAGAACAAGTAAGTTTATCTTGTAGAAGATAGTTTAGTATACCACAAAATTAGAAGCAAAGAATATATAATACTTTTTTCATTCATAGTTGGAGGAGAGCAGACTAACAGTTAAAATCAATTTATGAAGAGTGTCTAATTTATATCAAAAGCCACATTGACTGCTGTAATGCTGAAATTCAAATGCTATTCCCCAGTTCAGTATTCATTTGCTCTGAACTCCTACAAATGAAGCGTCTTCTTACTGTGATTTCTCAGGATTAATCTCTACCTCAATGGATGACTTTATTGTATCTGTGTGCACTTGTGTTGTCGTGTCCTGTTCCCCCTTCATCTCCCCCCCACTTTTATTTGTATTTGGTGTCTGTCCCTTTGGCCATTACAAAGGTAAAGCTTGATGGATCAGAAGGTCTTTGAAGCTTTGCCTTTTGTGAAATTTTTGGCAAAGCAAGGTCCTCATCTTTGTTTAGGCCTTTTTGACCCTCTCAGAATCACAGAATCTTAGTGGTTGGAAGGGACCTCTGAGATCATCGAGTCCAACCACATTAAAAAAAACAAAAAAACAACAAAAAAAATCACACAAAAAAACCCCAACACACCACACACACACAAAAAAAAAAAGCACCCACCTACTAAACTCCACACCCACAACCCCACACACAACACCCCACCACAAACCAATAATCTTGGGCACTAGAGCATGCCCTGAAGAGCCATGTCTACACGTTTCTTAAATACCTCCAGGGATGGTGACTCCACCACCTCCCTGGGCAGGCTGTTCCAGTGCCTGACCACTCTTTCAGTGAGGTAATTCTTCCTAATATCTAATCTAAATCTCCCTTGCCGCAGCTTCATACCATTTCCTCTGGTCCTGTCGTTATTCACTTGGGAGAAGAGGCCAACCCTTGCCTCTCTACAGTTTCCTTTCAGGTAGTTGTAGAGGGCAATGAGGTCTCCCCTCAGCCTCCTCTTCTCCAAACTAAACATGCCCAGCTCCCTCAGCCTCACCTCACAGGACTTGTTCTCCAGACCCATCACCAGCTTGGTGGCTCTCCTCTGGACACGCTCCAGCACTTCAATGTCTTTCCTGTAGTGAGGGGCCCAAAACTGAACACAGTACTCGAGGTGAGGCCTCACCAGTGCCGAGTACAGAGGCACGATGACTTCCCTACTCCTGCTGGCCACACTATTCCTGATACAAGCCAGGATGCTATTGGCCATCTTGGCCACCTGGGCACACTGCTGGCTCATGTTAAGCCGGCTGTCCACTAACACTCCCAGGTCCTTTTCTGCCAGGCAGCTTTCCAGCCACTCAGCCCCAATCCTGTAGCGTTGCTTGGGGTTGTTGTGACCAAAATGCAGGACCTGGCACTTGGCCTTATTAAACCTCATACAGTTGGCCTTGGCCCATCGATCCAGCCTGTCCGGGTCCCTCTGTAGAGCCTTCCGACCCTCAAGCAGATCAACACTCCCACCTAGTTTGGTGTCATCTGCAAACTTAATGAGGGTGCATTCAATCCCCTTGTCTAGATCATCAATAAAGATATTGAACAAGACTGGCCCCAAAACTGAGCCCTGAGGGACACCACTGATGACCAGCTGCCAACCAGATTTTGCTCCATTAATCACAACTCTCTGGGCACGGCCATCCAGCCAGTTTTTTATCCAGCGGAGGGTACACTTGTCTATGCCATGATTCTCCAGTTTCTCCAGGAGAATGCCGTGGGGGACGGTGTCGAAGGCCTTACCAGAGTCCAGGTAGACAACATCCACAGCCTTCCCCTCATCGAGAAAGCGGGTCACATGGTCATAGAAAGAGATCGAGTTGGTCAGGCAGGACCTCCCTTTCATAAACCCATGCTGGCTGGCCGTGATCCCTTGGCTGCCCTGCAGTTGCCTTGAGAGCTCACTCAGGATGATCCTCTCCATGATCTTTCCTGGTACCGAGGTCAGGCTGACAGGCCTGTAGTTTCCGGGATCCTCCATTACGGTCATCCTATCAGTGACTTGATAAATTCATATGTGCGTTAAAGCGACAGTGTCTCTGGTTAGTGTTCTTAAGAGGTATCTATGAGAAATACTTGTGCACTTGTTTTGAGGAACACCTCAATAGGTGTCTGTTCTGATCGTTATTATATGCATTAAAAAACAAAACACAGAAAAGACTGGCAAAACAAAAGGATCAGTATTTTAAAATTTCTAGTAAAGATTGTATTTGAAATCTTGTGACACAGAAGTTAAATTTTCTTGAAATCTGAAACATGTCAGATTTTATTTTAGACATATCATTAGTTTTACGTGTTTTTGATTAAGAGTATATTCCAAACAAATATCAACAAAACATTCTTCCTCCAAGGCTATACGTGCTCCCAGCAGTGTCTTAAGAATGTCTCTAGGGTTATCAATGGGAGGGATTGGTTTACGAGAGAGCTCTTCACACTATGCTAAAAACTTTTGCACAGAACGAACTTTGGACTTACTCTGCAGTGTGGTGAAGGACCTTGTTAACTTCAGGGTAAGTAGAGCTTTGGAAGGTCTTTCCTCAGGGAAAGGAATTTCTTGATAGGAATTCTTCACCAAGGAGAGGAAGCACAAGTTTTCTTGTAATTCATAACTTAGTCATCTGTAGTGATTTACAGTATAAGTGAGTTAGGAGTCTGGATAAAACAATGAGAAGAAATTGAACTTTTACTGGTGGAGTGAGGAGGGATAGTGTCAAAAGAACACGTTGCTTTATTTTGCACAACTTGTGTGAGAGGAACTTAGTTGGCAGACTATTCCCAAGAAAATACTCATGTTTTTCGGAGTTCATGGAGTGAATTTGACTGAAAAAAAAGAAGTCCTCAGGGGTGTATATAATCCTTGGTTCTCAGTGCGGACAGTTGAACAGTAAAGCTGTTCTCAACTGAGACTGAAACAGGTGGTGACACAGTGCGGCAATTTACTTGGTCTTTTGCTTCTTAAATCTCACTTTTGCATTTGGCTTTGCATATATGTTCTCACCTTGGAGTTAACTCTTGACCATGCTTCATTCTTAGACCACTATCAGGCATCCTTGAGTCATGGTTGGAATGTCTCTCCAGAGGACTCTTACCAACAGGATCATGCTTTCTTCTCTCTTTTCAGCAAATTCAACATGGTGAGACCTCTTGGTCCTCTCACAGTGGAGAGGCAGTCTCACTTGCATGTGAGCTTCCACTTGTACTGAGGCTCTTAATGGATTGGAAACGCTTTCCTTTGTCTACAGGAAGGATATTACATTATCTTCATTATCTCCAACAATATGTGGCTTTAGGGCATTAACTGTTGCAAATTATCCCACCATTCTGAAGACTCTTTCTTGTCACATCTTTCTGGAGATCCACTGCAAGTAGTTAGTGGTCCTCCATGATGTTTTGCCTATATGTATTTTCCCTTTTGCCTTGTAATCTCTACTGGAAAGCATTTGGAAATCTGAGGTTGAAGGAAACTGAGGACTTCTTAAAGAATGTATCTTCCACTTGGGGAGAGAGTATTAGGTTACACAGTGTGAGTGCATTTGTGTGAGCATAGTCAAGGTAAAAAGCCTTCTATCTCAAAGAATTTTTGACAACAGTGTGAACTTTTTAATGTATAATGTATCTCAGATAGCCGCTGAATACTTCTTTCTTTTCATTTCAGTTTTTAGAAAAAGAGTAGGAACTGAAAAAGTTCATGCGCGCATTTTATGATAAAAGCTTTCCCAGTTGTGCTGTCTCTCTCCTAGATACACATGCGTGCCCCATATGATGTGTAAGTCAGTGAGAGAGGGAGAGGAATATGATGAGTTGATTTAATTTTTTTTTTCTTTTTGATGATTGCATGTAGTATACACAGGTTTTATTCTTCAACAATTTCTAGCCTGAAAAGTTAGTGGCTTACCAAATTCCAAAGAGAGGAACCCTCTCCCCCAGTGAAGAAAGACAAACCCTCGGTCAATAATAAAAATAAAACCACAAGTTTTTACAGTGCCCATAAGAAGCTTGTTTAATAACTTCAGCAATATTAAAAGAAATGTGCATTGGCATATGTTTTGTGTACAGGTGATGGGCATCAAATGATACAGTCTTCAGTGCCTTCATAATCTAAAAGTCAGCCTAATGGAGTATTTTACCTACTGTCAGTGCTGCACTTATCCGCTCAGTTCAAAGTCTTCCCCTTCCTACTACACCTTACTTAGTCTATTAATTGGTGTTGCTAAAACTCACCATGGATAGTTTGTTCATTGTTCTTCATGTTTTCAAGGAACAGCTGTGTGTAACTGCTTTCATAGTATCTTGGAGATGTTTGGGGAGAATGATAATGAACCGACATGTTGCATTGAGTAATACAAAGTGAACAAGTATGCTTTTTGACATGGTAAAAAAAAAAAAAAGCCTCCAAGAAAGCTTTGTCTTTGTCCTCACAAACTTTGCTCTCTAGAAAATGATTTTCTGACTTAGAGGAATCATTGGCTCTTCATTTTGCTATGTGGTTTATTTTTGAAGTTGCAGAGTGCTTGGGCGTCAAGTCTTTTTAAGGGAAGCTAGTGACTCTCTTGGAAAATGCAAAAGAAATATGATGTATTTGTGTAGCTTATATTGCTTAGGGGAGAGATTGTAGTGTAGTAAAAGATTTTTGCTGTTTTGAGAAACCTTCCAAGATGTGCATGATACTTTCATGAAAGTAAGGTGATAGGTCGTCTTTGAGCTAGGGCATGAGTTTCTTACGGGTTATAGGCGTTTAGTACTGATGAAACATTACAGCTTCAAAAGAGACTTCAGATTTTCAAATGCCCTGCCCTGTGCTTGGAAAAATTACACCCACACATACCCATTTGACACTTTCCATTTGATTTATTTGGATTATTGTGTTTTGGATTTGTGTTAAGGAGATCTCTTCAGGAGTTGGTAAGGAAAATATTAACAGCTGTTTTACTGATGGCTGAGACCATGCTAATGACTTACTGGCATCTGGATTGTCTTTTGCATGGAACAGCTATTCATCTAAGCACCTGCTGAGATTGGCAGAGAACCCTTTTATGTATGCATAAGCTACATATAGGAAAGTGGTGCTACTTAAATGCCAGGAGAATAAAGTTCTACCCATTTTCTAATGAAAGCAAAAGCTTTGCCAATGTCGATCAAAATGAAAGGCAAAGGACTAAATTCACTGTTGATATAGCCGTGAAGTATGAATTCTAAATTCACAGCAGAAATGTAACACAATAAAGGTATTTATTCTAAAATAAAAAATAAAGTAGCCAAATACTCCTTTAACTTTATTGATATTTAAAAGACATCTGATGTAACTAGTAGCAACTTCTGTTCATTAGTGGTTGTAAAGTGGCTTGACATAAATTGTTAATACTTATATCCCTAGTTTGCTGCTTGTGTCTTGAGAATACTATTATGAATTGGGCCATCACCAAGGAATACTTAGAGCTAAATAATCAGGAGGGGAAGTGTAAGATGAGAAACAGTTTTTCCTCAATGAGTGTATATATAGAGAGAGAGAGAGAAAAAAAAAAACCAACAAAAAACCCTGGCTGTTAACTTCAAATAAAAGAGGGTACTTGTAGATTAAGAAAGCCCTCCCATCCTGAGTTTGTTTTGTCAGAGAAGAGCCACGCTTTTTTTAATCTTTGACGTGATCTGATAACATGTACATAATTTTTCCCCAGGTGCTGATCTGCTATGTAGAGCCACTGCATAGGTTGGTTCAGAGTTCATTCTCACATTTTGAGCAGGGGGTTGGACTGCATGACCTCTGGAAACCTCTTCCAACATAAACTATTACTCAGTTATTCTCTGACACAAATTATATCAAGGACTGGGTTTGTACTGAGATGTTTCAGCCAGTGCTACAGGGAAACAGGATAAAATTTGTTTTAAGCTGTTTCTGTATCTGCCTTGCACATCAAGACAGGGACAAAACATGTACTACTTACAGAAGAGCACTCAATCTTAAACGAGTTCTTACTGATAAACAGGAGCCACATATCGCACATGTTTGCAGTGGATCCCAAGAAATTAAAGTGTTTCTGGGAACTAAGAAATGAAATTGGAAAACGTGAGGAACCTTATGGCAAAGAGAAAAAGCTGCTGGGAGAGTCTGTTTCGTCCTGGCAGAATGGCTTGCATTGCCTTTTTTTTTTTTTTTCTTTTTTAACCTTTGAAATGTTATTCCTTTAGGCATTGAGAAGCTCTTCTAAGAAATAGATCAATAGTATTTCCACTGAGTCTTGTAGAGTGCTTCTTTTTGTATATGATGGTATAATAATGCAGTGTGAATGAATGTAGTGTTACATTTGGGATACACAAGCAGCTCAGTGACTGGGGCAAGGAAATGAAAATATTCAAACCAACATGAATTAGTTGTTGTAACCAATATTGGAAAACCTCGATCTTCAATCCAAATAAAAATAACTATTTTTTTTGAGGGAAAGGCAATAGAGTCTTTTAAAGTTGTATTGTAATGATACCAAAACATCTGTAGGTAATTTACAGCTGAAGAGTCAGGAGGGGAAACGTAGGATCAAAAGCAGTTTTTGTCAGATATTATGTTAAAAAACCCATGGCAGTTTACTTCAAATAAAAGATAATACAATTTGAGCGCATCTATGAAAATTGAATTTCTTCAGCCTTAACTCGTATTTTTCTTATGTGGACAAGATAGCACATCACACAGGTGGGGAACCAGTGACTTGTATTGGAATACCAGGGATAGGTGTGTAAAGTATTTCTGTATAGGCACAGGTGTACATGGATGGCCATGCATTCCAGCCCTCATCCTCTTCAGAAAGTGTTTTACTTAGTCTCTTCTTAATTTTGTATAGGAAAATAATTAATTTGGCTATGCACTAATTCCTTGTAATTATTTACATGAATTAAGTAAGAATAATAAAAGCCTTTCATAATAGATCATTGTTGAACTATTGTTAGAAATAGTGTCCTAAAATGTTGATAAATGAAGACTTGCTTTTATTTTGGAGCAGCTGGACTGTAGAACTCATTGCATGAGTTTTGAGTAATTACAAATTAACTATGCATACCTATGTTTATATCTGTGTTGGTGTTTGCAGCACTACAGACGGAAGTCTGTTTCTCAGGCAGTTCTTGATCTACATTACCATCGGAGTGATAGATGTGTAATACAGCTACTTCTGTGAAGGCTCTGAAGACTAACAAGTGTGTAGTAGTTTACATAAAGACCTTACATGACTTCAGTAGGACAAAAGGGTCTGCTGGATCCTGGTATCCCAGCCCCTCTTTTGCCTTTGTCAAGTCTGTCTGTTACAGACTGTTGATGTTGAGTTGCAGTGGGCTGACGCGAGTGCTCTTTTTCCATGATCTTTTCAAACTTGCTGGACTGTGGAGCATCATGGAAGAGCTTTTTTCCTATAAAGTAAGCTGTATCTCCATGGTGTATAGTAAAAGTAAAATAAAATGGAAGATAGACTTTTTCTTTCACAGATTTCAAATTTTCTTACACGTTTTCAGTGTAAGTTGCACTGATAGGACTATTTCAGTAGAAAATTGTACCACTAATTAGTATAACGATCTGTGGGCAGCTGAGGGCATAAATCATTCTGTACTTCATTACCACAAATCAAGGCAAATGTTATTTGATCTTTAAGGTCTTAAAAGTAAGTTTAAAAATAAAATTAAAAAGCTGGACATGGTTTGAAGGGCTCTGAAAAATTAATAGGCATGATCACAGGCAATCTGGCTGAAGCCGTAGGAACTTTGAAATTTCCTGATGTTATATAAACACCACTCTGCAGCTATTAGGTGTGGAAGCTAAATTAGGGAGAGGTCACTAGATTTCTTGCTGTCACCCCTTTCCACATCTTCCCCCTCCCGCCCCATGTTGCCTTGTTCAAATATGTTCTTCAGCAAACTAATTTACCCAAATAAAGGCTTTCTCACAGAGATGTTTTTGGCAAGTTTGAGTGTCTGGGGATGAATACTTACTTACAAAACTGTTTGTTTGTTTGTTTGTTTATTTAAGGTTGCTAATCTTGCTTGTTCATTGTCAACAAATGAAGATGGAATGAAAATTGTCCAAATGGCAGCTAATCACATAGAGACGTTGTGCCCACAGGTATGACTTTTTCAACTAATTCCCATTACAGCGCACTGAGCATACACTGTATTTTTGTCACACAACATAGATGTTCAGTCATGCTCCTTCAATCTAAATTCACCTTCCATTTACACAGCTTAGTTAGTAAATGGAGACCTAATGATAAATCAAACCCAAATAGTCAGTTATTTTATTTTTTTCTTAGTGGTTAACATAGGAATTGTTAATAGTCTGTATTGATTGGGAGTTTTTAAAAAGCTGTAAAAATTCCAATTGAAGAAACATGCTGCTCTGTTTCTGAAATTAAATCCAATTGAATGAACAGTGTATCATGATAGGCAAATTGGGAGTATTTTTACTTTTGGAAAGCAATACATATGTTGACCTTTAACTTGAAATAGTATTACTACTTGTTGGGGGTTTTTTTGTGTATGTGAATGTTAAAGCATGAATTCTTCTGATAATCACCAATTCAAAAGCTTGAGCTTTTGTCTTAAGCAAATGAGTGAAAACCAGCACAGCTACAGACAGGTTTTTGATACTTACTATCTTATTAAAAGTGTATTTGCTCTGTATTTGTCACATTCAGAATTACGGAGATATAAAACCTTCTACAGTTAGATCTGTTTAGAGCAAAGATTTTACTGATCTGTGTGAATCTGATCTGAGTGTTTCAGCCTTGAGGCTGCGTAATTTCAAGATTGTTAGTTCTTTGAAAAACACTGTAGTTTACACAGTGGCCTAAATATAAACCCTTTTGTGTTTTTGAATGCTAGATGTAGTTGAAATAGAAGGTGAAGAGCAAATATTAATAATATGTTCAATTACAAGCTTGAGAAGTCCATTTTACGCCTGTTGAGTAAATGCAAGACTTGGGGAAAAACCAGCTTCTATCAAGGAAATGTGATATTCTGAAAATACCACAGATCAGTGTTGGGTTGGTTTTTGTTTTTTTTTCAATCATTCAGTTTCAAAGTCTGTTTTTAGAACTTATACAGTTCTGTGTTTAACATCCCACTTGATTTAATGTGTTACTGCTTTCGTAAGAAGATTGCTGGCTTGTAAGAAGAATTAATGAATAGCTTCTTCCAGCTTCTTTGTTTCTCCAGGGGCACAAGTGCACCTTTATAATACTTCATGGTACAACCAGATGTAGCTTTTTAATTGAATACCTACACTTTCAGTATTGCATCTGATACCAGAAGCTCCTAAAATCTAATTTTGACTAAAATATTGATTTTTCTCCACAGCCATTTAAGTTGCTAGGGTTTTAATTTCCTGTAGTAAAATGGAAGTTTCTTGTTCGTTTTTTTCCCCTTTTTTTTTAACCTTGGGGTAAAACAGGGGTGAATTAGTTGATGATTATAGATTTGTCTAAACAGAGAATGTGGTATGCACATGATAAGATTATATTATTATTAATGGTGTCTTTATTGTGCAGGATTTGCTGCTCTCTTAGATAAGGACCGTTCATTCCCTGCGAAAGCAATTGGCATTTTACCTAAGTAAGAAATAGCAGAATAAGGCTCCTGCGTTTTTCAGTAAATCAGATTATGCCATATCATTTAAAAATCCTCCACAGGGAAAATAATTATCTCTTAAGATCCCTGCAGGGTATATCAGTTAGAGTTTGGAAAGGGGAAATTTGCATGTAGAACTCCCCAATGTTCTTAAAACGTTAGAGTAAAAAATGGGATTTTACGTGCTCTGAAAAATGTATTTATTGAAGGAAACCAGTGGTTTGGATTGAAATCTGAAATGGCTGAACTAAAATAGGAAAAAAAAAACCCCAAAACTCTCAGCCCAAAGACACCAACCAAAAAAAGAGCAACAAAAACAACACCTACAGAAAACGCCTTGGAGTCTGGGATTTCTGTGGATTTGACCACCAAAACTTCCCATGTAGCACTGTGGGAAAAAAAGCAGACACAGAATTGGCAAACCCTGGAGGAAAGCCTTTTAATTGTTAGAATTCATAAACATGCTTATGTTATATTAATTATACTGTACTGTAGTTAAAATGTAGAGAGTTGATTCTGAACCGTATTTTTTTTCTCAAGTGAGATTATTAGTGAATATTTTGACTGTTCAATAAATGAAATAAGCTATGCATGTATGTTAGAGCTGATAAGACCCATATAATGCCTGTTGTTCCTGAAATAGCATGAATACTTAATGAGAAATAAATTTTAATAATAATTAATGTTAAATCAGTAATAATGAACAGAAAAAGAAATAAAGAGCTGCTAGTGTATGTTTTGATGAAGGTAGAGTTATTTTTGTTCATGTTATTAGCTCTTGGTTGGGAGAATTTTCCTGAGTGTTATCAGGGCAGTAAAATCTACAGTGTCACTTGTTCTGTGTTGAAGTCCATGTTACGTTCCTGGTGTGCCAACAAAATCATGACCTCATTAAATGCATGAAAAAGAAAGAAAAGGAAAAGAACACAGAGAAGCAAACAAACATCTATTTTTGAACAGCAAGGATATAAGTCTGTAGAGCTGTTTTGCTAATACAGATCTTGGGGTTGTTTTCCTTAGTGCTTCAGATCAGTGGCACATTTGAAGAACGCTCTGATTCCTCTAATATTTAGTGCTCTTGTCAATGTAGAGATGGAAAAATATCCTAGAAGTGGGAAACCAGTGATAAGCAGACAAGGGTCTGGCTTGTCTTTCAAAATTCTTGATAGGGTTTTACATTCACCTCCTATTTGGGATAGTCAGCTTTCAGGTGGTTCAACAAGTATGTCTGGCACACCAGGCTAACAAGAGGAACAAGGGAGAAGACCTGGAAAAACCTGTGTATTTGTGTCTAAGGAAGAGCTAGCCCATTATTTGACCTTGCTTCTATGTTAGTGCTGGGTGCTCTTTCCTTACCTCTCCTGAGGTAGGCCTCTGGTTTTGCTGGGTTGGGGAGCTCTGCTGAGGGATAGGCTTGAGGAATAAGGATGTGTTCTGCAACAGGCTCTTGAAGGAAGGAGGAGGTGAGAAGGAAGCCATTGATCAGATTTTGGATGGCATTGAAGGCCATAGATATGTGACTTAAACTAGGATAAGGATAGAGTGTTGCAGGAGAGCAGAGAAATAAGGTTGAACAGCAGCCATGGTAGGTGAAGGTGTGCTAGTTCTCTCTGAAATTCATGTTTGTAAGAAACACACGTAGTGGTGGTGCTGTGATGCACATAATGAGAGATAATGACATTTTCTTCCCTGAGGGAATGGAAGCCAGGGAGTGCCAAGAGAGTTAATGCAAACGCATCCTGAGCTGCTGGTTTTGAGGGGAAGAATGACCTTGAGCCTAAAGCTGGAACAGATGTTTCAAAGCAGAGATCAGAATTAGCTAATCTCAGGGCAGCATCTGGGAAGAGCTTCAGCATGTCAAAGGGCTCTGGCTAGAGCCTTTTTATTAGCATAAAGATCCCTTGGAGAGTTTTAAGCAGCAGAAGGTTTGAGCTTGTTTTGGCAGACCCATACCCGAAAAAGCAAATTTTAGGCTCACTTCCTTTGAAGATGAGATCATGCTGACTCAGATCTTGCTAGAGCTTACTGCTAGTTACCAAAATGGTGCAGGGTGATTAGAACATGTCTGTTCTGGTACATAGTCCAAGGAAGCAAAATACAGGAAAAATACATGAATGTTCATGGTTTAGCTTTATTTGATGACAAATAAACTTTGCAAAATCGTTCAATCCCATGCAAAAATTTATCAGATATTTAGAAAAAGACAAGGTTTGCACTAGCACAACTAGAACCTCAGATGTTAGTATTTTTGGTGATTTTAATTTTTCTCTTAAGTATTGAGAGGTAGAGAGAAACTATCTAATTATAAAGCTATTAGGTGAGAAAGAAATCCACGTAACAGGAAATCCGTTAGAGGTTGAGTTGCTCTTTGTGTTTAAAAAATAAAAATGGAGGTGAGGGAAAATAGCCTCAAAATAATGAAAAGAGAGTCAGCACCTTGAGCTATTTTAAATGTATGTGACGCTGTCACCTCTTTTCTCTTCTTAACTTGCACCTAACCAGGAATATATATGAGAACCTAAAGTAGATATTGCAGTGTATTTTAGAACATTTTATTTATTTAGAAATTTTATTTATTTATTTATAAGCATTTTATTATTTAGAACATTTTATTCCTAAGCCACTGGAGGAAGTTTGCAAAGACATAAATGTCCTTCTTTATAGCTAGCTATGGTTGATGCACAATGTCTTATGTGGAAGACATTGATTCAATGGATATGAAATGCATGCTGAGCCAGTTAAATTTGGTCACTTCTCATGTGAAATGTGCATGCTCAGATAGTGATAACTGGCTCTGAGAATGATGTCCACCTGGTTCTTATCTTTGTATTCAAGCTATTGGCTAAAAAGAAGTGCCCGTTACACATCATTTACTGAGTACATACAAGGAAAAGTGAGTGCCTTATGATGGGTCAGAAACTTTGTCACAAGCAAGACAGGGTTACAACCAACGGTAGATCTGGGTACTAGGGTTTATTTAAGAACTAGCGAGATCAGTTTTTACTCTGCTTGATGATACCACATGTGCTTACTCATTTGTTTTCCCCACAGTGTTATATTCACTAGATCTCAACTTTCCTTCCCAGTGGGGAGATTGGTGCTAGTCCAGGAAGGTTGTGCAGAAAGTTATGATGGTTTTGTCCTGTACATCCTGTTTGCACTCACCTGTCTCGGGCCTTACCGTCCAGGGTCCCTGGGTGTCTCCCACTATTTGTTTCCACGTTATTTTCCTGACTTCCAGGATGTTTCCTCAATTCCAGGACTGTTTCTCCAGCCAGAATTTTCATCAGCCTCCTTATAGGCCCCTAAATCCTTGATTTTTCCCAGTGTGTATGCAGAAACATAAAGTGTGATCCAGCTTCTAATTGGTGGCTGTGTTTTCTGTCTCTTTATTAATTGAACAACTCAGAATATGTCATTCTGTTTAGATGAAATGTTAACAGAATTTAAAACTGTGTGTTTTTAAATGTATGAAAATGTGTGGTATGTATTGACGTGTGTTAC
Source organism: Larus michahellis (assembly GCF_964199755.1). Lineage (NCBI taxonomy): Eukaryota > Metazoa > Chordata > Aves > Charadriiformes > Laridae > Larus > Larus michahellis. Next base: position 38,234,162 of record NC_133901.1, read on the forward strand.
CTGTGCACTAATCTCTGATGTACTTAGTGTATGGTATCTTGGTTCATTTTTGCAGTTGGTTTTTATTTTTGTATTTGCTGTTCTTTTCCCCTTCTACAATACCTTAAAAAAACCCAAACAAACCAAAAAGCCCCTAATGAAATGAGCCTAATACTTGGCACATTTGTGGAAGATACAGCTGTAATTCTCAGTGCCATCTTTTCTTGCTGCTTGGAACTTCATATGCTGTTAGTTCTTTTAAATATTGTTTGGTGTGTGACTATTAAAATACCTCTAAAGATAGAAGCTGAATTTTTTAGTTGTGTGAGTTTGTAAATAAATCAGTGTGGTAGTTTAAGTAACGTGGAGAGTTCTTAGGGTAAGCATGATGCTGAGCTGATCAGTGGGAATATATTTATACACGTAGTATTTTCAGGCCATTCAAGGACTGATCCGACAGCTGTCTTTAACATTTTGTATTTGGTTTGTCTAGCAATGGTTTTTCAATGCCATTGTGACTGTCTGGAACTGACTGCTGTATTTTCATATTACAGATCTCCTTCTCTGTTGGCACATGTATCTGTGAGAGATACGCAAAAGATAAGAGAGAATGGCAAAAGATTCCAGGGCTCCTTGCAAGAAACGAGCCCCTGCATCCTTCCTTTCTTTGAATTTTAGTAATTTCAGCACTGTTGTAGTGATGCTTTCTTTCCTGTCTCTAGGAGACAGTATTAAGCCTGTCACTTTTTAGGATCATGTGAAGCGGTCTGTGTTTATCAGTAAATTCAGAAATACTGTGGAACCAAGAGTTGAGGAGCTGAGGTGTTTTTTGGAGAGTGTGTGTGTATGTTTGTCTATAGAAAAGATCCAGACAAAGCATCTCCACTCCAGCCCACAAGCCACTTGTATTCTGTCCTCTTCCAAAGTATATTGATTACACCTACAATTTGGTGCAAAGTAGCATGGAAGTCCTCAGCAATAGTTACAGCACTGTGCCCCACGCGTGCGAATATTCAACTGAGAAGCCCTAATTTCCAGGCAAGGCATGCATGTTCTGTGCATTCTTTCTTAAAACTACGATCATAACTTTGTTATGCTTCTTATAAGTTTTGCTCAAGCTTTAAATGTGAATGTCCCTTTTTTTTTCCTCAAAAAATTTTTTTTTGTTTTTCCCTTATGAATGAACAGGGCAATTTAGTCTTTTCTTTGAGCTATGTTTTGATTTATGCATAAATTGTTTAGCCCTTTTGGGTTGATACAGATAGATGGATATTATTTGCTTCTGTGTCATTTTCTAGAAAGTAGGTACTGTGTTGAACAAACCTGAAAATTCTTGCTCACAGAAATGAGACTTGATAGCTCATAAGTGGGCAGCATCTTTTGATGTGTTACATTTTTCAGTATGGGAGTTTAATTATATATTTTATGATGCTGTGGCTTTTTGAAGCTAGCAGTTCACATTTTCTATATATTTACTTTTTCATGAGAGAAAATCAATCAACCATTTTGTTATTTGCTCTGGTACGTTAAATGGTGGGGGACACTGAACTTTTTTATTAGCCTCATAAAAACTCCTCACCAGTATCACTTTAATAATGGCAATTGTTTCATCTTCTTGGTTGAACTGTCTGTGTGGCATCTCCTTTTATCTGTCTTAATACCATTTGCTTCGAATACAGCAGTCTTGTGCAAGGGCAGAAGTAATGGGGGAGAACATGGTAAATCAGTGAGTTCCTTACCATCTGCTATAAAAGAGAGAGAACGGATGTTAGTATCTCTAACAATATCAGACATCTTAAATATCATCCCCAGCCTTTCAATTGAGAGATTAATTAAAAGTACCTATCATGCTTTAATAATAATACTTCTAAAACTAAAGGAAAGGTATTTTGGTGAAGTGATACATTTTTCATGTAGGTTTTCACCATGTTAGCTGCTGAAGTTAATGAAGAAATCGTCATTAACCTTGATAGCTATGGTAGTCTGCTTGAACGTTCCTGTTTAATTCCTTCTCTTACACCTTTCTTCCACAACCAGGTTAATCTGGTATACATCATCAGTGCTACTCTCAAGCTGTTATTTCTACCTGCTTCCCTTGTGACTAACAGTAGCCATCATACAGCCATTCAGTGCTCTGGATCAGGAAACTGATGCAGCTGAGAATTAAGCTGGGAAGCAAGCGAGAAGGTTAGTTTTCATTCTAGTCAGTTGCCTGATGTAGGTTTGCCATATGGATGTAGGAACACTGCTTGCTGGCTCAAGGAATGAGAGAAAAGGAGTCTAAAGGAGGAACAGACTAATGCCACGTTGAGGAGACAGTGGCACAGTTTTGGTGTTAAAAGTTAATGTTTGTTTTCAGTAGTAGTAGATAGTTGTTCTTATCAGCTACCAGGAGACATGTAAAAAGTTGTTAGTCTAGTCCTCGAGTATCATAATAATATATGATCCTGTTTGGATGGATGATCCTTTGTACCATCAGAACATTGCAGTCTTAATGTGATGGGCAATTTGCAGAAAAGGAACATGTACAAAACCAGCTGTGCTCCAGTTTCCAGTTGGGCTATCTGACAAGGACTGAAAATGATACAAATAAGAAAACCTTCCTTGTGTCTTCTAGCATCATTTATAGAATCATAGAATGGTTTGGGTTGGAAGGGACCTTAAAGATCGTCTAGTTCTAACGCCCCTGCCATGGGCAGGGACACCTCCCACTAGACCAGGCTGCTCAAAGCCCCATCCAGCCTGGTCTTGAACACTTCCAGGGATGGGGCATCCATAAACTCTCTGGGCAGCTTGTTCCAATGTCTCACCACCCTTACAGTAAAGAATTTCTTTCTAATATCCAATCTAAATCTCCCCTCCTTCAGTTTGAAACCGTTACCCTGTGTCCTGTCACTCCACTCCCTGATAAAGAGTCCCTCCCCATCTCTCCTGTAGGCCCCCTTTAGGTACTGTAAGGCTGCTACAAGGTCTCCCTGGAGCCTTCTCTTCTCCAGGCTGAACAACCCCAACTCTCTCAGCCTGTCTTCACAGCAGAGGTGCTCCAGCCCTCTGCTCATCTTCGTGGCCCTCCTCTGGACTTGCTCCAGTAGGTCCATGTCTTTCTTTTGCTGAAGACTCCAGAGCTGGATGCAATACTCCAGGTGGGGTCTCACCAGAGCGGAGTAGAGGGCCGTTACTGACATTTGTAGTTGTAGGTTGTTACCTTTTTCTGTTTGTGGAAATGGAGGGTTGTTGTTTTAAAAAGATGATGAAGTGCATGGCATTTCCAGCTGGTACTGGAATCTTGTGGTACTATGGAATCTTAAAGCTGTGGGCCACCAGAATGTATTGGAAGGCCTAACGCTTTATGCTCTTATACAAATAGACATAGCTGGATGTTTGCTTTGGCTTGCACTTTGCCAATAAACAGTTTGAAGGGCAAAAAAAATAATGATCTGACTCTTAGATTCCCCTGAAAGTCTCATGTTGGATGTGGCTGCTTGGCTGTTTTATGATACTATTTGGAGAGAGAATAATTAACTACAAAATACCTTGCGGTTTTTAGCCTCAACTTGGATCTTCCAGTGTCTGTTGCGTTAGAACAGAATCCTCAACAAATTCTCAGTTTGTAATACTAAGTAAAAATACCATAATAAAAAGTTGAGTAGCCTCAACTTCTGTGGCAGTACAGAAGCTGTTCTGTTTTATCCTTTTCTGCTCGTCCCACCTGTAGTTAGTGGAAATAAGACATGAGAATGATCGAGTTTCTTAAAGTCGCTGGAGGGCATTTGCTGTAGATTCATACTGCACAAAAGTGCTATGAATGTTTTATAAACAATTTATTTTCCCCTGTGCCTTTAAAACTTGGAAGTATTCGTCCTGGAAAGGTACTTCTTTTTTATCTCTTCACCTCCATCCTTTTTTCTGAATTTGTAAGTTTTCCTGAGATGCCATATTTTGTTGGTGACAGTCCTGGAGCAGAATGCCAGGGAAGGAAAGAAAGGTAATAAAATATCATTATTAGAGACTTGTGATTAAAAAAAACCCTGCTGCTTCTGGGGAGGAGGGTGGTCATACAGTAGGAACGCTTAGAGTAGTACAAGACAGCAAAATAATACCACTGTTAAAAGTTGTAGTTTTGCATGGTTTTTGGAAGAGAGGGGCGGACAGCAATGAAGAGCAGAGAATATAAATAGCTATAGCATGCAGTGATAGAAATAGAGAGGTATAAATAGCATAGGTTGACAAGGGAACACATGCCTCTTCTGAAACAAGAAGCTAAAATCATTGATATGTGGTTCCATCTGACATGACTTTGTTCTGTGCATTGGGCCTATCACTGTTACCAGCATTTTACCTAATTTTGAGATGTTTTTCAACAGGAATATTGGAAATGAGATGGGGATCCTCGTGGGTGCTTGAGCACCCTGAAGGCAGCTGGTGATGTAGATGGTGGGGAACAGATGCAAGCACTTAGTCTGGCAAGCACCAAGGGAACTGAATGAGGTAGACATCAAGTTTGATGTAGCTGCAGCATTGATGGGGGACTGCATGGTCCACGTTCTTGTATGTGCATGTATGTTTTATGAACAGCAGCTAAGGAACAAGCATTTTGGCAATTTCTAGTGTCTTCTGACAAGCTTGGAAAACAAAGGCACAAGAATTTATTATTTTTTTTTCTTCTATTCCCTGCACACCCACCTTTTCATTGGTGCAGGGTCAGACTTCTGTGATTTGGGGAAATTGTAGGATGTCTCTCAGGGAAGTGTCTGACCTGGAGAAGTGTGATGAGGTGAGTCTTACGAATTTTGTCTGATTCACATCTCTGATGAGCCTCCAAGTTTTTAAATTGAACTTTTGAAGGGTTTATGTAGAAGTAGCATCAAATTGAAGGCAGCAGGTGACTACCCTTCTTGTGTTTCCGTGATTTCTTCCTGGAAACTAAAATTCTAAAATGTCATTAAAGAAGTTGAAGAGAGGTAACATGATCTGCAAGTGGATTTTCTGGTTACATTTGCGGAATGATAAATGCAAAGTATATTTGGCAGTTTCACTATGCACTTTACTAATTTCCAAATTAAAAGTCATTAGGAAGTGTATCGGTAAGAACAGCTTTGGAAGTAAAAGTACCAGTTACACCACCAGTTTGTTTGATTCCTGTATCTCTTAGATGATTGTTCATTGTTGATACTGATGCAGAGTCTAGGCTAATTTGCTATTCTGAGTTAGAAAAAGCTTTGTTTACCATCCTAAAGCTGTCACTACTACTATTTTAAAGAGAACGATTTCAAGCAAAGTTTTCTTTCTGTTTTCTTTGGAACTTGGCGAGTGATGTGATATGCTGGCTGCATGTGAACCCATGCTTATGTTTATGCATAAAATAGGGATAAGGTATTTGTGTTTCTAATTATACCACTTCTATCTCTTTTCCACTTTTTCTGGGAAAATGTAAAATGAATGTTAAATTAATAACTAAAGTTACACTGACTTTGTGTTGTACTATAGCATCACTGAAATTCTTGAAGAATGTAGACTCTGTTGCTGTTGATGCTTGATACGTATCTCTAAGGCAAAATTATTACCCATAGGTGCATAGTTTTCTGGGAGGAAAGATGATCTCATAAGGAATTTTTTTCTGGATAGCACACTGCATCCTTTCAGCACTCGTTTTACCCATACCTAAATCATGGCATGTATAAATAATGAGTGATGCTTCAAAAATCACCCCGTTTCTCATTTTCTTAGTGGTACATCTTTCTGTTGGAGGCAACAGCTTGCCTCTTTCTTGATCCTATTTTAAATTAATATTCTGATGGGGTTTCTGCATGTGGAAAGTAGACTAAAGGACTGAAGACATTAGAAAAATAGTACCGACAGCTGGGGGAAAAAAGTGCTTATTTGGTAGTGGGTGACATACAATTTAGGTAGTGTTGAGTTCTTCTTTTACAGGTTGATAATGTGAATGATGTGTAGGGACCTAATATCATTATTATGAGTTTCTGCACTTGGGCTTCAGAAATGATTCTTAATAATAGCAGAGGAATAAAGATTCCTTCCTAGAGCAGTGGGGGTACTGGGGGAGATTTTCGTTATTTGAATTTCTCATTACCTGCCCTGAACTGTCCTCACTGTCTGGAAAGTAACAAGGGTTTTGTGTTGTTTTTTGGACTTCGTTCAGCTCATAGGATGTGCAGACTGTGTATGTGAAATAGAGGACAGAAAATGAAAACTAGGAGGAAATGTGGAATTACTTAGCTTATCTTTGTCATGCATACCTGCTAAAGTATCGACAGTACATTGTTTTCACTTTGCACCATTTTCTTGTTTCTTGTTTTTTTTTTTTTTTTCGGTTTGGTTTTTTGTTTGGCTGTAGAGGATTTTGCTTGAGAGAATTCTGGAAAAAAGTGATTTGAAACTGTCTTGGTGGGAGGTATTTCACTGGGGGGAAAAAAACTGAACCCCACCAATAAAAACCACTTAAAATGAAGGGTTGAGGATCTTTGGGACTACGGTTTACAAAGAAACTGTTGCATTATATCAGCTTCACTTTGCAGCTGCCTCAGGGTAACACATCTGGTGGTGTGACACAACATTTGTTTTGGAGGAACTTGTAAAATCTTCAAGGTGTTAGTGAATAGTTCTGTGCTCTTACATACGGAAATGTATGTCCCTGAGAAAACAATTATTCTCTTTAAGGTACAGTATTCCACTTCATGTATAGGAATGTAACCAAAATCTTACTACGCTTCTGCGATGAAGTCATATGATGCTGATTCTTAGGGGCTAATTCCATTAATATAAAATATATTACTGGACATAATTATTTTATTTTGGAGTCCTCCCTTGTTCTTGAATATATAGAATGTATCTTAGTTGTTGTGATGCATTTCCATAATGTTCATGATGCTGTCTTAATGTGTTAGCTCCAAGATCTGTGTCTTTCAGGTGTTCTCAGTGTTTTCATTATTGTTTCTCAAGCCTATTTTTCCCCCTGTATGCCTTTACAGGATGAATCAATGAGAATTGTATTTCAGTTTTTCAGATGAGGTGATGCCATTATGTATGTTGTGGAATTGTTGTGCTTTCAACTATTCTTAGGTTTGCTAGGCTACACAGACGACTTGGTGTGTACTTGTAGAACACTTTGGATTTGTTAAGAGCAACACTAATGTTGCTGGCTTTCACATTTTTTTTCTTCCAAATACGTTGTTCACATCTCTTCCTACTAGGATATTAAATGGACATCAGTCTTAAATTACCTTATTCACTCTGACCCATCCCTTTCAGTTAACTTTCTCAAATATTGAACTGTTAACCCACATAACTTCTGATACCCAGTAATTCAAGTTAGGCTTTGATAACAGGATGATAATATTTGTCCTAGTCAAGCATGTTTACCCTAGTTAACCTCTAACAGTAAGAGGATGTTCTAACCATGTGACTAAGAACATTAGGACAAAAACATAGAACTTCATTCATGTGTAAAACCAACTGTAGCTGAAGCTTTAATGATAACAGTTTCAATGAATTAATAGGCTGTGAGAATGTAAATATTTCTTACAAGTATTGACTCTTCTTACTTAACCGTAAGCAGGCTCCCTCCCGTGCCAGTCCTGCTATTATTGAAGCGCCTCACCTGAAGTGGTGTTCTGGAAGCAATCCTGCTAGAGAAAGAAAGAAAATAGTAGGTGTGGGCTTTCTGCCTTTTTCTTCTGTTCACAGTTGTGTTGTTTTAGGTCCCTCAAGATTAACTGGGTGAGAGGACCAGGAAAAGGAGATTTGAACATTTACAGGTTGCAGCAGAGAGAGAAAACCTAACGAGGTCCTTGGAGTCTGCAGTGAGGGGCCAGTAGCAAACAGTGTGGCCTCAGGAGGACAGAAGAAACTTCCAGGGACCAGAAGGGGCAGGGTCGTGCTTGCTGCAGCTTGAAACTTTGACTGTGGTGGCAACAGGTGAAAAGTTGAAGCTGTGCTCTTCTGTCTGCATGAGTGACATGGGATATATTTGAGGATGTCTGTCAGTCCCACTTGTTCACCAGACTGTTTCTACCTATACTTTCCAGAGACACTTTATGGCTTTTCGACCTCCATGTTCCTATCTCCATGTAACTCTGCTAAAGCTTTCTCCTTGTCTGTCTATTCAGTAACTCATTTTTGTGTCTAGTTGAAAGTTCATTGTCTTCGGTTCTTCATTTCTTTTGCTCAGGCCATTCCATAGTTCCTAGTTTTCATAGGAAATGTAGGGTAATGGCACTTAAACAAATGACTACTGAAGGAGGTTGTCTGTAATGGTGACAGTTTTGTTAGAGATCCAAAGAGGGAATGAGGAACTAATTGGGTGGATTTAATACATTTTTAGTAGGTTGGGATTTTTTTCTTGCTGCTGTTTTAGTTGGGTTTTTTGCGTAATATACTTCAAAATGTATGTGGAGCAACAGTTGTGGCATACATGTTGAGCTTTACAGATGTCTTTTTTTTTTTTTTTAATCTCAGTATATAAGCTTAATCCATATGTGTGTTCAGTTTACCAAATAGTCAAAGACTGTAGTGTAGTTACACTGCAGTTGTTCTGGTTCCATTGCAGTTGTATTTTACATGCATAGATGAAATCCAATAAACAGAAGGTTAATTACATAAGCTTCATTTTATATCGTCATTTCAGTATGCAGCTAACTTAATCGATAATTATGGATGTTGTGTTCAGCCACATCGGTTTTCAATGGTTAACACCTTTCAAGATCAAGTCCCAAGACTGTAAACTCCCATGGGGAGTTTCTGTTATGCCTGCATACCCCAGAAAGCTTTACTGCAGCTATATGAGTATAACTTGAGCTTAAGACAGTATGGCTTATCCCAGTTTGAAAACTCATCTATCACTAGTGCTGATAATTTTTAAACCAGTGTGGTTGGTATACTGTGATGGAGCATTTACACAGCCTAAGGAAATGTAGAAGCGGCTTGCATCTCTAAAGAGCATTGCTATATCAAGAAGCTTTGTTCTCAATTGAATACGTTTATACTGAACTGCAGATAGTGGTGCTCCAGTTTTGAATGGAGCACTGTTGAAGATACGACTTCCACTGTGGTAAAATAACAAATGAAACATCATAAACAGAACTCTATTTTGATTATTTTTTTTTATTTCCTCTTTCGTATATCAGTAAATCTTGAGGATTATTTTGGCCTTCCATTTCAAGAATTTGCTTTTCTTGAAATTAAAGTTAGCATGTGAGAATGCATTGCTCAAGACTTGATAAAATTTTGTGAAGTGTTCTGTGTTTTCTCACAATCTAGTTGTTCCCCACATACACAAACCATGGGGTTGCAGATACTGTATTCAGTAAGACAGAAACAGAAATGTTTGCTTATTTTGGTTACTTCAGTTTCAGTATTGTGAAATAGAGAAAGTGAAAGTACTTAACAACTGAAATTACTAATTTCATGCAAATCAGGCACCTATAATCTGACTGGCAAAAAACAACATATTTTGTGATCTGCTGCCTGCTTCACTTTTCAGGCCAAGGGAATTAGTACTGGAGGGGAGGTGCTGTCAGATGGATTTATAATTCATTCTTTAAATGTTAAGTCTGTTTTGTCCTCTTTCTCCAGGAACCAAAGAAACTCTCCACCCAAATGAGAATGCTGAATATGAAATGAGTTCTATTGTACTTTTGTAACATTTTAAACTAAAATAATGGGAATGTGTGTTTTTGAGCCTTTATTTTTATTTTCTTGTCTCAGAATACTCAGTTAGGGTCTCTGCTTAGTCCCTGAAGCATTACAGATAATGTCATGTGCCTTTCCTGTGGAAGGTTTCCAAGTGCATTTAGAAACGTGCATGTAGTCCCTATATGAAACCAGGACGTAGTTGTGTGTGGGGTTAGGGGAGCTTTGGAGGACTGTGTTTGATGTGTGGATTTTTGGATTGGTAGGACGTTTTTTGGTTTGGTTGGGGTTTTTTGTTTGTGTTTGGTTTTGGTTTTGTCATCTTCAGCAAGAGCACACCATTCATCTCAGCAGTGCTAAGCTGTTAGGAGGCATGCCTTTGAGTGAAGTTACACAAATTGTTTTCATAAAGTACAAAAACTTTATCCCAATGTAATAAAAACATACTTCTGTGCATCACTGGCAAGCACTGCCCAGGCGTCAGGAGATAAAACTATGCAGGATTGTCTCAGATCAATAATGTTCATAGTATTCTTGGCTTGCCCCCTACCCCACAATTCTGTTTGTTCTTGAAGGGCTGCTTTACCTGTGTGCTCATAATTTATTTGCAAGGTTCTTTGCCGATAACTTGTAATAGCAATGTAAAAATTAAATCTGCCCTTAATGGTTGGTATCAAGAAAGCCTACACTAGATTTGAGCGGTGGGTTAATACATACCAACTTTGTTCAGTGACCTCTTCTCAAAGTTTAATTAAAATTACGTAATAATCTCAGAATAAGTAAATCCGTATTTAACTTCTAAAGTTTACTACCAAACATAATCTATGTCGCTATCAAACCAAGTGGCTCCAATGCAGTCCCATCTTCCTGCTTCAAATGGTTGGAAAGGAGGAAGAAACAGAATCATACAGTTATTTAAATGCTAGTTCTGCCAAAATAGAGAAAGTTTACAAATAGGATTTTGTAATTTTATGCTGGATCATAATTTGTCCTAAGTATTTTAACCATTGCATTTAGTATTTTAGGCATTGCTGTGTTTTTATTATTGCATCATTATTTCTTGATGGAATTTTTGGGTCTTTGTCTGAAGCAACGGGTGTCTTAATCTTTTCTGAATATAATGTGAAAACTTATGGTCATTTGTTTATCCCATCATACCACCTGTACACCTGCCTTCTCATACCTATGAGTGCTCAATAATGAAGTTTTTCAGGGTTTTGTGAGAGAGTGCAGTGAGATATGAATAGAACTTTTCCTGTTTTCAGAAGAGGAGGAAAGTTTTCTTGTGGAATTACAATCTTCCTTTGTCACTGATGTGTCACTTCTGATACAATTAGAAGATTAAAAGATCTTCCCTAACTTTGCATCTCCTTTTAGCTATTTTCAGTGGGGGTAGATTTCACCTTTTTAAATTCAGTGAAGAATTAAAGTTGATTTTATTAATAAACATAACAGGTAATTCATTTTACTCCTGGAAGGCACTTATCTCTTGGTTAGAACTTGTCTGTTGTCTAGAGCTGCATTATCAACGTGATCCCAATTTTATTTAATTATATTGACTGAAATATATTTTATGATTAAATATTTTATATACAAGATACTCAGCTTTCAAAGCTTTTAACTTGTTCGAGGTTTTGCATATCTTTTTTATTATAATGACCTTTTTATGGCAGATGCCAAAGCACCAGTGTCATATATCCCTGTGCCTTTGTGTCATTACAGTGGGGTTTTTTTGCTTGCCAGTTTGTTTTTTTGGTTAGTAGTAAATATGGATGCCTTTTTACATAGCTTGAGGTTCTGTGCATATTTAAGCTCCCGCACTGCATCGTTTGGGAAAAATAAAAGGCACAGCTTAATAGAAATAAAAGTTCTGCACAGTTTTCTGTTAGAAGAACAAAATTACCCGATTGTCACCGTGTTTCTGTGGTTTCTTTAGTAGTAAACCTTGAGTCAGCAAATGCTAATTCATGATGTGGCTGCATTATCTATAGATAATTATCTGTTCAAATTTTTGTTACGCGTCCTAGAATATCCCTGAGAAGTGAGTCACTTGCCCCAGAAGGAGTCAATGTTAGTAGCTAAGTATGTATCATATAATTATTCTGTAATTGCGTGTTTCAAATTAGTTTGGTAATAGCTTGGAAAAATCCACCTTCGAAAAGCTCAAAAAATACTTTGTGTTATTTTGGTGTGTTGTTTGTGCACATACCTTGATGAATCCTGGGCGGTATGCTTAGAAACTGTTCGCATTACATAAATGAAATGAGACTAATGTAAGATGCACAAAATAGTTCCGAAGACATGCATTCTGATCTCTAGAAGTGACAGAATCAAAGGACACATGTACTGTTGACCTTGAATGTGACCATCCCATTATACTTTATTTAGCTATAAAAATGCAGAACTACGGAGTTCCATCTTCCATTAACAAAACTTTATGATCAATTCAAGTGCTTTGAATTCAGTTTCTGTTTATTTACATGTGTGGAGAGAGTGCTATTCTATACGCAGGAAGAATGGATTGAAGGCCATTTCTTTACTTATGTCTCCAGAGGAATTCCAACCTACATTCAGCTCAAAACTTTTTACTCCTGCCAGAACATGAAATTTCTGGGAGCTTTTGCTTTAGAGCAAGTATGGATGTATTACTGTATTCCGGGGAGCAGGGTGGTAGTTAAACCTACCAGTTTTCAACTACATTTAGTTATCCTGTAATATTAAGGCACAAAATAATTCTTCTCAAAAGATACTATATTAACATATATTTGACAGGCGCACAGTTTTAGTACTGGGAAACATGAAGTAATGTAACGTTTGGGGCCAGCATTCTTAATCATGGATCATATTTTGTAGATATTAGCTCTGCACGCAAATTGAGAACTTTGTGAGTGTTTACATCTTCCATGAATATAAGCAGTTCTTCAGAAATGCCAGCTTTACAGACTGTTTGGCTTGCCATTTGGTGAGACTAGAGAAGGCAACATCAGCACAGTCCCTATCTGGATTTCGCCTTATAAGCATGTTCTTTACATTTCTGCAATAGAGATTGGTACTAAATCTTTGTAATCTATGCACTTTTTTTGCGCTGTGTGTGTCTGAAAGTTCCTTTTGGCTGAGTCCACGAGAGCTCTGCTGAATTAGGTTTGAGTGCAAGCCGTTTTCCATGTACCTACTGTTGTATACATAGATATTATTTTTGTGTGTAGCTATCCTGCCTTTCCCTCAGAGATGAACACCGCAGCCATGCACAGCAAGTGAAGCATGTCATCATTCTAAAGGCTAGGATGAAGTAGTCGATGACTTGACAGTGAAGTCTGAAAAGCAGAGTTGCCCATTCTTTGATTACAGTTTGTGCTTTTCATACTAATCTGTTTTAAATATTAGTCGCTGAAACACTGTGGCTTTGTTTACTGCTATTGGGTAAAGGTGGCATGGCTTGGCCAGTGGAGAAAAGAAAATGAGGGACAGAATGTGAAACAACCAGAAACATAAATTCAGCGTCAGAAGCCTCTTTTTGTGGGGATCTTGTTTTGAAAAGTGTGAATTGAGTTCTGAATAGAAAAGACTGCCATTTCAGAAACACATTTCTGAATTTCTTGCTTTTGATGTGATAGCTGCTTTTGAGATGTTGTTGCATGTAATTGGAGAGGATACAGCATGCAGAAAACACAGTGAATGAATTCCAGTAGGGTAATACCTAGAGCAGTATGATAATGACTAACAACTTTTTTTTGTTAGTACATTAGATGAACTGTGACACGTTCATCTTTGTAGCAGCCTGCTATAGAGGCAGGATTATAAGAATATTATTGGCATAGAAATCTGTAGGTGATTGAAAGGCTGGTTACCAATGTTGACAAAAGTGAGATAAATTAAATGGGTACCTGAGATTTCAGTTATAAATGAGAGGGGGCTTAAATACACTCTCTCCCCATCACCTGTAATCATACACAGTTACTCTTGGACTGTAATTACATGTAGACTTAGAAGGTGTTACTAATCTAACAGATGAATAAAATGGCTTGAGAATATTTATTCCCAAACAAAGCTATACATGTTCCTTTTTTGATTCGATTGCTAAACCGTGTTATCCTGGGGTGAGCTCTTTCAGCTTCAGCACTCTAGCTTCTTTGAGAAATATTTGACTGAATTTGGCTCTACGGTTACTGTGTCAAGTTGATGGATCTGCCCACTTAATTTTGTTGGAAAATCATCTGCTGGAGGTGCAGATGAACGTAAAGCTCGACAGCCAACTCCTGTTCAACTGCAAAAAAAGATAATCACCAAACAAAACCCAAACAATTAATAAAGACTTTATTTTGTTAGAGAAACTAACCGTTTTCAGTATTCACCATGTCCTTGTATTTTATTTCTAGTACATTTCTTGTTTTCTTCTGCTGTAGTCACTGCCATATCACATCTTTGCCCTTTTTTCCTTGTTTTATTTAATTAAAACGCTGATCAAAGTATCCTCTTGTAATGTTACTCCAGCCCTGCTACATGTTTCTTATTCTTCTGTTGTCTCCTTTTGCCAGACCTTAAGCTGGATGACTTCTCCGTACCTTAAGGCACTACCTGACTGACCATTGCTTCCCCCCACTGTGTGACAGGATAGGTGTCTGTTGGCCCGCACTTTGTTATTTCTAAAAGAAACGAGTAACTGTTCCATAGTCTAAGCCTACCCCATTAATGCTGGCCAGGTTGGTCTTGTTGTTGGTGGGTTTTTTTGTTGTTATCATTGTTGGGTTTGGGGGTTTTTTTGTTGGTTGGTTTGTATTTTTCCCCACCATTTTAACCCATTACGCACGGGAGTACGTCCTTGAGAGGTACATCTACTGTGTATGCCTCAAATCTCATTTTAGCTTATCTTTATTTTGCTGTCGTCATGAGCTGTTCAGAAGCTAGTTAGTGTAAGGTATGTACGATTATCTTATTGCCATCATTTCGCTTTATCCTCAAGCTTCCCTCAACTTGTGTAATCTTCTGTTATTATTCTGTTAACTTGAGACTGGCTTTCATTTAATGGAGTGTGTAGAGTATGGTTTATCCTGTACTTGATGAGGACATGTGTATGTTACTGCAGCACAAGTAATAATAATAAATGCTATCGTCAGCTAACTTGTGCTCAAAAGTGCAAGGAGATATTTGAAAACTATTAATTTGGCTCCTGACGATAGGCCCAAGCAGTAGAGCAGGAAGAATAACAGTTTTCTGGTAATGTTTACCTGAACTGTGAGACTTGTTGTACAAAAATACAACACTTGGGACAACATTTGAGGAAAAAGTAATGATAGATAATGATGGAATTCGAACAGCTTAAATATTCTGTAATAAGATAGAGTGAGGCTATATTTAATTAGTCAGCAACAAATTATAACCCTGTTTTAGATCAGGGAACAATGATGAAACAGTGACTTCAGATTAGTTTTGTTCATGTTGTTTCTTGAGGTCAGTTCAGATAAATTTATGCCATAAATGATAATTGGAGTGAAGTAGAAGAGCTAAGCTCTATGAAGTGAAAGAAATTGGCTAAAACTTTTTCAGCTTGGTCTCTTTTTGGTAAGAGTATAAGAGCCCTGGTGTAAAGTATGTGTTGTTTTGGTTTTTTTTCTTTTTTTTCATGGGAAAAGAGGGTTTAAAAACTCCATTTTATTTGTGTGATAATGTATCTGTTCAAATTTCTTAGACCATATTGAGAATACTCCAGTGTAAATCATATATGTTGTGGATTTGTTTGTGTTTTTTTTGGTTTTTTTTTTCCTATGTGAGTGCCTCTTGTGGCTTCACAATTTTTGGTGATCTGTAGTTGTATTTTGTTCTGAACATAAAATACTAGTGATGTTCAAGTATTTCAAAGGATTTTGAATGTGTACATCGTACAATTTAATAAAAAACAGATAAAGCTTCTTGCCAAGTTTGATTTTTCTGAAGTAAATTAAAAAAAAATAAATCAGATAATATGATTCAGCAGAAGAACATGAGACTGATCTTACTGAACAGCATTGTATTGCACTGTTGGGATGACGAGAAGCGGCAGTTGCCTCTTGCTTGCTGTTTTTGTTCCCGTTGGATCTGAGGTGAATAGACTTCCACAACACAAACACCAGAATGGTGAATGCCCCCTTTTTCAGTCATACTGGAAATGTCCAACAAAGGCTGTGGGTTTGGAACTACTTACAAGTCTACACAAAGGAGCCTTTCATGATTGCTGCTCCTAATTTAATGAATCTTGGGTCTCGGCGTAGTCCCAGATAGAACAAAGCTAAGTGTATACCTGTGCTTAAGCAAGCTTTAATGATTTTCCTTAGCCCTTAGGTCTGTCACCTTGACATGGTTCCCAGGCAAAACAAAGACACATGATCTGTACCATGCTCTGCAACTTAGCTGTGGCAGGATTTTAATTTCATTAATATCAATCTGAACTGTTCTATGGAATGTAGGTGTCATCACGCTTCTGGAAGCCACGTTTAATCAAAGGGGAATGAAGTCTTTTCTTAATAGGATATTGAGCATTAGAGCAGTTTACCTTGGGAACCATGAGGAACATCGTGACCTGAAATATTTAATTCAAGATTAACTGCCTTTCTGTAGAATGTAACTGATTTAGCCTCTAGCTGTAAACCTTCTGAGGGAAGCCTTAGGTAAATTCTATGGTTTGTGTTATTTAGGTGGTCAGCCTAGCTGATCTGTGCATCTTGTGTAGCCTTCGAATCTGTCAGTCTGTGGGTGAGTACAGTCTCTGTACTGTCAGATGAGGATGCCTGCCTGCGCTGTAGTTTTTGCATGTAGTGAAGGTTTCAGGACTTCCACTTGCAGAGATACCTGGAGTCGTTTAGATTTCTGAAGGCACCCATTTAATAAAGTTGACTACATTCTGTAATAGTTTTGGTGATCTTCCCAAGCAGTTTACCTCTTTACTACATTTGGCAAGGGAAATATTTTATGGTTCTTCTGTTACTGAAACAGCTTTTTACACAGTCTTATCTTTGGCAGAGCCAATCATAAGTACACTAAAACAAAGAAGAAAATACAGAAAGAAAAAATCTTTATTGTATTCAACCAGAAATAGGGTTTGACTTTCAGATAATATCTTACTGGAGGCTTGAACAGAGAAGCTAGAAATTACTTGTGTAGTATTTCAGTCATGATGGACACATTTTAAACCCTAAACTGTTAGTGTGGTGAATGGAAGCAGGAACAATGTGACCTAGGGTCTATTGAGGTGAATTTTTGAGCCCCTAGCTCAGAAAACTGATCCCGTGAAATTGAATCAAATGTAATAGGAATGAAAACAGCAACGTCTGAACTCTTGCAAACTTCTTATGTTTCTAAGAGAGTGTTGGGGGAGCTGCCATAGAGCCAAACAGCAGTGGGCTGTTTTGTATTACACTGTACTTGGAAAGTTCTGGTATCTTTGGTATTGATGTTGAAATAAAGAAACCAGAGATTATTTCTCATATGCAACTGTGGAATATCCAAATGTGATCAGATGTACAGATCTTGTTTTGTTTTGACAAGCTCAGAGGGTATTTAATTGAGTGCTGGTACTTGACCACATTTTCCTCCGGCTTTGTAGCCCATCTCCTGGACCCCTTGGGCAGCAGACACTGGTATAGTTGTATAAACAGTGCTCTCAATGCTTTATTGCAAATCGTGCAGAAATCTGTGTGCTGCAAAGCCTAGCTTCGTGAGGACTCCTGTGTGTGTTTCTCACAGGCAGTGTAGATGAAAGCACCCCACTTAGGCTCTTTCTGAAAGCTATTTGCAAGCTTGTCTGTCTCACAGTATGGTTTAGGAAGCAGTTCTGAGATGAGAGCAACAAAAAGACAGAACAGATCTGCTCCTTTGGCTTTAGCTGACTGGTATTTCTTCCTGCTTGGTGCACATCTGTGCAGTCCACATCCTAGAATCAAAATTTGGGCTGGATCTCCACCTGAGAGAAGCTAAAAATCTTCGTTGTAAAATCCCTGGCATGTACAGGGATTGGCAGTGAATTTTTTTGGGGTGTGTTTTGCATATTAAAAAAGTATCATGAATTGTGTAGAGTTACATGCTGTTTGCTTGAAACAGGCTTTCCAAAAAGTACTCAATTTTGAGGCTTAGCTAGTAATGGCAAGTATTTATAAATTTACTTTATAATGTTTTCAAATGTTTGCAGTTTGTATGGAAAAAAAGAGCTAAAATTAATGATGCCAACTCTTTTAAAAATGCCCTACAGTATGTAGGTGATGCTTGTTTGATGCCAGCCTTGATGTCTTGTCTTTCAGCTGTGTGGTTTGGTTTTGTGCGTAATAACTGTCCCTTCAGTTAGGCAGGATTGTTAGTAACAGGCTGACCAAAATGGTGGAGGTGGCATTCTCACTGCTAAGGTACCAGTATATACTGGCCTATTAGGGTATCTTGCAAAGTCTTTTATGGCTTTTTCCAGGACCAGTATGTAATTTCAACTGTTTCTTCCTTTTTTAGAAAGTGGAAGATAACTTGGAATATATTTAATTTGGGACGTTGGTTTTATTCTTCTGGTCCGCTTCCCCTCTTCTGCTTTTTAATTCTCTCCCATTTATTTGTGTGCACAGATATTGTCCTGTTGTTAGGTTGCACGTTTTCTGGGTATAATTTTTGGAATAGTTACAAGCATCCAACATTAAGAGTGTTGCTTACTTTATAAATTCTTGTTCTGTGTTTTTACTGAAATTATTTTTTTTTCTCATGACATATTGTTTACTGGCTGCTGAAAACAAAAGGTAGAGTAGGATGAATTATGTAAGCGTAAATGGTAATCAGTATGGCTTGTACGTCTGAAAAACAAACACCAAGTCTTCTCAAGGTCAAAGGAAGTGGAGTTTTCTACTAATTCCAAAATTATTAATTCCTAAAATGGTCAAACTGCTAGTATTATTTTTAAAAAAAAATCTGGAAATCCCCTATTACTACATTGCATTTTGTGTATTCTACACTTCATATAGAAAGACCATCACAGGCAGCATCGCCTCTCAACCAAAGAGGTTTGAGTGCTGAGCTGAAGCTTGGTAGGGTTACATTTGTTCCACAGAAGTTTCTGTGAGGAGCTGAAGGATGTGATACATACTGTCACCAGAAGTGATTCTTCTGAAGTACCAAATGCAGAATTGTTTTAAAAACATGGTCTGTGTGCAAGTCTTGAGTCACTGTGTTTTCTTCCTCATTTTCCATGTCTGGAGCTTAAAATTAGTCATTAATGAGAAGGTTAGTCATTAATGAGGTGCTCTTTAGTCTACATTTAGAGAATAGTGTTTAGGAACTGAAAGCTCAGTCTGTTTTAAAGGGGATAAAGGAAAGGGAAAGGGGATTAGTGCAGACGCTTTCCTCATTTAGTTTGTTCATTTGTGCATGTGTGGCATTTTTCATTACATTTTTACCAAGTCACTTGGAATAGCAACAGTCTGCAGTTCCTTATAGATGAGAAACAAAGTTGTCTTATCAAATGAAAACTTCCATTTTATCCTATTGCTGAAGTACCTTCAATCCACTAGAAGCCTTAAGCAGTGGACTCCATCACTGCAGGTCCTGGGGCACGTGGTAACACAATTGAAAAGGTGATCTGAAGCATAGTTCCTAAACTGCTTACAGTTGCATCTTTTGAATTTTAAGCATTTATTGTAATAAACAAAGGAAGTAGTTTCTGTTAGTGGTGAAATTGGAAGTCAATTGAGACTGGCTTTAGCATAGTATGTTACTGCCTGCTTTGAAGTATTTATTCAAAGTGTGTGTTTAGTGCCAAAGGTAGTACTATAACAGAGGAACATGCTGAACACTTATCTTTATAAAAATGAACCCTAATAAGCTCATAAATTCCGTGCTTTAAAAAAATCCTGTGCTTGCAGAGCCTTCAGTAGAAGCAATGTACATAAATGGAAATTTAAGCCTTCAGCAGCTTGAGTGGTCTGTTGACTTACTTGAGAAGCCAGAAGCAATTGCCTCTGAAAGCATAAATAAATGTCTGCAGGAAGAGACACTGTGTTTCCAAAGAAGTGATGCTGCAAGTGAATAGTGCATGTGGTTATGCCTAGGAGATACACACCTTTGTTGGTGTCTTTGCATAGTACTTCAAAGTCCCTGGTGACTCATTTTTAATGTCTGCATTCTGATGAGGTATAAATGATCCACCTTTTAATCTGTATCAGCATTGCTGAGCTATTGCTATTTTTCAAATGCTAGAAATGATGTGTGATTTTAGGAGTGCTCCAAGCTGCACTCAACATGCATTTGGGAGAGCTTCTCTTCTAATCTCCCTGGAAGTTCCTATGATTCTTTCCTGCATTTATTGCAGGAGAGAATGTTATTTACAAACTAAAATGTAACGCACCTTCTGCACATTCAGTATTTTAACCATATATACTTTCTGGCAATTGCATTTAAAAGAAACAATAAATGAGAGTGGGCAATTGGGATTGTGTTTTTCACATAAGACACATAAATGGTGTGCCTGCTTTTAGGGGTAGGATCATACACCATCAAGACAGATCTGCTGCCAGGTGATACAGCTGATAAATGCTTTTGTTGCAGACTTTGTAGATCTGGAGCATGAATAAAATAAAATTGTGTAACACATAGCGGGGGGGGGCTATATTGAAAGGATGCCTGAAAACTGTGGATAAAACTGTGCTTAGCACAGCCAAATTAGAAAAGGAAAAAGAAGAGTCAGTTCTAAGTCTTTACTGGGCCTGGCTAGAGCAGTGTTCTGTCACCTGCTTGTAACATCTACTATTTTAAAAGTTGCTGGTTTTGTTTTAAGGATACTGAATGGAGTCAGACTTTTAAATGAGCCTTTAGACTTGTGAGCTGAACTTCTTTAAAGAAGTGTTTCATAGGCAAATTGCTGAAACCATAGCCGGCAGTGATGGATTTTTTTTTTTCTTTTTTCTTTTTTTTTAATTTTATTTTTTTATTTTAAGGACTGTTCCATATTATTGGAGGTACAGATCAAGTGGTGATGATGATTATTACTATAATCAGATACTTTAAAACAACAGGCTGTGCAGCTTTAGAAAAAATACTGATCAGGCTCAGGACTTTAAGACTGTAATTGTTCAACCGTTGAGCACTTTTTTGCTATAGCATGCACTTTCTGCATTTATTCAGAATTAACTTGATTCTCTACTAAAAATTTAAATTCTTTTCTAAATATGGGTAGTTTGATGGCATGTTCTTCAAGGTAGGTACATGGTGCTGTGCTGTATATATGAAGGCAGAATTCATTGTCGAAAAGCTGAAAGTAGAATAAATTACATAATTTCAGTATCAGTAATCTGGAAAATAAGGGAGATGACAACTTCAGCTTTATTCAGTGGTTTTCTGCTTAACTTTGCAGATGCCTTGCAGTGTAGATCACCACTAATTCGATAATAATTCTGAGACGGTGTGGCTCCTGATGGGTCACATTCAGACAACAGTTAAACAGTGTTTAAATATATTTATTATGTCATTATTGAAAATTAAGTAACAACTTCACGGTAATTCCATTCCTGTTTTGTGAAAATATGTAGTAAATTCTGGTATGTTGGTGTGATCCTGTATGTTGGTGCTGTTTTATGCAATGTGACATGTTAATAATGTAGTAGCAATTAGCGTGCGTGATATTTTAATCTTAAGCAAGTTTCTGTTTTCGCGTGTTAGAGGATTTAAGGTAAATGGAGAGCTTTTTGCCTGCAAAAAGTTGGGTTAGTGTTTATTTGGTTGGCTTGGGGTTTTTTTGTTGTGTTCTTTTTTTGACTTTTCCCCTTCCTGCCATTTAAAGATTCTTCTTTGCTTTTCATGATGCACATGGAGTAGTTTATGTATTTAATCTGCGCAGTTACTCTGTTTCTTTTAAGTCTCTCCTCCAGACTGAATTAAATTTTTTCAGTCATTTCTCACAGTTCTATGTTTTTTAGATCTATGATGATGATGATGATATTGATGCTGTTACGTCTTCAGTGGGAGAGAAACTCTTTGTGTTTTTCTAGAAGTATGGTGCCCCAAAATGGATAGAGTATTACACTTAAAATTCAGTTGTGCAAAAGTAGAGCAAAGCACTTACCTCATGGTTTTCCAGGTATTTCTTCTGTTTATACTTCTCAGACTGTTGTTTTTTCTGACAGTACCTTATTTTTTGCAACCACTTTGCATGGTGGACTTGCATTTATTGACTGATGCACTGTAAATGCAGATGCATTTTTTGCTACTACCTGTCCAGTTGGTTCCAATTCTAAATTTGTTTTGCCTGTGGGGAATTTTTTTTTCTTAGTGGAGAATAGGATGCTTTTATATTTGTACTTATGGGACAGAAATCTATTTTTTAGATCACTTGCGGAGTTGGTGAAGAAATCTTACCCTTTCCTTCGTTGTAGTAGCCTGCTCTCCACCTTCTCTGACCATCTAGTAAAGTAATAGGCACATAATCTATTCTTCCTTATCCAAATTGTTAGTAAAAAGACTCAATCCCAGCAGTATTCTTCTGAAAGCCTAGCTATGTGTGTTCGTTCATTATGAGAGCACAAATATTACTAAGTCATTATTTAAATTTCACCAACTGTGTAAGTTCATATAATATGTAAAAATACCAGCCAAACAAAACTGATTACAAATTTTGCTTATAATCCAGAACAGGGGCAAGAGGATTGATATTATTGTAAAGAAACATCAGATGGACTTAGGACGAGCAATTTCCTAGTTCTTATTCTTTGGTGCAATGACTTGATTACAGTGGCATGATACTGAGAATGTTTTGTGTATACTGTCAACATTGGGGGTTAGTGTGGTGTAGTGTTTTTATTTTTCACATTTTTTGCTTTATATGGTGTTTTGTCGTCTTAAAGCCATTCTCCCCTTGATAAATAAACAATACTGGGAAGGGGAAAAAAGGCTAGTGTAAGGTTAATGTTCGCCTTCTACCTGCAATATGTATTAGTTTAATTTATATAATGTTTAGATATAATATCACCAAAAAGCTCTGTTAGGAAAAAATCCCTCTATTTGATTTTAAAGAGATATCAATAGAAGTAATCACTTCAGGATCAAATATTTCCACCTTCAATTAGTCTTTCCTGGGAGAGATGGAATCTGCCTTTTTCATGTGAACATACTATTTTTAGGCCTAACTGATTTAAAAATATATCTGCTGCTTTTATATAGATGTAGTATGTGTTAATGTCCCCTGCCACTGATCCTAAGAGAGATGCATGTTGTTCTGGCAAAACCTTCCACTTTCACATGACAGAGGCTGCTAATATCTCTTTTAGTGAAGACACTCTGTAATAAGCTTTGTGATAATGGTTGTTAAAGAGTTTAAACTCAAAACAGAAGTGTTGTATGCCGTACCGATAAATGTGTGCCTTATGTAAGTAAAAACTTCCTGATATCTTGCAAACTGGAATAGTATGAATTCTAAACTAAAAATAAAATATTGGGATTTTTGCTATCCTGTTCTGTTAGCGTCTTAATTCATGAAGCTAAGATGGAAGCTAGCCTAAGCTACATCTGACTGGTATTCACGCTGAGGACAGAAACAAATGCTGAGCAACACTTTCGCTTACAGAACAGAAATGCTGCTCTACAATTTTAAGTAAATCATAACATTTTATTTCTGAATACATAATTATTTAGATGTTGGGTTTTGTGTTTTTTTTTTGGTACAGGTTATTAATGCTGCTTTAGCTCTGGCTGCCAGACCAAAAAGTCAAGTTGTGAAAAACAACATGGAGATGTATCGGAGCACATGGGAGAATCACATCCATGTTCTTACTGAAGCTGTGGATGATATAACAAGTATTGATGATTTTCTTGCTGTATCAGGTATGATAATTTTCAGAATCTGATTATTCTTTTATATGCCTGGAAAATTTTTCGTAACATTTCAAAAGGAAACCAATGGGAGATCAGTTTGTGTAGGGTTTTGTGAAGCTGTTGCATCTGTTTGAAATGTCTCCGCGCAGTAGGTGTTCCTACTCTGCACAATGTATAGCTGCACAGAAGTTACTTGAGCAAACTGTGGGTGCTTGAAGCAAAGTGGCTACGTTACAGTGGGTATGTTTATCCATCATCACAAGTTCATGTAGCTCTAAGGTTCAGAATCCTCTCTGCAGCTGTGAGAAGTCTCCTTCTAGAAAAGGAACTGCGTATCTGTGTGCATACACGTAAAACAGGAGATTCTCACAGTATCTCAGTTCCACAGTAATTGCTGTGATAGCTGAAATGGGAATCCATGTGGGCTGCTTTTTTAAGTTGATGTATTTAGAAACACCTCATAAACCAAAAAAAGATGCACTGTACCATTTCCAGAATTTTCAGTTAAAAATATTTGTCAAGCAAAGTGTACTTATAAATCTCCTCACTGAAGAGACCTTTGATAGCAGGAAATGGTATTTACCGAAGCAGTGAGTGTCTTCAACATTTATACAGAAGATAAAAACCCAGTTGTTTCTTTTTTTTCCCCCATGTGTAAGTTAGCCTTTAATGAAAACTGATAATGAACCTTCCTATTGCTCATAGAATCTGGGAGGTTGCAGATCTTCCCTGTTGGAAAAGGCGGGTGCTGCTCTTCTCAGAGTAGTCTCCTGGCTCTTTGGTGTATTGTGTATTCATTGGTTGAGCACAGTTGAATGATTGACAATATTTCACAGTAAGTAAAGCCAGAAACTGTAACTTAAGTAGCAGTGATGTGTAGGCCTACATAATCACGACATCCAAAAAAGTAAACATTCATGTATTTGCTCTAAACCATGTGCAGAACATCTTCTGAAGAAGCTTTGGTAGAAGCTTTTGACACATGTTAATTTAGTTTGTTTAACTTCAGGTGTCACGCTTGCTCTTAAGTGATGTGCTGAGTTCGCTTATGGCAGTAGTCCCCTGCTTGTTTTCGGAAGATTTTTTTTTTTATTAGATCATGTACAAAGAAGTAATTATTAAGAATAATTATAAGGAACAGTGCAAGCCACTGTCTCTCTACTCCTCAGTGTATTAGCACCATTACTGTGTTCTGAGAGAGTAAAACATTCTTATATTGCACTGTCTAAATAGAAAAGTTAAATGTGTAATAGAAGATGTATCTAACTTTTGGGGAAATTACATGGTAATTAGGACAGATAATGTACGTGGAGTGTTTTGTGTCATCTTTGAGATGAAAGGAATATGAGAAAAGATTTATAGTGGACCTGTTTTTTCTACAGAAGATAGTATTCTACAACACATGTCAACATGGGCATATTTTTTAAATAACATACTTCATTCAAAATTGATACTATGCTGTCTCAGAGTGTCAGATACTCACATTTGAGTTTAATGGCTGAGTTTGCAGCCCTGGCTGCGTCTTCCAGGTTGGCAAGGGAAGTGATTAGTCCTGTAGTGTTAAACTCATATTGAAAAATATAGTATACTTTTTTTTATAAATACAGTAAAGACACTTTCCCTAGTAGTTCTTATGATTCAGAATTCTAGACCGTACAACAGAATTGCCTACTAAAAAATTTATTTTAAATTGCATCACCAGTTGATTGATAGGGCAGATTTTTCTACCAGATATGAAATCTACTTCCCAAACATAATAAGAGTTAGGAATACCTATTTTGTGGTTTACATTATGGATCTGCTTTTCACACAGTGTCACCTGAGCCTTGGATGGCAAGTCATTCTATAAAATTATGTTATTAATGTGGGGTATTCTGGTTCACTGATGATTTGGAAGGTAAATTCAGTACTTTAAGCTGCGTTTCACCTATGGGCGTTTTAAAAGTACAGTGTAACTCCCATTAAAGTCAATGCAAAAATTTTCCACAGAGTCAGTAGCAAGTGGGTTAGTCACTGTGTGTTTTGAATTCCGGATGTTACGTTTCTGTCCTTGAAATAAGCCAAATAAGGGAGGTACAGCTGAGAGGATGGGAAGGAACTGAGCTCCCAGTGAGAAGATCTTGTAACTGTGTGCCAGCCGCTTGTGGCATTGCTGAAACAGAACGTAAACACACAGCAAAATTGTGTCTCCCATTGTGATACATGTACTTCTCTGATGCAGTACTGGGGGAAGCAGAACTCTGTGGCAGATCAAAAAGGGTGAATTGTGAGCTTTTGAAAGTTTGGGCGTTGTTTTTGTTGTTGGTTTGTTTTTTTTTTTTAAGTGCTAATTAATGACATCTACTGTATGTGCTAATAATGCTGTTTTTCTAAGTGTATTGGTCTCCTTTTTGTATTCACCTATCTTTATGAAATTGGATTTTTCATTTGTTTCAGTTGTGTTTTATTTTTATTTGTATGTGATACTGTGTTAAAAGGAAAACTAGCACCACAGAAGACAAAAATGAGATGAAACCAGGTCTTTACAAGTGAAAAAGAGGTCTGATTGCAAATAGCCAATTTAAATGATGGTCTTTTCTTCATAAAGGAAAGCAGGAGCTAATGAATTGTATAGAAAATGTCATTGCAATTGTGAAACGATTATAAATGATGATACCATTGTTCATAGTTCTGTTAAACCTCTTATGAGCAGAGAATCAGTCTCAGCTTATCAGTTTTTGGGTAGTTAATTTATGCAAGGAAGAATGTGGGTATTAATCTTTATAACCCACTGACATGAAGTTTAACAAATACTGTTATCCATTTGTCATGATGGTGTGAAGTTTTTAGATTCATATAAGTAAAATGAAATGTGCTATTGCATTTGATGCATGAATTTCCAGGAAACTAGTTTTTATATGCTTGTAGTTTTGTTTATGTTGATAAATCTTAAGTTTTATCCTCAACTCTGCCCTTAGAAACTGACTTTTCAGGGTCTTTTTCCTGATAGAATTAGACTGAAAACTTACTTTGTGATGTTAATTTTCTAATGTTTATTCTTCTGGGTTATTTTAATACCTTTTATTCAAAATCACATGAGTAAACCTTTTGGATATAAAGGGAAAAACTGAAATGTAAGTATTTACTTCCTTTGTAGGTACATTTTCCTATTTTATATCTTCTTTGCCTCGGTTTTTAGTAGTAGGACTAGTATTTTCCCTGAGTACCCAGCCCCCTGAGCTAGAAGACAGGGATAGGGAGCAGAATGAAGCCCGCATAGTCCCAGGGGAAATGGTCAGGGACATGCTACAGCGCTTAAACATTCTGTGGTCCTATGGGCCCAACAAAATCAAGAATTAAGGGGCTGCATATTTACTGCCATAATCTTGTAGCTTTCGTTTGATTTCAGTGAAGCTTCCTCAGTTTAACACCAGCAAAAATAAACTGTAAAAAACCAAAACCTTAACCTTACCTCGTTTTTCCAAAGGCCCATTTCTAAGGAAGTATTTTACTGATAACTCGGAGCAAATATACAGCTTGACTTCTTTCCTAACATTTTAACTTCAGATCTGAAGTCCATGCTGCTACTGCAGTTTCTACACTTGGAAGAGATCTTTAATAGCTCGTAAGGAAGCAGGGTGTCAGGTGAGCTTTATTAACACATAACATAGCATGTACAAAATGGCAGAATAGGAGAATAGAATCAAAGAAAAAAAGACACTGGAAGAGAACTCTGGAGATTATCTGCTGAAGCATCTTGTGCAGAGCAGGACAAGCTTCATATTCTTACAGAAATTTCAGTTGAAACTTCTTCAGTTGTAGGTGATCCAAATCTTGTTTTTTCTTTGGTCTTAATTATTAATATACAGCAAGGCTTAAGCAATGCAACACTTAAGCAGTTACTCATCTACTGCAATCATTTCTAAAAATGTCTGCCTAACCATTCCCTTCTCTCAGTTGCATCACTGAAAGAATGCAATTAATCTGAGCCAGAGCAACCATAGTACATTCTAGTAAATGTATTTTCAGAGAAGTTTTTAGGATTATATAAAAGATAACAAAGTTCAAAATAATAATAAGGGTATGGTATCTGTACCTTGAAAAGAGATTCATTTCATAGGTATGGAAACATATCAATAATACGCAGCTTGTTAAAACTAAAAGCAATTATTAAATTGCTTAGGTCTTTAAAAAAGATGTTTTGTATTTAATTTTTCAGTTGTGTACAAAAATAACTGCAATTACCATTTTTTATGTAACTGTAAATAAACATTTAAAGTAGATGGAAAGCAAAAACTTTGTTATTTATATAACAGCAATTTCAAAATATTTTGACTGTATATTGGTGTTTCAGAATCTGCTTCAGAAAAAGTAGAGTGCCTCTTACTTCAGAATGTAGTCACCTGTTTTTGCTGAAATGCATGTAATTCTTCGAAATGCCCATGTCATTATCCTTCCCCTTTTTTGGTTTCAGTCTGGTACCTCTGAAGCACTGTGGGGGGAAAAAACAATGCTTTATTATTTCTGTGTAGTACTAGAAGAGTTCTTGCAAACTTTTGTAAGAGGTCCCTGGCAGAAACATCCTAGATTGTTAGACTCATTGTTGACTGAATTTCATGGCAGCTCAATTTCTCTTTGGTAGTTTTCTTCCCTAAGATGTTTTGGGTTTTAAGTGCTCTTTTTGTTTGGTGTTTTTTTTTTTTTTTTTTTCAGCTGTGTGAGATGGACTTCAGTGTTTCAACTCTACATTGTGTGTATTCCTCACAGGCTTTCTATTAATTTTTGTTGTATGATTTGCTGCAGAAGTTTGTTAAGTTTCCTACAGTTCTTTCCTCTCTTATTCCCCTAGACTCATGAGTACAATTGAATTTCACTAAGCAGTTCTGTTAATTTTACCAAAGTTTACCCTTAAGAAAACTTGAGTTATGGAGTCGTAGTCTTTCCGTGTAATTCCCTCTGAATTAAAATTGAGCCAGTCTTTGTTCTGAATCATAACCTCCGTTCTTAATAAAAACAATTCTTAAGTAGGTGATTTTAATTTTTTTTTTTTGCAAAATCTGATGAGAATTTATTTTTCAGTCTACAGCTGAATGCATATCCTAAGCTTAATTTAATCTCCCTTTTTTTGTCTTCGGTTCTCAGTGGACAGAGATATGCCCATTTATGTATATTTGGGAGAGCATCAGTTGTTCATCTGGACGATTTGGTCATTTTCTCATGAGTACAGAAAAAGGTTGTTGAGATTAGAATAACATAAAATTTTATGAATTCTCCCCTGGATCTTTCAGTCTGTATTTGCTGTTAGTAGCTAGGTTTCTAATAACTTTTGAAGTTCTTTTTTTCAAATCTGTAGCAAACCCTTAGCATTCGCCAGTCTCATAAAATAAAAGCAGATCTTTCCTGTGCTCCTCCGAAGTATTTTTTTAAATTATGCTATCCTTTTAGTTCCTCTGACTTTTCACATCCCTAACATACAATTATATGCAGCTACATTTCTAGTTTTTGTAATATTCTCTGAGTATCACATGTTCTTCCTTATCTCTGCCCTGTAGTAGTTACTCTGCTGTTGAACCATTGTTCTTCATTATCCAGTGTCACATTGTGTATAAGGTATTCATTCTTAAGAAATAACCCTCTTTATGCTCCTTGTCCTTTTAATCTCATCATATTCATTTATCCAGGATTGTGTCATAGTCTACCCAGTGCTGCTTTTTCTGGGACCTCAAATCTTCTGAAAGAGTAATTTATATTATGCATTACAGCCTGAGAATGGAAACAGGCCAGGATGTGGGGGTGGTAACAAGATGTAACATCTTTTTGTTACATTTGAAGAGAAGAGAAAGCTTTGTTTTTTAGTATAAAACCCCTTTTTCTTTTTTGAAACAGAAGCAGCAAACTTTAAGGTGAAAGTAGGTTAAGATCTAACTTGCGTTAATTGATGACATTTTGAGAGAGAAGGATGCTGAGCAGCAGAGGTAATTAGCATAATTCACCCTGTCCTGCTCTGTGTGTTCTGTCTGCTAACCAGAGGTCATGGTTCTTTTAGGATCTTGTGATGACTCACACTGATTGTCACAGATCAGCAATGAAATTGGCATCCAAACTAAAATTGCAGTCATTGTTCCAGCTTCAGGCAGTCTTCTGCTGATGAATTGAGGGGTGAGAGGGAAGGAGGTGTTAAAACGTGAATTATTCTTTGTGTTGGGGTCATGTTGTGCCAGAATCACAATGAATGATTTCTTCATTTTTTGATATATATGTTATTTGATAATTGCAGGAATTGTTAAGTAATGGAGTTCCGTAAATAAGTTGGTCATGCAGTAGAGAAATATTGTAGATAAACAAGTTAGTTAATCTAAAGGAAAACAACTTACATGTTCACAGTGTTCATTTCTGATGTGTATTCATTAGCAAGTCTTCAGACTGTTTTGTGCTTGCTTCTTTTGTCCGGAGTGACTGAGGCATGTTGATTTTCTTTAATGTTAATAATTGATGTTATTTTCTCCAGGTTAGTTGACAGAAGGTTTGGTTGGTAGAAAGAACTGCTTACTGCCCCATTGGTTTGAATTGGGTGGCAAATTCTGGATAGGAGACAACTGGCAGGAGAATGGAGATTAGATATGATAGGTTTTGCAGATCTTTGTATATCACGCCTTCTGCCAGAATACGGGTTCAAATTCTCGTGGCATCGTCTGGCCTTCACTGTGCTCAGTTAGTGTCTGGAGACAGACTGTATTTTTGTGCTCTTTATGCGATTGCTAGAGAATGCATCATATGGTTTAGGCCTACTGTTTTTATCCTTTGCACACTTTTAACTTGTACAACTAGTTATTGCAATATACTGACGACATCTGTGTTGTTGAATCGTGATACTAACCTTGCCAAAAAACTTTGCAAATTGGTCTTCCCTCTGTTCTGATGATCATACGGGATTTTTGCATGTAAAAAATTGCTACAGGTATTAGCCTAGTCATGGCAAGAACTCTTTGTAGAGGTGTCATTTATAATTAAGTCATTGTAAATACATAGTTAGAGGAAAATGGTAGAACATTCAGGCATGCTGAAACTGTCTTTAACATTTAGTGGAAGAGAATCCCTATGTTTTTTAGATGCCTTTTCAAAAGTATTAATCCAACTCTGTAAAATCCTGTTCAGCCTTATTTTTTTGCTCATATTCCACTGGAAGTTTTAGACGCACTGGGGAAATTATTTAATGGCAACTACTGAAATGCAATTAGAATTTTTGAAAGTTTATATCCAGTGTTGTAGCATTTCAAAGTTTGAAAACCATTTTATGTGTGATTTCTTGTAATTTTATACCGTAATCTCTTCAATTCTATAGTACTGTGCATTTCCACTGAAAATTTCCCATTTCCTTTCCCTCTCACCCCAAAATCTTCTAATTTCTTCCCTTTGAAGTTTATCTTCTAAAAATTCTAGAATCTCCTTCATCCCTACACTCCCATTCTCATTAAAAAAACCCAACCAAACAAACCCAAACAAAGTAAAACAAAACTTCTGCAACATTCTAGTACATTTCAGGTAAGGCTGTAAAACTTTAATGCTTTGTTTCCTAATTTAATGGAACCACTTGCAAACAGAAACAGTGCATGACATCTCTGCATTTTTTTCAGGTGCACTTTATTTTGTTGTGGTTTTATTCAGTGATTTAGGAATGTACGTTAGCTTTCATCTTTCTGAACACCTACACTAATCCTGCATTAAGGAAGGTGCTAGTCTGGGGTTATTGCAGTTCAGGTGCTTCTCCAGGCAGAACTTTTTATGCTTTACTAGTCACTTGTCATATATGAAGCGTTGGATGTAATTTGGTGTAACCAGATTAGTATGTTATTTCATTGTCTTGTGGGCTTTGCCTTTTGCTGCTGGGGTTATATCTTTCTCTTGGGCTTGTTTTTTTACAATTTATAAATTTGTCTGTGAGCAACAACTGTTGTCTTACAGGAGCAAGTCCAATGAGTGAAATCTTCCTTCCATTGCAGAACAGCTTTGATAGAGACCACCCAGTAGATTTTAAGGAGCATCCCTGAAGAAGTTACTTATTTCCTACCTATATTGTCTAGCAAATAGTTGGGTATTTTTATTGTAGGGAGAGTGAAGACTGTTGAAACATCTCAAATTTTGCTACTTCAGATATTTGTAGTAACTCTTGTTATTGTAGTACTATAACAAAGTACTGTGAACTCATTAAAGGCATGAATAATACCGCTAAGGCTGTTCACTTCAAGTCATGCATCACTGCAATTATAGGAGTGATGGCATGTTTGTGCATTTGTGTGTGTGTGATTGAATTACTGTGGATAAAGCACTCTCATTTCTAATTTTAATTGCTCTCAGTTTCTGGTAGTTGGACTTTACCTATGACTTGTAATTGAGCAGATGGGTATTATATGAACAGAGGACTTGCTTTGGTGAGATTGTTTCTATTAACTATGGTTGCTTTTTTGTTAACCCCTAAAGGAAATCAAAATGAGTCTGTTTACTTTTTTAAAAAAAAAATCAGATCATAAAAAGCATAAAATGAGTTTATGCCATATCAAATGTAATAAGTGAGTTTGTCTTTAGCTTAAAATACTCTGCTGTGTGCCATTGTAGAGTGAAGTCCATCTGTGGAGATGGCCTGTGACTGTCAGTGGTCTCTACCATTATAGCTAGATTTAGCGGTGGTCTAAAACTTCTTTCCTTTGCTGAAGTCCGCAGAGGCCAGTGCACTGTTGGATCGTGTGTGTATTTCCCTTAAGTTCCACATGCAGATTTTATTTAAAAATCTTGCGCAACTTGTAGCTATATTTATATGCCACTTACTTGCACAAAGACATCCTGCTTCATTTTCGTGAGTGCCCACGTAAACGCAAGTCACAGAATCTTGGGCCTGTTGATTCTGTTGCCATGGGAAATCCACCTAGTTTCTAATCCCTGGTGGTTCCTGCTGCTGGAACGTGGGAGGCGTCTAAGCCCGTGTAGAAGGACTACTTCGTGGATGAGTCTGGACTGTCAGTGGTGCCCATTACTGCCCATTTTGTGGGTAGCAGTGGAATTTGTTGTCCAGTGCTTCCTCTGTGTTCCTTCTGTATGTGATTTGGATCATAAGGGGTAGGTTTAGTTTTTTTCAGGAGGAAGGGGAAGCCTTTGTTCCAGTTCTTCTTGAACTGCTGTGTAAACTGCAATCACACCAGAACATTTTTCATGTTCCAGAACGCAAAAGAGAGTCTGAAGTTTCTTACGAAATGCCTTTAGTTAAAAAAAGAAAAAATACCCCCCCCTAAAAAAAACCCAGCAACCAAACATGTTATTTATGGGTGGGAGAATGTTCTTTTTGCTGTTTACAAAGATAAACATTATAATGCCTGTTTACTAATGCCATTCATTTCTTTATGGATAATAAAAAGCTCTCATTCAGTCAAGACTCTGGGATTAAGACATCTAAAGTGCTCTGTGGTGCTTTTTTTGAAAGCTGAGATGGCCCTTCTAACCTTGTAACATTGCTACATCTTCTGTTATGTTAAAAAAAAAAAAAACACTTGATGAATAGCACTCAAATACAATGAACCATAAGGCCAGGCCTCAATCTGTAAGTATTTATAGCATTATTTTAGATTTTGATCTGGCTCATGTTTCAGATTACTTTGGGCAGTTACCGTCATTAAGGTGGTAATCTGGACAGTTGAAGTCACTAAGTAAACTGCAAAATGTACTGTAAATACTTGTACAAGGAGTAAGGAAATGATTCAGATTTCTGGCTTGCTTTCTCTCTTGATGCAATTAGTTTTCCATCAGTAGTTCAAAGTTCTGTTTCAGTTTATCACTATTTTTCCGGTCTATGTAGCATGTTTACAGATGAATGCATTGCAAAAATTGCCAATTACAGTTTCACTCTTAGCATAGCTATGGAGATAGGGAAAAATCCAAGACACTATTCAGAGACTTAAGATTAAATTTAATGTTTTCATGCTGGGTTTTTGGCACATGCAATAGCAAAATACCATGCCGTGCTTTTTGAAAAAGAATAAACATAAGAATGTAAGTAGAGATTTATATGCACTTATTTATGGTGAAACAATATTCCAACAGGAAGGTAAGTTACGCAGTGGGTTTCAATACCATTTATCTCAGGGTTGTTTGGCCTGACTATAAGATGCTTCAGGATAAATATGAATTCACTAAGCTAAAACAATCAAGGTCCCACTTCATGGCTGTCACCTGGAGTGTTAAAAATTGGCTTTGAATTTTTCCCTTTTTGATCAAGACTAAAGGCTTGCTCTGTGTGGCACTGAGCGTGCAAAGTTTCCTTATGCTGGTATAGCTTTCATCAGGCATCGGTTTAATGACCCACGTGAAAGTTGTCTCAAAGCCATCATATGACATTGTCCTTGCTGGACGTATCCTCTACTGTCCCCTGTGCCGCCTTTTATTTTGTTTGTCTCAACAATTTAGAGATTAATTTTGTGAAGAAGTAGGGTTTTTTGGTTTTAGTCCTGCTGCTTACTGAATTTAGATGGAAGTAAGGACAAGAACTGTTTGCAGCATTTAAGATGTAAGCATATGGATTATGCTGGTTTAGTAAATCCCTTTTTTCTTTACAGTCTGGTCTTCCGTGCAAAATCCTAATGTTCTTTACCTTTTAGTCATCATTGAGCTAGTGTGCTTCAAGAATTTTCTTAATTGACTTCAGAAATCTTTATGCTTAATAGCAGTAACTAATTTATAGCTCAGTATTTTATACAGACTTAGGACTTTATACACATTAATTTGTCTTTATTGACGTTGCGTATGGTCTGTTTTATTGACTGATCACTTGGTACTGTGACAGCCATCTTCAATTCTTCATTGTCAACTTTGACTATCCTAAATGAATGTCATGGTTTAACCTCAGATGGCAACTAGGAGCACGTAGCAGTCCCCTCCCTCCTAGACCTCCCCTAGTAGGATAGGGAGAAGAGGGAGAAAAAGGAGAAAAAACTTGTGGGTTGGGATAAAGACAGTTTAGTAGAACAGTATCAGAAGAGAAAAAAAATAACGTTAAAAGAATATACAAAATAGAGTGATGTAATCCAATTGCTCACCCACCCAAGGATCGATTGTCCAGCTCATCCCAAGCAGCGATTGCAGGTTCCTGTCCCGTGGCCAACCCCCATTTATATACTGAGCATGACACCTGTGGTATGGAATATTCCTTTGTCCAGCTTGTCCTGTCTACGCTCCCTCTCTGCTTCTATGGGAAGCTGAAAAAGTCCTTGACTTAATATAAGCATTACCTAGCAACAACTAAACCAATATGTGTTATCAACATTATTCTCATACTTAATCCAAAACACAGCGGCTACTAGGAAGAAAATCAACTCTGTCCCCGCTGAAGCCAGGACAATTAGAAAAGACAAAACCATCCTTTGTTACTTCAATACTCTTTTTTTATGTTAGTCCTGAAAGTATTCCACAATTTCAGCACCTATCCCTTTGGAACCACTGGCTTATGTAATTGTGAAAACTGTCTGTTTATTTCTAGCCCTTGTTACCTGTTTTGTAATAAGTAAGTAACACTTCGGAAAATTGCTCATCTATCCCATGGCATCTCAAGAGTTGTCCAGGAATTGGAACTAATTCCAGGGTTGGAACTAGATGATCTTTAAGGTCCCTTCCAACCCGAACCATTCTATGATTAGAATCATTCTGTGATTATTAATTCTGTGAAGAGTAGTTGCATCATTTTGAAAGCCTTTTGGAAATCTGGTGTAGTTACCAAACGAATCACTCTCCCCATTGTTTGCTGATGCTTTTAAAAATCTCCAGTTTGTGATGCACAGCTTTCTACTCTACAAGCTATTTTGACTCTTAATTACATCATATTTGGATCTCTGTGTTCTGTTTTATATAAAAATTTTTATGAGTTTGTTCAACAGAGAAATATTATATATGTATTAGTTTCTGTTTACCCTCATTCCCACAGAACTCCTTAAAAGTTATCACCATAGTAATCAATTTTTCTTAGTTTGTTATCAAGATGAATAGAACTTCATATGTTACACATCACAACTAGCAACAGTTTCCTTTGGATTAATGTCTTGTTCCTGGAAATTTGTTGATGCTCATTGTATCCATTTTGTTTTAACTGAAAATCTAGTGTTGCTTCCTACCTCCCTTTGGTATCCATATCCTTGCCCCAAAAGCAGCGGACAGTCAATGATACAACCATCTAAATGCAACTTTCTCTTTTAACACTGATTGCTTAGACTGAAGGGCAAACATTATAATGGTGTTATACTTCTTAGATAATGGATGGACCACTTGTTTAGGTGTGCCATATCCTAGCCACTAAATTGGACCATGTATCACACACTGATTTTTGGGAAACCATTTTGGCAAGTCTTGTCCATGAAACCTGCTCTTTCAAATTAGCATTTTCTAATTCGAGATTTTCTGTAGCTATTACTAAGGTTATGGGAACATTTTAGTGGTTATTTTCTTGCATAACTGTAGAGGATAAAATCAAATCGGAAAATGTGTGAAGTCATTCAGTAAATAGGCAGAGCTAAGGAGCTATGTAGTGCAGTTCAGCAGAGGATTTAGTCATTGGGATTATTTAAAATTTCCCTCCCTGAACTAAAATTTCATACTGAATTCCTGGTCACTTTTTACTCAATTTCAGTAAGTTGGTGCTGAGACCGGGTTATCTGCAGTATTTCTCACCACAAGCTTTGCAAACTGTTGGCCTCTTCTTCCAGAGTTTTGAACGCTGATGCATTTGGAATTCACTTTGTATTGGATCTGGCTGAGTTCAGATTTGGCAGCCTTTGGAGCATGGTCTAAGATGCACGGGTTTGATGCAGATTTGGATTAATTTTTTGTGTGTTTATTTCCTAACAGCTTGGTTGCTAATAGCTTTCCAGCTGCAGCTGTGGCAGTAGCTTTTAATGTTTTTGTGCAGCTTTGCAGGAATTTATTTGCTTGCTTTTTGTAATGAGGCCTACTGGAAACATACACAGGTGTTCAAAAAAAATGGTATCTAAAGAAACACAACCAAATGATAAAGGAAGGTTTTTGATTGGTGGCACTAGAAGTTTAAAGTGACGATGCGGAATGCTAGACTTTCTGTTTCTAGGATATGATACAAACCCTTAATCTGGGAGAGCAGGTTCCAGTGCACAGTTGTGTTATAGTTCTGAAACTTCTGCTGTGTGCTTTTACTACTGGAGGTTAGCCAGCCAGGCTAGTGTGCAGGATGTCAAATCCACGTTTTCTTTAAAAATGAAACTTAAGAAAGCAGACATATGTACATGCACAAGATGAGCAAAAGCTGATTGTTGAATGTGTTGTGTTCCCTTAAGATCCCCTCTTGTGAACTTGATAACGAACAGGAGAACACTAATGAGCTTTTCTTGATGATCAGAAGGCAGCATCCCCTTTGGAACCTTCAGCATACGACATTCTGCACAAAACTGGGAATCCTTAGTGCGTCGGAGGGAGGGAGGGTGAGGTGAGAGTGCAAAGTCAAGGAAAGTACCTGATAGAATTTGTGGGTCACACAAAGTCTGACTTACATGTCTGAACTTCTGTTGCCAGTAACTTTAGCAGATATTTTAAATTTTGTCACAGAAATGTGGTGTGTAGTAGTATAAAAAAACCTTAAAAACAAAAAAATGAACCCCCAAACCTTACCCCCTCCAAAACCCCCCAAAAGGCCAAACCAAAACAACTCCTCCCCCCAGACAACAACAACAAAAGTTGTCCATCATTTGTATGCATATTATAAAACCAGTAATGGAGTTATTTAGGAACCTGACTGCAGTAAGGCAGACGTAAAGACAATGTTCCTCCACAGTTGGCCAAAGTACAACATTTCTTAGAGAATTAAAATATAGGCAACAACAGATAAATATGGTTTACTATTTTCTTGGCATTATTTCTGACTGAGATCATACTGTAAATGCAGAAGGCGTACTCTTAGTAGTCTTAATTGCAGTATAAAACTTCTATATACATATGTTTATATATGCCCACACATACACATGTATACTTAATTTTTTTCTGTTGTACAGAAAAATGTAAACAATCAGTATTGCACAGTATAAATACCTCACTGGGATATAAGCTTCATGCACGTAGAGCAGTGTATTAAACTTCGCTTTGCAATTCAGGATTTGTTAGCTAGAGGAAAATTAATAAAAAAAAAATCAAAAGCGAGGAGAAAGAAGTAGGTCTGTGTTGCAGATTTTGTTTGGTCAGTGTAATTTCTGTGGTTATTTATTAGTAAACGCACACCTTACATATTTTTCTGTTATATACTGTGCAGCCAGTTCTGTGAGTGATCTTCAGTGATATGCTGATAAAGGAGGGTGGGGTGTGTGGAATTGGTAAGATATAGGAAATGTTGCTGATGAAGTGGTTTTCATTTAATACAGTCATAGGAAATATCAAAAATCCTCTTAATTTTTGTTTTTTACCTACTAGGGGGGAGCGGGGGGTTTGTGGCTTTCTCAGTCAGCCAAATTGATTTCTGTTCTATAAAGTAGACTTTGAAGTAAGCAGAGAAATGGAAGGTGAATTTCATGTTTTGCGTAATGAAAATGATGGAAAAAAAAAACCTGCAACAAAAGACTGAAGGAAAGCAAGACGAGAACAGATGTTGCAACTCTTTCACACAGACATGCTTAAATATGCAGGGGTGGCCTTCCAGGCATGGTTGTTAAGGTAAAACTGCTGAAACCGTTTGAGATAGTATGCTTAGGCGGTATGACCAGGGAGGTTTAATATTAAAAGAATAATAAGCTGATGGGCCGGGAGGCCTTTTCTTGTTGCTTTAAAATTGCATTGATTTTTTTTGGAATGTCAAATCAAATGTTAAACACTTACACCGTGGGTACTTATTTGAATTTTCTCTCTTTTAGCAATGGGAGATTGTTGAAAACTAAAATCTTCTCTGTTTCGGTTTTTAAAATCCTAAATATTATCCTTTTACCTCATTATCTTGTTGTTCTTTATCAATCAGCTTTTGTTTCCTAGTTGCAAGCTACACTTGCCAGTATCATACTGTTCCAATCATTTGGTGCACTTTTACCGTCCTGTATAGCCTTATGCAAATAGCCTGTACAGGTGTGTGAGCTTATATGGCTTCCTGCATGATGAACAGAGGAAACGTGTGCTACGCTAACTACGTTGCTGGGGTGTTGACCCTTAAAATGATACCAGCTTACACTTCAGTGGAAAAAGCAATCTAATGGAAAGGGAGCTTTTCTCTCTGCAACTTTGATGCTTAGAGAGGTAGCTATTTTCAACACAAAACAACACAATTTGAAGATGGGTGTAATGCTTTCACCAGCAAAACGGAAAAAATGATCATAGCTTAGAATTCAGCATTTTTTTAGGGAGACCTTGGAGTTTTCGACCCCAAATTGTCTCTTGTCAATTAAATGTTTTCCATCTGTTAACATTTGTCCTGTCTTTGGCTTGGCTATTATGTCAGACAGAATTATTAGGTGCTCATCAGATGTTCGGTATAGCAGATACAAAGCTGTTACAAGAGAATATTATCATAAAGTCAGTGTTCTCACCTGAACAATTATCTAAGAGTGGCAGATGGCTATTATCTTTTGACAATATTTTATAGCCGTAAATGAAATAGCTACCATTTAACATGATATGGTGTGCTTTGTTGCACACATTGTAAAACAGGTAATGCAAAAGGTCTCCAATTATACACCACTAATCTAGCAGAAGGAAACAGATGATAAATATTCCTATTTGTTAATTCCCCCCCACACCCCCACTCCAGAGGAAATTAAATCTTTCTGAAGGTGATAAATTGACCAAATCCTCTAGCTGATCCAAAACCAGACATTGAGTATTCTCTAGTAATTGCAAATTTCTTTTATGCTGTTTGGTTCAAACAAGGAAGATTGCCAGCTCTTCATTCTATAGCATCTGCCCAGAAATAATAACTCAGATATCAGCTATGCATTGATTTTTAAGATGGATCTTACGAACTATATCCCTGTAATCTGTCTTGTTATTTTACTGTTCAAAAGACAGTAATTTCCAATGAGATAAGGCTGGAGCTCAGTGGAAAACTGGCCATAATTCCTTGCATAAACTAATTCCTTTGGATAATCTGTTATTCAGAAAACATTGCTTTTGCCATTTTAGACTTAAGGATTTATCACTTATCAAGGCCTTTCTGAGTTTTTAAGAGATATTTTCGTGAAGTTAGATAATATTTTAGCTAGATTTGGATTTTGAATGCAGAATTTAGAAAGCAACTATAAATTTTTCACTTCCCAACCATAGAAGGGCAGAAAACAGATTTATTTATGCCCTGTTTAGGGCCAAGTCATATTTCATCTAAGGCAATAAAACTGCAGACTTCAGCTCTTCTCTTTTGGCAGAGCAAATGATATGGAAAATTGAATCTCTACTTCCATAGCACTGAGAATACAACTTTTTTTTTTTTTTTTTTTTTTTTTAAAGCCTCTATCTGCTTTAATTCATCAACTGTGTAAGCAACTCTGCTTTCAAAAGGGGCAAGTGGGGTATGAAAAAACCAAAGGCTTGTGGAACGTTTTGTGTATGACACAGTCCTCTGCTCATATGCTGGAGGAGAATCCTCTCTTGTAGTTAAGAATTCTCCCCCATATGGTTCTAGTAGACTATTGAAAAGCTGATGGGAATGAAGAAACAAAATAAAATAAAAAAAAAAGATCCCAAAGAAAAGTTGCAACTCTCCCCTTTTGTAGTTCATCTACTGGAAAAAAGAAGCTTCCCAGAATTTTCACCTGAGGTTTGTAAAGGGTGACAGAAAGGGAAACTGTGTCCTATATTTTTTGAGAGGGAATGTTCTGAGGAGTATAATAAATGCTTTGGTTATGCATTGCTGTGTAAATGTGAAGGAAACAAGCCCAGACTGAGTATAAAGAAAATAGCTTTCCTGTGTATTTTATGAACTGGGTGCCACAACATGATTTTGTAAGACAGGTAATTCTCCATTATCCAGTAGCTAAAGGGAAGTGTGAAAATCAATTACAACATCTAAGATAACAAACTGAGAAGTAAAGCCCTAAGTTAAGGCTTGACAGTTGGTGGCAAATGTTCTGAAGAATTTTATGACCAAATCTGTAAAATGACTTGCTGATGTGGAGGAGGTGTGTTTCAGTAATTTGTGGAGCCTGGATGTGTCAGCCTTAGCCCATGCTCTTTTTGGCTGGCAGTTCTTACTGTTTTTTCCCCTCTATTTCACAGAGTCATAAAATCATTCTGCTTGGAAGGGACCTCAAGGTCTAATCCATCCTACTGTTCACAGCTGGGCCAACACTGAAATCACACTTAAGAACAGAGATTTCACAACCTCTCTGAGCAACTGTTCATTAGTCTGGTGAACCTCATTATTCTTGCATTTATTCCACCCCGGCCTTAGATCCTCACCTGTTTCATTTTGACTGTTACCTCTTATTCACCAGCCAGAGTCAGTTAACCTATTAATGCAGAGTTAAGGTTAGCTGACAATGTTTTTCCAGCATGCTGTGTTCACTAAAACTTAGATTTCTAAAGAGTGGTATAGGACATGAGGGATGCATGCTGCTTAACTCATGCCTTCTTGGATCTCCCTGGAAGTACTGACTGTATTAGGTGTAAATGTATTTAGATGGTGGGAGCATTTCTTGCAGTAGTTTAGCAAAGCTGGGTGTGTAATGCAGGTCCACTGAAGTACTACTTACTATGGAAGAGGAAGGGGGGGCATTTGTCAGTGCCCACGTTTGTGATCAGATGTAAGAGATGTACATGTATCATGAGAATCCTAATATAAACAACATAACATCAAAGTGTCAGTCTGTCTGCAGTAGTTGAGATGAAAAAAGATCATCTAGTTAGCCCAGGGCTGCCTAGTCTCCTAGTCTAGGCCAAATGGCCTTGTAGTCAGTGCTATCAGGAGTTACCATGTCCAAATTAAAGTCGAAGGGGTTTATTCCATTGTGCCTCAAGAAGCTGAAGTTGTTGAATTAGTTTTTTAGGAAGGTAAATTGCACTCTGAAAAATTTTACTGTATGTCAGTTATAGCTACTTTGGTGAAGAGAGTGCTCGTTTAGGAGAGAATAATTACAGTTAAGTAGGTTCATAGCTGAGACATGGCTAGTCTGAGTAAGATGCACTATGTACATTCTGGAAGTTAGAAGCAATTGGGAAGAAGGGGGGTGTGTACTGCAGACATGATTTGTGGTTATGGTGATTTTCAAGGATTAAACAAGAATGCTATATTTTTTCTCCCTCATTGTCTCCTATTTCATGTCCTGATACCATCTACAATTCATTATTTTTTCCATTGTTGTCCTACAAGGTCAGCATCGTATTACAGGGTATTAATACATAAAAAATGCTTTGTTGCTCTGTACATTATCATCGATAATAGTGGTATGAACCGTCTCCTGTAATTTTTAGAATCAAAACTGAGCTAAGCATTCTCAGCGTTTTATAGGCAGAGGTGAGAAATGGGCACCTTTAAGACTTAAGTCAATTGAACACATTCACATGTGTATGTAAAGGATGAGGTGATTTGTCTAAAACATATCATTTCTCTCAGTTGATGTAAGAAGGGTGTGTTGAAGATGACTAGGCCAAATGAAGAGGCTAGGGGCAGTTGTATGAGTGCATGTCACCCCTGCGTGTTTCTGGAGGAAAGTGTTTCCTTGGTCTTGTAGCCCAGGAGAGAACTGAAGTACATAGGTAGAGAATTGACTCCTACCCAGCTGGGTATGCTTATGTTTCTGCTTTTTCTGGCTTCTCTTTATCTCTTGTCCATGCTTCTGCTCTACTTTTTCTCTTCCTTTCCCTTCTTCAGTTCCTTATTTAGACATCAAGATGGCCTTTATGCTTTTACAGCGTACTTCCGCTTTTTCAGAGATCTCAGAGCCTGGCTTATGTAAAGCTCTTGGAAAAAGGAGAGACTTAAACATGCTGAGAATTTAAGCACTCTTGCTTCCTTCATTTCCCCAGGATCCTGGAATACATCTGGATGCTGAATGGAGAAGCTGACAGTCCAGGAACCTGTTTGTAGGCTGAATTATGTGCCCAAGAAATTGAGGGCAAGGATTGAAGCATAAGCAGTTAGCATATCAAACCAACCAAATCTTATTGTGATCATGTTAAAATGAATGAGGGAAAGAAATAAAACTCTGGAAAGGATTAATATTGCTATAAGGTTCTTGCTCATGCAGGGAGGGAAATTTTCTGTAATCTGAAATGTTCATTAGTCAATCAAACTGATCAGTTTTGGGCTGCCAACTCTGTAATTAATAGACACTCACTTTAAGAAACATTATTATTTTCCGAGGTTCTTTTTTGAATGTGGTGTGGTGGGGCTCTTTTTGGGTGGTTTTTTGTTTGTTTTTTGTTTTTAGCTTTCTTGAGTTTAAATGCTAACATCTTGGAATCATTCGTGCATATGTGAATGAAAATAAACCTCCAGAAGAGGCTGCCAACTCAATCAATACTTTGTTCACCCTAAGGTGAAATCCAAAAGGAGTACACACTTCAGTTAGTATTTTCTGTGAACAGAACTGATGTTAATGTTTCAAACTACAGGTTGAAATTTCTATAAACATAAGCAAGAAATTTATTATACAGTTTGAAGTGTTGCTTCTCTTTTCCTTCGGTAGTCATCTATAGGGGCTTGCACAGATAGTGATAGATCCTGTGGAACTTTCAGTACCTGGCCTAGGGGGGTTGCCTTTATGCCATCCCCCCTTTTCTCTGCCCACATTCATCTTCATTTTCCATCCCTATTCTTCTGTTGTTTTGTAGCTTTTGTCATGCAACCTCCAGCCCACTGTTTGTGATAGCCACCGTGTTTTTGTACTTATGTCCCATGATACTGGGACACTCTTCGATTTTACCTTTCTCCAAGTTAGTTCACTTTCCTAGAACTCTCTGGCACGCTTCCTAGGCACATTCTTTCAGGAGAATTGGTTCTTGCAGCCTAGTACCCATTAGCATGAGGCATACGTATTAACTCGGGAGGCTTTTCGTGTATGCACTCTTCCAAATTTGATCTCTCTTGGTATCATAATTCCCCTTTCAGGAAGAGGTTGTAGTTGTGGCTGACTTTCTCAGTGTTATTTAAAAGTAATAATACTTTATTTTATCTAGCACCTGAAAACAAAAGCATTTGCACCTGTTTCTCTACATCAGTTCATTTCTGGTCTCTATGTGCAATTTGTTCAAGTGTTTCACCATACTCGTAATGAAGATTTTTTTTTTTTTTCCTTTTCTTTCCTTACATCGAATCCTAAGTTTCCTTTGCTTCAATTTCTGACTGTTTGCTTGTTGGCATGCTTGTCCAGCTTGTCAGGATTGCTCTGAATGGCAGCCCTGTCCTCTAGAGTACCAGCTAGCCAGTCTGACAAGTATGTCACCTCCAGACTTGCTGAGGGTGTGTTCTCTGCAAGGAGGCTGTGTGAGACTGTGTCAGAAATGTTCCTGCAGTAAGCAGTAACCAGTGCACTCCCCTCATCCACAGAGCCAGTCGTTCATCACTGAACGT
This sequence comes from Larus michahellis, assembly GCF_964199755.1. NCBI lineage: Eukaryota > Metazoa > Chordata > Aves > Charadriiformes > Laridae > Larus > Larus michahellis. The sequence goes on from NC_133901.1 coordinate 38,278,110, forward strand.
GATCAGTTTGGCCATCCTTGATCTCTTCCTAAGCATCTTCCTGTCCTCTACGTGCTTGGAAATGCCTTCCATCAGGTCTTGTTCCATAACTTTTCTAGGAACTGAGGTGAAGCCTTAGCCCATAGCTTTCTGAATCCTCCTCTTTGTCTTTTTTAAGATGGACATAACAATAGACATTTATGTGCATTTTAAGTTATAGCTGTATATGTCTAAAACTGAGCTTTTTGGAAGCACCATGCCTGCGCTTGAGAAATTGAGACCATTGTCACCCCTGCCTCTCCATACCACTCTTGGTCTGATACAGAATGACAGTGCTGTTAGCTAGATTAGCCACAAATAGTATTAGAAATTACCTTGTAGTTTCTTAGTTTTGGCAGATAAAATATATTTAGTTAATACAATCAGAGAAGAAAGGGTATTTATTTTCCTTGTTCTGAGTAATTCTTTTTCTTTCTTTTTCTCCAATTCTTCATTCATTTAAAAACTCTTCTATTGAAGTTGCCAGGGGCTTTGAACATTAAGTAATTACCAGTGATTTCTTTTTTGAATAGTGACTAAGACACTGTCTTACTTGTAGAATGTAGATATATTAAAAGATCCTCAAGTGCCAAGAAAATCTGTTTCATAAGATTGCTCATGGAGATTTAGCCTTGAGTATTCTCTGAACTTCGGTATGCAGGAAAAAGGTGGGGATTAAAGGCAACTTCTCGTTTTGTCTGAATACAGGAAGAGTGATTACAGGGAATTGTATACTGGGACTTGCACCTTTGACTTAGTGTCTTGTTCTCTTAAATTTGGCACCAGAAATAGCTGAATCTAGCTATGGATATCATTAATAATTACTTGCTTTCAGGTATCTTTCTGGGGTTCACCAAAGCATTATGAGTCTGCAGGAGCAAGTCTTTTGCCATACTAGGTAGTGCCATTATTGGAAAACTTGGAATGCTTTTCTGAGTAGCGCTATAAGGTACCAAGCCCAGGGAGTAGGATTGGTCAGAAGGGAGCTTTACATTTTGTACAAAGTTTCTTTACTTCCTATTGTATCATGCCAACAGATGGTAAAAGATAGAAATCATTTTGGTCAGGCTAAACTGTCACTTGCATACCTTTCCACATATAATTTTATGGTTTAGGGCTTGCAGGAAAGTATGTTTTATTTTCCATCTTGTCTTCAGGAGACCTGAAGACCTGTCTTGTGAGTTTTCTAATATATACTTCATATACTGTATTTCTTAAATTTCTAATAATTCTTTTTCTTTTTTCTCTAATTTGGTCTCCGTTTGGTCCACAGTTTTCTTGAACTGAGTGGAGAAGCTTTAATAAAAAAGTGCTTCATCTGAGGCCTTATCAGTGCCAAGTGGAGTGGCAGGGCATCACCTGTCTATTTCTTCAGATGACATGCAAAGGAAGAGCTATTGATTTTGTACCAGAGACAGTCTGATTCATTGCTTTGTCAAAGACCGCTTTATTAGCCAGTGGTTAGCTCAGCTGAGATACATTTTTTGGCCAATATGACTAACACCAAGATCCCAAAGGAAAATCAGAAGGTACAGTACACCACTTGTGATAATTGCTGTGGTGACCGTGGCAGTCTGACAATTTCTTTAAACATCTATCAATCCACTGTTAGAATTAACTCCTATACTAGATGCTCTGACTCATGACTCATTCTGCTTTGGAAAGTAGAGTACTTGGATGAAAGTCATAAATTGATCTAATGCGTTTTGTGTAAGAGGAGGAAGCATCTGTGAGAAAGATGCAGGTTAAAACAATCTCAGCTGGGCTGTGATCAGTGCTGGTTTCTTTCCTTTTCCATTAGATGTGCTAAGGCAAATGTTAGAAGCTTGTTTGTGCCTTCAGAAAATTAAGTTAAGCAATGTTTTGTCAATCGTGAAGTACTTCATCTGGGAAGAGCTTCAGAACATTGTGAGAAACTGTGTTGGCTATGGATATTTAGAAAGGCCACTGCTGTATAGTACCAGTGTGTGGGGACAAGGTCATTTATGCTCATTGAGTGCACATACTGTCTGTGCATTCAGCCATGCTGACAAGAGCTTGTGAGTTTTTGGACGTATGTATGGCATTTGTCAACTTCTCAACTGACCCCTTACATGTGGCAATGTATGGATGTGGCAAGAAAAGATGTCGCACATCTTTTCTAGTACAAGGTGGATGGACATTACACAGTTCATAAAATCTGCATCCATCTTTGTTGTCTTTGAAGCACAGTATCTGGAAGGATGTGTCACATTCTAATCTGCATTCCCTGATATCATTATGGTCTTTGATAGTTACATTCTAAAATGACTTAAAAGTATTCTTGCCAATTGAACAAAGCGGCTAATTGGGATCTTGGGCCACAACATGCAGGTCTAATAGTATTTCTGTGGAACATCCGGCCTCAAGTTTGCATTATCTTTCTCCATAAAAGTGTTGGTTTTGACATCTCTTAGAAGGGTTTGGAAACTCGGAGCTTTCCATTATATTTTCCATTCAAATAGTATCTCCATCAGACCACACGCTATTTTTTATTTTTTATTTTAAATTTACTTGAGATTTGTGTATCAGAAGAGCCCTACCTTTCTGTTACGTAGAACTAAGCCCTTTAGTTGTTGTCTTTGCTGAACCGTTAAAAGGCAGTGTATTCTTCACACAAAAGATGTCCTTAAAATGGAGGTTGCGCTATCCACTTTTGTGGATATTATTATTAATATTATATTATAATATATATATATAATATATATTATATTATTATATTACTTCATTTTAGACATACCTATGGCAGCAGAAGTGCAATTTTATTAGTCCTTTCTCCTGCATTCTGTGCATGTCAACCCTCTTTTGTTTCCTTCAGTGCTTCAACCTTTTCAGCCTTGTGCGCATTCACGTACTGACTTGTTTGGAAGCCTCCCACTGTGGAAAGCACACAGAGAGAGATGCCTAAAAAAAAAAGAGGTGATACTAACCTGGGATAGCACAGGGTCGTCCCTGGAACCTCTTTGTGCATCTTGTTATTTGCCCCTTTCGTTCACAGTGTTGTGTTTGACATGGGTGGAACTGAAGTAGTTGCCAGTCTTCTCATTGCCCAGCTACTTCTATGTAGATGGTAGTCCATGGGTGTAGTTACAGATCACCACGATTAAACTTTGCTTTTTCTGATGACCCTGGAGATTGGTGACCTGTATCTGAAAGGATATGGACGTTCCATATTCATAGAGGCATTCTGTGATGTACAGTTTCATAAACTGAACCAGAATTCATAATTTTTGCATAGGTAGAATCCCAAGATGCTTGTGCCAGACACAGTAATTCAGGATTACCTGACTGGATTATGTCTGTCCAAATTACCATGATTGTCTAATATATTGTATAACATAAAATATAATTTAATACTGACATACTGAATGGCATTCATGTTAGTTAACAACGAACATGTAAGCTCTGCATTATTTCATGGCGTAGTGCAAGAGAACTTTCACAATGGTACTTCTGAAGATAGAGTAAATCTGTTGCCTTCACATCTTGCATTTCTAATGTTCTTGTATTACATTCTCAGACGAAGCAGATTTTAGGTCTGCGTAGGAAAGGAAATTCAGTAACAAAACTAATATGGAAGCTTTTAAGAAGTGTTTAAGCTTTAAAGCCATAAACATATTCTCTTTCTCATTATATTTTACGGTATTACCCTTTACACCATAAGTCATATTTTATAATTATATTAATTTGCCTGAAAAAATGGAATAGGCCTTTCAGTATTGGGGGTACAGATGGGAATACTAGCATACATTACTGATGCTGTCTTTTAGCTTTATCCTGAACTCTTACTCATGTCTACTACCCTTTGGTTTTACGACCAGTCGTAATTACTTTAGTAGCAGTATTTTCTCCTTCATCTTCATCCTTCCTGCTGGTGTTCTTTTTTCCATTGCTATGTATTTGAGTATCGAAAAACCAATTTGTTAAATACAGCTTTACTATTGCCATTTGAAAAATGTTGAGAAAATGGATGTTCAGAAAGACACAAGTGTAATAATTTATTTTAAAAGAAGAGTTGTATGATTCTTTGGTTGGCACCCTTCCGTATTTGCCTACATTTTCATTTCTGACTGTGTCAACCCAACAGTTGCTTCCGTCAGTCTGTAAGCAACCACTTTCTCCTGTAGCCAAATCTTTGTTCTTTTTTAACTGTTCACATTGTGCATGGGTGAATTGGAAACGTTAATATGCCATGCTCGTGTTGTATTTATGCGTTTCAATAATGTGGTTTTTTTTCTGGCTGTTTTACATAAATAGACATCAGACTCCCTTCAATGAGGTCAGTACATCACAGAGCTGAGTGAAATGGCAAAGAAAGGTTCAAGATAAGTGTCTCTTATCTGTTGAGTGTTTGGTGCCTTTTCGTGTGGAAGTGTGTCAAGCAGCTCACCTTGTCTCTGCATATGGCAGCTACCATTTAAAAAAAAAAAAAAAGAAAAAAAAAAGTTTCTCAAAGAGGAAACTTTGCAGTTCTACTTGCATTGGAGGTGACTGCCAGATATAAATATGTTTGATCTGCAAGGAAGAGAGTCAGCTTGTTTCAACTCCCAACCTTAGCAGAGTCAGCACTGGCTACTTCTTTGGATAACCACACAACATACGCTTCTTCAGCTCCTAGTTCTTTCTTGGTCTTAATTTTATCAAATTTTGGAGAAGCCCTGTGAATGTTAAATGTTGTCTGTAGTCAGAAGGTAGCAATTACTGTGATATGTACTGTTGTGTTGTTCGGGTTTTTTAATAGTGCTGTGGAAGAATAGTCCTTTTTTATTGCATCTTTCAGCACTTTAGTAATGGGATGATTTTGTGCATGTTTATTTTTTTTCTTAAAGCTTATTACTAGGAGGATCATCCTAAACGCATGTAATCTCTCATACAAGAACTGATGTCTAAGAGACTTTTTGACTTTCTGAGGTTCTGTGTCATTATGTGTTTCACATAGATTAACAGCATCTGCCTGCCTGTTCCCAAACTGTGTTTTGTTTTGTGCCAGAAGTGTAAAATTTTGAATATATGTATATTTGGACAGGCAGAAGGTGACTATAACATGCATATGTTTCAATTAGTAAAGTAAAAATGGGTAGGCTTTGGATACGCTCTGGTGAATCATTTAGCTGGACCTGACAATAAACCAGTTGCCATACTGTGGAAAAGGTGAAGAAATCAAGATTTTCTTCATTTCCTCAATGTGGCTTTGAATTTGTGAGGTGATGGGGAATTCTAAAGAGGAAAATTCTAATCAGGAAAAGAATATTTTTGGAATGAAAGCATGATAATAGAAAAGAAAAATCCTATAATTAGGAGATGACAGAGATAGCTGAAGGGGGAAGTAATGTGTGGCAAGAAGCCACAGTGAAATAACGTAGCTGTAGCAGGAAAGCCAGTGCTGTGTAATTGTGTTCATGTATTGATAAATGATTATGTATGTGTGTATATATATACATATTTGCACATATTTATTTGAACATCGCTAATAGTATGTAAACCAATAATATACATAGTAATACAGTAAATACATTATGATAAATAAGAAGACATTTAAATTATATGGAAAATATGTGATCAATATCAATTTTGTAGTAATGATACGTATTGCAATAATTTAATAAGTAATAGCATAATTTTAATACCAGGCAAAAATACTGCTCTTGCTTTTCACTTAAGAATTTGATTAGCATGAACATCTTAACACACTGATGTAAAAGAAGTTAGTTCAGTTGTTGGGGCAATTGTTTATTGACAGAGATTAATCTCATTACAGAACCTTTTGTCACAGTGGCTTAAGAAGGTTTCAACAATAAGTAACAGCTTTAATCCCTTTGATTTTTTTTCTTCATTCTGCAAATATTCATTGAGTATGTAAGGTTTTGTGGTTTTCATATTTTTCTAGCACTTTCTGACTCAGGATTTTATTGTTGCTGTTGCTCATAGGAGAGTATTACTGTACCTTTAAATTCTAGGAACCAATAAATTGTTTTAAGGATTTCAAGGAAAATTCAGTGTAAATTTCATATTGTAAGGTTTTTATTGAAGCCGGTGTTGGCCAGTGCGTTTTAACAGGGAAGGAAAAAATGCAGTCAAGTCCGTGCCAATGTGTCTGATTGTGTAAGGGATGCCATCTTTTTAACATTAAGAAATTTTGTTTTATTTGCAGAAAGCCACATTCTTGAGGATGTAAACAAGTGTATCATTGCACTGAGAGAGCAAAATGCAGACAACTTAGATCGTGCAGCAGGTGCAATCCGAGGGCGTGCTTCAAGAGTAGCTCATATTGTGTCGGGTGAGATGGACAATTATGAACCAGGGGCTTACACTGAAGGAGTGATGACCAATGTTCAGTATTTGACCAGGAATGGTAAGTCTGATTTCTAAACTACCTTCTCAGTTTCTTTAGTGGTGTAAACTTTCCTTTATATGCCACAGTTAAAGTGAATCCTGTGATTCTCTAATCTAATACACTGATTATGCACTAAGAATTCACTATATGGTCTCTAATTTCCTTTCAGCATGCTATCCATTTATGATGGTACCATGCAGTTCAAAAGTAATTTTCAGAATTTTATTTGAATTGCATCATTTATGTAAGGTTTCCTTTTAAGTTACGGAAGACTTTTACCAGAGTTCTCAAGTAAATGCAAGACAACGTTTGGAAACTTGTAACTGATGAGGCAGCAGTTTTCCACCTTGTTCTACTGTTCTAAGCAGATGAACGGTAAAGTCTGAGAAAGAGAAGCAGGTTCACGATTTGTGTGTGCTTGTCCCTTTTAAAGACTGTTGAACAGTGGTTAAATATCCCCAAATATCTTCACTTTTGCTAAGCTAATTTGCAACGTCCTTAAAATGGTTAGCAGTGTCCATTTCCTTTTTCATTATATTCAAAAACAGAGTATCCTGTCTTGGAGTATACCTTTACTGGCAGCAGGGGTGTAACTGCGCTATTTTATAATGGTTTGTATTGTTTACAACAGTTGTTGATATAAATGAATCTCTCGCCTTTCATAGTGTGTACTTAATAAAGAAAATTATCTGTGGAGCTCCCAGCACTTCCATGTTTTCAGTGGTTGCAAGTCTAATAGTTGGACCATTTAAAAAATTGCCTTTAAGAAGTTTTCTGGCAAGTCTGTACATCTCTGGAATATGGGATTTAGCTTCATGAACTCAGAAGTCTAAATCCTGGCACTGTCAATCTAAACAAATTTCTAGTATCTTATATTTGACTGTCATTTACTTTATTTTACTGCAAGAAAAAAGACAGGAATTTTGTTTGAGCTCTTTCTTAATGAGTTCAGATAGGTCCAGGACAGAACTGTCTTCATGTGAAACAAGAGCGAGCTGACATCACAATGAAGTAGCAAAAGGTACAGAATAGTGAAAAGAGCTTGAAATAGACTTGCCTGGTTTTATCTTCTTTTCTGATGTTTTGATGAGAAAATCTGAGAACTTTTCAACATGACATCCTTTTTTCATAACTTCTGAAAGTACTATGACAAACACCAAGGGAAGCAGCAATTATAGAAGAGCATAGTTTTGATTCCTATGTGAAAGCTGAGCCCTTTTTTCTTGAAACTGGTAGTCTTTAAACACATTAGGAGCTGACACTGATTTCTGTTCTGTTGCCTTGCTCTGACAGTAATATATAATGTACCTAACTCTGTGTATCTGTAAAAGACAGGAAGACATAAAACTGGTTTTGGTTGGAATGTTTGCCTGTGTCAAGGGACATCAAGCATGGTGTCATGCTCAAATGTCTTGCAGTACTTCAAACATAAGAATCCACTATCTTTATGTTATTCATGCAAAGTTTTTTGATTGCTTGATGGCTTTCTTTTGGTTTTTTTTTAACTATTTCAACTTACAGGGAAAATGCAGGTAGGCTGCAGCCCTTGGCAGTAACCCAGGATATTCCATCACTGGTAGGTCTTTCAGGAGCCAGCTGATTGCAGCCTGACACTTCACTAGGAAAGAATTGTGTATTTGTGCTGCCATTAGGTCCTAAGTTACCCTGCATGAGTAACCTGGGGCAGTGAAGTGCATTTTTTATGTCCAGTGAAAAGGTAATGTGTTACGGAAAAGAAATTGTTGCAGGCAGAGCATAGAGTTAGGGAAAGTAGAATTATAGAATAATAGTGTACACAGAAATTGCAGAGAAATAAAAACACAAATGAAAGAGAGAAGGGGAGCCAGAAATGCAAAGGATGCAAATTGGAGGTAACAGGATAAAGAAATTGTACATAAAGAGGAACAGATACATTTACTGTTTGTTAAAACAAAGACTGAGGTTAAATTGTAGCATGTATGTTGAGGTAATTTATAAGAAAAAAACAGGTTAGATTCTCTGCATTACTGTGTATTCAAGAAAAGACCATAAGATCACTGAGCTTTTCTCTGGCTGGAAGACATCATACATATTTGAGACGGTAAAGCGGGCTATTTAACAACAATATTGTAATACTGCCATATAATGAGCATTAAAAACTGGTCCTTAATGTCTTAGCTGAAGTTGTGCAGTCCTGTTCAGATACAAGCTCTTGACAGCCGAATGGGTCTCTACAGCACTATACAACGGAGCGTCTGCTTTCTCAGGCTTGTGTTATACCATTCTTCCATGTTGCCCTTTCCCTTTCCCCCCACGAGGAGAAAACCTCAAGCAAACTAATAAGGCCCTGTAAGAGCACCATTTACGCTGTGGAGTTGAGCTCTTAGAATTTAGGTAATACCAGAACTAAAGTTGTCTTTGCAGCCTTGATTTGCACTCTGTGTGTGTATGCAGTGTGATATTGTGATTATGTGATCATACACAGTTATGTTACAAAGCAGATGCTTAATTCAGGTCACTGGATGAACCTGCTTTAGGCATATGCCAGGGTCACATATTAGAGGAGGCTGGTGTCCGTAGGATCAATTTGTAAAGTAAGCAGAAGACTGCAGGAAGAGAAAATGCGATCTGATAGTGAGAATAGTTCATTTGGAGACTGCCACTGTCTGTGCAGAGTTCCTATGTGATGCTGTGTAAGTTCACGAGGCTACAACTGACTGTGGAGTGCAGGAATGCTTCCCTGTCTGAGTGAGCGGGGTGACTGTGTCCTTGTTCTGCGTTACAATGAGATTGGGACGTACTCTGTCCCCTCTTGTTCTCAGGTTTCAGTGGGAAGGGAGTGTAGGTATGTGGGTAGGAAAGAGCTGCAAAACATTCCGGCCAGCTCCCTACTCTAGATGATTGGAAGTCAGCATTGAGAATCATGCCCTGGAAATGCGTGCCCCAGCGTCTGTATGAAACCTTTATGGACCACTGGAGAAAAGAATGTTCTGTCCTGTGGTCTGTATACTCCATGCAGGCAATTTTTTAAATCAGCATTTCCTATCTTGATATTACAAGTACAAAGGTGGTAGAGGTTCAGACTGTATTCTAGTATGATTAAGACTGTGAAAGTGTTAGTGCTGGTACCTTTCTGTCTTTCCTAATGTCTGTCACTGTTGATTAGACATTCCTGATGTCCGGCAGTGTTGGTTAGATTGAAATATGCAGATCCTCCCTTGACCTGCTGGCCACACTTTTTAATGGACCCTGGGATACCATTGCCCTTGTTGGCCACCAGGGCACATTACTGACTCATGGTCAACTTGTTGTCCACCAGGACTCTCAGGTCCCTCTTCGCGGAGCTGCTTTCCAGAAGGTCAACTCCTAACCTGTACTGGTGCATGGGGTTATTCCTCCCTAGGTGCAGGATCCTACACTTGCCCTTGTTGACTTCATTAGGTTCCTCTCCACCCAAGTCCCAAGTCTGTCCAGGTGTTGCTGAAGGACGGCACAGCCTTCTGGTGTGTCAGCCACTCCTTTGGGTTTTGTGTCATCAGCAAACTTGCTGAGGGTACAGTGTCCCCACTTCCAGGTCGTTGATGGATGTGTTGAACAATATTGAACTTCTAGACCTGTTCTGGAGAGATTGGGTTTATGTTCAGTTCTTTTAAAACCTTCACAAATTTGTTTACCTTTTTTGAAGTCCTTTCCTCTGATTTTGTCCTAAAAGTCATTCTATTCTTCCTGACCAAGCTGTCTTCTGTATTGGTAGCATGTTTTAACATCATACTGTTTGCCAACGTCACTGATGAATTTATTTATTTGTTTATTTCTTGGTCCCAAGATTGTTATTTTGGCCACCTTCCAGAGTCTCCTCTCACTTTATAGCCCTTTCAGTGTGATCAGTTGTATAGCCTCCATGCTAATACCGATCTATTCCACCTGAAACAGAGCTTTCTTGTATGATACTTTATTAAACGATTCTGCAGGATGGACTAAACCTACTGCGTTGCTTTTCTCTGGGAAAAGGTAATTTATCTTAGCAATAAAGGACATTAGTGTTACCTGATACCAGCTTCCTTCCACCTTCTGCTTTTTATATACCTTTTCCATTTACCTTGATGTCTCACATGGTTATGTGCACAAGTTAATGACTTTGTATTTTCCTAGATGCTTCACTTGTCTTTTTCAAATACAGTTTGCAAGCTTGTCACAACAGCTTATGCAAAATGACTGACAGTTTCTTTTGTCCACTGTCTGAGTCTTTTGCAGTAGGGATTGTCTGTTTCGTCTGGTTCAAGACTGTTACACTCTCTCTTACCCAAAAGACACCCGCCAGGGAGGAAAAGTAAGAAGTCTTTCGTCCTGCCCACTGTGACATTTGGTACTTATTTTATCCTCTCAAATTTGGCATGCCATCTAAGCCAAAATGGGGAGAGAGAAGTGCCTCCAGAGACTTCACTGGCTTTTCCTGAGATACATCTTCAGATGAGATAGCATCAATCAGCTGTTGAAGGTCCTTAGCTCTTCTTGTAGTATAAAAGATACCAATATGAACAGATTTATTTGGGGTTAGCTAAAATGAGGTGGTGAATCTCACTCATTCTGTGGTGCGTGCAAAACCAAAAGTTTTCATTAATTTCAAAAGGCAAGTATTTTTAATGAAAAAATAATTTCCACTGCTCATTCGTCACCCTCAAAATGAGATTTAAAGATAATATTTGCTATTCGAGTCTTTTTAGTGTTTGGAGGTTTTTACCCTTGCTTGTGAAGCCCAAAGACTGCTAAAGAGGACTGAGTCTTTTCACTATAAAATGTAAAAAAAAAATAATATCCCCAAAACATTTGATAGAAAAACTGGACTGAGGTTTGGGTAGGCAAGGTTATGGAATTGTGAACTTGTGAAATTGGTGTACAACTCAGACAAGAAGCAGCTTGTAAGAAACTGTTCAACAGAGAATTATTGTAGGAGCCAAGAAGGAAAAAACCATTAACTGAGAAAAATGCTGAGGGTATTTGCATGACTTAGCCTAAAATATTTTTTGTTTATAATTGCATGATGATTGTCAGACTATAACTTAAGCAATAACCCTTCATTCTTGTGACTGTCACACTACTACAGAGTCAGTAACCTCCATTCAGTTAGAGTCTGCAGCTAGCTTTTTTTTCTGTAAGGCTCCGTTCTAATCCTTCTGTGGTAAACTACATTAAAAATGTTGGCTTAAAAAACTGTGAGATTTGCTTCAGGTGTTCTGATGACTGTTCGGAAAAATAGGAAGAAATATCACCAAAATTTTTTTGTGTTCCAGATAATCAAAAAATGACCTGGAACATAATGCCATTTCTTTTTTACGATCTTTTTTTCATTTCCTGTAGCTCCAAAAATAGCTGTTCTTCACTCTTAATAACAGTAACGGCCATGTTGATTATGAAAACTGTGTGGGAGTTAAGATGCCTTTAACTACACGTTTGTTTGCTTTAAAACGCTGTTGCACTTAGTGATCATCCAGGGTACTGAGGAGAAACTCCTCTTCAGTTCACTGTTCCCACAAGCTTTGTTCAGTAATAGCTTTGGAATACCCAGTGCAGACTCACTGTCTAGGGGACTAGTCCTTAAACACACAGCCTCCAAAAACTTTCCTCCTTCTCAAGGTAAAAGTTAGTAAGAATAGCATTTAAAACACAGCATTAATATAAAATAATTTTTGTTTATGAATAAGCTAATAACTATTTTTGCAGTTTTCAATTTAGTTTTGGTATTTTTTTGGTTGTTAACATCATTTTCCTGAATTAAGACAGTAAATACATCACTGTTACCAGCACAGATTTGACATACGTGGTCTTGCTCCAGCTAGTTACAGGGGGAGAGAGGAGGGAGACGAGGGAAGAGTCCCTCAGCTTAAGTGGCATTTACAGAAAAAAATGGAAAAGGGAGGATTTCTTGTGAATTCTAAATCTTGCTCCCATGATAATGAATCTGCCATGTACTCTAGTGAAGCCAGGTTTACTTGCAGTCTGATTCTGGAGCAGAGGACACTTGTGTAAGCCTTCCTTAAAGTAGGAACACAGCTGTTGCCTTTGCTTCTTCAATTTCCACAAGCCCTTAGTAAAATCAGTTTTTATTCCTGTAGGGGAAGTGAGGATGATGGTGTAATAGTGTACAGTAAGTGCTTTTTTTTTTCCCCAGTTGCTATAATAAATCTGCATCTATGTGTGTTCCTGGAGACAATTTTTGTTGGGTGGGTTTGTTTCTTTTTTTTTTTCCCAGTAGAATTGCCCTTTTGTGTTTATATGTGACACTTTATGATAAATCTTCACTGCTTCTCTTCACGTGAGGCTACCTTAAGAAATGACTCATGACTTTCCAATGTGCATATAACTTTTATCTTTATCCCTTTTAATATATTTGCTCTTCTACATCTTAAGAATCAATGGCCTGGTCCCATTCAGTAGAGTCCATTCATAAAGACAGCCCTTCCGTAAGCTGATGAAGATCAGGGAACTGCTACTGCTTTTTGTACAGTGTTTTTTTAACTGAGGAAGACTCTCTAACTTGGACAGCTTTTATCTGTGCGCCCATATCAAAACCATTACCTTCATTTCAGCTGTGACTTTCTCGCACAGGATCTTAAGTGTCTTAACCTCTGTAATGTTAAGGACCTTTCATTTGCAATTCTGTAGTCTGCCTTTAGCTTCCAGCACTGCAACCTTTCGGGTGGTTATTTTGAATGTATTTTCAGAGCTTCTGTGGCAATGTTTTTCCATTACTGTTGTCATAATGTTTTTCTCATCGTCTTGCACGTACAAACCTTAATACTATTAGTGCTTCGCATTTTTTTGGGAATTACGATAAGCATGCTGTGCTTGTTGCATTTGTCCATGATTAACTTGTTATCTCTCAGACACCAGTTTAACAGGTAATGCATTGGAGACAACATCAGCCTTAGAGCAGTCTTATTTTTATCTATTTTATGTATTTATATATATATATTTATCTATTCTTTGTAACAGGATCGTTTTAGTCCTTAACCTGGTAGCTTTGGTTTTTTCTGGTGCTTCCTCGAGCCAGTTGGTCAGACATACCTACTGATTTTTTCCTGCAGACGAAAATGTTTTGAATTCTTTGGGATTTGCAGCTGTACGAACTGTTTAGTTGTGTAACATTTACCTGTCAGAGCATGATCTGCCTCCTAAATAGAACTATAGACTAAGTACCTTTATTTCACACATCATTAGTGCTTAAGAGTTAATTCTGTATTCCATAGTCTATGAGAACTTTTTAAAGTCTTCAGTGTGAATCCAGTGTCGTTAAGAATTTCCTTAGACCTGAAAAATTGCGCTAACTTCTTGTTCTTCAGTTTTAGATCACTCTCAATTCTTCATAGCTATCATTTGTTGTTTTCTAACCTGAATTTACAACAAGTATCTTTCACAGTTTTCATTTTTGCATGGAATACTCTTTAATGTTTTATAATAAAATTCATAATTGTCATAACATGCTATATCGTAATCATAAAATTATATGGTCTTCCTCCCTCTCCCCAATAATATTTCCTACTATATATAGATAACCATTCAAAAGTCTGCTCTGCTTAAGATTTTCATACTGTCTCACCAAGATTCCTTTCTGCCAAACATGCCCTGGTTCCAAACCTTCCCGGTTCCCTCCTTAGTAACGATGAACTGTTAGATTTGGAAATGATGCAACAGATCTTGATGGGGAGAGCATATGCATAATTCAGTAGGATTTGTTTATGTATGTGTATTTGTGTATGGATTATAAATCTGTTAACATAGTAAAATTGAGTCTTGCTGAAGTCATAGATGATATCCTTGTGGTCGTTTTGTTCACCTCGTATCTCAGTAAGTCTCTCAGCACTGCCGTTAATAGCAGTATTTGGAGAAGTGGCATTGAATGCATTATATGCTGAACAAATATTTCTGCAAATAGGGCTTCTCCTTACTTTCTGGGGACCCCAGATACTGTTTTCTACCTGAATCCTATCACTGCCAGCACTGTGCAAGATTATCTCTGGAGGCAGTTTTGTCTGCTCTGGGCTTTATTTTGACTGCAGTTGATGAGAACACCAGATAATCCCCTCACTTTACCTAGTGCTATTAAACAACTGCAGCTGGAGTAGTTTTGTAATAATTCTGTAAATTGCAAAAAAGTGTAAATAATGCATCCATCAATTTTAGAGCCTTCATCAGGGACTTTCATGCAGGAATGTACAACGGTCCGTCACTCATGCTTCTTTATGATTGCCGTCAGGAATTAAAAACTAAAAGGCAGAGAGTGTCAGTCAACAGATTAGAAGGTGTGTGCCTTGGGCATTGTAGAAAAAATTCCTTACAGAAACCTTCACCCTTCCAAAGCAATATAAAGCAGCAGGCATGCTTCTCTCATGGAGTACTCAGCGCTTGGCAACTGGGTGAGGCAGTAAACAGTTTGATGCCCCTCCTAATCAACAAAAACGTTTGAGAGAAGCCATAGATGTTTCAACAGCTTGGTTTTTGCTGTATTTGTTGTTTTGTTTTTTTGTTTTTTTAAATCTGAAGCAGCTTCATAACTTATATGCTGAACCGAAACGGCAAGTTAGCATTTCTTGTATCAGGCTATTAGTGTTTTCGCAGTAACTTTTCAGCCTCCCTCAGCACAAAGAATAAACAATCTCTTGAAACTTAGTACTAGGTTTGAAGTCAGAAGTGTTCAGTGATCTATTCTAGAAGATAGCTACAAGTAATAGATCTGGTTTTATTCTTAGATTTCCTGGAGCCCTTTTTTTTTTAGATGTGCTTATTTTTTAGGAATGGGAGGATAGATTTCAGGAAACGCTGTGGAGCAGATCTCTGAGGAAGTATTAATGGTAAAATAAATAGTATTCAGTGGTAGTATGCCAAACAGTAAAGAAAGATCATGTATTGATTATAACAAGAATGCCAGAAAGAAGGTGGGAAAAATCTGAGACTGTGCCTTTTGGAAGCAGGAAGGTACTCACTCACACTTTCCAAAATAGGCCTTGCTAAATTCAGAAATGCTGCGGAAAAGATTTTTGGACAACAGAGAGCTCTCAGGATGGCCAGGCGTCTAGAGCAGGTGACCTGTGAGGAGAGGGGAGAGGCTGAGGGTTTGTTTAACCTGAGGGGATGGGGGCCAGGGGGCAATCGAATAGAAGCCTGCAGCTTCTTGAGAGATGGTTACAGAGGCAATGGTGCCATACTCCTCTTGGTAGAGACAGAGAGAACAACAAAGAGAAGTAGCCTCGGGTTGCAGCATGAGACGTTCAGGTAGGACATGGCAGGGATGGAGATTTATTAAATGTGTAGTACAACACTAGAACAGAGATGCAGTGAAATTTCCGACCTTGGAGGTTTTCAAGTCATAGCTAGACAAAACTGTGATTGGCCTGGTGTAGTATTGGTCTTATTTTTAAGGAGGAGACTGATCCAAGTGATCAGTGGAAGTCCTTTTCAAACAACGTGTTTACAATTATTTTTTTTCCTCATGTTAGACACCAGCTGCATTCATATAAGAGTCATCTTTTCTGGGTAATTAAATGTTTTAATGTGTGCATTCATACTCTGCAGTAGCAATCTCAAATTCCCAGAGAAGAGTTCCTTTTCTTCCTTAGTGGCTTGCTTTCTGTTAAAAATATGTAGTGTTGGTATTTAAGAAGGGTTTTTAGTGTAAAATTGTTGCAGATACCTCATTCTGAATCTATGAATTTTTCCAGAGTGCAAATGCAGGTTTCTTATGTGAAGTATCTTATATTAAATGGAGGTGAAGCATAGCAACATTGCAAATGGATGCAGTCAGTCTACATGATTTTAATCTGGTACATTTCCAGATAGGCAGATAAACATTTAAAGCCTGTTGGTACTCTTGTTATTCAAAGTATTTGTTTGCTCTGTAGTGTGCTCTTGTAAAACTGTGTTGATTTCTCACCCGCCCTGAGTTAATAGGAACATTTTCAGCAGTGCTTCAGATTTATTCTAGGTAACATCGTAGTCATTTTGTATTTACTGTGTTCCTTCACTTGTCTTGCTTAGTTACTGTTCTGTGAGACAAATAAGGCAAGTAATTACCTGTACCTAAGAACACCTACAGAGATCTTATCTTAATAGTGTTAGAAGCAATGTTAGTTTTATTCATACAGTTTTATTCCATTTCTAACCATTGTTCGTGAGTTGATGTACTTACAGTTGATAACTGATATTCTTGAGGCTTTATTAAAGCCTGCTATTCTGAGTCTTGGAGAAAAGTTATTCTTTTCTGCATTGCAGGTTAGGAGGAAGTAGTATTGTAGTCAGCCTCTGTAAACTCTAAACCACAAGTAAAGAACAAAAAGATCTTCTGAAACTTTTTTAGTCTTTCCATAATCTCTACATAGAATTGAAAGTAGCAGGACATCTAATTGACAGTCACTTTCTCGTCTGTCAGCAGTCTGTTGCAGTTGGGAGTTCACCCTGACTGTATATGCAGAACAGTCAGTACCCATTATAATTAATCATTCTCACTGTTTCTCTAGATTCTTGTACAGAACTTTCTTTACCTAAAGAACTTCTTCCTGCTGATAATAGTAGCCTTAGCACTAGTGCCTGTAAATGTTGCTAATTTAACTAGTCACTAATCACTGAGGTAGTTTTCATGGTAAAATAAATTGTATTCAATGGTAGTATGCCAGACATTAAAGAAAGATGATGTATTGATTGTAACGGGTAAATACTGAAGAGTGTTCTTTTTAATGGTATTGGTAGCTGGTTGGTAAGACAAGGTTTCTATTTCTATTTCTATTCTGATACGTACTGCAGGGTGCAGTTACTATCATTATGCTGAGTGCAGTCTGCCCATTCAGTTTGTTGCTTTGAATGCTTTTTTACCTCTGGGTTAAGAATCAAGGGAAGGAGCAAATTGAATAGTATGACTGGAATTGGTTGAATATTCTACCTCTTTTTCCTTTATTTTGTATGGTAGCTCATCCTGCTGTTTTCGGTAGAGAACTGGTACATGAGAGCATTGTGTTCTCTATCTGTTCGTCCTTCAGTATAAAAGTAAGAAAGATATGAGCAATTTTGTACGGTTGTGTGAATAGTTTAATTTTTTATGTCAGTGCTGTCTGATCTGGGGGCCATTGTATATCTGATCGTTTTCTCGCTCTCTTGTGTCTATGCTTGATCTTTTGGGCTTCTAGTTATCTTCAAATTCCCCTTGAAACAATTTTCAGAATCACTTTCCCATTTGGTTTTAGGTTTTAATTAGGTGTACAAAAATATTCTAAAATATTTGTTCTCGTTGTGGTACATACAGTTAAATTAATTTTGATAACATAAAAAGGACGTACAGGTTCTATCCAAATGTACGTGACCACTTTTGAAAGGTTGCCTGGAGAGGTTCTGGTCAAAGCCCGATTGCTGAAAGTCTGGCACAGCTCGTACTGCTTTGAGAAGATGGTGAACAGACTGAGTTCTTGGGTAGGGTTGGTTTATTTTTCCCTGGAGCACTGTCTGTATTGCAGAGTTCCTGGAGGTTTCCCTCCTTTGATGCATACTTCAATGCTTATTATGCTTTTGCAGACATCTGATCAGAGGAAATTAACTTTTTGCCTCCTGACACTTGGTTCAGGGGGCTGAAACTGCTCCCTCTTGACTGGTTTTATTCATTTAATATCGTCGACTGGTTTAAGGCAGATTTGGGGAACCTGAGCCTTCTCAAACAGATAGCAAGCAGAAGCAGGTAGAAGTGGGTTCCTTAATTTCCTCATCCAAACCTAAGCTTTTTTTTGTGAAAGAAGGTGCTCAAGCATACTAGCATTATTCTCTACAAGAGAAAGGTGTTCTGTGTTTTCTTCTAACTCTGATTTCTATTATTTTATTTAGATAAGTTTGGGCAAAATGGTTGAGTGTCCCAAGATTGAAAACTTCTCTTCTGATATGATACCTTCAGGGAAGCCAGGTAGCCAGAGGGCTACTCTGCTGCTTGCATCAAGAGATGGATATGGTAGTTTCCATCTTCCATTATACACAGAATTCTAGCCATTTCCGCCCTGCATTCCGTTGTTACAGAGTCTTCTTCCTTGGCCACCTTTTTCTGCTTGGTGAGCTCATGTTTCAGCACTTCTACAGGAAGTCGTTAAAAGCTCAGCTGTAATGAAACCAGAGAAATGTGGGAGGCTGGAGACTGGATTGCTAATCTGGGTTTACAGTTGTATTTTCAAAATAGCTAGATGCTTGATGATTAAATTTAGAGTACATCTTTGTCCATCAGAAGTCTATTTAGTGGAAACATTATTTTTGTGAAGGGGAAGAAATGTTGTAAAGGGAAGGACCTTATTTAGTTGAATGATCTTTAAATTTTTTAGATTGTTCTATAATCGAAACGAAATCCTTAAAAATACCATTTTAAAACCACTCCCTTATAGCAAAACAAATATACTTAGATTCAGGCATTCACTTGGTGTTTCTTTTGGTGAACTTTTATACTGTGTCTACAGATCTATGGCAAAATGTAGAAACAAGCATTCTTTGTCATTCTGTCAGTGGCACATTATGAAGCTGGTGACTCATTTCTGTTACTAGGACTCCCATGCAATAAACACTGCTCAATACAAAATGAAAAGTCCCACACCATCTTAGAGTAGAAGCCCCTCTGCTTTGCAAGCGCTCGGTCCTGTTCAAGTTGTTGTGTTGCTTGCAGTCATTAAGAGCCTTTTCTGGACCATTTTTAAGCTGTGCTCTTTACCTGTTTTCTGTAAAAGGTAGAACTGAAGGTTCTAAATCCCATTCTGGTTTCTGCTCTGTGTTTATGCAGCTATAGCAATTTAGAGTGTTTCTGGAGACCTTGGGAGAGTATTGGAAGTAAGGGCACATAGAAAAGAGCTAGCCCTACACAGTTCTTGTTGTTGAGTCCAATGTAAGGGTCTGTTCCCTTGACCGTTTTCCCATTTGAGAGGCAACCATATTTGTTACGACGTGTTACCTAAACTTAAGTTTAACTGGAGTAAAACCTATACTGAAATGTGGTGCCTGGTTTTTCCCAAGTCCCTTAAGTATGTCTGGAGACTGTTACAGTCTAGAAGACATTTCATTACTCAATATGACAGGAAGGAGTCTAGCTTTGTCCCTTTGCTAGCTTTTTCTGTTTAAAAATGTCTATGTTAGCTACAGTATTAATGTTAAACTCCATGATGCTTACTGTGTCTGTTAGCAGAGGGGTGTGTTTTTGTCCATTGGCTTGTGCCGAAGGCATTAATGGAAATTCAGGCTACCAGCTACTTATCATGCCTAGATAACTCTTCAAGGAATGTGAAAGTGTCTGTGAATTACAGTCTTGACCCCTGCTGGTACGTTGAAGCACCATATGCCTAATTCGTCGCTGCTCAGGGGAGATGCCTTTCACTTTAAATTTCTTTCTTATCACTTTCAGCTTTTAATCCATGACAAACCTTTTGGCCCTTGCCCTCTGCCTTTTTTCCCCATCTGGTTTCGCGTATCAGCCATTGCCCTTACATTAGCATTTTCAGAGCACTGCAGTGGATTAGAGACACCCACTTTTTGCAGGCTGAGCCATTCGGACATTGTGGTGTTAGGTCTGTCCAGTGTGTCTTCAGTGAGGCTTCCTGTGCGCCCGCTGTCCCCCCACCTCCCTTTGGGAGCCAGGCAAGCAGACAACGTGAAAATGCCAGTGTGTGCTTCTCTTGGTTCCTTGTACATTTTCAGTTCATTTTTAGAGACAATGTCAGGGACCTGATTTTCAAGAGTAGTAATTGCATTTAGTTATTTGCACTGTAGTTTAGGGAAAAGGCAGAGTCTTTTAGCACAAAATGATCTGTAGTTTTTATAAGACCATACAGAAGGACTTAATAGGTGAACATGCTCGTATCTATAATTGAACACTACTTTTCTGTATAAACACAAAGTGTAATCCATATATCTGATGTTCAGAAATGATCTCACAGCAATTCTGTTTCTTCTACGAAGTCCATTTCCCAGAATGAATTGCCATACGTCTATTCATTTCCGTGAATGTGGCACTGTCTCATAGACATAATTTCTGAGATTTGCATTACCTGAAGACCCATCTTAATTGGTTTTCCCTGCTTACCCACTCTGTAATTTCCGAAACTGTGTTCGTAAAAAAACCAAAAAAAAAAAAAAAAAAAACAAACCCCAAAAAACCAAACAAAAACAAACAAACAAAAATTATAAATTTATTTTAATAACATACATCTTTGTTTTATTGCATGTACAGTCAGTATGTTCATACGACATAAGCTGTGTTTTGGGGAAGGTTATAGGATGAGAACATAACCTTGCTCTTAAAAATACAGTTGGTTTTCTGTGACTTTTCACTAAGCAGAGCTCAGAGATACTTAGAGATATTTAGTGACAGATACTTAGTGTTTGTCTGTTGATTTTATTGTTCTAGCTAGCTTTCTCCAGTACTTCTACATGCTTAAATTAAATTAACCATCTTCCTTATCCTCCAAGTGAAAGCAGTTAACTTGCCACATCCCACCCACTATAACAGTTTTTAATCGGAAATGAAATCAGATACTAGTTATTAAAAATCAGAGCGCTTTGTCTATCCGGACATAAAATTAGCAAAGAATCAGTGTGAGTAGCCTGCTATCGCACTGGTAGTGTTTGATAACAGAATCAGGTGCTAGAAACAGGTTAGTTACAGTTCTTAACATCCATCCAGATGGTAATCTCTCCATTCTTGTGGACTGCTAATTCTCTTCCCGCTGATTAGAACAGGTTTCATTTTTCTTTTTTCCAGTTGCAAGCGATAAGACAAAAAGATTTTAATGTCTTTCAAAGCTTTTTTTTTTTTGTCTTGTCTTCACTAGTTATGAGAGTGCGTATGTGTATACCTACAGCGTTTATGCTGTTGAATAGAAAGTTACCAAGATGGAGTTTAAAATGGTAGAGAAAGTGTTACAGTCATACTAAAGAAAATAAATTAAGTCAGTCTTCTAAGACTCAAAAATTGTAATTTATCAGACAAAAGGTGAAAAAATTATTTTGCAATATATTTTTATTTTTAAAAAAATCATTGTGTTTACAGAGATAAGGCTTACATGGAATGTACCTGGTATGTTACAGTAGGTATGTTTGCAAACAAGTCACCTTACCCAGCAACAGACTGTTTGGGGAATTCCATTTATATTGGATGAAGCCTGAATGTTTTGGGGCTTGTAACTAAGGGTTACAAGCTCAGGACATAGGCCAGGGTAATGCTAACCAGTAATTTCTGAGATGTAACAGTAAACCTGTGGAATGAGCAGCCTGTCAGTCTGCAGGTAGTCTCAGCATCCATCAGTGAGTGCGAGGAAACTCACACTTTAGTCATGGCCATGTTAATGTATACAATCTTATCCAAAACTGGGGGTGGTATTGCACACGGAGTAAGAACATATTCCATGTTCCAGAGTGTCTGTTTCCCAAATAGGTAGACTAATAACAATGGTGAATTTATTCCATAGAGTGAATTCTGTCATCTTTACAGTACTTCTCTCCAGATCAGCCTTAATAAGATTTCTATTTTAGTCCAAAAGAGGTAATTCTTTTTGAATGCTCTTAAATAACTTTGAATATCTTCTAAATGACCTTTTCAAAGCTCAGTCTTTTTAAAGACTAAAATAGTCTTACCCCAACGTATTCCTCTATATACTTTGTTAAGCATATTCTTATTTCTTCAAATTTTATAGGAACTACCGTACTAAACATAAAATTAACACTTGTAGAAGTCTGACTGGTTTAGGTTTTTTGCTAATTAACACCATTCTCTAGCTTAAGCACTATATAGCATAATGCTTATTCACTAGAAAGAAGCAAGTTTTGCAGAGATTTTTTTTTTCAAAGTTTTGGTTTTTTTTTTTTTTTTAATTCAACTGTCAGGATTTCTCTTCCCCACCTGAATTACTGAAAAGCTGTTCTCTGTTCGATAGTCTCTCTTACATGTAATGAAGGGACTCCCCCATAGAAAGACATCCATTTCCTCTTAATGGTTTGTACAGCATTGGCTGCGTCCTGTACGAAACATTTGAACAATCCCAATTTGGGAGTATTTGTTCAGCAGCCTTTTGAAGTTGCCTGATGTGTTAGTCGATTCTCTGCTCTTGCTGGCAAAGCTTTGGCCTTAGATATAACAAAGCCAGTGAAGAAAAACTTCATTAGAAATCTGTGGTAACAAATTCTAGTCATAGAAATGGAGGCTGCAATTCACAGTCATTTTAAACATCTCTAAATGCAGCTTTTATTGATGGCAGTGGTGTCCACCTGCCCTGTCTGCCTTTTCCTACCACCTTCCTTGTACCAGTACTAGCATGTCCGCTATCTGGCCTGGTAGCAAGTTGGACTGAACCATCTCAAAACTAGCTTGGCTGGCAAAAACTGAAGTCTTCAGCTCCTTCAGTTCATTGAACTTTGTCATCCTACTGCTGCCTGATCCCTAGTTTTGAAGTGAGGCCATACTTGTGGAGATGGAGGTTTGATGGTAGTCTGCAATTGGACTGCAGGTAAACGTAAGACTCTGTGCCCTGTGACATTCACTTAATAAAATTAATCATGCCTCTTTTTTTTAGATACAGACCCAAGGTATTTACTAGTCTTTGCTTGTGTGTATCACAAGACATTCTGTTTAGTGCAGATGCCTCTAAGCCCAGTGACTTCAGTTAGACTAAGGAAGGTCATGCAGTTCTGTACTGTGAACTGAGTTCAGGAGGAGTGGATGTTTGCACAGTACATAGAGGTCCTGCAATAGCAGGGAACTGATCAGATAAGACAGGCCCACATGGTCCACACTGTCTGCTAAGAAATGCAAAAAAAAAATTTCTGAAATTCTTTGCCAGTATGACCTAGGGGGAAATGTCTTTCTCACCAGAGATCTCACAGTCAGTCTGTCCTTGCCCATGGCAGCCAAATGCAGCAGGTAGAGAGCTTTAAAACAGGTAGATTATATGATCTCAGAGTATCTTTCTGCTCTTTCAGAGGCTGTGACCTGCTTCTAATACCTCATACAGGGAAATCCATTTGCCCCCTCAGAACAAAAACCACCTCTCTCTGTGGTTTTTTTTCTGGACATTTGTGCAGTGAGGGGGGGAAATATCCCTTTAAGTCACCACTGATGTCTTGAACTGTGACGTTTAATTGCAGGCACTGCCGTAATTCCCAGCTGCAGCGTTAGGTGTATTTGCCAGGCTGTGCAGGGAATTGGGTCGGGGAAAGTCCAGAGGCTCGCAGGTTCCAAAGTCACAAGCAGTTAAGCTCTACCCATACCCCTACATGTCCAGTTGGCTGTCTTACAAAGTAACAATGGCTTATATGTATCTAAATTGTCTTTAACTATGTTTTCCAAGTAGGAAGTTAAATCCCTGTAATGGGTGTGTTTAAAAGAGGAATAAGTTAGGGCCTATTAAAATGTAAAAGCAGCAATTTACTGGATTGCCATTAATTAATAATACACACTGCCAATAATTGGGTCTCAGTCATTATCAATCGGCTCATATTCAGGACAGTTAACTCTTCAAAATCTTACCCTTATTAGCTATGAAGATATAATACCACAAAACTGCTGTCATATATTCATCATAGCTTACATATAAATATATATGTAAATGTATAATATAAATAAATATTTATAAATTTAGATATAAATACAGAATTTTCTGAAGATACATTTTTTTACATACATGCGTAGCTGTGTTACTAAATGCTTGTTGGTTATGCCAGTACTCTCAGAACCCTGCAAGTGCATACAGTGCTGCAAGGTGCTTCTACACAGTTTCTGGTTTCACTATTCTGGTATGTGTATGTCTGGGTTAAAGAGAAGCAAATACTAATTATATCTTGCTTTTAGTACGCAACTTTATGTGCAGCAGGCCTCTGCCTTGGCTACTTCATGTTGTATTACGCTTCCAGTATGCAAAAACTTCAGCATAAGTACTAAATCCCACAAGGATCATTTATAGTCCTTTATGCTCTAAATAGTCAGGGGCAGGGACAATGGGGGATTCGGAGATCTTTTCTCCCCTATATTGGCCTAGCATTGAGATTGGCAGAGGAACACGAGTTAAGTGTTTCATGTGTTAAAATTTCCAAAAATGTTAACCCCTTTTTCTACGTAAAAGCTTGTTACCAAAAAAAGGTGAGTAAATATGAATGGTAATACTTGAAGAAGTAGAAGGGGTATATCAAATGCACACAGTCACAAAGCTCTTCTACTCCTTTCACATATATATCTGTATGTATATGTATGTCTCGGACAGTCATCTGATACAGTGTTGTAATTAAATGTCACCAATTTAACATTGTATCACAAAAATACAGGCTTGAAGCTAAGCCTCTGTACCATAGTGAAGTCAAATTTAGAAACAGCTTGATCAATACAATTAGCATTGTATTATGTGGATTTGTAACAGAGTCGTAAGTGATTGGAGTTTCAAAAAACTGTTCACATTATCCAGTTCAACCTTTTGCAGGGAACACAGAATAGAAGCATAGAAGCTTCATGGTTGGAAAGGACCTTTGAGATCATCAAGTCAAACCCCCCCACAGACACGCACAGACACGCACACACCCCCAACCAACCAACCAACAAAACCCACCAACCTAAAATCTCTGCCACTAGAGCATGCCCTGAAGTGCCAAATCTACACGTTTCTTAAATACCTCTAGGGCTGATGACTCAACCACCTCCCTGGGCAGGCCGTTCCAGTGCCTGACCACTCTTTCAGTAAAGTAATTCTTCCTAATATCTAATCTAAACCTCCCTGCCGCAGCTTCAGACCATTTCCTCTGGTCCTGTCATTATTCACTTGGGAGAAGAGGCCAACACCCACCTCTCTACAACCTCCTTTCAGGTAGCTGTAGAGGGCGATGAGGTCTCCCCTCAGCCTCCCCTTCTCCAAACTAAACATGGCCAGCTCCCTCAGCCTCTCCCTGTGTGACGTGGTCTCCCGACCCCTCACCAGCCTGGTAGCTCTCCTCTGGACACGCTCCAGCACTTCAATGTCCCTCTTGTACAGAGGGGCCCAGAACTGAACACAGTACTCGAGGTGAGGCCTCACCAGTGCCAAGTACAGAGGCACCATCACTTCCCTGCTCCTGCTGGCCACACTATTCCTGATACGAGCCAGAATGCTGTTGGCCTTCTTGGCCACCTGGGCACACTGCTGACTCATGTTAAGCTGGCCGTCCACCAGCACCCCCAGGTCCTTTTCTGCCAGGCAGCTTTCCAGCCACTCTTCCCCAAGCCTGTAGCGTTGCTTGGGGTTGTTGTGACCGAAATGCAGGACCCGGCACTTGGCCTTCTTAAACCTCATACAGTTGGCCTTGGCCCATCGATCCAGCCTGTCCGGGTCCCTCTGTAGAGCCTTCCTACCCTCAAGCAGATCAACACTCCCACCTAGTTTGGTGTCATCTGCGAACTTACTGAGGGTGCACTCAATCCCCTCATCCAGATCATTGATAAAGATATTAAACAAAACTGGCCCCAGAACTGAGCCCTGAGGGACACTGCTGGTGACCGGCCACCAAGAGGATTTCACCCCATTAATCGCAACTCTCTGGGCACGGCCATCCAGCCAGTTTTTAACCCAGCGAAGAGTACACTTGTCTATGCCATGATTCACCAGCTTCTCCAGGAGAATGCTGTGGGGGACGGTGTCAAAGGCCTTAATGCTCTTTCTTTGCATTAATTCCATTATTATTTAAATGTATTTTTGAACACATCTAATGAAGATGTCTCCATCAGTCATTAAATGGTTTATTCCATTCTATGTAGCATGCCTTGGGTGGTGTAACTCAAGTTTCTGCCAGAAGCCCTCATATTTCAGATGGTATGGCTTGGCCAGTTCAGTTGTCTTCCTTTAGATGTTTTTAGTTTGATTTATTTATTAGTTCTTGGTATATCATTTTTGGTTGAGATGGCATTAAGAATAGACATAATACTTAGCAGTAAAATTGTATCACCGGACTATACATTGTTCTTCCTACCTGAAATTCGTAGATAAAACTCTCTCTAAGAAACTTGCAAATGCTTGTTTTTAAATCTCAAGAAGTGCAAAGTATTCTTTGGGTTCCAAAAGTGAAATTAAATAAGTACTGAATAAGACTGTGAAGTTATTAACTAGATTTCCTATTTACTCTGGTATGACTCTGCATTTAAGTGGTAGCTGTGTTCTTAATCTTTTCAACCGTACTTTGCTTATGCTTCACTTTAGCTGAATTCCCACAACTGGAAAACTATTTAAATCCTCTGGAAACAAACTGTCTGTACCCATGATGCTGACTTTCATGCTAGGTGATCAGATTATGAGGTATAATAAAATACTTGAGATACACACCACTTGCCACAACTCTCTGCTTATGCTGCCACAGGAGGACTCATCTGAACTTCGTGCTGAAAGATGAAGGACATCCTTAAAGCAAATATTCTATTCCCATGAATAAATTCTAGATTAGTTCAACCTAACACAGTGTGCAATTCCAGGATATAGTATTGAAAAGCATCATTAGGAGGGTAGAGTTCAAGCATTTGTTACTTTTACTACGTGGCTTTCTCAGTGCTAAACAAAATCAGGTGAACACAATAAAAATTAAACTCAAGCTGTGTTGAAAAGCATAGAGGAAGATGAAAAGGCATGCAGAGAAGAAATAGTGAATTAACTCACATGACAAGAAAAAATTATATATTTTTTCCTGATGGAAAAAAGTATCATTTTTATCATATATATATATATTTAGAGAGAGAGAGAGAGAGTTGCTTTGCTACTTTTTTTCTTCTTCCTTTTTATTTTACTTTTGTTTCTACTCTTCTATCACTTTTGTCTTGGGTATTTTTTGCTTTACCACTGTTGCTTTTCTGGAATGTTAACCTGCGGGATGGAAGGTTTGCCTCTACCCTTGCTGCTTGCCTATAGCCTTTACCTGCTGTCAGGATTTAAGTGTACCTGGCAGCTCTTTTCTTTATAAGGATCATATAAGCTTCTTCCTTTAAATAGGGAAGTCAGGAGAGTCTTAAAAAATTATCAACTATGAGCTGTCTGTTACAAGGGTAGATTTCTTCTTCCTAATCAGGAGCTCCTGATAATTTTTACCTACAGAAACTAAAAGGATCAATGGTATATTTCTCTGAAATGGAAATGTTAAACTTTTACTCTTAGAAAAGGAGAATTTCAGATTTGATGGACAATACAGTTCCTGTATTTAGGAAAGAGTGTGGGTTAACATACTGCAATATATGGGGTCTAATCAAAGGCCAGTATCTATCACAGTGTCATCCCAGACCTACTGAGGTCAAAGCAAGAGCCCCCTAAGGTATGGGTAGATTTTAGATCAGGCTCTCAAAGTTCAGTAGGTGCTTTGTCAGATTGTTCAGTAAGTTTTTCTAAGTTTTTAAGGGTGTTTTATAAAGAGATATAACCGTTTTTTTGAAGTTCTGTCTGTCTTCCATTGTTCAAAATGCCTTGAGTTTTCCTCATAATGATAAAAATACCTATACTGTGAAAGGAGTTGATGAGCCAAGAACATGATTAAACGTCAGGAGGATACTAGGTGATTGGCTTTATGATAACTGATTTAGTGTAAAACCAATGTATTTCATATCATTAGGTGTGGTGTTTAGAAACTATAATACAGAAGGCATATTTTAAAAATGGGATCAGTGTCAGTTATCAGCGGACTTGTTGTATGGGCTGTGAAAAAATATTCTGACACGGTCCAGCAATTGGGTAAAATTCAACGCTCTTAGGAAAAACTTGTTTTAGTTTAGAGGACATTTTGGATAGAAATAGAAATTGTTCAACTGAAGAGAATTTAAACAGTAAATAACAAAGAATATGGTACAAAATTTTAAATAGAAATGTGGAATTGTGTTTTTGAACAGATTTTAATATTATTCTTTTTACTGGTTTTTGTCAACACCATTTTTTCCCAAAAGCTTTTTCGTATTTTTCTTTTTTTATTTTTGTTTCACAGCTGTTCTTTGGCTTGCATACATCATGCTTTCATACTGTTTCACTGTGGCATCTTGGTGTGTGAGTAATGGCCTCCACTCTAAAGAGGTGTTTTCATATGTACAATTAAGCGTAACACATAAGATGTACATTTAAATATTCTTTAATATTTAAACAGTAGTGGGCAGAGTACATAAACACTCTGTTTTTGGAGGTGAATGTGTCAGAGACATTTAAAAAACAATCTCCATGCACGATTAATAAAAGGCGAAAGCAAATGGCACTAATTCCTGTGATTCTTTGGGTTCTGATTCGTTTTGTATGTATGCAGTGTGTGAGTGCAGTGTTCTGAATGTCACCTAGTATTCATACGGGTCATGTCATTTTTGTGTTCCTTTGTTGTACTAAAATACATGTGTTACACAGCAGTGCAGATCTAATTGTTCAGTAGTACAGAAAGCAATACTGGTCAGGAGATTTAAAGCCCACCAAAAATGTCAGCAGAATTAATTTTTCTCCTTTAAATGTCAGTCACTTTTCATAGACATAATGTGAATACTTACTCAAAATGAGGTAGCTCTCTCAGTTTGTCCTCACAGCAGAGGTGCTCCAGCCCACTGATCATTTTTGTGGCCCTGCTCTGGACTTGCTACAAGAAGTCCATGTCCTTCTTATGTTGGGGGCCCCTGAGCTGGATGCTGGACTCCAGGTGGGGTCTCACCAGAGCAGAGCAGAGGGGCAGAATCACCTCCCTCAACCTGCTGACCATGCTGCTTTTGATGCAGCCCAAGGTGGGGTTGGCTTTCTGGGCTGTGAGCACACACTGATGGCTCACGTCCAGCTTTTCATCCACCAGTACCCGCAAGTTTTTCTCAGCAGGGCTGCTCTCAGTCCCTTCATCGTTCAGCCTGTGATCCCCAGTGATTGGGGGATTGCCCCAACCCAGGTGAAAGTCCCTGTCCTTGGCCTTGTTGAACCTCATGGGGTTCACATGGGCCCACTTCTGAAGCTTGTCCAGGTCCCTCTGGATGGTGTCCCATCCCTCAGGCTTGTCAGCGGCACCACTCAGTTTGGTGTGGGTACAAATCCTTAATGCTGTTCTCATTAAGTTCTCCTGCAGTCTTTACTCACTTTGGTATTAGAGGTTCAGTTTAGGTACTAATGATCATGTGATTTTTATTGTGAGTGCTTCAGTAGTTGAAACTTCTTATTTGCTCTGAGTATTCTGTATTTTTGTATATTGACAAGACAAACTTTTTAGGAAGGCTACTCATGTTTTCGTATTTCCTACCAAACAGTCCTGTGGCTCTTCTATTTGAGTACAGATGTCTCTGGATGGCTGACAAAGGACAAGGAGATCTGGCAAGGAGAGTTTTCTTCTTTGTTGAACTTAAGTTCAAGCAATAGCTGAGGCAGGTTGCAGAGTCTGCCTGTAGCTGGGATGTGTAGGTCTGAGAGCTTCATTCATTCATCTGGGCACTGCGTTTTCATTTCCCTTTCAAAGCTGCCTTTGAAAGAGTAGTTCTTCAGTCTTCATTCTAGTGGGAGCTCTTGAACATTTTTCCAGTCTATTTACACCATACAGTAAGTTGCTCTCAGTGTTTATGCATACAGATAAACATTGAAGGTGAAAGTTTGGTTATTTACCACACATTATTTTTCTTGAGATTAATTGTGTGTATGTGCATCCAGTAATGCACCACAACTACTCTCCCTTGACATCCTTTGAGAAACTATGGCATTCTAAGTTGAGAGGAGCTGAGAGGGACACCCATGCCCTGCCTATATTCCTACATGAGCACAAGGGATGGGAACTGGGGATTGCCCTGCAGAGATGGCAGCCTAACAAATAGTCTTATTTTCAGACTATAAGAATGATGAAAAATAAGTAATGTGTTTCATTTTTTATGAAGATGCTTCTCAGCGATTTTTTCCTCCTTTGTCAAATAAATGAAATGAGATGGTGTTTGTTTGTTTGTTGGTGGTGTTTTTGGTTTTTTTTACCAATTGAAAATCATAAGCATTTTGAATTGAAAAAAAAATGAAAAAATAAAAAGAAGTCGTTATTTTTTGATCAGTTCTGGGAGGTCATATCTGTCCACGTCTGTTATATTCATTTTGTTAAGGCATTGTTCAGGTGAGTGTTGCATATGTGTGGGAATTTTAGCTGTGGAGACTGTTGCTTTTTCAATATCAAGCTATTGTGATTGCCGATGTAGTGATGTTAATCACTTAACTTCATTCAAAGGTGCAAGTAGGATAGCTCATGTTTCACCTGTTCTCATTGGCCTTCTGCACAGTGGAAAAGGTGTTCTCTTGATGATTTTGTTATTAAAAATAACAGGCACAGAGTTGCTAATTGGAATAAAGTGGTTAGCGAAGTTTCCTTTTCTTTATTACCTAATGCGATTGTGACGTCTAAATGTGGTAGCCTCTGAATTAAGAGTTGGGCTGTGACAGCTGTTAAACTGCAAACAGGATTCGTTAGTTGGTTTTGGTTGAAGATGACAAAATCAATGAAAAAATATTTGAGGTCTAAGAAACCATGGCCTACAAGGAAAGACAAATAGTATTGTTTATTTAAAACAAGAGAGGAATTAGGGAAGACGTGATGAATTTTAAAATAAATAAGCATAATTTCAAGAAGAGTGCAGAATATGTTTTGGCAGTGTGAAATCTGTACATTAGTTTAAGGACTTTTCAAAGCAGATTACGAGCAGTATTGGTATTTTCCAAAACGTACTCCTCCTTTCCACACGTTCCCCCTCAGGAAAGACAGGATTTCAGATGTTCATGTTAAAATTTACTCATTGTTTTCATTGTGGGGGAGGGGGAAGAAAAAAAAAATCAAATAAAAATTCTGTGTTTTTTTCAGAAATATTTCAATATTAAAATAACAAACATCTCATAATATTTCTCAATTGTACAACAGTTTTCACTTTACTTGCAATTTGCTTAATTTTTCTTTGCTTTTGAAAGATAAAAAAAAATCAATCTTGTCCAACCTATTTTTACCTGAATCCACTTCTCCTCTATATTTAGGCTGCCCAGAAGAATAAAGTAGGGTACAGGAAAGATGCATATTATGAGTGTGGTTCTAGTCCACTTAATGCACCGTTTCAGAGCAATGCCTGAACCATTTGAGGGTGTGTGAAGTAAAGTATTTTTGGTGCCAGTGATCCATGGATAAAAACTTGTATATCCACCAAACTCTCTTTTTAAGTAGTTATTTGGTTAGGAACTCAAAAATTAAATAAATTGCATACAAATCAAGAAAGGAGTCTTGGATTTGAGGGAATTATCTAATCAGGTAGAGGCTAAATGACCAAATAATACAAACTATTTGATAACCTTATAGTAGCTCAAATGTATTTTTATACTTCATTAGCAGGTTGTTACTTACATATTTTAGCATTACAGTTTAGTCTTGTGTTTTAATTGTCTGTGCATAAAAAAGATACTGATGAAAAGCAGCCATCTCAAAAATGTTATCAAAGGGAAGCCACTGAGATCATGTTTCTGCAATTAAGTGCAGCCTGTGGTTTAGCACTGACTCCACCAGTAGCATATGAGCTATAGAGTACATATTTGCCTAAAATCCTTTTTCATGAGTGATTTATTCATTCTGACAAAGAAACACGCTGTGATAATGAGTTTGGCCTCAAATGGAGCTGTAAAAAGGCCATTAATAAGCATAAGGAATAAGGATGGAGTGCAGGATGGAGCCTGACTAGGTAACTGAGAAGAAATATCCTGTCCCGTAGAAGAAGAGACCCACAGGCAGTTATCAGCCACTGAACATGCTGCTGGTAAGCAGGAGTCTGTGCCTTATAACAATGCAAGTGAAAGTCTATGAAATACAGTGAACTGAGAAGTGAGGGTGTAAGAGGCTCTGGAAAACACCTCATGGTTTTGACTATTTAATGAAAATTTTGAATTCCTGGAAACTTCTTATATTCTCCTTTGCAGCATTTTTACAATGGATGTGAAGAGCTGAACGTTTAATTTTATGTAAACGTATGAGGTGACTGTTTACTTCAAAATTGCCAATTGTCACACTTGCAATTATCTTGATGGCCTAGGGGCCAAAGTCTTTGTTTAACAGGAAAAAAAAAATTCATTTTCTAAAACTGTATAATTGTGTTTCTTTAGAAAACCCCAACAATTTAAGCGAGCACTAAATAGATAGGCACTCATTCTCCTTAATTATGCCATTTGGTTGCTAATGAAAAATGTACGTTGTCTCTTTTCCATGCCATGTAAGAAATCTGTTCTTCCCATTGACCTTTTCAGAAGGCAAGGTAATTCAAGTGATAATCTGAAGAAGGAAGAAAGGATTTTAAATACCCTATTTTTTAAATTAAATGGCATCTACTTGTCTCACACTT
This sequence comes from Larus michahellis, assembly GCF_964199755.1. NCBI lineage: Eukaryota > Metazoa > Chordata > Aves > Charadriiformes > Laridae > Larus > Larus michahellis. The sequence continues at coordinate 38,310,788 of NC_133901.1, forward strand.
GTGGAGACCTATTTTACGGAGGAAAATTTACCTTCCCATTACCACTGAATTAACTGAAGTTTGCTATTTCTGAGAACTGACATATGAAGTAAAGGTTCTACACTCTAGAGAGAAATGGCTGAGCTCAAAGACAGTGAAGTTACTGTAATTTAAGAATGAATTCCAATGTCTCCTAGGGTTACGTGGGTTTCCCCACGTGAAGTTAGGGGTTAAAGCGTTATTGTGGCATCTTTGCTAATGCCAGGTTTTCTAATTCAGAAGTTCTGTTGACTTTAGCTGAAGCTTTGTCTACGCAAAAATTTCTTATAAACATCAAAATTTGCCCGAAATGATTTGTACTTCAGGTATTAGTCGTGTTGCTTTCATGTGGTATGAATTTATGAACTACACAATGCTTAATGGTGGAGGAAGGGATGGAAAGCTTATTGGACTTGTATTTGAAACCAACACATTGCCTGAAAAAAGCTTCTGTTCCACAAAGTGTATGTTATTCATATTCAATATTACAGAAGTTCTATCCCCTTACTTCCATTTCTTCTGTGTCTTCAGTCTCCAAGTGATAGGAAATGAGTTGTTGCAAATGAGTTTGATCTGTGCTTGTTTGAGGTCCTTCTGTGCATGATGGGTTTTCCAGCTGCATTCTCTCTTCACACTATATTCTCTGTGTTGGGTTTCCTTTGCTTCAAATTGATGTGAAGGATCAAGGAACATATAATGGGACCAGGTCACTGGGCAAAATAAGGCCATGGAGCACTGCAAGAAAATTTCCAGGACATTCTGGGTACAGCACAGGTTAATATCAAACTGGTATTTACAATTTTACGATTTGTTTGATTCAGTCAAACAGGTGAACTGCCTTGGTAAGTCCAGGTTACAGTTGTGGGACTTTTTAATTTGGAGAATAAGCATCAAACTTTTGGTAGTTTTGCTTCTGTTCAGACTGAAAGCAGACTCTGAAATAGTAGGAGCCTGTTTAATAGTAGGTCCAACTTTGAGCCAGGTTATTCATCCTGATTCTTGGGTAAAATTACTATTGGAATCACTGGCATCTGCTTCCCTGACCACCCTTTTAAAACTTTCTTCTTCCTTGTTGTACTGTATAACCATCCACAACTTAACATGCCCACCAAGTGCATTTTTATCACTGTGATAAAAATGACAAATGTGTTCGCACTTAAAACTAATCATGTTATTACTATAACGCTTTTTTTAAATAAAGGTTTAATCAATGTGAGGCAGTTTGCCAGAAAGAAAAGTTATGTTCTATCCTTTTTGTGCTCACTGAATTCTGTTTGTGCTTTCTTTTTTAAATAGTGATTCCAGAGTTTATTAGTCAAGTAAATATTGCATTGGAGAGCTTAAGCAAGAACACAGTGCATCTGTTTGATGATAACCAGTTTGTGGACATTTCGAAGAAGGTGTATGATACAATTCATAACATCAGATGCTCAGTCATGATGATTCGGGTAAGTTTTTTATTTGTTCGTTTAATATTGATTTCTCTGATAGTTCAATACATCAGGGCATTTTCAGGAGAATTGAGAACTGTGTACGTAGACAATGCCCCTAAGCTCATATCCAGATTGAATTGATCGTGAAATCTGGATTACAAAGAAACACACGATTATAACTCAAGGCGGCTAGAATTCCATTGAGTGACAGATCAGAATGTTGCATAAAAATGTGTTTTGTTCTTAAAAAATATTTATTTGTGTGTGGTTGATAAAGATCTTCATTCACTTCATTAATTATGACCTTGTGCCTACAAACCCAAATCTGCTTGTAGCTCTTCAACCTTAACCTTGTTTAGTGGAATGTAGGAATGGAGAGAATATTCAGTGTTCCTGATAATATTGTGTTGAAGTTTCGTCAGCTTCACACCAGGAGATTTAACAGCCTGATTTCTGTCAATCTTACACAGTCACAATCAATGCACTTATCCTAGTGTTCTTCGTGAAGTTCAAGAAAATGCTTCAGAACAGCTTGTTTTTAAAATTTGCAACAGAATTTTGTCAGATGCAGAATTTCCACCAAATATCTTCAGTCCACAAATCCCATTTCAAATGATGTAACAACTGAGCTGCAATATCTGTATGTTCATCAATATGCATGATCTTTTCAGTTGAGAAGAAAGTAAGAAACAGATTTCTCTTTTCTTTTAACTATGAAAACGTTTTACAGGCTAGTGTGACCAGCAGGTCGAGGGAGGTGATTGTGCCCCTCTGCTCTGCTCTGGTGAGACCCCACCTGGAGTACTGCGTCCAGCTCAGGGGCCCCCGACATAAGAAGGACATGGACCTGTTGGAACAGGTCCAGAGCAGGGCCACGAAGATGATCAGAGGGCTGGAGCCTGTTGTTCAGCCTGGAGAAGAGAAGGCTCCGGGGAGACCGTAATAGCAGCCTTTCAGTACCTGAAGGGGGCCTACAGGAAAGATGGGGAGGGAATTTTTATCGAGTGGCGCAATAGGACAAGGGGTAATGGTTTTAAACTGAAAGAGGGTAGATTCAGCCTAGATACAAGGAAGAAGTTTGTTGCAATGAGGATGGTGAAACACTAGCTCAGGTTGCCCAGAGAGGTAGTAGATGCCCCATCCCTGCAAGCCTTCAAGGTCAGGTTGGACCGGGCTCTGAGCAGTGTGATCTAGTTGAAGATGTCCCTGCCCATGGCAGAGGGGTTGGAACTAGAACTTTAAAGGTTCCTTCCAGCCCAAACTGTTCTATGATTCTAATATGGAGAATATTAGTGAATCATAACACATTGCAGTGCGTAAGTTAAAAAGTTCCAGTAGGAATTCAAATGTGCAAACTCTTTAAAATGTCTTATCTGTATTGCAGTTGTCAGTTATGAAATTGTTTATATACTGAGGAGAGATTCCAAAACATACATCTTGCCCACAGCAGGAGGTGTTTATGTGTGTTGGATTTATCTGGCAAAACAAACCAGACTGAGGCTGATCCTCTGTTAGGTCTTCTGATGAGTTCTTGTTTCAGTGAATAGGCTAAGAGTTTTGGTTAGGATGTCTCTTTTTTTTTTCTGGATCAGTTAGGCTTCATTTAATGCCTGCATTGCTCATCCTGCCTTCCTTAGTGACTCAGGGACTCTTTTTTTTTAAGATTACAGAGTTGTTTCTGTCTGCTCCTTAGTGAGATCTGAGTCTTTTATATGTCCAGTTGTCCTGGGCTTGAACTCCAGATGATCATGACTAACTATTCTTTTATGGAGTTTTTCATTTTTGGGCAACGCACTGAGGAGTGTAACAAAGCTTCAGTCAGTCTCTATGAAGATGCGGACACTGCTCTGCAGGAAACTCTTGAGTGTATATTCTCACAGTCCTCTGTGATGCATGTATGTATGTGGACAGTCACTCAAAAAAGAAAAGGATGTTTTATGATGTGTACTTCTCTCTGAAGCATGAGGGGAAAATAGTTGCATCTGAAGAGACTGTACATACCCATAATGCATAGTAAGTGCACAGTGTACATGTACTAGTGCATAGTGCATCTGTAAAACTGTACGTCATTGCACAACAGCTAAATGGACAGTTTTAATACAAAGATTTCTATCGGTGCCGTCTTCCACTTCTGCTTTGCACATGCAATTTGACGAGGCAAGAAAAGACAAAGTATCAGAAATAGCCCTATTTGCTGTACCTGAAGCCCTGGGTAGCAAAGAGCTACCCTCCTTCTCTGAATTGGAGAAGTTATGACCGATGGGGTAAGAGCCTGCCTCCACCTGTACTGGACCTCCCATTATCCTAAACAATGGATGTGTTTGCCTTAGAAATCAACTTGGCTTGAAGTGTATTCAGCTGTATTTGAATGTATTCAATAGCTCAGCAATTGCAGAGTCCTGACAAAAGCTCAGGAGATAAAAAAAGAAAAAATTCATTAAAAAGGACATGTGCAGCTTTCTACTTAATGAACACCATTATTCAGACACTGCCATGAGAGGGTTTTTTTGAGGTTTGGTGAAATGATAGTCAGCTATTCCACCATCCCTTAGAGATACTGACTGCCAGCACAGAGAGAGTGCTGAGGAAACCCTGGCATTCATTTTTTGAGTAAGGATGTAGTTGCATTCCTAATTAGGTGCATTCCAGACAATGCCAGTTTCATTTCAGCCTGCTTGTAAGAATCTTTAGTAGATCTGATGCTTATTGGGATGTACGCTGTTACCACGGCGGCAAAGATGAAGAAATAAAAGTATTCTGTGGCCAACTTGTGGGGGCTTACTGATAGCATGCCAAAGAACAATGCATTGCTGATTACAGGGGATTGCAAGACTGAAGCAGGGAAAGAAATTGTTGATCAAAATATAATTGAGAAGTGTAAATGAACAAGGACACCAATTCACAGGGGGCAATTTTTCAACATCAAAGTAAAAGCAGAAACTCTCCAGATGAGTTCCTCAGGAAGCATTTCGAGCATGTAATTACATAGAGAGAATATTTTGAAAAATAGAGTTCCTAACTGTAAAATGCTGCCAAATACTGTTGTTAATGCAGATTATCAGATATGCTTTTCAACGTCCGAGCTTAACCATAGATACATAAAACATTCATTCCAGTCCTGCAGGGATAATCTGAATAATACTTGAGAGCAACTAAATAGTGGAAGGTGTGCTGCACGAATGAGCTGTAATAGAAGTGCCTCTGGAACTGCAAGATGCTTCCCTTAAGATACCTTTTTTAAGCTGTTTATTTGAAATCGTCAGATTTGATCCAGGATGTATAGCTGTGTGTGCTTATTAGCATCCACATTCCTCAGTCCTTTTTTGACTCTTGAAACATCTGATCTTTGTTAAATTGTAGAGGCTTTGGGAGCTTGATTTTGCACAGGAACATTTGGGCATTATCTGGATAGTGCCCAATAAGCAGAATATTGCTGTTATGGAAATAGGTAAGGGTAGATAGTAAAATTAAAGACAAGAATTCTGTCATGTGAAATACATGAAAAGGTCAAAGGAAACAGATTGACAGTTTTTTGAGACTACATATTAAATGTTGCATTATGTTAAGACTGATGCTAGAACTTATTTTTGAAAAAGAAGGCGCTTCTGTATGAAAGTGTAGTTTGTTGAAGAATGTGACACAACTGGATTGAAGGTACAGATAATAATATGCCATTAGGATATTGAACACGGTGGAAAGTGGTTATGACTTCAAATTAATAATAACTACCAATAGCTGAAGCAGTAATAAAGTCATCCTAACAGAAATAGACCAAAAAGAGGGGAACAGAATTCACCAAGTCAAAGTTTCGTGGAATTCTTTGTTTCTGTTGGAAGATACGCAAGTGAACTGCTGTGAGTTTTCCAGAGAGAGAAAGAACAGGGCAGACTGTTCATAAACTCTATTCAAAATGCTTTCACAACTCGTGTTCATGGAAGCAGTGAATGAGGAACCTGTGTTCCCTAATTTTATGAGAGGTGTAAAATGTATATTGAGATTGTAGTTCTTACCTGATACAATGCATCATTTTGGTGCACTTAAAAATTCTTTCTGCTGAATGTGTATTCTGTGTGCTGTTTCATTCCGAATTCTAGCATTGAAACTGTAGGTTCCCTTAGAGTTTATGGTGTTAGGCTTTTCGAGTGTTTCTTTTGCAGATTGTGCCTTTATTACCGTTGAGCAGCCATTCTCTGCACCGTTCTCTGTACATCATCACCACCCCTAGTACCCCCAAAAAACTGAGGCAAAGCATTCATTTTTTTTCTCTGTCATACCCAGTTGTTTTTATTTCAGCTAGAGCCTCGCTACATCCCCATTCCATTCCTTGTCTTCCTGTTTCTTTAGCTAATAGTCTTTTACTGTGGGTTTTAATTTCCTTTGCAAAATCAAACTCAGTTTAGCCACACATTCAGGCATCTGCAGCATCACCCTTTTGAAAATGTTTTGGTTACCTCAGAATACCTTTGGGATGGGTTCCCTTTTTCTCCTTTTGTTGGTTGCAAATTCTTGGGTTCGTCCACAAGAGCTTGTGAGCTCTTCAGTCACTTGATTTCTCTCAGTAAGAGACATCACAGCAGACTTCGATCTCTTGTGTCCAGCAGAGTTACAGGAATTTTCAGAACATGGACTTCTCGGAAAGGAAGATAGCAAGTGGTGAAAACCTTCTTATCATCCTGTTTCTCTTTCGGCCAGTTAATAAGTGTCTAATTTAAATTCTACCTTTGCTTTTATTAATGGCAGAATTATTCTGCACATGCAGGGTTTTCTGCCTGTTTTTACTTCTGTAGTAGGAATGAGTTAGATCCTGTCAGATGCAGGCAGTAGCACACATGAATTGAACCTCTATTTAAAGGCTAGAGAAAACAAAGCAAAGCAGGGAAGTGTTTGAGAAAAAAAGACATTTACTGCAGTCTTATAATTGATTGTTTTTCCAAGAGACCCCTGAGACCTTATGGGGAGGAGAGACAAACAACAATTCATTGTTGGTAAACTTCATTGTTGTTGGTCTGAAATTTATGAGCGATGCTAACTCATTACAAATATATATATTGGGAAATTTGTTAAATACCTTTTTCTTCATTTTTCTGTCCTACACCAATTGCACATGAGGAAGGACTGCAGTGGCAGTTAGCAAGCAGGTTGGACCTGCACCTCTCATCACTTTCTTGCCATGTCTGACCGAAGTAGGTCAGAGCTGACCTTTCCTTCCCTCAGCTCCTTGTCAGCTTCCCTGGCAGAAAGCGGGAACTTCCGTGTTTTAATTTGTGCTCACTTAGGCAACTAGGCTTCTGGTATAAACATAGTTAGTACTTGTTATGTTGTCATCTTTTTTTTAACCAGGAGAAGATTTTCTTTCCTTATTACTTAGGAAAAAATAGCTCTATACTGGTCATTAGCGAGCAGATGTTTCTATGCCCTATCTTCCTCAAATGATGCTTTCATTGCTTACTCTATCAGTCCTGTCATCCAAAGATTGATACATCTAGATGCAGTGTGACTGAAAAGGATAGATCTGATGTCCTTTAAAAAAGAGCCTAGAAGAAGTGCCTGTCGTCTCGTAAGGATAGTTGTACACCTGTTCCTTTTTCAGGTTTTTATCAGTCACATAAATGGTGTTACTTGGGAATGCTATGTTTGTGGTTTGTGCTGCAGAAACCAAGTAAGAGGTGAGTTAAAACTGTTTAGTGCCATGATCAAATATGCATGCTTGCAAGTAAACGCTTCTGGCAGTTATTTGTCCTTGCTGTATTACTTGGCTTTTTAACATCTTGAGTCAGGATCACCAAACTTGAGGTATCATTATGGGGAAAACTTAAAGCACAAATAACACATAGGTTGTTTCCTATCTTAGTTCATCTACATACGTATTTTCCAAAAATGTCTATGTTCTTTACCTCACAGTATACCTGGGAAGTCATCTCATATTGTACAAATATTTACTTGTTTATCTTTACATCTGCATTAGCATCATAAACTCAGTCATTATTATTCTGACTGTACCTTGCACATGTCTTGTGACAATGCTCTGTACTGCAACAGTTTTGGGACACAGTCTGCATACATGTCAGTTTAACATGCTGACATTTTGAAAAATGCTAATCTCCATTTAGTACCAGGTCAGTTTATGTTCCCAAATAAACATAAAGTCGATTTCTGTTTTCTGGCAAACAACTACACATATGATTTTGCTTGTATTTCATGTTTACGTACCATATAACAAACTCTCAAAGGTCTGATCTTCTGCCAGTTTCATTAGTTTAAGACCTTTAATATCTTCAACAAATGAGATGACCCTTCCAGTTCTCTGTGTAATAGTGTTGCTGGTTTTGTGGCTTTATAGAGCAAAAAACTGCTCAGCAGTGTATCTGTAAATAAAATCCACACTCTGATTTTCCTTGAAAGTTGCATCCTGCTTTCTTGAATGTGTGGGCAGGTTGTTACCCTAAGAAGTTATCTTTAGAGTTTGGAGTTGCCACACTTGCCATAAAAAGTATGTGTTCTTAAGAGCTGAGGTGTTTCCACAAAAAAAAATTAAAACTTTGTTAGTAGAAAAACAGGTTGATTTATTCACTTAAAAAACAGATGGTGATTTCAGGTAGAGGGAGGGAGACAGAAGAGGAGGAAGCAGCTCCTCACCCTTTTAATCTCAGACATGGGAGTGAAAGCCAAAGCATAGATACATTATTATTTCACCCAAGGAGGGACGGGCGTTTTCCTCCCACATCTTCAGGTCTGCCAGGCTTAAACCATTGAATTAGAGTCAGCAGAGTAGTTGGGGAATTACAGATTTGTTTCTTTTTTTTTAAACAAATGACAGTAGAAACTACTTGGTTTTTGTGCTTCTATGTGTCTGCACTTTCAGACTAACAAGTTTTAAGTTTTTGGTTCATTGTACGTCCTTCTGACTGCTGCCCCTGCTCCCATACTCCAGCCATTCACTCAGTTTTTACAGGGAGATTTCTGGTTTTAGATTGTGGGTTCTTTTTACATATTAAATTAATAGTGGGTAAGAAGATAAGTGCCCCCTTCACCTCCATATATGCAATTCCAAATTGGCCTTTTATGTCTGTGTACTATATTATTTCTATACAGAGAAATCATCCTGTAGTACTGGAGTGTCAAAACCAGATGCTCCCTTCCGAGCAAGAATATGTAGCGTTTTTGTATTGTTTTATGTATATGTTGGAGTAGACTTCATCAAATTGCATGTATAAATATATGAGAAAGGACTTGATGTTGTCAGGCTACATCTTGCATACACGTCTGATGGTGAAAATTTTCTTTCCCAGCCAAGGCAGCAGATCACATGTGCCATCCAGGTGACTCTAGATATGACTAAATGGAAGTAAGTACTTAAAAGGAGAGTCAGTAACTCACCACTTGGATAGTACCACATTCAAGCCTGTAGTTACTGTATGTTAACACCTACTACTTGTTTTCATTATTTGAAATTCTTTTAATGCTATTAATTATTACTCTTTCTGTCCAAAATATTATGGTTCACGGAGCCTTCTTTCTAAACCAAAAATACTGCAGTATCTCTTGAAACGAACCTTACTTTTCACTGTCACACATTTTAGTTGTCTCACACCCTTGTCTGTGAGGGGAAAGAGAGAAGAGAAACACACACAGAGGATCACAGAAGGAAGGGACCTTGTGAAATCATCTGGTCCAACCTCCTGTTGAAAGCAGAGTGTTGTCCACAGCCCTGTAAAGCCAAATCTGACTTTACTGACTTCTTTTTTTCTTTTAGATTTTAGTGTTAAGATAGTAATGGAGAATTGATGGGGCAAACAAAGCAATAGCGTGTGCCAAATCTTACTTATAAAAGCCAGCTGCTTGCTACATTGCATGCAACTACTAGACTGTAATACTTTCACCATTGTTTGCTGTGTTTATGCCTGCTTGTTTACATCCAGCACATGACTTTTTTTTTTTTATTCTTTCTCCAGTTAAAAATGTAATTTTCTTAAATCTGCCTTAGGTTTCCAGTTTGTAAAGTGTCAGCTAATGGAAAAGATGTTGTGTGGTGTTGGTTTTTAAAAAAGAAAGAAAGAAAAAAGGCTTTCTGGGTATATATAGGCAAAAACAGTGAATGATTTCAGAAACTCTGGTACACGGAGCAGTGGTGAAAGTATTAGCTGCGTACTGTATCCATTACAATATAAACATGCAATTATCCATCCTGGCAAATCCGGCATTGTCTTCTGCCCAAGCTATACAGCCTTAGGCATTGTGCAAGGCTGTGAATTAAGAACTTCTCGGCAGCAAATTGCTACATCACTTACCATCAAAGTGTCTTAGTGCTGGGGTTTCTGGTTCAGACAGAGAAGCCAAAATGCTTTGTACAGAAATGTATGACATAAACAGTTCTGACTTACATACTACTTTAAATTTCAATTCTTCCCAGTTTAGGGATTAAATTATATTGCAACAGTGTCACATATGTTTATGTTTTTAATTGTTCATGGAATTATCCCTCTCTTTCAGGAAAACAGAACTTTCCAGAATTATTTGGTAGCTCTAGTTTAGTGGCTTATTGGAAACTTAAGCACAAGGCAGTATTTTTTCTGGAACATTAAAATCTTTGCTGAGGGGTTTTTTCATATAGCAAGGAAAAGTGATGTGTATTCCTTCCTTGCCATTTGGTGCTTACTGTCTAATATAAATTATATTCCCAGAGAAATTGAATGAATATTATTCTGTTAAAAGGGAAGGACTGAATTTCTGGAACTAGAACTGAGAGACACAGCAAAAGTGTTACAAATCACAGATACTCTATTAAAGTATGCATCCTGACACATGGTTCACTGGAGTATGAGAAATGCAAGCCTGGAAATGGAGACTGCAGTCTCTGAATACTGTTAATAGCTCAGGCTATGGTTCTGATTCTGAAATGAGCGCTGTCAGTGGTGGTGCCAGTTCTGGCTCAGAGATCTTCATTGCTCAGTGTAAATCTGCCCACAGATCCCTTTTACTGATCATAATCATCTGTACAGTCCATGGCCTAGTTGAAATTTCTCAATTGCCATTATTTGCACTGTGGAATCATTTAACTGGTAGGATGGATCTTTTTAGCATGGTGCAAAAAAGCAGTGAGTTACATTACAAATGTATTCAATACATAATTGGATTTCAAAAATGTAGTAAAAAGTGTGTGCTAGATTTTGATCTCAGTTTTGCTGGCACAAGCATGGAGTAGCAGTGCTGTCATCTGTGTCATACTGTGCTTTGACATCAGTGTGACAATGTAAGATCTGGTCCTGTTGTCATGCATGTCCTTGCTGATACATCAGCACGACTGTGAAGAAGGTTTGGGAGGAATTTATTTGTTTATCCCTGAATATGCCTTTTGGTTTATATTTTTATAATTCCTTTGTATTCCATAGGTATATTTGAGTTCAGGTTTTGCTGTTAATGATACCTTCCTCGTTTTTTGGTTGGTGGTTTTTTTTTTGGGGGGGTTGTTTCTTTCTTAAAACATTGTTTGTGAACTTGAATCACACCGGATTATTTTCTTGGAAGTGGAATGCAGAGTTGGTGAAGGCAGGTGGGCATACCAAGTAAGAAGGCATAGTAATAACAGGGAAACTGACTCAGAAAAAACAGAAACCGTGAAAGAAAATTCTTTGGAGAATTTAAAAAAAAATCCTCCACTGAACTACTGAGCTTCATAAATGGAAGAAGGTATTTTTAAGTACTTCTTACCTGAAAAGATTCCGTAGAGGCTGACAAACCAGGTACTGCCTAATTACCTGAGAACCTCTGGGACTTACTGCCTGTTCTTAAAAAGAGAGAAAAGAGACCCTTTGTTACATTCAGTACCAGCAAAGTCAGTGTGTGTTGATACTGAAGTGAAGTGTGTTGCAGCAAGGGAGTACTGTGCATCATCTAGCACACGGAGTGTGTTGAAATTGCAGTTTTAGAGCACCATTCCTTCAAGGTAACGTGGCTATTAGCTTTTGAGGCCCTCTTGCTGTTCACTATATCAAGTACTTCAGTTATTTAGGAAATTAGAGCAGTAACATTAACTAAGATTAGTTTGTTGCTCCAAGTGCTCTGTTATCCTGGTCTCCATGAAGTAGTCTGCATAAAATTATTATAGAAAATATAAGGAAGCCAGTTATTCATTAAGTTGGACAGAATTCTTTCTGGAAATAGAAGCCTTCCATTTTTCCTAGATGTGGTCCAGCATGAAATAGTGCCTGAGAAATGATCGTACGTGCTGTTCTGATTAGCCTTTGAAATATCCTGAAGTTTGTTAGTGTTAAATTCACCTACAAAAAGAGTAACAACTTTCATGTTACCATATAGCAAAGCACATCCATGTGGAGTACTGAGAATAAAGAGCTGCCAGTACCTATCTAGAGTGAGGCGGTGGCAGCTGGAGGATGCACACAGGTAGTTACGTGTCTCTGAGAGTGGCTTTGTTGACAGATGGCTGCCTTACCCCCGTGCACCCAGAGCAGCTGCATGGCCCCTGTTGCAGCAACGGCTCATCCCCTTACTACAGTGCCATCAGGCTTCCTCCATTGGGATCATGGCCAGCACAGGTAGGGGAATATCATCATCCTTTCAGGGGCACTGACATTCACTGGCTGACTGTGTGTAGTCTTGCAGCAAGGGCCACATGCTTGACCCCAGTAATTGGTGTCAGAGCCAGCTAGATAGCTGAGATCCATTGTTCTTCCACTTATATTTATTGTATTAATTATACCACTGCCTGCCTTTTACCTACTTCATAATCAGTGTGTAATTTACTCGTTGAGGATATCAGATAAGCAGATGCCAGACAACTCTATATTCTTTGTATTTGTGGCTCATGTGCTATCAGAATGGTGGGAATCGGTCCCTCTTGCCTTAGTGAGAAACCAGTCTGCCATCCCGTCTGAACATGGCGTGCCATGCTATGTCTGGGAGTCTTGCTGACCCCACTGGGTTGTTCTGTCAAATACACTATGAAAAAGTTTGTGAAAGCTGGATTCCAGATGTTAAAAAAAAAAAAAAAGTATGAGGCTTAATTAATATTCAGCAAATAAAGAACAGAGCTGAAGAATTGCTCACTGTTTCAGTGAGGAAGAGCTAACCACAACAAGCAAAAGTAAACCATTTGCAGCACACAGTTATATGCTTGAAGTGATGTGAGATCTCAGCAGTGCCCTGGACTTGCATGAATACTAAGCTCAGTCTGACTGGGAAGTGGCCAACAAGTAGAACAAGCTTGTCATCTTGGTCAGCAAAGCTCAGAAGTAGAATTTACCCAGGTTTTAAGCAGAGCAGCACGAGCGCAAATTGGGGCTTCATTTGCCAGTGTTGGGGTTTGTGGACTAATTGTTTATTTCTGAAATGGAGCCAGTCCCCGGCAGAGATGAAACCTAAAATTGTGTCTGCCTAAACTTAGGTTTTCCTTTCCCCTTCGCTATTCCATTCCATTAATATAGCCTTAAGTCTTGCGTCTTACAGCTTCCACCATCTCAGGCTTGACTGCTTGATTTGCTCTTGCCGTTTATAGGAAACTCACAGATGAGGAAGCAGATGATTCACCCTAGTTGCCTTTTAACTGCAGAAAGGATCTTCATGAAGGGAGTTTTTTTTTGCTGAATGAAAAGATCATCCTATCTGATAGTGTTGCTGCTGTATTGTTGGTTTCGTTTGGGTTCTTGGGCTTCTTCTGTATATGAAATTGCACCATGTGTTTAAAGAACATACTGGCCTTATAATTCATAGGACTCTCTTCTCCCTATAAAATTACCACATTTCTTGGCTGGTAGAGTTACATTTTAAGCTGTGTTTAGTTCATCAATAAAAAACCTCATTCCTTATTTTCTCCTCTTATTTTCCATTCCAGAAAACTCAGTAGCAAGTATTACCTGCAGCTGGGATATTCAGAGGTGGAATGATTCATAGAATCATAGAATCATAGGGTTGGAAGGGACCTCTGGAGATCATCTAGTCCAACCCCCCTGCCAGAGCAGGGTCACCTAGAGCAGGTTACACAGGAACGCGTCCAGGCGGGTTTTGAATGTCTCCAGAGTTGGAGACTCCACCACCTCTCTGGGCAGCCTGTTCCAGTGCTCTGTCACCCTCAGGGTAAAGAAGTTCCTCCTCATGTTTAGGTGGAACTTCCTACGTTCAAGTTTGTGCCCATTGCCTCTTGTCCTGTCCCCGGGCACCACTGAAAAGAGCCTGGCCCCATCCTCCTGACACCCACCCTTTAAGTATTTATAAGCGTTGATAAGGTCACCCCTCAGCCGTCTTTTTTCCAGACTGAAGAGACCCAAATCCCTCAGCCTTTCCTCATAAGAGAGGTGTTCCAGTCCCCCAATCATCTTTGTAGCCCTCTGCTGCACCCTTTCCAGCAGTTCCCTGTCCCTCTTGAACCGGGGAGCCCAGAACTGGACACAGTACTCCAGGTGCGGCCTCACCAAGGCAGAGTAGAGGGGGAGGATGACCTCCCTCGACCTGCTGGCCACGCTCTTCTTGATGCATCCCAGGATGCCATTGGCCTTCTTGGCCACAAGGGCACATTGCTGACTCATGGTCATCCTGTTGTCCACCAGGACTCCCAGGTCTCTTTCCACAGAGCTGCTCTCCAGCAGGTCAGCACCCAACCTGTACTGGTGCATGGGGTTGTTCCTTCCCAGGTGCAGCACCCTACACTTGCCCTTGTTGAACTTCATAAGGTTCCTCTCTGCCCAACTCTCCAACCTGTCCAGGTCTCTCTGTATGGCGGCACAGCCTTCCGGTGTGTCAGCCACCCCACCCAGCTTGGTGTCATCAGCAAACTTGCTGAGGGCGCACTCTATCCCCTCATCCAGGTCATTGATGAATATGTTGAAGAGGACTGGACCCAGTACTGACCCCTGGGGAACACCACTCGTCACTGGTCTCCAACTAGACCCTGTGCCCCTAATCACAACCCTCTGAGCTCTATCTTTCAACCAGTTTTCTATCCACCCCACTGTCCATTCATCTAACCCACACTTCCTAAGCTTCCCTATGAGGATGCTGTGGGAGACCGTGTCAAACGCCTTGCTTAAGTCAAGGTAGACCACATCTACCGCCCTCCCCTCGTCTATCCATCTAGTCATGCCATCGTAGAAGGCTATCAGATTAGTCAGACATGATTTCCCCTTGGTGAATCCATGCTGAGTACTTCTGATAGCTTTCCTTTCCTCCACGTGCCTTGAGATGACACCCAGAACGAGCTGTTCCATCATCTTTCCAGGGATGGAGGTGAGGCTGACCGGCCTGTAGTTCCCCGGCTCCTCCTTCTTGCCTTTCTTGAAGACTGGAGTGACATTGGCTTTCCTCCAGTCCCCAGGCACCTCGCCTGTTCCCCAGGACTTTTCAAAGATGATGGAGAGCGGCCCAGCAATGACTTCTGCCAGCTCCCTCAGCACTCTCGGGTGCATCCCATCAGGGCCCATGGACTTGTGAATATCTAGATGATCTAATTGGTCCCTCACTCGCTCCTCCTCAACCCAAGGGAAGTCGTCTTCTTTCCCTGTTACTTTATTCAATGCCTGGGACTCCTGAGGGCTGGGCCGAGCAGAAAAGACCGAAGCAAAGAAGGCATTCAGTAACTCTGCCTTCTCCACATCCTCCGTCACCATGACTCCTGCCTCATTCAGCAGTGGGCCTACAACTTCTCTGGTCTTCCTTTTGCTTCCAATATACTTGTAGAAGCTCTTTTTGTTGTGCTTGATGTCCCTAGCCAGGTCTAATTCCAAGACGGCCTTGGCTTTCCTTGTTTCATCCCTGCACGCTCTGGTGGCATTCTTGTAATCCTCCCAAGGGGTCAGTCCCTTCTTCCACTTATTATAAACTTCCTTCTTCCACTTGAGCTTTTTCTGAAGCTCCCTGCTCAACCATGCAGGTCTCCTGCGTCCCTTGGCCGATTTCTTTCTCTTAGGGATGCACCGATCCTGAGCTTGGAGGAAGTGGTCTTTGAATATCAACCAGCTTTCTTGAGCCCCTTTGCCTTCCAGAGCCCTAGCCCACGGGATCTCTCCAAGCAGTTTCTTGAAGAGGTCGAAGTTAGCCCTCCTGAAATCCAAGGTTGTAATTTTACTTCTTGTTGTTGTTTTGTGGATAGTACCCATGATCCTGAACTCAATCATTTCATGATCACTACAACCTAGGGTGCCCCCAACCTTAATGTCCTCCACCAATCCCTCTGTGTTTGTCAGTACCAGGTCTAGAAGTGCTCCTCTCCT
Source organism: Larus michahellis (assembly GCF_964199755.1). NCBI lineage: Eukaryota > Metazoa > Chordata > Aves > Charadriiformes > Laridae > Larus > Larus michahellis. The sequence goes on from NC_133901.1 coordinate 38,326,458, forward strand.
TGTTGGCTCCTGTACCACCTGTGTCAAAAAGTTGTCATCAATGCACTGGAGGAGCCTCCTGGACTGTGCATGCCTGGCTGTGTGGTCTTCCCAGCAGATATCGGGGTGATTGAAGTCCCCCATGAGAACCAGGGCCTGCGCTTGCGAGGCTACCTTCAGTTGTCTGTAGAAAGCCTCATCAGTCTCCCCATCCTGATCAGGTGGCCTGTAATAAACACCCACAACAGTGTCCCTCATATTTGCCTGTCCCTTAATCCTCACCCATAAGCTCTCAACCCGCTCTTCATCCGCCCCTAGTGAGAGCTCGATGCATTCCAAATGCTCTCTCACATAGAGTGCAATTCCACCACCACGCCTTGCTGGTCTGTCTTTCCTGAAAAGGACATAGCCATCCATGACAGCATTCCAGTCATGCGAGTTGTCCCACCACGTCTCAGTAATTGCATGAGATCACTCTTACACAGTCTGTAGGATGGCCAGATAGCTCAGAGGTTTGGCAGGCAGCTTTTACCTGGCATAATTGGGTTTTAGGCCATGATACATCTCTGCTCCTTTTCTGTTTACTCTTGGTCATGTTGATGATTCCAGAGATTTATCTACTGTCTAGGCAAAAAAAAATAATTGTGTTACTAATTGCCAAAAACCACCATCCTCCACAAAGAGAAAGTAAAAGAAGAATTGAAATTAATGCTGGGGACCATTCAGCAACCAGCATGAATAGCTTACCGTGAAGACATAGGATAATGTTCTTTGAAGATTTGTGGTGCTGCGTCACAGGCATAGGTGTGCGTTGTCCTGCCTCACACAGTATTGTTTGTATCCTCTTCATGTCTTTTCCTTCCCCTCCTTTTTTTCATTCATTTTCCATTTTCTCTCCTGTTACCTTACAGTTTGTCTAATATTGTTTCTATGCAGATTTACTTCTCATGCCTGATACTAAGGTAGTATAGGAATGGTCTTTTGGGAAGCGTGAAAACTGGAATTCCCACAGGGTACCAGTCTTTTTGGAAAAGGTTAACTAGTGCATGAACTCTGATTTTTTATCTCAGCTAAAATAAATAATCAATTGCAAAATTTAAAGGTACTAGACTATGTATAGAAATTGTATAATACAGTAATCTGATTCAAAAAGTCTTGTTAGAAGCAGGGACATACATGCTAAAAGCTACCTTGGCATATGGATGTAGATTAGAAGATGGATGTTTAAATACAAAGTTGAAGGCCCAGAGACCCACATTCACATGCCCTGAAGTCTCCCTCAGTCTATGTAGTTTCTGCATGCCAGGGAAGTCATTTGAGCTGGACAAAAATAAAATAAACGTCACCATGACTTTAGTCCACCTCAGTCTCATCTCCAGAGTTAAATTCACTGGTCTGTCATGCCTTCCCATACAAGATGAGGGAAGTGCTGGACAAACCAGGATAGGATATGTCTACAACAGCCATAGTACTGGCTGGGAATGCAGTTTTAAACAGTTGGCATTTTAGTGAAAATACTGTCATCCTCATGACTAGTATTTTCCATTCTATGCTGGGCCAGGTGACCTTGCTAAAGGCTTCAAAGATTAAAGGCAATTCTGTCACCTGGGGATTTCTTATGAAGGAGGAATGTTTAGCCTTGTCCTTCAAAAACTGAACCATGATTGCTTTCTCTAGAAAACAACCAAAACCAACAAACCCAAAATGGTTAATAGACAAGAAATCACCATTTTGTTGCGATATGATTCCTGGAGCACCTGTGGTGTTTTGAGTTTTCTCAGTGTATTTCCCTGATTGACAGTGTTGATGGTGTGATGATCTGTGCAACACCAGGCCTGCTGGTGCCTGGTGGAATTCACCTTTCCCAGTGGGGGACAAAGTCTGTCACCTTTTTATGAGCCTATGCCTCCTGTGCTTGTCATGAAATTATGAAGGGTCAAAGCAAGCTTACTTTAAAAGCATGTTAAGTGTTTAATAGTACTGATAGACCCTGGGCTACCTGGTCCACTGAGTCAGATGACCACGAGTGTGAGAACAGTGACTTCCCATTTGTGAACACTTAAATTATAAGGGACCACCTCTATCAACTGAGTTGTTCACAAGTCCACGGACTCTGATGGGATTCATCCCAGAGTACTGAAGGAGCTAGCAGATGTTACGACAGGACCCCTCTCGATCACCTACCAAATGTCTTGGGAGGTTCCTGCTGACTGGAGGCCAGCCAGTATTGTTCCTGTCTACACAAAGGGCATGAGGGAGGACCCAGCAAACTACAGACCTGTTAGTCCGACCTCAGTTCCTGGAAAGATTATGGAGAACATTATACTGGGTACCATTAAAAGGCATTTAAAGATTACTGCAGTCATCAGGCCCAGTCAGCATGGGTTCACAAAGGGAAAGTCCTGTTCTATGATAAGGTCACCTGCCTAGCGGATGAAGGGAAGGGATTAGATGTAATTTTTCTGGATTTTAGTAAGGCTTTTGATACTGTCCCTCACAGCATCCTGCTGGACGAGTTGTCCAGCTGTGGGATGAGCGGTTTCACAGTGTGCTGGGTGAAGAACTGGGTGAAAGGCAGGACTCAAAGGGTTGTAGTGAATGGGGCTACATCTGGCTGGCAACCGGTCACCAATGGTGTTCCTCAGGGCTCAATTCTAGGGCCAGTTCTGTTCAATATATTTATCAACAATCTGGATACAGGAGTTGAGTGCACCATTACCAAGTTTACCGATGATACCAAACTAGGGGGTGCTGTAGACTCTTGAGGGACAAGATGCCTTGCAGAGGGATCTAGATAGATCGAAGCATTGGACAGTGATTAATTAGATGAAATTCAAAAAGTCCAAATGCCAGATTCTGCACCTAGGATGGAGTAACGCCAGGCACAAGTATAAATTGAGAGAGGAATAGCTGGAGAGCAGCCCTGCAGAAAAGGATCTGGAGGTGCTGGTCAACAACAGGCTCAGTAGGAGTCAGCAGAGTGCCCTGGCAGCTGAGGACAAACCACATCCTGGGGTACATTAAACACAGCATGACCAGCCAGTCAAAAGAGGTGATTATCTTGTGGTTTTCAGCATTGGTGCGGCCTCACCTTGAGCGCTGTGTGCAGTTTTGGGCCCCGTAATTTGAGAAGGGTATTAAGGTCCTTGAATGCGTCCAGAGGAGGGCAACAAAGCCGGTGAAAGAGCAGGAAGGAATGTCCCATGAGGAGCGGACTGAGAACTTTGGGCTTGTCTGGTTTGGAGAAGAGGAGGCTGAGGGGCGACCTCGTGGCTCTCTGCAGCTTCCTGGGGAGGGGAAGTGGAGAGGGAGGTGCTGAGCTCTTCTCCCTGGGATCCAGTGATAAGACATGTGGGAATGGTTCAAAGCAAGTTCAGACTGGACATTAACAAGCTTCTTTTTGCCAAGAGGGTGGTCAAACCCTGGAACAGGCTTCGTAGAGAGGTGGTTGATGCCCCAAGCCTGTCAGTGTTTAAGAGGCATTTGGACAATGCCCTTAATAACATGCTTTAACTTTTGGTCAGGCAGTTGGACTAGATGGTTGTTCTAATTCCCTTCCAACTGAAAATGTTCTGTTCTGTTGTGTTCTGTCACTTATGCTCCAAAAAATCTGAGCAAAATATATACTTTTCCAAGGAAGCCATTAGATTGTATTTTTTTACTGTACTATTACATAGAATAATGGCCAAGTAATTAGTTGGAAAAAAATAATTTTACCAGAAATACCATGAAAGCAAAGTGAAATTTTAAGGGAATTTAATGTATTTTTAAATTCTTGCTGAGCACACCACTGAAAAGTGCACCACTGTGAACTAATAGATTAGATGCTAGGCCACATGTTCGGTTCATAGAAATATAGCAGCTATGTTAAAAACAGTAAACTGTGGCAATTACTCTGTTGGAAGGTCTGACTCTTATTACTTTGTATGACAGAAAAATAGCAGTTTGATGATAAAATATTATAAGAGGGAATAGATAAAGGGCATTCCTCCGCTGTGAGCAGCAGACGTCATTTACCCAGCTCCCTCAGCCTGTATCCGGGCTTCATGTGCTCCTGTGGTATGGCACAGTTCATTGAGCATTTGTGACTAGTTATTTCCTGTCTTCTAACTTTCTGAAGTTGTCTTTTACACCAGCCCCCCTTTGGAATTGGATTTCTTCTTTGTGAAAATAAGTTTCCTTCCTCTTCTCTTTTAAACCTTAAATTTTAAAGTCTTTCAGACTCATCCAGTTGTTTGCAACTGATTTCATTCCCTTCTCTGTTTCTTATGTTGCCTCTATCTATATTAAAATACTACACTAAAAATCTCTGAATGTTTTAGAAACAAGTACTTAAAAGTTAGTTAATAGCACTGTTGAGGTTCTCTGCAAACTTACTGCACTATATCTGAATAATGTGTCATTATATGATCCTAGTGTATATTTAGCAAGCAGAGGTGTTTTTTTCGTCGTATCTCGGTAATTAACAATAGTAAATATTCTTGCACTACATTAAATAAGTACACCTTAATGTCCATACTGCCTGTATATATGTGCATACTAATAAGTTAGTATTTCCGTAAAAAACCCCAAAACTTTAAACCAAATCAATTAGTAGATTATGGTTTGTATTGAGGGTAAGAGATAATTTTAGAATTTGGATTATTTAATAGCTTACTGGGTGTCGGATCAACATATAAATTACGGCAAGTAAATTTATATGAATGTGTTAGAGTATCATTTATGTAATCACTATTATCAAAAGTGATTTTCCTGTATGAATCAAGGATCTGTGACCCATTATCTGCAAAATCTATTCAGTTGTGTAAGTCTGTTTTTTACATTAAATTAGGCATTGCAAGTCCCCTTCTGAACTTTCAAGCGGTAATAATTCCTACAACAAATTAACAGTAGCGTGTTGCATTCATGAAGAAATATGCACAGTGACTGTTGGATGTTTTTTCATTTATTTCTCAGGATTTACACTGTCTCATTAGAATTCAACTGTCATTCCTTTAAATATCAATTTGTATTTAAATTTATTGTTCTTGTAAAGACCTTACTTGTGCGATAACAGGTAGTTAACAGCTAACACAGCAGGTATTCCGTAGTGTAATCTCTGCATAACAAGGTATCTTTGCTTTTAAAAATATTGTTCGATAGCAATGTTTAGAAAGTTCAGTGTTTACAAACTTGAATCTTGTATAATATTTGCTTCTATTTCCTTCATGTCCAGTTACAGTTCAGTAGTTGAAGCACAGTGGTGCTCTATTAGTACAGTTTCCTGTGCAGACAGGATTAACTTCAGATAATTCCCAATGTTTGTTTGTCTGTCCTGTTCTTCTTAGGTGTTTCTGAACACCTACAGCTGGAGACTCCCTGGTGTCTTCAAGCAGTCTGTTCCACTACTTCATTACCTTTAGAAAGTTATTCTTAAAATTCACCCCACGTGTCTCCTTATGGCAGCTTAAAGCACTTCTTGACTGGTCCATCAAGGATGTGGAGAACAAGCTGTCTCCTCCTCCTCCTTGTTTCTTGTATACTTTAGAAGGTGTTTCTTTTCATATCCTTTTCTTCAGCTGGTTTACCAACTTTAGCAAGTGCAGTGCCCATAATCAGATACAATACTTCCAGTAGAGGCCTCAACTCTGAGTTGAGTAGAAGGCTTATTTCATATGGCTTGCTGACTGTGCTCCTGCAGATACTTAGAACAGTCTGATTGCCTTTATTTTCAAGAATATGACATTGCTACTTCCTGTTTAGCCTGTGATTCACTACAATTCTTAATGCTTTGCTTTAGAACTCCTGCTTAGCCACTCAGTTCTGTCTCTTATTTATACAGTAGATTTTTCCTGCCTAAATTTAGTACTTTGCATTTGTTCCTGCTGCGATATCTTCCTTTCAGTCAGTTTGTCAAGATTATGTTACATTTTAACTCTGGTTTTATAGTCACAGTCTTTCTCAAGAATTCAGTATCACCTGCAGATTTAGTAAGCCCACTTTATTCCATTAAGTTTTTATTAAAATTGTGGGCTTAGTGCAGATGCCTGTTGAATTCTACTTGATATGTCCTGTAATTTTGACAGACAAATTTTGGTAACTCTTTCGGAGTATATATTTTTTTCAACCAGTTACATACAAACACGATCATCGGTTCATCTAGAACTTATTACTCTAGCTTACTTAGAGAAGATAATGTGAAAGCATAAAAAACTTCTGCATCTCTGTCCACAAAGAGCATTATCCCATCAAAGAAGTAAGTTTGATTGTTTTGCCATGATTTATTCTTGACAAATCCATGTTTGCTGTTACTCGTATTCTTTCAAGTCTTCCTTTCTTTTAGCAGCAAGTGTTGTTAAAGCACATAGTGTATTATCTCTGTATAAAGATGAGCACTGATGAAGAGTTGGCTCTGTATGCCTTTTGCCATTTCATAAAAGCATAAGCTGTGCTTCGTACTGTAGACTGTTTAATTTAAAATACGGGTTCACCCAGTTCATAGGACAGACCATTGTTGTTCTGCTGCCTTACACATTGTGAGTTGCAGATTAATATAAATAAACAAACTACTATTCATGTTGGAGACTTAGACTTTGAAGCTTAGTTTATTCATGGAAGGAGTATAGCTTCAATCCATGGTGTCCCACAGCTCTGGTTTGTGGGAGACAAGCGAACATACTGACCAGGACCCTATTCTCCGGACAACTTTTGGGGACCCGTAATTTAGAATGAAAGGCCTCAGTGAAACTCATGTGATTATGCACATGGGTACAAGTTGGAATTTGTGTGCCTTACAAACCCTTTCTCTGTTGAGATACCTTGGCTATCACATCGCCTGCATCCTGCAAAGCCCAAAGCTGAGTAAGTTTGTCAACGAAGTTTGTTCTCATTGCCAAAATCAAACTTTTTCAGGAGATGTGAAACCAGGTCTTGTTCAGATACTTAACTGACTGTGAAAGGGTTTTACTGAAATTATTCATGTGCACGAGCAGTTTCCACAGAAACTTAATAATTACGGGTAGGCAGCACCAATGACAAACCAAATTAATTTCATTAATCTTTTTCTAACAAGTACTTATCAAAGACCTTTTTTTCTTGAAAAAAATTCTTTGTATTCTGTTCTGCTCTAATAAGAAAGACTTCCCCTCCCCCCATCCCTTTTTTTTTTTTTTAAAAATACATTGCCATGGGATAAAAATACTGCTGATCAGCTGCATTTACTGGTTGAATTTAGGCTGGTTAAGGTTAATTTGTATTTAGATCCATTAGTTCTTACTCTTCACATACTGTTCAAGTCAGATAGTACTGGAGATCTCTGAAAGACCAATTTCATCCCATGCAACCAGACAAGTTTTCATTGAGTTACAATTGGCTGCAGTTATTCTTCTTTTTACATACCTTAGTTAAAAATAAGAGAAGTGGGGTTTTATACTCCCGAGTTGAGCAGTGAGCACCTCCAGAATTCCCTAGTTCTTTAAGTAAATGCACTCTGATTTATTGCAGCTAGAATAATCAGAGTATTAGAAAATGTGACCTATGAGAAAAATACTGAATGGGTTAGTTGTGATTAGCCTGGCAAATAGAGCAACAGAAGGGGGAGAGAGAAGGGAAAGATATCATAGCCATTTTCAATTACATAAAATGTTGTTGCACAAGAGAGGAGAAAATCTGTGTTACGTGTTCATAATGGATACAAAGAGAATAAGCTCTCACTACGTGGGGGAAGATTCAGCTTAGACATTAGGAAAACCAAATTTCATAAGTAAGATTATGTTAAATTTTCATAGGTATTAAGGATCTTGTGTCTGTGTCATTTTTATCCGTGGCAGTCTGTGACAGTTATGTTGATTATTTCCCCTTCCATTTCACTAGTCAGCAGAGGCTGTCAAAGATGCATATTGTGAAAAAATACACAAAAGGAAAATATGAATCTGAATAAATTTCTCATTTGGTGTGTTAGAGAGGAATCCTTGCTGCCTTGTTTCATGTAACTTTGTCATGAAACCTTCCCAAATTAAAGAAATCATTTCATGTTTTCAGGAATTTTCCGTGGACTGTTAAATGCATTAGTAATAACAGTGTACATATAACTGAAAAGCTGCTGTTGTATGATTCTCTTTAGTGCACCTATAAAAATTATAACAAAATCATGTAATAAATAATTGTTAAGAAACAAGACCTGAAATAGTGTTGGTGGGGAGTGCGGGGTGTGTTTGTGTGTGTGTGTGAGCCTCTTAAAGCAGAATCAGTTACTGATTTGTGACATGAAGGCTGGTTTGCACAATCATGTGCTTAATAGGTTATTTAGTTCCACATCAACTGATGCTGGTCACTCAGTTGAACAGTTATTGGTTATTGAATGACTGAATGTGGGTGGATTTCAACAGTAAGTCATAGGTGGGAACGTGTGGGAAGGATGATTGTAGTGGTACCTGTGCATTCAGGAGTTGGCTATGCATTAGAATGTGTATTTCTGTAATCATGCAAAAGTTTTTGACTGACAGGCTTATTCTCTGTACCTTTGTTTAAGATGATATGCTTTACTTGCAGGTCAGATAGTAGAGAGGGTCAGTTGAGATTTTAGAGACTTGAGGAAATCTTCAGGCTGTAGGTAATAATTTCATCTACTGCAGTTCGAGAAGCGTACTTACCATTAGAAACCTTTCACTAAGGGATATATTCACCTATCCAAGGGAACATATGTTTTTTTTAGTATGATGATTTAGCATAATTATTTTAACAGAAACGTATGGATTTGTCTTGTTAAAAGAAAAATCTTTGATGCAGGGGCTGTAGTTGCTCAGGCTTTATTCATCTGATAGACCTACATTTATGAAATTCTGAATTGTCTGTTTTCTCACGTTTCTTGTCCTGTCTGAGTACTGAAATGTATTTTTAAGACAGTCAAACTTTGAAGTATTCACTGCACCTTTTTAACCTTTAACATATTGATGTTTTCCAAAAGCAGTTTCAGTTTTCTTGTCTGCATTTCATAGGACAGTCTGCCTTGGAACAGTTGTTGTGATTTGGCTTTGGGAATGAGGCTTTGGGATATACTCTTCATCTCCACAAGAAATGGAGTCTTCTAGGGAAGAAAGGGAGTTTCTGTAGGAAGGAAGGCGGGATGTATCACATGTTTTCAAGCATAATTTAAAATCTCTTTTTTTCACAGAAGTGCATTTATCTTAACCACACCCCACTACTCCCTATCACAAGGATGAAGCATTGTGGAAAGTTCACTATTAGGTGAGATTAAAATACAAACTAAACATTAAAAGAAAAACAACAACAAAACCCACAAAAAAGTAAAGAAGCATGGAAGATGAGGAAGGAAACAAAGACTTTTGTTGAAAGTACCTGGAACCTGTGACTGGATCCAGCTAAGTGAATCTTCATTGTGATCATCCCCTCTGCTTTGGGGGTTTTCCTGCCTTCCATGGGACTCCTCAGCTCCACACACAGGGTGTTAACCAGCTGTGTCCTGGAAACCTCTCAGGATGGAGACTACACAGCCTCTTTGGACAGCCTGCTTCACTGCTGGGCTGTCCCCAGGGGCAGAAAGGTTTTCCTTATGGCCAGGCTGAACCTCTCTTGTTCCAACATTCATCCTCCCACCATGCACCGCTGTGTGGCAACTAGCTCCATTTTCTTGATGTCCTCATAGGTTTTGCCGGGCTGCTGTTAGGTGCTCCAAAGCCCTCTCCTCTGTAGGCAGAACAAGCACAGTTGCCTCAGCCTCTCCTTGTAGGACAAGTGTTCGGCCACCGACTGTGTTTGTGGTCCCCTGCTGATCTTGCTGCGGTTAATATAGTGTCTTCTGTGTATTGGGTGGGGGCCAAAACTGGATGCAGCGTTCTGGGTGCTGTCTCATAAGAGTCAGGTAAAGGCAGATAGTCACTTCTCTCAATTTGCTCACTCTGCTGTGGTTCATACAGCCTGGGATGCTGTTGGCGTTCCTTGTTCCCAGGGCACCCTACTAGTTCAAGCCCAGCTTCCCTGTGCGGAGACTCCCAGGTCCTCTCCATCTCATCTGCTCTCCAGCCAGGCAGCCCGAGCTTGTTTTGTTTGTAGCAAGAGGTTCTCCGTTCCCAGCTGCCAGATCTTGCTTTTATCCTTGGTGAATGTTATAAAATTCCTGCCAGCCCATTCCTACAGCATACATAAATCCCTCTGGATGGCAGCCTTGTCCTTAAGTGTATTGACTGGTCCCCTGATCTGGTGTTGTCTGTCCACTTGCTGAGTCTGTGTTCCATCACCTCCTCCACACCCTTGGTAAAGATGTCATACAGAGCTGGTCTTAGGATAGACTTCTGTAGTACAACCACCAGATGGGGTACAGCCCATGAACCATTGCCCCCTGAGCCTGATCATCCAGTCAGTTTTTGTCTGTCTGGTTGTTCAACCACCCACAGTCTAATGTCCCAGCTGGGTTACATAAACTAGGAGATGGTTCTTCCTTCTCCTTGAAATGTGGTAGAAGGTAGTCACGTTGATGAGGCATGATTTACCTTTGGGATATCCATGCTGACTGCACATAATAACCACTGTGTCCTTCATGTGCCCCAGAAGCGTGTTCCAAGAGTCAGTTCATGAGTTTCCCAGGGACTGAAGAGAGGCTGACCAACCTGTGCTTCCCCAGTCTGTTCTTCGGGTCTTTTTTGAAACTGGGAACCATTATGAACTTCTGAAGAGTCTGCAAAGCAGACTTCTGCAAAGCAGACTTCTGCAAAGCATCTGTTTGGTTGCCTTTGGAGTTAACCAGTCTGTTTTAGACTACTGTAATACATACAGATGTGAAAGAGAAAACAAGTTCTGTGCTCTTTTCATTTTCAAATGTTGGAGTAATGTTTAGAAAAAAAGTATTCTATTTCAAACACAACTACAAAATTGGTAGGCTATATATATACTGGCAAAAGTGAGAACAATAGCTCAATTGGTTTCTCACTATCTGTTTTCAAACAAATTAAGTTCTTCCATTATAAATGAAAGGTCTCAATTAGCTTCCCACTAGATGTATCACATCTGTGTCAACCCAGCAGAGGAAACAGGGAATACATTTTAGGTTAGCAGAACAACAAATCACTTGTATTAAAAACTACTATTCTTGTTTTGTTAATTATAATTTTCCGAGTTAAAAATGGAAGCTTCTTAGCCAAGTGGTGGAGTTTCCTACTTAATAAGCATAAGCAAAGGATATACTTTGCGTGGAGCTGTGCATCAGTTGTCATGGTTTTCATGGAGTGAAGACGGGCTTTGGTTACAACAGGTGTATGATCGTAATAGCTATGTTTGATTGTATTTTCTGTTGTTATTTGGGATTTTAAATTTTTAAAAATGCCATATCAAAAACATGCTTCCTTGAAATGAAATAACTGGAAAAAAGTAAACAAGCTTTCAGGTTCCCAAGTGAGTCCTTAGGTACCTGATGAAGAATGTGTCCTCTTGAAATCTTACTGTCTTTCTGATCACGCTGTTTCGCTTTATAAAATCTGCTGCCTCATCTGTCTTCCTTGTATCTTTTGACCCTAATGGTTACAATACCATTATTAGTTGTGATATTTAGGCAACTTTCAAGTTTCTCCCAACTTTTTATATTTAAGAACGTGTTCTGTGCTTTTACAGCAGCATAACTAGGTCAGTATTTTCAGGAGTAAAACTGTTTGAATTGTTCTAGGCATTATGCAAGAGTGGCATACCATCAGTGCTTCAAGAGGTACAACCAAACTTCAAGAAAGGAAGGAATGAAAACAGGGCTGAAATACAGCTTTCCTGCAAAAAAGGTGTAACTTCAGATAGAAAATATGTACTAAAACTCTCTGTGCCCATTTCATAGAATCATAGAATTGTCTAAGTTGGAAGGGACGTTTCTGATCATCCAGTCCAACCATCAGCCTAACTCTGACAAAACCCATCGCTAAACCATATCTCTAAGCACTGTGTCTACCCGTCTTATAGATACCTCCAGGGATGGTGCCTCAACCACTTCCTTGGGCAGCCTGTGCCAATGCTTAATAACCCCTTCAGTGTAAAAATTTTTCCTAATATCCAGTCTAAACCAACCCTGGTGCAACTTGAGGCTGTTTCTCCTGTCCTATTGCCTGTTACCTGGGAGAAGAGACCAACCCCCCCTTGCTGCACCCTCCATTCAGGTAGCTGTAGAGAGTGATAAGGTCTCCCCTCAGCCTCCTTTTCTCCAGGCTGAGCAACCCCGGTGCCCTCAGCCGCTCCTCACAAGAATTATGCTCCAGACCCCTCACCAGCTTTGTTGTCCTTCTCTGGACCTGCTCCAGCACCTCAATGTCTTTTTTGTGGTGAGGGGCCCAAAACTGAACATGGCACTTGAGTTGGGGCCTCACCAGTGCCAAGTACAGGGGGACAGTCACTGTCCTAGTCCTACTCACCACACTGTTCCTGATACAGGCCAGGATCCTGTTGGCCTTCTTGGCCACCTAGGCACACTGCTGGCTTGTATTCAGCTGTCTGACACCCAACACCCCCAGGTCCTTTTCTGCTGGGCAGCTCTCCAGCCACTCTGCCCCAGGCCTGTAGTGCTGCATGGGGTTGTTGTGACCCAAGTGCAGGACCCAGCACTTGGCCTTGTTGAACCTCATACCATTGGCCTCGGCCCATCGACCCAGCCTGTCCAGATCCCTCTGCAGCTCCTTTCTACTCTCAAGCAGGTCGACACTCCCACCTAACTTGGTGTCATCTGCGAACTTACTGAGGGTGCATTCGATTCCCTTGTCCAGATCATTGATAAAGATAGTAAAGTGAACTGGCCCCAATACCAAGCCCTGGGGACCACCACTCATGACCGGCCGCCAACTGGATTTAACTCCATTCACCACCACTCTGTGGGCCTGGCCCTCCAGCCAGTTTTTAACCCAGCGTAGAGTACACCCATCCAAGCCATGCACAGCCAGTTTCTCCAGGAGGATGCTGTGGGAAACTGTATCAAAGGCCTTGCTAAAGTCCAGGTAAACAAAATCCACAGCCTTTCCCTCATCCACCAAGTGGGCCACTTTTTAAAAAGGATCTTCAGAAGGCAGTTCTCAAAAATTTCACGTTTCTCAGTTGCACTCCTCTGCTCACATCCTTCCTATCTCCTGGGCCATTTATTGAGAAGACTGTTATCCTAATGTATCCTCAGTGAGAACTGAAAACACAGGAGTTTTCAGTTCTGAAAACTGAAAACACAGGAGTTGGGCTATTGATCTGTCTAGCTGTTTCTAATGGTGATTGTGTTAACTTTTTTGTCTTAATCTCCTGAAGCAGAATGCTATAAATTCGCTTATTGTTAAACGAGTGAACAAAACCTCTTAGCATACAGTAGTAATAAGATAACTTTTGCCCCATACTATGAGTTGACAGCATTTATTATTTTTAAAACCTCAACTCTTTACCATATAATGTAATTTTTTTTTTTTTTTTACATTGAAAATACTTTCATCTTTCGTTGTTGAAGGTTATAATTTATTCTCATCATTAATCAAACTGTTTGGTCTTCTCCAAAATTTATGTTCTCCCCACTAATCTTGAAATTTGAGCTTAAATGTATAAGAGATCTTCTGCACAGTTATCTCTGTTAGTAACAAGAACTGTTTATTACGTACATTTGAAAATGATCTGTCTGTAATGTGTAAAGGCTATGGCGGGATAATGATTTTACTATTACTTGTTGACCAGTTCCGTGCCAGCAGTTGGTGACAAGACAGCTATCAAAGGGAGAGTTCCGATCTGTGGTTTAATTAATCATTTGTTAGCTTTATATTCGTGATATCCCAAATAACGTGATATGTAAAAGATGCCACTTTAAGGTAAGGGCCAAGAAGAGATCTCAAGAATAGGCATGTGATCATTTTTAATGATAACTGGGCGGGATGGTATTTGCCATAGCATTGAGATGTCACAATATTGACAGATTAAGAACATAGGATTTTAATTTGCCCTTTATAATGTGTGTTTTTATTGTTTTCAAAATAACACTCAAAATAATTGCTTTTAGCAAAAACCTGAAAAGTGCTCTTGGTGAATAGATAGCAGGAATTATATGAGTATCTTACTAAATTAGTCAGGAAAAATAAATAATGCTTGCAATTTCTTGTTCTCCCTCTAGTGCATCAAAACTCTTTCTTTGGCAGCCTGTCATCTGATAGAATTAAATGTGGGATAGCAGTGGTATCGTGACTAATACACAAAATCATTAGACACTAGCTAAGTATTTGCAGAGAGACCATTTGTGACATGTTTACCATGGTTTGTTACACTGAATGACATGCTGCTTGACATGATGAAATTTTCAAAACGTGGGGATTAGTCAAATGTCCAGAGTAGAATAGATAATCTCTTTAAACCCATTCTGTTCTCAGTGAAGAACATAATAGCCAAATTCTGATCCTCCTAGAGTGCATACAAGCATTTCTGTTGCTGCGGTGGTATTTACATACCACAAATAACTCCTGTATTTGCAGTGGTATAATAAAGACATCACTCATCAATTTAGCTCCTCTTAAGGTGTTAGTCTGCACTGCATTTTAGTATTCATTTGGGAAAAAGAATGACTGATAGGGGCTGTTGAAGCCAAGATAAGATAAAAAACGTAAGAGCATATAATGACAGTTTAAAGGTCAGCATTTAATTGAATGTTAGATAAGAGGATATAGCTTCCTTTTTTCACATCATGATAGCTCTTCATCCATTTACATTGTATGCTTTGAGATTTTAGACTTGGCTCTGCATTATTTTTTAACAGCTGAGACCCTTTATTTGCAGGATTGACGGTTTCGTGGGTGTATGTGACCTTTAAAAATGAATGATCTAGATAAAGTTGTTTGGATAATCACTTTTGAGGAGCATTTGCATAAAAAACTGTGTTGGAGAAAGTTATGTAAAATCTACTCAAACACATTGTTCTGCAAAGCTTGGATTAAAAAGCAAATAAGCCAACAAGCCAATTTGAACCCAGTTTGGAAAGACTGGCAGGGATCTAAAGACTAAGGCCAGGCCTTGATTTTATTAATTATTCTCTTTAAAATCCTTGTAGAAAAGCAGATTAAAAGGTTTGTCATCAGAGAGTGTTTTTCCTTTCGTAGCATCATAGAATAGTTTGGGTTATTACCTTCAGAGGTAATTCAGTCCAACCGCCTCGCAATGAGCAGGGACATCTTTAACTTGATTGTGGAGGACAGGGAGGTGCTTCGAGACAGCCATGCTTGCACTTAGCCTCCACCCCAATGTTCTGCATTGAGGAAAGAAGTGGAGAGAATTCCTATGGCAGTGCAGCTGGAAAGAGCAACAACAGCTTCTTGTTGTACAACTTGCAGTTTTGAAATATCAGATTAATAGATCGATGTTTTCATCTGTGGAAAGCTTACCTGAGACTGGCGTTTAGAGGTGTCTTACACTAGTGTAATTTTCCTGTCCTCTTTGCC
Source organism: Larus michahellis (assembly GCF_964199755.1). NCBI lineage: Eukaryota > Metazoa > Chordata > Aves > Charadriiformes > Laridae > Larus > Larus michahellis. The sequence continues at coordinate 38,341,847 of NC_133901.1, forward strand.
CTCTAAGGTTTCTACGTTTAGGCTGATAATATTTATGTAGTTTGACTTACAGAAAAAAAGTATCAATACAATTCTCGAAAATTCTCTCAATGCCTCCTAAAATAATCTTTTTGTAAATATATGCAATTTGTTGTGGGGCAGTAATGGTAAAAGCTCTTAAATGCACTTACGAATAATGTGACTGCCTCAAAATTATTAACCATTTTGCCCTGTCACAGCATGTTGTATTTCATGTTTTATAGAAGAAGAAAATTAAAACCAACTACATTGGAAAATGGGGGATTGCCAAACATTCCCAAGAACGTTTTCACAAAGGAAGGAATGGTGTCTTGCTGCCACTGTGAATCCAACTTTATGATCATTGGGGAAAAAAATTGTAACTAATATTTACAAAGACTTAAGAATCACAACATATTTCTGTATGTGGTAACCAAGTATGTGCAGCTTTAAAAAGAAAGTGGCTTCTTTTTTCTATAAACCTCTCACCGATTCAAGGGTATTAGCTGCCTGAGGGCCCTGTTCAGTGTAATCCTGAGAAGCTAGGGTTCCTCTGTTTCAGTACCCTTTCTGCTATTGGTCCTCTAATAAGAGTGTCTGTAAGTGTTTCAATTAAAGAGTTTGTGATAGTTTTTTTATTCCATGGATATTCACCTGCAACAAAATCTGATTTTCCTTCCACGCTGCACGTTTTCAAACAACTTGTGCATGGTAACAGCTTTTGGCTACTGTGGAATTCTTACTACGTCTAATTCCAAGACTAAAGCTGGGAGACTTCATCACACTGTTAGTCTTTGCCTGAAAATAAAATGTTCCTTTTCCTTGCTTTACCAGTGTAGGATTATGCCTATCTTTGCCCCCCAAATTGATTTCCCGTCTATTTTCTTGAGGAAGTCTATGTATATTTTTCACCACCAGCATTGTATTTCTGCTAGCTTGTGCACCAGCTTTGAGTTCTTTATTTCTTAAAATGTTATCTCACAGAAATTATTGTTTTGTTCAGTGAGTGGAATTTACTTTTGTGCTCTTGAAGTAATGGAGTGCTATTTAAACCTTGTTTCAAGGCTGACGTTGAAGTCTAGTAGTTTATGTACCACCCTCTGGCCACAGCCACAGAGGTGCTTTCCCAAACTGTACAAATGTATGCACTTTAATTTAGTGCCGTTACCATGGACCCAGAAATAAAATAACAGAACCCTACAGTGTTCCTCTCAACAAATCTTATTTGTAACTTGACAGTAAAAATAAGCAGGTGAGAACATACAGCAATTCTGGTTTAAAAAGATTACATTTGACATGATTGAAAAGTGGGTAAGAGTAATGACCAGGTTTTTTTCTGCCTGTTTTTGGTAGGGTTACCTGATAGTCCTCTCTTGTCATGTTTCTCTTGGCACATCGAGCTTTTGGAATACCAAGAACGTCAGGATTTCCCTCTAATTGGAACTCGAGATGTCAATCAGTAGTAGACCATTCAGTAGTAGATCTCCAGTTCTGTATTGAGTCTTGACCTTATATGTATTTTTTTTGTTCTTTACAATGTGAATCTACTTGATAAGGAGAAATTGTTTGAGTGCCCTATTGCATTGACAGAACCCATATTATTTTTTAAATAGTTCATAATCCTAGAAGTTTTGTGTGCTTCATTGTGCAGTGTTCTGTTAATATGAGTCAACTTGATTTTAATATTTTATTTAGTGTCCTTTTTATAGCCATCTTCATTATGTTTTTTTTACTGTTGTCTATGATAAAATTCAGAACTCCTGCATGAAGACTTTTTTTTTTAATAATATGTTGTTAAGTTGGAAAGAGGAAATAAATGTGAAGACCTAGATTGTATAGAAAATGGTCAGAATTGAGAAGACAAATTCAAAATGGGGAGAAAAGTGGTTTTTTCCCTCCCAGAGCACATAGCTGACTTGGAGCACTCTTTGATGTCAGTGGAGCAACAAAAATTGGTAGGGTTCTGAAGGAGATGGGAGAGTGGGCATATGAGTATTTCTGGACAGTGAAGAGAAGTAGTAGAAAAACTTGTTAAAAAAGAAGAATAATCTTTCGGTTCTAAAAACGTAGGCATCTGTCCTCGTCATGTAAAGGTTTCTTGTAAGACACCTTTGCTAGCAGCAATAACACAATATTTAAATACAAAATAACTTCCCTGAGTACCAAATTTAAAAGACAGTGCTTTAATTAAAGTATAGCTATTCTGAACTAGTTCAGAGCTGTCTGACACAATTTGATTTTAGTTAGGGTTTAATAACCAGTGCACTGCTAGAACACGACTAGTTTTTGTTTGTTAGATATTACCTTGGACCAAATTATAATATATGTTTGAAACTAATACCAAAGTTACTACCCATAAAAGAGAATAACCCATTTCTACATTTTTTCCCAGACACCCGAGGAGCTAGAAGATGTATCTGACCTTGAAGAAGACCATGACGCACGTAGTCGTACAAGTATTCAGACTGAAGGGAAAACTGACAGGGTATGTATTACACCAGTTAATTTAAAAAGCAATTTCATGAGGGGAAAAACACTACTATGTTCCTATGAAGCCACTTAAAGTAATGCAGTGAATGATTAAAATCTTTTTCAACTCTTAATAGATTTCTGAAAATGTGCAGAGGGCATCAAACAATGTGTATGACATGAAAAACACAGAGTAATTAAGTTGTAAATACTTGGTGAAGATCTAGACTAGAATCATAGAATATCTCAAGTTGGAAGGGACCCATAAGGATCATCAAGTCCAGCTGCCTGCTCCTCGCAGGACTGCCTAAACCATATGACTGAGCGCGTCACCCACATGCTCCTTGAACTCTGACAGGCTTGGTGCCGTCACCGCTTCCCTAGGGAGCCTGTTCTAATGACAGATGTAAATTAGATAGAAAAGTTCTTATACTTACTGAATGAAATTCTAATAGTTTACAGTTTCATAAACGTGGCTTGGTCTAATAGAAGCTAGGTTAACAAGGAAATGTTTATGTCTGAGTCTTACTGAAGCCTGCAATGCGTATTGACCAAAAATAACATCTATGTGTGAGAAAGTTCACATGCACAGAAGAGAAAGGGGTATATCTGGAATCTTAGCCACCACAACGTGTGAGTTATGGACTTTTCCTGCTGTGTTCATGCGTGAACCTATTTTGTAGTTTATTGCTTAACTAGTGAATTCATGAGGACGTATGGAAAACTTAATACAGATTTGACAATTTCTGTATTCCTAGAAGTTCTGAATGTTTTTCCTGATGTATCGTCACTGAACCTGAGGAGTTCACTACATTACTGGTTATTGTTTATTGTTTGCATTCAGACATTTTTAAGAACCTGAAAATATTTTCGATGCAGCAAAAGCTTTCTTAGTAAAAAGTTGGTGTATTTAGCAAACATTAATCTTTATGTTTCTATTTTAAATAATGTTTCAGCACAGCTGTACTCTGTTCACAGCTTTCTGAAGTGGAAAGATCCATGGGGCCAGAAATGTCAGCTTCATTACTTGTTTGCTCAACACCTAGAGCAATAACACATCTCTCACACTTGATTGTTTCTAGTAGTATTCCCGGAATGGAAATGATAATTGATAGAACCAGTTGGGGAAAAACCCCACTTTTCAATATAAAAAGAATTATGTCAAGAAAGTGGCATTTTAATTCCTATTTGTTTTTCAGCAAGCACATTTTTTTTTATTCATCAAACACAGATATTTTCTTCATTAAGACCTTAAATACTAAGGAAAAACTACTAACCAAAATGAACACTGCTCACTTGTGTTGCATACGTGCATATCAATGACACGTTAATTACCTGTCAGTTGACTCTTAAAACATTGTGAGAAATATAACTGTATGAAAGATCACCTCATTCAATCTTACTACTCAATAAACATAATTGGCAATTAAAGTATACTCGCTGCTCTTTTTGGTTGAAACTACTCTCTCTAAATGTTAACACGTTTTCCCCACATTACAGGCAAAAATTTTTATTGTAGTTAAGCAAGGTTTTCCTTTAAAACATCATCCATATGAGAGCCTATGAATTTGTTTGGAACAGGTACAGATGGTGCGCTTACATATTTTCATAAATATCCCATAATGAATGCACTTGAAGGTTTTCTCTCATTCAGAAAAAGGCCGTGGTAGTTTGTAGAAGTTCACTATCCTAATATAGTAACAAAAGATCTGCTAAAGCTTTAAAAGATCACGTTTTCACACGTGGTCTTCCACTTCTTCCACTCAGATAAACCAGAATACTTCTTTAAAGGTAATGTTCTTTCAAAAGAAAACTGTAAGTAACACATACTTCTAGATGTGTACACAAAGCAAGAAGTAAATGCTGAGGCCTGTTGCAGGGAGAGAGCTGGCTGTGAAGAGTCAGAGGCGTAGCGTATTGCTGGGGAGAGGTGGCTGGGATACGCTTTTCCTTGTACTACAGAGGCATTACATAATCTGTACTGTCAGGGAATTTGGTGGAGAGATGAAACGGACAGTTATTTATAGATAAACTATGATTAATACATTTGAAGAAACAGTATTTTTACAGTATAGGAGGTACGTTTTTATTTTTTCTTTCATTTCTCCCCAAAATAATACAATTACTGTAAATGTTCCTTTTGGGGGGATCTAGATAGAAGTCATTGCTTAAAGCCTGATCCTGTATCTTTACTAGGAGATAGTTTTCCTAGTTTTCAGATTATGGTATCAGGGCCATAAATGGCACATTCCGCAAAAACTTTGAAGAAAATTATGTCTCTGACTAAATTAGATGCATACCCTCTTAACCTAAATCAACATGTTGACAGAAATGAAATCTTCACATACACTTTTTTTTTTAAAACAAATGTTTGAACAAATCTGTTTGCTGTTGCAGCAAATGTGAACAATGATTTAAGGCCTCTTTGTTTGGACTGCTATTCGAAGATTTATTCCTAGAACATATTTAGCAATATGAAGAATCTGTATAGGTAAGAAAGATTTTTAAGGTTTAGACGGGGATTTGTCCTCTGCAGCAGATTTCCTGTGCTACTGTAAGGCTTTTGCATGCAGTGGGAACACCAAGAATGACTGTGCTCCAGAAGCGGTATGGCAAGATTGCAGAGTAACTTCTTTTCCTCCTTGAGGTCTTTCTCTTAGGCATTTCCACTGCAGTGATTCAATTTTATTTATACATACCTGTTTCGATTCTGCTTCTGCACAAGAGCACTCTTGATTCCTCTTTCTATGTCAAAAGTGTCATATTTTCTCCTATGTCACAACTCTCACTGCTCCAACAGGGAATTAGTGCCTATGAAAGCACCTTTTTGCATTGTCTTTTTACCACAACGTAAAAAACATACCACAGCATGTAAAACGTGATGCGATGTGCATATGCCACTAGTAACAAAGGCTACATCTTAACTAGCAAATCTCATTTTCCTTATGTAGGAAAAATTCATATATTATTAATTATAACTTCTTCAGAATCTGTCTGTAAAGATACAGAGTATAGGTTAGTGGTGAGCTGGCAGGACTGAAATTTGACCTTGTATTTATGTTCGTGACTATGCAAGTATATCAGTCATCTTGGAAATGTTACTTTATTGATCTTTCCCTTGCATAATTCCCTATCTATAGGATGAATGTGATGGTGCTTATGGGATGCAGGTTAACTTGGGCAATGTGCTGTGAGATCTCTCAGTAATTAAACTGGATGTAGGGCGGTTGTATATCCCTGAAGAAGATCCTTAGGACCAAATCCTTAGCTAGTATGAAAACAGTGGTACTGCTTGTGGATTCAAGGACTAACGCAGTTTTTCTCAGATGGAAGTTAGATCTTCATCTGGCTGTTGTGTCTAATCTGTGTAGTTACTCTGCAGGCCTATCACAGCGTAATTTTGCTTGAGGAAATTTATGCCATCATGTTCAGTGTAATTCCACTAAGGTAGTTAGTGGTTTATTAACATATGATTTTTGCATTGAAGAGAAGGTCAAGTAAGTATTTGCCCAGTTAATTTTCAGTCTTAGAAGACAATGTACATTCTGATGGTAGGAGAGAATTTATTTTAAGTGTTTAAAGTTACTAAATTAGTGAAGGGAACAGCGTAGCTTAATTTTAAAGTTATTGCTACAGATCAAGTGTTCATATTGAAGATGTGAAATGTGTTAGCTCATACATAAGCTACTTAGAGATGACAAAAGCAGAAATGCTTTCAGGCAACCACCCACCCACATTTTTTCTGAGTTCTGCAGACTGTTTTGTGAATACATAGACAAAAACATCTGAGAATAAGATGAACTTTTATATAGACTTGTTGCATACTATGTTTGCGCAACAATTCAGGGCTTACGGAGAGTTTACTCAGTGTGTATTATATTGTGAATGAGAAAATCCAGGCTGAGTTATTTTATTATTTTATTTTTATTACATCTTAAATATAGCAATCATTAATATATGTCTAAAAATATATTTAGCTTTGAAAAATGATCATATAAAAATGCTACCGAACTCTCGAAGAAGAGAGAATAGATGTAAAAGCAAACACCAAGAACACCTATTGATACTTGTGTAAAACAATACTTAGAAGGGAAGGTAATTTGCTGTCAAATGAATCAGGGGTATTCTTACTCAAGTAGCAAGCACTTTACATCTAAGTTCCTACATTAATATAAATGTTGGCATACGTTAACAGGAAGCATGTGCTATTTTATAAATAAAAAGCCAAATTTAAAATATTTTTTAAATTTATTTTTTATCAAAGCCACACAGAAGCTTGAAATCTTGGTGGTAAGAATTCAAGCGTAATGCAAATAACTGCTGTAGTTTTGAGTAGGTTCTACTAATAATAATTTTGATAATATATGGCAAAAGATTCCCTGTCAGGAGTCATGATCTATAAAAAGTATTTAATTTCCTTGGTAATTTTTCACTTACTCCAATTTTGGTATGGGGAAGAGATGAGGTAACGGAGGGCTCAGTGTTGTAGCAGTATAATGCTCCTGTACTGTTACAAAGTAGGACTGGAAAGAAACCCAAGAAATAGGCCAATCCAGCCATTTTGTCCCAAGGTACAATAAATACACTTCTTCTGACATGTACCTATGTAAGAGCAATTGCACTGCTGTCTCTATTTAGGTCATTACTGGAATTGATTGTTTATTGGAAAGTTTTTTTTCTTTACACCTCATATGTTGCAGTTAAGCATGTTAGTTAGTACTAGTCTTATCCGCAATGGACACAGGATTTGAGCTTCCCTTTTCTATGTATAGTATTTTTTTGTACTTGTAGATCCTTATTCCACGTCCTCTCTGTTTTCTAAACTCCAGATTAAATAACTTGAATACCCGTTATTTATCCTTTAAGGTAGTGGTTTCTCTGTGTCTTTTTCTCTGGTTTTCTTTCCTCTGGATGCTCTTCATCTGGTTAATGACTTCTTGAATTTTGTGTCCAGGCTATTGATATTGTTAAATGCATTACTCCAGCTTTGGTCTCAAAAACAACCACTAGTGTAATGTTCATACTATTTTCTTCTGTATGCATACTTTAGAATGAGTTTTGTATGAGGTTTGCCCTTTGCCAAGAGTACAGCGTTTTGATCAACTACAAATCTCTGCCCGTAGAACCACTGATAACTGGTTGTGTCTCAGTTCCATGTGCATATTGGTGATTTTTCTTAGATGTAAAACCTTGTACATGTCTCAGCTGAAATACATCGTGTTATTTTTTCGGATCAGTTTTTAAATTTCTCAAGATTGCTTTGAATTCTAAACCACAACTCTGACACGTTCAGACTAGGCCTCTTACACTGCAGATGGTTCTGTCATCCACACCATTAGTGAAAATACTAAATAATGGCAGAGTCAGGGCAGGTCCCTTCAAAATTTTGCCTGACAGATACTTCCAGTTTGGCACGCGTTCTTGGTAGGTATCCTGTGAGCGATTTTCTAACCCGTATCGTATCCGTTCAGTGGCAATTACCTCTAGATCATATTTCCCTAGATTATTTGTGAATAGGATGACATGAGAACCAGCGACAAAACCCTAGCAAAGCCCAGATTCATGACATGTTGCTTCTTCATCTGTAGGCCTCTTACCCTGGGACAAAGGGAAATTAGATTTAGTATCACACAATTGCCTCATCTAAGTCAACCTTTTTAGCAAGTGCTGATGCAAAAATGGCATTAAACAGTTTGTTCTTTTGATATTATCTCCTGATAGCTTTGCCTCTTTATCCAATTATATTGTATCTAAAAATACACAGGAACTGACATGGCAGGACAAATGAGTCACACTCTGAACTTGTTCTGAGAATGCTGGTGTTCAGCAGGCATGCTGCAATTCTTAAAATTGGACGAAGACAACTGGTGACAGCAGGTAGTAAGCGTGGCAAAAGAAATTCAGCTACTCTCAGCTGTCAGTACCACACAACCACACAGTTCATCTCTAGGGATCATCCTGTGTATTCCCTTTGCCATGAATTGCCGAATATCCACCATTCTCTCTTTCACCTCTTTATCCAAACTAGAACAATTTTTCAGTGAGTACAAAAAGGATTTTGTTTTGTAAAAGGTAGTGGGCACAATTGACTCGTTTTAACAGAATCACTCTTTAATTCTGTGCCATATTCAAGAAAAGCACTCAAAACACATTTCTAAGTGCCTATCTTACACTCACCTTCATGATAAAATAGGCTCAGCTGATGTGCACATTTTCTGTGGTGGTCATCTGCAAAGTTTGTTCAAGTAAAAACAATTAACATCGCAGTTGGAACTGTTTTAAAATAGCATGATTGAAATAGATTCCTGTCCTTTGAGTGATTTGGAGAGAACTTGTTCACTTCCATCAAGTGTTCAGCTGACTCTGCAGCAGGGGAACAAGAACATGGGTGAGATGGCTTCTGGTCGCTGCTGAGTTTGCAGGGGACTGAAGAGCTTAGGTCTCAACTGCAGCAAAGCAGGGACATGAATCTATGCCATTATCTTAGAATTGCAGTATATAAGGAGCATGTTATTTTGTATTCTTGTTTGTAAAAGCTCTGAAAAGTTTTTCACGTGCTCCATCAGGAGATGGGTTGTGTTTTTTCCTTTGTAACCTACAAAATTGTAGAAAAAGAGAATTTTTCTCTTTTTTCTTCTCTGCAGTTACATGAGACATTGCAACCTACAATGCAGATGTGTTAAATAATTTTCAAAAGGAGGTTCTTCCTTTTAGAGGGATATGTGGCTCACCTCTGTCTCAGACTAAAGGAGTTGTCTATAACACAAACAATTGCTTGAATGTGTTGTGCTTCTTGTGGCTTTTCTTCCTTTCCTTCCTCCCTGTAAGTGGTAAGAATTTTTATGGTGTGGATCTGGCCAGTCATTTGTTTTAGGGGATAAGGAAAGAAAAAATGAGTGTCAGTCTAAGACTTTTAAGAGAATAATCATGAGCTTTTCTGAAAGTCAATTCCTTAGAGCGTAGCCAGGGACAAAGGCAGGCAAAAGGCCAGTTCTTTGGGTTGGGATCTCATTGGTGATTAATACACCAGTGAGAGATGAGTCAAAATTTTCACCAAGTAGTTACTCCCTGTGTGTCCTCTATTTTTATCATTATGTGGGCAATTTGATTTGATCCTAAAATCTCAGTATCTGTGACAGCTAATTGACTGAAACTTGGAAGGGACTGAAATGAAAAGAAACACCAGTCTTAACACGGTAAATCAAGTTGCGGATGGGACAATGCAAATAATCTCAGTGTTGGAGACTCCCCAGCTACGAGGGATAAATAGCCCTCTGAAGAGTTAATTCGGGGAAATTAAAGAAAAAAAACCCCACGATTATTTTTATAATAGAAGGAAGAAAAATATCACTTCTTCTCTCACCTAGTTTTAACTCTGTTATCTACTGCAATAAAAAGCATTTTTTCTTAGAAGTAATGAAAAAAACATTTTCTCCTGGTGGACAAAATAAACCTGCACTCATGTAATAGCAGTCATTCAATTTAGATCTGTATTTCACATTTACCATTATGTTGTCTATTTTGATACAAAATCATATCTGCGCTTAAAAGGCTGTGTATACAATTGGTTTATTTTCTTGCTGTATATGGTTTTGAAGCAGTATGAGGGAAATGAAAGAAAAATCAAGGTCAGAATTGTAGTTTTCCTTTGCCCTTTTGTTCCAGTGGATAATGTGTTTCGTTCCACCTAAAACTCATTATGGTTGGCACGTAGCAGGATACTGTATGTCACATTTCTCTCATTAAAATGTCATCTTTCTTGTGGTTCCCAGATCTAGGCCTGTGTTCTTGAACTCAAAGCAGTATTGAAGCTGGGGGCTAGGAAATACCATAAGCATCCACCGATTAGCAAATACCTACTAGATTATAAAAAGAGGTACTTTGATTCTCTGGACTCTGTAGCCCAACTTGTATTTCCATCTGTTTCATACCTTTCCCAGCAAGCTTATCCTAGGACCTTGAGGAAAGCATGTCTTGGTCTTCTCTGGTCTGTTTCAGGTGTGGATTTTTTTAACAAAACAGGAAAAATATTTCTTAAAATATGTACGCTTTCTACCTGTGACTGCAATTATAAGATAGTTATACTTTGGGGGACCTGTAATTTCCAGTAATTCATATAAATGGGAAAATTAACCTTGTGACAGAGTGGTTCAAGCATAAATAAAATCTGTGAAATGCCATGGCTTGAAAAAATACACATTACATATTAAACTGCTTACCTGTTATACTAATTATAAGTAATTCCACCACTGCCTTAAATTTCTGTTTCGTGGATGGTAGATGTTTTATAAACAAGAGTAAGTCACAAAATATTTATTGTTTAATTGCAGCATAATTACAGTGTGTTAATAGTTGCTGTATGTAACTGTGAGGGCCTGATGGCCGGCGGTGCAAGAGGTGGGCCACTTCACAGAGAAAGTGATAGAGAAAAACCACTGTGAGAGCAGAGCCATCAAGACCGACAGACCAAAAGGTCTCCTCACTTGCTGTGGTAGAAGGTATTATGAAGGGCCAGGACTGCAATATGGCCACAGAATATCTTAGCCCCTGTCTGCTACCTGGCCTGCTTCTGACACAGGAAGTGTATCTGACCTTTGTCTGGAGCAGACTGATAATCTTGCTCATGAAGAAGAATATTAAATAAAATATTTCTCTCACCAGGCTGCATTTTCAGAAGTTGTTTCACTCTTTATACTTCACTAATGCTTAAATGTAGGAAGAATATATGCATTCCGTATAGGTTGAGTGTTCTGATTCCATGGTCTGAACTTGCACAAAACACACCAGTTTTCTAGCTATACCAAATCTTTATTTGAAGGAGTTTTAGCCATTGGAATGTTTGCAAACAGTCCAGTCTGGAGCCGCAGCCAAGTATAGGACCGTGTCCTACTTGACCCCAGTTTGGCTATGGATTGATTTGAGTATCAAATATTTTCTGTTTGGCATTCATGATACTTTTTTGGTACCCTTATTCACATACTGATTTCTGACATTGTTCATCTATTTCTTTATCTTATTGAAAGAAGATGCATATTTGAAGAACTAAGTCTTTTTCAGTTCTTAAAATGATATTGTAGAACCTTCTCAGAAGAGAGCACAAGCATCTCTTCTTGTTAAGCTGTTTCCTTTATTCTTTCCTACCTGAAAGAATATTGCATTTTGTAACTTGCATACTTAAAAACACTTAGTCTCCTTCATGCCTGAGAAAAAGGAAGGTCTATCAGTCATATTTATAAAGGCTCTTTGGAAGAATTTAGTTGTCTTTCTCTCACTGTGTTGATATTAATGATTTCATGGACACCACTGTCCCTGTTACACTGAGGTAATTTATTTGGCCCAACCCAATGATAGCATAGAGATTTTGAAATTCAGAAGTGCTGAGGCTGGAACAGTTGTCTCAGGCCACAGTGTGTTTAAACTATATATTTAATAATATCCAGTGATTTTGTTTAAAAAAAAAAAAAAAGAAAACCACTCTAACATAGACAGTTTGCAAATCAAACTATTTTACGTTTCAGGCCAAGATGAGTCAACTGCCAGAGGCTGAAAAGGAAAAGATAGCTGAGCAAGTGGCTGACTTCAAAAAAGTCAAGAGTAAGCTCGATGCAGAGATTGAAATATGGGACGATACCAGCAATGACATCATTGTTTTGGCCAAGAGGATGTGTGTGATTATGATGGAGATGACTGACTTCACAAGGTAATTGTGCAAAAAAAGGGTCTTTTATTCAGTATTTATAAATGTTGGAAGCCATTGTCATATTGGTGTGGCAGGAAATACTGAGTTTTCAATGCCAGATGATGGTGTCTCTACAAAATTGAGTGGCTAAGCTAATACAGTTAGCTTTACACACTAGCTAGTAGTACTGAAATGTTGGGGGGGAGGTTTAAAGTTTTAAACTATGCTTGTCCTTAATTTATTTTTTTTTTCTTTGGCCTCATTTATTTGGTCGGTTGAGGGTTTTGCATATTTTTAACACTTTATTTCTGCTCTTATTGAAAAGGAAAAAGTAAAAAAAAAATAATCTTGATTTTAAGCTGTAGCTCTGTCTCATCTGTTGTTCCTTCTACTTGTACCATACCGTGGTACCATACCATACCAAGCATAAAATATACTGTACAGAGCATATGTCTGGCGGTACACATTCAGACTCTTGCATATTTTGTATCACATTACTTGCTGTTACTTTCATCAGAAATGTATCATGCTGCTATATGTAGTTTTAAAGATTGAAGTGTCCTATAACAGATAGCTTTCAAAGCTGGTATTTCTCTCTGCTGCCAGTATATGTTCTATGATACGTGTATATGGGAAACAATCTTAAATTCAGGAGCTTTTTCTACCATGCACTGAATAAATGTTCAGTAAATTTCATGAAATTAATTGTACCAAAGGGAGGTACTGGTGTTTGGGTTTTTTCCCATCTGGTCAGTAATAAAGTAGTTGCTGATAGGTAAGTGAAGCCTTAAAACACCAACCACTCTTGCAAGACACTTCATGTCTGATAAAATAAATCCTTTCATGCAAGATATGAAGAAAAATTTAAGCCTCTTGGACAAATTCTTCAGGTGCCTAAATTAAACAGCATGGAGCTGAACCAGCTAACAAATCTGGGGTCTGCCTTAGACCTGTTCTGGGGAAGACAGTTGTTGCATTTTATCATGGTAGCACTTTCCAAACTCACCTTCACGTGATTTAAAGATGTGCATGTAGAACTCAGCAGTTCTTTTATTCTTTTTAAGAGTATATGATGTATATGAGTATCTTCTAAAAAGAACACACTGTGCCGTAAAGTCAGTCTTTACAATTAAAGTCACCTCCTTCACCAGTATTCTTTAAATTATTAGAATTAGATTAATCAAGATTCACAAGGGCAGTTCATAGTCTTAGATTTGCAGCTGTGGCTCTCAGTTGAACACGGTAGCATAATCTGCCGGTTTGAGTTGAAGAGCAGCTCAAACAGCGCTGGGACCAATATCGATCCCTGGGGGACTTTGTGACAGATTGATGGTTTGAAAAGGAGCTATCTACCATCACCCTCTGGGTTGCAGCCTGTCAGGCTAAACTACTGTCTGTTTTCCTTCAAATGTGTGACCTTGCATTCATTTTTATGAGTGCGTTCATTTTTCAAGGTCATCTTAGTGTGTTTGCATGTGTGTATTACCCTAAACATTAGTGCAACCGTTACATATTCAACTAAAACCAAGTTAACGTTGGTATCAAAACAACTCATCGTTCAGACAGAAGGTGATGGGAATGATGTTGGCATAGAGTACCGATGTGTAGGCCTTAGAACACGAACAAAAATACTTCAGGATGTCTTCAGTGAAGGCTAGTGATAATTGCTTAGCAGAAGTTAGGACTGGTATAAAGAGTAACTATCTGAAGTAGCTTATTATGGTTTAGCTTCCTTATTTGATTATAGAGGCAGATGCCTCTGCTTTTTTGTCTTGTCAAAAGGGACCTGCAGAACCTTATTTGAAACAACTCTACTCAACATTGATGAGCATGTCCTCTGCAGATAGAGACTAGGCCTGGCTACTGTAATTTTATGTAACATATTTTTCTGGCTTTCTTTAAACTTTGTATGTGCTATATGACATACGCTTACTAAAACTTGATGATGAACGTTGCTGCAGTGAACCATCCTATAAATCATTGTCATAGAAAACTTACACTTGAGAGATGGAAAAGTAATGGAGCAGAAGCAGAAATCTTGTTGGAAGTTTGTAGCAGCTAGCAGCAGCTGCTAATTGGTGGTATGAACATGATAATCAGGCCTGCTTATGCAAAATTGGTTACATTAATTACTGGAATCTATTTAAAATTCTGTAAAAGTACCATCATATTTGCAGTAGTAAGCTTTGGCCCTGACAGGCAGAGGTGGAGGCAGTAGATAACAAATATTTGCTCTGCCGAAAGCGTGTTCTCCTGTTCTTGCTGGGCTCTATCTGTCTTGTTGCTTGTTGGGGGATAACACAGGAAGTTCCTGCCAATTCTATTCTGTCTGTTGCTGAAGGTTGTTGCTGCTAGAAATGAGAGAGTTTGGTAGAGGTTTCTTTCCTGAATTTTACTTTTCTGAAAATGAACTGGATTGTAGTTTCTGTGGGAGGACTACGGCTAGTAAGGCAAAAAGAACGTATTGCCATGGCTTCAACAACAAAGGCATTCAGCGAAGCTGAGAAACCAACAAAGTATCAGTGGGTCTGCTGATATTTTCTGTCTTCAGCCTGTAGCTGCAGCCCCATTTCTGTCTTTCTCATGAAATACCATCTTGGCTTGGCTCTGCTGCCTTCCCCAGTGGTTGACCAGAAACCTGTACTTCTGCTTCTTGCTTTTTGCAGAAATGAGCAAAGCCTGAGAGTCATCTCCCTTGTGCCTGTCACTTATCATCCTCCTCCGAATATGCAGGAGAGGTGCTTTGCCACTTCCCTGTTTGAAGGGGCTAGAGGTTTTCAGAGCACCTTACTGGCTCAGGATCTATCCAAAGTGTGTATCTACATCCTACATCTCCTTTGAAAGCCTGCTGTGCAGAACTATACAGAGTAGGGTTCATTCGGTTTTCTGATACCTTAGGGATCCACTCAAGATAGCAGAACATTTGGTTTCTTTTGCTAGAGGGGGCATTTAAACTTATGTTTGACCTTAACAGAGTATTAGGCTATAAATTATCAGGAAGTGTGGGAGATACTTTTAACATCATCCCATGAATACTTCCCTGTGCAGAAGAGGCATTTGCTTGGCTCGTGTTTAGGGATTCCAGTTGCTGTTCCAAAAGCTGCATATGTATTTGTCTGTTAAATATTCATCGGATAGTTTGGAGACAGGAAGATAAAAAGACTACTAGGTTCCTCCTTTCCACAAAGCCATCATTTCTGCAGTCCTCACACATGGTGTGCCCTGTAGCTTAGCAATTAATGACATTTCTGAGTGAGAGGTGACAACAGACATGGATTTATATTTCTGTGCACTAAAGTCACACTTGGCCCAAATTCTGCCACCATTGTGGGTGTTGATCAGTTATGTCATGATGAAGGGAAAGCAGGATTTCGGTTCTTGGTTCAGCTTTTGAAAGGCTTTGGTTTCCTGGGTGAGGATGAGATAAAAGGATTCCTTTGTCCGTATTGTCTCCTAATGGCCATGATTAGACAACTTCCATGATGAGTGTTTTGCGTAGAATTACTTAATGCTCATTTACAGTGTGTCCTGCTAACAGCGCAGTGTGTGTGACGTGATGATTGCTGAAGATTTATTTAAGTGCTGTGATACTCGATTAGTTGCACTTAAGTCCCTTTGTAGTCTTAGGTGTCTGACATCTGAAATGCCATAGCTGCACAAGGACCACTACCGACCTGAAAACTCAGTCCAGAACTTAGTCTACTGGTTTTAGTTCACTCTGGTTTTGAGCTTCCACTTTTCCAGCAGCAACAGACCTGTCCTGCTCTGTGGGAATATACTATTTTAAAGGAATAGCTTCTGTCTCAGCAATGAATGAGTTTTCTTCCTTTAAATTGAGCTTTTAGGTGAACATAATTCTTGGAAAGAACCCATATAAACATAGAACAATCAATTAAACTCACTACTCAGACTTCAGTATACATGACGTTTCATTGTATTGATGGGTGATATTTAAAGGAAAGATGAGAACAGAACTGGCATCTGAACAGGCAGACTTTTAGGGATGTAAGAGGCTAGTTTGGGACATAGGATCAATATTTGAAGCAGATACTGTGCACCGTATTTTAGTTTCAAATCTTGGCCTATGAACCAGTTAGTTCACCCCAAACAAGAGAAAACTTTAAAAGATTTGACATTAAAGAAAACACAGTTTCAGGGAACAAGGAACTCTGAAGCACTTACAAACAAATA
This sequence comes from Larus michahellis, assembly GCF_964199755.1. Lineage (NCBI taxonomy): Eukaryota > Metazoa > Chordata > Aves > Charadriiformes > Laridae > Larus > Larus michahellis. The sequence continues at coordinate 38,358,183 of NC_133901.1, forward strand.
CATTAGGGTATAACCAGTGTACATGACTCAGAATTGTCTTAAGGCAGGCCAGTTACAATTTTTTAAGCAATTATTTCACAGCCTTCCTCTGACTTTTAGAGTTACTATTTTTCAAAGCTGTATTTCACGGAAACTGAACAAGTAGCTAATAAACAGGCTTGGATACATCATTGACTCAGTGTTCCAAATGCATTCATTTTTCCTCTCAATAAGAAATAGGGGTTTTTTCCCCAAGCTTTCTAACAATTTTCAAATTACATTAGTGGTAAGAAACCTTGCAGGGCTTTTGTAATAACTACTTATTTATATGTCTATCTCAAATACAGGCATGAATTGTGTTCTTAAACTCATGAAAAAGTGTGGACAAAATTACCCTGAAGACAGCATTGGGTTAGGGAGACATATATGCACGTGTGTGTGTGTATATATGTGTTCTCCCTTGTGCTATGCAGTAGTCTCTATCCTCCAGCAGTGTTTCAGCATGTACAACAGGCAGAATTACCTGTGAAAGGAATAGTAGGGTAAAAGAATAGGGATTTTGCTATGTATAAACATATATTTGTGTTAATATAATCTGAAATTTTTTTTCTTCCTTGTGTCCTGTCACATTACATTTTCCCAGTGCAAAAGCAGGAATATTCACTGATTGAAAATGTCTTAAGTTTAAAAAGAAATCAGAGCTTTTAATTCTATGGGGAAAATGTATTCAGTCACATGGGTCAATAACACATGAGTGTTCTGCACTTTTGCTGTGTTATCTGTAGAGGTGAATAGCAAGAAATTGCCCCATCTGCTATAATAGTTTTAATAATATTCTGGTGAAAATATTCTGATTACTTTGCTGAGAAGCTAAAAATGCACAAGAAATATCCTGGGGTTGTGGGTTTATTTTCCGTAAACTTTATGTGTAAACGGAGCAGGATTTTTTTTTTTTTCTTCCATTGCCACAGCAGATTTATAATTAAGAGGGTATCTACCAATAAACAGATACGGGTTCTCTTTTGCTCATATAAAGCAATGTGTATCTAATTCAAGCAGTGCTTGGGATCAGAACACTGCAATTTTTAATTCCTATTGAGAAAGTAGCATTAAAGGGTTAATGGTTTAAACGGAAAGTGAAGTCTGTCATGAACTCATTGAGAACAGTTTTAGTGGAGAGCCTTGCTGTTGGAGTCTTGCTTGCCGAGGAAAGTTCCTTCGTAATAACAGAGAAAAGCAAGGTACCTTCACTGCAAGTTTTTCACAGCACTTTGCTGATAGGAAGGATGCTACCAGGTCCTCAGATGAGATTTGGGCATACAAGGCAGAGCTTGCTGCCATGTCTCAGGTGATTTTAAAGATACATCAGGGAGAGACCAGCTCTGGTAACTGGCTTCTGCTAGGTTGTTTTACAGCGTGTCCTATGGCACGCAGCCGGTGGATTCAGGATTCACACTGCCTGGTCAAAGTCTCTCACCACAGTCCCTTCCAGTTTTCTGTGGTATAAACAGCAAATAAGAATCACTGGGCTTTTACCTCTTGTAAAAGTGCAGCTCTTTGCAAACTGTTCAGAAAATGTCTCATATTTGCTCTTGATACTTGACGTTTGTTTCTAAAATGGCATCAATCTCAGAGTTAATATTAGAAAAATAGCAAAAATAGCAAAACAAATTAACAAGACTTGGAAAAATAAAGCTAGCAAATTCATCTTGCAAAACCTGCCCCCCTTTATCCTTGTAGTAAGCCTAAATAGAATTCTCCTCCTACCTCTAGTACTTCCAAGGACTGCAGCTTAGCCTAAAATTTTCTCTCTGTGGTCCTGTTGGTTAAGACCAAGTGCAGCTGCCCAATCTAGCAAGTCTCCTCACCTGATAACAGCCAGAGTCTTCAGCCTTTATTGAGAGTCTGTAAGTACTCAGTGTTTGCATCATAAGATGCATACGAGAGCAAAGAACTTTCACTTTAAAATTAAGTATTTCATCAAAAATTACCCAAAGATTGAAGGTTGTAAAAGTTTTGTCAACAGTGATGATGTCTCCAGCTGAGTCATAGGACAGAGTTATTTTGGGCCAGATTACTTTGGGCAAAAGTGCATGAACCCTCCTTAGGGTTCTACAGTAAGAACGACTTTTACTAGAGTGAATTATATAAAGATGTTCTTTAAGATAAATTTATTTCTAAAGCAGTTACAAGTTAGTTGTTTGCTTGTTTGCATGTGTTTCATCATACATGGTTTGATAAACAGAATCACCAGGATTTACTTGTTACAACATAGTAGATTAAGCAGATAAATTTTACTGTTAAAATGACCAGCAAAATTGCATGAGTGAGCGTAGTGTGAATGTTATTTAAGATTTTTGCAGTACTTGCAGGATACTGACTGTCCTGCCAGAACTACATGTAGCCTCAGGCAGAATGAATCCTCAGGTAGAAACATGGTCTCTCAAATTTGTCATGAATTGTTGAGATGTGTCAAGTTAAATCGTATCATGTAACACAGAATCAGCTGATACTGCTCATTCCTCCTGGATGTCACAGAGCTTCTAAAATGTATACAAATTCAAATTTCACAAATAAATGAGGACTTTGAAGGCAAGACACCTGTATCTGTTCTCTTGTGCATCTCAAAAGATTTTGACTGAGTCTGAATTTCATGCATAGTACTACTGTGTCCTTAATGATTAATGATATTTACATAGAATATGATAGTTCATATAATACTCGTGTGGATGCTCTTTTATCACTTCTATAGTAAAAATAGTTTCAGCTGATTCCTAAAAACATATACCAGAAAATACTTAGTCAGACATGACAATAACTACTCTGGTGGCCTCAATATAATTCTGAAAGCTAAGTGCTAAATATTCATCCTCTGATAGTAAAATTTCAAAAAAAAAAAAAAGCGCCATCCAAATCCATGAGTTATTTTATACAGTGATATCTTTCAAAGTGATAATCGCCTTGTGGAATGAAGTCTTAGAACCAAAAGAGAAATGTTTCAAGAAAAAAAAATAAACAGTTTGCCTCTGTTACTCAGAGTATTTCTCAAAGTATTTAGATATCCAATTTGCTTGCAAGTTGAGCATTTTTTTCCCTGTAGTATGCATGATTAACATCAATAGTACTATTATTAAACAAACATGGTAAATCATGGATGAATAGTCTTGTTTTAGATACTTTTGTTAGGAATTACAAAGTTAATTCTTAACTTTTAGACTGTGACACCAACAGGTTCTAAATGGATAAACAGTACACAGCTAAAGAGGAGGTTAGGTGAGAAGACTAACAAATAAAATGTTAAGATGCATGCTGTTTTTCAGGTAAGCAAAGCATGTTAAATACTTGTAAACCAATACAGTGAACAGCTAAGGAACAATATAATGAGCATAACATTGCTTTCTTGCTCATTGCTAACAAAATACAGTTAGACCACGTATAACTACCTTCAGTAAACAATGTTTTGCTATTGCTTACAACTGGACTAGAGATACTAGAGCGTGTGGATAAACTAAAGCTCCATGTCGGCAACAAAGTAGGATTTGTTTTGAATCCGCATTTTTGCAGCCTCCTGTTTCTTTTTGCATCATCTTTGTTATTTCTTTAGCCGCAGTCGTCTTATACACTTCTATTCTCACCTCTTCTGCATCAAAAAAGCCACCTGTCTTCACTTAAGCACATCTCTTTTCTCTCATCTCTTTCTCAGTGCTGCTTCTGTCTCCAGTCAGCTCGTAACATTCATAACAGCACCCTATTCCTTTAACACCTACTAGGTTTCTTTTCTAAACAGGTCCTTTCAGTGCTGTACTGTGGAAGTTCATTGTTCTCCTTCACATCACGAAAGCACTCCAGGTTGAGAAATGGACCCTGGCAGGCACGTTAGTTTGCTGGGATCGCTTGCTATCCCGTAGTCCAGTCTCATTTCATTGCCTATCAGTTTGTTCCTACCAACTCATAGAAGAAATGAGGTTAGAAAGGACCTTTGGAGGTTATCTAGTCCAGCCTCTTTAAAGCAGACTAATTTCTATATTAGATCAACTTGTTCAGGGGCTTGTCCAAGAAAGCTTTGGAAATCCCTAAGATTGGAGATTTCTAGCACTTCCAGCTTCTCTGGGCAATCTGTAAATGTTTCACCACCTACAGTAAAACATTTTCCCATCTTCATCTAACATGATTTTTTAGACGCACTTTGTGTCCCTTGCACCTTATTTTTACTGCGCATCTCTGAGGGAAGAAGTCAGCGTCTTCTCTATCCTCCCCTTTAGGTAGTGGAAGAATACAGATTAGTCCCCTGCTTTGCCTTCTTAAGACTGAAGCTTTGTTCCCTCAGCCTGTACTCCATCCTCATACGCTCCAGCCCCAAATCTCTGGACTCTCTTCAGTTTGTCAGTGTAGCACTGGGGGCCTGGTGTCAGACAGAGGACCCGAGATGCTGCCTTGCAAGGGCCAAGTACAGGGCCATCAATTCCCTCAGCCTCTTGACTAAGCTTTTAGTTATGCAGCCCACAATGTGGTTTGCCTTCACTGTGTAAGGGCACACTACTAACTCATGTTAGGTCATTGTATACAAAGTTACTACCTAACCAGTTAGTTCTGCCTCTGCACTGGTACATGGAGTTGTTCCATTCCAGGTACAGAACCAGGTGTTTTATTTTGTTGAACTTCAAAAGGTCTGTTGTTTCTTCTTTTGTGTTAGCTTGCAAGTTCTTTGGCAGCAGGTCCAGGACAACGTCAGGTTCATGGTAGTAATTACTGTGATATCTGATAAGTAGTTTCTGCTTTTTTTGAACATTTAATCACACATTATTGCCCTTGTTCCTTCCCAGTCTCTCGAGTTCTTTGTAAAGTTTTAGGTTACAAGTGTGTTACTCAAAACTAAAAGCTTCTAGAGTACAGCAGGTACTTAAGTTCCCCCTCCATGAATGCTATTAACTTTCCCATAATTCAGTTAACATATATAATTTACCTGGTAACTCGCAGTTACTAAACTGCAGCATAGGCAGTTGCTTATGTCTTCTCTGAATCCTGATCCTCTCTTCAAGCTATTATGCTTCTAGTTCTATAAAGAAAGAAAAAATGCTGATCTGTGAGTTAACTTATGATTTCAGAGGAAGGCTTTAGTGGAAGGGATTGGTTTGGGGTAAGCTACTTTAATAAAATTTGCCGTAACTGTTCAACTTCTAATCAGTGTTGGATCAGTGTGAGGGGATGTTTTCTCCCCTGTATGGGGAGAAGGATAGACTAAGTCCCTGAAATTGTTCACTGAGAGAGCAGTCATACAGAGCAGTCACACAAGCTCTTCAGCAAAACATGAGGACAGAAGGATGTTTGGTTAATATCTTTTCCTTCTCAGTAATCCAACTACATTGTGGGTATTTTTCTACACTATAAGGATGTGTAACTATTTCACTGTTTTTCTAATTGCCTCTTTCCTTGGAAGGGTGAGGCATTCACAGTTTGGTCTTATTTAAAATCTTTTTTAAAAGTCACTGTATTTGTGTTTTCGCAACTTTCATTTCTTTGTATCAAAACTGAAAGTGAACATAAAGCTTTTTTATTATCAAGCTTAACGGTTACACCTAGGCTTTTGATAGAAAAGTGGCAAAAAAATGTTTTAGCTTGACATTTGACCCTCCTAATTTTAACTTTTATATTGCCAATGCTTGCAAACCATTTTTAATTATTTTTTTTTCCTGCAAGAAAAACAGGTATTAATGCAAGTAGCAGGGCTCAGAAATGGAGTGTTTTTCATGTAGATGTGAAGTTCTTTTAAAAGAATGTTTTAATTCATTTGAAAAAGAGTCACTTGCCAGCTAGAATAGAAAATAATTTAATTTTCATATATACAGGCAGAAATTCAGATAATTCTCCTTGTGGGAGCATGTCTACTACTCATCTGATTAAAAGTCTATGTAAAACTCTTAAACTTCTGGTGATGGTTTGCTTTTGTAATGGTTTTAGTTGACTTACTGCTGGACTGTACAAAGCCACTTCTGAAACCTTTCTTTTGTGCTATAGAATGCCTCGTAGTCATGGAAGCTGTGAAGATTAATTCCTCTGATTAGAGCAATTACATGCTCCACATACTAATAGAATTTTATAAATTGGAGACCAAGAAAGTGTTTTCTGTCTGAAACAGTGAGTCTCTACTGTTTCTGTGTAAATCTTTTGTGCTGACATGTTAGTTATACCTCATATATAGGTAAACAAATCGTGTATGTAGGACAAAACAATCTACTAATAGAAAGATACATTTTTAGACCTTCCTGTCTCAGTATCTCCAAGTGTAACTAGTATTTCCTTGAAAACAATGAGTCCTTGAGAAATTGTCAGTAATAGTTGTTGCTACTTAACTATTTTTTCTCTACTCCTTTGCAAGAGTGGAATTAATTCCTTGCATTTTCAGCAATCTTACAAGTAGTTTAGCAGTTATTTGAGGGTACCGAATACTATTTGGTACCAGTACTACAATGCTTAGTGTAAAAGTTGAGGCAAAAAAATGAAGGGATAAAGAGATGTTTGTTTGTTGAGCAAGAAGCTTGATGAGGAACTAATGTCCATGCCTCATGTACATAGCCAGAGGCAGCTTAATAAAATGGGGACGTAGTAAATACAGCAAAATCATGAATAAGGCACATATAAACTGATCTATCTACCGAATCCATCCAGGACTAGAAGCAAGTCAACTGCAAACTCACAGCATACACTACAGCAAATACAACTTGTCATTACAATAGGATTGTATCTGTTGTGCCAGAAAGAGCCATCTTTTGTCTTTCACCTTTAGGGACTTTTATACTCAGAGGACAAAGTGAGTTCAGGGCTCCCAAGTATTAGCTCCTGTCAACAGAGACATAAGAAGTATAAAAAAAGCAAGAGGGCTCCAGGCAGTAATATAACAGCTTCCAGGCCAGTTCACCTATGCAGCTGGGAAGCCTGTGGCAGGGCAGTCTCCTTTGGGCATGACAGACCAAGCGAAAACTGTACAACTCTGAGCAGCATTAGGCCCAGCATAAAGCCAGGCGCGGTGCCACCTCACAGCAGTTGAGGTTGTGCTCTGTAGACACTCACCACTCAGCAGGGACAGGCAGAAGTGGTGATGGCTGGCTGGCAAGGGGAAGGTCTCACCCCAGAGCTAACAGCTACCTGCTCGGTTGCAGACTCCTGCAGGGTCAGCTGGCACCACCACTCTGACTGGGGCTGCTCAATTTCCATCCTTAGTCATCTTCCTCCTTGTCCTTCAAGCAGCAGGAGTCAGGTCCTGAGGTTGTGAGGATACAGGCCAGTGTCAGGGAGCAGCAGGGCCCAGCTGCTCCCTACAGGAGGTAAGCCAGGATCCAAGGGTGGTCCCAGTGCAGACAGAGCTTGCACTGAGCACAGCTCAATCCAACAGCATCAGAGAGTGGCAAGGAGCGCGGGGTGCTGGTAACAAGATCCATCAGCAGTCCCAGACAAGGTAAGCAGTGAAGCAGATGTATGGTCCATCCAGGAGCAAAAGGAGAAGGGGCTAAAGCCAAAATCCAGCACGTACATGAGGGGTCCATCCAGGAGACAAGCTACTGGTAAGGTAGGTCCAAAGTCCATCCTGAGCATAGGGCTGGAGACAGGTGTGGCTGTGATTCAGGTCAGGGCTTGGAGGGTGCAGGCCAGAGCTTAAATGGAGCTCTCAGGCCAGTGGGCGGAGACGGTGGGAGGAGGCCTCAGGTGAGTCTGGTCAGGACCATTTAGGCCTGTTAGTGCACTCAGGCACATGGCCGCTGGAGCAGAGGAGAGCTGTTTCTCCTCTGTCCCTTTTCTTGGTCCATTCTGGTGGCTGAGGCCCACTCAGAAGGGGAAACCAAGAAGACAGTGTCCAAGCTGGATATGAGGTCGTGATCAGTGACATATTACAATTTGCTGTTCTATTACAGTGTTCAGGGAAGTGACAGTTTTTGTAGCATTCTCCAATTGGCACATCATTGAGCCTGCCTTTTGAACTTCAACGGCTTGATGCGAGACTTGTTTTTTTGTTTATTTTGCTCAAGCTGTTTTGGGGTAAGAGTGCCCAGCAATGTCTCCTAGAGAAATAAAGAAGTAGTCATTAAAAAGGCAAAGCACCTCTCCCAGCTTTTTTTACCCTTTAAAATGTAGGCCTGTTTTAATGGAATTTATTTGCTATATTTTGTACACGCTATATATTTTTTGCTATAACACCATATGTTCAGGTTCCTCCTGAATTAATTAGCAGAAATTAGAAGCTCAAACCTTTGGAGGGTTTCCAAGAAATAAAGACTGGAAACTTCTGTGATTATAAGCCTCTTCATTGGAAGTGTAGTCACATCAGTGAATTAATTATGACCAGAAAATTCACATAAAATATTAGTTAGGTTTTTTTCCTGTGAATTTAGTGCTGACTTAACTGAAAGTTTTTCTTACTTCTACAAGAGATCAGTCAAATTCAGAGTATTCTGTACACCCACATTTCTCTTGACTATTTGTTGTCCAAGGATGAAGAAAACAGATTTATGGCAGTTACTTCACTGTTGACCTGGCTGGTGTTTGTGAAATTGGCTGGAGTGTAATCGTCAAGGCAGAGTTTGTGAACTTGGTAATACAGGTAGTACACAATGTGGGTACATAAGAATGAGTAGTAACTGTTAAAAGAAAAGAAGGCAAATAGTAATTGCAGATAGTGAAATAGAAAGGAAAGAGATCAGTGGGATGTTATTTTATAAAGTGAAAGGGAGGGCGTTTGATGCTGTGTAGGCTTTGCAGTGCTGGTCACCACAATTTGCTGATACTCTTCAGAGGTTTGCCCGTGATTACCAGGACGAGACATATCTAGTAAAGTGGTGTCATTTTCTGGGCTGCTGCTCTGATCTTAGTGAGGAGGCAAGTGGACTGTCTGGAAAAAGGGGAACGAGGAATGCTTGTAGTCAGGGACTTCACTGCCATCTTCTTCCATCTTCTTTACCCTTATAAGCAATGCTATCAACTTAGTAGATGTAGATGTAGGTTAAGGCACAGTACACTCTAAAAAGTAGGTTTAGGAAAGACTTGAGTCTTTTCTAGAGGATTATTTACTGTTGTTTTCCCCTCTTCCGTAAACTGAGTTACAGACCAGTTGTTTGACAGGACAGTAGCACTTGCTTTAGTCACCCTCCTCTGTGCAGATGAAGGCATGGTTGTTTCTGAGACATAAGGCCTTCATCTTCATAAAATTCTTTTTCCTCCCCCTGTTCACCCTATCAAATGTCTGACTTGCTTCTGTCTGAGTGATCAATCCGCAGGAAATAATTTCAGTTGAACCTTTGGTGTCTTTCTGACCAAGAGTCAAGCTAGGATAGAGTTGCCATCTAATAAAACGTAATTGTTCCCAGAAGCTTCAGGGCTGCAGCCTTACTGTATTTTCGGTATGATTCATTTTACTTAGTATCTTTTTGGTTTAGTTTTCTTTTTTGAATATGCATACTTCTGAGAAAAACTATTCACAAATGCTCACCTTGGGAGCATGGTGAACAACAGAAACAGTGCTGAACTGATGTGTTTTGTGCTAAAAATGTGACTGGAGTGTGTTCCAACCTTTTCTAACTAAACCAGGACCTTTCAGGGTTCACACAGCCTACCGATGGTTTTCACACTTTTTTCTTCAACACTATACAGCATTTTTTAACACGCATTTTTTCTTCAGTGCCTTTGGTGGCTGCTGTTTTGGTATCCTTGGGGATTAAATGTTCTTTTTCCTTAAAATGGCACTGGTAGTGGCAGTCAGCTTCTCATAGTATGCCTCAGACCTGATGTAGTACTACTATTCCTAAAGGTTAGAGACTAGTTTTACGTCTCCATCCTACTGTATTCTTGACACCTTTGAGATACAATACTGTAGGGCAGAAAGAGGCATGCCCATAACCAAGCCTCTGGCCCAGACTCCTGACTGACCTGACACCAGCTGAGAGCAGATTTTAGCTTTCTTAGTATAAAGGTGGCACGTCCCTGTGTTCTGTGTAGAGACATACCTCTGGTTTGCTGGAAAGAAGGTAAAATGATTCTATGATGGACAAAGCTTGTGTTTGGATGGACTGGCTTGTAGTGCTAGGTCTTCTGTAAGCCAGATGGCCACCAGTCGCTGTTATTGCAGTGGAGTATAGTTTCTGATTTTCACCGTTCAGGTCAGCTTCCCACTTCCACCTGGATGACTTGACCACTAGTTCTCTGGCTGTCCTGAGGAGGGTCTGTCTCTCCCTAGAGGTGAAGGTAAACTGCATAAGCTAGGACTAAAATGAAGAAGTTACGTGATTATTTACACTAACAACTTTGATTTATATTTAGCATTAGGCAGTGGTTTATTTTCAGAGTTCTGTTCATTGGTTTAAACATCCTCTTTTTCCTGTTGGCTGAATCATCTATGTAGAGCAGCATGTTCTTCGGTGAGTAATGGATGAGAAGCCTCTTCTGTATGTATGGGCCTGTGGTAATTACTAGACACATTGTAATACTCTGCTTTTAAATAACTTTTTTTTGGCTAAATAGTTATACACAGATCACAGTTCCCAGTTAATTTAGCACTTCAGGGTTTCTATGCCGGAATATACATTATTCCATTTCTCTCTCTTGAATGTTTTCATTAATGCTGTCTGGTCTCTGTCTGTATTGCTTTTCAAGTGGGCTAGTGAGAGGTAGCAGATGAGGATAACATGAATATTCTGAAAGTCATTTCCTTAAAGAGTTCTCAGTGCTTAGACGGGAAGGCATGAGCTGCAGGCACCAGATGCTGGATATTTGTTGCTAGCAACTGTGAGAGCTTGGTGCGATGCTGCACTAAGGGTTTTGCTGTCATGGTGTGGGTAACACAGGATATGGCAGGAAAAAGTTGCTTCCAAAGAAGTTACTGCTGTTGGAAGGGGTATTGCAAGTGTTCACTCAGTATTTCCTCTAATTTTTCTCATACGCCTAAAATGTGTTTTTTGCTATTCTGAATATTCAGCAACAGCTATAAATGTTTAGGTCATACCTGGATTAATCATTCCAGTTTATCTGTGTCAAGAATGTTCTGTTTTTCACGTAGGGTTGGTTTTGCAGCTTTCCTTTACACAAGCCATAATTTGGGTTTTGGGACTTGCAGTTCAATGCAGATTAATAAGGGAGACAGTGAGTTACTTCGAGAATCTTATCCTTCTTTTCTTACACCTTCTTTAACTGACTGTGGGATGTGTTTGGATTTTTTCCTCAAAGGATACTTTCAGAGTAGTCCCAACGAATTCTTTCTAAGAGCAGATCTTGTCTACAATATGGCAGGCCCCGAGGCCCCACCAATATCTTAAAGCTGCCTCAGTGCACCTAACATGATACCTGGCTGGTGTTCTTTGAACAGCCAGTTGTTGGGATTGGGAGTGCACATCACCTCCTTGCTCTCCTGCATTCCCAAGCGAGAACCACTCAGATAAGGTCTCATCTTGGCTCCTGCCAATAGGTAAAGGAAACAGAAGGTGAGTGGAAGGAACAATTATTATGGAAATACTGTAGAGGGAAGTCTCTTCTCAATCACAGTGCCATTCTTTACATCTTCACTGCAGGGTGGAACCTACATCTTGCGTGTCCTTTTCAGAGTCAGGCTGTGCAGCGTTTGGCTGAGTGAATGTTACTAGCACTTGAATAAAATTTGGACGAGTTGTCTTTGCAACCAAAACAGGCCATGCTGAAAAGCTGTACAGCCCCATAATTCTGCTCATGCAGCGAGAGGACCATCATAAATGTAAAGATAAATATATAAGTAAAAATGGCTGTTTAATGGGATGCTTAATTGTGATAAAAGCAGCTTTTCTCATCAGTAAAGCAGGGTTATTAATATAGAAAGAGAACTTCTTATGGCCAGGGACAGAGCGCAAGCCTCACAGCAGAAACCCGCAGGATTTTGTCAGGATTTCAGCGAACAAGCAGCTGTCTGTATTGCTTTGCCTGCCAAGGCAGTAGCTGATTCCAGAAGTTCTCTTCAAATTTAAGTCCTGTAGTCTGAGGAAAAACGCTGCAGCTGTAGTTTTAGGCCTTAGAATAAAGTATGGTTTAATTCTGATGAAAAAAATAGACAAAGTGGTGGTTTTACTCATGCCTGTCGTTACTTTTTGGGCATGTTGTATTCAACTCAAATACTCTCAGAGGATACTTCGCCTGTTCAGTCCTAGGAAATTTCAACTACTGTGATATAATTTAAAAGTCTAAAAATCTCATTCACCAGAGCGCCTGTGCCAAACATAGTTTCCAGTGCTTTCATCCTGACATAGCAAAGCGACAGTGACATTTGCTGATGGCAGGTAATTTGCCCTCTTGAATTATCTTAATTGTATTGAATATAATTTTCTGCAGAAACTGTGTGTCCATTAAGGAAAGTTTGTAGCCTTCTTGGTTGTTAAGAAAACCTTTGAAGTACATAATTAATGCAACCAGGAATGGCCTTTCTTGCTGAGGTTGCACCAGGCAGTTCAAAACGTAAGGAATGATCTATGTAGGACCCAAATTCTGGCTCTAGTTCACAGTCTCTGCAGCCAAGCATTTCAGCAGGTGAGTTCTTGCATCACTGCAGGGAAGGAAATCCCTTCCTCACCACCAGCATTTTGCAGCAGGAATGGTGGATGCTCTCTTTTGCCAGTCAGTAGCAAATTCCTTATTCTTAAGATGGGGAGGGGTGTCGCGTTAAAAGGACTGTAGTTTCGATATTTGTCTGTCAGAGTCCCAGGACTTTCACTGATTTACTATCAGAGTCCCACCAAAGGACCTTCACTGAATCAGATTCACAAATAATCGAAATTAGTTACTTTATTGAGAGCAACAGTTGCAGATTCGAGATTGCCGTTGATAAATTCACTGACTACAATAGCGCTAATTATTTAAGGTTAATATTGCTAGCAAAAATAACGATAGTACAACAACCCGGGGTAACATCCACCAGAGGGTGAAAGGCGCAGCGCTTACCCAGGAAGGCGTCCCTGCCTGGGGTGGAGGAAGAGAACGCAGCCCGTCGACTGATCCGTCAGGTGTCAAGTTTCTTCTCTCCCAATTTAACAGTCATTTTCTCCATCCTTTTATCCCCAAAATTACAAGGTTTCCCTCCCCTAGGTGATGTGTAGTATGATTTGGGTGGAGAGATGAGTGCTATAGTCATATATGTTTAGCATGATCTCTAAAATCTTCATTAGCATATACAGGGGTGTCAACTTTAATATGCATTTCACAGGTAATGAGGCAAAGGTCAATTACCGGGCATGGTAGCCTCTCAAGGAAACAAAGAGCTACACAAAGTCTCTGTTATCTTGATTTACTGTCTCTGCTGACGAAAAGCAGGGCTGTCCTGGCTCCCCAAGACTACCCCGTTATTTATGTATCCTGTGACAGCCAGACAAGCCTTCACTCCCCTGGGTTGCACAGGAGATAGCAAAGCCAATCTTAATTGCTCTTTGAGCACAGAGACTTCACCTCATTATCCAAATTCCACAAGGGGAAAAAAAAAAGTGAGTTAAGCAGCTTTGTGCACTACTACAGGCAGACGTAACTGCCAGAGGTTATACATTCTAGCAAACAGCACCCATGTTAATATGTTAATAGTAATTTTTCACACATTTTTGCTCTTTTTGGTATTTTTTTTCATCAGTGGTGGATTCTAGCCAGTGACCATGTTCTCCTCTCGTACAACCACTTACCTCTCACCACCATGTGGCTGCATGAGAGCTTTCTTACTGATGTTTGATGAGCAGACCAGGAATTAAGACGTTCCATGTTTTAACTGCTCTTTTCTTAGACTCATATAGTCAGTGTTGACAATTCACAACATGGTTACAAATCTTTCTATGTATATTACTTCATATCTGGGCACTTGAGATGTTATTGTAGGTGAAACTTACCTCCAGCGTTTTTTAAGTAAGTTTCAGGGCTCTTGAGCAAATCCTGAAAATGTGACCCCTGGAGGCCTGGAAAACAGAAAGTAAATACAAAGAACCTCACATTTATTATTTCAAGTCTCATGGTATTTATTCTAGTTCTGTGATATTTTCGAGCCCGACTCATGATATTTGAATGCTTGAGGCTGAGAATACTAAGATTTCATTCACACGCTCTATGTTACACTGTGTTTACATAAGTAGTTAAGAGCAATGAGGAGAGCGCACCATGAAGAATGTGGGAGATCTGGGAGGATGGGAAGATCATGACCCTTTTCCTTTGTTGCTGTAGGGCTGTTCATAACTCTGTGAGTTGTCAACAGCATGAATGAGAATTTGTTTACTTACTTTTTTTCCAAAGCATGAACAAGGCAAGTATCAAATTGATAAAATACAATGAAAATACTACAGTCTGTCTCTAAAACTATTCTTTTCCATTATGCAAATTATATATTTTTATTCTAAAATTCAGAGATTAGTTTCTTCTTTGCATAACATTTTAAAGCCAGGTACTTTTTTAGTAAGAGTCAAGTAAGGAGTGCAGTCATGAAGACTACCTAGGAGTGAAACAGCTGCTTCTGGTCATGCCTATGAGGCAATTGTAATATGGAGGAAGTAAAAGTAAAAAAAGTATTTACTGTTTTGACTCAAAAAAACCAAAACACACACAAACCACAAACCCCCATCCCTTGAAATGCAACAAATAGGATGATGCTAGGTAGTGTTTTAGCTTTGAAGAGTTGTATCTGAAGGATTATGATCATACCTGATGTCCAAGGCAACACTTTCAAGAGCTTCTGTTGCCATTTAGTCTGGTTCTTTGGCAATGCCATGAGAAACAGCAACGTGCCAGTGAGCTAGACAGTGTCTAGTAGAAAATACATGGGGCTAACGTAGTATCAGAAAAATCAAGGGAATTCAAGCCCAACAAGTGCAGCTTGCTTATCTTCTGTGAACTTACTTGCAATAAAGTAAGCTTTATCTGTATCTTCATAAGGGCTTAGAAATTAAGAGACGAGTTGGTAAGAGAATATGTCCACAGTAAACGGAGTATGTCCACAAGTGTGCAGTGGACATCAGTAGTTAGTGGCTGGGATATTAGAAAAGGATCTTTAAGTTAATAAATCATTATTATTTCCACAGTTTGAGGAGTCTTAAAAACTGATGTTCAGCTGTAACCAAACATCTCAAGAACTAACTGAACTGTCTAATTGTCTAACTAACTCTGTAGATGCCAGCATTTCAAATCAGTGCATGATCTGTGTGGTACTCTGGCAGGAGGACTTGAGGTTTTCTGCTCAGAGATTTTGAAGTTGAACAAGAAAATGAAATCAGTATCCTGTTTTGGTGTGGGGAATTTTACTCCTTTCCTCTGGACATAAGAACCAAACTGAGAGGAAAAAACAGGTTGCAGGTTGCAAGACATAACAATTTTTGGGTGGACTAATGTGTGAGGAAGTAGTATTTATGATAATACATTTCTGAAGATAACTGAAAGGAGTAGTGTCCAGCTGAGTCACCTGTTCCATGGTCACCAGCCTCACGATAGAACATACTTTTTCAAGAGATCTCTCTTACCAAAACACATTTCTGTTAATTTTAGATTATTTTCATACTAGTTATCATATGAAAGGAAATTTCTTTAAGTCTTTCATACAACATACGCATTATAAACAAAACGTGTTTTAAGTATTGCTATGATAGAATTGTACATTGTTATTGAAACAAAACTGCAAGTTAATGTTGCTTTTCCGAGGCCATAGAGGTAAAGAAGTCATTCTTTGGAAATATTTTGATAATTTGTTCAAGATATAATCAGAAACTTGTGCGGTATTTAGAAGATGGATTACTAAACCATTAGCAAGCAATCTAGCAATATGATTAGATATCCATATTAATAAACATCTGTCACAGTGGCATAGCAGATGTGCTAGGTGCATATATAACATAAAATGTAAATTTTTGATGAGTATATTCTTATTTTTTACTACAAAATGTTTTAATTACATTATATATCGTGCCATTTGTTTCATTTTGCAACACTGGAAGTGCTTTTTTTAAAAAAAATCCGGGAGGACAGTTTTCTGATAAATTCTAAAATAGGACTCTGCTAATTGAATGAACTAATTTTGAAAGGTGAATTTTACTGTCCTCCATTACTGACCTACAGCCTATCATTACAGGTTTGTTGCAGCATTTTGGTTCTGAAAATCCTGATTTTGATACCTCTCTAGGCTCAATTGCATCTTTAATTCCAAATGCTGTTGAATTTATAATGTATGGCATGTAGAGCGTACAACTTCATGACTCCCTTTTCTAAATGTCAGATGTCACAATCATGCAAAAATTGATGTTGTTTTCTGAAGATGAAACTTGAAAACTTGTTACAAAAAAAACAGTTATAAGGTATAGCAGTTTAACTACCAGAAAACTGACTCCCGAACTCCAGAAATTTCTTTAATTCCCATGTTCTGTGTCCTGAATTCATTCAACTTTAAATCCATTCATCGTATTTGCAAAATCTTTGATAATTGTGAATTTTTTCTTTGCAAAACACTAGATGAGCACTCTGAAAGACAATTTTTTGCAGTAATTTTATATACCATTAGTCAAATACATCTTTTTGAGCAAAAATATTAGCAGGTTACTGATAGACCAGGTGAGTTTTTTAATCAAACTTTGATATTAATTTGTATTTTTCTGGTTTTTTTTTCAGAGGGCTGATGCCTTTGTTGTGACATAAGGGTAGTTAAAATTATAATTGTACCTCTGAGAGGTCTTGTTCTTTCAAGTAGCTTTAAGAGCTATTAATAATAGCTTGTGGGCGGATGTGTTGAAAAATATGATTATTAATAGCACGTGTTAACACCAGAAGTAGGATAGCACATGTAAACTCTGAAAATGGCATGACTGGTGATGAGCAAGGTGACGTTACATGTGGTAAAGGCATTTTGAAAGATTAATTT
Source organism: Larus michahellis (assembly GCF_964199755.1). Taxonomy (NCBI): domain Eukaryota; kingdom Metazoa; phylum Chordata; class Aves; order Charadriiformes; family Laridae; genus Larus; species Larus michahellis. The sequence goes on from NC_133901.1 coordinate 38,375,032, forward strand.
GGGAATCAGCGGTTCAGTGGAATGATAAACCCTTCAGTAGAGAATATTGCAGCAGGAAGTATTGGCAAGAAAGAGGTAAAGTGATTGTGCTGTGAATCACCTTAAAGAATTCAAAACATGTTAGAAGGAAGGTGGAAAAGAGATTTGCAGAGGCTAACTGTGTAGAGCAAAATAATGCCATAAGACAGACCTGATCGTGGTATGGCTTCCGTTCTAGCCCGTGATATCACTACTGTTACTCACTTTTGCCAGTTCTCCCAGTTTTCTTCTGCATCTAGCAGCACAAATTTCTTTTTCCCTAAAGTACCTGCTTCTGAGGACCTGTGGGTAGACGAACCTCTCAGGACTCTGCCTCACATGCGAAGATACTTTTTGTTCTTCCAGCACCATCTCTCCCCTCTGTTCTTGCAGAGGTGTCCACAGTGACTACAGTCATGGCACCGAGCTGCAGTGCATCAAGGTCTCCTGTTGCTACTGCCGAGCAGGGTAAGGACAGTGGAGAGGATGGCCTGATAAAGAGTGGCCACTCGTCATAGCTGTCCATGCTAAGGAAGCCTTTGTTTTGAGCTGGACAGAGCCTCAACCTTTATTTAAAGGTAAAATGGTTTGGACTTTCATGATTAGAGATTAAAAGCTTGAAGACATGGCCAGCGTGCAACCTTGAGCTTTAGAAAATAAAACAAGCTCAAAATAATCTGAGCTGCATACTTTTTGGCCAGTCTTGTGATTTTGGGGATGTGGATGAGGTTTTTTAATTACTATAATTGAAAATATAGTCAAGGGGAATGAGAAAATTTGAGATAAGTCCTAGTATGTTGTTGATACGACTCTTAGCTTAATTGTGTTAAAAGACCTCTCAGCAGCTGTGTTCACACCTGCATGGACTGCACAGCTAGGTTCTGGTTTTCTTTTCTGTCTTTGGGTAGTCTCTGACATACCCTCAGCACGAAATATGTATCTTAAAGAGTCTCATAACCTTCTAAGTACAGAAACCTAAATTTGTAAAGGTGCTTAGTTATCTCCATCATCCGTTGAGGAGTCATGTGTTCTGAGTACCTGAAAGCCCCAAAGTGGAATTCTTTGTGTAAATGGCAGTAGATTATAAATGGCAGTAGACCATAATATAATGCCTATGGTGTATTCAAGGCATATCTACTGTGTGTAGGCAGTCCTTGTGTCAGGATGGCTGCCTGCAGCAATAAATGCAGTCAATAAAACATTGAGACAATTAGCAGGTCTAGGGAAGCACTGAAGGGAGTTGGCAGGTGAGCTGGTGGCAGCTTAATAGTGCTTTGCCTGCTAGAATACAGAGAATTGCATGGAGAACATTCTCCAGCCCTCACTGCTTGTCCTCACCCCTGCTTCATAGCTGGAGTTTATGACAAAGTGGGACTGCCGTGATTTGTCTTGAACTATTGCTTAAAATACCTATGTTTGATCCATTGGCCATAGATGTTTCCAAGGAAATGAGGTGGCAGGTAGTGGAGAAGGATGTGCCGTATTAATCTGGGGGTGTTAAGAAAGCAGGTCAGTCTTTGTGTGTTCATGTGAGACAGGTTTCCCAGACTTCTGAGATTTTTGGCTGGTATTGAAATGTAGATAAACTGTTTTTACTTGCAAGGTAGTCTCCATGTAGAGGCAGTTACTCCAGAAGGTATGTAATTGTGTCACCACAAAGTATATGTGGTGTTTAACGATGTGACTATACCATACGTGAGAGCAAACTGAAATAATTAATCTACCTTCCTTTGCAATTTCTGCTGTCATCTAATTAGTGGCATTGCGGTCAGTTGGATTAGGGGAAAAAACCAGATCAAAAGTGTAAGTTCAAGAATAATAGATTGGTCATAGTACATATAAATGCATAATTACAGCTATTTGGGTATATAATACAGCTGTCACTATTACCCTGTATTATTGAATCAGAGATCTCATTCTATGACTGTAGTTCATGACAGTCTTTTTGTCTTACTACAATTCATAAAAAGCTCTCCAAACTCCCAAGTTTGAGGTTTTCAGTGTTTGTTTTTGGATAATGAATTTGCTGTCTTTTATTGGCTTTCATGTCTGAAAATCTAAAAATCCATTAGAAGATTTCTTTATAGTGTCTACATCTTCTGTTACTGCCATCCATTTTTACCCCCAGGAAAGCGCATCATATATTTTACTCTGGGTTTGTGATGATGTAATTAAAAGCTTCTCCATAACTCCATGTCCAGAGGGTAGTTGGCAACTTCAACCTTTAGCTTGGCCCTTCTGAATTTAAGTGTTTAGTTATGTATCTGCCAGACTTACTAATGGTTTTCTTCAAGTAGTTTGTGTTTTTAAATTGCATTGATCTATTCTGTATTAGCTTATTGTCTACATCCAGAAATTATCATACCTGCCTTGAGGCCAGAGGGGGAAGTACTTTCTGCTTGTTCATATATGCTGTTCGTTTTACTGTTAAAACATGTGGGGTCAGATCCTACCATGCACTCACACCCCTGCTTTTTTCTAAAAAGGAGAGGTGGAGGAGAGCGTCTGTCATTTTGTCATTGGCCGGTCTGTCCTGAACCACGACAAATTCCGAAGTTAGAAAAACATGTGACAATTTGATCTTTCAAAGAATATGCTAGTAAATTCATTTAGTTGCGTGTGTGCTCCAGGCACTCCCCATATAGTCATTTGCTTCCACGAGACAGGGAATGGGCTTGGAACAGTGGACTGAGTGCAGACAAGGGGATTGACTGAACTTGTAGCCACCTTCACCAAGAAGGATGTAACCAGCTGGTGCAGGAGCTCTCCGTGTGGGAGTTCTAGAGCGGCATTAAGGTTTCCCCAGGCAACTCCTGGGGAACAGGCAACTCCTGGGGAACAGCTGGTGGAGAATCTGGGCCGTCCAGACTCCCCAGGCAGTTCCTGCTGCAAAATTGATGAAACTCTACGCAGAAAATACTGGTAAATAGCCAATAGAAACTGTTGCTGCAGATGCAGAAATGGTGACTTAGGACAGTCCTTTGTACCTCACTGAAGTTGTGAGGCTGCTTGTAGTTAGGTTAATGAATAGCAATCGATTGATTATGCACAGGCTGGAGTGGTGGTGTAGGAGCACAGGCCGGTTGACTGATAAAAACTTAGCAGAAGAATGATTTGGGAAGTCTTTCACAATCCAGCTGAAGATGCTGTTGTGAGGACACTTGCCATAGAGAGTCCAGACAGAGAGACATCAACTGCCCTGTTTTAGAGAGATGATTTCCCACAAGAGCATTACCCTGTGCTGAGTTCCCAGTAGCTCAGTTTTAACACTCATGAGTGTCTGTGCACTGCTGTAAAATTTCAAAAGGTAAGCTCTGCCATTAACTTAATCTTTTTTTTAATGACACCATTAAACGAGAAATAAATACCCTCAAAAAATCATAGTATAGTGGTCATAAAGCACCAAATTAAAATTTACCATTTGAGTTTTAACCTCTGCCTTTTGGAATTCACTGAGTTTTAATTGTTGTAACAGGCTTTGCTACAAGGCATATTCTGAAACAGTAAGGAAATAGGCGGCATATATATGTGGCTGGATTCTTTTAAAGAAAAAAGGTTAACAGAAAACAGATGCAACAAATGATTTTCAGAGCAATTCATTTGCTTTCTCTCATTGGAGAACTGAAAAGATACACTTTGAAGAACAAAGGAAATGTTTCTTTCATTTTTTAAAGGTTACAGCACAGCAAGAGGATTTTACAAGACAATATTGACTTATTTAAGTGGCATTGCGATGTGTTTGCACTGTACTGCTTACATTTATACTTTGTTTCATTAGTAACCCTCCAATGGCTTTTTTCTGCCTCCAGGCTGTTCAGTTGCGTTTTCTAGACCATGTTATAGCTCCCGTTGAAAATTCAATACATGGTCCACAGGAGTGGGAAGCAGATGGGCCACTCTGCAGTGGGAGCCCTGAGAGAGAATGCTGAGACTTTCTGACTCGGCCCGTAGTTCACCTCCATGCTTTGAGAAAGTGCAGATACAGAGCTGCAGTGCTGTTATATTTGAAACGTCCTCCACATAGCCAAACACTTCCATGTGTGCTCTTTCAGCTCTCACAGGAGACAACCCTACGTACCTACAGTGCCTGCAGAAGTTTCATGGACAGTCTGTCTGGCCTGTTTGTAAAGGGCAAGATTTGACATCTCCTTTTGCATTGTCCACTTCATTGCATAATGCAGGGCAGACTGCAAGGAAGCTGTGCATTTATGAACAGTATGCATACAATTTTAATGTTATTTGGTCATAAGCAATAGTTTGTTATGGAAAGGCTTGGATTTTAAAAATTACTGAAACATAGAGTCTGCAGTGCTATTGGATGGTTTCATAACTTAGAGATGTTAAAGTCTCTGGATAATTTCTGTTCATGACAGGGAAAATACAAGAGGGGAGATTGATGAGGTAAACAGCAGAGACTTTTCCTGTGATGAACAAACAGTGGCTCTAGATACGTAACATAGTGATTAAATATGACAGACATCCAAATTAAAGCTCATGACTGTTAAGATCTGCTGACCTTCTTAGCAACTAAAAAATCAAAGTGTCCTTTGAAAAGCTGGATTTGGAAGCAGAAGGAGATGGAGGAACATCCAAGAGATAATGAGGGGAAAAAGAGGCAAGAAACAAATAATTGATGCCTGGTTTAGATACTAAAACTCGTTCACTTGTGATGATGTGGTACTCTTTTACATTGTACCAATAACGTTTGTGTATGGATGTGATAAACAGATCAGAGGGAGATTTGGGGAGAGATTTCTGGTGGCACAGGAGAAAGTGGCTATGAAATAGCCAGCTGGAGGAATCAGTTTCTACATCTATAAATGGTTTCCTTTGTAACTCAACAAAATGCAAATCATTGAGCTTCATAGGTGGCATTTGCTCAGTAATGGCATCATCAAATTTATTCAGTTGTGCTATTTTGTACAAACCACTGCTTTTGTTACAATTTCATCTCTATTTTTAATGGACTGCTACCAAACACAAAAGCGTTCCTATGTTTATGCACTTATGGAGCTGAAAATCTAAGAATTGCGAGCTCTTTCCATGTGTGCACACAGACGGACACCCTTGGATGTTTGGACTTCTCTTGTAGTCTTTGATGAAATGCATCATCTAAGTGTCCAGTTCATGCCCGGTTGAGACCTGCTGCAGGAGGGCAGCTTCCTGTCTTTCCACTATTTTCATCACTACAGGCTTTTCGCATTCTTTTCTTTTTTTCTTTTTCTTTTTTCTTTGAGCCCAGTGTAAAATCTACTGATAAAATAATTTAGTAGCAACAGCCAGCTTTGTGAAGCACTATGAAGTGCTTCTCATCTTCAGATCACAGTGACAATTTTATATTCTTATTATTTTATATGGATATAAAAATATATATTTAATTATATGGCATTTTGTTTGTTTGTTTTTAATATATACACCTCCTGCAGGTGGTCTCAACTGGGTAGAAATTGGACATTTTCATTAATGCATTTCATCAGGGTTGGCAAGAGAAGTCCAAACGTCTTTGAGAAGATTTGGACTTTTGGATTTGTAGTTGAAGGAGAAGGGTGTCTGTCTGCGAGCACAAGTGCAAGTATGGGAAGATCTCACAATTCTTGGATTTTCATCTCTGTAAGTGTATGTAAACATACAGCCAGTTCTGTGTTGGGTTGTTGCACATACAAATATTCATGCATAGACATACACATCAGAGTCAGACAGGTACAAACATGTCCCTTTGATGTTTTGCTTTCTGCATTCGGGTGTTGCTATGATTAGTTTTGTCAGACTTCTGATTTAAGAACTTGTAGTCAGGGATTTCAGCTGCTCTTCCACCTCCCAGGCTACACGTACAGCTGCTCTCCTGACGTACCTTCTTTTCTGCTCCCACTTGACTTCTGCCTTGTGTTCTTTTCTCTTCCATACTATTTTAAGATGTAGTTGCAAATTATGAAGCATCTTTGACAGGTAACATAATGTTCAGTAACTATTCAAGTAATATCAGCATTTTTTTCCCTACTAACTATTTCAGGATTTCTCAGTTTCAAAAGTGTCATGATGAGGATGATGGAGCAGCACTCTGCTATATGGGACTACATTTCAGAGCAAGAATTCCTCAGTGTTAAGCCGTATGCTTTTTAAAATTGCAGACCAGAAATAGCACTTTTAGTGCCAGTTATTTTGCAATACTGTCATGTTCACCTTTGACCCTGCAGCCAAGTTTTTAGTGCCTGGATTTTTCTAAGTTTATACAGCTGACAAAATACGGTATGTTAGCTTAGAAACAAGAGCATTTTGTCCTTTTCATGTTTAAATAGCTGTATTTCTACTTCATTAGTCAAAGCAGAGAGAGGAAGAAGACACAGTGGATCATTAAAGAAAGGTCTCTTCTGTGTTTTAATATGATCAAATATTTTGTCCAAACAGTAATACAAATGAAGGGCATTTTGTTTGTTGTTATGCAGCCACATTGTATTCACAGGGTCAGAACTGGCCTGCTTTGGGAACAGCACAAAGAGATCAGGAACAGATACTATCAAGGAAGGGCCTGAGTGTTTTGCAGACTGATGGCCAGGGACCACGCCGCTTAAGAGCAGCTGGGGGCCAAGGGGGAGGCAGAGCCATGCTGCTGCGTCGCGCTCCCTGAGGGGCAGTGGTGGCCCGCGAATGAGAATCACTGTTGCACCAAAGTGCGAGTTGCACCGGGAATCACTGTTCACTGAAAGTGAACTACAAATACACCATAGAGACTTCATGATGTTTTGTGAAATTACAAGGAGACTCAGATTTTCTTCAGAGACCACACAAATAATCCCAATTTTAGTGAAATTCAGAGAATGTTGGACATTGCAATCAGAATTGAATTTGGTAGATGCTAAAGGCCTTTGGGAAATCTGCTTCTGTATTGTCTACTAACTGCTGAGAAAATTTTTGCTTGCTTTATTTTGGTCTTGCGTGGCAAAATACAAGAAGAGCAACAGAAAGAAATAAATGACTGGGTTCCTCTTAGAGCGAAGCCTTCTAAATAATAGCTTTATTCATTTTGCAAAGCTGGTGAAAACACAAGGGATTTGGAGAGAGAAGGGTGACCTAGGTAAGAAAACTACCAACATAAGATCAATGAAGGATCTAGATAGTAGAATCTGTCCCAGAGCAGAAAAAGAAGGAAATCATAGGACTGTGATAAACTTGTATTGATGTAAATAATATTGCTGTAAGTAACAGTACTTTCCAGTTCACCTTTAACTACCACTGGTGTAAAGGACGTAACTACTCCTGTGGATTATTCCACTGGCCTTCATTTTCAATATTTCTTCAGCCACAGCTACGTTACCATTCTGTAAAGGTCTGGAAGAAGTATAGCTGGCCTCCTGCCAATTTAACTCAAAGGAAAAGTCGGGACTTTTGAACTCTTTCTGTGTTTAGTATTTTTCCCATTTCTTTGATTTCTTCAAAGCTAGTGCTATAGAATTCATTTGGCTCGTTATTGCAGGTTCATCCAAAAATTCTATGTCACTTTCTGCTGTTCCCTGGAACAGCAAGTGGCTGCTTTGACAGAATAGATGCCTTCAAGATAAGACATGCGTGATGTTAGATAAGTTGTCATTGTCCATGACCATTTACATGGACTGTGTAACCATGTGAGTGTGTCAGTGCTGTATAACCTTCTTGTGCCACATAACCCAGTGACTGCAGTTGAAGAGGAGTTCCCTCATCAAGATTTTTCACAGAGCCTTACTGCTTATTCTACCATAACAAGCTGAAGCTTTAGGAAGCAAACCCAAACCTAATCCATTCCATTGGCACTCAGTCTTCTCTTTTCAAAATTAAGTCTTATGTCTTTCCAGGAGTTCTCCTATAGAGGCCTCGTTTCTGTAAAAAAGAGCAGAAGTGTTACTCCTCCTCTGTGTTTACCGTTTTCCCATTGCCTTTTCTCTGCAGCATGCTGGCATTGATTCCTGATGGATTAGTGATCTATCTGAGTGCACATACCCTTTTTGAATTGCATCTACTTTTTCTTCCATACTTTTCTCAAGATAATTTTACATTCCAAGTCTCGCCTCCCAGCCTGTGTCCTTCCCCTTCCACATCAGTATCAAGTTTATTAAGCATTCTCTTTTTTTCCTTCATTCAAGTCATAAATAAAGAACTGAGCAGCACAGAAACCAAGGCAGATCCCATCAAAACCAGATTCCTTCTATTTTTCCCTTCATTATGATAGCGGCACTTTGATAACAAGTCTGTCTTGGAGTATGCTCTTCCAGCAGTTTTGCATCTCCCTTGCACTTATTTTGTCTAGATCAAATATTCTTCAGGTAATTTATGCAAATGCAACAGGAGACACTTTCAGAAGCCTGTCTGAAGATACATGGTATTTACAGCTTCTAATCTTTCCAGAAGCCATAAAAGCTTATTTTATGTTGGTCTGACAATATTTATCCTTGAAAAATCATGTTGGCTGTTACTCATGTCTTTGCGCATGCTTCCAACTTGTTTGTTTGATTATGAATTGATAGGTTTTATTGGCTCTCAGAAGACACCATTTGGAACTGATAGACAAAATAAGGTCAATTGCTCTGACAGCGTTTCTACCAAGAGAGGGTGAAGAGCAGCACTCAGAACTCCTTCAGGGTGTGTGGCTGACTTCTGCACACTCAAAGGTACCAAGCCAGTAAAAACCTGTCTCAGCCACATCAGCCCATGTAATACTCATTTACAAGTTTTACTTGATTCATATATATCACCCCAGCCTTGCTGTAAAAAAGCCTGTGCTTTTGGACCTCCTGTCCCTTATTCCTCTTTGAGGGAGATGCGGACCTGATATATTGCCAGTGCAGGAAGGCAAAAAAGAGAAGGGATGAGAAACTTCTGTCTTAAACTTGTTTTCATTTCCAGAATTATAGAATAGTTACTAATATACATGTGCTCACATTGCATGGAACATCAGTGACCCATTCCTGGGTCCATATAATCCAGGTATTTTTGTAAGTCTTTAATTCCTTTACTCACAAAAGGTATTTATAGCTACAAAATGCTATTTAACACTGAGAGTTTATGGTCATTTACCTCATACCTTCAGCGTTTCTTCACACTGTCCTTTTCTCATCTGGCTACACTTTTATGTATATTACATTAATTTTGTTAATGAGTGACTGCTTCAGCCATTGCATCAGTAAATGTTGAGTGTGGGTTTGGCCTTTAGTGAGTTACACTAGCAGTTTTGCTAGCATTAAGAATTTTTTTCTCCTGATTCCCAAACCTATAAAATCAGACTAGGATAGAAAGTGAGTGAAACCGGAGTCTTCCTTGCTCTTGGGTCCATGGCTGTAAAGAAATCACAGAGGTCAGCTCTGGGACCCACCTGTACGATCTTCAGTTACGTTCTCCCGAACTGAATTTCCTGAGGAACATTGCTGCCTCGTGTTTGTCTAGGTATAACTGATAGAGACATGCAGCCAGGTGTAATAAAAGGGGTTTTTTGTTGTTTATGGCCTTGATAGAGCTGGGAGGGGCACACAAAACAATCTACAGAAATGTTAAACATGAGGATACATCCCTCCTTCTGTGGGGTTTAGACTCCCCTTTTCAGTTGGGATCTGTAGGTATGTATAATTCCAGTCATTCCTTGGAGGAAAAAAAAAGGCAAAATTGCAATAAAAGATTTGTTTAAAAATATAGCTAAGAAAGTAGTATATTCTAGTGATAGATTGGATTAAATTAGCTATTTACCTATTTACCCAGGAACTGGGAGTTTCACTTCCTTTCAGCCTGGAGGGTTAAATCCACATTAGCCATGAGCCTTATACCTGTAAATTCTGATTGTATGGCCACTCTGTTGTTCTGCAGCAAAGCTACTGCAGGAATTGACTGCAGGACTGATTCACTCAGTAAGTTAATAGAGCATTTGTAGCGAATGAGGTGTGAATCCTGCTTCCTTATCCCTGCTCCCAGGACTTCACACAATCACTAGGTTAAAAAAAGAAAAAGAAAAAAACAAACTTAAGAAACAGCTCATGGAGTAGAGACCGGAATGTGTGATGGGAATCCAGATTTCTTAACTACACCACTAGTAGAAGCATTTTGCACAGCAGCAGTGGGAAGGTAGAAGAAATTAGAAACACACTACGTATTTGGTTGGGGAAGAACTGCAGGAGGCACAAGTTGAATCATGGAGTGTAGTGACAGCTGAATTAACTAAATACCATAGTGTATATAAAATGTATTGAATTTGTTTAGGAATATCTCTCTGTCTCTATGGATAAGATAAAGGATGTACCTTATAAAACTACATAAACTGACAGCAATATAATTAATGCACTTTCCCCAAGAGCAGACATGTAACATGATAGTCACCTGGATGGGTGCTCTGACCTTCTTCACAAAGTCAGGAAATGTTCCAGTTGATTCCTGTCAACCAGGAGCCCTAGCCAACATCCAGGCCAAGCCTGAAACCTGACTGATGGTAAAAGTTGCAGCTGCTCAGATGGGCATTGGTTTGGGGTTGGCTGGATCCGTTGCTGAGCTTTGACTGGAACAGCAAGGACTTAGCTGGTAAGGTTTTATGCTTGGAAATAGTGAAATGTGAGGAAAACAGATATGAAAGATCTTCATGCAATGAATCCAAGTCAGACATTCAGAGTCTACTGTAGGCTGTGAACCCAACGAAATCATTGGGAAAGAATTTCAGTAAGTGCTGTAACAGAGTGTCTGAGGTGTAGTTTGGCTTTGAATATTACAGAGTCAGAAAGCAGGGGAAAAATAGTAAAATAAGGCTGACAAAAAAAACACTACATGGACATCATAGCAAAAAAATTAGAATTTCTCTCATAGAAGAGGGAAAAAGATGCAAAACTCCATGAAGGAGAAGTTCTGTGGTGCCTTTGACCAGCAGATAGTACGTGGTGGGAAGGATTGTTTTATGTGTCTTCAAGCATCTGCTGTAGGTGCATGAGATAAGGTTGGGGTTGGTATTTAAGCTTCTGGATGCAGATCTATATTATCTGTAGTAATTTGGTTATTCTCAAAAGCTCGACCAGTACCACAGTAGTCTCACTGATTAGGCAGGGATGCTTCAGCACCTGCTAGCGGAGTGTTCGTAAAATGAAGGGGATGTTGGTACAGTGGTTTGGAGAGAGAACTACGTGAAATACCTGAAAAAAATCCCAGATAGTGAGATGGATAGCTCAGGGAAACAGCTTCCCAATCAAAGTGGTTTTTCAGACTTCAAGCTCGCTGGAAAAAATGCAAGTAAATACAAAACTGGTAGGAAGCTGTCTACTGGCTGTGGAAAACAACATAGATGATTTAATAGATTTTTTGTGTCTCTTAACATCTGGATTCAGGGAGTAAATCAGAACTAGTGGCATTCTGAATCTGCTGATCTGGTGCTAAATCAGGAAAACTGGGAATTCACAAAATGCACAGCTGCACCGATAACCTTAGAAGGCAGCACGCATTGAAACTGGTAGTCACTCATCAAACAGCATGAAACTTCTTTGTTAAATTTAAAATAATAAGATTGTCGGGCTGGAAGAGACCTCAGAAGGGGACTTAAATCATCCCATCATTCATAACAGATGTCTGTCTAGTCTTGTCCAGTGGTAGAGATGCCACAACCTTCTGTCTGCTGGTGCCAGTTCCTCATGATCTCAGCACCTCACCTGAAACTTCTTTTCTAGAACATAAACTCAATCCTACCTCCCATACCCACTACAGCTGCAAAGACCATTTGAAGAGTATTACCACGTGTATCCTACAGCCTTTCTTACTTACACTTCCTCCTTTGCCCCACTCCTAACTTTGAAATTTCTATATCAAAGAACAGTTTAAACCCTTCAGTCTTTCCTTATTGGTCACGCTTACAGTATGTCTGATCATCCTATTTGCACAATCTCCAATCATGTCAAAACTTTCTTCATGGAAACCCACACAGAGCTCCAGCTGCAGGCTTACCAAAGCTGAGAAGGCAAAAGCAGAACTTTGGTTTGGATACCTACCTATTTGTGTACCTTGGTGTGGCATCCGCTGTTTTCATAACAGCACTACCTCATGGACTCTTGTTCAGACTGACCCACTGTAATAACCCCTGTATCTTTTAAAAACCTGCTACGTAACCTCTCTGTGCAGTTGATTATTTATGTCCAAATTTAGAGTTTGCAGTTGTCCGCATAGGAATTTCATCCTGCATTTTCTGTCTATTTCTTCGATTTGGTTGGTGATTCAGCAGATTTGGCGTACTCTCCCAGGTATTCTTTTTACAGTATTTAGTGGAATAAAATTGCCAAACATCATAAATTGGGACTAATGGCTTATTATGCCATACCCTAAGGCAATTAAAGCTGTACTTTATTTAAAAGGGTTGGGATGTTTGTGGCCAGCAGGTCAAGGGAGGTCATTCTCCCCCTCTACTCTGCACTGGTGAGGCCACAACTGGAATACTGTGTCCAGTTGTGGGCTCCCCACTTCAAGAGAGACAGGGAACTACTGGAGAGAGTCCAGGGTAGGGCAACAAAGATGACTGAGGGATTGGAGCGTCTCCCTTATGAGGAAAGGCTGAGAGAGCTGGGGCTCTTTAGCCTGGAGAAGAGAAGGCTGAGGGGAGACCTTATTATGGCATACAAGTATCTAAAGGGTGGGTTGAAGGAGGATGGAGCCAGACTCTTTTCAGTGGTTCCCAGTGACAGGACGAGGGTAACGGGCACAAGCTGGAACATAGGAAGTTCCGATCAAAAACTTCTTTACGGTGAGGATGCCAGAGCACTGGAACGGGCTGCCCAGGGAGGTTGTGGAGTCCCCTTCTCTGGAGGCTTTCAGGACCCGGCTGGATGCAGTCCTGAGTAATGTGCTCTGGGCAATCCTGCTCTAGCAGGGGAGTTGGACTAGATGATCTCTAGAGGTCCCTTCCAACTCTGAAAAATTCCATGATTCTGTGATTTTATGTGAAGGTAAAAAAAAAAGGAGCACAGATAGTTCTTAGTGGTTGTATAGAAAAGGAGCCCTCTTTGTATGTGTAACTTAACACTCTGGGTTTTCAACACTTTTTAATATAAGCCTGAGGCATTCTTAAACACTATTTCTAAGCATTTATTTCAAGATTTAGCTGTGGTTTACAGTTCATAAGCATCCTGCCCCACATTTCTTAGATAATGTAGCACAGAAGAACTCGAACCTTTGGTGCAATTAGGTGGCAAGTGGAGCAGAAGTCCTGTCAGTCCTCATTGCCGAGTGTTCCTCTAATGGCTCTCACAGTGGCCGTGTTTGTGGTAGAAAGAATTACTTCCTTTTCATTTGTTTAAAATATCTTTCTTGGGTACAATTGCTTCATTCTCATTAGCCAGATCCTCTGAGAGATTTGCACAGGTAAAAGAAAATTGCAGGTTTAATTGAACAGCTTCACCTTCAAAATACTCGGCCAGTGTATCTTCAGCTGTCAAAAAAGCTGCTGGCTGATACTCACATGAATTACCTCAGCAGAAATTACTTGCACTGTTATCTCATTAGATAACCCAGTTCTTTAATTCTGGGTTATCTTCACCTTTTCTGTTGTTTGACTCGTAGCCTGGCTTAAAACTTTCCAGGAGGGTACCAGACTGCCTGTAGTTTGTGCAGCACCTAAAGGACTTGCTGTGAATAACTGACATAACAACATAACACGACATAACAGCTGGCCTTTGGAACTCACCACAATGCAAAAGGAAATGAAAAACTTAACAGTGGACTGAAACAAAATGGTGGGAAGATTCAGTTTGCAGTCGTAAGAATTCACTTGTGCAGTGAAGGGTTAGAAGGGAAAATCTCAGGAAAGGCAAATGACAGGTATGGTGAAGTGTGAAGTACTTAATCCTGGACATACGGCATTGCATTTGCCAATTCACTCCTCACATACACTGTTAATTCTTCTCTAAACTCTAATCAATTTACTAAATAGGTTTTCCATGACAAGAAGATTCTGTAGAAAAGTAACACGTAAAATACCCGATTCTAGGTCGTTCCAAATGTGGGCTTCAAAAGTTGAGAATAAGGAACTGTAATTTGTAAAGTATGCTTTTTCCCTCAAGAACAAATAGTTCTTTGGTAAGCAATATAATCAATCAAGAAAAGAAGAGATTAAACATTACCTGCCATGTGTTGTCACCACTGTCTTTTCACTCAACGAAATGTTTGTATAACTACATACGATAATATTTTTTGGCTAAATGAGTTTTTTACTGGAATGGTTAGCTGCCTTTATACGGGAAACCATACTGACTTCAAGGAAGAGTCTTCTCATTTGAACAAAGAAGTATAGTCATTTTAGTATAGTCATTTTTTCCCATGTTTTCTACTTTGTCTGTTGCAGAACTTGTAAACTGATATGAGGCCTTCAGGAATTAAATGTTTATGTAATAAAACTAAAAGTATTCTTCTCAAAGATGTTACGGCAAAGTTGAATTTAGCAGGGTTGCTCACTTCATACGTGTGTGAAGTATAATTAGGTGTTGGTTTTAGTTTAGCTGAAGTATTTCAGCATTGAAGAAGCTGAAGCAGAAGAGACCATGAAGATAATGGTTGTCAGTATTACCTACCTTAAGTAGTCGCATTTTACTTAGATTCTGGAAACATTCTCATGTAATCAAAGAAGGGGGGGGGGGCATATGTACAAAATCAAAGAAGCTGGCTTCTAGAAAAACTGTTCACAAGGACTTTACAGTCTTGCTAAAGTAAAAATTGTTCTTTGAATAATTCATGAAATTATTTGGAAAGTACTTGGAGATATGGCATATCTGTATTTTGAGTGGCATTTGTTAGCTTTAATTGCAGCCCTGTTCATATATTTCCATTCATGCTTGTGTACACCAATTAAATAAAAAAAAAAACCAAACCCTGTTTTTTCTGACCAGATACCCATAATGAGTCTCAGAATACATCACTGCTGAACTTTCTTTGAACATATTTACTAGAAAATTCCTGGAAGGGAAAGGAACATAAACTCCATATAATCAAGGGAAAAGCAAATGGCACAAGTACTTTCTTAAAATCCGTGTCCTCAGGATTTGGCATGGGTTGTGCTTCCAGGATGAAAAAACTGCGTGACATCTTTCTGGTACTTCTGCATCCAGTTGATGCCAAACAATACAAATTTGTGGGACGTGAAAACAAAACAGTTGGGGGGGCGGGGATTTAATTAATGTTGCTTCTGTATGGATTAGTTGTTTTACTCAATTGAGTTTTTCTGTGCCTAATTTGCATGGATAAGATTTATTCTCAGTTTTTGAATAATGTAGCAGGGTTCTTCGTTTCATTTGAAGGGGTAGAGGACCACTGAAGAACACATCTGATGTAATTAATGCAGCAAAAATGATTTCAGAGTCAGGATCAAGGATGGATGTCCTAGCACGGCTGATTGCCAATCAGGTAGGTTATTTATGCAGCAGTGCATTAAACTTTGTCACATATTAATCCATCCACAGAACCTCCAACACCTGAGAAGGTCACTTACAAAAACACTCGCGACATTTTTAGATCTACCTCTCTGATTTTCCTTTTCTTCTCGATTTCTGAAGTGAGATCCTGTTTTAATTGTATGTGTGGATTCTCTTCTTCATACATAACAATGTGTCTGTTTAGGTACACTTAAAAACACACATAAATGTATGTCTACGTTTATCACAGATGTTTATGTACATATGTATGCAACATTTTAGAGATACAGTATATATGAATATATATATTTCTAGCTCCTTTAAGCTGAGTGCAACATTTTAGATGTATAGTGTAGTCTGTTCTTGACTTTGGGTAAATTACCCAGAAACAACTGGAGTTGTTTCAGGTGGGTCAGTTTAGATGGGGGAACACAGGACTGTGGCATCGGCACAGAGTTCTGCTTACTGTTTCGGCCAGGTGCTTAGTAATGTTACTGACTTTTCTTCTCTGTCTTTGAAATTATTTGTTTTCCACCCTAATCTCTATATATTTTACAAAATCTGTGCTTTTGCTGTACCTAGGTTATCTTTCCTACCTCTCAAGCCAACACTGTCTGTTTCTTTGGAGCGCTGATGTCCAGTGGTTTTCCATGTAAATAGCCTTCTGGATAGTCAAGTGTTTTGGCCTTTGCATACCTGCAGTCTTGAGGTGATTTTTTTAGCATTGAAAAGAAATACGAATCATCATCAAAAGGTTAGAGCTATAAGGTCTACTTTATTTCCATTGGATTTTTAAAGCATCAGATAGCTCAAAAACCCCCTACCAAAACTCCAAACCAGGATCTATGTAAATCGATAAGCATGCCCATTTTCCTGGCGAAGACAACTGCATAGTAGCTTAGTAAATGAATACACCAAGCAGCTCGCCACATGCAGCCCCTCTTTCTCTACGAAGTAAGGCTGGTTGTTTTAGGGCCAGACAGTGCCGATAGAACAGTGTAGTGAAATGTCAGTGTGCAAGTATGGAATCTAAAGCATTTATGTTCCTAGTCTCTGTGACTGCCTTTTAGGCACAGGGTGGCATGGTATAGTCACTGTCTTCCTCACATACTGTCACTCTTCCCCTCGCTTCCGATTTTCATACACAATGCTTTCTTTTCTAATACCTATGAAGTGGTAACAATCTGTTAGTGTATTCTGTCATATGTCTCTCTGAATTCCAGATAACAAGACAAAGAATTTTTATTCTCGATCTATACAGTTACGATCTGATTTGTGGAAAAACTAGGTAAAATGTCTTGAGTCTCATTTCTGATCTAGACAGATGTTCTTCCAGCACCTCTCTTTTCAAGAGCATTGGAGAATGGCTCCTTTCAAGATTCTATCAATTACAAATTAAAATTCAAAACTGTAACTTGTCACTGGTCTATTGCAGAAAACAATGTGTTATCAAAAGCAAAGAGGAGGAAGGGTCATAGTCCCTTGCTCTTTTTAGAATAGGGAATCCAGTCTCACTGAAATATTTCTTCCCTAAAATTTTTCTTTTCCTGTATTATTACAGTGAGTCCAGTGTAGGAACATGAACAAATTAAGTGTGAGCAAAAAGTGTCCATGAATCATCAACTAATAATTTTTGCGTACCCTCGTAGCTGCTGGGAAATGTGACATCATTCAAGTTACTGTAACATTTTTACTGGATTCACTCAAACGATTTCCATTTGTCCTGGCTCAGAGCTTGCACACAGTTGATACCCTCGAGGCGCCTGACCCCTGGTATTTATTCCCTGTGGTACCTTGTATGCATCCGAAAGACACTAGTGAGGTATAGGGCTACTTTAGGTGTAATTTCACTTTATAAGCACTAGAAGAAAATAAGTATATACAATTTGTGGTGAACATAGCTACGATCATTGCTAGACACGTCAAACTTATTGAAAAGGAGAATCTCACCTTTTCTCCTCCTGTTACAAAGCTTAATATGATCTTCTCATTCCTCAGATGGCTGGAAATCTTTTAACTTCTATAACCTTTTTTCCCCATGCCAAATCAGCCTTTACCTTTCAGAGCTCTTTTCTCACTGTGGGGTTTTTTTAATCTCCAAGGTATTTGTAGAGACCAGTGATTCCTTTTCTCAGCTGTTATTTTGCCAAATTTTCTATGCCTTGTTCTCTTGAGGGTCATAAAATAAAAGAAACTTTACATTCCTCTGGGCTGCCTAATTGCTGTTCTCTGAAGTTGGTCTCCACCCTGAACCCTTCAAGGGTTCACATCTGAACCCTTCAAGAATTTGGTGCCCAGACTGGAAGATGAATTCTAATCAGGTTTTATGAGTGCCTTTCTCAGCAGCATTAATGCTTCTTAGTGGAATATTTCACCTGTTGCCTTTCAGTAACATCTAAATTATGTGGAATTTTTATTCCATGTAAAAATGGATTTGTTTGATTTGCTTCAAAATTGGAAATAGATAGCTCCACATTGTACCAATTTTCAAGTAACTGTTTTAGGTCCTTTCGTTCTTCCTGTGCATACTTTTCTTGACACCCTGTCACTAGTTGCTGTTGGGCTTAGGCTACCCTGTAAGTATTGGTTATAATTTCTGACACTGTCATTTAATTAGGCCACATCATTTTACTGTTCACAGTAGTCCCACGACTCAGCTATTATTCTGCCTTTGCAATTAACAGGACGACAGTAATGTATGATAGCATTTTCAGTATTCGAAGCTACATGCAAGCAAGAAAAGCAAAAACTCCGCTCTATTTCCTCCGTCTAGCTTCAGACCTGAGCAAGAACCCAAAATAGGCAATCGCTGCATAATGAAGAATCATTGTCATATCTCTCTGACCTTTTCCTGTTCATGAAACATTTTCAAATGAATTACTTTGGTTCACACTCCATGTAATTTCAGAGATTCAGAATTGAGAACTGCGGAATTACATTGTTCATGCAGTTTTTGTGTTAGGAGGGGAAAAAAAAGCAACCACAGCACCCTGAAACTGTATTTGCAGTATTTTATGACTCCTCAACCACAACGGCACCTCTCTCATACACTGTTCTTCATTTCAGATTTTTATAAATCCCGCTTCCTGTGTTTGAAGGAAAGGGACACCCGTGTGGTACAATTAGCAGAATTCAGTTATATTTCAGTCCCTACTCACAGCACTTTAAGATGACTCAGAGTTAACAACTGTGAAAATAATCACAGTGCAGCATCAACATAAACCTAGGCAAATTAATCACAAGTACATTGATAATAAATTTAGTTTAAAATAAGATTGTTCCAAATTCATTGTCAAATTTGTGACCTGAAAACCCTAAGATAATTAAGGCAGTTAGTACATCCTGGTTTTAATGGAACGTGCAGTAGATTAAGATCTTTATTAAAAGCCTTCTCAGTATTCCAGTCATTTTGCATCAGGAGGTGCTGGTGTGTTATGATCCCAGTAAGAAGAGGCACTCAGACTCTGTGAGGTGCCATTTAAAATGCTGTTTGTCACAATGACACTGTAAGGGAAGAATAGTGTAATCAAACACCCCCTTCAATGGTGGGAACCCCAAGTGGCGTAGCATTGAACAGGCCTCTGGTCTGCACGCAGCATGCTGGGCAGGCCCCGTCCAGAGACGAGATTTCCCCCATTTTGGTCATTTTAGATATTACGGGACTTTCTTACAAGGAAACTATTCTGTTAATCATTTCCACTGTCAAACGGGATGTTCACCTGAGAACTTCTTTCTGCAGTCCTAGGTAAAGACAAGGATACAAGCTCCCAAGTGGGAGCTGCCCACACAGGCTGAAGGCCCAGCGGTCCCTGCAGCAGAGCGCAGCACAGGCCGGGTTAACTGCTGGGTGCGTCAGTAATGCCTCCACGTACAGGGGTCTTGGTCAGGATCAATACAGCAGTGCAATAAAATGTTAACTACTTTTAAATTCCGAAAGTATAGGAATCAATATGAAACCTCTCTTTGTATAGAATCAGGTACTCTCCTGACATAGAAGCTGATTTCATGTATTTTAAAAAAGTTCTCCTGAAAGTAAAATTGAAAAGGCATCCTTTAAAATGATTAGCTGATAAATATGATCCAAGCAGATGTGCCGAAAAGATCTTCTGATTACAGGATCATCTTACCTAAAAGCTTACACTTAACAAAACAGTTGCAATAAATTACACATTTATACTTAAATAAATATATAAATTTATGTAAATAAAATTTACATAAGTAAATAAAATTTATATAAGTGGATTTGCGTGTGACTACACCCAGTACTACTCACTATGAAGACAGGTTCAGATTCTAGAGAAATGCTACTGACTTTGTTAGGAAAGGCATGAAATCGAAGTAACACAAGAACAGTATTGTTTACAGTCAGAATTTCCTGCAGAATTGATTGTCTTGATCTTTTATGCTACTGCTGTCCAATGGCTTTTTCACTTGGATTGTGAATGTTGGTTTCACTGTTCCTAATCGGTGCATAATTTATCAAATCACTTTGAGGTTTCTGTGGATATTATTTTTATTAGGTAAAACACCACTGCATCTTTTGGATGCAAGTCAGGTCTGATCCTGTTCTTACAGAAACTGTTGTTAACACCCTACTACCTTCAACATGTATGGGACAGAACCTCTCATAATTTGCCAGGATCCCTGGCTAAGAATGTGAGGCATTAAACTGGTGACGATGAATTGCACGTGGGATGATTAAACTCAGAATTTATTATTTGTCCTTCTGTTGCAGCCTAGTGTTTAGGTTGACTAGCAAGCAAGATATTGCTTGTACCAGATGCTTCGGAGCAATATGTAGAGGATTCCTTATGGAATATCCTCTCTACAGAGTACATTCCTTTCTAACATCTGTTTTCTGGTTGATTTGGATATGCTATAATGCATGAGGTTTAATGATTTTTTTAATACTTTATCCTGATTAAAGTAGTGTAGATTGTTATTTTTACCCCTGCAAATGCCTCTTCTTTATATTGTGTTGGTCCGTGCCTTGATATATCATCTCGTAAAGTTTTACGGGTAAAGTACATAAAAATGAGCACACCTGGTCACACAATAGGTTCATTTAGGCCAATATCCTGTGGCTGACAATAGTGAATACATACGGAACTTGGCGAGATAATGGCATGTCTTTCATCATACTTCCACAATATGGTCTCCCAACCTCCAGCAGCCATTCAAGGATTTACTTAACCAAACATATTTTTTATACACTTGCTATATATTAAATAGCCCTTGATGTTTTTTTCATTAATTTGTCCAGTAATTTTTTTAACCCCTGTAAGGTTTTAGTATAACCATTCTGCAACAAACATTTCTGCAACTTAACAACAGAGTTAGGAACAATCATCTCCTTTGTTTTGAACCCATGATAGTTACTTTTAATGGCTTCTTGGTTTTGTATTGGATGAAAGAATACCTGTTTTCATGAAAATCTTGCTGTCCTTTTCCTCTGTTCTTATCTGCCTTGTAATGGGCAAGAGAGGGGAAAGGTGCACCAAACCTACACAGGGTAGTAAAGCTGTGGGTATACCACAGAGTTGTACAGTTGCATCATCGCATTTCATAAGTCTTTTACTAATAATGCTTAGCATTTGCTTTTTTTGAATGCTACTGAGCACTGAACCGGTGTTTTCATGGAACTATTTTAACTTCATGGTCTTGATCTCGAGTGGCATTTTCCTGGCCTTTAATGCTTATCATCTTTAGCATTCCTAAAATGTTACACATTTCTTCTCTAATGGTATATAATGAAGATAGTAAATGTGACTGGCCTGCCAATGTTACTACATAAAAGAGTTCTATATAATAAGGGTAAAATATTCTTTTCTCTGAACTTGTATAACTGACATTGATACTATCTGAAGTGGATGAGATGCTGTATTGGCACCTTATCTGCCCATCTCTTTGAGTTTTTCCCCTAAGACAAAAATAAATCACAGTGTATGAGGTATCACAAGAGGAATAGAAAAAACTGAGAAGCAAACATCTCATTCCAGGAAATACGCCCTGTCTTGATGTAATTAGTTCTGATGCTTAGAGGGATTATAGTTGCATTTGACTGGAAGTGAAAAAAACAGTGGATATTCCAGTTTTCTAAACAGTTGCTGAGGTACCAGTATTTAAATACTGATTTCTGCCGTTCCTAAAGCAGTGTTGAGTAAGGAAGAAACAAAGACATATTTTAATATAGTTTTCCATCATACACTAACACTTTGAAGACACCAAAGATAAAGAAGAGTATTTCAAGAAACTCTTCTGTTTTTCTTCTAAACTATGCCCAAGTACAGAAAACATTTTAGTAATGGATCTAGCAGAACATGAGGTAAGGACTGACATTTAATTCAAATTAATTAATTTTAAATTGTTTGCTTTAATTTCTTTGTTATTCCTTGTTATCGTTTTCTAAGTCTAAAACATGAACTTGTGTGCTTAACAAAATATTTCTATTCTATTGCATAGTCACGAAGAGTAGAATCATCACCCCCCCATTTTAAGCAAGTATCAAGTCCCTTCAGTAAAGCCAGTAGTTTAGGTAAAGTATTTAACGAATTATGTAGAGCTGGTGCTTTTTCTGACGCATAGCAGGTTTTGGATTTAAATTGTTTTATTTAAATTCCATAAAACCAAAGGCTTAATAACTGTACAAAACCATAGATGGTTATTGCCACTGCGGTTGGTAGGAATGTATCTTTTCTTTTTTTTGATATACAAAGCTGAACACAATTTCCTATCAAAACAAAGTGACCATATTTATAATTTAAGTACAGCACAAAGGCTAAAAACTTCTCTGAAAAACTGTAGGGATCTATTTCTTATTTATCACGCTCACTTTTTAGGGCCGTGGTAGTACGATAGGGACTCACCATTCACCTTAAGATCCCTTTATTCTGCCAGAGCAATGAAAAGCAGCTTTAGAACAAACGCATGCCAGGCCTTAGGTGTCCGGCCTGGTACTCACAGAACAGTATTTCCCCTCCAAGGACTCAAGTATTTGGGGAATTCACAGAAGTGAGGGTAGAACAGTGCTATTCTTATAAAAAATACTGTGTTGTTAAAGGTATTGAAATCGGAGAGCTTTCTGTAGGACAGTCTTACTTCCCACTGATACAGAAGATCCATGGATCAAGTTGAATAAACTCTGGATGGAACATAAAAAACATAGATTGTATTATAAGATAAAGCATAATTTTATATAAACGTTAACATTGCTCTGCATGCATGTTTACATTTGCCCACATAACTATATAGGTATCTTCTTAAAAAGAAATCATAACCTCTTAGGAATTGAAGGGAAAATAATTATTCTATACATGAAACAATTTGTTTAGAGAAATTGCTAAGGAAAGACAGCAGTATAAAATAAAAAGTGAATATGGCGAAGTTTAGGATTATTCTGAGCTTCTCCAATTACCTTGTTAAAAAGCTTCACAAGGAATTACACAACCTGATAGATCTGCAGTGAAAAGCAAGGCTACATTCCTGTACAATTTGAATACTCCTCAGTGAACTGTTAACCTGATGTCTGAGACAAGTTGCTAAAATGCTTTATTAATTGTTCTTTTCTTAATCTTCAGTGTCCAGACCAGTCGTGCAAACAGGATTTACTGGCTTACCTAGAACAGATCAAGCTATACTCCCATCAGCTCAAAATCTGCAGTCAAGTTAAAGCAGAAATCCAGAACCTAGGTGGAGAGCTTATCATGTCTGCTGTAAGTAGGATGGTATTAATTACTCTTGTTAATCAAAATAAATCTTAAATTTGAGTTTTGCTTTCCTGTGCTAGTGAGATGTTCCAGTGTAGTTCTGAATCTCGTTCTATTCCCCACTGTTTTTTTATACTCGCTTAACACAGAGAATCTAAGACAGTGAAGTGTAAGACTGTTGGCTTAAAAGAAATACCAAGAAATCGCTTGTATTTTTTTTTCTTTTAAATTCTCAAAACATACCATTCTTCACTGTTATTCCAGAGTAATTTGGTTTTAAGAACTGTAACGCATTTTAAGATAGAGGTTCATTTACTTACATATATGGAGTATGCACGTATGTGTGTTTACACACAAAAAGAAATCTCTAGAGATGTACTTCCAGTTCAGAAGGAAACAACGGACATTCTACATCACTACAGAAATAAAGAAAATTAAGAGCAAGGTGACTTGATTCAGTAGTAGATTTCGTTATTTTGCATTACTTAAAGAGCCATTAGTTCCTTTACAGCTAAGTATGATTAGCCATGGAAAACATACTGTTTGTGATTCTGTGGAACTTTTATGCTCTCTTCCTCAGCACAAATCTGATCACATGCATTCATATAATGTCTTTACCATCACATATTCTTTGATTATTATTGTTATTACCTGTAGCATATGGGATTATGATTTCAACACATAAAATCTGCTAAAAGGTACAAAAAACAGGTAACAAAAGCTTCCCACCCCACATTCTTACTGTTTAAATACTTTAGTCTGGAATATATATATCAGTAGAACTATTAGTACGTTTTATATGGTTTATAAACTAATCAGAAATGAACCCTCTATTGCTGATGTGAGATTTGAAACACTGTATTTGTAGAATGTTGGTGATGGCTATTCAAATGGAAATTCGGAGACCATATTTAAACCTCTGAAACTTACAGACAATTTTGAATTGAACATACACCTTCTGAAGCAAACACTTGTTTTCACTTGGGTTGTAAATTAATCAGGTTTATCATAGAATCATAGAATGGTTTGGGTTGGAAGGGACCTTCGAGACGATCTAGTTCCAAGCCCCCTGCCATGGGCAGGGACACCTCCCACCAGACCAGGTTGCTCAAAGCCCCATCCAACCTGGTCTTGAACACCACCAGGGATGGGGCATCCACAGCTTCTCTGGGCAACCTGTTCCAGTGCCTCACCACCCTCACAGCAAAGAATTTCTTCCTAATACCTAATCTAAATCTCCCCTCTTTCAGTTTGAAACCGGTCCCCCTTGTCCTATCGCTCCACTATCTCATGAAGAGTCCCTCCCCATCTCTCCTATGGGCCCCCTTTAGGTACTGGAAGGCTGCTATAAGGTCTCCTTGGAGCCTTCTCTTCTCCAGGCTGAACAACCCCAACTCCTTCAGCCTGTCCTCACAGGAGAGGTGCTCCAGCCCTCTGGTCGTTTTCGTGGCCCTCCTCTGGAATTGCTCCAACAGGTCCCTGTCCTTACGTTGAGAGCCCCAGAGCTGGACACAGGACTCCAGGTGGCTTTTTGGGCTGCAGGTGTGTATTGCCAGCTCATGTTGAGCTTCTCATCAACCAGCACCCCCAAGTCCTTCTCCTCAGGGCTGCTCTCAATCCATTCTCCGCCCAGCCTGTATTTGTGCCTGGGATTGCCGTGACCCAGATGCAGGACCTTGCACTTGGCCTGGTTGAACTTCATGAGGTTTGCGTGGGCCCGCGTCCCAAGCCTGTCCACTTTCTTCTGGATGGCATCCCCTCCCTCCAGCATGTCTTCCACTCCACACAGCTTGGTGTTGTCGGCAAACTTGCTGAGGGTGCACTCAATCCCAGAATTCATGTCGCTGACAAAGATGTTGAACAGCATTGGTCCTAGTACCGATCCCTGGAGGGACACCAGTCCTCCCTGGTCTCCATGTGTCCTGTGTTGTCAATGCTCTCAGCTTCCCCATGTTGTCTGTAACCTTCTTCTGATGGTCCAACACGACAGAAATCCATGTATCCCTCTGTGCTTAGAGGCCTTGTTTCACTACTTCATTCTCCCGCTCACCTGCACATAAACTGTTCACATCTTCTCAAGTACTAGTGCTTTTTACCCCAACTTCTGTGCTTCTTACATGCTCCCCCTTATCACGATAGATAGATAGACAGACAGACAGACAGATAGAGCAAGCTTTGAATCTGCCATAAACCTCCCCTGAAGTCCAGTACGGCTGTGCAACAAGCAGCAGTGGTGCAGATCCTGACTGTGCAGTCCATGCGACAGGCTGCTGGCCACCCGCTTTGGAGCCAAGGACTGGGCTCTGTCTGTCTTTCCTTCTCTGGGACTTCTCACTTGGGACTCGTTTTTTACTCTATACAGTGTCTGATTTTGTGATCTAGTATTTGTTATTTGGCATTTTTGTGTCTCTACGAAATTTGGAAATCTGACATTAGCTAACTAGTAAGTTAAAAAGATACTGGAGGACTGACAAATGAACAAATGCACAACACAGATAAACCTTACTCGCTTACAAAACTAGTTAAAAGCTACAGCTTCTTGCACATCACAATGTTTATATGATTTGAATTGTAAACTACTTTACTTTGGCAAATTTGGATTCACATGGATCCTTGACCTACAGAAATCTGCATACCACCTGATACATATGATCTATAATTTTCCTGGTCCTGTTTCCATTCCTGAGCGCAACTGATTGGTGGACTGACTGTGAGAAATTTTGGAAGCCTAGTTTGGTTCTTGCTCTTTTTTCCTCCCACTGTAATGATACTCAGTTTTCTCTTTACCATTTTATTATGTCACGTATATGTCAACAGCAGGAAGTACATAACCTTAGTGCAAAAATTTTAATTCTAAAAATGAAAACCCAAACTTAACTTAATTCATAATCCCAGAAGGATGGTGACAGATGTTAACCCTATTTCAAGGAAGGAGGACGAGGATGTATATTGTGTGCATCCAGAAGTTCCAGTTCAGGAAAGCAAATAATTGCTTAACTCAGTCCCGGTTCAAAAAACACACTTAAACAGGTGCTTAGCTTGGAGTCACTGGAAATTAGGAACGTGCTTAAGAGTCCTGGACAGTTTTGGAAGTGTTTTGTGGAGTTAAGGTGAGATGCTGTAAATTCTGGTTGTTACTCTGTTAAAGCAATCTTGGAAAATGCTCCAATGAATGTATTTTTTTTTAAATATGGGTGATGCTGTTAGGCCTATAAAAGAGAGAAAAACTACCAGCCAGTGTTCCAAGAGATCTCTGCTCTTAAGCAAAGCCTTTTAAAGTCAGTGGAGACATACCTGGTTGGCATCAGTGGCTATAAAACATTTCTATAAAATTAAAAAAATAGTCGCAGTACTCTAAATGTCCAGTATTGGGAAGGGGAGGGCATTCATGAGTGACTGTGCTCAACTGTCTCTTTTCAGTTAAAATTGTGGTTATGTGAAAATGCAACCAAACCAAACTGTGATGGCTTTCCTATAAGACTTGTCCTAATCTATATGTAAATTAACTATTTGTGTTTGACCTGCTTCAGTTTTTGGAGAATACGGGAATTAAAAATGGGTTGTATGGATAAAGCGGTAAGGCGAGAGGGAGAGAAATTCATTACTTAAATTCATTACTTATACAAAATGACTGATTATTGAACTGCTTTTTTTTAAAAGCTGGAGCAAATTCTGTCTTTGAAAGTCCATGTGGAGGGCTTTAGAATTTGATCAGGTAGGTTAGCTGGCCTTGGAAAAAGTGACAAACCAAAGAAGTTCTGCGTAAGAAAGCACAGAGGTTCCCTCTCTGTGTCCGTCCTCCCATCCCCCCCAAAAAACCCCAAAACACGCACACACAGGTCTGGGAGCATAGCAAGGAAAAAGCTCTCTAGAAAATACGCGGACAGAACATCTGTGCCCTGAGTATCTGTTAAGTATCTGCTCAGGCGGATGAATTTCACTTCTCTAGCCAAAAGCTTTTTTATAGTTTATGCAACACTATTAAATCTTCAGATTTTGCTCATATAAAATCAGCAGCAAAGTTCTTTTTTCAAGCAGTCAGAACTGTAGCTGGAATAGGATTATATTCTCCCCAGTCCTGATCTTCCCTGATTTATCTGTTTATGCTAATAAAGAATGAGAAACAGAAAAAGACATCAGGCATGATTAAGAAAAAAAAAAAAGAAAGCGTGCCCTTGCAGATACTAAAGTTTTCATTAAGTAAAAAAATCAGGAGTGTCAAAATATCTGAAATTCTGTCCTTCCTCTGGATAGTGAAGATCTACAAGAAAAAGTGTACTAGAAAGGGCATTGCTTTATTGCAATTGCTCCATTTTTTGCTTTAACTGTTTCCCTGCGCTTTCTGTCTTCTGGACCCACGTATGTGTGTGCTTGAGATTGAACTACCCGAGTCTTGCTCATCCTTCAGCTGCCTGTTGTTCGCTCCTCGCAGTTCCCTTCTGTTACCTCCTGTGTCCCCCACGTGCTGTGACACGCATATGCAACCAGAAGAGCTGAGGAGGAAAACCGCTCTCCCGTGAGAAATTACAGATTTCCACATTCAGATGGTTAATACCAACTTCCACACTGGCAAGTCAACTTTGCTGTACAAAGTGAGACCAATTGAGCAAAAGCTGTTGCCAGACCTCAAATCCTCAGATAAAAGCAGTGTTGTACAGATGCAAGATACCCACCCCACACTTCTCTTCCTCTGACAATAACAACCGTGCACGAGGATCTCGCATTTAAATTGGCCTCGAGGAATTTTAAAGGTTTTTCTCACAAGAAGAGTAGTAGTTCATAAAAAAAAATCCTCTATTGAAGCCTAAAGACGAAGTCAAAGGAAAGAATAGAGGAATGAAGAGCAGAGGATGTACTCCTGTCCTGTCACGTATTTGTAGATCTGTAAAAGAAAGCACTATCTTCTTGAAATAGAGCTAAGTCATAACACCAGTATCATCTTCTGGATGAAGCTATAGAGGAGAAAGTAAAGTAGACAT
The DNA here is from genome assembly GCF_964199755.1 of Larus michahellis. Classification (NCBI taxonomy): domain Eukaryota; kingdom Metazoa; phylum Chordata; class Aves; order Charadriiformes; family Laridae; genus Larus; species Larus michahellis. The sequence continues at coordinate 38,403,115 of NC_133901.1, forward strand.
AAAATGGGGTTACAGATTTACCTTAATATATTGCTGTGTAACAGCGCTCAGCAATGCTGATAAGGGCACCTGTATCTCTGTCAACAGGAAAATAGATTCTCATCTATAGAAGCACTAAGGAGGTACTGGTGACTGCCAGCATAGTTCAGTTCGGGACTTAGTCCCATGACAACAAAGAGCACTATGCATATGAAAAAGTATGTTGCAGTCCACAAACTCAGCTCATAGTCACTCACTCTCTATGTCACATTATCTTCTTCAGTTGTTTTTCATCTGTGTCCTCTGTGCCCTTGTCTTCCCTGTAACACTGACAGCCTGCCCTGGAATGTTTCTTACTTAAAATTAATACCCCTGCCGTATCATTAGTGTAGGTTAAATAGGCCAGTTTGCCTGGGGCAGTTGGAATGCTTCTGGGAGTATCCAGCTGATAGTCCTCCTAACTGCTCTCCTCCATTAGTGGCTTTTTGACTTCAGGCCATATAATCTTGTAGTCTCTTTACTGCAGTTACGTGGACACCGGCCTTTCTCACTGCCCTTCCCTCAGCCCCAGTACCTTCACTCTAGTCAGTGGCACAGCAATGCTCAGAGCCCCAGGTACGCTGGTTACAAAAGGGTGAGGTACAGAAAAAGAGAGGAAGAGATGTGTGAATCATTAGCTTCTAGTGTGCTTCATTCACTGCAGTTTTGTTTTTTCATTCATTAAAAATTCCTTAATCAGTATTTGGTCTTTCATCCTCCCATACACGGCTTAAATTTTTAAATAATGCAGCTAGCATTGCCAGTTTGTAAGCTGCACAAGTGAAAATGTTGAGGATTCAGTAAGTCTTCACTAGGTGTGATTAAACAGGAAACGGACAATTCCTTCTATTAATTAGAATTAATTTGTGCTTCTTCAGGCACAAAATAATGGAGTAACATTTGCAGTATGCAGATTGACAGTAATTGCATTCATTTATGTAGATAATATGATAATTAATTTACAAGTACTGCACAATGATAGGCTTGCACGTTGACAGCTTGCTTTTTTTCCCAACAGTGGCTTTAAATAAAGAGAATTATATCACAGGGCAGAAAATTAACATATCTTATATGGGAGCATTGCGCGCTCTGACTTCTGCCAGCCAATTCTGTTTGGTGCTATTTATAGTCATTATCGTCTTGTATTTCATTTTATATTGTATTTGGCAAGGGAGCAAAGCTTTTTGGCCTTAAAAAGGAAACAGAAATCTGGAAGAGAGAGTTCTCAGAGCTACAGTATCACAGAATTTGATAAATGGCATAGAAAATATCTGTCAGGTTAGCCAGCCTTACCTGCGTGCTGAAGGCCATTTCACTCTGTTTTTCCTGCAAATGTCTCATTTGATTTATCTTTGACTCTTCCTGTTGGTATCTGGAGAACCATACTTACTTAAAACAGTGACATAAGTCCACTTTTGTGCCAAATGTAGGTGCTTTAATACTTCATGCTTCAATGTTGGATTTAAATGCCTATTACTAACCACGCCAGTTAAATCAAGAGTTGCCTGCACAATATTGCTATGAACATGTTTCAGCTTTGAAGGCTGTAGCACAGGTAGAAACACACGGAGTCAAAGCACTAAGCTAGCATGTCGAAAAGTACAAGGTGGGGTATCTGTAGCTGCCACCAGCCCTTTGGCTGACACAGTCCCAATCCTTGGATTGCCATTCCCTAGGAAACTGATTTCTCAGCCAACATGCGAGGGCTGTGGCAGCTGGAAAGCCGCTCAACGCCTTCGCTGCAGTTGGAGGTTTTCAGTTCCTGCCAGAGAGGAGGCACACAGCAAGAGCTGGCATTTTGCCGAACCCTTCTAAAGAGCTGCTCCTTCAGCAGGGGAGGGGATGGGGAGCAGTGCATTCCAGTTCCTTTTAGGGTTTCTGTTTGGGTTTGCATTTTCCTCCTAAACAAGAGGAAAAACAAGTTTTTCTCCCTAAAACTGGGCAGAACGGCATCCTGGCTGCAGCGCCTGGAGAACTGAAGAATGGGAGCAGAGGGCTGAGGAGCAGGCTGGCAATCATATTGAAATATTGGCTGCTGTAACAGCCCACTTGATTTATTACAGGTAGAGTTTGTTCTTCCTAGTTCAGTACCACTGTCCTGCTCGTACTGCTGTGCGACCTTCAGTGAAAAAAAGTCTCTTTTGCCTTGGTCTAAGTCCATAGCTGCTGTTCTGACAAAGCTGATGCCTGCGTGTGCCAAAGGCGCAGCTACTGCTCCTTGTTCAGCCAGTTTGTTTCTCCTTGCTGGTATTTCTCCATGTCATTGGCAACTTGTAGTTCAGTTTGTTTGAACTAATGGTGGAAGGTCACTTGTTGGGCCTTACACTGTGCATAAAATTAGTTCTTTGTCGGTATTTGATTCTGAAAATAACAAAACACTACTTTTCTGAAAGTTGACGTGAACCCCTAGGAGTTGGTACATTATCTGAACATTTTTTTTACTCAGAGTTGACAGAAATGTTTCACTGTTTGTTTTTTTACGCAATAACACCACATTTTTCGCTGCTTTTGCCTGGTGTCTGCTGGTAGGTGTGTGTATAGAAAATGCCTGGCCTTTAGAAGCAAAGCAAGGGATGTGGTTTTTCCTGTTAATTACTTACAGACAGGTCAATTGCTGTTGCATTCTAAACTGCATCTACCAAGAAAAACTCATCTAAAGCAGCACAAAGTATTACTGGTAATGTGCACTACAAGTGAGTTAACTTTTCCTAATAATAATTACTTTGCTAATTAGCAAAATCAGGATGTATTTTATAGTTCTTAGCCTCAGTGCACGTAAAAGATTGTTGCAGCAAACACTCCATTTCTTCACAAACTGAATGGAAACAGCAAGGAAAGGATTTATATTAAAACATTATTCTCTTTTTCTCAAGGACCTGATTTTTAAAACCTAGTGGTTTTTTTGAAAACCTTCCTGCAAGTGAAAGCAGCAGTACTTGGGAGGGCCTGAGCTAACCGCCCGTCTAAGCATATGTTCCATTATGGTGTTTCAGGGAAACAGTTTTACAGTACTTACGTAAGTTGTTTATCATTTAACTTGGACACAGGGCCTGGTCTAATTATAGGACTCAATTTCAGTTCTTTGAATCTTATATAGCCTGAAGCAGGTTCTGGTAATGGTTAGTTATTGAGTTCATTAGATTCAATTTCACCACCTTAAAAACAGGTAAAACGCAAAACAAACCCCGAATACCCTTCAGGTGTATAATGTAATTACTAGACAGACAGACAGACACGGATAACCAATGGAATAGCCACATTTTTAGGAAAATTCAGCTTATTGAAAATAAACACCACCCAAATGGTGAGGCAGATTTCCCAACGCCAGTTCCACAAATTGAGATGAAACCTCTTCGATATCCCAAAGGGAGAGCGTGGCAAAGCAGAGGTGAGTAAAAGGCAGAGGGAAGTTTCCAGTAATGAGAAAAAAGAATTGCAATGGCAAGTCTCCCTTTGGTTTATTTTATATATAACCTGTACTGGGATTGAATCCATAATAGGTTTTATGTATCATCTGGCTGTTATATGAAGAGACATGGTAGTTCATGAAATGCTTCCAGCTCTTCAGCTTTTGCCTGTGCTTTCTTGAACGCTTATCTTCTGTTATATTTTATATAGCAACCTTAGTAAAAGTACCGTAAAATAATTCGCAACAGCAATTGTTACACAAAGCAAAAAGTGGGAAGAAAATGAAAAGCAAAATGTAATAGGTACTCCTTACCTTAAATGCAGCTCTACTCAGAAGCTCACTGCTCTTCATAGACATTTAAGAAGTAGTTGTCAAAGAAATAGAAATTCAGTCTCAGTCTCTTGGTATAGTGTAACAAAGAAAATGCGCTTCTAGGAGTCTCATTAAACCTAGAGTTTCAATTAAGATAAATTTTTAATAACTGACCTTGTTTCCAAAAGAATTTTAAGTTCAGACTTCAAACATTGATTAAAGAACTGTGTATTTGATATTCAATTCTTAGTTTTCACCTGTATGAAAAATGAACTATAAATAGCACTTGGGAGATGGTAAACAGCCTATTGATAAATCTGTGCTCAAATAGTAAACTTCAGTTCCCTGAAAAAAAAAAAATTAATGCTCCCAGCAGACCAATCCAGAGTATCACAACTGTGGTTGCAGCAGACTTCCACGTTACATATCAAATAATGTTTTGTGAGTATTGTTTTGCATGTCTCTCATAGCTTTGCTCCAGAAGGCAATCGTCTGCCACTTCTTTATATCAAAGAGACAGCATCTGCAAATCTACACAAAGAGTATGAATGGGAGACTGACTTATTTACATGCTTGGAGAATAAGGAAATTCTGCATTTGTTTAACTGCTACAGAAACAACTCCTACTGACACATGACAAGGCAAGCATTTCTTAGTACACTGAACAGAAAATACTTTGACCAAAAAAGAGTAATGATTCTCTTAAATAATTCTGAATATTAAATAAAAGTAACAGATGATATCAGTTATATATTCTTAAACTTCATATAGTGATGGATTGCTACTACTGCCAAGACATGAAATTATTTTAGAAAAACTTGAAAAATATGATGCATGTAAACAAATTGAAAACAAAGTTTTGAAAGTAATTTTTTTCTGAATTCCCCTTTCTTCAGCTTTGTTATTCAATGGAGAGTTTGCTTACTTGCACACAGGACTCATTACAGAAGAGGAATGCAAGTGCTGGGGACAAGAGTCGATTTCAGCATGAGCGCTGCCAGACTGGTCTTTGCTGGTGGTGGGTTGGGGTGATTATTGTTTTTTTAAAAAATTACTATCTTCAGTCTGTATCTTCTGTGTTCCACCACAAAATGAAGTTACAGTGGTTATAGAACCCGTCTGTATTCCTTTTGCAATGGAATCAAAGTACTAACGCTCACAGGACAGATGATATATTTAAATAGGGAAAGATATGGTAAGGGATGCTTTTCCTTTAAGGAATTATTGTCTTGACTGACACAGTCAGACCTGTGAAACGTGGAGACTGCAACGTTGTGTCACCATGAAAAGTGCCAAAAGAGCAAAAGTGGGAGTCATGTAAAAATAAAACAGCTTTTAGTTTGGAGTTGGTTTGTTTGTTTTGCTAGTGAATCTTTATGTACCGCTTGCTACACATCGAAGAGTTTGCAGCTACATCTCTCTAAATGAAATGAACTTAAATGCTCAATGAATATTTTATCAGTCTTTCATTTATGCCAAGTTTCATTTCATCAGTTTTCTTAGATATGAGACCTTGAAGAGCCTGCTGAATAGCTGAGATAAAAGCATTCACGTGAAGACAGTCCTTGAGTATGTTAGGTTCATAGAAGAACAAGAGATTTACACTAAACTCTGTAATGTTGCTGGCACTGAAGTATAAAAACAGCTGCTCCCTAGAGACAAAAATAATATATAAAATGTATGGCCTGATTCTTACCATCTGTGGTACCTGTCGAAGAACATCTTCTAAAAGCTTCTCCAAAATTTTAAATGCAGTTAAGAAATACCTCCCCCCTGCAATATCCACATTTTCTGTGTAGAAGGAAGACCAGTGTGAGATGCATACCGAAAAGTGAGGGGGAACTGAGGCACTGCAAACAACATGCTGCCTGAAGGGGCAGCATTAAGTCTCCCTGTATTTCAATGCCTATGCAGAGGTGCTGAGCAAAGTAAAACTAACGGCGATCGCTGCCTGTCCCGACATACACCACCTGCCACCACGGTAACGGCAGCAAAACCCTAATTTAGCCTTCGTGGTAGGTAAGTTCTCTGCTGTTCAGCAGGGAGGCACACAGCAGCTCTTTCTTATATTTTTGTTTTAGGTACCTGTTTCTTCACGCCCCTTTCTGTATCTTGGGACATCTTTTTTAAAAGCGCTTAAATAATATGGCAGAGGTTCAGTTCCTCTGGTATGGCAAGCGGGCAGTGGAATTCAGCCACTCCAGTTTCATACAGTTGTACAATCGGGTTTATAGTTCAGTCTTCACATTTTTAGCATTTAAAATGATGGAACTGATAGGTGTCCACTCCCTAGATCTCGTGTCAAACTAAAAGGCTAACATGCCATGTATTGGTTTGCAATTAGAACCTCATCAAAATTAAGAGACCCATGAAGCTTATTTATTGTTCATTCTGGTAGACGTATATTATTATATTTTAAGAACTAAAACTACAGTTTTCTTGCCACACAGTGGCACACACAGTGACGTAGTGAAGGAGCTGTGGACTGTTCCACTGCCAAAGGCATTTTGTGAAAGGAGCTACAGGTGCCAGAATGCAGTGAAAACTCTGCAGTTTCCACGGGAGAGGAAAGGCAAGTAGGTTGTTAACTATCTCCTGGAAGGATTCCACTTCATTATCCATATTTCACAGTATAAATTAGAGTCACAATAAAAACTGAAGTTTTAGAACAACCTTCTGTCCTGTCTGGATGCTGCTTCAAGTTTCTTTGAGAAGTGTTTTCCTTTCCACGCAAACAGATTTATTTTCTCCCCACTCCCGGAGCAGCAGTCACTAGGCAGCCCTGCCCAGCCTGCTGCCCAGCCTGCCGCCCTCCCAGCGTGGCTCTAATGCCAGGCAGCTTTAAAAAAGTGGCAGGATTACAGAGACATTACAGACACTGAAATCACTGAGAAACTTCAGGAAAACACCTGCCCCTTAAGCCCACACACTTTCTGCCACAGAAACAAAACTGTCTTCTTTCGCCCCCTCTGGCACACAGCAGCTTCACAGGGGTGTTACTACGCCGCCAGTGCTAGAAAAATGAGTGTGTATGATGCCACCGGTATTTACCACTGGAAAAAAAGATTATTCACAGCTCTTAAGACTCTGTCAGGTACATAGTGTTGTCAGCTGTTGTAGAAAACAACAGATATTAAAAGAGAGTGTTAGCGAGAAAGTGAGAGAGTGTCTGTGCATAATTAGTGCTCCAGTTAGAATGAAAGAAAAAAGAGAGACAACTGAAACTTTGTCTCTTTCTCATTCTAACCAAATAATCTATATTGTGCCAGTCACTATTCGGCAGTTTGACATTTAGACATGAGTTCATCTGCTAGTGAGCTAATCCTGCACCCCTAGGCAGCCTCCCTAGAAAAAGGGACTGAAGATGTATCTGGGACTGAAGATGTATCAGGAGAGTAATGGCAAGGCCTCTGAGCAGAATACCGTACTGACAGCCTGTAATTTTATAATATGTTTGGTATAAAAGCAGTATTTAAAATAAGCTTTAGGCTTGGCAGTCACCAAGTGCTTTGAGCCTCCCTTCACACTGCATCCCAAAACCTATGTCGTACTGCTAGACCTCGCAGAGCGGCCAGGCAGCCTGCTGCCCTGACGCTGAGTTTGGAAAACACAGGCCCCAAATACACCTACTGGTTTATGGTAGAATACGGCCATGCAACGATCACATGACTATTATTAAACTGGAAATCCCTTTTAAAAAACTCACATGCTGCAGCAAGGAATGAACTTTTAAGAGGCCATCTGGTGAATTTTACACCTTTTCTTGGCGTATAGTGATAATTCCAGTTTGCCATCACACACATTTGTGTGTTCAACCAGCCCTCTTAAGTATTTTTAATGGGGGGGGGGGGCATTAGCAAGGTTTTTTGCGCACTTTCAGAGAGCAGCAATAAACATGATATTAACTGGAGGGTTTTTCTGCCAGTTCAGAAGTGTTTCCAAGAATGAAACTAAGTCCAGCCCCTTGGCTGCATTTTTATTATTGCCTTATTTGCATTTGCATGTATGTGTATAAAGTGTCACACTGTCACCATGAATACAGACAGCAACACACTCCTCTCACCTGATCATTTGATGCGGCAAAGGGGAGAAGACCGCGACCCTCTCCTAACAACTCGGTTTGCAAAGCTGCAGATTGCAAAAGACAGTGTGATTAGGCTGGATGACAAAGCTCGTCATCGTTCTTCCACTCAACCCAATGGCCCTTTTAGAGAACTGACTTCATTGCTTTTGCAGATGACAAACATTTCAACAGAGAAGCTGGTGCAGAAGTTGAAATGTAGGCTCTCCACTTACACAGAGTGATCCTACTATTTTTACACCTAGACCATAGTGGGCTGCGTCAGCATTGGCACGTAGGCAAGTGACAAATGGTCAGTGCGCTTTGAGTATGTAACTCTGTGTGTGCGTGTGCACGATTAGATTCTCTGTGTGCACACACATTTGCGCACACCTACACACATACTCTCTAGAAAGTAAACCACCGTCATGCCTGAAGTTAAGGTATGGTCCTAAAACCAATACTGTTATCCTGACACACTGATGTAAATTTGACTTTTAACACTCCTCTTCCCTGTTTTGAGGATAAAATTGCAGGTGTCTCAGGTAGAATTTATTTATTTAAATACTATTTGTAATAAAAAAAATATTTCTAAATAAATAGTAATGCTAAAGTATTAAATAGTAAATAAAAAATAGGTAAAACAGAGCTTTCTTAAAGACTGCAGATTCCTTTCCGAATTGAATTGTCAGCCTTGTAATTAAATACCAGTGTAGTGTCTTATTTGAAGATAAAAAGTTACTCATTTAGGTCACAGAGATGATTAATGCCCCCTCTTTGTTCCGAGCAGTTCTTTGGTGCACTATGACGGCAGCAAAGGTACCTTAAGTTGAAGAAGTAAGACTTTTGTTTCAAGCAAATAAAGCCAAAAGAAATTTAATGGTAGAAAAAGCACTGTGCTCCAAATGAAATATGGCATCATTCAGCTGTTAGTTGACCCTGTCAAACAAAAGTTTTCCATAGAACCAAAAATAAAATCATAAACATTTTGCCTACAGTGATATAATTTTTTTCCCGTTTGAGTGCGCTGGATGTTGGGCGATACCTTCTGAAGTGCCCAGGGTGGCACACAATGCCTGACATTAGACACAGCCGTAGCAAACAGACCCAGAGCAATTCTCTGCTCGTGGATTTTAAGACCACAAGATGTGGAAGGAAGCCCCCATACACACACAAACACACAGTTCCTCCCCTTCTGCATGCTCTTGTCCCCATTACTCCCAAAAGGATAAGCCCAAGCCTTACCAGTCTGTGTTTTGAGAACATGAGAAATAAAAGGGCTTTTTCTCATTTCCAAGGGTTGAAGTAACACTGATGGCTCATTGCAGGCATCACTTCTTTTGCCAGTGTTGGCCTTTTGTCAGATACTTGTGTTTGTTCAGCAGGCTCTCTCCATGAGAGTAGTGACTCTGTTCTGCATACGGCCTGCCTCAGATCTCTTTCTGGAGCACACTGGACCAGATCTGTGCCCAGATTCACTAGGCAGGGGGTGGGTGTGTATGGGACAGGGTGGGGTGGTGTTAACACACAATAAAATGCCTCGGACACATATCACAGGATCATACTTGTTTACAGGGTGCAACTGCGTGACACTGGTGAGTCAGGCAGCCTGTGGCTAGGCTGCCAAAGTCCTTGGGGCTGAGGAGGTGGCCAAGATAGTGAAGTGTCCCCAGCACTCTGCTTTCAGCCCATAGACACTGCAACCCTCAAATGTACGAAGGGAGCAGTGCAATCCATGAATTTGCTTGTATTACACTGCAGAGCAGTATGGCAGAGCCAACTTGTTGCTAAAGCTGTCATTTTTGTTTCAGTTAGCAGATTTTCAGTTTGAATTAAAGGCACTATTTCTTATTTCCATGGGCATTCATGGAGAATGATTTTGCTTTAACACTTGTATGCCTTTGTAGTACACTGTTGAACATGGTGGCAGGTGATAGGGATTAGTTTGTTAGGCATTCTGCCTCTTAGGTTGGCACTCCTTAAACAGTTTGAGAGGCCACACAGTCACTCCAATTTCTGCGTGCTGTCCCACTCTTAATTAGCCTTAAAAATCTTGGCTGCTGTGCCTAGGTTCAGCAGCTCTGACAAAACCAGCCACTTCACAGTATCCCGACATTGCTCAGGAGCATGTGTGGGAGCCTGGAATGTGACAGCATCAGCTGGAGACTTTGCCTAGTGCTGATACAAAGGAAGTAACGGGTCACGTTTTCATAGCTCTTCTTTGAGGATGTTTCATTACCCATTGGTAGTAATTGCAAATCAGACCATGCAGACAAACATCATGAAGTCGCAGTTAAAAAAAGAAAACAACAGACGTTATCTACATAAGCATTTATAGTCCACCAGCACAAATTTCTGTATATAGCTTTAAGTCTGAGCAGTGGAACATGAATATAACAATCAAACACACCACGGGAAAATAAAGTAAATAGGGTTTGGTATGTTAGTCTTACTTTTTAACCATTATTTATCCCTCAGCATACTGCGATTAAAAGCAGACCAGCTTCCTAGGCTAATATTTCTGTTTATTATTACAGTTGGATAGCGTCACTTCACTAATTCAGGCTGCCAAAAATTTAATGAATGCTGTGGTGCAGACAGTGAAGATGTCCTATATTGCATCCACAAAGATTATCAAGATTCAGAGTCCTACTGGCCCACGACATCCTGTTGTGATGTGGAGAATGAAGGCTCCAGAGAAGAAGCCCCTGATTAAAAGAGAGAAGCCAGAAGAAATCTATGCAGCTGTCAGAAAAGGTTCTGCAAAGAAGAGAATCCATCCTGTTCAAGTCATGAGTGAATTTAGGGGCAGAGAAGTAGTCTAATATTCTACCACATCTCGTGTTCCTGTCTTGAATTTCTGATGATTTTTCCTCTTTCCCCCCACTTATTTAATAATTATATATGTTAATGTTTTGCTTTTCTCTAAATCTGTAAGTTAACACTTGCTTAAATTATTTGAAAAATGCTGTTGGATTAATTAGCAGCACACAGTTGAAAAAAATAATCCATTCTCTTGCAGTGACAAACTATCATGTCTTTGCACTGGCATGTTTTCAGCAGAGCACTTTGAGTGATACACGACGGGACTGTGCTGCAGTTGGGAAGGAGGATGCTGAGTGCCAGCCTGCCCAAAGCCACACTGCCCTCACTAGGCTTAGGCGTTCCTTCACCGGGGATGAATGTGGCCAATACTAAACCACATGTATTTTATGATATACAGCTTTTTAAACATTGCACTATTGGGCCTGATCCTTTATCGGCATCGTTATACTGTGATCACATCAGCTGGACTGCTTGATGCCAGCTGAGAGTCTGGGACCTTAATGTGGATCTAGACTGTAAGATCTAAAAAGCTCCCTTCATAACAGCCTTAGAAACGTAAGTTTGAAAATGTCTGATGAAACACAAAAAGTGTTACAACATAGATGTAATATTGTAATTAAAAAAAGCATTGACTGCAACACAGCAGTAATAATAGCTTTTTAAAAGGCCTTTTGAAATATTAACATTAATTTGTGTTCTGCTTCCTAGACTATTCTGTGAGCCCTTATAAATCTGCTGACTGTTACATTTAGAAATTCAGATGAATCAGATATTAACAATAAAGAACTTTTCTAATCACTGCACAAAGGAACAAATATGAAATACATCATTATTCTGAGATCAGTGTGTGAAATACACATACCCATACCTTGAATCTTAGGATGAAGAGATTTTTGCAAGGTAACTAGATTTAAATGACTTCTCTTATGACAGTAGAGTCCTAAATGCAGGACGGTGCTGGTAAGCGACTTGCTAAATGGCTGCGCTACATCTCAAAGTATGTAATGAAGATAAGCGCTATTTATCTGTGATCACTGCTAGGCTTCTGTAAGATAGTTAGTGAAAGAAAATTTTTCTAAATCCGTTTGAATCTGACATCAACTTGGACTGATTTTTTTTGAAGAATCTAACTTCTCTTCCCTGCCATGTCACTAAGTTTTCCCAGACGCCACTTATTACTCAAGATGTCTTTGCCTGGCAATTAAGTAGATCATTTTGTATGCTTTTTGTTTTTGCTAAGGTGAAAGGGCTCCCTCAAATGCCAGAACTTCACGATGCATCATTGGCTGCCATTATGAGGCGGCTCCAGACTATGGGCTGTTGCTCCGTGGCTTTTGTTATCATGTTTTGCACAGTGCACCTACCTAGCACAACGTGGGCAGCAAAAATAACCATAAACTATGTTTTTCCTGGAGGGGCCACTTCGTTTCTAAGCTCAGGACAGTGGAGCAGTATAATTTCAAGGCTGTTCATTAAGAAATCCCATGAAACCTATAGCGATCATGAATTAAAAATTTTACAGATCGCTGTTCCACCTTCCGTAACTTTACTGTCTGTTAAATTAAACAAAAGAAGTTTGGAAGAAAAATCACTTCTTTGCAACTCAGATTCCCTCCAGCACTTTTGCGTCAAGACCTTTGTAACGTATAGGTCTTCGCTAGTCCTCTTAGGGCTACAGAGCAGCTAACGGTCAAGTGGAGCGGGCAGGGGCAATGCAGAGTAGGCCACGTAACCTCCTTTCAGTGGGTCTGCTGGCAGACTGAGCAGATCTGAGATGAAGATTCTGCGTGGTATAGAGAACAGGAGAGAGTACATTATTGTGACACCTTAAAGCCAAAATCTCCGTGTAGTATTTCAGCTTCTGGTCCACCCCCTTAGACTACCTGCTCCCCCAGCAAGGGTCAGGTCCAGAAGCCGGCAGGTGAGTTGCCATAACCTTGTGTCGGGGGGGTGTTACTCTCTCAATAAATCCTCATGGCTCCAGGTTACCCCTTTGATATATATGTCACTTTGACATGTTTGTAACCAATGTCTTGTTACCGCACTATTAATAAAAAGCATGTACACCACTGAGATGCTGTCTTTTAGTGTTGTGGGATTTTTATTTTTTTTAATGTGTCTCCTTACTGGTGAACACTAGTGAACCCCCAGTTCAAAAGCCTGCCAGCTTTGTTTATAGGAGTGCCAGCCTTCTGGCACACTAAGGGTACTCTATTAGTCTCGTTCAAGTGAGAGTTTTTCTAGCATTAGTATCACTGTAGCAGAGCTTATTGCTTAATTTAGTGCTCCTTCCTGCACTGGTAGTCACCACTCTCTTACCCTGGCCATAACAGCCAGTTTGATCTCAGCTTCCAATACTAGTTCTATTACACAGGAATTTATTAGGCAAAACCCAGCCCTCTAAATGAACAAGAAAATCAAAACCCACTACTGGTTTTTGAGACGAGCCAAAAGAATGATGAGTTAATTATATCTAGACTTCTTTTTCTGGGCTGAAGTTCAAGGCCAAGTGAAAACGTAACAAGGTAAAGTGTATTCCTGGCTAAGGAGGCAGAGGAATAAGAAACAAGTCTTGGCGATGTAAAAAGCCCAGTGTATTTGCTCATTACACCCCTCAGCAGGTGCGTGAAGCAGGGAACCACCACTTCTCTGCCACTAGTGCTAATGCTGGAGGAGGATGTGCTGCTCAGTAAGTTTTATTCCAGAGCAGCTACTGAATTCTTCCTGCAATCTGCTCATTCCGTCCTAGCCCCAGTTGTCAGAGTATAATTTTTCACTCTGTTGTTCCTTGCCTCTGTGTTTGCATGATGTCCACAGCGTATTGGCATGTCTCTTCAAAACTATGCCCTTAGCTGCACTTCGCAAGGCTTCCTCACCTCAGCAGCTCAGATTATTTCATTAGCTTGCCTTGTCCTCTCCCCACTACCACATCACAGAACAAAGTATGACGGACAATTGAAGGCAATTTTATTTAAAAAATTCAGTGGAGCACTAAAAAATGAGATAGATTGTGTTTCTCATTGTTGAAGCACACTAGTACAAAAGGACAAATTCAAGCCATTTCCACAAATCCCAAAGCTGTTCATTTTTGATTTTTTTAAATAAATTTGGCTGTCATTCTGCTCTCACTGGTGTTGTTTCCTTTAGTGTTTAGTGATTCTAATTTGTAAACAGCATTTTCTGTCACTGCAGATTGTGCTGAGCATAGTTTACAGTTTGTCCTATTTACTTCATTATTACCTTGACTTAGTGAACTATTTCTGGTAAGTAACAAAAGACCTTTCATCTCTTGGGCCCTCAGAATAACGTAAAACCACACGTCCCTCTGCCTCTGCCCATGCCTGGAGCGCTGCTCTTGCGCCTGGAAGAAACTGTTCTGACATAACTAACCAGCTTTTTCTTGGAGGGGAGTGTGAGAGGGAAGGGTGGGGAACAGATGTGGTAACCCTCTCAGCACTTACACCAACGTCCTTTTTCCCCCAACTTAACCTGGTGTCACTTGGGAAGCTCTACAGCTGCATCTCTACTGAAGATAACTAAGCAGCCTGTCATGACACAGGCCTGATGGTCCAGATGGTTTTAAAAGGTCTTCAGCTCTTTTGAAAAGGTGTTTTGTGTTGTTTATTTTCTGTGGATCCACAGTAGAAGCACTTAAGAAAAATGTGTTTAGACAGCAAGTTCTTTAATGAGCTTTTAGAAGTTTTATTTTTGAAGAAAATATTTGGAACTCTTTACTAGTAGTAGACATTAAAATTCATACCTGCTATTTTTGCTTCCAGGTACTACTTAGCCCTCGTGTACTGCTCTTGGTTAAACGTTGGAGACTTGCCTGTATATTTGGCTCAGGAAATAAGGAGAAAAGTAAAACCCTGTTCCCTCAGGTTGGATTTAAAAATGAAACAAAAAAAACCAAATGCCCAGAGGCACTGGTATGTGTCCATGTGCAGGACAGGAAAGAGTCTTGGGCCCTGAAATGAGGGGAGAAGTGAAGGTGGTAAGCAGAGGCGGTACTTTTGGCAGAGGACGTGGAAGTTGTTGAAACTCCAGAGATAGAAGGGCTTGACGAAATGGTGCTGGACATCTTCATCTTGTACCTGAGACCAGAACTTTGGATTCAGCAAGTGAATGTTGCCTGTTCTCTGCCTCACAGCCTTGAAAAGCCCCATTGCCCTCCCTCATCTTCCCAGTCCTTGCTGGCAGCTCTTGGTGGTCACGTGAGGCACAAGTGACTCTCCCTAGCCCTCTTCCGGGCTCCCACCTCCGTTCTTACTCTACAGAGGCTCCTCTGTGTCCCAGTGAATTCTGCCTGTAACACTGAGGTAGCTGGTTATACACAGCTGCTAATAACCTGCTTCCTCTGTAATAACCCACTAAAACCACCAGGGTGCCGGGAAGAAAAAGCTTACATAATAAAAGCAATCATCTGAAATTGTCCAATAGACTGCAATTTAAGAGCGTATTACTAGAGCAATTAAATACTAATTAAAGATCAAGCAGATGACACTATACAGTTCATTTTTGTTTTCCCTGGAAGATCATTAGAACCAGTGTTCTCTTTCTCCTAAGATGGTTAGTGGGCTTGGTTTTTTTTCAGAACTGCTTCTTAAAGTGAAGGAGATCACTAGCACTGTTGATGAAAAAATCTTATGGATTTTGTGTTGTACACTGAAAGTGGTATTGGAAAATGTCACCTTTCAATTAATAAACCACAACTCTGTGGAAACTTTCTTGGGATAAGAGAAAAAAAAATATATCCAAAGCAGACATGGCTTAAAAGTTATGTAAAAACAAACCAGGAAAATGCTTGAAAGCCCCTGTTGTCTACTGTCAACAGGAGACACTGGACTCTATGGTCAAAGGAATTGAAAGCTGAGGGGCTAATTTTTGATTCCAGCACACAAGAAAGTTAAGATGAAAGCTTGCAGTGCAAGAGATGGATCTACCAATTTTATTGTTAAGGAGCTTTTTACAGGATAGGAAATATTCATTTTCTACTTCCTGATGGTGAAAATGACTGCACTTATGCAGGCTGGAGACTGCAGAGATGCTTTGTCATGCAGGATGATGTCTCCTCTGGACTCAGTCTTCTATCAGCCTGGCCATTTTGGAGCCATTGACTTTTCTGCTGTAGTTTTCAATTATTTTTACAGAAGACAGCAAATGATTTAACAGCAGCTGAAAATAGTCACGTAGCTCATTAGCTGTGGGGGAGACTGTGCCTTTTTGGCCCTGCTCTTTCATGGAGGCAGGGGGGCAGGATGTTAAGGGAGCCGGTGCTAACTGCTCCAGCAAGCCTGCAGGTAGGGATTTTCTCTGCTTTAGTTCCCAGAGCTCCCTTACTAGATGGAAACACGATAGGAAATTGCTCCTCTACTTTCAAAATGCAGAACAGAGCACTATGCTCTGTTTGCCCAACTATTCATCATGGCTGAGGGGATGGGAGAAAGAAAGAAAAGTAACTTTTGTGTTTTTTCAGCTTCTCTGGTGAAGAAAGACCATCACCCAAAGGAATGATTGTTCTAGGAAAGCAGAATTTCCCTGGAGTCAAGGCTTTACAAGATCAAGGAAAAAACAGCAAGAGGCTGTTTATGCCTTCCACTCCTTCTATGAACCCAATCTAGTCCTCTGTTTCCTCTGTCCTGAACTTCCTCCTAATTGCAGATCACCTAAGTACAGATTTTGCATTACTCGCCCAGCTCTTAGGAAGGCTTCCAGCTGCACATACTGGAGGCCTTCCTAACAGGAAGCTGCACTGCTTAATTGTTCCATATTACTCCTTATTTCTATTGGAGGTACTAAGGACTTCACCCAGCAAGCCGCAAAACCCAAACCCTCAGTGATGTCTCTCAAAAGCCTCGACAAGCAGCAAACCATTCCTACTGCTACCTGTGTAAATATTTTGTGTGCAAATACGTTCCTCTTCTAGAGGAAAGGGAATAGCGCTACAGATGTAACATTGTACGTAGATGGTACCTAGTCACACATTAAGATTCAAGCTGTCGATTTAAGCACCAGCAGCTGAGGTTGTGCATGTTTGGGATGTGGCTGCTTTCACAGCTTTCTGTATTTTGCCCTTTACTGTCGGGTGTGGGAATGGGCTTGCTTGGACTAACACAGTTTATTGTTGCCCATCATCTGACACATCGTAACCACCCTGTGCAGACTCTGTGTCCTTCCGAGCAGCCACAGCTCCTATGATGTTCCGGAATTTAATTGGGAGTGGGTCCTCAGTGGCTCCCCAGAGGTGTTTGACTTCCTTGTCTGCAAGGTTAGCCAACAAAGGAGGAGAGGAACTACTGAATCTCTTCCTCACAACTTCCTACCACTATTCGTATGAAGTGACCAAGTAACCCACCTGTCCTATTGCCTTCTGATCCATGTTTTAATTTCCATCTATCCTATTTTCATATCATTTTGATATGTATACTCTCCCTCAGCATTACCTTGCTGTCTTCTGTCCTGAACACTATTTTTCTTTAAACAAAAGGACAGCATACAGGTTTTCAGCACCTCCACCGCCATTTCCCAAGATCCTGTTTCACTTCATCATCTTCTCA
Source organism: Larus michahellis (assembly GCF_964199755.1). Classification (NCBI taxonomy): domain Eukaryota; kingdom Metazoa; phylum Chordata; class Aves; order Charadriiformes; family Laridae; genus Larus; species Larus michahellis. The sequence continues at coordinate 38,420,297 of NC_133901.1, forward strand.
AAACCCTACAACAAAAGAATGCGGAGAAATGGTGTGTGGCTAGCTCAGCTGCCAGGCTAAATCAGCACAGGTATTTTGAGTTCAGTGGTAAAATATTCCCTTGACAGTAGTTACTGTAAGTCCTTCCTCTGTAGCAGCTCTCTAAAAATGTTATCCCTCATTCAGGCTGGCTAAGACCCATCAGTCACCTTGAAGTTTGCTTTTTGAACAGGTAGAAAGCATGCCACCAGTAAAGAGATATGCTCCCCAAAAGAAAATACGTCTTCCTTGCCCTTTCCTCTTGCTGCATTTCAAACAACTTGTCTTTATTTAGGCATGTCAGGGACAACTTTAAAATACCAAAATACAAAATATGAAGGTTATTAATACAGCAATCCAAAGGGCAAAGAGCTTATTGGTAGTATGAGCTATTGAGTCATGTGGGTGGTGATGGCACATCCTCAAGCACTCTATTACCATAATGCCTGGGCTGAAGACTCCATTAATTTTCTGCATCACCAACAGCTGAGGACCAAAGCTGACAGCCAATAATACGTGAGTCAGGTGTAAGCAAAATACATGCACAGACAAACCTTCCCATCACCTCCTAAAACGTTAACAGCACAATATAACAGATCAGAAAACATGTGGCAAAAGAAGGAATACAAAGAAAATCGTTCCTAAGAGCCCTTACAATACCATTTTCCAGAAACATTATATTTCAGCTTCCAAGCAGCTGTACATTTATCTTTTTCATGACTAAGTGAATTCTGAGGGTCTGAATGTGCTCAAATAAATTCATGTACTTTGATTTTTTCAAGGTATCAAAGGAGAGAAAGTGAGCAGCTCTTCCTGTGTTTTTGCTTAAAGTATATATTGCCATGGAATGCATCCCTCACCAGTGACTTACGCATTAAGAGATGCGTGTCGTTCTAGGAAGGGATTGCTGGGAATAAATTTTGGTTGGCTACACATCAGGTAAAACAGTATGTCTTTTTTTGCTAACAAAAGCGTGTTCAGCCATATTTTAAATGGGACAATTTGCAAGAGATTTTTTAAAAAGACCCTTTTCTGGACAATCTTAATTCCCCATCCAGAAACTTTGCGCCCTGATACTTTTCCTTAAATAAGGCATCATCCAAAGAAGAATGGTTATCCAACTACATCTAGCTATGAGACCCACACATTGGAACCGAATTTGCCACCACATATTTGAAGGTTCCAAAGTTTATTTCCAATGCAGAAGGACTAGAAAAGCTACAAGAAACTTAAAGACTACAATTTAGCGTTTCTTTTGAAAACTAATTAAATCTTATCATTGGTATTTGACTTTTATGTAAACAGACTTAACAAAAACTTGAAAGGAAAATACAATATGCTACCTAGACAATGGATACAGACTTATTTAAACCAGGCAGCATGCCAACTTACTCAATAGCATATGGCAGACTTCTCACTTCTTTGCTGGTTTGATATTTTTTGACAGATTCATGTAGTTTGTTGTAATGAAAAATGGAATTACTAATTTCAGATGTAGTATTCCCTGTAATAATGTTGGCTAAAATACTGAGTGTGCGTGAGGAAACCTTGGCTGAAATAGCTTTCTTTTTATTTAAAAAAAAAACCCAGAGTGTAGCCTTTGGTATGTCTACTGAATTGACAGCTACTAGTATTTGGTCAGACTAATGATAACATGCTTTACCTTCCAACACATACTAATATAACATACCTTGTCACATTTTATGACAGTGAATATAAACAATGACTCACACTGAAAAGAACTCTCACGGATTTGCCAGTATTGAAAACAATATAATTAAGCCCGTGCTTAAACGATCTGTTCAGCAGGCCTGGTTTTTGGATTGTATGTAAGCGCTTTGCTGAAATCAAAGCCATGCTGCTGGCACATTTAGCTAACAACCTACCTCAGGAATCAGCAAGGTATGGTTACTAAGAGAAATATTTATTACTCAAAAGTTATATGGATTATTACAGAAAGTGTAAACGTGAAAATACAGCGGTAGCTTACGACTGGGATTTCACCCCTGGCGAACAGCTCCAGTGGGCACATTTTACCTTACAGGGAAGCTCCGCTACTTCACATATGAACTGTACCCATGCCACAAACTTCATACAGAAATAAATAGAGGAAGACACATGCACACACTGCAAACTATTTGCCCCTAATCTGGTTGCCTTAATGCTTAGCTGATTTTTGCCATGGCCTGACAGAAAACTCACTCTCTCTATTATTTACCTATTTACATAATTATGTAATTTTCTTAGTTATTATACATTTTTTATATAGTAAAATACATAACAGATTAGTAATGATTACTAGAATACATTATTAAAATGTTAATGTACAATAAATGTAATTATTTTACATATTATTAAATATATAGATATAATATACATGTATTTATATACTTACATAACATTTAGCTATTGATAAACTAAAGTTGTTAGAATTCATAGCAGTACTGTCAGAAGTATGGGAATGTTTAACCTTAGTAAGGTACAGCATTTCCATATTCAGCCTCAATTTTCTGCTCTTGAAATAATCTGACAAAAAAATAAAAATCAGTTGCAGCTTATAGCAAAAGTATAGCACTGCATCTAGTCAGTCAGAAATTAAACTGGAACCTAAAACCTTGGCAATAAAAAATAGAGCAGAGAATAAATATGTCTACAAACCTCTGAAGAGTTTGAATAGGATATTCCTATTTGGTAAACTATAAAAAAGTGAAACAAGACAACTTTTTGGCTACCAGTGAGCTCTGTTTTCACTGAAATCATCTTTGTCTAGCTGCAAACATTACATGAGCCAATATAATTTCAAGTCAAATAGGTGTTATGTTAACAAGAATGACTAAGATGCTTCACTTCCCCCAGCATCCTATTGCCTAACTGTTCTTCCTTATTTTCCTCCCAGAAGAACCGCTTGTTGTCAGGGCTCTGGAACGAATGTAGCATGTACAAATGTCCTAACGTTTCAGCAAGTGTATCCACCTGAGGGATCTCATCTGAAACAGTTGTAAATTAAACCCATAACCGCCAATAAAAATAAATAGGGTGTAGGCAACCCTGTTATTGGAATGAAATTCAAGACTCAAAACTGCCAAACTATTCTGTGTTCATTCCTCTAGTCCCAGGCTCTTCTCTATTCTATTTTGCCTTTTTTTTTTGCTCGTATGTACAAAGTATGTACTTTGTATGTACAGAATGTACATACAGAATGTACATCCAAGTATGTACAAAGTACATACAAATATTTATGTAAGACTCCAACTTTCTTTTTTTACTGAAGTGGCAAGCTGTTTTAGCAAGCTGTGTTAATTGCCCACTGTAATGACCAAAGATTCTGATATCTAAAGGGAGAATAAAAGAGGGACTAGTAGCAAAATACTAAAGAAGTAATGCAGCACACACAGAAGAGCTTACAAAAACCTCAAAACCTTAGATGTAAACAGAGCAGGCTATACTTGCAAAGTCAACAAGCTAATTACAGTGGCCAAAGGCTTCTGCCTCTGAGTTTGCAAAACACAATGTGATTTGTCAAGAGCAATGGTATTTCCTTGTTTAGAAAAAGGTTAGCTTATTTTTTTTAAAACTCCCATCCTTAAACTTGTGTTTAGGATCTGCTCTAGGAACAGATGGCAAACCACATGTCATGAAAAAAACCCCAAGAATTTTAGACAGAAGAGATGAAAAACAAGTTTCCTCCTTTAAAAAAATGAATTCTTCCTTGGCTTCCTGAAGCCACTGCACTGCAATCCCTTGTTACATAAGCTAGCCCAACAGGGTCTCCAATAAATGAGCTACCTCCTGAGAATTACGTTAAAAATTACATTAAAAAAATAGGAAGTATCAAAAAGACTTCAGCCACCTCTGTCACTGCTTACTGCTGTAGCTTTCTCTTGAGTTTTAGGGACACTGGTTTCAATATTCTGTGATCACTGAAGTCTGGCTCTTCCCAGAAGCACAGTGACCTTTCTGCATCTCGGAGGGAGCCATTTTATTTCTCTCTTAGCCCCGTAGGTAAGGAATATAATGGGTATGCAACACTGCAGGGCAATTCCAAGAAACATCTGGCATGGAAAAAGGGGCCATTGCCTATTGCTCTCCATCAAAATGGAGATAGGTTGTAGGCAATCTTCCCAACATCTCTTGTGCCAAGCAACCCACTGTGAGCAGACCCAGTTTATTTTCTGAGAGGAAAGCCGTTCCTCTAGCCGACTCAGATACATTATAATCTTACCATGTTTCCCTAACACATGTTTAGGAAGATTATCTCAACTGAAAGGAGCTTTCAAAATGCCACTGACTGCCTGAACTGAGCAGAGGACGGGAGATGACTGAATGCGTGTCAGAGATGCAGAACTTAGGCAGGGGAGCTTCCCTCCAGCCTCCCCCACCGGCACAGTTGACCCCTGGCTGGTCTGAGTTCCAGGAGTAGGAAGGCACATGGCCAGCATAGGGCAGCCACCCGGGAGGGCTGCGTCCCCAGCTTTCCTGGCAGCACACACTCCAAAATAACTTTGGATCATCTCCCAGGAATAGAATAATTGCATGTGTATGGGACAACTGTAGACATTTCATTGCAGGAGAGTAAAATATAGACCATAACAAGGATTCATATGAAATGCACAGCAAACAAACAAAGCCAGTATTTATGTATTCTATTTCAAAATCAAGATGATTTTGTGCTGGGCCACCTAAGCAGCTGGCCATGTCTTGCTTCCTGAGTAGTGATGACTTGCTGTAGTGTAGCATGCATTATTCAAACAGAGGAACTGATTAGGAACTGCTAGACTCTAAGTTTATTATAACTGTATAAAGTCCTGCAAACATTTAAATTGCTGTGTTTTCGTGGTGAATTTCTTAGTATGAATTTATACAAAGTACAGACAAGAATTAATTATTTGGATAAATCTTTTGCGCACAAGACTTCATCTGCACTGATAATATCATCTTCTATAATTTTGTTATATGTTATTTAAGAAAACTGAAACATTTGAAGACTCAGAGAAATGAATTATTAAAACCAGTTGAACTTTCTTCTTCCAATTATTTGCCATATTGAGAGTGGATTTTTATAACAGAATTGGTTGTGATGACATTTGTAAAAAGATAAATTGAAATTCATTTAAAACATTGATTTTTCTCCTAAACATGCATTTTCTCTTGACATCTCTCTCACTTTTTCTCACTATCTTTAGCGGGATCACTAAGTACCATATCCAGAAGGCACCTGGCATCTCCAAAGGAAAAGAAATTGATTTTTGTACTAGCATGGCAGTACAAAGCAAAACTGCAATTTTTATTCACCCTATTCTGTTTAATACTGTTGGAGGAGGGAGACATTTGAATGAATGTGTCTTTGTGTATGTGTGTGTGTTCTGTCTGTGTCCACATATTTTCAAGTTAATAAGGCTGTACAAAGAATAACTGGACCTATGGTAGATTTTATGGATAATTTTAAATATGCACACATTTTACATATGTTTTATTCTTTAACAAGGTTTTGCACTGAAGGTCCTTCTTTTTTTTCCAGAATACAATATATAATTTGAGACTCTTGTCTCAGTTTCTTATGTATGACCTTCGGAGAGTCACCTGGCCTTTCTGAGAATTCTTATAAAGTAACACGAGTGATGCAATTATAAAATGTATGTAATTAACTCCTGTAAAGCAATTCAGATCAAATGTAAAGGGTAAAGCAGAACAGTAATTGTTTTTGACATTGCCATCATTTTTTACTGGATGTTTTTACTCCTTATGTCACCACCCTAAAAAGCCATTTTGATTTTTCCTGCCTGCACATAGGAAACTGTTTTGTTCTCCAGAATTCTCCAAGAAAGTTAGTATTCACCCCACCATTGCTGGGATGCCTTGACTACTGTAACTAAGCACTATGAAATTATATTATCACCAAGCCAATTTTTCCAGTTCTCCCCATAATTAAATGAACTTTATTCAATACACAGTGCTTCACACACATTCAACCAACAGAAGAAAGCCACATAGAACTTATTTCAGCTTAAGAACAACATACAGAAAAAACCACCTTTAGATTAAAGTCCCTCATAAGATGACAGAAAGTAAGATGCAAACGATTGACAAGCTTAATGTCAAAGTTTCTTAATATCATAAAGAATTGATTTAAAAAAAAAGACTTCGCAAGTCACGCAGAGGTAAATGCATGTAAGAAACTTCCCTAGGAAGTTGCACACTGAAATGTCTTTGGGTCACTGGTGATTGGCTTCATTCAAGCTAAGTTCCTAGTGAAAGCACCTGGAGTTCTGTTGCAGGATGAAGTACAGGAATGGCATATGATTTATCTATAGTAATTAAAAATGCATAAGGTGATTTATAATGGAACAGATGGATTCTCTACAATGAGAAGAAAGGTAAAATATACAAGACAGTGAAGGCTGTTAAGCGAAGCCAGTAAAAGTAAGAACAGTTATCTTAGATGCTAGAGACATCTAAGATCTTGTTTACATGTCAGCAGTATAATATTTGCTTTTTTTGTGAATGAAGTGGATATACTACATGACAATTAGAAAACACCGGAAAAATTCAAAGTTACCTTGAAAAAAATCATTGTGCCAATGCTTTCAGTGCTATTGTGCCCCATGAAAGACATTGCTGATTGTGAGCTTGTCCAACTACTTGGAAGGACTTGTTAGGGAAGTTCTGTGTCTTTGGTCTTGAAGAGACCAAACAATGAGTGATGCTGGAAATATAGAGGGTCTTCTAGTTAAAGTCTGGCTCCTCCTTCGGTATCCTTCATATTCTTATACATAAAACTTGGTAAAAAAACTACAGAAAAAGTAAAAAAGTAACAAGGACTTTTGCATTAATTCTGCACTGATCTGCTTCTGAAGAACAAAGGAGAATGTCTGAGAAGTTCGGATAAACTGTATTTGTGTTCAAAGCTTTTTGGGATTAAGTCTTCAAATCATATAAAATAAATTAGCCAATAAAACCTTCAGGATAAAACTCCAAGTTTCTTGCCCGTGTAGCCCCTTTGCTGTACGATACATGACACACTGCTGTAAACGGACAATGTGTAGCCTGGAAGACTTCCATTTTAGGCAGAGTGCTGAGCGTAAGATGCTGCCCTGTCAACATAAGCGCTGTAGGCCAAAGGAAGCAACAGCTTTCAGAATCCAGCAGTCACCAAGATCACATCTGCAAATAACCCCTCAAGATTTGCTAAGTCTTGGAGAGCACAATGAAACTTTGGAAGTATTCACATTGTTCCAACTTTAGGCACCTAAATTAGCTAACTACACAAACTAATTAAATCTCCACTTCTGATTTAAACTCATGTGGACAATTCAGAGCACCTGCAACACGAGAAAGAACTTCTTTACTCTCTGAGGGTGGCAGAACCCTGGCACAGGCTGCCCAGAGAGGTGGTGGAGTCTACGTCTCTGGAGACATTCCAAACCTGCCTGGACGCGTCACCTGCTCTGGGTGACCCTGCTCTGGCAGGGGGGTTGGACTAGATGATCTCCAGAGGTCCCTTCCAACCCTACCATTCTGTGATTCTCTGAACAGCAGCATGCTTTGCATTGCCTTGTGGCAGCACTCTCACCTCTTTCCACTGACCATGGAGCAGGCCTGGGAAGATTAACCACGTAGCCAGCCTAGCTAGCCGAGGTCTCAAACTTGGCAGGGACTCATCTCCTTGTGTTCCATGCACACATGTTGCTGGGAAGGAAGCTGCTGGTGACTGCAACAGAGCTTGGCTCTGCCTGACTGTCTTGCCCCAATGCTGCCCTTGGTTGCATCTGGGAACCTGCCCTGCAATGGGGAATGGCTGGGCAAACAGCACAGCAGGGGACCATGCCATGCTCACTAGCACTATGTATGCAACAATGATGCCAGCACAAGGGAATTCATCTGCTGGGAATCACTAGCTGGCCCAAAGCCACTTCATGCTGAGCGTGAACCAAAAACTGATCATAGCACACTGAAAATCCATTAATATAATCACTGCACCTTAGATACCTGAAAGAATGTCCCTGACATCTCAAACCTATTAATTTACTTGAAGTCTAAAGAGGAGGAAATCACTGCTGAATATGATTAAAGCTTACTGCCAAGAAGAAGAAATTATTTTCTGGAAGTTAGGGAAGAAAAAAACAAGTCCCTTGTTTTTCCTAGCAGCTACAAGATTACAAAAATGCACTGAAAATATGCAAAAAATTGCTGAAAGGACTCAGGAGGGTGCTCTGCTATTCAGTTACGCACAGAAATAAAGAAATCATCTTTCGTTTAAGCACTGACAGAGAAATTCAGGAGGTGAGAGCAGCAGTCAGACCTATATTTATCTAAGAAGGAAGGAAATGAAGGGAATCATCCCGTTTCAGGGTATTCTTCCTTTGACTGATCTTTGCTTGCTTAAAGACCTTTATGGCTGTCAGATTAGTAGAAAGTCCTATCACCTATAGAGTCAGTAAGCTAAAGAGCTGAAAGGTACTGTATGGACTGTGCAAGGTATCTATTGCTTGATCTGCAAGCACAATACTTGTCACTGGGCTTTGTCTCTGTATTATACTGCTACTTTTCTAATTAAGTGTGATAGAGTCATTTTCTTCTCTCAGTCACTCCCCAAACTGCAATGAGCTACTGCCCGTACTGTCTACGTTTGTACAGCTATGATGCCGTGCTGTCTGTAATGCTCTCTTGTCCGTTTTAATACATTAAGCCATCTGCCAACAACAGAGCATGAATAACAAGATTCAGTCCTTCTCTAATATGACTGTAGTGCTCTTCTGTTCCGTTTCCACTCATTTGATTAGCTTTCCTTCCATTCCTGTTCAGGATGGGAAAAATATAATATTTTCACCTTCCTATTTTGTGCAAGTACATATATATCATTTCAAAATTCAGCCTAATCTATGCATAATCTCTTTTTATTCAGCTAAGTAAGACACAAGAAAGGCTGTGCCACCTACTAAGAAGCAAACTGGGACACAGCACATTTGAATGCATTTTACAGGTAACACTATGTCTTTCACTTGAGACACACGGCTGGTGTACTACCTGCACTTGGCAAGCCCATACTCCAAGGCCCAATACACTATTCTCAGCCTGTTCTTCCAATGTAAATTACAGGAGGAGCTAAATAACGTTCAGCAGGAGAAATGAATTACATTATTGGGCAGGTTTACAGTACAGCTATAGGAAGGACCCCAGGAAAAGAATATCTCACACAAACATCACTGTAGGTTGATCTGGTATTTTACCCTATTTTAATAAATGATTCTTAACTGGGGTTGTTTAGCCTGGAGAAAAGGAGGCTGTAGTGAGGTGGGGACAGGTCTCTTCTCCCAAGTAACACGCAATAGGAAAACAGGAAACGGCCTCAAGTTGTACCAGGGGAGGTTTAGGTTGGATATTAGGAAAAATTTCTTCATGGAAAGGGTTGTCAAGTATTGAAACGGGCTGCCCAGGGAAGAAGTGGATTCACCATCCCTGGAGGTATTTAAAAGACGTGTAGACATGGTGCTGAGGGACATGGTTTAGTGGTGGATTTGGCAGTGCTAGGTTAACGGTTGGAGTCGATGATCTTAAATGTCTTTTGCAACCTAAATGATTCTATGAATTTATTCTATGAATCTGCCCATACAGATTCAGGTTCTAGAGAAGCACTAACCTGTAAAACCCAACTGCCAGGATTCTGAAGATGAAGCACTCCCTCTGAGCGGGAATCCCAGTGCAAAGGGCTAGGTGCTTCTGCCAGGATGCCTGTGTAAGCTGCTGCCCTGGGGAACATCTGAACTCCACGCAAGCGACCATCCAACTTCAGTTATCGTACACAACCTGATACTTCTGGACAAATTCTGTCACTGCTTCCTTTTTCAGCTTTTCCTAAAGCATCTGTGCATATAATATCCAGGATCAGCATCTGATTTAATTTTAATTTTCTTACCTGAAGTATCTTAGATGTTTCTTTGTTCGTACTTGAAAATTCAGATGCCTTGCTGAAATCTGGATACCATATTGTTTTTGGGAGAATATATATGGAATCTGATTCTTATTTACACTATGGTCTCTTGGTAGAGCAGAGTATAAATTACACCTTCATCCATGGGAAAGCTCCTTGCACTCCCAGAGCAATTTAAAGGTATCTTAGTATGAATAACAATCAGAACCTGTAAGACATTTCTCATAGAGATTCTGCTGGAAATGCGCATTCTGCTGTCCTAGCTGCTTGGACACGCTATTTTCACATTTTCTGCTGCTTGTATGTCAGGACAGTCTAGCATGAATATGAGACACACATTGGCTTCTTCACAGTAAAGAAGAGAAAACTTAATTTTCTGCTTCAGAAAACAGAATGGCTTGTTCAGAAGGTCATCAAATACTAGTCTTCTCTATGGAGAAAACACTGAAAGGGAGTCTTGTAAAGGAAAACTCTCATATGCCATTAAATCCTAACAAGCTGATTTTTGGTGGTGGGTATGAGAGAAGATGGAGAAAGCACAGAAGCCAGATTTATGACTCTGCGAAAACACTAGTGTCACTTTTTTGCAGAAGTATTTATGTACTTATTTATTCCGTCCTGCGCTGATATAGTAGCTGCAGCTGAGAACCCTTCTTCAAAACTTTAAGACTGACTGTAAGAAAGGCAATTTTTATGTTGAAGCTATGATTAAAGAAAACAGACTATTTGCAACTTTATATACATGTTTTGAAATAATATGAAACAGAAAAGAGAATTTTTTCTTACACTATTTTCAGACATTGATGAGTGCAAAAGAATGAATTCCAGACTGTCTTTATAAGCATAGTATTTTAATGAGAAATCTAATGTAAATCAGTAGTCTAAACAAGGACAGAAATCAAGACTACAAATTCTGTTCATAGTGGTCTCACAAAAAGAGAGTAATCTGTTCTCTTTAACTCAATGTAAATTATAAGAGATGGGTATGAATCACACCAGGCTGATCTTTTCCAGAATTTATCTAGTTTCCTATTCCCAGCAAAGAATTGCCTATGGATAACTGTAATACTAGGAGTCTTCACAGCATCAAACTAAAATCACCCATCTCGGGGGTTACAAACCTCCCTTTGGAAGTGCATATCTCTCTCCCTGACTACATAAAAAACTTAAGCTCTTTGCAAGCTAGCATAACCTACATAAATGGTGAGAGTATCCCTCTTGTTATCAAAGCAATAGAACAATTTCTGCTAAAGCCCATGCTATTTATTAATCATGTTACTGAAAGTACTAAATAGTTTAGAGGTGGACATATAAAAGGTTTGACACATCTAACAATCTCATCCTTCACATATTCTGAACTTGCATGCTGCTGTTGCCTCCACTGTACAGACATATAAATTTCCTAAAAGCCGCATTTTCCCCCAGTAGCGGTACCCTAGATGACTAAATAAGTGCTCCGAGGAACATGTTGTAACCTATGACATGACTGCATTAAAGTGTAAGATACTTCAGCCTTAAGAAGATACAAAACTCCTGGGTTTTTTGGTTGTTGTTGTTATTGTAGTAGTGGGGCTCATTTGTTGTTTTCCTTTGGCTTCAAGACTTGTTTTGGTGGGCGAAGGAAAAAGACAATGCCACCCAGTGAGCTAGGCAGCTCAAGCAATTCAAACACCGCTCCAAAATATAGGACTCAGCTCTCTTTTCTGCTTGATTTGGACTGATGGCCACAGTACTCTGTTTACTCAAAGCTGTTCCATATTGTGTTAAAATAAACAAACAAAACTGAACATTGTAACAGGGGCATGACTTTGATTCTTTAGATCTCTGGAGTGTGCTCTTATTCAAATTCTTTTCCTCTGTGAGCCAGTAAATATATACATTTTACTCTGCAAAGTGGAAAAGCTTCAACAGATAACCATAAGAGATGGGAAGCTCAGACAATGAAAGCATAAGCTGCATGGATTATAAAATAGTGATTTTTGCAATGCTTATAAATGGACTACACTTAGGAGATTTTCAAAGGAGAAAGGTACCATTCTGTAACTACCCTTCTGCTAAAAAGCATGCCGTACTCAAAACTTTATACTATTTGTGGAATTGAAATAAAGACTGAACATAGAAAATAGCAGCACAAGTGGAGTTTGCCAAAATAAAAAGTGATCAATATAAGAAGATAACTTCAGATATGGGGGAAATAAAGAAAAAAAAAAAGGCCTAACTCTCAAGCACCCTAGCACCCAGTGGAAAACATAACCCTAATCTAGCCCTGCATGTTCCCTGTGGATGAGTATTTAACATGGCTTGCTGAGCTGACTCCTAACACATCAGAACCTCTTCAGAAATAGCCCAAATAAAACCAGATTTTTTGAGATCTTCCTGATCAATTACCTTTTTAAATTTAATTGAAAGAAATTGAGCAGGTCAAACGCCAAATTTCACCCTCATCTCTTTGACTGAGTTATTGTTAAAGAATGTAAATTGAAGTAATTTGCTTCTGATCGTATACTTTCACGAATATAGATCCTTATATATACTACTTAATAAAGCAAGTCTTAACAGAGCAACTTCTTCACCAGTACTCACAGCACAGTTGATATTGTACCATGACCCTACGTAATTATAAATTGGAATGGCCAGCTAATCAATGACATCAAAATGAGAGAGATTTCTAGGTTCTTTATAATACATAAAAGCAGATACCCAAGATTTTGCTGAATTTTTAGTATTATCTGTAGTAAAGAATAAGATTTCATAACGACAGGTGTAAATTAGATTTCTTTTAAGGCAGTGAAGCAGTACATAAATCAAAGTCTCTTACTGTATATTCAGATGAGCTCAATTGGGAAAACTTCCTTTTTAAAATGTTTAAACGTAAAGAAATCTAAAAGCCAAATTACCTCTGAAGGCTTGTAGTGCTTGTAGAAGAACAGATTAATACATCTCAGAATGAATACATTAGCAGTGAAGTTGCAGAATGCTTGCATCAGGTTTTCCTGCAACATTTCATGGTATATTAAATAATTGGTTCCACAGAGCAAAGCAGAAATGTAGAAATATATTTCCAGAAAGCTTGAAATAATGCACATAAGTCTGTATTACACGTGCACTGCTGTGCATTTTAGAAGTTCAACAAAGTTCAACAGATTCTAGAAGCACTACCGACTCAACATTCACAGTACCTCAAATACTTTAACTAAATAAAGTGGAAATCAAAGGTATGAGGTGAAAAACACAACTCACAAAACCCAAAGGTCAACCTTGGTGTTAAGAGTCGTCACAAAACTTACAACATTTGAGCACGGAATCCATCATGGGTTTCTGTTTCACAGGACATTGACTGAAGCATCTGTGAAGCACAGTGGGGATAAAAATGGCAGTGGAAGAGGTACAGAGGAAATTCTGCCCCAGGACAACTTATGCACACAGAAAGGCTGCATGTGTTTCGTTCATTTGTAATAACCTGAGTAACTATTGGTTAATAACTTCACTGGTTAGTTATTGCTTCACTGGATTCACTGTATCCCAAAGAAGTCTGCCAGTGTAGAACTTGGAAAGTTTGTCTCCCTACTGTCAAGAGAAGTAAATACACCCCAAATGGCAATCTTTTCTCTTATCATTAAGAGAGAGACAAGGAAGGACCTGTACTGTTCCTAAGTCTAAGTGCCAGCTAGCACTACCTCTAAACAGGTAACATTAAATCTGAGCAAATCTACTGGATGTTTGATCATTTCTACACATAAACTGTCTATTGAAACTTGTATTGATTCTGGACATACATTGATTAACTTGATTAATACAATGTTGAGACTTGGTTATAAGAGGGAAACATGAGCACATCAATGAATCAAACAAAGACACATCCCACCCCTCAAAAAAATCAAACAACAAACTCAAGACCTAAAACAAACTCAAGAGCTAAACTATGCATAATGATGTAAGGAAGCTCTAGAGCAGCTCCCAAGGAAGTCATGCCAGAAGTACATTAAGTAATGAAACTGCAGTGAGAAGACAGTGGAAAGGAACTGGAGGGAAAAGATTAGGCATTCAGTTAAGAAAAAAAGCAGACATACAGACAGACAGACTTCTGAACCATTGATTAAAGACCTAAGCAGGAAAGTAAGTAACTGAGGAGGAACATTAGGGAGACAATTCAGGAAAACAATTCCATTTCCTTCTCATTCCATTTAGGGAAAGTAGCACTTTAAACGAAGAGTAATATAAGGAATTGAAAAGATAAAATAAAATACTGGTATCTGGAACAAGAAGGAACAAGTAGACGTGTGTTTACCCCGAGCAGATTGCTGATTTAAATTTTCAGCTTGGAGGCTCTTGATATACATGAAAAACACCTCTGTAATGAAACTATGTCTCTCCCTAGTGCCTGACTACTTCTTTCTCCTCCCCCTCCTCAACTCCAACTAATAAAATCCATTTTGTATTTAAATCCACATTACTACCCTGGATCCAAGAATGAATATCTGTAAATGGCAGTTACTGAGATGCATCTTTGGATACTGTTCCTTTCTTTACCTCCTTTGATGGAAGCCTTCTCTTTCTGCAGCCCACAGAAAAAGTGATGGTCCTTTGCTGCTGTCTTGGGACACAGAGTTGTATTGGCAACAATGCAATGGAACAGAGGATTTCAGCTGAAAAGCAGCATCCCAAAGAACATTTGCAATAAGAGATATTGGCAGATGTCATTTTTGAGAAATGTTCTTTGTACTATGCTCATCTTTCAGCTGATAATACAGATCTCACCCTTAGACACCTTTGCTTCAAATGCTTCTGTGTTTTGCCACTTCCCCCTCCTTTTCTTTTCCCCTGCTTTACTTTCCCTTTCTAACCACCCCCCTGATTAGCAATATGTTATTTGTTTCCTATATTTCTTTCTTTTTCTCAGATGTTTCTCATTTTCCCTTCCCAGATGAATTTTCCCAGACTGTTTTGATCTCTCTTGCTCCTCATCCAGTGAGACAACCCTGGAAGCTAACGTTTTCAAACGTTACCCCCACTACATACTCTACAAGCTTTAAATCCAGTGCCGGCAAGCTTCAAATCCAACATATTTTAATAAGCTACAGGGTCAAGAGGGAACAATAATTTTACAATTCAACTTCATGGTGAATTCGGTGTTCGTTCAAAAAAGTTGGACGCTTGATCACAAACAATAGGGACAAAAGCATCCGTGTTCCTCCTTCTCCAGCATGCTGCTGCTCTGCCGGCAACCATCGCTGCTGGACAAGGGAACTGTTCACCTCTCACACCCAGTAAGGCTCCGGGGCTCTCTCCCTCACGATCACCATCACTATTGCTTTTAGCGCTAACTACGATGATATCTTTCCCCCAAAGGTGAAAGGCACTATATTTCATTATCAATTGCCTGAGCTATTTAGAGTCCAGCCTGAGAATGTAATAAAACTACAGTATTTAATTTGAATTTTTTTTTACACACACACATGCAATGTCAGCCATTATTTTGGCTTCCCAACAAAAGATCACAATTAATCATTTTGCCAGTATGAAATGTGTTGCTTAATTGCTCTGAAATCAAGTTACATTAACACTAGGCATTAGCTATTGAAAATTGGCAGAAGTATCATTAACAGATGAAGCATCATTTAAATGAAATGCTTCATTAGTTTTTTTTCCTATCAAAATTAATGCATAGGAAATGGGCATACCCAACTTCAAAAATAATATTTCTTTCTGGTGAGGAAGAAAGTGAAAATGAATTTTCCACTGAATAAAAGTCAATTACATGTAATTTTAGAAACAGAAATAGCAACACTTGACCTACCACTTTTCAAAATAAATGCAGGCACTTCTGAAAGAAATGATAAGTGGTTTCAAAGGTGAATTCAGGTATCTAACTTTAGACATCATTATTTGAAAACCTCTACCTGCATTTTCTATTATAGCATATAGTATAAATGATATAATATTTATAAAAATATTTTATTATAACCTTGCCAAACAATAGGTTCAAAAGAAACAAAAGGAAGGGGTTTTTATTCAGCATAAATGATCTCTTCAGTGCAAAGTCTTAAGTTTATTCCTAAAACTCATTGCTCATGAGACTTTTTCCTGCACAAAGTTACTAACACTTTTTCTTCCTCAGCTCTCTCTTTCTCGTTTATAAAACGTTGAGTTGTCCTGTTTAAGAGCCAAAGGGTAATCACCAGGATGCAGGTACGTTTCTAACCAGGTTTTCAACAGAGCTTGATAAAGAAAGCAGCAGGTTGGTGGGTTTGGCATTTGCTTTTTTAAATTTAAACAAAAAAATAGAACAAATGAAAATATATCACCCAAGCAGAGTAACTTGAGTAATACTAACACACTGTAATGAAGAATAACACAATTTAACATTTAAATCAAAATCAAATAAAGGTCAAATTAATCCATCAATAGGTTAGCCTCAATGTTGTTTGAATTAAATTAGATACACTAGATCA
Source organism: Larus michahellis (assembly GCF_964199755.1). Lineage (NCBI taxonomy): Eukaryota > Metazoa > Chordata > Aves > Charadriiformes > Laridae > Larus > Larus michahellis. The sequence continues at coordinate 38,436,695 of NC_133901.1, forward strand.
AAAGATTAATACTATGACTAATCAACCTTTATAAACACTGAAGGTGACAATAAGCTAACCTAGTTGGTTGTTTATAAACTCAGCTGAAGAATTTCATTTGTTTTGGTCAGAACTCAGTTTAGGAGCTTATTAAATATCTTAAAACTGAAACCAAAGTCACAATGTCAAAAGCAGCTCCTCCCATGTAAACAAGTCTTTTGTCCTTGCCCCCCCATTCTTCCTCCCCCAGCAGAAGCAAAAAAGATATTAAAAGGAGTCCCTAAAAAGCAAAAATGTTATAACCTTTGTGACTTTCAGTGGTAGAACATACCCTAATGAGAATTTTTATGATGGGAACTTTTTCTTATTTTCCCTGTATTCAAGTATTAGTGCTCATATGCACATGGCTACGGATCCATACAGTAAAGCTGAAGACTAGAAAAAGGCTGACTCTCTCTTACTGCTTACATTTTAAAAGGAGTTAAATAAAATAACTATGAAATGGAAACGGTATGAAACTTCTTCCTGAACCACTGACCTCTCGCAGGCTTCTTGCCTGGGAGCACAAACTACAGCTACAGAACATATTCTCCTGGCACAGAGCTTTCTGATCAAAGTTTTTTCCAGAAGCAGGGACACAGGTCAAATACTCATGCAGAAAATTTCTTAATGTCACAACTACTTCCACCTAAGGCAGCTGTGTTTTGAGAGATTATGAGGTTTACCAGTTTTCCCTTAAGATTTTTCGCTACTCCAGAAGGCAACAAGGGAATTTTTCTGCTGTCAAAGTTTAACTTGCTCTCAATGATGCCAAGGGCTTCAGAGAAATCTGGTAAAATGCTACTCTGGAGCCATGCAACTCGGTACAGTCTAGTCTTCTACAGAAAATATTTCTTAGTGTACGGATTGGCTGCTGTACTTCTGAGCTGTCTTCAGACAGACTAGATTAGTGTCTCTATCTTTCTTACAGTAATATCTTTGGCAGAGTCACACATAGGAGGGTGGATAGTTCATGCATTTGTTCAACTACTTGTTGAAAAAACTATAAAAATTAAAATAACATGGCAAATATAGACCAAACAATTCCATTTATTCTTTCACTACTAAGTCCTGACAATAGATTTCTATTTCCCTAAAACTGTATACATATACAGTTTGATTGCCAACACAAAAATAATAACCAAACTAGAAAAAAAAAGTCACACAATATTTTAATGGGTCTTTTAATGGGTCAAATCATGGAAACTCAAGTGCAAGTTCCATCTTAGAACCTCTAGCCACTATAGACATCTGTAAGAATTACTTATTTCAGTCATTGCCATTTTAAAGCAAAGTCCAAAAAAATAAAATAACTTTCAATTAGGTTACTAAAAGCTCTGTTCAGTCTAAACTGTAAGGATTAGACCTTGTGCTACAGTATTTCAAAGCCAAATATTTAGCATTAATATTAATCCTATTACATTACACTTGAGACATTCAGAAGAATAACCTTGTGGCAGTGGTCTATGTTGTAATAGTGCTGCCACAGTTTGGAGTTACGTTTCCAGTGCTTTACACTCTGGTAGAAAAATTCACAGCAGTAAGACAATCCACAGACTAAGATAAATCCACCCAGGACATAAATAATTTCATTGTGGGCCATCATTGTTAGTAAAAAGTCATTTGGTTTTATAGTGTATCGCTCATCTGCAGACTACATGTTCAAGACTTTTTGGATTAGAGAGTCGTCAATGAGATTATGAAAGGATTGATTTACTGCTTTGAAGGCATGACTGCATCCAGTTGTAGAAAAATATGCATATGTATGGTACATAATGAGCCTTTTAAAAATCCTCTAACCATGTATTTATGTAATTTGAGGTATTTTGCTTTATGTCACACCAAATGAAGAAGAAAATACCAAATAATTAAAGCAGTACTCACTAGTGATATGAAGTTGGCAGCTGTGTGGGTAGAAAAAATACCATTAGTTTCTTTTCTGTAGCACTAAAATACTGTTTGCAGTGTGTCTTGCTTATCTGTAGGTTTTGTGGAAACAAAACCACCAACAATTGACTAATATTTGAATAATTATCTACTTTCCCACCTACCCAGAGAGGAAGTGGAAGTTTCAGCATTAACTTTATAGAACTGCAAACTGATCACTGAGGCTCAGCCAAGCCAGAATTACGATCCTGTGGCTTCGTGTGTCTTTATAAAAATACATCAGAGATACGAGTGAGGAGAAAAAAGTAACAAAAAAAAATTTAAAGTGCAGCAATACTGGAATTAACATCCAATAGTAAATACAGACCATGAAACAACTGTTTCATCTGATATCTCCTACTGTGTTTATTACATGAAGTGTAACATTATAACTCACTAATTTTTTGGTGGATTCTGAAACAGCACTTCAAGGCTCACAAAACAGAACTGGATTCTGAAGCTTAGTCACTAAGGTTTTCCATCCTAGCTCAGTGTTCTCTCGACAGACGGATGACTTTTGTTACCATACTATAGATCAATGATTGGTAAGTTCCAAAAGACAAACATAATACGAAAACCTTTTACAGGAAGAAAAATAAAAATATGTGTTTCCATGATCTTAATACACAAATGAAGTCTAGTACACACCCACATGTGGAAGAGATGATAGTAAGTAAAATTGTGGATCAATACAGGACAGTGAGGAGTGAAATATGAGTGACTGTCAAGCAGATCAAGGAAGCTGGACTTTTAGGGGGTTTAGGTCAGTTAAAAAATATGACAGCATAAAAATAATACAATTATAAACACAGACCACCTTCCTTCTAGCAGTTCTGTGCAGAAAGGTACCCTGAAGCTATCCATATTTCACTGACTGCTCTATCAAAGCAATGATATGTATTTATAAAATAGGAAAGCATTTATTTGAAATCTATGTTTTATTAGTTTGATGATGTGATCTGTATTAGAACTTTCTACAATACATGCCAAAGGACATTCAGACCATATGGTAACCTTCCAACAAGCTGGTTTTATACATCTGCTGGCTTCTGCATGTCAAGTGCTCCAAATAATTTTACTTGGGACTCTTCATGACACACAAAATTAACATAAGCAAACAATTCAATGGCTATGTGTAGCAACACCTGTTATATATCCAAAGTTGCCAAATAGAAGGCTAGTACATTGCTTTTATTTTTCATTAAATACATCTTCACTGCTAGGATTGATTTACATATTATTTTCTAAGTAAATATGCAGTGCCTAATTCCATATAATCATCTTGCAGTTGGTTTTTAATTTTCTAGGTATGATACTTTAGAGGGAATTGGCAAAAAATGTCCTTAAGTAAGTTAACATATATTTTAGGATAGTACGTAAGAACACATTGATGTTTCTAAAAAAGTGTGTATTGCAATTTCCGAGTCCCTAGGGAAGTGACAGGGTAAGATTCAGTGGAAAGGAGACTAGAGCAAGGGAAGAGAAACCATACCAACCAAAGATGTTCTTTTCTGGAGTTTCATGGAAGAAGAGCAGATTAGATGGGAAGGTTGGAGAGGCAGAGGAACCACTGAGTTAGCTTCCACAAACCAAGACAAGAGATGACATAACTACTTCAAAGATCAGGACTCTGTCAGTAAGGCACTTAGCTGAGATGGGGCTCCAGTCTAGCACTCCACCTTCTGCAGCAAACCTCTTTCATACCCCCAGGGGAACCGGCCGTGGGATCAGGACTGCACTTGGGCTGGGTTTATGCCAATGAGTAATTGCGTATCCTCAGACAGTCAGTAGTTGCACTTCTGCTATCACTGCTGTTTCTGACTAGCCTTTGCACTCCTTCTGATGTCTTAGTCTGAGCTGATACTGTGTAACTGAGTTCAAGGTAGCCTCTGCAGGAGGCTAATATTTGACAGTTTACGCTATACTGGTCAGTATGCAGTAGTAAAATCACGGCTCTGGGATTCCTATGTAGCCAAAGGCAAATGATAGTAAGTTTTGTAAGACACAGGGCAAACCAATTAGGTTTTTAAGCTACATAATAAAACAAACCAAAAAGCAATCACTAAATACAAAAAACACATTTTTCACACATGTGGTTTAGCACCCAAAACTGAACAAAAATCTACTTCACAAGAAATATTCCCCTTCTTAAAAAGGCAGCACACCAGTTACCAGCTGTAACTCATGAATGTCACTTACTCTCTCAACAATTATATCAATTGTACTATCAACATAATAGGCTGTGCAACAACCTTAACGTGGTCTTGTGGGAGGAAGGAATTAGATGAATTTGTATCTTACAGGGGCTGGTTATGTACATAAGGAAAAGGTTTTAAGCTCTGTCATCTTAGGCATATGAGAACTGGAGCTAGTTGAAGTACTGGGCAGACCAAAAGGTAGGACCTTGAATTAGTAATGATCCAAATTTATCTAGAAATAATGATTTTTCTGATATAAAGAGATGACAAAGGTGCAGTTGTAAACATCCTACAGGCTAAGAGAGACAAACCAATCTTCCTACTGAAAAAAGGGATTGTGGACAAAAGCCACTAGCCCAAACTTCAGTTTTCACATGAACATTTTTCAGTCAGAATTGCTGTCCATCCTCTATTCTGCCAGAATGCATAAAACCTCTAAAGGCCCCTGTTGTGTTTTAGGACTCTAATGTTTTATCACTGAGCGCCCTATAGGAGATTCTCACAAGAGCATTCCCTGAAAAGGAAGGCTCAGAGGCAGTCGAAAGGAGGGCTGGGAGAAGTGTATTTTTAACAACAGAACAAGTATGAAAGTTCTGGGGTAAGCACACAAAATCCAGTATTTTTTTTTGAAACTGTAGGATGCCAAACCCAATAAAAGAAAAATTAGCAGCCCATTCCTGAAAATGTGTGCTTGTAAACAGCAACAAACAGAAAGAAGAATTAGAAATTTGGTTTTAGCTCTCCAATTTATCTCCAAATTTCGTCATGGTGCTAAGGTGCCCCAGGATTGCAGTCTAAAGAGATAAATCACATAGCTACAATGCTTCCCTCTAGAGAGCACAGGCAGGACGTGTGCCCATCAGATACTTTCACAACACAGATCTTGGAACCTCTCCTCTTGGAGAGGTTTACCATCATACATGAGAGCATACACGCTAAAAGAAACCAAGGTCTAGGCTCAATAAACAAAGGCCACTAATACAGGCTCTTGAAGGTCCTGAAAGAAGACTTAAAACCAACAAAAGCTGAAAGCAAAATTCAGCTATTAGAAACTGTCATGAGGAAAAAAAAGTGTGTGATGTTTTCTGCCCATTTCATGATCAAATGCTGCACATGGGAGAAGGCTCGGAAAGCAGTGCTGTGCATCCAGGTGAAGCAAAAAATTCTGCAATCAGTTCTTGCATAGATGTTCCCAAAGCATGATGTACTTACAAACAAGAACTTGAAAGAGAATTTATGAAAACAACCACAAGTAATGGTGGGATACCTCTAGGTTTAGCCCCAGGCTGGCTGACGGAGAATACATGGCTTTCCCTCTCAACTGCAATGCTGCTACAGAATTGCCACTACGATCCCCCTACTGATGAAATTAATTTAATCTGGATTTTAAAAGCTGGTATATATCCTGTACCAGTTTGATTCCTGTAACAGAAGCATAACTGTGGGGTAGATAAAAAGCATCAGTTAGTGATACTTAAATACTCAATGCATAAATATTTAACTAGCATTTCATTGTCCTTCTGATTGAATATGGACTCAAGCTGACTTAGGAACTCAGAAGTTGGATTCAGGTTCAAATTTCAAAACTCTCCAAGTTAAGTTCTATCTGAAGCCAATGATCTAGTCTGCAGGTCTCAGCCTGTGGCCCTTCTTTTGAAGGAAGTCTTCCTTCTTTCAGATAGCTACTGCCACCAGCCTTTTATCATAAAGCTCTCAGTGTAGGAGAGAGCAGATACAGCATGGTATGCATACTTGGGAGAGAAGAAGGTATCGCACTATACAGTATTATTTTTCAAAGTCTGTGTTACCCATTTATATATCATCATCAATGCTAGTCTCTGGTCCTACAAATAAACAGGGGGAAAAATGAGTACAAACCACACTTCAAATCATTGTGGTGGCATTTTCTGTTGTAGGCAGAATACGTTCTGATGGGCAATGAATCACATGGTTTCCTGGAGGCTTCCTCCCCCATGAGGAAAAATATTTATTGGTGACTCAGAGAAATACCAATTTTGGTCTTTAGATCCTGGTCACATTAGGTATTACATTGGTATCAATGGTTCAGTGATCATTTGTGTTGCAAATACTCTTTAAAATTAAAGCATGCTTTTGGAATAAGTGGTTTAATAACTATCGCTTTTTCAGTTCCATAGAACAACTGCTGCATTAAAAAAATTATAGGATTCAAGAGCTTTTATCCAAACATTTTGCAAATATGGTAAAAGGCATAAACATTTTTGTCTTATTTGACATTTCAAGGATATTCCCAACATTTGTAGTAACAGTAAACCAGGTGGAACAAATCTCTGAAGAGTATAAACCAGAATATCCAATCTTTTCTAATTACTTTTCAAAATCTTTATGTCTACTTCACATCTGCCTCCTCTATACAGGCTGCATTTCCCCCCAAGTAAACCCTGAAACAGTTGTTGCATTCTCAGGCTAAAAAGAAATGTAACATCTGGACCAAAGTCAGCCAGATGGCAGTTGAGGCATTGAGATGGCATTGAGGACATAGAATTTCACTTTTCATTTGACCTGCTGTAATCCGTGATGCTAACCCCAGTGATACGGGATGCTCTGCTCTTCTGTGCTCTTTCAGTTATCCTCACTTGTGTCCCTTATGTGCCTGGAGAAAGCCAAATCATATGTTGGTTCTCTGCTTCACATGCTAAATAAATTCTAATGTACAGGAGTGGTAGCTCAGAAATGAACTATGAAAATAAGACCAAATTCCTGTTACTAAAAAACCTTTCATCCCTCATATGCAGAAGATAAATAAGTATGTTTCAAGAGAATATAATTATACTCACAGAGTAGTATTTTCTCTGAGAAAAAACAGGACTACCCATGACTTTAAGACTGCAGAATGATGTTTAGAAAAGATGCTGAAGCCATCACCCATATACACCTATATGCATACATACACTAATTCCAGCAAAGCTATCAATAGGGCTTTAAAATGTTTTCCATCATCTCTTCTGCATCAAGATGGTCTGAAATTATTTTTTTTTTATTTAATCTTTCATATCTTTCATATACACAGCCCCAAGCCAAATATTTCTTCTTAGAATGTTTGAGATTTTGTTCAGCTGGTTTTCAGATATCTGAGATGTTTAGAATGTATTTTCCATTTTCATATACTCAGGGCATAATTTTATTGTCATTGCTGCTATTAAAAAGCTACTGTTTAAAACTTCAATTTGTGTAACCTACATGTAGAGTATCCTGGCTTTAAACTGAGAAAATAAGAGCTAGGAGACACTGAAAGAACTACCATGCTGAACACTTGCAATAGGTTTCGCTGAGACCATTAGCCCAATAGCTTGCCTTGTATCATGGATAGAATTGCACATTTTAAGTATTTACAACACAGCTTAAAAAACATCCCTGTTCTGGAGTACAACAGTGCTGGGTACGTCCTCTAAATGCAGGAGAAATCCTGTTTAGATGTGTATAAAATACGTGCTGTAAATCAAACAGATCCATGAATAGGAGAAATAATTTCTGATTTCACAACAGAAGCATTAGCGGGTTCTTAGCCTTTTCCAAATAAGCTTGTGAATGTGAAGGAAATTATTTCCCGTTGGTGCAGACTGAACTACTTTACCTGACAGGCTGAAATCAGAGCACAATCACTGAGATTCCCTTCACTCCTCTCCTTTTCTCATTGAAGTATGAAATCAGCAGGTTGGTGACGGAAGAGAAAGGTTAGATTTTGGGAAAGCACTTTTATGATGTAACTCGGACAAATCCAGCTGTTGTGGCTATTGTGTGCAAAAATCAAAATCAACCAAATTTAAGAAAACAAATAATTGGGTGGAACTTCTAAACATCTTGCACTGCAGTAATTGCATTAATTGTAAAAGAATTACAATTACGGACAGCAGATATGCTGTGAATTGTGGCCATCAGTTAGGTCAAAATAATTTAAACACATCAGTGAAGAACATTAAGGTATTTTATACCACTGGGGGGAATCATAACCTACATGGCTACTTCCGGAAGAGTTAAACAGTCATATTTTCAAAGGGAGAGGTACTTATGTTTTATCGTAATGAGTGACAAAGCTGGGAAAAATGAAAAAAATAAGTAAATAGATAAGAATAAAAGAAAAGTTCTGTACTGAAAGTCTGTCCAAGCAAAACGTGTATGCCCTGACATTGACAAACCTACAGTTTGACAGAAGGACATCAGCACATAGTCAGATGGAGACCACTACAGCATGAAAGGAGAATTTATTCTGGTACAGTTTGCGATTCATTAGCTGTACTTGAGAGTTAGCATATAAACAGAAAAGAAGGCCTTGATTTGTTGAGTTTCAACATTGTGTATGTAACAGAACACATAACTGCAGATAGTAAAACCTGTTTTTAAGCACTGTTAAAATTGAAAGAGCAGCAAGATCCAAACATGAAGTAATGGACCAAATTTTAGTAAAAAAAATATTACTAAAGTTCTCTTAATACGTTAGAATTAAATATTACTAAGAAAGAGGGTTCCTAGATAAGCTACTAAGAGTTATTTAGGATAGAAAAAAGCAGAGAATAATTTCTACTAATTCAATAATAATTTAAAAAACTGTAATAAGGACATCTAAAGGTGTACCAAAAAAAGAGAAGATGGCATAACAGTAGATTCAAATGTAGCACTGACACCACAGTGTTGCTCAAAAGCTCCCATCATAGGTACTCAGTCAAAGGTGACATTCTGGGTAGAAAAAAAGCAAGCAATTGCAGACAGAAAGAACACTGTCAGAAACTATGTAAGGATAAGTAACAGATGAATGATATTGATTGAGCAGGTAAAACAAACCACCGCTATTATAGTCTAAAGCAGCACATACTGCTAAAAAGAATGAAAAGGTTCAAAGACAGGATGATGCACCAGCAAAGCTTCTTGAACAGCAGCAGTAGAAAAGTTGCTTTCTAGACTCATGAAGGTATGGGAAACTGGAGGGCAGCCAGATTCTCAGAAAAGATCAATGTACATTCCAGGACATAAGAAAGAGTACTGGAAGAAACATACAACTGCAAATCAGTCTCATTGAAACTGCATGGAAGCAAGGTCATTATCCTGGAAAAGATTCAAAGATTAAAAAAAAACAACTCAGAATATCAATGTGAATTGGTATGACATGCACTTGGAAGATGCCCAAGGGACAAACCTCATGACCATGATTGGTCAAGTTCAAATATTTTAGTCATCATCTCTCTTGTTTGTTAACTTCGCTAAAGCATTTTACTCAGTGGGAAATGATCGGTTATGGCTGATGATGCTTGAAATGGCTTTTCTACCACACTTAGATGAACTACGGTGTAAAACTTATCATAATCATAAATTAGCTGTACGAGAAGTGAGAATAATGTAAGAGTGGCTCTCAAACAATAAAGGTATACAGGAAAAGGTGAGTTTATCATCCTATCCAGCATTCTAGCAGTGATAGCACAGAGGAAAGCATTAAAAAATTTGAGAGGAGGTCTGTGACTTTAGCTATGCACACTACGTAACATTGATTACCATCTGGACAAGGATCCACAGCACATGTCAACATGGTATATATACTAGGAGTGCAGATTCTCAGTTCATCTCTTCAAGTAAAGAAGAGATCATTCTGTGGTTCCAATGGAGGAGTGTTGAAGAGTTTTTACATCTAGGCTCAAGTACTGACTGAAGTAATTACCATGAAAATAATACCTGAAGGAAATTAAGTACTACAGAACCAAAAAAGACAAATATATCAACAATGTGTAAAAAAAAAAATAGAGGTCAGCATGAAAAACAGAAAAGCATGCTTTCTGAAGACAGTAGCTTGCTGAAAAGCAACATATACCTATGAGAGTTGGAGGTTGAGAAAAAGTGGTGCTTCAGAGATTGCATTTTGAATGTTGCTTTTTTTACAGAAATAGCAGAGAGGCAGATTTTGGGGGGGAGGTTTGATCTAAGTTAGATCACATACAGACACCCTAGATTTCAGAGCTGCTGTAACTACAGTTTCAGCAACAATCTTATAACTGCATGTTAAAAAAGAGTGGTATGACAAAAGACCTTGTCAATATGATTAACAGAGGAATTACAAAAGTCATGTGATCAGGAGGGAAAAAACCAACAGACCAAAGATAACCATTCAAGAATGTATTGAAAACAGGAAGAAGAGAGGAAGATCAAGAAGATCATGGATAAAAGCTACAGGCTGCTGGATTTAACTGCAAATCAAGCAAGCAAAAAGACTGGCAAAAGGAAACAAGTGTGGAAACAACTGGTTTACCATGATATAAAGCTAAGGAGAATTTATATGGATAAGAAAATTCCTCAAATAGAAGGGCACATAGAAGCTATAGAAGCATCTTTTCTTCTTTAATGTTCTTAATCAGACATAAAACCAACATAACCTGGTCATCCTGTGACCTGATTAGATGGTTTTTATGCTCTGCAGAGATATCTGTGCTTTCATGGACACTCCCAGCAGGAAAGCAATGCCAGCAATGCCAATCCCAATGGATGCCTATTTGGGTTAATGCAGTTTGCTTCTTGGCAGACCCAGTAAGCCGATGTGGACAGGAAAATTCTCTGCCAATTTTCTGTTGATGCGCTCTTTTACAGGCAGCACTTTTGGCTTTACCTTTTAGCTAGCTTTTCCCTGTTGGTTATTCATCATATTGGTAACCTTCACATAGACAAATACCAGTTTTAAAATATAGAAATGGCATACACAGTGAAACAGCGTAATGGTATTGGGAGTTTTCTGAGAGTAGTTAAACCCTAAAGCCTGCCACTCAGCTTCAACTAATCTGGCTCTTAGAGGTAGGACTGAGTATCATTTGACTTTTTAGAACTCATGTCCTGGTTTGGGGTGGAGCAGAGCCAACCTTCTGTTCAGTGACAGGCCCGTGCTCACACTCGTTGCTATTGCAACCAGGGTCAGTGACCCAGATGTTCACCCTGCGGAGGGGCTGGACCTGTGGGGAGGAGTGGACAGGGCAGGTGACCCAAAATGACCAACAGGGCGTTCCATCCCATGTGCCACGCTCAGTATAAAAGCTGAGGGATCAAAGGGTGAGTTCTTCTTCAATGGCTCTCTTTCTTCCGTGACTGACATCTGAGACAGACCCTGTCAGTTTGTCTACCTTTGATCCAGTGCATTTGTGCAGACAGATCTGGAATCCAGTTCCCATCAGTCGCTGAGTCCAGTCTAGAACTTCCCCAGTGCCTGCTGGTGACATCTCCCTGGGATATTGATACGCTTTTGTATATGTTTATATATATTGTATCTATTTCATTATTTCCTTTTTATCTTATTATTAATATTTAATTAAAGTAGTTTAGTTTTTTCTAAACTCATAAATCTCTTTATCTCTCTTCTTCCTCTCCTTGAAGCAAGAGGTGAGGAGAGCATCTGGTGTCTTGTCACTGGCCAACCCGGCCCACACTGTGACACCTCTCCATTTTATGATCCTTGAAATTTTTAAGTATCCAACAAGTTGTTAAATTATGATTAGTTGAACATATATTTAATTGAAAAGATGAATTTTATGATGTTTTACACATTATACTTTGCCTTTAACTGTAAAGCTCAGTTAAATAATATAAAGTTTCATTCTTTCCATTGACAGCACTAGACAGCCACTCTGTCTCACACTTAAAGTTGAACACATCAATGTAACAAAACCAGCACCTTCCACATGAATATAAATATATAAACCAGCAAAGTTAAAGAAGCTTGTGTGTTTAACCATGTTGGAGTGCAAGTCTTTGTAAAAGAAACCAACCAAAAAATTGCAATGCATGGGTTTTCTTTCAAACCCACAGAACGGCGTAGTTATTTCTTTGACTGTGGATATATCCTATGTAAAAATACTCATTAATGCATGTATAAATTCTATATGCATCCATATATATTTTAAATTTTTATATATAATATAGACATGCATTTATGACTTCATTATAGGAAATCTGTTTCTATGACTTAGCCTTACCCGCCAAAGTACTAAACAGTTCTATTAAGTTAGTACTATTCAGTTAAATCAATAGTGTTTTACAGTGATCATGAGTGGGTCCAAAGCAGTTCATATTTCCTCCACTACAAGCGGTACTTCCAAGGTTGTTGCCTTCATTACGTTCAGGTGTATCAGAACTGTGTCAGGTATTTGGAGCAAGCAAAGTCCCAACTGTACTATGGACATACTGAAAGAATTCTTGTTTATGGACAACTGTCTATTAGAGTACTAATTTGGCTGAGTTTTAGCCATTCTTTGCACTTAGCGTGACTATTCAATTTATTTATAACTGGGCAAGTAAGTTCTAACTTCATTTCCATCAGTATCTGGAACAGCTCCAGCAAAGCAAGATTAGCTACCCTTTTTTATAGACCAGTGTAACAAAGCGGAATATATGCCAGGAATTTACCCATAAACTATGCTGAAGTTAGTGACCTCTCTTGGCATTACAGTTTCTTATGAATTATAGTATGTATATTATGAAAATATTTTTCAGCATACCTTCAATATCATGTTTGAATGGAATCATATGAAAAGAGCACATATAGGAAGAGTCTTAAACTAAGCTATAAGGAATTAATAACACATGCTATCACAATCACAGATCTCAAGGTCAGAAGGAAAAAAACAGGTTAATTGCTTCTTAACGATCTATTAATACAGTCCTTTTATTTTGTTAGTTCTGCATTCAGGAATGTATTTAAGCAATTACCTAGATTCAAGTTTGTTAATAGCCTCATTAAATTCTGTGGGTCTCCTCTCATACGAGTCATTTTAAGCATGTTCTTGATTTGGGACCAGAGACAAGTAGATAAGTGAAGTCAGCACAGAAAAGGTTATGAAGCTGCAACACTTTTTAAGAACGCTTTTATTATCTGTTGAATGCAAGACATTCAACAACGTGAGCGAATCATGGATGGGCAATGAAGCTCTACTGGATCCTGATTACATTCCAGCAAGTACAGCTGTATCAAAGTAATAACACAGAAATAGATCTAAAACAAGAACTATACAGGCAAAGAGATTTTACACTGCAAGCAATTTATGTGCAATATGCATGTGGAACTTTCTCCCTCAACCAGGAATTGATGCAATCTGCCAGTTATTTCAGATGAAAGCCACACTCCTTAACTATCTTGCAGCAACAATCTAAGAAGCTAATCTGATAAGAAACCAGACAATAAAAAACCCTAAAATTAAAATGAGCAAATGTGGCAAGGCAGGTGTGAGACAAAAGAGTAAACATCAGGAGGATAAAAAAAAAAAAAAGTTTTGTAAATGAAGGAGCACAAAACTGAGTAAAGAGAGAAGGCTGATTTTATTACATTTTTAGAATGAATGCGGGAAAAATGTGTGATAGCAACAAACTGCATGAACTGTTTATATTTTTTACCTCTTCTTCTAAAATAAATTTGCCTTCATCTCTCTTACTGAAACATGCCCGCTTCTGAAAATTCAGAAATTTTACACATTGAAGAAAAATTATTCTAATGAGAGCAATGACTCTTCATCTTCGTATATATGTATTTCCATGTAACAGTCCCCCAAGAATACAGTAGATGTGATATGTCTTCTAACTGGCAGTTGCTAGAATGAAAATAAAAATGCCAACTAAGAGTTTTATAGTAATCAAAAATACCAAGAGATACTTTGGGATGCATAGTTTGTCAATACGTTCACACCACAGGTGGGCACAAGCAAAACAAGCTAGAGACATTCTAGCCCCAGCAGTGTCTGAACAGCGTGCGTATCTTACTATCACAAGTGCACTCTCGTATGAGTGGAGCTCAACCCCAGACCTCGGATTACATCCTCAGCAGAACACCAAGGCAAAACAAAAGACACCAGGACTAAAAAAAATGCACATATGGATAGGAATTCTCAAAAATTGTCAGGGTTAAGTCAAAGTAACCTCTCTCTTTTCATAGTGATTGTTCACACGTGTTCATGTGTGATTGTTACCAGTATAAATGTAACCAGTATAGATTATAAACATGAAGATTTCCTAGAACAGTAATTGGAAAGTCATCTTTCAGAAAGCTGTATCAGGTCTGCTAGTTTCCACAAAGCATACTACTTAGCAAAGTTGTATACAAAACTTCAGACAAGTCTTGGTAACAACGACATTCATCAGAGATTCTCTAAGGTTGCCTTTATTCTCCTGAAGAATGTTCAGGTCATGGATGCAGCCTGACCTTTGCAGGAAAGGCTTAATATAGTCCTCCTATTCAGTGCACCAGCCTCTGAGTATAGTTAACTTAATGGCCTTTCTGCCATGGAAACAAAGAGGTTAAGCCTCTCCCAAAATGGCTTTATCCTATAGAGATGGAAATGGAAAGCATCACCAAACATACAATGTGAATTGATTTTTTTGAAACTCAGACAGCGTAAAGTTTAGGGATACAGTTTTTTGACTTAAATTCAATTGAGTGATAGTTTGAGAAATGAACTGGGGATACCAGAAAAAGAACAGGTAAAGGTGAGTTGTTATGACTTGAATCTCTAGCTCATCTAGCAGAGTCAACATCTACCAAAGAAGCCACCTTCATCTCACCACAGAGGAAGGGGATCATGAGACTCAAAGACTTTCTCATAAAAGACTTGAGCACCAAGTTGCAGTTCCACCACAGCTGGAATGCTTCACTGAACTCTGAAAGGGCTGTAGCTGTTAAGAAAACAGCAAAGAAAACCAGCAAATGTGTCTTCCCATAACACAAGCAGAAGTTGCATCTCCTCTCTTATTGACTTACCAGACATCAGCAAAAATCCAACTCTTACCCACAAAAATGCTTATCTTTCTCACTTCTGCCTGGGGCAGTTCAGTATTTCTGATGACTTGCGCTTTCAACTTACTCTCAGCAGTTGTTAAAAGCATCTCCACAAGATCATCTATTCTATGGCTGCATTTGGATTGAGTCAAGTTCTTCAGTATTTTTCTTTGCCGTTCCTCAATGTTAAGCTAGCCTTAGTCATATCACATATATTGTGCATCTGGTGAAGAATTTTGGGATATAAATACAGCTTAATTATTACTTAGGTGCTTAAATCCAAAATGTAAATCCCTAGAACATTTGTTCAGCCACCGCTTATGATGTTGCTGCCTAAAGTCCTTATAGGTTTGCATTGGTACAAGTTCTCTAGGTACCAGAATCCCACATTCCAGAACAGTGGGCCTGGACTGAGCCAACACACTTTCCCCCTCTCCCTCCCATCTTATTTTTTTCAGATGATCGTATTTTTCAAAATCAGAATAAATTCCCATGCAAATTGATCTCTACACACAGTCATTTTTTGGCAGTGTAAACAACAGTAACAAAATGACAAAAGCTTAATTCCCAAAGGCTCTTACTCAGATGATTTTTTTTAGTTACTAAGAGAAGTTACAGACATCTAATCTTTTGCCCAGGGGTTTATGATTTTGAACATCGTGGGATAGCAGACAGATATTATTCCTGTGCTCTGGATCCTCTGCCTCTTTGAGCCTGAATGTAAGGTATGCATAGGATGAACCCATATGTTCCTGCTGGTTTCCACGGGAACCAAAAACAGAACATTTGCTCCTCAGTGAGGGAAACAACTTATGCCCATCCACTTATCTGTGCACCCACACACATGGATAAGCATCCGCGATGTGTATTTACTGATTGCAGTCATTATGCAGAAGTGGAGATTTCCTATCCTTTCTCTCCCTATGGCTAGATATCCAGACATTACCATAAACCTTGCATTCATTCAACCAGACGCGCAGAGGTGCCTATAAGAGGCATGGAGTTTATATGAACAACCTACCTGTCACAGTTTGTTCCCGAAGTTAAATTTGCTTCTTCAAATAAAAGCAGAATCTAAGCCCTAGTATCTCAGGATTGTTAGGCCAATGAACAACTAAACTTTATAGGACTTCAAGCCCTTCAGCACCCCATATCTACAATGTTCAGGGATAGTAAATTAGAGTGGATGGAAAGCATCTATGTTTTCTCCTTCATAGCATTAATTTTAAAATAAACATAGGTACACAAAAAAATCTTCTTTATTCTGGAGCTTAAGAAACCTTATCCCTATGGGCTTATTTGGAGTATTTATCTGGAAAATCTACTATTTTTAATCAAAACAGTTTTAGGTAAGCATTAAGTACACTAATATTTACATACAAGCTGCTAGGCATGGAAAGTAAAGCTTTGTAGTTATCTTGGGAGCCAAAACTTCCTATATTTGCCACAGAATTAATGTGCAACTTTGTGTGAGCTGTTTAACCTACACATCCTCTGGTTCAGAACTTAAAAACAGGGCTAATGTCAACTCTCAGATGTGCTGGGAGAAGGACTTCATTAACCTTTACATAAAGCACTCCAATATCCTGTATAGAGAACAAGCTACATTCTTGAGTATTTATACAACCCTCAATGTAAAAGCAGGAAATGCTCTGTACAGGCATGTAAGACAAAGCCCCTGACACGAATGCTTACCCTCTAAAACAGATAGGCACCACGAAAGTAAGCACATGCACATTTATGCCACCAAAGCCTTCCAACTTCTAAAGCTAGTTTTTATTAAGACACAAACCAAAATAAGGTGACTCTTGAAACAAAGAAAACTCAGATCTGTTGGGTATCGCAGCATCTAAGAATAGCTTGCTGGCCTCATAAACAGATTATTTTACTCTCTTAAAAAAGGGGGAGAGGGAAGGAAATAAAGCAATGAAAGCAAAACCTAAGCAAAACTGTACAGCCAGATTCTAATTTCCACTTAACTGTGTAAAGATGCTGTAAATTCTGTAACTGCTGACAAAAAATTCTGAGTTCATTCAGTTTGACAGAAATTCAGTATGTATTTTAGCAGGTCAGTTGAGTGTGTGAGGATGCACAATACCAACATATCATGGCTAGAAAACAAGCCAGATCAGAACACATCTGTTTAAAAAAACATCACAGTGAGTTCCCTCCTCCTTCTAGGGCAGGTAAGTATTTCAAGCTCTGGGGCCCCTAAGGAACTTGCTTTTATAATAAATCTTATATAAGCTGGGCTACAGAAGCGACCCAAACTCCTCTGACAGTACAAGCTGCAAAGTGAAAATAAAATTCTGACATCAGAAAAGCAGTATTCAAATCACCATTGAGTTATCTTAGTATATGTCCCTTGACTATGTAACTCAGGAAACCAAAGAAAGGAATATGCCATTTGCTTTCTAGTACTTCAAGGAAATAAGCCACCACTGTGTCAATGATTTAAATTACCCCACAAGCCCCCAGTTGCCAGCACAGACCACAGCTGGTCACATGCTATAACACTAGCACAGTAATTGCTCTCACAGCCCTTTCCAGTGACCCTTCCTTCATTAGAAGCCCTCATTATTTGATACATTTATAACTAACTTTGACCCGTTACTCTGGTGATTTTATTTCTCAGATTGCTTTCTGATAGATGAGATTTGAATAAAACCTGAGTTGCTTGTCAGAGAATTCATCCATTTTTCTAATTATAAGACAGCTGTTAATGATTTATTTGATCTAGCTGCCTATTAGCATTCCTTAATGTATTTGGGAGCTTTGATTTAAAGAGGGATTCAGACCAAATACAGGATGCAAGCGCTTCAGAGTTTCTTTTGTCACTTAGTGGGAAAACTCTGAGCGACCTCCACACAAAATAACAAACTGCATTAAATTTTTGGTGCAGTTTTATAAAACACAAATGAGACAAGCACACTAGCCGGTTCCTCAAGTACAGTACAGAAAACTGCTTTTTAGGTTGTTTAGGCAGCCTTTTTTAGGCAAAGTTCTCACCTATGTCAGTAGCTATGTGTAATATGGAGTGTCACAGAGACTGCTGATGGTGTGGAGAAAGCTTTGCTGAAAGGGCAACCTCCTTGAATTCATAATGTCAGGGATATGCCTGTGTAATGAGCAGTTCTTTAACAATGCGCATCAGTAGAAGATACTGTTCCTACCCAAGTTTAAAATACCTGTTAAGCTTCAACAATAGTGACTTTGCCAGTTTTACAGAGTAACACATCCCTTAACTGAAAATACAGACTGACAAAGAACATTTCAAAAGGCCACAATAAAGACTGGCATTGTATTTCCATTTGGGATGTTCTCCTATGTAATTAATTCTCCAATAAAGAATTGATAAATTCAGAACAGACTGGTTTGAATATAAGTTTTACATGCTCACTAGCAGCCTTGCAAATACACATATGAGCTATTTCCTCTTACTCATATATACCATACAAATGGTTTCAAATCACTTACCTGCTTATTTAGAAAAAAAAAAATCACTACCCACGGCATTTGCAAGCCAAGTAAATTTCATAATAAAAGAATTTTAACTAATTTTAACAATTGGTGTTAATGGGGAGCCAAAAAAATATCTTCCCTGAAGCGTGCTGTGTTTCTACAGAAATAATCCACATGTTGTTACACCCACCCCTACTTAAAGTGTCTCTATGTATCTCTTGCTGAAGCTAATACGCCTTCTCCTTCCCTCTTTTCCAAATGCCGTAATACAATTTTCAAAATCAAAACTAAACAGGAAGAGAAATTTAAAGAGACAGAAAAAGACACTATTCCTAAAATTATATTAGTAACTGACTAACTTTAGTGTGACATGTCAAAGAATCGGGTAAAAACGTAGTTGCCCACATAATAAGGTCTCCCCAGAGCCCTCTTCTCCAGGCTGAACAACCCCAACTCTCTCAGCCTGTCCTCACAGAACAGGTGCTCCAGCCCCCTGGTGATCTCCATAGCCCTCCTCTGGACCCGTTCCAACAGGTCCATGTCTTTCCTGTGCTGAGGGCCCTAGAGCTGGATGCAGGACTCCAGGCGGGGTCTCAGCAGAGCAGAGCAGAGGGGCAGAATCACCTCCCTCAACTTGCTGGCCACGCTTCTTTTGATGCGGCCCAGGATGCGGTTGGCTTTCTGGGCCATGAGCACACCTTGCCAGCTCCTGTCCAGCTTTCATCCACCAGCACCCGCAAGTCCTTCTCGGCATGGCTGCTCTCAGTCCCTTCATCCCCCAGCCTGTATTGATACTTGAAACACTGGCCCAGTTGCCCAAAGAGGTGGTAGATGCCCCGTCCCTGGAAACATTCAAGGTCAGGTTGGAGGGGGCTCTGAGCAACCTGATCCAGTTGAAGATGTCCCTGGTCATTGCAGGGGGGTTGGACTAGATGACCTTTAAAGGTCCCTTCCAACCCAAACCATTCTACGATAACGGCTAGCCTTACACTTTTCAAGGGGAGACTATTCATTGTCTTCCGTTTGTAACTCTAGTGGCTTGCTTGTTGTTAAGCACTTTAGAAATAAAATATACAGCAAGAGTGACTATAACCTTTGTTTGAGAAAACATGACCACAGCAGATACAATTATTTTTATCTATAAACAAGAGAAAAGTACTGGTGTTTAAAAAATGAACATTTCATAAACGATTCAGTCCAAGGTTGCCTGCTTTTCTCAACTGTCTCTGCTCATCATGGCAGCTACTACAACTCTTGAGTTTTTCATCTGCCTTTTTGGCAGGAACCATAGTGACAGACCAGTATCTTCAAATTTCTCTCATTCAGGAACCATGAGGAAGTCCCTGAATCTGACAGATTAAAAATAACTGAAACAACACTGAAAACATTTGCTCCCTCAAATTATAATTTGCTTGTCTTCAGTACTATCAGCTGAAATTAAAAATTGCCATGTGGCTAAAGTTATGGAATAAACCAAATATACCATGAATACTTTCAAGCTTTCAAATTTCAATTTTAACCAAATGGATTTTAGAAATACGTAAGAAAATGGATAAGAGCAGGAAAGACTGAGAATAAAACTTAATGACAAATGACTGAGTGGTAGGTACAGTAAATGCTGTTTAATACACTGGATATTTTCTTTGTTAGATGTAATTTAGAAGGCACTAATAGAATTCATCTGATTCTGGACTGCAATTTTGTATTAGTAGGGGGATTTAATTAGTAATTTGGTGAAGGTGTGAAGGTTGGTACTATTCACCAGCTGAACACTTTTGCCTATTAGGCAAAAAGTATTTAGCCGAAATGTTGATGCCTCTTCCCTAGCTTCTGCTGACACCATTTGCAGGATCCAGCCTTAGCACCTAGTGCTTCTCATTCCATCCTGACAGAGTGAGTTCAAAAAGCAAGGTAACTTTGATATAGTACTTTAAAAAGATTTTGCCCTTCTTTTCCCCCTTGTTACTGTCTCCTAAATTGGGCTGTCCAAGCTGAAGGAGTTCTTTCTAAGAACCAACAACCAAGTGTGTACTTTAGAACTGACAGAAATGCTACAAAAGAAGAGCGTATGTTCCAGTTCCTATTCTACTTCTGAAAAACAGGGACAAGCAAAAATCTGAAAAAATCAGGAAAGCTTCTGTTCTACTTTAATATTATACATCCTTGCTTATTACCCTGAGGTGAAATTTGCCTCTTGTTCTGTAACTTGGTTTCTTCTTGGATTTAATTGCAGTAGGAGTAAAGGGAATAACATGCTCTGTTGTTGCCATATAGCCTATGTTTGATCGCAGGCATCTTTTTCTCTACAGTAAAATAGTCTGAAAAGAAATGCAACCTACCCCCAATATATGGGTATTCCTAGGTAAGAACTAAACATTCTTTATTGTATATTGGTGACCTACTATTAAAAGACAGTAAAAGAAACTTTCTAATCGTCCTGCCAAGTACACAAGAAAGTAATAATAAAGAACTGTGATATGGCGCACTGTGACAAATGGCATACTGTTAATATTTCAGATGATTGCTCTGTTTCACCCTAACTATTGAAGTAGCTGTAGACAACTTCTATGTTACCTTGAAGGATAAAACATATCTGAAAATTTAGCATACTTGTAAACAGTATTTTAGAAATTCTAGCTTAAAACAGAACTAAGCTTTTCCAACATAATTCTAGAAAGTCAGATGGAAAAGAGGATCTATGAAAGCAAGAAAAATGCTTTTTTAAAAAAAAATTGTAAGCCAATAATCTTTTTCTCTATAATAAAAGACACACATGTTATTACCAAGTTACAAAACGATGATGTACTGTTATCTCTTAAATTTAGGTAAACCAGTAAAACCTTTCATATATCTTTTACAGATAGTGACAAAGAGGCTGAGTGAGGTATCATAAATAAAATTACAAAGCACTTTATTTGTGTCAAGAAATCTTGATTTAATCCCGTAACAGCAACTGAGGCTATGAAAAAAAAAATTGTATAAAATATTAACTTACTGATTCGAAACCATTAAGACTTTAACCCCCTGCATTTCTCCCCACCCCCCAGTTATTCCCCAGGACAAATCGTTTTCTTAACTCTAATGGGTCAGTTCTCAGCTCTCCATTTTCTAGTTTTATTTTAACTGAGGAAAATATGAAAACATCTCTGTGCTGCCTCATTTTTTTAATGACTCTTCCTCAAGTAGCCTTTCTCCTTATGAATCTCACTTGGTCTCAATATAGTAAAATGCTACCTCTTCTGATCACTTCTCTCTCCCTCTTTCCCAGTTCCAGCATTATTAATTATGAGCCTGGGAAATTCTAGTACCTGTCATATGCAACAAAGCTATATAAACTATGATAAATTCCTCTCTCCAAAAGTGCTTGCTTTACCTTATCTGTCTGATACAGCTAAATCCTGACAGAAATAAGGAGTTATTGTGGAACATGCATTTCTTTTTAAAGTGTAAGAGTAATTTTTATTGAGTTAACCTATATGAAAATTACTCTGAAGTGTATTGTGTCCATAATATAGTCTAAGATAATTCTGGTTAGCCTTTGAGCTCTATATTTAGTGTCAGTTTTAGAAACACAAAAATTTCAAACTACCTATATCTAAAACATCAAAAAGACAAAGAAAACAGAAAATGTGAAGTTTGACAAGACACACTGTGTGTATATATACACACAGAGCAATAGTTTTTGCAGCAGAAATAGTTACTTGAAAGTAAAGACATGCTTCTGACTGTAGTATTATTTGAATACAACTCTGTGACTTAATATTTCAAATCCACATACTTTGTGAAATCTAATTACTAAGCCGTGAATCTGTTTTCATAGCTTTACCCATTCTTCTGAGTCTCTCAGATGTCCATCTGCAAGCCTAGGCCTTGCATGTGTGAGAGGAAAAGCAGGTGGTATGTGTTGGACATACAGACATAAGCACACACTAGAACATGAGGTGATATTTTAGTATTGCTGTATGTCACAGCTTTCTGGCTCCAGCCCCCCTGTTCTTATACAGATTTGCATTTTAGTGCAGTGCCAAGCGCCTGTAACAAAGGTGCGCTTTGTGCCAGCAGAAACCCTTGATAGCGGCATAGTTTGTGATCAAAGCTGTATTCAAAAAAGTTCCAGTCTTTCTCCAACAATGTGGCTTTCAGGGAGCAAATGCAAGACAGTTTAAGAGGGATATTTTCTGCAGACAAAGCTGTACAGAGGTGACTGGTGCTGCACTAACATTAGGAGCACTTACAGGGCAGACTCTTTCAAGAGGTGAATAAGATGAATAGCCCCAGCTGGAGGGGATAAAAGGAACCACATGCAGGTAACTATGGCCATATTCATTTAGTTCAAAATACAAGTGTCCTGTGTAGTCAGACATCTCAAACTCCCTGTTGTAGGGTACTTCTGCTCAGTGCAGCAGAAATGAGAGATTTCCACATTTTGACTCACAATGAGCTTACCCTAGAAGATGGCAGGGTTGTTGCCAGGTGTTAACAGTTACTAAAGCTAAAACAATATTTTAAGTTTTTGCTAGCCCTGTTAGATCAGGTATGTAATGAGGCATGATATGTGCATGCCATAGCAGTATCAGCAAAAATCCTTACTGTAAATAGTTATGGTGACAAAACTGTTTCTACTGCTCTGAATTGTTTCTCTCTGATCAGGAATAATCCTACACCTGTAAAGGAGCATCTCCCACACTATCTCACTGGAACTTTCAAACATGTCCTCACAAAAGTTCAAAAAAAACCTTTGGGCTACTCAATGTTTGTATGCCCCTCCGTTTGCATTGTTTTATTTCTGGTTCTCTTACCTTCTTTTCTACAGGCTTCCATCTGCTCTTCCAGGTCCCAGTCCAGAATACCTGTATTTGCAACAGGGGTAACTCCTTCCTTTTCATTCCTGTGAGTGACTTGGCAGTCCAAGCAGCAGTTTTGTGCACTGTGCTCATGCCTCTCCATCCTGCTCCTGTAGACACCAGCCTTTTAAAGGCAGACCCTACTTCAGCGCTTTCCCTGATCCTCTTCCTGCTCTCTGTACCAAGCATGCTTTGTTTGTTCTTTGTTTCTATCACAATTTCTCTAGAAGTTCTGCAGGACAGCCTCTCACTTGCTGCTGGGTGGGCTGTGCAAATCACACAGCTGGTTCCTGTTTGCTACCCAGACACAGGTGGAAGAGGCGATGAGGCCACATTAGGCTTTGGGGGAGGGAAGCTGCCTGTCCTTTCACAGCTATCTCAGGATTGGCTGCCAGCCATGGTGGTATCTCAGGTGCTGCAGATTTTGCAATATGTAGAAAAATAACTGATATCACAAATACTGCTATGTGGCCATTTGCTTTCATACAGGTGTTACTCTAATCAATAACAGCATTGGCTTGTTTTTGTTTCAATATTCATTTGCAACATTCAATAACTTGATATGAAACAACTGAGAAGGCACTTATTTGTGTCTGTAGATGAAGTGGAGGAACTCTTGTTTACTGTAGGTGAGCCAGCATCAGGTCTGGAATGAATAACTTCTCTTCCCTTGAACCCAGTTAAGACTCAAGAGACAGTCAGGTGCTGAGGTAAACTGGAGCAACTTCAGTGGAGCCAAGCTGTTTACACACGTAGAGGACACGGCTCAGAGGATTCTCGGAAGAAGCCTTTAACTGTCTGTTCAGTTTGTTCATTCATAACTCTTTGATGGAACATATTATCATGTACTACAAACTCTCATATTGTTGAGTTACGGATGAGTACTGAATATCGTCAGCAACTCGCTGAGAAATTTCAATCCAACAACTTTTCCTAGAAAAAAAAAAAATCAGCTAGGCCCTGAAGAAATCTGTCATGTGTTCTTACTACGAGCTTTGTTTTTTACAGGCTATGCTATCATATTGCATAGTTCTCACTTATGACAAGACTGCAGAATTGTAGGTACAGCAGTTCACTAAGAATCACAACATAATTTACTCTATAGCAAATGAGTAATAACTATCTCAATTTCACCACAGTTTACATGATGTGTATCTATTAAAACAGCTTGGCTTTTTGTTGTTGTTTCTAGTAACTCAATAAAAAACCCACAGTATTTATGATTAAGAAGCTGTATTACAGTGACCAAGCTCTAACATTCTCAGTCCTAAACCATACTGTACTGCTATGGCTTCTACAACACAGTTTATAACCACACTCTACTTAGCTTACTGAAATTCCACTGGATATGATCCAGTTTGTAACCAAACATTAAAAGCTATTAATAATTTCACACAGGACACCTAAATGCCAAAAATGGATGGCTAGATAGCTAGCCTGACCTTCTTCACAAGCCATGTACAGAATCTCACTCAGTATTCCTGCATCAAAACTAACTTCTGGTTGAGCTACTTCATAAGAGACATCCTCTGCCCCCTGTGGTGAGGAAGTCATTTGGAGGGGCTGAAAGGATCACTTGAGAAAGCGTCTTCATCAACAAAAGATAAAGATTCTTGCTAATTCCTCTCCTGCCCACACATTTCTAATCTTTGAAATCTAACCTGTTTCTCTCAAAGTGCTACAACCGTTACCGTTTATGCCAAACTTACTACATAAATCAGGCGTTTACACTACTATAATTATGAATATTATCTGGGCAAAAATTCTTGTATAATCACTGTTTGGTCTCTCTGGTTTGAGTTTTGTTAGTTCTCCTCCATGCTCGTACAGAGCATTTTAGATCTGAAATATTTCTGTGATACATCTTGATACAGGAGCATCACCAATACTAGACTGAATGGGGGTGTTAAATAAATTAGCTCTCTTCTGTCTAACCTTCCCTCACCATCAGGATTTGTCTGAGCTGGGTCAGTAGTAAGGCCATTGTGAGGCCTCTGTTGTTCCAGAATCAAGCATCACGCAAGCATGTGATTCTTTCACCCATTATTTGCTTTTGAAAGGAATGACACTATAGTGTACTGACTTTGCCACTGGAGCTAAACTAGCACCACTCTGAAATGAAAAGGACAAGCAGGTCACAGCTCTTCAAGCTGTTATTCCAGATTTAGTTGTCTCTGTCTCAGTCACAATCTCTTGAAGCCTCCTTGTAACCCAAAGCCACTATGAATTCACTTTGAGAAAGCAAATCAAAACTGAGCGTATGTCTGCAGTGCACACGGCAGAGCAGAGAGGTCAGGCTAGTGCTGACTGGTACATCTGCACAGAACAGTGTTAACCATGTTAGTAGTGTGCTGTGTCTGTGCCCACACCCCCTGCCTCTCACAAGGGCTAATCAACTGTAGTGCAACAGCAGCCTGACACAGTCAGCTCCAACTTCTCTGCAGCATGTACCACAGTGATCTTGAATGCCAGCACAATCAAATCAAATCCCTGTTTGTCTCAAACAACCAAATTCAAATTTGCAAGTTCCCTTGCATCACCTTTACTAAAATTGCCCTTCATGAGGGTGAAGTTACTACATGAAATCTGCTTGCTTGCTTCACTAGAAATATTAATGCACTAGGGCAGGATCACAATCCATACTAAAAGAAAACAGACTTGAAATTTAAGATTTTTTTTTTTAAGTAAAATATGCATGATCTTAAAAATCACTTACCAACACTAGACAAGAATGAGAAATCCCAATAGCTAAAAATTCTTATTGTTATTAAATATTTTACATTGAAGATTTTTTTAAAATAATCCTTGTTGACTCTTTATCCTCCTTTTTTTACAATAATTGACCATTTTACTTTGATGCATGAGAGATCTAGGAAATTATTTACTAGAATTGAAAGAAAAAAACTCTTTTAGATAGATTTCTTTCTACATTTAGATAATATTAGCAGCTAGAACAGAATGCAATAAGGAACGACTAAAAGATTCCTAAAATATTCAGCTATGTTACGTTATCTATCTTTAACTGCTGAATGTTCAAATCTAACAAAGTTTGGAAAAATTGTCATGACTGCAAAAAAATTGGATATGCTGAGTTACTGCATTCTGGATGAAGGGAAGGCTAATGTATTGGTGCAATAAATTTATATGATATGGAAAACTTATGAGAAGTCAAAAACTTATTGTCATCCTTTGTTTTAATTCTAAGTCTGATTGAAGAAAAGAAGCAAAATTTACTTAGCCACTAGCCAGATGACAAAATGCATCCTTCCATAAAAGCCATTATTAAAGAGAGAAAAGGATTAGAAAAATTAAGTAGTTACTGTTTTAGATGGTCAGAAAATGATTTGCAGTTAGTTTGGAACAAAAGATTATTAAACTTACTGATAACACATTGCAAACAAGTGGCAAGAAATATGTCCTATATATCAAATTAATTACCAATATAACCTTCATCATGTAGCATTAATAATGATTTACGAAATCTTCCTAATCAAAGTGTAGTTATTTATTGGTAATTAACACTGGAGGCAAACTCCAATTTTACATGTGTCTTACATTTTCTAGTAATGGTTTCCTCACAGCATATTTTTTGGTGTCAGTCTGACCAAAAAATGCAGTTTTAGGTATTTAAGTAACCGATGTGCTCTCGAATGGTTTTAGACCAAACTTTTTAAGTGTTGTCTGATAGTATCTGCGGCTAATTCAGGGTAATTTACCTCCAGTGACACTTAACACATGCCTAAACCAAAATACTCCTATTTACAATAGGAAGCTTTTAAGGACATCTACCTCCACTGCTGGGACTGAACAGTACCCGATACAACCCAGACTCACACAAAAAGTGAGAACTGACCTACAAAGTTACCTAGAGGAGAAATGGGATTGGTGCCTGCCTACCTCAGCAGCCATAGGGTTCTCTATACTGTAGCCAATTCTACATAAGACTTGCTTTCTATTAGGATGTTAGCACTGAGACCATACCACATCGAACCAGTCATAGTCTGAGTACCATCTCCTGCAAATCGCAGCCACATCTTTCTCCCTTGCCTTTATTGTCTTTAACTACCACAGATGATAGGATTAGACAATCCTTAGGCAAAACGCTATGAATACTCATCCCGAGCCTTGAACTTGGGTTATTCCTGCAGCCCTCAAACTCCTCTGTGATCAAAGGATAGCTCTTAAAAACATTTGTTTGTCTCTCATGACGCGCATATCCCTCTCTGTATCCTCTACTTTGATATCTCCATCTGCCAGCCACACACCCATACATATTAAATCCTCAGAGACTGCTGAGAAGAAATGGGAACTGGAATACTGAGTGACAGATGGGAATGTGTGTGTGGTTAGTACGTAATCTGTGTGGGAGAACATCCCTGTATCCCTCACCAGCACCCAATTCAGCTTTGGTAGGGACATGTATCTTATCACGAGTACCTAAAATATTCCACTTGAAGCTCCGAATGCAATGCTTAACAAATATCGACACCCAGGCACGACAGAATGCGTGGTTTAGTAGCACCAATTTACCAGGACTGCTCATGAGGGAGCAGCCCCATGGCCCAGTCGGTCTGATGGATCACAGCAGTTCACGAAGAAGGTACTCACAGGTGTAGGATCTTCCACCCTCCACCTCAGGAGCAACCTGAAAGACTTTTAAAGTTTCTGCTTTGGGGAACCATACAGACTTTAGCTATGTTTCTACTAGTCTTACAGCTCTGCCTAAGTTTGTGTTACACAAAAAAGGAGAGAGCATACTGGAAGTGTGGCATCTCCACCATTCCTATAAAGGTAACACTATGAACATATATTTTCTACTTCCCTTTCATGCTGCTTTTTTTCTTCCTGCCCAAATAAAACTATTAAATATCATATTAAAAATAATCATATAAAAATAAAATAACTGACTTAATAATCCAGATTACTTTTAAAAAAACCCTTAAAATCATAGAATACCTTTATCTATCTGTTATAACCATTCAGTATTCTTCCTAACCTGCAGGTTAGCATAAACCTTCCTCAAGTATCTTCTTCAATGACAAGCTGCTCAGTATTTTAGTCAATACTAAGACAATTTCATAAATGATTTTTGTCTTCTGTGTCTGTTCTCACTTCACTTGTCTCAGGAAACTCTTTAGCTGTGTTGAGCAGATACTTATGAGTCTTCTGCAAGACTTTCACTTTTCGCGTATGGTTACTAAATAGGAATGAAAGTTACTTCTGTTTCACCAGACTGGCTCCGAGCATCAGATGACCTTCTGTTTTGTAATGTAGGCTCAGAACAATAGTCTCCAGAGGAAAGGGTGTTCTGGATTGCCAGTTTCCTGCAATGCTACTATGCTTAATGTGTGTTTCTTTAAAAATTTATAAATACAGTTTTTAACAGTATTTTGGTCACCACTTAAAAATGGAGAGGAATACTGTCCTTTTTTTTTTTTGTTAACAGTATTAGATAATGTTAACAACATCTCAGAGTTAGAGAAAATGCAATTGCTGACAGCATTTCTAAAAAATTACATGCAAAAATGGAATTGCTTCTTTGCAACTGGAAGTTATAATCCCCCAAGTCAATGTGAGGAAATAATACTAAGTGTTGTACAGCACTGTTTGTTTGGCAGGTGTGAGTATGAGTTCTGAAAGTATTTCAAAAAACAGTTAGCAGCTAGCATTTAAATAGGAACACTGTCAAAGAAACAGTAATTCTAACCTTTTTCATGGGCAAGTATCTCATAAAACATGATTCCATATTTGGTGTGGGTCATATTAAGAGTACCTGGGGTTTAACAGTTCAATCAAATTATCTTTTTATTTGCTTCATTTGGTGAAGAGATGTGACTACCCTATGTGTTTGCTTAGACACATAAGAAAGCACTTTATACACAACTCTACCCATCTATCTCTATCCTAAATGTACTTTATTGTCTCCTCTAATTTACATTATATGGTTGGTTGGTAGTAGAGATGGGATTCATGAAATAAAAGTTCAGTTGAAATGAAGAATCTCACACACTGCTGGGAGAAAAAAAATCATGCTGTCACCAAGACATTGAAGCAAATGCAAGCCTTGCTCTGCCATAGATATATTCTATAGCCTTGGTCAAGTCACTTTTTGTCAGGTCAATTTAGACTATATTTCCTAGACAACGGATGCTATGCTATTATTTACCTCTGTAGTCCTTTGCTCAGTATGGGCTACAAGTTGAAGAAAGCAGATTACTATTTGGTAATGGGAAGCACATTCTCAAGGGTGTATCACAGAACTTGCATCATTCAAGTCCACTAACCTTAAACAAGCAATATATGTACAGCCCTGACAAAAGCACCACATGCTATAGCTATATGCATCTGGACTGATCTGAAGACACAACCACTAAATATGAGAACTAACAAGTAATGACACTATAAAATAGAGGGAAAAGATCAACATTCTCTACTCATACTTCTAGTAAAAATGAGCTTTTGGGCATCTCAGAAGCACTCTTGAAAAATCCAAAAATTTTAGGTGTAATAATGATAATAAGGAAAATATTGAAACAAATAGACAAAGGGAACCTTGGAACAGTCAAATCAAACCAGAAGAGCTAAACAAAGCATATACAGGACCCAATTAATAGTGACATTAAAGAGCTGGTGAGTATATACAGTCACACACAGTGATTCCCTACAGAACAGCCAACCAACTAAGATTTCATGGAACCAAGTTGGAATTTCTATGTTTGGGTTGAAAAACATGATCAGCAAGTGGCTACTAAAATTCCCAGGACAGTCTGGATTTAAATAATGAGAGCAGTAATTATCACCAGAAAACAAGTTATAAAATAGTAAAATATGTGGCAATTCTTAATAAGAAATCTAGCTGCGACACCTTCAAATTTAGAAGTTTGAATAAGTGTAGTTTTTGAAAAAGCAATGAGTACAAGCAAAAATGCATACTTAGCATTACCATAACACTGTATCTGTAATCCCAAATATCAAGAGCAGTATGCATATTCAACTATCAAACTGAAAGCTGAATAGCAAGTCTATAATAACCAGAAAAGTGCTAGCACATATATAAATAAGCATATAAAACAGCACAACAAAGCTGTTCTGGCAAAGAAGAGTAAGGCTGTATGAGGCAGTTTCTACAGTACACAACATAAGGTAGTCTGACACACAGACAACAAACCCGCTTACCACACTGCCTCCACAACTCTACTTACATTTGAACATCAGTCCTTTTAAATGATTTTTTCTTTCCATTTATAGATGCACCTGTAGCAAAACTAGAAGTTCTAAAAATCAGTTTTTGAGAGTGTTTTCAACTGTTTATTTCCATTTGAATTCTGATTTAATTTTGAAGAGATAATTAGAGACTTCTCTAAGTGAAAACTCTCATCTAAAAAAACCCCAAAACTTTAACTTTATGAAACCCTTAAAAAAAAATTCTTAACGATTGCCAGGTGCTCTACTTATCAGCCACCTAACTCCTACTGCTGTGCTTTTAACCAGTTGGAAAAAGAATGGAATGCATTTGGAGGGTTTTTGTTGTTCTTTTTTTTACATATCCTGGCTTCTGCATATGAAAAATGTACCTCTAAATGCTGATGTAAAGTAAAAGAGCTATTAAACTATACAGAGTAAAACTATGGAATAAACAGGTTTGTGTAAAAAATGTAAAAGAGACATTTAAAAGGGAACAGAAGGAAAGAAGAAGAACTCTCAGCTAAATATTCTAAAAAATATATCTGTGTTTTGATACTGATGTCAATGGCATCACAGTGATTTACAGAGATTCTGGTGCACTGGAAGTTTGAAAAGTAATTACACAGCTTCAGCAAAACTGTAACAAGTCTCTTGAGTTCAGAAACTACTGATTACTTACGCTGACAGGATGCCTCAGGTTGGAAAAGACCTCAAGAGGGTTCCAGTCCAACCTCCTGCTCAAAGAAGGGTCAACTGTGAGGTCAGACCAGGTTGCTCAGGGCAATATCCAGTCGCGTCTAGGAAACCTCCCAGAGGGAGACTGCACAACCTGATCCTAAGCTGCTGGGCCATTCTCCTGGGGATAAACGTTTTCCTTGTAGCCAGGCTGAACCTCTCTTCTTCCAGCTTACTCCTGTTGTCTCCCACCCTCCCACCATGTGCCACCGTGCACACCCTGGCACCATCTTCTTGCCAACCTTGTATTGGAGGGACTGCTGTCAGGTGTCCCTGGAGCCACCTCTTCTCCAGGCAGAACAAGCCCACTTCCCTTAGCGTCTCCTCACAGGGCAAGTGCTCCAGCCCCTGACTTTCTCAATGGCCCCCTGCTGAATTTGCTTCCATTCATCAGGTCTGCAATTGCCCATGTTGAATTCTGTAAGATTTCTACCAGCCCATTCCTTGCCTCAGCACTGTTTGAGCTACAGTTCCTGAACTCCATATAGGCATGAAATACCAAAAAGAAGTTGCGTGATTTTTTTCTTTATCACAAAACATTGCTCTATGAGATGACTGTAGCAAGTTGTATGCAACCAGAGCTGGTATGATGAGATGAGACAGTAGAAGAGTAAAAAGTTCATAAAAAGATTATAATTTCTGTAACACACAGAGAATACCTAAAATATCTGGCCTTAAAACCCTGGGTTTTATCATGTAAATGTCTTGCTCTGTACTGATGGGCATGCATTAAAATGTTATCCCTATGTTATGCATAAACAGTTGAATGAACTCATTATTTTCATTACCACTGCCTCTTTTCTACCATACTTCAAAAGCAAATTGTTTTCTTAACTATAAATTATAATGAATTTTGTAATTTACTGCTACAGTGAACATGCAGAAAGCATTAATTTAATTTTGAATTTTAGAAGCACACTTTAAGTAGCAACATAAAATCTGAACAAAGAATCATCCTTTTTTTGTTGAGGCTGTTTTCTTCAACAATTGACCTAGAGCATGCTTTTTGTATTTACGCTTAATTGTAAGTAATTTCCTTAAAATTATTAATCCTATTTTACATAACGGTGTATAAAAAACCTGCATTCCTCTTGGCACTTCATAAATAACTCATTTTTTGCTGAACTTCTGTATGTAATATATCAAACAGTTTTCTCTTTTGAATAGAAGATAAAGAACATTACAGTGGAACAGATCAGAAGTTTTCTTTACTGAGCAAAGTCCTTGCTAATGAACATAGTGGTTCAGCATAAGACTGCTCAAATACACACTAATTATAAAATTATTATTTCATTAAAATTATATAGCAACTCTAAGTATATATTAAAGGATTTTAAAAAATTCTTTGAGAGGCTTGGTCATCTAAATTCCCATTGACTGTTTAATAGGATTTGTCATTCTTAAATGTGAAGATGCATTGTTTTTACCAGTTTGGGAAAAACAGTTTATTCACTTTTTAGTATGTTGTTGTTTAATGTGGGTAGTTTTTTTCTTAAGTTATATCAAGAATTATGTGGAAGAGAGAGGTATTGTGCTATGTACTTTACAAACACAGAATAAAAGACTGTCCCTGACCTGAAGCCTACAATCAAGCTTGTAGTGATAAGACCAATTTTACACAGGGAAAACTGAGGTCAAAGTTCTAGTCCATGGCTTTAGCAGCAAGCTTTTCTTGGATATTCACAATTCTTACCCGAAATGTTAGAATTTGAAGGGAGCAATTTCATAAGTGTTATGAAATTCACATATAGTGAAAAATTATTGAATAGATTTATTAATTAGAATAATTTTCCTTAAGAAATTCAGAAATTATCTTGGCAAACAGATTCTTTGCAATCATTTGTGAAATTAAATGGTATTCTGTTCCTTACGGAACAGTTTAGATAACAAGAGCCGTGGGAATTCTGATATACACATTTTGTAGCTCACAGTTGGCTCCTGCTCAGGCTACTTGTGAGAATTCGCATGAGAGAAATTGGTTCCCCAGATAGAGATGAATAGTAAATGCAGAATTATTTCAAGGCACTCAACATTAATTAGTTTAAAGATCCAAATGAATATTCACAGAAATAAATTGAATTATTTGCCCAGGACTTTGTTCCCTATGACTCTTCACCCAGGTAATTCTAATATCTGTGTTTTGACAGAAGGAGGAAATCGGTGCTTTTCCTGCGATGTGAGCTGATGTGAGCACAGCAGGCTGTATCGTATGTTTTAATCTTATGCAACTTCTGGAGATATAATCTTGAGTGAGAAGTCTTTCATTTTGAAACATCCAGAGCAAAGTATCTTAACTGCAGTTTTTTATATATTTAAGGGTAGCAAGGTGGGACAACGGAATAACAGATTTTATACTGGAATACTCCTGAGGTGTGTCTGAGTTCCTAATTTTTTTTTAATAGAAATTATAGGAGACTCATACATTTGTAGTAAACAGTGCAATACGCTGAGAGGAACCTTATGCAATTCAGGAAAGACATATGCAAAGTCTTGCATCTGGGAAGGAAGAACGTCCAGCAACGATACAAGCCAGGGGCTACCTGGCTAAGGAGTAGATCTGCCTGAAAAGGACCTGAGCATCCTGACAGACAGCAAGGTGGGCATGAGCCAGCAGTATGCCCGGGCAGCAAAAAGGCCAAAAGTTGCCTGAACTATATTAATCACAGCAGAGCCAGGAGACTGTAATTATCCTCTGTATTTGGCACCTAGTAGACCACGTCTAGATACCGTTTACAGCTGTAGGCTCCACAGTAAATGAAAGACTAGATCAGCTGGGTGAGTTCAGCAGATGCCCACCAAGATGGTCAAGGGCCGGAGCACTTGCGCTGTGAGAAACAGCTGATGGAAGGGGGCTCATTCTGCCTGGAGAAAAGATGGCTGCAGAGGCACCTAACAGTAGCATCTCCACAACCTATGAGGAGGTCTTCAGGAAGCTGCAGCTGGGCTCTGCACAAGGTATCCCAGCCTACACACAATGTGTTCTATCCTGCAAGGAATACTTCTGAGATTTCAGTTTGGATAGAAGAAGAAAAAGAAAATACATCCTTTGTAGACGATCTCTGGAATTTTCCACCATTGAAGGCATAATGCAGGATACATTCCTGAAATATGAGTATGAAAATTCTGTCAGTAGATCAATTGAGGCTGTTAGTAAGCATCTCTACTAGCATGTAGTATGTGTGTTGAATGCTACTTCCCAGCAAATCCAGAAGTTTTAATTTGTGCTTGGTGGTAAAATTGCTTGATGAGTTCCAGGAGGGCCTGGAAATGATACAGACATGAATACTCCTATAAGTTACAGATGCTAAGGTAAGAGTACAGTATAATTTTAGCGTATTTATGCAGAGGTCCAATGGTCTTACTTCACCTAACATTATACTGACTTCATCACTAAGGCAGAAACAGTGCTTTGTTATAAAGTAATTGTCCACATAAAGAAAATCCTGTGCAACCTGATGTCCAAGGTGCCTGTCAACAGGAAGAAAAATCTGAATAAATGGAAAAATGAAAAGCAGGGCTTTGAACTGATTCATACTGGTTCTTACCTGCTGAGAACTAATGCAATTATCTGATGCAGATATAGACGTATATGTTCTACAGCCTGAGAAATTAAAATTACTTCTTTCTTCAACAGAATCACTGCCCATAGGGGCACCACTCCAAATGAGAAGTTTTTGATCAAAAAATTCAAAACATTTTCCAGCCTTCATTCTTTTAACTGGGGAGAAGTTTCTGAAAAATGCATTTGGATTGAAGTATATAGAGGATCAATTTTATAGCACCTGGATAAAACAATGATAGGATTTCAAGATCCTGTGATGGTGTCTTAGAAATGGGATGGGGAAGGAGGAATGGATTGAAGTATTTCAAGAATTAGAAAGTATAGCCGTAGACTAGGATATTAAAAGCCCGACCTGTAGAATTTATAGACTGACATTAGGATTTAAATCTGTCAGTCTATCCTTGAAAAGACATTTGACTAGAATTATGGGTGGTGGATCTGTGTGTAGGGTTAACAGCTTTCAGCTATCTGGCATAGCTGTCTCACTGCTGAGGTATTTGATGGTGAGGACTGATGACAGCAGACCATTATTTACTCCTGGAAAATTTCTGGAGCATATGCTAAGAAGGGGCTAGGTCAGAGAAACAGTTTGTAAGAAAGCAAGGCTGTAGGGAGGATTCTTCCCTGGGAGTGTCTTGGAATATTCCTAATGGTCTCAATACAGGTACAGGATATTCTGCAGACTGCAGTGCTTCAAGCACTTGGGAACAAATTGGGTTATTCCCCTCAAGGGGGATAGTGCTCCATCTGAAATGAGGCCTGAAATTTGAAGGTAAAAGTATCCTCTCAAAGCAGGAGCTGTGGATCTTCACATGATTTCAGAGCCATGCCTACTTTGAAGAGTAACCGCGAAGACCGTATGTTGAGTTGTCTGACACTGGGGTCCTTTCTTATTCCTGCTGGAATGAGGCTTGAAGGAGTCCCTAGTAGTTAAAAAAACACTGGTGGCCAACAGAAATCTTAGTGATTAAGTGAGAAGTGGCAGGAGACAGTAAAGAGTTTAGTCAGTAGATGAGAACAGGTGGTCTAAACTGCTTGGCTAATTTCTGTGACAAAAGCTGGACATCAATAATTAAGTTTGGATTGATGAAGAAAAAAAAAAACCTGTATACCCTCAGGGGCAATAATTCCTACCAAAACTTTTACAGAGAGCGCCTCAAGATGGCCTGTTTTACCAGAACACACAAGCAGGCACAGGCTGGTAATACATAATGTTCAGTAAAAAATGAAAATATTTCAGAGGACATCCTCTCAGGTTGCTAGTCTTTCCGATAATTACAGGAAGAACTTTTTTGACAATATCTTCCTGTAGCCAAGACAGCACGTGGTGTGTCAGTACTAGAACAATAGAGTCTGAAGGAATGCCACTTCAATGAAGAGGAGTCAGGGATTCAGGAGAAGAAAGAAAACGCAGGAGAAGATGAGAATGGCTTGAAACTACAAGTAATTGTAAATAGATTTGTCTTCTGCACTGATTTGGGAGCTGCACATAGAGAATGTACTGTACTGCTATTTTCAACACACAAATCCAAAGAGAAACCCATGGATTTGGTGAGTAAAGTTTCCTGCTGCATGTTCCCTCTGAACAGACAACTCAGACTAGCTCCTGTACCTTCTTTCCTGGTGTACTGGTTTCGGCTGGGATAGAGTTAATTTTCCTCATAGCAGCTTGCATAGTGCTATGTTTTGTACTTGTGATCAAAACAATACTGGTAAAACAACCATGTTTTAGTTATTACTGGACAGTGCTTACACAGCATCAAGGCTTTTTATACTTCTCACTACACCCTGCCAGCAAGTAGGCTGGGGAGGCACAAGAAGTCAGGAGCGGACACAGCCAGGACAGCTGCCCCAACTGATCAAAGGAATATTCCATACCATACGACATCATGTGTGCAGTTTAGCTGCCTACAGGGGTTAGTCCATGACACTTGGAAAGCTTCAATCTTCAAGCTGTAAACCTCCTGACAAAAGGAACTTCATACTGGCTTTTGGCCAAAATGCATATGTGCATCTTAGACTACTGAATGGAAACCTGCAGTCTTGTGTTACTATTAGTAGTTAAATATTTAGCTCTTAAAAGCTGCAACTGACCTAGTTTTCAGGAATAATCAGTGATGTCATTCTGACTTTGGAGATCCCATATGTATCAGCGTTAGCTTTTCAGAATGACAACTCCGTAACACCTAACTTCTGCAAACAGGCTTCCAGCAGACAGACTTAAGATTATGATATACAACTAGGTCACAATCCAGGGCTGCAAAGGCAAACAAGGTCTTCCCTAGAAATACAAAGATTCATAAGTGTCTTGCTGTAAGCATAAAATGCAGAGCAAAGGCAGATTCAAACAAAAGCAGCCTGATGAAAGTCACTAGAAGTAACACTGAACAAATTTCCTTTCTCCCCAAGACACCACGGACACATGTGTCCAGATGTAATCTTAAAGATCACGATAAAAATGAAATTAATATTAATAAAAAGTGTAAATGTTACCAATTATAGAAAGCATAGGAAGAGCAAGCATCCATAAGACCCAGATCCTGGGCTAGATGGTTATCTTTTCGTTCAACATACTAGCTTTACTACTTTTTTTCTTTTTCACTTAAGTTAAAGAGACTTTATATAGATACAAGCTTAGCATCACTGCTAAAGTATTTGAAGGGGAAATTCAAATTTTAACTGCTCAGCAGTGGTAATTTGTGACCAAAGAAATGATCTGGCATGGAGGGCAAAAAGGCCCAACTGCAGAAGCGGTTGAATTGGCTGGAACCTGGAATGCCAGAGGTGGAAGGACTCCCTGTAAGAGAGGGAAGTTTCCCTTGCTGATGAGGTAAGAAACATCTGCAGCACTGTCTTGCATCCTGGAATGCCAGTACTCAGAGGCCACCTTTGGGCAGCAGAGCTGGCACTGGGGGATGGACCCAACGCCCAGCTGAGGCACCCCATGCCAATGCTCACAGAATTGGGGCCACTGCAAGTGCATCACAATCAGCTTGTGATGCGTCTTTGCAGACTCCTTGTATAACCACTTATGGCAGTAGGACTCTCTTCAATGCTTTTTAAAAAAAATTATTTAAGCACAAATGTGTGTTTAATTTGCCTCTATAAGTACAATAAAAATTACCCAACGTATAACTGAAATTAAATTCCTGCTGTGAGAGATTATTTTCAGATTGTAAACCTATTTGAATTTAGTTTGCTATAACAAAATATCTTAAGTTACATATTTTTTAAAACTCAAATTACTTTCCCCTTCTCCACTCCAACAAATTCACTCTCACCCATAGTTGAATTGCTGCATACAAAAACTAATAGCAAAATGTATCTCTGTGATACAAAACCCTTATCCTCCATTAAGCCTCTTGAGTAAATTCTGATGGGCAGTTTTCAGTTATTATTATCTTCTTCTAAATTATGTTGTAATACCAGGTGCCATATTTCCTGGATGTGTGACAAATGCTGTTTCTGTGTGATTTGTTTACACCATTGGAAGCTTGCCATCAATAAGCTCCATTCCCCCAGGAAGAGTTAAAGTTGAAACATGAGTGCCGTACAGGGAATATACTGGGTAAACTACCGCACTGCCTGTGCAAACCTGCAGTAAAATGAAATTAATATTAAATAAACATTGGTCTTTATTATCATCCTAAAAATGTCACCCTTTGGTCTTTTCCATTCTATTAAATTTGGACTATCACTTCTATTCATATTACCCTAAAGGAACTTGCAGAGCTAAAAGCTGGATGAATGAATTCTCTCTGCTTTACTAAAAGAGCTAGGCACGTTTCTCAAGGTCTACTAGGTGTCATTCACCTACCATTTTCTACTTCCTTTCCCCAATTTTGTTTATATTGACTCTCCTAGGATATTGTAAACTTGGGATCCTTTTTCCTCCAGAATATCGCTGATTTGTTTTCAAACAAGTCCCTTCTTTTCCCTAAAGTTCAAGCTCTCCTGTGTTTTATTCTCATGAGAGCCTCACTGGCAAAAGTACTGTCAGAGAGCTCCCTGGTTTTTTTCTTCCTTTATTTTACTATGACTGCTAAATTATAAGATTCTGATCTTGAGGAGAATAAACAAAAATAATTCCCTTTGTCTTCCCTTCTCACACACCGCTTCTAGAGAGTATCAATTCCCTTCTTGGGTGATCAAGAATTTAAGTGCTCCCAAAAGAGAAGTTCAGGCTGGGGGGAAAAAAGAAAGAAAAAAAAGTTTTGTTTTTTTTTTTTAACAGCTCGTTGGCAACAGCTTTATTTAAACTCACCCCACCATCATCCTGTTACCATTTCCAGTACCCCAGGTAAAA
Source organism: Larus michahellis (assembly GCF_964199755.1). NCBI lineage: Eukaryota > Metazoa > Chordata > Aves > Charadriiformes > Laridae > Larus > Larus michahellis. Next base: position 38,475,699 of record NC_133901.1, read on the forward strand.
CAGAAAAAGATTCATTCAATCTGAGGCTGGGAGGAACAACCGTGACAGTCTACTCTGACCTCCTGCAACAGCACAGATCACAAAACCTTGCATAACAATTTCTGCATGCCACCTGTAAGCTCCTAAAGAAGCCATAGCATATCTTTAATAAAGGGATACAACCTTGACTCAAACATTGCAAATGTAGGAGGATTTGCCTCTTTTCTGGCTCAATATTCTAACAGTTTAACTATGCTTGGTATTGAAAGACAAGAGTAGGCAATGACTGTGTATTTGAGGATTCTGTAACTGTCTTTTCCCATGGTCAAATGGGTCAAGTTTCCTAAGTTTGTGAACATTATTTAATTTTATATGCATAAATGATAACTCATATACAGAAAAAAGTGTGGCAGTTTAAGTCACCTATATATGGAAAGTGTTTACTGGCAGACCCATGTAGTTCTCATTGAGAGTGATAATTCAGGCAGTGAAAAATTATATAAACTGATTTTCTACAAGCTGAGCTCTCCAATTAATCCTGTATTGTGTCTACTGACATTATTTTATCAATGTCAATGCAGACTTTACATCTGCTGATAGTCATGTAGCAAACACAGGAGGCCACCAGCATACAAACTGCTTGAATTAAAAAAAACACAGCTTTATTTCTGACAATAAATAAAATTTGAAAGTGTCAAAAGCCAAGAATATTTGATTAATTTGAAGTGGAAGAGAAGTTTCCTACCTGGAAAATCACTGTGAGAGAAAAAAAAAAAAAAGTATATGGAATAATGCCAAATACAGGGAATTTCATATTAATATAACCATGAAAATGAATGTAACAGAATCTGTTTGTCTGTTCATCAATTAAATAAAGGCCATACATACTATACAGCCAGCAGGGCATTTCCACAACTGAAGATTTATTTACTTTTAGGAAGTGCAGGGAAATACAAAGAAATAATGCACACAGTAAGGCAGCTTCATCTGTTTCCTTAGATTATACTGACAAGTTAATAAGTAACATCACCATATGAGGTTGCTGTAATATATGTGCTGTTTGTATGCATATTTGGTCTACTCTGGCGGTAGCCAGAGTGAGATAAATTATTCTCACTAAACCAAAATTGGGTCAGCCAGCTTCAGAGATTTTATGAGCCAGAACTTCTTTTCCAAGGATTCATAGTACACAAATGGCATATTATTTGTCATAACAAACCTTGAGAGGGGCAGACATTGTTTAAAGCCTTTGGCAGATATTTGAATTATTTACTTTAATAGTCAGTCCTTCTGCTTCGTATCATTAGATTATGGTCAAAACCAGCCATTTTAATTTATTCAACATTCCCTAGTTTTTTCACCTTTCTTCAACCTAGAATATGTAAGCGTAAATCTAGCAACTAAAATACTCTTAGATGGGTCATCAGATCATGGCAAAATTGTAATGGAATGTTTTAACAAACTGAAGTCCTGCTCTGTAACTATAATTACTCTTTTGGGACAGAGCAAGCTTTGTCAATATACTACGTCTTTGTGGCACCTGAAAGCAATACTTAACTCAAGTAGCTGGCCTACTTGCTTGATAATGAAAAGGACTCAATAGTATTGCTGGCTCTGATAGTGACCTGTTCTGTGATGCTGAACAGGTCCAGGTTGCCTCTTTGTGCCTTGTTTTTCTTACTTGCAGAAAAACAAAAAAACCCCGTATGTTCCATTAGGACTCCCTATAATCTACAAGTAAAAATAATGTTGTCATTTTATTTATTAATAAACATTTATTATACTTATTAACAGAGCAAACAGAAGCTTTATGAGTACTGCATAAACTCATAGTACCAAAAGACAGTTTTACTGCCATGGGCTGTAAGTTTGAACAAGTATATACAAACAAATTAGTAAGACAACTGTGGCTTCACAGTATATGAATTAAAATCTTTTAGTTACTTGGTCTCTCAAGCAATTATTTTAAGTAATACATAACTTAGAGCACTGGCAACAGATACCAACAGTTACATACAACTATCAAATAGAAAAGCTTCCTTAGTAACTATTTTGCTTAGTTTTTAAGTAGAAGACTTGATGTTGCAATACGTAGCAAGACACCGCTGACCACTCATGCATCAGTTGAGCAACTTTATAGGAATTGTCCCCTTATTGTTTCTGTGTGCTTTCAGCCTTAGCAAGAGCTTGTAATCCAGTCATTCTTTACATGACCAGGCGTCAGCTGACACAGTGAAGCACCTTATTGCCAAAAGTGCATTTCCTGTACACAAGGGTTCATTATTCCTGCGATTAATTTCTCAAGTGCCAAGCAAATGAGAGATACTAAGGAGAGACGTAAGCACGTAATTTATTTACTGCCTTTTCCAAAAACTATGGAAAAAAATATGTGGTTTGTTGCTAAATTCTATATATAGAATATATGAAAATTTGGATAAGCACAGTTAACTTTTCTGAATATTAAAGGAAGTACAATAGAAACACTGTAAATCATAAGGGGTTTCAAAAGCAGGGTTTCACTGACCCTGAAGTAATACACGCTCTCTCTCACAGATCTCCTCTCTCTCAGATTTCCCCAGAACAGTCTATAATGCTGTTATTACATTACTTTGAACGGTGCAGCTTGTCGCAAACAATTTTACTGGTTAATTTAGTTGGCCTGATTAAGTGAGAATAGAGCAAGAGACATCTTCATCCTCACGCTCACTAGGTCAAACTGAATTTTACAGTACAGTAGTAGATACTAGGAAATCATTCATGATTTCAAAGCCTGAAATTTTGCCGTGTTTTTGAAGGAAGTAAAGTAGGGGAAAGCTTTTTGTGTCTTATTCTCCCATGAGCACCTTCTCAGAATGAGCAAACATAGTTGAAACCTCTGTTTTCGGCTAGCACCACTTTTTCCATTAGTATCAAAACATGAAACCCAAAGGTCCCACTAGATGACAAATGACACTGCTTTTGGAGCCATGCATCTGAAAAAGCAATCAAGTAGGTCACTTAAGTGTAAGATTATAGATAAAGAGAAAATCAGAACATTACAGAGAACTCCTAAAGAGATTGGTACTTGTTATTATAAGAGCAGATTCTCATTCTTTGGTATCCCATTATAGTCCCTTCTCGTCTTTTGAGCTCTTACGCTCTTATAATGAGAAGTGCACTTGCCATCTAACTTCCTGCTTTCTATATTGTTCAACATTCACAATATTCTTCAACACATTTGCCTATGCTCAGTGGAAAGTAGTTAATCGGTCAAACCAATTCTGGGAGATAAGTTCTTCACCTGGTAAAGAATGTTATTTAATGATGTAGAAGATAAGGGGACCCTTATTCAGGAAGTCATTAAATTATAGGTTCTTCTTACATACACAGCTACTCACAAGCTAGACAGACTTACCCTTACTGGAAATTAAACAGCAAGGGTCCTACATTTTACATTAATTAAAGCAAGGTTTCTACTCCTTTTCCTCTTAAAAATTAGTCAAGTTAATAATGACAGACATCCTCATAATGCAATTATAAAAGTGAAAATTCTACAGGAAAGCTTGATTAAATTTTAATTACATTTAATATATGTTTAATATAATACATTTAAAAAGAGAAAGACAATAGCATCCTGCTATATTTGCCAAATTCATTGCCTAAATGGGATGTGTTGCTGTTTTAAAAAAATACACTTCCCCCCTGCCTCTACACAGTGAGCTTTTTTTGATTGGCTACTTACTTTTAAACAGCTATAACTGAATAGCAAACATGTTTAGTTAAATTATTTTCTAAAGAATGTTTATACTATTTTTCTCCTCTGGAGATTCTGAAATATGGGGGTTTTTTGTAGAAATAAAAGATAGACAAAACCAAGTCAACCCTGTAAACCTTTCTTTACCTGCATCCTCACCTTTACAATAAATCCCTTGAGTAAAGATGAATGATAAGAATCAGACTGCATTTGGAATGAATTCCCTTCAGTTACACATGATTGGAAGACCTCAGAAAGTATTAATAAATTGATCACAATTGTTTGAGATAATGGCCTAGAAATTCTCTTGGAACCCGTGGCACTAGCAAAATCTTTAAAAAACATAGTTCACTGCTTAATAAGACTTTAAAAGCCAAGGAAAAAAGAGAGAGAGAAAAACAGAAGAGGAGAAAGAGACTATTTGCATCATTAGTAATGAAAGGAAATAAAAATTCTTGAGACATTTCCTCCCCCTAAAAAACATCTTCACAAGCAAAGACATTTGGAAGGCACTTGTGCCTTGCAAACTTCAAAGCTCATTTTCTGGGATATTTGGATAGTCTAAATTTATTATTTTTTTTTTTAACTTCCAAAATTATCCAGAGTAGCACAACCTGCCTTTCTCCAAACTAACCAAAAGCCAAGCATGGGAAATGTTTCCTCTTTCACCAACTGCATTTTGGATATAAGAAACTGTAACAAGTCAGCACATTTTGTCTGATCACAGACAGTTAAATACCAACTGAGAACAAAATGCTGAAAGATGCACTGACTCGATGTGCTGCCATTTTTATGACATATTATTCATATAGTGAGGTTTTAAAGAATTCTCTCCCATTTAGACATCTATAGCGAAGGAAAGATTTTTCAAAGCAGATTTTCCCCCACCAGAACAAGAAGCAATAGCGGCATCTTCTGAACAGAAAGCCCTTCCCCAGGAAAAAGTATCTGTAGAGAAAACACTTAATTCTGTCTGGCCCTGTATGACGATCATTATCTTAATAAGAATGAATACCAGCATGACGCAAAAGATGACATTCTTCATCCGATGATATGCATGACAGTAAGTGCACAGAGATAACAGTAAACAACACACAATTTTGCACCAATAGTGACTCTAAGCTGGATATTTTAACTTTGCAGTTCATCCAAGTAGGTAGTTTGGGACTTTTTCATTGTTCTTTAAAGCCTTACTAGTCTCGTGCCTTCATAGTAGGAAAAACAATGCTCAAACCCTTTGCGTTGTCGCCTGTAACTTCTAGATGTGCCTGATCCATGGGACATTATACCTTAATCAATGTACAAATATCACATCAGTTAACTTCCATTAAATACTCTTCGGTCACTTCTAGGTTCGTTTTTCATATCTTATTCTATCTTTTTTCCTTGGTTCACATTTTTTTATGTTACTTTTAATATACCAATGCAAGCTAGTGCTTAAGAGTACTACTGCTTAGGAGAGGTTTACTGCTAAGTATCTTAAGCAAGTACCTATCATTAAGCAGGTGTGAAGGTAGAATTGAACTTGTTGGAATTAACTGCTGGATAAATACTTAGCCAACATAAATTAATCCATAAGAAATTGACCTTCAGTACCTTATGGGAATTACATCAATAAACCACAAGCATGTTGTGTTAACTCAGAAGTCATATACAATCCTGTTATCTACATTTCATTGATTCATGTCCATAGATCACACTAAAGGCAAAAAACTTATAAAAGCATAAAATACAGTACAGAATAAAAAACCTAAACTAAAAAAAACACAACTTGTGCAGTCACTTTATTGTATTTTATAAGCAAACATACAATGCTTGAGGTGGGAGTAAAAGGTAAGGGAACATTATTGAGTTATTATCATAGGCACACAGCTTGAGCTGTGCAACTGAAATTCCAAACAGGCAGCGTTCCCCTGCTTGCAAGAACTCAGTAAGGTCTGGAAGGCACTCCTTTAAAGGACAGAAATTCTCCGATTCTTCTCAATCCACGTATCACTCTGGTTTTGTGAAATTTCACTGAGGATTTCTAATGGTCAGCTTTCTTTAACACAAGAAAGATTATCTAGGACAGCTCGAGAAAATTCATCCTTCTGGTTTCTAATGCCCTTTCCACAACCAGCCCTCACAACTCTACTCTATAGACAAGAAAACAAACAAGACCTCTGCAGGTTTCATACACAGACAGGCTGAGAACATATTCTGAACCTAGTAAAACCAAATCAGAACAAAAACAAAAGGGGAAAATATCTTCCAAGTACTAGTCTCCAACACTCTTACAACATTCTATCTGGGCTCACCTCCAGCAACCTAGATGACCCCTTCTTCTACCTGCACCCTTTCCTACAAGTAGCAGCCTGTATTCTCCCAGATTCCTTTTTCAACTTTTTATGATACTGGGTAGAGTGGAATAGCTATAAAGAAGTAGTAAATCATCTTACCAACAACTGTTCCATGAGAATTGTTACTGTTTACTGTTGTGTCTAAGAAAGTCAAGGACAAAAACCTGGTTTAAATACCCCAGCAGGTACCAACTGAGCTGGCTATGTAGATTTTGGCATCTCTGCTTCTGACAGTCATCAGTCACTAGACCATTCAGAGAGCTTGTAGAGAGAAAGTTAGAGACTTCCTAGATTATGCATCAAAATGTGGTGTTTGGAGGTCTCGGTGATAGTTTATACAATCAACTTTTGCAGGACTGACTCTTCACTTATTTTGAGTTCAACTAATGACAAAATATCACATAAGTAAGTTAGTCTACGTTTAGTTTTCACATATTTGCACCAGAAAATCTTCTAGGGAATATCAGCAACACATCTGTGAAACTTCTGTCTCATAATGAACATCAGTCTCACAGGGCGTCCTTTAAAGTCAGTAAAAAAACTCTATTTTTGAAGGATCAGGACTTTTGGTTACCTGTGGATACCTGAGTTTTCTACTTGATTTTTCATTTCCTTCCTCTACCTGTGAGCAACACAGAAGAAAGAAAAATACTAAGACATTAGTCTTAGTCATTAAAATTAATTAACTAATTAAAATTTTAATTAGTCATTAAAAATACTAAGACATAGGGCAACCAAGATGATTATGGGACTGGAGCACCTCCCTTATGAGGAAAGGCTGAAAGAGCTGGGACTCTTTAGCCTGGAGAAGAGAGGGTTGAGGGGGGACCTGATTAATGTTTACAAGTATCTAAAGGGTGGGTTGAAGGAGGATGGTGCCAGACTCTTTTCATTGGTTCCCAGTGACAGGACAAGGGGCAATGGGCACAAGCTAGAACATCGGAAGTTCCGTTCAAATACACGGAAAAACTTCTTTACAGTGAGGGTGACAGAGCACTGGAACAGGCTGCCCAGGGAGGTTGTGGAGTCCCCTTCTCTGGAGATTTTCAAGACGGGCCTGGATGCAGCCCTGAGGGACGTGCTTTAGGCAATCCTGCTCTAGCAGGGGAGTTGGACTAGATGATCTCTAGAGGTCCCTTCCAACTCTGAAGATTCCGTGATTCCGTGATTTTCTGTCAGCTGGGTTCAGTTCTCAGACCTGTGACTTATGCAGGAGATGATGAATATGAATCTAAATGCAAATGTAGAATGAGGTAAACATGCAAAATGCACATGTTATGAGAAGAGAGAATCTCTTCCCTTGATTGATACTGCCATTTAACGTAGCTTTAAAGTAACAGCCTATTATTTATGTAATTTATAGGTTGACCCCTTTTATTATCTTTCTCCGAGGATTTAAAATATTGGAAAAAAAAAGCTATTCCACAGCTTCTGAAGATACAGAGAAAAGATATATATACTATCAGAGGGAAGCACAGAGGGTGATTTTCATAACACTCGGCTATTTCAGTACAATAACAGTTAATTTCACTTAAAACATCTTTCTTTCTCATCTTTTTGCTTCTGCTATAGTATCCTTAGAGCACCAGAAATTAGAAGAGTACAAAGCTCTTTCTGCCAGACTTTCAGCAACACTCTCTGGCTGACCTCAAAAGATTAACTATGAGAAGCAGCGAACATCAGGTCACACCTGAGAGAAGATGCCATAATATTTACTAATGAGAAACCTGAGGTATTTGCTAATACGGTAAAGAAAACAACTTTATATTCTGAAATAAACAGCAAAGCTGAACTCAACAGGTCTGCTATGTGCTTCAGCATTATACTTCACTACGCTCAACAACTGTAAGCATCTGATAAACTGAAGCAAGGTCAGCAGAGGGCCATCAAGATGGTCAGGGGCTGGAACTCTCACCCTGTGAGGAGACATTGAGGAAAGTGGGCTTGTTCTGCCTGGAGAAGAGGTGGCTTTGGCCTAATGGTGTCTAACAGCAGCCCCTCCAATTTGGAGGGATGGTGTAAAACACATGGTAGAAACAAGGGTAAGAAGCGGGGTGAAAAGGTGTTTGGCTGAAGCTGAGCCTGGGGGAGGAAGGGTATTTCTCCACAGGTTAAATTGTTTTTTTGGGGGTTTTTGGGGTTGTTTTTTTTTTTTTTCAGTATATGACTCACTAATTAAGTTTGTGTTAACTGCCAATAAATTCAGTAAAATTCCCTGAGTCAAGCCAGGTTTGACTATGACAAATATGCTATGATTTGATTAACTACATGCTTATCCTTATATTAAATTCAGATTTATTTTAGAAGCCTACTGCTGCATAAAAATACTTTCTCTCAATGCCAAGGTGCATGCATGTTTCACTACAGGAGTAAAAACAGCTCATGCCAACACTGGACAGGACCATACAGAATGACTTTCCAAATGATAAAAATTGTGTGCTTGACTGCATGTGCATTAACTAGACAGTACTAATATTGTCATTAACAGTATTATTTCCTCTGAAGTACCAAAGGAAGATATTTTCTTGAACTGTATGGTTAACTTGCTTGGAAGGTGCATTCACTAATAAAGGATTATTAACAGAAAAAACAAAACACATACTACTAAAAACTTCACAATAAAGTTAACTCTAAGGTGGACACAGGAAAATTAAAATAAAGTCAAATTTGGTATTGAAAAACTCCTTTTCAGTGAAGAAAGAAAACAAATTATATACGGTGCAAAATGTCTGTAGTTAAGATTATTTTAATTATGTGTTACCGAAAGCTTGTTTACCAAAATGACAAATTATTTTCTCTCTAGCCAAAAATAAAAGGGAGGGGGGTACTAGCCATATCAGAAACCACAGCTGTGACATCTGAAAGTACTAACAAATTCCCCTTTGTCAGTAAAATGACAAGAACTAATTCTTATGAACTATTATAAGCCTATACTTATAAGTATTTAAACAATGCTCTACTCAGAGCTGTCAAGACATAAGGTGACAGATAGAAGAAAGGATTTCAGTGATTCAGCACTAGATACTGCTCACTTCAGATATCAACAAGACACGTGTTCCAAAGTTTGGTCTATTCTGATGGTTTCTGGAAATTCTAGATACTGCAGTTTTTATTAATGAAATTTGGTTTTCAGGTAGGCTCTTACCTGCCTGAAGTGATAGTGCTGATCATGTCTGTCCTCTGTTCTGTCAGGTTCAAAAAACTTGGGAGACCTCTAACTACTTTTACGTGATCTGTTAGGCGTGACCAGAACAGTCCTCATAACTCCAACACAGCCACTGAAGTAGTAGCATCACCATCTTCTACTAAGTTAAGCTTATATGGTGTGGAATCAACACAGGTTCTATTCCATCTGTTATCTGAGAATATTGATGTTATGGACAATTCTCAGGCGGATGGCAAACTCAACAATGAAGCTTGTTCCTTTTGCATGGACTTATCAAGATTTAGTAAAGCCAGAAAGAGAACAAAAGAATAAATGTGACTAATCTCACAGTTTAGTATGGGGAAGCAATAGAGATCTGGCTTCCTAACCATGTCCTCGAGAAATCTTTTAAGTAATTTATGCCACGTATCCCATATACCTTGTCAGTCTTCAGAATTCCCTTGGAGAGGGAAGAGTTGGATTTCAGTCTTTGCTGTCAGTGCTCCTTGTCACAACTGTTCACCATTTCAAGAACCAATTGACAAAACACTCAGCCGTCCTTGCATTTAGTTTGATGGGGTATGAGATGGGCAGGAACTTCCTATTTGTCTACTACAGCTATGTCAAAATAGCTCCAATGGAAATGCACTGGTATGTCCACAAATGTGTATGTGTGTGTGTGTGAGCTTTTCTGCCCAAAATAACTCCTCTATCATGCAGAATAACTTACGTTGGAAGGGACCTCAGGAGCACTCCGGTCCAACGTCCTACTCAAAGCAGGGTGAGCTGTGGGATCAGACCAGGCCAATCCTTTGTCCATGGGGAGTGATTCCATAGTCTCTCTAGGAAGCTGTCTAAAGGCTGGTTGATGAAACTAGCAAAATTTAACTGTACTTGCATGAGGGTAGTTATCAGGACAGCTATGAAAGAACTTTTTTTTCACAACACCAAGTGGCCCCACCTCTTTATGATACAATTATAATGCACATCTCCCACTTGAGCCACTTCTGAAAAATATGACATCTTTTAAGTTACTTGTGCCTCACAGACATCATTTGGCATCTACACATGGTTCTTCGTTTTAAGACATGGTTTTTAATGTACTGGCTTACCTAAAGCTAGAGAGCACCTTTGAGCACCACATAGTGCAGAAAGCACAGCAATCAGCCCTGGAATATAGAGGGTCTGTTTCACCAGGATGACAGCGTCACATCAGCTAATCCTGAAAAACATCCAATGTCTCCAGTTTGCTTGCAAGCACAGTTGTAAAGGTGTGGCAACGGAAAAAAAAAAAAAAAAACAAACTTAGAAAACTGCCACCACTGGATACTTTTCAAAATATGACAAAGCTTCAACATTTACCTCTGAAATTTAAACAAGACTGAAAACAAACAGTAAATAAATCCTACTGTGTATCACATTCAGATACATTCCTTAGCATGTGATCTAGATTTCAGAGTTCTTTTCTAGAGTTCAATTAAAAGATTTTTAAAAAAGGAAGAAAAAAATATTTTCTAGAGAACTATCAGATATATTCTTTAACAGATATTCTTTAATCAATGTCTTTGTTTAAAAACACTACCATAAATTCATTATTAACACAAGTACTAGTGATCTACATTCCATTAGTCCATAAAACTTGATAAACTATCAATAGTTCAACCATCATCAGCATTTTTCTGACTGCTTTATGATACAGATAGATTAAGTAGGCTGAGGTTTAATTCCAGTTTTGTAATAATGCCCCTGGTAAACGTGATCTGGCTTTCAAATCACTGCAGCAATGCAGCTGAAAAAATTAAAACATATTTTACTGTGGAAGAGCATAAACAAATCATTTTCAATTCATACTAGTAGCATTCATTTTATTTTTTATGCAGGTACTCCTTCTGTAGCTTTAAATATTTCACTGATTATTTGTCTGCTAGAAAACAGGAATAAGTACTAAGTTAGGTCAGAAATTACTGTCTACGTCTGAACTTTCATAATTGACAGTCTAAGGACTGCATGCATGCTGATGACAAACCCATCTTTGTATATTCTTTATGATGGGAGCTCTAAGCGTCTTTCGTTTCTATGGTTCTGAAAATTAACACCATTAAATATTCCCCTGAGAAAGTGTCACACCTTTGCCAGCGCACAAATACACTACTCCTTCTATTTTAGGGGAGGGGAAAGGGTTAGAATAATTCAGGAGAAAATAAACCTAGGTGAGCAATGGAAGGTTGATTTACATAAGAAATTACTAAGTCTTGTCAGCTAAAGTAAGCTCTAACTCAAATAAAAACCCAAAGTAGTAGGTATAGGGAACATTTTCAGAATGAGCAGAATAGTAATGAAAAAATGTCTACAGGGTTTTATTAAGAATGCATTGAAGTGTCTCACGATCTTAACACTGAAAAGAAAACCTGATAGCTAATGAACTAACAGCTATTATTTGTTATTATGATCAGTATAACAGTAGTACTCAAGGATTCCACCCTGCTGATAAAGCATACACAACGGAGTCACAGACTCTCAAATTTAAGCTATATACCAAAAAGAAAACAAAAGCACAAAAGGAAGGCGTTATTAACCTTATTCTAATGATGGAGAACTGAGGCATGGAACATCAGTGCAGTCCAGAGTTAATGCTTACAGGTCACACAATATATCTCTAACATTTTAACACCACTCTAAGTTATTAGAAATGAATACTTCAAGACATTCCAGCGAATAATTCTGCATGATCAGGACAAATGTATTCATCAATTGCATTTTCAGATGGCTTAAATTTTGCCTGTGTTCCCGTATCCAATGTTTCCTATGTGCTGCAGCTAGATCTTTTATTAAAACATGTTAAAAATAACCAAAACAATAAACCAAAAAATGCAGTCTTCTTTCTTTTATTTTAATTAAGGTATTGCAGAGGAAATCTCCCTTCAAAAATACCAATGGAACTGGTAAGTGGGTGATGACAGAAGGCTAATTTAAGTAAAAACAATAATGCAAAACAACTACGTAGTGCCCATAAAATGCCTCAACTGAATTTTATCATTTAATTAAGAACTGAATCTTACCAAAAAATCATTTTTCTGTGCAGAAAAAAGGTTTTTCAGAAGATCAGAAGCATAAGCTCTTTTTCTTCTCATCACTACTTTTCATCACATTTTCAGCATTATTAAATACTTCGTAAATTCAGATTAGAAATTGAGTAGTTCATTGGAGGCACTTAAGGCTAATTATTAATAATAATCTAAAACATGCAAATATCACTGACATTAAAACTTAAGAAGTAATTACAAAGTGCACCACCAAGTTGCAGTGAAAGAAATCGTATTACCATTTTCTTCACTGTACTTTATATTTTAATCACTACCATTCATATGCAAGATCTTCTTCATATTCACACAGTCCCCATAATAGCTTTTTCACTCTGAAAGTTAAGTTCTGGCTTGCAAATTCCAGTACTCTGCACCTCCTCTTTAGCTGGTTGATAATACTTACTAGGTAAATAAGCTCAACTGTAACAAAAAAGAAGCTCTAGCTCTCCTCTCTTTATTCATCTTTTTCCTAGTTCATCTCAATCCATACAAAGAAAATAATCAAACAAAATACAACCCCCATTAACAGTAACGACAAAAAAATTCAAAACAACGTGAACGGGTATCTGTTAGCAAATCCACATTCTTGTCAGAACATGTGTATGCCTCCTCAGCTCCCTATAGGAGAAGATAGCAATCAAATTACATATATTTCTCTTTTCTTCATACTAGGCCTTTCTTCATGAGTAAGATGGAAGTGCTCTCAAAGGTATGATTTTTCTGCAGTATCCTTATACAGTTAAAATAAAAGCAAGAGCTCAGAGTACCAAACTCTGAATAAAATATTCCACTACCCAGGCAGATCTTACATCACATTTTAATCAGTGCATCTCACCTGCATTCAAGCAGGTCTTAAGCTCTGTTGATTTGCATGGCCCACAGCTTCTCTACTTAGCTCTGGACTCTTGTACTACACAGGAACACAGTGAGCATTTTAGAAAGGCAGTTGTTTTTGTAGGCTGATTGTAAGTCAATATAAAGAAAACAAAATATTTTTGATAGGAAACCTGGAAGACTATTTCCCTAACAGATCCTAGCATCATATCAGTGACGCCTTGTGGACTTCCTTCTTTATAAAAGTTCAACTGCTTAGGCCAATAATTTTTCCTCTCGCAATCTTACAGGTGCCTACTTCATTCTGTATCTGCCTTTCTTTACAACGGCTGTGAAAAGGCAGTTTCCATCACAGAGTTTTATAAAAGTATTGACTAAAACTCCTTCGGCCAGCACAAACAATACCAGTTGGCTTCAGGAGGTTATTTCTCATAGCATGTTTATGGAAAGGAATTTTAAAAAATCCCTAACATTTTATAGTGAGGATCACACAGTTCGCTTCTCAATCTCTCAGAAGGTACTAAAAATAAACCCATGTTTTATAAGACAGCAGTGTCACATCAATGCTACAAAACAACTTTCACCGCAATATTATTCCTGGGAAAAAAAGCGAGAGATTTCAACAAGCTTCTGGATTGAGTGTTTTTCTAGTACATAACTGCAGCCATCTCCTCCTATTATAATTTTCCATGTCTAGCTGTATAAACATGAACCTCTTCTGGCAAATCTTTCACCACCAACCACAGTACTGCCTGCAGGTGCAAAAACTTTTAATGTCCTGGAAATCTACACAAGAAATTCAAATAATCTGTTATTGACATTTGGGGGGAAAAAACGGTGTGTATTCAACCAGTGTTTCTCCCTCCTCCTTCCTGCTCTCCTGGCAACCCTTCATTTTCAGGGTGCTGAAATGGAACATAGATTAGTTGCAAGTAATTTATTTTCCCTTTTCTCATGGAATTATCTAACTGCAATGGCCACTGTTAATAACTAATTAAAACTTAAACTGTATACTCTAAGGACACGGTCACATTAAAATGGAATAGAAAATAATGCCTGGATGCAAATCCTTTGTTTACAGTGCAGCTAATCATCCCACAGAGCTGGGATAAGAAGGGTCTGCGTGTTCTCCTGATATGAGAAAACAAGTCCAAAAGCAACAGTGGCTGAGTCCTATGAGTTCTTGCTGGGATGGAAAAAGTCTCAATTCAACAGTATTTTGGCCTGAGGGCAATGGAATCAACTTTGAAGAATACTACCTCATCATGTGCAACACTGTAAAATTGCAGACAGGTGCGGACCACTTGTAAGTTACCTTGACCCTAAAGATAAGAGGAGGTCTGATTGTGAGACTGATGTAAATCTTCCTAGGCATTAAAAGACTTGGTACTTCTTGTTGCTATCTGGGCCAGAGATCAATTTCTGGATGACCCTGACCTTGAGATGTCATCTTGAAGGATGGGTCTAAGATCTATCATTACAATCCTAGAAGTCAAATTTCCTGAGACTTTCTTCTCGTCTGCATTCTGCAGGCCTGGATACTTAAAATGACTGGCAGATACTCCGTACAAAAATTATTTTTTTTTCCATGTGTGAGGAAGAATTCCACACCTGCTGGTTAAAAATATTTCATAAGAATATAAGAAGGTCATTGTACAGGATCAAGGGTCTATTTAGTCTAATTTGCTTTCTCATAGGACCAGATGCTATGGGTGCAAAAATAATCTTAGTTCTGGCATTTGGTATCTCTGCAAAACATAATCCATTCCCCTGCGCATGAGTTGTAATTATCTTTCCTTACATGATCACAACTGTTTTTCCCAAAGAACTCCAACCTCGGTTATTGCTGAGAGTGAATGCTGGTCAATTAAGCACCCAGCAGGTATTATTTTGTTTAATCCTTATTGTTCTTTATGAGACGTGTTAGCATGTCAGAATATTTATTGCATGCTATTCAACCATTAGTTTAAAGACAGAATGACTAATGCTGGATAAACTTTTCCACGTCTTTCATCCTTGTACTATTTCAGCACTCAGCAAAAAAGTAATGGATTAATCTGCAATGTACCCCCAAAGATGATACTGAATTATTATCCCTAATTTACAGAAGAATTAAAAGACAGAAAATCATCTTAGCACTGAAAGATAAGTAACCTCATTTGGATGGAACTTCTGAAAAATCAAATCTATAGTTTGCTGAACAAAACCAAAGTACACGCCATCGGTAATCTCTCCTCTTGTCTAGTCCAAGTGACTTAATTTGCAGAATGCAGATGCTCCATGGAATGGATAAAACCATTGCCAGCTGATAAGGCAATCTCAAATCAACCTCTGAGCTCATCCTCCTTCTTTTCTCTTCTCTTTGACCTACTATAAAAATTACAATATCTGCAACAAATAGTACGTAGACCACATCAAACACATTCCTACATAACCTTAATTCATCCATTTAAGCAGGTTCACCCTGTTGAATGGAAAGGCATAAAACCCATGGAAAAACAGTATGCAAATGTGCCATATAATAATATACCATCTTGTATATGCTTGGAAAAGGAAATTCAATAAATACATATCAAAGTATACTGTGGTCAACAAATATAAATCAACTGCTCTTATCAACAGTACACAAACACACGATCCTATACAATAAAAGTCAATGTATATTTTGATACTGAATTCAACAGGAGCAGAACCAAACCCCACGCACATGGTTCAATGGAGACGGGCTGCTAAACCAAAGGTTTAATTCCAGCATTCTTCAAATTTGGTGGGCAAATGAAATATTAGTATCTATCTCTGCATGTTTACACACATACTTTCTCATGCTTACATTTAAACAATTATTTAAGTTGTAGTTTAAAAAAAGATTCTACAACTGCCTTCTTCACTGAGATAACTCAAGTTGAACTTAAATAAAACAGTGACTAAGAACCACGAGGAGCCAAATTTGTAAATGTTAATAGAGAAGTCTTGCTCAGGAGCTGGCTTACTGGTGAGAACAAAGATCACAATTCTTTATTAAAAAACACATTAAAAGGAAAGTTTTGGCATAGATGACGTTAGAACAAACACAGATCTTCCTTAATAACAGCTAGTTTTCTCTGTTTATGTGAGATTTCATGCAATTAACTGGTATCATGGACAGAATTCATAAAACTCATAGATACTTACAAGTATCTAAAGGGTGGGTTTAAGGAGGACGGAGCCAGGCTCTTTTCAATGGTTCCCAGTGACAGGACAAGGGGCAATGGGCACAAGCTAGAACATCGGAAGTTCCGTTCAAATACACGGAAAAACTTCTTTACAGTGAGGGTGACAGAGCACTGGAACAGGCTGCCCAGGGAGGTTGTGGAGTCCCCTTCTCTGGAGATTTTCAAGACGGGCCTGGATGCAGCCCTGAGGGACGTGCTTTAGGCAATCCTGCTCTAGCAGGGGAGTTGGACTAGATGATCTCTAGAGGTCCCTCCCAACTCTGAAGATTCCGTGATTCCATGATTCCATAACTCATTATTTCCATACACAACAATGTCAATCCTAAATGATGGATTGTGGTGCTTCTTTAGCACGTAACAATATAATCCAATACAGATTAAAAACACATTCTAAATCTTGGCATCTGTAGATTATGCTAGTGAAATGTGTAAAAACATGGCTTTAAGGCCTGAATATAAATATATTTAAAACTTTCTGTAACACCTTCCTGGAGAGTTCTATTAATATGCTCAAGGTTTTGTAAGACATGAAAATGAATTTATTACTTTTAAAAGGATCACAGTCCTTCTGAATCTAGCATATCTGGTTTTTATTTAAGTCTGCTGATTGGCTATGGGTATCCAGATGCTTTTGTATTTACTTATAATGATTAGAAAAGGAAATCTCTAGATATGCATGGCTTTTCTTCCTTATTTTTCCTCCTTGTTGTTCCCTCCCCTTTTTTCTGCCACTGAAAGGCTGTCTGAAACAGGAGTCATGCTTTTTCAAATATGAAGTCCTTAAGCACAAAATGGGCATACCTGACATTCTCCTGCCATGTTTTCAGATTTAGAACAACTATAGCAGATATCAATCTTTTGACAAGTGGGTCTCTCACCTCTGCTCTCTCATATATGTTTTCTATTAGCTAGCTAATGTATAATTAAAACCAACCCTCAATATAACTGATTGCCTAGCTGCTGCTATCTTTGTCCATTATTTCAGGAATGGATCAATGACATTTAATATTTCAAAACATTTAATATTTCGAAACAATGACATAAACTTCCTGACAACCCTTTGATTTTGAAAGCATCTTATCTATTATCAGAATATAACTTCTGTTCTGCAAGACAAATTCTAGCAAATAAATGTCTACCAGTGTTGGCAAAATGGCAGTTTCAGAGAACATTTCACCTGATAACACATGTCCAGTTAGACTCTGAGTAATGTTATTTTATTTCTACAAGAGAGCATTCAGATTTAAAAGCTCCTGAGTTTTCTTTGATTTTGCAAATGAAGGTCTCTTTTTATGGAAGAAGAGACCTTTTGTATTCCAAACAACCCGTTACTTCTATCCCCTATTCCAGTTCTATTACATGAAAGACGCTTACGTGTCATCTGCCCTCAATTAAAAATTAATTTCAAGCCATATACAGTTTCTCATCTACTATGCTTATACTCTTCCCATGTTCATTACTTTCCAAGGAGATAGTAATAACTGATTCCAGTAAAACTTCCTTTCCACTTTAATTTAGCTTTCTGTCAAGAAAGTTCATGTTATAGCCCCTATTCCCCATCAATGTAATAAATTACAGCACGAAAAACAGTTCATTACTTTGAATAAAACTGGCACTTTTCAATTGGAAACATGATTTAAAAAACACAGTTTTCAAAACAAGTATATGTTACTGGGTCGTGTGTTTTTATTAAAGAGAAATATCTGGTTTGGAAAAAAAGTAGATATTTACCTAAATAAATAATAATAAAAAATCATACTTGTTCAAATTGGCTAAATATTTGTAAAAAGTATTTTCAGTGGAATAATTAGAGTACAGATATATAACTGCTATTATGCTGACTAGCACTTACTCCAATAGTTACAGTGAAATACTCCGCTTTACAGTAGTGATTTAAAGTCTTCAACAATTTTATTATACAGTTTGGAGTAAATATTACTCAGCTGGAATAATGACTGAAAAGCTTGTGATCTTTTACTAAATTTTGCAGTATGAGTGAATTAATGCAATTTCACAAACAGAAACGATACAACAGAGGTGTCTGAAGAATTCTTGGGAAAAAAGTTACACATTTGTTAAGCTCGTGCCTGGTTTTACCAGTTTAGTGTTTCAAGTAAATCGCACCTGTTCACCACACCTATAGACCTTGTTGTTACAAGGAGCAAAAAGTTCTATGTCAGGTTGGCTTCAAACCCCGAAATTGCATGAGAATTTTCTTCCTGAGACAGGCCAGCCACTGTAACCAAACCATTTGGTTACCTTAACGTTATAATTTTATTAAGGAGAAAAGAAGCTTGCTACTGCTAGATACAATGCTAAAATTAAGTCTCCTTCCACTAGCAGTGTTTTTAAATACGCAAGGAAAGATCACATCAATAAAAAATAAGTCTTGGCACTGGAGAGGAAAACGTGTTAGAGAAACAGAAGGCTACCTTTTCAAGGACTGATTAGCATAGCTGCACTGAGTTAATGAATGTGAAATTTTTGTATGCATGCCAAATAAAGGCTATTATCGTAGGCACTTGAAGTCCTCAGAATTCATTGGAATATCAACTTGAAGGTAATGTGTGCAGCAAACAGGTAAGTTTTGCTTATGAACACAACATACTATTCTTTGACTCATGTCCTTGACAGATACACTTTGGGTGTAACTTCTGGATGACTGAGCTCAGTGTCCATTGGACAAGTGGTGACAACCCATATAGAAGCTGACAGCTTACCGCTGCAGCAAAAAACCCCCATACAGCAGGTGGCAGATGAAGGCTATTCATCTCCTCATCAGATTCTTTATTCCTAGTGAAATTGCTTTGTTATGGGTACGATACGTTCCAGTGATGTTTCGTACATAACTTGAAACGTACCTGTGGGAAGAAAGGACCTATTCTATTCTTCAGATGCCACAAGTCAGAAATTAGAAAAACTGAAGTGAGCAGAAGTCACATACAAATGTAACTAGAAAGCAAGTAAGAGAGGGACCCTATGTCAAAACTGCTTATTAGACCATTCAGTTCCATCAAAAATATTCAGCTACCCATTGCAGTCTGTCTCTATTGCTGTTCCCAACACATCTGTATCGCAGGGTTTTGTTTAAAAAAAGCCTAAATCCAGTAATGGTTTTGCAACTGATCACTCCACACAGTTCGCAAAAGAAGTTCCAGCATGCATGCATCACTCAGAAGCACCTTTCTACATAGGCATTTCATAATCTCTCTTCTTATATTTGAAATAAATTATTAGTAAAACTTCAAGAGTCTTACAGTTTCAGTCTCTAAGACAGCTAAATTACTGTCCGAGTTGCACGCCAAGCTCAATGCTGAGGATATACATAAGCTCTCAATTACAAGCCATGCCACAGAAATTACCAGGATATTCACAGAACTTACATTTCAGCACATGTAAGTATCTTCACAGGATGAACAGAAATTGTTTCTGTCCTTTACCATAGGAAAGCGTTTGGTCATAGCTCTCGCTCTCCTTTCATATGGCTTTAAAAGGACTGGCCACAATCTACTAAGTTCAAGCAAGAAGCATATCAAAAAGATTGCAAATGTCTTCTAGATAAGGAAGACGCAAATTCCAACTTCATTTGCAGGCGAGTTGCTCAGCTATGCAATTCTTTACAAAGCTTTATTGCTGCAGCAATTCAGACTGCCGGCTGTATTTGTCTAGTGCTAAATCAGCACTAGAGCCAGAACAGGGCTTCCCTGCATCCTCTGCTTAGCTCAGCCTTTTTGCTGCCTTTGATGGCCTCCCAGCATCAGCGCTGCTCAGCTGTCGCACACTCCTGTTTGGGTCACAGCACTGCACTGCACGCCACCAGCAGTAAGAACAGTGCAGTTATGTTTTACTGTACTAATTTGTTGTAGTTCCAGTATCATAGCTAACATGTAGTTCCAATTACTGCACTTTCCCCAAAATATTTAAAAATACCGAAGTTTTTAACAGCATCTTTTACTAACAGCTCCGTGACTAAGTTATACAACAAAAAAAAGCAAGCATTAATTATTGTTAGTGAAAACAAGAGACTGCTGCTGTTCTCTGATTTAAACATCCCCAGAGTGTGCATGTGTTATCACATCAATGTTAATGACAAGGTACTGCATCTCTGTAGATGCCAGCTAATGGCTTTTGAGGGAATAAACTCTATGCTGATTATTCATTATCTTGGTAACTTAAAAAAAATACAACCTTTTTGATATCACACACATCAAAGCATGCAGGTTATCATACATGATCTCTCAGAGAAAAGGTGCCTTATGTCATTAAGAAATATTGAGAGAAACTTATTGGTCAGCATAGTTCAATAGACTATTTTGCTTAAATCTGATAATCCCTGTGATACTTATATATCAAAACCTGTTTTAGTGGTGTAAGGCAAAACGCCACAACGCATCCTGAACACAGCCTGCTTCTAGGATTTGCCTCAAATTTTGACAAGAAATTTGTAACCAACTCCTAAAACGCAAATTTTCAGGGGCTCCATCTCCTGAAAGAAAGTATACAGCTTATTATGTAAATAATTAAATACAAAAATATTACATAAATAAAGGCCTACGTTTGAGGGACATGAGTTTACATAACACGTATGCATTGATAAACCTATATAATATATTATTTTATATGATCTGGTTTTTTTTTTACATCTATTAAGGGATACCAACATATTGCTAAATGCAAATTCTACTTTATTTAGTATCCTAAATAGAACAACGATGCACAATTTTTAAAATATATTTAGTCTTCTGTCATGTACAAAACTTGTTTATAAATAGAGCCACATTTACAAGTGTTTGTTAATTTACTGCACCGATTTGAAAAATTTCCAGTGAACATATACCAGTCTACAAGTTGCTCATGAATTTAGCTGCTAGTAAAAGCACTGGAAAATCTTAACGTTAAAATGAGAATGTGGTATTATGTCTTCTAGTTACTATTAAGTATATATTCAATATATAAATTTAAAACCTCATTATTTGGATATGTCTATTTAACTGTTGCAATTCTGCAGAGTACCATGAGCTACTGAGGCCCTGGTTATGTCAGGAATATGAAGTAAAAATAATAAAATTATCCACGTGGGATGGTTTTTCTGGAAATCTGGAAGATTTTCTTTCATTCATTTGGCTAAATTTTACTTTGTTCCTTCCCAGTTGATGGAGAGAAAGACTGATCTCTGGTGTTAAAGCTTCTGGTCTGCTTACAATGGTCTTAACACCGATTGTTTTCCATTCACACACAGCGTGTCTCAACACGTGCAGTCCTGTCTCACTTTGGACCTGATCATGTCTTTATCAATCCAACTGCTAAATGACACGCCTCTCGCCAGATGGGTGCAATGATAACTCAGTTTTGTGATAACCAATTTAAAATGCTTTGTGTGTGTAAACATACATGTAGTATTCTACATGGAGAGCAGATGGTGGTTAATAGGAAACAAGGATATACCGTATACACTAATCTTGTTCCACAAGAAACATACCTCATTCAGTGCACAGGTAAAAATATAACTTCAAACACTCCTCCTTCTCCCAGCCATTTCACTGATGTTGGTCAAACTCAAGAGTTGATCCAACTCAAGATACACAACTCAAGCACCACTGAGTTTAGCCCTAAACAAGTAAAATTTGCTGTTGGTGAACATTCACAGAAACAGAGACTGAAAGGAAAACTTGAAAACCAGTATTTTCTCAACAGAAATTCCATTTCACCACATTTGCAGGTTCTGAAGTAAACACAATATTCCCATAAAACATAGCTGACACCTTGCCCAGGCCTACTCTTTGGTCCCTGCAATGATGCACTTCGATACAGGAAAGGACCGTTCAAAAGAGAATTCAGTAGGACAGTGTCAGAGTGCTGCGTTCTCCCCTGACAATCTCCGTCTCCATTATTCTGTTAAGCACTGGGTCTTGCAGGCATACACAACTACTGCATCATCTCGGCACTTGATGTGAAAGCAGCTCCTTGTAAGAAGACTATAATGATGTTTTACCAGCAAACACCAGAATGCATTAAGCATCAAAGAAACCTACTCATTTAATTCCCACCTCCCTTCTCCATTTCACAAGGCAAACATTCATTCAACACTCCTCCCTGATGTGATCTCTGCAAGCTCGTGGTGAGAAAAAAAATCACAATTCTTCCAGAATCTAAGAATTTTGTGGCAACTAAGAGCTGTTACACTGTGTTTTGTTAATATTTTGTGGTTTTCTTAGCAGAAAGGAGATTGCCCTTTTTCTGTTACTGTCAAATTATAAATAAATGATTCATTGAGATATGGTAATACTTTTTATAAAGAATAAAAACTGCGTTATATTGGTAATAACAGAAGGCTTTACCTTACAAAAGTTATAGTATTTTGCTGATCACCCATGGTATAAATGCCCACAAAAAGATATTTCTGTGCATTTAACCTGAAAAGACATTCTTCTTCAATATGAAGTGTCCTTCATGTGCCAGCATTATATTCTGTACCTCCCTTCATTTTGCTTTCCTCCTCCCTTAAAGAAGAACAGATAAATTAAGAGACATTTTCTGTTCACATGAAGATGGATTCCTGCTTAAATTTGGTGTTTTGTTCACAGCTCATCCTTTGAGATAACTGAGCTCTGTATTTTTTAAGTTTTACGCCTCTTTCTTTGAGAAACTTCGCTCAAATTTAAAACAGCCAAAGAAACATGGATTCCAGTAGGGCAAGTGAGACTAGTTTATCATTTTGGAGAACAAACCATATATTCATAGTTAAGAGTCATCCATGAGACCTCCATGAAGGGACACAGGAAAGAAAATTTACCCATATCCAAATACTGATGCCCTTAATTCCACCTTCTCTTACAGTTGCTATACAGACAGGCTGTAGATTATGAGGACAATTCATTTCTAATAACTAACGTAGATACCTAGTTGATAGCAAGTAGACACAGTGTGCTAGGGTCCCTCTCTGTAGTCAACAATCACAGACATCTGCAGGGAGAGATTCACCTCTTCTCCTTGAACTATCTGTATGCATTTGAACATGTACTGAATTATGCAACAGAAACATATATTTCCCTTGCTAACTGTAAGGAAATCCTAATCAACTACCTGAAAGTTGGACTGTAACTTTCACACTGTTAATGTTAAGCTATTATGCCACAGGAAAGACCACAGTGAGGCAGCAAAAGAAAAAGGGCTTTGGTTTTTGTGGTATCCCCCCTCCCCAATGGCAGAAATAAGCCTAGAAACAGAGAAAAGACACGGCACATAAGGAGGAAGATGAGACAGCTGAGAAGGAAGCTTTGTAGATTGGTTTGGACCATGCTATTTTCAAAAATACCGTAACACACAATTTCAAATATATTAAACTTGTGGCATAGCATAAAATATATGGCTGGAAAGATAACAGGGCAACACCTGTAAAAAAGAAAAAAAGGAGGGGGTATCAAAGCCAGGAAATGTATTGTGCAGAGCAGGAAGGAAAAATTGCCTTTAGGGCAGTTTGTTTAGAGCAGAGAGAATAAAAACAAACCCAGAGATAAAAGAAAAAAAAAAAAGTCTTGGTGAGCGAAAACACACTCAAAGATCTAGAACAGAAAAGGCAGAATAGAGTCAGGCAGCTATTTGGCGAGATCTTACACTATATGGATCAAAGGATGGACTTCAGAAGAGAGTGCTTCTGAGCGAGAAGGCAGATTACAGAGCAGATCAGCATAAATGAGAGAATACAGTTACACAGGACAGAAAGTGAAAAGGAATAGCTCAAAATGAGACCTCAAACAAGCAGAGGCAATTCTTCTGGATGCAGCAGGAGGACAGTGCAATGAGCTGGAAAGCTCTTGCTAGTGCCAATCTTGCTAGATGGTGTCAATTTAGTCTTAAGAATAATATGAGACAATCGTGAGCTCTTCGGGCAAGCATTTAATTTGCGTGATCTCATTAATAAGCAAGACAATTCCTGCACTCAAAGAACTGTTTTGCTATACTTATCAAAATGCAAACTAGGATAACAATGTCTTCGATATAGACATATTGGTTCTTCAGATTCAAAGAAGGCCTTGTGTTTCTAAAAGCATGCCTCATTTTTCTCAACTATATTTGTTGGTCTAACACAAGATACTACCTCTCCACACAAACTTTATATTTCAAGGATAATTTGCAAATTTTAAACTTCAAAAAATGCAAATCAGCACCACAAAACCATACTCAGAAATGCATTTTCATTTAGAATAATCAAAATCAGCAAAGGGCTAGCAGATAAATTCAATTTTTAAGTTACCTCCTACTACAACTGAGTATTTGTTGCTAAGAGCTGGACCATGCTAGGACAATGGGAACTTGCAAAGTAATGTTCCACATGTAATTCCTGATTACGTCTTGCCATGTTTTCATTTTTAAACTATGGTTGAAACCTTTATTTTTTTATAGTTCTGATTTGTGGTGTAAATCTTATATTCTTTTTACTAGCTTATCTTCAAAAATACTACTCCAAATCAGCCCTCTTCGAATTTGGTCCAGGTCTTACTTTCTTTGCGCGATTACTTATTATACGATTATTTATTATGCCATCAACTACCACTGTTATCTTCCCATTAGACCTTTTTGACAATGCTTAAACAAGCACTGAAGCCTCCTTCTTCAGGATTCAGCTTTAAGAAGACACCTGTCTAATAATATTCCTTTTATATAACATGGTATAGCAATTTTTAAGAATACATTCCTGAACACAACGATTACATATTATGTACATTTTTCTTCTCTCCAATACTTTTGCAGCCTTCTGCATTAGCAGAAAAGGAACAGATTAAAAAAAAAAAAACTAACAAAAGAAGACATCAGGCTGCAAAGTATACATACATTTTTGCATTAGTTACTGAGTAAATTATTTTTAAGTACAATCAAATAAAAGCATATTATAGGTGGGATTTATGCTATAAATAACCGTCAATTGCCAGCATGATCGTCTTACATTGCTTTTTCTAGACAAGCTGATTTTTTGCTAAGATATGCAAGTGAAGAAATACGCGTTTAAAGAATAGTGAACGGAACAGGAAAACTACATATCATTAAATCCAGTTAATTTAGGAGTTTTTGTAAAAAATACGTGCAAGTGAGGTATTCTTCTGCTCTTCAACTGCTGAGAGCAAGAGGCAATCGTGATTCCCTATAGGAGGCCACCAATACCATTGATTTCGATCCAGTGTACTTGCATTCTTTAACAATGTGAGTTGGTACCTTGTGCCCTTATATGTGATCAAAGCTTCATTTTAAAGATCCTGTAGGTACACACAGTAAGAGACAGCCTTGCCCCAAGCATTTTACAACCTAAACCTGAAGTGAAGGTTAAAAAAAAGTATATGAAGTTCTCCAGTGTCACAGACCACATCAGTGCCAAAACAAAGCAAAACAAAGGCCCTTTTTAATATTCTGTTACCATTACTGTACCATCTATTCATAAGGTTTCACTAAAGTAGTGTGGATTTGACTTCCCTTGAAGTCAGTGGCAAGTCGACTACTGCATGCAATGTTTTTCATGCCTCAGTGTCTTTATCGTTTTGTCTTGTGTTATCTGTGAGATTACATACTTTCCCTGTTGAGCCATCATTAAACGAAAAGATCAAAATATCCCTGTTGTTATAAACTAAGGTAATCCCCCTATTATAACTGTGATTTTTTAAAATTATTTTTTCTGCTTACAAATCATATCTGTCTTATCTTTTGTTATTTCTTGGTGATTCCATGTTAAAAGTATCTGAATTAGAGTTTAATGGCAGAGGCAGCTCTACCCCTAATTCATAAGGCCATAAGGAAAGGGTCCTCTTTTCTGTCACAACCTCTTTACAGCTACATTTCCACATGGCAAACATGACTATACAACAAAATTAATTGTTCTCATAACACACCTCATCTACCTGATTTGCAAAGACCAGTGAGATAAGTTCCTTATAACTTTGTTATAGAAAAAAAGAAATTAAATTGTTACATGGGTAGAAATCTTGTCCCATCCCTTTGGCAAACCTATGAGTCTTCCTCATCCATTTTCCTTTGGTGAACTCAAGCACCAAGACCTAGATGCACTACAGCGGGAAATTTACTTTCACTGTTCCTGGAAAATACATCCGATCTGAACTGTGATCTGGCAGGTGTGCTGCCATCTTTGTCAGCTGTTCAAGAGCTATCTCTTGTGACTGAGAGACTCCTTGATCCTCTTGTATCCAAGTCCAGCATTTTGAAAAAGCTTTCTTAATTTCCATCACTGCAGCTATCATCAGTCAGGGCAGTTATTTCTGATTTATCTGTCCTTTTTTTTCTCAGCAGTTTTACCTAACATCAGCTGTTATCCCAGGAGCTTACATAGTTCTGAAGGATTTGAAGAGAAAAAATAACCCCACCTATTTTTCATTATTTCAGAAGAACTGAAAACTTCCAAGTTCTTTTTCAGGTAACTGAACAAATCTTACCTTACTACAGCCACTAGACAACATTGAAGTAAAAGTGCATATAGCATTGCATACAGCTGTCATTTTAAAAATAACTAGAAAGGCACTGACGGTAAAAGAATAATGTTGGGTTTTTTTGAACAATAACAACATCGGTCTATCAGAAAAGTCATGTCACCTGTATTAAGAGTTGTAAGAAGAGTGTTCAATGAAATACACGGTATACAGTCTGGAAGCCTAAGAAGGCATACTATCATTCAGACAACTTTACAGGAAGAACAGCCACTATTTCAAATAGAGCAATTGTTTATGTGTGTGAAGAGTTTTATGCGCCTAGTTAGTAACACTGAAGCTAAAATTATGTATGTCTTCACAGTATTAGATCAAAAAGGAATAATATGAAAACGCAATCCAGAATACGGAATACCAGAGCAAACGTACAATGTGAAACTAACAGCCATAGCTTGCAGCAAGTTAAAACCAGAAGCATCTGTCAAAAGCCATAGAAAGTAAGATTCAGACGGCAATAGAGGAAATAAATCAACAGAATGCTAAAATGGAAATTTAGCAAAGAACTCACTGAAAGATCTCTGCAAGAGACCATTTAGAAAGCATGAGTCAGAATAAAGTTGTTGGAAGTAGAAACCACTGCAACAGAAGCAGAGACATCCAATGTCACAACTTCTTTGTCCTTTGGATTCCAATTTAATACATAACTGGCCTTATTTTAACTTAGTGATGATCGATGATTAACCTAAGGAGAACACAAAACCTTTTCTTAAAAATATTTCTCACTCTATTTCTTGTAGCATATTTCGTCCTCAGCAGCTTAGACCATGAGCAAAAGGTCAGATAAGATGGTAACAAGCCAAGGGAAAAACTGGAAATACTTGTTCTTGGACGCTCTTAAAGAAAAGGAGATAGAAAATTAAGAGATGCAATGATAAACAGGTTACACAGCACAAACAACCCAGTAGCAACTCTCACTGTTAGACTGCAGATGTTTAGCTGTGTGAATGAAATGTTCTGCAAGCAGGACAAAGACAGAAACAAAAGCTGTAAGGCACAATTTCTCCAATGCCAAGAATAGAGAAGTATCATGAGGCCACTATTCTGGCTAAAAATTCAGAGTGGTGACTGTGAATGCAATCCTTTTGAAAAGTCAGTTCTGAAGAGGAGTGAGTGCTTCGAAGGTTATTTAATGGGGCTGACTGGGGTCGGTTTGACACAGTGACCTAGCACAAGAGTTTCCATAACAATTCTGGTAATACTGCTTCAGAGAGAGAATGTCCTCTAAGAAAACCATCATTCATTCTCAGCCCAAAGAAACAGAAAATAGAAGTCCCCTTTCTGCTATATCCCCATATTTGCATTTTTGTAGCAGCACCATACTGCATGCTTATGTTCATTTTAGCACTCCCAAGATCCTGCTCCTCTAATATCATTTCTTCGTCAGCATTCCCACATTTTATGTTTTTCATTGTTGGTTTTTACACTGAGTGAAAATCTCTTTGCATTCATCTTGATTACATTTTACTCTGTTAACATATGCCTCTCTGTTAACTGCTGTACTTCCTACAGCCTTTTATGTCCAAGTTTGCAAATGTTAGCAAGCCCTCCTAGATTAATTTTTGTCAGCAAATATGATTGGTGCAATCATCATTCTTTCCTTCATTTGCTTTATTTTCTCATGACAATCTTCTTGCCAAATTTTTTAACTAATGCACACATTGCTCATGAAAATCATGTCACTCGTCAAATCTGCATCTGTTAAATTTCTTATTTTCACTGAATGTTACATGAAAAAATTCAGGTAAGTAGGGGTGCACAAAAGTAGACTTCAAATGAGTTATATCACACACAGTGTATACCCAAACACTGAGGTATGTACATGCTACATAGCACTTCCTCAAATATATTTTTTTATATTCAGTTTATCAGTAGTTTATGAGGGCTCTCTTTTTTTCCCCCACCTTGAAAAATGGGAGTCTTAATTTACCACTTATTTTTTCTTTTTCTTTTGTTTTTTTTTTCCTTTATATTTTTTTTTTTAAAGATCTGTACACCGTTGTGACTGCAGTTCTGCATGTATGCAACAGAGCATCAAATTGGGCTGTTGGACATATGCCCTCTTCCATTCTTCTTTACCTCCTGATGTTCTTAATGAGTCCCCAAAGGATGACTGCCAACAATTCTGAAACCTCTTTTGTGAGTTCTTTATGAATTTTGCTATCTAGTACTCCTGCCTTTACACTTTGAAATTACAAGAGGCAGTGAAGCAACAAGTCATACCTGCCAAATACAAGTCATCGAATATCCAGGCTCATGCCCTCATTCCTGCACATTTCAGAATGAAGTCAAAGGGATAAAGAGAGATTAGTGAGCAAAAGGTCCTTCTGTTAGAGATGGGAGAAAATGCAGTAGGTTTTGCCTTTAATGAAACTTCAGAACTTTTACTTCTGGAGGTTTTGGAAACATTTTGGAAAAGGTACTTGCCTAAGGGAAGCAGTTTCTTTGTTTCAAACTCTCTCCAAACATTGTCTTCATGCAGGCAATTTTTAAAAAAAGGTTTGAAAAAGCAAGAGATGCTACAAAGATATCGACACCAGCCTGTAGGCTTCTTGAGGAAAGAACAGTCGTATCTTCATGTAGGAAAGAGAATTACCATGAGTCAGGGAAAAAAAGAAATAACTTATTAGTGTTACTCTGCTACCCCTTTGGCATGCTAAAAAATTACTACATAGAAGAGAAACAAAAGTAAAAGGAAACTATTGATTTTAAGGATTGAATTTAAGCTTTAGAAATTTTTATTACCTTGTATCTCTTTAATGAACTGTATTTTCCTCTTTTAACAAAGTGAAGCATATAAAGTGCATATTTGACAGCTAGCTGTTGGTTTCAGGACAAGAATCTATAAAACTGCAGCCTGGGCTATATACAGCAGTTGGACTGAAGATACCTCAATTCACTGTAATAAGTAGTACAGTATAGCAATATTCTCTTCGAGCCATATTCTGTTCTCTCGGTGAATTAATACACATATGGGTCAAAAGTAAAGAGGCTGCTCTTTATTCCTGCTGCAAATTGCCTGAGAGAATTTATTCCTGGCATTCAAGAATGTTAAGCAGCGTCCCCAACCAATCACACCAAAAATACGGGCTAAAAAATGAAAATTTGTTAATGTCTTTACTTTTACTTCCTTGCTGAGTATATACTTAATACAATTTGCATCATTCCATGACAATGAATCATAATTAGTGGGTTTTTTCACAAATCAATTCTTTCTCAACTGAGCAGCAATTTTTCAATGTTACGAAAACTGTAAAAGTGCAAGTTTACATCTCCCACTTCCAGAAGCCTTTGTTTTCTTTTCTAAAGGTCTTTTCATTTGCCTAGTAGTTAGCTTTCCAAAGATGTGAATCTGAGTAGGACACAGCATTCTATTCTAAATGTAATTTAAAAATGTCAATGCCTTTAGTACCAAAAAAACTTTGTAGCCCTTCACAAACTAGTTTAACATTAGAGACATGGAGCCCAGCTGTTGATGTTCACATACGGTTCAAAAATTTAATGTTTACCACACATGTTGAATGTTAGAGTTTGGGGACAAACTCATAGAATGAAATTCCCAAAATTGGTTGTATTCAAATTAGATTATATGTAATGTTGGGCGATTTTACAGCATTTCTAGCACATTAAGAATTAATAATCTTGTCATATTAACTGTTCTCATAACGTCTCAACTACCTAGATCAGAAGAAAAGAGTCTTTTCACTTTTGGATTATTACATAACAACGTTCACTTCTAATACAACCATAAATACAGTTATTATTCCGGTTCTCTCCCCCACCCTACTGGGGCAGAGTGAGCAAGCAGCTGTGTGGTACTTAGTTGCTGGCTGGGGTTAAACCAGGATGCTGTGTGAAGGCACCGAGGCAGTAGGTTTTGGAGATTTCTCATCTTATCTTAGACCAGGACAGTACTGAAAAATTATACCAATGTAACTGATCAGAAAGTGAAACTCTGCAGTGTTCAAGGAGATAAGAAAGACAGTTTAAAATCAAAAATAATGAAGGCCAAAGACAGACTTGGGGAGAATAGCCACTCTCACGCCACAGACATTCGTTTGCTACGTAAGTCAGAGCCTCAAGTAGGCTCCCTGGACTTTAGAGTGCTCTTCCACATTTGTGCACGCTTAAGTAAGGGCTCCCAGCATTATGAACAAGTCACTGAGCTATGGCTGTCACCTGCCTGCAGTTCTGTAAGGCCTTTGATTCGGTCCCCCACAACATCCTTCTCTCTAAATTGGAGAGATATGGATTTGATGGGTGCGCTGTTTGGTGGATGAGGAATTGGCTGGATGGTTGCATCCAGAGGGTAGCGGTCAACAGCTCTGCCCAGAGAGGTGGTAGATGCCCCATCCCTGGAAACATTCAGGGTCAGGTTGGATGGGGCTCCGAATAACCTGATCTAGTTGAAGATGTCCCTGCTCATTGCAAGGAGGTTGGACTAGATGACATTTAAAGATCCCTTCCAACCCAAATCATTCTATGATTCTTTGCAATTTTAAGAGCCAGAGGTCAGGAACATGTATTAATTATCAAATTTAGTGTCTTCCACTGTAGAATAATTCCCTTTGACGTATTTTTGATTACAACAGAGATTTAAAGAGATTCATCCATTTTTTCTGGGAGACTATTCTGAAATGTTCTAAATCTATCACTATTGGACACTTTCCTGCTACTTAGCCAGAATTTCCTCTTTCTCAGCTGCATCTCATTAAAAGATAGTTATGGTTACACATATGCTGAAAAATTGTGTCATCTGTTGCAGGTAATAACTGACTCGAGTTTTTAATTAACCTAAATTGTAATCAGAAAAAAAACAACCTTCAAGTTATCAATTAGTAATGTTTCATTCACACATTTGAGTTCTGTAATGATGTATACAAAATCCTTCATACAAAATTGTGAGATTAAGTTAACAATTAGATTGAGCTTATTCGTCATTTAACAAAGGCTGCCTCTGGACAAACTGATTTACTCTATTATTTTATACTTCACATTCTAGTCAAAACAAATAGTTTCAGAGAGTAAATCACTTTATAAAGGGAACTAGTACAAGGTAGAAAACCAAAGCATGACTCTATTCATAATTATCCAATTATTTCAAAAAAGAAGGAAAAGACAAATTATGCAAGTTTGTGAAGTTTCACAAAGACAATACATACAGTCTTTGAGCGCCATCAAATGCTACACTAAGGCGCTATTCATTGTACTTTGTAATCCCTCTTAGCACCCTCCTCCTTTCATCCTGTTTACAGAATTCCTTAACACGAGAAAAGATCTCTCGCTGTAGAAGTGGCACTGGCCATCTCTTCTGAGATGGTAAATGTCTGGTGCAGACAACTGTGCCTGTAGGCCTAGAAAGCAGTTTGCTCATAATGAGGCCACTGCGAACACAATAATACTAGTGGTTCTCATCTAAACAGCCACTATCAAGCACAACGAGTGGACAGATGTCGGATGAATTAGCATATAAACCCACACTGATAACAAGAAGCCACCTTTTAGGGACCAAGGCATTGGCTGCACATTTGTACAAGCTCTCACTACATCAGAGGAATACCTGCAGGCAACTCAAGCACAGCAACATTTAACATCTTTTCTAGAATCCTACAGGCATGCCTGAACATTGATCTACAGAGTTCCAATCTAGTTCCTCTTTCTCTTCCACAAATTTGACAATCAAAATTTTTATTTTATGTCAGTAGCTCCTCACAGAAGCCAATAAAATAGAAACTCAAAAAGTTAGCAACATGCTACATTTGCGAGGATCTTGAGATTCCTATTAATACAAGTGGTACTTGTGTGTTAATCATGACATCTGAAATTCTTGTAATTTAATTTACAAACATAAATATAAAAATTCCAACTCCCTTAATACTTCCAGTTCTAGCGACTGCTTTTCAGGTATTTTGCTATTAAAGCCGCCTGCTATAGTTAAGAACACAAGAAAGCAGTGGATCGCTCAGAGCTGAAAAGGAAAATTAAAAAGTATTAAAGTACAATAAAATTTCAAAGCAGATGAGGTATATAGCTTTTACAGAGTATCTGACTCAATTTTCACTTAATTTGTGCTATTATTTTCCCATGGATAGGTTATACATTTTATCACAAAGATAGAACTGATTTATCTTGCTTTGACCATACCATTTATCCATTCATCAATAAAGTGAATTTCACATGGGTTTACAGCAGAGAAACACAAAATGGTACCAACTGAAACAAGCCTTCAGATTTTCTGTTATAACAGAAAATAACTGTTTTAACAACTTGAAGTGCCAGTGCCTACAGAGAAATGGTTATTCCAACAGTTAATAGAGGACTACACCAAATATTTAGGTTAATTTTTTTCTTTATAAATCAGTGATAGCTTGCAACATCAATTACTTTTCCCCACCATAAGCTTTCAGTGGGAATTGTACCAGGTCACACCAAGACTGATTTCAGTCCTACACAGGTGTGTGAGGCTAAAACAGAAAAGAAGCAGAAAAGAACTTGTGTTTCCACACCACAGATGACAGATAAGCTGTACCAGTAGGCAATCTGAAATAAAGTTAATGCCAGTTTGCTTTACTGGAATTATCCTAACACTCTATCAAACCTTTCACAGAATTAAGTAGGATATTCCATATCACATGCAACCACCTCCTCCAGAGCCAAGCTCCTCTCCTGCTCTCCTCTGTAATATTTCTCCTTTCCTAAGGCCTTCTTGTCTCATTCACTGTAATTCTTTCTCTCTTCTTTCTGAAGAGGTCTATAAAATTCCGTTCTTGCTCAACTTTGAGTCCGGAAAATTAATCCCAGGAAAACCCAGATTAGTAAGACCAAAAGGAACTAAGAAATGTACAGTGAACTAAAACATTCATATGCAGGTTACTCTGTCCCAAAGAGAGTTACATGAAAGGCCATCATGGCTTCTCTTTGTGATACTGGCCATTCTTCTAGGCAACCACTTTGGAATGAATTACAGTATAGTCCAAAATACTACAAGAGTTTAATGGTTTTTTTAAAAGGAAAAAAAAAAAAAAAAAAAGAAGAGGCTCTAGGATTCTGACTGCTCTAACACCAGTTTATGCTAATGGAAGTGAGTATATTCTTTCCAATCATCCATTACTGACCTCCGTCGGCATCAACTACGGCAGCTTCTACGTTCAATAAAGGGCAACGCAACAGGGATGTTGACAGATGAGCTCTGTTCTAGTTTGTACCTTCATAGCAAAGGCTGGAGTAGGAGAGAAGCATGAGGAGAGATTTCAGTGAGGAACTTCCTAGAGAACTAGGAAAGGGAGAGTGGTAATTGTCAGACTTGTCCAGAAAAGGAAAATTTTTGGTTTCCAGGGACTTCTGTTTTGCTAGGTAGGATGTATGACTACATTGAGATAAACTGCTTGAAGCATATGCCTGGGGCAAAGAAAGAGGTGTCTGTCGTAGAAGAACATAACAAATACAATTGGGGAAGAAAGAAAAGAACTCTCCACAAAGGCGCACATTGTGCACTCCAACACTTATGATCTGTCCTGGTTTTCTAAATCAGATAATCCAACAGAATGACAGAACTGTTTGTAATACCTGGGTAATATTTTAATAATTCTTAACAATTAATATTTAAATTAAAACAACACTTGCCTAATAAACTTCAATTTAAATATTGTAATAACATAAAAGAAAGGCAAGCATACTCATGTGATTTTGTTTCATGGTCTGATAGTATCAAATATTGCCTGTAATTCAGAAGCAGTAACAGTCAAAACCAGGGTAAATATTTTGTACTCTTGTTTTTAGCAAACTTTGAATAACCAAATGTCTCCATGACAGAAAGTTAATTAGAAGAAAACAGTACTAATGAGTGCTCTAATTAAAAAATAAAGTTGAAAAAATTTATTCTGACAGTGGGCAATTCTCCCCCATACTTTAAGCCAGGCTTTTTACTCATTTATGACTGCATAAAAGCTTTCAGTTATCACTAAATTCTCTGTCAAGACGCCACGGAATCACTTCATATTTAGAGAAATGGTATTTATCTTTCAACAGTGTTCTCTCTATGGATAACACATATCTGAACTATCTTTCCCTATACCTATTAAAGGCTCTATACCTACCATATGGTTTTAGCCCTAGACTTTGGCCTGCTGAGCTCTTTGACCCATTGCCACTGTGTCCACTGCTCTCAGCTCAAAGATCAGTATTCGTCAGCTGGTATAATTGGGCTGAGGAGATGCTGCCTCTTCTTTGGGAAGTAAGCTGTAGCTGACTGCTGCCAGTGACTGGCACCCCCCTTCACCAGACCAGAGAGCCTGCCTCTAGCAATACCACACAGCTGGTTAGGGGCATCACCTCTCAGCAACAATGCACTTGCTGTTCAAACTGCAGGAGGGACTCACCTCTAACCTGAGGGCCCAAAAGAATCTCAAAATGTAGGTTAGGGATCTCTATAGCCAAGGGTAAGGATTTAACAGCGTTACTAAGGAAGAACGTATGACCCAGGCTTAAAATGCTATGAAACCATACTCCTGACACACATACAGTACTCACTTCCTCATTTGCTTGACATCCTTTTCCTTCTCTCTCTGTTCCTATGTAATTCAATGACAGAAAAACATAGCACAGCTATTTTTTCCCTAATGCTGAATGAAGTAGTGGTTACATTAAATGAGAAAGTTAAGATGCAAAAGTTACTTCAGCATTTGCAGCTCCTTAAAACAGCTTTATCAGTTTTGAATATTGATAAGGACTGCCATCTGTCTGAGAGCAGGAGTGGCTATCATATGTATAATGCACTGCATAATTAAGAAGACAATGATAAACAGGTCCTTGATCATGCAGAGCAAAATTTGGTAAGGTCATGAAGTTACTGTGCCTAAATGAGCATCTATTTGCATTACAAGATTGCCTTAGTTGTACTGTATATAACAAGGGCCATCCACTGCCGGCATAGAGTGTTCTCAGTCCCTTATGCTCATTCCTGACAATTCTTAAGCGCTGACCAAGGACTGATTAGGCTAAACCAAATACATACTAAATATGATACAACTAACTATATATATTTAAATTCTCTGAGCTGTACAAGTCCCACAAACAGATTTTTTCAGCACAATAAGGAGCGACACTGCAAAGCAAGTGGGGCAGGAATTTCATAGAGCGGGCAGGACACCTGTCCCAAAGCAGCTGCAAAGTATTACAGAGACAGTACATAAGACAACATAGGAAGAGGCCATCCTCTGCCTTTCAACTAAACACTTTCCTGGTGCTTTCTCTTGATGAGCTCGCACTACTTTCTCTTCTGGTTATTCACTGTGCAAATTACATTATCCAATCTGCACTATGTATTCACGTAATCCTTAAACTTGTCTCTTGAGAATAGGGGAATAAAATGCTAAGTGCTAAAAAGTAACACATAGCAATTCCAAACCCACATAATTTATTGGCAGAACAGGAATTTGAATTTTGCTCTCCCACAATGCCACCACACAACCAGCGTATGAACTAGTTTGAAATGGGCTTATCCCAGTCTTCCCTGTTGGAGCCGTTTCACTGTGTAAGCCTAATGTTAATTAGAGAGAGTAAGAATTTGAACACTGGTTTGCAGACAGCCAAGCATCAAAACCACATCTTCGGAGTCCACCTCTCTCCTTAACAGTTGAGAAACCTTTCATCTATAATAGATGTATTCTTACACAATGCTTAAGGTTTAACGAATCAGGATTTTTGATAAAGCCAGTTAAACCAGAATTCCTGACCAGATCTGACACACAACCTACATTTCTCTCGGGACTTAAAATATCCACTAGCACTTTCTGTAATGCCTAATGCAATTTCAGAGTCTGATTAAATGAGGCAGAAACTAGATACATTACTCTGACTTAAGAGTTTATAGACTACATTTCAGCGAGACCTCACGCAATTCTATTTTAACAAGCTAATTAATTTATACTAAGTAAATTATTGTAAAAATACAGTGTTCTGAGGAGGAACTGTAAGAGAGCTTATTTTTAACAGGGAAATGCATATACTAGTTAGTAAAGGAATCATCTTACTATAAAAGACAACTTAGGGAACCCATCAACATGTAAGGGAAAGTTAAAAATTATTAAAAATTTGTTCTCTTCTGAAGAATTATGATGAGCTTTTAGTAAAAATCGCTACATGAAAGTGAAGAATGTACAGGTTGAAAACCACCAGGTCAATGCAAATAGACTTTGTTTTCCCTTCGTGCAGATTCTAACCTCCAATTATCACTCTTGATGTTTACAGAAGTTTATCAGATCTAAACCATCTAGTTTTAGAATATTAGATTAATATTTTATTAATGTGTAATATCACTTTAGTGGGAACTAATGTATTATATTAATATTTTAGATAAGTTTATGAGATCTAAACATCTCTGTATGTTTAGAGTTGTTCATTAGAACTAATTAAGCACCCTGTACAATGGCGCTAAGTATTCACAGATAAGACCAAATCCTGCTTGACGAAAAAGCAATTGTGATAAAACCCTAAGTCTGTGTCTTTCCTAAAAACCAAATAACGAAAATAAACAGACTGAAAACAAACACACCCATAAAGCCCTCTAGAGGAGAGAAGGCAGAAAAAGCCTCATACCTGGGATTCAGTTTCTGCTTTCAAGACATTTGGCTATGAATCCTCTGACATTATTGAATTATTAAGATCTAATACAGTATTTAAGAAACACTTGAGGCTGTCTCTCCCTTGTCATCTTCAGCACAGAGCAAGCATAACTCTTTATGGAAGAGCATGTGCATACTGAGCTTGCTTTTTTGAGTGAGGGAAGAGTTAGACTATCTTCCATGTGCTTTGGCTCTTCTGCACTGAAACACGTAAATGCCGTAACATGTGAGGAAACCACATCTCAGTGCTGGAA
Source organism: Larus michahellis (assembly GCF_964199755.1). Lineage (NCBI taxonomy): Eukaryota > Metazoa > Chordata > Aves > Charadriiformes > Laridae > Larus > Larus michahellis. The sequence goes on from NC_133901.1 coordinate 38,513,384, forward strand.
GGGTACTGGAACAGGGCTGAGCAATTACTGTAGGAAATCAAGTTATCTTGTAATGACAAAACTACAAACAAAGCAGGGGTCCCTGGTTTTGTTCTTGTTTGCCACTGAAGGTATACAGAGGATATACTGATAATTGCCTGGACAATTAATACCTGGCTGACTGCAGACATCTCCATGCTACCCTGCCATCAGATCCGCAACCACAAAGTGAATATGTATTCTGTCTCTTCTGTACAATTCAGTCTGCAATTAGTTATGATATTGTTTGATTTCACATCTGCTACCCTCCAATTCCCTTTCTCTGTTCATTTTGCTCACTCTTTTCTCTATCTTTTGTTTGTTTCTTTGAAGTTCTCTGGCACTTCTCTCTGATGGGAAAAATGAATTACCACATCTACAACAGTTCTTATGAGCAATTCTGCTTATTTAATCTTAACAAGCTTGTGGGGCTCCATAAAGTGTATCAGCTGTGGTAAGGTTCTTCAAGGTAAAAAAGAATTTAGAAATTGAAACATCATTTGAATATATGTTCTACACTGTAATTAAAGATTTTCTAAACTCAGAAGAGCAGCTAGGAGTCTCTGATCACAGCTATCTCAGAAAGCCTATTAAACATCACTACTTGGAGAGTTCTTGGATCTTGCATCTCTGAATGCTTTTTTGGCAAGTTGGATAAAAAAAACTTCTAGGATAAATCCACGTGCCCAGGAACACATCTAATTCTTCTTCTGAATTTCTTGCACTATCTCCAGTTCTTGTCTAACCCTAACCCCGTCAGTGACTTGACTATAAACAAGTCTAAATCCTCAAAAGATAATCTAGTTCAGTGCTCAGATCACTTTCTTCTGTTTGTCTAAAATAGTAAAAAAGAAAATGAACCAATCCAAAACTACAGCTCCTGTAAATCTGGCAGAACTTCCCAAAAAACCTCTGTAAATTTCAACATTTCCTTCTGGATGCATTCACCAAATTATCTTTCTAACACAGTCAAATGAAAGACAACACTGTCTGATAGAAGCTGCCAGTGCTGCAGATTTTTCAGCAAGATGACATTGCGAAGGCCAAAACGGGACACAGATTTTTAGGAAGACATTTGTTTCATGAAGCTATCCATCTTGCACGGATGAAGAATAAAGTCGAGTTATAAGCATATCCTTATCCTGTTATGTTATTTGTTTTTGAGAACATAATCTGAGTATTTGGATTATTCCTCCTAGAAATTCCACCTCCCCCCTGCCTTGATGTTTATGTGTGCAGAAAAATTGAGGTAAAATCCTAAATTTTAGAAGTTAAATAATAGACACTATTAATTTTCATTACGTGTTGTGGTCTAGTCTTCAGTTTTCAAAAAGAACTACAAACCAACAACCAACCACCACCCCTCCAGAAACCTCTCTTTGACTTGAGATTTGAACCTGACCTATGGCTTAATCACAAGAGAGCCAAAAAACATATTAGCAAGACCAGCACAAGTAACACAGACATTATGGTAAATATTTTCTCTCAGAGCGATCATACCGGAAGCATCTTCTGATGAGCACCAGGTTTGTTGTGACGAATGGTTTACCATGGCACCATATATTTTATATTAATTCTAATAGAGAGTTCTTCCTACACATCATTCCCGAAAAGAATCTTTTCATTCTTACATAATGTCTTGAAAGACAAATGTCATTATTATCTTTTATCCGATAGCTGGCATTTTGTCATTCAGTCTTAATGAAACCTCTGGGCTAAGTCAGTTCCTCAGCTTCCATACTTCTGAAATTGTCAGATTGTGAAGAGCAGGTACAAAATAATTCATATGTTTCTCTTACTTGTCGAAGTCAAATGATGCCAGCTGAAAAGCTACACTGCAGCTTGGCTTGACATACTTAGCCTGCTTTTCTTAACAGTATCAACCTGTTTCATCTGAGCTACAATAAAGCTTTCAGGAAAGATAAAATCCGTTACTCTGCATTGTATTGCACAGAACTTGCTTCTTTTCTGTTTGCTGATCTAAACTGAAACCACTGAAATTGGCTTTTTTGGCATGGCCATCCCTCAACAGTGATGGAAAAATGCTGAGTAGTAGTTCTCACTGAATATTTCCTCCCTTTTTCTGTTTATGTGTTCATTTGGCTGTAGTATAATTGTGTGACCCATAAAGTAAGCAAACTGCTGTTGCTCAGTGTAAGTTTACCTTTTTATATTCAGGTCTTCTTACCATCTGACACTCTTTTATAGCTTTTTGTTAATCCTCTGTGGTTTTAGATGTCCTGTCTGCTTGGTTTGCTTTTATTTGATGCAATTTTCATCTCTCCTTTTGCTACAGTATTTTTTGATTTGGTAGCTCTTGATCTAATGTCTCACAAATTATGAATAAATGCCAGACAACCCCTGTTTTCATTTTTTACCAGCTGTAAACTTTAAGCTTTACTTCCTTGCCATATTTTCCCTAAAAATAAACTTAGTTGGAACTGCTTACCACCAGCACATCATCACCTGTCGTGACAGTTTAAGTAACAGGGAAATTAATGTCCAGTATAGTAGTAGAGAGAGAACAACATTTTCTTTGCCCTTTAATCTTAAAAGGGTTATGACTAAGATTAACAAGCTAGTCTTATAAAATCAGAACCAAAGAATTGTCTAGGTTAGAAGGGACCTTTCAGACCATCTAGTCCGACCATCAACCTAACACTGACAAAACCACCGCTAAACCATGTTGCTAAGCACCACATCTATCTGTCTTTTAAATACCTCCAGGGATGGCAATTCCACCACTTCCCTGGGCAGCCCATGCCAATGTTTGATAACCCTTTCAGTGAAGAAATTTTTCCTAATTGCCAATCTAAACGTCCCCTGGTGTAACTTGAGGCCATTTCCTCTTATGACTTGCATTTATGTTTTACTAAGCAAATAATTGCTTGTATCATTGGGCTTAGTCCCTTCGAGATGCAAAAAATCCTAACATCCCTGAACAGGAAATGGATTACTGCCAGATGTGTTTTCAAGAAGCAAATTTGTTATGGGTTCTGTTTCTCTAGGGTTTTTTAAATTCTCAATTAATCACAGCAAACATAATACAGGCAACAAGGAAGATGACTGTCACTTCTTCAGTGCCAAGAGATCCAGGATTTTACAAAGTCACTAGGTAAATTTCTCACTAGCATATGACACCTAGTAAGTTCTGTCCTAAAACACTTTCAAGCTGAACAAAATTGATTCATTTGACCCACTGCTTGAGAACAATGCAATTTACTGCACTTAGAGGAGCTAAGTTACATAAAACATGATGACAACTTATTTTAGGTATCTTGCTGAACCAATACAAATTCCTCCACTTAGGCCAGTCACCAAATGACAATACAACCATGTCCCCTGTAATCCTGACATCATAAGAGCTGCATTAGCATCGTGTAGAGATTTTTACACAACCAAAAAGATGAAGAAGAAGTAGTGATAAACAGCAGCTAATATATTTGTTAATGCTTGCCATTGATATTGAAACTAGACTCTCCCACAAGTCTTTGGAACTATTTAGCTGCATACACATAAGAAACCCACTTATTCTATGACTCTCTAACCACAGAATTTGCTGCATAAATATTAAGTTCAACATCAATCTCCAAGTTGTGTTTACATGTATGTATTTATATTTATAAACACACATGAAATCTGAAATCCAGAGAGAATTTGGAGAGATTTAACTCTTCCAATTAAGATCAATTTGTGAAAACATGCTGATAGATAGATTACATGTAAATTATTGTTACTTCATGTTCCAGAACACAAGTACTGTACAGCAACTGAGATCCATATAGAGAGCTTCCTTTCCCATCATCTAAACCCAGACATATGATAGTTCTAGTATTTAACCTTTAGCAGCATCTTCCAACAATCCCAAGCGCTCTCAGAGCTGGGCTGCTGAATCTCAAAACAATTCTTTCATCAAATTCCCAAATCCCATACCTCAGTAGATAGTGTCTTTATGAAAGCTATTACTGGCAGCCAAAAACACTGAAGCACATTAAAATTTTAAGGAAGCATAAACTGAATTGAATGTAGTAACAAAACAAGTTATGCAAAGATTACATTCTGTTTGTATTTTCCTTTTCATAATTTAGGTCAATAAAAAAAAATCCTTCTGCTTTCATTTTTACATTAGCTTGCTGCACTATTTCTTTTTGTTGCATTTGCATTGCCACAGAAGTCAGTCGGTCTTCAATCTACTAACTACAAAGAATGTGGGCCCTGCAAATACGCAGTTTCTGGTAAGAGTTTTAACCTCTTGCTTATAGAAATCCATGATTAAGGAGCAATAGTTCTGAGTTTTCATTTAGAACTGAAAATATAAAGAAAAAAGCCCACTTATAAAAAAGAATTATGTGGGTTATACATGACCAAGGCAAGGAAGAAACTCTGAAAGCGAAGTTTTACCATTGTGGAAAACACTCGGTGTGTTAAAAATACTATGTGCTAAAAACTGGGAGTCAATAAACTCATCTTAAACAACAATTCTAACTAAAATTCTTTCTTAAAATTTTACCAAGCTTCTATAAGCTTTGCATGAGTGGCTGTCACTAAAAGGAGGAAGAAAAGGACATAATGCAATCAATGACTTTTCTCCAGAGGCTGCCATTTCTGTCAGACATTTCACCAATGGGTGCCAATAAAACATACATAGTCAGTCTTCGGCTCTTTGAGCTATTATGGGCCTTACAGAAGTTCTGCGGCATTCTGTTGATTTACTTGGATCGAATTTGGGCAGACATTTAGACAGCACTTTGAGCTGACGCTAGTTTTTTAACTAAACAAGAGGCTTTTTCCTAGGCTTAGGTTAAAACCAGGGCGACATCCAACCTTTATTTTTGTGTATGTATTACAGCTGCAGAAGTAATCTGCTTCATTTGAGAAAGAAAAGACATGCACTGATAATAGTCCAAAGCAGCCTCTTTTCTGATTTTTTATATATATTTTAAGTCAGTTCTCTCAGACCTTAGTTTTTCTTAAGTTTTTCTATGTACAAATCTATGATAAATTTTAGTTCCACCTGTGCAGAAAGATTCTGGGCTGACATGAAGCCCTCACTCACAGCTATTTAAGTGCATCTTTAGACAGGGCTCAAGTATTGCTCAGCACAGTGGTCCTGCTTCCCTAGGGAGGATCTTACAGTCAGCCCCTCTCACGTATGAATTTACGTAGCTTAAAGTTTCAAAGCGTCTTATCAGAGTTTTGAAACAGAAAAGCTTAAGTACGTGAAACCTGACGGGTTCAAATAATCATATTTTTTCCGTTCTAGAAAAAACAATAATTTCCCATAATTATTCCTGTTCCAATATTAAATGAAACTGTGTGCCTATGTTTGAATATTCTTTGTACCACAAGAGGGGACCAGGCAATACTGATTTAGAGGTATACTCCACACTTAAAAGATGCACATTTAAAATTTCAGTGAGGCTGTTTGAGACGGACCTTCCTTAACATCCTTTTTCACAAAGGCTGATTTCTATTCATATGGAAGTGAATGGATTATTGTGAGTGACTTCATTTGGAAAAGAACAACTCATCTGTTATGTGACAGACTGGTAGACTCATGTCCTGTTCTGCTGTTCCTCTTCCTTTTTCTCCGAATTAGAAAGAAACAAATACAGAGTGGGTGTCAGATGACGTATGTCATGTTGTGTTTTGAAATCAGTAAGCACTACATTTTGCTTAGGCACATTCTGTAAGACTGGTTTCATAAAGAAATCGTGGATTTCATCAGTGCGGAAACTGTAATGCTTCCAAAATTCTTAATAATCTCAAACTCCTATTTCACTTCAATGATAGGCATAATTCAATCTTTGCCTCCAGAACATACTCTGGGCATATTCAAAACCAAAACTGAGCTAAAGGAAGAAAGCATATTCACCAACATGTTGCCTATTTGAAATGCTGAGTCAGTCTAATCATCCACCCCTGTTCAATTACTTTTCAAAGTGCGAGATAGTGACTGGAGATGAGATTTTCTAGTTTGCGAGTAGGTGATTTAACATATTAACTAACAGTACTACACAGAGGGCTTTGGAAAAAAAAAAAAAAAAAGACACTTGAATCCTGGCAGGCCACCCCCATGGCTGGCTATCTGAATGTTGGAGGAAGGGTGGCAAAAAGCTGAAAGCATCTCAGGGAACATAAGTCAGCAGGGAAGTAGAAAGATTGCAAATCCGAGTATGCAAAAAAGCAACAGAAGAAAAGTGAACTCACAAGGTACATGTATGATCATAAGATCATATATGTGTTATGTGAAGACTCTAAATCTGCTCCAATCCCAAAACATAAACCAGAGTGCCTGGTGTATGGACACAGTAGTTGGCTATCACTTCTTGAGAAAGAATGCTTACATCTGACAAAGCTTAAACCCCACATACAGATGAAAGCTGCTAACACCACCATCAGGCTGGTTTTAACACCACCACTTTTTAGAATGAAAAGATTCAGACACGTTTTTCAAAATATATAGTAAACAAATTTCTATGGAATGCTTAGCATGCAAGGTCTCAAAGATTCCATCCCAGAGAAAGTAAAGATTTTAGTACTTCCATGTTTTTTCCCCGCACTATGCCACATATAAGCATTTCCAGAAAAAAGTCCTCAAGCATGCGATGAAAGCGATGAAATCCCTCAACAGAAAAGCTGAACATATAAACATACGGAAAACAGAATTAGTAAACAATCCACAAGATGAAGTTTGTCCTCATTAAGCTTCTGCTAAGTAACTGAGGAGAACAAAACTGTAAAATTCAAAGTCTGTTGTAAAGCAGTTTGCAAACAAAATAAAAGGCTTAAACCAGTGTAGCAAATGGTTTGCAATGAACTGTTTTTGCCTCCATAATGTACCTTGATAAACCAACTTCTCTCTTTACCCATTTTTAAAGTTATTTTAGAACAGTATTTGGAAGTAATAATTTTGTTCTTTGTACCCGTCAGAACTTGCTTTGTAAACACCTTGCTTTCTATGCTTCTTATTAGGTGCACATTTGCCCTTCATCAGTGGCATAGTATCTTCACTTCTGATGCACTTCTAAAGCACTTCTCACAGAGGAAAGCAAGCAAACACACACTTAACCACCTCCACTGAAATCAACCTAAGAATTTAAAACTAAGCATTTGTGCGAACATCATCTTAAATAAAAACTGACATAATCCTGTATACCCATGTTATCAAGAATTGGGATCTAAAGGCTTCTCATTACATAAACACAATCCTCAAATTCATTAACTCTTATCTATAAAGACATTTTATGAAAATGAGTAAACATCCAAAATTTTTTTACACAGTTTAACTTGGGGAATGTCTTTGCCATTTCAAACATTTTATATTTGGAAGAAGAGACTAGGTAATGTGCGTTTTTTTTGTTGTCGTTTTAACAGAACTTAAAATGGCCTCCTGAAAAGTATTTCCTTGGGATTTTGCACAAAGTGATCCTCAAATAGTCATTTGTCTCTTTCGCTGGAAATACTCTATTTGCTACACTTCCTGTGGGAATGAATAAGTATCTTCCTTCTAGAGTCACAGGCTTTGTAATTCTGAGAGAAATCAACTTATTTCCAAGCAGATGATGCACAGAGGTTCATGAGGGCTTCTGCTGTGAGAAGGCAGCCTGTCTGCACAGTAATGGACTAATCTACAGTACTGCAGTGCAGTTTCCTGAACTGACATCCCTATAAAGTCTGTTCTCACAGCTAATGAGATAGGATTATGTAGCTCTGCATTTATTAACAGCATACAATTGTATTTCATATGCTGAATTTTCATCCCTAAATTTGATATCCAACTGTTCCACAACAAATTGACAGCATCTCAATTTTGCAGGCTTTTTTAGCATCTTTTGTTACAATTTGTATTTGCATAAAACAGTTTATTCAATTTGATGCCCTGACAGTAAAACACCCATATTCCCTATTAGAAGAACAGGATCTAGCATATTGACAGTATCCTTGATCCTTTTTGCCCTTTTACTGCAACGCATCATTGATCCTGGGGCTTTTTCATTCCTTTACATTACATGTTGCTGAAAAGTAGATTCTTGGACCATGCTGTGTGGAAATTTATGTAAAAAGTATATTTGACTGGCGACATTTGCGCTCATTACTCAAATGGGTGCTTTAAAACAGGAAAGATTAGGTATGTATACCACCAGATAAGCATTTATATTTTTAAGATGCCTACCCAAATACAGCTGGGATCTTACAGAAGTAGGAGTGGTCTCTATGACAAAAATAAGCACAGAATATTGACTGTAACAGAATAGTGTTTTATTGGTTTTACTACTACAGTAACAAGAGCAATTAGTCTTCTCATACAGCATGACCATTTGCCTGTTCCTAGGGTCACAGTTTGAAAGGATACAGAGAAAATCCCGTTCAAGTGAAAGTACAGGATAAACCACTGTCCTGAAAAATTTCCCAGGACACTGAAATCAATCCATGATTCACAGGGTTAACATCCAAGCTTCATTAGAAAGACAACTCACCCTAAAGTATTCACCTGTTGGTCTTAAATATTTATATGACCCAGTATCTAGTGGTTCTAAGAGATACTCATGAAGACAGGATGAGTATTTTAAATATTAACCTGCAAAGTTAATGTTTGTAAAAACAGTAACTATTTTGACATTAAAATGATAAGGGTCATACAGCAGGAAGGAACGCTATCAGCTAGGCCATCTCCTGAACTCAAGGCAGGTTTAGCAGTTCCACTGTTTAGAACTCTCCTATTATGGATACTGTATACTGTCTCCCCCAGTGAATCCATTAGAGGAACTTCTGTATCCTCCCAAGATAAAGTTTTAATCTGCATCTATCCTGAATCTTTACTCCTAAGATTTAGGTTCATGCTTCTTGACATAAGCACTACAGAGATGTGGGAACAGCTGGTGCCTTTTCAGCTTGAAACAGTCTTTTAAATACTGGAAGATGCTTAAGTTCTCCTATGGTTTACTCCACCTTAAGTCTTTTTTCTTTAGGCTAAAGAAACTCCATTAACTATCTTTGAAGAATTATAGAAAATGCAGGCAGAGATAACTATTCATACGTTCTCCTCTGGACCCTCTCTCCCAATGCTTTGCATCCATTCTGTTTTTTTTTTCCCCTCAAACTGTGAATACGACTCCAAGTCATTGGAGTCATATACAGTAATGCTTGGAGTCATTGGACTCCAAGCATTACTGTATATAACTTACGTCTTACAAATGCTACCACTATGTACATAATGCAGCAGAACAGCACAGTATTTTTGACTGCTCTTCAGCTTGGGAGCTTCAACTACCAGATACTTTTGTTTAAGTGCTTGATAAATTCCACCCGCAATGTACACTTCTGATGGAACTGTGGCTTTGACTTTTAAACCATTTCTTCAATTTGTCATGACTTTTCTTTTCAGATACAAACCTTCCCTCCAACCTCTCCTGTTCTTCCTGGCTGCATACTACTGTCAAATGTAATAAGTATACTTCCTACTCCACTATTTGAAGCACTAATGAAGATACAAAGCCATACTAACCTCTGGACAGTCCCCCTGGAAAACCTGACTCATTCCAATTCAGTAGCATATCATTGAGAACTACCCTCTGTGAACAGAGTATCCAGCCAGGCTTGCATGAATTCTGCAGTAGTTTTTCAAGACCATTATGAGAAAGAAAAATCAGATTACAGCAAAGACTTACTAAATTCAAAATAATACAAAGGGACAGAGGCAAGTGCAGGTGCAAAATGAATAAAATAAGATATTCCACATACTGTTGTGCACTTGACAGATGTGTGAAGCTTATAAATCTGTATGTCAGCTGGGCAATCTTAAGACAGAAGGTGTCATGTCTGAGGGTGTATTTGTTTAAGAGAAAAGACTGCTTCTACAGCTTCAGACCTTATGATGTCATTTGTCTTATTCATGTTAAGACAAAGTAGTTGACAGTAAAAAGAAAAACTATCAGACTTTTTCTTTCTTCATACTTAACTTACTAATTATAAAGGTGGTCATATCTGCACCTTAGGATTTCTACTGCACAAACAACATAAGCATTTTCTGGGAAAGCTTTAACAGCTTACACGGGACAACACAGTAAGAGAAAATTAAAGCATGTACGTTTTACTTATCTAGCTTTGTCCAAAGAGCGCTTTCTTCCACGCAGTTGTGGAAAACCGGATCTGGCACACACAACTACCTATACATCAGCAACCAAACAAGATCAAAGCAAGATCTTATCTTCTGAGCAACCTGTGTTACCTTTCAAAGCTTGATATCCATTTAGTTTAAATGTAACTGAAAAACAATAAGCTTTACTAAAATTCCCCAAAGTACCAAAATAAAGCTTCCATGCTGCAAACACTCACATGTGTAAACTCAAGATACAAACAAGATTATCACTTTTAATAGGATTATAAATATACCTAAAGTAAAGCATACGAAACATTATTTGAAGGCTTAAATAAATAACTCAGATGGCTAATTTACAACCTAGTTAAACCAATCTAAATTTGGGCTGCTGCCAAATGAGGCAGGCCTATTCTCAGCTTCTAACTCTGATAGTACTCTAGAGGTTTGTCAGGTTGGATCTGCGGTGCATGATGATTTAAAGCCAAATCCGTCCCCTGAACTGACTGCACAACCATGAAAGTATCAGCACGAGAGAGGCAGCAAAAAGGCTAGGACAGACCTGTTTGGCAGCAACCCTACTGTATAGTTATTTCAAGTAATCATGTAACTGCAACCACGCCAAAAGATAAGACACCTTATTTGACTTTGGTTCAGCATTTTTTTCCAAAACATGACTAAGAAGGTACAGTAAAACATTACTCAAAACAAAGTGCCATGTCATAGAAACAAAATCTTTTTTCCTCTTTCTTTACCTTCCAAGTTAATAATGAATTGTCTAATCTGTTTGCATTTTGAAGTGATTTATGTTGCATTACCTAATCTAAAAATTATATTGAAGAGCACACAAGTGAAAAGATGAGTATAAGTACACTCTCAAAAGATAAGTGATGAAGATGAAAAGTACTGCATATTAAAAAAAAATTAATACAAACATGAATCAAGAAAAAAAATTCACTGAAGTAAAACACAACCTGAACTGTGATATAATCTACCATACAAGTAACTGCAAAATGCTCAAGTATTCTGCTTTTGCCTTGTAAAAGTACCTATGGAATGGTTTAAATCCTATCAGTATTACTAAATACTCCCCATAATATCAATCTAAGATAAAGAAGTGGTTTCACATTATTAAGAAAACAAAGAAGGCAGCACATGTTTAAAAGATTGAATTCCTAAGTGATTTGACTGTTTATTCTTACTGTAACTTTCCTCTACACCTTCCTTTGCAGGGAGTTCCAGTGAGATCTACAAGATCAGTCTAGGATTATAGCACTTTGAAGCTGAACTGAAGATAAAGTTTTAAGAGCTGCTCAAAGCCAATCATTGAACCAGTAATCTAATAGGAGTGAGAAGAATTATCTCAAGAACTCACGTGTCACTAAGCTCTGCTCCGCACAATAACCAGTAATGTGTATATTAAAATTATCGGACACCTTTAGTATAGCTTCTCTCCCATTCTGTCCCCATTGTGACTACTTTAAATAGAACTAAAATACATTTGTACCTCCACAGAAGTACAAATATTCTTTCTTTCTCTTATGCATAACTTGTTTTTCTAATAAAACAGGTTAAAGATTTATCAGCTTTATTCCTCCTTTCTAGACCATTCCCTCATTTCTCAACAGACAATGTAATAAAAGTCTGGAGGTAGTCTTCCCAGCACTTTATTAACTGTACTCCTGGATCTGTGCAACACTTCATCTGCTCTAATTTAAATTAATCCTGCGTGCATTAATTTAGGATTAGATTATCCACCACAATCCAGCCTTGGAGAAGGCTGGTGCATTTGTGAATACTTACAAAACAGTAACAAAAGGTAATTATTTTCCATCAGACTCATTACTTTCCATTTCAAACACCAAAGCCATAAAATGTACTTGCCCAGCCTCTAGACAGCTCTGGGTCCCATTTCACCTCCTGTTTTCATTGTGTACATGTCTAAACAATTTGCTCATTTTTCATCCTTATACATTCTTAACATAAGATACCTCAGCACTGATCTTTGATAAACTCTACATATTGTCAGAAACCAGACCAAAAGGTAAACCTTCAACACTTCTGTAAGAGGGGAAGAGAACAGAGAGAAAAAACAAACACAGCAAACTTAGACAGGAAAGAGAGGGGTCCAGGATCAGCTAATAAACTGAATTCAGGTTGCAACTTGACATGAGGCTAGTCTGCTAATAACTCCCAATTCCTCACAAAACACTGTGCTCCACACAAGGTGAAAATACAAAAAAAACCCCCAAAACTATAGAGGGGAGAAGGAAATAGGGGCAAAGGAGAAGCAGAAAAAGAGAAATTCCTCACTCCTCCTAAGGTACTGAGTAGGAAGTTGACTTGGCTCCAGAGACAGAAAGCCACTGCTTCCCTTGCTAATGGCCTGCTTTCTGTATTCTGTCTGCTTTATCAGCTTCTGAGACCAAGTCAATGCAAGAAATGTCTTAATATAAATCACAGCAGAGAAGGGGCACTCAGCTTGCACAGGCCCACCACTCCTTTCATATAATACAGAACAAAACTGTTTTCACTTAAGTTTAGTGAGGCATTTGGCCCTGACTTATCCTTTCAGGTTTCACTGATAACCAAACTTTTCTTTACTACCTCTTTTCCATTCCATCTGCACCACCTCCACCACCTCTTTTTATTTCATTATTTTTGTTGTCCTCACCTCCCCAAGTAACTTCCCTGCTACTCTGTTCCTTCTTCTTTCCTTATTTACTTCTTCACCTTTCAGATCACTGCCTTCTCTTTTCAGTACCTTACCCTTTTTTCCCAAGTTACCGATAATACTACTTTTAACTGAATAATACAGACAGCACACATAATATCATACATTTTCACAGAGGTGCATGTTTAAATGCTCTACTGAATGCTTTTACAGATTACTAGGCACTATACTAAATTTTAAAATCAAGACGCTAACAGTTAAATACTGACACCTCACTGGCCTCTAGCAGGCAGAGGAAAATAAAGTTGCTGTTCTTTGTCATAAGTGAAAGCAGTTAACCGTTTCTTAGGTGAGTTCAAGACACTATTTATAATGTGTGCATTCATCCACAACCAATGCTGACTCAAGACTTGTACAACTACCAAGTAAAAATACGAACATCACTTTTGATTTAGATCTAGTATAGCTATTAAATGACTTTGAAACTGATGACAGTGAGCTGTTTCAGAATGAGACGCTGAATCAAGTCATTACAAAAACAGCTTACCAAAGCATAACTCACCACTGTCCTCTCTTCTCTTCCACCTTAGTCTACGTGGATACATAGCCTGTCAGAACAGAAGACCAAGAGGTAACAAGAAAAAAACTCAAAGTATATTTCATAGCAAAACGCTGCATCATTTGCTCCAGACAAGTACAATTCTGAACCCTCAAAAAGATGAAACGCTCTTTCAGGAACATGTAACACATCTTCCTTTTAAGTGATGTTTAGAACAGGGTAATTACGTCTTTATGAGAAAAGTTCTTATTTCAGTCCAGAAAGACTGTTTTATACATGTGCATAAAGACCAGTTAACACACTTTCTAAAGCCACAATTTTTCATACTTTACAAAACACCGAAGGTCTAGTTCACTTCATATTTAAGATTCAAAACTTTGTCTCCAGCCTCTTCAGAACACTGACGGCAGCTCGCTATGAGATGTGGAAGAACAGAAGATCTACATATGGAATACTCAGCAAGAATATCCCTTAATCAAACTCTGCATGGGCAAGTGAAGTTAAAAGCCAAACACATGAACGCAAGATACTTAATTACTTTGTCTAACTTTATAAAAGACTGAAGCTCTCTATGCTGGCTTTTTAAACATGCTACAGTGCCAGCATGCCCTGTCTCCTTAGGGGCCTCCAAAACCAAAATGTTATAATAACCCCATATTAAAATAAAGAAATTGAATTAATAAAACAAATTAAAATAATAATAAATAATAATAATGCATCAATAAATAAATAGGAAAGATGCATCCTGGAATTGTTTAGTCAAAAGTTTTCAAAACAAGTAACTTGAAGTGGCCAAGAAAACCTCATAGAGTATGATTTCTGAAAAAATGTCTGCTCCTTGGTGGAAATGGTGTTGATTGACTGGGCTTAAAAAGCACTACGCATGTCAGCGAAACCCTACACTTACTTCAAAAATTAAAAAAATGTGTTGTGCGCAGTTTAATGAGTATGGTCTGAATGTAAACTTATTTTGCTTATGAAATGAGCTTGAGATCTGATTGCCATGGTTATGTAGACTTGTTTCTACCTTCAAAGGCTTTGAACCTTCATTCAGTAAGTAAATGCCTATTATCTCTTAACACATTAGGTTAGACGCATGTCAGTGCCAAATAAAGAAAGGCAGATAAGTAACAGTTTCAAAAGGGCAGACTGATGGGAAGCTTAAATGATGACATCTGCTCCTGTACATTCCTGAAAGAAGAAATTTATGGAGAGCAGAAGAGTTTTATTTCACAGTGTTTTAACAAAAGGGATCAAGTAAAACAAAATATACCACGGTCTTGCACACACCGGGGGGAAAGACTTCAGAAAGTTATTCCAGTTCTGGGAATTTGGTTAGACAATTAAAACAGTTAAATCTGTCAACAACTTCCAACGGAATGGGCACAGCAATTGACATTTTATCAATCAAGACAAAAATAAACATTTCTGTTTCTCAATTTCTCTAACATTTTATGTGGAGGGGAAATTTTTCAAAGTACTGTCTGCATCAAGGGCATGCGTGTTAAGCATGGATGCTCAAGGGCAGTGCAAGAGCTCAGGGACAGCACCAGAACAGGTAATTCAGGTAAGCAGGCCAAGCGACCAAGATAGCTGTGAAGAAATTGTGGATGCACAAGCAGATTTGACATTGCAATTATGTCTGGGGGTCTTGTGGTGGTTTCTTATCTGGGGGTCAACACTCAACAGAAAAAGGGAAGTTTTCAACTGGCAACATAAATGACAAGGAAGGACTGGTGAAAATAGCTTAAATAATAAAGGCATCAGCAGTATATTACATGAACTGGTCCTAATCCAGCAAAATAACCAACCATAATGCAACTACAAAATTTTCTGAGAATTGCAGACATGATATGCTGAGGGCAGCTGAGAGTCCTCAAAAGTTAACAGGAATCAGCAAATAGTGAAGGGGCAAAAACACCTTATTACAAAAGAGAGAAGAGGTTTTCCAGAAAACAAAAATTTTCTAACAAATAAAGTGACTAAAATTTCTGCTGTTGTTCTCTTTCATCTTGAAGTTCACCTTCAAACAAAAGTGTAAAAACATGTGAAATACGAAGTAGGAAAAAAATGTAAGTTTCCACACAAAATTAAGATCCTCTTGAAATATAGCACACCAGCTAACATTGTTTTTTTCCTTCCAGTCCATCAATGGTAATACTTCAGTTTCAGGTAAGCCTATTCCTACATGCAGAGTCTACCAGTTTGAGTAGCTTCACTTATTAATCAGCTATGCAAAGTCTTCTTGTTTAAGGGATCTGACTTTTTATAAATATGCATGGTAACACTGTCTGAAATGTCTCAAATCACAAGCTATACAACTTTCCACTCAACATTGGAAATTTATCTGACCATCTAATTGCCAGATTCTTTCTCATCAATGTAGGTGTGAAACAATTCATCTTACAAACATGGTTCCTGTACAAAACTTTAGCATAAAAGTCACAACTGACTTAAGATACAGCTACAGAAACATTCAAGGTATGTGCACATGGGTATCACAGAAAATTTTCTTCAGCGTTGTCAGGTCACTGTTGACCCATACTACAGTTTGAGAGGGACAGCTTTGTGGAAAAAGAGATGAGAATCAAATCACATGCAATTTTGAAAGCCTTATAAGAGGGTCTACCAATCTACATGGCAAAACTTTTGCCAACCTCCGATCCACAGTTCTCTCTACAGAGAATAAAAGACCCTTTGTATTAATTTTATCTGGATTCTCTCAACAATGTTTAAAACTTGGTTTTCTTGATGTAAATTCAGATGATGTGTTATAGAATAGTCAATACCTATAATAGGAGCAGTATTTAGAAAAGCTCTTGATTGGGGAGTAACTCACAACAGAGTTCACGTAGTGCTACTTTCTCTTGGTGTACTTTGGTCCAAAGTCAACATTATAAAAACTGCCTTATTTTTGACCAGTTTTGCTCAGAACTTATGTGTCTTCACGAGGCAAGAAATTCTAATTTCACGGAATCACGGAATCTTCAGAGTTGGAAGGGACCTCTAGAGATCATCTAGTCCAACTCCCCTGCTAGAGCAGGACTGCCTAAAGCACATCCCTCAGGGCTGCATCCAGGCGGGTCTTGAAAATCTCCAGAGAAGGGGACTCCACAACCTCCCTGGGCAGCCTGTTCCAGTGCTCTGTCACCCTCACTGTAAAGAAGTTTTTCCGTGTATTTGAACGGAACTTCCGATGTTCTAGCTTGTGCCCATTGCCCCTTGTCCTGTCACTGGGAACCATTGAAAAGAGCCTGGCTCCGTCCTCCTTAAACCCACCCTTTAGATACTTGCAAACATTAATCAGGTCCCCCCTCAGCCTTCTCTTCTCCAGGCTAAAGAGTCCCAGCTCTCTCAGCCTTTCCTCATAAGGGAGGTGCTCCAGTCCCATAATCATCTTGGTTGCCCTACGCTGGACTCGCTCCAGTAGTTCCCTGTCCCTCTTGAACTGGGGAGCCCAAAACTGGACACAGTACTCCAGTTGTGGCCTCACCAGTGCAGAGTAGAGGGGGAGAATGACCTCCCTCGACCTACTGGCCACAGTCTTCCCTATGCAGCCCAGGATGCCATTGGCCTTCTTGGCGACAAGGGCACACTGCTGGCTCATGGATAATTTGCTGTCTACCAGGACCCCCAGGTCCTTCTCCTCAGAGCTGCTTCCCAGCATGTCCGCCCCTAACATATACTGGTGTTTGGCATTCTTCCTTCCCAGGTGCAGGACCCTACACTTGCTTTTGTTGAACCTCATTTGGTTCCTCTCTGCCCAGCTTTCCAGCCTGTCCACGCTGGATGGCAGCACGGCCCTCTGGGGTGTCGGCCACCCCTCCCAGCTTGGTATCATCAGCAAACTTGCTGAGGATACACTCTGTCCCGTCATCTAGGTCATTAATGAATATATTGAACAAAATTGGTCCAAGTATTGACCCCTGAGGGACACCACTGGTTACAGGCCTCCAACTGGACTCTGGGCCGCTGATCACAACCCTCTGAGTTCTGTCACACAGCCAGCTCTCGATCCACCTCACTGTCACCTCGTCTAGCCCATACTTCCTCAGCTTCCTAATGAGGATGTTATGGGAGACAGTGTCAAAAGCCTTGCTAAAGTCAAGGTAGATGACATCTACGGCTCTCCCCTCATCCAGCCAACCGGTTATAACATCACAGAAAGCTATCAGATTGGTCAAGCGTGATTTACCCTTGGTAAATCCATGCTGACCACTTCCAATAACTTCCTGTTCCTCTACGTGTTTGGAGACAACATCCAGAATGAGTCGCTCCATTACCTTCCCAGGGACAGAGGTGAGACTAACCGGCCTGTAGTTCCCTGGGTCCTCCTTCTTGCCTTTTTTGAAGATTGGAGTGATGTCAGCCTTCCTCCAGTCCTCAGGCACCTCTCCTGTTCCCCATGACCTTGCAAAGACGATGGAGAGTGGTCTAGCGATAACATCTGCCAGCTCTCTCAGCACTCGCGGGTGCATCCCGTCAGGGCCCATGGACTTATGAATGTCCAGCTTGGCCAAGTGGTCTCTGACCCGGTCCTCCTCAACTAAGGGAAAGTCTTCCTCTCTCCCGACCTTCCCCCTTGCCTCCAGGGTACGGGATTCGTGAGGGATGGCTTTATCAGTGAAGACTGAAGAAAAGAAGGCATTCAGTAACTCTGCCTTCTCTGTGTCTTCCACCACTAGGGCACCCGTCTCATTCATCAGTGGACCTACATTTTCCCTAGTCTTCCTTTTTCTGTTGATATACTGGAAAAATCTCTTCTTGTCTTTAACTGCAGTGGCCAAGCTGAGTTCTGATTGAGCTTTGGCCCTTCTAATCTTCCCCCTGCATAGCTTTGTTATATCTTGATAATCCTCATAAGTTGCTAAGCCCCTTTTCCAGAGAATGTAAGCCTTCCTTTTTTTTCCTGAGGTCCAGCCAAAGCTCTCTATGTAGCCAGGCTGGCCTTCTTCCCTGTCGGCTCGTCTTTCGGGACATGGGGATGGCCTTCTTCTGTGCTTCTAAGAGCACCTGCTTGAAGTATGACCAGCCTTCCTGGGCACCTTTGCTCTTCAAAACTGCCTCCCAAGGGACACTCTCAACCATGCTCCTAAACAGGCCAAAGTCTGCCCTTCGGAAATCCAAGGTGGCAGTTTTGCTGGCTCCCCGCCTCCCTTCACCAAGAATTGAAAACTCTATCAATTCATGGTCACTCTGCCCAAGACGACCTCCAACCTTTACATCCCCCACAAGACCTTCTCTGTTAACAAACAGTAGGTCCAGTAGGGCACTTCCCCTAGTAGGTTCCTTCACCAGCTGTGTTAGAAAGTTGTCTTCCACACACTCCAGGAACCCCTGGGACTGTTCCCTCTCTGCTGTGTAGTATTCCCAGCGGACATCTGGGAAGTTGAAATCCCCCACAAGAACAAGGGCAGATGA
Source organism: Larus michahellis (assembly GCF_964199755.1). Taxonomy (NCBI): domain Eukaryota; kingdom Metazoa; phylum Chordata; class Aves; order Charadriiformes; family Laridae; genus Larus; species Larus michahellis. The sequence continues at coordinate 38,532,155 of NC_133901.1, forward strand.
TCGCGAGACCTCTGCCAGCCGCTTATAGAATACTTCATCGGTTTCTACATCCTGATTAGGGGGTCTATAACAAACCCCCATCACGATATCTGCCTTGTTGGCCTTCCCTTTAATTTTTATCCATACACACTCAACACTGTCATTCACACTGTTGAGTTCTAGACATTCAAAACCGCCCCTAACATAGAGAGCCACCCCACCACCTCTCTTCCCTTGCCTATCTCTTCTGAAAAGCTGGTAGCCATCAATTACAGCACTCCACTTGTGTGTGTCTTCCCACCACATTTCCGTGATGGCAACCACATCATAGTTTCCCTGCTGCACGATGGCCTCCAGCTCGTCCTGCTTATTCCCCATGCTGCGTGCATTAGTGTAGATGCACTTCAGTTGGGTTAATTGTCCTGCCACTTTCTTGAGGGGACAGGCCCTGATTTGCACCTGATCATTCTCGGACACTACTGTAGTTACCAAATTATCACTACTCCTTGTGTCTATGTTGCCACACAATTCACTATCCCCCACCATCGCTGAGACAGGCTGCAAGACCTTGCTACCACTTTTACCCATGAGCACTGCTATGTTGCTCCCAGGCACCACTTTTGTGATCCTGGTTTTGTCCCCATCCCCCATCAAACCTAGTTTAAAGCCTTATGAATAAGCCCTGCTAATTCTTGTCCCAGTCTCTTTCTTCCCCTTCGGGTTAGGCTTCCCCCGCCTGATGCCAGCATTTCATTGCCCTATTATTCACTAAATAACCTTATGAGGAGAAAATATGGTTTTGATAACTGCACCTGCGTACAATTTTCTATATTGGGTCCCAGCCTCTCTGTCTGCAGATAATCCACATAGAATAACTGTCTGTCACTGCCACCAGCCGAAGGTATTTGGATGCCTAAATATATAGCCAGGTACCCTCAGTAGGATTTCTAATGCACTTGGTTACAACTTTAGACGTATAATTACCCTTAAAAATCATGATATGTTACTATAAAGGATAGTGTTTTCTGCCTTTGTGCATTCATGTCACTAGCTCAGTTTCTGCTAATGGGAAATCTGCCCTTCGGTTTTTAGAAGGCAGAGATGCTTTATTATACAGATATAGATAAACAAAAAGAAGAAAATGGTTATTTTTAAATTAAATATTCTTTCATCTAGTGAACATCAGAGAACGTTGAAGATCTGATTCTGAATATTGCTTAGGCACATGCTGTACATTGCATGCTGGTTTTTATCCCTGATATCTTTTGTTAGTTCCTCTGTGCTTTTTCTCCTAACATAAAGAAAGATATCAAGTTCTAAGGGAGAGACAATGGGAACCGTTGTTCTGCGGTGACGTTCAATAAGAACCTCTAACTTTGAGTTATGGAAAGACAGGCCTCTGCCTTCAGTTCTTTCTCACTATCAACAAATGCCACAGCAGACTGAGTTACCACATCTCTAATGGTTTGCAGAACAAACTGCATAGTCTGTACACACCCATGCTATAAATCTCACCTAGCAGACATCTGTTTGAAGTCCACGAGAGTTCTCCTTCTTCCAATAATGTCTTGTATCCAGCAGTATTTGTATTTCATTATAGGTTTATAGCATTTACTAGTGATACTGTGCAAGTAGATGTCTCTTGAAAACAATGACTTCTACATTAACTGATAATCATTAAGTAATAATTACTGAGTCAAAAAAATCAGAAATAATTTGAAAAAATAATATTGTTTTTGACACTTTACAGAAATAGGAATGGATAAAGTAATAAAATGGTCTTCTGAAGTCATCTTGCTGGAAGTATTGGGCCCATGTGTTTGAAATCTATATTCCACCAGAGCAGTGACATGCTGGAGCAGTAACCTGGCAATTTGGCATTCACCTGCACTCTCATGAATCATTAATCTGAACTTCTGAAATGTCCTCTATTAGAAACGCCTGTCCCTTGGAGCCATTTATGGATTCAGAGAAAATGAGTTATGATTATGAGCAACAGAGCGAAGAAAGACTGGAAGAACATCGTAAGTTGAAACAAAGGAATGAGTCAACACGGGGCGGGGAGGAGACGGGGACTAATATTGGAACTAAGAACTCAAAGAAGAAAGAAATACTAAATAGGACAAAACTTGTACGCATGTGAAGAACAGAAGAAACCAATGCTGATGCCAATTAACAGAGCTGTCCCAACAATTATTAACACTGATTCTGTGGAAACATTGCTCCAGAATGAGGAACCCTTCTGGATACTGACCTAATCAAAGGGCAAAATGAAAAACAGCGTATGGTTTTCATACCAGGCTTTCCTACCAACCTTCATCCAGGCTATGCTTGAACTTTAACTCAATAACTAATGTTAATGCAGCTTTGAAATATAAAATCTACTCAAACAAAAAAAAAAATATATGCAAGATAACGTGGCTCACTCCTCAAGAACTCTTAAATTCCATTCAGTTTCACTTTGTTGTTCTTAAGAAGAAGCACTTTCCATTCCAGCTATATTTCTTTACCACCCTCCTTCCATAAGCAGAAGTCCTTTACATCAAACAAAAATATCAGAGAACTGTAGAAAGAGAAAATAACTTGCCATAGAAATCTTAAACATTTTGCTATTGCCTATTTTAACCTCTTGTTAGCATTCTTTATGTAAGATTTTTGTAACATGCTGCATTTGATTAGAGGCCTTGTCAGATCATGAACGTTTTATCAGATTAAAGGAATTTTCTCCCTTCTGCTAAATCTTACACTGCTAACTTTACGTTATACTTGAGCAAGAATGAGGTATGTTAAAACTGCAATATTAAATTAAAGTAACTAACCACTGACAGTCTGCTTTATTCACTTATTGTGGCACACCATTTTCTAACCGAACTCAAGTTAAAGAAAAATAAGAATATTTACTTACACCAGAGAGAGAATATAAACTTACACCAGACAAAAGCTGTGTGGCAACCACTGACTGCACTGGATTTAAACCTTTTTGTGCCTGTTAGTAACTGTTATATTTCTATTTTGTCTAGAAACTTTTCTGTTTCTTGGAATTCCTAAAGTTGCACTGAAACATGGAATGGTATGTGGCACAACCAGAGAATATACGAACTCTCTCTCTCCCCAGTATAGGTTATGACTGAACCCTTGAATTAAACCTAAACAAATTAAAGCAAGAGATAATTCCAGTTACTGATTTGCACAACAATATGTGTTACGTTCCACCTACCAGTCTGAGAATTCTAATTGTGCACCTAGCACAGGTTCTGCTAAGTATGGACACACTAGTTTTTGCTCCTCTCTGTCAACAGCCATTCCCTGCCTCCATTCTAAGAACATTCCTCTTCCTAGACTTTTGCCCCTTTTCTATGCTTATCAGCCTCCTCTGTTTCTATGTATATATTTCTTCACTGTAGATTATGGGATTCTGGAAGGATCAGAATTTTTGTAAGGTTTTTCATTCCTAATCCATTTTCCTGTCCCTTCACTTTTCTAGGCCTGTATCTACTAGCTAGTGTACTTGCTCTTTGTTGATTACAAAGTAATTCTACGTTAACCTTCCTTACAAACTAAATAAGTACTTTCAAGACTCATTTTCCTCAAGATAAATTTTGATAACCTTAATATATAAAAAAATATCACACGCTTTGCTAATAAAATTCAAATGCTTCCAAAACCACTTTCTATTCATGTGGGTTTTACACTACAATCACAAATTCACAAACTACCATATATTCCTTTCATTTTCTACAGCCAGATGGAGTTGTTTCCCATGTACTTATTTAATGAATTTCACTGTTAATTAGAATAGTTCAACAGTGGTGATCAATAAACATTTTGGATATTTACAGAGCAAGCATTATGAAGAACAGCCACAGACTAAAAGGACAGAGGGAGGGAAGAGACTGTAAGATTTTATTAGCTTAATTAGCAACGGTTTCATAACCTTCACAGAACATAAGCGTTGCTAGTACCTAGTGATTTACTTGCCCCCTACCCCTCCCAGTTACTATCCCACCCTCATAAGCAAAGATCACAAAGATTTTTCGAATTTTAGAACAGACACATAAGGACTTGTGGTTTGGGGGAAGTTCAGAATCCAAATCAAAGTCAGAAACAAGCATAACCCCTACACGTGCATCAAGAAAAACTCTTAATACAAAAGCTCTAGATGGAGAATGCTATCAAAATTTGACTGGGATCCAAATTTCACAGTTTGTACTATTTCTTTTTAATGGAACAACCAAAACTCAGGCAGTGAGTTCAACAGGTGCCTGGACATACTGGATGGAAAATGCAAGTGATAGAGGACCCTTGATGTGCTCCGATTGTGAATCTGCTGGGTACATGCAAATCAAGGGTACTAACACTGGCTCAGCAGGACTGTGGTACACACAAATCCCATGCCTCTTAGCCTGTTACTTGTAATAGATCTGTGATTTTCCCAGCTTGAGCATCTTCATATATTCTGACCAAATCAAAACAGACTGGCTATAACAGCAAACACTGTTAAACTCGTAAGTGGGATGAGGGCAAGAGAAGATCTTATTGCAGATGGCTAAGTAGTTCAGGTGGATTCAAAACTACTGGTGTCACTAGGTGGTAAAATACCTAATTACTGTTTGTTGCGTGCATGATATAAATTACAAACAGTCTTATAAAAATTGTTTGACTCAATGACCAGCTGCAGAAACACTAAGAAATTCAGAGGAAAGTAAATTACACCATAGGACATTTTTTAATTCTGGGAAACAATATACTAATTCATAGATCAAATGTTTATTTTATCCAGCCACTCAAAATAATACATGTGGAGGTTTCTTCTCATAAGCAGTTCAATGAGACTGAGTTATTCACAATAAGGGGAATCAGTACTCTTACCACCCACACTTTAGAATAATGTCTTTATGCTCAATTAGCAATCTGCAATTCTTAAAGATAAGCAATTTAATCCTGCATGATATTTCCAGATTTTCATATCCTTTTGGATGGCTGATTCCTGTAAATACTCTGTTCACAATTTCTACACAGCATCCACTTTGACCTGGTTGACTATATGGTATTTCATATGAAAATAAAGCATCTGCATTATTAGCCATCTACTATCACAATTGGATTAGAAACGCAAAAGAAACAACTGACTTTGGGAAAACAGGAATTAAAAAAAAAAAAACAAAAACCACACTTCCCACACTTCACACTTTTCCCTCTTCTAACATTAACATGAAACTGCACTTTGAGAATGAGCTGCCACTTCCTGATGCGAAACTTGTGAATTCGTAAGTGTAGCATAATTGTTCATTCTCTCAGTGCAGTAGGTTGCCTGAAATCCATTTCTTTGGGAAAAAAAAGCAAGATCAAGAATCACATTAATTCCAAGAAATCAGCAGAGAATTAAGACACAGCTGTATTTTTGTGCAAGAATTTCAAAGTGTCAACTCCAACAAGATGAAAGAAACAGATCTTTAAGTAAAAGGGATTAGAAGAGTAACTTATAAATAATCAATTACATAATTAGGACCTAATACAAACTACTTAGAAAAAAATAGTTCTATACTTGAAGTTTTCTATTCTCAAACCTTTTATCTGGTTTCACTTAATTCAAGCTCAGACTCTACTCCAAATTGTATACTGCAGGTTTCATACTGAGTTTAAAGCACAAGCCTGCAAAGCCGTCCTGAAGGCATGAGCCTTTCGGTTATGGCAGCTGGTGTAACTGGCACATAAACCATGCTGGACATCTTTTAGCTCACTATCAAGGATGAGAAAAATATAGTTTAAAGCAGCTTTAGCCCTGTTTCCTCAAGGAACACAGATTTGATTTCCAAAGCAATGTTTCTACCAATTCTACCAGTAATTTCGTTCTTCACAAAAAATAAACCTCCAACCAAGCGTTTTTTTCTTACAGGAAACCTCAATGTCCTGAAATTCAGTCCGTATGGAGTGCAATGCAAGTAATTTTTTTAATCATTGTGCAACAATGAAATTTACTAGTTATTTTTAATACACATTTTTAATACAAGTAATTTTAATCACCACTGTAATAGTCATCTCAGACTGAAACAACTACATTAGCAGTTCTATCATCATACACTTTTATGAGACAGGCCTTAAGTGTCTGTGGCAGAAGCCCGAAGTTGTGAAATCTGGATTATCAGTACAATAGCTACTGTCCTCTATACCTCAAATATTTATCAACACTTGCTATGTATTATCCCTTTATGGCTGCATGAGGGGCTAAGGCGCATAGATCATTAATGACTCCAAATGACTAACTAGCTTTGTTACTTCAACAACTGCTGTTTCATTTATCACACCTGCCACCACTACCATCTTTTATTTAATAGAAATACCTTGACTAAATTTTCTAGATTAGAACATTAAATGAAACTATGAGTTTTTGAAAATAAGATGTCCCCTCAGAAATTAGAAAAGATTAAAAAAGGGCATACAAAACATAGATTTGAACAAGAGTGTTCTCAGTAAATGATCAGACATTAACTGCAAATAATAGTGTAGTTATTTCTGAGCCATATTCCTCTCTCTCAGCTAAATTTAAAGAGGCAGCTATTAAGATCTGGGAGTATGATATTAATTTAAAAACAACCTGATTCTAACAAGAATTATTAGGGATAGGTAATAACAAAGAAGGTAGCTGTTCCTGTTTCCTATTAACTCTCAATTTGCAAGTTTCATTTTGCCAACAAGTAAAAGAACGCAGCTTTCCCCTTTGCACTTTGTGTTTTTGAAAGCTATAATTATTTATACCTTCTAAAGTTGCTTCTATAGTCACTTCAATTTCTCCAACTAAGATTGTCCTTAATTTCAGGAACTGGAATGCAATTTAATTATCATTAATAGTGTTTTCAAATTAACATAATTTCTTTTCCAATCCTAAGTAATCAGACACAGCCATTTCCTCCCAACTAATCTGTAATGGCTTCTGAAGCGTCCTTCTGTTAGCCAGAAATCTGAATTAGTATCTGTTTTTTCTAACAGTATTAGAGGGGACTTTTAGATCTCTGTTCCCTATTACTGCAATATCTCAAAATCCCTATATTCAAACGGTAACAGTTTCATGCTGGTTTACAAGTTAACATCTTCAAATTGGGATTTTGCCTTGCCAAATCCCAAAATAAGCTCTGTGAAACCAAGTAAGTATCAGATACTAAGCATTGCAAATTTTCAGAATAACTTCACAACATAAAACAGAACTTAAAAACAATAATGTCTTTCATACTTTCCAAATATAATTTACTTTCTCCAAGCAGTCATTATCAAACAAATCACGTTTTAGTGGTCTATGACTTTTTTGCTTTATCCCGATATACCCTGAGATTCACATACTACATGATGTGGATTGCCTAAAACCTTTCTGGACAGTATCTTATCCTCAGGACAACTTTGCCTTCCTTCCTATGGTTTGAACTAAATGTTACTTACTCTTATCTAGGTTATGTTGGGAATATGTTCTGGGAAGTGCAGCTTCTCAGAACACCACTGTGGTTTACAGTCACTAATTACCACTGGAAAAGTAGTAAATAATTTTCTTGAAGAGATGTCAATTCTGTGGGCATCATATTGATTTGTTTTCTTGACCTTATTTACATATTTACATTTCTAACAATTGCTAGTTCCTCTGATAACGTCAGCTACTGCAATGGTAGGTTCTCCAGTTCCCTTTTGACGTCTTCTTTAAAAATGACGACCTCTGACTTGCGCTAATTACAACTTTTGGTCTGATTCTATGGACTTTTTAGAAAGCATATTGACAGATCCCATTTTTAGACCTCCCTGTCTCATAGTTCACACATATGAACTTGACATGCATGAGTTCTGCCTTTGCCTTGAATTATTTTAAACAGGCTCAGTGACTGACTCTGAATTTTATAAACTGGCTCCCAGACTCTGTGCTTTGCATTGAGTTTACATATACTCTGATCATAACAGGTCCCAATTTCATGTTTGTTCACCTTATCACGTTTGTTCACAGTTGTGCAACAGGGCCCTGCCAAAGAACTTAATTTCATGTCATAATTTTACATATTTCCTAAGAAGTGATGATAACATTTCAGAACACAATACAAGTCTATTTTCCTTAAAAGACAATGCTTGTTATTCAAAAACTCTGCCAATACCACCACATGGTTGAGAACTCTGGAATGACAGTGCAAAAGGCAAAATAATATGTTTCTAACTCAAACATAGGAAATAAGGTAAAAAATGAAAGTAAACATGCTATGATCCATCAGAATTTGCTGTAGCGATTACTAGAAAATTAAACAAATACTAAGTAATTAAAAGCTGCAGTTTCCTCCTTCCCAAAGCACACTACCTCACATATTAAAAATAAACGGCAATATTGTAAATTTAATTATCATTTAATTAAGTCTAATTTATTCAAACTGACAGAGACAAGAAATAGTTCTTATACAAGGAAATTTCTGTAAAACTCATTGGGAAGCTTTTACTGTTTTAAAAACAGTACCTGGGCCAAAGGAGAAAGAAAACCAGTGAGTCTTAGAAGATGAATGTGCAAAGGAAGAGAATCTTAATTAGGTATCTAAACTCTTCTCACTGCATTTATGATTTTATAGAGCACTGTGGGAAACAGAAATCAAAGAGAGAGAGAGGAAAAGAGTGTTTGTGACAGAGCGTGAGTGAGCGAGCACTGGCACAGGAAAACGGGGGGGACATTAAAATAAGTTTCATCCTACAGATGGGGTACTAAGGTAGGTTGAGCAGTGGAGGGAGTGATCACAGAGACAAAAGGATTTTCTTGCTTAGCACTACTCTCCCTTCTAGTATCTGATCAGTTAAAGCAACTAGAACAAAAAGAGGCCACAATATATGAACTTGGTCAAAAAATCGGTAACAGCTGGATCCTATATCCCTACAAGGTATTCTATTACAGGACCATGTGAAAACATGAGAGATTAGGCAAGAGCCAGTTAGCCTTCAAGAAGAAAAGTTGTTCACTTGTAAGATCTGCAGACTGTCATAAGGTTTTGGCAACCATCTCTGCTTACTCTTCCTTGTTCTCTTAAGAATGAAATATTGCTACCACAGTACTTTGTTCCCTCTTTCAAGTTACATGGCAGAAGGGGGGAAAAAAAAAGAAAAGAAATTTATACAGTGATTACAGGAGATTCAAACAAGAATAAAGTTTCTGGAAGTTTGGGTTGGGGGTGGCTTTTCTTCCTCCATTTAGCAAATAAATCTGTTTAAACCCTATTAAATATAAAATTCCATGAAACAGAATAAAAAGACTAGCTACCATCCACCTTGGTAACAGAAAAAAAGGTTGTAATTCACTATATGAGTTCATAAATGGCATAAACAGCTAGAGCACAGCTTAAATGGTTTATGAACAACAGCAGAGTTCAGAGTGAGTTATAGTTATCTATTACTGAAGTTCTAAAAAGAACTCAGCATATATCAGAACTAACAGCTGCCTAACCCTCCTCTTAGGACTTCCCCCTGCAGCACATGCTAGAAGCTAGGGATGTGGAGGGAAATAACCCTTCAGAAGAGTTGACTGTTGGCCTGGTCCTGTTCCTGTGAACTTAAATAGCATTAGCATTGAGCTGAGGGCAGGTGCTTTCAAAAACCCAGCTTTAAGGGGTACTTTTGGAACATTTTCAAATGGGCTGCTTCTGCTTTTATATACACCTTGGAGACAAAACACTCTGCTTTATATTTCATGATGGTCCTCTGCTGGTACAGAGCAGAATCTAGAAAATTGTTTCCAACACAGTAGCAGTCTACTTATACTTTGATAATTCCTCTTCAGAGATTTTCTTTTACATTGATAATTCCTCTTCAGAGATTTTTTTTTTTTTTTTAACAAAGCACATTATATAAACAGTACACATTTCTCAGTCTGAGTGAGAGCTGAGGTAAATCCCCAGGCAGAATGCCATTACCAGTTACTATGCTGCAGGTGCTTTATTTCTTGAGAGCTGTGCTTGACTGAAACAAAGTACAAAGCAATCATGGATCCATACATTACAGTACAGTCTGACTGCCCCTTTGGGTCACAGGGGAACTTAAAGCAACCTTAGGCTGCTTTGAAGTTCAACAAGGCCAAGTGCTGGGTCCTGCACTTGGGTCACAACAACCCCATGCAGCACTACAGGCTTGGGGCAGAGTGGCTGGAGAGCTGCCCAGCAGAAAAGGACCTGGGGGTGTTGGGTGTCAGACAGCTGAATACAAGCCAGCAGTGTGCCCAGGTGGCCAAGAAGGCCAACAGCATCCTGGCCTGAATCAGGAACAGTGTGGTGAGTAGGACTGGGGCAGCGATCATGCCCGCTCGGCACTGGTGAGGCCCCACCTTGAGTGCCGTGTCCAGTTTTGGGCCCCTCACTACAAGAACAGCATTGAGGTGCTGCAGCAGGTCCAGAGAAGGGCAACAAAGCTGGTGAGGGGTCTGGAGAATAAGTCTTGTGAGGAGCAGCTAAGGGAATTGGGGTTGTTCAGCCTGGAGAAAAGGAGGCTGAGGGGAGACCTTATCACACTCTACAGCTACCTGAAAGGAGGGTGTAGCAAGGTGGGGGTCAGTCTCTTCTCCCAAGTAACAGGTGATAGGACAACAGGAAACAGCCTCAAGTTGCGCCAGGGTTGGTTTAGACTGGGTAATAGAAAAAATTTTTACACCGAAGGTGTTATTAAGCATTGGCACAGACTGCCCAGGGAAGTGGTGGAGTCACCATCCCTGAAGGTATCTAAGAGACAGGTAGGCACAGTGCTTAGAAATATGGTTTAGTGATGGTTTTTGTCAGAGTTAGGTTGATGGTTGGACTAGATGATCAGAAAGGTCCCTTCTAACCTAGGCGATTCTATGACCTACATTTTGATTCAAGATGCTCCAGGCAGTAATCAGAAAGCAAGAAATTCGGAGGGAATGTAGCATGCTCAAAGTAGTCCTTCCTTCAGCATTCCACTGCTGTGCAGACTTTCACACTTTCCACACAGTCAAGACTACTTATGCAATAAAAAACTTCCCAGTTGATGTCTCACCTATGCCAGTCTTGTACCTATGATGGTATTGTTTCCTTGTGCCTAGGATTTACCCTGTAGCTAGCCAGTTCACTACTCAGCTTCCTTTTTTTTAAAATGGTTTCAAATGAGAGCAAAATATCTATTTTCTATGTTTACACATTTATTGTGTTGTAATTAGCTCTACTTTATTTTGTATTTTACTGAAATTAATAAAATTCTGGAAAATGAATAAAACTCAGACAGACAGATCCAACCATGCTTTTGTCCATTTGAGGTCCAGAGTGATCAAGGACACAGAGCTAGAGCCTCAGGGTGCAAGGGCAAAGGACTGGTATCTAAGTGTAAGCTCTGCCACTCCCAGAAGTGAAAGTAAAATTATCCAAAGACTTTGATATTTGGCTAAAAGAGGGTTTTTTTTTATATAACGATTGGATGAGGTCCTTAGGACATAACCTAAAGTTCTCTGGAGTTAGGAAATTTCATAACCCCATTACTACAGTTCCCATCATGATTCTTATCTGACCTTGTCCATTATTGCTCTGACATCTCCCCCACCCCGATCTGACTGCTATACTATTTTGAAGAACATATTGCTTTCCTGGATAGCCGATTCTTGCTCAGTTTTATCATTTAGCTATTGTACACCTACTGTTCATTAGCTATCTTACAGTTTTTATTTGCCTGCTGCATACTTCTATGAATACACATTATGTAGCAACTGCACTGCAGCATGCTGGCATATGTTTTCCTCTCTATTTGCTGTCATTTCCTTTGACATGAATAGCACTGGTTACTACAGGCCACTATATCAAACCATGGTTTCATGGTTAAGAAAAAACGCTTTGGTAAGGTACCACACAACAAAAACAGTATGACCATACTTACTTCTGGATTTACTTGCTTATTCTAAAATTAAGTGTCTATGATACTGAACTGCAAAATGCGGTATATGCTTCCACTCTCTAGTAATAAAATATAGAGCATGCCTATAAAGAAAGTTCCATTAAATAATAAGCATGCATTGGAATCAAATGAAAAATAGAGAGCTCAATTTGCATTTACCAACTCTTAACATTTGAAAATTTCAGCACAGCAAGTAAAAGCAATTTCTCTCCTTTGTTAGAAAGATCTGTAGATGCACTATTTTCTGAAAGTCCACATTTTTACAATTAAATTCCCAGCATAAGCTGGATAGCTGTTATAATGTTCATACAGCACAAATGTATCCTCTGCTGTGGCACTCCAAATCATTGTATTTTCTTGATCTGCACAACCCAGTAGGAAAGGTTGTTGTCAAATGCACACACTCATATCACAGCTAGATCCTGATGATTGATAAGCATCACATATAATGCCTCCTTAATTTTTACTAGCTCCATAAAATGTTGCAGACTCCTGTGTACATTTTAGGAGCACTATCCAAAATTATTTTGTCGTGGTTTAGGATTTATACCTCACCCTTCTATGTGGGAGGAGAAAGTCATGTTTATGATTTCATTCATTAGCAAAGGTGGAAATTGCAGCCAGTCTTCACCACTAATAGAACAGTGGTTTCCGTGACTTCAGGTCAGTACCTGTATATCAGTATTTGCTTTTGAATTCAAGTTGTCTCAAAAAAACCTATTTTCTACAATTCTGTTAATTCCAGGCTTATCTGGAGATGTTAAACACTACCAAAGGAGTGGTCACCAGCGCATACTACTTGCTTTGAAATAACTTTTGACGGTGCTACACAAGCCTCTCTACATTGGCAATCAATAGAATAAATAAATAGCCCTTGCAGCTATACCCAAGCTGACAGAGACTACATACGTAGCATATTTTTGAGGTAACGAGAGCATGTATATATATACTTGTATGTACACACATAAACACATTTTTTCCCCTGTTTGAGCTCCCTTTTTGCCATGATGATTTTTGATTCTAATTGTTTTCACAGACTTTAGTTACTTTTTAGTAATCATCAATGAGAAATTTTTACAGATCTATTACATGCTGGGATACATCTGAAACATCTGAAAGGCTCTACGCCTTTCCCTCTATTCAGACCTGAGCCAGCTCTCTACAGCTGAGCAATAGCTTCTTCTCTGGTTGCCAACTGAATGACCACGAGTTCCCAGACTTCTCTTGAGAATGACAGAACCACCTGGTTTGTCTTTTGCAAACACCAAGGATGTGAGCCAGCAATGGCAATCCTCAAATCAGAAAACTACTCTGGTATAAGCGACAACAAAATTTACCTTAATTCCCCTCCATTCTGTTAAAAGGATATCAGAGTCTGTTTTGAAAAGTTTCAACTCCTCCACTTTATTAGGATACCGATAGACACAGAAGCTGGATCACTAGAGCTGTTTGTAAAAAGACATGAACAGGAAGAAAGGGAAACAGTGAATAATTTTCCCCCTCTCCAAGTGTACAAAATGCACAGCCTGTCCTAAAGGCCTGTCCCAACGCTCATAAAGACTCTGCTGACATTTCTGAACTTACAGGGCGACTTCATATAATTCATTAATTTGAGTAATATTACATGACTTTACCCATAAGCCACAGAAGTAACCTCTGTTAAAAGATACAAAAATCTCAGTATTCAATTGCGTTATTAGAGGGGTCTCAAATTTACTGTTAGTAAGCTGGTTACTGCAACAAGTCAGTACTCCACCCCACAAGAATGATAGAAATTTTCACACACTAAGCACTCCTGCTATTTCTGTGAAACTAATTTTGAGCCAGCTCAGTAATCTATACCCCTTTGATCACAAAGGATATGCTCCATTATTATTCCAGCAGCATAAAGTACAACAAATTAGGAACTTGTTGAAATGGACTGTGGCTATGACGCATGGTTTTGCTGTTAAGACTAGGCATGCCCCTTCAAATCTGCTAGAAGGAGGATACAGGTAACAGAGCTGTTATGCCACTACAGTATCTCACATGCACCGTAAAACTTTTAATCTGATCACTTAATTTCCACTTTTTTGTCTTGAACAGAAGAAAAAACATCCTGGTCATTACATTCAGAAGCTCAAACAGCAAATTAGTATAAATTGGATTTCATTTCAACATTCAAAAAACCTTATCTGTGCTTAACATAAGTAAGGCTCTCTGCTTGCTAGTGACTGGCCAACAATACAGCTTCTGGTTTTAATACGGAAAAAACTACAAACCAAAACCAAGAAGAATGCAAGAATAAACATTAGAGGAAGTATGAAGTTTCTTTACAATTCCTTGGAACAGACCTGAAAGGCAAAAATGAAGACAAGCCTGTTGGCAAATAATTTTGGGCTATACTGAGAGAATAAAGATATTTGCAATTTTTTATTTAGATCTTCATATTCAGAAACTGGTATTGGCTCTGATCAACTTGCCCTGACCTTTTGGGTCATGGGCCATCACCTGACATGGGAGAAAAGTCCGAAGGTTATCTTTCTATTCACTACTAAAATAGTATTTTTTGCACGTAACTAGCATGCATTAGGAATAACACTACAAAGCACAGAAGCCAGGTCCCTGCCATGGTACTAAGGGATGCTATATAAACACAAGAAAAAAAAAATCTTCCTTACTTCAAGGCACTTAAAATCCTAAAGACTTTATGCACTGATCAAGTTTTCATCCTTAATACTGACAGGCCCTTCTGCTGGAGACACCACATACATAAGAGCTTTTCTGTGGTATAGCTAGCAGAAGGTTGTAATTTCCCAGTTACCATAAGCTATGCCAGCAAAGGCACTTGTCAGCACAGCTGCATCTAAACTAGGAGTCTGCTGATGGCATGCAGTTTGTTCACAGTTTCACAGTGGTGTTACTATGGGAACTTTTGTAGTTGGAGTTCCTTATATCTGATCCAAGTTTCATAAAGACAAAAGTAGAAACAAAGGAAAGAAACTGAGGAGAATGATAAAAAACCATATCAGCATATTGTGCCCCATCAACTGTCCTACTGGAGAATCCCAATGGAGATGAGGCACTTCTTATAGACAGTAACAAGATAAGCGTTACATCACTGATTTACAATATGCTTCATGTTCTTAAATATTGAACATTTTTTACATTTAAAAAAACAACAAAAAACAGGGGCTTTACCCAACTACAGTGACAAAAGACAAGCTTCTGCTTGTCATAACATTTGCAAATACTTCTGAAATGCAACTTACATATATATATATATCTTGGTACAGCTCTAAATTCACTGAGTTAAAAACTAAACAACAAAAAAGTATACACTGAGCACAACAGCCCACTGCTCTACTCCCAATGAACAAGAACTGCTGGCTTGCTACCAGGGAGAACAAACAGCACAGAAATAGCAACAGCGACACAGATCTGCTTACCTCATAAATAGAGCCAGAAAAATTGAATGGAGAAATTTGTGTAATGCTTAATATGTATACTGACTGCTCCTGCTTTTGTGTACACCACAAAGTCTGTGTAGGTTGTGGCACAGGCTCCAAGTTTTCACACAAATTTTGTAGGAGAATGGTAGCTAGGAAGAAAGACTCAGTTATGGAATTTTCCTTGTCTGAAGCTTAGCAATATTACTGGAATCACGATATGTCTCAGGGAAATCAAATGGTACTGGGAGGAACCTCCTGAGCCACAGAACATGCTTAACATATGAGAGATTTTAGTCAATACCAATTTCTGTTTTATTTTCCCATTATTAATGCTGGCAAAGAACCATGCTCAGTCTCTCTTCCTGTCCAGTGTATTTCTGTTTCAATATACATATCAATATTAATTTCCCCTGCAGAGTTACTGTCATATCTAATGAGCAAACACATGCTATATGACATGTCTTTTTACGCCCTTGATTTTTACATTACCTCTAATTAATTCAGATCACTAATAATATATTTTTTAAGTGGTCACAATTAAAAAGTCATGTGCTGTACGACTGCACAAAGTTAATATAATGCACAAACCCACATACCATGTATCTGTTCCTGTTCCGTCACAAGAGCTGTCCAATTTCTCCTTTCAAATTTTCATTTAGAAAACCCCTCAAAACTAAATAATGAAGCTTCACAAGATATGATTACAGTACTAGAAAGAATTAAAATACAGCCTAGCTATTTAACTCTAAGCAGAGCATTTAATTTATGGTGATAAGTTGGTTCTGCGGACATGCATCCTGAAAATGTCGTCTTCTCTAACACATTTTTTAAACCAGTCAAGCACATTGACAGTACTTGGTAGAAACAATTCCATACAAGAGCCCTCTAAATTATAATACACTGTATTTCTAAACTCACAAGATGAATCACAGCCTCAAATTAATTTCAGATATTTCTTTCCTTCTCATAATTTCAATTTCATCTCGACTGAACTGCTCCCCATTTCTGTAAGCCATCACAACAGTCAACATTTTTTAAGGAAGCTATAAAAGCACCAGAGAGCACAGTGCCTTTCAAAACAAATACACAGACCAATCCTGGATTCACTGGCTATATTTGCAAATAATGTGGCCTAGCAGGAGAGGACTTAAAAAATGAAACAGCGGTGTACAGAACTTCATATCCACATTACATCCATTTGACAGCTTTTTTATTTCAGATTAGCCCCTCTCTCATTCCATGGTCTGAATGTTCACTTCAGGCTGAAGCGTATTTGATGCTCTTCTGGAAGGCATCCTTAAGTTCAGTCTAATTCAAAAGGAACTCAGTTTCTGTCTCTACAACCACTTCATGATATGAAACAAAGCACAGTAAGTGGTGATGATCAAATTTGCTTCAAAAACACACTCCTGATTCAAAGTAAAGCACAAAAGGAGATGCGTCCATTGAAGTTAATGGGAGCTTTGGCATTCCTTTCAGTGACATAAAACTTACTTGATCCTCCCTCCTCTTTTTTTTTCCCCCCCTATCTTTCAGTTTAAGTTTAGTAAGACATAAAGAATAAAAAAGAATTGATAAATACAGTGGAAGAATAGTGTGTTAAATAAAGGGAAACTTTGATGGTGTGGTTGTTTAGATCGTTTTAATTTACTCTGGCTTTTCTCATTCTTACAATCATCACTTAGAACCAAAGAAATGTGATAAAGATGGTGGTATTCCCATGCCTGTGCTCAGAAGTTCACTTTAGTTCATATTGCTGTGCCCAAGCTGATTACTCCTGAAGGCAATGGGGTTCTCCAGAGGCTGAACAGTCTGCTAGTTGTACTTCAGAGCTTTAAAGAACATGTCTATGATGGCAAAGGTAATATATATAAACCTGTCAGCTCCTTAGCATCCTTTGTCCGAAGTACTTTCCTCAAAAATGCCTCCCATCACTCTTGCTGATACAGAGGGGAAAGAAATGTGAGTGCAGGTAAGGTACCAGCATACTACAGTGCCCTGAATGAACACGAAAATCTAGTTATTGTAGAAAGGGCTCTTTAAAAAGCTCATACACAGAAGTAAAAAAACTTTTTTTTCTTTTTATAGCATGCCTCTCCATGATCTCCTGTAGAAGAACAATCTCCTTTATAAATTATGTATTTTTCATTTTCTTTCAAACTGTTAAAGCCATTCATCTTGTTATTTATCATTTATGTAGAAATGATTAGATGATTATGCATATCTATTGTGTACCACAGAGGTAACACATGAAAATCCAAACATATATCATAAAGACGGCGTGTATGACATTAAACTAAGACACTTAATAAGTACTTATACTTTGTAGCCATAAAGCAAGTGGCAAAATGCTGAGCAGACTATAAACATAAACACAATCTTTTAGCATAGTACTTCCTTAAACATCTTTTCAATGTGTTAGGTACCACCCCCCTCATATTCTTTACTGAATTCATAGGAACTGCTACTGCGTCTTCCGAAGTGAAGGATGAATCCAGGACATCTGTCCTTTCAGAAAGCATATGCAGTACAAATTGCACTCCCAGACACAAGCAGGTCTGGGAAGAAAAATTAAGGGGAACCGCCTTATTTTTTGCCCCAGTCTTTAATAAAAGTGTCATGACTATATAATGTTATAGTCTGCATAGCTTTGCTGTCAATCGCGCTCCCTATGATATTGCACCTGCAGCCTTAGAAATCAGCGAGATCTTGTTTTGAATAAATAACAAGTTTGTTTTTCAAGAAAAACCTTTAACACTGTAAAGACCATGCCCAACAAAACCTTCCAAAAGAGTAAGTGTTACAGGGAAACAGAGACTGTAGGAAGTATGCATCAAATGTTTCCTGTTTGCTGGGCTAAGTATATCAAGTCTGCAAAATCACCAATTTAGTAGCTTCTCCTCAGCTCTCCTCCAAGATGCCAAGATCTGAGTCAGACTAACTGCCTATTTAGTCCAGTAACCTCCCCATACAACTGTCCAAATAGAAGTTTGTCGAAGTTTTGTTGGCTGACCCACCTTCTCAAAATCACTTACCTGTATAAAGCTCTTCTTGGTGTACTCTGTATTTACATCACTGAGAAAGGATAAAGCATCAAGCACAAAAGAATCCTTGGTATGAGAACTGCTAGACCAGGTGTAGATGTCACTTGATCACCTGTCTTCCCATCCAGAGGGGATGGGCCTGAAAGCAGAGGGGAAAAAAAAGTGGTGTTTAAAATCATAATCCAAAGACCAGAAGGGTCATATACACTGCACGGTGTCTCTCTGCAATCTTAAAACACAGGAATCCTTGGGCCCTCAGCTCTGCAGCTCTCACATCCCCTTCCATAAGAGAGAGAAGAAACGAACCTTTAATCCTGGACTCTCCTCTCTATTCTTGTTCAAAATTAAGGACCATTTCTTCCTTCCTTTGCCATTTGCCCATGCTGTTCCTGCCCATTGCTGCATGGCTATTTTTCCTCTAATATTTCCTCTTTTTGAAGTTTCTCTCACCTGTATCACACAACTACTCCACCTGCTGCCCACACTGTCTCTCAAAGCAGCTGTTTCTAACTGGCTGCTTGGTCACAGCTGGAGGAGATAATTAGGTTCCACATTAAGCCCCTTCAGCTGCTGCTGAGTGGAAAGCACACACTTCATTACATTCATCCTGCAAGAATTAATGCTGGATCCTGTGCAAAGTGCATGGAAGGTCTGTGAACTACCTTAGCCAAATTCTGGTAAGATATTGGCAGGATGGAATTAGACCACATTTTCTCTTTTCAATCCTTCTATACATCACTGTCATACAAACCACTTCTTTAAGTGCACCTGGGTGTCCAGAACCTTGCCTGCAACAAGAGGTGCATATGTAGCTTCTCTGATGCGCCCGAAACAGCCTTCTCACAAAAATAAAAAAAAACCCCAAATGTATGAAGCATCTCTTCCCTGGTTCTGATTTAGTAAATATGTGCACATGTGCCAAGGATCTCCTGGGCAAAAATTAAAACAGCTGAATACCCACAGCAGACAATTGTGCAGGTATTTCAGAAAATTTGTACCATTTAACCACAGCATTATTGTGAGAACTTATTTTAAGAAAACAACTTAGGAATGCTAAAAAGTCTCTTTACATTTTAAGGCAAACTTTTATTAGGACAGCTCAGAAGTTTCATTCTTTCTATTTCCTTAAAATTCAAAATATGAACTTGCATTCTTCTGGTGCTTGATACATAAGTTTCATTGAGGCTGATGAATTGTAAGGATGCAAGTCATCTATCGCAATATTTTTTGAGATCTTCCTATTCATAATTATGATAAACATCATCTTAAAATTATTCTAGTATATGCCTGTACTTTATTACAGATGGTTCCTTTTGAAAAAGTTATTGAGACAGCATAGCCAGTCTTAGGTTTTCTAAAAGTGTCAGAACTCTGTAGTGCTCATCCAGCTGAGACTGATCACTGAGAATAGGTTAATGATGTTTACAAGATTTGAACAACTCTAATCCAGATTACACACCTGCTTTCAGCCAGCATGTGTTTGTGACAGCCTCTTCTAGAGCTCCTATAGCAGTTGGGATTTTTTGCATGATCAAGAAGTAGGGGAAAAGTTAGCAGCAGTTTAAAGACTATCAAGGACTCTCACAACCCAAGACTTTTTAAGACATTCATGTTTTCAAGAGCCCTCTGGAAGGGGAGAGTTAAAGTCACAGGGTCTTCAGTTCCTTTGCGATTTCCAGTAATGCCGATTTATAAAGAATCACAGCATCCACCGCTTGCAGAATATATCCAATGCTACCAGAACTGCTCGGGCAGCCTAAGGGGTCCCTCCAGAAGACATGATGTACAGCAATTTACACTACCCTGTGCAACACTGACATTTTAATCTAAGTGTGACACTCATAGGGCAGACAGATGAAGTATAAGACATCGAGTCACGTCTGCCTCTGATTTATGTGATGGGGTTATTAGTTATACAATAGGCGCAAAAGAGGATTTTGCTTCTGCTCTGTTGAATAGGTTGTAGAGCACAACTCAAAACAATCTTGAGGCCACAATACATACAACCAGTCTGCCTAAGGATAAAGATAAGACAGAAATACACAAATCACATAAAGCCACACATGCATTCTGCCTCAGTTTTGCTGGAAATGACAGTGGATGTCATGAGAATCTTATTTACAAGTATTAAAGCTGTACGTATGGGCAAAACTGCAGATCATCAATAAACAGATCCTCCAAAAGGCAAGAAGGAAAATGCAATAGGCAATAGATTCCTTTTTTGAAACAAAAATAAAATGTCATCCTACAAAGAATGGCCTTCAAAACAAACTAAAAAAAAAAGAAAGAGAAAAAGAAAAACGTGGTAGTACCTATGAACCTCTGGCACATGAAAATTATCTGCTGAAAATTTAATGCTTCTCAACTGTGTTGTATTCATTACAGAATTTACTTAAATTTTCTTCTCTTTCAGAAAATTGAGCAAATCATGATCACCATTTTGCACATAGCAATATATATATTCAACAGATCCGAATCCAAAGAATTTAAATAAATAATGCAAATGATCTGATACAGAAAATATCCAAACACTCTTTAAAGCCACTATTAGAAAACTTCCAGACAGAACTACCCTTTTGGAGCACTAAGAATTCTAGTGAGACAAACATAATAATTAAATTATTATTTTAGGTGTTGTCACACTAATTGTAGCAAATTAAATGCTTTAAGAAACATCCAAGAGAAGCTGAAGATAGCAGAGTAATATTCTATAAAACCAAAACAAAAAGCACGGTTATTAAAACCTTCTTCCTGACTTGTTTTATGCAGAACTTCTTGAACTGTGCTACCAAAAATGTAATACTTTTGGAGTTCCCAGAAGCAGTGGAAGCAGCTCTTTCATAAATGACATCTGGTATGGAACACTGTTAAAAAAAAAGAAAGAAAAAAAAAAAGCACACACTTCCGAGTGTGGGAATGCTTGTGCTACCATGATTTATTTCCACTATCAGAATAACATCAATGAATTAATAACAGCAGCCTAAAGAATCATAGCACTTTGAACCAAGAGGAGAAAGGCACTAGAAAAAAGTATTCAGTGAGATGATACGTTTTGAAGATTATAGTTCCTCTACGATGGTTTGTAAAACACTGAATTCTTCATCAAGTGCTTTCCAGTAGTGGACTGCAATCTACAGGAATAGGTATCAGAGGTGCTCAAATATGTTCTAATATAAGAGGAATTATTTCCTCTGGCTTTATTCTTAAAGTACTCAAAATGGCTATCCTGAACAACATCTGATAACTTCAGATACTAATTTCATACAAACTTCAGTGACTGTGAACTCATGAAGAAGCTAGACTATGCAAAACCACTATCATTAAAAGGGCAGTTACTATTTATAGTCAATGAACCTATAACTATTACTTAATTTTGATTTATTTTTTTCTCCAGGTGTGAGACAGTTATCCCACATCATATCAAACCAGTTATGTCAAATAATTCCAAGTATCAATACTTTTTCTTTTAAATTCAGCCACAGACATAATTCAGCTGACTTCTATTTCAGATGGGACAAAAATTAAAGCTTAAATGCTTTAGGACAGAGAAAAAGAAAAGAAAGCAGAAATAATTAAATTTATTAGTGAGAAAAGATTTCATTATCTCCTTTGTTCTAAAATAAAAGTTTTGTGGAAAATAAAGTTTTAAAAAAATCATAGGAATGAAACTTAGATTAGTCTATTAGGATTAAATCATTTACTAAAGAGAAATCAAAATTTCCGAGTATATTAAGAAAGCTATCTCTGATTTCTGTAGTACTTGTAAAATAGATTCCACTGTTACTAAAGAGAGTATAAATCATCTTTATTGAAGTCCTGGATTCTGCAGATGTAGCAGTGATGTATAACATAACACAACAGAACGTAGAGGCTAACACTACACTTACTGAGTAGTAAGCACATAGTAAGTTTAAGTAAAGGAAAGTTAAGTAAAGGTATGCTAATTAGTAGCATACCACTTCCCCGAAAACAACAAGAGATTTCAATGGTATAAGCATCTGTAGTTAATCAGAAATTCGAAGTATGGAATTTATTTATTTTTCCTCGGGTCCTACCTCCTGTTTCGAAGGTTGAAGATGTTTTATATAGAGTTTGGACCTGTTGGAATAGGTGCAGCTGAGGGCCACAAAGATGACCAGAGGGCTGGAGCACCTCTCCTCTGAGGACAGGCTGAAGGAGTTGGGGTTGTTCAGCCTGGAGAACAGAAGGCTCCAGGGAGACCTTATAGCAGCCTTCCAGTACCTAAAGGGGGCCCATAGGAGAGATGGGGAGGGACTCTTTATCGGGGAGTGCAGTGGTAGGACAAGGGGTAATGGTTTTAAACTGAAAGAGGGGAGGATTGGCTGATTGAAAGGGGTTGGCTGGATGAGGGGAGAGCCGTAGATGTCATCTACCTTGACCTCAGCAAGGCTTTTGACACTGTCTCCCATAACATCCTCATTAGGAAGCTGAGGAAGTATGGGCTAGACGAGGTGACAGTGAGGTGGATCGAGAGCTGGCTGAGTGACAGAACTCAGAGGGTTGTGATCAGCGGCCCAGAGTCCAGTTGGAGGCCTGTAACCAGTGGTGTCCCTCAGGGGTCAATACTTGGACCAATTTTGTTCAATATATTCATTAATGACCTAGATGACGGGACAGAGTGTATCCTCAGCAAGTTTGCTGATGATACCAAGCTGGGAGGGGTGGCCGACACCCCAGAGGGCCGTGCTGCCATCCAGCGTGGACAGGCTGGAAAGCTGGGCAGAGAGGAACCAAATGAGGTTCAACAAAAGCAAGTGTAGGGTCCTGCACCTGGGAAGGAAGAATGCCAAACACCAGTATATGTTAGGGGCGGACATGCTGGGAAGCAGCTCTGAGGAGAAGGACCTGGGGGTCCTGGTAGACAGCAAATTATCCATGAGCCAGCAGTGTGCCCTTGTCGCCAAGAAGGCCAATGGCATCCTGGGCTGCATAGGGAAGACTGTGGCCAGTAGGTCGAGGGAGGTCATTCTCCCCCTCTACTCTGCACTGGTGAGGCCACAACTGGAGTACTGTGTCCAGTTTTGGGCTCCCCAGTTCAAGAGGGACAGGGAACTACTGGAGCGAGTCCAGCGTAGGGCAACCAAGATGATTATGGGACTGGAGCACCTCCCTTATGAGGAAAGGCTGAGAGAGCTGGGACTCTTTAGCCTGGAGAAGAGAAGGCTGAGGGGGGACCTGATTAATGTTTGCAAGTATCTAAAGGGTGGGTTTAAGGAGGACGGAGCCAGGCTCTTTTCAATGGTTCCCAGTGACAGGACAAGGGGCAATGGGCACAAGCTAGAACATCGGAAGTTCCGTTCAAATACACGGAAAAACTTCTTTACAGTGAGGGTGACAGAGCACTGGAACAGGCTGCCCAGGGAGGTTGTGGAGTCCCCTTCTCTGGAGATTTTCAAGACCCGCCTGGATGCAGCCCTGAGGGATGTGCTTTAGGCAGTCCTGCTCTAGCAGGGGAGTTGGACTAGATGATCTCTAGAGGTCCCTTCCAACTCTGAAGATTCTGTGATTCCGAGGATTTAGATTGGATACTAGTAAGAAATTCTTTACTGTGAGGGTGGTGAGACACTGGAACAGGTTGCCCAGAGAAGCTGTGGATGCCCCAACCCTGGAAGTGTTCAAGACCAGGCTGGATGGGGCTTTGAGCAGCCTGGTCTAGTGGGAGGTGTCCCTTCCCATGGCAGGGGGGTTGGACTAGATGATCTTTAAGGTCCCTTATAACCCGAAGCATTCTATGATTCTATGATTTTAAGAATGACGTCATGTATTGAGACAGTGATGAACACGCACACAGGAAAAGCATGGATGGATGATTCTTCTAATACTGTCCTAAAAAAAATACAGGAAGTATAGCAGAGAATACAACCAGACTATTCAGTACTACTTTTTAAGTAGTCCAATAGCAATTCCATTAAGTAAACCTTGACAAGGCTGCTAAAGCAGTAAAACACTGTTAATACCGGAGCTACTGATGCAATAAGCTGTTTTATCTCCCAGTCTTGAAGTGTTTTCTGTTTGAGAATACGTTCTTATCACCATAAAACCAGGCAGTGTTAAGGACACATAACCCAAACTATAGCAATCACTATTTATCATTCTAATTATCTCAAAATCATTATCTATTCCTTAGAAGAAATGCAGTTTTAAAAAGCCCTTGCAGTTTGAAAAACACTGAAAAAGTATTTTCCTTGCATGTACCATTAATTTCTGATACAGGGCAACAGTGGAAAAGCACTACCTAAACATAACTGGTAAGAGAACAGCAAGGAAAAGAAGAATTTTTATCATGTCATTAATGGCAAGAATCACATACCTGGTGTGAAAACTAAGAGACAACCCCATCGAGTCTATTAGATGTACAAATGGAACCTGATTATGCAAACCTTATATAATCTAATTCAAAAATGTCTCGAAAACTGCAAAAATATTTCGCATAACAATTGAAAAATTAATAAGTTTCCCTGAAACAGACCTTCTCCTCATATTTACAATTCAAAATACCCTAATACAATGATTGTATAACATAACAGCTCATATAAGCAATCCAATTCTATTTGTTTTACAACAACCGCTTACATCCCCTGAAACAGGGAAGCCTTCCAGAAGTTTTTCAACATTATCTTCAGCTGATAACACAGCCAGCTTTTACGGTGGGGGAAAAGAAGAGAAATACATGCAGCGCTTAAACGGTACACAAAAAAGGAAAGGCATCATTCAAATTAAACCACAAACTCCAATTTCTGTTCAGGAATACCACGTTACACAATCCATGTAAAACACAATTTTTCTTAACTTAGAATTACAATATACAGTATCTTTTAAGTCTAAATAATAAGGAATTTGACAAGAGTTTTATTATTTGGTGAACCACATACCTGTAGCACTACTATGCAATACCAAGGATGAGAAACAATTTTATGCAAGCAGGTGTAACAATCATTGAAAACATTATTATTATTTTAAATGCCTTATTCCTTGTCATTAATAATATCCTTGTAGAAATACAAAGGTATTTTTCTGTGTATCGATTCAATCCCTTTCCATTTATTTCCATTGCCTCCAAATACATTTAAAGAGTATTTTCCCCTCACATGAAGTAGAGCTGCTAAGGAGCAGGATTGCTCCCTTTAACAACTATGCTACCTTAGACATCACCTTATCCTTCTGAAACACTTTCAGAACACTGATTATG
Source organism: Larus michahellis (assembly GCF_964199755.1). Taxonomy (NCBI): domain Eukaryota; kingdom Metazoa; phylum Chordata; class Aves; order Charadriiformes; family Laridae; genus Larus; species Larus michahellis. The sequence continues at coordinate 38,557,711 of NC_133901.1, forward strand.
CACTGTGCAACACCAGGTACTATTAGCCCTGATGCGGGAATGACAACAACCGTGATAAACAAGCAATAAGGTATGTTACCTCTTATGCGATACCCGTGGTGTTTTGTCTTTTCTGAAAGGTTGGAACAAAAAGGAAAACAGAAAGAGACATAACCTTTAAACAAGACTTATTTCTCCCTTTGGCCACGATCTCCCAAGAGCACACAGATTCACATTCTATTCAGTTACAAAACAGAGATTACAAAGCAAAGGTCTCTCCTCACTTTTCACCGGCAGCTGCAGGGAGAGCTGGCGGCCCGCCCGTTCCCTGTGGAGAGCCGCCTCAACCGGCGCTCGCGCCACGCCGCCGTTAACGCCCGTTTCAAAAAAAATAACGGCCGTCGGCCGCGCGGGCGCCAGGAGGGCGCGGGGCAGCGGGTCACGTGACAGGCTGGGGGCCGCCGGCGCGGCCGGGGCTCGCGGGGCTGGGCTGGTGACGGGACGGCGACGGGCGGACACGCGTAACGGGGGCGCACAGCCCCGTTCAGCTGCCGGCTGGGTTGCCCCTTGCCTCTAGTACACACAGGCTGCTAAAACGTAACGAAAGGGTACATAAAAATAATGCGCAGTTAAACCACTGTGTGGGTTCGATACATTACCTGACCTTCCAGATTAAAAATACGTGGAGTCTGCAAGACCTAGGATACTGTCTAAAAAGAATTCGCATACACGTACCCCTGTAGTTATTTATAGCCTTTAAGCGTTGGTATAAAACTGCCCAGCTGTTCGAATGCTACCTGTAGCAGCTCTAGCTTTTTTCCTAACTTACCCCTTTCCCGTTTGAAATTTTAGCCTAAAAAACTCCCAAAGAATTTGGGATTTAAATAGTTTATGATCTCTTCAGTGCCTCTCAGCCTCTCTGTATTTCCCAAACCACCAGGCTCCTGCCGGAGCTATAGGATATCCCACGTATCTGTACATATGGTACAGAACGCGCGGCGGCTCTAGCTGTACAATTCCCCGCAAGGGCTTTCCCTGCACCTTAGAAGAACCAAGCAGAAAAATTCCACCAGCTCTCTTATTGTGTAGAGCATCTAATTACACTCAGATGGTAGAACCACAAACCCAAAGTGGAATTTTTAGTCACTGATAGTTTGAGTACAAATCTCTGTAGAACAGAGGAAGAAAATGACTGAAAAAGATTGAAATGTAATTCTTCCCGCTAAAAAAAGAAAATCCCTGAATGCACAGGATAGTGGAGTCAAAGAATGTAAGACCTAAACTACCTCACCAACCAAGGTAGGCAATGAAATTCTGGCCTCTCCCAAACTAATGGCCAAGTATCTGCTGCCTTGCGACCAGATGCAGTTTCTCCTGTGAAGTACTGGCAGCTCTCTCAACCTGTTTGCATTTAGGAATACTAATGTACAGTGAGCACTCTCTGCATTTGTACATGATGAGGCTTTAGTTGTGTGACTACCTCTGGAAATGCACCTGTAAATATCTGCGGTGATGATGTATGGATGCCCCAGACGCTTGTTTCACGTGACAGGGCCGCTGCGTAGCCACTGACTGCATCATCCCCGTGCCTGAATCCTCTCCCAGCAGCTCATTCATGTCACTCATGCTCTGCTCCACATGGAGCACAGGTAATTACAGCACAACTGGAATCATAATGAAGATTGTAATGCTATTTATAGACTCTTTATGACATTATCACATGCAATTTCCTTCCAATATTTCATGGCCATCAAGCATGTAATAAAACTAAAAGAATGGGCCAGATCCCTACAAGGATTTAGAAAGGATTTAAGCACTACAAAGGTTCTGATCAAAAGGGGAAATCATTAACTGCCTCCTCCTCTTCCTCGCCCCTCGAATCCAAATGAGCAGACTCGTAACTTCAGGATGCCTAAATTCAAATGTTGCTGTCTTAAAGACTTTGCACATGCATTAAAAGCTCTCCAGACAGTTCTGCTCCCGCCCATGCTCAGCAGTTTCGTCATCTTGAGAGCCGAGCAGTCCACCACTGATTTTATGGATGACTACTAGAGGTCAGAGGGTTTATGAATTAGCAGTCCCCATAGCAAGGAACTGACCCCATTCTCTTAACTAGCTGAGCAGAATCCTGCACCGTCTCAGGCTTTTACCATAGCCAAGCACAACTTAAATGTAATAGGTACTTTCTTTACTTAAGTAAATAGATACCTTATTTACTTAAATAAATAGATACTTTGGCTCCAGCAAAGTGTGTAGAGACTTTTTTTTACTCCAAAACAGTTTCCATCTCAATGGTTCAGGCTTCCCCCGGCAGGTGCTTGAGATACTGTCCTGCAGAGAAAGGAAATGCAAATCTATTTTCATCTTTGCTAAATGATTTACTACTTACCTAGCTTTATAAAAGGGAGTTCAATAATCAGAATTCTTCATCGTTTGCGTTGTTCTACTCTTTAAAAAAGCATGGGGAAGGGCATTTTGTTTGCACATCTCCTTTGTGCTAGAGGATTGACAGCCACATCTCGTTTTGTGGGCTGAACCATGGCACCTAACAGGGGAGGGCTAAACCCACCCCTGAGCCTCAGCTAATTCCATTTTGGCTGGGCCCAAACAGCTCCCTATTGAGCCCCCTCTCCCTGTTGCAGCTTTCTGTGCAGCTCCTGAGTCGTTCCCTCTTCAGAGGGAACTGAAATGCGGATGTGGATCCTGTGTTTTATCTTTCAAGGAGTCAGAGCCTAAAATTTAGACACTGCAGTACCCCAGTTTGATTTAAGGATGCAGTTCCATTCCCTTCATTTCTAATGAAGTAATGTCTTGTGGAAACGTACTGTCTAAACAACTAAAGGGAATAATGTTTCATGTCTTCTCCTTGTCAGTTGAGACCATTACTACTACCTTTATTATTCTCTATTAAGCCTAATCTCCTAGCTGCCCTATCTTTCTACGCAAAACTCTTGTACTAAAGCAAACGAATATCTTTTTCAGAGGCTTCATCATTTCAGGAAAAAGTACTATCTACTCCACACATCATGGAATTTCCTTTCTAACTACAGGTACAGAAACATGGACAAATTCCTTAAGAGCAAAAAGTAATGCAAGCACAAATGAAAGTTACTTTGGAAGACTTGGGCAAAATGATTTTATGTATATTCAACTCTTGGCCTCTGAACGCTCATTTACAGTGCTCTTTAGAACAAACTCAATCATATAAATGGAATAATACAATTTTATACCTGTAAGGAAAAATCAATCCAAACGACAGGTAAATCTTATTTCAATTGCAATTTCTTGCTTATTGTTTCTATTACAGAACCATTGTGAGGTAATTAAAAAAAATAAATCCACCTGTCTTGAAATGTTATATCAAAATAAACTGTTGGATGTTGTTAAAAATTTATAAAATAACCAACTGCTGAGGATCACTGTGGAATGCTTTTACACGTGCCAAGTACTGTTCTCTTTGTCTCGTTAGAGAAACAACCTCCGCTGTTGACAAAGTTTAGATGTTTGGGTGGTTTACAGAGAGATGGAAGAGAATACCATTTCCAAGTATCCTCTACAGAACGAAAAATATTTTTGTAATACTAAGTAAACAACCGAACCATCCGTTAATAATGTGCTTAAGTGACAAAAACCGTTTGCCAGTGTGCTATCTCCCCAGCAGAACTGAGCAAAAATAGCTTCCTGAATTCTTGGGATACATTCTAAAGGACGTGAGAGAGAATGAATATTTTAGAAGTGCTCAGTGAATCATCCTCTCTAATTACATGAGATCAATCACAAGATACACCTAAACAGGTGGCGTTACAATTTATAACTTACGCAAACTTTTGGTGATTTAAATTTCCAACACACTGAAAAGAAAACCTTGAAAACAAACAGTTCTGCAAAATCCCCAAATGCAGGGAGTCTGTTCTGCTGCCATGCAAGTGGCCCAGTTATCCTTCAGTAGCAGCCCCAGGAACATCACCCCAGTGCAGAGAACAGAAAGGAGAAAAGCTTTTTAGCCTAGTTGTGTCTGCAGTGTTTGTGTGCTGTTCTCCTGTTAAACAACGTGAGGAGGCAGACCCAGAACCTGCAACATGCTGAAGCACTTACACAAGTATAACTTGTACAAATATAATGTAGAAAACTCTTCATATCCATGGATTTTCTTACTAGTAATTTCTTACTCATCTTTTACTATTGCTTTATAGTTCTGAATCTCTCCTAGAGATCTAAACCAGGTTTTTTCACCCTTGAAATGAAACAGATACCGATGTCAGGAAGCGGCTCCAGAGATAGGGTTAGATCCTTAGCTGGAATAAATCAACATGTCTTTTAACTTTAACAAAACTATATACATATTTACATCTGTTTACCAGTCCCTCTATTTTAGAACTCTTTTCCTCACCCTTTTCCAGTATTTTCCTTTTTTAAAATACTAAATGTTTTGTTTTTAAAAATGTATACAAACTAACTGTGCATGGTGCCTACCTTGGCACTAAGCTGTCAGTTCACGCCTTTTCCTTTGCAGCCAGAAACCATACCTCAATTAATATTTTCTCAATCAACCCTTGCTGTTTTATCCAGACTAACTGACAGCAGAAATATCAGCTTGATTGAACAATTCGGTAAGCTGGCAGTAGAAGGTGCGAGATTCAGGTCTTGCAAGAAACAGCAAGGTGACAGGGCTCTGGAATACAGGTGGGAGATGGGATGTATGAAAGTTCTGGCATGAACTCTATAGAAACCTTTAACCCCTTTTTTTTTCCTTTTCTGCTTTGGACTTTGCTTAAAGGAATTCAAATGTTCACTATGACCATGAACTAAGCGTGCTAACCACCAGGTTGAAAACCCTGTTGCCATGTCCCAGTCCCAGTGCAAGTAACTCTCCCCGCTCAAGAGTCTACTGTATTTCAATTAACTTCTTTCCATTATTATTACTTATGCCTCCTCAAATCACTTTCTGTAATTTCTCCTGCCAGCTTAATGCTGATGTTTATAAAATATCTGTAGACGTTGCACTGATGTGCCATATAACAGACCTCCTACCCAAAACATCTCCATTTAGATTTGTCAGTTCTCCAAAACACAATGTTTGCCAAGCTGCATCGCTTCTGGCTACATGCTGAAGGGCTGGTGCTCAGGAACAGTTTCCTCTGAAGCTTAACAGGAGCTTTTCCTGTGTTAAGAAATTCTTAACCTGGCCATTTGTGAATTAAAATGGCCAGTAGTACACCTTTTAAATTGCCACTTACTATAATTGCTTGTTGCTACCAGCCCAGTTGAAATCAATATGATAAAGACTAATTTAATTTGTATTGAAGTAAAAAGTGACTTTCATTCATCTGTAATAAAAATACAGGCCGTGGAAAAAAAGAGTCCTCTGGATAACACCACATTTCTTTCCATCAAAATGCTGCACATTTGAATTCTGACTGCCAGCTACGCGATCATGTAATGAAAGGCACTGCATATTGCAGGCTCGTTTAGCCTTGCTTAATAGCCACGTCATTCCTGCTGCCTTTGCAATAGACACAAATTTTGTCTAATGCACAAAGAAAATGGTGTTTTAATGTTAACATGAATCTACAGGCCAAAACTGCCACAGAAATACACTCTGAAGTAGGTGGCATTGCCTCCAGAGGTCCTTCAGGGACATGATGCGACAGGCAGGTACAGAGCAGGAAAAGAAAGATCCTTTCCAGGTAAAGAAGGTCCCTGAAGTTCTCAGGAGCATAACGGTCCTGACAAACATTTTCATGAACAAACACTTTCATTAATGTCATAAAGGCCTTCGTCAAACTTAAAAATAAAAAGCTGTGGATGTGTCTGTATTGTCTAAGGATTTCTCTTCAAAGAGCTGAGATGCTGATGATAATCTCAGCAGAACATCAAAATAGCAACCCCTGAGGTTGCTGCAGCCAGTAGAAATGTAATTAGCAGTCTCCAAGCAGGATATATTTCAGTTATAGAGTAGTTTCTTTACCACATTACTTGGTATGGAAAATGTTCCATTTCTGAGAGGAGAAATATTACTACCAGATCATTTCCAGTTGGTATCAACTTGTTTAAAAGAAACCAATACCAGAAGCCCCACTTTAATTGGTTTGAGGCATGAGTATTGATAAATGGTAATACTTCTGTTTCAAATAATATACATTAGATATTCTACTTTCCTTAGGTCAACACCGGTAGCACTTTCAAACTGAAATAACATTCTTAGAGTTACTTAAAGCACACATTTTGGGGACAAAACCACAAACACTTCCTAGGGAGACAGTAAGGTAAGAAAATGGATTGCTATCATGAATGTAATAAGTCACATTCACATTTGTTCCACAGCCCTTTCATTTCTGTCCCTAAGGGAAAAATGTATTCCTATATAGAGTTATGAACATGTGCCTTTAATAAACTTAAATCTCTCAGAACTGTTGGGATGGAGCTTTACATTTTAAGGGCACTATGAGGCACTGTCAGGGAGAAGGTGGCGAGGAGAAGGTTTGATTGAGGGCAGCCTGTGAATCTGAACTGCACTGTGACCCTGTACAGCAGAGAAAATTACAGTTTAACTTGCTTTTGGAATATTTAAACTTACACCAACTGTATGAGGACAGGTTCGTTTTCCACTTCACTACTGAGCAGTCCTAAACCTCTGGGGTATATCTGCCAAAAGATGTTAGGCACTCGCATCTACAGGCAGTATTTGAAATGGATGCCTGTGTCCCTTAAGGCACTTTCACAATTCTCAGTTGTAAAAAGTTATGCCTTTAATCATTCTCAGCTTGTTTCTATCTTTCCCCAGTTTTCAAACTTCTGCGGTCAAGGACTGTGATTACAGCAGATGATAGAGGCTTATAGGGTAGGTGCCACAAAGATGGTATCTAACCAGAATGGAAGTCCACCAGTCACCCTAACTCCTCCTTAACAAATTAATCACCCTTTAAAGTGGAAAATAGTGGAAAAGAAAACCCATTCTGTATTATAACCTGTAGTCAGACAGGTTACATAAGCCAGTTAAGAAACAGTGGAAGGAATTGAGATTTTCAATGCAGTTTAGCAGAGTTAAGCAAGTAAAAAGCATATTTTTCTTTTGAAAAGAAAAAACCCACATTTCATTAACATTTTTTCTATTTATCTTGATTCTTGTTCATTACTGAGCCCCCTCAAATTAATCTGTAAACTTGTAGTATTATTGAGGAATCAGCTCAGAAAAAATCTGCTTGGAACTGCACAGAAATTCCCAATCACTGGCTATGTAAATCTTTGCCTGTATTTCTGTATGTGAAAATAAAAATATTACATATAATTTCATTTTACTTCTTCACTGTCTTCATAGTTTCCAGTCACAAGAAACAGGGGTTATTTATTCTATCCCCTACCAGCTGCCTAAATTTATTTGTCATTCTGACACACCTGTGTCTAATGTGTTCTTAAATATCTCCAATACTAGAGATTGTACAGCTTTTCCAGGCAACCTATTTTTGTGCTTTCTGCTACAAATAGTTTCTGATAAATAACTTGAAATGTTTTTTTTTCTGAAATTCAAACTCATTGCTTCTTATCCAGTTAATCATGGATAAAGAAAATAGATTAAATTATATAAAATTATGCCACAGGTTAATTATCCCAGACCTTCTCTGGTACATTTCTCTCTTTGTCATGACTTTTGGTCCTGTAATTGTCAATACTAAACACTTTTTTTTTTTACACTGCAGATTTTAACATGATAATGCACAGCTTCAGATTTGAAAATTCTGCCTAAGCATTGAGGGAAAAAAAATCTTTTTGCACTGTATAAGGATATATGTATTTAAGTGAAATAACATGAGACTAAAGCCAAAAATGTTATTAGCAAATTAAACTCTATATGTAAGAACTGAAAGCATATCTAAGGAAGCTTCTAAGACATTCTTTCAAAATAACTGTGCTATAATGTAATGATTTCACTTCAAGTAAATGAAATACTAGTAATTATAATATACCTAAAGCTTAATTTTCTGTAAATGCTCATACTCAGGGGTTTTTTTTGCTAGGAAAACTTTTTTTGTTATTATTTTAACTATAAATCATCTGGTTTTTTACCTGACATCTGGGTTTTTTATGACATAACCACAGTGATTGACAAACTAGTTACACCTGGATGTGGCCAGATGGGAGCCAGGATAACGTGTCACCACTAGCGAATTTGCTTCCTAATGGACTGCACGGCAGCACGTGTCCCAGCTTTGGCACAGTGCTGGGGCTCTTTCCCATCATGTGCTTTGATACACCATATATATCTCCCAGCATGTGACAGACCATGACTGTGTCACACACTGGAAATGAAGATGTACCTGAGGAATGCAGTTGTGTGGTACGTTTAATCTGGGCAGGGGCTATTGACAGAACCGCACACCACGAGAAATTCAGTAGCACCACAGAAACAGGTTTTACACTAACGCTATTGAATAATTAGTGTTAATTTTAGCATAAAAAATACTAAACACATTGAATGACATATAAAAGGTGACAAACATGCAAAGAAGAGCATTCAATCAAACTGAATTCCAGCTTTTACAAAAGCATTGTAAGCAAGGCCAGGTATCAGCATCCTCTAATCCTAAAATTCATCAATTTTTAGATTATTTAGAGTCCATTTATAACTATTCAACGTTTCTCAGAAATGTAAAGATTTTGCATAAAGCCTTCCTATGTCATAAATCTGTCCCAGACTGACTTTAAAAACTCAGGCAAAATTACTCAGGCATTTATAACATAGCTGAGGAAAATAATGATTGCCTCCATCCCATATCCCAAAGATAAAAAAAATGCTGACTTTATATGAAACGGCTTCTTATTCTTACCTTGTTGAACAAAGACTTGAAAGAAGCTTGTCCATTCTGTCACAGACATCTTTTTTCCATGTCCTTGAATAGGACTGTGTCAACATATCTCCATTAGAACAGAACAAAGAGCAAATATACAGACTGGACAAAAAGCTCAGAAGACTATCTGAAGGCTACAGTGTAAAAGGCAGGAAGAGTAGAAGTTTCATTAAAAATCCTCAGCAGGGCTGACTTGCATATCCTCATGAGGAAAAAGGGAGTAGTATGAAGAGTCTGCCAAAAAGGATTCATTGTGAGGCAGGATGGAAAGATGGTGCAGAAGGAATCTAAAGCTTGAAGGACACAAGCAGAGCATTCTTTATTCATTGGACAAATTCCCTTCACAGCTTGTAATTTAACCCAACTTCCCCGCTCTGTGCTAGAAATTATCCGTGAAACCTAAGAATAAAGTGTCTTCAGTCCTCCTGGAATTGCTGCAGGTACAGAGTAATCCCCAATAGCACCATCTCAGCAACACAGACACCATGGGCCCCTAAGGCAGAGTCACAGGTTCTCACCGGGTGGAGCACCAGGACACTGAGGGCCTGAAAGTTTGACTTGGACATGGTGTTATTTTTTCAGTTTGTTCTTGAAAAGGTTATAAGAAACCCATCGAACACGTTAAAAAAGTTATTAAAGTTACAACATAAAACTCTAAACCAGTAGGAGCTGTTAAGACTAAGGCTGCCTTTAAAATCTGTATCATGTATTACAATAGCATAGTCAATGTAAGATTATACACTTATTGGAGATTATGTATCATTAAATCTCTGCAATATTTTCTGTCATAAAACACGGCTAACATCCATTCGTCGTAAAGGAGCATTTTCAAAAAGTTACAACAAAAGAAGAATTTGGAAAATGTAGTTATAGAATCATAGAATAGTTCAGGTTGGAAGGCACTTTAAAGATCATCTGGTTCCAACCCCCTGCCATGGGAAGGGACACCTCCCACTAGATCAGGTTGCTCAAAGCACCATCCAACCTGGTCTTGAACACTTCCAGGGTTGGGGCATCCACAGCTTCTCTGGGCAACCTGTTCCAGTGTCTCACCACCCTCACAGTAGAGAGTTTCTTCCTAATATCCAATCTAAATCTCCCCTCTTTCAGTTTAAAACCATTACCCCTTGTCCTACCACTGCACTCCCCGATAAAGAGCCCCTCCCCATCTCTCCTGGAAGCCCCCTTAAGGTACTGGAAGGGGCTATAAAGTCTCCCTGGAGCCTTCTCTTCTCCAGGCTGAACAACCCCAGCTCCTTCAGCCTGTCCTCATAGCAGAGGTGCTCCAGCCCTCCAATCATCTTTGTGGCCCTCCAGGTACCCACAGAAGTCTACGAGGAAAGTAATCATTTGTCTTCAGAGCAGAGTTTGAACAGTGCACTGCAGACAGCAGCACGGCATCTGCTGGGGGAGGAGGAAAGTCCACTGTTTTTCCTGAGTGACAAATGAGGCACATGCCTTGTGCAAAAATATGTATGATTATGAGGTCGAGTGTAGTGTCAGACTGCAAGTAGAGAAGGGGCTAAATTATAGGTTATCACAATTATGGAAGTTTCTAGCTTTTGAGTATTTGACTTGCAGTCTGAAGTTATTTTTCTGTATTTGTATGTAAAGTAGTAAGCAAACACTAAGCAAGTGTTTTGTTCATCCATGTTTGCCAGTCTTATTAATAAGTTATGAATAATGGCAGAAAAGAGTTTCAGTTGGTATCATGTAAAAAAAATGGGTAAGTCATAGCAAAGCTTTTTCAACACCTTACATGACTTAAATGACTTTTCACAAGCAAGGCATAAGATGTATATTATACAGTGTACTTCAGCCTCAGTTTTGCTTCTGCAAACTATCTGGTAAATATTTGTTAACAGCTGTTACTTGTAGCATTTAGAATCTGTTTACAAACAATTGACTTAGAAGGAAAAGGACTACCTTTGGAGATTCACTTGCAAAGAGTATTCTGGGAAGATCTAGCGTATATGCATAGCTGTAACAGTCATTTAAGATGTCCCACAAATGGAGACACTTGACAAAAGTAGGAAGCAGGGAAAGGTAGCTGGGAGGAAAGAGAAACAAAAGTGCAAATCAGCAAAGCCTGATGTGTTTCAAGAAGTTGGCTTGAAGATAGCCTTTTTATGGCTATCAGTTCTAATACCAGTGATCAAATGGCTACACCAGAAGGTTGATTTAACCAATGTTTACTTGAACAGGATATTATTTTAGCTGTATTTCACATCAAAATGTTTTACATCCATTTCTGTGAAGATTCTAATAAAGTGATTTAGAGGACTCTCTGTGGTGTCTTCATGCTACCAGCTAATCTCTTTTGATTTTGAGAATATTAATTAGCAGCTACATATAGGAAATATAACTGAAACGGAGCATGGAATTGCTAGACAGTGTGAATAACTGTTTTGAATTATTTGTTTAGGCTTTGCTGGTCAGCTTTTATTCAGTGCAATCAATTGTCCGGTCAATGTGATCCATGTCCACTGTACAGAAAGGGGAAAGTATGAAGTGCTTTTATTGCAATACACTTTATTGCCTCCTATATTTGAATTTTACGGGAGGCTCAGCAGAAAGGGTTGGAAGCAAAGTATTCTGCAGTCAAAACACATTCCTCTAAATGCTAGTGATACTTTAAACCATACATGTCCAATTTTCTAAAGCCAAGTAATCACTTAATCCCCTCCTCTGTACCAGTTTAGCGCATGCTGTCTGATACCATCCTGTTGTTTGCAAAAATGAATACAAATAAAGAACACTAGCTTTATCCATTACAACTTTTGGGTTGTAAAGATTCATACAGAAGCAGCACCAGTGAGAAATTCTATTATTCCACGAAGTTGAAGCTGAAATAAATCATAAGCTTCAACATACGTAAGGAAACATAATTCAGCCTACTAGTAGTGCTACAGAAATAAAAAGTCTTCGAATTAGATTATAATCCAGAAAAGATTTGTTCTACCCTGATTCCCAGGAGAATGCTATACAATGTATTTATGCTCTATTCTAAGAGATTCGGATCAAGGCAGTAAGTCTCTGTTCCATTTTGGTTTTAGCATTGCCAAAAACAAGAACTTTGAAATCAGACCTTAGAGGATATTAGTTTATCAAAACTAATAAAATGCTTAAGATTAATCCATATCTGCACAGTCAATGGATTTTTCGTTTTCTGTTTTTAAGCAATGAAAAGCCAAAATCTAAACCATTCCAACAAATACTTGTCCAACAGTTGCACTTACATAGGTGGCAATTAATTTGAAGAATAGATGGTGTCTATTCTTAAAGAAGTGCAATATCCCAATGGTCTGCCAAAACAGCCATCAGTTGTCTGACGACCATAAACCAGAGACTACTGAGAAACCGATACCCAGGTACTTTACAGCATACAGAAGTATTTGCAACGTGAGGGAAAGAAAACAGAACTAAAAACAATTCAGGTATTGCGAGTCTGAGAAAACTTTTGAAAAATGTGGAAGTTCCCACTAAGAAAATCAGAAGGTACATCAACAAGAAAATGACAAAAATCATCTCTATGAAAAAGGAGAAAAAAGGGGAAAGTATTTTATGGAGAAGGAGAGGAGTAGTAAAGAAAAAAAAATGGCAAGGAACTGTGGCAAACATCTGATGCTGGAAATAGATCCCCTATCTTTCTGACTTTTTAAATGCAACATTACATTACGTGCTTATTACAGTATTGATTACCTTCTTCTTCCCATCTGCAGCAGCAGTGTCATTTCATCCTGGGCTGGTGCAACCTAGCCTATGCCATTTGCCTTTGTCAACTCTGTCACTGGTTTTCAGTGGATTAAGCAGTTTCTATTCCTACATGCTCGGTAAATGCAGTAAATGGGTGTTGAGAAAAGCTTTGAGAGCAATAGGTATTGTTATTTAAGACTAGTGATTTTATGTAAATTTTAATTTGATCCACTGTCACTTTTCTCTTATAAGTTATTATTACTATTATTATACTTTATTGCCATCATGTCTGTGAGCTGTGGATGCCTCAGGGCCTTGTTACATTAGGCGGCTAAAGCGTATAGTGGAAAGGTAGTCTTTACTACACAGATTTATTGTAGCAAATCAGATGCTACAGACTAGAACATATAATACCATATACTGAGTTCAGCTACTTGGAAAAAAAAAAAAAACAACAAAAAACCCTAACACAAAAAACCTCCAAAACCCAACACCCCCAACCCAAAAATAACTGGAGTTCAAAAATCAGAAAAAGTAAATGATTAAACAAACAGATGAAAACATTTAAAAGAAAAAGAATTCACATGTAGGGAGTTCTGTTAGCTATTGTAAGAATTAAAAAGACACAAGTTTCTCTGCTCAAGAGCAGATGACGTGAAAAGCAATGAATAATTTATATCTGACAGGAAAGGCATTTCTAATCTTATTAGCAATTGAAATATTCTTTTGGTGATCATAACTTATTTACAAATACAGCAGTGTGGAAACAGCAAGGATATATACACGCAAACATTATTTTTTTACAGAACAGGTGGGAAAAAACACCATTAGAAAGGCTGTTTTTTCTTCTCTCAGCTAGAAAATAAAAATTTAACTGTAGTGCATATACAAGAAAAACTAAGCAAAAGTAAAACCACAACTCAATAGTATGGACATTAAAAAAAAACAAAAAAGGAATGTAATCTAGTCATTTTTTCTGTCACAAATCAAATGGAAAAAAAAATCTTAGTGATTTTACTCGACTTCAAGTCTTGTTAGGGTTTTTTAATAACGTTGTGTGAATGATGTTAAAAACCTCCCAATGCTGCAATATAAACTGTTTCACTCCAATGAAGGAAATGGGATTGAGCGACCGCAGAATGAGATGTTACCTGGCATTCACGAAGGAGGCCTTTATTCAGATGTAGCCAGTTTCACATTTCTTGTCCTTTGACCAACCATTAAAGTTCACTGGGAAAACCAAAACCCGGTTGTAAATACTGAGCAATCAAGAGAAAATGAGAAGTTCCTAACTTCGCTGCAGGTCAGTCAACCCCATCCATCAGCAAAGTGCCTGCAGATTGCTCAGCGCTCCAGAGCTCTCTTGAAAGTTATTGCCACTCACTTTTGTTATTAAAATATCAGCATCAGACTTCATGCATCTTAAATGTATTTCACACTCAGTTAAGAGGTTGGTGATTTAGATAATTTTTTAAAGACCATTAAAGGTTCCTAGTTTCTCTCTTCAGTGCCTCAGTTTTACAGATACAGAATGGCTTGAGAATATTTAAGCACTTTGGAGTGTCGTAGGGCTTTCAAGAAAGAACTGCTCATTAAAATACAGCTAACAAAACTATCCTAGGTTTGGCTCTTAAGCAGGTCCTTTTTTCATAGTGTCATAAATCTGGCCTAAAAGCATGTTGAACACACAAAGCTTTGACTGCTCAGAATTTAATCAGAGAATGGACTTCTTAGGGAGAGATTGCTAAATGCATCTGACATTTTAATTTCCAATTTTTCTCCTTGCGTTATCTTTAAACTGGTTTTGTATTTGTAAAGCCCTAGTTTCTCTTTGAATAATAAGGACAGATTTCCTGTAAAATTTCAAGGCAACTGGTCAAGCGTCCAAAAATGCTAATTCACATTTTTTTCCATTTTGAAACTTTCAGTCTATAATGGATTAGTTTACCTTGTTTGTAGCAGAAAAGCTTTGATTCAGAATTGTACCTTAACTGAGGAAAATGGGAGGAAACTCTTCACTGTAATATGTAAATACCGAGGGACCCAAATCAAGCAGGCACACAAATTTCTGTGAAACCCTAGTTCTAGCTCACTACACGCCATGAAAGGTTGCTGAATGTTCCTTCACTGGTGATGGGCAGAAGAAGCATTAAAAGGCATGGGAAATAACATGAGAAGGGATTATTTGTTTCTCAAATATGGAGTGTCACTTTTCACGTGTACCAGGGTGTGTGCAAAAGATGGATGGACCATGAAAAACATTCCTGCTGTTTATTTTCTTTCTTTGTCCATTAAAAATACAAAGACAGTTTCCCCTGTTTTTGTATGTATAGTTATGGGACGTATTTTAAATAGTCCATTAGCACATAAATCTGAAGACTGTTGGGAAAAAATAAAGCACTAGTTCTATTCTGGACCTCTACTGCATGTGTGTACATGATATTTACACACAGGAGTAAAATCACATAATTAAGAACCATTTAACTGAAATCTCATTTAAAAATAGCACATTATATCCACTTGACAATGAAATGCCTCTTCTACTGAAAGAGCGAAGTAATACCTTCCATTCTGAGGACTGCTTTGCTGTCACAGAATACATGCAGTTAGGGTAGAAGAACAAAGCTTTTATGTCATACTATGTATAGAAACATTTGGGCCATGAAATCAAAACAAAAATTTATAAATTCATTATAATGCACCTGGAATTTCTTTCCTGGGCTATCACTCAGTAAAAGCAATAAAGAAAGAAGTAGAAGCTAAAACTGAATGCATGTGTCTAAGAGAAAACTTTTCCAATGCACGCATTTTTTAAATATACGTATTTTCAATTGTATTTAATATCTAGACATGAGAAGTAATAGCATTCTTTGTGTGATTAAATGCATATTGCTGCTCAGTTAATGATGGGAAACGGCACAATAGTCCTTCTGCCCCTCTCCCATGGAAAACTTCTTAGATCCAAATGTTTTCCAGCAAACCAAATTACTACAGAATAATGTGTTATCCAAATTATCACATATTATCTATTTCATTTTACTCGTATCTTTATGTTATTAATACTAATTTAAAAAAACAAATTTTGCTTCTTAACTTAGAATAATACCTTACTCTGAAGCAGTTTCATTTCAACAGAAAAATTTGAAAACTGAGATAGAAAACAAGTTTTCATACTTAAAACACTATCTAGTTAATCTTGAAAGAAAAAATGAGTTGCTTTACTTGTCTCTATAAAGCCATTTAAAAGAATATACCCCTCCAAAATGCAGTTAGCTAACAAGTATGAGAAACACACTGTTATGAATAATTCTATTTCAAAATGAAAATACTTTGCTGTTTCCACTTACCATTCTTCTCTTGTAATTTCAGCTAATACACCTCCTCATTACCAAGTCTTTCACTTGTAGTACCGAAGTGTAATAATTTCTCCTAATAATTCTTGACTATAATTATATTTATCACAAGATAATGTTAACGTAAGGAATGCAACCTCCTTTAATAACAATTTCCAATAATTACAACTTTAGGCTTTAAGACTACCAAAACATACACTTTATTCTCACTGAAATGAACAGGATTTAAACCTCCTAAGCAAGGACTGATTTAAAACATGCATTAAAAAACCTTCCTAAACTGGAGCACACTGCAATTCCAACTGTATGCTGAGTCTAACCAGTAAACAGGTTAAATAGCACAGGAGCATAGCTTAATGTCAGCCCTGCGACTCAGTGACATATTCAAATATTCCTTCAAATCTGCTAATTCAGGAATGTACCTGTGCCCACTGCCTACTTCAGCCCAACAGGGGTCTCATTACCCCTTCTCTGCCTCTGAAGTTGACTCCTGCAGGGAAGCATGCACCCAGTGTGTTGCACAGAGATTCATTCCAGGTGTTTCAAATTCTAATCTTAAAAGCACGATTTATGTTCTGTTAGAAGACACTGCTATTTCTCCTGATAATACGGATTTTCAGTACTTCACGTAGCTTCTTGCAGTTCCTATAAACAGCGCCTATTATGGATTTAATCCACAATGTGACATCATACCTTCCAGAAAACATAAGTAGCAAGCAACAATTCAACCAATGCTAAAAATACGCCACGATGTTAACATTCATATTAAATCATACTAAGTGTACTTGAGAGAAACAGTTAAATATTTAGCAAACCAATCATAAGTAGTTGTTATTCTTTTTAAAGAAAAAAGAGTAAAAAAGATGAGATAAAAAGACAAACTCCCAAAGGACTTTACCTAATAGCTTCAATTTTTTGATACCATGTCATGTATTAAAAGCCAGGCACAGAGCACTAGCTTATCTAGCACTCCCACCAAAAAGTACAATTATTCAAAAAAGAAATAGTTTCTGAACTTTCCACTCAGGCAACAACAACAAAAAAAGCTACACCATCTGTTCCTGTAACATGCTTTTTTTCTCTTTTAACAGACGAGAGTCAAGGCTGAACCTTTTTACAGGAAATCTGTATTTAGTAAAACTTGCCATCACCCCAAATATGTTCACCATGAAATGTGAACTCTTGTGGTCATAAATATATCACTCCTACCATTAGAGAAAAACCTTTTCACTTAAAGTAGCAAAGAAAATGCAAAATAACTCATAGCATTAGGGATCATCTGAATACTCCTGTGGTCCCTTTCAGTCCTGTGGTAAGAGTAGGGTGAAAGCACACTGAAGGCCCAGCATGAATTGTAGCAAAGTTATTTTCTCTATTGCCTCAATTCCTTCGCAGGGCACATACATGGATGCATGTTAAAATGCAAAAAGGTTGATTGTTTTTGTGAACTGCCAAAATTCAGGAAAAATTCCTGTAAGATGTAGGACATACAAAGAAATTCAATTCTTCTGCTTCTAAACTGATCCAAGTATGACTCAATTTATGGTTTTGGGGCTTGTTACCTACCCTAGAAAAACAGGTCCAATAATGTATTACTGTTCATTATAGGTATAGAGGTGTTAAATGGCAGGAAAAATACCTTTGGATCATATGGAAATGAATATACATACTGGCATACATAGGGCACAGTGGGCAGCTGCCTTCTAGGTTCCATCTGCTAATTTGGATACTGACCCCCGCTCAGGAAATGGCTTTTTAGCAGCACCTCCCCTCTCAGGGTAGCACCGACCAGTCTCTTTCTTAGGACATCCTTCTTGGGGGTTAACAAGGGCATGAGTGTCTCTAGTCATGCCGATGGATTTTGACTCTGTCTGTGGCTTATGAGGTCTTTTTTTCTTAGTCCTCTACCGCTGCTCGTCTGGCAGCTCTCCTGAAGCTTCTCATATTTCTCTGCCGGCAAGGCCTTGCAGCTGTATCCCCTCTTGCTGCCACAGTCCCCAGTGATCCCTTGGGTTGGCTCCTCTGGTAGGTGCTTCCATTTGCAGGCAGCTCTTACTGCAGCACGCTGCCTGTTCTGGGAGAATATCCCATCTCCACCCTTTTCCCAGCTACATGGACCTCAACTACACAGCTTAGAATCACAGAACAGCCCAGGTTGGAAGGGACCTCAAAAGATCATCTGGTCCAACCCTTCATGGGCTTGCAGCGTAGATGAGATTCTCTAGCACGTAGGCAGCTTCTTTGTCTTCAGTCCAGCAGTCAGCACATGCTGTGGACTGGTCTTCAAAGGGACCCTGCTACACATGAATGCTTCACTCACAAGTTTATGCTTAAACTCCATTCAAGGTGTGTCTGCCCAGAATTCAAGATTCCTGTCCCCATAATACACCTTAATGACCTTTAAAACTACAGGGTCTCTTCCGATTCAGTCAGCGTTTTTAAAGTTTTTTAGTCAAATTAACATTCTCCCTGAACTTTTCATTAGCCTACAAATCAAGCTCTCCTTGCTGCCTGATGACAGCTGCTACTTCTGTTTCCACTGAATTCCTTCGGTACAGTGCTTTGGCTCTACTTCAAGACGACGCTCCCTGGTTCTCATTAGTTCTTGAACTGGGGACATCTTCAGCTCACGTTGCCATCACCATTACTCCTTACACATCAGTTTTTCTGTTGCCTGAGACAGCTGCTGTTCCAGTCTTCTTGTTAGTGGTACAGTTTTCTATCTTGGGGCTTTTATTCATTCACCTCTTGTTCGGTTTCTTCTAGTAGGAGAGTCATAAAGCATCTTCTTTGTCCTGCTCAGCAGCTCACCATATGTTTTTTAATTCTCCAGACATCTTCCAGTCTGTGCATGTGGGATAGGAAGTTCTGAAATGATGGTATGGGTCCCTCATCCCTTTCATCTTTTTGTCTTTTTTTTTTTTCTTTGCAAGAACTGAGTGCTCCAGTATGCTCTGTGTTTCCAGTTCAGTTCTGGATATTGGATAAATTCATTTACCCATGAACACCATGGACGTTTCTTGGCAGTTGTCTGAGTATTACATTGATAGATACACTACTGTACAAGGGTTGAGTGTCTGCATACAGATCAAGGTGAAGAGGCTTCACAGGTAAGAGAGAGGTTGGCTCCTTTTGTAGAATGTCTGAAGACTTATGGTTATGACATCCCGCTCCACTGCTGGTGGCATTCCTTCTTTGAAGGCTCTTCCTTATTAGATCATAATTGAATAATTAGGTTTCTCCAATTGCCTCTTCCGGAGCTTCAGTTTTATTAGGATGAAAATAGATCCTCATATTCAGGGTCCCTGAAAACTCACATTCCCTATTATTATTCTTCAACCTGGCCCTGAAACATTTGGGCAGCCTTTTTGCAGATGATTGCTCCATTTTTGAAAGTCTCCTGTTATGTACGTGAATTGATATCAGTGAAAGTCTTTTTCTCGGGATATTGGGATTTCTGGGAGAATGGGCAGATAGTCAGCTATGACATACCAATTCATGGATGTGAATTCCCTGCAAATTATACTTTTTTTACAATTTGAGAAGATAGCCCTATATATTTGCAGTTTGTCCAATACAGAAATGATGTGTACTCACTAAGATAAAATTAATTTACTTATCAGGATATTAAGCTGACTTGCACATAGAAAAATCTTTACCTACTCTTCAATGCTAAGTAAAAAGAATACACACTTTCTTGAATATGAACAGAGTTTTGTTTTGTTTTAAACCTTTGTAATGACTATCCAGTTAATGGATAATCCTTCCATAGTATGTGAAAGCTACACAAAATAAACTACATTAAATTACTGAAGTGCTTTACTTCGATATCTTCTCACCTCATGACTGCAAAATCCATTTTAAAAAGCTGCTGATTACACTCAGAAACATTACCTCCTGCACATCAGGAAACATCACTATATCCCAATGACATCTTCCCACACCCATCTGCTAATTACAGAAAAACAGCAAGACTGAAATAGTTCTCTAGTATCTGAAAAAATCCCCAATTGTAATCGACAGGAGAATGAGACAGTAAAAGCCACCTGATAACCTTTAATACACCTCTTAGGCCACTGATAGGCTTTCACACTAATAACCACTTAAACATTTTGAAAGTGCTTCTGAAACCTCCTACCATTTTTTCAATCAATCAATTACCACTAAGCAGTGATTGCTGTAGCCCTACATAGCTAATTATCTTCTATTTGCAGCACTCTAAGACTAAACTTTTAAAAACACAATTTGTTAGACCAATTATATGATAGTGAATTTATTAATATTTCTGAAATGAACATTTTTCCACATTAATTCTATCACAGAAAATAAATAAGCAAGCAAAACCCAACGCCTTCCAACCAGATAGATACACTCGTTAACTCTAATCCATTACTTTGATTGCAGTAATTTCCTTCACTGATTAGCAATACAACCATCCCTATCTTATTATTGGTCAGTAAGGCAGCATGTCCTGCCTAGAAGCTAACTGTTAGCTAAATGCAATAGTGAGCACAAGAAACGTAAGCTAGCATGAACAGCTAGCAATGGCATCAACGAGCTATCACAACTTTTCCTTCTGGATGAAAGGCAGATTTTGCTGACTTCATTCAAATTAAATGATGTCCTGACTAGCGGAAGTCTGTAAAAGTTTGCCCTTGTTGAGCCCAGCCAGCAAGCTTAGTTCCAGCAAAAGGATGTGAAAGCAGCAGGCTTCATCTCTGTCTTCACCGTGCTTTTTCTTCTCATGATCTCTTTGACGTTGAACTGCAGGACATATTGACCACTACAAGACATATTGGCTCTGGATTTATCCTGAATTTACTTAAGTTCTGGATTCATCACCCTCAAATACAAAACACGAACAAGCTGAGTAAAAGCACAAAATGCATGCCAGAATGTGCATGTGCACACAAGGAGAAAATAGAAAAAGAGACAGGCTAATGCAGGAGAAATGAACTGAGGTATAAGTTCATTACAATGGAGTATGAGGAGGTGAAGGGAAAGAGGAGAGAAGATGAGGCAGCAAGAAGGGATAAAATCGATTACCTCTGAAGTCATCCAGAGACAGCCAGAAGAGTAATTATGGCAAGACACAGGAGGCTAAGAAAAACAGGAATGAAGAAGCTGCGAAGGGAAGGTACCAGAAGGGACTCCTCAGCACCAGAACCATGGGGTCAGGTAGTCGTGTCAGAGAGAGTTTCTGTCATCAGAAAATACAAGCTTTTGAGGAGATGGAATACAAGATGTGGACACTGAGAAAAGGTTGAAAAAAATAAACATGGAGATTAATGTGATTGTTATTTACAGGGGAAAAACTAACTGATTTCCAGGAGAACAGATCCAGGACACCTTTACAAACACAAAGTCCAAAAACTTTGCTATGTAAGGATATACTAGAAATATATTTGAATAAAAAGTTCTGAGAAAATAAAGAACTGAATCAAAGAAACCTGGTCTTGAGGTACTAGGAAAAATAAGCACAAAACTAAGGCATCTGTGAAAGGATCCTTTCAAGGATATGAAACCTTCTAGTACTATGGTTGGTAATGACAGCAATGGTTTACAGGAATGCTAAAATCCTTCAGCTGCAAATGAAAGCATAAACTGTGACTGCCAGAACTATAGTGCAGGATGAGATCTGCAAAATGTGAAGAAGGTATTTCTAACAGCAATTTTCTAGGGTTTTTTTTCAGTTTGGGAATAAGCATTCAGTTCTAGTTTGGTTTTTATTTAGCTGTAGTGAAAAAAAGGCTTTTAAGATATTGGGGGGGGGGGGGTTGTTGAGGGTTGCAGATAGAGAATAAGCCAGAAAAATTAATACCATTTTTAGACTGAAAAATTCTGAAGCTAAATACTAAATACTGAATATTTCTTTGGAGTTGTAGTATATGCCATAGAAGTGGGGTCACATGAAACAAATGATCACATGCTAATGATCAAAGAAGATCCTCTAGAGCTAACATGGCATTGATTTATTTAAAATGCCTGTAAGAAAATGACATACCCATAACAGACTTCAGTTCTCAGGTCACTGACACTGACAGGATACCCCTGCTGAAAAAAAGATTATGAAGATCAAATTGATTTTTGTAGGCATGATACAACTGACATGGCATCTGCGGAGCGTAGAGAGTAGAGCACAGGCTGCCTGCAGTAAAGTCTGAGTTTAGATGTAGTAGCAGATAGTTCTCAATATTTCTAAACTGACACTCATAGTTAAAAACGGATTGAAATATTAAAGTTCTTAATGACAAAAGAATGGTGATTCTCATCCTTGATACTTTACCCTGCAAATTGCAGAATAGTAAGAAAGCAAAAATGCTGTATGGTTTTCAGATATTACGTGGAAGTAAACCTCTCTGTTACAAAGTCTATGTTGATGTAATCCGTGGAAGAAATTAAGGATTTGCAACAGCATGTATCTATAGAGAATAGTAAAGGAGAATGCAACAGGATTTAGAGTTTCAAAAGATGCCATGAGTCTGTGAACATGATCCATGGTTCCAAACAGTGACTTTGTCCAGAGCTCTGCCTATAGGCTGGGGGCTGTCCCCCAGAAGGGTGTGCGTTTATAAATACTTAAACCATATATATTGTGTTTCCAGAGGGAGGGAGATAAAGGATGTGTTTGTCATTTTCCCTGAAGTAAAAACAGACTGAGCAACTGGACTTTCACCATACAACTGCAGTGCTGACACTTTAAGGGTGATTTATAAATTAGACCGTGTCTACAAGGCACTTCCAAAAGTGGCTGAGTATTGCTGGAAAGCTACTTAATAGATCGGCTACATGTATTTGGAACTGCTTGTTGTAACAATTTGTGAAGCATTTTTATTATTAAGAACTGACTGGAATGGAACTGTGATAAATACATTAAATTTCTGTTGGTGCCAAGCATTACAACTTGACAGAGCAAGACTTCGTGATGGTAAACAGGTGCCACTTTGATATTGCCCTTACTACAAACTCAAATACACATAATACACATAAAAAGCGGAGGTTTATTGAGTCATCTTCATGGGCTGTTATGAAAATACACACACCCTGACTCACAGATAGCTACACAGATCTTCCTCTGAATTCTGCTTCTGAAACAAGCATTGCCATTGTGAGGTAACACTGAGCAAGCAGAAAAGCAACTGCTACAACTGATGTAAATGCTGTGTACCCAGATATGAACTGCATCAATTCATTTGGTTTAAAACAACTGAATTTTTAAGGATCCTCATACCAAGTTTATTTCATCTAACTTCTGAGTGTTGCTGGCTTCCAAGGCATATGCAGCATTATTGTTGTTCTGTCATTTAGACCTACAGCTCCAATGAAGAAACCTTGGGAACGTTATAATTTGGTAGTAGTACCTTAGCGATTTTATTTCCAGCAGAAATTCTAGATTGAGATTGTCCTTCTTTGCACAATGAATCTTTTCATTTTTAATTTTCTTGTTTTTTCTAGAATATTTAAGGGTATGATGACACTGCCTATACATTTCCCCAAAGGTTTGGCTTGAAACATTTTGTATTCCATCTCTATTGAAATGATTTACTGTCAGAATAAAAAAATTCACAGCCCAAATCTGCAGCTGCAGCCTAATAATTCTTTCACATAGAAAATATAATGTCTCTTTGCTTATATCCAGTGTGGCACTCAAAATAATTTCAAGATGATTTATGTATCTAATACACATCAATATGTGGAATATGTCTCTAAATTAATTTCTTGTGAAACAATATTTTCTTCTTAATATTTTAATTTTGGGGACATCTTAGTTGGTTCAGTAGAAGTCAAGACATGATTTAACATTGGTCTACATGTTTATCATGTAAACACTACTGCACTGATTTATCTTGAAATTCTGAATGCCTGTTATAACTTGGGTTATTGCAATGCTTTTTCGAGGACTCTTGGTATCCAACAGCTGTTGATGGACTATATTTGGACAGCTCTTACTGTATTATTTTAAGATGATTCAACTGTCAATTTTTAGACTGTCAAAGTGTTAAGCTTTATTGCATATTGTTAAAGAGAGTCTCTTCCAGCAGCAATTTTTTTTTTTAACTGTCTCCCACTTTTATACATTCTTACATTAATTTGCTAGTGGAGTAATAATCCATGCTATTTTTTATGTTGTTGTGATTAAAAATATTTTAAAGTAATGTTGACTTAAAGAGCTGTCAAATTACTGAGTCCATAGCTGGTCAGAATACAGATTGGCTTTTCTCATGTGCTGTAGCTGATACTCCATTACTTGATGAAATAGAACCAGCAAAATAGGCAGCCAGGGCTTATTATTTCATGTTGAAATTTTTCTCAGCTCTGCAAAAATCAACAGAGACACTGCTATTGATATCAATTTCACTGGGACAAACATTTTTCTCCTAGGAAGCAACTGTGATGAATACTTGGGTATCTTGTATTCATCTTTTTCTCACTTTATATTTCACACTGCATAAAACTTCATTAAAGAAATCTCCAGCCTTCCAGTAATAAAGAACTAGGTAAAATATTCTTTGAAGTCCATTCCTCGTATCAATGCATCTGTGATCATGAAGGAGGTGGGGGACTACTGAAAAAGACAGGACTATAGAACGCACTTCTCGCCTTCCCCATCATAAACACAATTGGATTCAGTATGCTTAAGAAGTGCACAGACAGGATTGCAGCACCAGAAAGGATAAAGCCATTGCTCTTTGCCTTCTGAGGGGGAAATAACCTTCCCGGTGAATAACATAACGAAGCAGAAGCATGTTGTCATGGGTAACAGGAGAAAAAGGCAGAGTTATTGGCAAAAAGGAATCATGGCAGAAGTATTTTTGCATAAATAGGATGCACGGTAAGGAAGAAGCTATGCCTAACATCATCGTATTCCAAAAACTGCAAGTTGTTGGAAAGGAAAACTCTCTAGCAGTTCCATCGGTTTAGGTCACATAGTAGAAAGGAGCCTGCAGGTTTCTGTGGCTTGTACTCTAGTCTGCAAGTCCCCTTGCTATCCAAAGTTAGCACAGACACACAATGGATAACTTCTTCAGGATTTAGAGTCCTGCTGCATTAGATTAAAGACATGATACAACTTGCCAAACGCTTTGGGATGCTGGCAAGATCCGGGCAAGTGATGTTTTTTATTAAATATCTTCCAATATAGAATCATAGAATGGTTCGGGTTGGAAGGGACCTTAAAGATCATCTAGTTCCAACCCCCCTGCCATGGGCAGGGACACCTCCCACTGGACCAGGTTGCTCAGAGCCCCATCCAGCCTGGCCTTGAACACCTCCAGGGATATAAGGACAACCATAGTGCGTGGAAAAAAATAAGTCACTGTTAGAAGTCAATTTTAACTACATTATGAAACTGTTATTTTAAAATAAATAATTACACTTGAGATTGGCCTCAAAGTCTGTCAGAAGAGGATGTCAGCCAAAACATTACAATGCAGATTTTTATTTTTAACTTTATTTTGTATTTTTTTTCTCCCATGTCACCTCTCCCTCCTCTGGAAATCTCCCTCTCTCTCCAATTGGAACATTTGTAATTAACATATCATTCTTCAGGTAAAAATATTTTCAAAATGAATGCATAAAGTTAGGCACTTAAATCTATATTTGTAAATCTAAACAAAAATACCTTGACTTCAAAAGGAGCTGAAAATGCACATTTGCAGTTCCCTTTATTTCCGGAAATGGGTCTGCTTTTCAGTTGGGAACATACCTGTCATTTAGAAGCTCAAATTTAGGTACTGACAAGGGATAATTTGACACACCACAGCTTTCTTCAGTGAACGCGAAACCTGAACTCACAAGACTGCTGTCTTGATTCACAACAGAATAGGCTCATTTGCCAAGAGATACACTATAGCTTTTCTTCTGTTCTGATAAAATCAGAAGTGTGTAACTTTTAGCAAAGTTGGAGAATACACTGGCATGAAAACACTTCTTGCTACAGGCAAAATAATTTTACTTTTGGCAGGTTTACAGAAAAGCAAGTCAGTTACGTTTTCACCTCAGGTGGTTTGTGGTATCAAAAAGGCAGTTCTTGCAGATGGAAAACTGTCATTACACGAGGACAAGCTGTTTGCTGGGGGAAATGGAAATATTTTGCTCTCTGTCAAACCTGTGAATATTGGAGAGAAAATCTGTTTTCATATAGGAATACTCAAAACAGAAGCTGATAGTTTAATGGAGTTCTACTTGACTGACAGAGCGTCTCACCAGACTGGTGACTGGCCAATTTATGCATCAGTTATTACACAAAGTTACCATAAAATTTCAGTGAGGAGTTGCATATAGAACAAAACAGCAGCGTGGACCTAGAGATTCTTTCAGATAGCCTCAAACAGATCTGGTGAACTGAGCATCAGTGCCTGCCTCTGGAAATGATGAGTCACCAAGTCAAAGACCCCACACCACATCTCCCACAGGAAACGCACCAGTTGTCCACTCAGGATACTCTGGAGCACTTCGTTCCTGCTGTAAACTGTCCATCGTTAATGGGCACTGATGTAGAAAGAGCTATAAAGAGGGCATACAAACAGGTGGAGAGCTGCTAGAGAATAATGTGCTGCTCATTAGCTTTCCCCAGGCTTTCCATGTGGATGCAAAGCAAGGGTGTGGAAGTACTGTCTGTTGCTACTGCATGTTACCTATGTGTTTAGTCAGTTGGAATCAATCAGTAGGTGGGAAGCAGTAGAAGTAGAAAGTGGTGGATCTGAGGGTGTCTTTGAAAGGACTCACTAATGCTATGTTTAATAGGGCAGAGTCTTCAGATCTAAGATTTACAAAGACGAAGATTGCAAACCCCAGAATTTTAGCACAGTTGTATATAAATGAAACAATTTATCATGGGAAATTGATCAAACCCGAAAATCTTAAACTTCTCAGCAAAAATTCAGACTTAAAGCTAAATAAAATGCAAGATATTTAGCACAGCAATATATTCAATTAAAAGGAATTTATTTACATTACACTGAACCAATATTTCTGATTTTTTTCAGAATTTGTGTGTGCCTACCGTATCAGCTTAATTCAGCTTTACTGTGCTCCCAGGCTGTGGTCTTATCATCATCCACACTCCCCGCAGTCCCTTCTGTGACAAAACCCACACAGCAATTAGTTTATGCAGGGGTGGTAGGGATAAGGCTCTGTGCCTGCCATGCTGAACAGTTCTCCAACACTATCCCAATAATCCCTACATTTCTGTACGCCTGCACACATCTTCCTGCACCAGCAAGCGAAACATACGTTGACAAAGCTATAAGACCACTTTTGCAGACACTCATTATTTCACATGATGGACCAGAACACCAAAGAGCAAATTAAATCGACCTTCCATAGGGCACTGATTGCAGGCCCATAGGATCTTAGAGCAAGACCAGAGAAGACCAGTGTACTCCCATCTCTATCTGTTAGAGCTAGGGCAGAAGCATAGTGGCCTCTGTGGGCCACCACAGGCTGCCTGACAATGCCAGTTGAGATTTATAAATCTCAAAGAGTGTACCTTCAGGCATTCACTGCACACAGAAAATGTGCTTCCACAATGCCATGCTGTACCAAAGAAGTGTAGTACCGTTTAGGAGAGAGGGTGGGTAAAGCAGTCTGGCATCTCCCACAGCTTCTTCATCTGCCTCTGCCTTGTGTAGGAAGAGGAAAGTATAGGAAATGGTCGCCTCTGATGAGAGGACCATGGGAAACAAGACGAAGTTTAGGCCTTCTAGTCAGGTTTTTGTCACCCTTGCTGCAAAGGAACTGTGTATGAAAGCATGCCTGGTGTCTGTGCAACTCAGACATGACAGAAAACTGCACCACAGAGGGAAGAGCCACCTCTGTTACCATCGGTCTCCCATAGCCACTCCAAGTGATGGTACAGCAATGCACAGACTGCATTTCCAAACAACAACCAGCTACCTTGCAGCTCATATCACCATCCACTGAGTGAGGCATATGCATCTGCAGCATAAACACTAGGGTGAACAAATCTCACAGCAGATACTGCCCAGTGAGGTATCCATTTATTCCCCTGCATGCAGGCACAACACTTCCAGCATGAAACAAACACTCAAAGCATAAGAAAAATCAGTAAGGTGGGGAACTGGAAGGTCCAGATCTAACTGATATAGTATCGATGTATTTCACATAAAGAAATTTGATTATAGGAAGATAATAAGGGAGACAAAGCAATGCAAAGAAAAAATAAAAAGCAAAGACTGAACAGGCTGTGATGGTTAAGAGAGCTTAGAACCTAATCAAATTAGCAAACATCCGAGTGAATGAGTAATATAGAACCCGTATAAACCCATAGGCCTCAATCTGAAGAATTTAGCTTTGGGTTTATATTACCCATATGCCAGCCAGGATGGGGTGCCTGATCGTGACACTTGGATGGGAAGGAGAGACTCAGTGTTCAGGTAATAGCAAAAACTGCTTGAAGAAACTGCTGCTAAGGGAGCTCTGAAGATGTGACCTTGCTTTGGTCTCGAGGAACATCCAGGATCTGATTGAGACTCACACAATTAAAGAGCATGCATAGCAGTGTGGGTAGTCTAAAGGCCGAGAGACCTAAACACCATCTTGGTAGCATAAGGCAAAGCCCATCACCTATTAAGAAAGACTTAAGGCATTAGTGCACATTCCTCTTGTTTTCTGGAAAAGGGGCAGAGCTGTCTCAAATAAGCAAGTAGTCAATAAGCATTGCATCTGTGTTTACCCATCTTCTATGCCTATAAACAGAGGTTAGCACCATTCTTAGGCTTCCTTTTGCCTCTCAGAGCTGGTAACAAGGGTCTCAGTGGCTGGCGCATACCACAGAAAAACTCCTGACCCCACTAATAAATTATATGCTACACCACACCTATATAAACAAAGTTCTGAACGACAGCAATACAGATTTTGAGTAAATCGCAAAAGGATTACAAAGATATGCAGTCTAAACACACTGAATAAATTGAGAAATTTTATACGATCCAGTGCTTGCCCCTAATAATGAATGGTGAGATCAATGCCCATTTTTGCTTGCTCCTTATTTTAATAGGCTGACGATTCAGCATAACGCTAACCCTACACAAGTATTTTGGCATGTAATATGAAGGCTAATGTTTGGAAACTATGAGTGGAAATGGGCTGAATCAAACATAATTTCTAAATCATCATCAACAATTCTCCAGTATGGTTTAATATTTTCCCATTATTTTTAAGTGACAAGGAACTTCTTACAATTCAGTAAAGTTGGCAGCACATTTATTTCCTGCCCTTATGAGACTTAAATAGCCTTTTTTCATCACAATTAAAATCCACGCACACAATCCCATCCTCAAGTATTCTTCTCCCTCCAGAAAATTCAAATGCCATTACACCTTACTCATTGGTTTCTATCTGAAGATTCAGTTTTGAAAAGCATGAAAGGAGCTGGACTCCATTACGTAATTTTGCTTTAGGTTTGTCTCTCACATCTGAATACCTGAGGAATTAAGTCCATGCCTGATGTTTTATGATTTAACAAACTCAGCTGTAGTGCTTGCTTTCTTCCACATCTCAGAAAGATCTTTTTACTCACCCTTTTATACTTTAGGAACAATAAATTGTTCACATTCTAAATTTTCTTTGATACCTATATTACGTTTTTAAAAGAAGTTTTCCACCACAACAAATACCCATGTCTTAATAAAAGACATCTTCCTTTTCCTAATTGCTCTACTGCAATTTTCATTCTGCCATGGGGGATTCCCAGTAGACTTTGAGGTACTTTTCTTGATCTGCTGGCAGTGCTCTAATG
The DNA here is from genome assembly GCF_964199755.1 of Larus michahellis. Classification (NCBI taxonomy): domain Eukaryota; kingdom Metazoa; phylum Chordata; class Aves; order Charadriiformes; family Laridae; genus Larus; species Larus michahellis. Next base: position 38,587,347 of record NC_133901.1, read on the forward strand.
CTCTTTATCACAAAAATCACAGTAGTTTTTATCATCTTTTAGGCAATTTATAAAATTCTACAAGCCTACCGTGTGACAATTCAAAATAATGTTTTACAAGATTAATCTATAAAAGTGTAAAAAGTATAGTATATGCTTTGAAAAGGTCACAGAGAAGCTTTCCATTAAAGAAATCAATATGATCACAAACAGATCCTGAAGTCATATTACCACTTTAATTGGCTGGCACAGCCTTCTCACAATTCCACCTCAATAGTGACATTAATTACAACTGTGAAAGTACAAGGCTGTGCTAACGCAAACCGGAAAATAATTATTACGCATTGACTAGCTATCTGTTTCTATAACCGAACATATCAAAGTTATTACATTAAATATCTAACATTGTTTTCTATTCAATAGATTCACCTTTTTCTGGGACTGATTTTCACCTTCTGTTCTTCAGAATGTGATATTAAAAACATTAAACCCAAGCACTATAAGCTGGAGTTTAAAAAATTAAAAAAAAAAGTAAATTAAAAAACCCCACATTTCAAAGCCACGGTACTGAGCAGCATTAAGTCTGGATGGCTAAAGCGTGTTGAACTTCTTTGTCCTCTTCCCAGAGAGATGCCAGGGCAGCTGCCATACTGGTGAGCCACAGAAGTTGCCAAGACCAGAGGAAGAGGAAGGTCGCTTATCCCCACTCCCCATTCTTGGTTTCTCTAAAATGTCAGCCTTCTACTTGGGGTCCTTCTGCCCCATTTGTTTTTTTTTCATAACTCGTTATCACAGTCTTTCTCTCCAGATCACGTCTGCATTAATCTGGTTACTTTCATCTCTAGCCTTTAGGCATTACAAACCAAGTTAAAGTTGCGTCCTTGCCTGCCACTCTGTAACCTCGGCACAAAGTTGCCAAACTCACTTCCAATATTACTCCAATATATTCCTTCTTTGTCCTTGGCCTGGCTCCAGGACATTCTATTCAAATTCAACATGCTATCTTCAAATCCACTCAGCTTGATTACCAGCATGGGTGTTGCTGAAAGCATGTAAGACATACTCAAGAGCAGCTGGGGACAGCAATTACAAGAAAAGTTTTATTTACTCCGTGGGGATGGCATATGTGCCATCTAGTCAGACCCAGGAGTTATGAGAAGACGGCGCTTGCTGTGCTGCTCAGCGGGTTAAGCGCACACAAGCTGGCCAGCACCGCCAGCCACAGGGACGGAGCATGATCAGCGAAGGCAGAGTCCACAGAGCTTTCAATCTGCCCTGACATCCACACAGAGCTCTAGTTTTTGTAAACATAATTTGGCCATATTGGGGAGGATATTTTCAAGAGTATGGCAAACCGACACCTTCTTAAATTTCATATGTCTTCTTGAAAACATTAAAATGTTAAAGCTTAGTAAATTATCTTAAACCTATTTTTAGCTGTCATTTCTTTTTTCTAAAGAGTTATTTTCCTTCATCGAATTTATGAAAAATATGTGAAATTGGCTGAAATATTTTAAAGGAAGAAGTATCTAGCAATCAACAAAGAAAATTCCAGCCCACTGAGTAAATTTGCACAAAGTTAGGAGAAACTGAAAGGGTTCTGAATACAGTCCAACAAAAGGAAGTGTGTGCATGTATGTGTATATATATATATGTATGTATACACAGTACACAGTCTTGTCTATATCTTAATTTGAAATAATCAACCTCTCTCTATTCTTTTTGGGGGGGGGCTATGGCATTCTCTTCTAAAAAGTAAAGGCTTAACAATGTCCCAGAAACAACTTAATACATTTAGTGATTGTGTAAAGTGTATTTTTAAACTCATGTAGAGTTTCTTAGTGTTATTGGACACAATGAACATAAAAAAAAATAAATTAAAAAGTAGGACCTGTATAATACCTTGTAGGTGTAGGCTTTGTGCTGGAGATAGTAGATTATAAATAGAAGGAGAAGGAACAGTTAGACATTAAAATTCAATTTGGAAATGAATCTGATCATCTGTAGCTGACATTTGAGATTGTAAAAAAGTATTATACAGGAGAAAATTGTTAAAGAATAACTTTGGTATATGAAAAAAAATATCTGCAGGTTCTATGAATGGCCAGGAATAAGATGACAGAAAGCATCCCTGGCCTTAAAACACTGACTAAGTAACTCTTGTCCTTGATCAGACCTTTGAACCTTATGAATACAAATCAAAGTCCTGCTGTAGTACAGTATCTCTAACACATATACAAATGCAACTTTGTCAATTAGCAAGAGATATTTGGTATGCAGTGATAACTCAGCAAATGTTTAGAAAAGAAACTTGCCTTTCTGGGACAAACTCTTATTTTTTCACCCACATTAAGACATTTAAATAAGTATTTTATTTCAAGGATATTAGTAACCTCTTCAGGAGGAACCTGTGCCTCTCCAAGGCTCCATGCCAACCAGCCGCGATTTGTTTTGGTGTTGGCAGTGCAAATAAACGACTCTCTTGGCACTTCGGAATTGCATTGAATTTTCCCCATTGTCAGAGAAGTGCTGGCAAATCACAGAAATTATCTGCTATGCAAACAAGGCCAAGCATGGGCATAAGCAGGACATTTTAGGAAAAAAAGATCATTTCTCTAGTTAAGATGAACAAAATGTAGAAACTGTATCTCCTCTTCCTACGATGCAGAACTCTATACATCCAAGACAGAGATACAGAACAGGATTCAAATTAGTCCCAGTTCTGCTTTGTGAAATACACCATTTTCATGGTTAACTTATTTCTGGTTTGGGCCGTTTCTGAGAATACTCTTTCATTAACATGACCAGTGTTTCGCCAATGGTCTGCACTGCTGAAAGATTTCTTTGTTTAAACATTACTCTCTTATTTGAAATAAAACCAAATTAAGCAGATCCATATAGTTGACATTTTTAATGTAGACTAGCTAAAATGAAATTAACTTCCTAGCTAAAATGGAATTAACTTCACTGACACCTATTTCTATTTGCAATGCCATTTTCTAATAACTATATTTTAAAGCTAAAACCAAAATCCACTTAAGTGAATTAGTCACCAGAGATGGTTACCTAGCTCCAAGAATACAGAAATATACCGACATTGGCAGAAAAGCTAACCAGTTAATTAAAATCCAAAGTATGTTCAGAAACCTCTCAAATACTTCACGCATTGCTGAACGTACCTAATATATCATGGCATTAAACTAAAAAAAGAGGTCATTCAGAAGAACAGAAAAGTAATAAGAACAGAAATACGCAGAATGGTAAAATAAAAATGTATTTGCCAATCTTAAGTTCTGCATGCAAGCCACACTTGCTTGTTTTTTCATTGATTTTTTCCTTTTTAATCTTGCAATACTCTCAATATATCAAATAAAATTCAGAAAGTTTAAGGCTGACAGAGATAAAAATATAGTCACCAATATAACATAGAGGAAAAAAAAGAGGAAAGGGAACATTCTGAATGAAAATATCACACCTTTTTGTAAAGTGGAACTTTTATCCACTGAGATAACATTATTTTATTGTTAGATGAGTATTCTGAAAATGTTTAATTACCTATTGGCTGAGAAGAATATAACTGAAATCCCAGTAAATATTAAAAGAACCAAACTGAAGTTGCATCTTAGCACATATATGGGACTTAGAAAAGTCTTTGTCACCAGAATTCAAAGAGCATTACATAATACACTATAAACAAATTATTGTGTAACCATTAACAACATTTCTTTTTCTACAAAGTTATGGAGATTAGTAGTTTGACATTATATAATTTGTGTATCATCTTCAGGTTGCCCGTAAAAATTTATAGAATTGTAGAATGGTTCAGGTTGGAAGGGACCTTAAAGATCACCTAGTTCCAAGCTCCCTGCCATAGGCAGGGACACCTCCCACTAGACCAGGCTGCTCAAAGCCCCATCCAGCCTGGCCTCACCAGAGCAGAGTAGAGGGGCAGAATCACCTCCCTCGACCTGCAGGCCACGCTGCTTTTGATGCAGCCCAGGATGTGGTTGGCTTTCTGGGCTGTGAGCGCACATTGCTGGCTCATGTTGATGTGTTATACATATCTTCAAAAGTCCTTCAAAAATATTTGCCCTGTACTGTGTTTACTTATATATTTCAGCATAAATTGGGTGCATATGCATAGTTAAATTCACTTTCATGTAGAAAATCTCACGTTAGTAGTAGAAGACATCTACCTGTTACAGGAGGCAGCAGCCACGGCTGGGTTGATACTTCACCTGCCCAAGCTTCAAGAGTTTTGCTATGTAGAAACACTGCAAAACTTTGTTAGTGAGATTTTGTTTGTAAAGGTCAGGCCATTGTCCACAACCCAGAGGAAAACTCACTTAAAAACAGAAGGTGTGATTCAGATTTCTCCCATTCAATATAGAGGAACTGAGATTGGAATAGCTGAAGTGAATGATCACTAGAATGATGTGGGGAGGTGAGAGCCTATCTTATGAGACAATATAGTGTGCAGCAGAATAATAAACCGTGATATGAGTAAGCATCCTGGGGCTTAGCCCCAAGGAGAGAGAACAGACATTTACGTTAGAGGACCATCCACTGCTTATTCCAAGGAACATTTTTATTTTGTTTATCCATCTCATGAGTACATGAAAGGCTGAATCAATCAATCAGACCTGTGCAGAGCTACACTATTGATTAAACCTTGCTTTTAGTATAGAACTCGGCCTGAAGAAACCTGACCTATTAATGAAGCTTAGCCATAACCCTCAAAACAAAAATTTGCCTTTTTTATTGTTTTAAACCAGCATGGAATTGCACACAATGAAATAATCACAGACACAGCTTGCTGCTTACCTTGTTAAAAAATTGTACTACCCCAGGCCTCTACTTGTGCCTGAAATTTACTGTTTAAAATCTAAATAGGGAAATTTAGTGCAAAGTTCATTAACAGCTACGTAATCGGTAAAGTCTTGCCACATGGCAGCTGATACTGGGGGCCATTGCAAAAGTCCAGCAAGTACTGTGTACGTGGTGGCGCTTTGAGACATTCTGAAAAGTCTGGGTACTTCCAAGCAGGAACTCTTGAAGAATTCTATACTGATTCATCAGACTAAAAGGAGAGAATGATTCTAACTGAGATGATGCTTCAGCATACAGACACTACTTGCTCTGAGCTGGTGAAGACAGTGTAGGGTGAGGGCGTCGATTCTGCGAAACTGGGGGAAAGTCCTATGCTTGGAGGCCCTGTTCCACCAGATTCTTCATGGAGACAAAGAACCTGTCCAGAGGGAGGCAGACACCGAGGAATGGCAAAGAGAAAAAAAAAGTAACGACTTGTTCCCTAGGACTTTTGATGACTTCCTCTCCCCCTAAGCCACCTGAATATCCAAAATTATGCTAACAATATAGTAGCTCCTTTTTACATTGAGAAAATAGAAAGAGTTGTCTGAAACACAGAGATTTTTTCTCAGTGGCCAGCTCTGCCTCAAACAAATAGCAAAATGTTTCTGATAGCTGTTCATTGTCATTCATGTGAAGGGAGAATGATCATTGTCTTCATTATGACTTTTAAAATAGCATTGAAGCTGCATAAAGAATATTTGAAAATACATTAAAAATGCAAATATATTAAAATACGTGCATTAAACTAAAATGGTTTGAATTCTGACATGTATGCTTTTGCATAATGCTACCATCAACTTCAGAAGATTCTTTTCTGCCAAGAAACAAGTGGAAAGGAAAATTAATATCTGCTTTCACATAATTGTATAGTTAATATACTGCTAAAGAAAGCTACAGAGGAGTCTTCATTTAATCTTCTATAACAAGTTCTAGATGAGTTTTCTTCTTCTCCCAATAGTGTTTCGAAATTACAGGAGATATTTTAAATGTTTTCCAATTATATGGAAATGTTAAGCAATGTCACTGAAAAATGGCTACCTCTATATTCTTCTGTTGAAAATAAAAAAATATTTTCTTTTCCTCAGTTGAGGACTGTCCAGTGCCTATTTTTAAGTTCAGTGGGGGTAGGGGGGAAATAAAGATGATGCAGAAACACTTTTAGTGGCGGAATATTGTATATATTTCTACCAGAGATCAAAAAATAAAAGAAATCAATCTAGTATATATTGAATTACATGACAAGCATTTGTTGATGTGTCAGTTGAGACAAACAATTGATAATTTAATTATTTAGTGATAAATGTAATTCATATAAATACAGAACATGGAAAAGGAAAAAAATAGAATTAGATTTAATTCGGTCATTATACCAGCTCTGAAACACCCGACATAACTTTTTTTTTTTACAGGAAAAGTATTACTTAAATCTGGATCAATCACTTGAAAAGAAGGGAAACTTTAAAGAATACCTAAGCATTAAGTAATTTGACAGATGCTTAGATACAGACTATTAATATGAGGGATACCATTTTCTCAGAGATTCAACAAAGTATATTTGCTCATGCATCTGGAAACAATCTGATACTCTGTCATTAAAGCCTGTTTCTCATAATGCTACAAAGTTTCTGCAAATTATTATGTGAATTCCTACCTCAAATGCAATAACCGACAGGTTTTCTGTGTGACAGTAGAACTGCACAATCCAAAGAAATGTACCAAGTCCTGATTCAGTACAGCTAAGCTCCAAATTAACATCAATTTTATTCATAGAATCATAGAATCATAGAATCATAGAATCATAGGGTTGGAAGGGACCTCTGGAGATCATCTAGTCCAACCCCCCTGCCAGAGCAGGGTCACCCAGAGCAGGTTACACAGGAACATGCCCAGGCGGGTTTTGAATGTCTCCAGAGTTGGAGACTCCACCACCTCTCTGGGCAGCCTGTTCCAGTGCTCTGTCACCCTCAGGGTAAAGAAGTTCCTCCTCATGTTTAGGTGGAACTTCCTATGTTCAAGTTTGTGCCCATTGCCTCTTGTCCTGTCCCCGGGCACCACTGAAAAGAGCCTGGCCCCATCCTCCTGACACCCACCCTTTAAGTATTTATAAGCGTTGATAAGGTCACCCCTCAGCCGTCTTTTTTCCAGACTGAAGAGACCCAAATCCCTCAGCCTTTCCTCATAAGAGAGGTGTTCCAGTCCCCCAATCATCTTTGTAGCCCTCTGCTGCACCCTTTCCAGCAGTTCCCTGTCCCTCTTGAACCGGGGAGCCCAGAACTGGACACAGTACTCCAGGTGCGGCCTCACCAAGGCAGAGTAGAGGGGGAGGATGACCTCCCTCGACCTGCTGGCCACGCTCTTCTTGATGCATCCCAGGATGCCATTGGCCTTCTTGGCCACAAGGGCACATTGCTGACTCATGGTCATCCTGTTGTCCACCAGGACTCCCAGGTCTCTTTCCACAGAGCTGCTCTCCAGCAGGTCAGCACCCAACCTGTACTGGTGCATGGGGTTGTTCCTTCCCAGGTGCAGCACCCTACACTTGCCCTTGTTGAACTTCATAAGGTTTCTCTCTGCCCAGATCTCCAACCTGTCCAGGTCTCTCTGTATGGCGGCACAGCCTTCCGGTGTGTCAGCCACCCCACCCAGCTTGGTGTCATCAGCAAACTTGCTGAGGGCGCACTCTATCCCCTCATCCAGGTCATTGATGAATATGTTGAAGAGGACTGGACCCAGTACTGACCCCTGGGGAACACCACTCGTCACTGGTCTCCAACTAGACTCTGTGCCCCTAATCACAACCCTCTGAGCTCTATCTTTCAACCAGTTTTCTATCCACCCCACTGTCCATTCATCTAACCCACACTTCCTAAGCTTCCCTATGAGGATGCTGTGGGAGACCGTGTCAAACGCCTTGCTTAAGTCAAGGTAGACCACATCTACCGCCCTCCCCTCATCTATCCATCTAGTCATGCCATCGTAGAAGGCTATCAGATTAGTCAGACATGATTTCCCCTTGGTGAATCCATGCTGAGTACTTCTGATAGCTTTCCTTTCCTCCACATGCCTTGAGATGACACCCAGAACGAGCTGTTCCATCATCTTTCCAGGGATGGAGGTGAGGCTGACCGGCCTGTAGTTCCCCGGCTCCTCCTTCTTGCCTTTCTTGAAGACTGGAGTGACATTGGCTTTCCTCCAGTCCCCAGGCACCTCGCCTGTTCTCCAGGACTTTTCAAAGATGATGGAGAGCGGCCCAGCAATGACTTCTGCCAGCTCCCTCAGCACTCTCGGGTGCATCCCATCAGGGCCCATGGACTTGTGAATATCTAGATGATCTAATTGGTCCCTCACTCGCTCCTCCTCAACCCAAGGGAAGTCGTCTTCTTTCCCTGTTACTTTATTCAATGCCTGGGACTCCTGAGGGGTGGGCCGAGCAGAAAAGACCGAAGCAAAGAAGGCATTCAGTAACTCTGCCTTCTCCACATCCTCCGTCACCATGACTCCTGCCTCATTCAGCAGTGGGCCTACAACTTCTCTGGTCTTCCTTTTGCTTCCAATATACTTGTAGAAGCTCTTTTTGTTGTGCTTGATGTCCCTAGCCAGGTCTAATTCCAAGGCGGCCTTGGCTTTCCTTGTTTCATCCCTGCACGCTCTGGTGGCATTCTTGTAATCCTCCCAAGGGGTCAGTCCCTTCTTCCACTTATTATAAACTTCCTTCTTCCACTTGAGCTTTTTCTGAAGCTCCCTGCTCAACCATGCAGGTCTCCTGCGTCCCTTGGCCGATTTCTTTCTCTTAGGGATGCACCGATCCTGAGCTTGGAGGAAGTGGTCTTTGAATATCAACCAGCTTTCTTGAGCCCCTTTGCCTTCCAGAGCCCTAGCCCACGGGATCTCTCCAAGCAGTTTCTTGAAGAGGTCGAAGTTAGCCCTCCTGAAATCCAAGGTTGTAATTTTACTTCTTGTTGTTGTTTTGTGGATAGTACCCATGATCCTGAACTCAATCATTTCATGATCACTACAACCTAGGGTGCCCCCAACCTTAATGTCCTCCACCAATCCCTCTGTGTTTGTCAGTACCAGGTCCAGGAGTGCTCCTCTCCTTGTTGGCTCCTGTACCACCTGTGTCAAAAAGTTGTCATCAATGCACTGGAGGAGCCTCCTGGACTGTGCATGCCTGGCTGTGTGGTCTTCCCAGCAGATATCGGGGTGATTGAAGTCCCCCATGAGAACCAGGGCCTGCGCTTGCGAGGCTACCTTCAGTTGTCTGTAGAAAGCCTCATCAGTCTCCCCATCCTGATCAGGTGGCCTGTAATAAACACCCACAACAGTGTCCCTCATATTTGCCTGTCCCTTAATCCTCACCCATAAGCTCTCAACCCGCTCTTCATCCGCCCCTAGTGAGAGCTCGATGCATTCCAAATGCTCTCTCACATAGAGTGCAATTCCACCACCACGCCTTGCTGGTCTGTCTTTCCTGAAAAGGACATAGCCATCCATGACAGCATTCCAGTCATGCGAGTTGTCCCACCACGTCTCAGTAATTGCAATGAGATCATGGCCCCGCAACCGCACACAGACCTCCAGCTCTTCCTGCTTATTCCCCATGCTGCGTGCATTGGTGTATAAGCATTTCAGAGAGGGAGTTGTGTGTGTAGTTTTGACCCTTGTGTGTAGTTTTGACCCTTGAGATGTGGTGTGCCTTCTGGCTTTCAGAAATACTGGCACACTGGCCCACGAGCGCTGAGCAACTACACCCTGGCACCTCACCAGCAAGCCCAGTACCATCCCCACCCCCCTTCAGATCTAGTTTAAAGCCCTCTCAATGAGCCCCGATAACTCTTGTCCTAGAACCCTTTTTCCCCTGGAGGTCAAGGTATTCCTGCCTGTTACCAGCAGGCCAGGCGTTTTGTAGATCAGGCCATGATCAAAGAACCCAAAGTCCTGCCGGCAGCACCAAGCTCGAAGCCAGGCATTGATCTGCTGGGTCCTCCTATTTAGCCCCTCAATTCACATTGCATGTGGAAACATTTTATGAATGTATTATAAAAGATGTATTTCTTGATTAGCTTGTGGAAGATATCTAACTTGCCTGTCTCTGACAGGAAGGAACTGGCCTTGATACTTCTTTCAGTCTGATATTTCTACGAGTTATGCATTTTAGCAGCGGTTCCTACAAAGTGATTTCCTACAATTATTTCATAAGAAACTGATACTAAGAAACTAAGAAATTATTTCATAAGAAACTGATACTAATCCAATTGAAGTCAATGGAATTATTTCCATGGACTCCCGCTGACATTCATCCATGCCCTAAATTCTTTAATAACCAAAGGAGGAGTCTTTGTGTAGCGCTGTAGGAATAGAGTCAAAGAGTAAAATAATCTGCTTTCAGTATTTATTATATTAACAATTTGGCTGTGGCTTTCCTCAATGGATTAGTTTAAACACTAAAATTTAAGGTACCACCACTAAATTGCCTTAAAACATGAGGGTATGATGTCATGAAGAAACTAAGAGAGAGGAGACCATTTTCCTAAAACTTTTTTGTAAGTGCAGATTCCTATGAATTACACCTATTATCATAAGCATGCAGTGTAATTTGGATAAGCAAACCAAAGTTTTATTTTGCTCAGAAAGGGACCACTACAGTAGCCAAGACACTATTTTTAGTCTGAGAATTTGTGGATTTTGTGTGAACCACCACTATACTAATAACGCTCTAATACACTGTGTCCAGGAGGAGCAAAAAAAGTCTAAGTGATGATCACAGACAGCTTAACCCTAAAAAATGTTCAGAAAGAATAAAAACAACATAGGACATATTTCAACATTTGGTGACTGAAGAAGACAACGTTTAATAAAGCATGTGTATTTTTAAGATACTTGCCAACTTATGTCTTTATACTAAGACAAAAGTGGGTTTTTTGCAGGTGCTCTGGGTGGAATAAGTAACCTTTCAGAAGGGATTTATATCTAAGAGATTTATATATAAGCCAGTTGAGGGGAGCGCACAAGCCACATGAAGAATCGGTCCAGAAAAAACCCACTCCCTCTCCTGAAGCCTCATCAGCTGAGGGCTGCAAAGGAGGCTGGAACGAGCAGGGCAGGTGCAGTAGTAAACGATTGACTCTTAGGGCAGAACTAGACAAGCTCACATATGAGGGTGGCCCACGAAAAATGAAATGTATAAGAAGTGGGGAAAGAGGGTGTCCTGTCCTGAGCATAGCTTATACAGGTGGTAGGTGTGGAGGGGGAAAAGAAGGATCATCCTGAGGGGGTAAAAAGGAAGGAAGTTTATACCCTCTATATTCAAGCTCTTGTGTTACCGCAGCACATGTTGCTTATACCTATAAGCAAACCCACAAGTTAATGAATGAAAACACAGTCATCATCAAGTAAACAGAGTCTAGAGCTGTCAGGGACCTTCAGAGGTCACTTAGTCCATCCCTGTGCAGGAAGGTAGGAACAACTGGTCCTGAGAGGGGTTCGTCTCTCCTGTTCTTACGGGCTTCTGCGGGGCCCACCCAACTCGAGGCAGATTATTTCAGTGCTTGTTCGCTGCTGAAAAACTTAACACCTTTTCATAGCATGTAACCTTATAATAACCCTAATAATAATCCTAAACTCACACTTAATGGAGAGTAGAATGTTTTTTTTCTTCTATGAAAACCAATCCAATTTGCACATTATGTTTGCATGAATTATTGGCTGGAGGGTGCTGTAACAGAATTACAAAACTAATGGGTGTGGATCAAGCAGAAGTTCCGATATTATTGCTGGAGGGGAAAGTTATGGTCTTATATCAAAACAGAGAAATAAATGAGTGCACGTGGAATTAGGAGCAGGGCTACGGGAATTGGGAACAGGCCTACTGTCAAACAGCAGATGAGAATGCCTGGCTTTTCACACCCCAGGAACTAGTTTCCAGTACACAGAAATAGCTACAAAGAAAAGTGGCTATCAACTTGCATGATGGAGAGGACTTAGACAAAATGAAGCTAACCTTTTTTCTATACTTTCAGAGCTCAGTGCTATATCAACTTTACTGGTGAAAGTTACTTAAAATGCAAACACCTTCCTCCCAGCTTTCCCAGCTCAGCAGACCTACATAAAAATTCATCCAGTTCCGGAGCTGAAAAATGAGCAAAGATTTTAATGGGCCCTTCAGATGAAACAGCTGCAGATGCACACTCATGTAGAGAATCACCTTGAAGAAATGATCAAACACTGGTAACAGTATAAAATAATACCCCATAAAAGGTTTTGTTGTTTTTGATTAAAGTGTAAAATAGTAGCCATGCAGGGTGAAAAAATGCTCTCCTAAAAGAAAGCATTATTTTCTTAAGTTAATTACAAAAGATACAAATATTGGCACAGATTTCAAAAGATGCCCTTCATCTGTGCACTAACGTATTTGTATGGCAGAGTCTGCCAAGGTAGAGAAGGAAAACAAGAGAAACCCCATGTTATCAAAAGAACAGAGGAGACATCCCTGGAACTCCAAAGCTAGAACCTAGAGAGACAGCGGCACTGAGGAGACAGAAAGAGAGATAATGTCACGTCTGCATGAGCAGTCCCAAAGCAAGAGGCCTTTTATCACCGGCTTCTGTAAAAAATAAAGATGAGATAAAGCTGAAATGCCCCTGTACCCAAGAAGAAAATTTAGACTGTCTGGATTTTTCAAATAATCTGACTTGCAAATTGCCTAGAAATAATTCAAGCTGGATATTCAATTCCTAAATTAAATCCCACAAAATTGCTGTCTGGGATTGGTCTGGTTTTCTCATTTGCATTCAGTCCTACTGCCACAATGAAGCAGAGGAGATAAAACAACAAAGCCAAGAACAAAAATTGTTTTCTGCAGCAATTCTGCTGAGGATTTTCTTTTCTTTCCATTCCCTCCTGAAATAACATAATGTGTGTGACACACGTAGAATTCTTGTAGAGGCATTTTGGTCTGAATAAATTTAGCTGTTTTAAGAAAGGTAACATCAAAATCAGTAAAAAGTAGCAGGCTCTAGTAAGACAAAGCATGATCCTGCCACTGGTATGGACGAAGGCTGTACCCCAAAAATACACAAGCGCAATTAGAAAGTAAAGATGTTATCTTTTAGAAAGTTAGATATTATTTTTTCTGTTTGTTGTAAAGGGCAGGAGTAAGTAGAAGTAAGCAAATAGTCTGAAAGAATTAATTTTGTTACAAGCTATATCGGTAGACCATTCCCTGTCTGTGGCCCCCATGCAAGCAGTTCATTATTTGGAAGTATTTGGGGTTTAAACTTCAGACTTTTCTGGTTATCGTGAACCCATGAATTGCATGACCCACTTTTGGGTTTTGATTTGCTAGGTAGAATCTCTGCAGCAGACTGTATGTATGAACAGTCATAAATTTCAAGACTCTGTTCCAATGTTTATTCAGCTACTTCTGTTTCCATGAACGACCCTGGTTACCAACATGCCTGAACAGAATATTTACAAAGAGCTAATAAAGAAATGAGTTAGTGCAGTCAAAAGCACAATCATGGTATAATTCAAGTGAATATTCATTGAAAAAATGCTAAGCAGGATTGACCACGTCTTATAAGGTCCTGATCCTGCATGATTAAAGGTAATGGGATCTTTGTCATTGACTTTCAATGAGCACTGGAATGAGCCCCAAGGTAGCAGCTATCAGAAAGGGCAGCTGCTTAAAATTTTTATTGCTCTTTTACTTGAGAGGCATCAGAATAAAGCACACGTTACAGACATAGCCATACAGGGATGGAAACGTGCCCACGCACAATGCTTTAAGTTTTCGTAGGCTTTTGTAGCTGCAAACACCTACAGATTGAACAGTTTGTTTGGGAAGCACTGCCCAAATTTCACATTAGCAACTAGTCAGCCTCAAGGACAGTGGTTTCGGTGCTGGCAATGTCCAAGGCTGGCAATTTCACAAACTCAGTTTAAGTCCTTGATACTTTCTTTGCTGTGCATTCACTCAGAATCCCTAGAAGCTGTTTGACCGTTCTTCTAGTTCAGCACAGCTGTAGACTCTATTTGCCTTTCCCTTATAGGAAGAAACCTGAACATAAGAGATTTGCACCAAATAAGTCTTTCAGCAGCTACTTTAATCCAGGCCACACATTCAGGTTTAGACCTGAGCTTTCAAGTGTGCAATTGCCAAAGGGAGTAATTGGAAAGCTGAAAGGTTTTAGCTCCTCCAGGAAACTCTGCTTTTTTTATAATGCAGGGGTTAACAGCTGGGTTCCTGGTTCAGCAGTACCAAGGGAAAGGCGAATCGCTTTCAGCTTGTTTGCAAGAGACAACAGCAACACAGTGTTAAGATTTACTAAGGGAAACTTTTATTAACGGCCAATACATGCTGTATTTGTGTAAGGATGTAGATGAGGAAAGAAGTGGAGGGGCAAGTGATTAGGTTTGAGGAAAAGTCTCATTCACTTTCTTAAGATGTTTGGAACACAGAATCTCTCAATGATCAAATCATCAGCTTAGCTTTCTTCTCTTATCCCATCAATCAATCCTTACACTTTTTCTTTTTTGTTGTTAAGCTCAGGCTTCCCAGTTCATTTCTTTTGCCCCTGAAAAAGTGTACATAAGTAATAAACAAGAATAGAGGTATCTTTCAAAATGCTGATTCATGAAGTATTTCCTATAGTAAGCCCCAATTCTCATCCAGAAATAGGGTGGTGATGATGAAATCAAAAGTTTATAACTTAGTGGCTGATATATGACTTGAACTTCATATGAAATACGGGACTGTATTCAATAATCAGCCTTTTTTTCCCTTTTCAATATCCTCTATAGTAATATATTGCTCTATTAATAATAGGGTGTAGTAGTAAAATAGTACATTTAAATATGGTCTCAATGTAACACTACTTCTGTTTTGATGCCTGTTGTATTCCACAATATTCCAGTATAATGATAGAACATTACTTTTAAATTCCTTGACAGGAAACAAGACAAAACAGCCAGTTATTATATTAAAATTATGCGCACTATAATTTTAAACCATTGGCTCAGTTCTCCTTTTAAAAGTTCCAAAATTTTGGTGGGTAAATGGTCTTAATGTTGTTCCTCCACCCCCCTCCCCTTTTTTTTCTTTTTACCTTAAATAATTTGATTTGATTTAAGTGAAATCATGTATTTTAAAATGAAAACTTTCCATACATATACACTTCTAGTCATTCAAAAATCCTGGCCTTATACCATTCTGTTCCATTTTTCTTTAGATTTCAAGGGCTGGGGATTTGCAGTTTTCCCAACCACTTCACTCTTCTGTTCCTTCCCTTTCACTTTCCTTTCCTCCTTTCTTCCATTTATATTTATGTATTTATAATAACATCCCATTCAGTAAAACACATCCATCCAATTCTGTTGCCTTTGTCCCCCCCCCTTGAACCTACTCTTCTAGGATGGAAAGCAGCCTATGTCTTTTAACAATCTCAAACACTAAGCATACAATTTTATACTTAACAGAAGAAATCTAGAAGGATGCTGACAGCTGGTGGAACTGTGTCCCACATCCAGAAAACGCATCCATCATCACTAGTCCAGGGAAGCCAGGGACGCTAAGATTGCTACTTGTATCCTGCTTATGCAGGATGATGATGAACACAAACTGCCTAGAAATTCATGCGCTACTTTGCTGAAAGCATTTGACCAGAGATACACCATACTAATTCCGAAAGGTATTTTGAATGTTTTTTTCATTTCAAAGCAAGGAGGGGGTTGCTAACAATTTTGTGACTTGTCTTTCTCTTATGAGCAGCAGTACTACCCAAGAGGTTATTATTTCAAAATATGAAACAGAGCTACTGTAATCATCTTCAGAGTTGTTATTCTTTGTGCATGGGGGTTTACAATAACTGTGCATTTTCATCTTGATTTTTAGATACGTAGTTGTTTACCATTTACATTACATTTAATTTCTAATATCCATTGATGATGGGGTTTTCATCATAGCGTTGCATGAAATTTTGATTTACAAGCAATTTAGTATTTATTTTCACGGTAGCAATTACAATATGTTTTTGAAGTTGAGAAGTTTTTAATGGCTCCTACTAACGAACTCTCTCCTCCAAATACCTTCATAACAAATACCTAGTTCAACGTGAAAACCAAAAGCAATGAAGGCAGACTGACTGCCTGTTAATAGCATAAAACATGGAACTGGTAACTGAGCACTCAGTACACTAAGGCAGAAATGGTGAGTACATGCAGGGTGCAGGAGACTGGCAGCACTTGCAGACAATCGTTCTTACTTGCAGAAGCCAGCCTAGAGGGCTTGCTGGGCCAGTACAGCGGGAATGAGGGCTATCAATGGGATGGATGCTTTGGCACTGGCAAACCTACCAACCTCTGACTTCTCGTGGATTTCAGTTAGAGACTAAAAGGTAATATGGTCTTTTTTTAACTGCTCTCACTGATTTTTTCTTCCATTAACTTACCCATATACTGTTTTTAATCTATGTAAAATTTGAGCAACCACAAGTATGTACATATGCTTGTTAGTCTTGACCTTTCAAAAGATCGTACCTGTATGCATGTATTATGGTAACAATAGTAAAATCTCACTGTTCAGTGCTACAAGCTTAATGATACATACGCTGCTTGTTAGAGATCTAGTTGTTGGAGACACTGTTCTGGTAAGAGGTACCAAAATGGCTCAAGACTAAGCATATATTTTTTTCAAGATCTCAATTTCCTAGGTATATTGTATATCTAGCCAATATTCCTGTGGAAAATCCTGTATTTCTTGCTCTTCTGGTCACCTGGCTGGCCTGGTTGGATTTCATGCACGTTTTCCATCCAAGATGATCTTGCTAAAACTACCTATCAAATCTTGTTAAGAAATTAATTTGTAGCCTTGTATTACAGGACCAGAAAAAAAGATGTATAAAGAAAGAACCTAATATTCATTATTTTTACATCTTCAGAAAGGTCCTCTATTTATAGGGCATAACTCATTATTTTTATTTTTGAGGTTCATAATACCACCAATAAATCTCTGAAGGATTTGGACCTCATCTTGCACTACTGTCTGTTTAAGCTGGCATCAGATGTCCCAGCAGAAGTGTTCTTGTTTGCTAAAAGTTAAATATTTGTAAGAAATCCCAAACCAAATCTGAGCTTGTAAATTGACCATAAACAAAAACCTACAAAACACTCCCGCAGCAGAAGCATAGGTTACATAAGAGTAATCAGAATATTCTATAAAATGTCAAGTGTCATGAGCATGGCTGGTCATCCCCTTTTGAATGAAAGCTACTGCCTCCAAACAGGAGTTCACAGTTATCCCTATACCAAAGCTGCACACAGATGCTGCACATATATACCAAGTGATTTGCAAACAATGCAGCTTGAGTAAGAGGCAGATATTGCATAACAAGAACTCAGGATGTTTATTTAAAGAGTGAAAAACTCATTCATTTTCACTTTTCTGTGAAATGTAGAGAAGACTGGAAATAGAGAATTGGCTCAGGTATAACATACACATATGGTGTAGAGCAAGGCTCTAGATGGTATCAATGAAAGGAAGCTGACAAAGAAAGAATGCTCATTAAAGAAGACGTAATAGCAAGAGATAAACTACCTAAATTGTAACAACAAAGATAAATTGCAGGAAAGTGAGAGATGTACAAAGGAGGGAAAAGCAAGCAACTTGGCTACAAACAGATTACAGAAAGTGTTACGTGCTCTGCGCAGCTGTTCATGCATCAATTAACTGTGCATGTGTTTGACCACTGCCTTTCAGGCCCCGTTTCATTAATGATGCACGAGTTTCCCTATACTGTGTGTACCAGTATTCTGTCCACCACCAACAGGAGAAATTGCATTGCAATGCCAATGTCAGCAGAGAAGCTTTATAGCAAAGAGATACATTTGTGCCAAATTTTGTTCTAAACTGCTATCTTTCTTTGAATAACGACATCAATAAAAAGAATTTTTGTAGTAGGTGAACTAAAGATATATAATAAGCTGCAAAGCCAGGTATATTGATTTCCAGCTTGAATATTTTTCTCTTCTGTCTGGAATTTTGTAGCTGAAAACCTAGTTCAGAATATCTAACTACATTTTCGCATTTGCTGTCAATGAGCTTGCTAAAACTACCTATCAAATCTTGTTAAGAAATTAATTTGTAACCTTGCGTTACAGGACCAAAAAAAAAAAAAAAAAACGTATAAAGAAAGAACCCAACATTCATTATTTTTACATTTTCAGAAAGGTCCTCGATTTATGGGGTTCAACTCATTATTTTTAATGATGGAATTATGCACATAAGAGTTTTGTTTTTCAGGATAGTGATTTTTTAAAATGAGACGTTCAATGAGAAAGTATGTTAAATGAATGGAGATGGTGATCTTTAAAATTTTTTATAGCAATTGAGACATTAGTCATAAACAGAGATTTGCTCAGGGAGAAAAGAAAGAGTATCCCTCTGTGGATTTTATTTCTCAAGGGAAAACAGATTCTCTAAATGAAACTATGGAACACTCCCAAGTGTAAGGGCAAGAAATAAATACACACACAAAAAAAAAAACTTTTCAGAGTCAAAATCAAGAAAATGCTGCTTCTTAGAGATTTCTCTTTACCAAATTGTTCAAAGAGTCTCCCTATGACCTGGTAGCTAATGTTCAAAACAGAAAACCGAATTTCTTGGCCTCTAGAGACTTCCAACAGCTCACAAGCCACTGACACCACCGCATCCCCGTGCATTGAGGGAAGAGTTTATAATTTATCTTCTTATCAGCCTACCCTCCCTGGGAAGAGCACTGATGTTATCAGCCCTAGGATTGCCCCTTCGTAGGAGTCCTTCAGGATTGTGGCTCCACACCTTAACAGGGTTAAAAACCTAATTCTCTGGAAAGAAGCATCTCCCAGCTACAATTCACCTTCCCAGTATTTCTTCCCAGCACTCTTATTCTTCTTTTTTGTATCTTTAGTTTCATTTTCTCCAGGGAAGACTGTGCTGAAGTCTCACTCCCTTTCACAGAAGAATTTCAAAGTTTTTATCCCAAATTGCCATGAAACTGAATTTTGGCATTTTTAAAATGTCCAGCTCCTCTACAAAACACTTTTCTGAAGTTGGCTTGACTGTGTTACCACATGTCTAAGCATGAGATGCCTCACAGCAAATAATCTCCTAAATTGTGGTAAGGCTACAGGGTTAAATCAAACTGAAATGCAGACAATGAGGCATTGCAGCCACCTTACTCAGCAAGACATGACCATCAGGATAAAACGTGAAGTTCTTGTCACCTTCCTATCAAAAGTTCAGCAGTGGCATACCAACTCTGGATCTTAAGATTCCATCAGTGACTTATGGAATGATGTAACTTCAGGAGCAATTTTTAGAGTAACTTCCTTGTGCACAATTTGTTCCCCTAAGTGCCACAGAAGGGACATGCACTTACAGGTAAGTCAGTCTGCAGTCTCAACTGGGTTTGCTGGGAGAACTAGGACCGGTCAGCAGCTGACTGATGATCCTGCTACCCAAACTGTATATACAAAAAGTCAACTGAAGCAATTGCATTCAGTTTACTGGATACTAGTCAGGCTGATTTGGGCTTCAGAATAGCAAAAGCTGATTTAACAATGAGAACAGATTTGGAGAGTGACCTTTGAAGTCTACACAGACCTGCGCTTTACCTGTTGGGATTGTGCACACCTCATTCTTTCTTATTTAACTGATAAACTTACCCTTATATTTTTTTGCTTTTCTGGTAAGTGTAGAGAAAAGGCTTTAATAAGTTCTGAAACACTGGTGCTGCTTAAGGGACTATTTTATTTCCTCTAAGAAATTTCATCAATCATTTTCTAAAAAGGGTCTAGAAGTATTCTGACATAATGACCTAATTTGTATATAATTTGTACATAATGCTGATTCACCAAAATCTTAAGGTAAGTGCTGCCCATCAAAAGTTTTTACACTATGTTCTTGTCATTATTTTAATCTCTTCCCACGTGCAATACTATTTCCAACTGTTATACTATATAAAGAAAAAACAAAGATACCAAGTTGTCTAAATTTTTGGTGTGCTAATTCTGCAGCAGTGATAAAAACAAATCTAAAAAAAAAGCTTTGCAATGTAATCAGCAGAAGATTTAACCTGATTTTCAAAACCACTGTGGGAAACACCATCATAATAGTCACTTTATTCAATAGTAAGCCCACATACATTATTACAGCAATATAATAATGTCAGCTTATCAATAATGGCCAGTCTGAATCATCTGACCACAAGAGGGAATTGGAAAAGTAACCTCTCTGCCAGAGCAGTCAAAACACTGCATCCATTGCCAATCCAGTAGAAACTCCTGGTAATGAAACATGGCAATATGCTATGAGTTTTAGGATATTTTAAAAGAACACCTTAGAAGAGCTAGTGCAAAAGCTAAAGAGGGAGATACTAAAAACAACTGACCTGAAGACAAAAAAAAAAAAATTCATAATATAAATCAATTAATAATTAAAATTAGAAACAATAATAGCAATAATACTAGGGAAAAAAATATATAGTGTTATATTTCAAATTGATTTGCAGTAGTTCGAGATTTATTTTACCAGTTCTTATTTCATAATATATTTTAAAGTTCATTTGATGTTCTTTATGATGAATTTTTAACTGAGAAACGCTTTTTCCATAATTTAGCCCACAGACATTTGAATCACAGACTTCCACTAATACATTTGCATATAAACAGTTCTCTTTTAAAATTCATCTGCTTCAATTACTTCTTTCTCACCTGAAGTCACAACGCTCCATATGGGATGTACGAACCTTTCTGCTGCCCGGGGCCACATTACAGGGGGCACAGGAACATATTCTTTCTCTTGTCCAAGAGATTCAGCTGGTGAAGCGCAGAAAAACTGTAAAAGAAAAATAAGAGCTAGCACTAATGAAGAAAATGAAGAAAAATTGTTGCCTGAAAACCAGTACATATGTGCTGTCAGGGAAAGACAGAAATAGGTAACGAGAAGGGGAAAACAGTGAAAGAGTTTTGAAAACAGTAAACTGCAAGTAAAGCCCATTTTCTCCAATGTCACTGGAGTATACTTCCTAACAGTGTTTCCAATTGCAGACAAAACCACTGGGGTCAAATGAAGCCAGGATCCCAAAGTTGAGTGGGCATCTGGTAAAGAAGTCCAGGACCTAAGTCTGTTATCCTCATCAGTGTGGTTCCAGGGGTTTATACCGAGGACATCCCATTTCCCAACACTACTACTGTTAGCTGCTGTAAATACTGTGAAAGAAAGATGAAAATTTGCAGAACAGTGTCTGGCTGCAGACACACAAACACAACTGCAATGGCGTAGTTTGGGCTGTGACACAGAGATGCTCTGCAGCTCTTCTTCCTCTGTGAGGATGTCCTCCTCCAAGGGAGTGAAAATCAATCAGGTGGGGCTCACAAGCGATGCTGTGAAATACCACAGTCCCATACAAAATACTCAGCAACCGGGCTGAAGGGCAATGAGTTTCTCTCTCAGCTGTCGAGAGTTCAAGCAAAAGGTACACCAGTATTATATGCCCTCCTTGATCTCTGTGGCACCATCTCTTTTGTTCATGACCATGTCACTCAGCCTTTAAACAGAGAAGAACTGATTCTAAGTGTTCATTAACTGACTTATAACAAAGAATTGTTAATTTAGCCAACAATCAGAAAAAAAGCAGTATCTGTCAGAACAATAATTACTATTATTTGCATATTTAACATATTGCATATTTATTTACATATTATAACAAAATACTGCCTTTCTCAATTCTCTGGGAAAGATTTTCATATTTTAACTTTTTTCTTTAAAAGCAATTTTCACTGTGCTTTTTTCATGTCTGTTACCAGATTGGTATAAGAATATAATAATTCTAATATATTGAGAATTGTGATAATTTAGGTTGAATTTATCATATAATTTCATATGGTCAATGATTTTTACTGTCCATGAATTTTGAAATAATACTACTATTTTGGCCTGAACCACCACACACTTCACAGACAAAAAAGGAACACAGAGTATTTTGCTGCAATTTCTATTTATCCTCTATTATTATTTACTCAATAGTTTAGAAACCATCATACTTTTAAACCAATTACTATTTAATTATTTTCAGAAGTCTCTATAAGTGTAGAGAACTGGTTTTCAGAACTTTGTCAATACTTCCAAATATTTTAAACATCCATCTAAATGACTGAAACTAGATCATTAATGATAAATCAAGACAGTATCAACTCAACAAGGCTGCTTGTATGAACTACTTTATCGTGACTCATAATTCCGTTAAAAGGCTCAGTTCAGCTTCCATTCCAGTCAACGAAATAATGTATGAAGTCACTATGGAAACTTGAGACTAAACCAGAGACTAAATATAGAAGCCAGTGTCGTGTCAGCATTCAGATTTACACCCACTGTCCTGCAAAACAGAAGTAAAATAGTTTACTTGCAGTGCTGTATTAATACAACAGAATCTTACACAAACAAAGATACACGTGCAAAGCAATTCAGAATGCAGACAAATGCTAGAGACTAGAACAGAATACAGAGGTGATTATAATGATGTTATAAAACCAGAAGTATTTTTCCAAAACCGTAAGAGTGGAAACAGCAGGAGTCGAAAAGGAATACAGTGAGCATTGTTAGGGAAACAAAGAGTTCTGTGTGAACAAAAATTAGAAAGAGTGTCGCGGTTCACATTAGTGATTAACTAATTTAGGATATGCCAAAAGAACCCAAAACAATGACATGTATAGGCAGGGTAGATCAAGTGCTCTCTCATAATACAAAGAAGAAGATACAGTTAATGAAATCACAATGCAACATTTAAATACATTAAAAACCAATTAACAGGGTATTTTAATACAACATAAAATTAACCAGGAGAATTCACTGCAGGAGAAGACTAAGAGATTAAAAATGGATGATACATTTCAGTGATTGTACTCCCACTTATAAAACATGTGTGATCTTGTGTTTGAGAAAGCAGTCAGTCACTGCTTAATACAAATGGGGATTTTTCTTCTTCCTCTGAGCTGTTCGTTGCCCGGTGAGCAGTAAAGCCTAGAACAGTCCTACTGCCAGTGAAAACCCAAAAAATAGCCAGCATACCATGCTGCAAAAAGTGACTCTGTGTGAAGCGAGCTGTAATAACTGTCCATGTATCTGCACTTAGACACAACAAATCCAAAGCCATTAGGCTTAAGCTTAATTCCTTCAGGAGGAAGGGGAATGATGACAACTAAATAACAACTAAAGGGAACAGTTAAAATTGATATTTTTTTGAACCATCAGAACGCGCAAACGTAAAAAATTAAGACTGCTTGCCTGATACATGTTAACATGGTGGTAACAGTGTGCTCAGAGACAGGCTAAGGAAGTACTTCGAACACTGGACCAGCCTTGTAAAATAGTGAGAACTGCATGTGGAAAATTGTCCCACTGGAATCTAAGTTAGGTCTTAGCCAGATGAATGCTGCCGCGGGCCAGGGATTTGCCAGCTCCAGCCTCCCAGAGAAGGGCTGACTTCTGTTCACTGTGAATACATGATCAAATACTGATAACAAGCGGGTCCTGCTCCTGGGTGACTGCCCAAGCCTCTTGGGCATTTCTGCTTGCTGTTTCAGCAAATACTTGATATTTAACAAGATCTTCAACAGCTCCAACAGACTTTAAGAGGGATCTACGTGGAATCACTTAAGGATGGGACTAGTTTGTTCAGTTTGCAAAGTTAATTAAAGCTTTATTAAGTAGCTTCTTTTAATAGTTCCTTACAGTAAGAAAGTTACAGGACCTGTATTGACTCTCTCTCTGTTGCCCCTTGATAACAGTCAGAGGCAGTGCTTTTACTACTGTTATTGCTCCTGGGTCTCATCTTTTCTGTTTTTTAAGACAAAGCTGACATGCTGAGAGAGGCAGCTAATACCACAGGGTAAATCAATTTTCAGGCCTGAAGTCAAAAAACTCCAGAGAGCAGTCCTACCAGCCTTAGCATATAGGCCTCTGCCCAAGAATAATACCGTGTCAGCCTTGGGCAGATAACACGTGAGGAAGCTTTGATACTAATCATGAAATAAATATATTTCCCCTGGCAAAACTGGGAGATACCTATGTCAGGACAGATATAATATCAAAATGATAGTGTTCCCAACAGATTTTGAAGGTAAGAAATGTACAGTGCCACAGCTTGTTGGATGGAGCTCTATATGAAAGTTTGAAGAAGCTGCTTTTTCAAATGGAACCTGGATTTTTCCAAACGCCTCTCAGAGCTGAGGTGAAATGCATCCATGTCAAGTGGCAGTGTCTGGCTCTAACAGGGCTTGATCTTCCTAATCTGACAGGTTAAGAAAAGCTAATACCAGCATACAGGAACCTTACTCCAGCCAACCAGACTCACACCTGAAATTCAGACCAAGAGAAAAACAGCCAGACACACTATGGTTCTCTGTGACTCCACTGACACTTGTCAGATAAAGTCTTAGCCAGCTAATACTGGCTTGAGCATTCAATAATAATAATATAAAAAAACAAAACCAAGATAAAAAAACCTACAAAAATCTTTGCTGGCACTTTTGAGGCTATAGTTGGTTTTTTTGTATATATTCTTTTTGCCAGTCAGTACTGTGAACAGAAATGTTAACAACAGGATTATTAAGAAGTTTCTCTTCAAGCTGCAATTGCCATAAGCAATAGGAAACCATCTTTAGTCTACAGTGATTTCTTTTAGCATAAAGGAAACAGAACAAAGGCAAGATCACTGTGATGTAACACTAAATATTTCTGTCTTATTAACACCTCAGAAACTCAGAAAACAAAATGGCTGTCGTCCCACAGAGCCCTTCAGAGGCCACATGAAAGAGGCCCTTCACAGAACACTCTCACACGCGTCACATTTCATCATCATATATTCCACAGAAAACATAAGCACTCTTTTATAATTTAAAGGAGATATTCTGTAGTCTTCTGCATTTTCCTAACTATCAGTAACCTATATCCTCCTGGGTTTGACTATACACCTCCCAGCCAGGCAATAACGCCATTGATGGCACCGGTTACGATATAGAACATCAAACCCACAGCTAAATTTTTTTATGTCCCGCTACCAGTGCTGTGTACATTTTTTCTCTTAGATACAACCTTTTGGAAACAGATTTGCCTTCTCTCTACCTGGAGCTATTTGCTGTCACTGCTCTTCAACAGGGACCCTGCATCCCCTAATCCTTCAGTGGTGAACACTGAGGCGCTTGGTTTTACCACAGCTTTTCCCCAGGACCCTGTCGGAACGCGGGATTCACTGCAAACCCAGCAAACAGCAAAGCATTGTTTATTCCTCCAAAAGATACAGAGCACACAGAAAAATGATCAAAAAAAACCTCACCCAAACACCAACCTCACTTAAATCATAACCTTTCCCTGCCACTTCCAGCTCCATTCAAGCTGCTTAGATCAGCATTCAGGACAGTGAAACTAACCTGTTGTAGGCTCCTCTGTCAAAAACTCTTCGGCTACAGTCAGCAACTGCCTCCACATCTTGTGGCCTTTTTTAATTTGGACTTTTTAAAGTATTACCTGTGAATCTTTACTTCTCACCCGGGAATATGAATCTTGCCCTAAGAAAAGACAATGACATCTAATAGCCTCCCCATTGCTCAACTCTAGGGTGTAGCATTTTCTATACTGGGGCCACGCTTCCAGCCATTGCTTGCTCTTGCTTTGCTTCCAGCTCGCAGTCTCTTCTGAGGCAACACTTTCCAGTCAGACAAAATAGTGTAAATGTATATAAATTAAATTGAATTCAACACTAATAAAACTACAAATAAAACTATTTCCTTATTTTCAGTAACACAGATTTTGCCTAGTCTTGAGCATTTGGGTTCTTTGTTTCAAAATATTTTCTTTCATCTAGCTCCTAGTGTAAATTTTAAATTAAAGAAAAAAGCATCTAATGCTATAGGGGTTCCGAAATGTACCACTTCTGTCAGAACTAGGACATACTTCTCACCAGTGACATTACACAACAAAAGCATTATTTCCAGTCAAATATGCTCTTTGGGCCAGGACTGTCTCTCTTTGAACAAATATCTGAGTATCTTAAGTACATCTAAAACTCCGACAATATAAAATATGCAACATACCAAAGAAAGACTTGCTTCTTATTAATTTTAATTAAAGCATTTACTCACTGCACTCAGATGTTACGGCTTTACCTTATTACACTGGCGAGTATAAATCCTCCTGGTTTTGTACATTGTAATGGCATGCGTCCAGTGATCAATATGAAGCAGGGACCAATCTTTACAGTTTCACAAATTAGTTTAGTAGTGCAGCTGTTGTTAGTAACATATCTGTATTTTTTTTAATGCTCATATCAATCTGTTCTATTTTATTGATGGATTTGAACTTGATTTTCACCTTCACTAACAGTTATATGACCATTTACATTCTTCTTTGTTCTAGTTGCCATTCTTGGAATAAATGGAGCTTTATAAATTTGAGATCAAAAGACTTGGTCCCCTTGGCTATTAAAATATTTCTGAGAGTTAATGTTAATAGTATAAAGGAGACCAAAGAGCTTGAAATTAGGGCAATACTCTCGTATCTCTGAACTGCAATATGTTATCTGTAATTGTCCCTCAATTTAGCATGTTTCCTTCTTCTGTGTGAAACTACTGAGAGATAGAAAGCTACGGAGATAGGTAGAGCAACATGATAAAGGGAAAATCAGCACTGAGATGTAAGCTGATATAGCAAATGTACAATAAACAAGGGTAAAAGTGGTAAGAGTTGTCAAAAGAAGGTACTGTAAATAGACTCTTAAGGGTCTCATGTTCTCGGACACAGTATTTCAATACCTGTTCTTTTGCATCTACAAAGTGAAATGCTGAACCAAGGCTACTTGGCTTTGTTTTGACATAAATTAAATATGTAGTTTGCCATTTCTGAAATAGTTGCTAAAGAAGACCCTAAATTACCTTCGTGCTGCACTGAAGATGGAGAGTGTTTTGCACTTCCCTGCTGCTTGCCTCTTTTCTATTTTGGGAATATAAAACCATACAGTTTGACAGACTTCAAGATTTCGAAGGCCATAGTGTAGTTTTGACCTTGCTGTTGCTAAAAGGGGAAGGCAACACCTGCTTTATGTTTCCCCCGTGCAAGCTTTATACTATCAGTAGTAAAAATTGCATAAGCTTCATTAATTACTGCTGTACCTTATTTACACACTGGTTTCAAACACACCCTGGTGGGTCAGAAACCCCTTCGCTGAATGGCACAATGAACAAGACTATTGCAGTCTTGAGGAAAAAATAGTATAATCTGTAAACATAACAAATAATTTAAATAAACTACTCTGTGAGCTTTGCCCGGGAGAAAAAGCTTCAGGACTACTGAAACCATTGGAAACTTTTCTCTAACTTCTTTCCTCCTGAACCATCCTACCTGCTCTATGGCCTTTTCACTAGGAATAAAGACCTTCATGCCTATTTGTAAGATCATCCCCACCTAGATAATACAATCTAACTCCCTGCTTTCATTGGATCATTCTTCAGAACAGTGTTAATTGACAGCCACCAAAATTATTCTTTGTATGAAAAAAAGGAAATTCCCCATGTAGGGCAAATTTACATTTAAGGAAAAAATTCCCTTTAGATTCTAACCTAGAAAGCATGCCTTCCCTACTTACTTCAGCAGCAGAGCATTTCCATTTATATGTTGCCTCTTGCTTTCTAAATCTTAGTAACATAAATCCACAGTATAACGTAATCTCTCTGTATCAATGAAAATACAAGACCAGATGAGAATTATAGGTTGAGCATCCAGTTGCAGGGGATGCTGCTAATAAAACTTATTAGCAATTTTATCTTTGAGGTGAAAGACGTTTAAGCAATTGCATGTCCTTGAATAAACACATGAATGCTTCTGCCCAAGCAGATGAGTCCAGCACATTGCACTGTTTTATCTAACTCATGGATTTCATTAAATCTTTTAAAATATTTTGCTGCAGCTTCTGCAGATCTGTTCCTACATATTTTCTACAGACATTTCATGGCTGAGCTCACATATGGACTATTCATTAGACTGATCAGAACTGTAAATAAGGGCTGTAAGAGCAGGCCCTGGGATTGTAGGCATAGTTGTCACGCATAAAAAACTTGTAATTTGAGAACTCTGCTATTAGGGATTTCTCCTTAGCAATTTAATTCCAAATAAACACTGACAAGCAAAAATCTAATAAAATTGTCAGCTCATTATAAAAACACAAGTGAAATAAGGTAAATACAGAAAAATATGCTTGAACAGGAATTTCTGATGTTCTATATTCCCTGCCACTTTTAACACTCCCAAGTGTTCTTCATTTTTGCAAGACACATTATTGGATTTCAAACTGGGATAAGTGATCTGAAACTGTTTCATTTGCTGAAGAATAATTCTTTCAAACGTATTCAGATGAGTTTTCTCACCAAGTATGTATCCAACAAACAGGATGTTTAAAATATTCTTCTATGGCAAGCTGTCTCATTTTCTTTCCAAAAGACTCATGACCTCTCTTAAACAATTTCTTGAAAGATACTTCTCAACATGTGGGATTAATCATAGCCCAAAGCTTGCTTCTGGCATGTGATTAACTATTTCTACGTGACTTAAAGGGCATGGGCCAAAGCATTTCAGCACTGCTACTCTTCACTCAAGCCCTGTACTTAAAGATCTGTACTATGGGGAAAGGGAAGGGAGTGCATCATTCATACTTTATGAATGAAGGCCAAAAGGGAAGAGGATTTTTATACAATCCATCAATTTCCTGTGTTTAAGAACTGTCCCAGAATTAAATTTCTCTGCATTTATCATGTCACAAGAATGCAATGATTTATGCAGTGCATCAGATGCTATTACAAGGTTTCTCACATCATAAACACAACTTATAATGCATCTCATGCATGATATGCACCACTAACAATTTCACTTGATGAAAGCTATCCTTATGCCTTTTATCATTCGAGCATGTTAATGAGTTCCCCCAAAAGATTAGTGAGGAACCTAATAGACCAAAAACCTATTTCAACAATCGTTTTATACAGTCTTTCAATGAAGCAATGTGAACTTCTGCATTTAAATGATCCTTCCCTTAATAACTCAGGAATAATCACACTCTCTGCACTTGTGCCAGGCCATTAGGGTATTTTAACAAATTAATGAATTTATATTTTTACGAGGAACTGCACCAGGAGAGGAATTATTCTTTGAAAAAAAAATACATCCAACTTGTATGAAAGATGTTTGCACTGAACTGCTTAGGTCCTCTTCTTCCCAACACGGAGGTGTAAATGAGAAGGATATTGACACAAAAATCACTGTTGCTAGTAAGAAATACCTTGAACCATTGCAATCAATCTTTCTTTGATCCCTGAGGTAATTTTCTAATGGAGTACCCAACATCAGTGGAAACATTTTGTTACTCAGAAAATTTCCTTTCAGTTAGTTATTTGGATATGACTATACACCTCTCATGTTCCAAGGAATGGACAGCTTTTACTCGGTTCTACTTAATGGAGAATGCTTAATATCCCACAAAAAGTCCTTTCATCAAGCGTTAAAGAGACAAAAGCCTCATATAGACATCTTGGACCAACAAACTGGGTCTGAAAAGCAGCTACACTGTCACCAACAGAGAACATAATTCAATAGACTAGTATATCACAAACTGCTCCCCGTCTCCTTCACCAGTCTTCATGATCACTAGGATGAGCTACAACATCACTCCAAGCTATTCTGCTTAATACTTATGGAGGCTAAGAATGGATGGAAAAAGAGAAATGAAGGAAACCACAATGGAAACACCTAACATCCCTGCAGCACAAGGGTATGTCCATGCAGTATTTTGCAAACAAGAACAACCTGCCTGGGCTCCAAGCCAGCTGGACGTGAGCCTGCTCTGAACCTTGGTTATCATGAGGCTGTACTTAAGGCACTTACTTGCATGACTTCCAGCTCAGAGTTGGTGGAGGGCACAGGCAGAACAAAGCCTCATTTCCCTACAGAAGACCATGCACATGTTCCACACAAGACAGGAGGTTTGTTCCAGGGAGGGTATTCTCTGGGCCCATGTTCCTGACTTGTGTTACTGCCCAAAGTCGCTCACACTCCTTTGTTTCTCTTTCCAGCATAAGCACACGGAGGCTGAGAAACTCTTTAAAAAGAACTGTATTTTCTAAGCTGAATTTCTCTCCTTCCACTAGTTCCGTAACTTTCCTCTCTTGCCTGAATATATTAGGAAAGATTTAAGTGAAGATAAAAATACAGTCAATTAAATGAAATTTCTAAACCTGAACTTTCTATTCTTAAACTATTTCTTGTTCTCCCTCCCATGAATTACATCAGCTCATTTCAAATAACCAAATTATTTTAAGAATACAATGTTTAGCTATGCCCAATAAGAGTTCCTTTGCCCTTGCCTAGTCTGCTGTCAGACTATTTCTTTGTCTTCACACTTCCTTTATTCTATAATAGGCCTTGCATTTCAAGTGCTTCAGTACTCTTTGTGTTCTGCTTTAAAGATCAAATTATAAATTATTTTTATCACACAAAATGAGTTCTTGCCACAAACCCAATATTATGTTTCCTTTTTCCAGTTACATTTCTAATTCTTCAGTCGTGTAATTTGCCTAAACCATTATCTTGTATTGACATAGTTGGCAAGCTGCACAATGCAAAAAACATTTTATTACTGCACAATTTTCAATATACAAGCTTTGCTACATTGAATTTTATATAGTCTGCTTGAGCAAGGTCATACCTGCATTTCCAGTTATTTCTTACATCAGTTGGTGTGATTAAATTGAAAATATAAATCACTGAGTTGTTGAGTCTTGAACTATAAATAAAGACACTAATAGGCCATTTTCTATTAATTTTCCTCCAGTATAGTGGGACTACTTGCCCAGAACCAGATCTGAAAAATATAGTAAAGATTTCAGATTATATAGAAGATATCTTTTTCTTGCTGATTCACTAGTATTTTACTTCTAGATGAAGATAATCTAGAGAGAGCTCGTATCTGAGTTCTTTTTGATCAGAACTTTAAAACTACTTAGTGGAAGAAGTCCTTGCAACCCCCCTCTGCGATCTGCCTCTTCTGGAGGTCACTACTGTAGATTTCAAGAATCTTCTGAGAAAGCGGAACTGCAACAGCCTCTTTTTATCACTACCTTCCCTTCTCAGGTATTTCACACATGATTATTGCTATTGGTATTGGCAATCTGAAAAGAGAAACTTTCCAGTCCATCTTGAGAAAATAATAACTAATTAAATGTAAAAAGAAAACAAATGCAGACCATTATTCATACATGTGCCTGAAAGGATAGGACAAAAAGCCTACAGGTATTGGATGCTAAGGTGTGATCTAAAACCTGGGAAATCTAAAGCAAGGATACATACTGCAGAGCAACTTTCAGACAGGTGTCAAGGAAACACCAGTTTTGCAGCGAATTTCCCTTCTGAAAGATATGGTAGCAGCTTGTCCACTACTGGCAACACTTATCACACTGTTCTTTATTGATTTGTTTCCTCAACTTCATAAGATTTCACTTGTTGGCAAATCTATTTCCTTCTCATAGAATTGTCTAGGTTGGAAGGGACCTTTAAGATCATCAAGTCCAACCATCAGCCTAACACTGACAAAAATCATCACTAAACCATATCACTAAGCAACTGTGGAACTTTAGGAGGTTTCTGTTGACCCATTTCTCCACCTTGTCGTGGTCCCCCAGGACGGCAGCACACCCAGTCCTCCCAGTTCTGTAGTGTCTGCAAGTTGCCAAGGAGACATTCTGTCTCATCATCCATTAATGAAGATATTTTACAGTACTGGCCCCAGTATCTGAGGCGTACTCTCCATCTGATGCATTCTCTGCTTGGTGCTTCCCAAAAGTATAACCCTCACTTGAAAGGTGGCCACCTGAGAAGTCAATAGCACGCAGTCAAGAAAGTCTGAAAATTACAGCTCAAATGACTTGTAAATGCTGTGTCATAGGCTGAGAGGTACATAGGGAGATTCCATTTCTCTGGAGAAGCTTCCCACTGCTTTAACCATGAAACCGTGCTTTCTATCTTTCTGAAATTACTTTTCTGCTCAACGTTCAGATTCTGCAGTAATGCAGTCAGGAGTGGTGATAACATCAGCCTTTCTTACCACATGACAATGGTTCACCCCCAGTGCTCTAAAGGATACACAAACGTAATGTAAAACGTCATGAAAAATCATGCAACTTATAATAATTTTATCATAAGGAAAGCAATTCAGAGAAGTATTTATAGCTCATTAAACAACAAACTGCTGAGGAAGAGAAGCTACCTCCAGATGTAGGAAATAAGCCACTGAAAAGAAACGTGGCTACACAGCTAGTGAATTATTACTAAAAAGAGACTGTCAACCAGTCTTCTTCCTAAACCAGAGCATTGTTTCACCTGGGGGTATTTACACTGGCTACAAATTAGCTGTACAAGCTTTCTTACGACTCCTGTTATTAGATGGATTTTCTCAGGATATCTGCTAGAATGTAAGGTAACAAACGTCCCAGAGTACTTTTCTTTCTCAAAGTGACTCCTAAAGCAGATTGAAGGATGACAGATCCACTTTATGGTAATTTTAAAATTCTTATATCCTCGCTAGAATAGAGCTTTGAGAAAGCTTTCTCTGAAATGATCACAAAATGATAAGAGTTTTCAATTCTTGAAGAAGTAAGGAGGGGCGTCAGCAGAGCTACTGCCTTGGACTTCCAGAGGGCAGACTTTGGACTGATTAGGAGCCTGGCTGACAGAGCTCCTTGGGAGGCAGTCCTGAAGGACAAAGGAGTCCAGGAAGGCTGGATGTTCTTCAAGAAGGAAATCTTAAAGGCTCAGGAGCAGGCCATCCCCATGGGCTGAAAAATGAGCCAGTGGGGAAGAAGATCAGCCTGTCTGAACTGGAGCTTTGGCTGGAACTCAGGGGAAAAAAAGAGGGTTTATGACCCTTGTAAGAAGGGGCAGGCAACTCAGGAGGACTACAAGGAGGTCGTGTGGTTATGCAGGGAGAAAATTAGAAGGGCCAAAGCCCAACTAGAACTTAATTTGACTACTGCTGCAAAAGACAACAAAAAACGTTTCTATAAATGCATTAGCAACAAAAGTAGGACTAAGAAGAATCTCCATTCTTTATTGGATGCAAAGGTGAAACATAGTGACAAAAGATGAGGAAAAGGCTAGGATACGTAATGGCTTCTTTGCTTCAGTCTTCAACAGTAAGACCAGTTGTTCTCTGGGTAGCCAGGCCCCTGAGCTGGAAAAACAGGGATGGGGAGCAGAACAAATCCCCCATAATCCAAGGGGAAATCGTTGGCACTTAGACAAATGTAAGTCTTTAGGACCAGATGGGATCCACCCAAGGGTACTGAGGGAGCTGGCAGAAGAGCTCACCAAGCCACTTATCCTTGTCGTTTTCTACAACTACCTGAAAGGAGGGTGTGGTGAGGTGGGGGTTGATCTCTTCTCCCAAGTAATAAGCAATAGGACAAGAGGAAACGGCCTCAAGTTATGCCAGGAGAGGTCTAGGATGGATATCAGGAAAAATACCTGCACCGAAAGCGTTGTCAAGCATTGGAATAGGCTGCCCAGGAAGTGGTGTAATCACCATCCCTGGAGGTATTTAAAAGACGCGTAGACGTGGTGCCGAGGGACATGGTTTAGTGGTGGACTTGGCAGTGCTAGGTTAACGGTTGGACTCGATGATCTTAAAAGTCTTTTCCAACCTAAACGATTCTATGATAACAAAATCCCAGATTGAAGGCCTCCATTTCTCTGTTAAAAGGCAGTTTCCATGTATTTTTCCCCATGGCTGAAGTGTTAGCTTGGCATAAAAGCACTGTTAAGAGCCCAAATCTTCACACTAGAATACAGGAATTGCCCTTGCCTCTTCCCTGTCTTCCTTTTCCCCACTGTTCACAGAAGAATAGGAAAAAGTGACAAATTCCAAAAACATATATTCTGGAAATATTCTGACCTATAATTACCCGGTAATTTTTCAATTCCTTTATTTTGCTTTGGTTTTTAAAATGTCTACGCTCTGCGCTCTCACTGTCATCTTTGGCCATCTATTCTATATAAGCTCTATGATTGTATACTATGTCCTGTAAAATGAAAACATACGTAAGTTTGTATAGAATCAATCACTTTCCAAGTACATAGCCCCACCTATAAAACGTCACACAAGTATTTAAACTATCCTCAAGTCAGCAGGCCTATAGAAATTATTTTTTTTTGCAATTTTGAGGTAGTTGCATGATTAGATACAACACAATGAGATGATGATGGTCATTGAAGAGGAAAATAGCGTTGCTCTTACAAAAGAAGTCCAAAAAGGATTTATTACACACTTGTTTCCGCAAGGAAGCCCAGCACAGTCAGTAATGAGTTAAACAGTCACTACTTTTTCTTATGTTTCTGCTGTTTCTTTCAAAGGAAGTAAGGCAGGAAAGACTGTCAGATCAAGGTATGAAAAGAGAAGCAGATGTTTTTCAACAGTCTGAAACTGGCAAACTTCCACTATAACTGATGTGCATACCTGAATGCCACAGAAACGTAAGCAGAGACCACAAAAATACTCTGAGCATTATTATAATCTAAACATAAAGAGGAACTGATAATTTCAGCAAATTCTGCGGGATTCAGTTTGTAAGTCTCTGGAGATGAACTCTGCAAAGAACTAACATATGCAACTTCTTCAAAGCCAAGATGTGATCAGAGATCATGTTTATGTCACCGAGTGATGTAAATAATGATGCCCTGGAGTTAAAACTGTGCTGAACTTCTCCAATCTAAATTGATTCTTGTATGATCTGACATTCCCTGGCTTTTGTGAAACCAAATATAATATATTTACGAATCAGACAGATGTCTTCAATATTACAGTGCTGTCAGCAATCCTGCCTCTCTGATGTTTAATATTTCATATCATAACAGAGAGGTTATTCAGAGAGCTACTCTGTTGAGAAACCTCAGAGGAGAAATCTCTTGGTGCACCAATGTCAATGACCACTCACATTACACCATAAGCCAGCACTAGAATGGTCATTTTAATGTAATACCGGCTACAGAACAGGAATCAGATTAAAGAGAATTTCAAAAACATTGACTTTTGATGGAGCTGAATCAAATCTGGTTGTAAAAACACTGAATCTTTTTTCTGTTTCACACAGAAAAATCCTGCCTGGTCAGACCAAAGGGAGTCTGCCACCATCATGGTTTAACCCCAGTCAGTAACTAGGACCACGCAGCTGCTCGCTCACTTCCCCCAGTTGGGATGGGGAAGAGAATCAGAGAAGTGAAAGTGAGAGAACTCATGGGTTGAGATAAAGATGAGATAAAGACAGTTTAATAGGTAAAGCAAAAGCCATGCACACAAGCAAAACAAAACAAGGAATTTATTTGCCGCTTCCCATCAGCAGGCAGGTGTTCAGCCATCTCCAGGAAAGCGGGGCTCCATCACGTGTAATGGTTACTTGTGAAGACAAACGCCATCACCCCGAACGTCCTTCCCTTGCTTCTTCTTCCCCTAGCTTTATATACTGAGCATGACATCATATGGTATGGAATAGCCCTTTGGTCTGTTGGCATCAGCTCTCCTGTCTGCGTCCCCTCCCAGCATCTTGTGCCCCCCCAGCCTACTCGCCAGCGGGGCACTGCGAGAAGTAGAAAAGGCCAAAAGATTGCTTAGTAACAATCAAAACCACCAGTGCAGTATCACACTATTCCCATTGCAAATCCAAAATATAACATTTCACCAGCTGCTAGCAAAAAAAAAGTTAACTCCATCCCAGCTGAAACCATGGCAGCCACTTACTTTGAAGGGACCATGCCATCAACCTTAATAGCTGTCAGGTTAATCACAGTTCTTTTTATGCAATGTTGTTTTACCATTCATTAAATAGAAGTGTGAACGTCTGTTTAATTTCAAGTTCTCTGTAGACTGTTAATACATTAAAAGGATTAAACTATGAATCGATAGTTAGATCTTGACCTCCCTACGCTATTCCCTCAAAAAAACCACAGCCAACCAAACAAAACAAAAAAATCAATGCTTCTGTTTACTTGCAGAGATCTCCAATGAGCTCTAACGCAGATGCCTCGACTGATAGCTGAGTTACTTGCATATAGAACCCCACAAAGGACAGAAATAAAGCTCTAGCTTTCCCTGGTACCATAAGATTTGACCACAGTATCAATAATCAAAACTCTCCTTGTACAACTAGTACCACCACAATAAGCTAAAGAATGAAAATGAAGAAACCTGCTGAACTGTAGGTTTACCTGACATAAACTGGTGGTGTTGATCCAGCTGTTGAAGTTTACTGTAGTTTTTTTTACAAAATAGGCTAAACTAGAGATATTGCAAGACAAAGAAAGAACTGTCCTGTTATGTAAATAAATACTGGCTCGGGCTTCTGATACAGCTGTGAATCTGATATATGGGCCTATCAAACAAGTTTTGCAATAACTTTTAGAGGAAGAAGCTGAAAGATAGCATAGGGGTTTATGTCAGGTTAGGTATGCAGCTGGTGAAATGGGGGAAGGAAGGCACTGAAATCATTTCAGTTCCTACTTTGTAATCCAGGGAAATTGGTTAAGTATCTTTTCAGCCTTCCAAAACAGTAGAAACATTTGCAAGTGTTATTTCATCAGCTCTGTATTGCAAATTATTTGTTTTTAGGGAACTTCCTTCAATTTTCTGGGAACATGGAAGCTGCTTTGGTACAGTTCATTTTGGCGCACAGCATTAATTATGCATTTATGCTGGTTGTCCGTTTATTGTTTGATTTGTTCCTATGGCCATATAACATGACTTCCATAAATTTATTCTAAATATCTCATCTGAGACAAATTCTAATTTTAGAAACCCTTCCTCATTCATATCTATTTTCTGATGATAAGCCAGTATTCATTAAACGCCTACAGTTATTCATCTCCTGTGTTATGTTGGAATAGCTTTAATATATTATTATTTTTCCTTAAAAAAATTGTTGCTTATAGGTCAGTTTATTTTCGCATCTAATTTTACTTACTATTCAGCTAAATCCCCAAAAGCTGCAGGCTTGTTAATGAGTGCTACGTGGATATTAATAGCAACTGATATCAAAGCTACTGGGTCAAATGAATGCTTACTTAAGATAGCACTGTTTGTCACCAAGATAAAATGCCTTGTTACTGTTATGCATAAAATCAATTGATTTTAATTTTCTGGCATCTGTTTCAGTTCTCCTCACTTATTAGTGTCTAGCATTCATGGCTCTAAGGGAAAATTACTGAAAAAAGATTTGCTTCATCTCCAGTTAAAGGTGAGCAGCTGGTGAAATTCAGATGTCCAGTGGCTGCTAAAAAAGTTGAAACAAAGTTACACAAATTCAGGTACAGCACTGGAAATCTGTATGACACACGAATGGTACTATTTACACGATCCTATATTCTCCAAATAGTATGAAGTTTCAGCACAAATCAAAATACCTAGAAACACCTCAAATTTTCTGTTGTATCTACAAAACCACAATAGATGTTGTCCTGTTAGACTAGCCACAATTGCAGCACTTCGGTGACAGAGCCTTCACAAAGCACATAGTTCATCTTACACAAATTTGTCACCTGCAGTATCCAGGCTTCATTTCAGCAACTCTACTTGAGCTGCTGAGAAGTCCAGCCAGACCCAATGTCCTGGAATAGCCTGAAGTAAAAAAGAAATATAGGAAGCACAGAGGACAGAAGACTTATTTTGCTGATTAGTGGCAAAGCAGAAAGCCAAAGGAAAGAGGACATTTTCAGCCAGTCACATGGAGATGGACCAGCAGCTATGAAGCAGCAGACAGAAGACTCCTGCGGAACCAGAAAGTTCCGGGGAGTCTCAAAACTGAGAAATGCATTCAGATTGAAAAGGGGAGATCACTGGGAAGTACTATCTAAAGTGCTGTACTAAAAGAAAAACACATCTTGATACTTTCAGAAAAAGGGGAGAATCTTGTGGAGTCAGGAATAAATATGGCAAAGATGGATGGTGGACCAAAAGCAAAGGAAGTGACGTAAACCCAGAAAACCATGAACTAGCTTAGAGAGGGTAACAGCAATGGCAAATTCTCAGTGGAAAAGGCAGAGTGCCTTTGATGAGATGCTGAAGAATGTAATTCTGAGGTTGATGGCATATCAGCAGGGCCTAGTATAGCAAGCAGTGAACTGAACAGACTGATGCATGCAGATGCTATGCAATGGTATCTATAAAGATCACCAGTGAGTGAGGAAGTTGATTTTGATGATAATATCCCAAGAGGTATTATGAGGATGTCAGAAATATCTTGCCTGAGCCAAAATTTTGTTTTTCTTGGGAAGATTCAAAATGCAGAAAGAGAAAATGTCTATCCTGCTTTCTGAAGAGACAGAGAGATACTGTAATAAATCCCATGCCTGAGGCTAGCCACAGACAACTCCAAGGTTGGAAAAAAGGTTTTCTGATGACTTCAGCAACTGATGCCTGAGGATGAGCCTGATTTCAGAAAAGCACTAGGACGTACTATGGGCTTTCCAGGTAACTAACCCCACTGAAAAGCAAATACAAAGAGATGAAATCCCAGTCAACAGTGAGCTAATGAACAGCAACTACCAGCAGTAAGGGAAAGTCAACGTCACTGAACACCCTCCTCCTCAATCTTGAGAGTGTGGAGCATGAAGTCGCAGGGCCCAAGTGTCCTGCAGTAAGCGTACGCTGCACAGGTGCCCCTGACCTTCGCTGACACACTGATCTCCTAAACACAAAGAATAAGAGCTTGCATCTTGTGGGGCAGCAAAATGCTCCCAAATAGACCATGGGAAATACAGCCAGTATGCAAATCAGATTGAATGATCTGAAGCTGGAATGAACTCTTACGGGACACAAAATGCTCAGGTTTTTCAAGATATGCACGTTTTCCACAGTTTTGCTCATGACATATGTAACATCAACCCTGATTCTCAAAAGGCAGCCTTTGGCAAAAATCTGCTACTCTTGGAAGCAGTCTGCTTTTGGTAAATTGGCATGACCATGTTAAGAATGAGATAATCACAAAACGTAACCATGTGAAAATGATTGGGACTCATGAGAGGATCCAGCTGTTTGATCAAGTCTGTCAGATCATGACTAACCCTCGCAGCAGACTGTTGTTCTGTTGGACAGAGGGAAGCATATGAGGCAAACCGCTGCAAAAGGGCCAGCTGCCACCCAGAAGAGTTTAACTTACTAAGGCAGAGCACAACATGCGGTTACAGCTGCAGTGTGGCCCCTTCCTTCAGTGGACTTCTAAACAGAAAAATCCCAATTACTGGAGACAAGCTCCTCACGCAGCCCAGAAGCTGTGGAATACCGAAATGAAGTATCTTTCCATCTGATGCTAAATAATAAAACCACACAATCAAATCTCTCCAATCAGGATACGTGGAAGGTAAAATACCTATGGTGACATTGATTGTATGAAGAAAATCTGAACAATTTCTTAATATGTGGAACTTAAGATACAGATACTGTAAGTAAGCAGTAGGTATACTACCTACAATACTCCTTTTCCTCCAGATTCCGAGCACAGATGGTGCTATTGAAAGCATCTGAAAGACGACTGTTCTCTTTGATAATGACACATAAATATTAAGTTGGAAGAACAGACAAATGAGCATGGCAGTGTAAACAGTGAGTTCTGGAAAGAAAGGCCAAGTGCCAAGTGGCTAACATAATAAATACCAATTGGATTTTTCAGGAATAAATTACTTTTGTACTTCAATTTTAGGTTTCAATTTATTTTGAGATGTATAGAGACTATAAAAGGTAAAGTGATCTATAGAATACATACAGCTAGAACATAGAGAAATGAGAACACGTGATGAGTTATAGAGGTATGCTTTAGAAAGACTGCTATAAAGTCATAGCTTTCACATTAGGAAAGTACTGTACAATCCAATTCAAAACTCTCATTTAATACAAACTTAAATTGACTATTTGTTCCACAGGCAAAGTTAAAGAGGTAGGCATGGTTTGCTGAAGGGAGCTATTAGCTGTGATTGCCATTCAGCAGGCCAGAAACACAGGTCTGAGGAATAAGAATATGTAGGGATTTTAAAATGTCCTTTCAGGAGAAGGAAGAACACGATCACCAACTGATGAGAGAACAGCCAACTATTCTAGTGGCCTTCCTGTCACTATATAGTTAGGGAACTAAGCAAAAGAAATGCAAAGTTAACTGGGGCTCGGAAAGGGGAATTCCAGTATATGATGTTTCTTAACAGAAAACGCTACTGGAAAGAGGGATAAATGTTATTTATACACAACTTACAAATTTTCTAAACGTTGCTGTACCTGCTGTGTTATGTCTTCTAGTAAAAATACTACTATAATTGTCTACTACTACTCATAAGGAGTATTTTTATTCAAGACACAATTACATCAATAGATATAATATGATTCATTTTAGAGCCAAGCAGAATTACAGATTTCATTTTCATCTGGAAAAATATCTCTGTGATCATATCATGATCAGCATGAATTTGATCACCTTAATCAAATTAATCTCTCTTCAATAATCACTAGAATATACTGACCAAAAGGGGCCAAAACATGTAAAAGCTTCCACGGCATTCATTTCAGAAGTTTTGTGTAAGTCACGTGGGACTCTAATGATAGCTACTGAAAAACCTTAGAACACATTTAAAATAAAACCATGTACCCAGGCGGGGGCAAAGCGGATCCATTCATCTGACAATTCTCTCCCCTCCACACAGATGCAAGAAATAAAAATCACAGTAACAGATTTGAGGTTAGACCACATCATACCACTCCAGTATATCTCCTTTAAAGTTTCATCAGTTTTACATAATTCAATATCTTATTGAAGTAAGCTTTTTTAAAGCTGGATTTAAAATGAGTACAAGTCTCTCTTTCATCAGTTCAGAGAATCCTGAGAGTACAGCTCTGTAATAGTGTGCTCTGTGACGGGCACACAAGTGTTTTCTAAACCCAACGCCCAATCTTAAGAGGGTTTTTTTATACCTCGCTTTGTTTCTTAAATTATTGCTTTCCCAAGTATTGCTTTTCACGTCATAAAATCATAAGGCATTTTATATACAACAGTTTATAAATATTTTTTCAGATTTGCTGTTTCTTCTGTAACTTTTTCCCCAGGGTGTAAGAAAGCTACCAGTTAAAAATTGTCTGCCAGAATCAGACATACTAGCTTAGAAGAAACAAACATTAAGAACTGATTTGCTATCTTAAATTAAAGAAAGATTCCATTTTATTAAAACATTATCTCATTGTGTTGTAGATGACTGATTACTGACAACCCCTCTAAGTTCCTGTTGAGTTATTTTTGTAAACATGGAATTCAATTGGAGGTAACATGAGCTGCTTAATACTTTGCTTCTATTGTATCCGAAGTTTTGAATACAAATGTTGGTTCAATAAATTATTGGGAATGAAAATTACAGATAAGAGAAAATTACTGAAATAACTGTTATGAAAGAAATCTCAGACCATTAATTTGATATAAAGAAAAATAGACCTGTGAAGAACCTGGGGTAGCAATGGAGATCCATGTATGCATGTTGTATGTATGAAGTAGGTAACGTCCAGGAAAGAGAATCCCCAGGACCAATTATAAGGGCGTTTTGCAGCTGTTCTGAACTATTTCATTCAAGAGTTATACAATTAGTTTTAGATTTTTTGTTTTGGCTTGTTTTAGAGGTGAGAGGACTACATATTTCATTTCAGTAGAGAAAAGCCAGAGTTAAAAATGAAATAGCCTCTAGAAAGCAAGATCAGTACCAAACTGTAAAGGAAAGAACAATATGCTAAATGCTATGGCCATGCCCGAAATTTAACAGCAAGCTAGGATTAAGTATTCCCAGGTCACTAATAACATATCCAAAACTGCTGTCAAAATTATTGACAGTCATAAGATGATGGCAGAGGCCTTCGAATAAAGGCAGAAGATGATACTAGAGGCCGCAGGGATATAATCACCAATAGTTAGCTACTGTCAGGAAAGGAATGTGACCACGGAACTGGCTTATGGATAATGAAGTGAACAAAGACCACATATACACATATAAAGAATTGTGCATAAGGTGAACCTGCAAACCCACAAAAAAAGAAAAAGAAAACGATCCTCATTAGTTAACGTAGCAGACCCAGGAGCTGGGGGCTGCAGATGGCTCATGCAACACCCACCACCTTCTTAAGGAAGGTGAGCACCCAGTTGTGGGGTCCATGGGGACCGTGGAAGGCCAAGCATAACACGCTGGAGAGAAAAGGGCGGGTACTAAGGAGCATGCAACAGTTGCAACTGTTTAATTATTAGGACATTTTCCTGAAATTGCATTATTTTATTTTCTTTTTCAATAATAAGTAGATCTGGATTAGTAATTATTCTTTTATTAGCTTAACAATAAATTCTTTGCTATTGATATATAAGGTATGTTCCCTGTTTGCCCATAGCAAAAGTTGTATGCAACACTGTGTAGGAAGCTTTTGAATAGAGTGTACCAAATATACAAACTCAATCATTCCATTCAGCCTGTGATTTTGCCTGCAATGACCATTTGTGTTCACTGGACTGTCATAGAGCGTGATTCCAGAATGCTTGTAATGTTATCTCACATCACTCTCCAAATACGCATTGTTTCAAGATACTATTATAGTACACTAAAAGCTATAAATCATAATCGTCATTTTTACCCAGGAAGGAATGTTTCTCTTATGTTAAATTTTGTACTTTAACAGTTCCTATTAGCTGAGCGTAGATCAATTTTTAAACAAATTCTATACTGTATCAGTAAAAATGCACCTTTAACAATTTATCTGTGTTTCCATTAATGTCTGTGTTAGACACAAAACCCTCCCCCACCTTCTAAAAAAGCCTTTAGCTAGCCTTTAAACCTTAACTACAAGGCTAGTTTGTAAAAACTAGAGAATTTAAATGATTTATTAAGGAAAAATCATGTAAAAAACCCCCAACCTTTTAGCTTTTGCAATACGCAAATTTATGTACTCAGAATTCGTACTAATTGAACAAAAATAATATTATAGAGTAATAGCACTACCGTGTTCCTTTTTTTTTCCCTGCAAAAATGTGTCCCTTTGAAAGAGAAGAAATAAAATGAGTTAAAAATTACATTAAGAAAAAGTTGTGGCTCATGGTCTGAAGTCAATGTATTAGTCCATACATAACTTGAAATATTTCATTCTCTTATTTTAGTTTCAGACACCCTCTCGCTAAAACATCAGCTAGATTATCTTATATCCTCTCTGATTTCATATTTCTCAGATCAAGTGAACCTGAGACACCCTGTATTTAAAAGTGGCTTTTTGGAATTCAGAAGAAAAGAAAATACTGGTGACATTGAATATAATTCAGAAAACCAGCTGTCTAGACAATAATTAAAAGTTAAAGCAGTGATTTACAATGGCTATCAGCGGAGATTTGTTTAAAATAAATATTTGTAAAAATCAATATACAAAGCAGGCCCTTAGAAGCAATAACTTGGGCTGGCAGTATAAGCAAACCCTCAAGGCTATCACAGGCATTAATTCAGAGCCAAATTCCACCATGCTCATTCCCCCTAGTTTTTACCCT
This sequence comes from Larus michahellis, assembly GCF_964199755.1. NCBI lineage: Eukaryota > Metazoa > Chordata > Aves > Charadriiformes > Laridae > Larus > Larus michahellis. The sequence continues at coordinate 38,630,850 of NC_133901.1, forward strand.
TCCTCGCAGATCCCACTGAAACACCCAAGTCTTGACAACATAAAGGTGTCTCCCTTGCTCCGGGAACCAGGCTGAACCTACACTTAAAACTTGCCAACCTTGCAACAATTTCAGTGCGACTCAGTAATTACAATAGCTAAGAGGTTACACTAAGGAATATTTGGAGGCTTAAGAAATGCAATCAAAATATTTTTAAAGCTCTGATGAATATTTATTTCTGAAAAGCTATCAGTTCTATGATGCCATCACTTTTCTAAACTCCTTCCAGTTCCTGCTCATCTACATTGTATTTAATAACTTTCACAATTTTCTGCATACTTGATAATTCTTTGCTCAACGAACCTTTACTTCACAGTTCATTTGTCTACGTAGAAAAATACATCACCGCAGTTGGTACTGGCTCATCCCCTGAATAAATGACCATTTCTTCTCATAAGAACGGTCCTTCTAATTCCAGAGCCAGTCAATGCCATTTTGGTATCAGTTATGTTGCTGCAGATCCCATTCAAAAAACAGAAAGAAGAAAATCCGTCTCAGCCCTTACGCAATTATGACACGTTGGGGAGAACTAGGAAGTATAATCCCTGAAAATGAACTTTCCGTTCTGCTATTCTATTATACATGAAGCCAAAAGCCAACAGAAACAAACCTTTTGAGTAATAAGGAGCTTCAGATACTAATTAACTCATTTCTAACTAAGTGAAGTGAATTCACAAAGAGGAAGGAAGCAACAATTTCTCCAATGACTGTTGCCTTTCTTTTTCCCTAGAGCTCTTGGAGACATAAAAACATGAGACTACTGGTGGAAAACGCCATGATTCACACTCAGCGAGCAGGAATTCCAAATAGCTTCTAAGTATACTTTTCAGAGTAAATCAGTCTTCAGGCAAAGACTAGTATAATTTTCAAAACCTGATGGATTTGGCATCCTAGGCAAAAATGGTTATCTCATATTCACATGTCACACCTGGATATATCTAATCTTCATTTAAGCTTTCAAAGATACTCTTTTAAGCATGGAACCAACTGTGCCGCTTAAAGTCATGTGTGCAGGGTTTCTTAGAAAATTTAGCAGATCTTCGTCAGTCATCTCTTTAGTTCTCAGCCAAGAGTAATTCCATTAGCAGGGAACTGCACCCAGTAATCTATGAAAAGGACAACATTTTAACTTTAAAAAACAGTGTACATGTAAGTTGGAAAAATTGGAGGCATACAGGAAGCCAAGGAGGATTGCTACTCATTCTAGGACTGGGGTCATCCTCCTGTGATGGAAGAACCTACAATGATGTCGCTGAAAATAGTCCTCTATAGAGCACTAAACGGAGATATTTCCAGCACGTACAACCTGAACAGTATTTTCCAGAATAAGATGCAATTATGGCACTATTTTCTATCTTACATGCTCAGCTTCTTTCAGTCTTGAAAGATTAAGCTTGACTGTGACACGTACAAGTCCCAAGTGCATTTTCGTTGCTCCTTACATGCATAAAGGTCACAAAGGAGAATTAAATGTGGGTAATTGTTAGAACATATACATGACACTGCTGGACTACATATATATAGGACGGTATACATCTATTAACAGGTAAATGTAAGAAATTCTGAATTGATGACTACAAGGTTAGACATAGTGTTTTTTTGATAAAATATCTGTTCAAGATACGTCAAAAACTACAGACTGGGTACAGATTTCATGAACAGCTGCACAGCTTATGTTAGGACATAATGATATATATGTGAGAACATTAATGTAATATTAAGCTGATACAACTTGACTTCCTGATGTTCAACACAGTATTTTTAGTCTAAGAAATACCTTTGTTTAGTTACTGAAGCAGCAGAGCCTCAGTTGTGACTCAAGCACACCAATTTTAGCAATATTAGGTCATGGAACTTTTAGCTTTGGATCTTTAATTAAAGTTATAAGTAACAATTTAAACTATAACAGTGAGAAGCTCTTAGCACTGCAATATTTAACCTATCACTTCTCTGGTACTTGCGGATGTTCATCAAGGCACTGGCAGCAGCGTGCCTCCATAAAACGCACAAAGAGTTTTCTTTTTCATCAAAAACCCCTCATGCAACTGAAGAAAACCTCCCCCACAGCTTGTAAAGATTATACTGTTACATGGCCAGCAAAGCACTGATCCAAACCTTGAGACAGCAGTAAGGAAATTGTAATGTTATAATCAGTGGTCTCAAAACAAGAAGAAAGTAACTCTCTCAATCTAGAAGGTCTGCGGTTGTGAACTGGAACCAATGAGGCTCACCCCAGTGCTGCATTTATGGCATATTTGAACCATCACTAGGGATGACTACAAAGCCAGGGGTTTTCCCCCCGGAAATAAGAAAAAAAAGAAGAAAAAAAGAAGTGCCTAAGAAGGCAGCACTTCTGTAACAGACATTATTAGGATTAGCTCACTGCTGAAAATGAGGCATTTTGGGCTTGATTGCTGATCTCAGCTGCTAGTTACCCTGTGCTGGTTACAGCCTCCCACCTGGCCCACCACTGGCTGAATTGCAGGAGCGCTGCCAACCCCTGCCTCGTGCTTAACAAGCCCTCGCCAAGGCAAATCAGGACACTAAACACAATCTTTGCCACAGTAGCAGAAATAAAAGTTTCTTGACATTCAACTATTCCTCCAATCCTGTTTGGCTGGAGTCTTGCTTTAAGCATCACAAGCACGTTCAGTGCAAATTCTTTGGCTTTTTGGTACTCAAAGGGGAGGTATCACTATCGATTCCCAAGGCAACTTTTAGCCAAACTGTCCCAAACATCACAAAAAAATGCTGCATTCATTAAACTTTGATCCTTGTCTTGACTGAATTCACTAGGTATATCAGTCAGGTGAATATTTTGAAGTACTAGGAATTTACAGATGTTGTGTGAATATTTCATCATCTTTTTAAACTTGCCAATAATGGGAGTTTTGGGGATGTTGAGAAGAAAGAAATGTATGAAGATATGGATGACACATTTTAGTAATTGAATAAGTTAATTACCAATTTAATTTTCTCTTCCTACAGTGGAAGCACTTTAGCCAAGACTTACACAGCGTATGGCCTCATTTATTTTATCCTTTTTTTCCCTGCATCATGTTATTATTTCCTACCTGAATTTGTCAGTTAACTGTCTACCATCCAGTTAGAAATCTCAGTCTCCTCCTCCCAGAACTATACTCAGATCCAGGTATTGCATCTTGCTATGAGTTGCCCCTCTTCAAGGTATTGCTGATCCGTCAAAGCATGGAGCCCTCCTACTACCAGTTCTTTTGGGCTGGAATCGGTGCCTTCATTCCCTTAAAACTTTGTTCAAGGGCCTGGGAACTGCTGAAGAAACACGCTACCTCCCCTAAATGATGTCAAACTACCCAGAATTTCTTTTTGTGAACCTCCACTCAGGCCTTCCTCCTGTTACTAATCTTATTCTCCCTGAAGGGCAAACTTCCCTGCTTTCAAAAGTCCTTTTCCATCACGTAGCTCTATCATACGATCCCTGAACTTTCATTGCCTTCAAGAGCGGAAGTAGCTACAGCGGACAGAGGTGAGTCCAATCAGCCAATTCCCTTAAAGCTTCCGTGCAGCCGCACATAAAATGCTTTACTGGTATTTCTACAGAAAACATCTGTTCTACTTCGATGCAAAAACTGAGGAGGCTGATGCCGGACCCATCGCTGACAGAAACTGCAGCTGAAATACTGTATTTGAGTCCCATATGAGGACGGGATTCCTCACTTATCTTAACCATTAATTACAGTTCTAATTAGTGGTTTTTAGCAACTCCTGCTGCATTTCTCCCTCACGTTCCAGAGAGACCCTTGGGAGTAAGAAATCTGCAGTTGGGAGGGGATGCTGGGGCAGTCACTCTTTTCATTCACTCATAGGAATTCCACAGAGGAAAAAATTAAAATAAATTCAGTCTGACACTTTCTTCAGTATTCTGCTTTCCCATGCCATGGGATTTATCCGCAAGTCACAGAGGGCATGTTTTAGAGAAGGAGTCCTAGCAATGCACTTCCACTACCAGTTACACTGTCCAAGAACTAAAGTAATATACCGATCACAAGGTTTTATTATGCTTGGACGTGACTTCTTTTTTTTTTAATATTGAATAAAGCAACCTTCTGGCTCCACCATACCCCAGGTTCCTCTTCCAAACCCAGTAACTTTTGGGAAAGGCAATGGAATGAATTTTCCTCACCCCAGAAGCGCCTTGTATTTATCTATATTATCTACCACAACAGCAACAGTCCAAGAACATTCAGAGTTGTAGGTGATTTTGCATCTGCAACACCATATAACACCAAGAACCACATCCCACCTCTCTTTTACTGACAGATTTTAGCCCTTCCCCCTGACTGTCAGAACAATTCACAATCGTCACACAGACTGTTCACAATAAACAAAATTACTGAAGAAAGTAAAGAAAAAAATCACATTGTGCTGAAAGAACTGACAAGAAAAAGGGGAGCTATTAAATACAAATTTCTCTACTAGAATACACATGACTGAACCTAACAGAATATTTCCCTTTGAAGTTTTTTTTTTTCTTTTAAGGGAAGTAGTCTAAAATCTATGCAAGCCTAGAGAGAAAGAAAAAACCAAACAACTGAACATCCAGCATATAGAAAGTTTCCGAAATTATATCCCTGACTGACAGAGCTGTGAAAGGAAGCCACCATAAATGTAGCACAATTTCTGTTAAACAGTGGCAGAACATACTTTGTGCTTGCTGGTAACAAATTTTTTTTTCATTTGCACTCATTTATATATCCCTACGTATCCATACTTAAAATGAAATTGATGTTATTCTTAAAAGCAGTAGCATGGAAGTCAAGGAATCTTTTTTTATAGCCTGGTAACTGGTTTTAATTCTTAAAGCCCAAAATGTGTTAGGAACCTTTAATATTAGAGGGCAATGCTGAGTCCATTCACCAGCTTGACATATTCCAGAGAAAGAATTTGGGTAAATTCCTCAGCTGACATGTGTACAATGAAACACATGGATTTACAATAAGGGAGAATTTGATCCAGAGCCAGTTAAATGACTTGCCTACAGATATAAAATGAGTCATCGGTGGAGATAATACAGATACCAGATATCAACAACTCCCTGACTCAGACCACTTTGTCCACAGTGACGTTTTTGGGTGTTTTTTTTGCTGGCAGAGGTTTGGGTTCAGCAGAGCCACATTTTTCTTCTATCTGTAGCCATTGTTTCATTCCTTACGGTCCTAAGTGAGAAAGTGGTGTGCACCCCCCTAAATGGTAGCATCTATGTTTTTAAAGTTGCTTTTAACTTCAGTCAAAGGCATTCAATATTTGTTAATGTTTAAGAGCAGAAAAACAGCTGAAAAGCCAGAGTCTATAGTTTGAGACAATTACAAAGACTAATGCGAAAAGGTAGGAGGGACTGAGCCAGCTGCCACAAGTGTTAGTTCACCCTGCTACGTTAGGGTAATTATCCAAGAGAAGGTGTTTATCTGCAATCAGAGATTACCATGGCATTATTTCATGGTAAACAGATTCTGCTGATGAACAGACTGAGCTCTGGAATTTGTATCTTACAGGCAGTGTAAAACACTTTCAGGATAAAGCAAAACGTTCTCTAAATACCCAATAAAAGAGGAATTGGAGGGGTTAGGGGATACTTTCTGGGTATTTACAATTAGGAAAGAGTTGGACATTTTATTATTAGGTGAAAATTTTGTTGTAGATTTGTACCTCATGCTTTTGGCAGAAGTTGTCCATGACATATGACCTACTAGTACTACTATTTTTTATTGTTACAATAAAACATTAAAAAAAAATTCTATTTAATTTTTTATTTTAAAAAAAATCAATAGCGATAGCTGCTTTTTATTCGTGGTTGAACTTCTCTACATCACAATACCTCCTGTTGTGATGAAACACACTCTGGCATTTTGAACAAGTACAGATGATAAGTACTCAGTATGCTAATTAGAGGAGCAGATGTTTTCAATAAATTTGTGTTAGCCTGAAATAATTTTTCTACAGATATGTGCATGCACTTTGCTGTTTGGCCAATCCATAAGAGTTTGATTTCAATAGGATTTTTCCCTGACTAATGAGTTAGGGTCCTCAGGATTCACTTCATGATTTTTTATTTTAAAGTGAAAAAGAAGACTTCTTTCCTAAATAAAATATGGGTGGTCTAATGCTTCCTGTTAGAAACTCTTGTATATATCTATTTATTACCACAAGTACATCCCACACCTGAATTTAATGGAAGGTCTAAAACAAAGTTTCACTCAGTTCAAATTATAAAATTAAGACAAAATATTTTTTTCTTGTTAAAAGTAATATAATTGCTGCAATTACATGACACTCAGTTATCACTGTAATCCAAAAGAAAAGCTTGAAAACATGGCAGGCCGGTTACTCGGGTTGCTCAGATCTGAGACATGCTTTTAATCAAGCTGCAAGCTTTTTGTTTGTAGACATTTGTTATCTGAACTCCCTACAGATTCCATCTGCCGTGAACATGCTCCAGCATCAAGCTACAAGACCTGATGGGGAATGTTTCCTCACATCAGGACCAGCACCACACAAGACCTGAGAGGCTGAGACTGTGTGAGCTGGGGCGAAGGCGCCCAGGTGCAGAGAGATGAGGCAGAGCCAGCTGGATGCTTCCCGCTGGGGCAGAGAAAACCAGGCTCTGCTGCTCCAAAGAGGCAAACCAGGGCCACAGAGAGGGGCAGAAGGAGCAGAAGAGGAACTTAGCCCTGGAAAAGATCCTGCTGCTGGCGATCAGACGGGGCGAGTGAAGTAGTGACTGCTGCAGGAGAGAGCCAGCTTGCTTCCTCGCTCCAGCCCTCATTCCCCCATCAACTACAGAAGTCGCCACCCTGACTTCAAAAACTTCTGCAGTGGCAAAGCCATCATCAGGAGGATTACTGAACTGCTGCTTCTAGGAGTCTACTGTCAGAGGGGCTTGGTTGTTTTCAGCTTGAGTCAGCCCTAAGAGGAAATGTGGCTCCAGCCTTGCACAGGCAAAACTAGGTATCAGACGTTTTTCACAGCAAACCAGAGTTGAATGGCATGGGAAATTAGAGAAATGCTGAAGGCAAAGTATTTGCAAATTGACAGGAGAATCATTACCTACACGGAAAAGCAGTTTCTATCTTTAGTAGTGGCTGGAAGGCCTCACCTTTAGGCTGCTTCAGTAACAATCACATTTTTCCATCTTGCCGTAGGAAGCTCTGTTTGCAGCAATCCAGGCACTGAAAGTCCCAGCTGAAGGGACAATGATAGGGGTAAGGAGCATTCTTTGCTCAGGCAGAAATGCGAGATTAGTGAGGTGAAAATAAAGATGAAATTCTGACTCAGCTAAAGCCATTGCCTGTTTTGCAATGACTGAGAAAGAGACAGAACTCCAGCTGTAGCCCACTGACTGAATTACACATACACCTAACTTTGCAGAAGAGAAAAGGCGTTGGAGCATGCTTCACTGTCAGACACAGAAATCCAGTGCAAATATTTTCCTATATAAATGTTTTCTATCCCTGATAAACTTAAAAAAAGCACTATCTAACCAACCTTTTTCCTCCTAATTTCCCCTGGATTTTATACCACAAATTTTGTATGCAGCATTTGCCACAAAAACAACATTAAAAGCAAGCTTATTTTGTTCCCACCTCAGAGGAAGCTCATGATTTAGTTTCATTTAAATTTCTCTGAAGTAGCTCCAATATGAAAGCAGAAATTGGTGCACATTGGAACAGGGCCCCAGAACAGCTTCTGCAGCTCCGAAGTACAATCACTTCCACAGGCACTTGTGACATTTTAAAGAAGTAACTCAGACAGAAGAATAACATTTGCATGATTTAACACATCTTTTAGAGAAATACAAGAAAACAGAAAGATTTAATTTGCCTCTCATCAAGTAAATTTTCCACATGTGGTGGCTAGCGTCAGATGGACACTTCCAGATGAAGACAGAAGTGGACAATAGGCCACTTGTGCGGTGAAGCCCTCAACCGCAAATGGCAGATTTTTCAGACTCAGCATCCTCTCCACTTCAGTCTTACACGAAGACCTCAATCATCTTCTACTACTTTCCACAGCAATTGCAGCTCCTAACTACTGTGCTCTATACAAAGCTAGGCTATGCTATGCGCACATCAACACCAGTGAAACACACACACAGAAGTAGAAAAGAAGAAAAGATTAGAAAATAGGGAAAATCCCACATAGTTGTCTTTCACCAAAACTGCTGAAGCGGCTGTGTCTTTTTCTTTCACGTATTGCCTTAAATTTTAGAAAACACTTGCACATCTGCTACGTAAGAGAAATTAATACTGATGTGAAATTATATTTATTAATGATACTGCTTGATTTAATGAAAACCTGAAAATCAAAACGTGGCCTGTGTTCAATTTATGTTGAATACTCAGTTGATTCTATAAGAATATTGAATAAATACAGATCATTTTTTCTTAAAAAGTTTGCCCTAATTTTAGACTAAAATTTACACAGCAAAATGATACATTAATAGGATATAAAAAAAGTCAAGTCAATCCTAGATTGACTGAATGGTTTAAAAAAAAGGGTAGTGTTGAGGAGGAGGGAAGAAATGAAAACTAACAGTTGGGAGGCCCAAAATTGAGATTGCCAACTACATTCTGCGAGAATATGTAGAGTTCTGGTCCTCACATTCAAGGTAAGTAAGTTTAAGCATTAACGTGCAGTAGAAGACAGAATAGCTAGGGAAGAGAAAGCCAGTGATAGCAGAGGAGTCTAGCTGCTGTGCATTACCAGTTTTACAAGACTTACAAAGTTAAGAGAGGAAAATATTGCTGCCCATAAATACACTACGATAAGCATGAGGGAGGGAGAAGCGCTGCTGTCTCAGGACCGGAGAACAAATAACTCCAAGGACAAATGTGTGTGAACTGATCACGCATACATAAGAACATATATAAGAAAAAACATTTTTAGCTATTCCACCATTATATTCCTGGGGCACGTTTTCAAGTGAGATGGTGGAACAAGAATTTCACTTTCATTTACAGTTCTGTAGAATAAGTTCCATAAAAGCGACTGCAAGACGTTGTCCTGATGAAGCAAGGGACTGTAATTAATCCCCTGTTCTTATTTTCTTTTATGACAATGAAGGAATTTATTTATCTTGTGCACATGGAGATTTGTGTGATCGCAGAGGACATAAGGGTCAGAGAAGTCACAAAGAAAGCAAAGAAGATACAGGGATCCTCACGTCCACCAAAGTTCAATTATTGTTCACAATATCATAGAAACAAGATCTTTCATTCTAATCCTCTGCTGCATCAGCAACAGTATCATACAGTTTCAGAACCTTACTAAAACTGCCTAGGTAATACAAGATTGTGAACTAGAGGCTTGACACCAATAACCTTCCAGCAAATTAGAAACTGCAAAAGAATGAAAACAAAGCATCAGTACAGACTGACCCCTGAGTGTCCTCGGTATGCGTTAGAAAGCAGCAGATCAATTATCTGCATGTGTAAGAATTTTTTAGGGTCTTAGTGTCCCTGTGTGAAATTAGAATGCAACTGGAAAGGAGGCAGTGAGATGTGAAACATACTTTTTGATGATGCACAGCATTCGAGTTTCATTTGATGCACTATCCTGTATAACTTGATTTGTTTGTTGACGCTGCAGCTTAAAAATCTACAACTGCAGATACATTCCATGATATTTCTGATAGAAACCACTACGGTTTTAAAAGAAACAGATATTTTTTGAATTTATATTATTATATAAAGATGAACAGATATATAATTTTTATACTCAAACCTTTTTGTGAAAAGGAATACCCTAACATGTATGCCTAAAAAAGTAGCTTTTTCAACAGCATCTGGCTAGCATTTATATAGATTATAAATGATGAATGTAATCCTTCTATTTTCAGAATATCTGAAGATAGATGGTTAGTTAAAACAATATTTGAAAAGCAAAATCTTGATTAAAGATAACATCTTAAAACATGTGGACTTTCAGGTGTTTATTGAATATTCAGTCAGTCTTAGTATTTCCTGCAAAAGTTCTCTGTCCCTACACAGTGGCATATTTTTCACACTTTTCCAGAAGACAGAAACATTTTGCCATTGAAATTTTATTGCTTCACTTGTGAGTTATAAAGATTTATAGCTTCTCTCAGTTCGTCTCAGAAGCATCACTAGCACAAGGGTATTGCTCTCAGAAACAACTGAGAAGCTGTAGATTAAAAAAAACATTTGCAGTGACCATTTTTGTGGTTTTAACCTTTGCTAAAACCACTGAATCTTCTATTAGGATTTGTCTGCATTAGTAGCCCTTTGTTTGCAATATAAGAAGAATCCTGTGTGTTGAGTGAAAAACCTGTTCCCATGGGTTTATAATAATTATCCAACAAAACACTCTCATTCTTTGGAGGGTTTGGTCCTTTCCTTCATATCTGGTCATTTAGACCAAGGGGCCTCATTTTCAGAACCAACTGAGATTGTCATTTCCATGGAAGTCATTAGGAACACACTGCACTTCAAAATGTCAGCCACCACTTTGCACTCTAAATAGCATTCCAAGAAACTTCTTATAATCCAAAATCATGGAAACCCTGCTGCAGCTGCTATTCAGCTGAAGAAGTCTACGGCCTCTGCAGTCACAAGGGGCTTTCAAACCGTGGAGTGTTGCCAGGGCTTTCTCGGCTCTGTCCCTGGGCGGTGCACAGGAGCTGGGCTCACTGCACCCCTCCATCTTCCCATGACATTAGAAAATCAAATCTCCCCTGTCCGTGGGGAGTTTCTTACCTGGCTGATACTGGGTTACTCTGGAGACGAGAACAGGATAGCCGTACCAACTTCTCTTGCTAAACCTGGGTCACTGTGAATTAAAGACAAGAGACAAGGGCCATAAATATATAGTCTAAGAAGGAAAGCAGCTCTGCAGCCTTTGCCTTCCTAGCCTTCAAGCTGACAAGCTGCTGCAGGGCAAGATTTTGCAGATAAATCAATGCCACAGGGTGATTTTCCCAGAATAATTATGGCTTGTATCCAAATCTCATTTACCTCCTCCCCACAGAGACAAGAACAAAAGAGAGTATCTGGATATGGGGAAAAGAAAGAGAATAAAGTTTGGGATTTAAATAAATTAAGATACTGCTGCTGATTATAGAATTTGCAGAGTAAATTAACCTGCACGCAACCTCCACACCATCAGAACTATACTGCTACCAATACCTGATAACACCACCTCAGGGGAACCCCCCGGTAATGCAGTTACTGTTGTTTGCTTCAGGTAATGCTTCACATAGCCAAAACTTGCTAGTTGCTCAGAGCAACTGGTTGTAGAGAGATCACTTCTTTGTCCTAATTTGATGATGTGAATTTCTTAAGGAGGAAAGTGATTTTTTTACTTTTTGTCATTATTTTTATTGCCAGTTTTCCTAATAAATTACAAAGATCAAGAACTATGCTGAAAGCCAAATCTCACATAGTAAGGGTGAGGGAAAAAAGCTCAGTAAAATTTGATTTTCCTCATCGTTGGCTCTTTCATATCCCAATAATCCATTTTTGGGACAGATTCTAATCTCAGACGCAGCGTGGGCATCCCGGCATACCTAAGAAAAATCTGTTACTGTGCATCATGCGTGATATTAGAATCTGGCCCTTCCACTGTAGAGGGAACATTTGCATCAAGTTATAATGACTTTTCATAATAGCCATATTTTCTAATATTTGCAACTGTGCACATGGCCTTTCATTCCACAGATGGCAATTATGAAAAGCCCTCACATATGGCAACTCAAAAATAAATTTGTCTAAGGCTACAAGTGTATAATTTCAGCACAAACCCCAGCACTCTGAACACAGTTCCTATTCTGAGAACTCAGGTCATTCCTTAGTCCCTTGCTCCTGTAATGAAGTCAACTGGCAATGTCAGAAAGTAAGTCAGACCTAAGAGCTGTCAATTACTATGATTTTACCCTGATTTATTTCTCAAGTTTGAGAGAGAATGAACTTTCTGGCTGTATCCAGGAAACCCTCTAGGCACACATTTAACTTTATATAAAGAATTAGCCCTAGGGAGATCAGTCACATCTCTAATCATTTGGACAGATCGTAATTTTGTTCAAATTTTTCTTTTTTCCGCCGCAATCAAGTCAGTACGTGAGTACATGAGGCATAATATGGTCTGCAGAAGGTGGCCTTTTTGACCCGTGGCTTTCAGCTGCTTTTCCATGAATGCTGAGGATAAGCCTAAATTCCAGGCCATGCCTGCTTGTCTGGTGCCCGCTGGCAGGCTGCTTGGGGCGCACAGCTCCCCCGCACTCCCAGGGAGCCCGACGGTGCTAGGGCTGGCACAGGGGGCCCTGGCGGAAAAGAGGGTGGTATGCAAACACACACTGGGTATCTTAGAATGATGGTCGCTCTTTACCAGTGCGTTCCCTTAAACATCTTTAAAACAATTTTTAATAACAGTTAATTTTCCCTTCAGAAAGACATAATCTGTTGTATCCCAGTTTATTCTCTTAAACACTTCAGTTAACTCAGTCTCAAATACCAATTACTTTGTTTTCCAAGGGATGCTCAATCTAACCTCTATGTATTACTTCTATTAAATCCAGATAGAAAGGATTAATTCCATCTTACTTATTTTAAATTACCCATAATTCCTTAGTCACAGCGTTTCTCTAATGCAGCCCTCCACCCTTATAACAGCTTCCTCATAGCTAGAGAGTCTCTAGAAATATGGCAAGTCCTTTATTTCTTTCCATGCATCTAAGATTGATGCAACTTTCTGCGTTATTTAATGGACATACAATTTGGAAATGTTAAGTGCTAGATAAATGTACATTATTATTTTGCCTCACTGTGATGTTCACAGCACTTTCATTTTGATTTTTCACCTGCTATCGACTCACCTGTCATCCTATACTGGCCTTAAGATTTACACTTATGTTTGCATAATAGTTTTCAGTGCTCAGATCCAGCTCCAAACCCCCTTTGATCTTTACTAGGTATCCAGCTCCAGGTTTTGAGGTGGTGAGGTTTTTTTTAATTAATATAGTCATTACTTTACTTTTCTAATTTGCTGCATTTTCCTTCGAAACTTCTCTGAGAGGCAAAATACGAGTCACTCTTACAAGGGCATTAGTATTATGATATGTTTTCCTGACTATCCTTTCAAGTCTGTTGTCTAACTACGTACTATTTATTTGAGAAAAATACAGAGAGAAAAGGCGGAGTCCCAAACCTGCACTGGCATAAATCTGCACAAACTTACTTGGAATCAACGACATTCTGCTGATCTCAATTAAGCCTGCAGCAGGTGATGATTTGCCCTAAATGCGTTAACGCTTCTACTTGCTTTCAGCACATACCTTTAAAAACAAGATAGTCTTTTCTAGTTTATCAAAGACACTTTATTACTTCAAATAACCAGCAGCAAACTGCAACCTCCTCTTATGTCTCCGGCTACTACTCTAATGACTCTTGACTTCAGGAATGCCTCATTGGCCTTTGTCTGGCCACTGGAAAAGGTTCTCAAGACTAAGCTTTTTGTACTGTAGTATTTCTGTCCTAGTAATTCAACATCCTTTTGCACCTTCAAATCAACTCTATCCCCACCTGAGGCTACCAGCCCCCTTTTTCCTAGTGCTGTTCTCATCAAGTACAACAAAAGCCTTCAAATCTCTAACCCAACTAATTCGTCTCAGTAACATTAGGAAATAGTATTTGGTCTAATTTACATCCCATGAAATTCTACTGACTGCAGTAAGTTGCACAGGATGTAAATCAACCCACAGTGTAGCTCACAAGCAATTTTCTCGTTACATGCCAATATAGCTGGCTTTCCCCCGTTAACTAAACTCGGCAGCTCTTTCCCTCTGATAGTATCCCTGTCTTTTCCTGAAGAATACTGCTCAGATGTTCAGTTCTCCTAGGCTCCTTAGCATTTTTTCCTCTGAAAATACACCTTTCTATTCTTTACAGTGACACTGTGGTTCACTGTTTCCCAACACCCTTCTCAACTCCTTTCCCCTTATCTCTACAAAAATTTTCATGCTATTGGAAGACTAACAGCTTTGTTTGCCATCCTGCCTTCTCATCCTATTACACATCAGAGCTTTCTCAACAGCTGCTTTGATACACTGTACATCTAGACCACTTTGCTTGCATTACCCTCATTAAGAAAACAATAATTAAGAGCAGTTTGTTTGTTTTCAAGTAAACAGTAAACTCAACACTACAGAATTCTACTGAGAGACTCATCTGGCTATATCCATCCATCTCACTTAGCTTCTGTGAAACAAAATCATCCATATACAGTGGATGTTCCAAAAAGATAGGTCTATTTTGTAAGCTGGTCCCAAAATATAATCTTGCAATGGTTGTGTTCTAAGTATTGGCACAAGTTAACCATGAGAGGGTGCTCAGAGTCAGAATGGCATTCACTGTCTTGGTGAGGTTTTCCATGCATTCAGGCAGCAGTTCTCAGCTCACGTACACTGGGGAGACTTTAAATCAGGAGTCTTTGAAGACATGTCTATGCCCGAGGCTGCATAGAGAAAGATGCATTTTACAACATTACCGTGAACAACATTTTAAATCAGACCGGGAGCACTCATGGATAGGGACCATATTTTACTCTGGTCCTAAGTGAAAGGTGAGGAACAACAAGAGTTTTGATTGTGCCTAGACTGGGTGTGTAATGCAAATAACATTGATAAACGTTGTTCTAACACTCTGCTTTAAATAACTGTCTTCAGAAAGAGTAAAGATCTCCTGTCTAGACGAAAACTCTAATTTTTCTGTCTGGGCAGAAAAACAATTCAAATAGCACTGAAGATTATAAAATGGAAAAGAGGGAAAAAGGAAAAAAGCAAAGAGGGGTAGCATATTTACTTTTTCCTTATTCTGGAGAAAAATATATATACTAAAAAAAACTTCCCAAACATATCTGGAGTGCTGGAAGCAAAGAAAAATTAGATCCTGTTGTAATGTTTGTGTTCATCACTACCTGCATATTTGAACCGAAATCACAATGTCCTCTGGAGTATCCAAGACCTTCGCTCCCATGATGCAAAATAAGAAATTCTTTAAGGACAAGTTCCCTGTATCCCTGCACACTACCCCTGCTTCTCCAAGAAAAGGATTTTATTCAATATTCTGTATTTCATTCATCTATTTGTAATGAAAAGTGAGCTCACACTTACATTAATGAACTTAATGGCTGATGAATGACAAAAATTTATTTCTTGTCAAATGATCTATTGCAATTGTTCCAGCAATGCTGGTAGTGTTGTGTTTGCACAACTTCCTTTGGTGGCACATTACCGGGGGTCTGACAGGTAGGATGCTGTCCAAAGTCATTCACATCACGGGCAGTTCTATTAGGATTCCTCATCAGGTTCTTACGCCTGCAATATCTTTTGGGAATGTATAAAGGTTCCTAAAATAGTCCCGCCATTGTACATTTATCAGCTAAAGTTGCCAGGACTGTGCATGGATATAGCACAATCTTAGTTCTTCCATAAGGACGTGGGCTGTGCATGCACCTTGCTACTCATTTCATCTAACAGCAAAATGAGCAGAGTATTACTGAACAACATAGTTTAAATAAGGCCAGAAGGTCAGGAGTCATCCAGGATGCTGTAGTGAAATGGACTGTAAAAAGCTCCTGCCGTGTGTGAGAGAGGGAAGAACAGATATTAGCCATACTCAATACAAGGTAGAACCAGAATTTTAAACACAGGCTGATGATTTGATTTCTCTATTGGAATTCGGTATAACTGCAAGTTAACATGCGAGGCAGAACAATTGCTTGAGCTTTTTTCCAGTCCTAAAAAGAGTAAATAGGGTTTTTTGAAAGTCTCACTGCAGAAGACAACATGAAGATGTATATACGTAAACGCAGCGCAGTCTTGTAACTATGAACAGCTGAGTCATTTGCATGATGAAGGTGACACTAGTTCAAGCCCTCGCATCACCAGTTATTCCAGAGTAGGTATCAGCTACCGACTGCTAGTGCAGTCCTACATTGTATTAGTAGTTACGTATGCACAGGTGACTCTCCCACTTTCCTGTGTCTTCACTAGCACACAACTGCGTCATTTTTGTTTTCCATTAAGATTTCAGTGTTTGTGCAAAAGCCACAACAAAAAAGAGTAAATATACAATACCCAATGGTGCAGTGCCCAGGGCAGTTGCTGGGATGTGGGACACAAGGACTAAGGACGTTCTTCTGCCTAATTCTGATGACGTATTTCAATCCTCCGCTTCCTTGGAGGATGCTCTCGCACCAGCTAGCTCCTCTATTCTTAAGGAGTGCAGGGAAAGATCACCTGCATCCAACTCTCATATTGCCCTTAAACTCCATGTCAGAAGCTTTGTCTCTTCTCTTGAAGAAATACTTGATCCCGAAAAAAATAGTTTCAACAGGTTGGATGACATTTTTTGTACTAAAAATAATTTCCCAAACTATGTCGGGTGATTTCTGAAGTTTAACAGACTGATGGCACAGGAAAAAAATAGCACTACGTTACATACAAAAGGCATTACAAAATGTGTTTTAAAGCAGAGGTAGAAGGGCACCCCCTTGCCTATCAACTAATCTCTTCTTTTATTAGAGTTAAGATAATTTTGTATATGGTGTAACAGAATTCCTCATTGTCCTTCCAAGACAGATCAGTGTTTTATAGTGATGTTTTGATATTCAGCAATACCTAGCCAACAGCTTAATCGTTTGTCTTTTAGAAATTTTGCTACCAAGTTGGAATATTTGTTTCCTTATTGGGTGGGAGGAGCATGATAGCAAACTTCCAGGCAACGTTTTCTCAAAACTTAGTGTTTGTTCCCTCTCTGTTACAGACTATGCTCTCTCCTGGCTTTCCCAAGGCTTTTCTGTCTGGCTGCACTGGCTGGAGCCCAGATACTGTATCAGAATGTGGAGAAGGAAGAAATGATGGTAGTTAGATAGGGAGGAATGCTTCAAAAGCACTTCCATGACATCTCCATCTGTCTAGGACACCTGCAAGACGATTAGGATGAGCTGGAGTTTCGGACTCCAGCTGGAGTCTTTGAGGCTACTGGATGTCCAAACAGGAAGATATGTACAAATGAAAAATCCACTCAACACCTCGATAACTGCGCTTGCCTAGACCACCTGGTCATGGTAAGCCATCTCTTTGTGAGTTTCAGCCTCAAAGCCGACGGATTAATACTTAGGAATGAAGCCACAGTTGACCGAAATAGTCCAATTAGTATGAGAAGCAGCAGCCCATCTGCTTGCTAACAGGGGCTATGGAAACTCATTGCTTTTGCATACCTCACTGCCTTCCAGTGAAATCAATATCTCTGTCCTAATAGTCAGAGCATTGCAGTCTGCTAGAGTGTTTGTGAAAGAAAACAGCGTAAGCAACGGCAGCAAGCACGTTGCAGTATTTCCACGTAACTAAAATGTGCTCTATGGAGAAAGACAATCTTTCCATTTCCATTATAGACAGAAATATCTCTGCTAGAGCACCACAGTTCCAAACAGGTGGAGGAGCCTGAGTGAGGGCATGTGCAGTTCAGGCACAATAAAAGTACACCAAGTACTCGTATTGTGCCCGTACAAACCAAGTACAAACCAAGTACAGCCCGTCCAGCTTTCTATAGTTAGAATACTCACTAGATGCAAGGCAGAAAGGAATATATTTATTCTATACAGAAGGCCTTCAAAATCCAGGTCTCCAGGAAAACCTGATCTGGGAATGCAATAATCTTACACCTTAAAATTAAAAAGAAATATGGTCATAAAAGAGTCAGTGCAATTCAGAACAACACTGCTTCTCTTTGTCAGCTACTCGGCCAAATACTCCAGTTATGTGAATGGCTACAGTGCCTCCTCCGTACAATTCCTATTTTAATCTGTATACAGTAGTAGAGTTTGGGGTTTTTTTCAGCCACTGCTGTAACGTTTTGATGTTTTACTGATGACTTGACTCTTCTGTCCTTGATGAGACCAAAGGTCCATGCAGCACAGCATATTATCTCTGACAATGATGGTTTAGGGGAAGAATATAAAAATCACAGCAAGCCTATTACACCTTTCCTCTAGCAAACCCTTCAAACTACCTGAGCCAGATGTTCTATCGTCATATTTTACAGCTTTTTCCAGGATTTTCTTTCATGAACCTGCCTTTACTGTATTTCATCCAGCTAAATTTTTGGTATCCACAACATTTTTGAGCAGTGAGTCACACAGTCTAATTATGGGACTGGGAAAAAAAAAAAAAAGACTATTTCTTCTTGGTTTTAAATCCATTTCCAAATATTCTCCCCACTGGGAGAAACATTCACAAATCCTTCCCTCATCACTGTCTGTTTTCTACTTATTATTTTACAGACTCCCTATTTCATACCACTTCAGTTATCTCTCCTCCAGGATGAAAACTTCTTGTCTACTTTGTCATTTCTTGTTTGGAACAACTTCAAAAATGTGATAAGCCTTGTTGGGCTCCTCATCTATCTTTCTGAGAGGGGAGAGGTGGCAGAACTGTATCTAACAGTCAAGGTGCAGACACTGAGCAGCAGACTGATATGGTCACAGAATTATCCAAAATAGCTCAGAAGTAATAATGGCTAGTTCAACGCCCTTCATGTTACATGTTCAGATTAGAACTGTTTTCTCCAGTGTACAGTGCTTTGCATTTATCAACGCTGGGCTTCATTTATCATTTGATCCCTTAATTGCTTGTTATTTTGAGATCTCAGTACACCTCTTCACAGACCCTTTAATTTTCACTACTGCAAATAATGTCATATTCAGCAAATGCTTCCTCTCTACTGTTACTCTTTCCTGAGACTAATGAACAGGTGATGAGATTTCTCTGGGACATGCTAGTAGTCTCTCCTCAGTGAAAATTAACTATTTATTCCTTTTTTCTTTTTATGTTTTATTAATGTACAAGTCATGCTTTCTTCTTATCCCTTGCGTTTTTAGTTCTTCTAAAAGCTTTCAGTGAGAGACCTCATTGAACTTTTTGAAAATCCAGATACAATTCTATACCTTAAGGCATTTTCTAACTATTTCTGTGTTTAGCCACTAGATTTTCTCTTAGATAATCACACGTGAGACTTACCTATAAGTTAGAGGTTGAGAACACTGGCCGTGGACATATTTTAAGGAAGGAAGAGGTACTATACCTAATTTTCATCAATGATAACACTATACTGTCATGATACACCTACACAGGGTAGATAGGAATAGAAAAAAAGCTACTTATTTGGTCAGCTTAGAAAAAATACAACTATTTTTATTGAAAAATAATCTGTAGTGCACCTTAATAATGTTAGGGGTTGCAAACTTTTTTTCAAAGACGACCATGATTAAGCTTCCTTAGTGTGACATACATTTACCTATAGAGTCAACTGAGACCTGGTGGGATGCCTGAACAGAAGATAATTTATTTCTTTGAATGATCACAGAGAAACCCTCCCCCCCAAATAAGATCACTTTTCCTTCATTCTTTTCCTTCTCTCCCAAAAAATAGCCTTTAAAACCTCCCAAAATGGGAAAGACAATAATAGAGAATTTAAATGGTAGCCATAGCTTCTGGGAACTCTCCAAGCAATTCCTACTTACACAAGGAAAGAAAATTTTACGGTAATACAGAAAAATGTAAGAAAGAAATATCCTCAAGCTCTCTGGAAAAAAAAGTATTTTCCACTTAAAAAGCAAGGAAGACAAACTGTGCACAGCCTTGGGAGAAAGCAAAAATCCTGCAGGAGTAAAATATATAAGATATGGCAGTCTGCCAAGGAATCAGGACTGGACAATAACATAAGATGGAAATACTACCTAAAACACTCCCATGGCCAATATGAACCAGTTTCTAGACACAGATAAGAGAGCTGGAGTATTAACTCTGGCAACACTTCCCTGCTTTGTCATGCCAACAGTATAATGGAAAATGAAACATTGATTGATTGAACTGCACATGACTTTCCATGAGATATGAACTGTATTACTTACAGAATCTTGAATGCATTCTCAGATGCTCTGCTTTGTAACTAGCTAGTGTTTTATTTTTAACCCCTTTAGAACTGTAACGTGCAGATGGAAGTGGATTTTACAGCCCTGTTTTGCTCTATTTTGTGTTTCAGGCACTGCTGTGCCATGGCACAATGTGTATCTAGGGGATTGCAAACAAATTGGTGAAAGCCCCATGCAATAAATTCCACATTTAGCTTTTAATTGAGTAAATGCTGAAAACGCTCTGAATACATGTCCTACTCTGCACAGCAATCCTACAGGGCAGGCAGATTTTCTTGGGTCCAGAGCCAGGGCCCAGTAAGATGTTGCAGGTCCATATTCTGTTATCGTGAGTGGTGTCCTCAGGTGTTCCTTGGAATTACAGTTCAGCACTTTCTCTTGACAAAAATTGCCAAGGTTGTGAAAGGCAGCAAGTAATTGCTTCTAAAATGCACAGAATCCCAAGAAGCGTGCTGAGTAACAGTGCTACTTAAAGCCACGTAATATGTGCAGCTTCCCTGGCATTAGCCAAAATTACCAAGTGAGATGGCAGATCCCAACACATTTTTGATATTAAAATGATGGGAAACTACTTAAATAGCGATGCATTCATTACGAAAACATCTTTTTGGCATTTGCTTCCAATTAATGCTTGTGCTTTAGCACAATCGGTTTTCCTCATTATATTCAAATGTGATGGCTATGTGAATGACTGAACATGATTATGGAAATGTTGGCTCACGTTCCCTGAAACGGGTATTTGTTAGGAGGCTGTCAATTGGAAATATTTGGAAATCCATCAGGAGTTCAAGCACATTTTAAAAGGACATCTGTGTACAAGAAGCAATCAAAATCAACAGTCTTATCATACAGGCGCATTGGATAACACAGCAGAGGTGCAGTTGGTGAGCATTATGTTGGATTAACAATATATGGTTCAGCTGTACAATACCATTGCCAGTCCTCGCAGTATAGTTATGAAAGGAATGGGTATCAAGTCACAAATATGAACCTACAGCTAAATCACAAAGTTGCGTCACAATTAGCTGGATATCAAAAAGGGAGTAATTTGTTTTCAGAAGCCAAAAGGCTAAACACAAGATCTGTTATTAAAGAGTGCTTGCAGTACAAAAACAAAGGCTTCCCTGGCACAGACACAACAGAAATCATAGCTTTGTCTAACATCCAAGTGGTTTGTTTTAGAAATGAATTCCATAAATTTTCAAACAGCTGCACGGGACTTAGCTTCACAAATCTATTAAAGTAAATAAAGCATGAACGCTGCCCATCTCCTCATCTAGTTGGACTTTATTTTTTTAAGCTGTTTGCTGGATTTATTCATATTGCAGCATTTGACTTATTTTGAGGCAATTGTTCTCATTAAACAGGTGGATTACAAATATTTCATTGTGAAAGGACAGAAGGCTCTGTTCAAGCTTTCTAATACATTTTATCCAGCATTCATCTCTGATAATCAGCAACATCCGTTAAATTGCAATCCCAGCTAAGTTACACATGTGGAGCTGCCCAGTGTAACTAAAGAATTTCAGTAACAGAGAGTTCATTTTGCCTTGAGTAGCTCTCTGACACACTCCAGTACATGGAGCAGAAATAGCCTACCTTAGGCCCATGCAACATGGGAGGAGTTCTGCTCTTCTTCCACTGCAACAACATGATAATTTTCCCCAATACGCTGCTGATGACTACAGTAAGAACTCCTTGCTACTGAGGCCACAGTAAATTAATCTATGTAGTAAAGTGGCACTAGATAAATCTCAAGACCTGAGAATTGAGGGGGTTTTTCTGTTATGGTTTGTGCTGTGCTTAACTTGTGACAGAATAGGGAACACTGGCTTGTAAGGCTGTGAACAGCGACAACAACAAAAATCAAATCAGGAGAAAACAAACCCATTCTAAGTTTGGGATGGTTTTTTTGGTTTTGTGGAGGATTTTCTATTATAATTTTTTAGTCTTTCAAAAATCTGCCAATTTGCAACATACAATTTGTTAGCTTGCAAAAACAATACCTGAAAACTGACTCTAAAATGTTTGAAGACTTGTGACTATCAGGAAACAGACAACAAAATTCAACCACTGAAATTTTAAAGCCATTTTTGCAATGTTGAAAAGTGCAACTATTTTTGACACCAGTTTGAAACAGATCAAGTATTGCAGTTTGCAACTGTGCAACTACTGCAGTCAAAAGCAAAGCTAAAACCCAAGAAAGACTCATAGGACATGGGTCCCCCTGCAGCCATTTTTGTACATAATTGCCAACGCTTTTCATTATTTCTCCTAAGACAAGAATTCTACATTCACAATTTAGTTTGTAAATAACATCTGTGAAAGCAGACATTTCTCTCATAAAGAAAGCCTAACTAAGTTAAATTCAAAAGGACAGAAAAAGGAAACCAGACCGATTTATATATCCAACCAAAATGTAAGACTTGAAATATCTGAGGTGAATAGAGGTATTACCAGGCATTCATCTAGAGGATAGTATTTCAGAAATGCATATACAACTGTATGTGCCCTAGCTAGCTGCTCAATGCTTAACACACAAAAAAGGCAAACATAAAAACCCAATGTAGTGTTTGACAGATGGGTAGAAATGAGAAGATTACTCTGAAAACACAGAGGCCATGTTTCAAAAACTCATTAATGCCAAATTAAAGCGTGAAACATGAGAAGTTGAAACATGCCTGCACTTGTTCCAGCCACCACCAGAAGTGAGGCATTAGCACCTCGTGGTATTTTGTGCAAATCAGGCTTTGTTTCCACTAACAAGCTCCTACTGAACAAACCACCAGGCTGTTCTCAGGATATTTTTGGTTGACTGGGTGTCAGAAATGTTTTTTTAATGGGAGAGTGACAAATTAAGAGAGGCAGGTGTTCGAGCTCGCTTATTAAAATAGGTGCCCGGGTAAACTGGTTCCCAACATATTTCTATGAACTACAATCCCTTGGGCAAACAAGAGGGCACACAGGTGGTAAATCTGACCAGTGATCCCTGACCGAACTATATGTTAATTAACTATGTTCTGCAGGATGTCATTGTTTCTCATCAAGACCAAAGGAACTCCTTCTGAAAACAGAAAGTTGATGCTTCTCTGTCTGACAGCTGCAAACCTCCTACTATGGACAACGTTTTTGGGACTCTGGAATTAATCCCTCTTCCATGCTGGGTTTGCTTCCAGCAGAGCGACCCTCAATACAAACATACTCAAATGCAAGCAATAACCACTATTCAACACACCCAGCCGCTGTTCCCTCACATCAGGTAGCTATAGCCAGAACCACATGCAATCAGAAGGGTTTCAGAAATAAGCTGTTTAGCACCACAACATACTTAAGAGTAGACACAGGAGAGCCACTTGCTGAGGTGCTCTTCTAGGTAAAAGGCAGATTACCAGAGACATTATCAATGACTACGTCAGTGTTTGTGGAGAGGTCTGCCTGGGATTCTTCAGCCCAGATTCTGCCACAAGAATTAGCGATGCTTTGTGGAAACTGAATCTAGCAGATACATGTTTTCAGCCTGCAAAACAATGGCTAGAAATGGGAAAAAAAAAAAAAAGTTTGCTGTCATGGTCAATCTGAGCTACAATAAGGAAAGAAGGGGCAGCCAATTAGCTAGCACTGACAGGATGAATTGAGAAAGGCAGCCCATCCAGTTAGGAAGCTACAAAATCTGAAGGTGCAAAGAATATGCCGCGCTGCCCAATGGATGCAGCAATCAGCAGCTCTTCAGGGGGGCTGGGTGTATGTACATCAACACAATGAAGACCCTTCCTAGCAGTGACCATACAGGCTAGCAGCCCCCAGTGTATAAAAGGAGGGTCCTGAAGCCAAGTTGGAAATGGCATTCATGAGAAATCCTCCTTGCAAGACGTAAATACACTCCTGGGTCATGAACCTTACTTATAAGTCGTAGGCTACGGTGTTGGGTAATTCATCTCCCAGGAACACAGCCAGGTTTGTGTGAGGTTGCTGAAAGTGGAAGGATGGTGATGGGTGCGGAAAAGCTCACTGGGGGAAATTAGAAGAATTAATGTAAAGGATAGGATGGAAGCTAGAAATAATCAAATAGGAAATAGCAAAGAATAGCAACAGCTCTACATAAGAGAAACGGTTCTCTAGTGAAACAAAAGAAAAACAACTTGAACATGTTTTTCTGCAGCCGTCTAAGTGATAAGATGGGGAACTAGACTGCCTATCTGACTAGCTTGCCTACGCACTTTTAACTCACAAGATCAAATACAGGCATAATGACCATACAGGACTCCTAGTGGAAAGAAAAAAAAAAAATCAAAGCCACTGTAACATGAAAGTGAGAACACATATAAAAAATGGAGAAAGCTGTGCCAAGCAGCTTTATATGTTAAAGAGTAGTTTAAAACTGATCAGCCAAGCCCTCTACAGCCAGGTTAGTAAGATGTGATCCCGCGGCACTGATATTATGGGCAAAGAGGAGAAATATACTATAAGCATTATATTATCAACTATGCAACGACAATGGTGACAGAAAAAATTCATTTATACACAGTGGAGAGTGGTAA
Source organism: Larus michahellis (assembly GCF_964199755.1). Taxonomy (NCBI): domain Eukaryota; kingdom Metazoa; phylum Chordata; class Aves; order Charadriiformes; family Laridae; genus Larus; species Larus michahellis. The sequence continues at coordinate 38,655,410 of NC_133901.1, forward strand.
ACCTACTGGGACACGTTGCCAGGAATCATTATTTCATAGGCAGCCAAGAAACTGGGAGAGGAGGAAGCAACTCTTGGCTTAGTTGGAAGCACCACACTAGAGTTTTTTTCATTTTTCTTTTCTATTTTTTAAATGACAAGTAAAATTCTTAAAGGCAGTAGGAAAAGTATTCAAAGACAACTTTTTTCACAAATAAATTGTGCCTACTAAAAACTAAAAGAGAAACTAAAAGAACCTGATGCTGCTAAACAGCAGAATAAGAAAAAAAAAAAAAAGCATTTCTTGTATGTGTTTTTGGTGGAGGAGGTTGGAAAGACTCCTGTGCTGCAATCTCTTTCTGCAGTGGTCTACGAGAGAGTCTGTCTCAAATCATAATTAATGACAGAAGACGCTGAAAAAGGCTTTCTAATGAGCAAATGAGCAGTAACAAACGACCAGAATCAAATGATAACTGCCAACAGCATAAAGAAACTCAAGATTTAAGTACCAATGGTGCTATTCAATCTCTGGCTTAAATTTGCTTTGATACCAAAGGAGATTTGGATAATCACAGACCAGTAAAACCCGTCAAATTGGTGGAAATGGTTTTAAAGAACAGCATGAGTGGCCTTATAGACAAATATATTCGTTGGCAATGGGAGAAACAGATTTTGTGAAGGGAATCATGCCTCATGATCTATCAAAATATTTTTTAAAGGCATCAGGAGGTATACTGACAACAGAGATTCAAGCTATATTTATATACTGAAAGGCATTTGCTGAGTCCTTAGCCAAAATACCTTAAGGAAACAGCTGGTATAAAATAAGTAAGTCTTCAAATGGATAAAAAAAATGGTTAAAAAGAAGTGAAGTAAATTTTTAGAGCAGAAGGAGGTGATGAAGGTGACAGATGAAATTTAATAGGCAAAGCAGATTAGCAGAGAAATGGAGACAGAGGTGACACAGTTCACTTGTATCACCTTCAGGGTCCCAGACAGACTGACCTCTGCACTTAACTGTCCAATGCCCAGGGCATAGGGCATGCTCTCAGGAAGGAATAGATACATCCGTATAGATAGCTCCCTTTCATCTCCAAAGGCAGAATCTATATATGTAGAGCTGGCATTTATCAAGCAATTTTTCTGAGGAAAGGTAAAGATTTAAATACCTCATGACTAGTGACAAAGAAACCTTTGGAAATACATTTTTGTGCCATAAAGATTGGTCAGGTATTCTCTGTTTAAAAGGTTTGTTTTGAGGAACCTGAAATACTAAAGAAAGAGTAGGTTTATATTTCAGTCCAACTGTGATCTTAATTTTATCCTATGAATTTTTATTAAAATCAAGAAGAGAGGCACTCCATCCACAAAGAGACGCTCTCTATTTAGGCCTGAATGACCATTCAGTTCTTCCACAGCTGATATGCACATAGCTTTTAGATAAGTTAGTTTAAGCAGGGAAAACCAACCGTTTTTGATTCTTCTTATTGCCCCTGCACAGCCCTTCTCCACACCAATTAGCCTTTCTTTCATTATCAAAACTGTGCTTTGTGTTATCTCTAGATTTTGATTTTAGACACCCTGACAATGCTGGACCAACACAGACTTATTTTCTTCAGTTCCTTGGCAGTGCTCAGTGCAAAAGCTGAGTAGGTGCAGGAGAGGGCTGAGGACACAGACACTGCCCGCTCTGACGGCTTTCGCTACCCACGTTTTCAATCAGGCTGGGCCAGGTAGTGGAGGAAGGGTTGGTGTCGTTCCACGGGCTCTCCTCTGCTATAAAACTGAACATCATAGCCGACAGCACCGGGAATGAACAAGGTTATATTCTCCCACCACCACCACCCCTGAACTGAGAAAATTCAATTTAACCTATTTTGCTGAAAAGTCTCAAGCTGCCTCTTCTGAAAAATTTTTAGGTTGCCATCGGGTCATAGCGGGCCCTAAAAGGAGAATGGTGCTTCCTAGTGCTACTGCTCTACAAACAGTAACCGCTTCCACCTTCTGCAGATCAGCATTTACCCTAGATCAAGTAGGTATTTAACTGTTCCTACTATGCACAGTAGCAACACTGGAGAAGAGCACGAAGAACTGGGACAGAGTGCTGTTTTTTCCATTAAAATTTCATGAGAAATCTGAAACAATAGGTTGGGTTCCTCAGTTACAGATTTTTTATTATGAAAATAATAGGATACAATTCCAGAAACCTCAAGCTTATATAAAAAAAGATTTGAAATATGGAATATTGAAAATAAACTTGAGTTCTGTTCTCTTTCATAAAGAATATTCATCCCTGCATCAAAAAAATATATATTCCCCTCTGGCTTTTCCTTGAAACACTCTATACACGTGAGAACAAAATACAAAAGAAGCCATTTTCATACATTCTGAGAACCAATACAGTGGGATCTCTCTACTACTATTTGTAGAAGTATCCTAGAGTATTCAGATAATTTATTTTTTTTAATGTTCTTTGATCCTCAAAATGTTATTAATTTTAAGAAAATATGCTTTCTGAGAATTAAAAGCAGACATGTTTTAGTCAATATTTCATGTACCTTATGGAGTTTGCTTGTCTGAAACGTCGCTCTTGTAACCCCATTGGTTGGCCCACCCCACTTGTCAAACACAAAGCTGTATAGAGACAAACAAAAGTGCTCATGAACTGTTACCGAGGAATTTGCTGTCTAAGACTAAACAGAAAATACTGATGAATAATAAATTAAATTACATCTATTCCAAAGAGATTTTCATGCTGTTCCGCCAGTGCAAAACAGTTCTATATCTGTATGAAATGACAATGACATTAAATGGCATTAAAAAATAAGAAAAATAGAAATCAAGAACTTCTGTATTAGTATAAGGGAAATAGATAAGGAAGTATCTAGTCCACAAACTAAACAAGAAACTGAATTTACAGTATGCATTTTTTCCACTAAACAATTCAGGCCTATCAATATTTGTTACACTTTAGCAAATTAGATGTAACACATTCACATTTAAAATAGCATAAAATCACGTTTCTGCTCCTTCTTGCTATTCATCTGTCAGCTATGTTTTTGTTGATGTGCAATAAAAATGAAGTAAATATTATTTTGATTTGGCAGTGGCTGAGAAGATGTTTACTATCATATCAACAATACTAGTAAAACAAAATAAAAATCAGAAGTAATTTTAAGAAATATAAGACAAACTCGGATTACTATGGTGGTATGTTCTATCTTATTTCTTTCTTGAAGATTTAAACACAGCAAAGTTAATTATGAGAATAATTATAACAAAATAATTAGATTATCATGCAATTTTTTTCGGGGTAAACATCTTTATAAAAATCCTAGAGGCTACAGAAAGGCCCCAGGAGATGGGAGTAGAGCTGTTAGGAGGCCTTAACTATGATGTCAATTTATTTGCGTCCAGCTGTGTTTATTGAACAATGATTAAAAAAGGAAAAACGCCTACTAGATATTTATTGGTATGTAAATCGATACTCTTCACTACTGGAAAGCCAGCAGGTCATAAACCAGCAGATTCAAGGCATCCTGAACACAGGGGCAAGGGGAAGAGAGTGTGGCTTTGTTTTAACAAGCGATACTGGCACCCTACGCACTGCGCTTCTAACAGTCATGGAAATTATTGAGGGGTGGGGGTGAGACAAAGCACTTCAGTATACCTAAGCCAGGAAGAAACTAAGAATTATCTAGTTTGGGCAAACAGCAATGAGAATCTGTAAAGACAGCAGACACTGCCCTGGAAAGGAGATGACCGAAAAGTCCTACTAGGATTTCACTGACTGCGGCAGGGAGCTACCTGAAACACAGGGTGATAGCATAAGAATCAGCTCTGAGGCAATTGGGTGTGTGTCATATATAAAAGCTGTACTTACATCACTACCTTTTTAAGCGCTTTAAATCAGCATCATTTGTGCTCAAGTCATCACTGATTTTAGAACTGTTTCCGTTTTCAAATAATCCTTATTTCTGTGATAACCCATTTGGAACCTGCAGTTTGGAGTGGAGTTTGCCACGCTGTAGAATTTCTACAGTCCAGTAAAAGTCTGCATAAATCGCAGGTGACCATGGCTTTAATTCACATGTGACTTATACAGACAGTAAATTCAACAACAGGACAAAACTGCTCAAAGCACTCCCATAGTTACAGCAGCACAGGATGACAACAGTCGGCTAGTTACTACACCCATGGAAACAGCTCCTTCTGCTCTATCAGCTTATGCTTCAGCACCACAATATGTTTTCTTCAATATATTCTTGTAATAGGTACCTGAAATAACACATCTCTCTGCGTATCAGCTGTTCGGAAGCCTGGCTGTTGTAATCCCCTCCAAGGCTGTTGGATCAGGGGGAAACAAGTCTTTTCTTGCAATATACTTACACCAAATGGGACAATCTCTTCTCACTGAAATACTGTGTTTCATTTGATTTAAAACATTTTATATAACAATCCAGTCTGACTGGAGAGGGTAATTACAACTAAGGTATTCATAATGTCACTTGAATCTGAGCCCCAATTGTAGGACTTTAAGCCACCTTGAACACTTGTCCGAATCTGGAGCATCTATTCAAGGCTGCCGTGCGTTCACAGAGTTTGGAGGAAAAACTGCTGCCTTCTTATTTCATACATCTGTGTGATACATGTGGATGGTTAATTCCGTGACAGCAATTAAGTTCTTGTGTGAGTTCTTAAGCATTAGGCTTTTTTTTTTTTTTTTTTTAATTTTTCAAATTATTCTCTCACAAGGAAGAATTACTTTAGAGGTATTTAAAGATCCTCCCTAACTGCTCCACTCTTAGTAAAGCTTAATTCAATCCAATGCCGTTAACACTACTGGCATTAACAAAGAAAAATACACGGCTGCAGCTAGATACGCCACTTGGGAGCTGTCTGCTGTAAAAGAAAAGTTTCAGTCTAGTGAAAGAGAGAGGCTGATCTCAGAGGCCTTGAAAGAAATAGAGACACGCTCCAGAAGGAGTTATGATTTAATGACAGTTCTGACAGTTTTGATGAGATCGCCTGAAATATCAGAATTTTTGTCAAATATTTCTCTGTTGCCAACCATATCCTATTGGATGAGTTTACTAAAGCTTAAGAATTTCTCCAAAGCACTAGCAAGAAATAATGACAACTGGGATAGCACTGCAACCTGGGCTTTTCCAAAATGAAAACACTGAATATGAGGAAATACTTTCTGTCACATGAGACTATAAAAAGTAGCGGAAAACCCAAATCCAGAGGGGTTTTAAAACTGGTAATGGATGGTAGTGATCATATCCACCTAAGTAAAAAACAAGTCAGGATATTAATAGACGAACTGTGTTACATCATCTTAAACAAGAAGAAGGGCATGTATATAAAAGCAGGTGTGCTTTTATTTGAGTAACAAGGGAGGGAGTTTATAGCTATGCAAATTAAACTACAACACAGAATAAATATGATTTATGCATTCTATAATAACAGTATTTACTACCATTACTATACAGCTGTATCAATAACTGATTTTTAGTTCCTGCATCTAAACTACCTCTATTCACTCCTCAGTTTGGAAAATCCTGTAAATCTTTAAATTACCTGACCATTAATCTTGCTTTCACTGCTGCATTACATCACCACAAATAACATCACTGAACAGAACTCTTTCACCCAAAGTTCTTAATGGTTCTCTGTAATTTCCATTTTACAGATAGAAGAAACAGAGAAGCGATTCATTTACTGTTATTTAACAAGCCAGGAACCAACTACACTGAATTCAGCCTCCTAACACTGTTTAATGCACAACCCATCTGAGCCAGCAGCCCTGTAGGGTCAGGATGCAGCTGAGTTAAACTTGAAAGGAATATGCTGTTTCTTGATAGCAAGTAGGTGATGAGTTCCCTTCTGCTGCCCTGGCAGGTCACGTTTGGAAAATGAGTGTGTGCCCCCATGCAGAGGAGCAGAGGATCAGACACACAGACACCACACTGCTGCACTGCGCTTTTAGCAGCCTTCTCAGCTTCTCTGCTTTTCCCAGAATTATTTAGTCCTCTCCAATGCAGGTCTTGTAGGGTGTGTAACAAAGCATTACCAGTGATGAAGGCCAGCACACGGTGAAGCCTTAGAGCTCTAGTTTCTCTGAGAGCAGAAAGCAACACAACCACTGGCTTAACAGATTCCTCTGTGACAACCTTGTGAGTATTTTTGCTTGACAGGACTGCTTATGGATTAAAAAGAAATTATCCTACTCAGCTACTTCTAATAATCCTAATTCCATTGCTATTACTAGATAATCTATACAATCTTTAAAGTATATATAAAGAAGACACAGTTCATTATTAAATACTTCACATTTTGAGCCTGGTAAATTATGTAGGTGGCACTCGGGTTTGGACTGTCTTTTTTTGTAATTGAGTCTGATTGCTCTCCCTCACTAGCACGTTCACATAATTTTTTTTTTACTTTTAGTGGATAATTGAATGATTAAGTTCTTAAATGTATGGGATGCACCACAGTCTTTATCATGCTAGAGAGAGATACAAGAACAATGTTGAGCTACTATTATAAAAGACAGTGCCGTTTGCACACAATGAGTTAGGTTTAGAAAAGATAATATTAAGTGCTAGAGAAGAAAGTTTTCACTGTGTTCATTGTATACTATTGTGATACCTCAAAAAGAGTGGCTAATGCTAAGTCATATATTTGGCAGCTGTTAAGTCTTGAGTTCATTATGGGATTTCTTGGCACTAGATTATTTATTCGATTAAATTTTTCCCCCAGAATTTATCATCATGTCACTCAGGAAAACATGCTGACATTAACTGGTGTTTAGATAACGTTCAACAACTCACTGCTTCAGTGGCAAATGCAGTCCTTGTAGAGACATGAAAAATAACAACCTTGTTCAACCTCTGACTTTCCGGCATGGGCTGTCTGATGAATATTCTACGTACAGGGAAGGCAAACTAAAAAACACCCCAAGCAATTAGTATATAAACTCTAATCATATAAATAAAGCTAATTATACAGACGGGAAATCTTTTCAGCTCAGTAAAATCAGATGCTAAACATTCCTCCCATTCATAGAAAGAGCCTTCAAACCATGCAAACAAACAAGCGTATGAAAACCAGTGAGCTAATCAAGCTGATTCTTCTATAAAGAACCTCCTTGCTCCGTAAAGGAAGAGAAAAACATTAATTCTGCTTTTGTATACTGGAGACCCACACAGATGCTACTACAGCTAGGGCTTGTGCTTTATAACGAGGGACTTGAGAGAAGCAGAAGAGAGTGAAATTGCAAATTGATGTTGTACTCTAGATGTAGCAGGCAGAAGGGAGCAAAAGCAAGCTGCAGGCTGTTCCACAGCCGTGCTGGCTGCACGGAACAGGGTATTTCAGGAAGACTGGGGGCCAAGTGAGCTCTCCAAGTTACTTCTACCGAAGGTCCCAAAATAAAAGTACATGATTCTTTATACACAGGCCCTGGATTACAGGTGAGGTTCAGCCCTGCACTCTCCACCAGCTGACTACTCTCTGAAAACAATTCCCCACAGCATGTCACCATCATCAAGCACCCAGCCTATGCCTTCGGTACTTGTGTCTTGTATCTTCATCATCTAGCTAAGAGAAAAACATGGTGTGATATAAGAATCACCTCTCTGCACCCATTTGCTGCACTCCTAGGAAGAGGGGCCATGCGAGTTTAGATACTGCAATACTTCCATAAACAAATGTGAGAAACAAACTATTGCATAAGAGGCCAAAGGAGTAAGGGACTAAAACTGAGCAGTATTTACTGTGGCAGCACATCCAATGTATATATGACCACTTAATCGTTAAATTGAACATTAAATTACAAGATTTGTTAAAGTTCTTACAATGTCACATTTTTTTCATTTGTCAACTTACAGTGCATGTGTCTATATATTTTAACATTCACTGTATTTCACTCACTCATTTATTTGGCTGTGACACCATAGCTGCAAGTGGACAGAAGAACTACTGGGCAATTAGAGTGGAAGTTGAACGTTCAGAATCTTATTCCAATAACTAAGTTTATGTTCTAGAAATTCTACAAGAAAATATATAATACTATTTAAAACCACTTTTATATAATACTTGCATTCTAAGCGCAAATGCAGAATACTGCCAGTATTTGTTATGTAGCTTCCATATAATAAACTAGAAATGCTGATAACTTTCTTGTTAAGGCAGTCAAAAAAAAAGCATATGACTTGAATGCTTATTACATTTCTAGTGTTTGCAAGAAGGAAGTAGACCACTTCCCATGTCTTAATACTGAGGGAACCTCTTAGCTTTGAAAATCCCAATTCCTGCCTCCACCAAGTTTCAAGGCTTGTTTGATTCGGTACCTTCCGAATTTGGCGAAAGTCCTACAAAAGCAGTATAAATGACATTGGATTTCTAGAGAGGACTGCCAGCTCCTGGAGTTACTGAGAGCTATTACTGAGTTGTGACAAGTAGTAGCTGCCACAGGAGGTTATGCAGAGGCACACTGGAAGTTAGACCACCTAGCACAGAAAATAGTAAGACGTTTCATAAAACAGGACATGTGCACAGTCTGGTCATAGGTGAAAATTTGTTCTCAGCAGGCAGTCAAATGAGCCAAATAAACTCTACCCAGATTTTCTAAATTCCAGCAGCGCATTGCCCCAGCTACTCTACCTGGACCACATGCTCCTATGCATTTGATGCTTCACCAGATGGACTGAGACAGACAACAACAACTTGTTTTCCATAATGCTACACCCTTGCCCACAGCCTGACTGATGGACCAGACAGATCCCACAGGATGTAACAAGCCTTGAAAATTGTTCTGAAAATGGACAGCTCTTCCTGGATGCTTGTCTGACAACACAAATACCTACCTAAGACAACGTATTACTTGCTGTACAAGAGTCTCTGAGACCATGAATCTGCAGATACAACGATGTGCTTTTTCTGACTGTTGGTGAGTGCTACTGCTCTCGGCGTGTCATCTCTGGTGAGTTCTCCTCTCCTAATACATCGTATGCAGGGCGGGAAGAGGAGACCAGAACTAACATCATCCACTCTGGTCCCTTCTCATGACTCACTTCACATCCCCTTTTCCTTCTTCAAGCAATTGCAGGACAAGATTAAAATGCTGATGTCAGGCTTCAGTCGGATCTCGATAACCCACAACAAAGAATAAAGTCTTGTTTCCAGATGAAAAACCACCTTTTTTTTTTTTTTTTTTTTTTTTTTTTTGCATGAAACATGCCAGTAAGATACACTGAGGCTGCCCTTCAGGGACACAGCTTGAACATCGGTATCAGAACAGTTCAGAGATCCCTTTACTGCCTTGCCCATAGCTAATCACAGCAGATTTCTTCACTCTGGATCGAGTCTGCCAGAAATCACTACTTTATTCTTCAGGCACATTCAGACTTCCAGGTAAATCCATGTGGAGTCAGGCACTGCTTAGAGTGAGCAAAGGCGACCAAAGCGTTATTTCTATTCTCAATAGGGATTCATCCCTATTGTTCATGGAGCTGAAAAGAGTAATGATAAAGGTTTATCTAGCATACAATAGTCAAGATTAATTCAGAAGACTTTGCACTTGACAGAGCACCACTTTTTCAATCTACTTTATCCAAGCAATGACTCAAATCTAAAATGAACCAGCTTTAGAGCTCCTAACATCAGGTCAAAAATACGCCATGCACTCATAAGTCAAAATACTGATTCAATATAAATTCAAGCTGTAGTTCAAATATGGTAACCTTTATTTTTCTTGAAGAGTTAGCTTTGTACCATAGAATTTCTCCCAGATAGCACCTCATCCAACCTTGCCATTGTATCATTATGCTTGACCTGATATCATTTGCTGTTCTACAGTTGATCTGAAAACTTAGAACCCGTTTAGATTTCATATAGCACATAGTGGGTGGGATTTGAAAGAACTGGATCATGTGCTGCACGTCAGATCATCTCAGCGTGTTATGCTGCAGGTGCCTAGTAAAATAATGGAAGCACAGCCTGCTTCCAGCCACTCTCACAGCTCTTCTGCATTGACTTGGTACTGGAAGAGGTGGTTGCTTTCTAATTGCAGACACGCGTCTGTTGATTATGCAAAGAGCCTTGAACCTGTCTGTAGATTACAGCACAGTTCTGAGAGCCAGCTTTGCTTAAATGTACTGACGTAGCAGGTATATTGCAGAGGTAACTAATGATTTCTTGTAACCTGCTGATGCTTCCTTAGCCACACAATTAGCGCACCCAGCTGCCTTTATAGAAAATGATGGTGTCCTGTTAGGCACTTGCGAAGAGCTGGCAGAACGTCCATTCTGTTACATACTATTCTTGAGCAGCTTAATTTATGGGGCTGGTTTAGGCCAGCGCCACTTCGAGACATAAAGGAAACTGTCAACAGCTTTTACCTGGGATTTTGCAAGAATCTGCTTTCACTTAGGAGATATGTCTTCTATTGGTTATAACGATATCCTCCGCTGCCCTCTCATTTCCTCACTCCAGCCTCTATCTGCTACTCGCTTATGATGATAAATATCACAAAACTAGGAACATGAAGTGACTGATTTTTTATTAGATTACAACCTGCATACATAAACTATATCCTTATGCATAGCTTTCTGTTGGCACTGCTGAGTGCACTTACTTTAATAGGCATGTAAATGCCTTTTTGATGACCAGGTAATTTAAAGACCACAGGGAGGTATACAATACATTATGAAAAAAAAAAAAAAAATTGGACATTTTCAGAGTCTAGTGAAAGCAAAGATTTCTGCAGCTGGGTTTTAATTGAAAGTTTTTAGAAGGTTAACTGTCAGCCTAGGCTGTAAATAACAAATGAAACAAGATGTTCACGTAGCCAACATCTGATTTGCTTACAACAAATCAAGGACTACATCGAGCTGGAATCATCTCTGTTCATTTGGTAATCTTGGTAAACGTGTTTTCAAGAGTTTATTTTTTTTCTTGGAATGGAAACATCTGAAAATTGTTTTGAAAAAGAGCGACCTGGTAGAACCAGCTGGTAGGGTGTCATGGCAAGGGCACTAAGACTGCATCTGAGAGAACAGTTTAGTACAAACTTGAATGTGCCTCTCCTTTTCCCAAGATAATTCTGTGGCTTCCAAGGTGAACCAGCTGGTATGGGTTTCCAATTGCACACACAGACTTTGTCCACTCTACTACATAAAGTAAATACTGTATGACACAGTAGAGCAAACTTCTAGAACCTGAATCTAACTACACCACAGTGCTGGTCCCAGGAAGGGAAAGATGGGAAGGGAAGAAGTAAAGATCAAATGTCTTCAGTGCTCTATAGTGAGAAAAAAAAAATAATCTTAGCAGTACACACAGGGCTGCATTCACAACAAACTGCTGCATTCAACACTTTCTCATAAATGCATATCTGGGGTTAAGCCCTACACGTCAGTGCAAAATACCTGATCAAGCAGGTATATCCTCCTGCAAGGCAACCAGAAAGGCATATTCTGTCCTGAGGATGGTCCTCAGGAATAAAAATGGAAATAGCTATATCCTAATAGTCCATTCTCCATCTTTCATTCCTCAGAAGCACCCCCACAAGTTGAATCCCAACACAATAACATTGGCAGGAGATGCTTTTTCTGTCTTGTGCAGTCCCGCAAAGGGAGGAAGAATTAATCTCTGCAATCCCAGCAACAGGCCAGGTACTTCTGGCAGAATATGGCCACTCAGTGCCCAGGCAGTCACAGACTGCTATGAATATCCCCCATCACTAATCTGATTGAAATGAGAATGCTGTAAAAACTAAAAGAGAAAAAACTGTTGTGTGCTATACAGCATAGAGCTGAATGAAGATTGGCCATCTGTTTGTACTGGACATTTCCCACCAGTTTAGAGACAAGTTCTCACTGGCAATGTGTTCAACAATTCATGAAGTCCCACAAATGCTCTTCCTTTATTCTTCATGACTCCACTGAAGAGAGCAAGCATCATAATTTTCTACCCTGGAAGAAGTGTGGGGGGGTTGGACTGCTGATAGCAACGGTCAAACATTTCTAGATTCAAGGCTTTGCCATTCCTCGATGTAAACAAGACATGGGATGGTTCACTGGGGAATTTTCCTAGGGTCCCCACAAGCTGCAACTCCAACTCTTAAACACAAAAATAAAGGTATTGCATCCAGCATAGCATTTGTGAAGAAGGAAAACAATGCTGCTTAGGTGGTCTAAAATCGTTTCAGCTTTCTATGAATCTTCCAACCTCTTGTAGCTCTTGTCATACTGCTGAAGAACAATGGTGGGACCAGAATAAAGCATGCTCTGTGCAGCATCTATTCAACAAAGCGAGTTGTTCCCTCTATCTGTAGGATACATATTTATAAATTACAGTGATTACCTGGCAGCAGTTTGGCTTGAATTTTGCCTAGTCTATTTGACACGCTGCACTTTCTGTTCCAAACTACTGTTTTGTAATTTGCATAAAACTTTTATAGTCTTTTTGTTCCAAACCTGTACAGCACTTACAACAGCAGCCTGATCAGTAGCCTAAACAGTAATGTAACAATAGTATCATCATCCATTTTCTGATATCAAATATGTGAGCATTGCCTACAAGATGAGATTCCACAATGGGTTTTCATTTTGATTTGTACCTCAAAAGAGAGGAAAGCTGGCTGGATTTCAGGCCCATCCTAGTACTATGATCAAAAAGGGCGCAGAAGGGAGAGCACATTTAAAGTTCTTCTCATTTAGTGAAACTGCTGACTTAAGAATTACAGTTGTCCAACAGTTACTTTTTTTTTCTTATACATCAGCTTCAGAAGAAATAAGATGTTAAAAGAGGTCAGTGAAAGCATCAGCTGAAATTTTTAACTAGAGCAAATAATAAAATAGAAAAGTCATAGCGAAGACTAGCGCTTTTTATTTCTGACGTTGCTTTAAAAAGATTTTTTTTTTGTCCTGTAGACATACAGTGCAAAAGTTTCCAAAAGAACTTCCATCCTCCTGCTCTTTTGAAGCAGCCTCTGATACAATACTTGAGATGTGGCTGAGGAGGTAAAAAGTGCATTTGATCAGCACTGTAACTGCTGGTGTGATCTTACTTGGTCAGAGAGCCTTTAGGGGTTTAAAATTCCTTACAAATTCCAACACAAAGATTTCTGTGACTCTTCTAAAATAGCAGTTACATACTGCATACCATAACAAATGTATCAAAAGAATTTGAGATGAAAAAAATAGTTAATGAAAAAGAGATAAAGTCACAGTATTGCTAAACCAGTAAAGCATATTTCAAGGCAATTTGCTGAAGGCAGCCAGTGATATGATACACTTTTTGTGTGTAGTTTATCTGTGGAAATAAAGACAACAAATTTTTTTTTTGGGGGGGGGGGGGGGGAATAGGTGGTATTTGCATTATAAGTATCTGGATTACTCATCTTTAATAAAAAATAGAGCTTTTTAGATGCTCTATTGTTACTCTAATTTTATCTAGAAAAGTCAACTACGAATAGTAAGATAGATCTTGACCAGCAGTATAATATTTCTTTTTATACAATTTTGTTTAAACAACAACCATTCCTGAACCTGCTTTTGTTTTTGAACTAAATACCTGAAAATTTTACAGTTCTCGTCAAGATGAGGCTTGAGAGTTTGCCTTGATTTCCCTAAATTTTAATTCCTCAAACTTCCCTTTACCTTTTCATTTTTTCAAAAAATAATCTACACACAAAGATAGCTGGCAATATGTGTAGGCATTGGTCCTTCACATCTTCAGGGATAAAATTCCAGAAAAAAAGGCTCAGTTGGAAGCTTTTTCCTGTGCTATCCGGAATAGTGCCTCAGGATTCATGCTCTTCAGGAACAACATGATGAAGTAAAATTAGCAGACTACATACTGTTTTATAAACCAGCTTCTCAGTCCCCATTAGAATCTGTGTATTGCTGAAGGAAACCATTTATACTCATAAGAGCTATTTTATACCGCCAGCAGACTGATTCCCTGCACAGCCCAATTGGCATCTTATGTTGGAAAAACATATGTACAGAAGAGGTTGGTTCCACCAGAGATCCAGAGCTTTGCAACAACCAATTCAGAACCTGCTCATGCAACTAAAGCAACTTCCAAAACACTTCCAACAAAAGCTCGGAATATTATTGTTACAAGTATGATAGCACATTGATACCTCTTCGTAAATCCACGTAAGGGGTACATCCATAATCAAAAACTGACAAAGTAAGTAGACTATTAAAGTAATTTCTACCTAAAGGCATTTAAGACAAATAAAATGCATTTGCAGTTTGGAGTGTCAAATAACTGCAAGAGCAGCGGCACTAAGAAGACATTTCTTCTTTTTCTATCATTTGTGCTATTCAGAAATACATACATTTGGATGAGTTACTTAAGTAAACCTCCCTTCCAAAAAGTGTATCAAGAACTAACGCATGCTTATTTGTGAGTTCTGTGCAGTTTGTCTGGAATACTAGAGATACTCAGGTCAATCTAATAGCCTTATAATTGACGGACATACTCTCTCCAAAAAATTAGAATACCACTTTGCATACAGGAATCTGAAGATTTTCATAATTTCCTTTTTCCCCTCCAAGCACTATTCAGTTTCATCTTCAAAAAACGAGGCTGAATCACATTTGATAAGCGGGACAGAGCTGCAGGTTTTTCACTTGTCTGTGATAACTTTCTTTGAGCCTGTGAGCACAGTTCACAGCACATTTTTACACCAGAAACTAGAGACTGTTAAAAAGCAGCACTTCCCCAAAGTTTGATAAGCTCTTTAATAGCATATCAATTCCTTAGACTTAATATGGGATTTTTTTAAAACCTGTTTCGTTTTTTTTACAGAACCTGTCCCTGACCAAGCATCCCTCCTTCAACGTGTTTGGGTTTTTTTCAATTCTTTGCTATTATTGTGCAAGGATTCTCTATCAATATATTCCATTTAACATTCAACTGCATGCAATAATGACCTACACCTGGTCACCTCTACACCGTCTCATGGTCCCCCCTTCTGACATTCTGCTCTTCCTCTTGGATTTTTCACTGTACCTCTCCAGAATGCTGCAAATTAAAACATTACATTCCTTTTCAACTTCAACCTCATCATGGGTTCAGAGTTTTATATCTTTTATGATCTGTGTCTGTTATTTTATTATCTCATATTTTTATGTGTGAAGCTTTGTTCAGGGAAAAAACTTTTATCTCTCAATAGTTATTTGATGATTAGTGCTTATATCTGTATGTCTTAAATGATTCCATTATCTCTGAAAACAATTTACAGTACTATAAAACTTGTGCATTTTGCATTTCATATAGAATATCTTTTGTTTTACCTCTGAATTTTTATATGTTATGTGATTAATATTTACATATAATACATCCTACTCACGATACAATATAGCTCGTTCTAAGACTTACCTTTACACCTACTGCAACTCTTATCCTTTTTGTTGTTGTTTCTTAGTAACCCACTAGTAAAACATAGACATAGGCTATTTCCATACAGTGCAAGGAAATCTTGGTGCTACAACTCTGCATTTGTAATACTGTGAACAGATTTCATCATTTATTCTGCATGTTTAATACAGTTCTCTAATTGTCATTGCTTGGAAGGCATATATGGTGAAGAGTGGTTATATACAATATTTTATGATTTCTAAGTATCTTTTAAAGTTATGATTTAAAAGTCTTATATTTTGATATTGCACTTCTATAATTAAATAGAACATTGCTATTGACTTCACTCAGGAAAACGTGAAGCTCCACAGAGAAAGATTCTGCTCACAAGCACTTTAAAACATAGGTATCACTCCAGAGTGTCTTTTCTTCAATATAGAAGCATAAAAGCTGATCATATCCCATGTCCGTGGTAACAATTACTGTCTCTAATGTGTGTTTTTTAAAACGTGCATAAAAGTTTCCTTAATTACTATTTCCAACAACATTTACAGGTTTACAGTTAAAAGGTTTTTACTGCCACTTGAGTGTATGTTTTCATCAACAAAAGCTGAAAAAGGTTAGCTAGTCAAGTTAGTTCAATCACATCTGGAAATGGGTCTTGGATGTCTCTTTGGGTGTTTTTTTTTGCCAATCTCCCTCAAAAACCAAAAAGAAATCATACTAAAATGCTAAAAATACAGTACAATATAAATTGCATCCATAATTTTTCTGTTCTTCCCTTGTGTACCTCACAAACATCTCCAGCAGACTAGCCCATGAGACACTCTCATTCCACAGTAGGAAAGAGAGTATTTATTTGCTTTTCTGTATGTAGAGTAATGGAAAGGCTAAATCATTGCATGTATCCTTGTCTTGCCAACAAGCCACGATGTTCATTTTGTATCAGTCTGAATAATTATGCTTAAATACAGCTGAACTGAATTCCATTCTCTGTGTCTCTCTTCCTATCCCAGATTCCACAATATTCAGATCCTGGCCTCAGCTGTGCTTCTAAATCTTTCTGCAATGTTTTCCTTTGTCTTTTCCCAAAGGTTATATGCCAGTGCAAAGCTCCCATAGATACTACACCATTTGTCCTCCCCTTTGCATCATCTCTTTTGAGATAATTATTTACTCTTTCATTTCTGGATGAATTGCAACGCAGTGTTCATTTCTGGGATATACCGACTGCCTCTATGAATCAACGCCACAAAACAACCTTACGACCTTAATTCCAGGGCCACCTCCTTTGGAAAAAGATTTATCCCAGTAATACCTGTAGTATTTTTACCATATGCCTGACCCAAGATCATGGTGTGAATTAGGATGCAGAAAATGCAGATAAAATAAAAAATAAAAACAACCACTCCAAACAAAACCAAAACCAATCTGAATTACCTTAAAACATCCAAATCCTGAGATGCCAGTCTGATAGTATTATTTAACTGCAGGTCTCAATGCATTTTAAAAAGATAGATATTGTTATTGAGGGAGCTGCAGTACAAGGATTCCTAGAAAATCAGCTTTGTGGGCCAAGACTTCATCACCTCACCTTGCAGGCAGGCACAAGTAGACCCAAAGCTTCTAAGCCTCCACCCCATGCCTCGCCTCCAGGGTCCCCTGCTGCTCGAGAGAGATGTCAGCTCACACTTACAGGAGCGTGGTATAATGATCTTTCACAGATGAGGAAAAAATTACAAGCATGTACTAAAGCATATTTTTGGAACCGTAACACTTTGTTACATTTTCCAGTTTTAAAACTCAAGACTAACAAATTAAAACAGAAATGTGCAGAGATGAAGCATTCCACTTCATGACTTATTCTCAAGCACCAGGCTGACAGAGGGAGATGCAGTGTAGGGGAATGACACGGAAAAGCCCTTGGAGATAAGTGCAAACAAAGATCTGTGTAAACAAGATGCAAAAGAGAAGATGGAGCGTCAGAGCCCTCATCAGCATTTGGGTAATTTTATCCCTTGACTTGAGCGTATTTCCAGAATCTCTATTCAAGAACACTCATCAGAAAGCAGGGAAAAAGAAAGCTTTTTTGTTTTTAAAGCAGATTTTTCTACTGTAAACAAGTCTAGTTCTTTATAGTGAGTTCAATTTCATTCCTGTGTTAGGATTTAGAAAGGAAAACATTGCCTCCATTAGGCTTTTGGATAGTTTACTTTCCAGGCCATTTGGCCATCAGTTAAAATTAAACTGCGAGGTTGTGTTTCTCTAGATGGTAAAAAGTCCCTTCAAAAACTGACTCCAGTCTTCCTTGTAATCCTCAAACACGTACATAAAAGAGAAAATCATTGAACTGTTTGCAAATTAGATCATAGCCTGAAAATCTGAAAAGCAATATATGCTGCTGTCTACAAGGATGGAGAAACAGCAGAACTGCTACAATCCCAGATGGCACCAGAATTAAATGAATCAAAAGGAACTCACTTATTTTTAGTTTATGTTAAGATGGAGCTGAAAAACAAAGGAAAAATGCTACAAGGAATTGTGAAGTGGGATGGAAAAAGATAGAAACGATGGAAAACCCAAACCTAGCAAGTTTTCCATAACAATCACAGAAGATGAAAATCAAGAACACAGTGATTTGTTGGGGTTTTTTTCATGTTCTGTTCATATTTGATTTGCAGATGAAGAAACCTTTTTTTTTTTTAATTTGTAATTTTTGTTAATAATGTATTGAAAGGCATAAGAGAACAAAGAGGACATCTGATTTGAGTCAGCAAGGAAGCTAGATTCCCTGACAGAAGAAATGATTAAATGGAAAAGCATCATGAGAAAAAAATGAAGATCGTCTTCCCTCTGCAAGACCCTGCGTTTTCTGTAACCTCAAAGCCAAGTCAGAAAGGTGTGCAGTTAGTTCCGGCAGCACGAGAAGAGTTAGTCTTACCGTTAAGATTAATACAAGAATAAAGCTCATCTTCAGAGCAGGAATAGCTTGAAGTCCAGCTGTAATGCTCAATGTGTTTCTAACAAAACGTGCTTTGCTCTGAACAGGTGAAAGATCTATAGAAATTTAGTCTCAGATTCTTATCTCAAGTCAAATAAATTCACAGTAACTCATAAAGTTGCTCAGGTGTAAGCAGATGAGGTTACAGGCGTAGATATATGATGTATGAGACATTTGCAACCTTGCTCAGTGATGTTATCAGTTATGAACTGAATTTCAGACTTGATAATCAGGTAAAACTCCCATTAGCTTCAGTGAAAGTTTTGCCCTGGTGAGACTAACTAATGACTGGCAGTTTTGGCACACTTCTTCATGTTTGCTAGATATCCCCAATAGCCCTGACAATAGATATGCAGGCAATGTTGAGAAACAATTTATTATCTGCCAACCTTGCTATCAAACCTCTCTCTTTGCCCCTGGCAATGTCCATGCATTGTACATACAAAAATCTGCTCCATATCAAAAGCTGAAACTGTGGGAGCAAATTTAAATATATTGAATGTAGTAAGAAAAAACCTGGGACTGAAGTAGCAAGGACGTGCTTCCATATCATAACTAACACATTAGAGACCTAGACACACACTCTCATTGAAATTGTAGAGCTGTGCACTATTTGTTCTGTTGCAGATTTCAAGAATTTTAATTTATCTTATTACAGACTGGCTACGACACTACTGCCATTAATAACTCACAACTGGCTATAGTCAGCAGAGTACAGAGACCAAACTTCCTTTCTTATCATGGAAATATCAGAAATACTACTTCCAGCTCTAAATATCCCAGGCACCGTAAGAAGTAACTACAAGCAATTAGCATTTAATTATGAAACAAGCATTAAAAAAGCATCATTGTTCTCCTCTGGATACTATCAGAAATATAGATCTGAAATACTGGGCAAAAATGATTGGCAGTGGTTCCTTCTTTTTAGAAAGCAGCAGGATAGCATGTATCTCTCTCCCCTACCGCAACACAGCCTCTTCTGTATTCAAAACTGAAAACATGCCTGTGACTATGGGGTACCGGTCTGCATCCTCAAGTTAAATCCACATATAAAAGGAAATAAAACCCGACAGCCTGAGTCACAACCTGTTGGGTGCAAGGAGCACAGAAACCTAGCCCATCTTTCACAATCACACGTAGCCTCCCCTCTCCTACAGACATATTTAAAACTATACGGGTAAGACGTATGCTTACTGTTTCTGTTGTTCCTGAAATGCAGAGCTCTGCATTACACAGGAAGTATGAACAGACTGCTGTAGCACTTCGGCTCAAAAATAAATTAGCGGCTCTGCACCTTTGGTTTTCCGTCTCCAAGGTTACCACTTGTGTTTTCCATGAATGCAACTGTTTACTTCCTTCATTTTCTTCTTGTTTACTTGTTTTGCGTATACAAAAATAGAAATAGTAAAAAAAATATGCATTACAGATAGTTGCCATTTACAAATGAGGACAGAAGGTTAGGTGCCAGTGACAAATTTGCCAAGTATCTTCCTTCTCAGCACAAACTGTGCAAAGGGCTCCGAAAGCTACATGGCACATGGCAGCTGATGTTTATGGCTCTAATTAAAGCCCTGGATGACAAAACCCTGCCAATGCCAGGTTTTCGCACACAACCTGGAGGAACAAAAGTGGCAAGAAATGTTTGGGGAAAGCCAAAAGGCAAAGAAGATTCCCACGATTAGAAACATATAAAATCCACAAATAAAACTGTGCCACAAATAACAACATTTAGCATGAAGTGACCTATAGAGCAGCCCCTAATTTTGGAAGCTCCATGGGGCCAAGCTTTCTGATAGGCTCACAGAGTGTGCTGCAAGAAGGATCTTAGTCGCAGGACTGAACCCACCTGGGGCCATGAAAAAGAAGCAACAGTTGCTGTAAGAATTTGGAACATGATAAAGTTTGTATTTACACTGATAGTATTAAATAAGGCTTCCAAAACTCTGTTATCTTCCTCCTGACTGGAGGAAACCCGCACTTTGGTAATATAAATCCATTAGATCCCTAGAGATGTTTTGCAGTAATGGCTTGAATGCTTTTTTGAACCAGAGACGCACGCATTTACTCTGACCATGTTTAGGGCCAAAACTACAACTAATAAGGCCTGCAATTCCATTGATTTCAACTGAACTACAGGGTTTTTTTACATACCTGCTTAGAGTCCAGCCATTTGGCACGAAGAGCAAAGACCACACAAAGGAGACATGTTTCAAATCTCAAGATACACCCATCCATCCTAGAGAGCATCCTGTAGGACAACATGAGCATTTGAAATAGCAGATGCTAGATTCAGAAGAGGGTTGTTTGCAAAATCACTATAAATATCAAGTCTGCTGTCTGTATTAATAATTTCTTATCTATCAGAACTATGATGTGGGAAAACTGTGAACAAATGTTTCAACAGATAAGTACAAACATATTTTTATAACATATGACTCATAAAATGGCATAAATACTCTTGAAAACATTGCAATTTGAAGTGAGAACACTTAAGGAAGAAGAAAGGCATTAGTTAAGGAACGCAATATGACTCAGAGGAGCCTGGTGGGAAGAGAGACTGGAAGGAAAAGGCAAGACTACAATCATCAGTTTCCCAAGTGCACTGAAAAACAGAGGAGGTAACTAAGGAGAATTTTCGTGCTAAACAGAACTTGGTTTACCTTCTTTTCCCTAGTATATAACCTAACCCTTTGCTTTGCTGGATCCCAGCTGTTCTCATCTTTGAGAGTGCTCTCAGGTATCTTTGAGGAGCCATAAAGTACACAGGTAAATAAATCAACAAAAAAAACGTGCACATACTCTTCAGGTACGTGCCACTGGGGGCAGGGTAACTAGTCCTGGCAATTTGGATATATGTTCCACCACACTGAAACGTTACAAGGACCGGCACACACCAGGTCTCCACAGGCATTGTTTCCCATATGTACAGCAGAACCTTTCTGAGGGGGAAAAGCCAGCAGGGGAATAGCTTGTCACTGCCAGCGACTCTGAACTGTCATACCCTGTAGTGGCAGGTGTCTGAGATCCCTAACTGAACTCCCATCTTCTCAGAGAAAGGACGAGCGCCACCCAAGCTGAAAGTTCATATTTGTGATAATCCTCACTCCGAAGCTCACCAGGTAAATGTTGCTGAAACTTCCCTTTACCTACTGGAGAATATTTTTCAGAATCCAGTACCATAAATTCTACTTATGCTATCAATTACATCAAGCACCAGAAAAAAAAAAAAAGCGCTTTGCACAAAGGTGCAGGAGTGAGGAAATCTGACACAGCTGTTCTTTAAAAGAAAGAAAAACGACACACGAAGATGGAGAATTCAAGGGAAAGATGACCGAGGAACTCCATTTTTTTGAAATACAGGGAAAGTCCCTGAGTGTAGTACCTTTCTCACTCAGCACCAAAAAATAAGTCTGAAGAGATATGCAAAAGACATTATATCCATGGTCTATATACAGAAAACATCTGTACAACACTAGTGCTAAGGCTTCATCTTAAACTAGTCATCCCAGTTGATCCACCATATTTAACCTAAGTAGGTTTGCTTCATAATTCTTTTATTCCTACACACATTTGTTATTGCAGGTATTTGTTACCATAGTAATAAATCAGGCTGTATAAGTACAACTAAACTGCTATCAAACAGCGCTGTAACTAAAAAAGTAGAAATTCAGGTTGTTATTTTTTGTTGAGTATTTACTAATTTTTATGTTATGGTTTTTGTAAGTATTTTATTTACAAGAATATCTGCGAAAACCGAAAGATTCTCAAATCAACATCATATTTAAACCAAATGTAACAGCGTGATCATTTTTAAAATGCTTGGGTCTGTCTCAGAAAGGCAATAAAGTGTGAATGCTGCTCTGAACATCCTCAAGTGGTTTTGATTAACTTAAACATGCTTAAGAAATACATATACACTCACACACTTCACTGACTGGGAAATCAGGGGTAACTTTGATTTCAAAGGGAAAGGAAGGAATACATCATGCTTTCAGACTGGAAGAAAGATTTAACATTTTAAGTTTGGTGTACAAAGCGTTTGCTGTTTTTTAATAATTTGTGGTTCTATCTTGAATGTAAGAGTAATCTGTTTTTATAGGCCTGGAATGCACCTTAATCTTTCCTCAGCTTTTTTCAAAATAATTGTGTTTTGTGTTAAGCTTTACTGTTTTTTTCCCCAGCTTTCTAAAGTCTCACGTGCTACAGTATATATATACATCCAGGGCTAATAAAGTACTCATCAATACCCAGAGGATCACAGGCAGGTAAGTGTAACGACGGCCCTATTAAAATGACTCTACTTGGCATGAAATTGCATGACAAAAATTTCACTTCTGGAAAATTAAATGAAAAACGGAGGAAAACCAAGCACATGACTGGTATCCCTGAGAGGGACCTAATGTCTTTCACATTGATTTTATCATATTGCTTTGACAACTGCATGTGCTCTGCGAATCTAAGAAATTGACAGAATATCTCCCTCATCACGGAAAGATCACAAAACAGAACCAAAATGCTCCATGTCATTCTAAGAGGCAGAGTGGTGATGAACCTTCATATAAAACCCTTTCAGTGTGGACATTGCTGTATTATAAGATATCTGATCATCTTAAGAAAATAAAAAAATAACCATAGTTTTGTCTGACTGATGTGTCAGGTTCAGACAAAAGATGCTTCGAGGTTGTTGGGATTCAGCATTGCTTCTCACTAACATGGTGGCGTATATCTCAGCTCTAAGAACTTCTCATAATCATCTCCTCGTGGATTTCTCCTCCTCCAAGGGCAACCTCAATAATCCATGGCTGATTTGCTCAGATGCACAAACTCATCATAATTGTTGGTATTTCTATGCTTGATGTTACCAGAGGCTGAAAAAATAAGCTATAATGGAATGATACTGCAGAGCAGAATCTATATTTTATGCTGTCGGGATGCTTAGAATTTAGCAGGACATATATTATTTCTTCTATTTACTCATCTACCCTACATTCAATGTTACATAGAACGCAATTTCTATTTCTCATCAATTGGATTCACTTAATACTGCACTGTTTCATTTGAAATTACATATGGTTAAGAAAAATTAGATGAGCACATAAGATAGATTACTTAATTCTATCAGTATGAATGACTTCGTTACAAATATACACAACACACACTCTCTTAAATTTCCTATTATGCAAAGCAAAACTTTACGCTAAGTAAAGCATACTCTAAAAACAGCAGGGACAGATTTTTTTTACTCTTAGGAAAGCCAATTTCAAATCAGAATCACAACTACAGAACAAAGAATTCCAAATAGCAAAATCTCTTCCTACACAAAGCAATGTTACTTCACAATATTCTTATTATGCTTAGATACCTAGAGATACTCATTTCACTTTATGATTATTCCCTCAAAAATGTTCATTATGCATGAGATTGACTTTAGCAAGATGGGTTCACATATACAGTAAGCGTCTGCTTGTGTCACTGGCTTATCTTTGAATGACTGTTTAATAATTTAACTCACTTAACTTTTGCAATCACACAGCTCATAATTAATTTCAAAATTTTACGCATCAAAAATTTCTTCTTGCCCCTTGCTTGGCTCAAAACCTATGCCCTTGTGTGATAGAAGAGGGTGCTTTACTACATCAGTTTGGGGACACATTTACAACCGAGGGAAATTAGTCTTCCAATACTGAGGATATATCACTGTCATCACTTCTCCTAGAGTTAAGTGTAGATTTTAAAATGCAGGGACCAAGAAATTTTCCCAAACCCATTCTGGCAAGCTTTAGTCCTCCTCAAACACAAAAGT
The DNA here is from genome assembly GCF_964199755.1 of Larus michahellis. Classification (NCBI taxonomy): domain Eukaryota; kingdom Metazoa; phylum Chordata; class Aves; order Charadriiformes; family Laridae; genus Larus; species Larus michahellis. The sequence goes on from NC_133901.1 coordinate 38,679,576, forward strand.
CTATGCTTCCTCCCCTCTCCCCTTTTTTTAATTTAAAAAAAGCCATGAAATTACAGCTGTAAATACTATTTCTTCATACAGGTAATTGTTATTTCCCACAGCATGTTATGAAATAATTGCACTGAATTATAAAAAAAGTGACAAGAAGGTGAAAAAGAAACTGAACAACTATTTTCATTACATACAGAATTCATTTTAAAACATGGACCTAACCTTATTACAACTGTAATTGGCATAAAGAATGTAATTTTTCTTCTGCTTTCACACTTGGCATAAATCTATTTATTAACCCCCCCAAAACAACACCGATAAACTGCTGATGTTATTAAACTAAATAATTCAGTTTCAGGAAACAAAGAAAAATTCAAAACCGAATATCAAATTAACAATGCAAATAATATATTCATGCAAATAACAGACGCTTTAGTTTCTTGCCCAAACTAAAAAGTTTACAATAAAGTAAAAGCTTTTGTTATCTGTATTACTGAGAAAAACAAAAACTAATTGACTCCTCCTGAGTCATATAAACATCTTTAATAAAAAGAGACTGGAATTAGAGGGCTAACCTTGGCTGGAGGTAACTGATGTGGCTGCTATTTCGAGGCGTGCACCCAAGACGCGGGTTACAGAGCGTGGGTGCCCTTTGCTGCCTCAGACTCCCCCTTGCCCTGCCTCGGGGCATGGGCTGGGTGTGCGGGGGGCAAGGGGACTGCAAGGAAATGGCAATCACAGCACCTGGCTCTGTCTCTCACAACAGCATCCTCACTATCCCCAGCCTACAGAGTTGTTCTTCGTCCGGCTCATTCGTACAATTATTGCTTTAGTAAAAACATGTATTGCTACAGAAAAATGCCTTGGGGCTACAGCAGCGTCCCTGCTGCAGGGCCAAATATTCTGTTCTCCCATGTTCTGCAAGAGGAATACCTTTCAGTTAGGCAAGACGAGCACTGTCTGGATCCATACAACATTCAGTCACACTCTTAACATTCAATGGGACTTTACTAGACACAGAGAGATGCTGAACTGGTCCGATAGTTTGTAGAAACTAACTCTGTTACAGTTCATTGTTAACTAACACAATTATAATTCATTATTTGCAAACACTTAGAAGTCACATCTTTTTTCATATTTGTAAAGCTCTCAAGTTTTCTATTCTTTGTATCGATGACTAAAATTTTAATATATGTAAAATAAAATACAACTACTTTTCTTAAGTCAGGAAACTGTCAGCCTTTACAGTTAAAAGTTGGCCTGATACAGTTAATAGATCTGGATTCAACCAACTAAATGAGTTAATTCTATATAGATCTATTTCTATCTGGTATCTACTGGAGATAGCACTGCATCACCTCCATCCAGTACATACATTGAAGGTGTGTGAACTCCCATTAAGTCCATTGTTCATCAGAAACTGAGTGGCAGCCCCTTGGGAAGCAGGCCAGAAACCAGGCTGCACAATATCTGGGCTTTTCTGAGTTCATATTCACGACATGAATAGCAAATGGAATAACTGAGTGATAGAGCAATTTTTCAGGATGCTCTAAAGAACCCTATTCAGGCTAGAGAGGAAGGCAAAAGACCAAAATCTATTTTGACACAACACAAAGCTACTTATTGGTCACATGAAAAAAAGAGAAAGAAAAAGAAAAAGCTAAGTTTACAAACTCCAGCCCTCAGTCTCTCTGCTCTATGTACCAGACAGAGCTTCCTGCACACCATGTTCTTTGTGTCAGAGCCAGCATCATATCCAAATGCCTGGGCATTTACAGGCGGCCACAACTGCTTCACATGAGCAGACCAGATCAGATCAAAGGTCACGCTGAAAGCAAAAACCCTGGAATTTTCATGCATAGTCTGAGCTGAGCCACATGTGTCCTACTGCTCCATTAGCAGCAAAATGTGGGCCTGCTGGTCAATAAGGTGGGGGACTTAGTGACAGCAGACACGGGTGCAGTGTGTCCTCCAAAAAGGCCTCTGTACTTAGTCAAATGGTTCAAAGAGAAGACGAACTATTGGTAACGTATGAGGATTAAGGTAGAAATTACTTGGGAGAGACTGATCCTTACAAGTCATTGGGATCCAACAAGTTGAATCTGAGGGTGTTGAGAAAACCGCGTGTGTCCTTGAAAGGCCATTCTCTATCATCTTTAGAAATTCATGGAGACCAGGAAAGATCCCCAACAACTGGAGAAAGCACCTTAAAAAAAAAAGTCAGAAGGTCGATGTGGAGAACTACAGGCCAGACAACCTCTCTAAGTCACTCAGAAAATCAGGGAGTGCATCCTCTTTGAACATATTTTTGGGCACATACAGGAGAATAAGGAGATTGGGAACAGTCAGCATAGATTTATTGAGGATAAATCATGCCTAACCAACCTGATTGCCTTCTATGATAGAATGACCACATTTGTGGATGAGGAAAGAGCAATAGATATCATTTACTTTGACAAGGCTTTCAACACCATCTCCCACATTATTCTTGTTAAGTCATTACAGTCTGGAAGGATGGCTTGGAAAAAATGTCTAGATGATCAGGCTCAGAGGGTGATGGTAAATAGGCTGTACTCTATTTGGGTGCCTGCGACAAATGAAGCACTGCAGGGATCAATCCTGACACCTCTCCTGTTTAACAACTTTATCAATGCCATAGAAGAGGTGGCAGTGTGCACACTTTTCAATTTTGCAGATAACACCAAAATGAGGGCAACAGTCAATACCCTTGAGGACAAGGCTGCCATCAAGAAGAATCTGCATAGGGTGGAGAAATGGGCCTTTTTTTCCACCATGAGGAAAGCCCAGCAGCGCACCAGGCTGCCCACAGAGGTTGTGCCATCTGCATCCTTAGAAGTTTCCAAGATGCAGCCGAATAAAGCCTTGAGCATCCTGGTCTGACCCCAGAGCTGACAGCTTTAAGCAGGAGGTTGAACTAGAGCCCTTCTGCGGTCCCTTCCAACCTGAACTATGCTGTGATCCTATCTTGCCTGCAACCTTTTGCAAACTGAAATGGTAAGAGTATTTCATTAGGTGACTCACAGGTTACAAGAACAAAAACATATTCAGCTGCCTTCACATACAGAGGAGAGAAAACTTGCAGGCTAGATTTTGAGCAAGCAGAGCTGGCCTGGCTACATTTCTGATAATGGTTCTACATCTCAAAGTTAAAGGTGCCCAGGTCACTTCTACTTCTCTGTACTCCTGCAAAATGTTTTAGATTTGGTAAACAACTGTACCCGGCACTTGTCTTTTGCCCATGCCCACAGGTTTTTCTGCCACCCAGAAGAACTGTGTTCTGGAGAAGTCTCAAGCAGGCACAATTTGCTTTAGGAAAAAAACCCCAAACTTACATCAAAACCAAATGGTATCAACAAGAAACTTAATGCTGACCACATCACTAGATACAATAGCAACTAATTTCCCCATACATGTATCAAAAGAACACCACCAATACTTCTCTTTATCCTGTAATAGAGCTTTACTCTAGGAAAAAATCCAAACCTAACCAAAACACTAATTAAATGAGAGCTATATAGAAGTGGAAACTGACATCTTTTCAAATGGGATGAGTAAAATACCCGCCCCCCCGCCGCCACAAACGTCCTTTGTCTACCAGTTACCACCTCATGACTTAAATTGACATCCATTGTAAAGAGTCTATATATTCTTCTTTTACCTAATTTTCCTCTACTTTACTAGTCTTCTCTCTCTACTTTATGTCCTGTTTCACTCTCCTTCCTCAAACCTTTTATTGTATGTACGAGAAGAAACTTATTCCTGACATAGTGTCTTTTCCATTCTTTTTTAACAGTACAAAGTGCCAAGAGACTCTTAATGCCACATACTTTCACACGACTATAACGTTCGGAATCTGTCTCTCTCCACATTGACATTTCCTGTGTAGCAAAATGTTATTTAGAAGTTTGGTCCAAGTCTCTTTGGATTTGTCACTTACATAAGACTGAGGGGGAAAAACCCAAATACCTTCTATAGAGTGGGAAAAAAAAACCTCAAATGTTTTTTTTGGCACTGAAAAGAATAGACTCTTGCCTTTTCATCTGACAAGTAAAAAGAGCTCTTAACATCTTTGTTACTGCTTGTGGGAAAGCAGACAGGAAATTGACAGTCTCATCTAACAAGCGTCATTGAAAATTTAAGTATAAGGCAATCAAAACGATCTTAAAATAACTGAAATCCTTTGAAAATTTTCTAGTAAATTCTGAAAATGTGATATCAACTTGCAATTTTTTTTCTAATATCTAAACCTATTTTCTAGCACTTATGACCAGGGGGAAAATGTTACAAAAGGAAAAACAAGCATTTTTACTAAAATCAGGCCAGCCACAAAAAATAGCCAAGGTTGATTCTTTTTTTAAATTTAGATAATAGTTTGAATAAAATCAGAAAAATGCTGAAAAGCAACTGCAGATTTATGGGCTGTGATATGACTACCCGCAACGAATTAAGAAGTCAACTTAAACTGTCTACTAAAAAACCATGCTCGCTTACATTTGAAAAGAGAGTATTAAAATTAAAACTAAGCACTTTCAAAATGGAGAAAATGAGGACAACATGAAAATTTTATGCAAATTGTAGACAACCAATAATTCAAAATTTCTATCCCATTTCCAAAATCCAGACAGAAATAAAGCCAGTGGTCTGCACAGTGCACCTTTAGTTGCAAGCGGTTTGAATATGTAAAATATCTGCCCATAATTGGAGTCTTCTGAGTCCACTACCATAATTTACTCTTTTATCGTCATCTGAAGGGCTCCCTGCAGGGTTAGGAACACAGTTTCTTGCTGAAGGGTGACTATGGCTTGAGGGATTCTGGCTCTTAGTACCTACGATAGCAACGGAGTCTCTTGCAGCAAGAGCATTGTGTTCATGCAGATAGCTTTTGGTCCTAATTCGAATCTCTCTTCTGCCCTAATGAAGGTCAATCAACAATTACTGATTATCAGTCACTCGGTTCTTTATGTATTACACTCAGGCCTGCCTACTCCCAGGCAAAAAACAAAGGACAGAAGTCTACTATACACAATGTTTAACAATGCCTCAGCACTACTTTAGCAAGTCCTTAAAATATGGGAAAGATTTTTCAATTAGAATTTTGAAGTACTGTTAATATATCTGACGTGTATATTTGATAGGTTTTTTTGAACTAGTGTTAACAACACAGCCAGTGATATAACATCAGGGATCCATTTGACTTATAGGTCCCAAATCAGCAAAGCGTTTAAAAACATACTTAACTTTGAATTTAAAAAAAAAAAAAAAAAAAAAACACCAAAAAAACCAAAAAACCCAACCTATTTAATTTACTACTGAATCAGGTGTTAAAAGTTTAAACAAAACCTTAAAAGTTTGACCTGAAAAAATGAATTTTTGACCGATAACCATTCAGCACCATCCCCAGATATTGAGCTTAATGTTAGAAATGTGCAGCATTAGCATCTCTGATTTTACTTTACAGAACAGCAAGGATCAAATTAGTCAAAAGAAAAATTAACAATCGATCAGCTGGTTGTGTAGGTGTTCAAACAGGCTTGGAAGCTACTGATAAATGAGCAAGGCTGTACTTTTTTCAAACATAAAACTCACCTGGAGAGTACTGAGAGGGTGGCAGTCTATGCTATTATACTGGCAAAGTATTTGTTCTCTTTCACTGGGAATTCCTTTGCTGGAATACTGCATCAAAAAAAAAAAAAAAAAACCTAAGAAACTGAAGGCTGGGGGGAGCTACAAGCTGTCTAGAAAAGGGCAAACGAAGAGAGACTGGGAGAACTGGAACTATTTAGCTCCAAGAGGGATATGAAAGACAGTCAGATTTGTTTTGAAATATGGCTTCTTTATAAAAAGCTCACTTTGGAGCCTTATTGTATCTTGAAGTCTTTTATTTAGACATGAATATTTGAATAAAGAAAATTTAAAGCAGATATATTTTAAAATTTCTAATTACATCATAAACACTTTTATAATTTAGGTATGATCTGAAATGGAATGTGCTCTAAATACTATAATCCAAACTTAGTATAATTTTTCCTGCACCTTGAGTGACAGATTTTTTTATCAACTATATAAATTATCTTTATTACTTCCCAAAAAAGAGCTTGGCCTATAAAGTTCCAATTATTTTATAATATAAGCAGGAATTAATCGCTTCCTCTCCCTTTTTGCTATGTAAAGTTCTTATTTTGACACCTTATATATCTGTATTATCGAACCAATTTCAATAAAGAACAAGAATTACAACGGGGAAAATTGAAACCTCTCTGAAGCTTACCTGACAGGCAGAAAATGGGCAGAGACAACTGAATCATGCAATTATTAAAGTCATCACCAGCAGTCAAACACTGGATTGTCCAATAAAAAGGTCTGTAAAGATATTGATTACATCTGGGACTGGAATATATCCTTGGTGCAGTTCACTGGAAAAAAAAAGTACTAAACGGAACGCCTGGGCCTAAGGAACCATTGAACTGTTTAAGACTGAGAAATTCCCTACTTGCTCGGATCTGTGGTACATCTAAAGTTCAGGTTTCATCAAAATATTAGCAGCTAATGAACACATTTGTCTTTCCTCATTGATTCAGACATGCCTACTTACTTCTTACTAGTGAGTCATTTCATCAGTCTGAGAGAAATACTCTAATTCAGAGCCTTTTACAGAAAAAAAAAATTAATGTCAGACCATCAGGATAGAGTTCCAACTCTAAGACAATTTTGGAAAACATAAACCAACATTTGTGCCTCACAGAGAGCATGATATCATCAAAAGTAAGGAAGGACAGCCCATAACTACCTGCTGTAAAAGATGATATTATTCAAATCTCCATAAGCATCTAGCAAAATGGAAAAAAATCAGTACTTAAGAGTTGAAAGAGTCCACAGAAAAATCCTCCTACTATAATTCAGAATTTGGTCTTCAAGTTATGGGTTTGCTAGAACACTGAGAACGTTAAGATCTTATTCTCATAAATTCACATTTCTGTGCCAACAGCATTTAATCATTGGAAATAGACAAACTGGTAAGTTTAAGCTATTTTAAGTATCACTGAGATGTCAATTCCTAAAATAATATTAGGGTTCATTAATGTAGGAGCTACCTATGCAAAGTAGGCTTAAGATTTTTTTAAGATTCTTCCTAAAAATCAAGAAGTGGATTGAATTCTAGAATTCTTACCAGGCAGATGAACTGTTGATTCAGTGCCATCCGTGGCATTCACAGTCTGGCTCTAGCCCAGCATTCACAAGGCAGCAAAGTTTAACTGCATCTGCAGTACCTAGAAACGCACCCATGCTTCCCTGAATTGCCAGTTAGTGAGACCACGCTCTTCTCAGAAGAAACCAATATTCCCAGGCGACTGTGAGGAGTATTTTGATGTTTCACTACTCTAGACTCAGGTTAGCTTTGCAAACAGCCAGCTGATCTACGCACCCAGCAAGATATGCCTAAGATTTAACAGTGAAATACTTCATGTTGGATTTAGTCTTTACATAAATTAACCCTGAGATCATTACTGTCTTGCTGAGCATGGCATATGAAGCTACAAATGCCTACTGTATCAGCATATACTTTTGAACATCTGTGTACATTTCAGAAAAGCAAGAAGACATGTTAAAACTCTTATTAAAATGTTCCCTACTCATGGACGAGCATTAAAATCGATGGTAATTGCTTGCCTTAATTTGTTCTGTCCCATTCAGTATGTTTCCTATATATACTTTGGAATGCTCTGCCTCACTAATTTTGAATGTGCTGTATATTTTTACACACAGAAATATTCCGTCTACGAGTGAATGACACATAGTTTCAAGCACCATCCTTAGTTTTTATTCTGGAGTGGTAACTTCGCATGGTAAACTAATAAAAACTAGAGTTGGTCTTAATACTGTGCTGTGGGAATTTTATTTTCTCGTGTATTCTCCCTTCTCACGCTTACACTGGATTGTTATATGTGACTTTGACCTTTGACAACCCTTTTTGTGATCTACATCTACATTGATAAAGACGACTATGAAACCATCCTCAAGTCTCAAAAGGCCAACCATCCCCACTGCAAATCCTTTATGGAGAGGATTCTAAGATCGTTCTAAGCCAGGAAACTTGCTGAGCTTATGGACAGGAATCCAAAACTACTCTTCCCAACCTTCCTTCTTGCACCCCACACCCTCCGATTCTTTTTGCAACAGTTCTGTGTAAAACAACTGTAAAATTTCAATTTCTCTCTTTTACTTTCTTTTTCTACCTCCCATAAAAACAGACAATCCCAAAAGGACAGTCTAGTAGAAAACAGCACAATCGGTATAAGAGCTCAGTTCCACAAGACATTCTAAGGAAAACTCCAATATCAGTTACTTGTTTTTATGAAATTAGGAAAGGATGGTTTATGTGACTCAGCTCAGGCAACCTTCAGTTTAATCAGAAATGGAAATGTAGATGGAAAGAGAGACTAACCCAAGAAATTGTATAAACACTTCACCGTACCCTAATGAAGCTGTTTAACTGTTTCTTTCCAGTTCTTTCAATCTGAAAATCATATACCTTACTCTGTCAAACTGTTTTAATACCTCTCAACAATTTCTCTTCTTAAAGTTCTATCAAACCAGATTACACAGTGGTATTTTGAAAATTATAATGTGATTATTGTACCCTCAATTTTTTATTCATACACAGTTACTGCAACAGCACTCAGCTAGGCACATGCAGAATCTTGATCTGCAACTATCAGTTAGTCTTGAAGCAGTCTTGTATGCTTATAGATACGTCTCATATGCTTTTTACAAGTATTATGAAGAGAAGCTTTGAGGGATTTTTTTTCTCCTTAATAGTGGTAAAGTTAACTGATTTCAAGTATAGTATCTAAAGTTGTTACCAGTTTTTATTCTGATTATTTTGTCCAGAATCTGTAGATAAAGTTGGATTGTGATGTCAGCAAGCAAGATCATTTTCACTGAATTTGCATTGTTATACAATACTATTTCCCTAAATATGATTACTAAATGTTGACAATGATCTTGATTATTAATCTACCTCTGTTCAACATAACCACTTTGTGACTTTTTAGAATTTTAAAGTGCTGCTCTTAATTTTCATTGCTTGTGAAGAACCTTCCATGATACACGTCCTTTCAATGTATTTAATCTAACCATGTTATAATTTTATAAGCCTTGGCACATCTTTATGATGTTCTTTAAATATTAACACATTTCATCACTTGTTGACTTAATTTCCCTTTATATGGGATAAAGTACTAATAAAAACATTCTCTGTTTCAAAATCAATTTAAATTGCAAAATTTTGATGGTGAGCCCTCCTACATATCCAAAACTTGCATTGGTGAGAGCAGAATGCTACTCTGAATTACTTTCATAAATCATTTCAGAGAATTATTGTAACTTTGGATTTCTAAATATAAAATGAATTTTTAATTTGTTTTAAAATTTAATGAAATTTGAGATTTGTATTTCTCTGGATTAGTCACTTGGTTAACAATTGAAAGATAATTAAATCTAATTGCCTTTATAAAAACAATTTTAATAATTGGCTTGGTTTTGCCTTGACATTTTTAGTTATTCCTGGCACTAAACAATTTAAACAATTTTGAAAACAAATGTTTCTACCTCACTGTTCTAAGTGAGCTGATAATGGGCAACTGAAAACTCGGGGGAGTAGGTAGTGACCAAAACAGCTGTTTAAATGCAACCAGTGCATTCTAACAAAAGCAGAGACACTTGAAACTAAAGAATGACTTCGGTTGATGCACTGTTAAAAAAGAAACTTGCATTTGTAAATCATTTATATAGGCTTTCTTGAGAACGGCTGATAGTTCTCCCTATTACCAGGGATTCTGCTGCTTGGTACTGAGGAATCCACAGCATATTCAGTTGTCTCTCAGAAAATTCAGAAGTCCAGCCCAGGCAGAGAAGCTCCCAATGTTCCCTGCACATCCATAAGAGTTATGGCATAATAATGTTCTATTTTTGTTCGAGAATTTCATTGTTAGGCAAGTCATGAGCTTCTTGGGATAGTTAATACTGTTCACAAGAAAGTCATTCCATAAGAGGTCAGGAAAAATCCATACCGGAGATTTTATAACCTTCTAACAACCAACATTTAAAAAGACACTGCCGTTTTACACGTGACTGCCTTCTCGACAACAGAGAGGAAAAGCTATTCCCCTTTTTCCACGCTGAACTGTTTCACGGAGTTACAGTCCGCAGTGACACAGCAACTGGTGTCTCAAATGAGACCCAGCCACGCACTGGTTACTGCTAACAGTCTTCACAGACACGCACACACACTTACTTTCTCTACTCCAAAATTATTAAAGTTTAGCTAGAAACAATAATTTTATCCCATTTGACATTCCATCAGGTGGTTTATACATAGTAACTAGTATAATGATCAGCCTTTGCTGATTATTGACGGTTGTCAACTGTGCACATTGAAACAACTCTGAATTCTCAGACAGTGGTACAATAAAGCTTTCGGCTTCCCTGGAAATGTTTCTGCCATAGGAATGTCAGGAAACCATCTGTTGCTGCAGAAGAGCAAATGGGATCACATCTATGCACAGAATGACAGATACTCTGCTTCCTACTGTCCATCCCCTTCTCCAAGTGTTGGTATGTCCAGACTGACGTGGGCATGAGTCTGTCAGAATAAATCCTAGATCATTATTACACTGTAGCAGATTTCGAAGATAAACATCTTGGTAAATAGCACAGATCATACCAGGTCCTCCTGGCACTTTCTGTACTCTTCTAAGTATAACAAGATTTATGGGGGTAATAAGGGCCAGCTCAACGTAAATAGCACCGAAAGGCAAAAAAAATGATACAGATACTGTTTTAATATAGTTACTCTAATAATAACTTGGCAAAGACATCTAATTTCATGCTTCCCAGATGGCATTTTCATAGCATCTCAGTAGCCAAAAAACCCACAGCTACAGTTTGCCCAGTGGCAGATGTCTGCTTCATACAGCGATAGCACATGACAGGAGACAACAGTTCCCGATCCAGGAAACTTCTCGTATCAGTGCGTTTCAGTTGCATGTGGTTTCACTATTTGCTGTTACAAGGGTTTGATGCATTCCCATGTTGGTGTTCATGGCAGATCAGACGTCTGTGTTTGCTGTATGTCAGACTGCCTCATGCAGTCTTTCATGCTGGCTGGAGGGTCTTTTTTCCTCAAACCTTCCCAAGTTTCTTTTTGGGGACAGTTTATTACCCATTTCTATCCCATTAAGCGCTTAGCTCATTACTTCAGTTAACGAGTTACATGTAACTAAGCACAATTAAAAACAGCTAGGAAAGCTCTGTCAGTTAAACAGCTAAATCTCCAGGCAACATTCACAGTGAAGTCCACAGGACTTGGGCCATACTATGACCATTACAATACCCTTCTCATTAGCACCCTGCACTGTAGCACCAGGTGCTACGCAAACAAAGACTAAAACTCCCTTTAAAATCCAATCTTTGCTCTAGAAATGATATGAGAGATGAGAGAATAGATAGAAACAGACCAACAGGGAAGTATGATGCAACGCTGTACTGATGCTCAGCACTGCAGACAACACCCCCAGAGCTTCAGCAGCCTCATCACGGTCGTGTTGTTTTACGGCCATCATCAAGGAGAGACACATAAAGAGCAGCTCCTCCCGAGAGCGGGGAGTTGCAGGACAAAGGGGACAAAGGTACGTCTTCAGAATGGAAGATGTAGGTGGGGACTGGCACCAAAGGTGTATCCCACTTAGGAATCATCATTTTGTATGTGGCAGAGCAGTATCAGTTCAATGAGGCAAAAAATATGACTCATACTAACACAATAAAAACACCCAAGAGAAGTGGTTTGACCAAAGCACTGAGACAGAAAAAACAACTAAGCAGCAGTAACCTACATGGGCACGAGAGACACAAGCCCAAATTTGTCAAAAACTTACAGAGATAGTCTAAGAAATTCTTTCCCTTACAGTAATGGGGATTCAACTAGAAGCTCTGTCTATACACACTACACAGCTACCATTTCTATGTGCTGAGACTGTGCTTTGGTTCAAGGACATAAAAAGAACAACACAAACAGCTGACACCTTTGTTTCCTTCCCATGATGGAATCATAAACTCCCAGGTTCACTATGTCTCAGCTACAGCCACGTTCTTCGCTGTTCCTCTTCAAGGAGAAATCAAACAAGAGGTACCCATGCACCCTGAAGCACAAAAAGGTCATTGCCTGTTTTAAGTGACAGGGGATGTCAGGCTTGCACCACTATTATGCAAGAAAAAGAAAACTTCATGCTGAGAAAATAAAATTATTATGTTTTCTCTCTAAACATTTGCAGCTTTAATAGCCACACAAAAGTACAGCACAAAACCATCTCACGTAGCTCTGCTGTTACTGGGTTGAACCTTTCTTTCCACTAAGTAAAAAAGCAGCAGAATCAGAGCCACACTGACGCTCGTGCTCCGAAAAGGAAACCTGCCTCTCCCCACTATGGGGATTTCAAAACAAGACTGCGTGTAATCAGGGATACTCTTGGGAAAGTAGATGAGGCTTTGCTTGTGCAGATCAAATCGAACATATCTCCAGAGCCCTCTAACTAATTGTAATTCCTAAAACTCTGTTTCTTTTGAAAAGAACATGCACAACTGCCCCAGGCTGCCACTTCCTTAAACGCACACCGCTACCTCGCACCCCGCAGCGCTCACCTGGGGTAGCACAAGCAGACAAAGGACTAATCCCAAGAACCCAAAGCAGACTGATTTCATCTTTTGTTTATTTCTAAAGATGAGCATGCTTTGCAAGTGCTCCGGGCATACAGATGTGACACACTCCTCCTGCTGAGCATTTCAAACAACAAACGAAGCTGGCCACGAAAGTCTGGAGACAATTTTTCATTCATCCAATCACTGCTACTCCCTTCTTCCCACTTCTGACACTTCTCCACATCCCCTCAACCTATAACATCACCTTGCAAAGCACTGACTCAGAGTTAACACTGAACCGGGTGTGCAAGTTTCCTACTACCCCTTTGTCCCTGAGCCTGGTTTTGTGGGCACGCCGTCTTGAATAGGTTCAGGAATCACCTGAGGCTCGGGTTTTCTCTACCATGGCTCCACCTCTCAGCTACAGAACATAAAACTCTTTTCTAGGCTGAAGAATCAATTTAGTCATTTTCAATATGGAATATACTCCCTCTTTGATCAGGCTTGCTACCTCCGTCTGTACCGCTTCTACTTTTACTCCATCTTTCTGATGTAGTTTCACAAAAATGATGCATGTTAGTCAATGTATATGTATCACGGGTAAGTGTGGTGACACAATGACATTTTTTCATTCTATTTTCTATCCCACCATAATAATCTTTAATATTCCTATTTATTGTGATCATTACTGAGCACAACTCCGGCATTTCCTCTGAACTGTCAATTATAAACTTGTTAGTGCTTGTGTTCAAATGGGAAATAAGCACTACTGGGGTATTATTCTTTCTCATGCTTATTATTTTGCATTTTATTTACATTCAATTTCACTCAATGTTTCATTACCCAGTCACTCAGTACCATGAGATATTTTATCTCACGTTCACATTCAGGTCCTCCTCGTTATCTTGAATAACTTGATCTCATAAGCAAACTTTGTCATCACACTGTTTATCTCCTGACCCTTTCTTTTGATCCCTGACTGGTTGTTCATTCCTTCAACAAATACACAGTGGTTGTTTCTTTAAAAATCCTGGCAAGGGACCTTGTCAAACGCCTTTTTGAAAGTCCAAAATGATTATATATCAGCAGGCTTTATCTTATCCACCTGCTTAGTTACTCCTTCAGAGAACTGCAATGGATTTGTGAGGCTTGACTTTCTTTCAGAACTGTGCCGACTTCTTCCCAAAATACCATATTCATCTCTGTGTCCATTCATTATGCTTTCTATCTTTTTTCACCCTGCAACAGACATTAGCCTCGTGCTATTAGTGCTCTGACTTTCCTCTGGAATCCTTTTAAAAATGTGATTGAACAGGCAACCCTCCTCATTGTCAGGTACAAAGGCAGCAATTTCACTGGAGAAATCCTTCAGATATTCTGGGTGATAAAATTTGCTTCTGGTAATTTCTAATCACATGCTCTAGCATTTGTACGGCAATCTCATTGACCAGAATTTCTCTTTGAGGACTATCAACCCACATGATCCCTTTAAATACACTTCCAGCACAGGTATCTCCCCAGTCGTCTTCTTAGAGATGATGCGTAAAAAAAGTTTTTCTCCCATGTCTTTACATTAGGCTTTGTATTTCTGTTGTGTTTTTTAAAAAAACACAGCTTCTTTTATACCAATTTCAACTTTTCTGGGGTTTTGTTTATTTTGTTGTTGTCGCTGTTTGTTTGTTTGGGTTTCTGGCCTGCTACACTGGACTTGCTTTTCATAGAAGTGAAGAAAACTTTAGGTAGGAAGAGACCACCGCAGATCATCTAGTTCAACCTTCTCCCAAAGGAGAAGCTAAGTTAGGTTATTTTGTCATCCTTTTTGTTTCTCTGCTTTCTGGTATTTTAATTTTTTTAAGGTTATTGCCTTATTTCTAACATCCTCATTTACCCTGTCACTTGGCTAGGCTGACTTTCCTTGGATTTTCCTAAAGTCTTTTTTGATTGGTGATAGACATTTGCTCTGAGCCACCCATGTGACTACAAGAGACAACATACATGATATATCAGCTCATTCTGACAGCATCACGTCGTGGAGATCATCTGTCTCAATCCACTGCGGTCATTGCTGTGATTTTCTTGTTGGAGACACCACACGCCACATCTCTGATGGTAGTATCATTATTCTTCATTACTGAATGTTCACCTAGTAAGCCAACCTTGTAAACCTGCAAGGCCATCTATGGGGACTTGATTATTGAGTTTTGCAGCAACAGACTACCATTATAGGTGGACAATACAACTCCTGTGACCTCAAGTCTCATATGCAATATTTTGTTTTGTACGGCCTTTTTACTTCTGCAGAACTCTGGCACGAATTTCTAGAGCTATAGGTTTCCCAGTTCTCAGTTTTCTGCTAAATGAAATGTTATCTGATGACAGCCTGCATTTCACTGCTGCTATCCTGTAATTAAGAAAGCTAAACATAGATCAGATGCTGTTTCTCGAGGTTTTTTGTTCATTAGATGCTTTATTATTCTGACCTCGTTTTCCATTAGCATATTGAATAGAGTAATGGATACATATTGCCACCTATTTAAAGCCAAACTACATTGCAATGTGCTTTAACTCAAGTTCATAACTAAGTAATTTCTTTTGGATTTATAATCAATTTCCAAGTCAATTTGTTATTGAAGAAGTAACTCTTTTCTTGGAGGATGCCTGTATTTTCTGGTCAGCTTAGCATTTGTCCTGCGTTTCAAGCAATGGTGTCCTCAACAGACAGAGAAATGGAACAAATCTTTGAAACTAGTACAAGAAAAACTTCTACTAGTTCAGGATATTGATGCTTAGTTTTTATTAGAAGCTGTAACCTTTTAAGTCAGTTTATATCATACCTATGAGGGGGCTGCAGCAATGCTCCTATGAAGGCCTGTATAAACATTCCGATTTCATGATAATTGTCATGGTGGCACGTAAGGACTTAACCATATATTATCTGTACCCTTTTGCAAACTTTTTTTTTTTTAAAAAGAATACCATCCCATGTACTTTGCACAGCTTATATAAGTGGGTAGCTGGTTTGTGATATGCATTTCCTTATACTGCAACATTATGAAGAATTCGTACATTTCCTTGTCATGCAGACTCATCATTACAGGGTTTTACAACAGCTCCCAATGGAGTCTACAGAAAAAGCCTTAGCAGCTCTAGAGGCAGATAATAAAGTTGTCCCCGATGCAAGCAGTAATGTTCGTCTTTAAATGGTTTGAGCTGGTGATTAAGTAACAGCTGCAAACAATTCTTTTCATTTCACTACTGTGACCAACTTCTATGCAAAAATTTCACAGTATTATATGATTTCCCTTGTTCCTGTTCTCTTTTATATATTTCAATATGTTTCATACCATCAAGGAAGCCTTTCAAAGTAACTGTGATCACAGCTGCTGAATGGTTTGCTGCTAACATGGTGGATGATTTTCTGTTTTGCACTTTGAAAACACACAACATAAAACTTCATACCCTCAAGCAGTTAAGGAGCTACGTGAATAACAGCAGCTCTGGGCCATCTCTGACACAGCCAGTTATGAAGACTGCAAAAAGCCCGGTGCGATACAATGAGTGTACAGCAACTCCCCACCCTCCTGTCCAGCCTCAGGAGAGCTCTGCCCCGAGCCTCTGGGCTTCGGCACCCATGTCACCCTGCCTGGGGGACACATGAAATCTCTTAGGAAACAGTCTGTGATTGCCTGCAATGGCACCAACATGTAGGAAAGCCGCCTCGGGATGATTATGGAGTCCTTTTTGAGCCTCCACATGGAGCTCCCAGCATTTTGAATAGTACAGTGAGGCCGGTGTGAACACAAAGACTAGATCTGAATGAAATTAGGTGTTTTTTTAAAAAAAACTAGTTTCCAAATCCTACATTGTTTGCTAATTCAGGTGGATATTCCAGTCCCCCAGAAAAGGAAGAGGGAAAAACCATGAAATAGTGAAAAATATTTTGATTCTTCAAAACCCAAATATTTCTTTCAGAAGTGCTAACTTGTTTGTTGACAGCAAACAGAGAGTTTGAAAAAGCAAAATTATTAAAAAATTGACAAGAAATTAACATTCCTCTTTTCTCCTATTCCAGCAATACAAATCTCATGTTATGTTGGCTTCGTCTCAATCACCTCCTCCTTTCTTCTTACTCTCAACACCCTTTCTCCCCACCCCGGCTTTTAGGTTTTCCAATGAAACAAAATAGTCTTTACTCAGCCAGCTTGAGAGAGAGAATCCCACCCAAGTCACTGCTTTTCCATTGAATCATTTTTAATCAATTATATTTTTAAAGAAATTACAGAGTACAAACAGCATGCCAAACGCAATTCAATTTTGTTTGGGGATTTTACTCTGAGGCAGCACTATGAATCACCACAAAGTTCATAAACCGTGTTTTGTTTCATTCAACCAAACAGCAAGCTGGTTTATTATACATAATTTCCTTTTGTAGACATGCTTTTTTTTTTTTTTTTTTTGCCTCTTAGAGATGTATTTTTGTTGGTAATGTTTCCTGGTGAAGAAAGGAAGTTTCAGTAATTAAGTCTGTTCATGGGTGCTACAGCATGCCACTACCTCTCCAAAAAAAGAAAAAAGGAGCAAAGCACAAACCCGAAACAACCACAAAACAAAAAAATCCCACCCCAACCTCACAAAAACCTTTATTGTGATACTGCGTTTGCCAAGAAAACTCCTTCTACAGACTCTGTGGCCTGTAGTGGTCTAAGTGGCTGTAGTTCCAGGGTTGTGTCTTGCCCCCCTGTAGTAAGTAGAAGATAGGTACCTGTTCTCCTTTGGCATCTTCCATGGTGTTGATTTTTGCTGGTGGTTACAATACCTCTGCTATGCTTGTTCAGTGTGCTTCACACCTCTCTCTGGTTATAGCTCCTAAGCTTAGCAGGCCACAATTCACAATATAATGTAACTTTTATCTTACTGCAACACTGAGTCCCATTTTAGACCCAAGAGCAGTCTCTCAGCATTCCTTCCCTCTCGTGTACTCAGCAGGTCCCTGTCGAGCAGGGTTCTGAGCGTCTCGGCTAAGCCCTATCTGTGCAGCACAGCAGACACGTGGCAATGGGGCAGCAAGAGAAATCCTCTGCTAAAGCTTCTTTTAGCATCAAAGATCTAAAACCCCCCCATCTTCACAAGGAAGGTAACATGCAGGTCTGATGAGTCCAATCTCAAATTTGAGATCTGGCATGGGGTCAGTATGTCAGGGGAGACAAGTCTCCCCCCTGCCTCTGCCCCTCTCCAGCACTCACACAGCAGGACCAGTCTGCCTCCTGCGATGGCCACAGCACACACTGGACTCTGTTTGCCCAGGGGTTCCCACAAAGGAGCGCTGACCTCTCCATAAGAGCCAGGCCCTTCGGATGGGCCAGAAACCACAAAGCAACCAAGAAAGCAACCTTGAGGTCCTCAGACAAGCATTTACAAAGCTGGCAAGCGAGCCACACCGAGCTACACTGCGACATGAGTCACACTCCAAAGAGATTATAAAGCAGAATGGGGGTCACACGCACACACAAACATATGCACACATATACACAGACACACACATAATTATTTTTTTTTAAAAGTGATTGCAAAACAATATAGTAAAGACATTCTCTGCCATGCAAAAGCAGGGACAAGCCCCTTCTCCCACCCATAAATATTCAAGGCGGTCCTCTGCCAGGAGCAACAGTAGGATGGAAGCTGTTTCATCAAAGCTACAGGCTTTAGGGCTTTTTGTTTTGCTGCTTTTAGTCTCAAAGCAAGCACTGAAATCCACTGAAAATACTAGCGCAAATGTAAAAACTATTTCCTATATGAGCATAAATCTTAGAACCTTAGAAACTCCTCTTTAAAAAAACAGAAACAGCTACGCTGTTCTGACAAGCTCCCGGCTCCTGGTGCTGTTGCCCCGTCTGGAGCAGTGAGGCAGGCAAGGCTGGGCTTAGTCCAGGGCTCCCAGGCACCCCCAGTCAGGCAACCCACACTCACTTGCTGGTTTGTCTTGCCACACAAAAAACCCAAGGGTTTTCCTGAAGGTCGCTACTGAAAAGCATGCTAGTTATGTGGGGCTGTCTTAATGATTAGTTTTTCCAACTCCATTGTCAAACTGCTCCACAACCCAAACAGTGTTTCATCTTGACTGGAAAAATATTTCTTCGTAGTTTTCTCAGCAAACCATAAGGACTTGAGAATATATTTCCATATAAAATAAATAAATTGGCCTGGAACAAGTTGTTTCACTTAACTTGAAAATTACTAAGCCTTTAAAACAGCTTTGAATAGATTTTCATAATATGCAAAATGAACGCTTTAAAACCGGAAAACATTTCTTTAGGAAACTCTCCTACAAATTAAATAGCAAATACATAATTTGAAGTGCCTAATTATGCATTTTAGTCTCATAATTGAACATGGAAAAAGGCCCTGCACATCTAATAACACGAGATTCTTAAACATTTCCTGGTGTAGCGTCCTTTCTTTGTTATTAGATGAACATGAAAGACACAGGGTTTATTCAGAAGTTAAGAAGATGTGGGGGCTTTTTAAGGACAGTGGGAGTTGGGAATATGATTTCCCGTACAAAGTCTAAAACAGCGGTCTCCAAAATAGGGTATACACACCCCAAGGGATGGGCAAAGTGATCCACCGGGATGTGGGAAGAGCTTTTTTTTGTACCATTAATAAATAAAACAACTTCTCTTTTGCATAAGTTTTTAATATATATAATACAAAGTACAGTAGTACTAATAAATAAATATAAATTCATTGAGGGTGTGTGCTCAAACATTTTTTTAACTAATAGGGGTGTGCAATCAAAAAGAGTTTGGAGACCACTGATCTAAACGTGATGTTAAATCAATAAATTCGATCTCATTATAATGATTGCCTTCAGCATTACACAACTCTTCCAGAAAATAACAAACAAGTGAAGACCTAGAGGTCACTGAATATGAAAGCTGAAGAACTATTTGCTGTTTGGTGTGCTCTTGTATATATGTACAGCAGAATAATTCTGCCACGCAGGGGAAGACTGTATCCAATTAGGAAATACACGCTTACACACGACAGCACCAGAACCTCTAGAAAATGCCCTTTACAAAATGTAGGAAGTCACATTCTTTTTTCCGACAGGCATATTTTGCTGTGCAACAACTTGATGTGCTGTAATTCGACTTCCCTAAATGTCAAGAATGGTAACTCCGTGCCCTGCCACTAGCTACCTTAATAAATTGCTCCTAGATTTACTGAAGGTTTGAATTGAATGAGCACAGCTAAAGAATAACGCTTACAGCATCCGAACCTTAGAGTGCAAATGTAAAGCCACCGATGGCTGCCTTGCTCTAACTTCTGTAATCGATCTATATTCCATTTTTACTCAGCTTTTTATGAAGACAAAAGACATTCCATGCTTTAAAGCAAATTTGCTTGAGTAAAACCTATGATTCTGACTTTCTATTAATACAATAAACTTTAATATTCACTGACTCCATAATCATTCTTTCAAATAAACTCGGAAGGTCAGTAGTGAGAACGCAGGCTCTTTTTCCTAGGAACAGTAGTATGGCCAGTGAGGAACAAGGATAAAACAGAATTTTGGCATTTCTAATGAGGGTAATACAAATTTCAGTTTCTTCTCAAATACATCAGAAAGTCACATACAGCCGCTTTCAGTTACACTGCTGAGTGCAACAGCTTAGCTGTTTGTCATAGCACCTCGTGTCATCTTTTAAATAAGGCAAAACATTTAATTCTTATACTTGAAAGTTCCCATAAGGAAGTTTTAGTGGCTAATACCGTGCTTTGAATTAGAGACCACCTTGTGGAATTATTTTTTAATCTTAACTTCCCGGTGCTGTGGAGGATAGGTTATAAAACAGAACCCTTCTCCTATTGCCTTCTGTTTGTTTTAAATAGACATATATTTTCTGTACACTGTCATTACACTAATTTTCTAAAGGGCAATTATAAAAATCCTTTTAAAGAAAATCAATTTCTTGGACTCCTATATGACTGCTGCTGACATCTGATGTGATTTCACTTTCTGTGTGTCACAAGTTATAATTTCTTCCACTAGGCCCTTCAATAAATTTCTTGAGGATGCCTTTGAGCTCTAATTCGTACGTATATAGTATGATTATTAGCTCCTGTTTCTATAACAAGCCCAGTAGGAAGCCTTATGAAATGTATTGTAAAAATTCAGCGCCCCATGCAGAAATTCAGTTGAGTAATCTGAATAGATTCCTTGAGTGCATACCTCTGGTTTATGTTTTCATTACATAGAAATCAGCTTTTAAATTAATAAAAAACTTTCCATCCACACATCCCAAATCTGCCGAAGCGTGTATAAACCTACCACACGGCGGTTTTGTCTGAAATCACAAGAGGTAAAATTGACTTGATGGGACATTCCCAACTAACGGGCTATTGTAGTAATCAATAACTTCAGCAATTATTGAGCTGCTGTACCCAATTCTATACATAGGAAGGATATAAACCCATAGAAACATGTCTTTGTCAAATAATCCTTAAATACCTGAACCTACCTCTGCCTTTAATTTCTACAAAAACAGTAAGTACTACTTTTAATATGCCGCACCGGGTTGCGCATACACAGCTGGTGCAAAATTCATGCTGTTCATCCCTGCAGAGTAACCGGGATCTCAGGTTTTTAGCTAGATCCATTCCTGTGTAACTTGGTCACTGGTCGGGGCACTGCAGAGCCACTCAGTGACAGCAGAGCACAGTAATTTCAGACCTCCTCAGCCAACACAAGACACTCACAGGGCAAAGCCGCCGTGATGGGGGAAATGTAAGGGCAGCAGTTGCTGCCAGACCCTTCCCAAGAAAGAAAGGTGAGGCGGCAAAACAAGCACATTGACTATTCTTCCCAGCCAGTCTTTGAACGAAGTCCTCTTTTATTTCTCATCCAGCAAGCTGAGTGCTAGAGCATAACCTGCTTTTGTGTGAGTGCCTAGAGACAGCACAGCAAATTTAAGTATTTATAGATAATTTCCATTCAGGCAAATTCTAGTTTCCAGATCATTTTTTATTTGAACATGGTATTAGCAGGCAGAGAGACGGCATTTTCTTAGCGCTACTGACCTAACAAGGTCCTCACAAACAGAAAGAGAAAAATTATGGCCTCACATCACATGCAGGTGTCAGTTATATGCCTGAGTATGACCTAAAGAACGATGACACTGAAAACCTGATTGCTCAAGATCCCCTGGGAACTGGTAGGGGGCAGAAGGAATACTGCAGCATCTCCAACACAGCCTAGGTTCAAGTAAAACTGCTCGGTCCTTAGAGATGTAGTGTTTTTGTGTTAGCTCTTGATCACAAAATGTTGTTTTCCTTCCCCCCTCTCCTCTGGTGGTATGTAAATTACACACAAGAATAACATTCTGCATTAAGCTCCTGTGACCGACTCTTACAAGGCCATTTTATTTATAAAAAAGGGTGGTCCCCAAAGCCCACACCTTTCTTTGTAAAGAATTTATGAACTACCTTTAAGCACCATTGACAGCCTGATACATGGGTCACTTGCAAATCAGTTTTTCTTGCTGAATTATTACACTATTAACTCTACAGCTTTCTCAGCTTTACAAAGTGCACTTCTGCAGCATGTGTGAAGGATGAATAGCCTCAATAAATCCCATTATACAAAGGAACAATGAGGATAGCATATTGCTGACTTTAGGATAATGAAAGCAACACTGGATTTCAGATTGTTTTGATGTGATTAGCATTGTATTCTCATTTCTCTAGGTGAATGATTTTTAAGGCTCTCATTTTCTAGAAGCACGTATGAGAAGTGGATTTCAGGAGATGAGACAGGATTTTATTATTATTTATTACAGTATTATTGTTACAGTAGCATCCATATGAACCATCTGATAAAAGGTCTCATTGTGCTTTAGGTTTGATAAGCATCTAACAAGAAGCAAGACATCCCCTGCCTCTGACAGCTTACTTTAGAGCACACAAAGTGCAGGCAGAGGGTAAGCGTCAGAGCCCATTTAGTAACTGGGAACTGGGTCACAGATCCCATCTTTGCCAAACTTTAACCACTTGCCCGAGTAGCCACAGGACATGGCAAGATCAAGAATGTCTCTCAATCCAAATTTCTTCACAGTATTCTATTCCAGACTACATGGGCCAATCTCAGACCTATGTATCATTAATGATACCTCAAATAGTAGCTGTTTAAGAAGTCACCACTGTTAAATTTTCTAGCTACAGGTTTGGGACTTCACACTAGCAGGTATGAAAGTTGCCAAATCACTGCTATCAAACAAAGCTTGAGTAAGTGATGCCTCAAATATGGAGCCTTTCATTTCTCTAAGTACCTATTTGAGTTTAGTTCTCATGGTGTCAAGGGTTGCTTCCCATAAATGTTAACATTTTTCAGTTAATACTATGCTGAAAATAAAAAACTATCACAAAAAATTACTGGTTTATTATGATTCTGCAGAAACAATAATCAGAGAAATTTCATATTCATAACCTATAGTCTAGCAATCATTTTAAACCTTTTTGACTTTAGGTTTGTTCACAAAGATGATTAGGCTACAGTCATGGCAACCTTTCAACAGACATAAGCTGCTCCTACTACTTGACCAACACAACTGAGATGCTTTGTTTTAACAAGCCCTGTAATTGCCTCAGACACACATGCCCTCAGCAACATAGAGAAGAAAAACTCTACATAAATCAAGCAAGCTTTTTTTTCCTAAAGTCTGAAAATTAAGAAACTGAGAATGCGATACTTGGAAAATCTCAGGAACCATGTAATGGGGTTCACACTGTAAAGGTACAAAACCCGGAAAAGCTAAGCTTCACACAGCTGCGCACCCAAAGGCTGTGAGCATAGGACAGCGCTTCCCCATTGAAGTAAATACTGACCAGCAGGAGCCAAACCCTTTTCTGCTGTGGGAGTCAAAGTACAAAATCTTTCTCAAAATTTACATTGCCTTCATCCAGGACCTTCAGAGAACCTTTTGGAAAGCCTGAAGCCAAGGCCCTGAACGTGAGCAGTGGACAGGGCAGCACTGGCACAGTCAGCGGATCCCAAGCACTTCTGCAGCCATAGATAGCAGAGAAGAGATCCTGGCATAACCTGCGGATCTATAATGGTCTAATGATACGATTAGAACTTGCTACATGAAGGCTTTCATTCCGAAATAAAATAGCCTCTTGGTTATTTTTAAAGTGACTTAAAACAGGAGAAGAAAAAAAAAAAAAGAAAAAGAAGAGATGCTTATACTGTTCTCCTGGAAGTTACAAATAGAAATTTGTACCAGTACATTAATAAACGCAAATTTTCCTGCAACCAGGACCTGCAGGTCCAGGGCTTGCTTCTGCTATATGACACCAGGGAGCAGGCACTGCAAGCAGGAAAACGCATGAACCCCGAGGAGGCATGCTTCCTAGTTCTAATTAAATTGATGAAAATGTTTTTACCTAAAATACTGGCTCTAGAAAAGCACTAGTAGATTAACTTACATTGCTTACAAGCTTACTAAAATACCCCTTTGTTACACTGAAAAAATATTAAGGATTTATCCTAGAATAAAGGTGATGATACAGGATAAGTGAACTTAACATACTTAGTTGTACTGTGCGTATAGATGTAATATTAAGGTACCATGAAGTATCAATTAATTTCAGATTTTTTTTAATGGAAAAATAATTTACACAAATATTCTATCTTTAACCATCTCAATTTTCAGGAGAATAATTCATTTTAATATATTTGCCTCTAATGGTTCACTCAGAATTATGTGGAGAAAGTTCTAAACCTGTTTCCCAAGCACATTGTCCTTACACTTTTTTCTTCCGTTCTGGCTCCCTGGAGGAACACCTCTCCCACAGGACTCTGCAGCTCTTTAGCCCAACAAGTCCCAGCAGCTGGGAGAAGGGAGTTTCATGTTCAGTATAATTCCTGGGCACAGAGCACACATGCAGAATTTCCACTCAGACATCAGCATGTTTGGGGAGAATTTGTTTCACTCAGTATTTTGCACAGCACTTAGCACTGAAGGGAACTGATCTCAGCAGGGGATTCTAGATGTTACTGTAAAATAGATACAGAATAGTAATGATGTTTATAAAAGCAATGAGGCTTTCAGATGAAATGCACTACACCAATGTAATCTATTATGAGAAATTAGTCTTTTTATAGGAAAACTTCTAAACCTCTATTTAAGAAGTCTGAAAAATGACGCAGCTCCTGCAGATGGAACGCATCTTCCTTTTCCACAAAAGCATCCTATTATTTGAGAATGTTAAAGACCAAATGATAATTGGACTCTAACAACTATTTTTCATGACTAAAATTCTTAATCCATTTGTCATATAAGTAGAAAATAGAATTAGTTTTGGAATACTTATGATAATCCTTAAACCGTGCATAAATAGCACAGAAATTATTAATCCTTAAGAAAACATAAAATTATGAGAAGGCAGCAAAACGCTTACTAAAATATGCAGTCAAATATTTTATAGTACATTAACACAGCTGCACATGACATACAACTTCACTACACCTGAACCAAAGTATTCAAAGAGGCCACCATGTTGTGTGGTTGTGTTCAAGTTTTGTAATGCAAAAGAAAGTGGGTTTTCAGGGGTTCGGGTTTTTTGTTGTTTGTGGTGGTGGTTCTTTTTTTTTTTTCTGAAATACATTCTTTAGGGGACTGATTACATAAATGAGCATGAAATAATGTTTCTCTAGTCCTTCCAGAACATCAGCAAAAGCATCTTATGGAGAAATTCAACCCACCTTCCACCCCCAAAACATTTCAAGCTCCATTTGCTGCAGAATGCTGATACCCACCATTACCTGACCTAATTGAGAATCATTACGTGCAGCTCTAACTAAAGGTCCCCTGTGATCTCTAAACCTCCTCTAACATCTTCAGGAGAAGCAGCACCCAGGGACAGCGATGGGTGTACAGACTTGACTACTAAAACGTAGCCCCAGGAGAGATTTCAACTTACTGTTTTGAAACAGCGTGAGTGGACATTTAATGACTCTGCTTTAAAAGTATACAGGGACTACTGAAACAGAAGCGGTTAAGAACTTTTTTCCCATTAATATTCCTACATTACATTTAAATACTTTACCTTTTATTCTATTTTAGCTTGATTAGTCATACAGTAATTTCAGCTATATTGAACTTAATGCACAAAAGCAAACTTTCTTAGTTGAAACCTACAGAATGCATAAGGTTGTACTTTGTCTGCAGAATTCTAGACTATTAAATAAAACATCTGCAGGAAAACATAAAACAAGGATCATTCTCTTATTTAAATAAAAACTCCATTAATAATCACAAATTTTAACAGGAATAAATTGTATGTCCTATTTAATTATATTCATGTTACTATGAAATGTCTATTACATTATCTTTTTAAGCTTTCAACAAAATGATTTCGGTAGAAAGAAGGAAGAGATTACAGAAACATAGTTTGAGTATTTCAATACGGTAGTTCACAGTGCCATTTAAAGTGTAAAAGAAAACAAGAAGCAAGAAATAGAAAATTCTTCTACCAACATTATCAGATATTACAGAACGACAGAAAAAGTGGGAAGTCTTCAAAAAAAGAGGAGGAAATGTCTCTAATTTAAAATTATAAACTTGATATATGCTATAAATTTTAAGTAGTCTTTTCAAAATACTTATACAAATTAAGAACAAATAGAAGGCATTTTAATAGCATTTTTACAGAGATAAAAGCTTTTAATTTGATAAAGAGGCCTTTGACAGAGTTGTATACTTGAGTTCAGATACTAGTTCAAGTAGTAACTAGTTCAAGACATTGGATTTAAATAACAAAGAGACAACGGAAGCAAGGCCCTTAAGAGACAATAAAGTTTTATTTAAATAAATTACCTGTTTCGTTAGCAGCGACCACTAGAATTTTGGTTGCACGTAACGCACTCTTTCACAAAACCCACTAGTATCAACTGAAAGATTCCCACTGACAAAAGAGCTCAAAATCAGTCAGCAATGACGCTACTTCACTCAGACTAAGCGGCAAATTATGAAGTAGCCCAACTGAGATAAAGACATAATAACTAAAAATTCAATTTTCAACCAAATCCAACATATTGAGGCACTGAAAGAAAAGATTTAGTCAAAAAGCAGTGCTAATATTTGCAGTCTCATTCAACGCATCAAAATACATCTCCTCCCTTCAATAAGGGAACATACAGAGGGTTTCCATCAAACAACCAGACTTTTCAGGCCCACGTTAAGGTTTGATTCAGGGCCAGTGAAAATCAACATGGTTTTTCTTTTCCTCCCAAATAGAGCGAAATTGATAGGGTTGAGATTGACAATGTTCCAGCCTGGGGTAGAAAACTACCCCAAATCCTACGATTACTGTAATCACATAATGATGAAACACTAGTGTTAACCAGTGATTCAACTGGAACCTCTGGAAGCAGCCCCAGTCCCACCGGGCAGGCAACCGTGCCCCAGTGCACCTTCACAAAACACTGACGATGCACAACGTGCCTTGACGCAGCCTCTGCCTCCCAGCTCTCGGGAGGCATTCACACATCTAGCACAGGGCAGAGCCCTGCACGTCCAAGAACAGCATGCAACCGTATATTGCAAAGAGAGGTAACCCCCATCAGTAACGACATCACGTTAAGATCTGTCATTCCTGATATTATTTGGCTGTTTGGGTTTTTTTTCCACAGAATATTAGAGTCCTAGCTCCGCACCTCTGTTCTTGATGCTGTAAAAATAGAGTAGGACCAACGTATAAATGGTGAGCCTCTGACAACACAGAGATAATCGGTACTGGAGATAAAATTAAAGTCTCTTGTTGTCAAACCGAAAGAGCATAGAACACCTGCAAAGAACATCATAGGTTTACCACTGCCACCAGCTGCCCAAGTCATTCAGCAACTACACAAAGAGGTTACCTAGGCTCTGTGACTGCTATAAAAATAGAAAAAAGTACTCACCTTTGCCCTATTAGTGAAAAGATGATGAAGAGAAAGACAGATAAGGGAGTAAATTATGGATCATATTGAAAACTATTGAACTCGTTGCACCAGCCAAATAACATCCCTCAACCTTTGCATAAACATTACATTAGAGGAGCATTGTCATGAACTATAGGGAGAACAGAGGGAAGCTTTAGCGATGTTTTTTGGAACCCTACCTGGTCACACTGGCATTAGCCACACTGGAAGAAATACAAAGATGTTTCCAAAAACTGTTAAGTGGGAGGACAGATGTCACAATGAGCAGTACAAGCAGCAGGGGTCACGCCTACACTGGATAAGAAACGACAGAAGGTCAGTCCTAAAAACAGGAAAGGAATTTTTTAAAGCAGAAAAGATAAGTTTTGTTTAATGTCAGATGTGAGAGAACAGACTTGGAAAGAATAAACTTCAAAAATTGCTTTGAATACAAAACTGAAGGCAGTCTGTGACAGACAAGAGAGATAATGAGTGTTCTTGTTCCTGGTCACTGACAGAGCAACTGTCCACAGAAGCTGAAATGTAATGCCATTTGTAGTGCAGGTTACTGAACAGCTCCTGAAAGGAGGGTGGAGCGAGGTGGGGGTCAGCCTCTTCTCCTAAGTAACAAGTGATAAGACAAGAGGTAACGACCTCAAGTTGCACCAGGGGAAGTTTAGATCAGATATTAGGAAAAATTTCTTCATCAAAAGTGTTGTCAAGCATTGGAACAGGCTGCCCAGGGAAGTGGTGGAATCACCATTCCTGGAGGTAATTAAAAGATGTAGACGTGGTGCTGAGGGACATGGTTTAGTGGTGGACTTGGCAGTGCCAGGTTAATGGCTGGAGTCGATGATCTTAAATGTCTTTTCCAACCTAAACGATTCTAGGATTCCAAGTCCAAGCCTTACTGATTTTTTCCTGCACTAGACCTCAATGTAAAGAACAGATCTGTGCAGCACAACAGAAATGATAATGCTCTTCCACTGGACCTCAGAGCAGCATCTATGAAGCCAAAGAAAACATCCAGGGTTTTTCCACAAGCATTATGCACCCATGGATGAAATCTACACTAGATGACTCTACTCGTAATTTTCATAAGTAGTTAATTTGAATGCAGAAAGCCACAAGGCAGACTCAGTATATTACTTTTGTTTCTAAAAAAAAAACAAACACCAAAAAAAACACACACAACACTATAAAAATGGTGCAGGGAAAAATTTATTTACTTTTTCTACAGGGTTTTGACCCACACAATTTTCAACTTGTTTATGATCTGCTCCTGCAGAGTTCTTCCTACTTTCATGAAAGTGAAGCCATGTGATTCAGCATGTTACATTTCTCTTTGACCTTCAGTATACCTACTCTACTGGGACACAATCTACAGTTCCGCTAGATGAAAGTGGAGTTCAGAAGAAAAAGGATGGAGTTGTTAGCAAAAACTGCTAAGCTAATTTTTGCCCGCAGCAACATTCATAAATCTACTGCAGGCAAAGTCTTAACTCTCTCACCTGCAAAACTAAGGCAAGAAAACTATTTTCTAGTCACAGTCAAAACAAATGAAAAGTGTTCAAATTTCTCAGAAATGCAGTTTATGATAAATAAGTCCTGCAATAGCAAATGAAATTTGCCAAAGATCTGATATAAATACACATCTGTATACTTACACCTAACACACAAATGTTTTTGCAAAATGAAAGAAAAGTAGCTGTTAAAATGTAAAGGAATTGCCAATCAAATTGTTTTTCTGCACTACAGTGAATATGCTACTATTTAATAATAAACAAAATGCTAAGTGAAAAATAACTCATTAGAAATCTTGGTCTTTATTAGCAGGCAGAGAGCTTGTGGGTTGTTTGACCCAGTCCTTTTCATCCCACATCAAATCTCATCAAGGCATAGCCTTTTTTCTAATGTTCATTCATCCTTAAAATCTGTTGTTTTGTTTTACTGTTCTTTGGCTAATATGGAGTAGGCAAGAATTGCCTTAATCACACATTGTAAAATAGTTTCAGTGAGGCCTTTTAGCATTGTTATATTCTCTTGCTTTTTGAGATAGGCTCAGTTTTGATTCTTAGCTCAAGCAGTAAGTGGTGATTACACACAAGTACCTGTTTAGAAGTACGGTCGAACCAGCTAGCGTTGCTCTTGGAGAAGACTGATAATTGTCTTGTATAGATCTGATTGTGGGCAGAGCCTGAACAAAGGATCCTATGGCTTCGATAAGCAATTGATATTCTGGAGATGTTCTAGTTTAATAAGATAATATTTTTATAATGCATATCCTCTGTGACTCTGAAACCCTGAGAAGGCAAGCAGGTTGTTAGGTGATGAAGATTTTATTACAGAGGCACTCTGAAAGGAAATCACTGCATCCCTATTACATCTTTGTGATGTTAACTGGAAACAGGCAGGCTTCTACACAGTTGCTCCTCAGACCTTGGAAGAGTGAAGAGCTTTAGAAAAATACAAATTTTACTGCAGATTTTCCAGCTTGGACCCATTTCTAGTTACCTTCATTATTTAAAGAAAGAAAAAAAAAAACACCAAACATGAGAGAGAGAGGGGAAAAAAATATTTTATACAAACTCTAACAGCAACTTCACAGTTGCTTCTGTTGTTAACAGAAGTGTGCCATGGAGGGAAACAGCCTGCTTCTTCCTCTTCCCTGGACTTCTACTGTTAAACACCAGAATAAACAACCCAGAGGTGGCTAATGTTGTGTTCAAGACCAGGCTCAATGGGGCTTTGAAGAACCTGGTCTAGTGGGAGGTGTCCCTGCTCATGGCAGGGGGGTTGGAACTAGATGGTCTTTAAGGTCTCTTCCACCCCAAACCATTCTGTGATTCTATGTTCTCACTGATAATACTGACCCAACACACTACTAGAAAACAGCGTTGTCTGGTCAGGTTTCAGTGACGAGCGATAAGCATTTCCCTACTCATTTCATGAAATCCTTAATTTCTAAAGTAAACCAGTCAAAACTCAGCAGGAGCAGATAAACACATCCTTCTTGGGAAGAGCAGCACAGCCCAATAGGAGGCATCGGAAGCCAGCACACCCTACTAGAGCTGCAGATAAACCTTGTGTTTCTGTTTCCTGGTTACAACAGCAAATGACTGGTTAAGTCTTATTTGTTGCTCACTGCTGAGACTAAGCTCTTTGCTGATCCGCGGAGCTTGTGGAGTGGTTCTGAGGATTGACAGTGGACCCATAATTGAGGCAGACTGCAGAAAACTACTACAAGAGAAAGCAGCAGTAGAAATAACACCGATTTCTCCATCTCTTCTGCTAGTTTTTACCATCTTAAACTACAGCTGTCTGCAGAAGCAGCATGGATCACTCAGTTGTTGTCACCTTGGCTTCAAGGTTCTCATCAAAATTACAGAACACATCTTTTCCCCCTAGTTTTAGGCACATTTTCCAAGAAACACCACCTTTGTGCATAGCCCTTTCAGGTTCTGGCAAAAGCAACGTGAACTGTAGAAACAGCAAATCTCCTCGGATGCAAACAGGGACAAAACTGAAGAAACAGGGAAAAGAAAACAAAGTGTTTAAGATGGAAGTGGCATTTAAATATAACTTGTGCTCTTTTGCTCCAAGTATATGGGAAATTATTCAAGTTTTGGACAACTAAATTTTAAGTCTTTTCCACTAACCTGGCTACGACCTGTTTATTGGTTCTTCCTGTGCTTTACAGGGCACCAGTGTATCGGTTACTGTCATTAATGTCAGCCTGACTGCTCTAAACTGATTGCCTGTTAAAATCACCCAGGTGATCCAAAACAAGACCTTCCTCAAGGTCCCTCTAGTTCCCTCCCTCAATGGCACTTCTTTCTGTATCCACCTTTATCACCCCTGTTGCTAACGCAGGAGTATTTCAAACAGTCTGCAAACAGCCCTTAACTCATTCTCTCATACAAATGCAGGAGAAAGATTATGATCTCCTCAATAGGATGGGATTTAATTTATACCTAGACAAATTAAAAGCCAGTCAAAAGGAAGATGGACATTTTAAAGTTAACTTCACTAATTCTTTCTCAGTACACCTTTTATCCTTCTGTGCTCACCTTTCTTCCCATACACCCTCCTTGCCAAGTATGAAAATCTCTTTGGTCAGATTCTGTCTTTTATCACTGAATTGTGCTTTATTATCATCTACTCAGAAACAGTCTAACAGTTATAAATGGCCTCACACTTTATTGTAAGAAGTTAAGATGTAGTTTGGAGTTTTGCATTTTCTTTTGTATCCTCTAGAAAGGTGGAATGATTCTTTGAACAGCTTTTAAACAGAAGGACAAACTCTTTTTCTCTGACCCCACAGCCATGTGGGAGGTGGACACTGACCTCGATTCCCCTCCTATGTTGTTTTCTTCAAAGGAAGAAGCACTTTTAAAAATTCTGCTAGTGGAGGTTTTCTGAAGGAGCAGAAGTATATTGTATAGTCAGTGATAAATCCGATTCTGATACTTACACTGAGCTTGAGGAGGGTCAAGCAGGCAACACACTTGCCAGAAGCATTGCCGCATGATGGAGCAGTGCTACTTTTGCACAATGTTCTTGTGCAGAGACATATGTACCAAGACTGACAAATTTAGAAAACTACTATCTCCCTCAGTCAGACATTATCCATGTGTCATTGAACTACCTTTGATTTGCCCATTCACTGAAAGTGAGGGAACTTAGCTGCATCCACTTTGCTGGCATTGAGCTGCTTTGCTAGGGAAGGAAAAATTTTACTGCTTGTTCTGGTTGGCAAACACAAAATCCCTGAAAGACTTACAACTATTGTTTGAAGAGCAGGAACAAAATACACCTTATCGGTGTTTGCAGATTGAATGCTTTGTAAGATTTTGATCTCCAACTTAATTTTAATTAATTTCTTTATCTACCTCAAAGCTATCCAGTTAGTATAACTTTCAGGTTGGTTGGTTAGCAGAGACTGAAACTACTGAAAATATAAAGATTTTGATCCATTTTATTTCCAATTAAATTTTCATCCTGTAACTACAAACGAGGAGTGTGCAAACAAATTGTTTGAGTCTACAGCTGCTTTTGGTGCCTGTAGACCAAATGTACTGAAATAAGAAGCTGACCTAATTCCACTAATCTCAAAGGAAAGACCCTTGTTAACCTTCATGGGCTTTCATCACCCCTTCAAACAATTTATTTAGATGAATTGGGCAATGCCTTCCTTTTCATTCTAATCTCAATCACGCTTTTCATAAAATATATATATTGTGTTCAAAAATAAGACAAAACTGAAGGACAGGACAGTTTTACTGGAACATCTAAACCAGGCTTAGCCAGCTGTAGCTTTGAAACCCCCTTTTAGTGTGACTGCAGGTAACCAACTATTGCCCACTGCAGAGATGTCATTGAAGTCAATTTCTATCTACCTACCAAATTTAGGATTCTGCACAAATAGCTTGTAGGTATTTCTCCTCTTTTACTGCAATAAATTTGTACTGACACCTAAGAAAAGCCTACCATCTGTTGGAAGCCAGTGAACCCTTATTATTCCTTACCTGAGATGAGCAGGCATTTAAAGGTCATTTTTCCCTAAATGTTCTTCAGGTTCCTTTGGCAAAGCAAACCCCATGTCAGCGAGAAGGTCAAGAACAGTCAAGTGAATACTTTTAATATTAGCAGAATAATTGGGCCTAGAATATAATATAAAAGTCTGGCACCAATAAAAAAAAAAGCCAAGAAAATTTCACGCTACTAACTTTTTTTTACCACCTGTGGAACTGAGTTTCAAAGGCATTAAAAATAAAGAAATTAAGTAATTGAATACACCAAGATGTCACGTTTTCAGCTTTCAACCTAAAGCTACCACTTGTGGGGAAACAAAATGTTTGGCTTGGGTCTTGATCCTCTTAATGAACCCAAACCCACCCAAGAGGACAACATAAATGAACATTCACACAGAAATATTATGTAGTTATTTTTATCTGAAAATCTCTTCCTGTTAGTTTTGATTGCACTGGTTCATACTGTGCTAGTTAAGAAAGTGTCTATAGCTCCTGCCTTAGCAAAAGATCAAGTAGATGTATTCTGTATTCTATCCTTTGTTTCCTTACTCTATCATCCCTAGTTCCCATCAATAATGCAGTTCCATCTGTTTTCAGTTGCTCTGCCTTTACATAGGAGGGTGTCATTATTGTCTTACGCAAACTGTATCCTAAGGGAATTCAGTTTGTCATCAATAAAAAAAAAAAATTCAAAGCTGATCCTGTATCATAAACATTTCCAAAACTACACTGAGCTAAGCAGCATGTGCATAAGTGACACAGAGCACTACATAAGCTTTATTCTCTTGCAATAGCACCGACACGACGAGGCAGAACACCCTTGATGTTAAACAATGAACCCAAAGGCGACGCACTACCAGAAGGCTGATGGGAGGGTCACAGAACCAG
This sequence comes from Larus michahellis, assembly GCF_964199755.1. Lineage (NCBI taxonomy): Eukaryota > Metazoa > Chordata > Aves > Charadriiformes > Laridae > Larus > Larus michahellis. The sequence goes on from NC_133901.1 coordinate 38,713,665, forward strand.
AACTGTTTTCTCAATTACATTTAGGAAACAAACAGTGAGACATGGAACCTTTCTTACAGGTTGCATTAAGTAACTGTATCAGCATATTTTTGCGAAGGGTTTGTTCCCTTCTGAAGGCAACGTTGAAAGCTAAAGTGCAGACCAGGCTTTAAGAGGTTTAATAACATTTTGGGTTGACAAGACCTCGGATTCTTACCAGTTCCCTTAAAAATTAGGGTGCCTGGCCAACATGAAAAATGCACAGCAACTCTTCCCATTTAGACACCTGAATCAATCTTGCAGTAGTTAAGATCTGTCCCACGTTCCATTAATGCAGGTAATGTTTCCTGATTACTCTTGCTGATCTGAATAATTAGGACTTCATTCTTTTTATGAAAAGTTCCCTAATACGCGTGAGCAAAGGAAGTTAATGGTAATTAACCTACCCTTGAAGTGCCCTATTATCAAAGCACATGCTTTCAATGCATTTTGAGATACAGCCTCTGACTTCACACATTTATTGACTTACATTCCGTGAAAAGGCTACATCCAACAATAGGGAGACCCAGACAGCATTAGCTGGCAGCAAACGCTGAATAATGTTCTGAACTGTATTTATTTTTACTTATCTGTTAGACAGTCTCAGTGGTTTATAATCCTCTCTAGTACTTTGTTTAACATGCAGCTGAAAAGAATCAATGTTTCTCACTGAGGGGCAGGTCCCCACCAGATTCTAGTGACATGGATTATGTATCACTTCCTATTGCAGCAGAACTGAGCTAGAACAACTGTTACTAGGCACATGACAGTTCACCAGACAGCACAGCTGAGCTTGATTATCAAATGAGAATTTGTCCCAGCTCCCCATGATTTAGCATCCCACACTCAAACAACATGGTAGCAGATACCACACAAATCCTTGCCAGATTATTTTCATGGAAATACGTTTTAATTTTCATTTTGATTATGCAAATTACATCTGAACCAAAAGTGAGAAAACGCTTGACTCTCACAGCCCATACTGAACTCACTATAGTTAATGTATATGAGCCTGTTACTAGGTTCTGCTGAAGTGAAGGGGTTCGCTTTTCCCAGCAATGAAGTACCAGAAAGGGGAACCACAGGAAAGTCGATGATATGAAAGGATACATAAAGGAGCCCTATGGATTTCCAGAAGTTTTATTTTTCTGATACGCTGATGATATTATGCAAGTTACATTTTTTTCACTAAAATGGAGCTTTTAACACCCTCTCTCAGGATACACGTATCACTAGAAATACCCAGGAACACTGCAACAAGAGGCCAAGATTCTGCTCTTCACATTAAGACATGCAGCGCTCCACACACATCTACTTTCCAGTCTCTGTCCTCCTCCCTGCCAGGAACTGTCTGGGCTACAACTGAGACAGGAGCGACCCGAGAGCAGAGCCAACTTGTGCTATGCAGGGGACACGCACGCAGGTCTTACCAGAATACCACACCACTTCAGTCTCACCCCTACAGCACGTGTTGGTGTTCATACCCCCAGTGTGTGCTATAAACATTGAAATTCAGTTGTTTGATGTGGAAAAGTAATCTGAGTCATTTTCAAGATAGTAAAAATCTGACTGAGGTTACTATGTGTTTTTTCTCATATAGAAAATATTTGCAAAATAATGCAGAAAACTCTTTAAGGAGGATTTAAATTGTTCTTTATACTGCCAGAAGAATGACACCACCCCCCCCCAAGATTCAGTATGTTTTCTGGATGAATGTTGCTGCTTTTGACAGATGAGTACTAACGACAGAGTACAAGCAGAAACTTATTTAAGCTTTGGCATTACACAGTACCACTCCAGCAATTAGACTCTGTGTGAAAGACCAAGGAGCAAGGCTCTCTGTGCCACTGAATTTCTACCATGACGTTGAAGCAAGAATCATCTGGATGAGACACTGCAGAGAGGGCCCAGAATAGAAGTACCAGTACCTAGGGTCTATACAGAAAGCCAAATTCAGGGTCAGACAGAAAAATGGTTGGAAATTTGTTGTATACATCTATTTGTTCATTTCCTTCCATCGTGAACAAATACAAGATTTATTTAGTCACAGATATCAGGTTTGATAATTGCTGAATCCACAAACTTGTTTGGGCTCGTGATTGCAGCGATAAGTTTTATTATCCTGACCTGTAACAACATATAATACTTATTAAAAGTATTTCAAATTAAAATATTTGATTTTCAGATATTTCATTCACTACACATCAACTATTTCCCTTAACAGAGACTTACTGAAACAAAAGGGAATGCCTTTTCATACACTGAACTTAAAAGAACCAATGCCCTCCCTCTTTTCCTTCCAGTTAGCAGGAACCTTTTTTCTCCTCCCCCCCCCCCCCTTTTTTTTTTTTTTAACTTCTGGGCAAGCTGGTGCTCTCAAAATGTTTCAAGAGACAAGATAAAATGTTTGTGCCATTCTAGAGTCCCCAGTGCAGGATGCCGGCTATAGACGACACTACCAGGTGCTGACAATGCTCTGCCAGTTTCTACAGTTGTTTCTAGACCTGCTCTGTATCACGTGCCATGTGCTGCCTCAGAGTGAATCCTCATTTTGATTTCCTGCCTAATTGTTCAATTCAGCGTTCATTTGCTAGTGGAGTCTGCCCTTTGCCAGGCTACCATGTGTTTTTCCATCATTCTGCTTCACTGTTAGAACTGGTTGAACAAACAATCCATAATTCACTCACATTTCCACATCTAAAATGCCAAGTTTGGTCCACAGTCATATATAAAGATCCTAATAATACTAATTATTTGTAAATACTTGTATTACAGATTAGTAGAAACACACACCAACTCTGATCATTTTGCAAGTTTAAATGAATTATATTTTGGTACTAAAACTACACTGGTCATTACCTGCTACTCATTATCCTGAATCTTCCATTCTGTTAACCCCATCAGAGCACAGACAGACAGAGAAACCTTTATGTTTCTGTGTACAATTGCACACAATGCAGCTAACAGTCTGCCAGCTGAAACCGTGTTTTTCAAATTAATGATAAATACTCTTAAATACCCCATCTTCTTCCTTACACTTCTTTGAGAAGGCCCTTAATTACTGTTCTTTACAGATCTCCGGTGTTCCTATCTGCACCAAATATGCAACAATGGACTTTGAGCTTGGAATGGAATTTGAGCTTGAAGCTGCTGTGAACATTAAATTCTCACTGATTTCAAGTGGAAATACACACTTTTATTGAGAAAGAGATTGGCTCATGAAGTTCAAGCCCTTAGTCCTGAAATTAGATAACTTACAAATAGCAGCAAATAAATAAAGAAAAGGAGCTCCCATATGCAGAGTAATCTTCTCTAGCTAGTACGTTAAGTTCTAGAAGTTCCAGAATGAATCTCAGAAAAAGTAATCCTTTATTTTCCTAAGACCAAACCACAATGCCACAGACAGGAGCAATCTACAGTTCAGATCACAAACTTAACCTTCCTGCCCTTAAATTCTAGATTGCTTCCAAAAGAAAAATCTGAGTTTGTGCAAATGGAGAAGGCCGCATCAGAAGTGCCTGCATACCAAGGACAATTGAGGCACCAGGACTGCAGGGAGACATGCTGAATGTGTCTCTCCCCAGTTAGGTTTCCATGAACCTATAAATAACTTGTTCTATAGTTTTATTTATTATCTCAGCCTTGAACCAGGCCTCCTAAATCCATCTTTATTGGGATCTCTAACCTTAGAGAAACTGCACTGAATAAAGGTGCATGTATTTGACCACTTTGTACTGGTAATCAGGCAGAAAATTGTGAGAGAGAAAGCTAGTGCAAACTGATAGATCTCAATTAACCTTGAGAGTAATCTGTCTCAATGAGTTTGCATATGTTCAGCCCTTCTCTTTGTAAAACAAAATTAGTGTAACTTTTTCCTACATACAGTTAAAGAGACAGGAAGAATTCTTACCTGGCCAGTTAGACGCCAGGTATTTCCCTGAATACCTTCATGCAGAAAACGCTATTTATTGTGCTTAAAAACCTAAATTCACTCATGTAACGTTTATTTGCTATCTTGTTGTCAGAAAACCCAGTCCATTCACTGTACCACGGTTTCCTCTATTTTCCTTATGCAATAGTGCTGAGGGAGCCAGCTGATATCATTGCAAGGCCACTCTCCATTACCATTGAGAAAGGTCATGGTCAGTGGGAGAGGATGCAAAGAAAATAAACATCACTCCTTTCTTCAAGAAGAGCAAGGAGGAAGACCTGGGAACTACAGTCTGGCCAGCCTCACCTCACTCTCGGGGAAGGTGGTGCAGCAAATAATCCAGGAAGCCATTTCCAAACACAGGAAGGACAAGGAGGCAACTGGCAGTAGTTCGCATGGATATACAAAGGGGAAATTACGCTTGAACAACTTGATGGCCTTCTGTGATGAGAAAAGTGGCTCGGTGGGTAAGGGGAAAGTAGCAGATATTGTTTATTTTGATGCTGATCAGGCTTTCAGCACTGTCTCCTACGACATCCTCATTGACACTGATGAAGTATGGACTGGGTAAGTGGAGAGTGTGGTGGACTGGCTGAATGACAGGCTCAAAGGGTTGTGATCAGTAGTAGAAAGTCCAGCTGGAGATAACTCACTAACAGAGTACCCCAGGGGTTGATACTGGGACTAATACAATTTAACATCTTTATTAATGCCCCCGATGATGAGACAGAGCGCGCCCTCAGCAAGCCTGCAGATGATACAGAAGGGAGAGAAATGGCTGATGCACCAGACAGTTGTGCCACCATTCAGAGGGACTTTGATATTATGGAGAAGTGGGCCAACGGAAACATTGTGAATTTCAACAAAGTTCCCTGTACCTGAGAAGGAATAACTAGCACAGGCCAGGGTCCGAATGGCTGGAAAACAGCTTTGTAGAATCACAGGCACAGTGGAGAGAGTCCAGTGAAGGGCTATTAAGATGACTAAGGATTTGGAGCATTGATCATATGAAAACAGGCTAAGAGAGTGGCATTGTTCAGTCCTAAGAAGATAAGGCTCCAGGGGAATCTCATCACCGCCTCAGGGGAAAGAAAGAAGATGGAGATACATTCTACTCACAGGACAGGACAAGAGGCAGTTTCCATTTAAATTTTCATTTAAAATAAATGAAAAAAGTGTTTTATTGCAAGGTTGACTGAAGACTAAAAACAGGTTGCCCAGAGATGGTTGTGGTGTCCCTGTCCTTGGATATAATCAAAACCTTAACAAACATGGCCCTGAGTAACGTGCTCTAATTGACCCTACTTGAGCACAGTGGTGGGGCTACACGTCTAGAAGTCCCTTCCAGCCCCAATGATTCTGTAAAAAACAAGGCCATGGGACAGCCCATTCAGCTTTGTCCACTCAGAGAATGTCTGGGAAAGGAGACAGACCTGAACACCCCAACAGGAAAGTGATTTACAAAATAACATTTGTTCTGGCTGACAAAGCAAGCCTGGCATAGCCGCACTGCAGCCTGACAGTACAAACACCAGCCAAACCTTCCTCTCCTTCTGGCTGTTCTGTCAAAAGCAGAAGAGTTTCCAACTAACTGAAAATACATCGGTGAACTGAAGTTCTTCCCTTCCAAACAAGGGAGGCTGCTGTACAGACAAAGATCTGCCAAATGAATTTTTTTATCTTTATCAAAAATGTCCATGAACTTTAGTGAAATCCCCCAACAAAAAGTTTCAAAATAATTGTATTTCAGTTGTCAGTCTTTCTCAGGGGCCTCCTAAACCATAAAAAAAAACAGCCTTTGGTATGAAATTTCCAGTGTCCCTTCATGGACAACTCACCAGTATTTGAAGTCTGATACAATATGTAATCCTTAGTGATATTTAATGAAAGAATCATTCTGATTCTTCAACTGTTCCTTAATTCTTTGAACACGCATTCATTTGAAATAAACGCAGTTGCCCCTTCACGGAGTACTGCTAAAAATCAGCTCCAGAGGAGGAAGTGGACTGATCCCTCTTGTAACACACTACCAAGCGCTCCATTTGCAGCCCTGAACAGGGGTTGCAGAGAGGGAAAAGTTCAAGGCAAGATTTTAAAATTTTGTACCAAATGTTAAAACCGTCTAAAATCAGAAATCTAATCACAGGATATAACGTCAAATATTCAAATGACTCTGCACTATTACACAAAGAGAATGAGAGTGTTTTAAAAAAAATATTTTGTTGTCTCATTCAATTTAAAGAAGTTGGGATTCTTCTTCTATCTTACAGATCAGCTAAAAGCCTTCCACGAAGGTTAGGAGAGAGAGAACAACATAAGGAACAAAGAAATTGAAGAAGTAACTGATATCTGTCTGAAGATATTTTTTTTTGTTATGATTTCTATTAACTTCACAACTTATTCTGTTATTTGGCTGTTTGTTGTTTGTTTTTTTAAGAATTCATTGCTTTTCAAATGCTAACCTGTTTCTTTATGTGATAGTAAAATTATGAAATCTCCAGATTTATATTTAACACATTTATGGAGTATAGACAGCCACAATTACCGGGAATTTTCCCACTTGGAACAAGGAGTTTTTGAACCTGCCTGGTGACAGAGGCAGGGCTAGAATGAGCAATTCTTTGCTTTCAGGAGAATCCATATGTATGTGGCATGTCATTGTATGCGTATTTTGGCTGATTCTTCTAAAATATCATGCAATTTGGGACCACCCGTCAATGAGATTTGCGCTCCTAAATCTCACAGGCAGATTTTAATATCCTTTGTTTTGTGGTATTTAGACCTTCTTGCTTATAGATCTAGATAAATCCATAAAATTAATGATATGAAAAAAAATATCCTTAAACAAGTTCCATCACCTGAAATCAACCTACAACAGCTACAGCAGATACAGATATGGTATAAAATTCTTACTTTGAACTATGAAAAAGGTCAAATTGCAGCTGGCTAATGCAGCTGGACTTAATCTTAAAAAAAAAAAAAGGAAAATATTCACACCTGAGGGTTTGAGAGGACAGAGATTACTTTTTACCTGTGACAGTTAATTCTGGTATGTGGGGAGCAGAGAGGCAGTAACAACAGCTGCAAGGCAGGGCCAATCTTGTGCTGTAATGCTACCCTATCCCTCCCTGCCCACTGCTGCATTTCTCTCCATCTCTCCAGATACACATCTCTCATCCTAAGCACCAATTCTTTCTCTGCTTCAACACACCAGTTTTGAATTCCCTAAAAAAACCAAGCCCAACAAAACAAACCCCACAACAAAAACATCACACAAACAAAAAAATACACAAAACTTCACAACAAATATCAGCATGATGGATCTATAACCATGAGCTTATCCTGTAGGGTTATTTGGATAGTCTCCTTTCCCACAAAAATTAGCTTGGGTGAAGCGGGCAACCTTTAATGAAACACATCTTTTCAAAAGTCATCATAGGAATCAGTTAAATTTACAGCTAGCCCTAAGTTAATCTTGACCCACGTTTGAACACATCGTTAGCATGTCATTAAAATGGGTAGACCTATCTACATATGGAGATTAATTTCAACAGGTGAAAGTAAATCACAGAATTGATTATGCGTTTGACAATTGGCAGCATCTTGGGGATAAACGTCATGATGTATTTGGAGACAACAAGTGGGCATAACCATCTGTGATGGTCGACTACAGCGTGGGAACACATCCAATACACAAACGTAGAGAGGTTTCAGAAGCCCGATGGAGGTGTGCAGCATCGCATACCAAAAGCTTGCTGAATGAGATCCAGTGTGTTCTCAGACCATATGTCTGCTCCAGAGAGGACTCTGAAGTAGAGTTTCACTCACTGTTTTATGCCCTGCTCACTCCTAGTTACTCCTGGCTCTCTAGTGGAAAGAGGCACTGCTTGTTCACAGATGCCAGATTCCCACATACCATCAGTGCTCCATTATTCGGTGGTACGGACAGGCACAGCCTAAACAGCAGAACCCAGAAGGAACAAGAACAACAGGGCATTTTGCGGAACACAGTGCACCCATACGTCTGGGTAGGGAGTGCTCTTGGCAATAAGGTCTTAGATGAGTCATGCAAAAATATTTGGAAACCCTGTACTATTTTGGGCTGTTTCAGTTCTGGCTCACCATCAAAATTTGCACATGTCCCCTCAGCCACACAACAGAACACCTCCAAAATCCAGAGGACAAGGTGACCTAGTGCTAGGCCATGGGCAGCTCTGCACAAATGCCTAATTTCCCTTGGAACCAATGCCAAGCTAGACCTAACAAACCCACCTGGACTTCAGCTCATATGGTAAACATGTTAAACCAACATGGCATAGTTCTTTACATCTCCAGTTCCTGGCGTATAGTAATGACACGCGCTAGCTCTGCTGAAACTCTGTTTAATTCTGGCAGACTTACTAGAGCAGGCTACAACCCATGCAAAGGTAAGTTAACTGCTTTCACATCTGAGACAAGACAAGAGCAGGACCAATACAAGTCACCAGGACCCACCACACATAACTAAGCACTGGAGGGAGCTACCCCGAATCCTGCACCTGCAGCATGGAAAATGCACAGTCCAAATAAACTACTCACGGATAACAATGTTGATTACACTGTCTAGAAGTACAGAGCTTATCACCATGGTGAATACATGGAGGTTTTTGTGCTGTCCCAGCTGAATCCTCGCAAAGGAAGTCTCCTGTTTTGTGTAGCACAACCTAGAAACAGCTGTTCAATTTCACAACTGTAAGATCTGTTCTACTCAGAACGCAACTTTGCTGTCACTCCTGAATACTGTGAAAGTGTCACAAGCCTTCTACACATGCAATGTGTTCCTCACTGGCAAATAAAATGATACGCAGACTTATATACCTCATTATGTCATTTGATTTTGTCTTTGTTACTCTGCCCACTCTTCTAGACTTCTTGTTCTCTCTGGACCATATAATTACAGACACAGTGTCAAGCATAATAAGTTAATGTTTTATACGCAGTACTTGCCCCTTCCATACTCACTCTTTGTGCGGTTCAGCATGCCCCACTAGAGCAGTGCTATTATTCTAAGTGGTGGTGTTAACTTCAGAGTTACCTATGAATTTAACATGGGAAAACTACCTATACTTGTGTCAAACAACTACATTTAGGATTTGCATTAATAAGTGTAAATAGACATATGCTAGAGGCTATTTATTATGTATAAACATAAGAAGTGTACAAAAACCCCCATAAAACGACCAAGAAAAATCAGGTTTTGATATTTTGACAGTGATTTAGCCTACAAAAAATGTTTCAGTAGAGAAGACTCTCACTGTGAAGCACAGATGAATCCTCCTTTTCTGAATAGCTTGACAAAAGTGGGATATGGAGTTCATTATTTACATCAGGAGGCCTGTTGCTTTATGCTTCATTAAATTTGAAGACTGAATTACCGCTTGAATGATCTCTAGTAAGAAGATCAATAAAAACCTTTCCAGTAGATTAATAATTCTAAAGAACTTTGTTAATTTTCCAGTACTATTAAAGAAAGGAAAAAAAAGTCTATCAGGTTCAAACTAGAGACTGCAAAATCAAATACTGACACATGAAGGGGTGAGGGGAAGAAAAGGTAGGTCTGCAGAATTCAAACACACCATCACAAGACTAATTTTGCTCCTCTTACCATAGGTGATAGGGCTAGAGAAGTTTCAGAAACTCGTGAGCTAAGACAGGTACCTTGAAAACCAAAAGCTATCAATCCTGGGCTGCAATTTGTGTGAACTGTTGGAGCATACAATACAGTTAATGCTCCTACTCACTTTCGTGCTTCTGCAAAGCCCTGCAAAAATAAATAAAAATCTACTCATCTTCAACAAATCACACAATAAAATTGAGCTCAAGTTTAATGGAGGACTTCAAACATTATGTTGAGCTTGACCCTACTCAAAAGCAAAAAGTCATCACACTCAGCCATCCTCAGTAGGTGAGCCATCCTATCAGTCAGGAGTCTGATACAGTTGGCAGAGTCCATTGAACAAGGAATTCACGTGTGACATGCTGATCTCCTACATCACTTACATTAGGCAAGCAAAACTAAATGTAAGAAATACTTTAAATAAATCTAAGCCAGGCAACATAGATATGAAATATACATATGACAAACACAGGTCATATTCTAAAACATATACATTTTTATTATTTGGAGTTTACCTTGCCTCCAATAGCACGTGTGCCATGCCTATGCAACAAACCAGGATCCAAATAGTGCAAATCTCGCCTCTGCTTTGATTAAGCAACTGATTTTTCTGTTTCTCTCCCCATTTCCCTTCACCTTCTGTATGCTAAGAATCTTTGATATGTACCTCATCCATATTTTCCTGGTTGAATGGTTTAAAAGTGGGTTATCTCCTCAAATACCTGAGGTACAGTAACAAACAGCTACTGATCTTTACCACTTGCATATGGAGAACAGGAAGGGGCTCAGACATCTGAGAATGGTCTCCCAGGGCAGATCGAGGAAATTATCTGAGATCTTGACCTGTTGCAGAACAGAGACCAGACTTCTCCAGAAGAAAGGGTTTGTTCAGGTTCCAGGCATTAGCCTTATACAGATCAGATGCAGATTAATTTTTTCTTGAACAGAGTACTGTTTTTCCAAAAGCAAATAACTACCATATTTTGATGCAATATATCCTGAATAAGAGATAACGGGCCTGACTGAATCAGACCAATGACCTGAGACCCCAGAGAGCAATAAGCAGTGACCCTGGAATGCTGCAACCTCAAAAAAATCCCATTTCAGTGTTCTGTTTGCCTTCCAGAGGGTACTGGCTTTATTACAGAAACGCCCGTTTGGAATTACATAGACAGAAGCACCTTTAAGCCAGCAAGAATAGCCTGATGGACTGGAAAACATTGACATCTCTCTTCTTTCCCCAGATGACAACAGTTTGTGGACTCTGCTGCATGTTCATAAACTCCTCTTTCTCTAGCCAATTTTCCTGCCCCCTGAAAGGCATACTTTCAACAAAAAGAAAATTTTACTGCGATTTTTACTGTCTACATTCCCATGATAATCAACATTATTAGGTTTTCTATAACACCATTTATTGCCACTAGTGAGAATGTAACCCAGCTCACATTACTGTGTCATTTTATAGTTCTCTGTTGGGAGAACACAAAGTTTCCAAGGAAACTATTACAATTATTTATGCAGAAAATTGGTATTTTGGGTGGGGTTTTTTTATCAACTGGTAACAGCTGTAGGCTTTAGAAAATTAAATTTATACCGAAAATTATTTTATGCTAAAAAAAACCTGTCTTCTTTGTTGTTGCAATTGTTTATCGCTGTTCATCACAAACTTGAGAAAAATTAGTAAGTGGTCTGATTATAGCATTATTTCTATCAATAACCCTATTTAGAGGATGTACTGTAATTTATCTTTGAAGCCATTTCTAAGTCGTTACTATTTTTAAACACTGATCTAACAAAAATTACAATAAAAAATTATGAGACTGGTATAAATAAGCCAGAGAAAATATGTGATAGAACAACTATGAAACTAACTTTTAGAGCATCTTGAAACTCAAAAGAATTGTATGATTATATTTCCTTCAGAAGTTTTAAACCACACTGTATCCAGAAAGGCTTTTTATAAAGTAAGATAGAAAACCACCAAAGGTTTTTATTTTTTCATCATTCTCTAAAAATGAAACCAAGTCAAAAATAATAGATGTAACAAGTAGCTTTGTTTTCTAAAAGGGTTACAATTAGGGACTAAACTTCATTACAAATTTAATGCTAAGGTATAATTGTGAGCCTTTTATTCAAACATTCTATAGTAGCGTGAAATTACACAGCAGACGACAGCTCTGGTATGTTGGTACCTGGGCCCTCCTCCTTTCTCCCTCCAGCCTAAATCCATGAAGGACAGACGCCGCCCCCACCCAGCAATTCAAAGTTCTAGCTGCGGGGCTAGAACTCTTGAAAGCAATACTCCTGCTAAATTTTTACTTCCTTTGCTTCACTCTCAACTCCCCTAGGCTGCATGATCCTTTCCCCCATCGCCAATGTGGGCAATTAGGACAATCTTAATTCAGTGGAGATAAAATTCTTCCTGCCCTACCAGTTGTCCCTTTCAAGCACAAGCATTTAATATACTTTGGATATATGGAGAGCAATTCCAATTCACTAGTATAATCTCCACAGAGAATCTTCAGTGCTAAGTACCTCAGGATCGTAAAACAGCCTGGCTGTAGCTCCCTAGTCAAACTGGCTGATCTCCAAGCACTTCAATTAACTGTAAAAGTGAAATAGAGTAGTGCTATACTTAAGGAAAATACTGCAATGAAGTGGAGCCAAAGAGTTGTTTCATGAAACTTGAAAGAATCACAAAAGGCCCAGCACAGTTTACACCAGCCAAAAGCCAATGTTGAGTAACTTGATTTTTCCAAATATGTTTTTTGGATACCATCTGTACCACTAAGACCCTTTTCAAATGTCTTTATATAAACACCAAATTAATCAACAACCCACAGCTAACTCAGATACAGTATCTTATTAGCCAGCCTTACTGTAAATGCAAACGCTTGACACAAATCCTTGACATCTGGAAAAAACTCCAAGCATTATCTGCTACCCTTTGCAGCAGAATCCGTCAGTTACTAAGAAAATACGCTTACATTTCCCATGGAAGTCAGCATTGGAGAGGTTGCAGTCCTTCACATTACATGGGACGATCCCAAAACATATGTGCTCCTGAATGAAGTGTTATTTGAGATTTAAATATGTTAAAGGTTTACAGAGAAAGTGTAAACTGTGAGGACGTGATAGCTGATAATATGCTAACGGCAGACAGTCAATGTAAAGACTGTCAGGAGTCAGACTCACAAAAGAACATTCACAAGACAAGATTTCCTTCCAGTCCTTTACCCAAAATAATTGTTTAAGTGCTGGGAACTTCTCATATTCCTGCCACATCAGCCGTAGGTCTATCTGTTTTATGTTAGCTATAGCATTTTCAAAGCCCACCCATGAGCAAGCTTTCAAATACACGATGCCTAAGGAGGCAATTTGGGTGATACTGAAAATATTTAGTGGAATAAATTTAAGTTTTCTCAAAAGCTGTAGCGAAACCTGGAGACAGGATATATACTATATGACCAGCTGAAGGCTTCACAAATATGGGGACCTCACCTTTCCTTTATTGGAAAAAAAATATTGAGAGCTTTATTTAAATTAAAACATTAAGAGTGGGGAGTCGGGGAGTGGAATGTCAGTACCTAAAATTTTGCTGTTTTGTAAGCACACCTGAAAGTCAGAAATAGGGCTTTGATTTTCCTACACTCACAGTTTAAGCATATGGACCAAAAGGTACCACCATGTGGATGAGAAAGCCTCACTCCACTGACAACACAGTGTGCCTTTCTGCACTGTAGCCCCAAATCACTTAAGTTTGTACTGAAGATCTCTACTGAAATCAAGTATGTAAGTCCTGAGTATTAGTTGTTCTCATGTACTAATTTATGAGCAATTCTCTCAGAGAAACCCCTTGGGCTAAGTCTGCGTGAGACACTGCATGAGCCCCATGGGCTCAACATTTGCAGCACTCGAGCTGTCTTACATGAAAAAATTATCAAATACCTATGGTGTAAGAGTTTCTAATTATGGTAAATTACTAGGCTGCCCCACTCAAGGAGTCCACCTTTTCTTTACAACTGACCTGAGTCAAGCAATATCTGAGAAGTAAATAAAACAGCAGCACAGCGCCTGTCGCAGGGAACCAGGGAAGGCAAATTACTGAATGCATCTTTGTGGTCCACAATGCGCAAGTAAGGCTGATACAGCTCAACAGTTTCCACATGGTGTGTGCAGTCTGTTGCGGTGGTTAATTAGGCTTCCTTTAGCATATAATACTTTTTTTAATATATATATGTTAGATGTATAGGCAAAATATGAAAATACTGTTGAGCCTTTTACAATTTTAAATTTTACATATGCTTCATTTTCAAGGAATATAGGGAGGGTGAGATACTACCAAATGTGAAGAAGAGCTCGATTATTGCAGTATTCATTGACATTTCTATTTAAAAAGAACAAACAGATGCTTAATTTCTTACCCCTGACCTCAGTACAAATACATAATGCAACATACAGTTTGAAACATGCAGTTTTAAAACGCAGTTGGGGACACAGAAATGCCCAATGTTTTTACAGCACAGATTCAATCCATGCCATCGTACAACCCCTTTAATTGTGTCTGGTGAACCACTTCTACCAGAAAAGCTCTCACATTTTGATTTACTAACATGTATGGATTTTCACTATCATGATTGCTCTTAGTCAACAAAGAAGTAATTACTTTAATGATTATTCTACTAATTGCTCAACTACTCAATAGAAAGGGAAGTAATTACTAAACTAATTCAACCATTACCAAAGAAATGACAGACATACATAGGTTGGAAATACAAAATATAATTTGTAGAAATGATACGCTTATCTAAATAAGTTAGGAGTATTTAAGAACGTGTTTCTAATTCCATATTGTATAGTTCCATCTAGGAAGACTGATCTTGAAAATTCAACACTAACTTCAGTAGAAACACAATGCACACAACTTAACAGTGGGCCCTGATACGTATTCTCACTGTAGAAAGACTAACAATTGCACATCAAAATGAATTGCATTGGTTGAAATTTGGACAGATAAAGCACACTACCAAGTCACTCTGCAGACCAGTGTATAACAGCCAATCTAGAAAAATAGAAATGGCCAAGACAAAATATTTCCAAGGATAAAAAAAACACAAACAAAAAAAAGCCCAAACAAAACAAACAAAAAAAATCCCCTTACCTTTTTCTTGGGTGTAATAGGTTAAATTTCTTTTCCCTCATTGAATACAAGTGAGGAGCCTGAACGAAAGAATGAAAAACAGAATTCACAATAACATCCCACAGGGAACTATTGTAACAACTGATTTGCAGTAGTTTAAGGATTGTTTTTGTTTGGGGTTTTTTGCCAAGTCATTATATAAGTACTCTATCAACATTGCAATTATGTGTTTTAGATGAAGTGGACAAATTTCAAGACACCAATAACACTGACCATAATCACATTGAGTTTCTGACTGATTATATTAGGAAAACCTATAAAACACAGATCTACTGATCAACACGAAGTTTAGTTTAAACTCACCCTACTCTAACAGAATATGTACATGACTGGCAAATAAAATTACAAATATGAAAAGAAAGTGCAATAAGAATTCATTCAGCAGGTAAAAAAACCCTTATTTAAAATGTCACATAATATAATAATTCCCTGCATAAATTGTTTGTGACCTAAAACAATCCAATAGTTTTAGATTATAAAAATATAAACACCTTTATTATCAAGTCAAAATAGGACATAAAAGGAACACTGTAATTTTTCTAAAAGCATGTTATAACTGACCAGATACAGCAAAGCAAGAGACAGAGAAAAGAAATGATGATTTGTGAAGAGCTGTAGGGATTCTTGGCTTTGTACAGGTTTCTGTTTGCTGACATAATTCTAAACAAAGGGGGTTTTTTTTATGCCAGTAGATACTTGTGCTTCTTTGATAAATACCAAACGGTGCAAATGTTGAAAGAAGACTTCCAGATGAAAAACAAAAAACAATTAAAGACCATACATACAAAAACACAGAAGCGCAGAAGACGGAACGTAAGCATACACAGACAGTCTGGAAATCAATGCTGTATTTTATTCTTAATGCCTTTTCTAAGATTTATTCATTCAAATTAAAAAAAAAATCCTCAAGTAGCCCATGTTGATTTAAGATGTGATTTTACTATCTGTAGTCTTAAATCCTTTCTTCAGTGTAAGACACCCATGAAAAAAATTCCAGACAGAACAACTGTTTCTCCCAATTATATCCATCAATAAAAGCAGAGCTGTATTTTTAGGGATTATATTTCTAAGTCTAATTGCCTAGTTAACGCACACACAACATTTGCATTTGACTAGGCTTTCAGAAATCACTATAATACTAGAGACCTTGGCCTCTGAGAAATGCAATTCAATTTTCAGAGATGTCTGCATATCTAATAGATAATATACTCCATGGTTTACTACCAAAAATTTGAGCTGTTTATAAGGAAATATGGTATACAGCATTAGCACAGCAGAACATCAGTTACAAAGCTGTCAAGCTCTTTTATTCACTGAGGGGGTGGGGGGAGAAAGGGGATAACAACATTGGTAAAATGTCAGTAGAAGGCTCTGGGAAAATTGTGTGGCCTTCTCTTTTAACACACGACGTTAACTATCAAACTTTCAGAGTTCAGGATTATTACAACCCAGCCGCCACAAGCAAACCGGAGTTCTATCAAAGGCAGCTGCTTGCACCAAAGACTCTGCTATAACACGACCTGAAGAGGTCTCACACATTGGGGTAGGGAAACTTGATCTTGGCTACGCCCGTATACAGAACAGGTAAGAGCAAAGAGTAACTGCAGGTTTGGTAAGCTGCAAAAGTCAACTAACTAAGCTTTTCTGTCCTTCATCAATTCAAGCTGGCAGCAGACAAAACAAACATTAATGAGGCCTGAAGATACTCCCTCATTTCTTCCAGGACAAAGGACAATCCTCTTATCCTCTGTTTCCCTTACACAATCATTTAATATAATTAAAACATTAATCTTTTCATTTTACATCTTGTTTGATGCTTTTTTGTCACTTTATTTGCTAGGTTTCAGTCTGAGTGCACAGTTTTTTTGGACCAATTTTGGAGCCTTATTCTAGGACTTTTCCATATCCATTAGAAAAGGGAAAAGATGAGTAACTTCACCCAAGGATCCCTTCATTTATGTTTAGCACAAAGCTGAACAAAAAAAAAGACCAACAAACCAACTCTTTCAGGAAGGTGGAGGAACACTATTCGGAGAGCTGCTCTGGGACAATGATTTTAAAGAGTTCTCTTCCTCCTCTTAACTTTCCTCTCTCTTTTTAATGTATTAGGTCAGCCATAGACTTCTCAGTAGAGCCTGCACTTGTACAGCTGCCCCTCTCGCTGTTAGGCATTTGATGGATTTCTCTGCTGCAGAGATGCTGGCTTTTGAAGTGGCAACCTGGTCATTGGGGATAAGACTTCCATCCAGGAGTTCCTCTAAACTCAAAGCCTGATTGATTTCCTCCTCTATGATGTACTTAAGGGCATCAGCATAGGAGTCTGAAATACGTTCAAAGCATTAGTGTCTGTGAAGAGAGCACACTGACTAAAGGCCTAGTTCTACTTTGTCATTAGCTGCAAATCCTTGTCCTCTCCCTGAAATTTTCCTGAAAAAAGCCACTAAATACAGACTTCCGTCTAACTTTGAGTTGGTGAGTTAAATTTTTGCTTACATGTGCAAATCAAGAAATCAAAATGGATTACAGAAAAGAAGATGAGTAACTATAACCAATTCTTTATCATTGATAATTTTTGGCAAGTTCTAAGATTAAAGAATAAGAGCACTTCTGTACATCTGACAGAGGCAGTTATACAACTATTAGTCAGGAGATTTTAACTTTCTGGTCCGCACATTGTAAATGGAGATTTAAATCAGGATCTGAAAGTTATATGGGATTCTCACAGTTTCCCATATTTGGGAATAGGTACTGTAAAATTGAAATTTTTCTATTTTTAAATTGCTCTTTAAAGTTTCTCATTCCCCTTCCAGCCAGGTGCTGCCCTTTGCCCTTCCCTTTCTCCTCTCTCTTTATAGCTATCTCTACGCTCTCACTTATCTACAGCACCTCTGGCAACAGCTCATGAATCTCTGTCCTTCGGCAACCTCCCATCATTCTGTCCAAACTGAAGTTTCACTGCATCTCCTTGGTATCTGCTTGAGAACATTTGGATGCCCCCCCTTTGCTCAATGTGGCAAACCCACCACTCTTAATGTGCAAGGCTGTCCCACCACCTCTTTAACATGTCTGAAAACAGGACCAGCTTTCCCATCATTGCAGCAAAAGCTGGCATATGGTACCTAACCACACCTGTGAACACAGTAATACAGAATATCATCATTATTCTCTCACAAGTAAAGGTTTTCAACACAAACAAGGGGTTCTTTATATTATACATGTAGACAGTATTCTTTAAAACAGTACGCTTTTTCATATTTTTTTTCCTAAGATGGCAATTTTAGACTACATGGCATTTCAGCAACCCTATCAGTCCACAGCAACCCATGATTCGTTAATGGGTTCATCTCCATTTGTAAAATTCTAAGGCAATTAAATAGGAATTGGTGTTTCTCCAGAGAGGCTTCTCCAGCTAAAAATAAAATAGAAGTTAGACAGTGACTGGCATTATTTATATCAACAGTTCTACTGGAATGATAATACAGCAGCTTTCACATGCAAATATACATACATTTAAATGGTTTAGGAAGGATTAAAATAAGGAGCTTAATACATTTCTTTGCTTGTGCTCAATCTTTTCATTTGCTTGAGAATCTTATGAAAGATCCCTCTCAAAGCAATTCTTTTGGACTGTGAAGAAATGTCAATACACTCCACTGAAAATATTCTTGCCACGTATGAGAGAAATAGCAAGTGGTTATAAAGATACATAAATAGCTTGTTATAAAAAAATTTACTCAAATCAGCATTCAGCAACACACTAAATCTAAAAAATAACAAATATGTTTGTTTAAATGTGTAAATGTCATGGAGATACTAAAACTTTCAAGAGGGGATAGGATAATTTCCGCAAGATTTATCATTAAAAGATTAACCTCACAAATAGATTTGAATCTGTGATAACTGTGCCTCTTCGCACACTTAAAACAACCCCCATAGTGGGCCAGGTCCCACTGCTGGCTGCCTCAGTAGATGCAATAATGGCTCCTTTCCAGGGTTAAACAAACAAAAATAGGGTCATCTCTGGAAACTTATATTTGTGTTTTCTGTGTAGTATTTGTTCATTGTGCGAATAATGGAAAAAATTAATTTACACTGAATTTTCACAAGCTTATTTTTTAACTATCCCATGTTTAATGCCCTTTAGTAACTGTAGCATGAAGCTACATAGAAACAAACAGTAAATCTGTGTTCAGATGCTAATACTCCCTTATATGAAAAACAATACAGAGAGATTAGCATGCCATGATGTATCATTACAGAAATGCAACATATTTCTAAAGAGTGAGACGCACATCTGAGGTTTTCTCCCCTTTCCTGTTCATGCGAAATTCTTTGCTTTCCGTTACCTCAGCATTGCCAATAACCATGTAATTGCACAGAATCTCAAAATTTTCTTTTAAAATTTTTGATCCTGATATTCATGTGATCAATATTGAATTGCATAGACACTAAAGTGAAATTTCAATTCCACAACACAAGAAAGTAAAACTTGACTGAACTGTAAAAAAAAGCCTACATAGAGAGAGCAAGTAAAACAGGTGCTAGTTTAAAAAAGAAAAATTCTCATCACTTCAAGCCAGTAACACTTTTTAACACTTCAGACTGGCAACAGTGTAATCCAGAGTGTGATTTTTAGTTGTATCTGTAAAGTTAACATCTTGTTAATTAGCACTCTTTTTGAGGTCAAAATTTTGCCTGTCATTATGTGGTGTCCATATGTTTGGGTGGGCTTTTTTCATAAAATTCTACAGTGTCTACAGTGTTTGGGTGGGCTGAGAGGGTGATAGCACTTGTGCCGTCAAAAATAGAAGTGTTTTTTTGGTTTTTTCCTTCATGTTAAAATCTCAAATTTAATGACTTGCGTTTGTAAGTTTATAGAAGAAAAATCATACCAAACAACTATCAGATGGATAGAATTTAAATGTCCTGTGAGATTTCTTAATTCTATTTCAAAAGGCTTACATGAAAGCACACTTCTGTTTTGGAAAGCATAAATACAAATCTTCAAAATTTGACTTCTTCCTGACTTGCTTATCAACTTCTTCCTATGTCCCCACAAACAATGTCTCTCCTGCTTAAAAACACTCTCTTTATATCACTCATGTTGTTGTTTGGGCCTCCCTACAAACACTGGACAGAAGTTCCAAACTGCCGCTGCTGTTAAAGACTGCCTTGCCCTAAAGTTTCCATCTGGCAGAGCGTGGAGGGGCTGAACCTTTCCAGTGGAATCAACAAGGCAATGAAGGCCGAGTGGCTCTGCAGGAAACTCCATTAGCTGAGGAGTGGTTCTTCGAAATCGTACCCCACTGTTAAGCAGTCAGGGCTGCTTGCTGGCTGCCACAGCGTACTTACTTCAAAACTGTGAGGATGTACGTATAAGTCACCAATAATAATAGAGAATTTTCATGGTACCAAGAAAAAGAGGTTCTTCTGATCCTTACAAAAGCTAGAGAAGGAGACAAAGGACAAGGGATGGAGTAGCCAATTCATTAGCAAAGATATCCAATTTGTACCACCATATATCAGAGTTAAAAGAATCAGCAAGTAACTTCAAACTAGCCCCTCTATCTCCCTGGTCTCTTTGGAAAAATAAGTATCATATCTTGTCCCCATACTTGAATAGTAATAAAATATGGTGGCAAGAGTCAGAACCCACATCTATTCTTTGAAAGGAAACACAAACAGAAGGGAATTCATCCTGCATATTAGTTTTTTATATCAAAGCTATTAGCGTTGTGCATTAAATGTATTAACCTGTCCCCTTATTTTCTTTCTCAGGTCACTCTCCCACACCCTGTATATAGATTAGAATGCCCTCTTCATGCCCTCGATATCTTCTCTAGGTCCTAAAACTTGTCCCGACCAAATGTCAAACTTTAAGAGGGCGGGTCTGTCGCTATCTTTTTATGCAAAGTAGGCAACTCAAATGCACCCGATGCTCACAAACCTAGAACAAAGTGCTGAAATGCACTTCCGCACAAACAAGGGGTAAACTGGAAGTTGGTTTTATGTGGGGTTTTCAGTAGAACAGAGCATCATGATTTTGCTGCTTTATTAGCAGCCAAGAAATACGATCTGAATTGATTCTTCAGTGTTTATCAACACTGATAACTGCAGTCAAATACACTTGATATTAGCGTGCCTCTAAACCAAGTCACAGACAATTGTTCTCCCTGATTATTCAAGGTGTTTCGTTTGACACCTTTATTAAAAACCTGCAGAGTTCAATCAGATCATTTTACTATTGTCCAAAAATAGATACCACATTATGTATATCAGAAATAAGAAAAATGGACAGAAGTTTGCAAATCAGTATCTAAATGTTATAGCATTTAACTCATTTATTTCATTTACTTCAAGAGCAGCTTGTGCTGGGTAATGGAAAAGAGAAATAAATTTGACTAGGGTCATCAGATTTTAAAGTGCAAAGGGGAACACTTTATACTATCTTAGACTACATTTGTCACTAGTTTCATAAGATTATACTTTTACAGCAATGTTAAGTATGATTCTACCTTTACAACCAATACCTCCTGTAAATTTTCTAGTATAAAAAGTTGATACCTGATTAATTTTCAAAAATAAAACAAACATCTAAACACGATGAGTATATGTCACAAGTTTATTTCCTCATCCAGTTATATTCAGGCTTCGAACATTAGTCTTTGGATGTAATAGTGTACGTCCATGTGAAATTTAGAAAAAATAACTTGGGCTGATCATTTTAGATTGGAAATCTCCTGCATTTAAATATTACTTTTGCAATATTTACTGCATTTAAATATTACTTTTGCAGGCCTGTCCTGAATAAGTACAGAATACACACTACTAAGAGCCTCCTACGTATTATGCTGATAGCATAACATAATGACGATGCGCGATGACAGTCTGTCAGAACACAGACACCATGGTATTGTACAAGGATGCAATGACTTGACGCAGACAGAGGTGTTTTCATGTGTCACATCTCGCCTGCTTTGGCCCGAAGGACAGAGAAGAGGAATCCCACCACCGTCTGCCATCAAGGTTTCTGCTTAAAATCTGAAGATTGTGCCATAGTTTTGAAGGTATTTTTTTGGAAGGTCACAATACGTTTTAAGTTTTTACGGGGGAAAAAATAGATAAGGAAGTAAATAAAAATCACTTAAGGAGGCAAAGTTGAAATACATCTACCACAACCATTTCTGAAGGATCAAGTATCTTGACCACATTTAGACATGATTCCTAATCTGAATACTTCATATTACTGTAATAAGTTCCTGATAATTTAAATGAGGATGCCATTTTGCTGAGGGGGGGGGTGGGGGGGAAAGTCCACTATTTCTAAAACACTCAGTCCACTTAAAGCATTGAGGCCTCACTTCCCTCCTGCGTGTCGTGGGAAGCCACCTCACACAGGGCTGTGGAGGCCATAAGCCTGAAGGTCACATGTTGCAGTGCCCACAGGCCAGGTCGGTCTAAGAGATATAGCCAAATACATGTAACTGGAAAACAGACGACTAAAAATTAAGTTTTCACCAATTTAAATTAAATTCAGAACTAATTTTCTTGTCTTGTTGATTTAAAATTATCAGTGAAAGATACAGTACTGCTTTGTCTGGGGAGTCTAAATACAACATTGACAAGCCCATTGTCAAACGGGACCACATATATGATATACCATTCCAAATATTCATTTAAAAATCCTAAAGAATCTCTGTCTTCATCTCCTCCCTGACTAAAACCAGCAAAATAATTGCTTAACCCACATTTACACACACAGCAATATTGAAATATGAGCATTTTCCTGAACAGTGTTTTTGTCAAAGCATCCATTTTGTTTTCAGAGGTATTCCTTGTATTTTAATTGGCAGTACAGTATAGTCAATATCCAATTTAAGTTGCTGGGATTGCATAATATGTTTGTTTTACTTTCAGTCATAAACACAGTGATCTCAAGTGATAAATGAAAGTGTTCCAGGGGAGACCACAATGTGACCCTCTTTTTCACCTTCATCTAAATTGTAAATGTTGTGCTACTCACACTAAAGACAGGGCCTTTGGTCAGAAGGGTTTATGACGCTCCATGGATTATTCTCCTTTGCGGAAAAGATGACTAACTAAACTGAATCAGGCCTGTATTAATTACTCGTTTTACTCGTGCATCTCTGTCAGTTTTTTAATCTTTCACAGTCCCTCCACAGCAAGTTTGAACTTCACCCTACCACAGACGTTTTCACTTACTGAACCATTTCTTGTTGCACTGTTCCATAACAAGAGATTATGCTTAGCTTGGTCATAAAACCTGAAAAACAGTTATTTAGACACAAAAGATCTCAGTTCCAACATGATAGAGAAGATCAGTCTATATTCCAGGTGGAATCTTACCCACGGAGCCAGGACTGAGCCAGCAGCAGAGCCAGAGGCCACAGAGCTTGGCTGCTGCCTTGTGAACAGACACAGACAGGCAGCCTTCAGCCCCGAGCCAGCGCGGCCACCGGTGCCCAAGAGCATCAGCCGGGTCCTGGCCTGACAACCTCTGTCAGCACCAGGCGAAATAACTGTGCCCGCCACCCACCTGCTTGGGCTACATACAGCCATTTCACAGCCTCACATTCTATTATTAGTTTGTTCTATTTAGTTAGCCCTGATCATCAACATTTCACACTAAATGCCTTTTCTAATTAAGAGACCCAAAGTTACCTCTGCCAGCAGTGTCTTCTGCTTGGGATTTGTGTGCTTGCCTTTTTCCCTGAATATTTCCTTCAGTTAGTATCTACTTATAGAATACATCTGAAATAGCAAACCTCTAGCCTTCTCCCAAAAAGCATGATATTTTTAGAGGATTCCAGACTCCCTTTCCTCACTAAGGTAAAGCCAAAACTTCTCTCTCTCTCTCTTTTTTTTTTTTTTTTTTTTTTTTAAACTGTAACAGACTTCTGCAGCTCATTTTTTCACTTTGCTTTCCAGGATTCCAATGGAAAAAAAGCAGGAATCTATGAAACACATTATGAGGGCTGAACCCCTACAGTAATACGTATTACCATAATTACTATATATATATTTAAAAAAAAAGGTAAAACATGAGTAACAGACTGGAAAAAAAGCTTATTCCAAAGTATGTAACACCAGGTTTGTGTACCTTTTTAGCCTTAATCAGACAAAGTTAATGCTAGTACTTAATAACAGTGGTACTAACCATGCCAGCATTTCTTTCCCTCTGGCTACAATCTATCCTGGACCTGGTAAATTATTGCTTCATTTGTGTCAAAACCAGTAGATTTTTGACAAAATTTATTTGGCTTCTTTTTTTTTTTACCCCCAAGTCTGTATTTTTTAAACAAAAATTATATTGACAGAAAATACACAATTAGCTCTCCAATGAAATGGACCTTTTCAGTAGAAAAGATGAAAAAACGTTTCAAGTTCTCAATTCTTTCACATTTCGTGCTTGAAATGACTTAGAAATATCATCCCCCCCCCTTTCTTTAAAAATATGAATAATAATAAAATTTCCTATGACAATGAATTAAGAAAGCAACCAAACATCTCTGGGGGGCATGGGGTAGGGAAGGTGTGGAGGAGGTTTGCCTGGTTTTCCTGCTTCCAGGCTCTCGGAGCTTACAGCAAAGGTAAACTGTTTATATTTTAAATCCCCATAGTAATTGAAAAGGGGAAAAATAAAGCAATCTTGGTTGCTTTTGTCACTGGAACAACGAGCTTGGGAACCATTTGGGGTTTTCACATCAATGTTTTTGATGACAAATTGTTAGATGGAAATTCCCAGCGGTGTTCCTTAAAGGCTTGGCCCCATGTCTACAAGTCATCTGCAGGTAAAACCAGCTGCCGTATTGATATTTGAGACATCTCTGGCTCTTTTCACAGAACAAGAACAAATCCCTCATCTGGGATTATCTGTGTGATTTTATATGATTATTAGTGAGCTTCTAATGGCATAATCAATCTGCCAGGGAAGGAGAAGCCAAAAGGGAGATGACACATTTGTTACATAAACCCAGCTCTTTGTCACAAAGACCAAGCAAAGGAGTACGTGCATCTTAACAGTACGTTTTCAGGAACAGGCAGTCTATTTGCAGATAATTGATTCATGACCAAGCAAATCTCTGCAAGCAATCTATACCTTATTTGCATTACTGTAGGACAGAAAAACCATAGCACTAAGTCAAGACAGTTCCCTATCCTAAAGACTGTTCAAACCCAGAGTTTGAAGACCGAAGAACAGAAGAGACTCGGTCTGAAAGCCAGGAGACAGGCTGTATCACCCACTGTCACAGAGGAAGAAGATATTAGCTGGACACATGAAGGACAAGAAAGATGGTTTGGACATAAGAATAAATTGATTCTAGAAATCAGTAATCAAACTTTCACATATAGGAAGCCAGTATAAATCTGTACAAGCTGTACAATGGTTTATGTTTCATAAATACAGGAAATCTGAATGGGAGCTAGACCAGATGACATCCATAGGTCTTTTTCAAACTACATTACTCCCTAATTCTACATGAATAAATTTCAGAACAGCCTATTCCACAGACTCTCTCTTCCACCCTTTCTAACATTTAGTCCATGTTTTGATTTAAAAAGCTGGAACGTATTGTGGTTTTAAACTCTGGTAAGAAACAAACAAAAAAATACTCCAATGGAAATTCTTTTGCAAGTATTTTACTGTTGTCCAGAAATATCCATATTGCATTTTTCTACAGCTCTCCAATCTAATAGGTGCATCATCATAAAACTATTGACAAAACTGGTTTACTGATCAGAAACCAAACTTCTGAATAAGAAGAGAGACCAAATTATTCTCGCTATCAAAAAGATGATTTCTCCAAGAGAACAAGGAGAAAATGCAAGGGGAAATATATGCAGGAGACTTTAATTTTCACTTGGGTGATTACAACAACCTTTATAATGACATAAATAGTGTAAAACTTGGTATCTAATACAGATACTTGCTAACAAAATTGTGAAAAGTCAATGGAGGCCTTTTCGTGTTTTTTACTGTTAACAGATCTTGCCAACTTTCAGATGTATACTTAATTCATTTACTGCTCCGAGAAAAATGATCTGTTGGGCTTTCTAGGATGATGGAAGTGTTCATTGCCATCTACATCTAGTTTTAACTATTCCAGTTAACCCTCTTCCTGAACTTACAAGGCTTCCAGCTGACAGTTCTATTATATGAAGAACCGAAACATCAGCTGTGGGTGACTTTGAATGATGCTGCTGTTCAGTGCCCTCAAGAAATCACATGTACAAGACTCAGGTGGCCAGATTTGTAATATAAATGGAGCCAGGTATCAAGCTACTCTTTTCAGTAATGGGACACTCATTTGTCCTCAAAAGAACTGGAAAAACTGGACAGATACAAACCCAAATTCAGTGCCAAGATCGCAGACTCCCAGCTGTTTGGAGTTGACAGGAGGGCTGGTATCTTCAAAACCTGCAACAGTAGCATCTTGAATTTGCCAATGAGAGTTAATCTTTAAGACAGATATTTTAAATGGCGATAGGTTGACCTCAGCTTAATGAAATAGTGAATGAAATGATCCTTACGTATAACCTTACAAAGCTGTTTCAAAGCTTGTTACCTAATATGGATGACATGCTTTGCACAGCTTAAACAACATATTCTATGGAAGGGCAAAGTATAAAATGAGTTGTAAGTTCTGCTGTACTGGAAAGTACAGAATTGTACATCAAGCACAACAGGATTTCAGGAAATTTTCTTCATGTCTTTAACAAAAACCACAAAAAAATCAGATACCTTTAACAAAAGTACATGGGGAAAACAGTTACTCCCATCACTGCTTTTAAGATAGATAAAAACCTGTGGCTATTTTGCACAATTGGTGCAATACACTAAAGGACAAGAATTAACTCAAATCCAGGCCTCCTTTTCTAGAAAAGGGAATGTGACCACAAACCAACACAAACTTTAGTTTGAAGTAGCCCTCTATTGAAAAAAAAAGCACTCCAAAAGCCTCTGAAACCTCACAATTAGGTACAACACTTCCGTGAAACCACAAGAACACCAAACTTGAACAAAGCCCATAGGCTCAGGGGGAAGGCAAAGCTGAACAAAGACCACATTTAATGCAATGTGTGGTTCCAATGGGGCTCTTCCCATTTTTCTTTCAAAACCTGCAACCTGCAGAGCCTGAGTTGAGGCAAACTCCTTCATTGTCCTCTCTCCAGCTTCACCTTCCTGCCCCAACAGTTCTGATTTCTATAAAGGACCCTTTCCATTTCCCAGGCCTTGAATTTCTCAACTGCACTTAGGCTCCTTGCTTTTTTGGGGCATCTGCAAGTCAAGTTGCAAGCTTCCTTTCAATCTGTGCATTCCACCTCCCCAGACACACACAGATGCTTCAAATCTCAGAACGTAAGAGCCAAGATAAGGTGAAAAGGAATCTTCCCTTCTGGTGCTCACCCACTCAATCTTTTACTTAGAGCATACAAAATACAGCACTTGCATATTAAACAAATTCAGTGAGCCTACCATCTGTTGCACATGTACTTTGGATGCAATGCTGAGAACCAGAGTTGGGAGCCTAAGGATGCATTTTCCCATGACCACCTCATTCAACTACATTTGTCTGCTGAATAGGAGAGTTCCGCTCCCCTCCACAGCCTCACACACTGCAGCTGGGGGTTGTCCTTCTCCCTGCCTGCCATCCAACCTGAAGATCAGGGCAAGCTGAATTACTCAGATGATCTTCCAGAAAACTTCTGCGTTTTTGAGGGGGTGTGGGCTTGATCAGTGAAATGATCTGACTCTGAAACTGTTGAGTCCCTACGCATTGGTGGGAAGAACAAGCACAGAGTTAGGACTACATATGTCTGCAACAGCCCTAAATCAGGATAGATTTGATGTGAAAACATGTGCAGAGGTTCCCTATGTACTGAAGAGAAAGCAGCACTTCCAAAGACCCACTTGCAGCATTTCAGAAGGAAGCTGACAATGCCTAAAGATCTTTTTAGCTATTCAAAATAGTCTGACAGGAGGAAACCCTCTGTCAGGGCTGTGATTCATCCCATTTTGATCAAGTACACAGCCCTCAGGAAATGCCTATTTCTCTTCATTGTCCAGAGGAATACGAGATTCTCGCCTCATATCCTCACATTCATATTCTGAATGTCTAAAGGTAGGTAGGATGGATGTCCCACCTAAGATGTTTAGCTGAATTTAAATGGGCTGACCAAGTGCAGCTATTTCCAGTATAGAGACCTACCTAAAGGGGAAGACGGACAGAAGCAGTAAAGCATTCCCCGCTCTCCTTCTACTTATATACTGCTTCAAGACCAAACAGTATCCCGTTTCTAACACTACAACAGAACTACTTCATAAGAATATACAGCAATAGTTGAATATCTAATTGTCTTATTAGTTTAATAAAAATTAAAACCAAACACTTAGGTATTGCTGTCTAGAAATACTACTAAGCTGCCATGAGCCAGCTCTGAGTAAAAACCTGCAAACAGGCCTAATTTAGAGATAACTATCGATATTGTCTTCTTATTCAAACATTCCCTACTGCAACATTGCTGATTCCAGTAAGGATGGGCATGGAACCAAATTACTAAGATTTTGATTTTGCAAATTCCAACAACACAACTGCAGTCTGTTTAATTAGACGAGCACCAAAGGATGATAGCTATGTATAATAGGTGCTGTGTTGAACGACCACGGAGGTGCTGCTAAAGTGCAATCCATTGCTGGGTGAAGCCTAAGCCACTACTACAAAGCACACAAAATGAGTGTATGAGGGATCTAGAGGTTGTATGACAGTCTGAGAAGCTTCAATTGTTTAAAAGCAACAGTAAAATCAGTGAGTTAATTTGTAATATTCTACTGTATTGCACAAACATTTACAGGTAATGTATTACCTTAGCTTTATACTTTCTGAAGTGCAGTAATAAATACAGTATTGTTAACAGTACTGAACTAATATACTGAGCACTAGCTCTGTTATGCATTACTGATGATAGAAGTTTTTGGAGTTTTGTTGGGTTTTGGGTTGTTTGGGTGTTTTGGGAGTTTTTTGGGGTTTGAGGGTTTTTTGTTTGTTGGGTTTTGGTTTTTTTTTTTTAAATAGTCTACATATTTTTAAAATAGTCTACATGAAACCTTCAATGTGTAAGAGATTCTCTGCAAGAGGGAGGTGACTCATTGGACAATATAGAACTTGGAATGTAGGCAATTAGGAACTTTCCCAACCACAAAATTGGCTTAATAATATGGGTTTTTCTAACTGGAAACAGAAAGCAGTAACCTTTCTATTCAGCTATAAGTTCTTTTCACATACTTGCCCAACCACTGAAGTTTCCAACAAACTGCTATTTGAAAGCTAAAGTTCATTTCTATATTTGAAATAATATAAATGAAAACTCAGCAGAAATTTCAGCAAAGTAAAATAAAAATCACATCGAAACAAGAATTGTTTAAAAAAAATATCTTATGAACTAAACCATATGCAGTTTCTATTGCAAATGTCAAGTACTAATTTTTTGGGACCTTAGACTGGAAGGAAAGCTGAAGTGTTTGCACAGTAGGCCAAATGTGTCACTTAAAGCCTAGGGGATAACAAAAGAAGCCAGGTGTACCGACAATGCCAGTAACTGAGGACTGCTCAAGCAACTGATCTTTTCCCTGTGCCTGTGAACACCCAGAAGCTGCTAGTACCACCAGCTAAAACCTGATTTGCAGTGCTATTCAGCAGTTTGAGTACTTTTGCTTTGAAACTGTAATTTAGCTATATTCAGGAACCCTGGCTGTTTCCACATAAAAAATATTCTCTAGAAGATACCATGTTATACACTGTTTGAAAGATAGAAAGGCAGTATGTAATTAAAGCTTAACAGATACTGCAACACTTCTTTGCAAGAGAGCCTGAATAATCGATCATGTATGGTAACAAGTTATATTTCTGTATTTGAAAATTACACGGAATTCCCACAGGAGAGAAAAGTGGGACTGGTTACTTCATCTGCTGAATAATAATGAATCGTTATATCTTGGATATGCAAAACATTAATAAGCAATGAGTAACTAGTTATTTTTTCAACCAATCCTGCAGCAGTTTACAGTAGCTCTTTGATGGCAGTAAGACATGGATGTCATAAACCACAAAGCTACATTTACAGCTATGTGCTTTTCCTTCCCCACCCATGTTGCAGCAGTCCTCTAACAACATGACAGCTCTCTTCCACCCTGCCAGACAAGAAAGCTTCAAATAATTGCATTATAAATAAACCACTTCCTCTTGAAACAACTTAAATGTGAAATCTAACAGCTGTTCTGTTTGCTGCTCCATTCTAAGGATCAATGAACTTTGGGTATGTCAGTCATGGAGACATAATCCATCCAGAACAATAAAAAAGATGCGGCTAAACACTACGTTTTACACAGTGTCGTTGGAGGACTATCAAATATATCTGTTCAATAACTTTGGCTACATTTGCTACATTGAATTGCAGTATTTATTTCAACATCTTCCAATAATGTGCACAAAAATATTCTCTACTGCAATTCAGTTATTAGGACAACAATGGATATGCATAGGAATCAATTATTTTTAATGGCCAATGAATATATATGAAAATGATTATGATGAATTAACAGACAAGTTGGGTAACAAGCAAAATACGGCAAGTGAAAGCTAAAACAGTTCACAGAAGTTTAAGCACACAACCTCTTCTTAAACTACCTTCTGCTATTGCAGTCTGACTGCAAGCTATCAATGTACTTCTGTAAGCTTAGCCTTAACAATGTTGTTGTTTAATATAATTAGTATTTGGTTCATGGAGAGAAATGCAGTCTTTGTATAGGCTAGATCTAGATCTTTGGATCCTGGAAATTAATGCAGTTCCACACAATAACAACTGCATACAATTTCATAGGACTCTAAAGACAAAGATGGGCAGTACCAGCTTTCTCTAGTTAACTTCCAGTACCAAACCAGAATTTGCAGTGAAGAATCCATCTCTCCTTTTCTTGTATGAAGGTGAGGTGTTGGAAGGAATGAAGCTACGGGAGGTTTCTCTCTTACAGAAAGAAGTTATTTAATATTCATAAAGGGTGTGCCATTCCTAGTCCAAACTTTTTTTTTTCCTCTTAATGTCATTCTGATTACAGAGAAATCTCTGTAAAGCCAGACTTCAAAATTCAGAAGTTCTCCTAGCTTTCACCCCTTTAAAAACTATTACTGATGCATTTAATTTCTCTCTGATCAAAGAACTGCTTCCTACTGCCTGAGAATATAGGCGGCTGCCTCTCAACACTGAGACCTAAAGAACTGATGCAATTTTTGAGGAAGTTTCACCACTATAACCACTGTATTATGGAATCAAGTTGACAACAAACAGTTAAAATTTTGATCGATGACATGATTTACCATAATTGCAAGCAAGTGGTTATCGGATACCACAAACACAAAGACTAAGTTTAAGAATTAACAGTCTAATAGGGAATGCCAAAAGTATTTTTCAGAATTATGAACTTGAGCATAAGTATTTATTATTTAGATGTTGTGTTTCTTACAAAACTGAAAACAAGCACTGATATCCAGCAATAACACACTGAACTGCTGCTTATATAGTTCTTGAGCTGCACTCCTTGTATCAAAGGAGCACTGACAAGCTTGTGAAGTCAAGCAGTTGGAAGTGCCAGATTTGTGATTTTATAAGCAACCAGGAGACAGCTACCCTATGCATGATCACCATTGAACTGAGCGTCTCCCAAATTCTATGGAAATGCAGCAGGTGATGATTTGGTTAGTGCTGTCAAGATAGATGTGAGTTTGGCTGTCTGAGTTTATACTGACACACTCTATTGCTAAGGAATAAAAAAAAAAAAGTTTGAAATATAGAACATGTTAGAAAACTCTGTCTCCAGAAAAAGATGGCAATAAGTATTTTTGTAGTGATGGATCAGTTTTCATATACTGTTTTTTGGAAACATTTGCCATAAACTTCCTGTCATATTCACAAAATTGTATGTACAGATTTGAGAAACTGCAGGGGAAGGAGAGATTATGTATATATACACAAATATATGTATGTATATACATACCTGACAGCTCTGAGTAATCCATTCACAGTGTCAAACATTCCTTGCAGGTTCCATCAAAGGAACATTCCCAGGGGAAAAAAAAAACAACCAACTAATCCAGTTTATTTCCCTGCATTTTTTTGCAAACGTACATTTATTCATTACACTACTAGTTCATTGAGTGCTTAGGAAGGTGCAAGATTCATAAACAAGCAGCTTTCAAATACCAGATATCTACATATAATTGCTATTTGCCCTTTGTCACCTCAGCGTGCCTCAGCGATAAATCAGAAAAAACTCATCCAAAAGAAAAATGTGGTTTGTATTTTCATTCAGCTTTTAGTTTTTCTGCTGAAACTGATGACATGGACGCTTAGAGAAGTTGCTTTTTTAAAGTGATTTTTTTTATCCACTATATTCTACATGGCTAGGAAATAAAATCTGCACTAGCTCCTCTGGTCTGTCCAGCTAGAGCTGGGCTGCAGAGAAAGTTCTCAGACAACTAGAATTGAAATGCCTTAATTATCTGCCTCAGCCCTCAAACAGTTCATAGCTACTAAAAACCTTGTTATTTGACTCTAGAACTACTTAAGAACTGGAGATTTGGGGATTTCATACACATGAAAGATGATGTCTGATAAGGAAATCAACTTAGTCATTAAAAGATGCAAATGAGAAGTCAGTGACAGCTGCTTCTGTTGATATCCCATGTGAATGATTTTTTTATTTTAGTTCATAAAATTCAACTGAGAGCCCTGAGCGGGGGTGAGAAATCTTTTTATAGCAGGAGATTAATATTGAAACATTTAACCATTAAATCATATCATTAGGGGAAATAATTAGCCACTTCACACAGACAAGACAAGCTATGTATCAAAAGGCAGTTTATGAACTATTTTAAAACGTTTTGTTTGAATGAATGGGATGTACCAGAACAAAGATGACAATCACATTATATTTCCATGCTTAGAGAAAGTTTAAAAGGACCATAAAAGAAGGTTCATTGGGGGCCTACTCAGTTTTCAAGAGAGGATTTATCTTTGCTTAATCCAGTAAAAACAGTCTGTTAAACGTCACTAACAAATGGTCTTCTGGAAAGGCTGGAGGGTTCAACCAGTGGACATAATCTACTTTTTTTTGCATATATTTTTCCACTAAACATATTTGGTCCTAAATAGTCAAGGAACATTAACACAGAAGTACAATCAAACAAAGCAATTAGTGAACGGGGGGGCAGAGATAATCACACGACAAAGCTCTGTGTAGAGAAGGGTAACATTCAAGCAGGTGAGGGCAATATTCTGGCATATGTGACTGAAGCATGAAGCAGTTTGTATTCTTGCTTGACATACTGTTATACCAGGCACAATGGTCTCCTTTCCCCATTTTACCAACTTTCAACACATTTGTTACTCAGGTTGTACTTGTCAAACATCCTAAATGGTATATCACATATAGGAAAGTCACAAAATACACATATACCAAAAGAACTGGACAATTCATATTTAGAAATAACATCCAAGTTGTGGCATGTATCAAACTTGAACTCTGTATAACAGATTCTAATTCTAAATCAACACACAAAATTAATATATCTCCTCTCATCTCCCCCCGAATTTAGGGCTTACCTACCTTCAAGAATAGAGGCAACTCACTAAAAAAAAAAAAAAAGTAAAAACTCTAAGGCTTGCAACATTCAAACGTTTTTCCTCAGTATTTGTAAACAATAGTAAAGAAGGGCAATGCAACTTCCCCCTCACACTTACTCATCTGTTTACCTTAATTACAAAACCTTTCATTTATATTTTTTGTTAATTTTGTGCACTGTAAAATCTTGTACCTTGGCTTCTCATAGTGCATTAGCCACAATTCTATGTTGCCATACATCCAGCATCGTCATGCCTACCATTTTATTAAGCTATAATGAAAAATCAGGCCTGCTTGTAGGAAGTCATTCATCTTTATCCCTAAAATTGTATTTGGCTGTCATCTCAAAAAATTTCCATGCAACATTAAAGATAATGCAATAGCACAGTAACGGGGAAATTACTTTTCTTCTTAATGCCTCATTACTGGTATTGCTAGTATTGTAGATCTGCATCTGATACAGAAGGTATCTCAAGGGTAGTTTTAGGAACACAAATGATAAATAATTTTGCTCTCATTTATCTAACAAGAAACACACAGATTTCCGTATTCATAAGCCATTAAAAATATTACCGAATGCAATATTCTTTGATTGCCTCATGATAAGATAGAAGTCATCATTATAAGTGTCCAGAAACTTCCACTGTCAATAGCAATATGAATGAGCTACCTTAAGTGCTGCAGCAACTAGTTTGCTTATTGTAAGCCAAGGCCTGCAAAAGGTGAATGAAATCACTTAAGTTTCATTAAATGCACCAAACATCACCTTTATTTAATACTTTATAAAATATTAAAAGAAATACAATAAAGCCTTGAAAAGTAATTGTGTATCAGTAGATACAATTCTGTAAATGAGAAGATTTGAGATTTAATCTTGATTTTCATACCACACTTCCCTGGTTTCAGAACGAGAACTGATCCTCCCAATACACTGCTTATTATGTTAGCATGTAAAGTTGAGGAGTGGAAAAAAAAGATCAGAACGCTTACTCCATTCTACTACTTTTACATCCTATTCCACTAAATACATAAAGAAGACAGACGGAGTCTTCAGTCTGCACTTGAAGAGAACAGCTTTGAGAGTGCAGTTATACTGCTTAGGCACACACTGAAAGATTTTTCTTTTATGACTGTGCCATGCAGTGCTCTGGCAATAGAAAGACGACGGTACTTACATCTATCCTCTACACTCCAACCTATGGCTCCTGGTAGATCTCACACAAAACAGTCCAACTTAAATTTTTAGAACTCATTTAACATCGGTAAGAACACTCTGCAATGAAAAGTTTGTTAAGTAAAGATTAAAAGACCAAGATTTAAAACTAGTATCACAGCTTCTTTTAAACGACAGAGCTTAGAAAATCTGAACATGTCCAGAAGTCCTTCCAGGGGAGGTAATCCTTTCTCACATATCACAGCCCTTCACTTATATCTGATGTCCAGAACCAATATTCCTTTCTTAAAACACGCCAAAATAGAATAAAATAATTTCTTAAAATACTGCAATATTATCTTTCCTACTCACGCATTCAATTTCAAATATACTACAGTGCAGCATTACCTACTGAAAAGTCCTATGCTTAGTTATTTGACAATACATATATTTTACAACTGTGACAAATACAAAAGGTGCACAGGTACATAAACAAGTCTTCAGAACTATATAGCCATCATTTAAACACCAGAGAGCAATCATTCATCTTCTTATTAATAAAAATATCGTTTTATTCCACCAAAACTTAGTACTTTAAGAGAATTTAGAAGACTCCAACTTAATGTACCCTAGCACTATATTCCTTTCAGAATTTCTATTGCACATTTAGTAAACAATACATAAAATCAGCTGTACACAACCAACAATATATTTCTATTACAGAAAAGAAAGAACATAGAAAGAAAAGGCTAAATGGTTATGCCAAAGTGCGTGACAAAGGATTTTAAAACTATCTGGATAATTTAACTACTTACTTCTCATACTGAAAAAACAGGTTGTGTATTATCTTTTGGGGAATGCACTTTCATTGTACAATTTCAGGAAAAATAAGTGATTATATATTCAATTGTATGGCTTCATGTTTCTTGCAGAGAAACTGCCTCAACGATTACACCAAGTTAAGTCAGCGTGACTAAACAGAAACCTAATACTATGGGGAACATAGTCTGTACTCATCTTCAAACTCAAAGGAGACTTGTGCTTTAAGAAGTTGCCTTCTACGTAAAGATCATTTAATGAAGATGTTCCTGAAATAATTTCTTCACCAGGTGTTAGCAGCAGAACACAACGCTGTCGAGAGAAAAACTTCAAGCAACATTCCTGATCTTATTATTAAAAATAAGACATACTTCCAGCAGAAGGAAAGTTAACATTAAAATCTGGATTAAAATCAAATCAGGTACCAAATGGCTGTGAAGTTAAACTGGACAATGTTCTGAACTGAAATACATTTGCTTCTTTTTTTCTCCTGGCACTAATAGGAGACTCTATCAATACTGCAATTAAGCAGCTCGGTTGACTAAAATGATGTGGGTTCAGTCTGGAATTCCCCACTCCATAATGAGTTACGATTTGTGCTGTTAGTAGAAAGGAGACAGAAACATTTCCAAAAATAACGTAAGCAAAAAAGTATTTATACCATATACCAGGCTTTATTCATGTAGTGTTTTGAAGTCTATCTGGAATTTTCTATATTAGGAACTGCAACAGCACAATGTGTCCTTACGCCTGCATTGGTTGTTACATACTGGAAGATGTGCTCTGTACAAAGTTGAAACTTTGGCTTCAGTTCAGGGAATAAAGGAATAACTGTTTTAACTCCTCTCATTTATGAAGGGTGGTTTTATTTATTTAGGGATTTAAAAAAAAAGTTTAGAGTAATTATTATGTCTGGATAGTATTCTCATTTGGATAGTTGTATCTCAGGTGAGGGGCACAAGCTGTAGTATTCTCCAGTATATAGCAAGGACCACATGGAAGCATTACAGGTGCTGTAATCTGTAGTGCTAAAAGAGCTTACGTTCCAGCAGAACGTAAAATACCCTCTCCCCCGCCAAGCAAAAACATTTATATTAACATAAAATGGATTTTTGCCAAATCAAAATCACAATAAACATTTAGGAGGAAAAAAACCAAACCCAAATGTACTACAGCTACACATTTCTTGTGCTCTGTCTGGTCTTTTGACCTCTGTTGAGGTGTGAGGTATCCAGTTGAAGCTCCAACCTATTTCATCCCATTAAGACAGAGCTGTGCAAACAGCCAGACTCGCGTACCTTAATGAGTCAACTATTTAGAAAACTACGAGGGAAATTTAAGTCAGAAAAGGATAAAATGCTGTTTGAGGTGCAAATTTCATAGAATGTGTTGGCTTGGAAGGGACCTCTAAAGGTCATCTAGTCCAACCCCCCCTGCAGTAAGCAGGGACATCTTCAACTAGATCAGGTTGCTCAGAGCCTCATCAAGCCTGGCCTTGAATGTCTCCAGGGATGGGGCCTCCACCACCTCTCTGGGCAACCTGTGCCAGTGTCTCACCACCCTCATTGTAAAGAACTTCCTTCCTAATGTCTAATCTAAACCAGCCCTGCTCTAGTTTAAAGCCACTGTGCCTCGTCCTATTGCCACGTGCCCTTGCAAACAGCCCCTCCCCAGCTTTCTTGTAGGACCCCTTCAGGGACTGGAAGGCCACTAATAAGGTCTTCCCGGAGCCTTCTCTTCTCCAGGCTGAGCCTCCAGGACCCAGCCTCAGGAAAAACGTGTTTTAGTGGAATGTCATACCAA
Source organism: Larus michahellis (assembly GCF_964199755.1). Classification (NCBI taxonomy): domain Eukaryota; kingdom Metazoa; phylum Chordata; class Aves; order Charadriiformes; family Laridae; genus Larus; species Larus michahellis. Next base: position 38,750,942 of record NC_133901.1, read on the forward strand.
GATGTACCATTTGGATATTTTTCCCATTTTTCCCTAAAGACAGAAATATATTTCTGCTTGTGAAGGACACAGAAGACTCGAAGTTCCTATGAAGAACCTGCCAAAGATGAAAAACCCACAAAGGGACAAATATTTCAGAGTCCTTACATTGGGCAACTTTGGAAAGCAATCACCAAAGCTTTAAATTGACAACAAAGATGGACCAAGACTAAGTAAAGATAGAACAAAGCCCAAAAGCAAAAGGCTCATGAAAATCTATTAGTAGCCCATGCTACACCTGTGTTTTGAGGCTCTGTTTTGTTCACATCACTGCTATTGTTTTATGTTATGTTCTACACTGGAAACATACAAATAAACCTTTTAACTGACCATTCATTTCGCAGCTGGCAGCTTGTGCTCAGTGAATAAATGGCCTTATAATTCTAAATTCACACAGTAAAACTCTTAGTTCAACATAATCTGTTAAAAATTAAGTTGCAACTAAAATTACGCTAGTAAATCTACAGGTAGCTCCCAAAGCAGGACGTACCCTGACTTTCTAATTTGGAATGAGAGCTACTGGGTGCTGCCAGTGGCAACTGCCGAGTGCTTATTATTTCTCAAAATACCCATTTGCGGTATCTAAAGAAGCTCCTGGAGACAGGCCTTTCAGATGCATTTCAAATGCTGCAACTTTTCTCACTTCCACCTTAGCTGCTTTACAATATAACCCCAGAAGGGCTGCCATAGGTACTTTCTTCATTCACTCCATTCAAGTAACAGGTCTGTCATTTCCCCCTGCCCCAAGATGTTTGCCCTGTAAAAATTTCATTTCTTCCCTCCTAAGCCCTAAAGCACTAGTATAAACTGATGCAATTTGTGATGAGAATCCAAGCATCGGAAATCACTTAAGTTCCCAAGTTCAAGTTACAAGGCTTAAATTCTACTCCTTTATTCCTTCAGGTAACATATCAGAAGTCATCAGCTGATGATCACAAAAAGGCCCAAACCTAAATACTTTCCCAGGCCACACTCCCAGTAAAAAAAAAAAAAAAATCAGATTCAAAATATCTATGATAAATAGGTTTTAATGCAGGGTATTCTGTCATTTAATTTAGGATCATTATTCTGTCTGTATAGATAAAAAAGGCATAGTATATTTGGAACTGCCTAAAAGTTATACTGCCATTTAAAGAAGTATTTTATTACTATTGATTCACCCAGCTCTCAGGAGCACTATCGTACTGAAGTACCGGTGCATTTCAGACATTCATTTGGTAAAGACAACTAAGATTCATGGAAGCATTTTCCTATTTCCTTTATGCTTAGGCGGGGAGGGAAGAGAAAGCAGGATGCAGGGTGGGCACAGTGATGATACGAGCAATACCACAGACAAGGGACAAGCCAACACACTTGCTGCATTTTAATGTTTCCTTGCCTTTGTTACCAGATCAGCAAGGCTCCATCATAAGCTAGGAGTGTTTTTTCTTAATTTAAGTTTTACCGTTAAACACCACACAACAACAAACCACCTTTCCATAGAGTTAATAAAAAATACATTGGTTAATTTTGCTAAATCAACTTTCTTACTTTTTTGATGTATCTTACAAACATCATCTTCCCCATTTGTTAGGCAGACAGATGCACAGGAACTCAGAGAAGCCAAGTTGCAAACATATTCCATACTTCAATGACTGTTACTCAATACATCTAAGTCATATCTATTTTATTTCCAGATTGTCTACTTATAACAGCCTCCAAAAGGTGTTCAATTTCAATGCATTTAAATTTCAACTTTTTAAAGGCAGGAGGAAAATTGGGGGGGGGGGGGACAGGGAAAGAAAATTTTGATTAGGAAAAATATTAATGTTGTGCCTCACAATATTTCAGCGTCTAATGTTCCCACCATGCTCTTAGAGCCGAGTTGCTTGGAAAAACCTTATCTGCCATAATCAAAAACATTGCACATGCTTGCTATGTAATACTCCAACCAGCCATTGAGTTGAACGAGTCAATCATTATAACCACCCTTTTCCCATCTTCCTTGTTCCACGTACTGATAGCTATACATAAGCCCTGCAATAGGAACATCTATTTGGAACCTTTACCTGCAGTTCACACTCTCCATCACTCCAAATGCATCTCTGTGTGTGGGTACCACTACAATACAGGGTTAAACCAGAGCACTAGAACCAACACAGCTAAAGCTCTGGAGGAACGGAGAACTTTTAGAGTGGGATTTTTGTTAACAGAGAAGGTTAACTGACCTATTTTCTTGTACAAAAAGAAGAGGAAAACAGCCTTACAATTTCATGTGTATCCATCAACAAAGCAATAACCACCTTCATGAAACAAATTCTGTCAAACTGGCTTCCTTTGAAGTAATCACCACTCTGAAAACACTGCACTGGGATCTGCCAGCATGAAACTGTAAAGCGCTACTGAAGTGAGTTTTATGCCTGAGTATTGACGTACATTATGGAACCATCTGGTTGTCTTTGCAGTGTGTGGAATGAAGCAGGTTAAGCTATTGGACAGAAACATCGATGCGGTATGCTGGAATGCTTTGCAGCTAAAAGCATTTGGTAACATAACCACTTGATATTCAAGAGACCGAGCTCGCATACAGGAGGAACAAAGAAGAACAAATATGAATCAAGCTCTTAAGCTTTGAATTTCTTCCCCCTTAAGGTAGAACTGCACCAAATCTCTCTAGTGGCAAGTATAAATGATTATCCTGAACTGTATTATTTAATATTTCAATTATCTATTTTTAAAGCATTTTGACAATTAAACTACACCAGATTCCTGCCATGCCAGTTCATTTTTGGCAACAACTAGATCACATGGCCAGCACTACCAAAGGCGCACACTGAGAAACCAGAGGTACAAGATCCTAGGATGCTAGTAGATTTTTCCAAAGATGATTTGGAAAGATGCATATTGGTTTATGCTGGAAATTAAGGATAAGTATACTGCAGTTGTTTAAGAGGGAGAAGTTTGAAGCTTAGCATCTCTATGCACATCAAAAGAACAGGTTTTCTTCAGCATGCAACAACTAGCATGTGTCATGGTGCTTCAACAGATTTCCTTGGAGTCCAGACAGGTAGGTATGCCACAGCACAGGAAAAATCACTCAATAAAAGCACAAAAAATTCAGTTCAGTAGTGTTCCTTCTCTAAGACGGACTTGTATATCACTTCTACATGTTCAATCAAACCATTGGAATTAGACTCAGATATTTTCACTATGTGGTTTTCAATGTACCTCTGCATTTTCATACAAGATTCTTTATTACAAAATCCCATGGGGTGGCTCTTTTTGCTACATATTTAAGTTTTTCTAATACTTGTATTATTTTTTTATTGTTGTTCTGCAACGCTTTGAAAGCACGTTCATGGTTCTCGTTTGGAATGTACCAGCATACATGCAGCCAGTTCTCCCTTTCTCCACTCCCCCAGCCTATATCTACTTATCCACAGGCCTTTCCTAGAAAAAACAGTAAGTATACCTGACTACTGTGTGAACTCACCTCAAATTTTTATGGAACTTGCACTTGTTGCCTTTTTGACTAATCAATAAAAATCACTCAAAATTTCCTCAGCCCTCAACTTCTGCGACAGAAAGCAGTGGCCACGTTCCCCTTACTGAGGCCATTGCTTGAAAGACACGGACTGACACGTCCACAGACACCTCATTGAATTACAGCTGCTTTACTACTGCTGCTTTCTGCAACCGGCTGCTATGTTTGACCCCCCTCCCCTTTTTGGGGCAGGAGGGAATCCATCTGCCAATGAACTAGTAAAACAGCATCTCACCACACTTGAGGGTTTGTTTCACCCAAGAGCAACAGTTAAATACAGCACATCTGTGCACACTGCATGTGCACAGCAAGTTTGTAGAAAAAGGAACATAGCAACAGCTGGTGCATGCCGTTTACGTGTAGCATGTTTTGTTATTTCTCTCCATATCTCATCAAGAGACATTATTGAACCCTGGTGTGGGGGTAAAAGTTCCTTTGTCCACCACACCTGAGCATAGCTAACATGGGCAGAGATTTTACACCATTTGAGCAGATATTCTGGCAGTTGTTCTTGTAACACACACTGCTGTAGCGCAAGCCAGGCTAGAAAACATTTCTTATTAGGGACTATTGCATTGCCTGCTTTACTACCAGGAGCTCTGTCCTGGACTTTGGAAAAAACCTCATTCAAAACAAAGGAAGTGGAATGAACTTTTTGATATTGATGCAACAGTGATATTCACAAAAAAAACCCCACCCTACCAGATGCTCAGTTGGCCTTCAATCCCATGTCTGAGAAGGTACAGAATCAAGGATAAGAGACAGGTGAAAATAAGATCCATTAACAGCTCGGTTTTAAATTCTAATTGGTACGCGTTCCAAGTAAGATCCGTTAAATTGTTGCATATAATGATTAGATTCTCTTGACGGCTTGCAACTGAACCGAAAGCAATCTTTTAATTTTCTTTAATCCCACTGGGGTTTTATTTATTTTATTTTTTTGTTAGTTTGCAACCTCATTTTGACCATGATATTTGCTGTTAAAGGAAATTCTGGGTTTTGGTCCCCCACAACATGGCAATTATTTAAAGCTGGCTCTCAAGATCATGCATAAAAAAAGGGGAAGAACAAATCTTGATCATCTGAGAACTGTTTTCTGAATGCACCAATATTTTCAATAATGCACATTTTCTATGTGAACCAATGACAGTTCTTAGCTGTAAGAACAGCCTTGAGAGAAAAGCACTAACAAGGAAGGGACTTGGGGGGGAATGTACTGTTTTATGTAAAAGAAAATTTTGGTACAGCTAGATATGGCTGAGAAATCCTCAAACTTATTTTCAATTTTTTTTAAAAAAAGGAAAATTAAAAAATTCTTTTTTTCACTGAGATGCTGTGATCTTATAGTTAAGATTATGCGTGGGTTTGAAATGAACTGTCAGTAACAGAATAAAGCTTTGGTCACATCAATTATTAAAATTAATGTTAGCATTGTTATTAAAATAAATCACAACATTAATGAGGAAAAAACCAAACAGTTTCAACAGGTATTTTTTCCAAAACTAAAGTAGGCTCACGTTTTTAATATGCTTTAAAGTAATTCAAATTTTAATGTTACCAATATGATTTCTAATAGACTTATGGTACATTATCATTGCTTTATTCAAGAAGAGTTTTAAAATCTTGAATAAATATTAATTCCTATCTCCCACTACTCTACAAACCATCATTTTCACCTGTTAGGAGTGGCTGATTGAGATGGTTGATTAACTATCTAAAGAGAATATAGATCAACTTGGTTACCAGGAAACAAAACATAATTGTCACAGAAATGCTGATGATGTATCCCCAGATCTTTACATATACCTATCCTTTATCTGGCACAAGAGAGGATTCGCTAACAACCAGTGTTGGACTGTCAAGTTAATCTTTGCTTAGTTTATTTCCAACATTCCTTTTTACTCTTTGCTCTGCCGCAACAATACAGATTTTAATGATTCATTTTCTGCACCCTATTAGCATTACATCGCTAACCTAAATCAAACATTTTAAGAATATGTATGTCTAGAGATAGCTTTATGTAGATTCTGCTGAATACTATAGTTAGGGAATTGTGTTCCATTAATTCCTTCCATCACTGAAAACATGAACATCTGCATACATTTTTCCATCCAGTTCTTCTTTTCAAATCATACTAATGTTACCGCACATGAACGTGCCCTTCTCTATTAGCTTCAGTGTAAGGTTAGCATCAATAGTTAAAGCTTAGCAGCTTCTTTAAGAATGACTGACCCTACACAAATTGGGTTTTTAGTTTCTCTCTTCAGTTGTTTTCAGCACCAGAATACACACAACAAACAAAGCACATTGAGTATATTGCACTTTCATTCAAATCTCCAGAAGCTGTACAATTCACGGGAGGGAGTTTTTTTCCCCCTCCAGTAATGGCTGACCTTTGTTTTAGCAAAAATAGTTCTTTTCTAGTCAGTGATTTTACATAGCCCTTGAAGAATTTTGGGAACTATCTGCAGGAAGAATGTAGTATAAGTATCCTCCAAGAAGTTACCTCTATATTCTGTTAAAAAAGTTGTACCTGATCAGAATAAAGGTTCACATAGCACAGTACTTTGTCACTGGCAGAGTCTTGGGAAAGAGTGCAAGAACAGATGAAATTCTGGAATTGCCATTTGTAATTCAGGGACAACCTGAGCCAGAAGTATGTGGTGTGTTTGTATTTTAAAAGCCCTTGATGAATTTTCTTATGTGAATTTGGCCAACCACTTTTTGCAACCATGTGGAGGCCTTACCATCACAGCATTCTGTGGCAAGAAACTTCACAGCTCAGCAATGAATTTTAAGAAAAACTGTGTTAGGAGAAGTTCCTCCAACACATTTATCCAGAATGGATATAGATGGTGTTAACAGACAACTACTACCACCACCACCTCCAGAGAGCTGGCCAGGCAGACGGATTAGATGTAATATCTCAGAATTACCCACAAAAGTCCTAGCACATGACTGAAGAAATACAATTTCTAACCCTAGTCAGCTCATGCAGAATTAACCTTACTTAGTTCAATAAATTTACTATACAACAGAAGTTAGAGTCCACTGACCACAAAAACAACTGTGAAGCCTCTGGAATTTGGAGTCCAGTTACAAGCAAGCAATGACTGCATACTGTATGAGTAAATGCCACAAGATTAAGAATTTCACCTTTTTTATCAAGGTAAAAAACAGCATATAAACTATTAAAAAACAATCCTAGCATTTTATTTTTTTTTAAGTCTGATTTGGATGAAATACATCAGGCATAGCAGGGAAAGGAAAAGGAGCAAGATCGTCGTACTTCAAGAAGACTGAACAGCGTACGATGAAAACGATTAGCCCTAATTAGATCAATTTAATGGTGAATTCTTCTGCTCAAAATAGAGTTTAACAGGAAAAGATAGAGAACCTACTTAAATAGTGGAATTGTTACATTTACACTTAAAACACAAAATGTTTTATCAGATACTCATTTCTACCAGTTTTGTAATTCAGAGGGGTTTTTTTTGTTCTGCACACCGGTAGTTTCCTAGGTGATGTTACCCTCTGTGTAAGCAACATAACACTGTTAATCACAGCTTCAACCATCTGCAGATACAGCACTATGGACTCAGCTACTGTTACCTATACAACACAACGGGATTATGTTATGAACTTACAGCCTAGACTCAGTTATAGGTAGGTACCATGACCCTGAACATACTTCTGATCTTGACAAGTTCCTCACTGCAAGCTAAGAACATTCAGTATCTTAAAGCACGAAGTTTCATCTCAAAATAGTTGCTTCAGAAATATGACTAAGCCTGTGAAGAAAAATGGAAGTGACAAAAATAGAAAAATTAGTGTTTACAGGAAGTTTAATTTTACCCTTAGATATTAGCTTTTATTTGACTTGGTAGCATGGGTGTCTGAGGGAAGGATCTGATCCACAGTGTTACTAATACCATGGTATAACCCAAAATTAGATCCCAGTTCTACTGATCTTTAAAGCAATTTGCAAATTCCTAAACATTGTTAAACTAAGTCATTATGATACACCCACCAATGAAGACTACCTCACAATTTGTTTAAGACTGTATATCAAGCAATACAGCATTAATGCAATTTAGTCAGTGTGCATGGTTTTCCTCCAAAGCAGTAACTATACTCCTACAGAACTTTTCAAACCTCTAATGTTAAATATCTCCATGTCTTGTACATTTGTTCTTATTCCCAAGGAAGATTAATAGAATTAAGTAAATTGCAGAAGAAAAATTGGATGCTTACTGACTTCTGGAACTGTACATTTCTAATTCATCTGTACATTACAAGACAATAGAATAAACTTCACAATTAAATTAAATTTCAGGAATTTTAGTATAAATTTTCCATTTAAAAGCCAAGCAAGGCTCTGTATTTTGATGATGATGACAGTATCATTGATTAGGTAAGAAAAAAAAAAAAAAAAACAAACAACTGAGTTTCAAGATCCTAGGTGAGAAAGAATCAAGACACCAGATGTCAAATACACCCAGATTTTAGGAAAGTTCAGATCTATATCCAAGTTTCCTGGTTAGTCATTTAGCCTTAAGAAAACTTCTATAGAATTTTGCAGAATTTCCCCAAGATACAGTTCCAAAGTTTTGACCTGCACCTTTATCACTCGTTTTTAGACATGCTGAGTAAAAGCTAGTGGTCTGTGTAAAAGAGAAAAATAGAAACACCTTAACGTGCTTTTATTTTCTCTGTATCAGTATGTTTTTATGATGCTCAATGAACGGCCTTCCAAAACATGGATAAATTGAGATTCCCTACTCATTTTGATATGTGAAGGCTTTAGAGAGGAGTGTATTAAATGCTTTTTTGACCCACATTCAGTTGCTCCAAATAATTAATTATAGAATGCATGTAGTCATATGTCATGTAACAAATTAAAAGATAACTGGCAGTCAGTTCAATTTTAAAAAAAAAGGGACAAAAAAATAGCCTATGAACGTAAAGAGAATGCCATTTTAAAGGTTAAATGTTAATCGCAGCTGAATGAATGAAGATGTTTGTCTACTGAGATACCCAGTGAACTCCTCTGATTTGGAACAGCGTCAGTGTATTTCTTCCTAAGGCAATCCTCACTGATGAATATTTGGCTACCCCAACTGAAGTTAATTCCACAGTTTTTCTTCAAATATACAGCAGACAGACACAATCAGAAATCACAGAGTTATGCTTCATCTTAAATAGGTTTGAAGATGAGCAGATATGGAACTTTTACACATGCTCTCAGTAACCTCAATGCACAACTTCCACAGCAACTGTTCTCTTACCCACCAACTAAGGTGGAGTGGGAGGAAATAACACGCGTGTAGGTGGAGTGATAAATTTAAGTTAGCTTCTTTTCTGTCCTCTATAAAGCAACTATCTTAGGACTCTAGTCTTGCTGTCTTTGCTAGCAAAACTGTGCAATTTTCCAAAACTCAGGGCCAGCAGATTCTATTTGCTTTTATTCAGCAGATTCAGTTTAATATTTTCCTTATAGTCCTGTGCATTGACATGCTGTGACAGGAAAACCTTTTCACAACCAACATAATGTTAATTTTTAACTATAGACTGTTCTCTTTTAGGTAAAGGATTGACTGCAGATACCTTATTTCCTCAGGATACCACAGACGCATCAGAAAACACCAGTAGTCTGCTGCAACTTCCACATCTGGGAGAAACTCTACAAAGCTTTTTGGTTTGCCATATCTTTGGGCATTTTCTTGTATTGGCATTGCCTATTAACAATACTCAAGTATTTACCAGACAGCAGCTTACACTGAACAACATTATTTCCTCCCACCTTATTTTGTGCCTAACTACCAGCTAGTAAAACTAATATTCATGATGTAAACTAAGACAGCACAGAATTTTCTTGAATTATAAAAGAGTTTCCAATACTTCAGTGAATTTGGAGACCTTCTACGAAGCGGGGCATACAATAAAACCCATATGCATACACAGAACAGGTTGCAAAAAAGGGGGGTGTACCACAAACATTTCAGTAACTGAAATGTACTCCAATGAATAAACATGCACGTATTAAAAAATAAGCACTTAACACTGCATGATTGCCCTAAGATAACTATTGTACTAGAGAAATCAGTCTTAAGAGCATTCACATGACAAATACACTAAGAGGTCTCTGGTACCCTAGACACTGTTCAATTTTTTTTTTTAATATTGAGCATAGCAACGATTACAATCATCTGTACTTGTGGCTCAAAGTTAATTCTCTGTGGAAACTGGAGTCTGAGGGGAAAAGGAGAAGCTAATTAATATAAATTATAGAAGCAAGTGACAGGACTCGAATTCTTACCCCTGCAAGGGGAAACAGACCTCCTGAGCCAAAGAAAGTCAATTAAACACAAAAGACGATCTGAATTAATGGACATCTCTGTTGCAGATGCTTACTGAATCAAGAAAAAAGGACAAACTGATACACTTGAATATCAAGGGATGCCTTTGTTTTGTGCTTTGCAAGCAGACAGAAGTAAACCTCGTCAGTGCCCAGGACAGGGGAAAGCCGCGCGTGACCAAGCAAGGGTAAGAGTCTAGCCCAAGATTAAGGGACCATGTCTCTTACACTCCCTCCTGCACTGGGTATATTCATTTGGTCATAGTCACAAACAATTCTTTTTCAGCTTGGACCAGGTGGAGAACTGAGCTTTCATTTGTCTGTGGTGTGCTACCTACACATACGCATGTGACAGGACTGCGCAGGCAGCGGGTAACAGCCAGCACATGTGAACTGCTACCTGACACAACGTCATTTTCTCTGTATTGCTTGTTGCCCTAAATAAATACAACATCTTGTGAAAAGTGGCTCATTAACTTTGTCATTATCCCCAAACAATACCAGAACTGAAAATATGGACTAAATTCGTACCAAAGCTATTACTTGACAGTAAAAGGACACGAGAACACAGTCACAGTGGGAAAGCAGAGGGATACAGGCTATTGCCCCAGAAGAATGAAATCCCTTAAACCTCCAGCCAGTTCCTAAGCGAAGCACCCTTGCAATGCTATCTGCAGTAAAAGAGACCACTCACATTCCTGTGTATTTCCATTGATTAATTTAAACATTTTTGACACTTGAAAAGGAGAGATTTGTCTGCAGCCAGATCACTTCTCTTTAACAACCCAAGGTCTCAACACAAGCACTCTGGACTTTTTTATTCCTAGATATTTGCAGTATATACCACTATAAAAATACAGTTTTCTCGTGACTTAAACCAGGAAGTAAAAGATATCTCAAAGGAGGAGAAAAATTATATAATCACAAAGGTAAAGCTAGAGTTTTGAGTGAAAAAGTTATTCTTCCTGTTCTGCTTTTAAAATTTTTTGATCAAATGAAAGATCGATCTTGATCACTGATTTACTAACTCATGATATTGAATTAGTATGTTCTTAAAACAGTAGTACTTGAATTTGTATTAACACTCAAATTATTCTTATTAAATACTTAAGCCACACACTAACATCATTATCTCTAACGCTATTTTAAAATATCCACAAAAGAGTTCCGTTTGCTAAGATATCAATAGCATGGCCGATATATGAGGATGCATCCAAATCCTACCAAGCAGCAGCTCATCCTGGGGAGCTCAGAAGAGGATCACTCTGGAGGCAGCAAAGGCTGGTTCAGGGCAGCAGAATGTATATTCTTGATGCTAACAGCTCCCTTCTGCTGGAGATAGCGCTGCACTGCTAAAACACTGTTCACGTTCATGTTTGTTTAGGTTTGGTTGTACCTTGCTAAGCAACAGACAGCACATGGAATTTGGCTCTAGAAAGCCTTCACAGCAGATTCCAGTGTTGGGAAGCTCAGAAATATTTGGTCACCTCCACTCCTTGAACCATCAAGAGCTTTGGGCACAGCCTATATTGACCCTAACAGATTCGCCCTGACAACCCTTCCACTTCTGCAGCCCAATTCCAGCCTGGCAGTAACGCACACCTGCCACCTCCTGCTGTGGCTGATGAACATCCTCACTTTGCCCACTCCAAAAAGGAGAGGGGAAGGAGGAAGAAACCCTCAAAGGGCAAGCAGGGACATTTGCTGGGTGTGCACCTTCAGAGGCACACAGCTTTCTCAGCAAGAGTTGCAGGAAACCTTTCATCCTCCTATTGCTGTTCTGACTGATAAGAGCATGCTGAACTCTCTTCATTTTAATTCATGCAATGATTCTCAGGCAAATTATTTTAAGACGGTGCAGGTGAGTTTCACTTGAAAGCAGCAAAGCTGCTATGGGAACCCTAAGGACTGCAAGGACAGGAAACTAGGAAAAAAATCCCCCAAACCACAAAACAAAACACACAGAGAGCCAAACAAAACAAACAGGCGAACCAGGTAAAAATGCAGGTGAACTATTCACTGTTGTAGTGTCAGTCACACCTCTACCACCCATAAGTATAGTAAGGTAAATCCAAAGGTGTCATTAATAGGTTGTATTAGAGTGGTAAGAAGTCCAGTGTATTGAGGGGATGCTTTATTAATCCAAAACTGTAATAGTATTAACTTGGAAAGTTACCATACTTGCAACTGACAGTGGTCAATACGTTTCCAATTCACTCTGCCACATTTTAATTAAATTATCTTATGGTAAATATGCTAAATCCTCCGTTACTTGATGGCATTTCAATTTTAGCTTTCAACTTCTCAGACTCACTCGTGAAAGGTAAGCTTGGAGAACAGTGCCATCTAATGCTAAAGAGCATAAAAATAGGAGATTACTGTAATAACTTTAAAATATAATGTTGCAAATTTGTTTTACACTGATTTTCCACACAATTCTGTAAAACTCAGTAATAGCTTAAATAAAAGTTTAAAATGCATCTTTCAAATGACATAACAGATTTGGAAAACATCATTGCTAGTTCAAAAATACCTTTTATGAAAGGAAGAACATCTAATTCAGGTGATTGAGAAGTATTGTACTTGAATAGCAAATTCCCGAACTACTGCATTACCTTCACATTGTTTGAGTGCACTAGGGAACTTGAAGATCTGTTTGAAATTAGATCTATTCCTAATCAGTAAATATAAGATGACAAATAACATTACACACACCCCCTTTCTTTTTTCTTTTGTAAGTATACTCTAAATATCATGTTGTATTAGAGTGTTATTATCATAACATCAAAGCTTTTGGCTTTGATTCTAACTTAATTTTAATTAAATTCTCTCTCACACACAGAAAACAACAAAATACTTTTCCCCGTGTGGATAATAAGGAAAGACACTGTTTTGGAGGCTCAAGTAAGTGCTTGCCTTTGAAACCAAAAAGGTGTTAGAAACATCATGCAAAAGCAGACATGGCTAAAGAGTGGCTAAAAAGTGAGACGACATCCTTCAGAAAGCTGGAAGTTTGGACAAAGGAAATAGAAAAGGATCATAAATTCTGTGAGGCTAAACGTAAGAACACAGGCAAAGAAAAAGGATACGGAAAGTGTTTTAGGATCAGCTTAGAAGAGTCATAAAACTTAGTAATATATCCCTTTTCAAACACATCAGGAACAAAATACCTGCCTATGAATCTCTAGAAACAATTACTGCTCAAGGGGTAAAAGGAGTGCTCAGTGAAGATAAGGTTAATACATTAAACAAAAATTAAGGTGGTGGTGGGGTTTTTTTGATTCATTTTCACGGTAGGGCAGCTTAAAGAGATTCCCTTACTGGATTCCCTCACAGTATAAGGCAGGCGAGGGGATTTTTCTTCTCTCCTCCCCTCCCAGTCAAAGGGCTGCTGGAAGACACTATAACAAGAAAAAAAAACCTTCTACTCTGAACACTCTAAACAATAACAAGTCACTGGGCTCAGGCAGTAACCACCTACAACCTTCTAGACAAAACGGGCAATGAAATAATTGAGCAGTTAACTGTGCTGTGCAACCTCTTTCCTAAAAGTGCCTGATTACAAAAACACACAAGATACCCATTTTGAAAACTGTTCCAGGAGACAGAGGGAAGCACAGACCAGTAGATCTGATGTCTGTAAGATGAAGAACTGGTAGAAACTATAATAAAGATAATTTTTGAGCACATAGATGGGTGTGATATATTGGGAAAGGGTCAACATGGATTGTATAAAAGGAAGTCAGCCTCAGAAATCTATGAGAATTCTCTGAAGGAGTCAGCAAGCACTGACTGATAAAGATGACTCAGTTGACATAATCTTCCAAAGAAGCTACAAGAAAGTAAGTTGCCATAAGTAGGTGGAAGGAAGCATTTACATGACTAAATAACCAGTTGCCATATATAAGTAGTTATAAGCAAAAAAAACCACAGTAAATTGCAGTACAAGTAAAAAGGATCTTCAAAGTTTCTTTCCTTTTTTTTTCCTTATGTACTCCAGTAATTTACCAGTGAGTCTAAACAGAGTTCTTACCATTCCAAAGCCCGCTGTTCTAGCAACGGTCTTTTTGCTGAAACTGCAGATTCCTTCAAAGTGAACTTCCTTCACCTTTTTTCAGGTGACCCCAAACTTCCAGCCTACCTTTCCTTTATGATGTCCAACGAATTAGTCCTCAAATCTACATAGTCCTAATGCTCAGACAGGCTTCCAAGCAATTGCACTAAAGCTAAGGTATGCTTTGTTTGCCGGGAAAGATCTATCTTTCCCCACAACAGTTCAGAAGAAAGCTGTTCAAATGTAAGAACAAATATTCTTACTCTATTTTTCCAGAACATGACTGCGAACAGAAACAGCTACAAAAGATGCAATTCTGCTGTAAGCTTCCTCACTAGACTGTTGCCTGGATAGATACAGAAATGTCTGTCTCTGTGAGTCAGCAGAATGCACTCAGCTTTCTCCTTGCAAGATAATGAACTGGTCACAGGACAGGGAATTTCAGCAAACAATATCACCACAGTGAAACACAACAAAAAGAGGGGGAGAGGGAAACCTTTTGGCTTCTCCCTCAAATATTCTGTGATGGCGTGGCTGGACAAATTAATAACAGCGTTAATCAGAGTATGTTTATCTTCCTCCCAAGTCATCTAAAACGTGAATAACCCTAGGCATCATGTTTGGTTTAGTTCCCATGCAGTATCTACCTAAACAAATACGATGAATTAAATGGTTTTAACAGTTCTGCAGCAAAGGCAACTTTACACTGCTCACTGCTTGTACAACGTGTACTTAACACATGAATAGATTTTGCAATAGAAAAATACACATTAACATTCTGAACTTTGGTATAAGTTCTATACACTAGAAAATGTATGCAGGTTTGCCCTTCTTTCTACAGGAAAAAAAAAAACAACCGTATAAATTATTCTGGCAGCTCATGACAATTTTAAAATGGATTACCTCTAATACACCATGTTCCATTATGAATCATTAGAGGAAGAGTGTTTTGATGATGTATGTCACAATTTACAGGCTCTGTGATGAGCCCGATAATACACTGATGTAATGCATTCCAGGGATTTAGCAGAAAGAAAAAAAAACCAAAGCCACTTTTGTTCTCTTTAAACTCTATGCTCGGTTCACCCCTGCTGATATCAGAATTTAAAAACCACATATCTAACATTGTCATGGTGGCAGGAAAGGATAAGGACCATGTCCAGCAAATACATAACCAACACGTTTATTTTCCTTCTATTTTTCCATGACCTGATCTATCAAGTTACGTAGGACAGCCTTGATTCCTGCTATTCAGCAACGGGATGATTGTTACAGCTCAACATGCACATGACACAAGCGTACGATACATTCCCAGACCTACTCATGCACACATACTACAGCCACTTGAAAAAACAAACAAGAGATTAAAGCATTATAATACTGCAAACTGAACCAAAAGAAGAGATATCATGAGGTCTGTTATCAATTTGCCTCTCTAACACTTTTATTAAGATCTACTCTGAAGAGATTATTTAACTTCAGGAACAAGGAAGAGGGGGAAAGTTGAAGAGAATAGAATTTGAGACTCTGCTCTGTTGCTCTCCTGGATAAAAGGAAGAAAAACCGCTTGAGTTCTATTGCAGTACAATTTTCTTTCTTAAGAGTCTTTTATAACCTGGTAAATATTCAAATAAACAATGTTCTGGGTCAGAGTAATTGATATCACTCTCTGCAGTCAAAAGGAAGGCTATTGCTCCTCAGAACACAAAGTGCTCTGAAAACGACTTGAGCGTGCCGATTTAGTTCTGTCTGCTTAACAGCTTGATGTGACATGGGCACATGATATTCAGGATATTCACTCGTCTGTATTCCATTCTTTGCAGTATTATCCCTTTGCTGCATCTTCATGTCCCTTTCTAGAGTCTTCTCTGTGAAACCATATCGTTTGTTTCACCCAGGGATGGCTGTCCCACAGCTGCTCTAGATTCAGAATGAGCTCGGGATATTTTAGTGTTTCGTTTATTTTTGTGTGTCGTGCTATGATTCCTGATGGGGAAGATGCGTGTCATTTGTAAAGCAGAAGCTTCCAACTATCCTGCCTGCTAGTGCCACTAGTGTGACCAAGCAAAATCAGATGCAGTTTAAAAGTGGGAGGCACAAGGGATTAGGATCATTAGTCCACATTTCCCACTGTGCCTCAGCACTAACTCATACATTCCCACAGGCAGCTTTCCTCCAATTCCATAACACAATATATGGGATGCAGATGTTAGTGTTGCACATCAGGTCCCACAGCAGATGAGAAGCTGAAGCACCGCCTGTAGCTGAGAAACGTGCACCTCTCCTCAGTAAACCACTGAGCTGTGGATCTGCCCTTGTCACATCAGCTTGTGTGAGTCCAACATGCCACATCATGTGATGCAGAGAGTGTCCCCTCATGTTATGGCAGCCTCCACCTCTAACTATCTCCCAAAGCCATCAGATTCATTTTTATAATTATATGATCATGGCCAGAAGCATAACCCTATATAAATTTCATTTTGCTTCGCAGTAAATTTGCTCATCCTCTTTGCAAGTCCCTAGTTCTGGTACAGCCAGCTAAGGCACAAATTAGTGACACACCTGATACCACAGGGCATTAAAAATGGATTCTTCTTTTTGATTATTACATTTAATTTCTCAAATTTACATTATTAAGTAAGTGTAACACATGGGTAACCTCTAAATGCCCATCTAGTACATTGTTCTCACTCTCTGATGCAGTTATTAGTATAAACTAAAAATGGTCATTGTAAATTAGCCATGGAGAAATTCACATTACAGTGATTTCATACCCACAGTACACAGCTTTTTCAGAAGATAATTCTAATTTAAGTCGTGACAAGACTGCACTACCTTCAAGAACTGTAATGAAAAGCAGTTTGTGTGTTCCATTCCTTTGTGCACAGAAGTAGCAACAGAACAGCTGATGTAGGTAACTAAAGAGAATTTCAACTCTCAAGCTAAACAGAAAGGTGTTTATGACTTCTTAGGATATCAGACATCTAAAAAGAAAAAATGAAATAAAAGCAATGAGCAACAGGGAGATGATCCTATACTGTTCAGCTAAAACTATGCTAGGATTATAGCATCTGTTATTCCACTCTAGTAAAACTATTTCCATACCATTCTTCTTCTCGGATTTCAGGTGAAGTGAACAGAAATTATTCTATTGTAGAAGCTCAGGGGGACTCACCAAATGACCCTACAACGGCACGTACTGATACTAAATCAATACCAAGCTGCTTGTCTTTCTCAGACTAAGTATTCCCAGTAACTCAGAACCCCATTATCCAAGCTGTACTGTGAGTGTTTGTTCAGCATCTCTTCTGTCCTAGTTTACCAGTTTCCTGTAATCTCTTTTCAATTTTGTGGGGGAAAGAAACTTCTATTCCATTTAATAAGCCACATATCCTCAACCACAGCAGTCACTGCTTTATGCAAATTTTCACAGCAAATGACTTCTAGGACCAACACGTCATCTTCCTATAACTACCTAGCAGAAAGCGAAACGCATTCTTGCTAGTTTTACATACTGGAGAAGTGATTAGGTCCTATCTCAGATCATTACATCAGTAATGATTCACTTCTAGCCAGAAAGGCACCAAACTCTTTCAAGAATTCAGCTCCGTGGTAACAGAATGAGAAGTCTGAACCCGGTCTGAAACTTTTCATGCTTTGAGCCTTGTTTATGAACCCCATGATTTAAACCCTGTTAGGTCTCATGCAGAAATACCGAGAAGGGATAGACAGAGATAATTAACTCAGCTTCACAGTACTACCTCCAGCTTATTTGTTCTTCTTTCTCATTAGAAGATTCATCAGAATCCATAAATGGGAGTTCATCTGTGAATTAAATTTGTTCCATGGTAATAGGTAAGTATCCACAAACAAAACTAGTTTTGTGTTAGTGCTGTCTCCACCACAATCTCAGAGAATAAAATACTCAGTGTGGTCACGAAAACTCCACCAGTGTCAGTTCCTTTTTCAAAGGATGCAGTTATTCCTAAAATGCATGTCAATCAAAATTGGTCAGCCAGCCAGTCTCTAAGCTATTCTAACAGAAGAGCTGCACTCAGCCACCGTTTTATCTTGTGCATTACACTTCTTTCAAAGTTTTTGTCTTTCTTTAGACTCTTTACAGATCTCCAAGCCTGTAGGTAAGAGCTCCTTCTGTCCCTTTACTGATAGAAAAACCAATTTAGAGATCTTCTTCTCTAGCCCTGCATCCTCATGCTGTTAGCCACAGGCCAAACTGACCATGTGAAATACTTTCCTGCTTTTGAACTGGATTGATTCACCAATATAATTTATCAGGTACACTCATAAATTGATGTGATCTTTCCAGAAGCAGAGGAAGACAACAAGTAGTAATCGCAACGCCAGAACTGTTTCAACAGCCTTCCACTTCATCACAATAAGAACCAACTGTAAACTGTCTGTGAACCCACCTTATACTGTCAATACCACCAGGCTCGTGCAGCAGGAACAAATATAACATCATATTTCCATTACATATCCCCACCACTACTTCAAAAGCAAGCAACAAATTTAAGAAAGAGTTAATTTATTACATCACACAATGCAATGAAGTTGGAAAAAGAGAGGTTCAGACTTTCACCCCCCCGAGGAAAGTCAGGCACTGCAACAGGTTACCCAGAGAGGTTCTGCAGTCTCCATTCTACTTTTAGCACTGGGTTGGACTAAAGCCCTCTGGAAGTCCCTTCCAACCTCAGTTATCCTATGATCTTATGATGCAACAAAACCTTTCTCTTTTTTTTGGAATTTCTCTTTTTTATGGAATGTTTGCGCTCTATTCTTATACATATAACACAACATTTTATTCAATGATAATCACTGATGCTTTTACTCTGTTGACATAATTAAATATTTAGAGAAAACCAAATTAATTCACAGAATAGTCAGAATAAAGGTTCTGAGGACAAATATGTCATCTATAACAAGCAGGAAGAAAATGAGAAGCAGAGTATTCAGGGGTGTGTGTGTGGAGGGAGGTATTAAAAAAAAAAATCATAACCCTCCTGGAATTTGAGAAGTCAAGCACAGTTCTACATTTAACTCACAGATTCTGGACAGGAACTGTCTGAGGCTGTGACAGCTCAAAAGAAACATCTTCATACAGCAGTTAGTGCAGACCCACTAACCTCTTCGTTTCACTAACATCACCACCTAAAGTGACTGAGCGTACCCCCAGATCCTCTTTAGAGAGACTGCTAGCCACAGGCAAAATCCCTTCTGCTGTTTCTCCTGCTTTTGCTGCATTCAACCCTACACAGCTAAGCTAGCACCAAGGTCTGAGGGGTCAAGAAAAAAAAAAAAAAATACTCAACCGTGCTGTTATTCTGGAAATACCCACTTCAAAAGTTGTTTCTTACATTTCTTTCAAAAAGCCTACTTTGCTTCAGGGCTGTAAGCAGTCAGTGTGTCAGGCAGATACTCACAAGGAAACAAAGACCTGAAGAATGATGTCAGGAAACTACCACCAAAGCAAAAGGATGCTCAATAACTGAACATGGCTCAAAATACTTTTTGGGTGCCTCAAAAATATTTTTTCGGTACACTCAGTAAAACTACTATATATTCACCATTCAGGATCCTCATATAGGACTCAGGTTTATCACATAGCAGATTATTTTAGCGAAAACAGAGATTCACTGAAGAACTAATGACCAACCACGTGACCGGTTTGTAAACTGATTCTAGTAGCAACAGCATCAAAATGTTTTGCTGCAGCATAATCTACAACAGCTGTAAGAGTAAAGGCATAGGCACGAAAAGCATCTCAGGCAGAAGTAGTATTTTTCACTAGACCAGCTGGTATTCCTGGAAAAAACAGACAATATTCTAGACATAAAAGCCCCTCTTCATATCAGAAACAGAAGCAGCAGTTTCCAAGGTACACAGGAGTTTAGCAGAACTGATCAGAGTTTAGGTATAGATCAAGTAGACCGCCTTTTAAAGAAATAAGAACCTAAAACAAACAAAAAAAATCCTAGCAAAAATATAACTTAAGACCATTGAGAACTTAGCTCTAATCATGTTGAATGAGTATTTCTTGAAGAGAAAAATAATAATGATGAATGTACGGAAGTTCAGATGCAACAAACAGAGTATCTTGTTTTTCAGCAGAGAACATACAAAGGACAACGTGTTCTCATGTTGAGTGAGCACATTAGATTTTCCTTTTTGGTTTAGAGAATTTGACAGGAATAGTAGTTCCAAAACCCTTTCAAAATTCTACAGGCACAGTTCCTCTTGCACAACCACTGCAGCTACAGGTAAATGGGAAACCCATTCTAATTTTAGCAAAACATCACTTACATTTTTGTCTACTTCAAAGAGTTAAATACACTCACTTTTTAGTTTGCCATTAGAACACTACTGGTTTATGAGCTATGTCTGAGAGCATATACTGTCGCTCCAATTCTTCTTCCTTTTCTCCTTCTCATCTACATAGACTGCAAGTAAACCTTCTTTGGCTCTTAACAGGCAAATTAGCATCCTTTTGCAAAGGAATCAACAAGTTTAATCCATATAGAAGCCCACTGCTGCAAACTAAGATAGTCACTGCTTTATTCAAGAGAATATATTTTCAAATCAGAAAGTAAGGTATATGCAGATTTTTAGTTCCATTATATAAAAATTAGGGTGGCTCCTTTTACAAGAACTTGGATGCATTAGGGAAATATCAATAACTTTCTATCATTTTAATGATGTTGCAATGTCAGTTGAAGATAATGGAGTTGCACCAGAGATTAATTCAGACCAATTAAGGCAGCAAATTAACTGAAGGCTTCTCACTTTTGCACAACAAAAAGAAACCCCAAAATCTTTGTGGAAACTTCAACCGCTGTCTGCTCAGTCTCTCTGCCGTAACTGTAGCCCCACAGTAGTGCTGGTTGAAGAAAACACATGCGCGTGCCTGAGCTACTCCTGAAGTGGCTAAAGGAGTTCACAGATTCCTAAAGAAATTCAGGTTGGAATGCAACTCAGATCTCCTGTCACTGCAGGGGGGACCAGCAACCCTGAACAACAGGATGCAATAGCACAAGTTATTAGAGGTAACAGGCTAAGCCATAATCACTAGATCCATCAGGCCTATCTGTTGACAACCCCGGAAGGGTTGCAGAAGTGACGCACATAGATCCTGCTATCCAGTCTCTTGGAGAGCTGCCATGTAACAGCGTCCATTCCTTTCTGATCCTTTTACGTTAGCTTTCACCCAGTTGCAGTAACTCTGATCTCATTCAAGTCAAGGACACTTCTGACACTTAAATGCTGATGGACTTTTCCCTTTTACTCATAACAGCATCCAAGATTTCATATAACTCATTAGAGGTTGATAACATAACTGCCTAGAACCTGGAGCACTGCAGGGTGTATTCCCCTACAGTGTTTGCTTCTCCTTGCACTTCATACGCAACGTGGTGGCCACAGGCCGGCAATGATTGCTCTATTTAAGATGTAAAGCATCACTGCCTCTGCACAAGCACAAACCCACCAATCTGGTCACCGTGATTTGCATAACATTTTCTTAATTCATATAACTTAGCTGATTTATATTTTTCATGTCTTTTAGCAAGAGACAATTAAAGCTGTTTAGAGAGACAAAGAAGCCACAAAGTGAATTCAGAATGTCAAAATAGGTAGAACTTTAACAGACTAATTTTGAGAAGCTGCATCATATACTCAGCCTCCATAACAACTGCTTTTAATTGAAACGTTTCAAGTGGATTTTCACTGAATTCTCATTTTCATTACCAAATGTTTATGATCCAGGATGTTCTGTGATTAGGCATAGGTTTTATTAGGTGGGGGGTTTCTTTCTTAGTTCTTCTTCTTTTCCTCCTGATGGACATCGCCATGAGAACCACAGTGAAATGCATTCCTCCTACTCTGGTAATAAGTTACAAGTTTGATTTTAAATTATAAAAGGCAATACTTTTTTTGGTGGTGTTACTTTTAGTAACGCAAGTCAGGCCAGCTGGAGATGTTATTTCTACCCTGGAGAGTCTTGTGCAATGTTTTAAATTGTAAAGGGAAATAAGTGATTCTAGCTTTTATGATAACACAATTCACAGTGATTTCTCTGGGTATTATTTTTCTGGGAATTGCTGCACACTGCAGACTAACGTAAACTTCTATGAGCACCTTGAGAGAAATATGCATTTAAAAGTTTATTTAGGCAAGGTAAAAGATTACATTGAGAAGAATACATTAGCATACGCTAAGCAGAATAGAGCCAGATCTCCACCATGGGTTCATTTTCCTCTTGTATGCATGGACAAATGAGTTTAAAATTCCTACTTCCCATTAGATGCAAAGTCCTAATCTTTACATTCCAATCAACTCCAACAGACAGAAACACAAATTTGTCAGAACTGAAAACAGTTCTTCCTGTGAAACTGGAGTAACAACCTGAGTGACATAACTTTAACTGGTTTTTATAAAAAGTTTCCAAAAGTAGTTTAACAATATTGATCCTGAAAAATTAATTTCTCAAGTCAAAACATAGTAAGCATCATGAGGGCTTTTGTGGTTTTATTCAGTATTAGTTCGGTTTAGATCCTGGGACAGGTGGCCACTAATTTAAAATGAGCAACTACAGTGAAGGCCAATAAGCCTGAAGGAGCAACGCTGGCACTTTGCAGAATTCTTGTGTCCTATGGGCAATTTTTTTTAGTTCTAAATAGTCTCTGTAATGCCAGTATGTCCACCTGCCATTTGACATGAAAATGTACCTCTCTCCTAAATAATTGTAGTGATTTCCAAATCCATGTCAAAATCAAATTGCCCCACCTCCCGCGCTCCAATGTAGCAAACAGTTTTGAAAGGAAAAGAGCCAAATTCCCTTTCCACTAACACACTTTAAAAACAGATCTGTACGTACTATCAGAAAGGGATGAGAAGAATGATTTGGAAACAGCACTTAATAGTAAGTGGTGGCTCAACATAAGCTATCACATCCTCATATTGTAATTGAAAGTTCTTGATATAACCTGCATTTCACAAAGTCCAAGAGATTTAACCCAAGCTAACTTTTTAAAGAAATCACTTTCAGCCTATGTTCCATCCATAAAAAGACCATAACTGAAGCTTAAATAAGGTTTTTGACAATATATTAGATTTCTAACAGGTTCTAATTCTTCTTTCCTCCCACATAACACTTTTTTTTTTTAATGTATGGAGATTAATTTGAATAAACATGAAAAAATTAATTTGAATCAAACAAATGAAATTTTAAGTCAGTTGCATCTCATAATAGAAGTTATATAAATTGCCCCTTTTCTACTTGCTCTTTTTCTTCCCTAGTTATATTTTCCAAACATTGAAAATAATATTAGCTGTACGGACAGACAGTTAAGATATGTCTATCTTCTGGCACAGCTGGCAAGAAGCAATGTAAGAGAAGAATGTAGTAAGAGCTCATTCTGCAGTAGGAACTGCTATAAAGTGTATATTGAAGGTATTACATCAAAGAATTTCCTTCACTCAAGAGAAATATCAACCTAATAGTAGTTCTGTAGAAATAGCAGGAAACTGCTTTAAAAAGAAACTTCTTTCTAGCATACTGCAGACTCTTGAGTTTATCCCTGTATCTAATTTGGATGTTATATATTTAAATATCAGATTTGAAAATAAAAGAAGTTAGCCTTCTGCCCTGGTATGTTCCTCCCTCCACAGAAGCACACATAGTTACCCTATGAAGACAGTTAGGCTAACTGCTTTGACTGAAAGTGAGGATTTTATCTTTTTCACAAAATTGCAGATTCCTCACAAAAACATACAAACTAGATTTCCAGTTTGCTGATTTTTTTTACCAAGTCCAGTTCTAAGAAAATTGGTTTTGTCCACAGTCTCTATTCTGAAGTGATGGTTATTCACTCCATCTTTTCCCTTAAATAAAGTTCGGAATAAGAAATTCTTAAGAGTTCTTGTATATAAACATTCGCATAAATAAACGTAACAATACAAACATAGCAGG
This sequence comes from Larus michahellis, assembly GCF_964199755.1. Classification (NCBI taxonomy): domain Eukaryota; kingdom Metazoa; phylum Chordata; class Aves; order Charadriiformes; family Laridae; genus Larus; species Larus michahellis. The sequence continues at coordinate 38,774,901 of NC_133901.1, forward strand.
AGTAAAAGCGGACAGGACACAAGTGTGCTTGGTGTGCTTTGTCACCCTTCTAACAGAAGGGGAGAAAAGGTCTACACGTTAAGTTGCTTATAATTTATAAGACAAAGAGTAAAGGTTAAAGTATCAGCTAAAAAGTAATTTTACACACAGGAGACAGACACGGTCAGAGGAGTTCTATTTGGTTGGTTTTGTTGTTGGTGGTTTTTGTTTGGTCAGGGTTGTAATAAATTTTAATTAATTGCTTCTTAAGGCTCTTGCTGGCAAGAAGTCCCTATTCCGTAAGAATGTAACAAATGTAAGATTATTAGTTGTTTTCCCGAGTGGAAGTCTAAATTTGTAAATATAATATAGTTCATTCCCAACATGTGTTCAACAGCCACATTCTTGTGGCTGAAGACACTGAAACACGGAGAAAGATGACAGAAATTAGTTTAGGAGAGCAGTTCTATGCAAAGGATTCAGTGGGAAAGAAGTGCAAGGCATCTGTGTGGAAGCTGGGCAAGCGAGCAGACAAAGCTCAGAAGTTTTAATAGGATAGAGATGACATGCAAAAATGAGATACGAAAAAAAACCCAACTAGATGCTAGAAAGAGAATGGTGCAAACCTCCAAAGTTGGAAAGAAGCTTGGAAACAGTAACCTCTCATTGCCCTGTTCTGCCTCTCTGCAGTTCAATTCCTTAATTTATTCTAGTCTGACACACTTGCAACTCCAGTCTTCTCAAAGCAATCAACAAGTCTATTGCTCAGGATGAGGATCAAACTGATTGTTAGAGCTAAATGGTAGTTTGTCAGATTGCCAGAATGGCTCTTTAAAAGAAATATATTATTACAATTTTAGCAAGTCCATTAATGTCACCATCTAAAGCAAGTACAATGGGCATTCATTTTCCTGTGTCAGTCTTAGGTATACGTACGTACTCCCAGGATGAAGGATAAGCTACTGCTATAACCATTCTCTTTTACTTCTCTCTTCTTCCAAACTTCCTCCCACAGATGCACACCAACTGTGTTAGTTCTTCCCTGTTTTGCAGTCATACGCAGAAGCCTCAACTAAGATTAGGGCCCCAGTGTGCCGTACATCAATAGAAAGACACAATCCTTGCCTCAGAGAGCTCACAGGTTAAATAGCCAGGACAGGCAAATGACAGGAGAAATAATGGAGAAAGCTAGAGATAAAGTTATTTGCCCGAGGTCACAGAGCAGGCCAGGAACAGAACCCGTATCTCCTCTTGCCTTCCTAATAGGTCAGATTTTCTCTCACCTTTGGCTGAACTTCCTTTCTCTGCCTCTTCTCCTCAGTTATGAATAATTCATTCTCCGCTCACAGGTCAAGATTGCCGTTCACATACGATAACATTAACCAGATAAGAAGTCTTATGCTACTGTATTAAATATGCTTAAAAGCATGGTAAGACGAAAACTTTTCAGCCAAGAACGTTGCTACTTTGGTTTCTTTATCCATATGCATTTAGAATTGTTTCTTTTTACTGATACCAGTGCAATTAGTTTTGTCTCCCTCTGCCTGCCCATGGCAAGGATTTAATATCTGCAATTTATAGCTTGAAGTCTGAAGAAATTCTGCATTCCAATTAGCTGCAACATTTCCTTTGCCCCATAAGTATTTTGAGCTTGTAGAGTTTACTGCAAATGTGGTAACAAAATTCAACAACAACAAAAAAATGTGGTAACTACAAATTCTGCTACAAATAAATTTTGCATTTGTTCACCACTTTTACACATAAAAGTGGATCACCCACCAAATGACTTGGAGACTGAAAGAAATGCTAAGAAGTGACTTGCTCTAGATAAACAAAATTGTTGTCTTGACATTAACTAGACTGTTTACTGCATGAAATAAAGCTCACTGACCTGATTTCTGAAAGTGTTAGATACAGCTCCTATTGACCACAACTGTGTTAACAAATTGACATTTTTTTAAATGGAGGTTGTCCATTGTTCAATTACCCTAAATCAGTTTGTCAAAGAGAGTGTCCTTTGGCTACCTTCTACTAATTCTAGTATAACATCCAAAGTAGTTGTAAATAACATGCCTTAAGCCTTTAATAGAAATGCTGATCACGTCATCTTCGGTCGTTATCTTTGAACTCCACACCTAAATTCTGTACTTTTCTGGTTACATTTTCTTAGTTTGAGAGGTACAATACTCACACTGCACTGCAAAGTGCAATATAATTTTACATCACCCATTAAAAAAAATGGAGACCACGCAATTATTACTAAGGACATGAGAATGGTACATTAAACAGTGAGAATGAATACACAGCAACAGTGGATTTATTTCAATTGTCCAAACTGATGATGCAGATCTCCCACAGCAGAATTGTATCCCACGGAATTTATGGGCAGAGTGGTTCCTCTTGCCCAGCCACCAGCCTCTGGTGAGAACTGCAGGATATTGGGGTTCCTTTGCTTAAATGTCATGATGTGTTTGAATAGAGCATGGTCTGAGTAAAGAAGATACTATATAACTACTCTTTGTCTAACACTCACGTAAATTACATGACCTAACTTTAAATCCTGAAATACACCATACTAAGTATTTCTTAATAGTATACTTCATACAATAAAATTTCAATACAGTGTAAGGTTGCAGACCAGTGAAGAACAAATAGGTGGACTGCTATAGCAACTCTATGAAACAGCTCCAAGTGAACCTAAACGAGAGTGAGAAAAACACATCAGGGGCATCTGTCAGTAAGAAGTTTGGATGCTGATGTCTGATTGCAATGCACCAACTTAAAGACTGCTCATCAACCTTAGGACTCTATGGGTGATGAAAGAGGAGACAAACACCAAATAAAGGGCTGGGTGTACCTTGTACGGCAGATGAGATGGCACAGCTCTGTTAGGTTGTGGTTGAGTACTGTGACTAGCTGTGTGATAAAAAAAGAAAATATTGGGTTCCAAAGAGTAAGCAGGTTTCTGTGACTAAAGCATAAGTCTTCTTCCCAATTTTGCTTAAACCCTTGTCAAAAAGCAAAGAGAAACAGAGAAATGACGAGGCCATAAACCCAAAGAATCATAGAAGGGTTTGGGTTGGAAGGGACCTTAACAGATCACCTAGTTTCAGCCCCCCTGCCATGGGCAGGGACACCTCCCACTAGATCAGGTTGCTCAAAGACCCATCCAAGCTGGTCTCAAACACTTCCAGGGATGGGGCATCCACAACTTCTCTGGGTAACCTGTTCCAGTGTCTCACCACCCTCACAGTAAATAATTTGTTTCTAATATCTAGTCTAAATCTCCCCTCTTTCAGTTTAAAACTGTCACCTCTCATCCTATCACTACACTCCCTGATAAAGAGTCCCTCCCCATCTCTCCTGTAGCCCTCCTTTAAGTACTACAATGCTGCTCTAAGGTCTCCCTGGAGCCTTCTCTTCTCCAGGCTGAACAACCCCAACTCTCTCAGCCTGTCCTCATAGCAGAGGTGCTCCAGCCCCCTGATCATCTTCATGGCCCTCCTCTGGACCTGTTCCAACAGGTCCATGTCCTTCTTAATGTTGGGGGCTCCAGAGCTGGACACAGGACTCCTGGTGGGGTCCAACCAGAGTGGAGCAGAATGGCAGAACCACGTTCCTCAACCACGCTTCTTTTGATGCGGCCCAGGTGCAGTTGGCTTTCTGGGCTGCAAGTGCACTGTGTGGGCTCACGTAGATCTTCAAGCTGAACAGTGACTTTACTGAGCAACATGTTACAAGTGGGCTTGCACATGAGTGTGGAAATGGACACAATGACTTCTAGATATACTTTACAGTCTACATCATTCCATGGTTCTATGTAAGCTGCATGTTTGGCCTCAGTCAGGCTCACATACCACTCCAACAGAAAAGGAATGGAAAAAGATTTTGAAGGCAGAAAACTCCACTATTCAGTCATGCTTAAATGAAGTGAATTTTAGAATACAAAGTAGAAATAGAATGCAATAGATTTTTAAAAATCTACCTGTAGAAAAAGTTTCTGTCATCTTTTCTGAAAATAATTTCAGAAAGTGGTAGTGTCTGTTTCTGTTCCAAACAAAATACATGCCTGAGACCTCAGTATTGGAAGCACTAAAGAGAGGGCACTCCTACAGGGGGCAGGGGGAAGGAGTGCAGTTAACTTAGTCAACTACTATTCACACATATTAGATTTAGAATTTAAAAAAAAAATACTAATAATAATGCATGCAGCTTTAATTACTTATCCTTAACCTAAAAGCCTCACATTTTCTACCATTTTCACTTAATTCAAAACATACTTTATTTTTGCAATAGCTTTCCCTGTTGCATTGTCTTTTGAAAGCCAATAGCAGTGTGAGCAGACAGTAAATTAGTCTGTAGTCATTAAAAAGACAGGCTGAAAGATGGACTAGCAATAAAATCAAAACATAGAACCATATTATAATAATAAGAGAAGTATTTGAGCTGTCTAATACTATATATAATTGAACTGCTAATGCCAGTTTAAGCTCATAGAATCTCACGCACCTGATGTTAATATTATAAAACAAGAAACACATCAGGAATTAGATAAAAAAGAACAGGTCCTACATGCAGCTTTTGACCTCTTGGCAGACAGAGGTTGTGCAAAAATCTTCCCACAGGTAGAAACTGTGTTATGCACAGTACTGCAACTTGACCCTCACCATTTTCAGCACTGTGCTACAATAGGATGCGTGGTCAGATGTGCAGCAGCCCTTTACTGTGAGCTGTTCCTTAGCTTTCAGTGAAGGTTAACAAGAGTATCCTAAGCAAAACAGATCCTCTCCAGCTGGAAGGGGAGAGATCTCAGAATGTCCCCTACCACTACTGGACAGACATTAGCCTGAGTGGTCAAAGTTACAAGTGACACTTCTGGCAAATTAACTACTTCGCAACACACAGCAGTGAAGAGGAACAACCATCACATACAGGAAGGAGTATTTAAGTATGAGCAATTTCCTATTGAAAGCAAGATGTTCACATCACTTTTCTGGCAAAGTACTATTCACGTACCTAAGAAGAACAGCATTTGCCTTCAATTTTAATTGACACAAATGCACAGTGACACTGGAGCTTTCCTTCCTTAAAGATTTTAGAAGGAAATTAATGCGAAATGGATTTAATGTCAGACAGACCTAGAAGCCTCCAAAAAGCAGTGTTTCCTGAAAGCATGTTAGAAAGCATCCAGACTCGCTTTCTACTGATTTCATTTATGCCAGCCAGGAAGACTCAAGACTTCTGTTTGTCTCAGTATCTTCAAAATCTGCCTATTGCTTTACATAGTCAATTACTTCTTGATCCAAGTAGTGCTTACAGTCGTAACAACTCCCTACGGTTTTAACATACTGATTAATGTAAAAAGTTATGTTGTTATACCAGAGACATACATAAAAAAATTTCTTATTTGGCTTAGGGTGGGTGAACAAAACTCTCATAAATGGACCTTTTTTTTTTTTGTGGTGGGGGGCAGGGAGAGTATGATAAATTTTGGATAACCAGAAACTACTTACAAGTTTTTTTGATTTATTCAATGCAATAGGGAAGGATAAATATCAAGAAATGCAGTTTATCTGTTTCAAAACTCCTGCCACAGAACTTGGAAAACAGAAAAACATCTCTCAGTTTAGTACTACTATACAGAAAACACACATTAATTTTTGTGTAAACAAACATTTCACATCTAGAGTAACAAAACAGAGGGAAAGACAATCCTCTTACTTCATCTCAGGTGCCAGAAGTTCGTATGGAGGCCTGTAACTCCTCTGAACATTTTTCCAACACCTGTAAAAAATAAAAAACATTTACTGAGGTAGGAAGGGACTGATTTTACACTGTTTAGTAAGGGCATTCACAAAAAAAAGTCACATTCATGCTTATCACCAATCCCAATCCCACTGAAAACCAAGCACCCCATTCCAAGTGCAACAGTACTAGTACCCTTTAACATCAGGACACTTGATTCAGTGACAGAAGACACTAAAAAAACCCCACACCCAAATCTGAATCACTTTGAAAACAGGCTGAAACCAATTTACTTCCAGAAACCTCAATTTTTTTAATATTTCTCCAGTCTATGAAATAGTTTACGCAAATAAACTACAATCTAGTTATATCTTCATAAACAAAGAATTAAAGGATGGTAATGTAATTAATGCGAACTAGGATATGTTTACAGAAAATGCATCTCAACTAACTTGATGAGATTAAAAGTTTGTATTAAAAAGAAAATTGCTTGATGTAGTTGGAATTTTATGTGGATAAATTAGACCTGGTACTTCCTGAAACGTTGTCTGAGAACCTCAAATGAAACAAAGTCAATACATGTCATGTGCTAATCAAATTAAAAGCTGATTAACTGACAAATCTCAGTTGCAAGTCTAAGCAGAAAATCCTCATCAGGGGAGCAGAGTTTTTAATGTGCTCCTGCAGGCTCTACAGGCTTTTAATAATTTGTTTTTTACAATTAGCCACCTGATGGGAAAAAAAAAAACCAACTAGTAAAATCTGAAGACAAGACCAAGAAAATAGTACGCAAGGAGCAGGGCGCATCATGGATGCGTAAGGACAAATACCAGTGAAATCCAGTGCAAGATGCACTTTTAACAAACAATAAATGTAAACTCAGGCAAATATTCTGGCACACAGGATGCAGGAAGAAGGATCCTTTCTGAATTACTGCGTCACAGGACAGCAGTGGAAGCTCTGACATGTTTAGGTCTTGCTTGTTTGATGTGTTTTAACCTTCTCACAGAAGATCAACTTCAGTTCTTTAACAAATTTAATTTTAAATGGTTATTATATATGTGTGTGTGTGCACACGCTTGCCTAAATGCACATACGTGTATTTAGAAAAGGATGTTCTTCCTCAGGGAAACAAATATGCAAGGGGAAAGCATTCTGTTTACACAAAAGGATTAACATGTTGCTATGGAGATTTGATTCCCTTTTTTTTTTTTTTTTTTAAGGATCTGAGTTCCTCACCTTCATGAGGAACGTAACGAAACAGCCCTGTGTCGTGACACTCCAATCAATGTGCTAGAATCAGTGACAAGCAGCAATTCCTTCTCTTCAGCAAGTATGTTCACGAGGGCTGGGAAATTGTGTTTACAAAAAGATACAACATAAAAACCGTTGAAGATAACTAAACCCCCTCATAAGTCCAAATACTGTTACCTAATTATCAAGATATTACTGTAATTACCAATTATTTTTCTCACTTACTATTATACTTTAAAATATCTAGTTTGAAGAGGGCCACGGTCAGCCTTTTCACCTTCTCCAAACCATTTACAAAACTCACTAACAAGTACCAAGCAAAAACACAATGTATGTGCAACTCTGAGACCAACTGCCAGGGGAACGATTAGACTGAACAAGAAGCCATATGAATGCACACCCATTTCCCTCCTTCAAAGTTCAGGAATAATGCAAGCAAATTGTTCTCCACATACTTTGTTTTCAGCATCATAACCATTTTTTTTTTAAATTCCAGTCATTCCATGATAGATAAGATAGAAAACACTTGCAGAGAAAGCACTAAATTTGCAGAACTAAAGATTAATTTTTGCTTATGATCATCACCAGTCTAGCATAAGAACTTTTCTAAAAGGTAATGATTGTCCTTTCTTCAAACAGGACAGGTTTCATAAATAATAAATCGTATTAGTCTTACAGCACAACCTACTACTTGCTTCACAAGCACAGCTCCCAGGAATTAGTTCAATCAGATATATAGGTTAAATAAATAAATAGGTATGGCGGTGGGGGGAGTATCTCAGAAGTTAATTAGGAGTATAAATTAATTTTCAGAAGTCAAATGTGGTACAATTTCATGTTGGATATAACCCAGTGCCCATGCTAATTGCTATCAAAAAGTGGACTCTCATTCTCCTCCTGCCCCTTAACCACTTGTTCACAGCCCTCCCCCTGCCTTGGGCCTAGGGAACATGCTGATCTGACACAAAAAGCAAACCCAAATACCAAAACACCACCCCCCCAGCCCCCCGTCGCCTTTCTATTTAAGGGCACATTAAAGTCATATTTCTCCAGTTATTTAGGGACCCAAAGTCACATATATAATATATGCGTAACTACCTTTCCAAATCCAGCCCTTGCTTGTCAAAAATCTATAATGTTTGAGTGAGCGATAGGAGTCAAACTCGATATTAAATGGCACATATGCCTCAGATGTGACTATAGCTATTGGCGTTCGTACCTAATATTTTCCAGCATCTCCCGTGGTAAATTATTCCCTGTAACTGAGAAGTAATTATCACAAATTTATTGGGTTATCAGACTTCTAATGATGTTATAATCACTTTCATTATACAATTGATTTGTCACAAGTGCTTATATTACAAATATTATTGACCTCCTGCCACTGCTATAATGTAATTAAAGTTGCAGTTCAGCTTAACACATTGCCCTCCTGTGCTGCTGAGGACACATCACAGAAGCCACAAAGTATCTGCAGAGTCACTTTTTGGCTCTGCAGCAGTATGAGACCTAAGCCAGACATTATTTTGCCACCTATTCCCTGAAATCTTACTTCCTCAATACTTTGTCTCAGTGTTTCAATACCCTACTCTGCTTCTTTATTTAGCCATGCTTCATTTACCCCAACCACATCATATTTCTCTTAAGTACAAAACTTATTTCCTATTCTGCAGGTTTGCTTTGCATGCTTGCTACACTCACACCAAAACCAAATTAGTTTCTGCTTTCCTTTGCCTGGTATTTTTCTTCTTGATGAAGTAACAGCCCAATTAATTGACTTTCTAATTTTTTTTCTGATTGTTCAACTTCTGCTTTTTAGCACAATTATTTTTCCCATTCATTTCTCTCTGGAGATTTTGCTGAATCTATCTGAAAGTTCAGAAGAACAGAGCGAAGGAAGTGCAAGTATACCATCAGTCTTATTTTAGCAGCACTCCCATCCAAAACTATTAAGCTAGGTAGATTTAGTAAGGCATTCTCATGTTATTTCAAAACGACAGCTTGTTGAAGATAAGAGTTTTGCAAGTAACCTTTTGAAAATGAGAGTCTTAAACTCTAGTATTGTTAACACATTTATTCAAAGTTGCTACTTTCACACAAATCTACCCAAGACCCATCTTTTCTTTGTTTTTCTTATCTCACAATAGCTTTGAAATTTAACTGATTGAGGCTAAAGTGCCTGCTAGCAACAGGGGGTTAATATAGTTTGCATATTGACTTCTGAAAGTCTACGAGGCTATTAAACTATCCATCTGCCTTCACATCTTCTCTCCTGCATCTCAAGAGACGATCACATTTTAAAAGCTCTAGAGGATTAAAAACACAGAATGAAGGAATATTTTTTTTTTTTTTTTGCCCCCTAATTTTTAACATTATTCTGTCATCTAGGATTAATCCAACATGATTAAGCATTAGGGAACTAGGGAAGAATAGTACAAAAAAAAAAACAGAAGTCCAAAATAGTAGAAATTCTGCTGTGTGATTGTTAAAAATATACATCTTTTAAGTTAGTAAAAAGGGACGATAATACCAAGAACAAATAATGACGAAGAAAATAAATCTAAAATACAGAATCCATTAAAATACCCCAGAGGAAAATCTTGGTCAAAAGGAGTAAAACATAATAAATATTTTAGGGGGTTTGGCATTCTTGGCATGTAAATTACCGCGTTACTAAATGCGAAGGAAGGAAAGAACCAGAAGTTATGTAACATCAACATATATTGAAGACAGAAAGAATGAATCATTGTTGTCAGAAATGAGAAACAAATATCCAGTAAGCCTTCTAAATTGTCTTCGTATTTAGATGTATTTCTTGTCTGTGCAGGAACCTGAAATGTCCTGTCACAAGTAGACTACATCTGATACAGAGAAAAGATTCCAGGTGTAGAATAACAGCATCTGACATGCACTGCAGTTATACCGCTGTAGATCAGGAGCAACTTCAGTGAAGTCAAGGGAATGAGAACAAATCTGGCCCATCATTCAGTAGCCAGATAGATTCGTAATCCATTTTCTGATAGGCAACAAGAACATTGAGTAGTATACATGTAGATGAATTTTAAAAGGCAAGTTTCAGAATCCATGTTGTAGTTCTATAAAGCTCTGCACCATATGTCACCATTTAAATCTTACCAAGATCTCCATAAATTATGAGTATTACACTCTAAGAACATATTGCCAGCTGTGTGACCATTGAAATCAGTAGATGAGATCCATAAACATGTGAGAACCAGCTGCCTCATTTATCCTGCAGACACTCATTTTGATCACAAAAATGGCAAGGAAAAATAGGAGAAACACACTCTCTTGAAGCAAGAGTTACAATCTCTACCTTAAAACACAAGTTTATTAGTAAGGGCAACTGTATCTCCCTAAGTAGTTCAATCTGTTTATGAGAACCACCCATGCCAGAACATATACAGGAGTCCTATCTACTTGGAGACAACAGGGAGTATTTTATATAGCACAAGGCTTTTGTACAATACCTTCAAAACAGACCTAAGTGCTATGCAACTTCAGCTACGAAATTTGGAAAAAATAACACAGAAGATTTGGGGGTAGGAGAGGCTGGCTAGAAAATACAGAACTTTCACATAAATAATAAAGCTTATGTCACATAAATTTTTCTAACTGCCACTGTGCTACCAGTTGCTTAGCAATGCCCTCTGACAAAAAATTCTCTTTTCTTCATGCCAAGCTCACTTACCAAAGATAGCGGTACTTGTACTAGGACTTTTAAGACACTTAGCAGGACAGCTACGCTAACCTTGAAAGCTCACTGCACTCCAAAGTGTCTGTCTTACTGCTTGTCTCTCGACAACTTGCTCCATGCCTGGCTACGCAGCCCTGTCTCCTTCCATAGCCATACAGTCTCTTACTTGATTGCACTGTATATAGTTTCAACTCAGTGAGACAGCAGAAAACTACTCACGCTTTCTACCATGTTAGTTTCCTGCTGGCTTAGTGAGCTGAAGCAATTCCTTGAGGGGTCAGATGAACAGAACTGGAGCCACACACAGGCAGACATGTGGAAGGAGTGAGGTTTGCATCTTTTAGTTGCCACAGGCTGTTAAATCAGTTTAGACCATGTCATCTAAATTCAACCCTAAGGAGGAGTGACTGGAGATTCTATTTGACTTTCTATTTAAATAAAAAAAAAAGTTTTGTTGTTACGGTAACATAGGAGAAAGCCAATACCGCCAGGTTACCAATGTTTAAGAGCCCTTCACAGGAAATTCACTCTTGAGAAGAATGTTCTTACTACTCTTCAGAACAAGTGATCTCTAGCAGGCTGATGATGCTGCATGCAGGGAGGAGGAAGAGCTCAGGCAGAGCCAAAGAAATCCATTGAGCATTATTTTTTTTTTCCAGTTTGGAGGCAGAATTTTAGCAGAAGAATCTTCTTTCCATATGGTCCCTGGCATATCAGTGTTCTGCCCATGATTGCGCAAATAAACTTAAATCCCTTTTCTGAGGCATTAAAACTCTCCCCAGTGTGCTCCATTTGGAAGCAGTTTAGGGAACACTGGGTTAAAGAAAGACACAAAAACAAAGTTACAAGAGCAGGACTGAAGAGAGACCTAGTTTATAAATATCCCAAGGGAGTTTCTTGCAGAAGATTCATCATTCATATACTGAGGCACAATCTGATGGTGCAAATATCCATTTGCTTAGGTTTTTTTAAGAAAATGCAAAGCACAATACTTATTAAAATTCTATTATTCATTCTTTCTCTTTTCTAGAATCCTGAAACGATATTTCTACCTTTGAAACTCAGATGAACAAATATGAAGATACATCCATCTTAAACTCTGTCCTGGTCTCAGGAATTATTTCCCACACCACCCCGACCCCAGAACCCCACTTAAGTAACTGAAACAAGTGCATTCAGTGTAACAGTAATTTTGAATTACAGATGCCTAGATTTGAAACTAACTAGTTATCATTAGAGACACCTTCCTCTGTTTTCATCAGTCGTCCATTAGTCAAAAAAATCAATTACATGTTTAATTAACCATGCCATTTTTTAAAAAGTGCAAAAATACAGATAATTATGGAAATGCTGTTATTTTCTTTTCTGAGTTTGAACATAATTAATGTCTTTTGGGAATATAGTTCTTTATTCTGTGGAGAATGATGCAATTAAGTTTCACTGGCATGATTAAGTAATTCTTTGTTATACGATCACATCGCTTCTGTAAGTTTTTCACACCACATTCAAATATATGTAATCTCTTTCCATTTCCACACGTAATACTATTGCTAAGTACGTTTCCTTATTCACATGCTAAACTCAGGCTCAATTGGCAACAACCACTCTTGACCAGACTCCCATCAAACTCTCTGGTATGTGCAACTGGGCCATCCATAAATTCATTACATATATAACCTAAAGACATATAAGAAATTTAGTGTTGGAATACATGCCTCATACAAAGCTATCCCCTAAAATATCTAAAGGACAATGCAGCAAACTACAATAATGACAGCAGAAACTGTAATCTACAAAGTTTACAGGTGATTTCCCATGACACCTTAAAACAGGTTCTGTAAAGTTCAACAAGGGATTACAACAATTATTAGTAGCCTAATGATACTATATTGGAAGGTGTTAATGGCTGCCATCAAGGGAGCCCAGGATCCAAAGGCAATCCTAAAACTTTAATAAAGCCTGTGGTTGTGTCAGTTACACTACTTTTGCCTCATCAAGAAGAGTAACAAAGTCCCTCAGCGCAGCAGCAGACAAAGCAGAGAGCTAGGGCAGAAGTGAATCTCTGCAAATACAACACAAGGGGTATTTGTTGGAAGAAACATGCTGTGAGCATTAAGAATACAGTCTGGAGAGAAAACAAATATTAGATTTTTATAGCACACAGCTGAGAGGCCTAGAAGTTTCTGAGCAAGAAAAATGTTGGTGATCTTTTCAGGAAAATATCTTACTTTCTATTTTCCCCTCTGTGTGTGCATGAATTATGCTAAGGGGTAAACCGCATCCTGCCTGCAAACTACCTCCTGGGATGCATTAAACACAGTGTAACCAGTGGGTCAAAAGAGGTGATTATCGCACCGCTTTCAGTGTTGGTGCAGCCTCAGCTTGAGCACTGTGTGCAGTTCTGGGGTCCATGATTTAAGAAGGAGGTCAAGGTCCTTGAATGCATCCAGTGAAGGGCAACAAAACCGATGAAAAAGCAGGAAGGAATGTCCTAAGAGGAACAGCTGAGGACTTTGGGCTTGACTAGTTTGGAGAAAAGGAGGCTGAGGGGTGACCTCATGGCTCTCTGCAGCTTCCTGGGGAGGGGAAGCAAACAGGGAGTTGCTGAGCTCTTCTCCCTGGGATCCAGTGATAGGACACATGGGAATGGTTCAAAGCTGCACCAGGGGAGGTTCAGGTTGGACATTAGGAAGCATTTCTTTACAAAGAGGGTTGTCACACACTGGAACAAGCTTCCTAGAGAGGTGGTTGATGATCCAAGCCTGTCAGTGTTTAAGAGGCATTTGGACAATGCCATTAAATAACATGCTTTAACTTTTCATCAGCCCTGAGTTAGTCAGGCAGTTGGACTAAATAATCATTGCAGTTCCCCTTCAACTGAAATAGTCTGTTCTATTCTAAAGCAGATCACAGCTTCAATCCATCAATTAAAAAAAATAAAATCAGTGAAAACAGAGTCACTAGCAGCCTCTTACAGAGATCACAATATCCTGGGAGAGTAGGCAAAGTCTCTGAGGTTTATAATACTAAATATTATTTCTGCTGCCCAATCTAGATACTGGCTCTATTTCTGATGTCCTGACATTTGACAGTATGACATTTTAATAGATAATTCATTTAACTAAAATGGAAAAGTCTTCCCTTGATCACCAGGAAAGCATAACATAGATTAGCAGCATAGTAGTGCAGAATGAAAAGGCATGTCCTTTTCCAATGAAAAGGAAAGTTTCCTGACACAGCATAGCACCAAGCCTGTGCGTTTAAAAGGTAGAACATAAAAGAAGGGAAAAGTTATCATTGGCTCGCTTAAACAACTTACCCAGCCTTTACACCAGACAGGAATGGGAAAACTCCTATTGACACTAGCTCAGCCAAGCTGACTCCAAACCAGAGCTTCTCTGGGAAAGCTCATATGCATGACCCATCCACATACTTTGAAGAATTATAATCAGCTCCAGGTAAGAAATTCTTCAAGGCCCTCTCAGGGCTTTACATCCTTTGAAATCCTCAGAAATTTGCTAAAAGCAGTTGGGTGTTTTGTTATATAGGATTTTATATGTTGGTTTACTGGCATATATGACTGAAAACATTTCACAAAACCACAATTTCTAAGGCAACATTCTCCACTTTAAAATTTTAAAAGCACTGAAATGCTAGTAAAAAAACCAGGAAGTTATCACACCTGGATTGTACGTGCTAAGTTTCAAGTGGACCCGGAATCAATTTAAGAAAAAAAGTTTTAGTTTAAAAAAAAAAAAGAAAATGGAAAAAAGCTAAAATACTTTGCTTTATGAAAGACACTGTTGACCTGTAGAATAGGCACTTGATGCTTCCCCCACCCCACAATGGGTTTTTCTTTGTGCAAAATATGCTCTGTGGGCTTTGCCCTCATCCTCACAGTAATATATGCAAAAGACCCTCTCCAGCATATCACAGGCATCAAGGAAGGAACCCCTTACCCACCCAGCCAAAGGACAAGACGAAATGAAAACTAGTTTCAATGAAGTCACGCACTGACTTGATGATAACCTTGAAATATTTTGACTTGATTTCAAACATGGGGTAAAAAGAAAAAAAAATTCTGCATGCATATTTATTTTAAAGAAAAAGATCTTTTAACAGAAAAATTTACCTTTGAAAGATGTTTCAAAAGTAATCTTTTCTCCCAGGCTGTAATTTACAAACTATCAGGTTTAGTCGTGATAGACAAAATCACTTGTGGTGAAAAAAAAAAAAATCACACCAAAGACATTGACCAAAAAAGGTCTTCCAGATGCTTCCAGACGTGAAAGGGGGAGTTATCACCACACTGTAGAAGATAATTTCCACTGTTTTTATTTTCCTGAATTTCTTTGTACATGTGTTTCTCTGCGCAAGCCCCAGTGGGAAGGTGCCCCACAACTAGTTATACAGAGCACTATCGCAAATTCAACAGAGTTTTCACTCAATTCAGGATTAAGAAGCTGCTCAAAACACTATGAATAAATACGCAGTGCTGGATTTCTACTGCATAACACTGGTTTTGCCCAGAGTATGGCATTGCTTTCAGTATCTCTAAATAAATAGTTTGTGGTAACTGAAAAACCCCTTAGCTTTTTCTCCATAAAATAATTCTGTTTTGGCAACCACCTTCTTGGAAAATCCGAAGTGTCAAACCTAGGTGAAACACACGAGAGCCCAGGGGCAGACCTGCGTGGGCCAGTCCCTCAAAGCTCATCTGTTGATGGAGACTCACAAGAACCACAAATCTCATGGCCCTCAAAATACAAAACTTTACTACATTAGAGCTTTGTAAAAACTGCAGTACCATGGAGGAGAAACAGTAAGCTGGAAAGAAAAAAAAGTAAATGTTACAACTACCTTTGGAAAGAAAATAAAGGAAACCATAGGAAATATGCACCTTCATATTTTGACACTATTACTTCCAAATAAACTAACTATACTTTTTGTACTTTGTCTTTGAAGAAGAATTTCCAAAAAAGACTTATGAATCTCTTATTGCTCTTCAAAAGATGGATTTTTTTTCTCCTCAAATTTCATACTTTTAATGTACTTTAAAACTGTAAATGCAGCATACAGCTGTGCTATCTTACATCTTTGCTTGTCCAACGAAGCTGGTGAGGGGTCTGGAGCACAAGTCTTAAGCGGAGCGGCTGAGGGTGCTGGGGTTGTTCAGCCTGGAGATAAGGAGGCCGAGGGGAGACCCCATCGTTCCCTACAACTACCTGAAAGGAGGGTGTAGCAAGGTGGGGGTTGGTCTCTTCTCCCAAGTAACAGGCAGTAGGACAAGAGGAAATGGCCTCAAGTTGCGCCAGGGGAGGTTTAGATTGGATATTAAGAAAAAATTCTTCACCAAAAGGGTTATCAAGCATTGGAACAGGCTGCCCAGGGAAGTGGTGGAGTCGCCATCCCTGGAATTATTTAGAAGATGTGCAGACATGGTGCTGAGGGACATGGTTTAGTGGTGGACTTGATGATCTTAAAAGGTCTTTTCCAATGTAAACGATTCTGTTCCATTCTATGTGCCCTCGTTTGAGCAACACAGGATTAATTTCTCTTTCAGTTAATTTTACTTTTCAGTAAAGTCTCTTCAGTAAAGTCTGCTTGGGAAGGCTGCATTTCTAGAAGACTCTAGCGTCTGAATTTGTGAAAATATTTACTTTATAGCCAGCTATGGTAATGCAGGTTTCAAGGTCTCACCGTTTTCGAGCTCGCCAGGTGCAGCGACAAGGAGGAGCGCGACCCGGGCACTTGACCCAAGCTGGCCAACAGGATTATTTCATACCATGAATGCCACATTTAATATATATTAAAAGAGAAAACTTCTTGGCAAAATTTTATGATGGCTGCCGTCCTGACAACTCCTTGCCCCCGTGCCAGACCCCTGAGCCCTTCCCTTCCTCCTGAAGCCACAGTGCTCGCAGTATCCAACATTTGCTGTCCCCTGCTGGGAGCGCACAGCTTCCTGCTGATAGAATTGGCTGAGTATAATCCTTGTATATTTTATATTGGTATCAAGATCAATACTGGTTCTTTAGAATTATTAATGTTAATTATTTAGTCTTATTCTATTAAATCCATTTATATGTCAACCCTTGTGTTTCCTTGCTTTTTCTGATTCCCCTTCCTGGGTGGGGAGGAGTTATCAGGTGATAGATTAGTTGTCTAAACAACAATAAATTGTTGTTGGTTCTTCAAACCATAACACTACATCTTACACAAAAAGGAATGACTGACTATATCTGTCCCTAAACAACTTCTGCGTTTGTAGAAGTCCTCCTTTTGTTCTCTCTTCAATTTAGTAACTACGACACTGCAGGAGATGACTGTCATTTTTTGTCCTTCATATTTTGAAATTAAATCCTGCATGTTTTAAGATTATTTTTAACTCTTGTTCTCTTATTAATTAGCAAATTTCTAATAATGCTGACAGCCACAACACAGACATAGGACCTATGTTTTGCAGCTCCCTGTAACTGGTCTAGCAGAAAGAAAAAAAATCATCTCTCACAGCTCTTTTTAGTCTTACAGCTTATTCTTCAAGATGCAAATTGTACAGATTTTTGGGGTTTTGATAGTATACCATCACACAATGAAGAGCCTTCTGCTGAAGTCCCCGCTCCAACTAACAAATGCATGTGTTAGTTCTGCCTCACAGTACACACACTATAATTTTTGTATAACTGTACTATTTTTAAGTTTTTATATATATATATATAAAAAAAAATATATATACACACACACACACATAAAGGAATACTTTCTCTGAAGTGAATACTTTACATGCCTTTAAAATCACAGGTACGAGCAACTGACTGGAGGATATGTGTCTTCCACTACTGAAAAAATGAGTAATGCATCTTCTAACTAATAGACTGCAAATTCTAGAAAAACCTTAGGCTTATAGGAGTGTTCTCCCTGTCCCCCTGCACTTTCTAGATAAATATCTAATTATTTGAAACTATAATTTCAATACATGATTAATCTCAGCAATTGCTATAAGTAGATATTGATGTATTCCTACAAAAATGCCCTCAATAGCTGTAGAACCCGCTTACACTTTTCACACTCTTTGTGTATTTTAAGGAGTGCGTTTTTGAAGTCGGCTATCAAAGATCAACACATGTTCTGATATATGATTTTAAATTGACAGAGTTGAAATCACTTAGAAATTACTCTGGAATGAGGTCAGTAGAAGCTATGGGCACCTGTTTTAGATACAAAAAAACAATCATAAATCTCATCTGAAGGCTTAATGAAATACTTCCAGATAGAGCAGTATTTTAACTGTTCTATTAAATCTATTAAATAAAAGAGATAAGTACTTATAAAAGCAATTTATACTTGGTAATACCATTCAAAAAATATCAAGCAATTAAAGAAGAGGTAACAGTGTAAAAAAAAATATTCTAACATGAAGGACTGGTTATTAACTTCCATGTTATCCATAATCCTAGCTTCTGTTTATTACACATGCCTGAATGAGCAAGACACACTGCTGACCCTACTAAGGTATTTCAGTTTTGGAAAGAAAGAAGAAAGATAAGCCTAAGAAACATGTTGCATTCCAAGTCTGTTGACATATTGGAGCCTATTGCCCCAAAAAGGTTACAGTAACCTTTTTGGTTAAAAATGAAAAATCAATAGATGCTTTTTTGTAAGGTAGACCGCTTGGATTGTCAGAGTGTGTTTTGGTTAACAATGAGCTAACTGATGAAAGTCTGAGTAGAATGTATTTAGGCAAATACCTAACAGCAAAAGCATTCCAAGCTGTATGAAACTTTAAAAATATTTATATGAGCATAAGATAATTAGTATACAAAATAAGGTGCCTCAAGAATGCTTAGAAGGAGAGATTTCCTTGTTCCTCCCTGCTGACTGTGCCAGGCTTCTGTAATAACCAGAAAGCGATAAGCTTCTCCTGATGTGAACCTATGGTTTTCTCTAACAATTTTATGGTCATGGACATGTCAGAAGAAAACTCAGCAAGAGGCAAAGAAAATTGGGTGCTCTGGTCTTAGTCTGATCTGACGGATGCTTAAGAGTGATCCATGTTTATATACAGTACATTGTGAACTCCAAAAATCAGCATTTGGTTCACTGCATCCTTTGATGCTGGAGTTGCGCACCATCTCTCCAGATTGTGATTGTTAAGACCTTTCACAGGATTCAATATAAAGCATCTCTGAATTCATTTTATTAACGAAGGATGCTGCTGGGCTGAATGCAATGAAGAGGGACAAAATGAAATATTCATAGTAGTCTAAGAGGAGGACTTAACAGATTTAAAACTGATACCAACATACCAAAGTTGGAGCTACAAACTGGTGGCAATATGACGCTTAACTACTGGGCAAAAGCAGAATTAAGTGCTGGCCAGCATGTAATTGATGCACTGGGATATAAGAAATACTTAGTAATAAAGACAGGCTGTTCAGTCCGTGGAATAGTTCTGCAAGAGGTTTATCATCCTGAACACACGCCTAGAACTCAGCATGTCTTCCCTTTCCATATACAATGATTTAGTTTTTTAATTGAAAAGCAGCACTTAAGTTTATCATGTTAAAAAAAAAACCCCAAACAATAAAAACATTGTTGGCACAAACAGAAAAATCGCATGCTGTATTTATAGATGCGTTTCAGCAACAGGCATTTTGCTAAAGAAAGTACTTGGTTAATGATATAATTAATGAGAGATAATAGTATAGCGACTCACACTTTGACTTCTTTTAAGAGACTGACCAGCTATCCAAGCATACTTGAAATGGAGGGAAAGAGGGAACTTTGAAAAGCATTTATTAAAGTTTTTCATCTCAGGAAACTTAAATATATTTATAAATAAATATTTTCATAGACAGTGAAGTGAGTTTACAATCCCATCAAGGAAACATGATCAAGCATCATAAGAAAACAGGAATATTTTACCAGTTGTAATTTATATGAAGTCTGCCTGCCTGCCTCAGTGCTATAGCTCCTACACTTCTTCCAAACTAATTAGAAATGTGTTATGACACTCATGAGAAATACAATTGGTGGTTTCCTGAGTTTTAATAAATTAACCGTGTCATTTTATTCAGCACTTTCTTTCCCTATTGCATGCTTTCTGTGACACATATCACATCAATTATTGTTTTTAATAAGACTACATCTGTTAAATGTCAAAATAAAGCAAAAAAATAATTACTTAATGTATTTGTCATTATAAGATACCTTACTGTCTAATAAAAATATTTTTATTGCGTGACAACCTGTAAGATCAACTATTACATTCTGAAATTCATTAAAGTGTAGGTATGTGAACAGAATACTTTTAAAAATTATTATTCAAATTTGACTGCCATCCAACTCTTGCAATAGCCAACTCTCCTAACTGGCCAATAAAATGATGAAAGAGGGAATGCTTGCTTTTCTTGACCAATGCCAGAAATATTAGTGGTTCAGACCTAAAGCTGACTGAAGTAAATGGGAAACTTTCTACTGACTTCTTTTATTCTCATTCAGCCTAATCATATTATTTGTTTATTGCATAGATAACTCAGTTTTAAAAAAAAAAAAAAGAGAAAAGAAAAACTGGAACACAAGAAATCTGATGCAGAAGACAACAGGAATGGAATTAATTTAACAGCTTCAAGAGCACGTGGAAAAGCTTCTTCAAGAAAAGATTTCATCTCTATCTGCATAGAAGTAGAATATCTTGGCACCGTAGAATATCTTGGCACCAAATGCTGTAAGATGGGGGCTATTCCATTTCAACCCCAGGTCAAAAGGAGGAGCTGGTGAACACACATATGAAAGGACTCCAATCCCTCTGCCTTACTTGAAATCACTCTTTCTATGGAGCCTAATACTCAGTCACATATCATGAGGGATCATATTTATTCACTACCCTAGGCTGAGCTCCGTGTCAATAAAGACAGAGTATTCATATTATATACAATCATATTCTGATTCTGACATATTCTGATTAGTTTTGGGTTGTTTTTTGTTTTTTTTTTTTTTTTTTTTTTTTTTTTTTTTTTTTTTTTTTGTGGGGCTGGTGATGAGGTGGGGAATATGCCCTAATACTTAATGTTGCAGATCAAAAAGAACAAGAGAATGAGTTTGGAGTTCCTCCGAAAGGGTGGCAGAATGCTGAGAAGAGGGTTCTGCATATTTGGGGCTGGTGAGATAGGCTGGATTGTATACCACACAAAAGTTTACTATTGCTCACTATTTTCCCAAAAGAGAGAGAAAAAAATTGACCTCATGCTGGCAAAATGAACTGCAACTAGGGAAAAAACCCACCAAACCAACTAAAAAACCCAAACCTTTTTGCACTGCCCCTAAAATTTCATTAAGTATAAAAAAATTGATATGCAACCATAGTGCTTGCTCCAAAGCCATTTTTATAGACACCGGTTGCAAAATTATAAAACTGAAATAAGATGACTTCTAAGATCATGCTCTGTAAATAATAAGAGAGAGATGGGGGGAATCAATTGATTAAAACTATTTTCTCCAATGTAATTAAAGTAATCCCATTTTTCATGTAAGCTGTACTACGTTTTTAACGTACACTACTCTTCACAACACTAAGTCATTAGGTACGTCCTCCAATTTAAAGAAAGCTTAGAAGGTAATATGGGAATTCATCTCCCTATCTTTCACAATAAACATGAGATTTTCTCTGGTGTCAGATGGAAGAAAGACCACAAAAGAAGCCAGTTTGCCCAGTAATTTGAAGCCTTGCCAGGCAAACAACTCTCAATAGTTTGCCAGGCAGAAGTGAAGTGAAAGTGAGTGGTAAAGCCAATTTTTCCAGAACACCTGTTCTTTTAACAGCCACATCCCTTAGTCAGTTTTAGCCTTCCCTAGTGCACCTGCCACCGTCAGAGCAAAGTATGCTGCAGAGAGGCAGGCATTCAGCTCCTTGAAAATTGAGAAAGTGTCTACTGGACACATAACAGCACTAAACCAAACATCGCCCTACTACCTGAACTGGTTCCAGCATGGGATGTAGCAAAATCCCAGGGACAGAAAAAGATAGCGTGAGGTGTCCAAGTCCTACCAAGAGGTAGGACTCAGCTTCTTCAGAGGGAAATGCGCATGTATGCTTGTGTGCTCGACAGAATCTGCAGAAAGGCCCCGGTTTTCCTAGTGAATCAGTTCCTTGTTCTCCCAGGTTATGGAAAAGGATTCAGGGTTTAAGGATTAAGGAACACTGGTAACAGGTAACAGCAGGAGATTGCCTTTGAAAGATAGGCCCCGAGCTCCAGTGCCTGCCACCAGCTAGAACGGGCTAACAACAGGCCTCAGAAACCTGCCATTCCCATTGGCTATGAAGAGGTGCACCAACTCAAAGGATGGCATGTCCTTTACATTTCTGCAGCAAGATCTCCTTCTGCAGTGATAAGTATGAAAAGGCTGCTCACCATACTGCTGCACAAGAGAAACGCAGTGTTGGGAAGGAATGATGCTTCATGCTTCTGCTGCTGAAATATCAGTGCTGGAAAAGCACATTTGTGAGGATGAACGACTGAAGAAGTGTAATGGCAAGGACTTGTTCCAGTGCCAGCACTGGAATGCAGCCAGTACTGTCCTTGAAGCCTGCAAACGGTTCCAGGAATAATGACAAAAGCCAGATGCTGCTGCTCAGCCACACAGAAAACCAAAGCTGCAGTGTTTGCTGACAGCAGTCCACATAGATGACTGATTTGGCAAGAGGAATGCCACTTACCTGACAAGGCCCCTGGTGACCCCAGATACTATATCTTAACCATAGTCACAGGAAAGCTTAGGTACAGCACAGTTGCAAGATGACAAGGACATTGGTCTCCTTGCTTGACTCAAAAGATTTGCACTAGACGATTCTGGGGCTGCCAGAGATGAGACAGAATGGTCGAAACTGGACACATCACATCCTTGAAATGATAGTTCTGGTGTCTGAGCTCTACACACACTTTATCTGAGACTTGAATGGCTTGCACACATATAATTTCTCTCATGGACAAGGCATTTACAGACTGTGGGAATGAAGATGAGAGAGTACAACCACTGCAACATCACACAATCAAGAGGAAGCCTTGACTTAAGGTAGGGAGACAGCAAACAGCACAAAACATTTGCTGCTCTACTGGAAGAGTTTCAGACATGGAGTGCTCCATTTCAGATGGGCAGGAGAAAAGAATCGAAACGCATCCTCCACATCTTACACGTATATGCACCAGGCAGAAAGAAGGAACAAAGACATGTGGGGGGAGGGAGGATGAAGACACAACAAAAGAGAAAAAAAAAAGGAAAAATACTTTCCAGTGTGAAGTAATTAGGCACAAATATACTCATCATTAGAAAGAACACGCGGACACAAAGAAAAATTGTACTCCTTAGAACAGCATGCAGGCACCATAAAATGGATTCACCACTCCAAAAGAATATTGCTACAGCCCCCTGGTTAACAAATGTGGACTACTGCTGAGATGTATCATTTAGCTATCTTTTTGAGCTGTGCTACCTTGGGTGGTTAATTGATAGTGCCATGGCATAATTGTACACAACCGTTCAGTGGAAAATCCTCAGTTACTGGAATGAAAAAGCTTAAAAAAATAAAGATAAACTCTGATAATTGTTTTAAAATATGTTGACAAGATGCTTTTGCTTCCACTCCACTGAGCAGACTTCTGCCTTTCTTGTCTGCTGTAAACTTATGCTACCCAGCATGTCAGTTTTGTGCGTGTGACAGCCAGCCTTTTCATTGACAGAAGACAACCTTAGCAATGCAAGGAGACAATATTAAATTCTAGTTGGTAAGGTTTAAAGAATTTCTTTGTTGAGACTCAGAAACTGTTTTCCATATTTATTTCAATAACCCACAACTGCCTACCCAGTTTCAGGTTTCAAACTTTAAATTAATCTAGTAGCTGTTACATGCTTTTGAGGGATGGTTCCCGTGCACGGACGCCCTATGTGAAGAAAAACATTCAAAATACACACGCACTAAGTAATGAATTGTTGAAGCAGATCTAAAGCTACAGGAAGCTGTATGTGTTCTTACATTGTAGAGATGAACGAGCAGACAGAATGACTTACCAGGGGACCGTGTTTAAACAATTTTTCTTTGCTAGCCAGTAGCGAGGGAAGCACACCAGGAAAGCAGCACCGCAAGTCCAGTCATCAGCTCTACTGTCTGGATCTGTGCACACTCTTACTCTGAACTATGTTTCAGAAAGTCAAACACATAAAAAGCTATGGAAGTTGAAAAAAAACTGGAGCAACTGTTCAGTATACTAGCTGTATGACATACAATCCCTTCATTACCAGAATGCACAATTAGCTCACCTCAACCTGTTCAATGCTTTTTGATACTGACCTTTGCATCCCTGGACAATCAGGCACTGCTTAAGAGAATCACTGCATCTGTTGGCTGAAGTCAGTCCTGCCCCATTTATCAGTTCTAGGATTTTCAGATCATAAAGATCACCAAATCAAAGCTACATCTACTAGCACTGAGGAAACAATTCATTGAAAAGAATATGTATTATATAATTAATGAAAACAAAGAGCAAGCAAGCTGGCATTTTCTTTGGTGATAAACCCACTCTCCTGATCCTGTTTCAGTAGAGAGAAAGTTAGTATCATTCTCTCTTAGAACCTTCTTACAGCTCTAAAACTCAATGGCGCCCTGCTGTATTTCTCGTACACTTCTACTGAATGGTGCAACCACTTTACCCTCTTCCTAATGAGGCAGTGGTTTATGACACCCAACCATCACTTCTGATGTTGCAAAATGCAGTTTTGCAAAAATACAGTACCTTCAAAACACTGTATACCTGTACAGGCAAGAGACGAGCATACGCACAGGCAAGAGAATATATAACAAGAAAAAAGTAAAAGCAGATTAACTTTATGGATTATCAGGACATTTCAAGAATGATTGATATCAGAACTGTATTCTCACTAATTCTGAGCTATATTTTGGCTTTCTTACTTGTTGGGAATTTCCATTCCTGCTAGGACGAGCTTGGTGCACTACAAATGAGACAACACACAGAGTGATCTTCACCAATGTGATATTGCTACATAACTAAAAAGCAGTAAAGCATATGTAGTTCCTTATCTGTATTACAGACCTCATTGTTGGTTTATATTTCCTAGAATTTAATTAAATGCGAAGATAAATTGATGACTTCTGGTGCAGCAAAAAATTTTGTTTTTTCCAAAAATATTGCTACATCATCTAATTTTGTAGTGGAATAGTTGGCAGCTATTTCTGTGATTAAAGCATATAGTTAGTTTTTAAGATGTGGATGCTGTTAACACTTCATTAGATATTCTGTACACAGGTTTTCTCTGTCAACTAATTTATACAGAGATTAGGGCTGTTTTATTACATATTTTATATATGTAAAAATATGTTTGATCTGAAAGAAGACAACCTGCAGTTAAAAGCAAGAAAAAAAATAATCTGATTAACTTCAAGTTATTTAAGTCACAATAAAAACGCAGCTAAAAAAAAAAATTCATGCCAAGATTATTAGCCAGTAGTGATCCTGCTGCAACAACAGTGCAACAGTGGTAAAATATGCCAGGAGAGTACTGCTATAGGCATGGAGTATTGAGTGATTTTAGCTCTTGCTTATCCAAGTTAATCTGATTTTTTTTTTTGGGGGGGGGCTTATTCTATGCACAGTTAGTCTGCAATGCATCTTGATGCTTTACGTTACTGGATTCTAGACACAGTTTCCAGCATTTGTTAGTGCGTGTTCCAGGAAAACGGAGTTTATAATATGGACAACTGAGAAGAGGTAGAAGACTGTTCGACTTTCGAAGAAATCCCTTTGGTTGCATGATGTATGGTCACATGTAAATTACCCGTCCTACATGTTTTCCATGAGACATCCATCTTTTTTGGTGAAAAAGAAAAAAGAAAAAAAGAGAACTGAACTTTTAAATCAAAGTAAGTTTTCCTAACAAGAGAGCCAGACCTGAGACCACCACCAGCTCAGGAAGGGGCCTCCTCCTCAGGCTCTCATTCCCCCTCCGTGAACCATGGCTCCCCTCCACCTTCTCCCTGCCCAGACCGACCTCTCCTCTGCCACGACCCTTCCTGCTCCGGCTCTCGTGTGTCCCCGCCACGCGACCGCCGCTCTCCTTGCTGCCTGGGCACAGCCCGCTCACCATTCCTCTCACCCCCTCGGCCTTTTCGGCCGCGCCACTATGACTTTCCACAGAGTGTGTCCTCACAGTGCCCCGCCCTCCTTTTTGGTTCAGTACCTGAGGTAAACTGAGATTTTGGCTGACTAAACATAAAAGACCAAACAGCAAAAATAAACGAATAAATAAATAAATCCCTGAACACAGGGAGGTGGGTGCCCAGAGGGACTCCCAGCCCCTCCCCTGCAGGGAGCCCCACACACAGAACCTTCCAGAAGGTCCTGGGCCCCGCTGCCCTCTGGGCACACCCAGCCCCCTGCCCTGGGAAACACACACCCCATTTTAAGGTGAGTTAAGGAAAATAAATAAATAAGTGAAACCAAACCAAACAAAGGCAAGTAAGGAGGTGTGTGAGGGCAGAAGTGGGTGAAGTTGAAGGGGCTACCTTATTCCCAAAGCACTATTTTGCAAACCATCATGCAAACCTTCCCTTTCTCCCCCTCCCACTGCTCCCAACTTCAGATGCCCTTCAGCACACCACAATCCCAAAAAGCAGCCAAGAGTTTACAAACAAACCAGCTGTCACACGAAGTCTTCTGTCAAGTCCAATGCAGCAGGCAGGCTGGGGGGGTGGGGGTGTGTGTCTCTGTGTGTGTCTTTTTGTTAAACTGGGCCTTCTCCTGTTTCCCACCAGGCTCTTTTCCCTTAGAGATCTCCCTCCCAGACACGGATCTTTTCACAAGATTTCTTTTTTAGCAGCAGAAAGCCAGCCCCTAAGCCCAGCCACTGCTTCAAGATCCATAGAGACTCTCCAGATACCATGAAAAGGTGACGGCCAGAGCTTTTAACTCTCCCGATAGTCTTTCAAGCAACAAAAGGAAGCGTTCCACAAGAAAAGTCACTGGAAAAATTAAATACAACCCGATCTTAAGCTTTCTTCCTAAGTTTTCTTACATAGTCATCAAGAAAAGTTACAAACGCACAAATCTGCACTCCTGAGGACCTCCAATCTACTTATCACTGAAATTTGCCCCAAAGGCAGAAAGGGAATCTACACCAAGCAAGAACATCTCTGTGACAAAGAGCCCAAGAAAACACCATCTCCTGTTTCCTGTGGAGGAAAGAAATCAAGTTTGTTTGGACAAGAGAAAACAAATCCAGCAGGCAGAAAGTTGTGAAAAAGAGGTTTGCTTTAAAACCTCTTACTTTGTACCCCATATGTGGTTTGGGTACTTAGAGGGGGAAAAAGAAAGAGGGGAAAAAACGTTACTTGCACACATTATGGCTCTATTATGACTGTCTTCTGCATCCAAAGCAATAGCGAATGGACACTTGTGCAGTTTTACAATACTTTCTATCCAAAGGGATTCAAATCACCACAAGAGATCTCACAGAGGTCTGACTTGTTTCTCTTGGAGCTTTGAAAAATAAAAGCGTGCAGAAATAAAGAACAAAGTATTCACCTATATGTACCTGTTTGGTGCCCTCCCATTTGCAGTGACTAAACTTGATGTTGCTCATTTGATTCAGAAGTACCAAGCATCCCCCAAAACAGCTGAAGCAAGTGATGCGTGCTGTTGCCTAATAACACTATACTGCCATTGCTAGTACCAGATCACAGACTTTGTATGTACTAAGTTTGCAAGGCCTCAGAAGCTTCTCAGACTTGGTCTATCTGAAGTTTTTCACGTCTGCCTGCAGCTATGTTTTGTTTTGCTCAGGTGCCAAAGCAACATTTTTCTTCTGACCAGGTAGCTCCGACTAGCTTGCTTTACTTTTGTGAGGAACCGCTGTAATTTTATGTAGACAGCAGTAATAAGTAGTAATTCTGTGTGGAATGAAATATTTATGGCTAACACCATGATGTAGTAAGCAAAAATAGAGGCTGGTATGATAACAGAGGCCTTTGAGACGTGTAGACATAGGATGCAGCACGGAGCAGTACAGCAAGGAATAATAAGAGATGGGGCCCCAGGGCCATAAACAAGTCACCTGTGATCAAGTAAAGAAATGCAGACCTGGACCAAAACAGATTTTAGGAACAAGAAGGAGAACAAAGAAATAGTATTTAACATGTAAAATGAATCATACGCTATAAACTCAGATGCAGTGTGGAGTTGCAGACCAATAAAGAAAGAATATGCATGCAAAAGCATGCTAGAACACATTAAAATAGCCCCATGTAAAATAAAAGGGAGAAGAAAAAACAAGGAGAGGGAGGAAAAAGAAACCGTCAACCCAATATTCTCCAGGGCAAAGGGGTGCATCGCCCCTACCCCCAAACACCTGACTGAAGCTCTTGATTTTAGTATTCAGAGGAGCAAGGAATGGTGAGCATAACACCAGGAAAAGGGACTGAAACTAGTTAATGTGTGTATAACAATTTTACCTGCATTATTTATTACTAGGATATACTTCTGTATGCAGCATTGATTTCTTTTGTTTTATTTTTCCTGTAGTAAATGGATGTGGACTAGTAATGATTCTTCAATTAGAGCGTGAAGGTTTCTATTATACTAGCAATAAATTCTTGGCTTTATATATATAAGGTATGTTTCCTTTTTGCCGACAAGATTTTGAGTATAACAATGCAATTCGGACAGAACATTAGAGTTAAACTGAATCAAATGTTCTACTTGAGACTTATACCTCATCCCTTGCTCACAAGAAACTCCAAAAGAATAAGTCTTCACCACACTTGTCCAAATTATCAGGTCAGCTTTCCAATACTGGAGGCAAGGGCTATTGGACAGTCAAAATACAGCTTTTACTCCTTTCAAGATCACTTTTCTTTAATCAACATGGAGAAGCTGACTGTAACAAGACAGATATATTCCTGGAATATATTATTGCTATTTCTTTGTTGGGTTGTGTTGTTTTTTGTTTTTGTTTTGTTTTTTTTTTTTAAGAAATGATTTATCTCTTATATAAGAAATTTCCACTGTGAAATAAAACTGCAGGAATCTCTGAAAAAAGATTTTTCTCCCTTAAGAGGATTTTTCCATTTAAGGCATATATTACCAGTAATATGACCCAAAAAAATATACAAGAAAACTGTTCCATGAACTTTCTTGCTCTGATTATTTGAAATGGTTGATTACATGCTAGCAAAATCAATATACATATGGCAGCATACCTACTACACTCCATTACTGTCAATTATAAATACAGCTGTGAAGAAAACTTATTCCAATTTTGCTACCCTATAGAATTAAATATATGATTTTTTTCAGAAGCTAAGCAAAAAATATTTGTTTGGTATGTGACAGAGGAGGGAAATAAAGCAAAGAGCAGCAAATCGCCCCCATCTGGCCAAGGGTATCTGAAACCTATGATTAAATATCACTTTGTTATCTTGTAACTTTGGAGGCACATGAAAGCTGAGCATTTTAAAGATGAATTTAAAAAATTGAGTATATAACATAAGTTATGGCTTATTACATTTATACTACTATTATTACAATGGGATCTGATTTTAAGCATGATCTGAATAACTCCTGCCTGAAAGGCCCCTATTGACAGGGGCCTGTTGTACCTCTTCCCCTGCTGATCTTACTTAACTGAATAATAGTGAAAATTAGGAAGATCACAAAATGAAGCTGACAGCTTGGCTAGTAATTAGATCTCCTGGAACTCCTTTATGCTTTACCTTAGTAAGCTACAGGTCATCACTATCCCTTTTATTTCCCTTTTACTCATTTGAGCAAACATTTCTTTCTTCCCATTTGCAAGCACAGTAATTCCCACAGTTACAGTTTTCTGTAAACATAATGGCTAAAAATCAATAGTCACTATGATTCTTTTGAAGTTCATTATAAGTTTCAGTACAACCAAAACTAGTTAAGATCTCCCGGCTGCAAAGACTTGAACACATGAATAAATCTACACAAATGAATACCTATTTTGGGGTCAATGCAATTTTTTATCAGTGCGTGAAGAAAGTTTCAAGTAATTTCTTATATACCAAAAATTAGGAATCAAGATAAAATTTTTCTGGAAGAATTAACACTTAAGTGTATTCACTACAGTAGTTTTGTTCTGACCTATTTTTTAGTAACAGATGTTTAGTTTTTCATAAATTTCTGTGCTCCTTATATCCCACCCACCTACTTCCATCCTCAAGAATGTCTACTATAAAATACCTATCCCTTCTTAATTCAAACCCCTAACACTGTTAACATTGCAATATTATCTCTCCAGTTTCACTAAGGAGCCTCAGTTATCCCATTACATTGTAGGAATACCATGCAGATATGTTACCTGAAAACATAAAATATTAAACAAAATAAAACTATTTTCTTAGGTATCTCTAAGTTTGTATTTTCAATCTGGGGGCAAAATAAATAAATAAAAAAAAATCCACCTTCCTGCTTACCACCAGCAGATGGGAAGCAGAAGATACCAACTTCTGCAGCACAAATTCCAAAGGTTTTCTAAGCTCATGCCATTCTTTTTGGCTCCCAAAACTAAAATCTCCACAAAGCGTACTACAGAATCCCCAGGGAAAGCAAGCATCCAGCATATAGTAACAAAATGGCTTTTGTTTCTGCTGCCTTTCACAGATTTGCTGAGCAGCAGCAGAATGGAATTGGCAGCACTAATCAGGTCCTGCTTGGAGCCCAGGGGCAGCACAGAAACTGAAGAATTATGTCGGTATTCTCTCTAGAAAGCAGCAGGTAAGTTCTACTCAACGAATCTGTGCATGCCATCTTTTTTTTCCTGGCAATGTTGTCCTTTTGCATGAGTCTGACAATGAAATGAAGGTATTGTGGGAAAGCTGAAACGATGAGGGAAGTTTCTTAGCAATGCTAAAGGCTTCTGAAATGGGTGGATGCCTTGCATGTATGCTATTGTCTCCCAAAACCTTGCATACCCTACACCCAGCTGGGAACTCACTTCTCCAAGAACTTCTTTAAAGCAGTACAATTGCGGTTATCAGTTTTATAAAATATCTTGTTTTCATCTCATTGGCAGGTGTCGATGTGTACTTTTTATGCTCTATAAAATTGTTTTAAATGCCTTCTCAAACTCCGAGTTTATAACTACTACTTTATCTCATATATTTTACTACATAGTCTTTTTCTTTTACAATTCACTAGGCCAAACGAAGTGGGAAACATTAGACATTACTCTTATGAAGAATATGGCATACTTAACCACTCTCACTTCCCTTTATTATCCTTTCAATTTAGATACCAGCCTATCACCTTAAGGTGCTCAAAAGTCCAGACAAAAATTCGGCTGGGTGACTCAAGCTATCAGACTTATGTAAGAGATCTTTCATATGGAAGAGGAAAACATCCAAAGTTACAACATGAAATAACTTTTAAATCATCTACCTGTGGAAAGGATACAGTTTCTAACATTCTAGGTTGTAAGGCAGCCTCAGTTTAACAAAGTCAGGATGAAGGCTCTCCTTTGCAAAGGTTTTCCCTAATTCCCCATTTCATGACTGTTAAAGGTGAAGTCCCCCACACAGAACACACCAAACCACCTGGAGCTCTGGTCCAAGTCACATCAGCCTGTCTAGTCACATACTATTCAACTCTGAGCAAAGAAGAAAAGAATAAACAGACCAACTGTCTGGTGGGATTGTTTTTCTTTCCCTCCAGCACAGCAGCACTGATCAAGTTTTCCCAAAATCAGGTGGCATGGCTCAAAGCCAGCTTACATAAGCTACTGGAAATCCTGCGCAGGATAGAATGCCATATAGCTGGCTGAAGAGGGCTCGAGTGACAACAGTATTCAATGAAGTCTGTGTAAACAAAGTACTTCACAATATCTTGATCCTTTCTTACTGCATATAATCAATATAACCACTATCACAAGGACTAAAAATGTGACTGTAAATGTTT
Organism: Larus michahellis; assembly: GCF_964199755.1. NCBI lineage: Eukaryota > Metazoa > Chordata > Aves > Charadriiformes > Laridae > Larus > Larus michahellis. The sequence continues at coordinate 38,806,578 of NC_133901.1, forward strand.
TACTTGTGTCATATACCATTCTACAAGTGCCATTACAGACCTAAGTTTTTACAGTGCCTCAGAATATTGTTATAAAGTTATTTTTCTAAGTAAGCATATTAAAGAACATAGCGTACAAAGAGCTTTATAATTAAAGTAAAATATTAGGTTTCTGAAATAAGAATAAAAGCTTTTTAAGGCTGAGAGAATAACAAAAAAAAAGAATTACAAAAAGCAATTCCAGAGCGAAAGTTTCTGTTGCAAACAGTGACAAGCATTTAATAACCATGCCTTTCAAACAAAACTTATGCTCTAAACTGCTTGTCAGTTTTGAGAAGGGAACTCTGGATTATAATTTTCAAAACTACCAGTCAACCAACTGACACATATCCTTACTTTTACTACCAGGAGCAATTTAATACTACTTTACTTGGCAGTGTTTGATGGCCTGAAGATCCTCTGAATTTTACTAAGTCAAGTATTTACTCTTTGTCACAGTGAAGATCAGGCCAGTATGCTTTTTTCACTCCCACCCTGAATATTTCATTAAGTTTACTACAAAACAGCCACTGTCACAGAAACATTAATTTATTAATTCCAGAAATTACCAATAAACCTATAGACAATGCTTAAAGCTAAGTTTTACACTGACTACTGCTATGATGCCTTGTGTATTTACATCTCAGAAGACAGTACAAATGCAGAGGCTCACTCTTCTTATTATTACAGTAAAAAATCTGTTCTTACAAGTGACTGAAGGAGTAATGGGAGAGAAAGAATGAACTTTTGACAATACTGAAGATAATCTTAAGCATGATATATATATGTTGTCACTGACCATGACTCTTACGTTGTTTTATGGTGTGACATTTTATCTTATATTCACTTCAAAGTACTCAAAGTCAGCCTTTGACATATTTTCCTGTGTAAACTATTTCTTATAGCAATGTAGTTTGGTTCTCATTATCCTGGATGCAATTGAACATGATTTTGGTATTTAATAACAGAAACTATAATTTGTAGAACAGTAATTTCCTTATAATTAACTTTACTATGCCTTTTGAAAGGCAGTCCATAAGACCAAAACTATGACATTTATTAATACAATTTTTAAATTATGCTTGCTCTTACTGATGAAAGGGGACTCCCTATTGCATGTCTGTCAGTTCTCACTCTGTCAAAAAATATAATTCTTGCACGGTCTCCTGTCAGAAGCCTATCCTACAGCCTAACAGAACTCTTCATGTTTCTCCCGGTAAACAACGTCTGGTTTATACCCAATTCCAGAATCCTTTATATTACATAAAAGAATTTACTTTTCACCATACTGAAATACAGGGAAGTCTGCCTTTCTGCTCTCATAAAGCTTTAACTCTTTTCACTGCTATGTTATTTCAACAAAGTGAGGGTTAACAGCTGCATAGGACCTGCAGACCGGAGCTAGAAGAGGCAAGAAATCACCCACAAAACCTCCTTAAAAAATATGAAGCACATGAGCAATGGAATTCTAAATTGCACTAGCTTGTCTGGGCTGCTTACAGGACACAGCCTGACCAGGCTCATTTGGTCTTGGAGTGCCTGGAACATCATTCCCTCTCCAGGTCTCTGTGAGGAAATCTGAGGGGGGCACATTTACAGACACCCTTCAGAGGCTTTCTGCAGGAGCAGGGATGGCTCTACAGTGGCTGAGAGCACTTTGGCTTCCATACTGCTCCTCAGACGCTGCTCTGCAGGCTGGAAGAGATCACAGGAGGGAGGAGCAAACCATCATCAGCTTCCTGCTGTGCAAAATAAGGCTAATGAGAGCTGAGTGTTAAGTGACTTGCCCAAACCTGAAGGCACATTGAGCTTTAAGAAAGTTTGTGTGCTGTAGAGTTACAGCTAGATGATAATGCCTCCTTTATTTCTCACACCTCCACAGGAAAGTGATGTAACAGTAGCTTCAGATATCCTAAATTCTGTCTGATAATTTTCAGTTTTCGCATCCATCAAGGCTACCACATCAGAAATACCAGATATAAAATGGTGAAGTGTTCAGAAGACTTCTTCAGAGATATTGTAATCCAATGACTTAAATACTATGATAATATTTAAGAGAGCCATAAAACAACCTCTCTTTTTTGTTACCACCTTGGTGAGGAGATATATCCTTTAATACCATATATCCCTTAATAACACGACACCCCAGACTGTCATGTGTAAAACAAGGACCACAGTACTTAACTGAGCAATTCAACAGTGCTTACGAAGTAGTATCTAATGCAAGGGTCCAAGTCCAGGTGTACGCAGGTCACACAACCAGCAGCAAGAACCCAGCTCTGTGCCAGGCAAGGCACAGCTCAAGAGTTGGGCTTTCATACCCTCCAGAGCTCCACACATACAAACTCACACATATAGTGAGTTAGGTGACAGTACAAGCCATTTTTCATGTGGGTGGGAAGACTGAAAGACTTCACGCAACAGCCAGGGATAAACATGTTTAATGATACTTAATGACATTCAAAGAAACTCAGTTAATACGCTGACATCAGCCTCACTACATCAGAGAGATGTCAGAGTGTCTCAAGCTGCCACAGTCCAGAAGAGCAAAGATATGATCGTTTCAAATCCTAAATTTAGCTTCTAGTCCAGGCTCCAAAGTCTTAATAGTTTGGAAGAGCAACATTCCAAATTCACTGACCCAGCATTTGGCTTTAAACAAAGAAGCATCAAAAAATTCAAACATCCTTCCCATGCTGTACTGGAGTTTTTTTAAGTTGACTTTCTTAAGTTGCCTGAGCTTTGTTATATTTGCAGTCATTATCTTATTTCTTCCTTCTTTGATTATGTGTATCGTCTAGAGGTTTTGCTTACAACACTGATCATTATTAACCACTTGTGCTCCATGGCATCTTAGCACAGCAATTCATTATGCACTACATCATTTCAAAACATCAGTCACAGAAATGAGGCCATCTACATTTTAGCATTCTTTTAACTGTTAAACTTCAGCTTTCCAACTACAGTTCACATTCCTGAAAGCTACAAGGTTTTGGTTTTGCTTGTATTTCATCAGAAGAAACCCAGATATTTTCATTGAAGATGCAGAATACAAGAAACCACAACCTCCAAGGTAGTTACAGAGTAGCTGAGAATGCTGCTAAGCAGTAAGAATTTAATACTCAAAATGTCTGGGCAACTGAGTTGTCTCAACAGCAACAATTCGTTTTAAATGCAGTCCTACTCTTGGCTACATCAACCAGTATGTGAAAAGGCTACAACACATAAAGGTTTAGGTGCCACTCAGAGCTAAGTACCTTAGTGAATCGCTTCTGTTAAATCATTTTGCTTTTATGCTACTCCCATCAAGTCTCAATCTGGCTGAGCTGCTTTTGAAAGCAGTCATCTTCCAGCTAGCAGTAGGAACTCGTATAGATATTTTCATAAAGGTATTTTACTTGATTTTCAAAATAAGAGCTGTCACAATAAGAAAACAATGACATATGAAAAAAGCAAACTGCAATATTTCTGTTTACATTTGCAAGCTAGACTAGATGAAATATGAAACACTTCTAGTCCTCAGTGTAAACAACTATTTCATACATTTTAATAAAGATACAAGATCATCCAAGGAATTGCCCCTAGATAACATGGGAAAATTGGAAAGTAAAATGCATGACATTTCAACCAAGTGAAAATGCATTGACATTTTATTCAAAGCTCTGTCAACGAAACCCTCTCAAACTGCCAATTATTTTGGGTGTTAAAAAAAAAAAAGGCAGCAAGTCTTTAGTTTAGACCAGACCAGTTCTACATATAGAAGTCTCCATATGGGAGCTTTTCTACCAAGTCCTGCTTAACATTCATTTGAAAAATATAATGAGGGAGCCATTACACAAACTGTTATACCAAGGTCTTGGCCTGTTTGCCTTTCTCTTTTCTTACCTACCTTCTCTAAGCATATCATCTGAATAATTCTCCAAATAAACCAAATTGCCCCTATCAGCTTCACTGTATACGAGCTGCTCCACGACAATTCTAACAGTAGTGGTCACTAAATAGCAAAGTATTTCTTTATGTTGCATTCATGTTCTTCTGATACAATTCATTAATTTTCTTCTGAAAATGTACATTTTTATTAATACTGACTGTGTGGAAATATCTGTTATTGTACCACTCAAAAACAGTTGAGCAATACAACCCAATCCTAAAATCTAACCATACAAAATAGGTAATCTCTAACCATTCTCTTCACTTAATGCTTAACAATGCCTGGTTTCATTGCAATATTTAATTTTTTTCTCTAAAATAGTAGAGCATAAGCTCTCCAGAAAATGAAAACAATTAAAAATTTAAGTGAACACTAAGTCAACAATTTGGTGATATAATCATGTATTTTCAATTAAATATTCCCAGTCTGCAAATGAATTTATTTAGGCCAATGTATCAGCACCATCAACAAAAATATTCATCATCATTACCACCTTCATCTGGCAGAAATTAGTAGCAGATGTTATGAAGCTTTTCCATGTTCATATTCATAGATGTTTGACATTCTCCCATTGAGTTCAAAATAAGAAAACACAATGAATAATAATCCCATGCTCACAGAACACTATTTTGAATTATAATCTGCACCTACTTTCAAGTCACATCTCAGACCGCAGCCACCATTGCTTTTTGGACTCAGTCTTCAGCAAGACAATTTGCTCCACATCAAGGATGCAAAACACTAAAATGGAATATCGGCTTGCAGTTCAATTACTGCCCAATAACTATAATTATTCCTTGGCAAGTCTGATTTGCATAAACACCATAAGATTACTCCACACCAGCAGTAAGAAGTGTCAATCCTTCTACTCTGTAGTCCACTGTTAACCAGCAGTGTTACATTTACTTGTATAGTAGGATAGATCTTTCAATTATGTACAGCAAAGTCTTCTACATTAAAGAGTATTTTCTTCACACAACCACACTTCCAACTACAAACATTTATTCAGTAATGATAAAAATAGTGCTTTAGGATTTTAAAAAAAAAAAACAAACCAAAAACCCAACCAAACAAAACCCCACAACACCAAAACAGACTCAAAACCCAGTACACAATAAACATGACCCCACTGGCTGCCCAAGCAAAGTAATACATGTTTTTTCTGCTGATGAGGAATCACACAGCACAGACTGGTGACAAAGTTTAGGAAGGGCAGGGAGGCAGCTTCTCATATGTACCTGCACAGGAAACAGGGAAATCTAGTGACTTCAAGAATCAGATGCTGAAACTGAGAAACTTCTACAGACTCCTGTTGCTTTCACATGACTATATTGTCCAGGATCAGTCCACAGAAAATGGCTTTTCTACCTTTTCTTCAAAGGATTAGTTTTTCAATAAATCAGTTTACTGCATGGGAACAGGAACAGGAGTGCTAAGACGAGTGAAGTAGCAGGGACTTGTGGCCAGGAGCATGGGGTGGCGGGAAGGAGACAGCCGCCTTTTTCTTGTAGGCTGCATGTGTTTGCACTGTATCCTGAGATATAGTAACCAGGGATTAAAATGCAAAGGACGCTCACTATAAGAGACGTAACAGGGACAGATGTATTTTCACATCTTCTTAATCCACCTTGCTCTTCTAGATGATCTGGATGCTCCAGTGTTACACTGTTATTGTTTTTCTAGTTCACTATTTTCACTAGAGAAGCTGGCAGGGATGCTCACAGGAATTACAAGATCAACAGTGTCACTCTGTCAAGGAGGTAAAAAGAAAACCATGGAGCTTTAGATAAAATACTACCAACTCTAGCCCACAGCTAGCAAAGTACTGAAAAACTCCTGATACGCCCTTCACTCCTATTTCACAGTGGACAATACAAGCAGAGAATCAGATCAAAAGCCAGCATTGTACAAAAAATATGCAGACAATATAAACTGGTAATAAAACTGAAGTATTCATGCAACGTTAGTCTGTCAAAGCATCTATTTGGTCTACCAGCTAAAACATCAGCAAGAAAAAACCCACAGCATTGCAATATTGCCTTCCATTAATGACTATAAAAATATATATAGTAATACACCTATTTTCATCTTAATGAAGTCCTGTATTTCTTTGGAATTCCTGTATTTAATTAAATACAATGAGGGGAGTATTTGAATTCAGGTATGATTGTAATTACAAATAATATTAATCATAAATCTGTCTCTTGGACTTAAATCTTCCTGCAAATAGATGTAAAATGTCAGGTCTGAACTAAACAAGTAGTAGATTATCTGATGTAACAGTAAATGGATAAGTATCAAGATAGAAGTTTCAAAAACTTTGGTGTATGTATACAGTTAAGTACATTTGATCATTTAAAATGCAGCTACATTTATAATTTTGAATTAATGAATATTTTTTGATCTGACATTGTTTCCGAGAACTGGGAACACACAGAGCTTTGTTTTGTTGGTTTGTTGGATTTTGTGTTTGTTTTTTTCAAATAAATAAAAACAACCCCACAAAAACTGACAATATAGCCCTCCTTGCAAGCATTATTTTACTTACTCTAAGTGAGGAGCCTCTGCTCCCGTCCCACTTTTAAGGCTGAACCACTCTGAAGGGAGCAGCAGCTCATTAGGAGAGTAGCAGAAAGAACCACCTGCTGCTTATGCTTCCCAGGCTGGCAGTCTGCTCTCTCTCACAGTAACATTTACACTTTCTGAAGTTTACACCTATTTTGTGCACAGACCAAACCCCAGAAACACACCCCACAACCAAAGAGCAAACTGAAGGCACAATTCCATAGCTAGAATGATTTAACTCCTGCTTCTGTAAAGGTACAAATATAACAAAGCTCTTCAAAAATGCATGGTCATAGGCTTTTATGCATGTAGGTCTCCAGTTCAATGAAACACCAATAGAGCGGTAGATAATTATAAACAGTAACCTGGAGGGTATGGTAGCAGGAACCAGTAGTGGTGTTCCCAAAGCCAGCTCAGACATCTAATAGAAAAATAAATCTGACAGAGAGGGAGCATTATAGTACTAACTATTAAAGTATTTTAATCAATGTTTTCTAGATCGTTCTGGGAAAATGTAATTTAGCAGAGGAAGGTAGCAATACAATCATATACCCACTAAGCTGTCAACTTCACTATTTGTACAATATTCCTGAACATTTCCCTACAAACAGTAGTTTTTACAAACATAAAAGTAAAAGCTTCTCATGTCTAGCAGCAGCAGTATCCATAGGATGACTCTGCTCCCTCTTGAGCTCATTCCCAATTCACAAGGCAAGACTCTCTTCATTCCTCAGATACGTGCCATTTTTCCTTTACTCATCTTGACATTTGAAAAGCCTTAAGCTGCCCACAGAGAAAATGTAGAATGCAGAAAGATACACAAGTTTTTAAATAACTCATCGCTCTGATAATCCCATTTTTCAATCACTTTTCTTTTATAACCAAATAGTTTCTTTTTCTCCTAAGTGAAATTTTAGCCAAGTTTTATGTTAAAAAGTTTGACGCAGAAGAGACACGTGAATTGCCTAGCCTTCCTAAAAACAGCAGAAACATTACTTCATGATATATGTACCACTAAGATGATGAAAGGACAAGTTAAATACTGTAACCATAGAGATTCTAAGTACTTAATGAATATGATGAACTAAGTCCCACATTAAGGGACATTGTCTACCAAATACAAGAAGCGTGACTATTCCACCTGGAATCAGTGTTACAGGGGAATAGCCAAAGCAGTTCCCCCTGTTGGAATAACCCACTTGATCAGGTCAGGGAAAAGCACAACTCATCTGCTGAGAAAATAAAAGACAGAAGGCAGTTGTACCTTAGAGTCTTACCCATCACAGCACGTGTGAAATTCCAGTTCTCATTCTATAATTTCCCTTAAAAAAAAAAAAATCCTCTCATATTAACTTACTCCTATTGAATTACACATGTACCTTAGGTTTCGAAAGCAGCTTCCTCTTGGAAGCAAGCCTTTGCATTTCCAACTGGTTTTGTCTTTTCTACTGGGCAGATATTTAGCCATTATTAATCAGATTGACAGCCTGCAGAGTTCTGTTTGTCTTCCAGCTTGCACAGGTACCTCCCCATGGAAGCTGAACAGGCAGAGCATGGCTGAGAAGATCAAAAAAGCAAAGCAACAGTCCGTGTTCCTCAGCAGATCTTTGGAGAGCTAGGGCCAACGTACGTTGTGAACACGCTATACATCTCAAAACACACTCATGCACGTTGCCTACCTCTCACAGAAATTCAAGGCAAGAAGGGGGTATATCACCATTTAAGTTTAACTGAGGAGCAGTTTTTCATTGTTGTACACACCATAGAGAAAGGGAAGATAAGGAGTCACAGGAGACATATATCCCTTTGAACACAGGTTCTGCAGAGCGGAGCCAGTGGCCCCGTAGAGCAAGGAAAAGAACAGGCTTCTCTTCCTGCTGAGTGGCGCAATCCCACAGGACACCCAGCACAAGGTCTGGCGAGGGCCAGCACATGCTCACATTGCGCCATGCAACGCTCTGCCTGGGGGAAACCCAAATAAAAATTTCCCATATTTGCTCAAGGTGCTGAGTGCAATGCAAAGGTACTAGGCCTGGGTGCTGACTTTTGTGACTGTGTATAGCCGTGTTAGAGTTCAGAGATGTGTTTTTGCCTTCACCTCCCTGCTTAGAGCTCTATATAATCCCTCAAAGAGGTATTTTCTCTGCTTCTGCCCTCCACAATGAGTCTTTCCATAGCTGAGTTTTCCCTTTACTGCTTGCAGACTGATATTGTTTAAAGTCAGTGAAGCAGAGAATGTAAAAGACTGAAGTAAATATAGATAGAGCAAGCGAGTGCTAGACTGCCTTATTTGGCTTTAGAAAGGGTGGTGGAGAGACAAAACCACCTGTGAAAATTATACATATTACAATGCTAGTTAAACCTTGTCTCTTCAATCCCACTAGAATATTTCAAGTTTGCTATAAACTACAGCTCATACCAGCTTCAGAGATCTGCAACTTCCAAGAAAATCAGACAGCTTCTCAGGTACCCAAGTATAGATTTTTGAGCCTAGATTCAATTGCCTGCTTTGAAATTTTTTTATCCTGAAAGGGATTTTGGAGGAAGCTTCTCAATCGTTAAGTGCTGGGTCCAGATTGAAACTAAGGGCACAATTCAGGAGCAGAGCTCGTTTACTTAAAAATCTCTCTCACATGAGAGCTATGCTATCAATCACATATTCTCACATATTTAAAAAACGATGCAAGATTCAGGACTTATTGGGTAGGAAGTGTAGAATGACACTGAGCCCATCAAACACTGCATTTTGGAGACCTTTTCTCACACAAGAATAAGAAGATTGTCCTGTTTGGTTTTGAAATACTAGTAAAAAGGCATGTCAAATCCCATAAACAGAAGTTATCCTTAATTAAGCAATACAAGACCCTCTCTGATGACCTGGTTGATAAATCACAGCAGAGCGAGTGACTAACTACATCAGTAGGAAAAAAAAACAACCCAGTCTTAAATTGTTGGATGCGATCAGCATTCAGTGATAGAAAAGGGCATCTCTGATACAGAAGGTGACAAAGGGAATTACTCAGTTTTGCTGCTCTTTAGGAACAGTGGCTCCATATAGCTGACAGCTGATCAGAAAGCCCCAACTGTGCTATAAGTAAATGTTAAAAACAATTCATGCAGTATGTGTTGCATATTAATGAACACTAAAAGCCTACATTGTAACTTAGACCTATCCTGGAAACAATCACGAGAAACTATGCATGGAGAGAGGCCAGAAAAGATTGGACTACAAGGGAAATTCTCTCCCTCAATGAAATCGTAAATGGGACATCCTAAAAAAAGCCCTGATCACTGAAGCACATCTATTCCCACTGAGAAAACAAAACACCACCTTTAAAGTTATTTTCTACTTTTTCTTAGAGTTTTAGAAGATCCTTCCTTTTTTGGCTGTAGACCTTTTGCTAACATGGCTTTGCTAGCCTAACTGCTGATTTCCTGAAGAGTTCTGAGAACGAGCAGAATACAAGATCAAAGGCCCGAGGAAGAGGCTGGAGCTGGCTGCTGAGGAAGCTTCTGCCTTTGGACACCTCAATTAAAGTTCTCGCTTCCATTCGCCGACTTTGACGCTGAACGTAAAACTCTGCTGAATATTCGCACAGACCATCTAAAACCTGGGTTGTTTATAAAAACATACCATATCTACAAACATTCATTAGACTCAGGATGAGTCAGTATATGTGGTTTTAGTAAACAACATTACATTTTTAAACTGTTTTATTATTTCTAAAATAATATAAGTTTAGGACATTGTAAAACTTTAAAGATGTGTAGGAGTTTCAAACTGAACATCAGGCGTTTCAAAAACTTTTCTTATTTTCAAAGGGAACAACTAGGCACCTACAGAACAGTTTCATTTAAGACTCTGCTTAATTTATAGTCATATTTCATACATAGTGAAAAGTTGCCAATTCCTGACCCCACAGATCAGACAGCTGGACATCTAAGGCTTTTGCCTATAATGAATTGCAGGAGATGGATTTAAAAACAAAACATTTTAGGCCTGGCTTTAAAATGAACTGTACTATGGTTTAACTTGTGTTATAAAATGTGAATCAAGTTATTTTGTAGGGTTCACAGTTGGTTTCAATACTCTTTAATCATAGTATGTTCAGACTGTTTTAATCAGCATCTTTATGAAAGCCAGACAATGTTCCTTCTTGCTGCCACACATCACTATTAATGGCTCTGCAACAGGGAATACAGCAGAAGTAGAATTTAGGACTGTTACGGTGGAAAACAGCAAAACCTAGCTTCCATTTTCAAAGTCACATTGACCATGAAGCACTTAGATACAAAAAAAACCCCAAACAAACCAGCTTTTAGGGCCTGGGCCCTCAATCTTAGCCACACAAACGGACTCTTGAGTGCATGTGGAACCTCGTTCAACACCAAGTCACTACAATTGTACACTGATTTGCACTAGTTAGGACCAGAGTTTTGGTCAGCAAAGTCCATATTTGTAAGTTGGGTTGAGAAGGGCAGAGTTTTTACAGCCATCTCTTCATATGGAAATGACAGAATCAGTTTTAGGTCTGGGGGAATAGCAAGGGATTGCTACAGCTAAAAGAGCACCCAGCTGAAAAAAAAAAAATTTCTCCTAGAGATGCAAAGAGCAGACTTAATTTAGTCTTATAGTGGAGTTAAGGACTCTTCCTCCCATCCCAATTCACATCCCTATGAATAATAAATGGGAGCACAGACTGGAGTGGATGAGAAGCTCTGCACCACACAGCGGCACAATGCTCTCCCGCACTCACCCTCCCACCAGAAGAGAGAGGAGACATAGTGGAAATGCATGTGCAGGGAATATTAAGAGACTGCAGTTATCCCTTCCTCTTCTGAATAAAGAGGATGAGAAGCTCTCTTAATGTAGACCAGGACTTAAGTGTTAACACAGGGCTAGTACTGGTCCTGTTCCTAATGGTCGCCCACTTGTCTAAATCAGTAGAAAGATGTTGATTTACAGGCACCAATGACCTGTTATTGACCCCATAACAGAAAAACACAAACAAGACAGGACTCATCATAATCCCCATATGTCAGGTTTACAATTACTCAATTTCCATAAGATACTCCCCATGAATATACAGCTGGTATATTCAAGCCAATATTAGAATAAGAACAATGCTCTCACTTGATGCTTTTTACTTTGCCGGAAGTTAAATATATCTTCGTGATTGCAGACATAAGCACACTTGCTCAGACCTTCAACTGGGCCTGATAAATGGTATGGTGGTTTTCCAAATCAACTGGGACAAGTCAGGTGACAAATGATTTCCATTAGCTTCAGCAGAATGGAAACAAAACAGATCAATACAAATGATTTGCAGCAAGTTCAGATCATAAATTTCCTTTTGCCCAGTTCCATCATTTTAAAATAGAAGCATTCTCCCCACACAATATGAAAAAAGGCAGTAGTGATCCAGAGATTTGATCATTCCAGTTACAACAAACTGCTCATGATTTCAGCTTGGAGTGCTTTTTAATCAAGCGTTAATTTTACTCAGTGATACATAACGATATTATTTTAAAAGATGGCAAACAATAAAAATGATAATGACCATATTTTTGGAAAATGAATTGGATCCTACTGTTCTGCAAAAGCCATAAATGGTCCTAGATTCTACTTTTACTATACTGAAATTACCTGTTATTTTGCGTTTGCTTTTCCTCATTTGTCTATGACCATTTCTAAACCCTGTTTGTGAAGGATATTTTGGGGTCACAAATTCTCATGTCTTTGAGATCAAACAACAGCTTTTGAGTACACACTGCAAGGAATAGCTTGTGCATAGTTCCTTGCTCTTTGTAGCTGTCTAAATTAACTCCCATTTAACAAACTAGAGTCCCGAAACACACTTATCTACTGTGATGTTGAGAGGAGATACACAGTGATTTATGAACCTGCTCTTAGGAGTAAGTCATCTATACTAATGAAAGAGACATTCATAAACAAAAAAAAAAAGATTTCAGTGAAGTAGGAAAAGGATTAATTCCCTCAGAGCAGGCTCAGTGCACCCCACTCCCACAGGAACATAACACACTTCCACAGGAACGTGTTTTGGAGAAGATTCCCTTGTAAATTAGTTAACGTAGTGATAAACACACGCAGATGTTCATCACTCACAGTTACATTCTCTCAATATATCTATATAGTTAACAACATTAGTGACGTCTCCTTAACTAGCTCTGACTCTGGGTTCATTTTCATGCAATAGCTAGTTCCATTGGGTAAGTCTTAATATCAAAGGAAAAGGGAAAATAAACTTCCCATAAAATTAAGTTTCTGTTTATTGTCTTTAGCTCTTTCATCCCTAAAAAAAGAAGAGAGAAAATAGAAAGAAAAAGTTTTCTCTTTTCCATATCAATGCGTTAATAGTATCTTTTCGAAACACCTTTCCCTCTTGGTGTACGGGAAGGTGGATGTTGCGATTTCCTCCTCAGGACATGACACCCTGCATGGGGGCATACCCCCACCTGCCTTGTCACAAAACTCGTCCTGGTCTCTTACTTGTTGTTATTCAGAAGTGACACAAACAGGCCATTGGTAGAAAAAAAGACCTTCCCTGATATAAAGCAAACCTACCTTTCCATTTTTGTATTTGACAATGTAAATCAAACAATTGCTACATATCACAAGCGGGATCCTATTTCTAGAAACAAAGCTTAAGAAAAAACAGCAAGTTGAATCAAAACAGCATCATGGAACAGAAGATATAACAAATACTCTAGTCTACCCCTGCTTACTGCAGGGCGGTTGGACTAGATGACCTTTAAAAGTCCCTTCCAACCCAACACGTTCTATGATTCTATTTGTATATACTGTGTATTTCTCTGAAGAAAAAAAAAAATCACCAAAATGTGGTTTTAGAATTTATTTAAACAAACTAGAGCTGTCTAGAGCTAATTGGAATGAAATGGCCTCTCTTCAAGAGGCAGAATTGAAAAACCCCATGTTTACTTTAGTCAAGACAGAACAGAATTTCACCAACATTGCAGGATACTCCATGCTGCAAATTACTTCACATACAGAGCACCATTTCTCCATAAACACACACACAAAAAAATCAAGTTCACAGATAAAGCACCTGATTAATGTAAAGCAGCTGTTGCTCTTTAAAAAAGGATATGAAATTCATTAGCATGATTTTATTTAATTTGGAGAAAGTAGGAGGAGAATGGATTTTAACAAAAATTTCTGCTGTGATTATGAGATTTGCTGTTGCAACTTGGATTTTGCCTCCCCCTCTCTCTCCCCCTGCTCCCTTAGCTCCCCTCCCAAGGTTCCATAACAAACTGTGCATTTTTTGCATATACAGCTTTCCTAATGTCACGACTGAATGCAGAAGTTCGGGTTCTGCAACCCATGTCTCAGAATGGGTTACACACACGCACCTGTGCCATAACCTGCCAAACACTCACAGGCACGTCATTGACATTCTGTGACTCCATTATTGCCCTGATAAATCCTGGAAGAGCTTCAGACTGCTCTGGAGGATACTTTAAGGTCATTTGCTGAGAAGTTCCATGTCAGAGTCAGTTTGTGGGCACTGCCCCATCCAATAACTGCTGAAGAGATTAAGCAAGGCAATGCAGACAGGTAGATTTCATTTCAGTTTTTCCATCTGTCAGGAACTATGAACTACGTTGGTGGGTGGGAAGCAATTATCTGCTGTCCATCAGCATTATTTTGGATCTCCCCCTCCCACCCACCTTCACCCCCACTCCACTACTTCTTTTCAATCCAATTCAAGTCATTTTATAATACTTTAAGTTAAAAGCTCAGATTTATTTTTTTTTTATTCTTAAGTAGATCTAGATCACAGAAATCACCTTTTTTCCCCTCCTCTGCAGATATATACTGAAAAATCAAGTTAACCCAGTTCACAGTATATTTCACCAGTTGGTTTATCATCTAGGAAGAAGGATTTTTAATCATTTTTGCAAATGTCAGCCCACTGTAAAGCACCACATCAAGAAGACTGAGTAAAATCCAGTCATATTAGAGTGTTTGAGAGGCAGTGACTGCATTTACTCAATACTTCTAACTCTTTTTAATAGATCAGGAAAAGAATAATGAATTACCTTGTGTATTCTTATGCCTATATGGAAATAAATGCAATATCTATACCAGTAATGTTATGGTGCTTCACAACTGAACTGTGGTATTTTTCTACTTTGAAAAAAAGAGAAAAAAAAAAGACTGACAAAACCATCAATAGAGAGGACTGCAAGAGACTGCCTGTCAGCTTTTCTAAAAGCCTCCATTAAGCTTCCAACTTCTCAGGAGGAAAATAAGAGAAAAATAGACAGAAAGAAGAGATGCAAGCCTCTAAAATGGTGAGCAAATGGTCACTTTAGAACTACAGCTGCTTCTCTCTGCAGGAGGCACAGCCAAGATACCAGAAGAATATTTGGCAAAGATGTTCAACATGGAGAGAAACACAAAATGTGTGATCTATGGTGCTATGCTTTCCCTTAAACAAATTCCACTCCCAGATGGCCTGTAAGATATTAAACTATTGCTTATGTTTGCAATTCCAGCTGGAGACTGTATACAAACAAAACCACTTCTGTAAGCCTCTTTACAGTTCAGTAGAACATTCATTCTTACTTTTAAACAAATCCCTTTAACAATATTAGATATAGACAAATACAAAATGCACTGAATTTCAACATTAACTTATCTCTGTACTGCAGAGTTATTAAAAAATAAAAAATAAAGCAAGAACTTCTCCTGGTCCAGCCTTCTCAAAAGAAAAAAAAAAAAATCAGGTGTCGTTCATTGGGTACTAACTCCTCTCCGTGCCTTAGAAGCCTCTTCTAAACATCAATGCAAGAAGGAAAGCAGGAACAAAGATCCAATGAACCTAAGAAACTTCTCCATTTGAAGCCGTTTGTTTAATATTTGCTCTAACTTTGCTAAATGTACTTATGAAGTATGGAAGCCTCATTACTCTATTTTTTGTTGCTTGATGTTTAATCAAACAGTTGCATCTAAAAAAAAGTGTGAGAAAAACATGTCCCGTAAGAGGAATTCCTAGGGTACAACATATATTTGTAATTGTTGGGCTCCAAATTAAGTTTCCATGCGTGTACACAAAGGAAAAAAAAAAAAGTGATGTTGGAAGACAATATTGAGAGCATAGAATAGGATCTAGAGACAGCCAAGTATTTTGAAGGAATTACAAGACAGAAGAATGCTAAAAATATACTTGTGATACCAAAACCTAAAGCTAAGTGAATAAGAAAAGTAATTAGCTCTCCCTGCTGACACTGCTTTCCTGTCAGAAGCATGACAGCACCTAGTGACAGAGGCAGCTGGCCAAGCATTTGACAGCTGCCCACGGTGTGGGGAGTGTAGGACAGCAAAAAAAAAAAAAGCTTAGACTATGGAATTAAAGACCTTTAAAAAAAAGTTATGAACGTTCCAAATATTACCTTCATGAACGAGCTGATGTACAAGTTAGTATTAGAGTTGAGATGGTTTACTTAAAACAGCCCAAGCCAATATGTAACAATTACTACTCAATAGTAAAGCTCCCAGGAACGAGCAAAATTTTAACTGGTTCATTCATCCACAGGCCTGTTAGTACTGTTTTCAATGGAAAGTTTATATGCTGACAAACCATTTTGTTCAGTGATAGTAAGAACATCTAATACTTTGAAATGTATTTGCCCAAGGTTTTACAAACTCCACCTCCTTCTCCTCCGAGTAGCAGAGTCCCTGAGCAGCAAGCAGCTCCAAGCAACACCTGGAATGCTAAGTCTTTGCTACAGTCAGAGCACAACAGAAGTCATTCCCAAGGGCTTTCCTTTGGTCTCAAACCTGATCGAAAAGATCCTTCCTCCCAACTGGAATGGAAAGGCAGTCTCATTAAGCATAGCCCTGCTTCCCCATTACAGATTGCACTACGAAAGTATCGGCTGCATCCCCTAGGCCTTCCAGAGAGCGTAATTAACTTTTCTATGTTGTGATCTTTGAAGCTCTTTTCCTTCCTGTAAACCTCTGATCCCGCTTTTACTTTCTGCCTTCCTGAGTTCTGGTAATCCGTCTGTTCTCTGCTGCTTTCCTTCATCTCTCCTCAGAGCACTCTTCAGCTAGAAGACTAATTCAAGGCGTGGAATTTCAAACATACAGAATATGCTCACTTATTTACTGACAGAAGTTCAAAGACTATTCCAGGATTTATTTGTCCTCTTTAATAATACATACAAGTGCAAATGAGGTGATGCCCTGGGAAAGCGGCACAGTTGCGATGCTACCTATGAGATACAGCCTATTCTATCAACCTGGAGTTAGGGGCACACACAAAGCGGCTCCTTGACATGGGAAAAAATCCAGTGCTGTGCTACATTGTTCCTCTGTTTCTTCCCATCCCTTTCTATTACTTCCTCTCCCCTCCACCCCTTTTTCTTTTGTTTTCTTATGTTAGCATGTAACAGCTACTCTTACAGCTCTACAGGTGATGCAGCCTCAAGAGCTAGTTTTAACTTTACAGCTGGGCACTATTTTTTTAAGTTTTTTTTCTGATGGCAGCCTCTCTTGCTCATTTTATTTATGCTGCTGTAAGATTGGAACAACTGCTCAAGACATTTGAGTAACAAATCACTATAGCCAGGGTAAATGGAAAAACAAAGCTTAAAAGAATATAGGGATTATTCAACAGGTGTTTTTCTTAAAGCAGCAAGTCAAATGAAGGCCCCCCATCAACAGAAAAATCTGAACACTAGGAATTGCATTTAGCAGTACAGATTGTGCCCATCCACTTTCTCATTATTTTTTTTAAAGGCAGAAGAGTTTGACTTTTAAATTACATGTATAAAAAGCATTAACATGCTTCCATTTGTCTAAGTCTAATTCTACAATATATTTACTACCTGCTGGATATAAGTACCACTCCAGGCCACTGACTGTCTTCATTTTACTTATATCTATAATATGAAACTTCTTTAGCATTTGTTATACTGCTGAGATGATAGAGATCAAATAGTCTAAAAGCTATGACAGATTTGCAAGAGCGCATTTAAAATGTTCTCATAACTTTATTGCACTCAACAATACATTCCAACTTCACTTGTTTTCATCCAGACTTCAGCATCTATTGTTTCTTTGTCTGAATCTGTATACTTCTCCCATCAGCAAGGATTTGAGCTGCAGACTCAGACTAAGGACATCAAGAATCTGAGAAGAACATGGAGCTTCATGCCTAGGCCTTTCTTCTAGCTCTAGTGCAAGACACACAAATTTAAATGAACACTTTGCAAAAAAAAAAAACACCAAACCCCACAATAAGCCATGTTACTTAAGCATGAAGGCCTTTCAAATTCTTGTTCAGTAGTTTATGTCAACCTTCTAACTGTAGTTTCTCCATTCCAGGTTTCATTCACAGATAGCGTGGATAATTTGCTAGGCATTTCATGACTGCAGCTTTATAAATATCCCTAGGAAGCCGTGCAGGAGTTACTCAAGATGCCAGGATCCCTCAGTTACCATTACCTCCAGGTTAGGGCCCATCACTGCTATTGCAGTCACCCACGTCCTGGGACTCCAACATCTGCCAGTCCTGTCCTGTCCCTACCATACAGTGTCTTGGTTGGATCAGGGAGCAGAAGCCGTGACCCTATTTCTCAGCTTCGTTAGGTAACTTCGTTAGGTAAAGCCATTGCAGGAGACTGCTTCGAGTTTGACAGGGATATGGGCCTCCCTCAGGAGCAAGGTGCTGCACCAGGCACTTGCCAGCGGCTAAAAGGAAGCACATCCCCTGCCCCATCCCAGCAGACCCCAAAGTAAGAGGAAAGAGACAAAAACCCAAACTAAAACAACACATAGAAAACCAATGGAATGACAGAAGAACAACCTCAAAGCATAAAAGCCCATAATTTTACGTAAAGCTCCAAGACAGCAATATTCCCAGCAGAGCAGGCAACCCTCTCTTGAGCCCCAGAGGTGAGACTGCCATAACAGTGAGGGTACCGCGGCTGGGGGGGGACTCAGCTCCTGTGCTGCCACTTGCAGAGATGGAGGCCAATACCCTGCCCAAACCCCGCAGCCTTCCCCACCAGCTTTGCTTGTAAAACCACAGGTTCCTCTGGCCCCCTAGCAGCCGGATTTCAGACACGCCGTTCAGAACCCAGCCTGACGGAGGTTACTTATTTAGCCCTCAGTGACCAGAGCATTTCCCAGTTGCTCTTCTCCGGTGTTCCCCCCTCTATCTTTACTGAACAAATACTTTTTGATTCACTTTTTAGCTGTATTACTGCCTCCTATTTCCTGGAAAGTCACTATCTTTTTTGACCATCTGTCTTAAAATAAAACAACCCCCCCAAAACAAACCCAAAAACCCCACCCAGCACAAAAATAGTGCTGGAATCTTCTTCTCTAAACCAGGGACGCGCAACACTTGCTTGAAACAACAGCACTTTGTTTTATTAACTATATAAACATTTCAATTTAAGCCACCTCAGGCTTCTGGAAGGAATCCATGTTAGTATAATTATGCTACAAATCACTTCTGTTTGATTAACACAACAACTAGTTTTAAAGGGCAGTTCTATTTTGAGGCTGAAAGTAGCAGAATTAATGGCTAATGATTTGCTAGAGTCAAAACATCACAGGTAACATCCTACTGATCGCAAACGGAGATGGAAAAGTCAAGTATCTCTATTGATCCGTGCCAGATCTCGCTGCCAGGAGAATTCTGCAGTCACCCCACATTGAATTCTGAAACACACTGCACAGACACCGCTTCAGCGGGTGTCAGCTGCGTCACCTACACAGGCCACAGTCAGCCCCCCCGACACATACCAACATCCAGAAATAACAGCAGTTGTCAAACCCTGCTTTAATCGGTCCATGAATTTGGGGATTTTTTTGTTAATAGTATTTGCAATTAGGATTAAGTACAAAGCCTGCTTTGATCGCTCTGTCTAATGACAACCAGCATAAAGCACTTCAATAGGGAGGGCGGAGAAGGGAGTGGGTCAAACTGCTTGTGGTTTTGCATTAAACTGTCTGGGTTGCCAAACTACTCCCAGCATTAGCCATAACCTCTAAAGCCAGAGCTGCCCGTATTATTCGTAGAATAAAAAGCAGTCAGCTTGATCACTGAACGCATGCTGGCCATTTCAAAAATGTGAAGTAGCAAAGTCGGGTAGTGAAGAATTCTTGTCTGCAGCAGTATTAACTGAGCATAAATCTGCAATAAAACCTTTGGCTGTGGATACGGGCTACTGGCAACCACAGCCAGGCCAACTGCAGCGGGAGCGGTGCACAGCATGCTCCTCCCACGGGGAATACAAAGGCCATCTCCTTGGCAGACACCTGCAGCTCTGCTTTCCTTGGCTCACGCTGTCCCAGCAGATCAGACCCAGAGGCACAGACCTTGTGTTTGTGACGCTGCGTGGGGCACAGGGAGGAGCCACTGCTGAGCATTCATACCACACGTGATTAAGATGCTTTTGCTGTGTATGTCACCCCGCTGTTTGCGATACACAAAACGTAGGTGCTGTTTTTCCCCTCTCCACATCCAGGCACCAGCAGCTGGAAAGGTCAAGAGAGTCCGTCTCATCCCATGTTATTCATATTTGCTGGCAATAAAGCTGTGTTACTTGCTTTCTGGCTGCTTCATTTCCACACACTCAGTTCCATAAACACAGCAACACTCATCAGTCAGCTTTCACATTAGTAAGTCCAGTCGTGGAAATTGTACTGCTACCCCGAGATAGTATCGTATATTTTGAAAGGCCATAACATCATCTGACTAATGCTCTAGAACTCGATTCTCCTCTCATTGGCATCATGAATGAGGAATAAATTGGCATGTGCCAGAGGATTTATATTAAATGAAAAACAAAGAGCCAAAAACGCCCCCACACAAACCAGAATACAAGAGTAAGCATCCATTAAAACTGATGATCAGCAAAAACGCTCACATGAAAGCAGACAATGGAGACACGGAGCCACAAGAACTTATTTGAGGTTCAAAGTAAACATACCATTTTTGGTCACTCCAAAACTCTCCATCTTGCCACAAATAAATATTTTTAATAGAAATGCTCGTGGAAGGTTCCCAAAACTTAGCCCATATTAGTATGCCTTTTGTTTCATGTCTGCCCTGGTGAGACACCAAAGCCTTTTTAGGATGATGACAATGATGTTATCTTTTTTTTAATGCCTATTGAGAGTAGAACAGCTAATATATGTAAACAAAACTAAATATATACTCATCCTTATTATAAATGGATTTGGAGTTTGAGTGCAAAGGAAAACAACTACATTCCCTCAACAATCAGATACTTGGTTAATTCCTAGCAAGCCCTAATCTCCACACCAACTCCCAGAGCTCTGCGGAAGAAGCTGTATAAGGCTAAAAGATGCAAAACCAATGGATTCCTTGCATTTTCTCACACATAAAAAGGGAAAATGAGATGCTCCCTGCATCGCATTATCCCATCCTTTTTAGAAAGTGGAGTGAAATTAAAAATACAGAAGCCTACACCCCGGGAGAAGCGGAGGAAATCATATTTGAACATCTGTCTTATTTTATCAGGTAAGAAGCATGAGAAACGTATTTGGCTTTTTTGACTGATGATTCTTCAATGGAAGCACGGAAGTCCATCCCTTGAGCGGCCTCAGTCAGAGCCTGCAGTGCAGCGAGGCTCCTAATGCAGGAAAAGGCTGTTTGAGTCTCCATACGCTCAGACCAGCTACTCCAGCACAAACATTTTTAATGCATTCAAGCCCATTATGCTGAAGCACACCAACATTCTCCTGAGCACTCCACGAACACAGATACAACCCCTAGGACTTCTGTTTTTACAAGTGACAGATGTGCCTGACAGCTCTCAGTTGCCTTGGTATTTCACATTAGACAAATATGTCAAAAAGTTCTTCCACTTAAACATAAGAAACATTTGGTATGTTTTACACACTGTATTCCTATTTAGAAATATGCAGCATTTCAAATGAACGATAAAGATACATTAAAACAGAGCCAAGTGCTTTGAGGAAAAAAGTCATCTTACTAAGACCTAAGCAAGATCTACAGATTAGAGATCTGTCTTTTTAAAAGTGATTTCTTAAATAGCATTTTTCATTTGATGTTCCTGAAATAGAGATTAACTTCTCATTTTATTAGCAGAAGAAAAGCCAAAAAACAGCAGAGTAAGGTCTACTAGGACTCCCACGTTAGGTTTGTATAAACAGATAAAGGGTCTGTCCCCACTGGATGCTACTGTTTCTTCTAAAAACTACAGAAGTATAATAAAACATGAATTATATTGGCTCATATTGACATTTCTTTGTCATGCCAAAGAAAATAGTTTTCCAGATTCAATCTGGAGAGCAGAAGGCAAGAACTATGGGCAAATCAATGTCCACATGATGCTGCCTTTGAAAGCAGTTTTTAAAGACAGTACATAGACATGATCCTCTGAGCACCCCAGCACTGATGAGCCAGGCACAGCCTGAATAGATGGCTTGAGGCCATGATCATGTTCCATAGCAGAAGGCCATGCACTCATCCATTAATGACGTGATAGCAAATCATCTTTCTCAACCCTTTCTCAGTAAATCCACCTATGGAGTAGCAGCTGTACACCAAAAAGTGACTTAAAGCACCTAAGGTAAAGAACAAACCCTTAAAGAGGCACTTAGCTTAAAACTTGTATCCCTGTGTTTAACAGCCCCCCCAACACCTGTCTCCAACAACAGAAGTCTCATATATGGTGCAGTTCCTACATTTCATTGACACAAACAGAAAACATTCTAACTACCAAGGGATGCCCGTTTCTGCAATTGTCCATCCAAGATCTTCACTCACGGATCCACTCAGGATCCACTTATTTTCTCGGTTCCCCACTTTTATGCTTAGATGTCTGAATAGATTTATCAGATATCTTGCGATACGGAAGCTATAGTGCAGCTTCATTCACTTAGTAGCCCCCACTTCTTCAAGAGCAAAATCCTGGATTTTGCTGATGAAAGGGTCTGATTATTTCATTAAAGCACAAAACAAGTTGGGCTACAGATCAGTTAAAGACTACGCAACATTTTTTTCTGAACTGGAGCTTGTGTGTAAAAGCCAGTTTGTGATGTAACCAAGATCACCAAGAAACACGTGGTGTTGAGAAAGAGGATCGTGCCTTGTTGGTGAGTTTCCCAATGAATGTGAAAAAACAACTTTTCCTGACAGACAGCTTCTATTCATTCTGTACAAAAAACCCAAAACCAAACCAAAACAAGAGAGTGCCTGGATTTTTCTCTCCTCCCTAGAACACAAATTTTTTTTTTGAAGAATTGACTCATTCCTATCTTCCCTGAGAAAAATCTGGTCTCCCTCAAGACAACAATCATGAGCAGTTTGAAATAAATGTTAGACCGATTATACAAACTCAGAGGAGAAAATTCATCATCCTGGTCTACTGATATTCATAGAACCAGAAACAGTTCACAACATCTGTCTTCCAGGCTAGGTTTGTAGATTGCTAAACTTGACTTTTAATTTGTTTCAGGTGCAATAGTTAAATTCTTGTAGAATTGCTATAGATGCTTGAAGGTTAAACTAATAGAATTATAATTTACAAGTTTTAGCACATAACCACCACCTGACTGCTGCAGAAATTTGAAAAGGCTCTTATTTTTCAAACCAACCACACTGCAGGGTGTGCAGATCATAAGCTATGATGCTTTAGTTCCCCCTTGTTCCTGGAGAAAGTCCAGAGTGCCCATGTTCAATATGGATGAAGGTTGTTGAAGATGTCACCACTGTTTCAAATTCCAGCTGCAGTAGATTCAGCATGCGATATGTTAAAAACAAAGGTTTGGGGCTTTTTTGCTTCTTTTCCTTTTTTAATGCACTGTTACCTATCGTGGACAAACTGTCTATTTCTTCTGGGGGCAGAAAGGTCAAGGGCACATAAGAGCAAACCCACCTACTCAGTTACCAACACTCCCCTGCCACCTCTCCTCAAGGTGATCTCTTGTAACTCACAGAAGGAACACCCTAAGCCAGAACAGCCACTTCATGTCGTATTCCAAGCCCTTTTAATTCCTTTTTCTTTCTGCCAAAAAAAAAAAAAAATTCATCTGCAAAATCTCCCCAGCCCACCCCTTCAGATGCACCTCTTCATACTTTGCTGGGCCCATTTCAGTCAAAGCTGTGGGACTGCACAATAAACAAACAGTTGCACGATACAGCTACTCTGCATTGAACGAGGGCCCCCACTCAAATACACCAACTACTACTTCCCTTAGTTGACTCCATTATTTTGGAACAACATAGTTCATTGTGTTTAAGTCCTGCCTAACAAAAGTTTATCTTGTATATCTTCAAAAATATTTGGTGCGTTCACTATTTTGTGACAGCGTAATGATCCAGAAAACCATTTCTTCGATTCTCAATGCACTGGTCTTCATTTGTTTCTACTGAAGAATAAACCAAACACATCATGACCAGAATATTTTACATTCTCTGTAGTGAGATAAATGACTAAACACGGGGAGCAAGAGAGATGCAATTATAACATGCTTAGTTCACTTTTTTTTTTTAAAAGCATCTCTGCTTTGGTACACCCTAAACAGAAAACAGAACTGTATTAGAAAAGAATGAATTTTATTCATGACCAAAACAAATTACTGAGCAGAAACGTAAAGATACTCAAGTGGCAATTACACGATCTGATACTCTAGACTAACTCTAGTGACCTAAGTACAGAAACCGTTTTCCTTTAGCTGTCTGTGGGAATCTCATTTACCTCAGTAGTCACCTGCACCCAAAATGTTAATATTCTCCAATATACAAATTCTTCCTTCCCTCCTCCATCTATTTACACAGCATCTGCTCATGAACGGCTCCCATACACTTTCGACATCATTAATTGTGGCTACATTTCAGTCACAGATACACAATGTCTTTACCAGTTTAACAGCAGACAGCAACCATGAGAGTCACTTAAGCCAGTGAAGACAGGTAGCAAGTAAATACAGATGTTTTACTTAATCCAAAACAGTGTGTCTGCATCTATATTGACTAGACACACAGAGGTCCCAAACAGATTTTCAGCATGGCCCTTAAGTGTTCCTTTTTTCTGTTTTCCATGACTAATAGGTCTTTACGATTAATACAGAAAAACCCCAGACGAATGAGGGGGCATTATATTCCAGCCACTGAGATGATACTGTCCGCGTAGCCCTACAAGAGCGCTTTAGTACTGTGCCTCTCTCCCTCTACCTAAAGCCTTTGCACCACAGAAGCATCTACCCCTTTGTTCTTGGTCTGAATTTCCCTCTTCCCCAATCTTTTCCAATTCAGTGCTTCCTTTCCTTTACCTTTGTTTTAAGGACACGAAGCTGACAAACCAAAGCCACAATTCACAGAGTGTGGGACACCTGACAGGACAATCAAATGAGCACAGTCTGAGGACATGACACGGTACATGAACTCCAGATCAGTCATGACATCAGCAAAGCAGCTTCAACACAGCCTTGTGCCAGAACTCCCAAGCCCTCTTTTGCCAGGTGCATTAGCTCAAGGGCAGTAGTGGACCAACATTATTCTATTGCTTTCCTCTCTGCAGCTAGCCTGGTGTCTGCCAGCTTGTATGTGTTTGTCCAATACTCCAGTACGTAGCAAAAATACACCTATAAATACTATTTGCTAAAAATACTATTTGCTTAAATTTCACAGCTCATGCTCAATGTTGACTTGTCAAAGCATCTGGAAGACAAGAAGTGATGCAGTTGAGACACAGTAGCAGGAAGAAAAAAAATCATACTCTCGTACAGGTCTACTAATGCCGCAGAATATTTCCTCCTGCAACTCACCATCATCTCTTTTCTTCTCACCACCCTGTCACTACCACTGAGACTACTCTTATAGAAGTATTTTATCATGTTTTGCTTTAGAGTTTTTTTCCCCCCATGAAAAATCTCAGTGTAATGGAGCATTCCATCAGGAGGCCCACGGCATACAGCCAGGCCTCTGAAAGGGAGTTTGATGATAGATAAAGGTAATTATAGTGTAACGTTTGCCATACCACAATTTAAGGCTATGTCAGCACTTTCCCCCCTTTAAGAGGCTTGTAACTCTATGAGAGCCTCTGGCCTGAAACTTGGTAAATACATCCAGTCAAGAATAATCTGAAATGTGGAGTCAATGAGATGCCTTGAATTGAAAAGCAGTAATGCTAAAAGTAGTCTTGGAGCGATAGCGGTTGGAAGATTAGATAGTGCTTGCAAAGAGATCTGACGGAAACAAATAAATATCAAAAATCCATCACTTTTCTACTTGTGTATTTTGAAAAAACTGACAATGGACAAAGTTTTAAAAATTAAAATTATATTACAGAATGAAAAGTAGGACTGAACACATGTTCCAGAGCTCAGCAATTGCTAAGTGAAAGCTCTACCAAACCAACAAAATATTTCCCTTCCCTGGGGCAGTTTTACTATTTCCCCACTGTGCTCCTCCCATCCTACTATGCTAGGTAAATTGTTGTAATTGTACAATTCTCCTTTTTCCATGAAAAATCTGCACATAAACCCTGAAATCACAAGCACACTTTATGGACAAGACTCAAAGTGTGTCTGTACCGTTGGGTACAGGCTACATGAACACAGCCCTGGAGCCCTCTGGCCCCGTACACAGCACTAGCCCCAAGCCAGCCCCGCTCCACAAGTCCTGTAGACACCCCAGTTGGATGATGCACTTGAGCTAGTATTTCACTACAGAAAACCTCAGAGAAAAAAAAAAAAAAAAAGGCAATAAGATGAGTCATAGTTCCCTGCAGTTGCCACAGCCTAAGGACGGTTCTGTTTGCTCGAGACAGTTTAATTACAAGCCCAGAAGCACTGCATGGGAATATCTCTATTTAATTTGGCTGTGTTTTTTCCTAGGTACACTCCCATAAAGAAGCCCAAGTAGCTGAATTTAAGCATCCTAAACCAGAGCTTTGCCCAGGCTCCAACTCATTTGGCAAAGCAGCTTAACTGACATAAAGATGCTGAAGTGCCCCAGTTTCCGTCAAAGAAAGGGAAGGGTGATGACAGGCATGGGTGAGGAAAAAAGACAACCTGAGTCGTAAAAGGTCTAGTGTTATAGATGGTTTTGATCATGACTTGCAAAGCTGCCACAATGGGCTGTGCTACATTTTTTAAGTCCCCAAACACACCTGCTTTACCATCAAGCTTCTACAAATCCTACAGCATCCTCTGAGCAGGACACAAGACAGGAGCCATGACAGCCCCCTTTCTCCCCCAGGATGTAATTTCTGTATCGTGCCTTTTATAAGAACAGCATAAAATTTCCCTAGTTGGGTTTTCAATGAAAACAAGAGAGGAATTTCATGTAGTCATAAACCACAATCTTTGACCAGAATCTGCCCTCATTAGATAGAAAGCAGATCCTCTCTTTTTCAGGGGAGTCTCTCATACAGTGGGAAAAATACCACTCCAGTAAAGTTACACTATTGCAGAATTTCATAAATTAGAGAACACCAGTGTTTAGCATTTCTTAGAAGTCATCACAAATAGCAAGAACAGCACCACCTACCAACCTACCCCCTAAAACAAAGTGAAAAATCACATTCTGATAAACCCCATCACCACTACATAGCCAGAAGTCCTTGAAGCAGTGATCTGTGTGTTATTTAGCAGACACTGTAAAAATGCAACCTGGCACCAGCCTTCTTCATTTAAAAAAAAAAAAAAAAAATCATGTCAGTGATAAAATTTCCTCTTTGGTGGAAACCTGTAGGATACAGACTGAACAGATAACTCCACATGGCTCCTCTCATAGTAACTTTGGGGAATGGTCACAAGACTAGATCTGATTCCAGGTGTGCAGGGCAGAGGAAAGAATAAACATAGCCCTTACCAGCAGTTCATGGGTGATAAAAATCTAAAACACAATAAATGTGGAGGTTGGGACCTTTAGCAGAACAGAGCAAGTGGTCCTAGAGAAGTTTTCTATACTGATAAGGGTCCCCCATTAACACCCACACATTGCCCACAGATAGAATTGTTTCACCAAGAGGATTTGGGAAGTGCACAGCAATATTCAAATTAAATTATATTGGACCTGAGAGACCGAGACTGTGAAGGAGAAACCACGGTAGAAATGATCCCAGTGAGACTATGGAAGAAAGACAGACTTTTCTAGCTCTGTGGATTTATAGGGAATGAAACCAAAAGGACATGGGAATGTCATTAACAGCATTTCAGAAGAGCTTTTTGATATGGGTGTCTGGAAAAGGAAGCATAAACTACCTTGTTTCGGCCACTACAGTTTGCAATCGCAGAGTAAGAGAAGAGAGAAAAGAGAAGATTGTTTCTTTATGAAGAAATACGGACATAATTTTTTATGATCATCACCACATTCCATAGAAAGTCCATAGAGAAGGTTATTTTATTAACTCACTGCATACATAAGAATTATATTGCAAAGTAAGGTGACACCAAATATACATGTGTAAGCTAGGGGGAAAAAACTATAGGAGAACTCACTTAGACTGGAAACAAGGATGACGTGAGAAAGGAAGTAAAGTGGCAGTAAAAAGAGGAATATATTAACCCAGCTTAAACAGGAAACCAAAATGGTGGAAAAGTTATTTGAAATGAAATTATACAAGAGTATTAAGAATCAAGTTCCTCTTCAATTCCCTTCTTACCACTTTCCATTTAAGACAGTCCACAAGTGGATGCCATGGGACTGAAGGATGGAAAAGTTACTAGTTGCCAAAGGGTCTTGTATTTTACAGGTTTAAAGGCAGAGAGCACCCAGCTAGCAGTAAAAGAAGGTCCAATTAAAAGTCACACAGCTATTGATCTTAGCCCTGCTCCAGTGAACCCTCTTTCTGCTTCTAGCTCATAAACAAGATGACATAGAAAAGAACTATTGATTTTCATATGATATCTTTTTGGATAAGTTTTCTTTGAATCTCAAAATTGCATGAAGCGCTCGTAAACAATTGGACTTAACGTGGTCCTGTCTGGCAGAGAGCACAACCCATTTGCCAAGTATTATGGATGGGGGGAGTTAAACCAGGAAGATAGGCTCAACTTAGCACAAACTCAAGCTTCCCACTTGGAAACCAAAACACATCATCCTATATCCACTTGCCTTCTTGTTACAAGACAGGGCAATAGCTTTTTACTCCAAATTAAATATATGCTGATCACAACACTCCCAGCTGATGCTTCTTGCAACCATAAATGAGGCTGAAACTCACTGAACATACCCATGGCCCTGCAGAGAAGAGCTCCTTGTAGAGCAGAGCCGTCATCCCCTTGGGGTGCCTGCAAGGGTAACTCCTCACCTTCTGGTGTGGACAACAGGCCCTGCTTTTAGGCAGCAATTCATTAAATAGCTGAGCTCAAGTTTAACGTCTGAGGTTAAAAAAAAAAAAAAAAAGCAGTTAAAACACAAGCACCAGGGAAAACAGAAGTGCCACACTGCGTCTGCTAAAAAGCTTCGACAACAACTGATTATACCCAGACTGTTGTGGATGAGGTCAAAGCATGGCCTGTTTCCCCGACATCTTCCCCCGACGAGTTTCAGGTCACAGCGCCCACAGTGGTAATATTAGCAATTATATTTGTCACTATTAGAAGAGATAGAAACAGTTTCCCCTTCCTCCTTATCAGCCTTCCAGCATTTTCTGTCAGTCCGTGTCAGAATGATACACTGACTTACTTGCTATTTTTAAACTGTACATAAAGTAACGAAGCATACCTGGCTGGGATAAACAAGCATTCACCAGTGACAATGCAAGAGCTGAGGTTGTTCAGTCTGGAGGCGTTAAAACTGCTATTTTTACCATTGCCCTCGCAGCTGAGTAACTCCCTACATAAACTAGGCAGCCAAAAAATCAGTAGTTGTGTAAAAAATGCTGGCTTTCTTATCTACTTATTTACAACCTGATGCAAAACTGATCATGCCTGGAGCTCACATGAGTGAGCCACCACATATGCATTTCTAAAATAGAATATGGGATAAGCTCAAGTAGCACGTGCCTTTCCTTGGACTACATTTTGAATAAGGAACAACATACTAGCAATATTAAGGGTAGCTAAGAGAGCAAATAGAACCACAAGCACCTCTCAGGGAATATAACTAATGTCTTGCAGGAATGAAAAGTAGAGAAATATCTTATTTGAGGAATCCTTTTATCTGCAAATTGCTTCGTTCTTGTAAAAAAAGAAAAAAAAAAAAACAAAGTACATGAGTAATGACAGAATACTGACAGAATTATTTTGTGATCTCCTGTTTTAAGTAGGGACCACTTCAAAACATTCATTTGCTTCAGGGATTTGGTTAAAGCAGAACAGGTTCATAAACATTTTCTTTTCAAGATAGAGACTAAATTGTGAGCTGTTTCAACTCCTCTTTCACAGTCATCTTACTCCATACTATTTAAATAGCTACAGAATTTGTCTATAAATAAGAGACTCCTAAATCTTTGCTTTCTGCTACACTAGTGATTGCCTTAGTGACACAAGGGCAGTAGATAACCTCTCTTTTTCCTATCACCAAAATAGAGTTAGAAGGCATGCCCTTGCTGACAAGGTTTTTAACTAACCTTGAAGATTTCTGATGGTGGAGTCCGCACCTTCCTAAGCACTCTGTCCTTCTGCTGTCTTACTGCTAGGAAGTTCTCCACCCCTACTTTGCATCTTTCCTGCTGAAATATGGCCTTTTTACTTTTTGTTCTAGCCACTACAGATACGTGGAACAAATGAGGCCGTTGCACTTTCAAAATCCAATTTGGGCATCCTCTACCCACCCAACCCCTCCACCACCTTCTGTCTTCATTTCTCTGGGCAGTTTCTCTCGTCAGTCGCAACCCATCTGTTCTACCACTCTGGAAGTCCTGCCAGCCAGGTCAAACACCAAAACTTTTCCTGGTCTTCAGCTAAAGATGTACGTAGCTGCAGTTATTTCATGAGCATTTCCAGGTTACCACTGCTAGTTTTGGATAATCCTACATGACATGTCAAAAGCTTTACTAAAGTTACTATCCCTGCTTCTTGCGTAACAAAGTCCTATTTTTCTGCTTAGAAAGAAGTCAGATGAGTTTACCAAGAACAAATTGTGTCAGTGTGGGCTACTACTAATCTCCTCATCTTATCAGTGCTGACAAAGAGATTAATTCTTCCAGGTTAAGCAGGTAAGTGACATTCTAGGTTTTTTCCCCCCTTCAGTAAGAATGATGCTATGCTTGTTTTTTCCTGCACCACACCTGACCACCACAGTTTCTCAAAAGTAACCGCTAACAGTCTGAATCAACAGTGAGGAATGAAAGCAGTAACTCTAAAAATAATCTTATTGCAACGGTAGTAAGCCACAAGGTAAGTTCCTTGGTTTCATTTATACTCGCTTTGATCCCTACGTATCCCACTCAACACGAGCAATAAGAAGATGCAACGCCTGTGCGTTGACAAAACAGTTTAATGGCATCAACTAAAAAGACAACAGTAACCATACATCTTTGAAGTTTCTGATTACAAAAGTACTTTAACTGAAATCAGAAGGGCAGCTACTAGCACACGATCAGCTTAGGATGGCTACACCTCCTACAAGAAAAACAAACCCCAAACAACTAAAAAAATCGCAAGTCATTAAATCTTACTTCAGGCAAAACAATTCAATTAATATTAATACTATTTATATTGCAAACCAGTGCCATCTGCCAGGACCCCAGCATGCACACAGGCCATATAATGTTGTAAATGCAATCAAGGACAACTATTGTTTCTCCTAACTCCTCACAACTGAAGTCATGTTAAGGGACAAAAGGAGGGTAAGCTGTGAGAATATGGTAAAAGTGGAAAAACTATTTTTCAAGTGTCTGATAAAGGCCTGACTCCACAGAATGCCAGGTGCTGCTAAGAAAGCAGAAAAATGTATAATAGCTGCTATTAAATTCTGTCAGTTGAAGAGTACACACTGTTTACAGAGGCATCCTGTAATTTCATGTTGCAACTTTCAGGCTCTATTTTGATCCGTGGTCTATCTTTAGACTGAAACTTCGAAACATATTTCGGTTAAAAAAAAGTGTCACCAACCTTTCCTAGCACGCACCCAACAGAAAACTTTCCAATGGAAGAATAACATACTCACTGGTCATTTAATCAATTTAGGTTTTTTTTGTTTCTCTTCTAATCATCAATACATGAGTAACAATTGTGTCTTATGGGAAAAATGGGAGCTTTTCTAGCTTTTTCAGCCTAGAAAAAGTAGCTTGACTTAACACAAAGAAAAAAGGCAAAAATCTCCACCCAGTAATTCAGTGAGAAATCTCAAACTGATTTAGAGCGAGGGCCAAAGTTTTATAATAAAACTGAACTATGCACCAGAGCTGCAATAGATCAGATGCTGACTAAACCTTGCATAGGTAGGAAGCCTAAATTCCCCAAAGATACATGAAGAAAGACTGCACACTATGTGAAGTCAACTGCATTTCAAACTTTTTATTTTTTTCCTTTCAGTAACCAAGGAACGTACTACAGTGTAGAAACCACGGTAACTTTAAAACATTCACCGTTGCTTTATTCAAGACATAATACAAGGAGAAAAACCCACAACCCTTAAAGGAATGCTCACAGGTAGCTTTGGAAAGCAGTTAACTTCTCCTGAACTCAAACACGATGTCTGAACCTCTACAATTCACCTTGCCTTTGCCTGAGGCATCAGGATTTTAGTTGCCTGAAGACTATGCGTGTTGACGGCACCATTGAGAAACACACCTCAGGGGTTGAGAGCCCAGTAATTCCCTTTGTGGAGAAAACCCAAGGCTGCAGGTCCCATGTCCTGCCTCTGTGGTAGTGCTGTGACATTTCCCGCAGGAAGGTCTG
The DNA here is from genome assembly GCF_964199755.1 of Larus michahellis. Lineage (NCBI taxonomy): Eukaryota > Metazoa > Chordata > Aves > Charadriiformes > Laridae > Larus > Larus michahellis. The sequence goes on from NC_133901.1 coordinate 38,838,947, forward strand.
CTCTGCTGATCATGGGGGAGCATGGATGGTCAGCAAGTTTTCTGTTGTCCTGTTTCCATGTGACACTGGTTACAGCTTATGTTACAGCTGCCTTGTGAGCCTCCGGACTGTAACAGGTGATATTGATAGATCAACTCGTTTTCAAACAGTGCAATACTGCTTAAAAATTTAGTCATTTGTCTGTTTGCTGTTCATAATCAGCCCTTACCTACATTCTCATTTTGCACACATCACCTTCACATCTGAAGATGCTCAACTCTTCCCTGGCACAAACAGAAAACAATCACAGCACAGACTGCAAGGATTAGTCTCCAGAGGCAAGAAGCGCGTTTTTCTATCTTCAATATTTCTCTAACAAAATATTTCATACAGAATTCAAGATGTCATTCTCTCTTTCAAACAGAGATTTCTCCACCCATTCCTCCTTAAAGCAGAGGAATAGAATACTGTTAAGCATACTCTGAAAATACCAAAGTTAAGATTCTGGGAACATAAAGCAAATAACTATAAGGTTACTACAGAGCTAATATCTGCTACATTCAGCAAAAAGTTAGCTATTAAAAACTACACATGCAGTAAGATTCAGTAAAGACTGAGAATATGAGGAGCACATCTGATTTTACAGATCACAACTACAGCCTCATCTAGTATAAACTGGCACAGCTCAGCTGGCATCCAAACTACTCCATGTTTCAACTGAAATGTAACGGCATGATACAAATACAGAAAATAACAGTACTAGCGGTGCTTAGATATTGCCAAGGCTTATCCTTTCTATTCCCTCAGATACGCATCTCACCTTCTCTAGGCGCTCTCTAAAGATGAGCATAAAAATATGTCACCTTCCCCGTTCCAACTATGCAGCTTGAAAGAGGAAAAAAAATTAGGATGGCACACAGTACGACTTGCATAAAACTTCTTATGTTTCACTGCATGATCCACACTTGTCAGATGTGAAAGACCAGTGCCACCATCTGGTACTGGTTAAGTCTTGGATCTTTCTTCCTAGTCCAAAAGGAATTCATAGTTTGTCTAATTCAATACATAAAAGAGGGGGAGAAGATAAGCAGATCTGAAAAACAGAGCAGAAGGCTTAAAAAAAACCCTTCAATGCAGCTGTTGCAAAATAATATGTTAGAACGAGGAAAACAAATATTGGAAGCTGTGAGGGATTAAGAAAGTAAAATAAGCAAGCACGGTCTTGTCAGAGAAAAAAGGGTAAGTCTTAGCAAAAACACAGACCATGATTCAAATCATATCTGTAAACTCAGCCTTCACTAGTTATGAACTTTTAAAAATATTTTTCCAAGCGTTGCTCACAAGGAGGTTGGGAATCATCCAAGCGAAGTGTTAGCTATTTCCATGAACTTCACACAGGAAAATAACAAATATTCAATATTTCTTATTTTTTCAGTTCCCGGTACAACTTAATTTAAGAATCAGATAAGCATCATGACTTTAAAACAGATTTGTATGTCTTTTAATTGATTTCACCTTGTATTTGGGAACCCCCTAGAACAATCCCATTCTCGAGGTCAGGGAAAGTGGCAGCAACATTCATTAATGCTTCCTCCCTCGCTTCTTAGAGTGGATTCTTAAAATGGGAGCTACTTAATTTCTGTGCTTTTATGGGGGCCAGGTTAGCATTCTTAATCACATCGGGGGTGAGAGCGCGTCACAGCCCTGCCCGTGGTGCAGAACGGCACTGGCAGAAAATCCTCCCCGGTGCCGCTCTGCGAGGGAGCTCTGCTGATACCATCACACCGAGAAACCCTCTGTGACCTACCTGCACACAAGGAGAAGTAGTTTGTGACAAACGAGAGACTAAAAAGCAAAAATGAGAAGAAAGTAGTCAGCCTCACAGCACTGACCTGTGCGCAGCATAGCCAAGGCAGGGCCTGGGTGCACAGACCCTGGAAAACAAAGGGAGGCCATGGAGGACTCCGTCCTGGCCTCTGCTTGATCCAGGTCTGACACCGCGCTCCAAAACTCGTTACTTTTTATTAAAGCACTAGTCTGGCTCATACCACATAACAAGAGCCCAGCAACAAAAGCGAAGATGAAGCAGCTAAGGTCTCCATGCGAGGAGGGAGCACGCTGCCCCACAGCTCCATGCAGCCCACCCGCAGCAGCACTAACCCCGGGCAGAGCTGCACTGGGACGCTGCCGACCGCTTCGCTCCGCTACCAGCCTGGCCGGCTCCGCTGCCCAGAGTGGCCCTCCACACACACTTCTTGAAATTATGCAGAGATGTCCCAATTCCTTCTTACACAGACCACCCACTTCCATCTCTGACATGCCCTTCCCCTCTTTTCCCTTCAGAGGCTCACCCTGCCAAAACAGCTGTAAAGGATACAGCAAGTACCTGAGGTTTTGCTCAGTTAAAACACAGGAAAACAGCCTAATTCTTCACAACTTTTTAATGGAAGTTGTGAACCTGAATATTAGACATTGATGATCATAGAATCACAGAATGGTTCAGGTTGGAAGGAACCTTAAAGATCATCTAGTTCCAACCCCCCTGCCCTGGGCAGCGACACCTCCCACCAGACCAGGCTGCTCAAAGCCCCATCCAGCCTGGCCTTGAACACTTCCAAGGATGAGGCATCCACAGCTTCGCTGGGCAACCTGTGCCAGTGCCTCACCACCCTCACAGTAAAGAATTTCTTCCTAATATCTAATCTAAATCTCCCCTCCTTCAGTTTGAAGCTGTTACCCCTCATCCTATCATGACACTCCCTGATAAAGAGTCCCTCCCCATCCTTCCTGTAAGCCCCCTTTAGCAGGTGAGGCAAAATTGAGAAGACACTTATGCACACCCAGTTATATTTGACACTGGTTAGAATCAACCTTTAGGCAGCTTAACATTCAAAGCACAGACACGTTCATGTTCCCATCTTCCCTTGAAGTGATAACTGCTCACATTGCAGCCTTCAGAGCCCTCAGCATGACATACATCTCTTCCTATACGAAAGGGCCTCCAGCTCCAACAAATGCACCCCCTATCCAATTAACCAACGGTTTTTTTGCAAGGCTATCAATCCACAGGACCTCCTTACGGTTGTGGGTTTTGTCATTCTGACTCTACTCTTCAAATACCCTCCCCAGAGGCAGCCTGAAACATTCTGTCACAAAGCAATAAGGATGAATTACTGGGTGGACGTTGCCAATACAGCTTTGCATTAATTACTCATAATCATGACAAAATATTTCCCATATTCATAACTTAGTAAATTACTAATTTAGGTGCACATAGTCTGGAGATTATGATTCACGTAGCAGCCTGCATGCTGTAGCACTTAATCACTCCTTGAAAGTTAAGGCACCTGCCCCACAAAGATTACCAGAGCAACATCTAAACTTCAACAAGTCTATAGCTAAGTAGCACAATTAATCAGTATTCTTATCAGAACAGTTTGATCCATCTTTGTCATCTCTGCCTAGCAGTGTCATTTAATTGCTTTCCACCGCTAGCTTCTCATTGGGCCAGCTTCATTAAAAGAATGGTTTATGTAAGCAGCTTTCCAAAACATTAATTTTTACAAAGCCTAAAGTTAGACAATAATAAATGAAGATTCACATATATCATACATGCTGTAATTGCTATATCAGAATAACGATGTATAATTCTAATCCAGGGGAGCACAATATTTATTAATATGCAGATTTGAAAAGTAGAAGTGAGCAGGATTTATTTACATCATCTGGTAGTAGGTACTGCTATTCTCAAATATACCTGCTGAAAATCTAAATTACTGCTGAAGTAGATGGAAACATTCAGGGTCTGCCAAAGTTAGATCTGAAGCCTAATGCAGTAACCTGTGGATATTTTCCCTCCTAACGCCACGTAAGGGCTTTGTCCTATATTAACTGGCAGGAAAGTTGGTTCTCTAAGACAGCAGCAAAAGGCAAATAATTCTAAGTCCTTACTACACAATTCATATTTTATAAAAACCCGATTTCTTCCCCGCCCCAAACCAGAAAATACTATCTTCTTTTCATACATGAAGACATACAGATTTTTGCTATTTCAGAGGCGGGATTAGACAAGTCACAGGTCCATGACATTGTAGACCTACATTATGATTTTCATCACAATAAGAATTTTTTTTTTTTTTTTTTTTTTTTTTTTTTTACAGTCAGAGCAATCATTCACTGGAGCAACCTCCCCAGGGCCATGGTAGAGACAGCATCACTGGCAGTCTTCAAGACACAACTGGACAGCGAGCTAAATAATCTCATCTAGGCTCCCTTTCCCACAGAAGGTTGGAGTAGATGATCTTTCAACATCCCTTCCAACCTGGGCTGTTCTGTGATGATTCTATGGTTTCTGGCCCAGTGTCCACAGCATGATCCAAGAGCCAAAATCCTTTTTTTTTTTTTTTTTAAAAAAGATAAATAAACAAACAAAACCCCCTAGCTTATCACTAGGCTGTTTCCCCTGCTGACAAGTCTTTCTTGCAGTAAGTCCAGTACATTACTTCTTGTCCCTAGACAAGGACAGCACAGCAGATCATCCCCTGGTCCTCCACAGATATCTCTTGCATCTGAGAGCTGATATCATCTCCAAACCTCCCCCTTTAATTTTCTCTTTGTAAGCCTATGCAAACATAGTTCTTTCAGGCCCTCCAAGATCCCATTTCATCTATTTCTGATCACTCTCTGCTTTTCTCCAGGCTACTTTTGCCTGGTTTGCAACCAGCTGTAAGACTGGAGCCTGAACTACCTGCAATACTGCAGGCTGCACCTGGAACATAACAAGCCAACTGGGAGGACGACTCATCTTTTCTTGCAGAAAAATTAATCTCCCTTATACATCCTAGCAGTGTTAATATTTTTCACAAAAGCTTGCTGTTTTTGGCATTGATGTTCAAGTGAACAGAGCATAGTAACTGCCAGCATTCTCTTCTGAAGGGCTATTCTGTATCCCATGTCTGCATAGATGCTGGTCTTACTCTTCTATCCGCTGAACTGCCGAATCTGCCATACCAGTAAAATCACATGCTTTGGGGAAGGGACAGGGGGGAACTTTCTACAATTCGTCCAGTTCATTTGGAATTCTATTCCCTCTGAGTTTGATATTATGTGCTAATTTGTTAAGTATATTCAAATCAATCACACAAAAAAATTTTAATAAAATACTGAGCAGCACCAGACCCAGGACAGATTGCTCAGCAACTCCAGTCAGTACACCCGCCCTCTTTCGCAGTTGCCCACTTACCACTATTCCCCAAATACAGTTTTCCAGCCACTCGTGCACCACCAGTAGCTGTTCTTACTAACAAAGTCCCCTCACAAAACATGAAATACAGCAGGGAGCCTCCAATTTGTCCTTATGTACAACGGCAGATCAGCTGGAGCTGCCTGTCCTTCTGCCAGCTGAGGTCCGTGCCAGCAGCCCGTGGTGCAGTTTACCTGCGCGATGTTTAAGGAGTGGAAGAAACGCAGCAGCCTGGTAAGAGCACACTCCGTCTCCACGAGGCAGAACACTTTTACAGCTTCAGTAATTGATTGCCTTTGCAACAATCGCACGCCGCCAGCTTCATTTTTCAGAAAAAACATCAGATTGGAGCAGATGGGAACAGATCAAAACAGATTGCACAGAGCAGCCACCGTCTAATGGTGAATTGGGAATACTGAGCAAATATAAGAAGCCCGTATGCCTCTTGTCTGAATTGGAAACACAGTTCTTTCATCGCAACTTTGAAGGACTGGTGTAAATGCTCTTCTACCTGTTCTGACAGATAATTGCAAACTATCACCTATGCAATAGCTTGACTTACTGGGTGAACGCTTCAGTTATGACCAGGACTGTAGGTTTGCACAAAGATGGGTTCAGAGTTCTTTGCATCTCCTCATTTTCTGTGAGCAAACATAGAGCGTCTCCTTGAGCCACAGCAGCTCCAGCAGCCCACAGCTCATCCCTCACCTGCTCATCAACACTGCACACCCACAAAGTCAGCCACACTCAGCAATGCCGTTCCATCCATAACCATCTTTTGATGACCATGGAATGAATTTTCCATTTGGGAGCAGATGATACAGAAAGCAGTTTCAGTAAAGAAAAAAATAAACATTTTTAATGAAGCTTTCCACGTAGATCAAAATATTTTCTTGTACAGTGGGGCAAAACAGGAATCAAGATAAAAAAAACTGTTAAGCAGCCAGTCCATTCAGAGTCTGTCATTTCTTTACAGTCTTTACAATGAGGGTGGTGAGACACTGGAAGAGGTTGCCCAGAGAGGTGGTGGAGGCCCCATCCCTAGAGACATACAAGGCCAGGCTTGATGAGGCTTGGAGCAACCTGATCTACTTAAAAGATGTCCCTGCTCACTGCAGGGGAGTTAGATGAGAGGACTTCAAAGATCCCTTCCAACCCAACACATTCTACAATTCTGTGATTCTACTCTTTCCACTGCACAGTTGTTAGACACTGGCTCTACACTCTTTGCCTTGTATTTCTAAGGAGTGATGAAAATTTCCATCTTAAATCTTCATTTTTGGCTTAATTATATTGATGGAGCATTGCAGTGAAAATAGCAATGAGTATCTATCAAACTGTTCTGTATTTTTACTCTGAATGATCCTACTTAGGGTTGGGGCAGGGGGATGGAGTTGCACTTGTAGCACTGACTTTTTCTTTAGTGATTAAATCTAATCAATCAATTCTTTACATGGCAGGCTAAACATACTGTTTCCATCTCTTTAATTTTATACAGGTAAAACAAATGAATGGTTCTTTGCCACAAAATTATACCGGCTGTAGCATTTGGACCTGCCCTTTTTAAAAAGGGATGCACTAAGGATCTGCAATTTCATCACTAGAAGTTATCTATTTCCTAGCAGAAACAAATGAAAAACTTCAATAAGTCTACAGCAAAAAAAAAAAAAATTACAACAGCAGGTTATCAGTGAATGTACCAAGCAGAAATAATTAACACTTTTTTTTCCTCAGCGTGAATAATGCATAGCTGTAATAAAAGTTAGGCTTTCAAACAATCACTGTGCCATGTTGCCAGGAGGATACATCCAGAAAGTAAAGCACATTATAGAAGTTGCCCCTTCCTGCCCTTCCCAAAAGGACTGATTTGGGCACTGAAGCAAATACAGACCCAAGGGGAGGACAGCCTCCCCTCGGTCCTTCCCATGGGCGGCTTAGGCTTTCTTCAAGCTGGTGCGCAAGAATCCCTCACATAGCATTTCATTGTGAAAAGGAAGCTTCCACTCTATACGAAACCTATTTTTGCTGTTCTACTGACTTGTTTTTTGATGTTTTTCATTTATGAGTGCCTCTGCCAAATATGCAATATAGCTTGTTATTAGAAAACTCAACGCTAAACCAAGCTCCGCTGAACTGGTTTTCCTCATGCTCTTGCTGTTTCTATTCTCATTTCTTTGTCATGCTTCCAGTCACCACGATCACCTAGTAGGGACGAGGAGGAATATTAAATATCATTCGGGAATGGTGACCCTTACAGAAAACCAGATGGTAGTTCTTGGCCTCAGTACATACATCAGGGTTTACTACTTCTACTCTGAGTATTTATTTGGACCTACTGAATTTATGCAAAAAGTCTGCCAGGCAAATAAGCCTGGGACACTACTGGTGCTCTGACACATTACTTGTTGTCTTACAACAAGCAGTGACAATCCCCATGCTACATCAAAGGTAAGTAACAGTTACCTACAAACCTACCTAACCAAGACCTATGGATGCTGCCACCTTTCACATGCTGCAGGGACAGAGACCTCCCAGATCTGTGCCAACACTTCCAGGCAAGCTCCAGCACCATCTTCCCTTGCCACCACAGGGGCAGACGGGAGCCTAGGATGCAAGTGATCCCGCGGGCAAGTGTCTTCAGAGGATTTCCAGCATCAGGAAACAACCAGGTTTCCTTCCAGGAACATCAGTCTCAAAACTGGCCCAGAGAGCTCCCTGCCAGCAGGGACTAGAGAGGAGCAGCTATTGTGGCTGCAGGTCCATCCTGGTGGGCATGGTGCGAATACCGCCAGTGCCACCCCTGCTCTCTGGGCACAGGAGCGGAGGAGGCTCCCACAGCAGGGCCGCTGCTACAGCAGAGAGCTGCAGAGACCGTGAGGCTGTGCACAAGAAGCATTACCTACCCCTCAGCTAGCTTTGTCTTTGAAGAAGAGAACCTTCATAAAAAAAGGCAGAAAAAAACCTCAAAATTTGTTTGTTTTGTTTCCAGGGCATGCTATTAAAAAAAAAGAAAAAAAAAGTACAGCAATACCTCAAACAGAATGCTTGGATCCAAACACGTTCAGAGAACTAGGCTAACAGCGCTTCTTTCATTCTTTTTCATTTAAATTGAACAAAATGGTTTGCTGTGTACATGCTGTTCACTTCAAAAGACCACTCTTAATCCATTAATAAATAGCAGCCTAAAAGGGCTCATACACAAGTAAATTTTTAATGCATTAGCCAAAACAGCAACCAGCAGATGGGCAGGACTGAATTAACTGTGAGTCCTTCCCACTGGTATCTTTGCAAAGTGTGAAAGTTAATAGCAGAAAAGTACTATTAGAAGGCAGAAAGTTTTTGGGTTTGTTTGTTTTGAATAAAGGATAAGTCATTGCACTCCAGATTAGCTGCTATAAAACAGGAATCTTTCTTTAAAATCACATTGCAGCTGTACAATAAAAATCAAACTGTATTTGTAGCTATTGATTACATCAAAAGGGTAACAATGACATCATGGACAAAATGGTAATGTAAAGGAAGGAAAAAAAAAACCCTATATCTTCATATAATCTTTCTGGTTTCAGTGACTATTCCTGGTAGATTTGAACTATTCTATTTCGAGTATCATACCACATTATAAGCTGAAGTAAAATATCTGTATGAACATTGGCTTAGCAGGTTCATAAGTTGATAATTACCTGGAAGTTTCCACTTTTGGTAAAACTCCTCCCAAATCATCCTGGGCTCTGACAGCTTTTTGCATCGCCTTCATTGTCTCCAATCGCCCATGCAATATTCAGCCGAAATCCGAGTTGTAAAGGAAGGTTCCCTCTAACAAAGACAACTGCCTGCAGGAAAACTTCATCCTTCCCCACACTTCAGCATGTTTATTTACAAGAAGCTCATTAACTTTCCAGCATAGACCAGCTTCTATCACAATCACTAACAGCCCTGGCAATTAAGTCTTTGATAGCTATCAAACTCCAGCCACCCTCTGGAGTGCAATTGTAAGGGTTTTGGCATGACTCCTTTCAATCCCTTCTTCTGAAGTATCAGCTTTCCAGAAGATACCCCCTTACCCACGAATCCTTATCCTGAAGGAAAGGAAGTCTGAGATGCGACCCCTCACCCTCTGAATTTTGAGAGCTATGGTGACCTACAGCAAATTTGGTGTTTATAACAAAATCAAACGCAATTCCATTAGCCTCGGTTCTGTTACGGAAGTATCACAGATCTGCAATACCCTATCCCATGGGCCATGCTCCAATTTAAAGCAAAAAAGTCACTCTAACTGGGTACATAATCCACCGAGACCCTACTGTGCGTGCTCAAAAGGCTGCAAACATCAGTTCAACTCTCACTGTTGGCAAAAATAATAATAATTAAAAAAAAAGTGAAGCTTGTGAGTTAAAAGAGGAACAGAAAACAAATCAGCATGTCACCACTCAGCTCAACCCTCTTCTCAAGCACCGTGTATAGCCTCCCTTTCTGAAAGTAAGCGTACTGTATATTTTGGAAAGTAGAAAGACAGAGTGGGTGATTGGAGGTACTTCTGCACAAGGAACAATTAAGTAGGTTAAGGCTGTCATCTGGAAGAATCATGACAAAGCAGCACTGTAGCCAGGTCTGTCAACTCAGGAGCAACACAGGAAGATGAATAAGGAATGACTATTAACTGTCTCACATTTTATATAAGAAATAGGCAACACCAAATGAAGTTATCTGATGGTAGAGTCAAACCAAGGAAATGGAAAGATTTCACAAAAGTGACTGACCTGGGAAACCCATTACTCTGGTTGCTGCAGATGCTAACATTCAAAGGGGGTCAGTAAGCAGTCAGTTAAATGAATAAGTTGTTGTTTGTTTTTTTTAAAAAAAAAAAAAAAATCCATTTAGCACTAACTGAAAAGGTGCCATCATCTCCGCCTGAAGACATTTCTGATCCATTCCAGGAAACTGGTAGTTTCATTCCTTGTCTTTTTCTGTGTTTCCCCAGGCACCTGCTACCAGCCACTGCCAGACAGAACCACTCTTCAGTCTTGGTACACGCATTCTTAAAATAGTACGTAACCAAACTTGGAGCGAGTACTGATGCAATGGCACTGATGCCCATGAGCCTCATGATCCATAGACCAGAAAGACTCCTCCTTGGTGTTAGGGTGTTCTCTTTTGACTCTAAAATAGGGATGATTATCCCTCCCCCCAGCTCCTTTTCCTATACCACAGTACCAAGACCTCCCTTATCCTTATGCCTTGAGACACAGAGGGATTCCTCACTTGCACTACAGCAGTTTGCATTACCCTCCAAGGTGTGAGGATCTGGATGCGTCTCCCCTAAGAAAGGGCCACAGCAAGGTGGGGTGGCTCAGTGGCAGTGAGCCCCCCCCTCTCACCAGGGGCAGCTGCCCCACACCATCCCGCTGCTGGCGGGGGGAAACCACGACCACCTCGCAAGCAGTTTCGAAGGGCTCAGCAGCAGAGGTGCCAGGCAAGTCCAGCTGCCAGACTTGGCCCAGAGGCAGGACAAGGAGCCCCCCTACTATGCATGGGGGACAACATTATTTGAGAGAGATGCAGCCCCCACTAAATAAATGCCTCTTGACACCACAAATCTATCCTTTACGCCACTGGGGAGACACTGCCCCAGAAAGATATCCTATTTAACTAGAAAAAAAGTAGCACCTTTCACTTTAATCTTTAAGGACCATCAGTTTAGAAGGCAAAGGGGAACCTTAATTTAATTAACAAAGTTGTGGGTTTTTTTTTCCTTCAAGCAGACAAGCAGGATCTGTCATAAGACCAAAGTGAACCCCTGCCCACTCAGGCAAAGCCTTCACTGGGCTCCTACTTCTTCTCAGGACTTCACTGATGCAAAACTGTCACCTTTGTGATTTTGCCACGCGGTTGAGGCCCGGTCGCTCCCAGCCCAGGCCAAACACAGCCCACCTGCAGCACTTCCCTGCACGGGGCCCAGCGCTGCCAGTGCCCTGCAAGGGGCTGTGGGAACCCCCCTTCTGCCATTCTGCACCAGACTTGGTTTTGCTCCAGGCAGACAACCTCATCTGATGTATTTTCTTCTTCACAGAATAATTAAAATGTTAATCTACCCAAAAATCTGACTGTATATACAAAAGCTGTTTGACTGTCACTAATTGTATTTATTTCTCCTCCAACCCAATAAGCAAAGTACTTACCCTCTTTTCTTTGTGATCATTACTTGAACTGCATTCCGTTTCAATATAACTTGAATTTAATTTAGATTTTGCTTAACTGATTTTTATTCTATTATCTTTTGTTCTCCAGGCAAGTATATATTTAATCTTGAGAGTAAAATTGTTATAATTAAATCTGTGTTTTTAAAGGTAATATAAATTAGAGGGTAGAGATGAAGTAATAGGTAGTAGCTTGCATGGAATTATATAGATGGAATAATAACTCACTTGTACAAGCAGTGCACCATGACAGAGATTAGTTGTTACCAAAAAAAGGTATTTGTTATTCAGATTTTAGTACCCATTGAAGTACTACATGATGCTTAAATACATTACAAAAGCCTCTGCAGAAATACAAGTCTCATTCAGACTCATATGAGACTCATTCAGAAATGTCAGGTTTTCCACTCAAACTGACAAAACGTGGGCAGTTCCGAGTACTCCGCTCCCTGCCTAAATCCCCAAGGTGATGGATGGCCAAGGTGATGCCTGCCACACGAAGGCAGAGAAAATCCTATAGCCTCTTTTTACCCCACTGTGACACACAAACAAGTTTAGTAAACAAAAAGGATGACTTCAGGGAGGGAGGACAGAAATCTCAATAAAATTACCATGACCCAAAATTTCCTGGGTGTCTTGTGTTTGGGGCATCAGCTCTTAACAGCTTAAGTTTGGCCTGGAACCCAAAAGGCCACTTTTTACTTTGAAATATCTGCACCCATTTATCTCCTAGGTACAATTATGTGAAGATCTTTGCAGCATAAGAAGATGAACAAATGCGCAATAGATTCGCTTTCCCTTTTTAATACAAATGATGTTTACATTTTTAATCCCTTTTTGTGTTCTTGACAAACCAGTGAGAATGAGACAAGTGCACAGGGGCCCTGGAGTACAACGACAGGCAGTTTAGCTTCTGAAATGCATAAATCTTACGGTATTCACACGTGTTTCTCTTTTATATAGCACATGTGAATTCCATGTGATTTGTATATTTCACAAGTTAAATTATGTCCCTAATTGGTACTTCATAATAAAATGCCTGAAGGAGACCAGGCTGTTCTGATATGCAAGCAATTTTAGATTTAAATTAAGTTAGGGATTGATTTCCATTTCAAAAGTGTTTTTGAAATTTAACAAGTGAAATGGAGCTGTTTTCAAAAAGGGACACAAAAGATAGGAATGCAAACTGTTTGATCAGGCAGATGATATTTAGACAGCACAAGTACCACATATGTGAAAATATTTTTCACTTGTGTTATTGTCCGCTTCATTTAAGAGAAAGGAGTAGATGGACATTTTAAACACCTCTGCTATGTGAGCGCATCAGAGCTCCAACCACAAAAAGAAAATTCGTCCTTATAAAAACCCAATGCTCTTTTTAATAAAAACCACTAGTTTTTATCAGGGTACTGGAATAAGACCCAAAGCCGTTTTTCTTCAGGTGATAGTGACAGTTGTAATGTCCACTTCTGTTATTCCTTTGTATATTTTAAACAGGTGGGCAGAGTATCATTTTCTGCTATTTAGGTCTGTTCCTTCTTATTTTGTAACCTGAAGCTGTATTCTTTCTAAAAATTATGAAAAGTTGTGAAATAAAGACCATAAGGTAAGTTTTGCAATTGCTCCGTAGGATCTATTGTAATAACCATGAGATTGAGAAATAACATTACTCCAAAATTAAATGGAAAACACTGGTTTCCTTTGAAGGCCACTGTCATTAGGCAGGGCAGTCTCCCTTTTCACAATTTATACTTTTATAAATTCCCTAGCACAATTTCTCTCTTCCCAAATAGAAACCATTTTAGACCCACAAACTCGGCACGAGAATCAAGCTGGGTTTCTTTGATTGTCAAACTCAAGTAGTTCCTAAAAATACTGAAGAAATTTTAAGGCATCTTACATCTAATGCTGCTGAGAATGAAGAGGTTTGAAAGGGAAGAGTGATGAAGGATTTGGCCTATCTTGTTCCGTTCTGGAAGAATAATAAGAAAAGAGTCAGCAAGGTTAACTTTTTGAAGGGGGGAAAAAAAAAATGTTTTATTGGTAAATAAACCACCTGCCTTCAGATTCTGCCTGCAACAGGAAGGTTGCAAGGGCCGTTTCATCCAAGGCCCCTTCCAAGATAGAGGTTTACAATTACTGATCTTTTCTGGCCCCTCCATTCTTCTTGGGAAGATCTCATTTCTTTTCATTAATACGACTTTGCTCTGAGCTGCTGCTGCTGCCTCCACCACTATCTCTTACCTAAGCTCAAGAATTTTGCACTCTGTAAAGTATCTCTGATGAAAGCTACAAAAAGGTACAAGTGTGTTCACTGGGGAAATACCACAGTGTCAAGGATGTCTGATCTGCGCTTACAATAGCTGTATAAGAGCAATGCCTCTCAGCCAAGAGACATCTGGATTGAAAAGATAGGGGAGGGAGGGGATAGGAAGGAAGGACAGACCTGCCTAGGATAAGATTCACAGAGGCTAAAGGATCTGCAGTATAATACAAAGCAAACAAATTCAATTTAATAAAACATCCTGCATATAAGGTATCACCTAGCACTTTACAGGGAGATAAAAGACCAAGATAATGCTTTGTAGAATTGGATACTGTGACTCATAAAAGCAAAAAAGGAAAATACCCAAATAAAGTTGGAGTAGTTCAGATAAAGGAAAACTGCTGAGTTTAAAAGCATCTAGAGTACTAGCATATGTTCTTATAGAACAGCTACAACTATGAAAAAATGAACCTCAAACGATTAAAGGCTCATTTATGCATCTAAAGCCCTAGTGTTTATCAAAGCATCTCTCTACTGAAGTATTAGGCTGACAGAAACTCATTTCAACCTGGTGGCTGGCGAAAAATCTCACCTTTTCAAGGTTTCTCACCCTCCCAATACCTTTCTCTGCCTTAGGCAAAAACTTTAAATAGAGATTAAGAAGATGGACAAGTTTTTCTGAAAAATAAAAAAAAGCGCCTGAGTTTGAATCAAATAAGTATTGGATTAGATTTCTTCTTATTTAGAGACAATTTTCTCAATTCTATGTTAAAATAAGGGACAGCAAAGAACAAAAAGCATGAAGCAATAGAGTAAACAACAACAACACAAGGAGAGATCTGAAGGCACAAATGACTCATGATTTCCAGATGCACAAAAGTAATGGCTCCACCTACCTGCAAAATTTAAGTCATAACTGTGGTGTGGTCACAGTTTCAAATAATAAATTCTAGTTATTAGGAACCAAAGTGGTGGAGGGGACAGGGAGAAGCTCAAGAACAGAATAAGGGGGCAGGCAGGTAGCAAGGTCAAGCACCACGGAGCACAGCGACACAGCTTGAGAGGCCCCACGCAGAGTCTGCCTGGGCGGCTCAAAAGCCAGAGAGAAGCAGCAGAGCTGCCAGCGCTGCGGTACTACCCTGTGAAGCGCGAGTACATCATTATAAAACATCAGTACTGGAAAGTGGCAAGTAAGTACCTGGGGAATCTGTTAAAGAGGATACCAGAGGCCTGGACGTTGGGCATCACCACAGAAAGAAGCTGAAGGACACCTCATCACACCACTTGAAAGGGCAGATGGGCAATACTTCAGGGCAGGGAAACGCAGGCGAGGCAACCAACGCAGCCCCGACTACCTATACCTTCTGCTGGTGACAGTGAAGAGCTGTAAAAGGACAGCTGAGAGGAAACAGTGGCAGGATCATAAATACAGGGTACGTGATTGACAGTTTCTTCCAGATGGGAGATTTTATACTGGAAACAGAAAGTATGGAGGAGTCGGGGAGCTCACAGAGTCTGGACAGACAGATCAGTGACTACAAGGTAGTTACGACAGTGACTGATGGCAGCACAGCGGGGTGTCACCTGAACAAGCCCTATTATCACTTTTAAAACTAAACCTGCAAAAGATGCCGGAAGAGACAGAAATGTGGCATAAACTACTGCGATACTGGAAACTCAACCACAAACTGAGGCTCCCAAAAGGCGATGACGGGGCTGCTCACTTGGCCGAGTGACTGGTCACTAGCCTGCCCGTATCCATACCCCTCCTCGGCACAGGGGGCCCAGCCCGGCTGCACCTTGCAAAGGGCCACACATGCACTGTTTGTTTTTAAGCTATTTCAATCCAGAAATTAATTTAAAGGTTAGGAATACATTAAGGGATCTTTCCAGGATCCTTTTCCATGTGAGCATTTCACCTCAGGATTCATCTCATGAATCAATAGTCAGAATGCCCAATGGAGTAACACTGCAGATATTCCTTTCAAAAGCACAATATATAGCTGCTGTTTCTATCAAAAAGAAAATTACATGAAAATTAAGGTGTTTCAGTTCGGACAGAACTGCTCAGTACAGATTCTTCTATAAGCACCTTCAGGAATATTTTTTTTGTTATTGAATCTTGTAAAAAAAAAAAAACCACAGCTTAGGAGAAAATGTATGCATTAGATCTATTTTTCTTCCAAGCAGGACAAAAAAATTGCTCATACTTTAGAAGCACAGTAGCCCCATGAAACTAAACATACTTTGCATGAGCTCAAGCTGTTGTGTATACTAAAATGATCAATGTTGAAAGCTTCTGAAATTATTTCCACAGCTAGATACTGCATGGCTTTTTTAAGGCTTAAAACAATTTCCTCTTACATTTTTATAGATGGGGAATCATCCATTAAGATAAATATGTTCAAAATACTACATGCTTTTCTGGCATTTTCATTTCTGGAATATACAAAAATATTCAGAACATGCCAAAAAATCACACTTGCAATTAATCCAAGGACCTAATTAGCTCCAAATAAACAGGAAATTCCCTAAGACATTGCTCAATACGAATTTAAAATATTCGACAGGCTAGATTGCAGATCTCATTAATTTGGTATTCCATGAAAAACCACGAGTTAACCATATTTATTGAGCAACACCTCCGGCTGTAAAATAATTTTATTTGAATAGAGTAGATACGGTAGATAATCTACAAAGCACACAGTAAAGGGGTAACAGCTGAGCAAACATTTGAATAACAGGAAATCCTAGCATCAATGAAATTTAAGATCTTTTACTGTGAAAGGGGACAAAAAAAGACGGTGAATATTTGCAAGAGGTACAAATCAGGAAAATTCACAATTTCATTTTGAAATCACAGCAGGTAATTCTGTCTAATTCAGCCAGAAAAACACACAGCTGGGCCCACAAATACTGAGAACAGGTAGCTGTTGTAATGCTTCAGCACCTGATCTGAATGCTTACCAGCCTGAAAACTAGCTTGCTTTTACAAGGTTTTTCTACTCCAGAAATGGAGAGTTTCCCAGGACAATTATTAATTCTGATAGATAAGCCTTGGAAGTGAAAGAACGGTCATTACTTTCTACATAAAAATATGTGTTTCAGAGCTCCAAATTTCAGTTATATAGATGGCAAATGAGCTATGTTGAAATAATGCATTTTTCTGAAAGCTCCTGCTATGCTCCTATGTTTGTATTGAGCTAGTTTGCTCCCTTATATATGTGTACATACATAAAACTTCAGACTAATGTAACTATTTTGATCTGTGCCCAGAGACGTGGCACACTCTCCCAGAACAGTTCAACAAGCCTCATGCCCCAAGGCACTCCCAGCACAGGAGGAGGAAGTTCCATCCAACTATGGTGAAACCACACAATGGGCAGAAGAGATGAGAGCAGCTGACCTCAGCACACTCCTCAGGGCTCCCTCCTTCTTACTGAGGTGCTTCTCCCTTCCTTCCAGAGGAAGCCTCCATCACCACCAGCCTTGAAACCCCTCAACAGAAGAGCATGGCATCTGCCATGATGGCAGACATGTGACAAACGTTGGTTGATGAAAGCAGACACTCAGACATCACCGTTAACTCAAGCTGAACCATTACAACACACTTACAGAAGGATTAGTGAATTTTCTGTTAGGAGGAGACATCGGAGGTGGTACTCAAAAGTATCAAGCAAGACAAGTTTCCTTGAAGTCAGTGAATGGGGGCTCGAAACCATGCCAGCAAAGCTGGATTTCAGAAATACCACATGTACTTATGTAGGTCCAAAGCTGCATGAAAAGTCCAAATTAAATTAAGAGAGCAAGAAAATTTAGACTTAATTTGGGACTGTTGAACGTCTTCCTGACATATTGTAACAGCTCATTTAAGACTTATCTTTGGTGCAAGGTTTAACAGTACTTCTATTAACCTACTGCAGCCATTAGAGTTTTATTGCATTAACTCACAGCAACTGATGTTGGCTTGATTACTGATTGAAAATATTTTTGAAAAGTAGAAGCCATGCTGCAGTACTCACTTTTCCAACAATAAGATAAATTGTTATTCAAGTTTTGTATATGGAGCAAAAGATAATCAGTCAATACTCAAGAACAGACTACTTAGATGGCTTCAAAATTAAATTACATCGTGGCTCAATGCAATTTAAAATGCCAAAGAAATCGGAGGCTCTCACAGATTTTAATTAAAGCAATCTCCTCTATATTCAGTCCTTCCCTCTTTCCCATCCTGCTTCTACTTATTCCTTTAATGTTTATGCACTACTCTGCATAAAACAATAAAAACAACCAAATTTACTTCTCCGTATTATTTACAGTAGCACAGTTCTTACAAATACAACGACAACGTTCCCCATCCTAAATAAATGACTGGTTTGGACAATATTTCAGAAACCCAGGCATGACCATAGTGTAATTTTATGGATTAATTGCCATAGAAATAACCAGCTCAAATGCATGCAAAAATCTCAGTCACAGAATAAAAAGTGGTTCAATAGCCTTTAAACAGTCTCGGGGGGGGGGGGGGGGGGGGAAGCACCAATGGACAAAGGAGCAGATAAAAGTGGCTTTCCACTGCAGACCTCCATGCCGCTGTGTTTAAGTGTAATCACTTTTACTAGTCCTCAACCAGTTTAACCAAGTTATTCAAGTTGCAAGACAGCAGGACTGAAGGCATCTACAGAATTGTTGTCTCACAAAACAGCACCCAAACTTCCCCCCACCCCAATACGAGTAGCAGCATATTACAGATGACTTCAAGTAATGCTGTAGCGAACACTTTTAGTTCTTGTCCCCAATCTCCGAGAGCAGACTCCTCAAAGCACACTGCTAGCAGCAGACTTGTGCTTTTACATCTGTGAAGAGCTACACATTAACTCAGCAACCAGCTACAAGGCTGCTTAGGCAGGAGAGGGATGGCACGTGGCCAAACGCGCCAGGAGACAGGGCTTCCCCACCCAGCCTCACGCAGACGGGTGCAAGGAAACAGAAGGTCCCTACAGAGCCCTACACAAGGCCAGAACCAGCAGCTACCTTCACCAGGATTTATACAACTCCCTTTTGCTTTATTTCCATACCAGCATCTCTCTCCCAACAAAAATATCTTCCTATTGCTATTCCACAACAACCCTGCCAGCAAAAGAAAAAAAAAAAAACAACAAACATAAAAAGAGAAAAAAACCTCTCCCCTTTCAAGGCTTCCCCTTACCTTATACCCCAGGAAGCACAACATACAGGGGCCAGAGCCAGGGGGAGCAGGAAGGCAGCAGCCCCCCAGCACACCTCAAGCAGGAATAAGGGCCCTGCCTGCACTTAAAGGGGTCTCCTGAGCCCAGGTGGGGCTCATCAGGGCAATTAAGTGCAATCAGGGCCCAGCCAGGAGCTTCCAGGCTTTTCTTTTCAGTTAGCATTGGTTTCTGCTCTTGGAAATGCGCCAGCAGAATATTTTCTGGCTGATACTGCTGAAGCCCACTCCCAAAGGCCGGATCACTCAGAAGTAATGCATCTTCCACGACAAATTTCACACCTTGTTCTATTTACAGACTGCTATTTTTTAACATCTTCACAAATGAATTCATTATTCAGAATTATTATTCTGACCATTTCTAGGGTGGTTTGGTTTTTTTTTCCTAACTTGTTCTAATTCCCCAGGTGACAGAAACAGTCATGATTGGAAACTTTGTATCTGCACTCTGCAAATATATTGAAATGCGTATTTTAAAAGCTGTCCAAGAGACACTGGACAGCAAGGAGGTCTATCACCAGGAGCCCTATGGGTATCAAATTTACCTCACAGTCAACAAAATTATAATAAATCGAATTAGAAATTAAATATTTTCTATAGTCTGCAGACCACTTTATGGTACGTGTAGCCTGCACCGCACATATTTGCAGAATATGCCCAATTGCATTGCTTCCTTAGTAAGTATTCAGATTTTTGTTATTTACCTTTTTTTACATTGCCTGCCACATTCTGCATCCTTTAAAGTGCAAAGTAAACTTTTTTCCTTCAGTTTGGGAGGTTTTGCCGGTTGCTGTTGGTTGAATGATAAGCATTTCTTGCTGTGGTAAAAATTTATGGGTTTTCAGTTTCTGGCGGAGGTAACGTATCTAATTAGAAACTATCATGTGCCATAGCTTAATCAACCTCTCATTAACATTCTTATCATCATAATTTCATAAAAAGAATTCTTTTTCACATGGAAGAATCCAAGGGGAAAAAAATCAGATGCAAGTCTGCATTGCAGTGTTCTCTTTTCACCCAGCATGTTAAGAGTAAAGCATTACTAACAGTTGTTACAAAAATCCCTGTTACTGGCATTATTTACAGTCTCGAGCAGGATGCATCACCACCTTGAAATTATAGCCACGTTTAAAACCTTTGATAATTTCTATTTTCGTTCTGGGTGACTCCAGTCATGACAAGAGGAAGACACTAACTGAACAGATTCTTCCCCATTCATAAAGCCCTTTTAATTCTTTTTGGGCTATAGAAAGCCTGATAGAAAGAGGAGTTTCTACCACTGTTGCTGTAGGAAACTCTCTTACTTATCTCCATAGCAATACTTTTGCAGCAGAAAGAGCTAGCAGACAGAAAAGGTCTCTGATAACAACTTAAAGTCCCTTCATATGCAGTCCCGCTGCTATGAAATAAACCCAGACAGCTTCACCGACCCCGAAAGTGTGGAAACCAGTCCCTGTCTAACAGAACACCGGTAGTGGCCTCCCTGCTACTCGTCTCAGTGATAGGCTTGAGGCTGGCTCAGTTGGTGGGTTCAGTTTCAGCCCAGATTATTCCCTTTTCCCCCCATCCCCTTCCCTCTCCAGCCTCCCCTACTGCCTCCAGCTCTCAACATTTGGCAGAGGGATGCAGCCCTGCCTCCTTGCACCCTTCCTGCTCAAAACAGAGACTCACGTATATAAGGAGTTTGGATAATCCCACAACCCGCTCCCACATTTCAGCCTTTAAAAGGAGGGGCAGGGCTCCAGGGGAAGGAGCCAAGCCCCCAGTTGCAGAGCAGCCCAGCCCTTCAGCAAGAGAGAAAGGATGAAACAAGGAGCTCCGAGTCCTTCCCAATCTCTTATCTGATGTCCCCTCTAACATAAACAACTGAAAGAGTGTCATGACCAAGAACCAAAGAAAAATCTTCACCTCCACACTGCATTATTCCTTCTCTTGCTCAGTGATCCTCAGTTAACAGTCAGGGCCTGGGATATTTTTTCTGAGTGCAACAAGAGGCAAGTTCTTCAAGGCAAAGGGTTATATGGGGCACAAACATGAAAAAGGAATTCATTTACTCCCAGCAGCATTTTGGGGAATGGGAGAAAAGAAGAAAAAGCCTTGAATCCTCATAAGTAGTTATATATGTGGCATGTTGCCCCCAAGTTTCAAAGGAATCTTATTTTCTTTTGTGGTCCTGAAATACACCAGCTGACATTTCTTGCTATTACTGACTTCTGGTTAGACCTATGTCTTTGTTTAAGCAGTGGATCAGCCAGACACCTGCATGCTGGAAAATCATATGCCAGTATTGATTTTCTTAGTAGTAATAATTCACCACCAGTAGCAGCAGTAACAATGCTTTGGAAGCTGGTTCCATAATGGCATTTTAACATTTTGGGGCATATTGTGCCATGAAAAATGCAGAATCCACAGTCATACATTTACCTGCTGAAATAGAAGATTTACGTAATTTAGTTTTACTTGTAAGGATACTATGCCGGTACTTTGACTGCGAAGACCCTCTGCCACTGGTGCAGAAGGAAGAACAAGATTTGAACAAGAGTGAGCAAAAATGCTACAGGGAAGGCAAACTCTTCTAATTTAATGTATGAAGCCACAGCTCAAGTGAGAACACAGCTTGTGTGGGTTTCTGTACAACACAGCTTGCTCTCTTCAAATATCACCGCCAAGAAAAGATGGTTTAAGAAAACAGAAAGTTTGATCCAGCATAGCTTCAAGCACGAGGCAGAATCAGGGCTGGAGTTCAAGTCTGGTCTCAGCTCTTGTTAACCTGCAGGAGAAGATGGCGAACACCCTGCAGATTTCACTGGTCCTGCATAATTTCCATGCCCTGCAGCTGAGCGTTGCTGAGAGCAATACTCTTAACAGCATCTCAGCCACTGTGTGACCTGGCTGCGAGACATGCCGGGGTACATCCCAGTTCCGGGACTGGGACCCCGACCCTTCCTCCCCGCTCAGAGCTGGACGTCATCTCAGAACTTGTCCTAGTCAAAAGCATTTAAGAAAAAGTCAGTGCTGTGGAAAATAAGGTTTAGTGATTAACTTAAATAGGGGCCTATTATAGTTTTAGAATACGGTTTTATATTTTACTGCTACCAAAATTAAATTTGAATATTTACTGCAAATTACCAGTTGTTTTTTCTTTTGTAAGTTTCCCCAGCAGTTTCAGGTGGCTAAAATTTCCTTAGTTCCTGCCTTCAAATATTATTTTCAAGTGTTCACGAACAATTATTGCATTTCCTTAATAACCATCTTCATGTCAGAGCCGTGTGCAGCAATCTCTAGTAAATGGGAGTATTGAATATTAAGATAAGTCTATGAATCCCTTGGGAAGAAACTTTAACATAGAACTCAATACAAAGAGCGCATATTTGCATTAGTATAATAGTAAACATACCATTCATGCGAAAATATAAGACACAGAACATCTAAGGATCATGAACAAGTTATTGTGAAATTATGTTTTGAAACACTACCTCCTTTTAAAGGCAGTATAGGCTTTCACAATTATGTTCACCTATTTCATGGAAGTTTCTTTCCAGGTATTAATTGAGTAGTAGACTTGAAAATATTTCACTTTATTCATAAATGCAATAAGCAGTGGCCAATGGCTGGAGTTACCAGCCAGTCAAGAAAACAGCTAATCAGAAATATTTCAAAATCAGTAAAACCGAGGGTCCAGTGACCAAAGGACGTTGGTTCTAAGGACACTGGTTCTAAAAAGGGTCCAGTGACCTGAACAAGCTATTTCCATTTCTTAAAAATACATGTTTTTATATACATGAGCTTTAAAGTTTTTAAATCAAAGCTGCGTTGATTTATTAGATAAGTTGCCTCTCCTTCCTCTTTCTTACCATACTTTATTGAAAGCATGCTAAATAGGAAACTCTCCTCAAAAGCTTTCGTTTGAAAAACATTTTAAAAATCTACCTTTGGTTACCACACAATGGCATTTTGCTACAGTATCTTCTAAAAAATACAGGGATTAAAACTGACCAAAACTATAATGTTCTTTATAGACCTTAATCTTGTCTTGTCTTTACCTGAAGAGCCCAGAGAGGTGGTGGAGGCCCCATCCCTGGAGACATTCAAGGCCAAGCTTGATGAGGCTCTGAGCAACTGATTTAGTTGAAGATGTCCCTGCTTACTGCAGGGGAGTTGGACTGGATGACCTTTAGAGGTCCCTTCCAACCCAACACATTCTATGATTCTATGAACTGTGTAGGTCAGACCTTTTAAAAGTAGCTAGCATTATTCTTAATCATGTATTTATTAAAATGCTTACTTTGTAACTACTGAAGTTGTTAATGAGAAACGCATGTTAATTGCCACAATTATTTAGTTAATAAAGAGCATGAACAGCTTAGGTAAGTTCGGTGCAGGCAGTTATCATATGATAACTGGTATGATGGCCAGTAGCCATTTTGAACAGAGAGAATTCTGTAAGGCTGACATCCGTATACACTGACCCCTGCAAACAGACTACACTGCAATCTCACAACAGAAGGACAAGAACATACCTAGTCATGCAAAATATTTATTTTCAAAAGTGACTTGTTCCTTTACATCTCAGTAGTGAAGATAGGAAATAAAAAGCAGGGCTGGGAAAACAAGACTGGCAGTGAAACTAGCCTAGCTGTGGAAGAAAGGAATGCGAGCTGCTGGGAAGACATGCAGAACATTGTTTGTATTAGTGTGAGGCAAACACAGAGGATGAAGCAATAGGGAAACATGGAAAGATTGAAAAAAGACAAGGGAATGTAAAGACAGAAGACAGGGAAATGGAGATAAAACCTCAAGTTCTTTTTGCAACTCTGGATATTTCAAACACCAAAAAAGCCATTTTAAATATGATCAAGAGGTTTTATACTTCTCCAAAATACAGCGGCCAGAATACACTGGTGAGTCTGATCAGAAAAGTCAAAGGAAAAAACAACCATTATTTGATAATATTATGTGCTAGTGCTTGCTTAGTTTTCATTACAATAATTTTACCTGCCCCTAAGCAAAGCCAGATCAAGGGAGTTTCTCCTGGCAGAGGCTGGCTGACGACAGGGGTCTGGTTTGGAATTGCACTGCTGGTGTGCTGTAAAGTGCCTTACCTTACTGTTGCAATTATACCCCATTCAAACATTAGACATTGGATTTGAGCTCGTACTGAAAAGAAATCCATAGATATTAAAAGAGGAAATGCACAGTTAAGATGTGTATATATCCTTAATTATGGCATAGTGGCACAGTGAAGAGGAGGACGAAATTATCATCCAAGATGTATCTGTTTCTTTTTCCCTAGTGTGCAAACACAAAAACTAAGATGCCTTAATTAGAGCCATATGGCTAGTGTGTGGAGTCACTGCAGGGTATTGTTAATGCAGTTTGAGTGCCCAATCTATGCTCATTCAGATGTTTTTGAATTGCACTGAGCAGTTATAGATAATAGTAATCAACTCTGAAAATACTTGTTGAAAAGATCATTGGTTTTTCGATGGTAACACACTCTTGTACTGTGTCTAACCACAAATTGTAAGCATACCAACTCCATATGAATGCAGACATGCATCCACAGAGTGGCTCTGATCTGTTTACCTCCACAAGAATAGGTCATTTTGCAGAGAAGCCCAGAAAAAAAACAGCTGTATGTTAAATAACTGATCCAAGTCTGTGTCATTGTGCCATAGTACCATTTGGAGATAGCGCACGGGGGCAATCAGCATCTTATAAAATCAGTCCCTCTATATTTTAGAAGAGTCACAAGTCAACAAATAATGATGTAAGCAGTACAATATATCCCAAAAGAAATCAGAAAACTGGTGGAGCGGTTCAGTGGAGAGCCATTGCAAGTAAACATTGATTTCAGATGCAAGGACAGATGAAAATAGTTTAGCAGAAGCAGAACTTCATTTCTCAGAGGATACTCTATTGGAAATCTTAAAATATGAAGTAGTTCAAATGTACCAAATTCCACTTTGACTGCGTATTACCTCATCACTTGACACACCAGAAGATGTTTCTTTATCTTGCCAGTAATGAGGACAAAAGGCAAACTTAAGGTGCTAAACTGAAGATAGGAAAAATTCTGTATTATAAGGCAACGCTTAAAAATAAATGGTGGTATTAGTGAGTAACAGGCAAACAAAACCAGACAGAAGATTACTTGTTGACTGTTAACCTATTGGTTGTACTGCCTCTCAGTGACCATATCCATACCCAGAATGTTGCTGACACATCCGCTCCCGCTCATTGCCACTGAAACCACCTGCAGGTCGATGAGGTGTGGTCATTTACACATGCGATGAGCTGGCACGGGGAATGTAAATTAGGTCTCTGCCTGAATTCCTTGCATATACTAAACATCAGTAGTTGTTAAGGAGATTTCAGGTGTGTTGAGCGGGAGAGCACACTTAGGAACATTTTAAAGTCTTTATAAAAAGAAAATAACAGAAAAAAAGAAAGCGGGACCACTTTTACCACTGTGAAAAACAGAGAACAGTTTCTTTACAAAATGAAAATGTTTATAAAGGCCAAAGTGGTACCACAAGCAAAGAATGATGTAATCAAGTTCCTGATTCCATCACCTAGAATGTTAAAACGTCGGGACAACATTGCAGATAGAAGAATTTTCTTGCTGCTCATTACCTTTCCTTCAAGTTTTAAATTAAGAAAGATAGGGGGCAAAAAAACCCCAAACCCCAAGTGCTGTATTTTCTTTCCATGTTTACTACAAGACACCACAATGAATCAAACACACTGCTGTTTCTTCAGTGCCCCATTATTATCAAGAATTGCCTGTTATTTCTATCATTGTCCTTTTTATTTCCCTTGTGTGTTTCAGATCTATCTCCCATTAACTACAGGGAGTGAAAAGCTGAGAAGGGAGATAGCAGAAATAATGAAAATAATGTTTTCTGCTCTATGGCTGCCTGTAGACTCTGGTGGAATGTCCCTGCTCATATTTCCGCTGTTACTGCAACTGCTTTCCAAACTCACTAGGCAGTATACTAAGGAACTCCTCATTTCTGCTTTTAAAAAAAAATTTTAAAACCGGAGAAACACAAAACTCATCAAAAGATTCTGCTCAACAGAATATTCCCAGTTTTACACTATTTTGTTATCCCTATGCATAAATTCTGCAAACCAAAAGACCTTGTTAACAGACTTTGAGGTGCTGTAGAACAGTAAATAGAGTGTCATTATAACACTGATTAAGTGAATTTGCACTTACTTTCCTACTTCCTTATTCAGCAATGAACAATAATGCAGATGGCAGTGGAAAGACCGAGCAGGAGAGAAGCAGGTGTGGAGGAAGCGACTCTGTAAAAAAGATGTCCAATATCTTCATTAGATTAACAGTCTTGTTCCAGATCCGCTATCTCTGAAATCTCATGAACCAATGGATGTTAAGATGGATATATGAGCCACCTGCACCAAGTAAAACCAAAGTCCCAAAAATTATCGTGTGTCAGAGGAAAACAGTGAGAAATATGCAGCATGTTGTTGATATCTAGAGTCTTGGCAATACGAGGTAACGTGTTAAATAAAAATGCTCTTGTATGTAGGAAGTGAACTCTACAGTGCATACGATGAAGGAGATAAACCAACCACCAGTAATACTCCACGTAGGACACATGGCTGGCCAGTGTATGTAGAAGAATGCCCCTGTCTACAGCAGCTTCTCCTCTCAGAGGAAAAACTCAGTTGAATTAAAACTGATGATAATTAAGTAATCCAATTCCTCTGCTGGATGTTCAAACAAAACGACGTATCTTTGTCTACTGAATTGGCTCTGCAAGGTTATAAATAACTTTCAAAGCACTACTTCTTCTCAATATCTAAAATATTTTAAAGAGTCACTTGTAATTAAACCATTATAATAATCTATAAAACCAGTTTTTCTGTTCAGATTATTAAAATTCAGTATGTCGGAAAAGGGGTTTGGCGGGAACATCACTGAACTCTTTTCTTGAATACACATCTTCATTAGGAGGCGGAGTATCCAATAATAAACATCACCAAGAGACAACTAACATGTAGAGTTTCCACCTTGGATTACTCTGAACAACATGTTAGAGGCATTGCTGAGACAATATAACTGTCAACAATACATTGCTAGATGCAGCTCTGACTAAATTATATTATTTTGAATTGTTGTGCCATAGTAAAGGCTGTTGAGGAAAATCACAGGGACATGCACTCAGCAGAAGTTTGTTATAGTTACAAAAGAAAGATCCAAATTCCTCCCAAACCCATCTTTAAATCAATTAAAAAAACAAATAGAGTCTTTTTTTTTTTTTTCCCTTTTTAGAATACAGCTGGCCTCGGAAAAAATGTGCCACCTTCCCTTGAGAATGTCCCTTTGACAGACTAGCAAAAAGCTAAACAGTATTTCACAGGAAGTTATGCCGAAAAAAACCTCATAAGAACAAAATAATAATAATAAAGTCTCCCTAGAATTTTGTAAGCACATTAGCTGTGATTACCATTACACATACAGAATCATAGGTAGGTCGCCATGCAAGTGTGGAGATCAGAGTATTTTACCTACGATCTACTTATAGATCCAAGAACATATTACCAAAAACTTAAAACAGGATACAGGTAACTGGTGTGCTAACTGGTGTGCAGCATTCTTTCTGCGGCTTTGGAAGGCTACCGTTGTATTTCTCCAGAGCGTGCACTGGATACCAAATGAAGCACAGCTGTGGCTTTGGTGGCACTCTGTCATGTAAAATTAAATGTTCTATCCCTAAGCTATAAAGGGGACTGTTCTGCCATCTCTACATAAGCAGATCTGCCATGTAAGTTGAATGGACATGCCACACATCGCGGAAAATGCAACCCAGAAAACAGAAGAGCTGGAACTGTGGTGTGGAGCAGGAATTCCCCTGGCTTGGGGAAGGATGCGCAGGGACAGCTCGACTACCTGGCACAGCTCGCCTGGGCCAGCGAGACCAGCTGGGCCAGCTTGAGGCTCAACCCTGGATAAAATAATGTTAGTGATGGCAGGGTGAAAAGGGAAGCTGCATAATTAATTTGGCAGAAAAATAAATGCCATGCAGTATGTCGGATGTATTTAAGAAAAGCAGAGATTTTCTGGTACAGAAACACAACCGCTGTCAAACCAAATTGTTGCTCTTGTGAATCTGAGAATGAGCCATGCCATTCTGCATTGTGTAGTTCTCCACATGACAAAACTCTCTCATTTGGCCAATTAACATAAAACCTATATAAATAACATATTAACAATGTACAGGACCAGAATCACACCTTTAAGTACGATTTTAGTCTTTCAGTAAAACTTCTAGACATCCCCTCTCCTCTTTTTGAGTACTGTTAGGACAGCCTGCACGACAGAAACCCCCTTCTCTTGATCACATCATCATTTTTCTACCAAAAGAAGTTAATCATCAGTAACACCACTGTTCAGAATTGCCAAACCATGGATAGGCCTTGATATTTTAAAACCATCACGCCTTTGTTAATTGAACAGGAGCATTTACTTTTTGTTGCATCTGTTGAGTTCCACCTGCACATGGCACACGGCTTTCACCAAGTTCAGTGATCCAGCCTCACAACCATGACTCAGTAAAATATTCACTTACCCAAACCCGAGAACATAGCCAGAAACTGACTGTTGAAATGACTGTTTCTCTCTGGCAGCAGTAAGTTTTCTGGCAGTTGTGAATTTTCAGGTGGCTCCATTTAGTGACACTGGTTATGTTAATTTAACCTCTGTTCTCATTTAACTTGTTCCCTC
Source organism: Larus michahellis (assembly GCF_964199755.1). Taxonomy (NCBI): domain Eukaryota; kingdom Metazoa; phylum Chordata; class Aves; order Charadriiformes; family Laridae; genus Larus; species Larus michahellis. The sequence continues at coordinate 38,867,627 of NC_133901.1, forward strand.
CTTCCTTTTGCTCTCTTAATTGCAGGTCTTAGGTTACCAATACCTGAAAACAAAGAGGAAAACAATAACAAGTCCAAAAATCAATGGAAGCACTGGGAGTGCTTCTGTGCCCTTATCCTTAATCCTCCCTCTTTGGAGGGATAAAATGTCCTTGTTCGGTAGCTGGCCTCCATATTAATTATATGTTTTAAAACTTATTTCAAGATACATAGAAAGTAGTTATCCTCTCTATGTACTACCGATCGAAAGGATACAAACTGTGGGCCATTCCAGAGATTAAAGTTGATCTGACACACTCTGCCAGGCTGGCAACATTTAAGATGTGAAAAGGAAGTTAGCAAGTACAAGGTCTGTTAGTAACAACACTTCAGATTTCGCAATTTTATCAGCTTTTGTAATTCTATCTAGTTCCATTTAACGTAACATCCAGTTTCCAAGTGTCTTCTAGGAGATTTCTTTGTTCAGATTGTTATTACTTTTATTTTGTAACTACAGAACCCTCAGTATTTAAAGGTCTAACTCATACCTATTTTCACTGGTCTATGGATTTGCTGTATACAGGGACTTCTGACACAAATGTTTTAGTTGAGGGCTTTTTTAGTGTCTGTGGGAATATTTACTTCAATTAGTTAGGGAACAAGGTAACCTCTAAGACAGTTTCTATTTCTTGATAACTTATATTACTTAATGAAGATAACTTAATTGTTAGCCCAATAAATATATAAAAAGCACAAAATGCGATTCAAGCACACAAAAAATAAAACCAATTTTCAATCATTGAGGTACTTCAGATAGGATTATTTCTCAATTTTCTTCTATGAACAAAGGTAGAGAATAGTAAAAGTCTCCCCTTATACAAAGACACGGATGGGTTTTACAAACACATACTGCTTAACTTCTTGGTCTCAATGAACTGGCTGAGGAAAGGGAAACTCCACATTCACCATTACTGTTCTGCGTTGCAGAGCCATACATAAAGCACAGGTAGCCTTTCTGAATGACGCCTTGGCGTCTGCAACTCAACGACCACACAGATCCTCTGGCAGAAATGGGAGAACAGACTGGAAATGGCTTTTTAGTAAATTTTCCCAAGCCCAGAACTCTATTCATTTTATTCTCTTGGAGGTTTGGGAGCAGAAATGGTTAGCTTTGTTCAGATTTTGAAACCGGGAGCGGAAAGGGAAGAGGAAAAAACACGAAGTCAGTTTGTGATTCAGCAAAGGAATGACTAAAAAAATACTATACCCTTGACAGGCGAGGCAGACAGACCACAGCAGGAGAGTGATGTCCTCATCAGACTCAAGCCGGATGACATTGCTCAAGACTGGGACAAAGACTGATAGCGGACTGTATTGATCGTGATGTTCACTGCTGTTCAAGAAAGAAATGTTGGAGCTATTTTAGAGTTTGAATAGCACCCGTTTCTAATATCCAAGCACTAAACATTTGTGCAGACAGGCTAACTTGCTGGGGGACTGCGAGGAATCTTCCACTCCTCTCTCCTCAATAAAAAGTGTCTCTGTTTGAGGAAAAAAAAAACAACTTACCAAACAACATCTACATCCCTGAGAGCAGCTCAGAACAAGGACTGATTTAGATTATTTACAAAACATTCAAACATTGGCTTTTCTCTGCTGTAATAAGACAAGAACATTTTTATGAACCTTGTAATGAGGGAACAGGCACAGATGTCACATTCCTCTCTCGGGGTCCCTTGCTGCTTTCTGTTGCGATGGGAGTAAGTTTTTGTGAACTGGTGAAATTAAGTCCCTGCCCTATCAACCTAGAGAGTGTAGCCAGCATTAAGGTACTTTATAATCACAAGCAGATACACTTCCTAGATTTCACAGGTGAACTCAGTCCTATCCTACATACCTATATATATTCTTAAACAAAACTTGCATTGCTTCAAAGGAAGTGTCGCCCTGTAACACCAACACATGGATTATAGTGAAGGGTTGGGGAAAAAAGCTATTTTCAGCAGTTACTACCAGCACGTTCATGTGACCAGTGTTTAATTAGATTGTGTCATGGTTCTAATCTGATAATTCATTAAGTGACAATGTTACCTGTTTTTCTGTTGGAAAGATCAAAAAGCACTCGTGTGAAAAAAGAGCTTCATTATTCTACGTGGTTTATCTGTGTCTTAGTCAGCTCTGTTCTTTGGCAGCCTGACTCAGTGTCAGCAACCCCAAGGGTACCCTGTGTGTATTTCTCCTTCACATTTTTTGCCTATGCCTGTAATTCTGCAACTCAAATTTTCTTTTTGGAAGAAAAGAACCCCTCCCGGGCACGCTGCAAATCTCATGCCCTGGAATTGTACCTTCGTGCACTGACAGACGAGGGCTGGCCCTTGCTGAATGGCCAGTTAAGAAATCCGCGTACAGTGAATATCACATGCCCTGACTCTGAGGGTCTTTAATATTTCATCACGGTTTTCCATTAAGATAGAATTCAGACTGCAAGAGCCACCCAGGGGAAAGGAACGCCCACAATTCATGTTTTCAGGGCACTTTAAATCCTTCTGGTAGCTTTGAAAACCTTGGCCTTTGTAGTTACTGTTTCTCTGTACTTACCAAAAATGAGAGATGAAATCTTGCTCCCAGTAAAAGTCAGTGGAAGTTTTGCTATTGATTTCAGTGGCATCAAGATTTCCCTCAAAGAAATCCAACCAATGAGTTTAATGAAACACTGGCTGCCTTTGACCACAGGTTTCTAAGTGTGGTGCAGCATTTCCTACAGACACACAAACCACTCGAGGCTGTGATGCCTCTGCCAAGGGGCTGTTCTTTGAGCTCTGCTACCTGAGACTGCTGCCCTTGTTGCCTGAGCGCTCATGCCATGCTCAAGTCCATCTTTATCTGCTTTCCAGACAGGGGTCTGAACTGAGCGTCTCACATGGACAGAGATACCCTCCATGGATGTGGCAATGGACTAATACACTATCCAGACTCCCCATTACTTAATCCCATATTACTTTGTTTTCAGTGTTGCTTGTCCTGAAACCCCTTTGCAGATTTCTGCTGCTCTGTGCAATCTATGGCACACATCCACAGTATTCTGGATCCCACTCCAAAGTTGGACACCTCCTTCCATAAATACCCAAAGGCACCAAAATTTCCCTATCTTTGCATACATATCTTCATGAATACATTTTTAAGAGATATGAAATACAAAAAAAAAAGTGCAAATGTTAAAATAACTCATTATGTTTTATAAAACCTTAGAGTTATGTGGTTCTTCTTTGTGAAAAAGTCTAAGCTGCAAAACATTCAGCAAAACAATGTTTATTTTGGAGGCTAAACGCTTAAAAGATGCTGTGACCACTAATCCACATCCGTGCTAGAGTCAGAAGCACTGTGCCCACTGTGGCACATGTGTCCTCGCTGTGACAGCTGGTCACTGGCAGGTGATGTTCTTGAAGATCAGGTACCCTGTACCTTTGCTCTCCATCCCTAAATTGGCAGGTACTTTCCACTCTAAAGTCTTGATTAGAAGAGATGATCATCCATGCATGGACGGGCTCTGGGCTCCCCAGTTCTGGGCTCCCTGGCTCAGGAAGGACAGGGAACTGCTGGAGAGGGTACAGCAAAGGGCTACCAAGATGATTAGGGGACTGGAGCACCTCTCTCATGAAGAAAGGCTGAGGGATTTGGTTCTCTTCAGCCTGGAAAAAAGACGGCTAAGGGGGAATCTTATCAATGCTTATAAATACTTAAAGGGTGGGTGTCAGGAGGATGGGGCCAGGCTCTTTTCAGTGGTGCCCGGCAACAGGACAAGAGGTAACGGGCACAAACTTGAGCATAGGAAGTTCCAGCTAAACATGAGGAGGAACTTCTTTACTTTGAGGGTGGCAGAGCCCTGGCACAGGCTGCCCAGAGAGGTGGTGGAGTCTCCAACTCTGGAGACATTCAGAAACCGCCTGGACACGTTCCTGTGCAACCTGCTCTGGGTGACCCTGCTCTGGCAGGGGGGTTGGACTAGATGATCTCCAGAGGTCCCTTCCAACCCTACCATTCTGTGATTCTGTGACTCCCAATTATCCCCTGCTTCCATGATGATATAACATGGTGAGGCTCAGAAGCCCAGGGTAAGCAGGCTGGCCCACACACTTCATAGTACAAGTGCTCCTTCAGGAAAGAGAAACTGAAATACAGTTTTGTTGTGGGACAAGTCAACCTTCCGGCCTAACTACCCAGTGACAGGATGACTTCTGGCCACCCTGACCAGCCAGGGACTCGCACACAGCCTCTTGGTTTTCTAGGCAGACAACCTGATGAATCAGAGTTTTGCACAGAGAGCACTGCTAATTGAGAGCAAGTGCAGAAGACAGCTCAATGGATCTCCTCCTTTGTTACTACAAAGGTGATGATTTTTTTCTCCATAATGAACTAGGAGGCAAAACCACAAACTGAAATTTACCATAACAACAAAACAAATCTCAACTTGATTTTCCTGCTTCTTAAAAACATCAATTGCAAATAATCTTACTGTACTTTAGAAGCTGTCAATTTGCTTAGTATTTATTAATAAAAATACTAACGAGATAGATGTGCTTTTGAATCTACACTGGAAAGCCAAGAGCTTCTGAAATGATGAGAAATGACTGAACCAGTTTAAACAAAATAAGCACACCCTTGAGACAGTCCAGCTGAAACTTTCCATTAAAACGTCTGGGAGTGCTCAGTACCTGGCAATTTCCAGCCAAATTGCCAGAACGAATTAGCAGCTGTGCTTTCACTGTGCATCTCAAAGCCATAAAATCCATACAAAAATGGGCACTAAGACAATGAGTAAAAACAACATTAAGAATTGCACAAGGCAAAAAAAAACCTTTAGAGGTAAGAATTTCTGCTATTTAGAGTAGTAGTCAGAAAATCAGAGGTTTTAACAAACTGAATGTGACGCACTGGAAAAAATAATCAGGTAAAGCAATATAGGGAAGATGCTTAGTATAGTCGTCTTCCACTTCCTTCCTGTATGAAGAATGAACATGGGGAAAGAGGGCTTTGGAAGACAATGCATCAACCATCTGGAGATAAAAGACCCACAGCAACAGCCTTGAGGTCAATCTATCAGGATTGTCTTGCACAATCTAGAAAACACAGACGCAAACATTTCTTGTGGGGAAAGTGTCAAAGCCAAACAAGTACCAGCTCCAAAATTCACTGGGTCTAAGATAAATGCAGCTTCAGGCTTAGCATGGATTGAATCACTCTCAGAAACAGCCCATCTTGAATAAAATTCCTACTTAGGATGTAAGTTCAGACAGTTGTTGTTACTTTACTTTCACAATGAGAAGAGAGAGTTTTATCCCCAGTTTCCTGTTTTGAAAAGTGCCCACTCCCCATCCTTCTCTTGGCATTAACTGAATAAATTTAGTCTGTCATGTTAAATCTATTGCAGCTTTCTTTAATCTTGTGCATTCAGATCACCATACACAATTGCACACATTATTTTACTGCTTTCAGTATTGTTTTATATGGCCTAGCTGACATTTAACAAAGTCAGCTGCAATTTAAAATGTATGAAGATATCATTATTCATCAGAAACTTGTTTAGCCTTTACATTAAAGAAGAGGCTGAGTACACCACAAATATGTTTTCCATCACATAATCTGTGACAATTCCAGTTCACTGCTTTTACCTTTCTGAATTGCCTACCATATTCTTAAATGCATTTTGTAGCAAAGGGAAAATTTCACAGACTCTAATACACTTAAATATTTATTCAGGTCACACACCATTCCGCTGTTCATTGACCAGTAAGTAGCAATAAAAAAAACATCGCTTACATTATTCATTAGATGTAAAAAGGGGAGTGGAGCTCATGAGCCACACCACCTTGAGCTAGTGTCTGGTGCGGGGAGTTATCAAGCTGTTCTCAGTTAAGCAGGTTTTTCTGCCAACAGGTGGTTGTGTATCAGACCTTCAGTTAATAAATGTCATTCCTGAGTGCACGCCAACACTTTGAATGACAGCCCTGGTTTCCATAAGCAGTATTTCAGGCTTCCTCAAACTCGATTGTTTTATGCTACTCTCTTCTCAATCTCGGGGCTACAAAGAAACTTATCGAAAAAGTAAAAAGACTGTTCATACAATGGCCCAGATCACTTGTCCTCCAATCTCCCATGCCACACCTAGGTTGCATCTTACCCTGAAAACAGAGGAGGGTTAACACAACTCGCTACTTTGTTATGCAGATGTTATCCCAAAGCGCTGCTTTTCTTCTTCAAACTGCAGATCCACAGTGTGTAAACATTTTATTCTTACAATTTAAGAATGGAAATTAGGGGAGAGGTACCTCACGCACAAGATTACTAGAAATAATGAGTAGGAAACAGAAAATGGCAAGGTAATGCCTCTAACAAAGCACTGGGATACATGATTAACCTGCGGTTTAACAAAGAAACTAAGTCCCTCAAAAGTTTGTCACCTCAAACTCTTAAGAAAGTTTTCGATTGCAGCAGTGAAATGAAACACCTTTCCTCTGTGGGTTATGTTTCGTGCTATGAGTACAGTATTTGCAGTGCAATTGGGAGAAAGGAAGGAGGTGGTTTGAACATAAAAGCAAGGCAAATGTGCTAGAAGAGTCATCTCCAGACAAATTTGGCTCATGCTTTTAATGCCACCGTAATGATGATAAAAAGCTGGGATTATAAAAATTAACCTATTTCCTGAACAGTTAAAAAAGACATATCCAGTTGCCCTGAAAGAAATTTGATGAACAGAACAACGTCCTTCAGCATTTCAAAGGTTAAAACTAAAACTTAAGCAAGCACAAGCTAATTGTCTTAATGGAACCGGGCTAGGTTTGGTTTTTTTTAATCTTTGTAGAGATAAAAGAAATTTCAAACTCCCATCATATTTTTCTGCATTAGTATCCCAGCTTCTCCTTTGAAATACTGATAATAAATTACGGTACTTAAGGCTTACAGAAGGATGAAGTGGAAAGTAAATTATAATGCCTCACTTGCCTCTTTTACATCATCATCTTACAGAGACGTAGTAATATGTCTGCAGGATCAGATCAACTTTGGTTAAGTCCCACCCTGTGGAAGTATCTGTTGCTCTAGACTAGCACCGTGCACATCACCCTCGCAAAGGAAATTCATCTCCTTGTATTTGCTTTTAAAAATATTTCCAGTCAAAGGCTCTCACGCTGTGGAATGCTGAGTTCTCTACTAGCAAGGGAGAAGGAAGGCACACTGAGATGATATTCATCTCCAAGCAAACAAACACAAGCTAAAACCACAGCTGGCTACAGTCAGGCTGGCGAATGCCAATGCTCCCCCTGTGACTACATTTGTACTTCACTCTTCCTGCACTTTGGAATGTCATTCTGCTCCAAAAATGATGCCACTGAAGCCAGAGAAGTCTCGACAGCAAGGTACGAATCAACAAGAGCAAAAGGATTTGAATCTAATCCAACAGCTCCGTAAACCATTTTCAAAGTTTTGGGCAGAGCTTTGGTAGATGGTTTTTTGTTTGCTTTTCTTAGCTTGGTCAAGGAAGTAACAAATTAATTATTTGCATAACTGTTCCTATATAGCAAGCATGGTATTTTAGTTAACCTGACAAAAGGCACCATCTGGCCTGCAGGAACAATTTGTTTCATCACAAGCATTATGAGAACAGTTGAGAGCAAATCCTAATTAATACACAAGACAAGTCCAATTTAAGAACCACTTCTCAAGACTTTATCAGATATTAATTTAAAGAAAGGATGGCACACTTGCTGCACTTGCTTGAATACCAATAACCCATGGTGTTTTTCCAATTACAACAGAAGTGCTATTAACTAAAGTTTAGGAATAAGTTTTACTAAAAATTTTCAGATAGAATTATTTCCTTTGGGATTTTAACATCATCTAATAGGAGAAGCTACAAAAGAAAACCTATCTTAATGTATTACTTTTTATGTCACCTTTGTTTCAAATGAGTAAGGCTTTTTAGGTCTCAAAATGAAAGGCTCATTCCACATGTCAAAGGCAGGTATCAGCGGAGAATCTCTCCACAAGCAGGTCCTGATACACAGCCTTGGACTGACACCATTGTTTTGAGGAAAACCACCTTAACTTGGGGAATTTTTACTCGATCTTATTTCTCACCAATTAATACAAACACATTATCACTGACTCAGGTACTGAGACAAAAGAAAGTATAAACCATTTAACTTATGGCATCTGGATGACTGGGCGAAGCACTAAAACTCCACATCTTATGCCTAAAACACACCACAAAATTCGTTAGCCTGCCTCAGTGTGTGCCACTTACGCCATGGCATGTTGCTTCTTACTTGAGAAGAGGTGAATGGCGACACTGGAACTTGCCTGAAATAAGGCTTTGAGGAAGAAAGGGCGCTACAGCATGCCTGGCCAGAAGGCCGTTAGCAGTTTGCTTTCCTTGCTCAGCATCTCCAGAGTATTTGAATATAGATGTCTTGTGCTAATGTTAATGCGAGCATCCATAGCACTACAGGAAAACTTGGGCTGGAAAGGAACCTCAGGAGGACTCTGACTTTGGGTCAGATATGGGGTTGACCAGGTTGGTCAGGTCAAACTAAGCTCTTACTGCTTTCCACAGTCAAATCAGTATCCCAAAATATGCTGGTAACCAGCTAGTTGGCATTTTGTAACTTTTTGAATGCTTATTTTACTACGGAATGATGAGAAATCAAGCAGTACTAAATGAACAGGAAGATGAGAGGATTTCAATTCCCCAGCATACTGGAGAGTGAGCTGCTTGGGTAATGTTACTGAACACTGCCTTGTTCCTGTCGTTTCTTAAACAGTAACGCGAAAAACTATTGCTCAACTCTCATTGTCGTCTTCGATCATTACTTGTTTTAAAGCATGCCCAACATGGAGATTTCATGCAAATGTCCATGCAGCATTTTACTTTCCCCTGCCAGTGGTTTTATTAAGCTACTCGCATATCTTATACATTAGTTAGCACGAAGTCTGCTAATAGACTTTTTCTTAAAATCATATCTGCCATTTCTTTCAGGTTTCTTCCTAATAATTTTCAAACTGGCATTAATATTCCTTTCTGCTGCACAGTTCTTCTATTTTAAGTGAGATTTTAATTTTATTCTTGGGATCAGTCTTCTGAAGGCAAAATCTCTTGCAAGGTTTTACTGTCAAATGATATGGAACTTAGTTGCGTTTCTTACTGCAGGCTTTTAAGATGTAGGCACTTACTCTGCAGTTCACACTGAACCCTTCTGCCTCAAAGAAATCAGACTTTAATAGCCTATATTAGTCACACTTCTCTGACACATTATTTCATAATTTCTCTCGATTCCAAAGAGGCTTGTCCCTTTGAGAAACAAGTGAAGTTTGCTTATGATATAAGACATTTCAACTAAGTTCACTCTGGATGAAATAAAATGGGATGGTGCGGGCTGAACACGCTGAAGAAAATGTTTAAGTTGGCTGAAGTGCCATTTCAAGCTGTTTCTAACTTTACCTTTCCTTGCCTTCAACAAATGCAGCATTAGCCCATATAATGATGTGGGTGTATTTCACAGGAACACAGATCAAACGAGTCTGCTTTGAACATCTGTTCTTCAGTAAGTCTCAGAGCAACGCGCTAAAGTCAGTGATTCTAGTTTTGCAGGATTTCCAAAAGTTTGTGTGATAGTTCCCTACTTTTATATAGCACTGCTGTGGCATTGCGTATAGTAGTGATGTCACCTCTTAATTGCTGATACAAAATGGAATCAGCATATAAGAAATAGAATACAGTTACCCAAAGCTTCTCAGCTATATAAAACCATTGTATCTACCCGTATTCCACAGACAGGCTGCTACATCTCTGTGTGTTATTTCCTAGTTTATGCCAACAAATAAAAATACACAAGACCTACTCTGAAACATCACCAAAATGCAGTCAAAACTAAATACTTTCTTCTTTGCTTCAAACAATTCTAGGTTTTGTAATTTGTCAAGCTTGCACGTGAGAAAAGATAGTAAATCTGCAGAAAAGGAGGGCAGGTCCCTTGAAATTCAGTCTGATTTGAAACAAGTGATGTTAACTTGCATCATATAAAAATAAAAATAGAAAGATGAAGAGCTTAATCTGAAATTCCTAATGAAAGTCCTGTAAAAGATGAAACATTAGATATTGTAAAGCATTTTCTTCTTCTCAGGTATCTTTACAAATTAAGATTTTTTCAAAATTTGTCCCTTGTTTCAAAGAAAAAGACAGTCCTCTGTCAAAAATATAAAGACATATTCTTTGCTAGTAAGATCAACAGGACTACAGTGATACTCGGGTAGCTGGATGGTCTCCCTTCAACTTCAGGCATCTCACTGGCACTGTGAGGCCAGAGCACCTGGATTTTTCCACGAGGAGATCAGGCTCCTAAGTGATTCCTCTGAGCTGCGTGCAGTGAGGTGGCTCGCTTAAACCACAGCAATACTCTCACAGAAGCTCTCAAGAGGAAAAGCCCCATACGCACCAACGCATACCTGCCCTCCCTAGTCTTTCAGGAAGAGAAACATTCAACTATAACTAATCCTCAACTAAGGGGGAGTTTTCTAGGTCGCAGTTTTCTAAGTTGTCTATAATGATGCCTGTATCATCTGTCTTAATATCTAATTATGTTCTTTGACACTCCATCAAGTCTGTGTTTTCTGCAGCTGCACTGCAAATCCCTCTCAGGACTACAGACCGCTGCAAAACCAACAAAAATCCTACATCATAAAACAGATTCCAAAAATAATAATACTTTAAAAAATTAGTAATTTTGCTTCAAAGGTAACTTGCCAAGGTGAAAAATGTGCTTGTGGCCTTTTGTGTCCCCCTCCTTGTAAAACAAAGATTTAAATGCCTTTCTTTTTACCCACCTTAATTCGCATTTAGACTAACCGGTTTTGCTGGTGGGATGGGGAAGGACAGTGGAGGGGAAGGACAGTACTGAGACTGCCAGTAAAAATAAGCTGACATTTGAACAACTGAGCAGGAAAAAAAATTTGAGGCAATCTGCCTGAAATTCTTCAGTTTCAGTCAATTCTATCAAGGTCTGCTTGGGGAAGAGGGGAAAACATGGTTATTCGTTTGGTCCTGCAATCTCTGCCGAAAGAGTGGATGCTGCAGAACTGACTGTAGGCAGAACAAAGCCGGCAGCTGCTGGGTAGAGCAGGCTCCCAAGGCCACTGAAATGGCCACAAAAACTCGGCTGCCATCCATAACGTCAGAGTCTGAGGTAGCTGTGATTGCTGCTGATTTTCCTTATGTTTTACTAACAAAGGAAATGGGAGGTTCTGCCATGGGTGACATCAGTCGTACTCATCCTTCCCCTCTGTCAGCCTGCTACGACACCACACTACTGCAGAGGAGCATTTGGAAAGTACGATGTATGGTGTGGTTAAGGAGAGAGTGGTGGGAATCATCTGATGGTTGCCCTACATGGGCACATAAAGCCTTGTTTGTCTGAGACCAGAGGGAAACAAAAATCGCGTAAGTAAAAAGCACACAGAAGGAGATACAGGGTGAAGCCTCATTCTCTCTGGAAAAATGGCTTTCCTCTAGAGCATCCTTAAAGGAGAGAGATATTTATACACTCAGTGATTTGCCAGCTAGACTCAAAAAGTACTGCAGAATTGCATTACCCCATACACAAAAACACTGTTCTGCAACAAGCCACTGTCATGACGTAATACGCATGGATGTATTCTGCCTCCTCTTTCTGTAGGAGACAAATTTCATGACAGCTTGTTTCCTGGTTTTCCTACAGGAAAGCTGATGTGAAAATGCCCTTCCTCCCCATTTCTCCTCTTGGGAGGAGGTGACTCACAGCATAATATTATCTCACGGGAATATCCTTGTTATCGAGAGGCAGCTGATGATATAACCCTTTATAAAGTAACAGAGTTGATCTTTCAGCAATGTAAAGGATGGGGATGCCTGCCCTCTGCTTCTCTGAAAATTTCACTTGGCATTCCTCTGTGATTGTCTGTCTGCTGTGTTTGGTAACAGTGTATGAGTTTTTTCCCTTGAAAGAAATGCAGGTCGTCAAAACGAAGTAAGAGGGGCAAACAAATAAAATAAAAGGCTGACTAAGACAAGAGATGTGCTCACAGTCCTCAAGGTTCGGGGCTGTAGGCGTCACATGCAAATGGGAACATTGAAATGAAAGGAAGTGCAATGCCAGAAAATAAAGATATAACTTGTTTTAGCTTCAATTTATACTTTGAAAACGGAAACTGCAAAAGTGCTCCACCTTAGAGAGCAATCACGCTGTAACCCTCCTACTGACCTCTGCATGGAGGAGCTGAGAAATTCCATGCTTGAAAAGGATGTAATTAGTAATAATGATTAAAACCCATCTAATAATTAGTCCTTAAGAAAACCACTTGATCTTGAGAGCTTTCAGTTAAAAAACAGAAAGAGACTGGAGCAAAAATGATCCAAATCAGGAATGCAATACTTTGGAGCAGAAATGGGATCTGCTTTTATGTATGGAGAGAGTCAGGCGTGCCCTAGGTTCTAACTGCAATTCCACTGTCTGAAAAGATCAGAGCAAAAGACGAGAGTAACACTGGAGAACATTCCAGGCCAGAACATTCCAGAAATAAATGAGCTCAGACATTCAAGAAATCAAATGAGAAGCAACCTTTTGAGGTGAAAACATCTGTATAGCATTTGGAAACAAGATATATGATATTGTTAGTTCTATCAAAACTTTGTCACTTCATGGTTATTCCAATGGGATAACACCACATTCTTATGACACTAACTCCAGGTGATCTCAGTTTCCCACCTCTGAATCCTCATACCCAAAAGCCTCACTCACTCGTTTGGCTCTCAGCTGTGCGCTACCAAGCACTGCTGCAGCTCTGGCTCACCGAAGGAAATGCTCACTAAACCCAACCTCCAACTGAGATCCCCGTCTCTGTTTTTCGTAACTCTAATCTCTCTCCTCCGGTCATTATACGAACTTCTTACAGCCCGAGTTACTCACTGACTCCTATCTGCAGTTTCTCTGTGGCTCTACTCTGCCGGCTGCATTTACTTCCAGTGACTCCTAAGCCTTTCTGGATGTGCTCTTTTATTGTTTTATACCATATGCTGTTGCTCCTTAGAAGATTGAGTGAGAATATCTTCTGAGCAACTAATAAAGGCACAAGGCTGTCCATCTTCATCTGCCCACTCTATCCAGATGTCTTCTAATATAAAACTATAAGGCAAAAATCAGAGCAGTGCAGGAATGATTAGCACTGCTAGGGGTGTGAATCCACCCTATTTCATTTTAGAAACATATTCTGAAAGCACAGACTAACCAGACCACTGGTTTTCGGTGCACTTTCTCTATGAATTTTTTTGTTTGCACACTCCTCTCTTCAGTTAATGCACTCTGCAGGCCACAGGCCACACGCTCGCCCAAGTGACATGCTCAGCACTGCCTGGCACGTTGAGAATTCACAGAGCGGTGAGAGTTTGGGGCACTTCATGTCTGAAGTGATTTCTGGATTAAGCACTTCACGAATTCTGCTGGAACTTTTTAATAAACCGGCCAGAGTATTCACATAATTAAGCCTGATGTCACTTCCAGAAGGGCTCCAAAGCCAGAGAGATTGGTTTTATAGCCGGCATTCACGCCATGTTCCCAACCTCATTCTCCCTCGTTCAGGATGTATGTTCATACCTGTCCAGAAACTCATTGCTTGCTTTTAACCCAAATGCATTTTTCTTCTTCACCATTTTCCAAGTCTGTAAATCCGTTCATTACCTTATACAATTTATTGCCTTCCTTAAATACTGCATTGTTTAGCAGCTCTCAGTACTATTGCTGGTTTCAGACCTCATTTTAACACTTCACCTCCTTCTCAGAGCTTCAGGATCACTGCAGCCAAAGCACAGAAACTCGCTCTCCATCCATGATGCATCACCCCACACTTCAGTCATCTTCACTGCTTCAGAGATGATCCCTCCTAACCAACCATCTACTTCCACATCTGAAAACAGGCCCCCAGTGCTGAGCACCACGGTTCCCATCTCAAGGGATTCACATCTTCTGTCTAGCTTTTAATCCCTTCTTGAAAGAAAAAGAAAGTCCTTCACCTTATTGCCTTTATCAGCAATATCATACACCTTCAACTGTCAACATAAATTACCTAAGAAAATTAAATACTTGTTTTAGATTCTGTGAGGAAAGCTGCTGCACGTTCCAGGAGATGAACTGTACTTAGCTTCAAAGGCTGTCACATGTGACACTCCCCTTCTTTGACAGCATGGGCTGTTTCGCAGATTACACTTGCTGCTCGTCAGTGCCAATTAGGAATCATTTTCCTTGCATTTAGTTTTACATTGATGCAACTAACAGAATCAGGTGTGTTAGCGGGATCTGTGCATATATGGCTGACCAAAACCTACTTATTCCATTTTCTATTCAATTTATTCCTTATATATTACTACTTGATTTTTTGCGGGGGTGGGGATGGGGACACAGAGAGGGGAAGACAAAAGAACTCCAGATTCACACCATCTTTTATGTCTAGTGTAATAAACAAAAGTTACTTGGGTCACCTAAAGGTGAATTCATGAACCATTAAATTGTAAGTGATCTGTCACGATTTTCATCAGCTGATAGTTTTAACCTTGATAACCTCGATGATACAAACTTCAGGGACTATGAAGCTCCCCAGCCAAGACCCAGACACAACCATGCTTACCTCCATGCCATAAATAGCGTTATAGTTCCGTCCTTCCTCCTGCCCTTATACATTAAGTTGCTTCCAACTCAGCCATTGCCTGCCAACAGGAACTTGGCAGTGCCTTTTCTGCCTCGGTTAGGCAAGGCGCCATCCTTACGTGGGGCACACATGCAGACCACATTTAGCACACCAAAGTACTGGATGGGACTTACACAACGTACAGGAGCCACCCAAAGAACAGCTGCGAACTCCGGGTCCTAATCCTGGAAAGATGTGCAGGACTGTACGCATGGCAAAGGAGCGTCATGCAGACCCTTGCAACAGGGGCCTCAAGCAGCAACTGAGCAAGAGGAAAAGTTATGTTTAAGTGCTCACCTGATAGTGCATGTGTTCAGTTGATTGATACAAGGCTTCCTTCACCAGTGGAAGTGCGAAATCAATTTCATATAAATTGGAAGATACAAACAAAAATCTTATCACTGCCCGAAGATATATTTCCATTAGTATGTTCTCTGTTTTCTTCAATCAGCTTAGTATTTATGGGGTGGCTGAAAAAGAATCCTATACATTATTTACTAACATTGATTTTAAGCAAGGCATTCAATTCATAACCATGAATTACCTAAGAAAATAGAGCATTTATCTTATTTTTTCTCTCTAAAGAAAATTAAGTATTTAATTATTAATGGGATTTTACTGTTGAATTCAGTAAACAGGTCCTTAAAAAGAAGAAAGGGGGAGAAAGATAACTAGCCATGGTACAGCTATACAGTGTCATTAATAATTCCAGTGCTTACTGCATTTCTTAATTTAAGAAAATACCGCTGCTGATTTAGAAAGAAAGTTGCATCTAAAAGAAAAAAGAAAAAAAGAAAAAAAAATAGCCCTCTGTTCCAGTATTTTCTGAATTTACATTTGAAAAAGGCTCATTTTCACCAGAGGCCTTTATCTTCTGTCTAGACCAGTTCTGCTCTGCTGACCACTCGTTATGGTAAGAGGCCGCAATGAAAAATCCCGCGGAGGACACAGATCAATTACTCAATGACATTCACTTACCAATATTGATTAGGCCATGCATTGTTTGACTTCCCCTTTGATTCCTTCTGTCATGAGGAAATGGTTCCACCCCTCCTGTAGGGCAGAGGAAAATGGAATTCATGAAAATGAAATTACTTCGAGGCTTATAAAAATCCTATCTAACATGAATGGAAAATGGCCAATTAAATACGTTAAAGAGCAAAACCCAAGAAAACAGCACAGGCTCAGATCTTTGCTCTGACCATGCAATCATACAAGCTAATGACCAGGTCAACAGCATCCAGGAATGCAACTCTGCCAAAGCACTCGCTTTCAAGCATTTTGTAGATAATACTTTTTCCCTTCAATCTCTTACAAATTCACATACACCCAATTTCAATTTCCTGGAATTTTGGTTACCTCCCAATTTTTGGCTATTCTCATCTTGTAACATTTGCTGCCTTCTGATGATAGGTCTGTTATCCATAGCCAAGAGTATACAAGGCTGCTCCGCTAACACATTCTTCTGATGAATCTGTTGCTTTATCAGTCCTTAAAATGTCAGCTTTTTCATTACTGCGATATTTTTTATTCCATTAAAAAACTTACAACTAACTATTAATTTTTTATGGGTTATCAGATACAATCCATTTATACCCAGGCAAAGTGCAACAGCTTATAAAATTGTGTGTTGTGTGGTATGTGACTGATGAGATGCTGTAACTTATTAAGTGAAAAATATTTCCCTTAGTTCGCTCTTCTGAAATTATTCTTACAGCTGAGAAAGTCTTAGAGTCAGGGCAAAGCCTAACTGCCTACATCTGCGTTCCTGCTTGTTTTTATGGCTGTGGCTAAAAAAGCGATCAACAAGGAGATGGAGCCTGCCAGGAACAGGACAGCTTGTCGTCTCAGCACTCCTGCTGGCTTCCCAAGCCAAGGCAACTAGGAGCACACACTGGGGCTGGAGGCGCTTGCACGCCCCCCGAGTGACCCCTATGCAGTTTCTCT
The DNA here is from genome assembly GCF_964199755.1 of Larus michahellis. Classification (NCBI taxonomy): domain Eukaryota; kingdom Metazoa; phylum Chordata; class Aves; order Charadriiformes; family Laridae; genus Larus; species Larus michahellis. The sequence continues at coordinate 38,884,315 of NC_133901.1, forward strand.
CATGTTGTACATCACTAGCTCACAAATGCTACTAGAGCCAAGAGAGGTTTTTAGATGTAGCCCTACTCTGCTGCGCTTTTTACCCTAAAACCTTTCACACACGCCTGGAAATTTGTTTTTCAACAGCCAATTTCTGCAGCCTAACTTACTCAGAAAATGTGGTACCATCACTGCAGTTACCGGCTCAGGTCTACCTGAGCCTGCTCTTGTTTTTTGGTGCTGCCCTTTTCCACGCTACGTTTTCCATTGCAAAGCTCCAAGCCCTACTGAGCGCTCAGCACACTCTCCACCGGTGCCCACCTCTCACGAATGCCCCTAACATCCAATAGCTTCCCCCAAAAGCCACATCGTGACCTTTGTGCCTGCCCTTCAAGCTCTGCATCTTCCCAGTGCTGCTTTTCTTTCCCATCTCCCTTTCAGGAGAAGGGCGTCCTGCCAGGTGCAGCACCGCACCCTTCCGGTCACTGAGATGACCTTCTCGACATCTGAGCAGCCCCGCAGAAGGCAAAGCCAGTGGCTGTTCTTTGAACAGTTCACTTTCTTCTCCTCTCCTGCCTGCATCTCCTCCCTCCTCTTTCTTATCCTTTGCCATAGCAAGGAGATCACAACTTCATGTTCTGCAATAACAAAATGCATCTCTATAAACTAAATGCCTTGAGTCAGTGTACAGTTCATTCTTTAGAGCTGTTTCACTAAAATATAAACCTGCTGAGACTAGCAACAGAGGGACTGAAGAGCGCCAATGGGAAAGATGTGTTTGCCAGCTGACCACAGCTATTAGGAACTGGCAGGATCACTTTAGTACAGGTAATTCCTCTGGAAAGAAGGGATACATGCTGGTTCTGGAATGGCAGATATGCAAGGGAGAAATGACAACTAAATCCCAAAGGCAGACCAGAATACAAAAAAAAATTCAGGGATTACTTTGAAATTACTAATCCAGTGCTCCGGAGTTTCTAATTTGGGTGAAGGATGTTTTTAGAAGGACACAGCATAGCTCTGATTCCTTAGCTAAGGGAGCACTGAGATGGCAGAAGGTGCACACGCATGTATCTTAGGGACACATGGGTGCTCCTGTATTTAATCCAGAAAGGGAAAACATCAAGAAATTTACCAACCTAAATAAGGTGGTCAAAACCACATCGTATTGGCTGGTGCCTACTCTGACTTCTTCTCTGGGCCATTTAATATTTTTGGCCCACCTAGGTCTTCGCAGACTTCTAATTTGAAAAGTGAGGCTGATTTTCAATTGTATGGTGAACAATTCACATAGAAATCTTTCTATTGGGAAACTTCTTTTGAAGCAAAACCAAAACAATTCTAGGGCCCTTAGGAGAAGAAGCCTGTCCATGCTGCCTTTGTCAATGAAAGGCAAAAAACCAAAGAATAGCTGTTTCCACACATTTGCATCAATAAAAAAATTTCTAAATTATTTTTCTTTCTATTAATATCTTGTTAATAACCACACTTTGTCATTTCTTCTGAAAGCTACTGCATTGCAAATAATTCAAAGCATTCTTAACTAAGCAAGAGAAAAAGAGAATAAAGATAGTAAATTCATTTCATTTGCTTTGTTTCCCACCCAGTTTTCATCAATCAATACTACGTATTACCTGCAATTCTGTTGCTCTCATAAAAACCTTTTTCCATGACTTTGGGGATATATTTAAGAAAGTTTGTAAATTTAGAAAATGACCGGCTGCCCATGTAATTTTTCTAACTTATCAATAATTCTTTTTTGTTCACACAGAGGAAAAAAAGAAGTAAAAAAATAAGAGTAGGTGTGTTACTGAACTCGAGAAATAATAGCCTACAGATTTGAGCAACATTTTAATTTGCAGTGACTAAACTCCCATCATTCTAAACAAGTAATCTGCAGTCCAGTCACACCTCCTGCTGGCCTGGACAACACGTACCACACATATTCTGGCATACAATGTCTTAAATGTCCTAATCAGTCTTTTGTTTTTACCCCTTCTTTCCCAGCAGAGCAACAAGTACTCCCTGCCCAGCCAAGAGCAGCAGCGCGCTCTGCCCCGATTCCTGCCCAGCACACAGCCGCGCTCTGCCCATCTGCGGGGAACAGTTTCTCCACCAGAGAAACGCTCCAGCCTTTGCCTTTGAAAGCATCTCTTCTCTACCTCCTTCCCCTGTCCGCATCGTTCTCTCACCTGCAGGGAGACCGTGTGTGACCCTTTCTGGACTTTATAAAGTCTGCCAGTGGGAAATCAAGTCCCCCGTCTCCTCCCTAGCACCTGCGGCAAGTCTCTTAGGAGGCTGGCCAGCAGCCCTTCCAGTGTCTCAAAGTGCCCATATGCCCCACACAGCGACTGGGGTAGGATGTTGGTTTAAAAAACATAGGATAACCCCAAGGAGAGGTAAATCTGCTCCTGATATTCCCTTCTCTTTCCACAGTAAATCTGCGTTTAGGTACAACCACCTTGATTAGAGGTGTGCAATGCATTTTAACATGTCCATTAATTAGTTTTCCATTATTTTAGTTTTTACATGACTTTAGGGCACAGATGTTTTTTCCCAGCTAAATGCAAAGGTGCATATAAGTATTTTCATATAACACATGGATAGATTTACTTAATAGCACTATAGATATATATTACAACATACTTTAAATATCACTAAAAATAGAACAGTACAGAAGTTTTACTGCTGAAGTGTTGCAGTGTCTCATGGGAACACTTGAAAGGAGAAGGAAATACAATGTTCACACTTGGTATTCACAGCCTGTTCATTAAACATTTCTAGAAACGTGCCCCCCACCCACCCCCCCTAATTAAAATGAAAGCTGAAAGAGTAGGAGGAACAAAAATGTTCTCAACTTCAATGACACTATTGGAAAATAATTATTTCAAAACTGCTTATCTGTTAAAAAGCTGGCAAGCTACCAGGATCTTGATTGCTGTAAGCAATTTTATAACTGCTCTACACAGATAAATTAAACAGAGAAATTAATTTCAGTCTCGTAATAAGTCTCATCTCATTACCAAAACGACGTCTGTGCTGCAACAGAACCTTGCGCAAAGGACTGCTGGTAGAGGATTTTGTGTGCAGACATTTTAACAACCGCCTAGAAAAATTCCACCTCTAAACTCTGAATGCCGTTTAACACTTCTTTCTAAACATAATTCTTCCTAATTGTGAAACAGGAAGTGAAACATTGTGAAATAAAGTCAAATTCTTCCCAGTTTTACTTGTATTTTGCCCATTGGATTTGAGGAAAGCTACCTGACTGCCTGGAGCCACCATTTATTCTGTTTGTTAGGAACATGCCCCTGGGAGCAGCAACAAGCCTATCGCTCCTTTGAAGAACCATATCGACTATGCCACTTATTTTTTTTCTAGTAATCCAGGGCACCTAAAAACATGTTAATTATGTGTCAGGCTTCTCTGTCCACAGACATGGCAACAACATGATTGAATAACGAAGATGGTCTATGGGTAAAAACAGTCTCCTTCCTTTCTGCCACCATGCTGCCCTTTTCTGGGACTCGTCTTCCCACGGGACGCTTCTCTTGCATCCCTAACTCCTCCAACAAGTCTTTGAAAACGCTGGAAAATATGACACGACCAAGATCCAAAATGAAAACTTAACAGCAGATTCAGCAATAAGCTCAGGATTCTTTGAGCCAATTTATGACCACTGCGCTCTGCAAAAAAAAAAAAAGGCACAAAACAATAACAGAGCGCATAACAGCTCATAAATCCTACCACGCCAGCACTCCTGCTTGTAGCTCTCCGATGGCACTGCTTGAGCAGCGGCATTACGAATAGCCCGATTTTTTTTCTGCTACCATTCTTATTGGTGTTCTTGTTATGGCACATCAACCAGGGGATAAAAAAAATGAGCGCATGATATATCCTGATGAAAATCCTGATAGGGATTTCAGCTTCACTAACGCATAACTTCGCTATACAGCATCTCATCTTTGGGAGCCACAGTGCCATATTCTGCTGCTAGACACCTCATCCAACAAACTGCAGAGAGCAGATTTACTGGCACAGAAAGCTTTTTTTCATGAGGTACTCCTCACACGTTCGCAGGTGTACTTGACCACGCAAATCAATATCTCTTTACAGAGGACACGCTGTGAGCAGTAAGAAAACAGACCGTTTTCTTCAATCCAGCACATCCTTGCAACCACAACTTCATTTCATTATTTTTTTCCCCAATTACAGAATTATTCTGTTCATCAGTTTTGCTTCCTTGGCATAAACTCATCTACAGATTTATAGAAAGTGTATGCATTTAATACAGCAGATACTTTTTTTGGTTTTTAAGTTTTCTGCAGAAAATGAAGATAAAAAATCCTGCCCTAAGATTTCTTTGGTTGTAATTAAACGCATCTGATTTTTGACCATAGTTTCTTGACTTCTTTTCATCTCCTCAAAGATGTTTCTCATTGCTCTTTTTCTTGTTTCCACAGCAACCTTTGCATGACTCTCATTAATTTTTTTCATTTTTTCTTACAATTCTATAAGGAAATAGGGATTTTGCTTTTTTGTAGGTTTTGGGTTTTGTTCTGTTTTTTTCGGTTGGTTGGTTTGGTGGTGTTTTTTTAACAAACGCAGAGATATTTATATGTCTGTCTTTTAAAACAAAACAAGGATTCTGGAACAATGGTCATCCCCATCTCACTTGCAATAATTCTATGATCCTGTACAATTTCATTTAAATCAGCAGTACTGTTGTCAGTCTGTCACTTAGCCAGATTCCACACCACCACAAGCTTATGGCAGTCCAAGGTAGGGAAGGAATCTTCTCTGGACCCCATTTAAATACTTCATACAGGTGCAGCAGTCAACAGTACTGAAGCCAGGCACCCTTTCCATTTAAAATTTGTGAATAAATCCTAATATAGCTAATACCAGTCTCCAGTGGTTGACACAACCCAGTTCACACCTAGGCAGAAACACTGAGGCATCGTAGTGGAAAATGCTGATGGTGATGCATGTAAAGACGGCCCAGCCACATCCAGGTTGTAGGAGACACTACTTTAAAGGAAAAAAGAGACTAAAGCAATGAGCTAGGTCCCTTTATGCTGTTATTGCCATCCATTTCTTCCCTTTCCTTGTTATTGCTTCCAGTATGTTTTATACAATGCACTAGAAATAACTTTATATACACATGCATAGATGCTCAGATGTCTGTATGCTATAACTGCCAGAAGTGCATCAAAATAATGGAATCTCTCATTTAAAATGGAATGGAAAAATGGTATCAGGTTCTGTGCAACTGCTTCCAGACGACATGAAAATAGACGTTTCCCCCACCAGAGACTCCCACTGAAGCCAAAGAGAAGGAATCTGTTTGGAAACTGTTGTAGTTTATAAGTTAATGGAGAGGGGCAAGTTTTTACATTTTTTCTTTCAGCAAAACACAAGTGAAGTTGAGATGTGCAATTCTTCTGAGGCCAATGGATAGCAAACAAAATTTCAGTTAGCCTTTATTGCAAAAGCTGTTAGATTTAAAAGTAATGTTCCAGTTCATATAAATGAATATTAAAGATAGGCAGTTGCATCCCAATTGTTTCTGCACGTTGTTTATACGTAATTATCTTCAATTCCGGTAATAAATTTTGAGTGGAGAAAGGGATTGTTCCCAACTCTCTCCACTTTACACACTGGGACTGGTGGCTTTCAAAGCTCAGCTGAGTAGGAAAACACATCTGAAAGCATTAAGTTCCAGTTCCAGCCCAGACCTTTGCTAATAATAGTTTTTCTTTTTCTCCTCCACCAAAAGGAAATGCAACATTCAGCGTCTCTTTCTAATTTATTGGAAAACATATGCCTAAACCTTTTCAAAAAGATTGTCTTTACGGCCTGTTTTTTTCTGAACAGGTTGTTAATGGGACCTGTTTGGGGGTTTCCTACTGGGTCTGCGACACCTCAAAGTAAAGTAACTTTTCAGTTTCCAGACCTCCTCATGTTTTATGCTGCTGGCATCAAGGGGTACATTTGCTATAGCAGCTGTTCCTTCCTTATTCAATGGATTTCAAGCTTTTAAAATAGTTACCTGTGAAAACAGAACAAACCTTAAGGTACAACAGTCAAAGGACTATTAATTTCACCAGCTTGGAATATATAAAACCTTATCTTAAAAAAACATCCTCCTACACTATATGGCACAGAAGTAGAGCTGAATGAGAACTTCTCTTGAAAGATTTTACTTTGCTAATGCACCAATTTATTTAAGCACTTTTCTGCTGAGGCGTGACCTTTTAGAAAAGTTATCAATTTTAATAAAAGACACTCACTGACAAAGATTTCTCAGCTCCAAATTGAGTTTTCAGTCCAGAACAGATAAAAAGTGTGGCTGCACCCATTCAGACCCTTTCCACTATGTAACTGGCTCAGGGAAGTGAGAGCTACACCTTACGCCAGGTATGATGGGGCCCTGACTGGAATAGCAGGACAGGCTCATGCGGAGGTTAAATCAGCTCTGGCTTTCTGGCTTGCAGCAAACCACACATATTTTTCCTGTGATTCTAATGAAATTTTTCTCTTTCGCACCTCTGAGGTTTGGCTGGGTCCGCTCCCTGCTCACCGGAGCAGCTTCTCAGTCTCTCTGCATGAGCTGCAAATTCTCAGAACGTTGCTGCAATTCCTGCTGTCCTGAACCTCTTCTCCCTACTGCACAATGCACACCGAAAGCTTCCCTCCCTTAGCAGGGGCTGCATCCTAAAACTGTCTAGAGGCAGCCCAATATTTGCCTGAAGGAAAAGAGGAATCATACCATCATAGAATGTGTTGGATTGGAAGGAACCTTTAAGGGTCATCTAGTCCAACCCCCCTGCAGTGAGCAGGGACATCTTCAACTAGATCAGGTTGCTCAGAGCCTCATCAAGCCTCGCCTTGAACGACTCCAGGGATGGGGCCTCCACCACCTCTCTGGGCAACCTCTGCCAGTGTCTCACCACCCTCATTGTAAAGAACTTCTTCCTAATGTCTAATCTAAACCTACCCTGCTCCTGTTTAAAACCATTCCTCCTCGTCCTATTGCTACATGCCCTTGCAAACAGCCCCTCCCCAGCGTTCTTGTAGGCCCCCTTCAGGTACTGGAGGGCTGCTAGAAGGTCTTCCCGGAACCTTCTCTTCTCCAGCCTGAACAACCCCAACTCTCTCAGCCCGAATATGTGGTTCTATGCAATTTTAAGCACTGGAGCATGTAAGAAGTACTGTGACACCACCTGGCAATGCAAGGGAAATAAAATCTGGCAGCATATACTATGCAATATCTCTTACACACCTACTAGAGACACACTGACCCAACAAGATAACAGATGAAAGTACTCCAGTATGCCAAATCAGCTTTACATCAGCAGGCTTAGTCTGTCCCTGGCTACAATGCTCCCGAATAAAACAAATGCAGCCAGGGATTACTAGTCTGTCAAGGAAGTTTCATTCTAGATTTAGTAGCTCCTGGAGCTCAGGAGTTGTCCAAGATCTTAAGTTTTCCACAATCAGTGTTCTGGATCACTGTCTGATCTCCAAAGTCACAGAGAGTTTGTGGAGCTGGGATTTTTGTTCAGCAAGATCTACAATTAAAAATACCTGTGCAACTTCTTAAAATTTTATAGAAGTTACAGGTGTAAGAGGAGTTACTTGTCTGACACTGTAGATATTTTGACTTCATAATAGTAATACCTGTTTAATACACCTTTCTTTCCAACTTCTAAACCTATCTGCTCTTGAAAATGGAATTGCCTCATCTGAGCTTTGAATAATTCTTATGAAAGGTAAGACCTTGTCCATGAAAAATAAGGTACACTCGGATGGTTTAGGTTTAATTGCTTGGAAACATCTTTTTTCCGTATAAGCTAATTTTAAAGAATTGTCTTGACTGAATTTGTATTGCTGCTTTCTTCAGCCCAGAGACTATACTACAGATCTGCAAGCAATTTATTTCAACTGTAGCTTACAAACTTTGAGATTAATTGTAAAACGTGTAACTTCCGTCATAAAAGAAAACAGATACGTAGGCTGCTAAAGGCAAATCAGGTGCTGAACTCTAACACCGTAATTTCCTTCCAAGCTGTCAATTTATTCCAAGAAAAATAGTAAATTGGTGCTAATTAGTATCTACTTATTCTAGCCCTGATGTTCAGCCTTCGTATAAGACTGACTAGAGAAGCTTTGACCTCTGCCACTCTCCCTGCAGAGGCTTGATCTGAGACGCCACCTCGACCCTCTGAAGCTCTCAGCATGCCTGCAGGCATTCTTCAGCTCAACACCTTGTGCATCTTTTTTATTCTATGCTTTTTACTGTATTTAGTTACCATGTCATGGCAGGCCCTTAGCAAACCGAGATACACACACTGCAAAATTATAACTACAGCCAATTCACTGGACTTCTTCAAGAGCTTTTTGTGAATAGGTTTTGGTGTGGTGTTCCTCTCATGTCAAAGCTATTTGCTCCAAACCCTCTCCTGGGAAGTCCTTGTTTTCCAGGTTTACTTAAATGAGTTTTCACAGTGTCGTAAGAAGCTTGGTCATAAACTTTGGAGTTCATTTAAGCCAGTGCTGCCTGAGGAGCTGAGGCTACAGAAGACAGAGCAAGATGAGGTTTTTCCCTAGCTCCACGTCGGTCAGTGGGTTTTTAGCTGTGTTCTTTCAGTGCCTTTTAGAAAAGGCTCCAGACAAAGGCAGGACAATGTTGCCTCTAAATCATTAGTGACTTATTGAGGGGCCAGCATAGATGTGCTGCAACCCATTTAGGAATAAATGACGTTTTTGAAAGACTCTACACTCCGGAGTCGACAGTATAAAGCAGACCACAGGAGTTATGTGTGCAAAAACATGCATGCACCTCACCTGGAGATTGAATACAAATAGCTATACATTGTCAGCTGCTTCTTTAATTACCACAGTTGCACAAACAGCTTGAATTTATAAACTTTCAGAATAAGTCCAGTTCTTAGCCCTAAGTGCAGCGTTAGGGTAAGTTTAAGCAAAAATTATCTGCTTTCTACAACGTTTTCGAGATGACTCAGTTGTTTGTAGGCAGGGAACTTCACGAGTCTTACATAGGGCATGTCTAACTTACAGCTTAAGCTTTAAGTCTTACTTTAACATGAGATCTAGAAATAAGCTTAAGGCTAAATAAATGAATCTTACAACCATTATTGTCCTTCACTGGTGCCAGACCACATCAGTACAAGGCACTTAATTCACTCTGGCTTTTGGTTTTAAATCAATCATTCCAAAAGTTCATACACATTATTCTTGTAACTTTTTTTAGTTAATAATGAAAGACACAATGACAATTAAATCTAAAATAAAAAAGCTTAAACATTCTAAAGCCATCTGATTGCATTATGCAAATGAGATAATGTTAATAACAACACATAACATTTCACTAATGTGACTTGACTTTGTACTTAAGTCATTTCAACTTCATTAATTATGTGGAAGGTGGAAAAGTCAATTTAGGTCATAGTCAGGTAGCACACCCATATGGAAATACACCATATGGCATATCTGTGATAACAGCATTCAAATAAAATTTTAAATGTATGTATTAGTTGCCCTTGTAATTTTCAGTGTGAAGTGAAGGACATGCTTAGGAGTTTATCGTCTGTGCCACTGTACTGCCTATTTCAATTTTTTAAAAATCGGCCAGCCTGGCCCCACACGCTCTGCTGGGGCAGACGAGCTCATGTCCAAAGGAGCTGCTCGCTTCCAGCGGGAAGGAGAGACAGCCCTCCCGTCCCACCGCCCGCTCAGCTCTCTGGTTTGCATCAGCCAGGGCACAGGAGAGAGACCGATTTCTTGCTAAGCACGTACAAACCATGCCAGAGGCACCTGTAGGCCTGCCCAGAATTTGCTGATGAGACAAACCAGGCTGGGTATCCATGAGCAATAATCCAAATAACCCCTCAACTGCTGGACTGTTTCTCATTCAGGAGACTGCAGGATAGCAGCTGAACAGCATCTTCAGTTCCTATGGTGTTGCCCTTCTTCCCTACAATGCCTCACATTTGCAGTAAGTGCAGACAGCAAAATATGCTAAATGCATATCCCGAGATTGATAATTTTCATTAATAGGCAACTCTGCAATTGTCATCTTAGACTTCTGACAAGACGACTTTACAGGGTCTGATACTTAGCTTGGTCAAAGAAAACACCGCAGCTTACAGTCCTGGGTTACACCCCAAATATCTGTTAGCATCACAAGGCTTAGAGACTTAGGAACAGATAGCACGTGGGCAAGCTACATTCTGACTAGTCAAGCAGTAGGTCTCTTGCCTTTCATGAGCGTTGATTTTGTAACTTGGCCGAGTAGCCATGGGTAGGTAGAATAGATGTGGTCATGAATCTGTGTTCAAAAAGGGGAGGACAATGTCATTGCAAAATACAGACCATCAAAGAGCCTGGCACAGTTATACCTTCTCCACAGTGAGGCGGTGTAGCTGAGCAATCATTATTTAGAATAAAAGTTAGGAAACAACTGCGTAAGGACAAACACAAGAATCTTGAAGATATGCTCTCCTTCCAGAGGCAGATTTGTGCTGTGAGGTTAAGGATGGCATATTTGCTATGCACAACCATTTCTGCTTAGCTGGCCCTTCTTGCTTGAGGCAGGACAAGTTTCTTAGGGAATGTAAAAGCACATGGAACTTCTTTCCTAAAGATTTAGCAATTAATCATATGGGATATCATTGGAAATCCAGCAGAAGAGGGGAAAAATAATCACTAGAAGCTGGATTTAACTTCCTTTGTTTCCATTGTAATATTCTCAGATAAAGTTTTTACCTACAAACAAAACAAGAATTTTGATGCAAGTTTTCTAAAAGCTTCCTTGAAAGGAGAATATTCTCAGATGAAAAAAGAAAAAACATATTTTGATTTAAGGAAAAAGGTTCTCTATCTGCTTGTGTTTATACAAACCCAAAAATAGGCATTCAGATCAAAGCAGCATTTGAACTTTGGCTTAAATAAGCTGCAAAAGCTTTTCATAAGCAAGGGCTGAAACTCGAAAGTGTCAATCACTTTTGCAGTATTATGATAATTTTTTGGTTGAAATGCAATAATAATCTCTTACACTACAGAAAAATATTTTCAGTATAGATGTAAGATTAAAATGGAAAAATATGGGGATAAGTTTGGCTCTTGACTATATGTGCAGCCTTTCTGAAAACTGCACAGATGCAAATCAGCTGAATTTTACCTTTGATCTCATTTTTCAGATAAGATTTCTGCCATATTCTGAAATACGAAAAATAATGATGGAAGTCATGTGATGCACTCCGCACGCAACACAAATGCAGTTAAAAGTGAGAAACAGAATCAATGACTTAGATGATCAAAGACTGTACACAGTGATCCTGTAACTTTTGTGTCAGCACAAACAATTATAACCATAAATCCTGCTCTATTATGCATTTGTTTTCCGTTAAAGTATATGCTCTGTGTGCACAAATACACAGAATCAAATTCCCCACCAGCCTCTACTCATTCTGCTGTAGTTGCACCTGGTTACACCAGTGGTGAATTTGGTTTTTTGATTCATTATTTTGCAGAATTTTTTCTCATATAGAAATTGCATCCTTCAGTTGGCTTCTCTTTGTCCCAGTCCCTCCAGAGTCCCGTATAAGAGCAGCAAGAACGCATCACCCAGCAGCACTCGCTGGGATTACATGCTGGCCTTGCCAATTTTTGTGACCTTTCAGAGAAAGTAGTGGACAGTTGCTCCTCCTAGGACATGGGAAAAACCTCAGAAAAGACCATAACAGTGATAGGCAAGCTCAAACAACTGTAAAGACATGTTTGAGTGTGGCACCCTACCCAGGATAATACAACTTCTTTTAACATTAATATTTTCTTTCTTGAGTGCATTCCCATAGTGATCCCACAAAGTGGCTGATTGGAGCCGTCTCACAGAAAAACAGAAAATACGGAGGAAGATGGGTGTTTGCCCCACCTGGACAATGTAAAAGCACAGATGGGGTGATACAAGGCTTAGTTGCCTTGCAGGCGGCATTGGTCAGTATAAATAACTACTTTCCATGCCAGCACAATGGCAGCAGCATTAGCCCACTGCTCTTTAAATGACACTGGGAAATTCCAGCTGGATTGATGTCATCAGCAAATCACAAAACTGACGCTGATGAGTCCAAGGTGGAGATATCAATAGGAGCTTTTCTGAGGCTTTCGGAGATTCATAGAAGATCCTGGGGCAAGCTGTAGGTACCCCCAGCCTCGAAACCTTGAGGTTTCGACCTTGCAACAGTAGCTGCTGGCAAAGCGCTCCTCAGCCCTCAGCAGGAGCACACCTCTGCATTGGTGATGGGCACATCCACCCCAGGGGTCCCCATTCCAGGGGCACTTGCTCTACAGCAGGTTTTCATCTCCAGCTTCCCCTGATGGAGGTGAGCTAACGAGTAGTGGGGTCCCTCTGAAGGTTAAGCTGAAGAACGCATATCTGACACGGAGCAACTCCATATAGGAACTGAACAAAGAACAGGAGGACGCAGCTTCAGCAAAGACGCTCAAAAGGTTTCACGTTGCCCAGGGTTGTAAAAGTTAGTCCTAAAAACAGTACCATAACTAGCAGTTAGAAACTGATTGTTCACAGACAACAGCTGCTTCTGGGACTTAATAACTACTTTGTTATGCTGCACCTTTTAGGAGCGCAATTAAAAAGTTATGTCAACTTACAACAAAAAGCGTATTTCAGTATTTGCCAGCTTTATTTGTCTTTTCAAAATACTCCTCTTCTACAACAATTTTGATGTTACCTCAGGAGATTTCTGATTTACTTCATATCTTATTTAGCATTTGCACTTTGGTGGAACCTAAAAGTCATAGTCAGGATTAGGCCCCATTCCATGAAACACCACATGTGCTAATCCTTTTTTAAAGCTAGTTATTACTCAGTCTCTGTGGGAGACAGCCCTTGGCAAGCTTTTCAAGGACAAAGTACTTCCAACATGGAATTTAGAACTGTAACATTGATATTTCTTTTTTACATTGTAAGAATTATGCGTTATAATTGTATACCATGCATAAATTCAATATGCACTCAGTCTTCATAAAAGTTTCTCTTTTTTTTTTGCATTGATTACAGATTTATGCTATGAACCAACTCCGAACAGGTTCAGCTGAGACCAGAGTAAACATCTGTGCCTGTTGAATTTGCCTGTCATCAAACAGACAGACCATTAAAGTCGGCAGTAATTTATGGAGGACAATACCTGCTTCATTTCTCAGCCCAGGTGTAATGTGAATAGGGCAAGAACTCCTTTCCGATGGAATAAAAATACTGAAGAATTACTGTAAGTGCTGCTCAGTATGAGCAGTGAACAGGGAAGCGGTTGTGCAGGAAGAATATGCGGGACTCTGTCGCACAGAGGGGCACAATAAAGAAATCATGGGCAGTCTTCAATTCGCATTTCCAAGCACATCCTGTTTACCAAGCAACATCCTGGATTTTGCTTTTCCTGAATTATCTCATTGTTAGTCACGACTCAGGAGAAAATATCAAAACGTCACACCGAGTGATACAAAGCCAACTTGAATTTTTAGTATGAGGATAAATAGCATCAACCACTAAGGAGAAAGCTGAGCAAAGAAGAATCGCAGTCACCAAAGCCTATGGTCAGGGCATGCCAATGAACACAGCTGTGGTACCACGGCATCAATACTGCTTGATTTGATCAAAACACTTACAATAAAGATGTAGATCTGATGGGTCATAACTCAGACACCATTAAGAAAATGTATTTTAATTGTTACTTTTGTTGCGCAATAAAAATCCCTCCTGGATGTCAGCACCTTATTTATCTACCTTAGAGCTTCTGATGCAACTTTGAATGTTCCAAGTGAATCTAGGTCTACAGTATCACAAATGTTCTTACAAATAAAAACATCTTTAGTATTGGTATAAAAACCTACTCAATAACTCTTAGGTTTCCCAGAGAAGATAGTCTCTTTCCTATTGATTGTGAAAGAAAAAAAAATAGGACACATTCTCAATAAAATCTTCCGTGAGTTTGTATAATTTCCTAGTGTGACAGATTTGCAAAGAAAAAGCATTCTTAAGCTGATCAAATGACCATAAAACTTCTGTCTGCTAAACTGTTGTGCTATGACATGGTTTAGTCATGCCACTTGAAATTCTTCATCTTCCTTCTCTCTCTTACTCTATATCCCAGAGCCTGAGCTAACATTAACAACTTCCCCACAAAAGCCAAAGAAACTGGGAATACGTATTTAGCATTAAAAGGATACAAAGATAACATACTTAAAAGTTTTGGCATTTTGAGTAGGCAGAAAAAAAATTATTTAGGCCACTCTTAGAGTGCTTTCAAATTTCTGCACAAGTCACTTATCTGTTAAAGCCAATGGGTACATTGCAATTGTTATTTGTGTAAGTTACATCCATTCTGCTCCATGTTGTCCATGCTACGAAGCAACTGCGCCACCCCAGGAGAGCTTTATTTCAACAAATATTTGATTGAGCCAGTGGAACAAACAGGCAAAGGGACAAGAGAGAACATTTTCACATAAATTGTTAACAACGGAAAAGAAATATTCAAGCACTTGTACCAACTGTTGGTAAATTTTACACGGCTGGAAAATTCAACAAGATTTATAGCCCTTCATTTAAGGGAACGTGCGTAACTCATTTACAGCCTCATGCCCTGTGACCCTTCCCAAATTCACGCTGCTAATAATGCCTACCCTGCAATGTGCACAATAATATCACATGTGTGTAAACATGCTATAAATATATAGTATTTATAGTACTATATGTATAGTATATACTATATAGTATAGTATATACTATATATAGTATTATATATATATAATATAGCATATACATGTCAGATATATTTCGTTTTATACTCTGTGAGCAAGTCCTCAAATCACTGTCTGGGGTATAAGATGCAGAAAACTAGATTTCTATTCCCATTTGGTTTAGCACAATCTCCTTTCTCCCGTGTTGGGTGTAGGGCTGGACCGCCTCCTGCTGTCTGTCTGCATTCCCCTGCTGCTCAGCGCTGTGCCTTAGTGCTACACTTGGCGTCTTTGCTCCAAATTGTTAGCATTCCTTTTGGTGCTTTGGAGTTTGCAAGCTCCAGCAATAGCCCGGGGAAACACTTCCTAGCATCTGAAAACATCTCCCTTTTGGGAAGGGGTTTTCAGCTCTGTCAGAGAGGAATCCCTCCTGCCAACAGGTGTTCCTGACGGAGCCCAACAAACATACAATTTTTTCTGGCTGTGAACTGCAATCAAACTGACAATTATGTCTTTGTTCATGTCCTCGATAAAAGCTCATTTAGCCACGTTAGGCTGACTGGGGTTTTTTCCCCGCTGTCTTCGTACATACCATTTTAAGGTACACATCAAGACTTCCCCCCGCAACACAACACATGCAATAACCAGGTTTCGGAGCCTCCTGGCTGAGTTTAATGCATCTCTGAAAATACCAATTCTCAGAAGGGATCTACTTGTTATCTGCTATACCCAGTGAAGGTTATAAAGTCCCATCAGGGTTTTGTAGTGGGAGAGGAGATTGTTATTATTCTACACGGTATATATCTGTAGTATAGATACTGTCTGTAGGGGAACCACCTCAGGCACAGAATCAGGCATCACTGCCCTTCAACAGCAGGCAATATTTACCTACCAGCAGGCACAGCAATGGCAGCACAAACAGCCAAAGGGACCAGACTGCTGTCTGTGTCTGGCTATGTGGTCCTCCCAGAGACAGCAGCCAACCATGACCCAGGCACAGCTCCAGCATGCTTCCCAAAGGCTTCTCCCACGTGTCGGCCCTGTCGGATGCAGCACGACTCCCCACCAGAACTGGCCAGGAAAGATGTCGTCCACACGCTTTTTTGAGCGTACACATTATTATTAGAAGGCGTGTCACTGGGACATTTGGTGGACATTTGGCAGGTTCCACACCCCATTTGCTATGAGGGTGTCAGCCTCTTTGTAGCTAAGCCTCCCACGGGAAAATTGGCAATATTCTGTGTCCCATGGGATTGAACTCCCTCATTTACTCTTCTGGGCTGCTGCTACCGTCTCTTCCTTTCTCCTTCATTTTCCCCATGTTCCTGAAGCACCTGTGTCTTCCCTCCTGGGACTCCTCATCTTTCCCCTGCTTCTCAGCTCTTTCTGTTGTCTCTTACTAAATAACGAGAACCTGCGATCACCTCCTCTTCCTTTCTGCCCTCCTGCCATCCCTCACCTTGCTGTCATTTAAAACTTTAGAGGAGGAAGCACTCAAATGACTTTCTGGCAGTGCCATATAAAATTTATTCAGTGTAGGCAGAAAAAGTGCATGAAGTACACTATAAAGATGCACAGGGTAAAAATCATTCTTAGGATGCTAAACCATTACTAAAGCAAAGCAGGTTATTTCTTGCAGCTCCTTTACCATTGGGATCTTACAATGACAGTAAGTAAAGAGTTTAGAAAAAGCAGCATTATAAAACTTCGCTACGGTTGCATTAAATGCTAGACTCAGAAGGAAATAAATTTAAGAAAATATGTAAGAAAAAAATACCTTAAGTCCCAGAGCTCATATGCAAACATCACTCAGCACTGAGGGTTTTATTGTTCAAATTTGTAGATTCACTATTCTTACCGCCTCTCTTGCCACACTAGCAAATCATCAGTAATCATTAGCAAATTATGGAACCTTATGGCTGGAGAAAAAACCAGAGATATGAAGTACAGATGTTACCCCAGTGAATCCTATATATTTATACTACTCTTTGAACATGGCTGAGCACTAACAGCATACAGGCAGTGCTCTCTTTAGGGAACCTCTGCCAAAACACCATGAAAAAACCCTAAACTCATGCTACTTGCAACAGATCCTCCAAAATGAACCGGAATCAAAACATTGCCTCCAAGACTTAACAAAGCTCATATGCTAAGAAGGGACGCTCAAAAAAAAAGTCACAAAATGCCATCTCTTGAGTTACATCCAACATAAATATTACAGCAGGTCCCCAAGCCTCTGCTCCATCAGCCTCACTCAAATGGGAGCATCACTGCCCTATAGTTATTCACTACATACCATAGTAATTCATCAGTTAGCATTCTACCCTGTCTTATCTACTCAGAAAGTCATGGTGAATATAATTTCTAGTCCTCAGTGCTCACCAAAAAAACCTTTCACTTCTTGTTTACGAACCGGCTTTAAACAATACAGAAGTTTTATTTTCATAAGTAAGTTTTATTGCCATTTTTACTCGGCTGAAGTCAAGCAATCCACAGGCTGTATTATAATTACGTAGATGTAGGGGGTTAAAAACTACAGTTCAGGGTAAAAGCACTGCAGGTGTGCAGTTTAATGAGTTCTTAATTGAGTAGTGGGAGAGCATAAAAAAAGAAGTGCAGAGGGTGATTACAGGGCTCTTTCAGAGAAGGGAGCAGAGCAAGCACTGAACTCTATAATCAAGAATAAAGAAAAACAAGTTCACCTCTAATTTTCTCTGTACTACAGCCTTTGTTATTCATGCTCTGAATGCGAGATTAGGATTTGTACCATCGAATTAACTGACAAGATTAAGCTTTGCTGAGATGTACTCGTTTTAAGGCTAAGACCATGAAAAATGAGGAAAGACATAAAAAATATCTTGGATCTGAAAAATATATTGCCTGCACCCCTGTTCTGCAAATCGGTCAGATTTCTCTGTGCTTCTGCCTGTTCTCTGCTATTGACGACCGCACAGGATAAATCTCCAGAGGAGTAAATGGAAGGAGACACCATATGCAAGGCAAAAGGCAGCCACTTGGATTTACTACACTCTTTCCTCAATTCTCTTCCTCCTTGCTCCAAGAAACAAACACCACAAAACCCCCAAAGCCTCTCTGCTCAGGGAAAGGCAGCTACAAAGCGACTGTGCAGCAGCGTCCCTGCAGGAATGCACTCACACACGGCAGTGGGAATGCTCCTGAGAATGCTAAGGAGATGTAAATATGTTAAGGAGATGTAATTTTATATATGTTATGCATTTTATAAATGCTAAGGAGAAATTATATAGTGCACCCATCCACAATTGTGGACAGCTGAGATCTCCTGGACATTGACTTTGGCACCACACATAACCCTGACAAGGGATCAGAGCAGCTTCCACCTTCAGCTGGGTAGAAGACAGTCACTGAAAACCCAGCGCAGTATCTCTTACCACAACTCCAGATTTTAGTCACTTGGCCCATCAGATGTTTGGAGGTTTTTTTGAGAAATAGAGAAAATCAGGCATTTTTCTAAGTAGTTCTATGCAGGTTAAGTGTTACCTAAAATGTCTTTTTTTTTTTTCCCTTCAAATTTAATATTTAGAACTATGAAATTCATGAGAGAGCACAATCTGCCTCGACCTCTGGGGAAAAAAGAAATTTCTATATAAAAAGACTTCTTCACTATAATCTCCGTTTTATGAGAAAACTTGTATTTGTATAGCTACAGCAAGCTCTTGCAATCATTTTGTACACTACATTGACTTTTTTTATCCAAGTACTTTTCCAATTCTTTTACATCAGGCTTTAAGACTTCAGAGTTTGTTGTTGTTGTTATTGTTTTTCCCCATAAATATACTTCTAATTGCCAGTTTAACTGCCCGTATTGTGGTCTCTGCCTCCACACCAGTTTCTGACTCTGGGAGGTGACAGAGGGAAGAGGGCTGACAAGACTAATAACCATTGAGGCTCTCTGGAACCATTATCATCTTCTATTCCAATTTCCCTTATAACTTACATTACAGAATATCACCCATTACTTCCTACATCAAGCTTATAATGCCTATTTCAAATATCATTGCAAGAATCCAGTGCATTCATCTCCAAGAACCAGGAAATATAGCTGTTTAATGACATGAAGCCTGATCTAGAGCCCACTTATGTCAAACGGGAGTCTTTCAGCAGACTAATGGTCTTTGCTTAAGGGCCATCAGCTCTAATAAATCAGGAGGAAATTTTAGCTCTAATCAGACAGATCTTGAGAAGTTCATGTAAACACACTCATAAAGTTCCCTTTGGCCATTCCTAAAACTTGGCAGCAGGAATGACCATGCTGTCAGCGCTTTATAGGTGAGTAACTTCTCAGTAACATGCAGGCAAGAAAACATGCTAAAACTTAGTGGCACAAAGCATGGTGCTACAAAGACATTGCCACTTACTTAACACCAGAGAAGATCTGGGCAGTGTAGGAATGCTCACTGGTCCAAATTACCATAATACATCTGACACTATCCCCTTGGGGCTAGGGAGAACACCTCATCCAAGTGCTGTAATTGAGCTGCTTTACATTATTTTATTGCATAAGAACACAGATGCTAAGAAAGAATTTGCCTAACACAAGCAATAAGTATTATGCTGTAGTCATCAAACCATACATGCTAATTGCAAGTCAATAGGTTTAGGAAGGGACGGATTGACTCTTTCTAATGATTTATGTTTGGTAGCTGCCAACTGGCCTTGCATTATCCGCACGCCAAGCCTCTGGCAGCTGTTACTTCTCCTTTGCCCCATGCTACAGCACGCTCAGCTCATAGCAGTGTTCTACTTGCACAAACCTGCAAGTTCATTTATTTATATCCAAATTGCAAACATTTACAGAAAGGTTTTACTCTAATGTTGGAGAAGAACATGGTGCAGGACTTCTTTGCATGTTACCTACAAGCAAGCAAGCACATTTGTCCAAGAGGTGCCCGTTTGCACTAGAACTTTATCAGCTTCTGAAATTACCTCCAGTTTGAGCACAAGGGTACTTTTTTAATTGAAGACCTGGTTCTTTAATCTATTATCTATCATCATTAGTGATTATTTTGCATGTGACACAACATATATTCTTTTAAAATAATTTGCTGATGTCAAAATCTATGAGCCGTGGCATTAAATGGCAATGTTAAGCTGTGTATTTAAAAGCTCTCCGAAGAGTAAGAAACCTTCACTCAAAGAGGATCCTGTCACCCATACCAGGATTGCATTTAAACAGTACAGATCAATGGAAGCTCATGAAACAACCATGATGAAAAAAATATTGATGATTTGATAAACAGCCCTCTGAGGAAGTATTTGCTTTATTTTATATTTACGTGTTCTACCCAAAATGCAGTTATAAACTCAGTCAGTTCCACTTGGGTTTGGACCTTGCAAATGCAAGTCCTCCTCAAACCACACACCACATCTACTCATTTAACATTTATCCACATTAGGAATGATTACCACACTGTTTAAAGCCAAGGTAGATTTAAATCTTTCCACTGTGTCATTTTTCCAGCCCCCACCACTTTAATGGTTACTTTGAAAATGCAGTGCTCACACATCATCTTTCCATTAAGCAAAAAGCCTTTTTCAGAGCTTTGTGGTCAAATTATTTTGTACCGCTAAGCTTTTAGGATCAACCACATTCCGTTATATTTTATAATTGCACAGACAACAGCGATGATAGAAAATTCCCTACCTATTTTTTGGGAGAGCTGCACTACTTCGTGTATAGAGTGTACGGTCTTTATGTTCTTCAAAGAGAACGTTCGGTGGGACAAGTAAAATCCTGATAAGAAACACTATGCAGTCTTTTACTGAACTGGGAGGCTAAGGTTGAAATCATACGGTCCTTGCGAGGAAGACCAAGCTGTTCCTCAGAAGTGAAGTTACCACCTTTCCAGGAAAAATCTTTTATAGATCTCAATGTTACAAAAATCTATCCTATTTACCCCAAACAGTAAACCTAACAAATTCAAACACTTTCTAAACTGAAGGAGTTTTATTTTGTCTTCTTGGGCAGTCAAATAAAACTATATGGCTTTCAAACCGTGCCTGTTTGCTGCTCGTTCTACCCACATGTATAGTCTTATTAAGTAAGACAAACACTAAAACAGTCATCTCTCAGGTCAGTGAAATTGTTATAATAAAAAAGAACCAAGTAAAACTCATGCAAGAAAAGACAACTCATAGCAAGTTTTCAGGAGGTGAAGGAAATGCATGAGGGTGTTTCATGTTAATTGTGTTTGCGATTTTTTCTTGATACTTTATAATTATTTCAACTTCAGCTCTGGCAAATGTCCTGGCAATATTGCTGCAACTACCTGCCAAAATCACCAGCAGACAAGATTTCTAAGATTCTGCCTCCCAAAAGCTATTTTCCTAAGGGAATTTTGCTTCTTCATTTACTATGCAATTTCTGAAGCTTTATTAAACAAGAACTACAAACTAATACTGTACTGTCTCTTTAAAGTAGGGGTTTATTTTTCATTATTAAGTCAATACTAATAGTAAAATGAAGAGGCTCCATGCTTTGGTTTTCCCACGTCCAATGAATAGATTATAAACTGCAAGCTCATAGAGTTCTGGCCTGAAACAAAAAAATAAAAATAGATCTACCGTATATAGTTAATGGAACATTGATAAAATTCATCCTGCCCTTCCTTCCAGCCAAGTAAACATCCTCAACCTGTGCATCCCCAAACCCAGTACTTTCTGCCAACTTTTCAAATCGCTAAAAATGCATTGTTGACAATTGCTAAAAATTATGTTAGGCTGTGAATTTGCAACATTTACAAACTTCCAATGAGATCCATTCAGAGAAAAGTGAGAGTGAAATAACAACAGTTTTAGTATTTTAAAGAGAGAAAAAGCCTAAGGCCAAGGACGGTTTAGAGGAATAAAGAACAACTTGCTGTGAAGATAATTACAGGTAACTGGCCACGGTTTTAGATGGACCAGCTGGTTTCCATCCAGATTAGACATTTGGGATCCACGCTGATGACTGGAAGAAACAAGCTGCCATAAGGTGACCTGTCATTACAGCCACTACACAAACAAAACCAAACCCAAACAAGCAACAAAACAGAGAGATGTGCCCTTAAACCACTACTTATCAAAAGAGAGCCATACAAATGCTGAACCAAAACAATATTCTCAGGGAAATCTAGAAGTTAGTCTAACTGCAATTTTGCCCTCAAAACCAATTGGAATTAACAGAACAAAATCACCAATCTACTGAATTTATAAGAATGAATCTATAGAAATTGCAGTGTGTTTAGTTATAAATCCCAATTTAAAAAATTCAACAAATTTAATCTTTATGGTGACAACAGCTAGATATTTGGAAAATGAGTTATTACCAAATGAATAAATTTCAACTTTGGAGTCAAATATGGCTTACACGTTCTCATCTTAGACTGGCGAGTGAGCCTTTCTTTCTAAGTGCAGGAAAACATAGTACGCAGTAAATCCACCCCGAGCAGCAGAAGCATTCCATATGTCTGTACGTATACAAACATGCCTCCTTCCGCACTACAAAACATGTATGAATGCTTCTCTTTTACGACAGCATATTTAGGGCTTTCTAAACTTGATCTGGCACTTTTTCTCTGGCAGCCGCTTCATATGCATACACCAGGACAGGAACACATATCTATACCCGCTAGTACAGACCAAGAAGGACTTGGCTCTTCCTCAGCTAACAGACCACAGGAGGGGCTGGTGGCAGGGGCTGGTGTCTTCACCCGTCCCAGCGCCCCAACACCCAGCTCTGCTGAGTTGGTATTGGCACCAGCTGCCGCCCCAGGCCCAGCACAACCCTGGGAGCTAGGGGAAAGCAGGGAAAAGCTACTTGCCAGCAGTTCCTTGGTGCCACGACCACCTTGGCACGGCAAAGCCCATCAGGAGGTAGCGGAATTTGACTTGAGCCAGCGTGAGTAAGTGAGCACATCCTTAGAAAGCGTCTGCTTGGAAAAAGCTACCTGACCTTTAAAATCAAGAAACTAACAGAAGTTCAGCATTTTGTAAAGCTCAGAGGCTATAAGCTTGCAGCCTTTTCAGTATATTGGAAGGCTGAAGTCATGAGATCGTTTCTGACGATGCTGGTATAACTTTGTCTCTGTGAAAGATCGTGAAATGACATTATGTCTCCAGTTTATAGAAAGTTTCAGCCAAAATCCTATTAAAATAAGTGACTGAGAAAGAATCTGCAATAGCCGTCCGCTCAATATCCATCCATCAGAAAAAATGAAGAAAAACCCACAAACCCAATCACCTTATGACTATATGCTAGCACAACCTCTACAAAAAGACAAACTATATTTATATTTAGGAACTGAGTTGTAAATCAAATCATTCTCTCTGACAAGATGAAATTTTCAAGAATAAGCTATTTTAGAATTCCTTTAGATGTAGTATATGTAAGAAATAAAAATCATAAGAGAATTTAAGGTCTGTTTTCTCATATTTCTTTTTCTGCGTCAGGTGGTGTAACTTGATGCCAAAAAAAAAAAATAATTCTACATAATACATCAGGTTTTAGATAGCATCTTTCCATTTTTGTCCTAGGCTATTATCGTTGCCTATTGCATTACGTCATATCAATGTAGATTTTATGTGGCAAAGACTGATGTGGAACACCATTTATCAGGTAAAAAATACAAATAAAGCTCCTTACATGTAATTTAAAGCTAATATGGCTAAAGTGATTTAATCTACTCTGATACTGGGAAACAGACACACTTTTGGTTTTGCTTTTGTTTTGGTTTATTATCTCACTATGTATAGACAAATATAAAGAGAGAGAGAGAGATCTACAAATATACAAAAGAGAAATTTCTATGCTTCCATCCCTTCGGTAGACTATACAGTAGTTGCGCAGAAAATAGCCTCTTAAAGTAAACGTGAATTAATGTCCTTTAACTTATTTTAATTATGGCACGTCTTGAAAAACCAACCTGTACCACAGATTCCCATGGATGTTTTCATACCCAGAAGAGATGATCAATGTTAACCCCATGCAGCGCTACAGGATTGGGGCAGAGTGGCTTGAAAGCAGCCCGGCAGAAAAGGACCTGGGGGTGTTGGTGGACAGCCAGCTGAATATGAGCCAGCAGTGTGCCCAGGTGGCCAAGAAGGCCAACAGCATCCTAGCCTGTATCAGGAATAGTGTGGTGAGCCGGACTAGGGAAGTGATCATCCCCCTGTACTCGGCACTGGTGAGGCCCCACCTCGAGTACTGCGTTCAGTTTTGGGCCCCTCGCTACAAGAAGGACATTGAGGTGCTGGAGCGTGTCCAGAGAAGGGCTACAAAGCTGGTGAGGGGTCTGGAGGACAAACCTTATGAAGAACGACTGAGGGAGCTGGGGTTGTTTAGCCTGGAGAAGAGGAGGCTGAGGGGAGACCTTATCACCCTCTACAACTACCTGAAAGGAGGTTGTAGAGAGATGGGGGCTGACCTCTTCCCCCTGGTGACAAGTGATAGGACGAGGGGAAACGGGTTCAAGTTACGTCAGGGGAGGTTTAGATTGGATATTAGGAAACATTTTTTCACTGAAAGGGTTATTAAACATTGGAATAGGCTGCCCAGGGAGGTGGTGGATTCACCATCCCTGGAGGTGTTTAAAAAAAGGGTAGATGTGGTACATAGGGACATGGTTTAGAAGTGGTTTTTGTCAGGGTAGGTTAAAGGTTGGACTTGATGATCTTAAAGGTCCCTTCCAACCTCAGCAATTCTATGATTCTATGATTCTAATGTGAATATTATTATTAACCTAGCTAACGCAACAATGACCACAGTCGCCCACATTTCCATAAATCAAACCAATCCAACTGGGTAAATCTATTAAAAAAAATAAAATCAACTAGTGCTGAATTTTTCATATTAACTCCAGTTTATAAAAAGGCCACTTTACATATAGTTTTGTGCAGTTACAAAACAATTTTTCCATTTGTTTTATTCAGGCATGTTAATTAATTTTAGCCTTAGATAGTGCTGTCACTTAAAATTTCATATCACTGGGGTCTATACCTATTTTTTCAGTATCACATTCACAGGAGAAAAATTGACAAAACCCACAAAAATGTTAGAATGATAAAGGTTGTCAGGGTAACAAATTATGCACACAGGCAAAAGGGTAAAATATAATTATGCAGATGGCAAAATAAAAGAAGGTAATTTACAACTGATGCAGAAAATTACTGGCACAATAAGCATATCCCATAAATCAGTTAGTTAACAACCTAATTTATAACTTTCTGAAAAACTGCAAAGATAAAACAGAGACCTAGAGAGGAATTTAAGTGCCTCATGTCTTTTCTTTCAGTAATGCACCTACTAAGGACAACATTAATAGATCAGAAGCACATTAAATAATTGATGCCACGTTATTACCCCCCCCTCCCCTCCTAACGAGCAATTACTTCTTGTGATGACTGACTCTCTTCAACAGGGAAAATAGGAAAGTTTTTGCAGTACGGAAATGGCAGAAGCTCATAGGTCTGAGATTATCAGCTGGAAAATCTATTCATTTCTAAAAACATCAGCAAACACTACTCAGCCAGAATGAGAGAGGCACTTCAGTGTGTTCTTACGAGTCCACTGGAAAGCACTGAGACCCGTCTTCTCCCCACAAACCAAAAGGCACATCAGAGTATGCTTTTTTTGAAAAGCTATACAAAATCAACTATGGAGGACAACTCTTCCCCTCCTTTTTTTTTTTTTTTTAATAATGAGATACTTTGGGGGATTAAAAATTTAAAAAAAAATGTGTAAGTCAGAAGGAATGAACAAGGTCATGGCTGTTTCTGGGCCCCTAACTTTTCAAATTACTCCAGCACAACATAAAAACTAAACATCTCTCCAAGTCCTACTGATTTCATGAGGAGTCAGTCACAGATATAAATGTTTTTCTATATTAAAGGGGAAAGAGAAAAGACAAGGATGATTTTTTGTGAATAAGGTCACACAACAAGTGCGACATGTATTTGAGGAGGACAAGGAGGAGGAAGAAAGGTACTAAGCTAAAGACTAAATGCAAGAACACATGGCACACATGTCAAAGAGACTGCATGAGAGCAAGGTGTTCAGGAAAGGTTTTAAAATCTCAAGAAAAAAAGTGATCATTTGTGTGACATGCTGATAATACAAAAGAGGAGGCAGGCCACTGCAGCAGTAGCTCTGTTAGGCAAAACCCATCACCTTCTTAGCACAGCCAGGGACTTGGGCATGCACCAGTGTGACCAGGATGGTAAAGCTGTGGCATTTGCTGCAAGTAGGGAAGCAGCAGCCTTAAGAGTCTGTATTCAGGTTTCAGAAACAGTCTTGGCAGAAGCGAGTAATAGGTAACTGCAAGGTCATTTTATTTGTAACATTAAGTCATTAGACTGATTATGTGTCCATCTGCTCTGCTTTGCAAATTGGCCTTCTGTGTTCATTAGCAATCATAAACCTGGATATATTATGACACAGGCTAGGAAATACATGTACAGTCATGAGCATGGACCTGAGAGCATTACAGCTACTCAGCATCACAAATGCTAACAGCTTTGAATCATACAATTAGCCTACTGGAAGTAAGCACCTTTAGAGCAAATCAAGCACAAGACCTACATCAAGAAAAATGGAATTTTCACTGTAAATATGCTCAAAACCAAAGGGACTTTAATCTACAAAAACAAAGAGGGGTGTCAGAGAAGAGAGACCTCAGTGTAGTAACTACTCATCACCACCACCACCATATCATTACCTTCCACTTGCCCAGTGGATGTCATTAAAGCTAGAGATAGAAGTCCCTTGGATCTGCTTCTCCTTCCTTCGCCAGGTCTCAGCGGCTCTTTCATCTGTGTAGCAAACCGCAGCAATAAAAGGTGTTGCAAAGCGGGCTCTTACCCTGCCCCGGGACAGGATCCTCCAACAGCAGCTTCTCTGCCTCAGAGCCTACTCTTGCTCCCCAAACCATGCTCTGCGCAACTCCCGTCAGCTTCACCTTTCTTCATGAAGATACAAAAGTGCTGGGCTATGCTGGCATCAGCTAAGGAAGCCAAATCCATTCCCGGTATCATTACAGGGATGAATTTGGTGAAGGTGCTTAAGATTAAAATGAATACTATGTTCAAGTAGCTAGAACTCTTCTGCATGTTGAAGAAAGAGAATCCCCCCAGCAGCCATTTTATGGTTTGTAAATTATGATAGCTAATAGTTAAATTATTTACAGAGTGAGCACTTGTACTGTAACAGTATTTTTGTTAGCTATGTATCCATGTCAAGGGAAGCAAAAATAGTATAGTCCTAATGGATACATTTCTATTCATACATTCTACATTTTTCTCATTCTGCCCTAAGGCTATCATTATATATGGTAACGAAGGAAATTAAAATTATTCCTGTTGCCTCTCTTCTTTATTAATCTTTAATGATTTTTAATTTGAATGCTTTAATCCATCCTTTCAAAAAGGGATAAAGCAGTAATTCTTAATATGCCTTTTGCGTTTTTTATTTCCCCAGTTATTCCTTTATACAACAGATTTCAAAAGAACACGTAGGAATTTTGTTTCTGGTACATACTTTGCTATTTTATCAGTGTTCAGAGAAGCAACTAAGGACACGAATCTGGACCCATCACCAGCACAAGGAGTGATTCAATAGAGCACATACTCATGTTTCTCTATAAGCAAATAATTATGTCGCTTCTTGTTCAACAAAGCATTTAAGCAAAAGCTGTTTACTGTAAGCTGTGCTCACTGCCATGAGTAATCTTTTTTTTATTTTAATGAGATTATAAAGGTAAAAACATGCTGCCTAAAAGTGGTTTAGGAGGAGAACCCAAGTTTGAGGAGCTTTTCTTTGCCACAAGCCACAAGAAAAGGGGAGGTAAAGATTAAGTTTGAAAGTCCACCATCTGCAGCCAGCTTGGAGAGAGCAGAAGAGCTCAGGAGCTAAAACAACCCAGAAATCGCTGCTTGCTGAGATCAGTGCCGGGCACCAGAAGCAAAGCCTTCCAACAGCCTCTGCTGTCACAATTCTCACAAAGGAAACACCTGCAATCCCCTAGGCCTGTCACCACTGTCCCTTCACACACTAGTCTTTGGGGTCAGCATAAGCATCTGCCTTGGTTACTTCAGATCCAGCTGGGAAGCAAGCAATTGAATCACTCACAGAATCACAGAATGGTAGGGTTGGAAGGGACCTCTGGAGATCATTTAGTCCAACCCCCCTGCCAGAGCAGGGTCACCCAGAGCAGGTGGCACAGGAAAATCACCACCCCAGCTCAGGAGCTGAGGTACTTCTGAACATTTCACCAGTCTCTTCATTAAATACACAGCCCTGAAACATTCCCAGTACAGCCCAGGAGTGAACCGAAGTTACAGTGGCACATACACCCCAAATTACTTGTTCTCCCGGAAGGAGCAGTATTTGGGTGTCACACACAGAACATTAGAGCATAATGACCAGCAGGTATTTCTGGTGTGTCATGTACACTGCACTTCCTACTGGCACTTGGCACAAAACAATTATCCAGTCTTCTAGAATTATTTTTTTTACTATTTCAAAAATTTTGCATCAAGGCAAAATTTTGGCATGATTCTCATCCAGCCATAAATAAGCAAACTGCCCTCTGACTGGATACAGGAGCCACGAAGTGTGAGGGCAGGTCTTTCTGAGGCCAAATCCCAGTGGGTAGGGGGAGGACACTCCATCTTCCAACTTCAAAGGAGGAGGTACCCATAACAGAGGCTGTTTTTAACAGGCAGATTAACTGCCTCCAACAAAACTCTGTCAGGACATTTATTTGCAAAAACTCAGATGTTCTGATTCATCCGTCTTTCCTCTGGAACTGTTCCATTATGTATAAACACCCACATATTTGTTTATATACACAACTGCAGAGAAAGAGAAGTAGCCTGGAGGCTGGGTCTGTTTTCTGAAATAGAGGAAAGCAGGTTCAAGTCCGTGCTCCAAAAAA
This sequence comes from Larus michahellis, assembly GCF_964199755.1. Lineage (NCBI taxonomy): Eukaryota > Metazoa > Chordata > Aves > Charadriiformes > Laridae > Larus > Larus michahellis. The sequence goes on from NC_133901.1 coordinate 38,913,021, forward strand.
CAGTGGGATTTTGATCCACCTGTGTCTCCCCACACCGGACTGCTGGCTATTCCAATGTTGGCTAGGGTTATTCTCTTTGAACAGAAAAGCTATGAAAAGCTTCAAGTTTAATTAACTAGCTTCCATTTCACTTATTTATCTTGAATGAAAAAAATACCATTAAAATACCCTGACCCAATTATTTCATACATAAAAGAAGCCTTTGTAGCAGGTGTAATATTCCTAAGAGGTGGTTAATGAGAAATATAAATCAGAGCATAACTGGAACGAGTCTTTGATGTTGGTTAGCTTACCTGTCGTGACACTAAAGAAAAGATCACAAGGGAAAGAGTGAGCATACATTACATCTCTACTGGGGGTTGTTACAATTGGTCTCCTTGGCTGTTAGACTCTCCAAACGTCCTCTACAACCCCACACCAGGACATCCACAACCCACGGAGTCAGGTTCCCCCAGCATTACCCACAATGGGCCCACCTCCAGTTGACCAAGGGGAGCTTTGATTTCAGTAGGTTTACTTCAGGACAAACCTTGTCAGGTCACACAGTCCTTAAGATAAGCTGAACAACATTCACAGCTGAGGTGGAAAAAAATACATTAAAAAAACCCTGGTGTCTGAAAAATATAAAGTAGTTTTTTATTTTTTCCAGCACACTGAACTCAACTGAACCAAGAAGATGTAAATAAATTTCTAACGAATGTAACTTATTCACAAGAGTTGCTCTGATTAGATAGTCTTTAAAAATGCATAGTGACAGAGGGGGGTTGTGTGTGAATGCCATTTGATTAGGATAAGCACAGCACTATTGCACAACACCACCACAGTTAAGCAGAGATCCAAGGAAAGCTCCTTCTCCCCTGCAAAAAGCAGAGGGAACTTCTTTTGCCTAGGGCTCTCCAACTTGCTTAAACTTCATTTTCCCTCCTCACATCTTTCTATTGCTTGACTGGCACAGTGAGAGTTCTCCCTCCCATTTCGATTTATTGTAGCCACAGGAATGGAGCCAAGTATAAATTCACATGTCTTTGTGCATATAGCTGTAACCACAGCAGGAATCTCATCTCCACAATAAAACCTCTCCAAACCCAAAATACAAAATGGCCACATTCCTCACATGGAACATCCTGATAATGAGAGAAAGAGATAAATGACTGGAAACTGTAACACACAAGAAATCGTACATCCTTTTTTTTTTTCCTCATTTTGACATATTCAATGTATACCCGTTTGAAAAGGTTATAAAAAACTGTCCAAAACATAGTTTCGCATTGCTTTATCAGAATAACTATTTTTCAAATGCAAATGCATCAGAAATGCTAAAAGGGTTTTCTTGTTACTGGCTTAAAAGGGATTTTCATACTAGAGTACATTACTACTGTTTAACGAGGGAACAAAGGCACTTTACCGAACGGCTGTCTAATCCCCTGAGTGACAGCAAGCCAAAATGAACCAAGCTGCCAGGCCCTGGGAGACCTGGTAGGGCTGCCACGCTCCGAGAGTGTTCTTGAACATTCCCTGTAAATTACCGACATTTGTGCCATGCCTTTATGCACCCACTACAAAATGACTGAAATCTGTGCATTACACCTATTTGTACTTGAACCTGGCATAAATTTAGCTGAGTTTTGGGGGATCGTACTGGCTAAAAACATGAAGATAATTTATTTGCACCTTACCAACACTGACGGGAGAGCTAAGATTTAAATTCAAAAATAACAACAAAAATTTGCAGCGGGGGGTGGCAGGGGAGCAAGAGGTAGGAAGGGGAGAAAGAGGAGGACAAAGAAAAGAAATGAGCTTCATGCTCCAGGACATGATGAGAAACTTGCCATTGAAGTGTCTTTGTTTGCCACACCTGCAACTCCCTTGCCAAAACCCAGTTTCGGAGCTGTACACAGAATTCTCCCTCTACCATTGTACTGGGGCATCATGGACAGTGCTGCCCAACAAAAAGAGCTTATAAAATGTGTGTTTGATTTTTCATTGCAACAGGAATGTTCTTTGATCTTTTTTTCCAATGCATTCAGATGATTCTTTCACAGAAGTCTCTCTCCTGTGGTGCAACATAAGAAACAGCTGTTCGAAACAGAGAATAGCAGAATTAAAATCTCCCTTTATGTACAGGGTTTCCAGCAGTTTTGTAACCTTCCAACACAGTTCAAGCTCAGTCTAGACACCATTGCTCTGCAGAAGCAGGGAATGCCTATACTAGTTTAAGCTTTGATCTTCCTGCCGAATTTGATAACAAGAGAGTTGACTGCTGCCTGACTGCTTTTATGGACAGAATCATAGAATCGTTTAGGGTGGAAAAGACATTTAAGATCATCGACTCCAACCACTAACCTGGCACTGCCAAGTCCACCACCAAACCATGTCCCTCAGCACCACGTCTACACGTCTTTTAAATACCTCCAGGGATGGCGACTCCACCAGCTCCCTGGGCAGCCTGTTCCAATGCTTAATAACCCTGTCTGTGAAGAAATTTTTCTTAATATCCAATCTAAGCCTCCCCTGGCACAACTTGAGGCCATTTCCTCTTGTCTTACCACTTGTTTCTTGGGAGAAGAGACCAACCGCCACCTCACTACACCCTCCTTTCAGGTAGTTGTAGGGAGCGATAAGGTCTCCCCTCAGCCTCCTTTTCTCCAGGCTGAACAACCCCAGCTCCCTCAGCCGCTCCTCACAAGACTTGTGCTCCAGACCCCTCATCAGCTCCATTGCCCTTCTCTGGACCTGCTCCAGCACCTCAATGTCTTTCTTGCAGTGAGGGGCCCAAAACTGGACACAGTGCACGAGGTGGGGCCTCACCAGTGCCGAGTACAGGGGGGACAATCACCTCCCTAGTTCTGGTCACACTATTTCTGATACAGGCCAGGATGCTGTTGGCCTTCTTGGCCACCTGGGCACACTGCTGGCTTGTATTCATCCATCTGTCAACCAACACCCCCAGGTTCTTTTCTGCCGGGCAGCTCTCCAGCCACTCTGCCCCAAGCCTGCAGCGCTGCATGGGGCTGTTGTGACCCAAGTGCAGGACCCGGCACTTGGCCTTGTGGAACTTCATACAAATGGGCTTTGGCCCATCAATCCAGTCTATCCAAATCTCTCTGCAAAGCCATCCTACCCTCAAGCAGATCAACACTCCTGCCCAACTTAGTGTTGCTTGCAAACTTACTGAGGGTGCACTCGATCCCCTCCTCCAGATCATTTATAAAGATAGTAAAGTGAGCTGGCCCCAATACTGAGCCCTGGGGACCACCACTTGTGACTGGCCACCAAGTGGATTTAACTCCATTCACCACCACTCTTTGGGCCCAACCGTTTTTTCAGTTCTTCACTCAGTAAAGCGTACGCCCACTCAAGCCACAGGCAGACAGTTTCTCCAGGAGAATGCTATAGGAAATGGTGCCAAAGGCTTTACTAAAGTCTAGGCAGACAACACCCACAGCCTTTCCCTCATCCTCTAAGTGGGTCACCTTGTCATAGAGGGAGATCAGATTAGTCAGGCAGGACCTGCCTTTCATAAACCCATGCTGACTAGACCTGATCACCTGGTTGTCCTGTACGTGGTGCGTGATGCCACTCAAGGTGACCTGCTCTATAACCTTCCCTGGCACCGAGGTCAGGCTGACAGGCTTGTAGTTCCATGGATCCTCCTTCTGGCTCTTCTTGTAGATGGGCGTCACATTTGCTAACTTTCACATTTGTGAACTTAAATGTTTTGTTCAACTCCAGCAACAAGAGAGATTTCCAAATGCACCTGGCTGGTGGAGGCCAAGGCACCACAGTGTCTTCACTGGAAAAGAACAGACTTTTACCTCAGAGCCCCGCAAGAAACAGGGCTTTAACAATTTTCCAGCCTTGGCTAGACTCAAGGCGAAAATCATGTCCCTGGCAATACTTCGTACCAGATGCATTCAGAGACTGTATTAGTAAAGGGAGACAAGGGACAACCTGCTCTCCACACCAGCTATTGATGAGATTTGTTTAAGACTGAAAGCTTGAAATTTTAATGCCCCTTTCATAAAAACTAGAAATTTTTTGATGCAGCATATCAGGTGTTTCAAAAGAACATAAAGGTGCAAAGCAAAACACTTTAGGAATGACCAGGATCAAGCTTACACAAATAACAATAGTTTTGTCCTCTAGTACAGGTGCTTTATGAAACAGTCTTGACAGACACAGTTGTGCCATGGTGATTTTTGTGAAAATCTACTTCATCCTTTACATAGGTTAAGCTGGATTCAACTAATGAGCACCTGGTCAATTTTCTGTTTTACTTTGTTTATTAATTCTGTACAATTGAAATCCTGCTCTAGAAGTCTTAGCTTCTTCTGGGTGCTTGTCACAATAGGACTTAAGATAATCATTCAACATAATTTTTGCAGAAAGTACTCCTTAGTGCAACTACTCTTCAGCAGCTTCAATACAAAGTCATGTGGCTTAATTCATGGCTGTTTAACCTGAAGGCCGTTTAATGTGACCTAGCTGACTTTGCAATGAAGCGGAAAAGATCGCTGTATGATCCACTCTGCTAGGACGAGATGACACAGCTTTCAGCATATGGAAAATAAGAAGCTGATAAGGAAATGAGGGAAAGGAAGGCAGTATCTTAAGTACTCCAGCTGTTCCTAAACTGTACAAATATATTCCATTCCATTTGCATTCAAGCTTTCTGTTCCAATTGCTCCTCAAATTTATTCTACCTTCACAGCAGCAGTCTCAAGAATGGGGATGATCTGAAGCACCTATGATCATTCCGCCTATCTCTCCCCAGAGAACCCATCATTAAAACCCTTATATTTTTAAAGCAAACATAGCCCTGATTTATGCCACAACTACAACTGTCCAGAAAGTGAGAGTGGTTTAGCAAAAGGCTTATAAGAAATCTGGGTTAAGCAACTGCTGAGGAACTCAGCAGCAAAGGCCTGGCCAGGAGGGATTACCTTGTGCAGCATCCAGCTGGCTAAGCGCTCACACACAGACCTCTTCCTGCATCTTCTCGCTCAGTATCCGCCTTTCGCTTTCTGCAATAAACAAGGCAAACACCTTATTTCAAAATTAAATGACAGCCTTACTAAACACACATAATTCCTTCCTCCATTAACTGGTCAGTACACTATACACCAAATAAATCACAGATTCTGTGGCAACTGTGGAAGCCACTACAACCTTAAAGATTGTCTCAGGTAGTTTCCTCCTGTTCACCTGCTCCCTCCCACCTGCCCAAAAAAAGGGAAAATGTAATTTACACCAATGGTTTAGCTGCAGCATTTTCCAGACTTCTTACGTGCTTGACTTCACAATGTCAAAGGTGATTCTTTTAATGCACCTTAAAAATCTAAATGGCTTTTAGGTTGTGCCCACTTACACATAAAACATTCATTGTTAGGATGTTACTATTAATGCAACGCCTAGCTCCAAATGTCTAGAGATTATAACTTGTATTTTCAGGCCAACTCTTATAATCAAACAAAACAATATTTTGTGAGGCACAATTAAAACTCACCACATTTAACAAATAGGATCACTCTATAATCACAATCTGATTATATAGAAATATTGACATATAAAAATGAGATGCAGTACTTTAAATGCTCTCTAATAAATCAGTTTGAACAGCTTTTTATTGTTGTCTAATAAAGTTAGGATTTCTTTTTAAAAGGGAAGGTTCCTGCTTAATTTTGCATCCAATACATTTAAAATTAGAAACCACACACTGGGTAAACGGCAGAAACAAAAGGCGCGTCAGTGAGTGCAAAGCCCCAGGCTACTGCCATGCTGCTTTTTCTCAGCTGCATTTGAAATGAGGGTCCTGCAGCTGCAGGGAGATGCTGCAGGAGCTCCTAGCATTCCAAACCTGGTGCAGGAGGGCAGGAGGTGACAGGGATGAGTGCTCAGAGAGAGGCAGTTGACAGAAGTCATCTTGAAGAGCGAGCTGCATCACCAATTATGGAATTACATTTGGGGTCCGTAATTATAGGATGCAAATTTTTGCTTTTAAGATCATTTCAGCTGAAAGGCAGGAAGGCCTTAGCACCGCAACACCTTTCAACTGATAATTAAGGTCGTTCTGCTCCTGGACCTCATCTTCACTGCATGTTTTGAGCGGCTGTTAATAGAGCTAAGTGAAGTGTACTGATGAGCTTTTAGTCAATAGGCAATGCTGTCCAGAGGCAGTATGGGATCCAGGCAAAGACTCACGATAATCAGAGGATTAGCAACTGCCCAAAGCTATTTGTTTTGGTGTCCAACAGACTGTTGAGATTCCAAAGCAGCTTCCCTCTCACAGCAGTTTCCTGGTTCCACAGAGTCAGACGCTCACTCACGGATAACACTTGTTCATTGGCAGATGCATCTGAAGTACGTGGATTTCTCTGCTACAACTTTATTCCTTATTCTACCACATAAACTTCCAAGTGAACCCTTCCACTGCAACGTATTTCCCTAAGGCTATTGAAATAATTCTTTTAAGGTCTCCAAGTAAAATAAATTAAGCCATTGAGAAATTCAGTGAACTAAGTATGAATATCATAGACCAACTTAAAATACATTTATGGTTCCTATTGGAAAGAAAGGGAGTTGTAATTGAAACTCTCTCACCGGGAGAGTGACATAACTCTGTATGGGTGACCGGTTTATACTTAATACAAAAGACTTGATCCCACACACTGTGGCAACCATATATCCATTTGGAAAGATAGATTTGATTTGAAACGGGATTCTTACTTGCAGATGAAAAATTTCAGTGGAGATTTTCTTGATTCACACATACCTTTCCTGAGAACCTCTGTAATCAATACACAGGAACATTATCCTTAAGTGTGATTTTGGGGATTGTTACCAATTCCATAGTGTTAATTTGCAAGCTGCTACGGAGATGAAGTCAAACCCATTCCTAGTCTACCTCTGAACACAGAGCCTTTATACATCCTTCTCTTTTCCTCTAGTAAGAAAAGAAAAAGAGGTGATGTTTATATCACAGCCATCACAAAATGAAGGCTATTGGCTTTGCCAGAGACTTAAAAGGCAGCAGTGCAACCGCTGCCAAACTTCATTCCCAATAGCAGACTTCAAAGTGGCTGGGTTACAACACAGCGCTGTGGTGGAGCACAGCTCTGCAATTGAGAGAGATGCTTGAAGAACGTAGCAAGCATTTCTCTACACCCTACCTTGCTGTGGGACAAGGCAGCACTCAAAAGTCAACACACACAGACCTACTGCCAGGGCTGGAAAGGCAGACTAAGGAAGATGGCATGATAACATGCCACAAATATAGCTGAGAGAAATGACAAGCTAGTATCAAAAAATTTAAGATAATTTGAGTGTGTTTCGTAGCTATAAGGAAACATACGTCACATAGGTTCATTTCAACTTCCATTAAAGAAAGAGCTCCACATGGTCTTGAGCAAAAGGAGGAAGGAGACTCAACAGTTTAACAGAATGTTTTAAGACGGAAAAAAACCCACCATATATCCAAGACAGTATCAGTTCATTTAGACTTGCCTGCTCAACAAAGAGTTATCTAGCAGCCTAGACACCTGTCTGAGGCAGTAATTTGCCTGCCTACTCCAGGAGGCTTGCAGGAGTTCTTAAAGCTTTTTATGGACACCTTAGATCCTTTCACCCCTAGAGAATATAATTATCACTTTTCCTACACTGCTCTTCAACTGCAACCTCAAATTTGCACAGGAACAAAGAAATCTGTAAATAAGTGCTCTGAAGGCATCATGAATGCATCATGAATAATGCATTCCAGCACCCACGGAAAGAGCAGGGCATCCAGAGCTGCACCACAGCCACAGCACTCCAAAGGCAAAAGAACGGGTGCCAACACAGCACCCCTTTCTCTCCCAGGGTCACACAAGACCACTCCAAGCTCAGCAGCACCCTTGGTCACTGTATTAGATGATCACGCCTGAAGCGGAGAAAAGTGCGATTCCAAAGAAATACGTATTTATAAACTATAATACTTCCACGATAAAAAATACAAATGGGATAAAACTGTAGGGTAAAAATTAGAGTCCCTGAACAAGCAAGCAAACAGTTGCATGGAACGAGTGTTAGGGCAAGGAGGAACTGGTATCCATGGGGAAAAGAGAGCATGCAAGGAACAGTTTTCAGTGAGATGGTAAACTGGGACAAATATTTACGATGAGCAATTTATCATGCAGCAAACCCATCACAGAGGGCAGGAGCATGTTAGGGGACCAGAAAGCACTGGCTGAGCTTTAAGGTAGCAGAGTAGGACTGTAGGGTGGCTAGAGCTCCCTTCTCCCAACCTAATGCTTTACAACGCTATTTTAAGAGCAGACCGCTTCTCACACTACCCAATTACCCATAGTGTCTTGCTGAAGCAACTGGAGACATACCTACATCATCCTCATTCAAGATTCACTTGCCAGAAAAGCTGTGTCAGGTGAGCTATAAGCAGCAGCTCATGCCTCTAGTGATTTGTAACAAGCGGGACACAAATAGCCCTGGCACAGACTGTAGGCGACTCTTCATTAAAAGTCTTGTAGTTGGATTTAGGGAAAAGTTCACATCTGTTCTTGCACTACACACATTCATCAACTCTCGCTCAGCCAGAGCACAGCGAATTTGCCTGCAATGTCTGAATTTAAGTATTAAGTAGCAGGATTTATTTCAGGCATCCATGGGCCAGGAGAGGACCAGACAAGCCAGGACGGAGCAGAAGGCAGAGGAAGGATCCTTTGTGGTTCCAAAAAAGCCTTTATCAAGATGCCAAGTGCAAAGTGAGAGATTTCCCCCAGCATCGCTGCATGGGAGAGAAGTATCAAGCACAGCCTCTCTTTCCTGGCTGTGTTTAAGAGCTCACACTGTGGTTTGATTTTCACAGGTGTAAAAGCAGAAGACAACCAGCCACGGCGGTCACTGTGCTTTGGCATCTGCTCCCAGGTTGGTCTTTGTGGCTTCTCAAGGACTTGCTGAGCATGAACCCTGACAAACACCAGCCTGAGGAAAGGAGCAGAGGTAACATCCTCAGCTGCTTCACCTTACAAATACTGCTCCTGGAGCATGGACAACCTTCCCCCTTTGCAACGCCATCACGAGAAGCTTCCAGGCGGGGCATTTTCTGGGGAACAAGCTCCCGCGTGACACCTTGCTGATGAGGTCTGAGGCACAAGAGAAGTTATCCAGGACTATAGAGCAACCTGCAGCCATCCCCAACACCTGCCTGATAACCATTTCCAAGCCAGCCTTCCTTTTCTGCCTGGTAACAGCCAAGGGGAAAGAGACATTTGTGCAGACTTTGTAGGGGAAAGTCTTAATCCAAAATACAGGTAGCTCAAGAATAAGCGTGGGAGATTTGGGAATAGGGGAGTCATTTGTTCTTCACAGACAATTATTGGTCTTGAATCATTTACAAGGAGGATAATGAGACACTGGAGAGAGTGATACTGAATTAAAAACGACGGTCCTGATCTTTATCCCTTTCCATTTTTCCTCTTAATAAAACTGCGTGGGATTTTCCTAGACAGAAGCGCCCTTACTGCTAATTAAATTATCTTTAAACATTTGGATGTAAGATTAAAACACCTGGAGAACTAACACACAGGAGGAGAAGGCAAGGAGAAAAGCAAGACTGTACCAAGACCGTGTTATTTAATTTTGCTGCAACTTCAGAACTGATTACAACATGAAAAGTACAGTTTCAAGAAAATACTAGTTTTGTCAATGTGCATTTTTATGGGAATCCAAGACCAAAATATCTTGTTTCAAGTAGTTTGAATCAAATCAATTTTTTCCTGCTTGGTGGCATGACATGAAGAAATTTTACTTTGAGTTAGTTCAGCTGTGAAGTGCTGTTTCTCAGGAGCTACAGGTTGTGACGGCCACGTTCTCCTATTCTGCCTACAGGATGAGCTCCTGAGCAAACTGCAGTGCTTTTTCTCTCTCCTCTTCCCCACCCCTACAGTAAGTTTTCTCATGGTCAGGATATTCCTGGAGTTGTCCAAAAACTTCACACCGTATTTTTTTCCCTTGACAAGCCATCAGTCTGTCTCATGGGACATGGCAGGCAGTGACCGAGTTCATCCATATGGCTGCTAACAGAGGTGCCAGCTTGGCTGGAGTAGCCCCAATTTAGCCATAAGCAAAGCCAAAGAAGTCCATACGTTAACTTTTCCAAAATCAAGGTTTCTAATGTTTTAACTATTTGAGAAGATTTAGGAAGAAAAAAATGCTGAAATATCCCAGTTTTCGGCAGAATGGAAAATCCACCTTTTGCACAGCTCTGCGCTTTGCCGCAAAGGAATGTAATTCATTTGGTTTGAATTACAAAACAAGGCATGGTTTATCATCTCCATACAAAGCAATCAGTACACACTTGATCCAACTTATTAGTCTGCTACTTGTCATCTTGTTAGTCTTACTTGTTGCAATCCAGAATCTTCCGAAGTACTTATCTATAAATGTATGCTGAATGGTAAAAAAATAAATAATTTCCTCCATTTTTCCATACATTTTGAGCTTTAGAGAAACAAATCTTTTCAAACTGTTGTCATGAAGGCTAGTTTAACAAAAACTTTCTTAAGAGCTTTAGTTTGCCACGCTTTTTATCATTCAGCTTTTCAGGCATCTTATTCTGGGCCAGGATGACAACAAATACCTACCTGCATGCTTAAACCCCCCTCCCCAAAATGCTTTACCTCCAGTAAGTGACCATTTACTGGACCCAGCACAGAGGTCATGAAAACCAACACAGTGTGAGCCATGCCCACCAGCATTGCTCCAGGCTGTTACTGCAGCTGCCTGCCTATATGTACGTAATAAATGACATTCTTTCCACACAAAGTAAAAATAAATAGACAATAGAAAACAAAACCCAGCTCACTTAAAGCGATGTGGGGGAAGAAATACCAATCTTCCCCCCCCCCCCAAAAAAAAATACACTGTGCTTTTAGCCGTTTCCTTTCATGGAGACTGCACTAAGTAAGGCTACTACATAGATGCTCACAGCAAGCATGCAGAGGAGTAAGTAGTGATTCTGAGCTAGTGACCAAAGATAAGTCTGCAATGGATAACTCAGCTGATTCTGTCTGCTAGTAAGCATGACAACACGCAACCCAAACCATAAAATCTTCATTCTTCTCTAATAATTTTAAAAGAGACTAATGGAAATTTTTTTCAGTTTTAGTAAGACTTCCAGTATGCTGAGATGTAGGACATGAGCAACAAGTTCCAGTTCAGTGTGCATTTTTATAGCAAGCCCAGAAAATACGGGTTTCTTGCCTAAATGGTGACACAATCGTTAATGTAATGGAGAGAACAGCACTGCTGTAATTTCTGATACAATCCTATTAATAAAGGTTGCAGCAAGAATTTTACTTTTTATTTTCATTCACCTTTCATAACTTAGACTTCTCAGGTGTTTCCTGACCCTTACCTAGTTTTTGTAAAACAGACCTACGAAACATACCTCTTTGCTCATGGTGTGCAATTAACAATAGATGATAAAATATCAAGTATTCTGTGCTGCAGTCGACTAATGCAGAAGCTAAAATCATTGGATAACAGTTATTTCAGGGACAGCCTTGCACACATGCTGAGATTAAATTAAAGAGTGAATTTATTAGAACCTGCAAGAAATCTCAAACGAGAAAAGATGCAGGAGATTCTGGCTCAGTTACCCATGCACGAGCTACTGACTTGAAGCCAATGAACAAAATCATCTCCAGAATGCAGAGAGTCTGAACAGAATAAAAATACTTTAAAACTTACACAACAGAAATCGCATGCTCATAGGAGGATAGCAGCCATATTTCTAAGTGTGCTAAAATGGGCCTAACACAGGTCATAGCCCTGAAAGGCTATGGAAGTTTTCCAGTTCCACCGCTCTTCCCTCCGAAGATTAACATGCAGCTGCTGGGCCACCCACAGCAAGGACTCACTTGAGGCAGAGGCAAGCTTGAGGCTGGCAGTCATGGGTGGGCAATAGCCACGGACAGCAGCTGGTTGTCAGACCGCTGACAACCTGCCACTTCCCATGCAGGACTGCAAGATACTGCGTTGGATCAGCTGCTCTAGAACAAGGTCAAGACATTATGTCCCGCCTGTGGAGTGCACCACGGAGATGTGCTAATGCAGTCTCTGAAGTCTGATCTCACCTGAAGCTTCTTTATCAACACTTCTGTTATTCTCCAAATAGCTCAGGGCATCTACTTTCCTTACTTTGCCTGCCACTTTTGGAAGATGCAGACTAAATCCAAAACTAGCCAGAAATGTTAAGGAGACACATTGCTACTAGGAATATTGTTAGAGGCCAGGTCAGAGCAGTATCTCTGCAACAGGAGCCGGCAATGCTGCCACCCTGCTAAACTGCGAGAGAAACACATCAGGGGCTGCTCCTTTTCCATCTCTAAACTCACCAGCTTCCCACCCCAGGAAGAGGAAACCATCCGATCCTTAATAGTGCTCAAAATCTTTTGCAATATAAGCAGCAAACTATACGCAGCAGTGGGCTGAGGCCAGGGGCTTATTTCAGATAAGCCAAGCATTATTGCAGCAGAGTCTGATTAAAATAAGCACACGCTAATAACATCTATGCTGCATTACAGAGCTCATTTTTTTTTAAAGATGTAGCACTTTAATTCCGTGTGTCAAAGCAAATGGAAATTGTTATTTGACTAAAGGAGGCAGAAATGAGAGAGAGATAATCAGCAGGTCATGGGCAGAGCCAAAAATGGAGGCCAGGTTTCTCAAGAATGTTTTCTGTTAGGCTGCACTGTCTACAAATGAAGGATTAACGACACCATAATGCCAATTTTCTGAGCCAATTATGCCCTTTGTGGCTCGAACCATTGGGGTTACTATCAAGTAAAACACATTTGTCGTAAGTGTTCCAGTCATTCTTGCATTCAACTTGATAGCACGCTAGCACATTTCTGACCAAAAAAATAACTTTCTTTGAAAGGGAGCAGTTAAAGAGGAATCCAGTTTTCAGTTATACCCAGCTACTGTTACAAACCAATTCTGTCACAGTGACAGTTCACTGCAGTTCCATCTTTTTCCATTGTTTTCTACAGTATACTGCAGCAAAAATGACCATTATTGTCATTTTGATACAGTAACTAGGTTTGTTGTGATTCAGCTATGCAGAATTCATTATCAATTACCTACAATTACCTTTGCAGGATGAAGGCCAGCTAGTGGCAAGTGAAACCAATTCTCAGCAGAGGGGTGAGGCAGTACTCCCCAGAGGATGCAGCACAGCACACCCTGCTCTCACAGGGGGTTTGTGGCAAGATGCTCAAAGCCAAGCGAGCCCAAAATGCCGTTTTTCCTAGGCTGAAGGATTTCCTTTTGAAACCTCCTGTGTTCCACAAACTTGTGTTCCCAAAACACAGACAGCATCAATTTCACCAAAGAGTAGCAGGTCCTAGGGAAATATTTTACTTGAAAACACTGGGTTTCATCATTTCTAAAATGCTTTTTACCTCCCCTGCTCCCAAAAAGTTGAGGAACTTTTTAGTAGCGGTCCAGCTACAAAGTAGCAAACCATGTTTTTATGCACAGACATTTATATATCCATCCCAACTAAATTCTCTATGTTTCGCCAGTTTATGTATAATGTTTGTGTCATAAGCAAGAATTTCCTCTGCCTTTATCCCCTTTCCCTGCCTAGTAAGATGAAAACAGGCATCATATCACTTTACCCTAAACACTGGGTTTTGGAGAAGCTGCCAGCATACCCATACACACTCCCTCCCCACTGTAGGTCACAGACAGAGATGGAGATCAAAGCTGTGCTATTCCTGCACACTCGCCTGAGCGGAATCAATTCCTACACCACCAACACCAGCACTGGGTGAGGGTGGAGTGAAGAAAGAGTCAAAACCAATCTCAGTTTTTCTCTTCCTTAAGCTTTAAAAAAAGAATTAGTCTCCTGGACTATTCCTGTAGCAATTCAAGTGCTGTGAGCTTCTCTCCCTTTTCTTTGCTTCATTTAGAATTCACATCTGTCTTCTGCTGTATTTACACCAGACTTTAATGCAAATCAAATCAGCTTATCTACTGTGCAAAATTAATGCATGCCCTATTAACACAAGTCTTTTGAACTGGTTAAGGAGGGAATTTTTGAGACCTTTCTTCATCTTCCAGCTCTTGACTCAGTCTTAAGGTGCAATTTAGAAGCACTGGTTGTGACTTATAAGTACTCAGTGGTATTTAGCTCTCAATTTCCCTTATACTCAAGGATTGACTGATGTATTTATTTACTTATTTTTAACCTTGGGAAACCTTTCCCCCTTTGATTGCTTCCTGCAAATGAGCGTCTGCCTGGCCTGGTACTCTGATCCCATGGCAAAACTGGTTCAGCTTCCACCTTCTTAGCGCTGCCAGCACACATCCATCAGACCAAATGATTACGCTTCTTTCCAACGTAATTGTTAGTTTTCAGCTGCAGAACAGTCTATGCAAAGTCATTTGAAGACATTTTGAACTTAAGGACTGGAACACTTCACTCCTTGGCTTGTACCACAGGTGTCATGTCTATAAAGAGATGTTGATAATATCAGCAGCTCAAGGTCTAAAGCTTCCACAAATTGTCAAGATTTGCTGCTAGGACAATGCTTTATTCTCGTATTCTCTGTCTCGTTTGTGTATCTGTGGGGTAAATTAATGGAATCATTCATTCAGATTTCTTCACTTTTGTGTAAACTTCTTGTCTGAAGGTTTCTTATTGCTGTTGCCTTGCTTTCTCGCTGCCTCCTTTGAGGATTTCTAAGTGATAGAAAATTGCAGGCTTGTCCCTCTTTATATCAGTTTTAGTCTGTTTCTTCCATCAAGGTGACATCACTTGCAGATTGTGCAGAGCACAAACAGCAAATCTAATTGAGAGTAACAATGCCACCCCATTAAAGTTTAAGGGCTTCTGACAAAGATAAGAGAAGGCATTCCAGACTACCTTAAGTGTGTATAGTCACTAAAATAACACCTGAGGATTTTTTTCTTCTTTTGCTTTTACGCTTTAGCTTAGAGGTCTTGCATGCCTATCACGATGCCTTGCCAGCACTGCCCTTCTGTAGCACATCCTCCTGCCTCCTGAAGCCTGTGGGGGCTGGGCTGCAGCAGCCTCCCCTTTGATGCTCCACGTGATTTTCATGCAGTCGGCTTTACGTGAAGGGCTTTCCTACAAGTGTAATCTGTGCGTCCTTCTGCAAGTACTTATTCTGCTTTAGAATTCAGTCAGTTCAGGAGTATAAAGACGTGGCTGAGAGGAGTAACTCAGCCTGTAAGAGATTTTGTACTGAAGAGTCCCCTTCACAGGGACCAGGATCACGGTTACTCACATCCTTGGCATTGGCTACAGATGTGACTGCCAGGTTATGCTGCCACTTTATCAGGCTGGTCCCTGGTGAGCCCTCCATCCCTCCACATTATTTGTCAAACACGCTATTCCCTGTAGATGATGATCTGCCACCTTTAAGAATATCTACTGTTTCTGTGGTGATTTTTTTTCCCAGTACAGATATATCTTCTTCTATCTCCTTTATTCCCCACTTGCTGGCCTGCTAATCATTGTGTCTATACAGATTTTCTTGATACTCCTTCTAGCTCTCTTTCCCTTTTCATTACAGAAAAAGCGCTGTATACATACAAACACACACATTCTCTCAAACACACCGCACTTCCAGTACTCCTGAGGCTCCCCAAGATCAAAGACTTTTGGACCAGTCACCCACCCCTCTAGAAATAAAACCCACAATGAGGGAGTGGTAAATAGGCAACCACCCTGGGCATCCTCCCTTTCCTTCCTGGTGGGTCTGCAAAACATCTCACCCCCAAAGAGCTCTGCCAAGGTGCCCACGTTTCAGCACCAGTGAAGCCACAAGGCCTCCCTTGCCTGTCCTCTGCCAAGGCTGCACCTCTGGGAACAAGCATTGCCCCATTTTTCACTACTTTTCCATGGAACCTGGACTACAAAAAGTGCTGTGTTGTGCCAGTTCTGACTCTGTGTTACAGTTTTGTTTACACATAAGTAAAATGAAATTGTTATGGACATGTGTTATTCTGGCTTCCAATTAGGATGTTTCATTCTATTACAACCTTTAGGAGTTGTAAAAGAATCATCATTAAAAAATTATATATACCAAATCATGGCTAATAAATAGTTGTGCAAAGCAACAAAAAAATGAGATCATTACAGAAAGGAAAAACAAAAATATTTTTAAAGTATCTGAAAAGAGGAATTACACTGACATGGTAAGGCATGTGTGAGGCAGTAAAACCCTTCTGCACTTACAAATTTTCAGGCCAAGGACTTCTCTTCAAATTCAGGACCTTGGGTTTTTTTGGCTATGCCTCCTTCTCTCCCTCCCCTTTTTTTCTTCTCTCCATCTATGAGATTTGACAATGCCAAGATATCATTTTGCTCAAATAAGTACTTAAGTTTATAATATTTTTCCAACTTCAGTTTATCAGCATTTTCCAACTTACATTTACTGCTCAGTTACCAACTAAACCTAAAGTTTGCTCAACTTTAGCCAGAGATGAAACGTGGAACAAAGGAAGTGGAAAAATGGGACAGAAATCTCATTACAGTTGCTGGCCCTTAATACAAAAGCTATTTCTGGACTGAGAATAAACAGAGGACTTAAAAAAACCTTCTAGTCCCTGGTCAGACAACAAAAAGGCTGGCAGAGAATAAGAAAAAGCATCAGTCTGCCAGATTACTTTCTAGAGTGTCAAGTGACAAACATCTATGGCCACAGCCTCATGGCCCACCAGGTGTCTTGAGCACCGTCACTGAGCTCATACCAGGGATTGAGCTGCAAGAGGACAACAGGGATGGCGGTGATTAGGGGAATGGCCAGAAGCAGCACCTGTGGCTTGGTCTTGTGGCATCTATATCCTGCTAACGACACGCTCACCTAATGTGATAAAATCAACTATTTGCAGTGGCTGTCTCATCTATTTTTTATGTTCAAATTAAACGCTTGATTTTGGTTTTAACTTTACAATAAACGACCAAGAATAAGAGACTGAGAAAATACAATCTGTGGACAGTAGAGTCTTCTTGTACGGCTGACCATATTGTATGTAAACCCAGTTAAGATTTCAATGTGTTTCCTTATCAAAATTCTGCAGACAGTTTGCCAAAGGCTACTTTAATTTCAAATACAGAACTATACACTTTTGCCATATTTATGAGAAGTATTCTTGTCATAATGCATCTCTACATTTATATTTAGCAACACAAACTGTAGAAAATAATTATAGAAAAAACTTTAAGCCTGCACTTCTACTTGAAATCCAATCTCTGCAACTGAAATAGCTCCTTGACAATATAAAGGAAGGTAGATGTCTTCGATACTCTCTGCTCTCCTGTTTTTAGCTCTTTAAAATGTTTTCTTGTGGGGTTATGCTTGGGAAGATGTGGATACAACTCAAACAATAGATATTCAGTAGTTGAAAAGTAAGAATGAAATAAAATTATAGAATGTTTATTATGAATAAAACCTGTATTCTGCTAAATATCTCTTCCCTGTTGAGAAGCCTAATAATCCTAACCCATGTCATTGTAACTAGGACTTCAGAGATTTTTTTCAAACTTGCTTTATTTATATCTACCCTAGCTGAACGGCAGTACATCAGGATAAATTTCAGGCTCACTTCCATCAGTGGATTAACCTTCCCAATTACTGATCAATTTTTCTTTCAGCTCATTTCTCATTCTTTCAGCTCATTTCTCATTCTAGTACCCAGTGATTTCCCTAATTCACACAATATGGCCTTTAAATGTCAAATCACAAATACATGGGAAAAAAGGCATTTGATAAATCTGAAAGCTATCCATAAAAACACTGGACAGAAAGTGAACCAACCCACCAAACTGCTCTCCTCTCCTTCCATTGCAGGGAACAAGCCATGAGGACTCACATTCTAGATACACATTTTTCAAGATAAAACAACCCAGGAGCCCATAGAAATGGGCTTCCAAAATAAAGGAAAAGGAATTGCAGCCCCTAAAGCCATGGCAGTGGGCTGCTGCTTCCTTGCAGCTTTATCCCTCTGCCCCCTTGGCTACACGGGATTTCGTTGCAGAGCAGGTGCCGGCCCCAGAGTCATGCACCCCTCTCCTAACTTAGGAGGCCACCAACACATACCAGGGTGGCTCCTTCCCACTTGGAAAGGGCACACAGCTGCCTAGTGACAACGCACCTTAAATTTTATAATGGTTTCTTTCAAATTATTAGCTTGCATATGCATAATCAGGTAGTCTAGCTCTGATATGCACGATGATTAGGATTAATCGCTTGGCTGATGAATTGGGCCAAGCAAGAGCTTGCCCTGTAGTAAAGCCCCATGCAAGAGCTGCCTATATTCTTTACTGCTGTTCTCCAAATTCAATTAAGATGTCGCATACACTCTTGGAGCTAGGGATTATAAGGAAAGTTCACATTGTTCAGCAGTAGTCAGCCGGACGAGAAAAGGCAGTCTCTCCATCACCATGTGTGGTGTAACACAGGCCCTTGATTATCTCAGCTGTTCAGGTAGGAAGCTGGAGGGCACCACTTGCACCTGAGCAGCTGTACAAGCTGGAGTCACCTCACTGGCCAGAAATGATTGAAGAGCGAAATACTCTCCTTTTGATTCAGCTTTGGCTACGGCCCAGTGACCTGATTTCAGAGTAGGAATACTCTGGTAGCCATACATGGGTGCCCTACAAACACAATGTAATTATCCTTCAAGTTTTATTTTGTGTGGACATAATTAACATTTTGGTGGGATAGCCAAGCGGAGCATCTTCTCCAGCATCTTATTCTTCTGAACTGATTTAGATAAACTGCTGTGGAGGGAAGGAAAAAAAAAATGAACAAAAACAAAACAGAAAACCCCCCACAAAAAAAATCCCAAAACAAAACCCCCCAAACCACGAAAATCCCTCAGCATGAAGGATACAGACAACTTTATCTTTGTTAAATTCAACATATACCACAGGCTTTCCTTAACAATAAAAAAACAAACAAACAAACAAAAAAACCCCACCACTACCAAAACAAAGCCTATCTCTTCAGCTCAACAAATAAAGCACACATTGTACATTTTGAAAGGCTACACTGAACATCTACTAGCATTACCGAAAATCATTGTTCCAGAACACTAAATTTTCAGTAGGAAAATCATCTATGTCAGAAACATTTTAAACGTACATTAGAGAAGAGGAGCTACTACATGCTGTCAAGTTATTTCTCAGACACTTTCCAAGGTTTTTGTCCGTATTCATTATGTATCAGTTTACTCAAACTTGATTCTTGCATTTTTGCTTTGTCTTTTTTTTGAGGATATTAATGATCTCTGGCTAGTCATCTATTTTAGAACTATGATTTCCTCTGTTGTTTTTATGAGAAAAATTTAATTAGCATTTTCTGAAAACTGTAAGGTCATTTTGATGGTTTGTGTTTTCTTTAAAAATTGTAAGGAGAGATGAGAGATGTGAAGAGACATCTGGTTAAAATCAACCATGCAGCATTGTAAGCAAAAGAACATCTCACCTGAGGAAAAGTGAAATTGCCATACACAAACTTTCACTTAACTTGGTTAATAATAAAGCATGGGTAAGGTTGCAAAACAGGGCTTTCTTTAGGATGAAAAGAACAAAATCAAGAATAGGAAACCAACTAGTTAGGGAAAAAAACCACAGTTGCAGTCCTTCTTCACGGCATGCAGAGAGGCTACCAGAAAAGATTAAAACCAGGGCTGTTGTAGCTGGGTGAGAAACTAGGCAAGATGGAACCTCTCCTGTTATTGTCCAAAAATTTGGATTCGTTACCCAGTGTGCAATAGCCAATCGTCTTCTTGACCTATGCGTATTACGATGGTATTTTAGTATTATAATGAAGGTAGTTTAGCTTACAGAACCCTAAATTCTCACTATCTTGCCAAGTTGGCTAAAACTCCCCAAAATATGTAGATTAGTAGTATTTTCAAAGTTCATATGTTCACATATTCCAGCATGTTCCTCCCCAGGAATGATAACACTTGCTTTCCGTGATTAGGAGTTCTTTCACTAATTCATCCTTGACAGATTCAAGGATAGAATCCTCCTTATCTGTGAATATGTAACACATGGCCTCTCAACATTAGTCACAATTAACCATTTCAAGGATATGCTTTGGTAACACTGTTCACATTTTGGTAGCTCTCAGGAGCACAACTGGCTTTATTAAGGAAAAAGAAGAATTAAAATGCATATACACACACATATATACTGCCAGCATGGCTAGTTATTCACCTGGTTTTAATCTGTTTGCATAGCCTCTTTGCATGCAGGGGAGAAGGAGCAGCTACCCTGTGATTTAGGAGTGCAGTTAGCTATTAGCTCCAGTAAAACTGCGCACTGGTCACTGGAGAAAAACTTTGCTCAGCTTCTTCCCATATGGGTAGTACCAGAGGACCCGGTCTCTGCCTCGCACCAGCTCTCTCAGCAAGCCTCCGATGCGAGAAAAGGCAGGAGCAGCACAGCAGGACCATGAGAAGGTGTTACACGGGGCATCCGCCCTTCCCACCCTGCAGCCTTGCTCTTGCTGCCTGGGCAGCTCTCCACGGCTGAAGGAGACGGATGCCCCTGTAAAGCAGATGTTAAATATCTTCCTGCAAAGAATCAATACCCTGAGAGGTTAAAAGAAAGGACAGAAAAATCACTGCTTAGAGCCAGTAAGACATTAGGTCCAAACTCAATTTATTTTTGAAATTAGATTTCTCAAAACCAGCAAGTCTGCATTTTGGCCAGCTCTTATAGCCCGGCCTTTTCTTTTCACCTGTAGACTCTATCTTACAAAGCCAGCCAAGAAAAGCAGCAGACAGCAGCAGCTGTCTGACTTCAGTTTATAAGTACTAGAGTTTCCAATAACTCATTTATTGATCACAGAAGTGGTAAATGTCTGTCTATCCTTGAGACGAGAGAACAACAACACAGAAATCCTCACAAAATGATTAATGAGATAATACAGTCATCTAGCTAAAGCTATAGGAACTCAGAATATTTACATGCAGTCACAAGATGAATGTACCCTTCTTTACGAGACTCTCTTAGCTTGGCTGTAACACTGCGACCTGTGAATCCCAACTTTGATAAATTAACATCCAGATCACAATCCACAGCAAAAGGGATTTGAAACAGCAGCAAGGGGCCAGGTCCTGAACATCAATCAGCCCAGCTTCTTGGGCTTCGGGAGCCAGTCAGTACTAGGCAGAAATCCAGCCATTAGTAAATGACTCTTGAGTTAAATATAGCATACGTCATTGCCTGACACCCAATAAGTTGTTCACGCATCTAGGTAAAGCACTACTATTTCCACTATGCAGCGTTTTACAGATACCTCACATGCATGAAATTACAAAAGTCGCAGGGTAGACGAAGAATAGAAGAAAGATTTACAAATTATGGATTTATCTTTTGGTATAGACAGAGCACTCCAGGGAAATTTTCTCCTCGACAGAAGAGCAAAGTAATTTCACACATAATAGAGAATGTGAAGACAGAAGGGCTCCGAGTCCTCCTTTCTTCAAAAAGCCGCACAAGAGTGCGGTGCAGAGGAGGGAGGCATTGCCTCTGCATTGCTGCTGCCTTAGCTTCTGAAATATCTGCTGGAACTTCTGGAGGAGCTCTGATTTCACATTTATAACACAAAATGAGTAACTGGAAGGAGCTGAACACAGAATAACTTCAGTAATTTCCTCCTCCTTTTCATCCAACACTTCAGCTTGCAAGAACGCTTAATAAGAGCATGTATTTCCCTAACTCTATTTCTTTTTGCATTCTTTCATTTTCAGGTCCCTTCCAATTTTGTCCCTTTTTCACTTCCACACATCCCTATCATGTGCTGAAGGGAACCTTTCAATTTTTTTTCAAGGTCATAAAATAATCTGATTCTCCAATCAAAAAAGAAGATTATTGAAGCTGACCTCAATTGGTCCTAACGTATACCATCCTCCTAGTCTGACTCACCATGATCAAGTCACTTGGATAAAGTTCTACATAAAACCATCTACAGCACAATACCAGCTAATATGAATAACACGACTGAAATCCTTTATTGCTGAATGGTGGAAGGTGACAAAGTTTTCCCTTTGCTCAACTATCCATGCCATCACTTCACACCAGTGGAGTTATGTCAGCATATTGCATCACTGAAATACACTCACAAATACTTCAGGACATTCCTCATTCTGCCAGTCCTGAGGTGTTTTCTGGGGGTTTTGGGTGGTTTGGGGACCGGGGGATGGCAAGGGTTCTTTTGTGTTTTCTGGTGTTTTGTTGGTGGGTTGTTTGGTGAGGGGTGGGTGCGGTTTGGTGGGGGGGGATTTTTTGGTTTTTGGTTGTTTTTTTTTATTTTTTTGTTTGTTTTGCTGCATCCCCTAAACCTGACAGAAACCTCTGAACAAATGTATTGTTTCATGAAGTTCAACCAGGCCAAGTGCAAGGTCCTACACATGGGTTGGGGCAATCTCAAGCACAAATTCAAGCTGGGCAGAGAATGGACTGAGAGCAGCCCTGAGGAGAAGGACTTGAGGGTTCTGGTTAGTAAGAAGCTCAACATGAGCCAACAATGTGTGCTTGCAGCCCAGAAAGCCAACTGCATCCTGGGCTGCATCAAAAGAAGCGTGGCCAGCAGGTCAAGGGAGGTGATTCTGACCCTCTACTCTGCTCTGGTGAGACCCCATCTGGAGTACTGCATCCAGCTCTGGGGCCCCCAACGTAAGGAGAACATGGACCTGTTGGAGCGGGTCCAGAGGAGGGCCACTAAGATGATCAGAGGGCTGGAGCACCTCTGCTATGAAGACAGGCTGAGAGAGTTGGGGTTGTTCAGCCTGGAGAAGAGAAGGCTACAGGGAGACCTTATAGCCCCTTCCAGTACCTAAAGGGGGCCTACAGGAGAGATGGGAAGAGACTCTTCATCAGACAGTGTAGCAATAGGACCAGGGGTAACATTTTCAAACTGAAGGAGTGGAGATTTAGATTTAGATTAGATATTAGGAAGAAATTCTTTCCTGTGAGGGTGGTGAGACACTGGAACAGGTTGCTCAGAGAAGCTGTGGATGCCCCATCCCTGGAGGTGTTCAAGGACAGGCTGGATGGGGGTTTGAGTAACCTGGTTTAGTGGGAGGTGTCCCTGCCCATGACAGGGGGGCTGGAACTAGATGATCTTTAAGGCCCCTTTCAACCCAAACCATTTCATGATGCTATGATTTGTTGATGAACTATTAAAAAAAAAATAAGGAACTTATATAAATGTGACATTACTACTAACCAAAACTTTCTCCTGCACACATGAAACCTTTCCATCAGAGTCCATCAGTGTACCATATGGATCTCAGGTATATGTTCAGGCCCCTTTTACTCATTTTTAATCCTTAGTCATGCAGAACTACCCCCAGGGGTTGACATTTGTACTAAGGGATGGTAGGATCTTTCTTACTTCACTTTACAATAATCATCCTTTGTTCCATTTGCTGCTTATTCAATGCAGAATTGCATCCAATACACACAGTGTCACATTGTTGAGTGTTATCTGCAATTGTACATTTTGCTACCTCAGCATCTCCAGTAAAAACATGTTCCCTAAATCATATTTATATATACGAGTTACAGTGCAATGAAGGAGGAAAGTGTCTGTACTTTAAAAATTATCTTTAGAACTTTGTTGGAAAGGATGCTCAAAGTGTAACGTTCCTACATACCTCTATGATTCAGTAATGTAGCCAGGCCATAAATTAATTCTTAATGGTATTTTGCTAAATTGAAAAAAAGACAGTTCCATTACTACAGCCCATAACCTAAATCTCTTGATACAAAATGACTTCACGTTCAGTTATAAAGAACTGAAAGACAACAGTTAAGCTTTAAAATGGGAATATATTTGGAAGATATCCCATTAAAATAGTAGCATTGATAGCGCTGAAAGGAATCAACTTGACAAACCTTTCCGCAGACAACGAGTGGTACCTATGCATCTTATCTGGTCTTTGGAATTTTACTAATGGTAAATACCATTACATTTTGTAATGTAAAATATATTTGTACCAAGATATGAGGCACTGCAGAAACTAGATTAGCATAAGAGGGTTCCTTCATATATATCCTTTACTGGAATTAAAAGGTAGCAGATACAACATATGAAACTGTGTGCTTGAGATTTTTCTTATTTACCGCCACCGTTAATCCGTCTCTTTTGACATTAGATATAAGCATATTTCTTGAGGAAAACGGGTCAGGGTAGGGGAAAAAACTATGCAGAGAGCAGCTGTATTCATATTTGTCTGGCCTTTCCTCACGGAAGTAGCGCACTGATTGCTGAGAGCTAGTCATTAATGAGTAACTGCCAATATTGTCAACAGTTCTAGAGATTTTAGAGCCAAGCTTGAAATACCTTGGGTCTGGTCAAAGGTTTTAAATTTCCATAGATCAATTAGAATCAAATACAGGATTCTGAAAATGTAAAGGGGTCCAAATAAAAAAAAAAAAAAAAAAAAAAAATCTTTGTACACTTTCGAAAGCCTGTGTGCAAAGTTAGAGGGGAGAAATGGAGCCGAAGTGTCATAGAGACAGAAGTGCTGTGAAGCGCTTTGGAGTTACAGGGGGCACGCACTCAACTTCTGAGTCTATTCAGAAGCAGCACAATTTTTTTTTCAATGCACAATGGAATCAATTAATAACAAATGCACTCACTTCGAGTTGCTTAATAAAACGTCCAATTTAATAAAGTTTCTCCTATCTTAAACTCCAACAATATGCAATTGCGGAACTGCAATGCCTACAATGTAACATACAAAGCATATGAGAAACCTGGGGGAAGGAAGACAGTAAGCAAGATGTCATAACACCAGGATTAAAAATAAAATAAAAAAAGGTAAAAATAAAACCCAAACACACAAAACCAGAAAAGGCAGAAAAATAAGCTATCTGTACTGTAGCATTGTAAGGAGAGGTCATGGTCAAATAAAATTAAAACACTAATCATCTCAGCAAATAACCCAAAATTCACGTGCCTTGAAATGTCTTGCCTAAAACAGAGGAATATAGGATTAGGTCTATACTACCTTTCAGCTGAACAGGACGGCTACACCAACCGCAATATGCCAGGAAAGACCAGAAAGGGTAGTAAACAAATTAGCAGTAGGGAGGGTTCAGTTACTGTCCCAGACTAGGCAAATATCACACTGCGACAGGAAGCAGAGAGGACATTTGCTCAGATGCTGCCAGTAACTGTGTGAAGAAGTTTGCTGGGAGCTCACAAGTAAGATGCAAAACCTACTTGGTCCTAGGTAGGTACAGGTCAATCAGAATCACACAACTGGAAACGATCTCAGGAAGACAGGACCTCTCTATTTCAAAGGTATCAGTAACTAAAATAATCAAATGATGTGCATCATGAATTACACATAATTATATTTAACAAGTTACTAGGTGAAGTGCAGAGTCAAGCGCACGGACAAAAAATAAAAATAAAATAAAAATCAGAAAGCTCAAAAGGAGAAATGATTACCTCTTCTGGTTGGCAAAGATTCAAACATTCCACTTGTGCCCTGACGGCTTTACCCCAGGCCATGTACATGATCCTGTGAAAAGAGATGAGACAGTGAAGACAGAATGGCTGCATCACACCAGAGAAATAATCACTGTTGACTGTGGTGAACAACTTGATGATAAAGAGTCATTTAAGCTTTTAATTAAAAATTAATTGTCAAAGCTAGTCTTTCCCCATCAGCAAAGCACTTGGAGTTACCTCTGCTACATTTCTTTACCTTTCATTTCAAATGAGGCAGGAACAGAAACAGTAAGCGTGGTTTCACATGGGTAGTATCAAAGTGCAAAGACTAAAGAAATACTGCACCCAAAGAAGGATGGAGTTATATTCAATTTAAAGTAAGTTAAATTTAGAAAGAAGAGGCAAAAAACAGCAAAGAAAAGCAGAATACATTATTGCTATACAACAGTGACTAGGACTGGTTTTAATGCAGTAACAAAAAAAAAAAACTAAAAACAAACAAAAACTTCAGAAAACACCTAGCTCCAGAGTTAGCTCAGTCGATGCTATAAACCATAAAATAATTGTATATGCATACACACAGAGATATAAACACAAACATATAGACAAAGCAATCTAGGAAGATCTTATCAGAATTATTCTTGATCAAAATAAGAATACATTATCTCCTGCAGGAAGGCAGGAGATCCAACGACACATGTCTCAGTGTCAGAAAATGGGCACAAGTACTCCTTTTAATTTAAAAACTTTTGAAGTTGCAATTAAAAAAAAATTTTTTTTAAATTTATTTTATTTTCTAGAAGCATCAACAGCAAATCCTATGTAATGGCATAGAACATATCCTGGGATCTCCAGACACTTCATAAAAACGCACAGTTGATGAACCCCTCGATACAGGCGGTAAAGCAGGCTCTCGTTTAATAGGCAAGGAAATTGATATTGAGGAAGGCATAGGGCGGACTTTATGTTTGAATACCTAAGTGACTTCACATGTCATTAACCCCAGCGACTTGCATCATCGCCAGCAACAGCTGCTCAGGACCTCTAAGGAGTCCAGGTGGATCAGGGCTGGTCCCAGCGCGTTCACAAGGGACACTGTGGTTTAAGCAACCTCTTCAAGGTTATATAAATCTGGCTTCCAGGTCTGCTTTAGTCACAAGATCCATCTTGCTGCACTATTTGGAATATACGTGAAATACATATCAAATATCCTAATGGTTTTACTGGTTGTCTTGCCAAATGCATTTGATGGTCATGAAGTCCCTAAGGGAGACTTTCTTCTTTTCTGTATAATGGAGATGAATAAAAACCTGGTCTTCAAATTAGGAGTTCTCTTAATATAGGGACTGACGGGGTGTTCCTCCACAGAAGTAGCTATGAAGAATGGTTACTAATAGGACTAAATAAGTCAAGAAAATATTTTGGGGAACAATCCAGAAACAGCAAAACCTACAGAAGGTACATTATCTGCAGGCACCTGTTCTAAGCAGCTCTGGATATTGATCCCATAAAAAGGATCAGAGCATTCAGTTTTGTTTTTCAGAAACAGCAAATTTAAAGCTGCCCCACTAAATGTAGTAGATGATTGAAGAACTGTTTACTGCTTTCTTGACTCCCAGCTTCGTATCCCAAAACTGATATTTAATATACCCCTGCATAAACAAAAATGAACTCCAAATTAACAACAATGGCTTTTTTAAGTGCTTTAGAGAAATCATTTAGGTTAACTGCTTTGCAGCCACTAGAAGTAGTGTCAAAAATTAAAACGTTACTTGTTTTATTTTTTCCATAGATGGAACACTTAGTTCTAGAAACATCATTTTGAAGACTACTTGTACTCTATGTGACCTTGTCTTTGAGGCTTTACTGGCAGATAATTTTATGCCACCTAGCTAAGTCTTATTATATTGTAATTATGCTGTCACATAGGATCTCAAATGAAATTAATGAAATACTATTAACCCAAGACAAGAGCTGTGGGAACCGGCAGAACTCTCCCTGTGAGCATTTGCTTTTACTATTAAGCCCCATCACTTAAACTCCTATATCAGGTATCTAAAGAAACAAATAAAATCAGGGAAATTTAGTTCAATATACAAATGTTTTGATTAAATGCTGTCTTTGGTTTCAGATTTTTCACTAAAAGCTCATCACAGTCCTCTATAGCCAAGAAAGAAATTAATTGAAACTGGTGGAAAAGATAAAAATAGAGAAGATAAACTAGGAAGGGAAAGAATGAAAGCACAGTTGTGCTTGCCTGGTCAGTCTCAGACAAACAGGAGAAAAAAATTACTCAAATACAATTAAGTTCTTCCTCAAGACTTACATAAATAAAAGCTGTTAAATGTAATTATCTGTAGAAACATGAGAGCACCAAATATTGATAGTCTGATTTAATCGCTAACAGGAGGAAGATGCAGAAACTGCGAAGCAAGGATGATCTTTTCAGGGCTCTGTTCCCCTGAGTCAGAGCTGTTATTAGGTGGTGATTATTTTGGCTCCTTTGAGTCCTCCCACTACTCTGCACTCACAGACCAAAGTCTCAGTATAAATACTAACACCCCCATCAGTTCTGCCTCACTGAGAAGGATCTACTGTATTTTCCTATATTGATTGTAAAAACATGTGAATAACCTGAGAAGTAACAGCCATGAAAACCTTCCATGTAAACAAAATGGACATCTTTATTTCGTGCGCAATTAGTTTTGAGCAAAGGGAAGAGTAACAGCTTTTCAATCACATTTCCCCACTGGATTCACTTAAACCTCATTAAACACGTCCACTGAGGGATAGAGAATAGTTAGAAAGTGTCTCAAACCACACTTAGTAAAGACTGAATCACTAAATCATGGAACTACCTGGCTGGTAGCGGGTAGCAGCCAATAACATCACTTATATCTCCCCTGTTGATGAAAGCCATGTCTGATGTCTCAGTCTCTCAGATGCCAGAGGAGAGCACATTTTTCCATGCATATGTTCAAATACACACTGAGTTTCAGGCTTGGCTCATCTAAGTTCTTATGTGCACATGGACGACTCCCACCTCTCCCAGAAGATGCAGCACGTTGCCCCATCACATTATGTGACAGAGAAACTCAGCAGCTGCCCCCAGCCCCACTGGGGTTTCATCTGTCTTGGATAATGCTTAACCTAAATGCAAAAGAAAAGAAAGAAAAGATAGCAAGTGAGTGCAGCCTCATCTGAGACTAAGTAGCTGGTAAGTCTGAGCAATTCGAGCCATTCTCCCTTGTGATGTTGCATTCAGAATCGTTTGGTGATAAAGGAAATAATTCCCTTTAAGTGCACGACATGAACATGGCTTGAAAAATAGTCAGCCTAAAAACATTTCCTGAAGGAACTGTTTGTAAACTGTACCCTGCGCAAACGTTGGTAAATGTTTTAGCAAATGAGTATTATGAAAAATTTAATTGTTCTCTAAAGAGTTGCTGAATTTTAAGATTAAATTCAAGTCACTGAAGTGTGAAATGCAGGAATTGTAAATTTAGCTTAAGTACTGTAGCTCCATAGCATCTTCATCATAGAAGAGAAGCGCAAACAGCCACAGTGGCTCCACCTGCCCAAAGAAGAGTAAGGGAACAGCCCTACTGGCGGGGGGATATCATCAAGGCTACCACTGAGGACCTCTCAAGGTCACCAGCCTCTCAGTAAACATACCTTAAATCTCTCCAGTTGTACCAGATGTTAAATAGTGATGGATCTTTGCTCTGAGAAGATCACCAATTTTTTACAAACTAGGCTTTCCAAACATGGACCATACTTCTCCCTGATGTAATTGCTAACTGAAACAGATTAACTACAACCAGTTAAATTTGACCAACTTAATAGCTGTCTATATAGAAACATAATATTAACCTTAATGGAAATCAATGATGCTGGTTTGCAAAACCTGTTTGATTTTGGACATCATCTCTTATGGTGTGGTCAGGCCTCCCTGTTTCTTCAGCAGGCGGTTTTTTGACCCTTGGACAGGAACGCACTTGTCAGCTTTTACATCACAGACATTGTGTTCATAAATACACATCAACACGATGTAACGCCAGCCGATGCTATTACCAGACTTTGAAAGCTGAGAGTTCCCATTCGATGTCTTTTTTTCCCTTTATACCTACAGACATATTTGCCAGACCAAGCACTTATTAACATGTATTTGACCACTGACCTAAATCAGCAGCATTTGTTTTCACCACTGCAAGAAATGGAGTGGACAGAGATGATTGCAAGTGCTTACGTGTGCCCAAGAGTTTAGTGCTTCATGGGCAACTCTTGAAGCAGAAAAGTTGTGCTCCTCCTTTCACTTCGGCCTGAGCCCAAACACATAATGTGGCTTTCAGTTCTTGTTTTGTGCATATGGACATGTGTATGTATATGCCTTTTTCAGCACAGATTAATAACTGCTGAAACAGAACTCAGAATTCAGAACACTTACTGGCCTAGAGGCCACAATTCCTGACTTCAGCAAGTTTCAGAGGAACTCGGAACCTCACAGGAATCTTGTAACCAGCTTCAAATTACATGCCTAATTCTCAAGCTGGCCACATAATACACTTAATGTAGGACATTAAGTGGCCCGTTCAAGCAATAGTTTATCACATATATATTGTATTTTTCACTTACAGTATTTTGATTTGAACTCAAAATCTCACACCACCTCCTGTCATGTCTGAGCATGATGTCTTATCTATCCTGGAAAGAACTGCTGTGGGCCCAGTGCACAGTGTTTTGGTTTTTAAAATGCTACAAAAACTGTCAGAGTAGAATACTAACAATTTTTATGTATCTTTTCGATATTTTCTGAACACTTACTATGTTTCTGTTTCTGAAACAGACATTTCCAGAGCATCCAAAGATTTGTTCTGCAAGTGCAGGAAAAAAACTTTAGGTTGCAGTGCAACCTTCACTGTACAAATGTAGGCTTTGAAAATCCTATTTGTAAGTATTCATGTCACCATCTAGAGAAATCTCTATAGCTTAGCCATTAAGTGCTCTCTAACAGCTCTTGAAACAGGCTAAAATAGGATGAAAAACTGCATATACCAAAAGTGTATCTCTATAAAGCAAGAATCAAAGGTTGGTTTTAGAAGAACCCTGGACTAACTCTTCCAAGACATGTAAGACATAATTCTTAAGAAGGGATAATCCAATGCTGTCTTAAATTCATACATGCGACCTGCTGACAGAACCCCGCAGCATTATTTCACCATAACGTAATGAAAAGCACACTGTATTCATACCAGTATATAAACTAAGTACAAGTTTACTGAGCTGAGTATTTCTTAGTTTTCACATGTTCTTATACAGCAAGATTTTTGTTCCAGGGCAGCTGAAAGTGACATCTAGAGCAAAACTAGGTTTAGATTCACCTCACTTTATGCCTATTTTTTAACTCATGACCCTGAATATAGTTTGCATCTTTTAGTATTTTCATCGCCCTTCCATAAAGGACAGCAGTTTTCTGTGATGGAGCCACATCTCCACAGCAGGACTCTTCTGTTCCTCCCCTGCCATCCAGCTTTCCTTTTAAATGCAGCGTCATGCATTTATTGATCTATGGTGAAGACATCAGTTTATGATCTGAAGAGAAATCTCCAGACAGAAAAAGAGAAGTCCTCTCAAAAAACTTAAACTTTTTGTACCACACAGATGCTGAAAGCGTCCCAGCATTGGTGTGGCACAGATGCAAACTAACAGAGATGCACAACAAGTTGTCTGTAATGCAGTCCTCATCCAGCACGGATGCTGAGAAAAATGAATCCTTCACTGAGACTTCTGCATCACCATTATCCCATTTAATATTCAGCTAGACAGGATTTCTTACAACCTCTCTTTGAACACACAATAAAGAAAAGAAAAGAAAAGAAAAGAAAAGAAAAGAAAAGAAAAGAAAAGAAAAGAAAAGAAAAGAAAAGAAAAGAAAAGAAAAGAAAAGAAAAGAAAAGAAAAGAAAAGAAAAGAAAAGAAAAGAAAAGAAAAGAAAAGAAAAGAAAAGAAAAGAAAAGAAAAGAAAAGAAAGAAAAGAAAGAAAAGAAAAGAAAAGAAAAGAAAAGAAAAGAAAAGAAAAGAAAAGAAAAGAAAAGAAAAGAAAAGAAAAGAAAAGAAAAGAAAAGAAAAGAAAAGAAAAGAAAAGAAAAGAAAAGAAAAGAAAAGAAAAGAAAAAATGGTAGAATACATTTGAGGCTTTCCCTTTTCAGCGAGTTGCAACATGAAGAGGGTAAGTCTCTTCAGCCCTGCTAAACAGTACACAGTCGGTTACAAGGCAAAAAATGGCTATGAATTGATCTACAGCTAAACTATTTTTAACATCTCAGAACCACACAATGGACTTTCACTAGATGGCAAAATGGTTGCATTCAAAGGTCTGTAAACTTACAGCCATCAGAAGATAAGAGATCTTCCAAAGCTATGAAAATCAAAATCATACAATGCAAGATACACATACTTTTCCAAATTATCTTTGTGATTGAAACTTTAAGTGGAGTTAGCAACTGCTGTAAAGGTCTGGTCTGACACCAATGAAAGGAACGGACCTGAACTGAGTAAATGATCAACAGTTAAGGAATAAGTCACCATTTTTTCCACCACAAGATGTTAGTTTAGAAAACACAGTTAGCTAACATTTACTGATGTGAACTGCCGTTATCCTAGCAGTTCATAGGAAGATTACAAATTCATTTCTGCTATACCTGTTGCTCCTAAGATGTAAGTTTAAATATATAACAGGACAGGAAGGCTGCATTTTCTACACTGCAAGGTTTTTTCTGTATTTTGAAGATAAACTTCATTTTATTTGTCGAATCTAATGAGATCTGGAAAACGTAGTCAGAAGTGAAAGTTTACATGTGTAGTTGCTAAGCAACGGGCTCCTACATAATCTGACTGATCATTTCATACAGGACTTTTCCTCTTAAACATCATGATGTTTTCAGCAAATTACTCAGCTGAAGGTAAAACCTCTCCTGTTTTCCTTTTCCAGTTTTGCATCTCAAATTATTTAATGATATTTACAATACATGAGATATTCCAAAGAGTTTTATTATTTCTGCTCTAAATATTTAAAAGAATCTGGCAGCTTTCCCAAGCAGCAGCATCCATTTCAGCCTGCAGGGCACATTCCCAGGCAGCATCTAATAACAGGGCTCCGCTGAAGCCACTGATCTAGATTAAAGGGACGCTCTCAGGTAACTCCTGAGGAAATCACAGAATAAACATAGCCTGACTTTCAAAAGTCTCATTCACCCTTAGGGCACAGCTGCCTGTACAATAGCTAAAGCAAGGATTTTGGTCTTAAACATAAAACCTTCCACAATTCTAGGAGTCTGGCAGCGGTGTGCGAGAACTGAGTTCAGCCACATGGGTCACCTCTAGCAGGAAAAAGCTTCTCCAACTTCAGAGGGATATTCCACAAGGACAGTCGAAGTGCTATGCTGGATCAGGGATGAAGACAGTCAGCCATGAAAGGACAGGGCCTGATTATTTTGCTCCACAGGAAGAACCAACTAAAGAATAATTAGGTAAGTCCAAGTCATATGATGGTCCTGCTCTAAGCCACTGTTCATCACATAAAACGTTAGATGAAACTTTCTCCGTATTTTTAATGCCCTAACTCTGACACCTCCCTAAAATAAAATAAAATAAAATAAAATGAAATAAAATAAAATAAAATAATCTTAACTTTATTCCAAAATATTTCCAACTGTCAAACAAAGAAGTTGCAGGTATTTGCACGCTGCTTTACAGTGACAACAAACAAGCTGCCATGTAACATCAAAGCTATTTTCTTTCTTTCCTGGGAAGAGCTCTCAGTTTTGTGGTAACCTGCCTGCAGGACTCCCCCTGCTCCTCCATGCTACCCCACCATGATGTTCTCATAAACAACAAAGGGACATTATCAATGTCACCATGAGAACGTAGCTACACAACCAACTGGAAGACTACTCTCTGCAAGTGTTAATCAAACACAGTTAGATGCAACCCCATCTGCAGCTAGTGCTATTTAATATTTCCACTAGTGATTTGGACAATGGCAGTAATGTGAATACAGGCATTTTATGAAAGACATCACAGAGCAAGGAGCTGCAGATAGCTGGTAGACAAACCCGGAGCACTCCTTGCCCTCCCATCTGGATCCAGACATTGTTTTCTCACTCTCCCATTACCAAAATTCTCAATTACCCTCCCTGCTTTCCAAGGCAGAGAGAAAAGAAGCAGCAGCACAACTGGTGTCCTTCTACTTCTACAGCAACCCGTCCTCTTGAGTGCTTTTTTGTGTACAAATTCCTCTGCTAGAAATCCCTCCGAGTGCTGCAGCAGAGGTGAACCACACACACTGCAGCCGGAGCGACAACCACCCCTGCAGCACACTCTTGCCACCCTCTTCCAAAACTGAGATTTCCAGCTCAATGGATTCACCCAGATAACCAGTATCAGACTGCTAGGCAGCTAGAAAACCCCACTTTGGGAACCAGGGGTGCAGACTGCACGCTCCAAGATCAGCGCCCACTTACAGGACAACTGGTTAAGCTGCACCTTTACAGCTAATGCAGCATTCAGAAGAAGCCACATTGACTCCAGCTCTTGGACAATATTACACCCTTCTGTGCGACATCCCAGAGCAAAGCAGAAGAGAAATTCAGCATCTCCAATAGCCTATAGGATTGAGATATTCCAGAAGTTTCTAAAAAAAAAAAAAAAAACAAACATGTTCTGGATTGTTTTCCTTGTTTTCCCACTCAAATTCCCATTTCCTCTTGAAAGTGCAATATACAAGTAGAAATATTTCTATATCTAAAGCCAACAGAGTAATAAAGGGTAGAAAAAGCTTTCAAGAATAATGAAATCGGAAAAAAGAAAATAAGAATTAAACCAAAGGCTTGCCATGGATTAACTCAATAAATTCCTTTCCATGTTTAGTCAATATTTTAACACAGAAATGGAGCCTAGTTTAACTTCTAGATTTCAGCTTGGCAAGAAATCAAAGTCTATATCTAAATTCTGCAGCTAGCATCAACTGCTCTGGGAAGTACAGAAAAGGATAACTAACATGAGATTGGCATCCACGTTTTGCAGCCCTCTTCTGGTTGAAATTATTCCATCACTTTAAAAAAGCAACCTTCTTCAAATAGCTTAATTTTGCAAGTATAATTGCATTCAGTAATTATCCCTTTCTGATTCTCCTGGTAATCCCTCTTCTTCATAAACCGCAATAGCAGAGACTACATAAAAGCAGTAGAACATGTACACAGTTTACACACAAAAAAAGCCATAAATAACAAACAGACTACTCACTGCAATGTTGCTGCTGTTGTGGGGATTGGAGAGAGAGGGGCTTTCGTTTTTCAAGAAAAGGTACATAAATCCACACCAAACTGTCTTCTTTGATTTTACCCAATTTAAGGACCTTTGTCAGATTACTTAACTTTTTTTTTTTCCCCCTATAGACTATTTTGTCCTTTATCAGCTTGTGCTGGATTTCTGCACTCCTAATTCCTTTGAGGAAAGTCAACAGCCTGACGCGAGACTCACCTTTTCTCTCATTATATAATGAAAAGAAATTATGACTCTTTTCTCTTTCAGCTGTAAGTAGCTGCAGGTAATAAGCGAGTCATCAGTTCAATAGCATTATGTCAAACAAATGACATCTGGCCACACTGCGCTGTAATTGTTGACATTTTTCTACACTATTAAATCTAGAAGCTTCACTCAAGCGACTATTCATTTACTCAAAGCAGATAAGACATTGCCCAGTATTATACAGCAATGCTAAATAATTAAAAAAAAAAAGATAAAATTGCCCCCCTATGCTCACTACTGTACATATTCCTACAAATGTAATCAGGTGAGAACAAGCAAGAGGCAAAGCAACACAGCTAGGTCCCAGGAGTGTTTTCTACATCAACTACTACAATTAAACAACCACTTAGTAAGACATTTGAATACTTACTCAGACACAGAAAATAGAGTATTGTAAAACATTGGACGGCATGACCACCATTCAGTTCTTGTAGAAGACATTTACTAGAAATGCTACAGTGAACAAAGAAACCTAATTGATTATGATATATGGGTGTCATGGCTCACTTGCCAGCATATAAGATGGACTTTAATAACTACAGGAACATGAGAAGTCACTTTTCTTACTATAAATTTGAGTTAAAAGTTAAGGACATAATATTAGCTTGAGTACATTAACAGCAGGAAAAATATATCACATCTAAGTAGAAACTTTGTGTTTTCCTATTCATGTAAAATCACTTCTACAAGAACACATTTTCCCTTTATCCATGAAAATGAACAGACAGAGACGCTCCACACACACCTCTTTTCCCCCAACACCACTCACGTTTTACATCCTCTGACTCATTTCAGGTCCACTGAAAAGAGCTATAGAAATATGTGACTGACAGGAAAGCATGCACAGGTCATGGAGCCAAGGGTGAAGGTGCCAGCAGGTAAGTGGGGCGGGCGTCCCTCCACATCGCAGACATGCGAAGGGAGGATCAGGGATCTGACAAGGAAGCACAGGTTTGCTTCGAATTCCATTTGCCCATTTTCACACTCTGTATCAGCAAAGATAAGAGGTTAATCATACCACAAAATGTACGCCAAAACCTTTATTTTCCATTTATTTACTACTTGCGTTATTTATAGTGGCTTAGCACTTGCAGAACATTTCCATTGCCTAAGAGGCACAAAAAGCAGGATAACCACATCCATTAACTCTGTCAAAAATCCCTATCAGGCCATGCTTGGTGTCTCTGTATAAAGCCTACAAATGAGGCTGGGAGACTGGAAGAAGCAAGTAAAGAAGGTCCAACAGTGAGCCAAAACCACCCTCTGCAATCCAACTTCTTGCGTGTTTAATACAAGTAAACCCCAGAGTCCAACCTTCCAGAGAGAAAAAAAAAAAATCTGGAATTTTGAGCTCAGAAGTATAGAAAAACTGAAGATTTTTTTCAGGCACTTATCTCTATATTTCTCTGTAACTTCTAAGGGCTGGTAGTTATTTCGATGTAGGTGGGCTGACTTCAAAAACGTTTTTCACAAAAACGATTATACACTGCTACATTATTGTATTTAAATCCCTATGAATTGAGTTAGGAACATCTCCATAAAATTATAGCATTAGATTTTTATACTTCATATTTTAAAAAAAATAGAGACAGCAGGTCCTAAGATCACTTGACTGTGACAAATTGTCTCTTTCTGCTCACTTGAAATTGGCCTGTGAGACTTATCAAATCCCCAGCTTTGTTACTGCTAGAAGAATTGATTTAAAAGTGCACACTGTCATTATATACTTACAGAGTGGTATATTTTAGGATTATGCAAGTGCTCGATATATAATTGGTTCTGTCTTTTTGCCGCATCTTAAGTTTTCTGACTAAAGAAAACAGAAAGATTTAAACTCCACAAAAAACCTGAGTAATCTTCATAAAACAACAGTAGAAGGCCTGAATAGAACTCCTAATTAAATGAATGTGACCTTCTTAAAATTGTCAATCAAAATTAATTTCCTATGAAATACAATAGGAACGGCTTTTTCGAAATGTCACTGGTGCCTGTGTGTTTGTAGGGACCACAGCCCAGCACTGTAGACCTCTGCTAGTAAATAAATAAATCCCAAGTTCAGGACATCACAAAAACAGGTCACTTGCTGTCAGAAAACAACTATGAAACCACAGCAGGACTAGCACAAGGTATTACTGCATTTGTGCCCAAGATAAAGGCAACCAAGCCCTCCCCGTGAAGGCTGCCCTGGCAGCGGGGAGGCTCCTGCTCTTCCAGAAGTCTCTTGGGTACCTTTCAGTCCCACAGTAGGCATTCTTTCCTCAGACACAGCACTAGCAACATGGCCTAAAGTGAGGCATCGTATCAAACTTCTTCATGTGCTACAGGTATAAAACGCAAGATGAACCCGCCACCTGCCTGCTCAGTAGAAACAAGACTCTCAGACTTCAAAGTAAAGCACAAAATCCTTGCCTGAAGCACAGGCCTGCTTTAGAGAAGTTACCTCCTTCATTCCTTGCACATCTCCTGCAAAAGCATCTGGTTGAAGCACTTGCCTCTCAACAAGCTTTTAAGTGAAGAATAAGTGTCACTTGTTCCCACATACCTTGTCATTTTTCCATGCAGGCGGCTGCTGTGCCAGGGTCTGCCCAGGAGGCTGTTATGCAGGGGTACGGAGGTGTAGATTCAATCCATCTCTGTGTAACAGCTGGCACACCCCTGCTGGTTTTATTTGAGTCTACTATTTACACGCAGCATCTCCAGAGAAAGACGAGAAATCCTCACTCGAGCCACAGATTCCAGCTCCACAAAGACACAGACATGCTCTGATCCCCTGCTCAAACTCCCCCAAAAATATTTGTATTTATAGCTATGATAGGTCTTAAAAATACAGATTGTACAAAAAGGCATATTGACACTCTGTTTAAAGAAAAAAAAGTTTTAAGTCTGGGGAACAAGATAAGAATTGGAGGACCTGTAAAGCATGCCTGTCTGAAGACTATCTTTGTCTAGAAAAATTTCTTCTTCAAAAAATTCTTTATTAAAGTGTATGAAGTGATAAGACTTCTGTCAAAGTATCTCAATTCTTTTTTTAGAAGGAATATAAATGAGTTACAAAAGACAGAAAATGGTTTTGAACACAGATCTTGAAGACTTTCTTATTTCAAGAAATGGCACCAGGCTTAAGATCAAGTTTTAAAATTTGATTTTACTCCACAGAAACAACTACTTGATTGTAATATATATTTTCAAATATACAGTAGGATGCAGAATATCCTTACAATCAACACATGGACTCTGTAAGATTGATCAGGAACGCAGTAGATCTAAATTGTGAAATACAGTAATCAAAATAGACTAAAAAGAGATTCCAGCACATTTAATACTCTTTATGTTGCAGGTTACAGTTACATTATAGCTGTGCTCCAAAGGGAATCTCAA
Source organism: Larus michahellis (assembly GCF_964199755.1). Taxonomy (NCBI): domain Eukaryota; kingdom Metazoa; phylum Chordata; class Aves; order Charadriiformes; family Laridae; genus Larus; species Larus michahellis. Next base: position 38,951,501 of record NC_133901.1, read on the forward strand.
GAAGTATTGTGAAGTGTAAAAACAGAGTGAAAAACAGTTTGCTTGGTGGTCTTAGTACTTCTCATGGAAGCTTCCCAAGAGTTTCCAAGTGCTGGAACAGCCATCTGAATTTGATAGACGTGCACTACTTCTGACTTACCCTGGACATTTAACTCTCCTTAGAGGGCACGCACTTTTGCTTCCTGCCCTACTCTCCTTTCCCCAGGAGTGGCACACACCACGCTGGGGACTGGAAGACTGAGCAGAAAGCAATCACAAAGGGCAGTACAGAGATGGTTCTTTCTGGGAGAGTCTGTCACCTCTAAAACCCCAATGCGCAGGCTGATATAAAAGGTCTGGAGACCTTAACAGCACAGAGCTTTCAAAGACAAGCACTGAGCCCTATAATTAATAACTGTAATTAATTATAATATTGCTTCCCAGAAATGTTTAAATAACTAACTACTATAATTAATGTCATATTAAATATTTGGTTCTGACTTTAACAACCATCATCACACACAGTACAATGACATCTCTATCTGTATCTCTTCTGAGATTACAGGGAAGCAGTGTTACAGAGGAATACTGAATAGCATGGTAACATTGTTCTGTATTTTCTTTTTCCTACCTGTTATTTGACGGACAATGGCGTAAATAGTCATTTTCCATGGCACTTCAGCTGCAACAACAATCTATGCACAACACTACTGTAACGGAGTCCTCTTTCTGCCAAACCAGAGTGAAAAACCAAGCTAATCAGTTTATTGCAATTTGACAGTACCCAGCATGTTTGCTCAGTATTGTAAGGAAAACTACTTACTAGTCCAGGGTGTGCTGCTACACAGAAACCTTTCTGCATGGAGAAGCATAATGAAAACACAGTGCAGAGGAGCTTTTGCAAGGAGGATGCCTAGATGAAAGAGCAAGTGACACCTGCTAGAACTGAACTCTTTCCGTGTACTTTCCCACTTGCCTTCCTAAGAAACGTTTAGCTTTTAGGCCAAGCTTCAAGATGACATCTGATGAGAAGTACACAGTAAGTTATCACATGCTTAAAACAATACCTGTCAAGGTTAAATATAACACAGACATATTTAATTTTGTAAACAAACACCCCAATAGATTCTCAAAGCTCCTTCTGTTCAGCAATGCATTGGTAGATCACACAAATGTGCTTTTCTGGATGCTATAAAACTGCCAGTCTCCTATATTTATTCCATTCAGGTTTTACACTTCTATATCAGCACCGCCACCCCTTTTCCATGCTCTTGTGGAGCAAGTGGCTCATTGAGGCAGTCTGTGACAAGTAAATAGAGAGATTTGTCTCAGAGTTTCTGGTTTTGTTACTGTGCAGCAAGGCTTCCAAGAACTAGCGTTGGCCAAGTGGATGTATTCTCTTTCCAAATCCTGTGCCAAGTGCCTTAAATTAGCATCAGTTATAATCGCTCTGCAACAAACAGCGAGTGCAACAAGAACAGAGGAGCGGCCACACAGTATTCCCCCCTCAAACTCCTATTTCCTATCATCATCTGTGGACTCAAAACACGCTCCCAAAGGCATTAATTAAATGGGTAAATCAATCCAGAGAGAAGAAGGGAGCCTGCAGTGACAAAGGAGTAGGGCTGTCACAGCCTGTAGCGTGAAGTGGGAGCAAGCTGAAATCACTATTTGCTGCGTGAAACACCCACTGCACCCTGTGGCAAGGTGCTGGCGCTAGAGCAACTGGACAGATTGGGTGAGAATACAGTTATAAAATGGTTAGAAAAAATTAGAAGTAACTCAATAAGAATAGAGCAGAGTTTTGTCCACATAGCTTCAGAACCACCGAACTACATTCCATTTCAGGAAAAATAATATTCAAAATTGATCTCAGTGGTAGTAAATACTTCTGTCAGCAAAACCAAAAAGAGCAAAACTGTTGCATCCTATTATTTTGTTTGTTTTCATTTAAATGGGAAAATAGACTTTTCAAAATCTTTAAATCAGAAATTGCTCAGCTCATCCAAAGTACGTCCCTCTCCCAAATCAAGTATTCACACAGTTCTGCCCCTTCCTACAAAGCCAGCCCTCTAACCCAGAACAAACTCTTCACTTATTTGTATTAGTTGTATCCTAAGCTCAGGCGACAGGCTTGACACACTTACTTTAATATGGAAGATTAAATCCTGTGATAGGTCTCCTATCACACAAAAACAAGTGTTCGATTTCATGCATGCAGTTCTGGCAAACTGGAAGAGGCAAAGGAAACAGCATATTGAATATTTCCATATTGACTGTTATCATATCACTTCCAACCGCATTAGTTACTGGGTGATTATGAAGGTACGCAGAGAGTTCTGGATGGTAATTCCTCCACCTCTGTGGAAGGGAAACACTGGGAAAACACTTTCCCCACAAAGTGCAGGTTGTGTAGATATGGCTCAGGCTGTGTCTTTGGTCTCATGCAGTAGCCCATGAAGAGAAAGAGCTTGTCAGACTGATGTTACATCTAAACCTACACACAGAACATGATTTTTAAATTAAGGAATCTGATACTTGCAATAGGGCTTGGTGAATCATTTCAAAGCTATGATAATAAAAGGGGGCTGGGGAAGCAGTGCCTATTCCTTCCATGGATTTGGTACCATGAAAGAAAGTTAAATATATTAAAAATACATTAGTTATTGAGAGAGAGATAATGAGATGATCAGTGGGATAAAAATAAGATATTGCAGCAGAAATGTTTTCTCCACAAGAGGAAAAAAGGAGGGGAAAAACCTCACTGTAGTATAATGAGTGTATCAATCAACACAGAAGATGTTAGCGGGGCTGGGGGGGGGAGGAAATTAGAGACTCCAGCAGGAATAAAAATGTCCAAAGTGATAAATACTTCCGATACTTATTGTCCCTATTATTACTGTATTCATGTGTTCGGCAGAATTCCATGCAAGAAAAGCATATTCAGCAGCAAGACCTACATATAAGGAGGGAAATAAAAACCCAAACCAAAAAGACACCAACAGTAAGGATGCCATGAGAGACAACTGTTGGCGGGAAGAAATCTTCAAAAGTTGTCTTTGAGAAAAACAAAAATAACCCCTCCCCGCAAAACCCAAACCATGCTGTTCCTGTTGAAACTGCAACAGCAACATTTCAATTATTCTCAGAGGGAAACAGAATACCACGATAAGACTGAACAGTAGTCAGCCTTAGAAATTTGACAATATCCTCGTGGGGTGAGATTAAAGTGATGTTATCACACATATGATCTATATATCCTCATTCTTCATCTTAAAAAATACTGAGGGATGCTACGAGAAGCGAGCACAGATGATGATTAAGTGAAGCTATTTGGAATTTCCAGCCAAAATCATCAGTCCATCAGCTGGAATCTTGTGAACTGCTTTAAATACCTAGCCAGGGGTGTTGTCTCTATGAGCTCGCCCGTAACCTACTTTCTGTGATGGGCAATTTTGTGACAGTCACAGTTTTCTGAAGGTACTCATTGTAGGAACAAAAAAACCCATTTCTTAACAAGATTTACTGGTCTGACTTCGCAGTTGTGTTTTGCCTTAGCCACTGAAAAGCATCAAACCCAGCCATTTAAATTATCAAAGAAACAGCCGCAGAATTAAAATTAGGCAAAGCTTGATGAGCCCCTGCTAATTTCTCAGTGGATCACCACACAACAAACACTGTCCATACAAAATAAAGCTCTTCTCCAAACTGTACTGCAACTTAAAAAGGACATGAATCTTTACTAAAAAAGGAACGGCAAACATCAACATGGTCAGATTAAATTAGTTTTTTTTCAACATATTATGAATACCCTTAGGCATGATTTACCCATTTATATCTTAACAATATAAAAGGACAGCTTGGAAACTCCTCAGCCTAAATACAGACATCAGTGCTAGTCAGGTGATGTTCAGATGTTATTTAAATCCTGCTGCATCTCATGAGGCGAATCAATAATTTTTAAGGGCCACTGTATGAATAAATTAGACTTGACAAATTCTTCCATCACACTCTTATTTCCTACAATTAATGACCTTTCTGATAAAAAGTGGTGTGGCTTTATTGCGAAAAATAATTTCAATTTCGGTCCAAGCAAGGTGCATTACTAACCTAGCAAAACTAATTAATTTTGCTCCAAGCATTCTTTACAGAGGTGCCTGTTTTGAACAATTTTCAGTTTAATGAACCAGCTCCAAGCAGAGGAAATGCAGCACTAATGAAAGAAAATCTACTTGCTTTTTGGTTTGTTTTGGCAAGTTTTTGTTTCGGCCTTAAGATGGGTTATCTCGAGTTAATTCAATTCTGGTGGCTGCGTGCCTCTTGAGCTGTGAAGGGTGCTGCTAGGAGTGCCTACTGGTTGCACTCTTTCCCGCTAAAGGAAAGGGAAACCATCCAATTCAGTTATAAACCTTATAGCCGGTAAGACCATCTAATAAATAACTCTAAGTATTCGCCCTACAGACTAACAGAATCGGGGAGAAAACAAAAAGAGCATCTGGGAAAAGATGCAAATGGGAAGGGTAGCAACCATTCCTCTTCAAGTATACTGACACCAGTGAAACAGCATCTTCTCTCTCATAGCTTTCCCCAGAGAAGGAAATGTTACAGAAATTCTGCTCAAGGTGCCACCTTTACACTGAAATCTCACAGCTAGTTTTACCCTCACCCTCTTACAGAGAGGCAGCGTGACAGCTTTGGACCAAGTCAAACCCCATGCATCAGGTGACCCACATGATCAAGGCCTTAAAATTAATCTCTGTGCTCAAGAGAGGTCTTCACCTCAAAAAGAAATCCTCAATTTATTCAAGTTGAAGTAATTGCAGCAAGGAAAAAGAGCTCTATAATATACTAAAGTGAAAATTCACAGAAGACTAACTTTCTCCCTCTTGAGTGCACTTTCAAAAAGATGTTATTACTGAAGCTCAAGAGAAGTACTTGTAATCGGAAGAAAATGAAACTATGCAAACTTCACACCTTCTTTCAACATCTTCACAGTGGCAGAGTCAATACCATAGATTCAGTGTTTAGAGGTATTGCTGGCTAAAATTACATAGCAGGTTTACATAACGAAGAGCTAAAGCCACAGCCCAGACACTTTTCCTCCTTAGACAGAGACAGAAGCAAATGCCTTTTTGGCTTTGCCACCTCAGCAAGCGTGCTGCAGTGATACAGAGACAAAAACACAGAGGGCGTATTACGAAATAGTGATATCCTGTTACATACACAGACAGTAGCTCAGCCTCAGCCCCAGACTCCACAGCAACTCCTTGGTGATTTTGCACTTTGCACTAGAATTACAAGTAGTTGCAAGAGTGAAAAAAGTCTTCTCTATATATTGGTGCTCGCCCAGTCGCCCCCTCTCAACTTGTTTCTACTTAGTACAACTTCACTGATGGACTGCAGCACCAGGCTAGTAATTTACTTTGTGATTTCTGTTGGAGCAGTAGAGTAACCCATTTTAAAGCCAAACCTAGCAACCATTAATTACTAACCTTAATAACTATTTTCAAACTGCTTTCTTAAGGAAATAAAGGTATGCAATCACTCCATCATATCCCCGCCCCTTCCCCACTACATTTTCAACCAATTTCGTTCCAATTTGAGGTACTGGTGGAAGTTTACATGCATTAATCCCCAGCATCATCTGTGCAGCAGCACCTGTTTTGTGTTAAATTTGGGGTATAGTCCTTTTTTTTCCTTCAGGAAATCACATAATATTTTCCTCATGTTCCTTTATACTGCTGCTGCTGATAGAAGGAGTATCTGGGTGATTATACCCAAATCCATCTGCAATGGCAATACATTAATCTCTGTCCAGTTTCATTAAAGAAGATGAGTCAGGCAAGGGAGAAAACACCTTATAATGATGTCACAAAAGTAAAGTTTTCCAGATGCCCAAGAGCTAGCACCGTATCCCTGCATACTGCATCCTCATTCTGCAGGGCAGAAACAGCCAGTCAGATAACTCTGAAATCAGCTCTTCTATCTCCCCCACCTCCCTGACCCTTTTTTTTTAATGAGTATTTTCTTTACTAAGTCACATCTGCCCAAGGAGCAAGTTCAGCCCACCATAAAACATGTCACACAGAAGCTTTAAGCATTAGGAACCTTTTGTGAGCCAAGTGCTCTCCCTGTTCTGCATCATGCAGAGCAGCACATGTGCACACATCCAGAGAAAACAGCACCAAATACCACAGAAAAATGAAAACTATTGTTCAGCAGCCTCTCTATACCCCGAGCTAATGTAAGAGCTGCAAGACTGACAGCATGCAAAACTTGGAAGAATCGATGCAGGAGACCTGTTCTGTAGAGGAATCTATTTGGTTTCCAATTGTTGGCCAAAAGCAACGTTAATTTACAAACCCTGGTTTCCACCCTTGGCAGAAGACGTAGCAGGATACAGCCAGGACCCAGGACTGTAGTTAGCATGGACAGGCAAAGAGAGAGTGAGGGCAGAAAGGCAGGTAAATTATTTCATTTTTTCATGTCTGAGCTGTGCTGCAGATATTCTGCGTAGTTTCTCTTGTGGGTATGGTTACTAACCTCTCCCACAAGAGGAAGAAATGAAGTGCTCAGCTCTGAACCCATCCAAGTACCTAAGCTGTCTTCACTTGAAAATCCTGAAGGGAGCCATCTCGAATGGACTCACTTAGTGGCCTTTTCCAAATCCTGTCTTGTTCCTCCACGTTAGAAATGAACCGTAAGGCCACTTTCATCCAAACGTGTTCTTTAGATCCTTTGGCTCTCACTTCATGGCTGAACGTTTAATACACTATTTTAATATATATGTTTAGCATACTATCATCAGCCCTCACTGAGATTTGTGAAACTGTTTCCTCTTGCTCTGTTCCTTCTGGTTCCTTATGGAAGACCAATTATTTTTTTTTTTTCTTTTTTTAACCTCTCCATTAAAGCTTCATACTTCCCTCTTGCTAAATCACTTAATTAGACTTGCTTCCTATAATGAAGAAGAGTCATTGCCAACAGTGGCAGTTCAGGCAATGGGTGCTGTATCAGTTTTAAACTGCTATTAAGTTGTTACCACAAGGAGAAACGCACTGAGGTGATGGAATCTGAATAACTGGTGGTTTGCACGAGCACATCACATTTGTCTGCCTCAGACCCCTGGTCCTGTTCCCCATGATCATTGTTTTAACTTGTAGCGGTTATTCTGGTTTGGTACTTTTGAAATCACGGATTCTGTTTACAGGTTACCAAAATCCTGCTAGGAATATACACACCACCTCTAGTTTTTATAAAAATCCTCTATTTAAGAGCGTTTTTTCAGAGTGGTTAGGGGAGTTCTCTTCAGAATACACAAATGCATGTTTCTGCAGAAATAAATTACTATCTAATGATTTCATCATCCAGACTGCTACACCTAAATGAGTGGTTACATGTATTCTGAATTCAGATAGATTTCTATTTATAGAGCATTTATTTATGTCTGAGATGCATTTAAATATAAATTGCAGTGCTTAATGCCAAGTTTTATAACATGTCATTCACAATCCATTAAGTATTTTATTACATGTATTGTAGAAGAGAGAAATTTATAGTCCCCATTTATAGTATTAATAAGGAATGATGAAACCACACTAAAGATGTATTGCTTTTTGGTTTATGTGGAATTTTACTGTTAAAGCGTAGTTACAAGTCATGTTTTAATGTTTTATTATAATAAAAGACATGATCCGAGTGCTGTAATGCACGTAAAAATTAAAAGAAACACTACTGAAACGATACAGGATTTCATATTCAGGCACAAACAGATACAGACTTAGCATATTCTCAGTTGCTTTGTAAGCTGTAGTGCCATGTGGAAATAAATATTTATTTGTTCATTTAAAAGCATTTACCAGGTGCTTCATCACAGAGTACAATCAAATACTTTACTTTGTTTGAAAATTTGGAAAAAAAAACCCACACACATACAAAATTTATCCCTTACATCCTTTTTAAACTTCCTAGGTCATCCCTCACCTAATGTCTTTCTTTTCCCACACTTTCTGACTGTCAAAGTCCAGAATCAGCAGGGAAATAAAGACTTTCCTCTCTACTTTTTTCTTAACTTACCTCTCAAAATTTCATTTCCTATTACTGGCTAGGAAAAGATGAGATGTTTGTGAAAAACATTTTCCTTATTTCTGCTGTTAGCCTCTCCCAAGGACAGCGTATCTCCCACTTGCTCAGTTCTCCCACTTGCCAAACAAGCAAAGAAGAGAGGAAGACAATCTTCTTTGCATATATAGGAGGGACAAGGTCATTGCTCTAATTAAAAAAACCCCAAACATTTCAAAAGCATCCAAAGCCAATGAACACTTTCAAAGAAATATTGCCATGGGTTGTGATGATTCTCCCCCCACCCTTAACCAAAATCCTGAGGAAGAGGGAGGAAAGAGGGAGGTAAGAGAAAGGAAAATGATATTTTTTTAATTAGTTCAGGTTTTGATCTGAATAGTTATTGCTCTCCTGAATTCTATGATCTATGTCTTGCTAGCCCTTTCCAGAGGCTTTCACATTCATGAGTCCTCAGTCAATCCCTGCTCAGCTGCTGTTATTCCAAACAACATGTACCTGAACAAAATTTCAAGCAAAGCATACCTGAATGGGTCTTGACACAAGTCTCCGATATTAAATTTCTGTCTCATGTATAATTACTGGTCGGTTGTGTTTGGGAAATGGGAACCAAAACATTCACTCATGGCATTACCTATTAGTCTTTCCATTTTCTATCCCTGTAATACTTGAACATCTCTCACTAGGACAGAAAGTTGGAAGACAGCATTGCCCTGAAGAAAAACACTTCATCCCAATCACAGAGGAAAAACGGAGGCAGAAGTAACTTGCTTCAAGCAAACAAAGTCTCTGTGACAAAGCAGTAAGACAATGCTGACCTCTGAGAGTGCTAGTTTGTAACTAATATACAGAAATCCATCACTGCTTACTTTGAGATTTAAGAGGAAAGTATGCAACCCTGAAAGATCACGAAACATAAATCCCAGGATTTCAAATGTTATGGTTTTAAGGATCTTTAAAGGTGATAAAGTAATTTTCCTAATGAAAATAATTTGAAGATATACCTCCAATTAGAAGAGAAGTTTATGATATGAAAACATTAGAAGTTAAAATACACAATTGTGAATTTCACAATCTGATTTGTTTTTTTAAAGCATGAATCTTCCTTTCATTAAGTACAGCTGGGTAAACAAAGGCCCAGGGAGGCTAAGCAAGCCACCAATCTTACAGCAAAGTAAACAAAACAACAGAAAATGTGCCAAAGTCCCAGATTTTAGCCATACACGCTAGCCAAGAATCCAACCCCTACCCTTCCTCCAGCTTAGCTACCAGATTTATTTTGGCTGTTGTATACTAGTGATACTAACACTTTTTCAATTTTGCAGATATATTCAGAAGGTAGAGCACTTTATCAAGATAATTTTCTTTTCCAACTTGTCATGTACATCCTTCATTTATGTAGTAGCAGACATTTATTTTACGTAAAGACAAAAATTATTGCTTACAAAGAAATTGTTATATGGAACTACATCAGTGCCTTCGTATTGGTATCATCATGATAGCTACTTCAGCTCACACCATTAATTCTACTCTCCTTATCAAATTCCATTTGTTACCCCCAGTTTTTAATATTTGAACTGGGTGGGTATTTTAAATTCCTTTGTCCAGTCTGCTTCCTCTCTGTTACAAGATGTGCTTGACATCTTCCGATTTATTTCCTCTAATGCTAAACTCTTGAAATCCATTAGAAGTCTAAGCTATCCAGCCACGTGCTGACACTGATCTGTCTAGGAGAGGGCTAAAAACACAATTTAATCCTTTTCTGGGATGCATCTAACAAATAGGCTGCTTCCTAAATAACTTTGCATACAAGAAGAAAAAGAAATTACAAAAATCAGAAGAACATACAAAATAACATCCAAACAGCAAAAAGCAGATAGCTTGGCTCACTGGCTACATCTCAATTTCCTATGTGCACCCTTCCAAACCTGGATGTTACAAAGCACTGAAATGAAAGCTGTGGAAATGAACTGCTTTCCTCTCTAGGTCCATGCAAGGTGCAACGCGGTCTGGCAGTGATTTGTTTTCTCCCCTTCGCTCCCTCCTGGCAGTGAGTATGGTCTACGCAGCAGAGATTGCACAACCTGCATCATCCCAAACAGCTGCAGCTTTGTTTGTGCTTGAGGCCAGTGCTTATAATCGCAAAGGCTTAATTAAACATCACCCCTGTGCACTTCAGTAAATTCATAAAATGCAGTGTACTATCTACATTCTTCTGGTTAAGCTGTGGTTGGAAAAAGTAAAAGAAAACCTACATTAACCTCTCTGTCCTTGCTGATCTAGCAGTACTGTACTTTTAAACTTGGTCAAGCCCACCGTCTTTACCCAGAAAGAAAAGGGGCGAAAAGCTTGAACTGCTTCCAGAAGACACCCTCATGAGTCAGTGGTGGAGACATCTTGGGGCAATGTTTTTATCATCCTTTTGCAGCCAAAAACTGCCAGAAGATAAGCTATTGAAATTCATGGTGCAACTCCTACTACATGAAGCCAATTTCTTTCCTATTCTAAACACATCATGTCAGGCACAGAAAAAAAAAAAAAAGGATCCAAAGGATCAAGCCCTACGGTGGCAATCCTGCTTCAGTCAGAGCTCAGGGAAGAACCAGGCAGGAATGATTTCTCATGAGGTGGGCATTAAACCTGCGCAGCAGCAACAGCACTGAGAGATCATTCACATATCAGAGCAAAAGGGGTGTAGTTAGAAGCATCTTTCTTCTGCAGCCATGTTCAATGCTTTCTCTAGCTTAAATGAGAGAAAAACAACCAATGTTATCAGGAACTACATCAGTAAAATGGAGAAAAAAAAACTGACTCAGAACGCAAGACAGAAAAATTCATCCTCTCCCTTGGGTCTATCAAGACACAGATGAAACTGTTCATTCTTTTCAAGAAACCTAAAATCTTCTTTTAATCTAACTAAGAATTCTGCTTCAAGAAATTGCTCTTCTGGAAGGCTCCAGGAGCACAAACAAACCGTAATGGGGATCACAGAGAGCCTCCTGGGAATATCCTCATACAACAACGGGCTCTCAATCAATCCCGCTCTATGTACGAAGAGCTCTAACATAAGGGATAGTAAGAAGAAAGGGAAAAGCCAAAGTAATAGCTGCTATATAGCAATTTTCTGCCTTGGTGAGCCCTGGAAAACCAAGCATAAGTAACTGCAGAAGGCAGTCTCACCAGCATTTCAGATGCAACATATTCAGAGCTTTGACTGTAACCCTGCAGGTTTTTGCATGTGACTAGTCTCATTATTGTGATTAGAAATGCATACCTAGGTACTGGTTCTACTCTACAAGAATAGAAATTTGCAGGATTAGTGTTAAGACAGCTGGACACACAAGACAGCACATACATTAACAATTTTAATTTTGTATTCATTATTTAAAAAGCTCCTAACATCTACCAACAGAAGTGAGAATAATGGTTTCATCTGGCTTTTCAGTGCATGTCTGACACGAGCAGCGCAAGGATGGGAGTCCCATGCTCCCCTTTGGGCCCTGGCAGGAAGGAGTCACGAGCCAACAGCTGGCTAACTGTTCTGCGCACTAGAAGGGACTCTCCCATTTTAACCCCTCTTCTGCATCATTTTAGTTCTACTTCTTCCAATTAAGCTATTTAATTTTGGGGCTGTGTTAATGAGATCCTTTCCTGCAGCATTCTCAGGGGTCTGTCCTATACTGTAAGGATTCCCCTTGCAGGTCATTACCCTCAGAGTTGCACATGAATGAGATTTCTTGCGCTTGCAGAAGCCTACTTGTTCCCTTGAGTGCAACTGGCCTAATTCCTGACTCAAAAAAAACCAAACCCAAACAACCTAACACCTCAGCCCAAACGTTGCAGCATCTCCTGGGAGGCAATCACTTACTCATACACTGGGCGAGCTCCTTCATTTCCACAAAATAGGGGGATGTAAGTCAAGCAGGCAATTCCAAAGTTAGGTGCCATTTGTTGGTCATAACCATTTATAACGCTCAACATTTCTTGGCCCTTTGTAAGCATTTATACATCTTAAAATACATGAGCACTTAAATCCCAGCCTCCTGATCCCTCAACATCATCAACAGAACTCATTCGGTTTCTTTAAGTAGCTGCACATTGGTGGAAGGTATTTACTGGGACCTAAATGGTCTTGATTGTTTGCCTTCTACAAGAAGAGTGTGTAATGACCAGAAGCACTAAGAAAAACCTAATTCTGTCTGAGCAAATTCCAGCCTCCTTCTCATACCTTCCAATTCCCACCGTTACTGCTTTTCTTGGTTTGCTGGTGGGGCCAGGGATCACACTTCAGACCAGAAAACAACCTGGTTGGCCAGAAGCCTGGGTCCCCAGGAAAACCATGTTAAATAAATATTAAAAGTTGGAGGGGGAAGGAAAGAAAAAGAATGTTAACATGCCTTTGCTGGAATGTTAAAAGTGTTGGCTTCTAATCAAAGCTACTTAGAAACACCTAAAGGTCTCTCCATTAAATCTTAAGTCCCCCAAAAAAGATTTCAGCTTTTGCTCTTGCGGCAAGTACTTTTTATTCTAGTTATTCTGCTTTTATTGATGAAAAATGTACAGTCAACTATCAAAAAATTACAACCCAAAGTATATTACTTGTGTCACCAGAGACACAGTTCAGAGCTCTCTCTTATCTCCTCTGGTTTCATTGCTTTCTGGATGCACGTTTAAGCCTGTCCCTGAGTGAGACTACTGACACGGGTGTTATCTGTACTTTCTGAAGAGCTGTTGTGATATCGGTCCAGACTGCATTGATTAAGGGATGTCTGGACTTGAACATGATTACATTAAGGCAGATAATGGTCTTAATGAGGAACAGATTTTATTGCTTTGGACATTTCTTTCCCTTCCCTTTCTCCTTACTTACAAGGCAGGATACACATTTCATTAATCCTTACTGAAGAGTAACAAACTTATTTTGTAATTGAAATACGGTTTAAAGCTATAGAAAAGTGTTAAAGGGTTAAAAAAACATTTCCTAAAACTAGATTGAGCCTATATTTTAAGTAATGGATAATTAGTATGGATGTACACGACAGATTTGTTTTCTGCCTCTTCAAAAAGCAAATCACAGAAAGTACATGAAGAAAATAAGTAAATAGAAACCCTATGGAATCACAGAGTTGCCTAGGTTGGAAGGGACCCTTTCAGATCACCTAGTCCAACCATCAACCTAACACAGACATGGAAATGCTTATCTTTTAGTTAAACCAGTTTAGGAGCCTGTAACACTGATATTTAAGGCGTAGACAAAATCACTGGTTTTAGGATATTAGCTGAAAAATTATCACTTGACAACCTATTAGGTATTTTGCTCTTTAATCTAGCATTATGCATATTACCTTTTGCAAAACATCATTCACCTATGCAAATGAAATGTTTAAGCTCAGAGACAGGAAAAACTACATCTCCAGTTTAAAAATGTAGGGAATTATTCATTGGCCAATGCAGAGTAGGCATGGAAGGAAAGGAAAGAACCGTGTAATTGCTTCCCAAGTCACACCTTCTAAATAAAACAAAAGAAATCCCAAACCAATAGTGAATCAATGAGATTCAGGCACTGGAAGCACTGAAGTAATTTTTGGAACGGTGTAAGTCCATGGCTTGTAAACTCCCACTTGTTCCATATTTAAGAACAGCTGTGCATGTGCATACAGAATATATTTTCAAAAAATATGTGCTGATCAAGTTCCTAATTATATGAAATGAACAAATACTCTTCTAGAACTTTTTCTTTGCAAAAATTAGAAAACATAACATTTCAACTTTATGCTCCATAAAGAAAAAACCCCATACTTTTGCTTTCAGACAAACAGGATTAATTCCTTACTGACAAAAGACTGAAAATACTGTGTATTATGCAATTTAGTGTAACAATGCCCATAGCTAAAATAAGCCAAATGGTTGGAGAAAAATTGTCTTTTGTTGCAAACTGAAAAAGCACTGTATATTCATTTGACCTATGTTTAAATCTTTACCATAGACAAATATTCCAAAGAAACAGTCTTAACAGCACTTTAGTTGCCTAAGAAACTATCAAGCTTCTCAGCTGCTGTTCACATGCTGCTACTTTTATACAACTTTGGTTTCCACATATTCACTACTACTGGTTTTGGGTTTGTTTTTTTTTTTTTCCCAGAAAAAAAAAAAAAGCACTCTGATATGATATGAAAGGAAATTTTGTTTGAGAATAGTTTTTAAAAAGATTCTTGAGAATCTAAGCACTGAAAATTGTCCTGATGAAAGAAGCTGTACTATAACAGTCACATCAGTATTTTTTTCTTTCTTGTTTAGGGACCAAGATGATAAATAGCCATAGACTATTTTCTAAAGCTCTAGCTGCAGCCATCCTTGTTCCGTTTCTGCTGTATATAATTACTGCAAATTTTGAACAGATGACACAGGTCATACAGGGTTAATCTGATATATTACATGTCATTCCTCTATACAGATATCCTGCATCAGAAGCAGAGAGCCCATGTCTGATACCTGGAACAACTTCTCTATTAATACAATTATCAAAAGAGGGGGGGGTTTTGGTTTTTTGTTTGTTTTTTTTGTTTTGGTTTTTTTTTGTTTGTTTGTTTGTTTGTTTGGGTTTTTTTTGACAATCAAATGTTTCTTTTCTTGAAACTTTTTGAAGTTTACAAACTTTTTGCCATGTAAGGCACGGGGAATGCTGTTTAGCTTAGTGGCTGGCTTGAATTTCTCCTGCGAAGCTTGCGGTCCCCACCTCACGGGGCTGAGGGAGCCATGGATGAGCAGGTGGCAGCTGCAGCACACTCTGCTCTCACACAGCTGGGGACCAGCCCCACCAGCGCCACCCCCTCAGCCACCACAGAGGGATGTTGAGGACTTTGCCAGCATGGAATCCATCAACCTGTGAAGGATCTGGGAAAGCTTAATGGAGACCACAGAGAAGAAACAAAAAGGAAACTGCAAAGCCAGAATTAACTTTTCTGACTAAGCACTGAAAATTGTTCCTGATGAAAGAAGCTGTACTATGAGCAGTCACATCAGTATTTTTTACTCAGTTTTCATAAAATTCAGCAGCATTTAAGAAATGGTCTGGGTTCTGTTTCACATCAGTTGAGGGTTATTGTAGGATGTTAAATGGTATTCCTACTGCACTGAACTTCAAACACGTTCTGAAATTAGTAACAACCTGGATTTGTCACTTTATGTTTCCAAGATATACTTACCTAATTAAGCTTATTTTCTTCTACATTACTAGATAATTGCAAAGAAGCAAGCTCATATTGCATGTCTGAATTTTTAATAATTAGAGAATATAAATCACTTAGGAAATACAGCTATGCGGTTCGCACAAACCAAGATTTCACAGGGCACATTTTATTCCTCAGACAGGTTCCCTAGTAAATCTAAAACCTGGGTAGAGGGAGAGAGTTCATATAGCAAGTGTCTGGACAACACCACAGTACACCAAACTTCAAACAAGCTGTTCTTCAGTGCTGTTCTCCACAGTTAGAATGACATCCCTTGTACGCTTGCACACTAAGAAAGTCTAGCCCAGGTTTCAGTCCCCTTCCCACTCCATCCCATGCAGAATTACTAAGAAGTTAAAGCAGGGCTCCTCAGAGCAGCCACGTGGGCAACATTTATAGCACTCACACCCACATAATCCTGCTGGCGTTAAGAGAAAATAAAACATCTTGCAGCAGAGCTCAAGAGCTTCAGCTTCTCAGTGCTTCGTGTCACGTACCTTTTCCACATTTCTCACTGTAGTATTAAAGATCCTTCTTCTGCACGCAAGTCCTGCACTGCAGCCCCTGATAATCAGTATAATTTCCAACAGACACCAGCTCATTCCTTTCAACTGTAGTTACTCGTGGCCCTCCAGTGCAGTCTGGAAACCAGCAAATATTTCAGGCATATTTTTAAGTTGCCACCCACGAGTAACCAACAAGGAGGATTATATTTTGCAAGCCTCCTTAAAGGTCATCTGTTTTCTCAGGTTTGGAGCAACCCTACCAACTTTGGCAAGCCTGAAAGCAGCAGGGCAGAGGACATCCGATGTGTCTGAAGGATCACGTGGATGCATCTCTCTCTCTCTGCATGCGATCCCAGTAATTTCTTTCTGCACATACAAAAAGGCCATTTTTAGGGACAGCTGGATGACTAGAAGTGAGGTACTCACTGTCCTAAAACAACCCAGCCTGCACAGCGATAGGCCTGTTGTAAGCACGTGGATCTGGCACAAGAAATTTGGTTCATACCCTTCACCCAGACCCACAGACTCTTAACACTTCCTGCATGAGCTCTGGAGCCTCTTCTCCGTCAGCTCTAGGAGGGAGACAAATTCCTAGATATGTGCAAAATTAAGACAATGCTTTTTAAAAACAACAAAACCACACACATTACTGAGAAAAAGGACTTGAAAAGATAAATATGTTGTCCCCTAAAATGCATAAAAACAACATTTTCTCTGCCGCCAGCTCAAATTTCAGTTTCAAAGTGTGACAAATGAAGAATGTACACAACCTTTACTTTTAATAAAGTACTTTTCACCTAAAAAAGTCTTTAGCCATTGAAATATGGAATGACTCTGGCAAAAGAGCATGAGTCAGCTCACTGCTGTCAAACTTCAGAAAGCCTTTATTTCATGTTTTTAGCAACAGTAACTAGAATGCTGTCCTTCTTCCAGTATAACTGGACAGGCTGCAACACAATGGTCATCATATGAGACTTGTCTGAAATTCAGACTACCTTCGCATTTGTGAGCTCCTTCCCTCACTTCCAGAGGGAATGAAAAGGAGACATGACAGACACAAACCATGGGAGCCTCAAATCACTGAGATGTGCCAAATGCAATGGGTACCCGGGCCGTTCAGCCTCTTCGCATAGAGCTTGTATACATAACTACACAAAAATCAAGGCTGTTTTGTGCCTGTAGAGGAGAAAAAATTAACAAGCAGGTCTTGAGAAAGCCTCTAGCTTTCTGAGTAATTCTGCATCCTAATGTGAGCGCTAGCAACAATGAGCAGTGAAATAAAGGCAGCGGTATAGTACATGAGTAAGGTGGGTTTTGCCTGAACTGGTAAAAGACTATGACTCAGGGAGGCTCATCTTAAAACAAAAGGCTGATAAACTGGAGAAGTTAAAAAGGCAGGGCCTCCATCAGGTAACTAACCATACACCCTAAACTTGGAAATCTGTAAAGAATAACTGTTTTATAACTTGTTTGCTCTGCTCTTACGCTTCTGTTTTACAAGTAGGACTGTGGTGTGAGAGACCTCGTTGCAGTGTGGGTCTGCCGTTGTGCATAAGAAGAATTCCAGATTCTGGCATAAAGTCAGGCCTTTGGCGTATAATTATAGCAAGTGCCAAAATAGCTGTATCCTCAAGATCCTGATTTAAGAGAAATGTGATGTTTTGTGCAGATAAAATCTGACAGGTAAATGCTTCTACTTGGGGGACAGAGAGGGACAGGGTGAGCCTGAAAAGGCAAAAGGCACAGGTAAACCCTGAGCTCTGACAAGACCCATCTGTCCTGCTGGTGGAAACAGCACTTGTGATGAGGGTCCTGCCACCTGGGACTGGGGAGCTGCCGATGGGCTGCTGTCAGACCCTCACCCCACAGCCCAAAGCCTGGGGTGCTTCACCAGCAGCCACTCCTGGTCTCTTTCTCCAGTGATCAAGGAGGGAGCAGGCAGCAGCCAAATAAACAGAAGCAGCAGTCCCCTCCGAGGCATCACATCCGCAGGGGATACTCTTTCCAACACATTGCCACCCCACCTAACAGGGAGGCGGGAATGGTGCTCCTCTGGCATAAGCAGAAACTAAGTGGCCAACTCGGCCAGAAAGATTGGGAACCACCAATCTGTGGTATGGATTAAGCTCTCCAATCGTACTACTGCTTTTATCTATACCAGCAGATCCATGAATGCCCTTCGCAGTTCATTTTGCAGTAATAGAAAATCCTTCAAATAGGTAATGAAAACAGAATTTGATTAATACAGATTTTAAGGTTCCAGTGGTATTTGTCTTTTTAAGATGGTTTACATTCAATCTCATCTCCGTTATTACTCAGATATCTATTTTAAGGTTAGCAGCTAAGCAAAAAATACCCACAAAACCAAAACAAACCTTTGGCTAAATTTTATTTACTTGTTACAAATAATGAAGTATAGAGAGCCATACTAAGTTTCCACCTATGAATGAAGCATGGCTCTGGAGACAGAGTGATCAGATTCCTGACGTGATCCCCACCAGAGGGGTCCTGTTATTAACTTCAGGGATGGTCTAAAAGTGAAGAGCACCAGCTGCGGTTTCAGGAGCAGGTTTGCATGGGCAACGCAGACAGACAAAAGTCTGCTGCCCATCCAAACTTTTGAGAAATAACGGAGTAACTTCCTCAACCAACACTGTCGGTCACCTTCAGCACAGATGCACTGAACAGAGAGCACAGCCAGCCCCAGTGGAGTCAACAGATAAGAAAACAGAAAAGGCTATAAATTATGGTGTTTTCCAAAAAAATGTTACAATTTGCTAAACATTCTCTTGTCCAAAGCTGTTAGAGACAGTTGTTGATCATGGATGAGTTTAGCGTTTCCTCTCCAATCTGCAAGTTATATAGAAGTCTGGCTGCCACCAGTCTCACGCCGTATTATACGGCACAAGGACCTAAACTTGTGCACAGAGTATTGCTATGCATCTAGAAAGCAATTCTTGCACCTGGTTCTTTTGACACAGTGTATCATATTGCTATCAGCACAACATTCACTGAATAACATAATGATCCCAAGTGCTGTTTTTCCTCCTACAGTAGCATTTTGAACAAAGAAATGGAAAGAAAGCCTTCTAAAAGATGCACTGAAAAGCATCCAAAATTCAAGACGACACTTCCACTAACCCTTGTTTTATATTATTTAATCCCCTTCAACAAGAAGGATAAATTGCAACAAAAGTCACGCTTCAGTTATCTTGAGGGCTAGCTGCCTAAGATTATTAGAACAGTAAGGCTATAAATATACATCCTATAAAGGTAAGTATCAGCAAGACAGACGGACAAGTGTTTTTCTGTAAGGCTTACCACTTGTTCAAATGCACAAATCAGTATTTGCTTTCCAAATTCCAAGGAAAGTGCATCTTTGGACACAGCATTTTAGTGACAATGAGAAAGCTTTGACAAAAAAAAGACTGCACACTGAAGAGTACATAATTTCCTAACACTGTTCCTAATCTCCAGCTACTTGATGCTTCAGTATTCAAGTTTCCATTAAAAGTAGAAGATTTTCAAGTCCAAACTGAAGGGAAGAGCAGAAAGCAAACACATCCCAAGTCATGCTAACTATATATCAGTGTTGGCTTCAGCAGCAAACTGAAGGTGCTTGCCATGAAACACCAGTAATGCGCAGTGAGGCATCACAGAGCAAGGCTCCACATTGCAGACAGCTGCTCACCACCTGCATCCTCACAGAGCCACCTTAATTAAAATCTCTCACCTCCATGATTTCAACTGTTGAGTTTACACAGACTGTTTGCTTCTTTTACTAACTAAAGACTTTCTCAGGGGTTATCATCACCCTAAGGAAAAACTCCTTGCAAATTTACATGTTTTTTACATGAGAAGCTGCTCACAGTGAGAATATTTAAGTGACTCAAGTCAATGTATTAAAACAACACGTACAAGAACACGTAGTTGGAGGCTCCTATTGACACAAAAACAGGTTAGCACATTAATCAGGGGAAACTTGAAGATCTGAAATTTTCCTGTCTTTTCTCCAGGAAATGGAAGCATTTGGGACTGGAAGACTGCAGGAGAAGAGAAATAGAAGAACCTGCTTTTGCAAATCTTAAAGAAAAAAAAAAAAAAGAAAGAAAATATTTCTGCTTGCATTTTTGAGGAAGGCTTTAGCCCAGACACTAACTGCTGTCTGTTCCCCAGCAGCAGCCCATGAGCTAATGGAGATAATTAAGCCAATGCCTCCCCAGCCTGGATCCAGGCCATGAGGCTTCAGCCGAGATGGGACCTGGGAATGAGACGTGACCTTTTCATTGGCCAGGGTGGAGGGGGTCCAGCAGCCTTGCATCCTCCCTGAAAGCACATACTTGTTGGCTTTGCAAAACTCAAGACTGTGTGAATCAGCCTGTATCGCTCTCAGTTTTCCTGTGTAGCTTCTTTGAGGCCTAAGGTAGCCCCTTTCCCTTCCTCATCTATACCATGCAGTGAATACTCACCTGCCTTTGAAGCTCAAAAGGGTTTACATTTGTAGTGAGGCCTCACCATTTCAGAGGGTACCGCCAACAAACAGCATAACTGAGGAGCACTTGCGCATATCCAGGCCACAGAGTTTTAGCACCTGCTGGCACTCAGCCTCCAACCTCCAAATCAGTCTCTCTGTTTAGAGATCCCTACCAGCTGTAGGAAACTAAATACTGAATTGAAAGAAATTGAAGCTTTCCCATGTTAACTTGGAATATGAGTGGATATTGTAACTAGACTAATAATTTGAGTTATTAGACAATTAAAACATTATTTGAAATAACAATAAATTCTTGACTTTGAAAATAATTAAAGTTATTCATTTATGGCCACTATAAATGCAACCGATGCATTCTTTGCTAAAGAAAACAGTAATAGTCATGCAAAGCTTCCTTACAGAATATTCATATCTTTTCCAGGCTTTAAAAAATGGAAATATTTAATTAATCTTTACCATGCGTCAATCAAATAGCTTGAATGAGTATCAGACTGCCAAAATACACAGGATAAAAAGCCCACCATGGGTCAAAGGCTGTCAGATGGCTGTCCCCTTTTCATAGCTGTATTTCCAGTTATTCTCTCAACAAGGAAAATACATAAAAGGGCACTGTCTGCATTCATTCTCTGAGCGTCATCCATTTAGTCTAGCAGTAGTTGAAGTTGTAAAACGTTCAGTTGTATCCACACATGGACAAAGTCAACCACCATTATCTTATTTCTTTAATTCCTTTCTCAGATACCACAGCAGTACCTGGTAGGAGTCCATGGGCTACGTATACAGGCCTCTTCAAACCCCCTAGCTGAAACAGTACTACTTTTTAAAAGCTGATGGCACTAACAAAGTACATCAAAGTAACTGAAAAGCAACTACAGTGCTGTTACCCTGATGGTATCTCTGCCTTTGTCAAGAGCTACAGCAAAAATAAAAATGTATAAATAAGTTGACCATATACTGTTTTTCTTGCATCTCCAGAGATATTTTTTGACAACACAACGAATCTAATAAAAGATAAATGTCATAGTTTCATGCAACTAAAAGAGAAAAACAGGCTCAACTCTTACTTGTCATGAGGTCACCATTCCTTCCTTTGAAAACCACCGGGATGTGCTGGAAGTTAAAACCTACTTTAGAAGAGCAGCACAAACAACTTCTCAGTGAGTCCAAGAGAAGTTTTGTACCATCCCAGAATTCAGGAACAGGCCTTCTGGAAATATGCTCAGCCTCAAAACCAAACGCCAACATCTTCACTCTTCCACTGTTCCCACCTGGAGTGTATCAGACCCACGCCCTATGGCTCTATCAGTCCCACTTTTATGCCCTTCCTCCTAGCCGGAGTCCTTCTCAAGCACTCGTGGGCTGTGATTACTGGGAGCTAACTCCATGCTTTAGTGTGCAGCTTAGGTCATAATTTTAGTGGAACCACAAGTACACCTCTAGAACAAAAAGGCAACAGCAGAACCACAGTCGCAGGCCCTACAGCCATTAAATTTTACAAGTGGCAGTAATACAGCAGGACATTTTCTCTAATAGGTTACAGACAAATTTAGACATCTACTACTAGAATAATTACAATGAACATCTAAAAATTAATTACATCTGTATCCACCAGCTTATTTATGCCAACACTGTAACCATGTGGTATCTAAGCATCTTACAGAATTTATGACCAGAAGAGACCGTAAGTATCATCTTGTCTGACTTGCTGAAGAATACAGGTCATAAAACTATACAATAATTTCTACATCAAGCTTGGTACAGCTAGAGCCTTGTCTCCCTATTAAAAAAAGCTGACAGTTTAATACCAAGCAAAGAACAATTCAATACATGCTTAAAAACTGCTTTTTGCCTTAACTGGTAAAATGCCTACCCTTATTCACGCAGACTTCAGCAGTTTCAGCACCCAAACGATGGATTGTCATCATCAACACATTTCAAAAACTTCAATAAGCACTGTATTTATATACACTCCTGAAGATTAAGGCTGACAAGCAAACTGGACAAAATAACTGGACCGCACAACGAACAACTTAGGAAGCTCAACATAGATTCTTTTCTTCAGAAGAGACAAGGTCCCTTCCCAAGTCTCAGCATCAAAAGCAAACAATGAAAAGTTGTCCTGTCCACGGCGGCTGAGAAGGATAAAGCAACAACTAAAGCACTGGGGAGCATGATTCCCCAGTGAAAATGGAAGATGAACTGCATGCAAATAAGGACCCGTCAGCTGTTATGGCTTTTGTGCTGTGCTGAAGTGCCCATAGAGCTGAAGTGCCTCTAGAACTTGCCATGCCCACAAGGCACCTGGCATCTTACCGGAGAATGCATCTTACCAGAGAATGCATCTCAAGAGACATACCAAATTGTATGAGAGAACAAAACTTACTCCAGCTTTTGGCTAGGAATCCAAAATCAGAACTGGGATTTGTATTTGTCAGTATGAAGTGATACATGCCAAGGTGTTATAAAACCAAAACACAGCTGTTATTTGTCTGGACCACTTTTTATACTGCCAAGGAAATCTCCACTGTGCTATGATTAGAGAGCAGACATCCCAGAACTCATTGGGCTTGTAAGTATCAGTATAAATTTTTGACACTTTCCACTAAAGATCACGTTGGATATGACTTACTAAATTTATTAAAATAGGGAGGGAAGAAACTGCTTTAGTTACCAGTCTGAAAAGCAGAATGATTAGCACTTAAGGTGATTATTAGAGTGAGAAAGCAGGAAACATCTGTCTTTGCGGCTTGTGCAGAGGACCTGAGTAGGAGTTTCCACTCTCAAGGTCTCCCTCCAAATCTGACATATCTCATGTATGGGGTGGAACTGACTGAATCCAAAACAACTTCTTTGTTCTCTTTTGTCCCTTCCCTTTCACTGAGCATGTCAAGGCCTCTGGATGGTGAGGAGTACTGCAATTCTTGATTAGCGAGTTGCTTTTTCAGCTGAACAGGAAAACAGACAACATCTGTGGCTTTTCCATGCAATTAGACTTTGGTGAGCTAGGGAGCTGTGATTTGTAAATTCATGGATGATATGCAAGTTGTTCAGCAACTTCACTGCTTTCAGTTCAAAGTCACTACACCATGATCATAAATTTCATCTTCATATGCTGACACGGCTTATTTTAATGATGTCTTTTCAAAAAGTCCATATCTGTCTGTATCTGCAGACTATACGATACCTTCTGCTGCATGCTAGTTGCGGTACCAGTAATTATGTTGTTGAGGACGATTTCTTTCTACTTACTGATTGATATTATAAGGAATTATTTGGTCCCATTGAGAATATTCTGAACATAGGGAACTACAGAATTACCGTTTAAATAAACAACATTTTCTGAGAATAATTAGTTGTGTCATAGGAAAATGGTAAAGCACTAAAAAGTAATGACATTTAAAATGTACAGTTCCTCTCCTTCAGGATCTCCTTGAAATGACCTTACACACCAGCCTACTTTTTGTGGGGAATCTTTTGATTGGTACAAGATGGCAGTTTACATATACATATCTGTGCACTTGCAGCCATTATTAACGCATACAGAATCACTGATTTAGCAAGAACTGACAGTTGCATTTCATGAGCTCCGAGGTACCCTTTGTGGGAACAGTCTCCAAGCTCATGTTTGATTATTCACACATGACACATGCTCGAGTACTGTGTCCAGCTCTGGAGCCCCCAACAGAAGAAGGACATGGACCTGTTGGAGCGGGTCCAGAGGAGGGCCACCAAGATGATCCGAGGGCTGGAGCACCTCTGCTATGAAGACAGGCTGAGAGAGTTGGGGTTGTTCTGCCTGGAGAAGGCTCCAGGCAGACCTTATAGCGGCCTTCCAGTACCTGAAGGGGGCCTACAAGAACACTTGGGAGGGACTGTTTGCAAGGGTATGTAGCGATAGGACGAGGGGCAATGGCTTTAAACTAGAGCAGGGCAGGCTTAGATCAGACATTAGGGAGAAGCTCTTTACAGTGAGGGTGGTGAGACACTGGAACAGGTTGCTCAGAGAGGCGGTGGAGGCCCCATCCCTGGAGACGTTCAAGGCCAGGCTTTATGAGGCTCTGAGCAACCTGATCTAGTTGAAGATGTCCCTGCTTACTGCAGGGGGGTTGGACTAGATGACCTTTAGAGGTCCCTTCCAACACAACATGTTCTATGATTCTATTCTATGATTCTATGAATACATTTGGATGATGGAAGCAGGCTGAGTCAATGCCACCAATTTTAGTAGAGGAGACCATGACATTTGTCCATTTGTCACCTTCAGCTGTAGTGCCATTAGGGGCATAAAGGTAGCCTTTGTTTGCTTACAATCTGAAACATCACTGAATTTTAGCAATTGTATGGAGTTCCTAGGCTTGTAGAAACTTTTAACTTGTTGATAACTCTCCTTGTAAAAGTGTCAGCTCCCATTTGGAGAAAAACAGAAGTATTAAGCTCAAGTCAAAGTACAAGAATACTTGTACCTTTAGCAACAACTGCTGGCAGTTCGCATTGCTGTTTGACATATGCAGTAGATTCAGAACAACACATCTGCTTCTTTGCAAGATAATTTAAGATATTGTCCTTCCCCATAGTGGTCCCAAAGGGGAATGCATCACAAATTGTACAGAAATTTAATTATACAACTTATTTAGCTTGCTTTCCGTATTTCTCTCCCTTCTTGGCCTAAGAATTGATGAGGCCTGATTTGTTGCTAGATACTGTCCCCTATCACTGTTGGAACTTGTGATTCACAGCTGTATTTTTAAAATGAATGCTTCCATTGGATACATCCATTGCACCTCAGCATGTTTTACTGAAATCTGGCAAATTCAATTACACCATCAATTCTACAAATTTCTGAATCTTCACGTAGCACTACAGACCACATTCATTTCATGAGTCCTTCAAATGTTTTGCTGACATTCTGAATTTCTGCACAAGATTCATTTCATTTACAACTCAGGTTTTGGGATAGTTTCAGTGGTGCTGAGTCTGTGCACACGCTCCATCTCTACCTAGAGAAATCCTGTTTACATTTTATTATTGCCAGTGACCTACGAAGCCATTGGGCTACCACTTAAGCAAGCATAGAAACATGAATAATTCAAACTTCAGAAGATTCAGGCACAAATCTAGTCTTACTTCAGGACACAAAATCAGTGGGTTACAACTCTAAGAGTTGCCCGGATCAGCAGTCATATTGCAGTTTCACATGCTGTCAAAAAGTTGAATATGAATGTAGTACCACTGATTCAATCTCATTGAAAATGATGCATGAAACACACGAAACAAAAAACCAAATGACCACGGACAAAAAACCCCAAAACACTTGGACAGTATTATACTAAAAAGGTCGGAGCAGCAGTAACTAAAGGAGAGAATTCAAGTCAACGAAACGGCTCAGCCTACCAAAATGTTAAATTAGGTATTGTAAACTGTGTAACAGTGCCCTCCTCACATCATTAAAAGCAGCGATAGCAGAAAAACAAGGAAACTGACACTACTCATTGGATGCATATTTCATTCACCGTCTTGGGAAAATCCATCCCCGTGGAAAGACTGTTATGTGTTAGAAGACTTTACTACACTATATTGATAGAACAGCCTGACTCAAGTTTTGCTGCCTTCAGTGACAGCAGCTAACTTACCAGCTCATGGACTACTCTAAACAGCAGAAGTCTGCAATTGCTGGAGGCAAACCTTGGGAAAGCAGCTCTCCCCACTTCAGTGGCTTTGCCCATACTACTACTTCTCATTATCATTACTGTCCAATTTGGGTGACCAGGGACAGTGAAGAGCATTCAAAGTTACAGCATTAAGCTGGGGAACAATATTGATACTGTAAAACAAAATGAAATCTCTAAGGGTATCAAAAACTTGAGCTAAATTAGCAGCACTTTAGCAAGCAATTTTTAACACACACATCAAGATAGATAACAGCTACGTAAAGGAACCATTTTTGCAGAAACAGGATTCCATCTTCTTTTGTTTTGCAAAAGAAGAGTTTGACTAGGACTGCACAATTGCTCTTTACATGAACATACATAGTTAAATAATACTTCATTATCCTACGACTGCCAAATAATCGTTTGATTCAACTGTCAGGTGCCTCCTCAATACTGATTTATTTACAGTAATTAGCCAGGTATTTGGAAAAAGTTTTGCTAGCAACCATAGTGCTGTTTCCAAACTCATTCTGCAGTTCTGGAGGACTAATGTGCTGGGTCCTGCTGCTTTTCCTATTAAACATTAATAGGGAGAGCGGTGAGGCTGGGCACATTGGAGCTCTGGCAAAACACAACATGGTTGCTGGTAACGTTACACACACCATGTAAATACCTTTTTTCTTGAAATGTAATGTTGATGTTCCCAAGAAGACCTGTCTATATAAAGAGGTCATGATTTATAAATCCCACTGGAATGCAACAAACAAAACTTCAGCTAGTATTAAAAGCAGCTTACCCTGACGAAAAGTTTTGCACGTGCTTTTTAATTTGTCTAGTACACCATTGTCACAGAGGAAGAATTTTTTTTTTTGCCATTAAAAAAATCAAAAAATTATTGTAACTTGTGTAACAAGATTGAAACCACAGGGACGCCAAGCAACTCCAATATAGAAATATGCGACGACTTCTCCTTTGGTCTATTGTTTCAAATGAATTAAACATGATCTAACCTTCACTGGCTTTTCAAACTCTATTTGCCCTTTTTTTTTTTTTCCCAAGGCTTTGCGTGAGTAACTAAATTTTGAAAAATATGAAATGTTACAAAAAGGGGGGGGGGGGCTGGGGGGGGGGCGGACAGCAAGAAAAAAAGGGAAGGAAAAAAAACAGGCCACATAAGACAAGAGCTGGAAGGTGGATGATTCAACGTGACTTCAGACAAGATTTTTCATCATCCCTATAGTCTTGTCTGCAATAGTGTGAGTATATAAAGCACAGACTGAAAGGATCACACGCTTTGTGCAGCGTTACAGCACTCTTGCACCAGACACCACAGGGATCATTTGACCTCGTATCACAAAACAAACTTTCCTTTTCATATTAATTTTTGTTCCAGCTGAAATCTTAATTATGGAATAAATGTAGCACATAGTCTCATTTGCCCATAATTTCCATGCATTTTTGGCCTCTCAGCTAGTAAAGTTAAGGAAAAAAAAAAACCAAACAAGCAAAGAAAGACATAAAGCATCATCTGCTTCCCTAGTGTTTCATCTCCTTTGTACAAAACCATGCTATCATCAGTGAAAATGATCAGATCTACAAAAACACAACCTATGTTTTTGTATTTATAATAGCCGATACTCTCCAGTAGAATCCTTAAGCCATTACCCAAGATGATGGAAGCGGAAACACTCTGGATAAAGGAAGTGGCAGATGGTATACATCCCAGGATCAGCAGGGCAGATGGGACATCAACCTGGGTTTGGCAGGGACAGCCCTGAGCCACAACTCGCCAGACCTGCCAGAGACCGGCAGACTCCTACAGAGTTATTCCCCATCTCCGCGTCCAGCTCCCCGGCATGTCGCACATAAAGGGCGCAGAGCTGGACCTGGGCTGCTTGCTCATACTTGTGCCAAAGAAAATAAGCATTCCCAGAGCAGTCAGGGCAAGAGGAAGTGCTTTGGACCACGGGAACATGGTTCATGCAACCTCCAGCAAGTTCACAAGAGCCCAAACTCTCACCTTTTCAACACTTCTGAAGGGATGGATGCAGTAGCCACCATGCTTTTCTCTGCCTGCTGAAACAAAGCTCCTCTTTCCCTCTCTGGGAGGCTGCGCTCAGAAGGACTCACACCCAGCATACCCAGCCTGTACCAGGCTCTCCAAGACAGATCTCAGCCAGATGTTATTTATTGTTGGAGGGCACAAGGCCATACAGGCAATGTGCATACTCAGAGTATGCCCAGTCCCTACAGTCTATTCCCAACTGTGAAACACTACCTTGTTATGGGAGACTTCAGGTCAAAGGAAAGCAGTCCTGAACCAACCAGCTTTTCTTCTTTGCAAAGATGGAGATAGAGATAAAGGATCTCACATTGCATCTTTTTTTTTTTCTGCATTTATAGAAAAATGAATTTTTCAAAAGGTACTGTTAAACAGAATTAATAAACAGAACATAGAAAGTGAATTTAAATTCAAAATCTTTAATGGAGTGATTTAACTAATTCAGAGGGTTTCTTTAGCCCTCAGATTTCCAATAGGTTTTGGAAATTTGAAATGCTTTTCCTAAACCCAATTTTCTTTCCATCTAAATCAATCTTAGAGAGAGCCATTAACAGTTTTAAATTTGAAATAAGAACTTGCTTGACAAACTCAGACTCTCTCAAATAAGGATTTTCATCACAGTGTATTCATTTAAGATTTTTAGAAATTGTAATAAATGCAACTCTAACACAAATTCCAGGTAAAAAAAAAAACAAACTCATTTCCATTACCAGCTATATTTGCAGTTTGAAGTGAAAACACATCCTGCAAAATATTTCATATGTATTGACTTTCTTCCTCCTTCTGAAGCTTTGGAAAACCAAGAAAATATTCTCTCTCTGGTATTCCTCCATTTTTGCCTTTACTTTTTTCCCCCAGTGAATGAAGGAAGGGAAAGTAAAAGTCATATTATGTCAACGAAAACAACATTTCAACACCTCGCACACTAGAAAAAGTTAGAATTGGTCATCCTCAATTGCTTTCTTTCAATTCTTCCCTTGGTGTTTCCAATGGAAAAAAAAACAACAGAGGAAGTAGAATGCAAAAGACAAGGTTGAGCTGTTTAAACTGCAAAGGCATTCAGCAACTACAGCTCAAAAGTGAATAGGCAAACTACATTGTTCCTTTTTAAATTTCTGGAAATTCATCTTGCACTACAAGATCTTTGATATCAAATAATACAGGGCTTTATCGTAGCATGTGAAACAATTGTTCTGTTTTAGAGGAAGTTCTCAATATCTTCAGCTAAATAAACAGCCGCTCCATATTACCACAATAATTAGTTTCTTAAATAAATATTTTTATGTTCTAAATGCTCTGTTTCAATTTTTACATATTAATTTAAAAAAATTATTATATTAAAGGGAAGATGATAATTATAAAAACATAGCAAAAATCTACACCCTCTCACTAATTTCACCTGCCCACTCTTTATGAATAAATTTGAATATTATAAAGAAACATCTGTCTTACCTGAAATCTGAGTAAGAAAGTTAGCTGTGTGGCATTTCATAGATCTATAAATTATAAATTACTTGTCGTGATTAAGTTCAATTGTTTACCAAACTTTATCCAGTTATCACTTTGCATTTGTGTACAAGCTGATTTTTCTGCCAGTTGATACGTGTCTCCTTTGCCATGGTTCAGAATTATAGCTCCAACCTCTTAATGGTGGCACAAGCATGGATTATAATAAAACACTTCCAGAAGCAGCTTCTGAGGTACAGCTCTGCCACTTTAAGAGTGCATAAAAACAGCATAGTAAACTACTTTTGCAGTAAGATAAAAGACATTTGAAAGGCATTAGGAGAGCCACTTAAAAAATTAAAATAAGCAGACTTCAAGTACTCCACTATTACTCAGAGCAACCTCAATTCCACCCCCTCACAACCACGTGCCTGGCATTTACTACTTAAGCAAAGCAGAGGTAAGACTCCCATTTCATGATTCTCTCTCACTGTAATTCTTATCTACCTCCCCACCCTGTTTAAGGACAGCAAGGGCACTGCAGGTTTCTGAGGCTCTAGGTTTCTTTTCCAGAGATTTTCTTTCATGTCCACTTCCAATTGCAAAAGCTAACCTCTTCATATAAATTCACAGGATAGCTCTTGAGCAAGGGATAGGTGTTTGGTATCAGGACATGACATTTTTGAGTCCTGTATGTGAAGAGATGAGTTAATCCCTTGTTGACTGGGAGAACTGTAGCAATCTCTAGTCTGCATGAAAAACAAACAAGTTTGGGCTTAGGGTTTGCTTTTGGGCAGGGGGGGATGTCTTCAGGAAAATTCATTGCTCACACATTTGTACGCTTGAGAAAAAAGTCAGCAGGTGGGATGTTGTGAAGAACCTGGGTGAAAGAATGCAAATTTTAATTACCCTGTAATTTCTGAAATTTCTTCCACATTTCCAATATTCTGGACACAGAAATTCACGTGTCTTCTCTGTTCTACGTGGAAGCCTTGCTAGAGCTGCTTCCACTCTCAGGCAGCTGGGTCAAGCTGAACCAGTTCTGTGGGAGCAGGGAGTTTTGGAATTAAAAAAAAAAAACAACTTCCATGGCTGAAACAGCTTTTATGAAGAGTTACAGAATATAACAAAGCCAGAAACAGCAATCAAAGACTTTTTTAAGATTTGACATCAAAAATCTCTGCTAAGCTTCTTCATTCTGCCAGTGGAGTTTTTCATCCATCATGGGCCCGAGTAGACACCAAAAATAAGACGTAATATTGCCTTTCTCTTAAACTACGAAATGCAAATGGTGTGCCTTATGCAAGACATTAATTCTTCTCTATCAGTAGAAAACTTCAGAGACAACAGCAAACATATCTTCCAATTCCCAGACTGAAATGTTGAGTAACGTGCAGAACATGAAGGAAATGATTGTTCTCTCTCTGATCCAAAACAAGAACAAAGACGCATGTAAAATTAGCAGGAACAAAGTTACTTCCAGAATACATAGTTCTACCATGGAGTTGTTTGTAGATGTACAGCCATTCAAAAAATCCACAATGGAAAAATTCAAAGATGTCATCTTAGGCTCAGAAAGGTCCTAAGCCCACAGCCCTGGGCACTTGAAGAGCGTGTCACAGGAAGGTACTACCTGCTTTTCCTCTTCTAGCCAGTCACTACTGCCAATGGGAGTACTACTTGGGAGAAAAAAATCTTCCTTTCATCCTTCAAAACACGCATTTCAAAAAGTGGGGTTTTTTCCATTGTAAAAAACAACAAGAATACGTGGATCACAGCCAAACTATCACTTAATATCATTTTGATTAAAGGTCATAGGAAAACTAGATAAAGGCTAGTGAAGGGCTCACAGCTGAACCCAGCATACCGTACTCACTGTAGCCTGGATTCAGGCCAGGCTCCAGGCAGACACAGTATCAGCAGATGGTCTTCTAATGTCAACAGATGATAAGCAAGCACCGCTCTCACCCTTCGAGACCTCTCTAAACCTTTTGACACTGTTAATCAAGCAATGCTGTTGCCCACTCTAAAAGGTTCACAGGAGCCAGGGGTGATTTGCTAGAACGGCTGTAAGTCCATCAGTGAGAAATGCCCTGTATGACCATACATTAACAAGACACTTAACAGTGTGGGCAGGATTACCTAACAGGAGCTGAATCCAAGTGAAAAAACAATGCTGTATCGGAGAGCAGAAGAAAAAATTCGCATCAATAACGCATTTTGTTTCAATGACACAGATTCTTTGAGAAAAGGATCTCTTGGACTTACTGTTGAAATTAAGCTCTGACAAAACAGTAACACTTAAAAACAGTATTGACAGTGCTGCTTGCACTAACTGGAAACAACCTCTTGCCGAAAAACAACGTGGCCTCAGCTACAACTTCTTGGTTTCTTTTATTCAGGAATCCAACATTTCTGGCATGCATCCCTCAGCCCTCTGAAAACTCCAGAAAGAACGACATATTCCTGCTCTCTACTTTGGCTTCCTACAGAACATTAGAGTAGGCTCAATTTTCTATCTTTAAGGCATTCGGTGGCCTGGTTTCTGGCTTCAAAACATCTTAGAAATGAGCTCCTCGGGCATGAAAGACACTAAAGCATGGTGAGTAGAGAAAACATCTATCCAGGGCAGAGTATCCTTAGAGGTCATTCCCAAACTGGAACAAAAGACCAACCCTGGCCTTTTCAGAAAGGCTGCAAATACATTTACTTAAAAAGACCAAAAAAAAAAATACAAAGCAATAAAAAAAATAACCTGACAAGACAGGAATTAGTTACAATGAAGGTAAAATGACTTAGTCACACCATTTGGCACAAAACTCACAGGAATAAGTGCATTGTGACAAAAGCAGGGAAAGAAACCATATAAAGCATCCTGTAAAAGAAAAGAAATCTCTCACTGTCTCAGCATCCCTCTGCAGCACAGATTTCAGGCTCACATTAGAAGCATCAAGTGTAAGATATTGCCGGGATCATGGTAGAAGGCAAGGTCATAAAACAGGAAGCCAAACTTACACCGTTAGAGTTATGTACTTCAAATGGTATGTTTCATGAAGAACTATAAATCTGCCTCAAATTTTTTTACCACTGATTGCTGACTCAAAAACACATGCACAAAGTTTTCAAGGTTCAACATTACATATACTGAGAGAAAGAAAAACAACTACTAATTCACATTGAAAACTGTTGTTAGGTCTTCCTTATTTTCCCTATAAAGGCTATGAATTAATTTAGGAGACTGTATTTTAGTGCTTCTTTATGTCAACCGTTTTCATGTCACGTTTTATTGGCTGCTTTTGGCATTGACCAGCAATTGAGCACTAAATAACTTCTGTTTACCTGTTTACCTTCAGTTTCTTTTTTCCCTGGTTACTATTGACTCCAGTCTCATTTGTGGTGACGGATAATTTGCCATTAATCACGCACTTTGAGTATTCTCTGAGTTCAGCTGTCTCACAGAGATCAAGTTAAGGAGAAGTTAATGACATGAACATACTGCAAAGGACAGAACAAAAAAGCCAGCAAAATAGTCTCTACTGTCATTTTCTCTAACAGGCAAAGGAAATGGATTAGTGAAAGGATGGACAGGAAGCAATCATGGCAGGGAGCGGGAGGGGAGATGTCTAGAATTGATTCTATTCTCAGTGTTCAAGTGATCCATGTCTATGATAACGGCAGAAAACATTGATTTAAAAACAATTCTAATATTTTTTTAGTAAATGGCTTCTACTTTCTTATGCAACCTTTTTGAGAAGCGTCCCAATAAACCCATGAATTACTGACATTACTTTCAGAAAGCACACAGATCTGAGAAAACAAGTACTTGCATATCCTCGAGTCTTCCCTTGCTAGATGGATTCAGTTCAGTCATTTCCCCCAGCACAACATTAATGCTCCCCAACTCGGTTGTGCATCCCACACAACACTCATCTTCACGCACAGACACACGCAGATCACTGGGTAAACAGTTCTGCTGTTGGCACAGAAGACACACACGCTCCTGTCAGTTGGCTGAAGGGCTTAAATCTGACAAAAAGGGCACCTTTGCTGATTGCACACCCAGGTCACTTTTCTGGGCAAAACATTTTATCCTTTCATTACAGTCCCGTTCACCTGTAAACCTTCAAGTGTTCTTTGCAACTTGTATAACTTCTCCCTCCCAATAATTCTATGGCCTGCAGGCAAGATGGCAAAGTTCTTTATTTCATACTAGTTCATTAGGAATGTCAAAACACAAGCAATACCCATTAAGAGAGTCTCCTCTGCAAAAATCTTCCAGAATGTCAGCCCAAACCAAGCTCCACTGACGCTGCTTTACACTCAAGCCTCTTGTACTTATTCACCTTGCTACTTTTTAGTTAAGTGCTATAAAACACCTTTTCAGGGTCCTGAAGGGA
The DNA here is from genome assembly GCF_964199755.1 of Larus michahellis. Taxonomy (NCBI): domain Eukaryota; kingdom Metazoa; phylum Chordata; class Aves; order Charadriiformes; family Laridae; genus Larus; species Larus michahellis. The sequence continues at coordinate 38,985,339 of NC_133901.1, forward strand.
AGCATAAAGCAGGGGATTCCCTGCATGGAGAGCGCGCTCAGGAGGCAGCACGCAATCTCTGTGCAGTCTCTGATCTTCAGAGCGTCTGCCCCTGAGGGCAGGACCTAGTCTTACTTTGGTTCATACAACAGTGTTGCCCATCCCACCAGCACATCACAAAATAAACTTGCTTCTGAGTGCTACCTCCCAAAATCTGCTCTTTTATTGCAAGATTTTCATCTTTTTGCAGTATGTATCTAATCCATGCACCTCCAGACTGCTGCGTGTGGAAACGCAACTGCCAAGGACCTTGTCGTGCCCCAACAGGGATTACAGGTAGGAAGAACATGACAACAGAAAACACGGGAAGAGCGGGGCTTTTTCTGGAGGAAGAAGGGGTGGAGAGTGCTGGGTTTATACTACAAAGGAAGACTCAAGATAGAATAATTACTTTTTCATACAATACTCTTCTCCTATCTCTGCTTTTTGCCGATACTGTATCAAGAAGGGAGATTAATTTCACCTTGAGATATCTGACAACATGCTAGAAGAGAAAGATCCAGGGCGTGCTAGATTCAGATTCAGACACTAAGACTGTAATCAAAAGAAAGGATTGCTTTTGCTTCAGGCTGTGAATTAATTCCTCTTTTCTGTCACTTAAATTATTGTTGTTTCTTTTTAAATTGTGCATATACACGGATATTACCTAAAACCAAATAAATAAGGATTGGCTCCAAAGGCCACTCCTGCAAGATGTCTGTCAATTTCATATAAAATAATTCTGGTTGCCAATAACTCAAACAAAAAATACGCACACTGAGGACACAAGAAAAAGAATAAGTTACCTTAGACTTGAAAAAAGAAACAGCTGACTTTTCTGCTTCAGACACCTTACCTGAACCCTGCAGAAGTCTGGCAAGATTGACCTGTCTTTCTAAGTGCCCAGTCTGGAAAGTGGAATAGTCATTGACCTTTCTTACTGGGAAGTGTACAGTGCCTTTCTGTGACTAGTTTTAAAACAAAGGCACACCTATACATGTATACACACACGGATACACAGACACATGTAATGCACTTTATCTGGGTAGCTTTTAAAATTTTGCCACTCTATTAGGCGATAATAGCTTTGTTTGAATTAATGTCAAATGGTCCAAATCTTCTGCCTCTTGGTAACAAACTCTTCTAAAGTTGGAAAAACATTATAATGAGCTAAAGTACATCACATCAAAAGCCTACACAGTGCTAAATTAACATAATATGATAAGATACAATGTGACATAACATCTTCATAAACTTAAGCATGTCAGAAAATAAAATATCTTACTATCAGCTTATTCTGAATCTAATCCATATTTAATCAGCCAAATCACTAGCCAGCAATTTTGAAAGTTTATTTAATAACACCATCACCAATTGTCTACGGTGACCCAATTAGAACTATAAAACCAAGGTTAACAAAACACCAAGAAAGAGAATGTTTAAATCTTAAGCAGCTCTCCATGAGTGAACTAAAAACCCATTTTCAGGGCTTGGCATTATTTTATCAAGAGGAGAATGAACACTTGCGTGATTATTGTGTGTGCAAAAAGCCAAGCATACTTCTTTTTTAAAAAAATGCCATTTTTCCTCTGTGTACAAGATAATGCAATGTACAGAATCAGTACAATAACAGAATTTACTAATATCAGAAATACAGTAGGTGATGATTCCAAGGAACAAAAGATTTGAAGCATGGCTGAACTCTCTGAACATCCAGAGTAAGGCCAGGATTTTATCATCCAAGTCTGAAAAAAACTGTGACTGGAATACACTTTTTGCCCAGTTGAAAATATTTTTGCTACAATACGATTCTTCACGGTATTTTAGCAATCATAATTTTAATCTAAACAAATGCTGGGTAGCAGAAAGGCATAAGCATAAGCCCCTTAAAATATTTAAAGAAAGCAAGAAATATTTTGCCACTTGCTACCATCAAAGCTTTTCAACAGATCTTAACAACGGAGGACCTTTCTGGACTTTAGATAATGTCTTTTAGACTTCTCTCCGCCACCGCACCAACCCCCCACCCACCCCACCCCCCTGCTTTTTAAGCACTTACGCAGGGTACAAGGGAAAAAAGGAATATTTCTAGTCACAGACATGGGGGAGGCAAGGCACTTCTCCATCCAAAAACAGATACATGCAAATATAAATACATTCAGGCGGCTTTTATGTCCAATGAAAATTCTTTCAAGTAAAAAACCAAACTACTTCCCAAGCATTCATATGTCCCTTTTCTGAAGCACCACCACAGTAAGTCCCCAGCTATATTGAACAGTGCTGCCACAGCCAACACTCTGAACTACAACCTATTCATCAGTTCAGATCCTGTCAAAATTGACAGAGCGCGCCAATTTCAGTGTCAATGAAATTATTATATGAAACTTCATAAACCAGCAACAGCCCAAAAGGGTGCTGTTTATCGTTTGGGAGAATGTAGCACAGGAATATAGTTTCTAATACTAAAGAACCTTCAAATATAAACAGTTTTACTAAAACATCAACTTCCCAGACGTCTGCTGGAAGTACTACGCATCAGAGAGGGAACAGTCCCGGAGGTTTCTGGAGTGTGTGGAAGACAACTTCCTAACACAGGTGTTGAAGGAACCAACTAGGGGAAGTGCCCTACTGGACCTACTGTTTGTTAACAGAGAAGGTCTTATGGGGGATGTAAAGGTTGGAGGTCGTCTTGGGCAGAGTGACCATTAAATGGTAGAATTTTCAATTCTTGGTGAAGCAAGGCGGGGAGCCAGCAGAACTGCCACCTTGGATTTCCAAAGGGCAGACTTTAGCCTGTTTAGGAGCATGGTTGAGAGTGTCCCTTGGGAGGCAGTTTTGAAGAGCAAAGGTGCCCAGGAAGGCTGGTCATACTTCAAGCAGGTGCTCTTAGAAGCACAGGAGAAGGCCATCCCCATGTCTCGAAAAATGAGCCGACAGGGAAGAAGGCCAGCCTGGCTACATAGAGAGCTTTGGCTGGACCTCAGGAAAAAAAAGGAAGGCTTACATTCTCTGGAAAAGGGGGTTGGCAACTTATGAGGATTATCAAGATATAACAAAGCTATGCAGGGGGAAGATTAGAAGGGCCAAAGCTCAATCAGAACTCAGCTGGGCCACTGCAGTTAAAGACAATAAGAAGAGATTCTTTCAGTATATGAACAGAAAAAGGAAGACTAGGGAAAATGTAGGTCCACTGATGAATGAGACGGGTGCCCTAGTGGTGGAAGACACAGAGAAGGCAGAGTTACTGAATGCCTTTTTTTCTTCAGTCTTCGCTGCTAAAGCTGTCCCTCACGAATCCTATACCCTGGAGGCAAGGGGGAAGGTCGGGAGAGAGGAAGATTTTCCCTCAGTTGAGGAGGACCGGGTCAGAGACCACTTGGCCAAGCTGGACATTCATAAATCCATGGGCCCTGATGGGATGCACCCGCGAGTGCTGAGAGAGCTGGCAGATGTTATTGCTAGACCACTCTCCATCGTCTTTGAAAGGTCATGGGGAACAGGAGAGGTGCCTGAGGACTGGAGGAAGGCTGACATCACTCCAATCTTCAAAAAAGGCAAGAAGGAGGACCCAGGGAACTACAGGCCGGTTAGTCTCACCTCTGTCCCTGGGAAGGTAATGGAGCGACTCATTCTGGATGTCGTCTCCAAACACGTAGAGGAACAGGAAGTTATTGGAAGTGGTCAGCATGGATTTACCAAGGGTAAATCACGCTTGACCAATCTGATAGCTTTCTGTGATGTTATAACCGGTTGGCTGGATGAGGGAAGAGCCGTAGATGTCATCTACCTTGACTTTAGCAAGGCTTTTGACACTGTCTCCCATAACATCCTCACTAGGAAGCTGAGGAAGTATGGGCTAGATGAGGTGACAGTGAGGTGGATTGAGAGCTGGCTGTGTGACAGAACTCAGAGGGTTGTGATCAGCGGCACAGAGTCTAGTTGGAGGCCTGTAACCAGTGGTGTCCCTCAGGGGTCAATACTCGGTCCAGTTTTGTTCAGTATATTCATTAATGACCTGGATGATGGGACAGAGTGTATCCTCAGCACGTTCGCTGATGATACCAAACTGGGAGGGGTGGCCGACACTCCAGAGGGCCGTGCTGCCATCCAGCGTGGCCTGGACAGGCTGGAGAGCTGGGCAGAGAAGAACCTAATGAGGTTCAACAAAAGCAAGTGCAAGGTCCTGCACATGGGGAGGAAGAATGCTAAGCACCAGTATAGGTTAGGGGTGGACCTGCTGGGAAGCAGCTCTGAGGAGAAGGACCTGGGGGTCCTGGTAGACAGTAAATTATCCATGAGCCAACAATGTGCCCTTGTTGCCAAAAAGGTCAATGGAATCCTGGGCTGCATAGGGAAGAGTGTGGCCAGTAAGTCGAAGGAGGTCATTCTCCCCCTCTACTCTGCACTGGTGAGGCCACAACTGGAGTACTGTGTCCAGCTCTGGGCTCCCCAGTTCAAGAGGGACAGGGAACTGCTGGAGCGAGTCCAGCATAGGGCAACAAAGATGATTGAGGGATTGGAGCGTCTCCCTTATGAGGAAAGGCTGAGAGAGCTGGGACTCTTTAGCCTGGAGAAGGCTGAGGGGAGACCTTATTATGGCATACAAGTATCTAAAGGGTGGGTTGAAGGAGGATGGTGCCAGACTCTTTTCAGTGGTTCCCAGTAACAGGACGAGGGGCAATGGGCACAAGTTGGAACATAGGAAGTTCCGTTCAAATACACGGAAAAACTTCTTTACGGTGAGGGTGACAGAGCACTGGAACAGGCTGCCCAGGGAGGTTGTGGAGTCCCCTTCTCTGGAGACTTTCAAGACCCACCTGGATGCAGTCCTGAGTGATGTGCTCTAGGCAATCCTGCTTTAGCAGGATGATCTCTAGAGGTCCCTTCCAACTCTGAAGATTCTGCGATTCTGTGAACATAAATTGAGTGGCAGAGGTTTCTTCTTGTATCTTCACAACTGTGCTTATCAGCAGTGTTAATAATAGTGTTTGTCTAACTAAACTAGCATATTTTAAAGGGCAGAGTATAGTTCAAAGAACCCCACTGAAACAACAGAATTCTCCATTTCAGGCACGGTCTTTTCCATGTTACTTAACCAGTATGCGGTCACTGCTTCGATCTGTCTCTAATTTAAAGAGTAAATCAAATTAAGGGTAACAAATTGGTCCCAGCTCTAGGAGGTGTAATTTATACAGAAGCTTGTTTAAAATCTGCTAGCAAACGGCATAATATTCTTTGGAGGGGGGAAGCTCTGTTTAGAACAAAGCAGTTAACAGCTTGTTATATTCTGGTTTTTCTCCAGATGAGCAGAGCTTGCCCATAAAGCCTAGTGATACCTGAAGCAGAAAACAAGTCTTCTTGTTTAAATTAGAGAAATCACGAGATTCACTTAGGTTTAGCAGATACATCTAGGGAAATTGCAGGGGGGCAATGAGGGTCAGGACAATTTGAAATTTTAGGTGAAACAATTTCCTTTTTCAAACTTCAACATGAAAGACTGTATCAACTCCTCCTAGCAAAAACAAAAAAATCGACAGGTGAATATTGGACAATTATGTTTCCTCATACCATTTTAAATGACTTCTCAATGAAGACGTATTGAATAAAAGTGTTCTAAGCATTACTTACATATTTCATCCAGAAATATTTAAGACCAAATAATTTCAACTGGGCAGGGGGAGTCAAATCTATGACAAATCTTTTTGGCTCTGACAAAAGGAATTCTACTAGCAGAACAGCTTTGCTGACTGTCTCCAGTACTGGTAACCTGGTGGAACTGGGGGTTAAACAATGAAATAAGTATTTTGTATTTTCATCGACATTCCCGTTCCTTCATATGTGCCAGTTAACTTAATGGCTTATTATACATCACTGCAATAATTATCTCTCTCTACTGACCACTGTGCTTTGAAAACAGCACATGTAAATAGTGCAGTGAAACCCTGTTACTTATTGGCATTGTGGGACTTGTAATAAATAGAATCATGTTTGTTAACCAAATCAGGCTTTCTTAAAGGCTGGTGAAAACTTACACTGTTTCGACTCTTCACATACTTAAATCGCAGGCATCCAGCGTGTTATCTGGTGCACTTTGATACCTCAAGGCCTAAATCACAGGCATCTGGTGTGCTGTCTGGGGCACTTTGACACCTAAAGGCCTAAATCACAGGCATCTGGTGTGTTTTAACACTTCAAAGGGAAGAGCTAAGTTGTGAGATAAGCTGAAAAGAGTCTCCCCAAGGACACTGATAAAGATGAGGAGCCTTCAGCCTCACGACCATCAGGAGGCGGGACAAGACCGACCCCCTAGCAACACGTCGCTCAGACACGGAATATACCAGGATTGACACATATACGGGAACCAGAAGAGTATATATAATCAACTACTTTCGGGAAGGGGGTGTGCGCCGTTGGCGGAGCAAAGACTCCCCGGACGCCCAGCGCTGTTTTGCTTGTTGCCGCTTGCTTAATAAACTAATTTGATTAATTGGACTGGTTCCTGTCAATTATTGGGCCTCAATCTATAACAGACTGACAGGTTGGAGAACTGGACACTTGCTAAAGTCTCCCAGCTGAGGTACTTTAAGGCTGTCAGAGCCAGTGGTGCAGAATTCATTGCTGCATGCCAGATCCCCCACAGTCAGTATTACTGCACAGAAGGGGTTACTATATTCCTTTTGAAACTGTGTTTATTACAATTGCTTAGAAGCTGAGCAGACGGATTACATTAAGGACACCTCCTGTGATTCTGTTGTCCAAGATGATGGCCACTGCTGCTCTCATCTCAACCTCCTTCCCAAACGCAGAAAGGACAAGAAGCAAAAAATATGACCCGTTTTGATGCCTTCTCAAGTGGGACTGCCCTGGCCTTGTTAAGGAAGGCTTCACTCCCGTGTTTCCTGTGATTGCAGGCAGTAAAGGCTTCTGTTTTCCTCTCCCCAAGGTCCTTGACTAACATTGCTGTTGTATACGATACTTAACACGTCTCTGACCTCAGGCCGCTTTCTTCTGCTACAGCCTTCCAAAGAAACATTTGTAAGACCTTGAACAAATATCACATTCTAGAAATATTAAATCCCCCCAGACTTCCTAATGCTGCCGCTTCTTCCCTGAGCACCGGGAAGGCTGATGACTGTATTAGTTGTAATCCTGCCCTTTAGTAGCAACTGCAGCAATAACAAGCAGACGTTTACCAAACCCGTGCTCATTAACTCGGGTCTGTCATTTCAGAACATACTGAACACAAAGTATCTCTTGGCAGTTTTTGGTGGAGCTCAGAAAAGAATCCCACAGCAGCTATTTCCATGCTTCACTGACTACATTCTCCCCCATCAGATCTATAGGTACTCTTTAAAAAGCATCCTCTTGTTAGCAGACCTAGGATGACCATATGTGTCTTCTGAGGTTCTGGGTAAGAGATATTTCCAAGATACTTAGGAGCAGACACTGTCTTTAGAATAAACTGTTTTTCCATTGGAAAGTGCTAGTTTAGCTAATCAGAAATGCTTTTCAGAAGCACACCACTGACAGCTAAGCTCTCATTAGGACAGGATCTGTCAAGGTGATCTTCCTTGGTACAGTCACAAAAGGACTGTCTGTAGAGTTCAATGACCAGGACACCACCCTGAGCACAAATGACTCGGGTGCAGCACAGCTCCGGTCTACGATAAGTTCCTTGAGAAGAACTATTTGCCACTCCAAGCCATGGCCCTCTCTCTAGTCAATAAGAGATAAATCAGTTTTGAAATTAGGAGACACCCAACTCATTTTGCAGATTTTGTGAAACTTTTATGTCTTAGAACATACACTGCAGTTGAAATGTGTGAGGTTAAAAAAAAAAAAAAAACAGCTAACTCTTTGTAGACCTATTAAAAAGAAATTCTTTAATAGACTGTGCTGGTATATTTTTTTGCTTTCTTAAATATGAAGGTATTGGAAGAGAAAGCGAGCCTTTAAATAGCTTTTCTGGGTTTAATCTCACAAATACTTTTGCCAAATGCACGTTATGATCAAGCGCACCATTCTATAGGAGAATGTATTTGTATTAATCAAAATCAAGCATTCTTTTATTTATTGGAAATTCTTGCTGTTGTCTTCATACCCCTGGACTATTTGGAAAAAGAGATGAAAGAGCCTGAGCAACACCTTTCAGAAATGTGGGCAATATTCAGATTTGCAGAGGTAACCGGTGAGAGTGAAGAAGGAGGAAATGACTGAAAGGAAGAAAACAAGAAACCTGACACACATCATCAGGTTTGCATGAGAACAAACCCATAAATTTGTTGGGAAAGGGAGTGTATAAGAGACCAATGGTGGTTTTGATGAAGGCAGCAACAACGCCTCCTTCCACCTCTTCCATGGCTCCTTCCCCTCCCACCTAAAGGCATGGGATTTCTACCTTTTTCTCCAGATGCAGAGGTTCTCCTGGAATATGTCCCCCTTTTTTCCAGGCAGCCCCCTAACTACCACTGAACAACAGCCCCTCTTCACTTCTCTGTATCTCTTGAGACAGGCTGGGATCTTCCTTTTTGCCTTCCCCCTCGCAAGAGAGAACACGCAGTTCAAGCAGATTGCTCCTGCAAAGCTAGTGCAGGGCCAGCTGCAGAGGGTGCACAAACACACAAGTAGCCACAGACGCACAGGTCTCCTGACTGCCCTCCCAAGAGGGGGACTGGCTGGGCAGGAGGCAAGAACAGCCTCCTCAGTTGAAAGCAGCTGGCTTTCAACTGGCACAGACCAAGCTCCCTTCAGTTTGCCAGCTCTGGCAACTGCTTTGGCAGCTAGATCCCTTGTAATGAAGTTACAAAGTAATATGATGATGATATAAACCATTCCTTCAACATATAGAACCTGCCTGAGGTGGGGTTTTAATGAACAAAATAGAGTAGGCAAGTCTTCTAATGCTGGATAAATATTAACATTGTAAGAATTAAGTTGTAAATAAAGTATGTCTCGCTTTCTGATGCATCGAGTAATGTTAGAATACTAAATGAAATAGTGATTACCTGGTATGCCATTTCATCTGCCTATTCAAATGGGCAAGAGCAGTATGCGAGAATATCCTTCTTTTGTTCTTTGAAACAATCTGTAGCCATACAGCCTGATAATCCTCACCCTCATCCTCCCCTCTTGCTTTTGTTCCCCAAGCATGGCAGATTTGCATACAATTTGCCAGGTACAAAGCCCACTGATGCAGCAGGTGATTTTCTAATAGCAACAACTTCAAACCTTACTAGCACAAACACTGCTGCCCTGAGTGAGCCCAGCTTAAATCAGTGTTGTCTGCGACCACAAGCATGAAAAGGTTCTCACAACTACTCTGCGCTCTCAGCTTCCCCAGCCTCTTTAAGAAACTGATTTTCAGGATTTACATTTACTAAATCCATATAAAGTATGTTGCCTTCCCATGCCTTGTTATGTGTGACAGTTTTCTACTGCTTTCCTGCAGAAGACTGGTACCTTGCCAACAGCTGAGACCTTGCTTGAGGAGGCATTCTAGGAAGTTTATAAGGGCAGGGAGCTGCACATTTCCCTGGTGACCCCAAGTCCATTAAGAACGAACAACAAGATCATGTTCATAACCAGAGTCTGACTTCTGTGACTAGCGTTCATATGAATGCGAAGTGACAGACATTTCTGCTCAGTCCTGGTCACGCTTTGTGCTGTGTGGATGGAAAAAGGTGCATCAGGATCTTGGTCTTGGGTACTGCCTTCAAGCTCCTGGAAGAAGAGAGCTCAACCCCAACTGTTCAGTTTCTAAGCGACTTACATACTGGTGCAAGTGGGTACAGGACGCGTGAAACTGCATTTTGACAGCCAAGTGTGGATTAAACTGCTTGCAGAGAGAGACACAGACAAAACCAGCCAAGTGAAAGAGAAAATACAATTATAACACCTTAAGTAGTGGTGGCTGAGGACAGACTGTGTGAAACGCGTCAGTAAAACTTGGTAAGTTTTTTCTTGCCCTCATCTTCACCAAATCCCAATGTGAAAGGAGGAGAACAGATGTCAGGGGTGCAAGCAGTCAAGAATTTTCCATACACCACTAACGCTTTAACCAGACCATCCTACAGGCACATCTAGAAAATACTGTAACTGAAATTGTGCAAGGATTGTCTGGTGAAGTCTCTGGCCTTCAAAACAAAAGCAACAAAAACCGTTCCAAAACTGACAAGAGATTAGATTTGCAATTACAGTCCAGGAAAAACAAACAAACAAACAAAACACAATCACCCCCCCCCCAAACTTATTCCCTTATGCACTTCTCAGTCCATCGCTTTCAAAGCCTCCAAGTAACAGAAGTTAAGGCACTCCTTGCCAGCTAAGCCATCCTCTCAGTCTACTTCATTTCCGTCTAACAATTTTGTGTCTTAAATATTCAACTATGAATTATCTTCAGCTTGTTTTATCTTAAATCTCTGAAGTAGAGAAAATAAAAATAATTCATATTTCTATCTACTTCCTTTCTGCCTCCCAAATAACATCACCTTGTTTTTCCTAGATAGATAGATTTTATTATTTTTTTAACAAAGCAATAAAAATACAGTTTCAAGGCCAGTAGAAATGAGGGTTTACCTAAAAGCACGGAAGAAGCAAGGGGTGGGTGCAGGGGAATAAACTCAGATAATTCAAACTATTATTTCAAAAGTTCTCCATTTCCTGAGGTAGAAGTTAGGTTTAAGTTAGGTTTCAAGTTGTTTTTTTCTTTCACACTGAAAACGTTCATTTATTTTAGGGGTAAATATAGAACTGAATTACCTATAGTTAATCATTTCGGAGATAACAAATTACAATACTAAATGGTCTTTTTTGCATCACAAAGCCTTACACTTAAATTCTGAAGTACATAAGAGATTGCTTTCTAAAAGAATACTAGGGGATCATATAGGAATTTTTCCATTGAAGTTACCTACATAAGCAGTTATTGAACAAGGAAAAATATTTTCAGGGTCAAGCCCCTAACTAAAAAAAAAATAAAACAAACAAAAAAAAGCAACCTTTAGAAACTCACTGCAGATATAAGAAAAAGAAATTACTTCATTTAGTGTTTTTTTCAAGCATGTTGATGTTTTTGCATCACGTACAAGTAATAAATCATGACAACCTCCGCCTACGTGATCTCATTTCATTTTTGCTTTTGATGACAGAAATCCAACATATCTGCTCATAACACACTATACCCTTGTGATGCAGTGGGAGTTTTGAGCAGATAATGACAACTTGGAGAACACCCAGAGCACAATGGAGTTGATAGCACTGCGGATACAGATTCTGGATGTGGAAGCTGTACTGCTTCTGGGACTGGTTTTTATTGCTGCTCCCTGAGCTGCCTCTGTACAAGCAATCACACCCCCACAAGGCACGGACAAAAATCTAGTCTCAGAATCACAGCTTTCACATTTACCAGTCGATCCTGTAAGGATAAAGTTAATTCCCAGCAAATGTCTTGTCAGAGACCGAGCATACCAAGTTCTCACTTCAGTGTAGCTAGATGAGATCATTGACTATATTTCCTACATGGGATTTACCTCATGAAGTTAAGAGCTCTTTCTTCACCTCCACTGGGATTCTACATACAGGCTAGATATTTTACAGGTTTAAAAAAAAACAAAACCAAAGAATAGGAAAAAAAAAAAGAAATTTCACTCATCTCTGCAGTGAAAACTCATTCATAGATTGAATTTGAGGAATAGAAACCATTATTCTTCAAAAAGGAGATAAATAGCTCCTTTGACCACTACAGAATTGCATGTGTCAGATTTGTTAATTTGTGAGATTCTGGCCCAGTACAGGCCTACATTTCCCATACAGACTTCCCTCACTGTGTCATAGAAAAATGACTTAGATCTTCACTGATTTTCCTCCAGCTTTGATAGCCTAGAGCCTATATCTAGACAGACAGCACATTGTGATCTGACCCCTACTGTTGTTCTTTCTAAGAAAGGAAAATCAGCTGATATTTGATGACCATTGAGGGACAAAATGGCTCCTTAATGTTACATATCAATGTGTACAGGCAGATTTCTTTGTCTCTTAGCAGTTGTCATTAAGCAGATTACTTCTACAGATAACTGCAAAGTACCTTTAGAAGCTGGTGGCTATGCTCACGACACCTCTGTGCATCACAGGACAGGACTCACACTGGAAATGCAGGAAGAATGAAGCTCTCTCCTCATCTGGAAAGAGGCAAATTACGAGTAGAATTCAGTCACATAACCAGCATTTCCTGAGCAAAGGGACTAAGTATAGTCATGTGAACACCAGAGTTTAAAACCACTTGGAAGACAGTGAAAGTCAGTCATGTGTTATCCTGGAGGGAAGTAGAGGGATGGAGCTTCACTGAAGCAACAGACACGCTGCAAACACAATGGCCATGATTTAAGAATTTAGATTTACTCTTCCTCCTTCGCAAACAAGGAAGATTTCATGAAGGAAACACTTGGCTTGTATCACTTACCCAGACTCTGAATTTTGGGTCGTCAGTCACAACAGAGGTTTTTACCTGTTACATCTTACTTCACTTAGAATTTAGAAAAGCTGCTCTGTTCACAGTGACATCTACACAAGTTTAAGGACATTCTGAAGTTCCATTGAATTAGCACTTAAAAAGCACTATGGGCTTTAACCTAGTTTTGAACCGTTCCAATTTAACCAAATGCCAAAGCAATTTGATGAAGTGGGTCTTATGACTCTCTAATTGTGCCTTACAGAGTGCCTAAAACAGCACATTTAGTTGCCAGCTCTCCAGACCAGCCCTGGACTTGTATTTCATGTGCATCTCAGGGTTTTAGTGAAGACTCTAGGACAGGATCTGGAGAGCTACCATTGTGGAGATGCCAACATAATCCAAATTTTAGTACCTTAGATGACTGCTGCACAGTACTCACTTATTTATTCTCACCTATAATCAAGAAGAAACACTAGCATTTCATCATCATTTTGTAAAGAGCATAAAAGGTTAACGGTCAGATTAAGCAGAGAACAATTATACCACTGAATCTGAGATTTTTTCATTATAGGTGGTATGAGTGACAGTATTTCATAAGATGTGCAAATTATGACTCAAAACCCTGAACACCAACTTAAAGTGTCTAGATGAAAAATTCAACTGACAAGTGCCATTCATCCCAACCAAATATCTTCCACACTGTTAAGCAAACGACAAGATAGTAAAGCAAAATGGAATTTAAACAGTGTTTTTCCTTCCCATTCCAGTGAAGCACAAAATGTGAATCCCACTTCTGCTCTCTCAACAACTTCTGCTAATATACTGTTGATCAGGCACTCCAAAGAAGTTTCATTAGTTGCAAGTAATACACTCATTCACATTTTTTCTTCTTGGCTGATGGTTCATTTGGTTTTCAATATACTATACAATATAAAATTGTCAGGATATTACTTAACACTTATGCCATAGAGGGGTGTCTGTTAGAAAAAGAGAACTTTTCACAACTGAGTTGATTTTCATGGAAAAAAGCTGGACGCAAACAAACTGAATAGGGAAGGGAAAGTACTTCTGAAGGATTTCAAGAGGTTAGGCCTGTGTTTTACCTTTCACCATATCAGGCCAAGTCCTGGGCAGATATAAATCACTGGAGCTCTATTTCAATCAACAAAGCCGGTTCAGAAATCAGCCTTTTTCTCTCTCTCCAGATACTGCCAATAGCCTGGGTGCATGTGTTTGTTTTTTCAGATCCCCTTTTTCAAATTCAGCCTTAAGAGAAAACTCCAAGAATCCATTTTAATATAGCTCAGACTTAATGTATTTTCGTGGATTTGTGTTTGCTCACGGAATCCCAGCCTTTAACCTTCCCCATCACAGCATGCGTGAGGAAAAAAAAAAAAAAAAAAAACAAAAAACCAAAACCCAACCAAACAAAAAGAAAACCCCTCCTTTTACAAAAACTCAGAAGTCACCTGCTTTCAAGAGACCCAAATACTCTTTTTTAATACAAACCTGAGGTACAATCCCAGGTATTTTCTATAAGGCAGACAAGCCCTACACAGGTTTTTCAGGCACTGAAGCCAGCTACAGCGACACTTCTCTTCCACTCCCTGTTGCCTGTGCACTTGACAATCATTTATGCGTTATTTTCCGCGGACACCTCTCTCCTTGAGGCACAGGGTCTAGAAGACGAAGCCTGAGGAAGGCCCCTGGGTGCAATGGCCGGCCGCCCTCCCTTCCCTCACACGGCCGCCCTCCCTTCCCTCACACGGCCGCCCCGGGGCGAGTGCCGGCACAGAGCTCCTTCTCTCCAGTAACTACCACTACGGTCAGCCTTTCCTCGCTTTCCTATTACGCGGGGGGAGGGGTAAGATCCCCCTCCCACCATTTCTTTCTTTGCTTCTGAGGCGTTACCAGAGGCCGAGCTGCATGAGGGGCCCGGCAGCAAAGCCCAGCCCAGCCCAGCCCCACCTGCCGGCAGCGACCATCTTCCCACACGGAAAAGAAGAGCCAGCCCACCACTCACCACGGAAAGGTTGCTGCTGAACACCTTCCTCTTTGGCTTTTACCTCAAGCGAAGTCCTGCGGGTGCGGGGACGCGGGTTAAAAGCGGCCCGGGGCCGGAGGATCGGGGGCGTGGGCAGGCGCCTGCCCGGGGGAGGCCGCCGTCCTGCTGACAGGCAGCTTTATCCTCCCTCAGACCGCTGCAAAGTGGGGTCACATTAGCGTTTAAAAGCAAAACAAAACAAGCAACTACGGAAACCATAAATGCCAGGCCCTCATTTTAACCTCTAGGTGCAGAGGAGATGGGCGGCTGCCTTGCACGGGGAGGTGAGTCCAGATGCCTTTTGAGCTTGCAGAAATCAGGCCCATGAGGCTACAGCTCTGGGGGTTTTTTTAGGACACCTCTTCTCCGGTTCAAGGAAGAGCAAGGGGCAGCCAACACTGGTAAGTTAAGTCAGGGGAGCACCTCTCCTCCAGGCACATCACAGCACCAAGTTCTTGGAAGTATCATCGACCCTGAAAGCAGAAAGCCAAACCAACTCGTTTGCAATGCTGAAGCAGAGATAAAAGCACAAGGCTGGCTTTTTCTTCCCTCCAGCCCTCATGGCTGGTTGGTCTGGGACATTTTGACCCAATACTCCCCCACGACAGCGGGTGTTTTCAGTAGCAGGGAAGGTTTCTGAGGCAGGAGGGAGCCAAGCTCCTCGGGCCGGCACCAGTGATGTTATGGATGGGCTGCGTGGCTTTAGTGACAGCCGAGGAGCTGAGGAAGATGTGAAGGTGTGGGGGTACGCACGGGGGGGGTGAACTTCATTTAACAAGAGAAGAAGCAGGAGTGTTCGCTTCTCTTTGAACGTGTCTCCTTCAGAAGGAGAACAGCTGCTGGGAGTGCTATGTGCTCCGCCGGTCCTGTCAATCACACTGCTGCATGTGGCGGGGATGACTGATACACCCTGACACAACATATCAAAATGCCCCAAAAAATTGAAACATACGAGGTTTTTTTTTCTCACTAAAAATGTGACAAGATCATGTTATTTTGAAATGTCATGGTCTTTTAGGGGGGAAAAAAAAGTAATATTCAAAAGAACTTGTTTTTTTAACTTATGAGTCGATACGTTACAAAGTTGGGCAACAGCATGAAAGCCACCATCTTTTCATCTGATACCCCACACCTCCAATGCAGACCATGCAAAACTACCAGAATAAGAAAACAAATCCTCGCATAATCCACACCCTCAATTGTATCTCAGAAAATAGCATGAAAACAAAGTAGGAAATCTGCTGGGGTACTGAGGACCAGGACAGTGGGATTCCTGGAGGAGAACAGGCTCTCATATACCCAGAAAAAACAAACGAACACATCTAGGTTACTTCAAAGCCATGACAATACTTCAGGTTTCCAAGAGGGTTAATTTACCAGCATGCAACCTGAGACTCCAGATTTGTACAAGCTAATTAACAAGGGATTATTAAACACATCACCAAGTTCAGTCTACAAAACACTCTGAAGATGAAATGGAGCTTATCAACCATTTATACTTTCAAATTTATTTCAAAGACCAAGAAATCAGGCTTCCAGAATGAATGTTCTTCTGGTGGCATTGTTTCTCTAGTGGGTAACACAACCTCTGACATTTATGATTGTAATTTTATATGATTCTCACTTGAAAAACTAACAAACAAGCACCCTTGGAGAGAAGACCAATAGCAATACATAACAAACATGAGAAAGCATCACTATAGAAGCCCATCAATATTGATGTTTGATCAATATTGAATGCCCCATCCCTGTAGGTGTTCAAGGTCAGGTTGGATGGGGCTTTGAGCAGCCTGGTCCAGTGGAAGGTGTTCCTGCCCATGGCAGGGGGGTTGGAACTAGATGATCTTTGAGGTCCTTTCCAACCCAAACCATTCTGTGATTCTGTGATGTCAGCACATTCTCCCAAGGGCCTGGTCCTCAGGTGCGTTCTCCCCTGGATTAGCACCATTAGCTCTTGAGGAACACATTCACACCTATGTGTTTTAGTAAGGGGGCCTCATCCACCTGCCCCCCCCTGCTTTGCATCTATCCCTGCACAAGGCTGCAGACCATCCCACACCCAGCAGATGCTTTGCTTCTGCTGCTCTGCTTTGCCAGGGCTTTCCCGGAGGGAGCCAGCAGCAACCTGGCTTGCATTAACTTGCAAGAATTATTAGGGAGTATTTGGAATATGTCAGAATACATACTAGCCTTCCTTACACCAGAAAGGGTAATTAACAGGGGGACTCAGCAGAGGCACACTCCCAGCTGAAGGTTACAGCCACTTTATGCCTGATTTGACCCAGCTGTTTTATGCTCCTGTGTGGGATGAGGGCGATGAACCATCCATTTTCTGCCTTAAAAATTGCTAGATATCAACTGTATTTATACGATATAAAAACTGAGGAAGCTGACAAGTTTCTAGCTAGGAATTTCTAAGGGGCCCAAGGTAACTAAATACCCATTTGCCCCTAATTTCAGTGAGATTTAGAAGCTGAACTCCTTTAGGTCCATTTGAAAGTCCCAGTCCAAAATTAACAAAATGCAACAATAAACAGCAACATAAACAGTAAAAGTAAATCGAAACCAGTTCAGCCTTAACTATCATACAGCTAAAGTTTACATTAATAAAACTACAGTTTAATCAAAGTGAGAGCGTGCCTTTAGTGTTGGTATTATTCTCAGTTTCCAGAATGAAGCACTGTAGGTGTGATTTAAAGCAAGTGTATAACAATCACAAATTACATTCAGACAATTTTTCCAGTCACTTGAAATGCCAGACATACACGTATTAGGTGAAAAAATATTCTTTCAACTGTTTTTTATGTCTTGTGAAATGTTCTGCTTTGTAATTGGTCTTCTTTTATAGGCATTATTTTAAAGCATAGAGTCAAGGTACTATGATGTTCTGAGGATCTGCTGTAGTGCACAGTGATTATATCTGCTTCCTTCCGCTGCAATAGTTATAAAATAAAGTTTATGGTCTCTACCCTACATCATCCTCTTCAACACCATTGGACTTAAATCACGTACAGGATCAGAATTTAAGATTGCTGAGGGAGAAACACAGACAGAGTGCTACAATCATCTAAATTAATCTCTTTTTAAGTTGTTACTGCCTTGCCAAAATACCTCAGCAAAAAATTTGATCCAATTATTTTCTTAATGGAGTAGATATCAACAACAGTCAGCATACCAGTCAAAACACAATTTTTCTAACCTTTGGGCTTGCACTCACCACATAATGGCTAAAAGTCTCTCTGTGCTCTTTTTATTATTCCTACTATTAGCACCCACAATGTGGATTCGAGTAGAAGACATGAACAGGCAATTTTGCTAATGATGCATAAAGCAAAATAAAATATATTTTAATTTTCTATAACCACAATAGATTCGTTTTGGGAATGCTGACTATTGTGAAAAAAATATTTTTGTTTTTACAGTGAATTCCAAATTATTTTTATTTAGTCAAGCTTTCTACGCAAAACCCCACATAATGGGAAATAAAACATTTCTCACTGTTTTTCTATTTTAAATAGCTGTGTTGTATATTGTAAATTCCACAGCAGTCACATTTGCCATCACACAATCAAGTCTTAACAAGAATGTATTTTTTACACGATATAGTCCATAAAATTACAGTGGCCATCCAGAGTGGTAATATGCACTTTGTCAAGTGGTTCAAATAGCCCAGGAAAGTAGAATGTGTTTGTTACAAGATTAAAGGGGGCTGTTGGATAATGGTATTTATTCCTTGACTTTATCTAATAAGGTGAAAGGTTTTAGTGTTGAATGTATTATTCTCTAAAGTCTGTTTGATGTTAAAAATCTTAAGATGGGATGCTTGAGAACAAAGTGATAAAGCCTTTTGAATTCCACATAAGAAAAATGAGCACGCGATAATAAAAGAAATAGTTTGCATAGCCACACAGAGAGAGAAAGAGAGGACTTCGTGGACTAGATTTTCACTTTGGCTGAACATACTCAGTTCCACTGAGGTCACTGTGGCTATGCTGGCATAAACAAGTTGAGGACAATTGGACCCTATAACAAAAATATATAAGAAATTGTATTTAGTCTGGATGTTGTCTCTCTGTGCCTACTTTCAGTCAAAGGTAAGATAAGGAACACATTAGAAGAAATATGAGCTTTGACGTTAGAAGAAATATGGCAATCAAAATTACGTTAAATGGAAAAAAATATTTATAGAAAATAGTGGGAGCTGACGTTAATCAATCATTCCTGTAAGGCTCACAGTCTGATGACTTGAAAGTTGAAAATAATTTCAAGTTACTTGGCTAGGGAAGGAACATGCTATTTTCACAAAGCAATTCCATTCAGCTAGAGAACAGGGGCTATGTTCACAAAATGTCTTAGGTGTTAAGACATAAAATATTTCAAAGCTTCCCTTCAAAGCATCGGGTTTTCCAGCAGAAACTGCAACTGTAAGGTGAATAAGACAGTAAAATTTTGGTCTCCAACAAAGTCATGCTCTTTCCGTGCATACACCCGAAACTCTGAAAAGTTTCTCAGAGCAGGCTAGTTAAAGGGTCTTATTTTGAGTTTTCCTTTCTCTTTTCTTTCCTTAGAATGATCTAAAATTTACCTTTCTATATTTGTTTAAAAAGGTTCATTTTCTGGAGCTATTTTCCACCCTGAGGCATCTTATTTCAGATATGGCTTACTGAGCTAGTGAAACTTGTCAGTAACTATCAGAGAGAGTTTTTTTTTATTATTAAATTGGGTGGCATAGAAGGGTATTTATGAACTCTACTACAGATATTTCATTTAAAATCCTGAATTACCTTGGGAAGATGCCTGTATCTTTTTATTGATGACATTCATAACCAAAGCATCTGACTTTCTCAGATGTCTCAACTAAGTTACCTGCCTCAAGTGCACACCGTGAATCCCCTGTCGCACAGCACCAGTACCCGTGAAGCTATTATTGTTTGCTCCCTCTGTTTGATACATGTTGGGTTACATTGCTTTGTCGGTTCTGTATGCCAGCCAGCACTGCTGTTGGAACTGACTGCGTTGTCACAGATCAGCTGGGGTCTGTGAAAAGCATGTGTGGTGTAAACGATTGAAGGTGGCAGTTGTCACTGGGACTGAGGTCCCAGGTTCCAGGTTCCAGGCTGGGTGATCACTGAGCTAACTCCCTTTTACTACAGGTGTCATTCTCCTTTAATGCATCTACTTTGACTGACTTCTTTTTTTATTATTTTATACCAGCCCCACTTCCTGATGAGGAACGGCAGTGTTTACTCACATAACTAGTCCTGAAATTTTGCTCGATTTTCTCAGAGGGAAGGCTCAGTTCTCCAGCTTTCTATTTATCACAACTCTTGTTTTCACCACATCAGAGAGCCATTTGGAAGCCCAATTCTAAATATAACAAAGCTAAAGTTAATTAAAAATAACTTCTAGTTAGTGAACTAGCTCTTACAATTCTCTAGTCAATTTTTCTCTAAAATAAAACACCTAGTGAAATCCAAAAGTTTCAGAATTAACAAAACCTTGTTTCCTACTTACTTGGGTTTCATAGTAGATAGGCTGGTGTAAAAGCTCTTCCGGAAGCTTTTCCAAGGTTTAGATACTCATCACCTTTCTTTCCAGTGTGGATTCTACAGGTAACATGGTATGTGTTTGTGCTAAATCTTCCCCTCCCCTCCCAAAGAGGAAGAGATTTTCCTCGTCTCCTGCGCTGTCATTCATGCTTGATGAAACCTATAGGGATCATGCTTCTACAAAATTTGATTTAAACTGGTCAAGGAGTTCAAAAATTCATGTGGGGAGAGGGGACGCATACACATACTATGAAAAGATACGCTGCTTTTCCACAGGAAAACCAGACTAACAATAAACCTGTAAAAATATCCTGAAGAAAAATTTCTTTGCAGGTCCCTTTTCCTCAGGTTCTTTATATCTTTTTGCTTCACTCTCTGGATGACCATTTGAACTTTTTTCCCTACTTTCTTTTCTGCATCTGATATTTTTTCCTCTCTGTCTGTTCTTCCCGCTTTTCATTTTCACTCCTTGTCTCTTTTCTTTGGATCAAAGTGGGAGGAAGGACATTTGAGCATCATTAGTTTGTGGACCTGCAGGCATATATCACATTGCGACAGACATCACAAAAAACCAAGCACTTCGGCTCATCCCCAGGACTGACTGCTGGCATCGGCGCCCAGCAGACAAGGGCTGGAATTTTCAAAAGAACCTTGTCCTGCTGAAGATGCTGACAACCTGTCAAGCAGAGCACTCCCCAGCATACATGTGGCACTGAGGCAATACAGATTTTGCCAGTCCATAATGCCATTCTGGAAAGGTCAAGAAAGTAGTTTAGAATTTCTGTCCTGGCTTTTATCCGGTATATTTTTGTCTCTATTGGGAAATTGAACAAAACTACAATAAATTATTTTCTGTTTTGATAGGAGGAATACTATACTTGCTCAAAATGACATTAAAAATGCCTTCTTGCAAGTAATTTCAAAACTATTGTCAGTCCAAAACAGTTCTGAAATTCTTACTATCCTAATCCAAGTTTGGGATTAATTTACGAAATTCAGCCTCCTACATTTGGAACACACATCCCCAGCATTATCACTTTGGTTTTAGGGGGCCAGAGCTAGTAGCTTTTTTATGTTTTAATTTTTCAAATCTAGATGCCTTTTTGTGTCATATTCCTATAACATTGGAAAATCTACAACACTCAGGATAAATCCACCTAATGAAGTCAATGGAGTTCTGCCAGGTACAAAACAGTGCAGAATTTGTCTCCTTGTTCTCATGATGGAGTGCTCCATCAGCAAGAGAAATTGCTGTCTAGCTTTGGCAAGAACTCTTGGATGCTACTGCGTATATAATATTCCCTTTAAGATGACCGCAGTTCAAGAAGCTTCATGAAAGATTGTTTGCTTTAATTAACAAAAACGCTAAATACGTAGCTATAGCACATCCTCAAAGACAAGCTTAAAATTCAGTTCAGGTCATTTGCTGAAAATAGGTTAAGTAGAGGCTTTCCTGTAATTCAAATTTATACAATAACTTGCCACAGGAGCTCCCTTACAAGGAGAGAATAACACCAGAAGGGCGAGTTTCAAGAATGTGCAGAATCAAAGAATAGTTGACGTTGGAAGGCACCTCAGGAGATTGGCAAATCCAGCCACCCTGCTCAAAGCAGGGCCAGCTTGAGCAGGTTGCTCAGGGCCACGGCCAGTCGGGTTTTTAAATATCTTAGTTTACTAAGCAGGATGAGGCTCAGGGTAAGCTTATGACTAATATTTTAAAGTATTGTTTCAAAACTTTGAAATATTAATGTGTCCCATAAAAGACTTAGTTTCCAAACTTTAAAACTGACACTTTACATTTGCATGTTAATTGAACCTCTATGCCATCAGTTACTAATGATCTTTAGTATAACTCTGAGCAAATAACATATTTTATCTTCAGTATAAAAGACCAATTACGTATTTTTAGAGGAGTGATTTATAGCTAAATGGGTTGAATCTGTATAGACAACATTCTGATGAAAATCTCTGTTCATGGATTCCTATTAAGTTCTATTTAGAGAAATAAATCTAGGCTTTCTGAAAAATAGTCACAAATAACATTAATAAATTATTCCCTTTAGAATAGAAGAGCTTGACTTTTAACATTTCACAAAACAAGTTTCTCTGGTCAGAATCGAGAAAGGTTGAAAAAGAGCCTTAGTTTGTCCTTGCTCCATATATCTGCACATTACTCACTCTGAACAATGGGAAAGGCTCAGTGCTTCAAACACAACCTTTACTGGGGCTGACGCAGCCCTGTAAGACAGCAAGTTTCCAGTTCCAGCAGGTTCTGCTGAGCAGAGTCTGATATACTGAGCACCGCTGGGTAAGCCTCTGCGGATCAGCGCAATGACCAGAGTGGAGGTGCGAAATTTAAAGTTACCATAAAAAGCTGGATGCATACCTTAACTTGAAATATGATTTTATTTGCAGAGATGCAGTTCAGGAATATATTTTTATAGAGCCACAGATAAAATCAAGACTGCTTAGTTTTGCCTTTCCCCACAGTACAGTGCATTCTGTATGCTTTGGTTATATGCATGAAGCAAATAAATTGCGTAACTAGAGCGTGCAAACCAGATCTGACGTATGCCACACTGATCTGATTTCACATTGCATAAATGCCTGACAAGTATAACAAATAAACCAGACCATATTAATTGCTTTTCTAAGGCCCCTAAAATCCATGGAACTTATTCCTGAGTGAGTTTGGTTCTTCCAGCCAGAAAGAAACAAACAGCAACCAGGTCTTCCCACTAGCCATTTGCAGCCTCCTAAATTGCAAACATATGTACGGGATCAAATTAAATAGCCTTTGAAACTTGTACTTGGTTGTATAAATAATCTTTGGAAAACTTTTCAAAAAATCTGCACGCACCATGCATACTTCCCAAAAATTCATCTGGCGCAATAATGTGAATTAACACTCAGAAGGTCTTTAAACTACCTGGAAAGATTAAGCATTCAACCTTGGGAACAGGACAGGTACTGCCAAAAATCAGGGGCATTTAAAATTCTCTGCTCAGAAACCCCAGGATATTAGTACACAGTGTGCACATGTACATGCGTGTAGAAATTACATTTGACACTATCATTTGTTAGCGATACACTTCACTACCTCTGTCACTCTACAAAGGTCTTCGGGGCACAGACTCTCTCACCACGCACAGGAGAAGCCCTCCACAAAAACTGGGCCTTGCTTGTAGAAAGGACGTCTATCTGATGATGTGATGTACGCTAATTCAATACTAGTAATACAAGACTTACAAAGCTGAATTGATGCTCTTCATAAAGTTATCATTAAATATCATCTCTTATATTAGTACAATGAAATAAGATATAGAATTCTAATACCATCCTCCTAAAATTTATTAGAGCGCTGATATTGGTTTATGATTAAAACTTAACCCCACTTAATGCCTTGGCATTATTCATATTATTTTCCAATCTAGCAATCACAGTAAGACTTTCCAGTCCACCCAGACAGAGGATTTATAGCAGGCAGTGGAGAACATTGGTTTAAAATGTCTTTTAAAACATTTCAGATGTGGTTGTTCAATACAACGGGCTTTATTTTCTTCTTTGTCTGTTTGCTGATTCTTTCTAGATTAAGAAAACGTGACCTTAGCTTTTAGACACAACAGCACATTCCTAGTGCTCTCCCAGAAAGGTTTCCTTCCAAATCACTAATAGTCCTTCAGACTGGTAAGTCAGAATTCCTATGGCAATGTACTAGAAAAAAACATTCTGAACCTTTTTCCCTCTCTACGTAAGAACAGGTATCTACTCTAATATAAATTTTCAGTCCAATGTGGTGATAATTTTTGGCAAGTGTTTTTTCCATGAAATATGCTCTTCATCTTCTTGAGGTGCTTTATCTAAGTTGTCCGAAGAGAGATTATTTCACCTCTCTGGACTTCACAATTCCAGCTGCTTCTTCTGCCCTAATAAATTTTATTTTTTAACTTATTTTTCTATCACTGAGTGACAGGTAGGCTGAACATGCTTTCCTAAAGAAGAAATTTCAGCCTCGGGAGCTCTCATATTTTGGGAATCCAGGAGCCAGATGGTCTCTTTATCTCATTGATATGTTTCTTTCTGATCTGAGAAAAAAATCACCAACTTTTTCTTTTCCTCAACCCTGAAAGTGACTTCTTAATCTATTGCCTTTTTTGTGAGAAAGGTCTTTGGTAATACTCTGCTCTCAGACAGAATCTTTCTAAGCTTTTTTTGAGGTACAGGAACAGTTGCCTTCTCCTTCTCCCCAGAAGGGGGTTTAGGTCTTCACGCTCCATTGGTATGAATCAGATTTACCTCACAGAAGTCAGTGTATCCGCACTACTTTACACCACTTGAGGAGCTGGCCCAAGGTCTTAAATTTATGGATACTTTGAGTTAAAGCTGCTTCTAAAATGATTCAGTTAGAGCTTTCAGCACAGAAAAGCTCTTTATCCTTTTTTGGGGATTAGATGCCATCCCTCCTGCAAACAGTAATTCTAGTGAAATTTATGTCTTCTGTCCCCTTAACTGCATTAATTAGCAGTAAGCAGTATTGGATGTGTAAAGTATTCTTTGTCTTAGTAAACCAGGATCCCCCTAATCCTCTCCTTTCCCCAGATCCATCATATCTCATAACTCTTCCCCATGGAGAAGGTTCATGTCCAGGGCTGTGAGGAGCGATGTAAACAGGAGAGGAAAGGAGAGTGATTTTACAGTCCGGAGGCAGCACTGTTTCCTTCTGCATCTCTGCATGACTCTCCTGGGTCATTATGTACATCTTGTGCCTCCCCAAACTCTGGCTATGATCTAAAAAAAAAAAATAAAAAAATTTAAAAAAAGGCATTTCAGAAATTCTGATTGCTTCTGAGAAAAGTTATTCTCAAAATATTGCTGAAAATCTTGATGTGCTCCACCGTTATCCTCTACATTAATTCCCTGGACAAACTCCTGAAAGTGAGGACTCTGGAAACACTCTGAAAACCTAGTTTTAAAAATTATCATGAAATCACAGAATCACAAAACAACTCAGTTTGGAAGGGACCTCAGAAGGACTCTACTTCAACCTTCTGCTCAAAGAAGGGTCAGCTGTGGGGTTGCTCTGGGCTTTATCTAGTTGCATCACAGAAACTTTCAAGGATGGAGACTGCAAAACTCTCTCTGGGCAACCTACTTCACTACTGGACTGTCCTTCTGGGGAAAGAGGTTTTCCTTTTAGCCAGGCAGAACCTCTCTTGTTCCAATTTATGCTCCTTGCCTCTTGTCCTCCCGCTGTACACCGCTGTGAAAGAGGCTCTGTCTTCTTCCTAACCTCCTCCTGGGTTACAGTGGGCTGCTGTTAGGTGCCTCCAGAACCTTCTAAACTCTAGGCAGAACAAGCCCCATTTCCTTAGCCTCTCCTTACAGGACAAAGTCTCCAGCCCCCAACCATCTTTGTGGCCCTCCACTGAACTTGCTTTGGTTTATCAGCATCTTTCCTGTATTGATGGGCCCAAAACTGGACAGAGCGTCCAGATGCAGTCTCACAAGTGCCAAGCACTTCCTTCAATCTGCTGGCTCTGCCGTGGTTTGTACAGCCCAGGATGCTCTTGGCTTTCTTTGCTGCCAGGGCACGCTGCAGGTCATTCCCAGCTTGCTGTCTGCCAGGACTCCTGGGTCTCTTTCAGCAGAGTTGCTCCCCAGCCAGGCAGCCCCCAGCCTGTGTCATTGCTCCAGGTCCTTCTTACACAGCTGCTAGGACTTTGCATTTGTTCTTGTTCTCTTTTGTGCCCTTGTGCTTCTCATTTGGAAACTTGATGAGCCTGCACTCTTTCGCCTCCTCCAGGTCATTGGCAAAGATGCTGAGGAGGACAGGTTCAGTAGGTACCCCTGTGGTACACTTGACATGGGCCTCCGAGTGGGGTACGTCCCATTAGCAAGTACCCTCTGAGCCTGACCATCCAATTAGTTGTCCACCCATCCAAACTGCAACATCCTAACTTGCACAGAGGAATACTGTGGGAGAGTGTTGGAAACCTTGCTATTGTCTTTAGAAAATTATTGTATTCAGCAATTACTGTGTTTGGAAAAATACAGCACAAAGAGAACTTCTTATGTTTCACAGTTAACTTTACAAAATGTTCTTTTCACTCCAGTACTTGCAATCCTACCCTGCCGTTAGTGGTTCTGATAAACTCTAGACCTAATTTTGGTATCAGACCAGCTCTTCACCGGAGTAACACCACTAACTGTCACAAAATCTCTTAAGATTTATGTCAATGTAAGTGATATCAATGTCAAGCTCTGACCCTTTCCCAGCTAGGTGACTCAGGGCAGCAGTACTTTATCATTGCTTTTTTTCCAGGCATGTTGACAGGATTGTGCAATGTTTTATTTGTGTTGAAATTACATTATTCTGATGAGATTTGGGGTTGGTTGTATGTGCGTTTCTTTGCATAAAGAGTTTTGAGCAAGGCGTTAGAATGCTTTTGATATGACATGTGCAAATCAGAAGAGATGACAGCTCTGATTCCTGAGCAGTCCTACGGCACTTGCCATTGTTCTAGTTGCTCTGTTTCCATATTGCTGGTGTAGTCAAAACCAATTGTTTCAATTAGCCCTTTAGAGTAAAGCCATGTCAATGTCTTGCATAAAAACAATGATCCCTACAGCAATGTGTAAAATGTCTCTTTTCGCATCGCACAGCTCCTGAGTTGACTTCTGCAGTACTGTAATTAAGTCTAATTAAGTACTTATGTATAAGTACGTGTCCCTCATAGCTATTTTTTCAAGGCATTCTTCATATCATTTAACTTGCTGCAATTATGCATAGTATATTTTGCCTACTGATGTTTTTGCATGGTAATGTTATAAAAGTAAACGTGACATACAGGATTTTCAATATTATTAACTTAAGATCTGAAGAGATTTGACATACAACTTAGTTTCTTTCCACTACTTTTTAAACTAGCTGCTATTAAAATTACTCCCTGCACTTAAAAAATATTCCATTTGTACTTTAATTATACCAGAGTAGACACAAGATGAGAAAACAGATGAACCTTAAATAAACATTTTTCTATATTTTGATATAGCTAACTACAAATTTTTGAAAATTAAAGTTTTAAAAAGGTCTTTATACAGAAAGAAATTCATTATCTGAGGCCACAGTTCAACATAAGAACATTAAAGCATATTTCTTGCCTTAGTCACAAAAACTGTATTTTGAAGAAAATAAATTTACCAAATTGCCTGTCTTTGCTATTCAGGAACTCTGCTTATACAATGTAAAGTTGTAGATTCGAGAAATGTTAAACTGTTCAGCTAAAACTTGATGAGCTAGCTTGAAGGTATGTTTCTTTTCTTTTTTTTTGCTTACTTGAAACAGTACTTTTTTCCCATCAGAAAATTAATCCAGCATTCACCTCCTAGATGTAAACAAGTCCTGAAAATAAAACAAGCAATACCCAAAACAACATGAAGACTTACACACGTAAATTCTCAATCTTCAGCCACACTTCAGTGTTATGAGTATTTAATTTCCTTTGAGCCTGGATTCAGCAAACCACTGAAACCAGTGAAAGCCACCCTGATAAATATTATCAGCTTGTTACTTAGTGTAATCCTGGATTTAGGACTTTCTGTTGATGCAAAACACATAACCCATCTGTTGGCTGAGGGGAAGCATCTGTAACACCTCGTTATGCTTTAAACTGCCCAGAGTGTTTGCAGTGAGAAAGGAGTTCTGCTATACATTTTTACGTATAAGACACAACATATGTGAACAGCATGGGATTTTTAACAAACCTATGGTATGTCTGGAGACGATTAGAATGTATATCACTTACGAGGGCTTGATCAAGAGATGTGGTTAAGGACTGTAGAGACCCAAATGAAAATCCAACAACTCATTACCTATAGAGTTTCCAGACAGGAGGAGACAGAAGATGGCCTACAGACTGCTAGCCTTGTGGCAATGCAGGGGAAATTCTCAGAGGCAAAAAAATGACAAAGGACTTTATCAGGGGGTGGAAAACCACACAGACCAGTGTGGCACATCTGAACGAGCGCCTGCTTCTGAGGAAGTAGAGTCCCATAATTAGCATGAGAGTTGACAGAAAGGGAGAGAGAGAAAGCTGGCAAAGTCCTGAGGTAGATCCATCTAGACCTCCTCCAGAGGATACTCTCTCAAAAAGACTGAAAGACTTTTAAATGTAAAAATAACTGATTTTGTCTGAATAAAACCTGGAATTTTTTCTTTAAAATGGAGAAAGTTCAAAGCAACTAGAAAGGACGTGAAGTGAAGGATTTCCACAGAGCTCCTTTGCGTGTCTTCGCTTTTAATCAGCTCGGTACCTTTCTGAGTAGCAGCACGCTCTGTCACCAGACCTCTTCAGTCACCAACAGGTCTGCCTAGCCACTCAGTGCCTCCTGGCAATCCTGCAGTCTTTATGCAGGAGATACAGGCTCTTGACTCCCCACTGTAACCCAGTTGCTGGCCAAACCTTGCCATTCCGCAAGCCCCTTCCCCCAACCACACTCAATGGCTCTCCACTATCTCATTATCTCCACTGCACCAGTGTCTCCCACCTCACTACATCTTCTTAGAAGAACATAGCATACCTTGTGAAGAAGAATAGACGGCTAAAGCAAGTATGATCTGTCAAATCTGTTATTTTTTTCACTTAAAGAATTATTGCTGAGTTCAGTAATTTAACAAAGAGCCCAAAAAATCATGAGATTCCAGCGGGAGTGGGGACAAGGGGTGACAGATTTCCGAAACGTAGACTTGCTGGACATGGTCTTGTTCTCTTAGTGCCTACACTCTCCACATCACTGAGGTGGAGACTAAGGAGACATGGGTTACATGGACACAGATGTCCTGAGGTTCTACCAAAGAGAAGCCAAACACTCATTAAAAGAATTCAGTCTTAAATGCCAATATATACATAGATGAGCAACCTCCATCAGGGGAAGAAGTTAAAACAAACTGAAATTAAGAAACAGATGCATGAAGAAATTGAAACAAGCTGGTATTAAAAATAAAATAAAAGGCGGTAGAGGAGAGGAAAAAAAAAGCAAGACTGCTCATAAGAAAAAGGAGAAAACATAAACCTACCACTTCCCAGATCACCACTTAAATACCAGTAGTCTATCAACTACACACCTGTTCTCCCCACACCCCTGCTGAGCATATGAAAAAAACAATTTAAAGAAACCGTAGTGAATGTGGAAATTGCAGGCCTATCCATCACAGTTACTGGAAGAGGAGCAAAACAAACCAATAAGCCTTTGTTTCTGAACAACCGGATGACTACTGCATGCATAGACGCACGCACAACCCTCCACATCTTTGCTGCTGTTGGTAGTGTATTGAGTTTCACCCAAGGAATAAAAGCAGTAGTGCTTAAGTGATGATACGGTGCCAGAGGACCCACATTTACTGTCCTCATTTTTATGTGTTCTTTTTATTATGTAAATAGCATCCACATCAGACGCCTGAAAGTATGGAGAGCAATGGCAGCAGAAGCTATTGCTGGGTCAGAACCTCCCAAATCACCTAACAAAATTGCTATCTACTCCCTGCCTCAAACACAGATTCGAGACAGACAATAGGAGGAGGATAGATGCCACATTTGCTAACAGTTGACGGAATGGCAAGTCTTAATTTTAATTTCTCAAAGCACCATAGAAGGAGCTCCTCCTCCTGTGAGTCAGTCCTCAGGAGACGCCAGTTATGTTGCCTTCATTGCTGGACATTTATTACAGGCCTAGTGTGAATACGGAACCTTTTAACGTGTATTTAGGGCAGGATTCCCGCTTCTGGATTCCAAGCTAGTGGCAAGAACTTGTAGTTTGTAACAGATCATACAGTGAGATGTTCAAAAGGGCAAAGTCACAAGTACTTAATTCCCCTTTTTGTACAACTTACACCTGAAACTGGGAGCCTGGGGCAAAAGCTCAAAATAAAGGAAAACGACAGTGACAGAGATGCTTTTAAGCTTGAGCCTTTTATACTTGCACTACTAGACTGCACTTTCTTGGACAAGAAAACTCTGTCTTCAAGATCAAAGAATCAATTTGAAGATCAAAATGTTTAAAAATGGAGCACAAATGAACTGTAAGAAAATTAATTATGACTGTTGTTGTTTGGGGTATTCAGGTTGCTGTATTTAGACTTCAGAGGTAAACATCTACGTTCTCAAAATATACAGAGGAATAAGACGCTTGTTCTCTTCTTGTAGAATTATGAAATACTTCTTACAGAAGCATTAAGAAACATCATTTTACTAAACTTATTTGACAAATACTTGAATGCACAACTCTGGATGACAGTTACACAACTTCCCCAGGCTTATGTATGGCCAACAGTTTTCAAAGCATGCAAATAAGTAAGCTTTTCAGATTAATTCAATCCTATGTGTCAATCATCTAAGAAATGATTTATACCTTAAGGGGAACAAACACTATAAAACTGCCACCCTTGGTGTGTTCTACTTCATTTTGTTTTGTTTACTGCCTTTGCTGTTGGTGCCTTACGGATGATATTGTTCATTTTGGTATTTTTAAAGCACTCGTTTTAATATCTGGCATGTGACTGCCCTGCAGTGAATAGGAGTAAAAAGCTGTCAGTTTGATAGGCTTGCTTAGAGATTGCTCTTTCTCTGTGCTGTCATTGTATGGGAGGTGTACAGAGCCACAAGAAAAAAACTCCTTAGTGATAGAACAACTCCCTCCATGCCATTATTACTGTTGTTTTTTGTTGTGTTACTGTAAAGCTGCATTGTACTAGGTGCTGTGAAAACTCAGAAGAAAAGTTTGTTCCTGATACAGAGCCTATACGGTGTAAACCATGAAATTAGCTTCGCATCACAGATCCTGGAAGAGCACAGGAAATAAATTAGCAGGTATGGGAGAAAGTTGAAAAGCCAGCCTTGCTACTCAGCATTAGCTGCACGTCAGGCAAAGCCCATGTTTTTTAATGTAAAACCCAGGTCAGAGGCTGACTGTACAGAAATCCTGCTCCAGCCTTCCATGGGTGACCAAGGGACTTCATCCAGGGAGCAAGGCAGGCAACAATCAATGGGAAAGCTGAATTAATCCGCCCTTGTGCAGCTCTAATGACTGAGAAACCCCAAATACATGCATGTGTCCATCTTTTTCTGCTAACACAGAGCTGATAGGATAGATTCAATCCTTCTCAGCCCTGTGTAGTTTATAATACTATAGACAGTACTACTGGAATTGACCTCAGGAGGTCATCTCAGGTATCCTCCTGCCAAAAGGTAGGATCAACTACTCCTGAAGCAATTTCTGAGGATCTGTCCTACTGGCTTGAAGAAGACAACCAGCAGCAACTCTGTAACATCCCCAAAATCCCCGTATCTGTTCCAGCATTTAATCACTCCAGTCATTAGCAAGTTTTCATGGCTTCTAATCCTGTATCTCACCTGCTAAGCCTATTATATTTTATCCCAACAGCAGTAGAGATGGAGAAGATTCACTTCCTCTTTGCAGCTATCTCATAGATAGCTGTAAAATTATTTCATATCTCTCCTCCATTTTCTCTTTCTCTAGCTAAAGCCCCATTCCTCAGCTCTGGCCTCATAGGTCATGCTTTTGACACCTTTAATAGTTCTTGCCGCTGTCTTCTTGGATCTCTGAAAACTAGCCCACATCTTTCTTAACACACGTGCCTGCAGCTGGCCACTGTGCTCTGGTTGAGGCCTTGGCAGCGTGAAGTAAAGCAGAAGGCTGCCTTATCTTGTTTTGCAGGCTCTCGTCTTGCTTATAACATCCTCACTGGGATGCTTGCCTTTTTCTTGACAACATGACATTGTTGACTCACGTTCAGTTTGTGAGCCATTAACATCTTCAGATTTTTGCAGTAATGATTAGTTGTACAATTAATTATTCCTATTTAAGTACTGAAACTTGTTTGCTTGTATCCCATTATAGCGTATCCTATTTTTCACTTATTTTGCAAGTTCTCAGTTTTTCTTCACATGCTTCCTCCATTCCTCCCTCACGTTTCACACTTCATGTCACATCCCTGTGTAGGGAGTGATGACATTCATCCCTTTAGTGTTCGCACTCAAATCCATTATTACAGGTCTTTAATTCACATTTGCCAGAGAGTCTAGTGTCTATGGAGGGCACTACAGCACAGCCAGGAATGCTCCAGCCCTGCTTTCCCCGCAGGCTTTGCTAATGATACCTATCCAGGAGCAGCAGCAGTGTTAGTGAAGTTGTCCTATCAAACATAATAGGGATGCTACAGACAGTGATTTATAACAACTTTAATGCTGTGAGAAGGAATTTACAGTACAAATTGGGGTAGAGACTTCAGTGTCTCTAAAGCAGGAGTTTGTAATTCCAAAGAGATCTGAAGGGTGAGGTCTCAACAGAAATCCATTAAAAACTTGGCACCTTGTCTTTGGCAGGAAAGTCAGCGATAGACATGCCTGACTAGAGAACACAGAAGTAGAATAGCCACAAAAGTGTCCTGCAGACTGGTCTGACTCCCTTTATATTCAATTATTATCTGGATATCAATGTCTTTCTAAGTGGATCTTTTTAATATGAGAACCCAGTTTAAATACCAGAAATATTAGCACGTTTACTGCTGCTCTTTATGGTGTAATAGTCACTTTGTGACTTATGAAAATGAGTCTTATAGGAGTTCTACAGAGCTGGGAAGCTGAAAAGGTCAAGTTGCGTTGCTCTGAACTTACCCCTTTAATGCTTTGCTTTTGAAATACTGTGTCTTTCCGTAAGGACCTAGTCCTGTATAAAACCCACAAAGCTAAGAACACTTGATCATTCCTTTAGGATTAATTAATTTCCCAGAAACCAACTAATGCATTTTAGAAATGGCTGCAGGCAAATGTTAATAAGAGATTAATCTTTCATGCCTTTGTGAACTTCTTAGACAAAATGAAGATAGGTTCAACTTCCCCTTGAGTTCCAAATGTAAACGAGATCAACTAGTTTACATACTAACTTTTGTGATAAGCGAGACATTTATCAAAATGTAAACAACTGTTGCCCAGAGCAAAAAGATAATACCTTATTGTTAAGCCATTTAACACCAGTAGCAAGATAAAGTTTCAGTAACAAAGCTTATAATAATTGCCTCTTCAGGTGGGACTTTCAGAGTCCGACCTGTCTCTCAGTCTGAGACCTGCTTTGGTCTCAGAAACTTAGAGGAAAATCCTTTGCAAGCAAAACAGGCCACTTCTGATTCGCTTAGGGTGATGAGAGAGTCATGCTCTCATTAAACTAAGTAACAAACCACTTTGTTTCCATGGGCGGAGAAAGAGGCCACTTCTTAGAAGGATGACAGCTTGTGCATAGGGTGAAGACCAGGAGTAGCCCCAGCTCTGGTAAGCTCTGGCGTCCAATAACTGCCTGCTGCTCACCAGCTCAGGTGCCCGTGACTGTCAGCCCCTGTGAGGCACAGCCCTGCTGATGGTGCCCAGCCCAGCCCAGGCGAGGGGCTTCGCCTGTCCTGCTCACAGCCTGTTAGCCCCAGAGACACCAGCTGGCCACCTCCTGTGAGATCTCGGGCCAGATTCTCTCTCCACTTAATTCAAGACCAGCCTCCTGTACCAAAATACTGTCCTTTCTTATCAAGAAGGAATATCCTTCCCTAACTTGCGAAGTATAGGTGTGGTGTAAAATACACAAGGTTTGTAAGATGATATGCTGTGAAACCTGTTTCATGCCCAAAGAGTTCTTCTTTTCACAATATTGGGGCACTGAAACCCCCTACTACCAGTTCTTGCACCATGACTAAAACAATAATGCCTTGGCATTTTATGAAGTATCTGAAAACTTCTGTGCGTGTCATTTGGTGACTGAGTACAGAAGATGGTGTCAAAGTTGTCAAGCAAAATGGCTGCCTTTACATTATGACTATTTTATACATGCGTGTATCTGAGACTATATTTTGTGAACAACAGCATTGCACCCTGAGGTTTAGCAATCATATTTCTCATTACTCTTGTCTCTTTACAAGGTTCATCCCAATGCAGAAAAATAAACATTTGTATTCACTCTCCCTCCAGAAATAAGATCTCACAAACATCACAGGTGTTTAAGATGCTGGCATATCATGTCAAAAAAGGTTAAAAAGATTTATCCATCAGAACCAATAAACACAACTTCCTTGATTAGTGCAATGCCGTGAATGCAACTCACATGCTACTGCTTGTTTTCAGTGGTTTCTATTCTGTGATTAATTGTTTACATGGTGTTCAGTGTTAAGCACTAGATAACACATTATTCTTAGTGTTATGACAATATTCCCTGTTGACATCTTTTAGCTGTCTACACTTCTTGCAGCAGACTCGGCAAACATTTCTTGAATATGTAATGTTTGCTCACTCCTTCTGAGTATGATGTTAAAAATTTAGTTGGGTGAGATTTTTAGATCCCATTTTTGTAGCACACTTGCTAGTCCTCTTGCAGTGCTCTACATTATTAATTTCAGATTAATTTTACCCTCTGGCTGTACACATTTAATGGAACTCCCTGTACAAATACCTCAAGCAAAATGCTGTATTTACAATACTTTCCAGGCACATTTATCTAAATTGACAAAAGTCAAAAGAATGCTATTGAAATCTATGCAGTTGTCAGTGAAATGTTGAAATGTCTTCAAAAAAAAAAAGAAAAAAAAAAGAGTGATATGTACTTATTATATTTCTGTGATACAGCTCCAGTTTCAGTGAATGCAGCCAATTAGATTTGCTGCTTATCTAAAGCAGGATTGATTTGTCTGTCTGAAACATCATAATAAACCAAGTACTTTTCCACTTATCTTCTGAGCATTTTTCCAGTGTGCAATATCCAAGTACAATAGAACTAATACCACATTCAAAGCAAAATCTGTATTGACCTTTCCTTATGCCTCTCAGTTCTTTTCCCCTGTCGCACTCAGACTGCTTTACACCAGAGAGTGGAGGAAAAACAGGCTATATCTGGGAAGCTCTTTACACATTCAGTGGACACACCACTGGCTCATACTTTCTTTAGATAAATGGTGATTATCCTTTTCTTCAAAGAAAAATAAGGCAGCCCAAGAAACTGTCATCTTGTCATTTACTCAGAAATAACACAGTGAATGCACAGGGCACAACCATTACATTTTGGGGTCCATGTGAGTACCTGGTGTAAACAGAAATGAGATACAGTTTGATAAATTACGGCCAAGGAATGGCCTTCCAACACTTTTTTCATAAAAGCTGGCAATTTTTTCAGGTTATCTATTTGACAGCAAAAGAATATCTGCCATCTGCTAACGTGCTACTTACATCAATCAGGTGCTTGGCAAAGAAGGGGGAGAGCCAAACAGGCATGCCTGAGGGCTCTTACTAATGGTATGTGCTAAAATGCAGACACAAAGTAAAAAGTAGCCGAGACAGAAGCTATCCAGGACTGACTCTCTCTCCACACCAAGAAGCAGGCCCAAAGCTTCACTGTGACAGCAGGATACTACAGAAGTAGAGATACCAACCAGTGATGGGTGACAGGAAAACGGACAGAGGACTGGCAGTGTCAATAGCAACACAACATTTTTTCGCTTTAGAGACATGTAATACAGCAGTATGGTCACCCCGGGTTTACACGGTCCCTGTGAAATGAAGAGCAAAAGAAGGCTGCCACCACCATCCCCTCTGTCACTGGTACAAACCAGGTCCGGGTTCTTGGGAAGAAAAGAAAAGGTGTGTATTTGGAAAAAGAACAGAGATTCAGCTGAGATGGAACAAAATGACAGAGTTAGCAGAGAAGACATAGACATCATGTACATGCTCTCTAAGAACGTCCAGTTTCCTCAGAGATATCGACAATGAGATAATACGCTGAGAACAGCTGCCCTATGACAGGTTAATACTAATCAATCGACTAGTTAAATATTTAAAGGGAAAAAAGTGTGGAAAATATATACTTAATAGTAGTTGTCCTACAGCAGATGATAAGGTTCCCATATCTTGCTTAACTGGATAATGTATATTTTTAATTTTATACAAGGGGAAGTTTGCACCCCTTTCAGCTCAAGGAGCTACACAGTGCTGCTGGAGTTCATCTGCAGAGCAATGAACTCTCGTATTGCAGGAACTACTTAGGCTGAAGGGATTTTCCTCTAGATCCCTCACATTTGGGTGAAGGAGAAGAACTTGGCATCTGTTGATTTTCAGAGGTAGCTAAAAGGCTACTCAGGTAATACTGAATTCCAAAAAAGGACACAGAAGGAATTTGTGAGCGACTATGGTAAAAGGGAAATAGTAAATATCCTGATACAGCCTTGTCTTTCCTCTGTCCTCCACAAAAGTATTCACTGGACCCAGTTAGCCTCGGCATATCCTGGTACATCTCCCAGGGAACCTCTTTTGAATGAAGAAGCATTTCTATGAAAGAAAAACATCTCAGTTCAATCTTACCATAAAGAATGTGAATGACAGGCTAAAACTGAGTTAAAAAAGAAATAAGGATATCACTGTATGTAAGTAGCCTTGCTAGGTAAAGAGAAATAAAAACAGTGATTGGGGCAATTTTATTTTTGGGAAAGCACTGAAAAATTCCACTGGTTACAAAACATACAAGATAATTTCCCAAATTCTGTCATTTATGAATGAGGAAATTGGCTGCAATATTTCTTCTTGACATTATAACTCTGCTAATAAATAATATACTAACATTCCCAATCTCATAACACTAAATAAGGTGAGAAAGATTCAACATTCAGAAAGTTCATTTATAGAAATCAACAGATTAAGTAAGTTCCCCATCAGTTTTCTATTCAGGAACAGTTGTCCCCCAGCTGATATGAAGTTTACATTCCCGAAGTCAAGAGACAGCAGAGAAAACTTGTAGGTCTCATTCACACAAATCAAGAAGTTCTGAGCTCTGTCTTGCTCTTCCCAGGTAGGTAAATTAAGTAATAATTGTATTATCCACAGGATCTACAGATTCTCTTCACAAGTCTGATGCCCACATAATTCCTGAATTTCTGCCACTCTCTGTGTAATGTATGAAAATTATAGAAGAACAGCTTGAAGAACAGAAGTACAAAGTACGTGCTAAGCATTTATATTTATGCAATATTTCAAGAATTTTGTTTCCACCTTAGACCAGCATTAGCATTCAGGGCAAAGAAAGTGAGAGGGACTTGGAAATCTGACCAGCTCTTTCTCCAGCCTTCTAACTGGCTTAGAAGACTCTGTTAGGGAGTCTGAGACCACAGCCATATGGACAGTAATGACGGTCTGTTCAGTGTCATCCTCCTACATTATTCGGAAACGCATGCAGGTTTTTATAACAAATTATTATCTGAACATTGTCAGTTGAATAATATACATGCTGCATAAGTGAGAGAAAAATCAGCATCCTTTAAATATTATTTTGCTCCTCTTTTGAGTATTGCAAGGTTCAGTACCTAAGTACAACTCCATGGCTACTATTCTTTTCTGACAGTGAAATATGAAAGGGTATATTTTCCTCCATATGGATGCAGATTTCAAGGGCAGTGAATTTCATGCTTTTCTTTGCCAGAGAATTGTTGTGATCTGAATACATTTTAAGAAAAATTACCATGCTAGCAAGTGATTAAGAAAGAAAACATCATGTATTGGCAGCAAACAAATGAAAAGCAAATAATAAAGATGGGTAGAAAAGCAGCTCAAAGAAGAATTGTAATCCCCTTCTAAAATAAATAATTTAAAAAAGGTAAATGCCTAGGGGAAAAGGAAAAAAAAAAGGTGAAATGTAGTCTGTTCTGGCCTCTTGCCCCCACCCACAACATAATTCAATTTACTGCCTCCAAGTTACTCCTGACTTACCGAGGTGCAAACAAGATCAGAATGAATCTCTGAGCATCTGCTTCAGGGTGAACTCTCAGCCGCCGAAAGATTAAGAACGGGAGTCGCTGCAATCCTCTATGTCCTCTGCAGCACAGCATTGACTAAAGCAGTCATGAACCTATGCTAGTTTATGAGTTAGGATGGCTTACGGTTGCTTTGCATTGCCAGAGCTTTAGAAAGGAACCACAGTGTATAGTGGTCAACGTGTCCCTACGCACAACATGAAAAGGTGCAAAGACCAAAGCAGTGTAACACAACAGTCCCCCCAGCATTTTTAAGGAGGAAAGGAAAGAAAAGTGAGAGAAATCATGTCAGTAGAAGCCTGGGGCATAAGTTAAATAAAGAAGATAACTTGTAGATCCTAACGATGAAATCTCTGGCCTGTAGACTTGCTTAGGCCACCTGCCATTCCAGTCAAGCTCTCATCATGAGCAGAACCTGAGTTACAACGAACCTCTCTTTACAGAGGCCATGCCACTGCTCCAGGTCCTCCTGGGTCTTTGGAGACATTGGGAGCTGCAGGAACTAACTTAAGGTCCTGGGCTGCATTATTTGGAGTGTATCCAGCAGATGAAGGGAAGTGGTTATTCCCCCTGTTTGAGACCTGTGAGATCACAGCTGCAGTACTCCATCCAGTTTGGGCACCCAAGTACAAGACAGATGGACCTTGCTTTGAAGTTGGCCCTGCTTTGATCAGATGGTTGGACCAGATGATGTCACTTCCAACACAAATTATTCTATGACTTTAGCAGCTGTATTTTCCTGGCTGGCTTAATGTCTACCATTCTTCATTTTCCTATAAAAAGGGCAGTAGCTATAGCCACATCTCACTGGCTCCTCTTCTTTCTCTTCCTGCTTTTCTCATTGACCTTCCAGACACTGTTATACCCCTGTCTGGCAGAACAAGCTCTTGCAGGTCACACTTATGTTTATGTCAAACAGGGAAGATTTTGGACCAAAGAGCTGAGGTCATGCCGACAAACAAAATGTTCTCTGAGTCACAAACACTTCCTTGTTCCCATTCTTCTTCCTGGTAGAATGTAAAACAGTCAATCCGAGTCATATTTCTTCTAAACCCTTTTTACAAGGAACAGTTGAAATGGGACAAAGCACTTAATTTTAAAGACAGCTTTTTGTGAAATTTAGTGGTAATTTTTAGAGTTGGAACACTTTTTCAAAGACAATTTTTTTGCACAGATGCACCAGTTCCTACAACAATTTGTTGTACCCCGTGTACAAGATAGTGACTGTTACCAGCACAGAAGTGATCTGAGAGGCAGGAGCTCCAGATTAGAGTCTCTGCTTCATCAGACTGTACTGCAGAGCAAAGGTCAACCTCAAAAGCTGAGGCACCAGTCTGGCTGCCAAATAGCAAAATCCACACAAGTCCAGTTGTGAACAGAAGCAGACATTTTCATTCATGTGCACCTGGGGCCTTTGTACGTGCACACACTTTTGTGAGTGTACATGTACACTCACCTACACATATAATTGTGAAGGACACACAGAGACACACAATTGCTTGCTACACAGCCAGCAATTTCACTCCGTTTCAAAATTATACCTCTCAGGAACACCATCA
The DNA here is from genome assembly GCF_964199755.1 of Larus michahellis. Lineage (NCBI taxonomy): Eukaryota > Metazoa > Chordata > Aves > Charadriiformes > Laridae > Larus > Larus michahellis. The sequence goes on from NC_133901.1 coordinate 39,024,802, forward strand.
TTCAGTATGTATCCCAACTAGAATGTTAATAACCATGGAGTTTGGTCTAGTTTATAATCAGTGCAGCACAATCAAATTTAGCATGATTGTGTAAAGGAGAGAGTGGCCCTTACAGAGGTGATTTCACCGGAATCTGCATCTGTAATTACAAAACTTGTGCTACCTTGTTGTGTTATCATCTTCCAAAAACAATTATTTTAGAACATGTTATCAAAATAGCAGTTAGCAACCCTACAACCTCTCGCAATTTCCAGAACTAATGCATTTTCTTATGCTTGTTTCAGCAATGAGGAAAACCAGCAATAGTTCCAATGGCTCATTAAGAAGGAAAACATTTTTAAACTTGTTGGTCACCAAATCACATGGGATTTCACAACATGAATTGCGAGGTGAACTACTTGTCTAACGCTGAGACATACCAGTCTATATGTAACACAAGCCCATACCCAAGGTATGCGTGACACAGGGTCACTGGATCAGTACTGAGACATGCAGGAAGAGAGGGAGCCTCCCAGCCTGTGTGTGTTGCATCTGCATCACCTGTGTTCACATGAAGAGAAAAAGCATGAGGGAGTTTGTCCGGGGTAGGCATGGCTGAGCCCTGTTTGGAAAGGACTGACCTGCACTTCATCACTGCTGTGTCCTGGAACCTGAACTCCGCAGTCATATATACACAAAACCAACATGATGCCTATGAGAAGCCTACTCATAGGCTGAGAATTAAGCTGAGGCATAGTAAGTAAGTAAGTAAGCTGAGGGCATGAGGTGTAGAATTTCTTTAACAGATGGAAATTCATCTATTATAGCATGTTTGAGGGTGGCTAGCAGAAGCTCTTATGGCATGACCACTGAGTCTCTCCTGTGGGAGAGCTGGTGAGCAGGTTCAGCATTTGAAAGTGATACTCATGCGAGTGGAGGCAAGCCACACTTCCCATGGAGCAGCTGAGGGGACAGCGCATGAGGAGATTCCAGTGGAGTTCACCATGATCTGTGGTTTTTTCTCCTTCATTTAGATTTAACTTTGGTCCTTTACAAGCACAACAATAAGAAATATGACACATTTCTTGCTCCTTCACACTCGCAATGCAAGACACTAACTGGGTATTGCTGGCTGAAGGGCTCATACGTGGAAGGGAAAAACCTCCTGAGAGGCTGTCCCAGGAGCTCACCCACAGCCCCATGCATTGACAGAAACCCCTCCAGGTTTATATGAAATTCCGATCATACACTGCAAAACACATCCAGCTCAGGAAAAACATTTCTGTCTGCAAATGTTGTGCCTCCTTTTGTCACAAGCGACCCCAAAAAATAATCTAGAGGAAAAAATATGCTTTTATTTTCAATTGATTTGCTCTTGGCATTCAACTATTTCTTCTCTATTGATTGAATGCTTTTCTAAAGAGAGGTTTGCTTAAGCACTTACTTAACAGCTTTCCTAATTCAAGAAAGACGGTGTATGTGTGTGTGTGTAAATATATTGCACAGCACCAAAAAGGCCAGAAGGTTCCTGGATCACTTCTCTCTTTTACTGGTAGGAACTAGAATTTCTATTTTACAGGAGAGTGCTCAATATGAAAAATATTTTTCATACTAACGATGTAAACATAAAATTTTATGCAGAATAGAAATACGTTAACAATCTTCATCACTATATAGGGAGACAAGCGGAATTCTAAGAGGCCAGGCAAGGAAGGAACCAGAAAGCAAATCAGCCAGACTGGGATTTGCCTGCTTACCTTCAGACCACAGGTAGCTTAAAACACCCCCTAGGGTGCTGGGAAGCTCAGAGCTGCTAATGGAGGTCCCAGAGAGCCTGCTTACCTTCCAGGCTGCTGTCTGGCAAGAACACAGTTAGGCAAACCTGCTTTTTATCTGTGATGAATCAAAAGTGTCAATAGGATTCATACAGTTCAGTTTAGTCAAATCACCATTTTCCAGTCAGGATGGAAAATTTCCATTCAGGGCTTCTTAACTGCTTGGAATTGTTAGTCTGGAGCTCATGGAGTACCAGTGCCACACTTGGATTGTTTGTTAAAATCTCTTGGAAACAAGTGGCTCTCCCTTTTCTTACTAGCATGTAATTTCTGAGAATCCAGTTTCATTATATCAGGCCAGATACATATATGAGGAAGTGTGAGATGCTCTAAACTTGACTTTTAAAATGACTTTTTACTCAATTTTCTTTCCAATATTCAAGCAATGAGCTTATTTAAATGGAGTAGCTTATTACACTGCCGAGGACAGAAATAACATTAAGATGATATAAAGGTGAACTGTAAGATGATAATCCACCCTAAGTAAGCTACTGTGAGCCATTTAAACTAGGTGATGTTTTACTTTTTTAATTAATTCAAAAAATATTACTTTTACAGCACTAAGTTTTCACTGCAAGTAAAAACTACGGTACTCTAAAAGAGGATTGTGTTTAATAATCAGAGCTAGGGCTAAAATCTGCAGTCCTCACTGAGGCAAAACATTCAGCTTTTACACCCAAGCAGCAATGTCTCCCTGTGGAAAGAAGCATACCGATTTGGGCTGAAACGGGTTTTTAAACTACATACTGTAAACAGCATGTGAAAAAGACTTAAATAATCAGGAGGACCCCAGGAATAAAAGAAATTATTTCAAGCTGCTTATCAAAATAATGTTCTTGGGAATAAACGGCAACTAAGGAAAAGGAATATTTTAATAGGCCTATTTCCCTCACCCACAGAAGAGATTTCTATTTCCTCCTCAAATGAGAGTGATAATTTCATAGCACTTTCAAAACAAAAAACCAAGGTATAGTTTTCACTTTCCTAGTAACAAATATTAACGGTGGCACCAGAGAGTCAGGGGCTCAGAAAGAGCTGTTGCTTGGAAAATGTCATTTTTAAAACACTTAATTCATTTTCACCTTCTGGAGATCCAAATGAGTAAGTAGCTTTTCTCCAGTGGATTCACAGGCCTCAAAGTTGTTCTTATGGTGACTTTTTTTTTTTTTTAAAAAAAAGGCATTAAAAAAAAAAAAGGCATTAAAAAGCAGGATGCGAAAACAATGGCTGAAAGATACTGTGGATATTTTCTGATCTGTAATCACATGTCTCAGTGCCTGATGTAGGGAGCCATGGGCACATACATGCGTTTGTCACTGTGAAATCCCATACTGGAAGAGACCAGTGGTCCATGTGGATAAATAGTCTAGAAAAATCTATTTTTAGCCACTTGACAGACAGGTAAAAGAAAGAAAGTGGGTGAGAGGTCTCCCTGTAAAAAGAAACAGCTTCTGAGCAGGAGCTGAAAAGATGGCCAGGAAAAATAACTTCTGTATTAAGTTTTAATATCGCAACTTTTGTTCCACTATCTATAAATAACCTTTTGGCATATTTATTCTTTCCCACTTCTGTATTCTCAACATCCAAATGCAACATTTATCTTCATTTTTAACAGCCAAATCAGCCACACATTATTATCTCTAGATTGCAGGTCTCAGCTGCATCCTCTATTTTGGTTGCAACGCTTGGACTGAAGGGATGGTGGTAATGAAACGAGTTAGTGCTATTTTTATGTGAATGACCCTACTTGATTAGCTAATAGGTAGCATTCATTGTCCATTAATTTGTCAAAGGATATTCTAACGTTCCTGGCTCAGCATTATGATCTGGCAAGTGTTTGATTGATACCACCTCACATAGAGCTGTTTTGAGCTTCATTACAGGCAAAAGGTTGCCCAACAAGTTGTCTGCTGATTCTAGACACTAGTTATAAAACTTGAAAGGGGAAAACAAGCATGGTTGGTATCTCAAGGGCTATTTTACCACTGTTTCTTGCTTTTTCCACCCGCCTGAATCATTTTATCCGTATAAATTTATTCTTTACGCTTAAACATTGTGTCCTCAGTATAGCAAAAGACTTAACTGTGCGTATGTAATTTACTACACATTAAACATTATTATTTTGTCATCCAGAGTTATATCTTCGTGTTTGCTTTTATTTTCATAGTTATTTCTTTAATCAATGATTAACAGTCCAATGGAAATCAAGTTCAAATTTAGCTGTAGTCAGGGGTTGACAGTAATTAGGAGCTCTGCTTTGAAAGCCAGTGGGTTTTCATTTAGCCCTTAAGGGCTGTTTCCATTATGTATATTTCACATATCACAAAATAAACTAACCTTTATAGGACTGTAAAAACTCATATACACAGCTAAAAATGAATCCTGAAGAGCCCTCTAAAATATAGCCCAGAAAATCCTTTGAAGTACAAAAATTACTAGAAAAACTTTCTCTCATATAGAATAAATTGCTAGAAAGCAAGATATTGCAAAAAAACCCCTATTTTGCAGAATTCAAAAGTAAATTTTAAATACAACATATACTTTCATACTACTAATGTATATTCATGCTTATCACTGTTTCCGGATTCATAGATGAGATAGACAGAGAAAATAAAAGATAGAAAAAAATAATCTTCTAATAGATTTTTCAAAATTCAGTTAGCTCATGAATTTCAGATTCATGAGAACACTAGTTCTCATGCCCTGGACAAAATCTTCAGAACATGGATAAAAAACAAATTAGATGTCCCGAATCTCACAATATTTTATCAGGCATCCCAAAAATAGCCTGAAAAGCAGCAGCTCTTGCAATCAATTTTTTTGATCAGTCCTCAGTTTATCTAACATTAAGGAAAAATGCATGGAATGTCCATTTTTTCCTCTGAAATGTGAAAATTATGCTAATGACGTAATCTATGAACAGGAAAATGCTTAAAAAAATTATTTCATTGAGGTGCCAAATCCCTTCAAATTATATTCATTCTTAAAATCATTGGCAACATGATTGAGAGTTGACTTCCTGAATCATTTTGTTACTACTTTGGAAAATGGCTTATTAAAAGAAAAGAAACTCTTTACCCTGGAGGTGAGGTGGCAGTAGGGGAAACCTGTTAAAAATCAAGCTCTGCATGGAAATAAAGACTAGATCCAACAAGCACCTTGTTCACGGTGAACAGGTTGCTTGTCCTTCTGCCTTGATAGTGGCTCAGTCTGGTGAGCAGCAGTTGTGCTCCCTAAGCTGTGCTCTAAGTACCAGGTACAAGAAATATCAAAACCCAAACCAAGATGGTTACCATTAGCTTTAGACTGGCAAATAATGACACTACTTACCCTTCACGAAGAGATTTCCTAGGGCAAATACTGAGAGAACACTGAGACTTCTCACATTAGTCCTCTCAATTGACCTAGGTAAAACATACTGAGCAGATTTTAGAGCAAACACTGCAAATGGATTGATTTGTATATGCAAGTATCTCTAATTCAACACCTGAAGTTGTACCAGGAAGAAGTTATGCCTCTCTGCATATCCATTTCCAACATACATCATCTGTTTCCCTACAGCAGATCACTCTATATGCAGAATATGCAAGATGGCAAACCCAGTAACAGTGAAAGTCAGTGGTTTGTTTGGACCAAAATGGACTAATTCATGTTGCAGGAACTTACTTTTACACTCACATATGCCACAAAGTACCTTTCCATAATGAATATTTCATTCAAAAAATGAGCACAAATAACTATGAATGCACAAATGCTTGAGGGTCATAACTACTGTAACAACAAACGTCAGGTGATATTTTCCAGGATTATGCCATGATTTTGACTTTTTGGCTAAATTGTTTCTTCACCATCTGTTTTAAAATGATCCTCACGGGTGGCTGGCTTACTGACAGATACCTCTTGCACTTTGTAACAAGTATTTTATTTTAAAAGGTGTTATCTTAATTACTTACTTTTTTTTTTTGAGTAGGTGATAGTAGTTATCCACAGAAAAGGAGGCTGATAATCTTCATCAGCCATCTTAGCAACAGTCTTATAACAAAAAGTAAAAATAGGCTATAGGTAATGTTTAGAATCAATGTTAACCTAGATGCAAAAGAAACTTTAATTTGTGATGCACTGAGACTTTGGTGTACAAACTGGCAGGGCTCATGGCTTTTTTGTTTACAACGACCTGCTAATATGTCCACAGAGCGATGGGGAGATGCAATTCAACGAACAAACATATTTTGTAACTCCTTGTGAGAAGAGTTGGGCTCTTCAGTGCTCATTAACAAGGGCAGGGAGTATCTTAGACTCAGTGTGCACATGGGGTGCTAACACCTGAGTCTTGCTAAAGATGGGAGATTATGGGAAAAGAAACTTTTAAAAATTGGAAGGAAGGAATCTCTAGTTTGGGTACTACCTGGCTAAATATGCAAATTTCTTGTTAGCAAAATCTGCCGTGTGTCAGTGAACAATCACAATCTCTTGTGATACAAAACCTGTTAGCTTCCCTTCTCTGGGATTAGGAGATGCAGGGTCAGAGGCATTGTAATGACTGCAGGTGACTAACGCAGTTGTTGATGACTGCTGTAGAAAGCAATGAGAAGTCATACACCAATCCAACCTTCAGAGTTGGCTCAGGCTGTTAGCAAAACATCAAACCCATTTTAGGTACTTCTTTTGTGGAAGAATCTATTTATGATATGAAATACTGATACTAAATATTATATTATGATAATATTGCTCTGATTTACTTTTGCTAGGAAACAAAATTTCAATAAAGAATCTATTTTCTCTCTTCTGCTTTCAAGCAGGGGTAGACCAGCACAATCCAGTATTTTTTAAGGTGGGCACAGAATGCCAGGATGCCCTGCCCGGTCATACAAAGGCAAGTCAGCAGCTCCTGGGTCTGGCCACATCTGGATACAGCATCCATCCACCAGGCCCTTCCCCTTGGCACGCGGATTCAGTGCTGGGGAAGAGGCCCCAAGGGAAAAGCAGAAGGTCAGATGTGCTCCAGCCAACTGGCCATCCCCAAATCACACCTAGCAGGACTAGCAGCTTTCTCTGCACATGATTTACTGTTGCTTGAAAAGCAAAGGAAGTAACAAAACACACGGCCACAAAGACAGGAGGAAAAAATTCACCTGAATGTGTGAAAAGTAACACCGCGAGGCCTTCACTGTCTGAGCAGCTGTCCAAATACAGAATTAAATGATAGACCTTCCACCCCAAAGAGCTTGCTACGGCTCTAAGGTGTCACAAATAGTCATTGATAATTTGTTAAGGACATACTGCAGGCTTAGATTGAAGATGTACAAGACAGAGTAGTGACAGGAGGGATCTCATGAGGTGCAACAGAAAATGCATGGATCTGAGGCATCGAGACACTGACTGTGTTCCCCACACTGCTGGGTATATGTTGTGTTACCAACACAGCTCTATAATGTCTAAACAATGTGGGGGGGAATTTCTTTGACTCTAGGGCTTTTCTCATATATTCTGTAAGGACAGAAGGTAGAGAAAGAAAGGGAGCGCAGGCGAGAAGCAAGACAAAAAAACCTAGCAAACCCTTTCCAATCAATCAGAATTTTTAGGTATTTTGTTTTTTCCAAAGTTTCAAAACAGCATACTTGTTAGATATCAGGAAGTCTTATTCTAGATGGGATTGTATCTGGTAATTGCAATGCCACTTGGAAGTTACAAGCGAGATCCTGCAAATCCTGATCAACATCTCACAGGGTTACAAGGACTGTGTTTTCCTACTTTGGAGGAAAAAAAGAAGAACACACAGAGAAAACAACAAAATCCACAAAACCACCCTCAAACTCCCATTCTCCTTCTGCTTTATAGTTCCAGGAAACCTTTGGTAAAAGACTAGGGAAAACAGTGGCCAATTCATATGCACAATTCAAGCAAAAGAAGACATTAAACTTCTTCTATGGAACATTTCAGTCAAAATATTCAGCAGCAGCTACTAAAAAATACCCCCTACCACAATTTTATTAGCTTCCGGGGAAGCTCTGAGAAGCACTCAGCTTGTCTCTCACCAGAGAAAAACAAACAATGATTCTGTTTGGATTGATAGCCTACGATATACTAAATACAGAAAATAACAGAGCATGTCCCAGAAGTTTGGAGATTAAATACATTTGGTTATCTCTGTCACCTTGACAGGACAACATTTCTCTCCCCCAGATATTTTGCAGTATTTTATCTAGTCCTTTTAAAAATTCCTGAAGATTGGTACTTCCATGCCTTTCAAACAGTTTCCTCCACGTATTTCATTGGCAGAGATTGCTTGGCGATGTTCAGCTTAAATGTACACTTTTCTCCATCTCAGCCATTTTGTGCTACAGCTCATGGCAGAAAAACATTTATTTCAGCCACTCTGTGCCACTGGCATCGGGGATATTTGTATTGGTGCAGGGGATGGATTATGGCACCTTGAAGGCCTCTGTAGTCGTGTGGCAGGTACCCACCCTTTCTACAGGGAATTGCTCTTCCACAGAGGGTGCAGCATCCTGAGGGAACCTCTCACCCCTCTATAGCCATCCAGTAACTTCTGGTTACTGAGAACAACGTGCTAAGGAAACATGTTTTTAAACAGTAACACAGGCTTTAGCTTCTCTCTCTATAAATTACTCACAGTATTACTCTGCACTGCGCTAGAGCGCCCCCCCAATGGGCACTGTTCCATGAAGACTACAAGACAGCAGTTCCTACACTTAGCATAGAAGCAGAATAAAGAGAAACACGAAATGCATGATCTGAGAATAGCAGGAGCTGCTTTCTTATACCTAATGCCAGCTCTTTTTAACTCAACAAAACATATATTAATTTTGATTTTTTGTAAGCTTTTTGTTGTTTGAAAGTTTAGCATAAATAAAAAGTGTACAAAATTGCTAGGTTATGCATAACCTTGGGAAGAGTTTTGAAGGATATTATGTCCTCCCCTCCAAACACTACCTTCTTACATGATTCCTGCTACTGGTTTCATCTAATTCAAGGACAAGCAGCATGATTTGACTTGAGTAGCCATCCTCACCTGGCCTGAACTCTGAACACATTTGTTCAGAGATAAAATCCTATCACTTAGATTCACTGTAGTTCTGCAATGAAATTAGGCATATTAGCTTAACATATTAGCTTAACCCTGTACTTTTGCTTCCTGAAGTCCTACAGGGTTTAAAAGCCCTAGACAAGACTGCCAGAGCAAAACAATGGGCAACTACCTTCTACTCTAGCTAAACCCCACATGTCACTGATGGGAATGGAGGCAGTTCAAAATCAACAATCTTCCCATGCAGGCAAAGTCTTATTAGCCCAGATAATTTGAGCCAGCACTCACTTTTTCCTGTGTCCACTTCGTGCATTTTGCTCAAACAGGGTTTTTTGCAGCAGTTGTTTATGCTACCAGCTTCACTTCGTCCTATTGCCTCTTACTAGATAGGTGCAGAAAAGAGCTGGCCTTGTGCAGCCTTCACAGTCAGGCTGTTTCTCAACACTAGGTGCCACCTCATCTATATACACGGCCTCTCTCACAAAGCCTCGGTGCCAAAGGTCAGTAAGTAGACAAAGTCAGTATGTAAGAATCCTGCTGTATTAGTATTGAACTTCTCTGATATATTTCTGTTTGGAATTCAAGTCAAGCGAGGAGCACCAATCCGCGCTTTTCTTACAGTTCTGCTAAATTGCTGCCATGCATTACACCACTAAACCTGATGAACTCTCAGGTGCAGCTGCATTTAAAGACTGCAGAAAATTCACACATTAATAAGAATGCTTGCCATGACCTGGTGTCCTCCGCAGATGTGAGGAATCTGTCTGACATTCTTCACTGCCTTTAAAATCCTATCACTATTTATTCTTTACTTTTCTGCACGAGCCCTTTTTTTTAACCTCTCACCAACCACGCAGGCGATTACTTTGCACATCCAAGTGACATTCAGAAACTAGATACCACCACTTCCTCATTTCATATATTACTTGCACGTTTTACTTAACCAGATGTAACAGCCTTTCTAGCTCCCAAGTGAAGGTAGTAGGAGAGGCCTCTAGTAATGAAGGATTTAGTACAGTCCTGATGCAAAGCAGAAGATACCAAGGAAGTGGCAGGCAGTAATGAAATATGGTGCAGAAAACCCTGAGTTAGCGTGACATGAGCCACAAAGCTCATACAGCCGAGTGCAGCAGCATCAGCTCAGCAGGAGAGCACACGAATACAACCGTATGGCCTGAATCCATTCTGCCTCCCCATTTCTCCACTTGCAGTAGGCAAATATAAGAGTCGGGGAGTTCAGGGGGTGAGCCTTGGTCAGAGTGATGCCAAATGGTGCTGCAGCATTGGTGTGCGCCGTCTTGTGGTTAGAGAGGTGACACCTACCCCAACTTCCCTTCAGCATAGCGCTTCACTGAGGGACTTGCAGACTTTGTCACTCATAGCCAGGGCAGCTGCTGCAGTTTCAGGTTAGCAAAGCAGAAACGAGCTAATTTCTACTATGCCCAATGAATGAAATGAAGACGATTCCTATGTGAGCATTTGCCTAGAGTTCGAAGTAGGAGTAAGAGATGCCTCTATTATCTGCTAGATGGAAAGCTGTGACTCTATTATCTTAATGTGCCTGACACATGTTTCACTTCTTTGACCCCAAGGTACCCAGAAATTGCATACAATAACAGGGAAAAAAGCAAAGCTAATGCATGCCACGATGACTTGATGTTGCCTTTTGCCTAAAGCAATTTGATATAATTAGCCATCTCACAACTAAAACCTTTATATTTTATTCTTTCACCCATTTAAAATAAAAACTGTACACTGGCATGGGTAGCTTGCCATTTTAATACACTTTGATGTTTGCAAGCTTTGAAATATCATGTTCAAATTTGTATGCAAATTTGTGTTTCCAATTACATACTCATTAGTTCTTCTGGAACTTCATCTTAATATTCGCAAAATGTTTATAGCTTCCTCTGTTGTTTTCCTGAATTGCTTTAGAATGAAACACAGTATATAAAAAAACAAATGAGGAAATCCATTAACACTCAGTAACTTTCTTAAACATCACATTTAATTTCTAAGGATGTTTTAATTTGTCACTTCAAAAAGTTCAAATATCTATGCACACCCCATCTGAAAGGCAAATGGTTTCATGTCTATAGCGTTGTCAGCCTCCAGAAATGCCCACCTCCATTACCTACTCGCTTGAAAAGCCTGTTGCCTTTATTCCTGTCTTTAATGAATGCTTTGGTGTACATGAAATACTGGTTCACATCCTTAGATGGAGTGAAATTGGGATTACTGCCTAGACTTCAGTGGAACAAGGCAAATTTACCGCAATTATGAATCTGGTTAATTTTTTGTTTAGTTATCCACCTCCACTGAAAACATGAATAGCATTTTAAACTCGAGTGAAGTAACAGCCACACTGTTAAAAAAAAAATTCACAAATCCCCACTGCCAGAAAGATCAACTGTTGGATTAAACCTGAAGCTTGTTAGTACGTAAAATGCAAAAGATGTAGAATGAGAGGAAAGAAGGGCTGGGAGGGAGCATTAGGTCCTCTGATACCTGACACCACCCTGCCCAGGAGTGATGGTGTGGAAATGCACCCAGACAGATGCTTGTCTAACCTTCCCACAGATGTCCCTTCTTGGAGACTTTACAATTCCCCTAAGCTATCCATCACTAACAGATTCCTCCTAATGTCTACTTTATAAACTTTATTTCTTTACATGATGTATCAGAGCCTAAAAGTATTAAACGTAACAAAGAAAATCCCCAACTGATAACGGGGCAGTGTCCTGTTTCAGAGGGAAAAAATTGGAAGGCAGCCACCATAAATAACATGAACAATTAAGACTGAAACTGTGTTGTACTTGTATATGGAGGAGAAACGAGGCCATACAAGCCAGGCATGGCTTTCCCTGTTTTTGCATTCAAAGTGAATACAGTCCCACTGGGCTCTATATAAATGCTGAGTTTCTCAGCCTTTCATCCTCTCTCTCCGTTTTGGCTAAAACTTGCAGTCAATAAAACAGCAAAGAAATGACAAAGATAGAGGCCAACTCCATCAAAATAAAAGTTGGTCAGGTTTCATGCCTATTACACGTTTTTGATGTCAGAAAAGAATACTATATGCAAACATAACGTAGGTCCATACCTCACTATTCATGTTAGCAGGCTTGAACACATAACAAGCTTTTTAGCAGTAATAAATCCACAACAATATGTTAAGGGTTTTTTAATGACTTTAAATTAACGCTGATCTTCTTAATTAAACTTTTTTCATTAAGAAGTAAATCTGTGCACGAACCAGATCAATTTATTCTAGCATGCCACCAGCATACAAGAGGGATATTACAGAAACACTAGCAATGCAGATCTGCATCTTGCTCCAACAGAGCTAGTTCTCTTCCTACAGGCAGACAACAGCAATTGCAGTTCAGAGAGTGGGAGTAACTCAGATAAAATTTGTAGCATTATCTCACAGTTCAACATTTGAAATGTGCAAGGCTCAGCAGAAATCTAAGAGTTAATTTTGCAGGTCTTTAAAAATAAGATATTGGAAATTTCTCCCTTGCACTGAAAGCAATATCTTAAGGCAAGTAATTATCTAGAAGAGTGGGAACACAGTGACAGTCCATAGGACTACTCTCTGAAATCATAAACAGAAATATTTTCCAGTGGTAACTTTAAAACAAGAGACATAAACCAATGTGAAAATCTTCCTGGATTCTTCTTCAACTTTTTAAGCATTTTGGGTATATGGTGAAAGCAACTACACACATGAATTATCAGCAATTTCAACATAAAGTAGAGGAAATAGAAATGCTTTTGACAAATTATTATAAACGACTACCAAAAAACATTATTTCAGAAATGGATATTTGTGTGTAATAAAGAAAGAGATTTCCTTTTACTGCCTTTCTTCCCAATTGGTGAAGAACATGAAGATGCTGTGACTCTAAGTGCATGTGACAGCCATAAATTAAACACGTGCATGGACACCGCAAGGGTACTTGCTCCAGGGTCATTTACAGTTTGCTTTTATCAAAGAGGTACCAAACAGGAACCGTGAATTTGCACCGGGCCCAGGCCATGCCAGGGAGATGAGCACTCCTCGCTATGCGATACCGCTGCATGACCTGACTGCAGTGAGCAGGCTGCCCGCTGGCATGTCGGCAACACACCTGGAGCATGGGCAGAAGGCCCAAGAATACAGCAGCCAGGAAGGCCACCGGGCCCAGCATAGTGGGCCTGAAAACTGTTGAGTTGTTTCTTCCCTTCTCTGTATTGCTGTAGGGCTGGGAGAAGAGGCAGGTTGCAGGGCTACGTCCCAGTACTTCTGCCTAGAGTCAGCTCTCAGGGGAGCAGTTTGTTTGGACCGGCTGTGGAAGCATGCTCTGAATTCACTGTAAATGCAGACAAATGCCTGCAAAAACACCACTGGAGCTGGTTAAAAGACTCCCACTTCTCCTGGTCCAGACCAGAGGCTGGGAGATGAGACAATGCAGGTCCTCGCCCAGTCTGTACTACCGGATTCTTTCGTTTGCTTCAGCCAGAATTTCTCACCAACTAAAGCTCATTCTTAAAAGGGGAATCTCTGTAACTTGTCATATCAAAGATATTTTCATATTTGAAGGCAGAATCTGAATAGCTTTAATATATGAATAATATCCATACCACCCTTCCACCATAGTTATAAAGTAAATTCTTTTTTTAAAAGACATATGCTTGTTACTAATGATAGTCTGCTTGCTTTACTGGAAATAGAAGCCAAATGATCGCACAGATAACAGTTTGTGCCAACAGTATTCTATATTGCAACTTCCTCAAAAATTGGCCTTGGAAATAAATGGAAGGGTAGTTTAACAGGCAGAACATGCTAGAGCCTGGAGTGCTCTCACACGTCCTGGGCAACTACGAGTCAGCAATTTAGGACAGAGTCCTCTAAGGCTTTCTGCATCTCAGGATTCAAAGTCCTGTTTTTGAAAATCCAGCCAAGTTCTCATCTGCAATTTTATATCATATTCAGGATAAACGAAAGGACACCTCAGCATCAAACCAAATTTGTAAGGTATTCACCAGTGAATTCACCAGGTCATCTAATAGACAGGTAGCTTGGAGAAAAGAATGAACATTTGTGCATGTTTGACTATATTAACTATATTAACACAGGTTACAGAGAGACACCCAAGGAGCAGAGAGATGGTTCTTGAATAGATTTTAATTTTTTTAAAAAGTCTTTTGGATAAACATCAATAAACATCAATAAATAATTTTATCAATAAAATAAAGAATTGGGGGAGGGGTGTGTGTTCTGTAATCGTGATGGTGTTAATTTTTCAACTGTGCAGCCAGCAAAAAATGCTAAACATAAATTAAAGTTCATTGGTCATCCCCAGTGATTTTGGTAAATCCCCGAATCTCAGAATTGTGTGAAGGTGCATTATCACTCCTTTCCTAAAGGGGATTTACAAATAATTTATTTTTAGGAAAGAGAGAGAATGTTAGATACCTACCATCTCAAGGGGCAAATCTGATCGGTTGTCAAGTTCTTTAAAAACAGACATCCCATGAATTATGAATAACCTGTCCATGGTTATCAAGCAGTGGGAGCAATACACCTCAAGAAACTAGGTTAGAGCTATCTTGGCTAGTAGCATAATTATGAGAGCAACAGGACCACTCACAGATAAAACAGCCATGGTTTAAAAACATGTCATGGTCTGGTCCCTGTGATCACCATGAATTTCAGCAGGATGCTTCCTGAGAGGAAGGAACTGACGAGGTGTGTTATTCCAGAAAAGTAGACTCTACAGTATCTGCTGTGGCATTATTCTAATTATAAAAGCACAAGTTCTGTGGGGTGGTGCTTACAGTGAGGATTTTTCTGATTATATCCAGGTCACAGCATCACAGAATGATTGAGGCTGGAAGAGACTTCTGAAAGTCATCGAGTTTGAAACCACCAGCCCGCTGAAAGCAAGGTGACCTACAGCAAGTTGTTCAGGGATGTGTCCACTTGGATTTCTAATATCTCCAAGACAGGAGACCCCACAGCCTCTCTGGGCAACCTATTACAATGTTTGACTGCCATAAGACAATTTTTGTTATGTTTAAATGGATTTTCCTGCATTTCAGTTTGTGCCCATTGCCTTTTGCCCTGTCACTGGGTGCCACTGAGAGTGGTCTGCTCCATCTTCTTTTCACCTCCCCTCAGGTATTTATACACACTGATAAGATCTGCTTGAGCCTTCTCCTCTCCAGGCTGAACAATCCCAGCCCTCACAGCCTCTCCTCATATGATCAAAGCTCCAATCTCTTAATCATATTTGTGACCCTTTGTTGGACTCCTTCCAGTATACTGATGTGTCTCTTGTACTGGGGAGCCTAGCATAGGATGCAGCACTCCAGATTTGATCTCACCAAGGCTGAATGGGAGGTGGGGAAATCACCTCCCTCAACCTGCTGGCTACACTCTTCCTAATGCAGCCCAGGAGGCCGTTTGGCTTCTTTGCTGCAAGGGCCCATTGCTGTCTCATGGTCAGCTTGGTGTCCACTACGACCCCCACGTCCTTTTCTGCAAAGTCATTTCTCAGCCATTTGAACCACAGCTTCTACTGGGAATTGGGGTTATTCCCCCCCAAGTGCAGGGCTTGGTTTTTCCCTTTGTTGAACTTCAGGAGGTTTGTGTCAGCCCGTTTCTCCAACCTGCCCATGTCCCTCTGAACAGCAGCATGCCCAGCTGGCGTGTCAGACACTCCTCCCAGTTATTGGCTGCAAACTTGCTGAGGGTGCGCTCCATCCCACTATCTATGTCATTAATAAAGATGTTGAAAAATATTGGCACCAACATCAGCTCTTGGGATACGCCACTCATGGCCACGTGGACTTTGTGCCACTGATTGTGAATGATCACATTTACACATTACTTCTCCGCAGATTGTGTTATAACTGCATGAGGTGTGTCAGGTAAAACTGCACTCCATTCTACATGGACAGGTAACTGAGGAGCAAAACACCAATGTAGCACTTGTGATGGGGATGGCACGTCAGAAGTGACTGGCATCTCAGGCCAGAGAGAAATAGATGAAATAAATAAATTACCACTTCAAAGCAGCAGCCAACTGGGATTAGAACTGCGACTGCCAACGGGGCATAGAAGCTTCTTTGCGATAGGTTTGAGCTCACAAAATCCAGCATTGTCTGATTTTCTTATCTGTAAGTTACTTGTTAGCTTTATGTTTACTCTTCTAAATAAAGCCAAGAAAAGTTCATCTATCCATTATTGATTAATGCAGGGAAAATCCAAAGGGTTATTCCTACAGTATTATCTAACATGTACATGGTTTAGATGAAAATACTTGTTGACAGTGCAGCATATATATTTATTTCCTACTGAAAAGAAATTGGTCAGTAGAGTTAAAATAGCATGCAGTTGCATAACCTGCCCATGAGGACAGAGTATTCCTCAGAATCCTCTGCTATACCTTTTAATTCTGAACACATCTGGGGCAGCCAAAAAAGTGGGACAGGTGTAGGAGAAGGGGATACTCAGAACGCCACTTGTGTGGGGCATCCCCCACACAAGAACTCAGCACACCCTCACTGCTCTCTAATGTTCCTGTTCTCAGTCATGCATAGGTCTTATATCATCATAACCTTTTGGAAGATTGATGTACCTGTCCTACTGGATGTTGCTTACTTGTCAGGATCTTGGCAGATAATGT
The DNA here is from genome assembly GCF_964199755.1 of Larus michahellis. NCBI lineage: Eukaryota > Metazoa > Chordata > Aves > Charadriiformes > Laridae > Larus > Larus michahellis. The sequence goes on from NC_133901.1 coordinate 39,041,337, forward strand.
GCCACTAACCTTGTCTGAAAAGTTAGCGTGTCATTCACGCACTCAGCTACAATTTTTGCCCTAAAATAATAAAGAGTAGGGAACTACATCCTTTCTGCTGCAGGTATGAGTTGAGTGATACACTTACTCATAAAAATGGGCAGAACAATTACAATAAAGGAATAATACTGCCAAACCTTCACCAAAACCTCAACCCCAAGTTCAAAAATACTCTGATAATTGTCTAACAAAATTTATCATGTCCCTCCTCCTAAATGTCTTTAACTGGTTCACAGTGATTTGAGACTTCTCCCCAGAGTCATTGAGTCTCAGTTGAATCTCAGACTCCTCCTCTGAGCGTGCTATGGGCTTCCTTTTGCCTTTGCTGTTGGAGGAATGGAATGATGAAGTAACGAGTGAGTGAATCCTACAGCAATGAGAGATTACTAGAGCCATTTCCCTACACTTGATTGGTCTTTTCTCTCAGTTCCATTAAGGGCATTTCTCTTTCTTCTTAAATTATCTGCCAGACTGCAGCCACTCCTGGATCACAGCAGGCATTCAGAGCCACTCCTGCTTTTGGTAGCACTGATTTATGAAGCCCTTATCGGGATAGACTTAATCTATCACAGGAATTGTTTTTTCCTCTCAGAACTCAGTATAGCAGATGTGATAAAGCACCTGTATAATAGGCTTTCTACGCTGCCGCTGCCCAAGGATGTGGTTTACCACACTATTTGTGAATTATGGCTTCATTCTGAGCTTAAGTAAGCCTGGGCAGGGTGAATGAATTACAAAAGTGAATCGTGGGGATGACAAACACATGGAATACAGTGGCTCAAGCTCTCACTGAAAGAAATGAATTGTTTTTTGACATCAGAAAGCAGAAGATATTGCTTGTGTTAGACTGTCCAAAGCAAATAATCCCGTACAGTAAAATACTGAGGCGAAGACCAGCTGCCTTTTCGAAAAGAATAGCTTGTGATTATTGATTCTTTTCCTGCCTTGTCAGGTAGGTCTGGGAATAGTTGCTTCTGGGTTTGTCCAGCTGCATTTCTGTATTTTGTCTCCAAGCCACTTTGCCCATTAGAAACTATCAAAACTTGCTTATGTGAAAATACAAGGACAGAATTTGACCCTGCACTGAATATTGGATTGTTCGGCCAAAGATGAAACGTGTGCCACTTAAAATATCTTAATATTCCAAGATTCAATAGTACTTTAATTTTTTTTTCAAGATTCAATTGAATACATAAATTTATCATCAACAAATTGTTTATGCATTGTTTCCATCAATTTGGCTTCAAGCCATACTCTTGGTAAGTAAGAGTTTTTATTTCAGGAAGATGCGTGCCTTTGTCTCCTGTAAAAAGAGACACAAGAGAAGTTAATTTGTTGATAGTTCATCAGATTAATTAACTTGAAATACTCGATCATGGAGAAGTAACCTCGATTTAGAGTGCTGCTTCAAGTACAGAACAGGAGTTACGGCTCAGTCTTTCAATAATAATATATTAAATACCATATTTGGCTTATCATGTTTTCAGTTATACAATTTATAAATAAGATGGCATTTATGACAGATTAATTTGAAAATCTGCCCCCAAAGAAGAATTTTTTCAGAATATGCAAAACACATTTGAGAATTGCACTTCTTCCTGTCAAGAGATGACTGGAGTTCTGTGTTCTCCTGGAGTTAAGGCAGCGTTACTGCACGTTTGAGAGCTTTCAATCAGCCACAAAGAACTGAAAATCAAGATCTAACAGCTTGAAATGTGTCTAAATGAAGAATGGGAAACAAACTGCTGCCAAATTCAACTGAAATGTCACATCACACTGAGGCAGTTCCAGACTTTGTTGGGGGAGAAGGAAGTTTTGCATTTACTACCTTCCTTATATACCCTTGGCCTTGTGTCAATTCAGGCAATAGTAACAACTTCGATTCACTAAAAAACCCCAACAGCATAGATGTTAACCTCTTCCTATGCAGTTTCTAAAATCCTTCATCCATTCAACTTAACAGTCATGGAACAACATCCAGCAGTTTTGAAAACAAATATAGCCTGAAAAAGGTACCTTTTTTCAATTTTATGCAATTTATTGAGTATCTCTATCTGTAATGGCTACACTAAAAACTCAAAAGACTCTCCAGAAGATTTCCTATTTATTACAACCCTCTCATTAAGATTATATAAATGGATACAAAACTATGTAATCTTTTCTGTGTGCCACAAAGCACATGAAAATGTGATAACATCAATAAGGAAACACTATATATTTGGCATGTTGTAGAGAAACAACCAAAGGAAGGTGGATTTTGTATCTAAAAGCCTAGGGCAGAATTAGATCCATTAATAGCTTCAGTTCATTTGTTTGGGCTTGAACGAGATTCAAATATATCTGATCTTTTACCCATTAAGAAAAAAAAAAAACAACAGATGAGGTTAATTGGTGACTTACACATGATTTCAAGGCTTATCAGACTCAAGGGATAACAGGATTTTTAAAAGCTTAAAGCCTCAACTTAACTCAGCTAATTGGTTTTCCAAATACATACATTATTTTTAAGAAGCTGCCGCTAAAACAACTAATTTTAGAATAAGCTTTCAGAAGGACCCAAAGTGAGTGTCTAAATATGACACCACTGATGGTGGATCCTTTTCTGATTTTATTTTAGAAATACCTTCAACTTTATTCGATGTGTTTTTAAGTCCCACTATTGCTCAGTGTTTCGGCATGGTTGAGCACAGGATGCAGAGCAATGATATATGTCCTAGCTGGTTCTTTCTTGAGATAGGACTCTCTTTCCCTCCACTGACAGATCTTTAAATCAATACAGGACTTTGCCATCAAGATGGAAGAGAAAGCACATGAAAATCTGCTAGCATCTGTGCTAGGCTATACAGGTTTATCAAAAAATGTACAGTGTGCCAGCAAGGAAAGAGGGGAAGAAAGTAACATAAAAAAAGGAACTATTCTTTGTATTCTTAACCTGTTTGTGCAAGGACCATGGAACATGCCCGTTATACTTCACAAGTAGAATCTATTCCTTTCATTTGATTATGATGTTTTTTTGCTCAGAGGGTTCAAAGGAACTTGTGTATCTGTAGCAGCTCACTGATAATCCACAGAAAGGCAGGCAATGCCTTTCAAACTAAAAACCCCATCGAACTAACAACACCTTTGAAGTCGTTCCTCTGCCCAAGGTATTCAAAGCCCTTGGTGGTGGAAAAGAGGATTTCCTGGTAGGAAGTCATGTGTATCTTTGTAATACACAGGACATTAGGCTAGATGAAAACCTGACCTTTTGAGAAGAAGGAAGAGTGTGGCTCTGTGTGGAAACAAAGTGAATTCTAGCTTAGCCAGAGGCGGGGGTATTTGTAATCAGTTAGGTGTGACAGAGCTGCAAGGGAAATACAAAGCCCAAGACTTAGATGAAGGTACACCCTTGGTTCCTTTTAGCTCTCTTCTCTGCATGCTACCTTCATACAAATAATTAAATAATACGCTATTATGAGGATACCTTTCGGTAACACTTCTGTCATTTGCCTGGACACAGCTTCTAGAGCAAAATCTCTCACAGGAACTCAAAGGTCCTTCCTGAGAAAAATACATCAGTAAACGCCCTGAGAATCACAGAATTGCAAATGATATTCTGAAGTCTGTGGGAGCAGAGGCCACACTATTTATATACTTTATATATACCGTAATGGCTGCATGACCTTATGGACAAAGTACTAGGACTCTGTCCATCACATTATTACTTTGGCATTTCACTGTACATAAAACCAAGCAAGCCGCCAATCTAAACTCAGTTGCTCACTGACCTACTCAACAGAAAGGTCAATCATCCTCCTCAAATAATTTTCATTTACACATCCGGATCACCCTGATATTTATCAGGAGTTGATCACAATCATCTACAAGTAGCTGAGTTATCATCCATGAATAATAAATAATAGCACTTTGCAAGTTTTGTGACTTCTATTCCTAACTTCCCCAACTTTCCAAAGTACCTGTGTTTTTTCCTACTTTTTTCATATTTTGGAAGGTCTTGTGGATTTGGAAAGGATCAAGGAAACAAGTAGTTTTATTTTCTGTAAGGGACTTCTAAGACATCTTTACTACTGAAATAATCAGACAGTGTTTACAGATTCATTGCTCTATTTTGCTTTAGCTTTTTTATGCTGTATTGTACTAGTGATCCTCCTTGCAGAGGTTTGCAAAAGCACACAGTGATTCTTACATTTGACTGTTTCATTTAGGTACTTAACTCTTTAAGACTCCTTTATATTGCTAATATTTACCCTATTTATGCAGTTGAAGATTTTAAGGTAGATTTTTTTTTACTCCTCCTGTATATTTTCATATTTCTTTTACCCACTCACAAAGACTTCTAAAAGTTCTCAAAAAATATTGCCAATTGAAAGCTTATGCTATCACCATGATTTTCAACACATTTTATCTAGCCCTGTCTTATCTGAAATAGCCATTTTATCTGCCAGAAATGTCTTGATGTCACTGTAAAATAAATCATATTTTCAGAACATATTCTTTACTCTTTTTATAAGCAGCTAGAATTCAGCTAGATATAAATGTATGCATTCACTTTTCTAAAACCTTCCAAACAGCCCAATTTCTCTTTAAAGTGTTTAAAAGTGCAGGCTAGAATATGTCTAAGAGCATATATATTGTCATTCAGAAATGGAAAATCCACTTTTTTTCTCATACCCACAAGAAAATAATCGTGTTCTTTAACTGGAGAAAAATGATTTAATAATAGTCCCAGCAGCCTTTGCATGAAGCAGTGCCCACTCTTCAGTTGAGCTCCATAAGTAATTATGTAGAAATGGCTGTTATTATTAGCCTAGGTTGATCCACCTTTGCATTTATGGTTAAATTTGTATCATGCAAAATCAACATTTACATTTCCATCTTTAATGTTCTCTCTACCTTCAAATGTTTTCCACAGTTTTTGTTTTCTTGTGGATTAGGTATTTTTCTTCTACTTAAGCACTTTAAATAGTATTCACAGATTATGTATTTATTTATCTGAAGGTTAATTTTCTTCAAAGTCTGCTTTGTTTTTTTAATAGATAATTTATTCTATTTTTCTATAAACTAGGACAATATTAACCCAGGCAAGAGAATCAATTGTTTTACTACTGTAGAAGTGTTGCTATTATAAAAGAGGCAATTAAGTTTGGTGTGATTTCTAAGTGCATTTCACATTTAATTTAATAAACATGAGTTATGGATGTATAATTTAAGGGAGCACTACCACGGGTCTGAACTGCTACTGAAAGCCAGCCTCAAAGTCTTCAGCATACCAAACCCAAGACCAATTTCAGATTTAATTGACTGTATTTATTGAGGCTACCTTGCCTGTTGTAAAGTATATCACATGAAGATATCTATTTGGTGATTTATTCTCAATATACACCACAGTGATTTCTCAGGTCAAAGCATATAAAAAAGACCTTTAAAAATGTTTCAGTTTACCTTCTAACTGTCCTAACAGCACTTAAACGGACTAATCCTATGGTAGAAGGCTCAGTATGAACCTTTTTGCAGGATCCAGAGTCTAGACATCACACCAAAAAACAAACACACGCCCCCAGAAAAGGCTCGTGTGCCCTCAAACAATCTGGCTCTCTCACAGAAACACTTGGAAGAGATGTAACTAGGACAAAAATAAATAGGCATTGATGTTATAACTATCACTTCCTTCTAAAATTCTCAGGAATAATCTTCCCACCCACACAATCCTAAAACCAGAATGATTAATGTATTCCATCCACCTATAAATTATCATCTGACAGCAAAAATACCTTTTTTGCATCAGAAGCAATCTAGAATCACCACAGGAAACCTGAGTTCAGCCCCAGGGGCGGTACTTAGTTAGACCAAGGGATTAGCTGGTCCTGCTGAAGCACGGTTCGGCCAGGCCTGTGACACCCCATTCTTCAGATTTTCCAGCCCTGCTCAGGAGCGTGAACTGCGTCTCAGTACAGGGGAAGGGCAGCACAACCAGCCAGCAAGGCCGAGAGGGGAAAGGCCTGCTCCTTCACATGATTTGGTAAGAGAGACATGCAGCTACTAGACAGGCAGAACTTTGCCATTTACTCATGTTGTCCCACTGCTGTGGGGCTGAGAGCTTGAGAAAACCCAGTGCTGACTGACCTGAGCAGCTGAGCAAAATCCATCCGCTGGGATGACCAGTAGGGCGTCATCAGGAGCTGCACCGGGGCAACTGGAGCTGCTGGTCCTCGGGGAGGGATGAGCTGGGGGCCAGATGGGGGCTGGAGGAGCTGCACTGCCACAAGTGTAGGATGAGCTGTGGAGTAAAGAGATACTCTTCAGCTTTTTGTGTTGTACTAATTACCCTAAATTCCTTCCATCAGGTTTCAGCGTTGCTCATCACCAAGGGGAGGATCTGCCTTTCTATAAAAGCATAGAGTCCCTTCTGTATCCTAGCACATAAAGCTATTTACAGAACCATCTGAACAAATCCCTTAGTCACCCTAAGCTCTGTAAGGCAAGCATATATGTGAGAAAATCTTGCGTTGAAAGAGCTCCAGGCCCTGGAGTTCAGAGGCTAGGAAAGCACTGGAGTTGACTACTAGTGTACATCATGAACAATGTATCATCATAAATAATTTTAGCCACATCACGATAGTAAAAAATGAACTGAGAATATTTTGTGATGCCTTGTGCTTATTTCCTGTTGTGTTTGTTGTTTGATTTGAACAATTTGGTAATTCATAATTAGTCTTCCAGTCTCAGAGATTTTACCCTCCAAAGGGGCGAGACCAACGAGCAATGTAAATGGCACAAAAGAAACACTACAGCAGAAGGACATAAAAGCAACACTTAGGGATGCTGGAAGGGTTATTTTACTAGATTGGGCTTTTCTTGGTTGATATTTTTCATGAGTTACTTTAGGAGTCTGTTTTCAAAATTCATTTACTCTAGATCTGTTATGATAGATGTCTCCACTTCCTTGCTGTCTACAGCAAGCTACAGCAAGCCTTCAACTTTCAAGAGTTTAGGTTTACAATAACGTACAGAAAAAAAATTTCCAATGTAGGTAGATGTTGTAACTGCAAAACATTGACATTTTACAGATCTGTCGTCACTGAATATTTAACAGCGATGCCTGTCGGACATTATAGTCTCATGAAAACAATTAGTATTTGTACAATGTTATCCCATGCAAATATGAAATATTTCTCAGAAATTTATGGGAATGTTATGAATTAGCAAAGATAATACTCCTCAAATACAGGAAGCAAGTTCAATTGCAAACCATTCCTGCAGCATAACTTTAAAAGGTAGAAGTAAAAAACAGAAAGGAAAAAATAAAAAGAACTAGACATCTTGTAAATGCCTAGGATTCAACCTACTTCAGAAAGCCTGAAAACAAGGCTGTCCCATTTTCTTAAGTCAGTTAAGAAAACTGGGGTTTGCATGTGGACTGGTCTGATTCTCAAACGTGATGACACATATTACTTGTGATGGCAGCACTAGAGAAGCACAGAGAACGCACTGCACTTCAGGCACCAGTCCAGGTCTCTTTTGGAGCCCCTGTTGGTGGATACTCTGCCAGGAAGGACCTAGCTATCGCTAACAGAGAAAGCCAGGAAAGAATTCCTCCCCAAAAGAGAATAAAATGATTTTCAAACAAAGAAATATCTGTATCACATTTCCTTTCCACTAACTCTTAAGGATCCTCGGTGTGTAGACTTGCCCTCACATTTTCATTGTCAAAAAGAAAAAAGGTTTTTTTTAAATTATTTTTTAAAACTACCTAAGTCAAACTAACCTAAAGAGTCCTATACATCAGTATATTAAGAATAAAATGCTCATTATAGAAACCATTAGTCTTGCTGATTTGCTAGTTTGTTTGGAATAGTCAATAGTTTGGAATGTAGTCAGGTTTTTACTTGGCTTGGTGAACACTTCCACACCTGAGAATTTTTAGACATTTGTGAATCGAGACTGAATATCATCTCTCCATTTGACTATCCCTAGCAACAAACACTATGCTCTATAACAAATGCTGTTCAGATCTAGCCTGAGATCTACCATCTGCAAATGCCCAGGTGATGCTTCCATATAAGTGAAGTTTGCCACACGCAATTTTTTTGCAAGATGAGAGCTTATGTTAACATTACAACTCCTACAAGTCCTTGTCTTGACTGACACAACCAGAGATATCTATTACTAAAGTTAAAAAATCCACAGATGTAGGCTCAGTACTCTGTACTTTAAGAAAATTTGAGCTCAAATACTGGAAACAGTTCTCCAGTCTGAATACTCCATCTATTTTGTTTTTCTTTTCCCCTTTTTTACCCCCTACTTCTAATTTTGCACATTTCCAGTAAACAGCAAGATGCCACAACAGTTCAATCATATTTCCTTAGAAAAGTCTGATTTAGCTGTTAGATGTTGCCATGTGCTCTGAGTTGAATTTCTGCTGCTGCTTACCTTATTTAAACATATCAACAAAACTGCTTCTCATCTATATTTATAGAGCAACAGAAAATAATGGTGTAGCTCTTCCACTGAGTAAACTAAATAACAGCAAGGATATAAATTTAATTGCGGATGAATCAGGGACTAGGTGAACCCTTTCGTTCTAATTGAATATTCACTTGATGAGTCATATATCCTTCCAAGGAAAATCCTGTGGCAGGGGAATAATAGACAAGGAGATCATGCAACCACAGAGATCGTTTTTGGCAGACGTTTCTCCCCACTCTCCTCTCTCTGGGACAGGAATGAAACAGTTGTGGATTTTAGATGCTTTAGAAAGTTGCAGTTTGAAAATTCTTCCTAACAGCTAATGTAAATCTAATTGCTTCCTATAGTCACCTCAGAAATGGACAACAAATAATTAATTTTCATTTTTCTGTAGCCGTTTAAATATCTGCAGTTCTGGTGTGCCCCTCTTGTTCCTTCTTCTTTGTCTATTTTTCCTTCTCTTTCTTAAACCCTTTTTTTTTTCTTTGGTTTAACTGAATATGGACTAATATGGCCAAGTCAATCATATTTTCATCACAGATTATTATGTTTTGTTATTAAAATAGTCCTTTAAACAATTTGCAGATTTTACAAAGTGTCAGTAGATGATCCGAAGACTTAAAATCACAAAGTTCGTACTGAGCGCAACTGTACAGTTTTGTTGAAGCTACAGGGTTTGGCAAATTTAACCACAGGTTTCAAGGGAAGCAGTGTTTGCTTGAATATTTATGAAACTCTTTGCTTCAGACCTATTGGATGCCCTATTTAAAACACTTATCTCCAGGTCTGTACTCTGCTAGCATCTGCATTAAAAGAGAAAATGACAAACAGCTCATGACACACAGGAATACTCTGGGACATCTCCTCTGAATTACTCCCAGTTAAACTAGGTGTATGTCATGACAACTCCCTATATTCTAGAATAAATTTTGGCAGGTATGTTGTCTGAGATCATCCTGAATAACAGAGCTAAACTACAGGAGAAGAAAAAATGTGGCTATTCATTACATGAGAATATCTTGCCGATTTAAAAATGCAGTTTTATCGCATCCTACGCAGAAGGAAGCCTACCAGTAAATCCTGCTAGTTTCTATCAATACTTCTGATTATGCAGGTTTCTTATTTTGCCTTTCAATCTATGCCTCAACTTGGTCTTGAGAAATGTTGTCACCATGCTGTAGCTATGCTGCCTGTTGCTATGAGAACCATCTATGGTAAATAGGACATTAATCCCTTGTGTCTGTCATTTATTCCAGGCAAGTGACAGTAAGCATCTATGTAAAGAAGATACCTCTAGATTTAAATCCTGAGTGGAGTCGTCGTTTCATAAGGGCACTTTACCATGTAACAGCATCAGTACTTCAGGAAAGTTTCAATTCAGCCTGGAGTCCCTGAGCTACCCCTCTCCACCCCAGCAGGGCTGGTGAGGAAGACCACCCCCAGGCTGCCATTTGAGGCCCTGAGCAGGAAGCCGTGCTGGTCTGTTGCCATAGCTTAAGGAGACCTCTTTGGCCATTTGGTTTCACCAGGTGCCAAAGACCCAGGAGGATATTAAAAAGGCTTTTAGCTGCCTTAACCATGCCATCTCCATGCTTCCTCTCGGGCTACATGTCCGGGGCTGCGTTACACACACCAAGTAATAGCTAGGCTTTAGATATACAAATAAAATCATGTTAGATTAAAATGGGTGTAATGTGTCCCTTTCCCAGCCCCAAGGAATATGGACTTTTACACCTATAAATACGTTTACAGGGCTAGGGAGATGCAGGGATGGATACACTGTCTCAAAGCAAGATGTCTTTGCAGGATCTTGTCTCCACCCTCTCTAGAGGAGGAATAAGGCAGTGGCTGAATATCACTTACTGGGCTCTGTAACATGGATGTTTTGTAACACACCTCCGCTGTGACGGAAATCCTCTTTATGTCTTACATCAAATTCTTTCTTTTTACCTCTAAAAATAAAATTTTAAAAAAGAAGAAAAACAAAGAAAACTGTTTAAGAAAGCTATTTGCATCAGAGCCATCTCATTCTTATGCTCAGAATTGTATCCTCTTTCCCAAACATAATCTGGGAATTAAAATTAAACCACCAGGTTTAACTGAATGGTACAACTGCATTTAAAGTGCACGCACACACAAAGATACAAAACATAACTTCATTTGTACTCCTTCACACATTTAAATGCACAGTGAAAATTAAAAAATGGCAGGGTTTCTTTAGGGAACTAATCAATGCTGACGCATAATCTTTTTTTTCCAGTTAAGGTGACTGGCCCTTCCATTTCCTCTCCTTCTATTGCAGATACCTACTTACATTTTTTTTTTTCCTCAAACCTTTTGAATGAAAGGTTGTGGCTGCCCCATCCCTGGAGGTGTTCAAGGCCAGGCTGGATGGGGCTTTGAGCAGCCTGGTCTAGTAGGAGGTGTCCCTGCCCACGGCAGGGGGCTTGGAACTGGATGATCTTTAAGGTCCCTTCTAACCCGAACCATTCTGTGATTCTGTGTGATTCTGTGAAAGCTTCGGCTCAGATGGGTTTTCTTAAGTTCTGAGCAGTTCTATCTATTACTGAAAATCCAAAATTTAAAATTGCTTATCCAAGTGTTATCCAAATTCCCCAATCAATCTTCTCTTTTCTCTCAGAATCGTTCCTTTTGCTATTTTTTCTATCACAGAATTCCATTATTGTATCAAAGGGATGTGAAAATAGAGCTCTTGCAATCTCACTCATGCTTATATAGTAGAACTGCAGAAGGCTTTAATTCAGCCCCTTCTAAAATAATAGAAAGTAAATTGCAATACCCACGTAATTCCACATGAGCAGAAAATGGCAGTTTTGTTTGCTTCATCTGCAAACCTGATAGTACAATTTCATATGCATACAGATAATTAGGTAATCCTTTTGTTTTAAATCTTTCATAGCCCTTCATTGTTTCATCATTTTCAACAAAAACAGCTGGTAATCTCTATCAATGAAAACTGGGTTTGTTTTATTGTTAGTATTATTATTATTTTCTGTTCAACAGGCTTATTAAAATATACTGTGAATCATTTAAAAGGCCTGTGTAAGCCAGATATATTGACATTAAAATAAAAGAAAGACCTTTTGCTTGCAGATAGCAAGGTAAAGTATTAAAGCTGATTTACTGAAAGGCTTAACATACATGACAGCCCAAATCAGCTAAGAGAATGAAAATAAATTGTATTATATTGTCTATGAATAGAGCTGACAGAGGTAAAAAACATTTTTACATGATGGTTCTTTAAAAAAAAAATAGATTAAAAAAAAAAGGTTTGGTCGATTAATCTCCATAGTATTTTGGGTCTCATTCCAGCAGTAACACAAGTGTAAGGGGGAATAGGGAAGACCAGAATAAAGGAATGCACTTAAAGGATAATGGACTCTATTGGCCAGGGGGAAAAGTAAGCCCTTATTGTTATTTAAGTCTCTTACACTGCTGTTCCTCTTGCTGTTAATGGACCAACTGTGAAAATTCCCATGAAAAATAGATCATTTTGTTTACTAAATGACAGGCAGTTCTACATGTAACTCGTAAGGCAAATTCTCTTCTTTTATGTGGAAGTTTCTATTTAAATTCAGCATGCTACGCTTTTCTTTGATCATTATATCACATCCATGTCCTAAACTACCTATTGGCAGATACCTTAAAAGGATGTGATAAAAGGTAATCCAAATTGAATATCTGTGTAGTTATACATATAGTCCAAAAGTAAAACTCCACCTCCAAACTAATAACAATGTCATTCTTTAAATGTTTTAACCCCAGAAAGATGTTAGATGTTCAGTGTGAGCTGGCATTAGAGAGGGTTGTCTATGCACATGAGGCCATCTGCAGTTACTTTAAACCGCAACAAGAGGAGGGATTCTAAGGGACAGATGTGGTTCTGGCTGCAGTAGCTATTTCAGTCAGTACCTAATGGGGGCTGGGAATGGTTTTTCATAATTCTACAGAGATTTTCTTCTTCTGAACAGTCTGACTCCAAGCACTGCAGGGACCTGAATGATAGATCTACCTCACCCCTCTTTTCTGGGACTGACAACAGAGGCGGCTGCACTGACATGGCTAAGGAAGCATGGCAAAGAACAGCCTTTAACAAACAAGGTTATACAAGTAAGAGCTGAGGACCCTACCTCTCTAGCCAAGTAGACTTCAAACCCACTGTGGCTATAGTGTGGCTATATATATATCCCACTAAGACTCTGAATTAGGATATTTAATTTGCACTGAGTCATAAACTGTGTTTGCTTCTCCTTGTAGACCATCGCTTTATAAGCTTTACTCACATTTAAATTTAGACAGACTCTCAGCATGGGAGTAAAATGTGATGGCAAGGGAGTTCCTCAATCGAACCTGCTCTACACAGGTGCAAGTATGACCATCAGATGCAGGCAGCAGAACCAGGCCTATACGCTTTTTGTACCTCTTTCTAGCTCGTAAGCCTATTGAGAACACTAATGTAACTTTTCTTTTTGAAAAGAGACAATACCAGTTCTTTCAGAGTTTTCTTTCATCTTATCAATCACATTATTACTCCAGGACAGTGTCTTCTAATATGGATGCTTCAAAACCTTTGCATTAGAGTTCCATGGAAGAATATAACCCTTTTTATGAAATTAAATATACCTAGGAATTATGTATACTTTCTTCCCTGCTATTTCATGACTGATCAATGACTTTTTCTATTGTTTTCCCCCAGGAGATTTCAATACATCATATCCGAAAATATTATTTTTGCTCTGTTCATACCAGATGGAAAATAAATGCATCTGGGTCTTTATGATTTTTGTCCAGTGTCCTCTTTGCTAATGAACAGTTTTCATGTTAAGATGGCTCTGCTGTAAAAATATTATTTTTGCTAGTGTTTCCAGAGTCTCGCTCTGTAGACATGTAAGGGAGGAGCCACGATGAATATAGGTAAAGTGCCAAGAACTTGATGCACAAAACCGACATGTTCCTGGTAGATCTGTCCTCAGCATAAAACTCCTTTGGCACAAAGCTAGTACGGCAGCCCTACTTTGTCCTCTGCCCCTTCCAGATCTCTGGGCAGGAGCAGCAAGTTGCTTGGGTAGACAGTCTATTTTCCAACTTTCCCAGCATCTAGCTCAAAGACGCAATTTGTGAGCAAACTCCTCTAGTTCAAGGAGCCATAGAACTGCAGGGGTGGGAAATGCCAGTTCATATTCTTTCTTGATAGTCTGCCACCATGGAAACCTGTAACATCCTAGAATTACCATGTAAGTTATCGGCTACCTCTTGGGTA